>NC_042522.1:12402921-14902921 GCF_900963305.1 Echeneis naucrates | reverse complement strand
GAAAGGGGAATTCCAATCATCTCGTCTAAAACATATTTCTTACTTACTACATAAATGAGGAAAAAATGAGGAAACAGCAAGTTTCACACAGTGCAGCTGAGCTTAGGACATAAAAATCCCGACAACACTCACCATGCTGTCATAACGGTCTCCTCTGCCTCTTCGGTCACTGCATGCAAAAAAGTATGCATTAACAGTAGTTAGTTTCTTTATAAATCACGTCACACCACAGTATCACGCTGTCACAGCATCCAGATTTTTATTTAGGAAGTTGATGGGTGATAAGACACGCAGACTCAACCTATTAGACAATTTCACTGGTAGGCCTTCCTAAAATTCTGCCTGCTCCTGATATTAAAGTGTGGTCTTCATATCATATTTTCTGTGATGAAGTGTTGATACAAATTCAAAGCTTCCATATATTTACCTCATCTTGGTGAATTCCCAATAATATCAAATTTCACAGAACTAAGTCATCAGGGTCATGTCAGGCATTAAAGTAGATTAGGCTACCAGGCATAAGAATCAACACTGCCTTAAATTAATTAAAACTTCATTAAAACTTTCCTCCATACATGGGCTTGTGACCATTATTTGAAAACAGTGTTTACAGTCTTACCCACCTTGGTCTGTCATCCATACTGCTGTGGTAGCTGCCATGCGAGAATCTGTCTCCCCTGCAAACAATGGCAATAACAAAAGAAGTGTATTTGAAAAATACTAAAACTGTCCAACTGAATGTTTAAAAAAAAAAAAGAAGAAAAAAAAAAATTCACACCAATAGCTTGGCTAATTTGATATGGAACAAAGAAACCAAAGACATCACATCCAGCAGGATTGGTGTGAAACCATTTAAAGTAAGTTGGCTCTTCCTCACCCTCCTCTTGGCGGCGGAGGTGGGGGAAGAGGCAGATTACGTGCTCGGCTGCCACCTCGTCCACCTCTGCTCAGCGGTGGTGGAGGACCACGACGAGGGCTCATGTCATCGTAGTCCCTTCTGGAGGGAGGCATGGGTCTGTTGCCACGAATGGGGGGCATCCGCTCAAAGCCCCCCCGCACACGAATGGGGAAGCCACCAATGGGCCGTCTGCCCCTCTCTTCGAATAACATGGTGAAACCTCCATAGTCATATGTTTCGTCATAGAAATTGGGGTCATAAGGCTGGGCGCGACCTTTGATTGGAGCCTGCAAAATGCAAGGCAAAAGAAGAGATCATAAAAGATTTTCCAGCAAAGACTACACGATGAAAGAGTTATGTTTAAAACACTCAAAACATAACATCTCAACACTTCTCTTTTGACTTGAGCGAAGGATATCATCTTCAAATGACTATTATTATTATTATTATTATAATAATAATTGCGTGAGATGAAACACACGTTGGCATCAAGCATGTTCTCAAGGCTTTAAACTCACCTCTGACACCAGCTCCAAGATAACTTTTATACATTCAATGACACGTTCTGGCTTTCCTCCCACCAAGACAACTCTGTCAGTGGAGTGTGGGCAGCACTCCTGGAACAATTTGATGGTGGTCTGGGTGTTCTGGCACACAGAAGCAAAAAATGTGAGACCAAAACCATCATTCATTTTTGACCAGTGAGCTACTGAACTAGCCAGATGTTAATAGTCAGTTGAATTAAAAATGTGTTAATAGTTCACATACATACAAATGTTCACGCACTGTATTCATCCTCCATTATAAAGCAATTAGTTCCTAATAAGTCATTCTGAAGGCCAGCTGTTGATGCAGGGCATCATGGCACAGGCCCTGCTAATTTGGACTCTGTCCTACCTCTCTCAGCTCCTTTATCTTGGCACCTTTTACCCCAATGATGCCTCCAGCCAAGCTCTGATGGATCAGCAGGCGAAGTTCACAGTCAAAATCAATCCCACTGTAATGCTGGTACTACAAAAACCCAACACAAGATCAGTAATGTCAGTACAGTCTGATATGCTTGCTTTAGATGATTAACAAGGCATTTCTGCAGCTAGGCTATCTTGCCATGTGGGAAAAAAAACAACTGCCATTCAAATTTGTGTAGATAAATTAAGCATGTAGTTGAAAATCAATAGAACACAACACATATATTAAAATGCTGTGTGAGAGATTAAGTGTCAGCATCACAAAGCAATTTGGAAAGCCACTGCAAGCTTGGGGTGTGCGTTGTTAAAACTGTCTCACTTTTATCCAGTAAAGTGATGACAATTATAATTTTACTTTCTTAAAATTATGGAACTCCATAAAATTATGGAGCACACACTGACCTGGTCAGGAGGTGACGTAAAATCTCAGGGTCTAACATTAATCTGAGACCCAGTGCTATTTGACCCACTGATTTCTAACATTAAGTTGGTGGTCATGGTGTGACACTTTTGTTGATTGAAGCTCAGTTGGTTATTTTAACCTACTTTCAATACTAATTTACATGGTGGCTCACCTCCTCTAGAGTTGGTATGATTTTCAGCAGAATCTCTCCAATAGTGTCGATGCTGGCATTCACACTCAGGATCCTGTCAGGAACCATTTAGCCCCAAACGGAAGCAAGGCATTACAAGAGGGACAAGAAGTAGAACCAAAACAAAACCTGATAATATTATGAAAATAACCCACAAAACACGCAAGAAACAATCCTGCAAACAGTTACGGAGAGACTTTGAAAATATTCTCATAAGAAAAAAATTAAGACTACGAACAAATAACTGTTCCAACACTACATTGCGTAAATAAGAAGCTGACATGCACTCAATCTAATATTGTTCTCAAAGTAAGAGAAGCACTGGGAGGATGGGCAGCTTCTGAACGGCTCAAATTAATGTGAGACTGGCCACACAGATTTGGG
Source organism: Echeneis naucrates (assembly GCF_900963305.1). Taxonomy (NCBI): domain Eukaryota; kingdom Metazoa; phylum Chordata; class Actinopteri; order Carangiformes; family Echeneidae; genus Echeneis; species Echeneis naucrates. The sequence goes on along the minus strand of NC_042522.1, from coordinate 14,900,078 downwards.
GAAGGAGGTGAGAAAGACAGAGAGAAAGACAGATTTTCTACAACCATCCCACCACCAGCGAGTTGAGGAAAAGGAATGTAACAAACTGAAAGAACTTGCCATGACAACTGCACCTCCAGCACACCTTCATTGTGACTAGGTGGAAGGGGTTGGGGTAGTAGGAAGAAGCAGGGGGAGAAGGGCTTGGGGCTGAGGTGAGGAGGAGACGAGGTGTGCAGCAGAAAAAGAGTAACAGAGCAGAGAAGTTGAGGAGGGGAAGGAAATGTGAGTGATAATCATCTACTCTGTGGCACAGGACAAGAGCAGAGGTGGGGTTGGGGAGGGGTTTTGGGGAGGGGGTTTTGGCGGGGGGGGGGGGGGGGGGGGGGGTTATGAAAGGTTTGGCAGGCAGTTCTGATCTGATGTGGCCTGAGAGAAATTTAACAGAGGGGATGCAGCACAATGAAATCAAGAGACAACATTAATGGCTGACAGAGTGGGGAAGGGAGCCACCAGACAAGAGCCAGCGCTCTCTCAGAGATCATGGACAGTGATGCTGAAAAAAGTGGAGGGTGTGGGGTGGGGATAGGAGGAGGGGTGAGGGTGGGGTTGGATTTCGAAGGCAAGGGGGCCAGGTGGGCCGCAGAGGACAGAACGAGAAAAAGATGTCTGCTTTCCACAGGTTTCATGGTAAAATTAAAACATCACAGCAAGGAAAAACAACATCCAGCAGCTGTGTTTGCTAACCATAATATACCAACTACTTGGTAGTGGGTGTCACTGATTCTCTGCATGGACAATAAACTGTAATGAAAAAAAAAAAAAAAAAAAAAAAGTTCAACTCAATGGAGATGCTTAAAATGGACAGAAAAACCAAAAGGAACAATACACGTCTCTTACAAGTGGAGGAGGGGGTGTTTGGGGGATGGGGAGTTTACTGTCATATATATAAAATGTTAAAAATGAAACAGAAGGCAGGTTATCAAAGACATGTGTTCCACTGTTCTAATCAGGCAGTGAGGCAATAACCGGTGGGACATACCGCTCTGGGCCACTGCTGTCTGGGACTGATACACTGGCATTGTACTGCATGGGCCGAGGTGGTGGTGGTGGTGGTTGTGGTGGTGGTTGTGGTGGAGGAGGTTGGCATTGGGCGGGGGCATTCAATCACAAGATGTCAAGTAAGGTGCCCGTTTAAGGAGGGGCACGGTTTATGGGCGGGGCCAACCGGGAGTGTCAGGTGGGCGGGCGTTCAGGGGCGGGCGGAGGTTGGGCCAACGTCAAGGTGGGCAACGCAGGAGGGGCATGTCGATCCAGTACATGGGCAACGGAGGAAGGTGGCAAAAAATAAAAACAAAAAAGTAAAGGAGAAGGGAAGAGGGGGAGAAGGAATACATTTTTAATTGAATACACGCTTTACTTTGTCCCAAAAGTGAAGAGAAAGTGAGAGACTTGAAATTATGGTGAGCAAAGAGGAACAGGAGGTGTGACCTGGACAATGATAACTTTCATACAGTCTGGAGAACTAGAGATTTATGTCCCTACAAAAACGGGGAGCTGTTTTCAGTTTAAGGTCAAATATAACTTCAGCACTGTGAAGGGAACTGGAATCAGGCTAAAACTCACAAAAGGAGTGGAAGCAAAATTAAACTGATCTCTCTTACATGGTCTTCGTCTATCCACGTGAATAAACTTGGTTTAATTTCCTAATAGTGCATGTCAATTCTTGATGTAAAATGGCTCAAAATCTGCAACTGTTTCTGTGGGAATTTATTGAATTGGGGGTTCAAACAATTTGGAATTTAGGTGGATATTTTTGATTTAAATATCTCAAACGCATTTCAGTACGGCACAACTTTTGGGTCCAAAAAGACCGCTGCAGCCTTTGCAGCAGGAAGGGATGTAGCCAAATAAACTTTCTCTGCAACTGCAGAAATGCTAGCAGCATTTCTCTGTTACTCACGTCCGTGCGTAAGGCTTTTATGTTTTTTCCACCCTTTCCAATAACAGCACCAGCATTCTGTAAAGAAAACAAATGGTTTTTTAGACAAGAATATTCCTTTTATTATTATGAACAGAGTAATATAGCCCAATGTGAATTGAATAAGTCTTTACTTTGCTCTGAAGCAGCACTCGCAGTTCCACCATCTCGTCTGTGTTGCGTGAACGCTTGAAGGCCTGCTCCTCATCCATGTCCTCAGCTGGGCGCTTACCTGAAAAGACAGTTTTGATTAAACCCGAGCTACTGACTTTCCAGAATAGGACAGTTCAGCAACCCGGTATGGCAATATAAAAGAAGTAGAAGTATGTTGCTGGAACGTTAAGAGTAAAATAGGAAAGAGATCCTAATCATGGCGTCTGCTAAAGATACATAATGGTGAATAAAAGTGATAAAAATATAAATAGATGGCGACTACGAGATTTACAGTATGTTCCACCCCAAGAATGGCTTTCATTCAGCAGCCAACTGTATCCTGGAACAAGTCGAGCACCACCATGTACCCTTCCTGGATTAAAACACGAGCAGATCTGCTCAGGGCCCACAGAACAGCAGTATCTTGGACAGGAGAATCCCTCAACCATCTGACATGTCCACATGCTATGCGTGGGAAGCCAGAAAATTTCAGTTTTTTCCCTTGTTCTCCCTTGAGTGAACTAATTAGCTGATTCATCTACATAGTCTATTTCAAGCTGGACATAACACTAGATAGGCTCAATTCGATTTCTACTTGGTGCATGAGCTCATTCATCCCGTTTACATTACAGTCTTGAATGGCTGATTTTTTTTTTTCCTTTCTCATAATGTGATATGAATGATCTTACTATTAGTGTCAGTGTTGCCGAATGTGATGTCTTCTTCCTGCTGTTCGATTTTCACCTCCATTGTCTTGCACCTGCCGAGGAACAAAAACAGGTTCCTCTCCCAGGATCTGCTAAAACAGGAGGCAATCATCCTGAATCAGGCCACATACTGCACAAGCAAAGACGAACCTGCTTAAATATTATGACTGGGACCTTGAAATTCATATCAAATTATTTGTCAATTATCTTCTTTTTGAGAAATAAATTGTTTGGCCTATACTATAACTGAATTTTTTGAAAATTGGCCACAGGCAAGTATGACTTTATTATGTGTCTTGCTTTGACTAACCAACAGTCCTAAAGCCAAAAATATTCTGTTTACTACTACTCATGATCAGAAAAACCTGCCAATCCTTACACATTAGAAGACAAACAGAGATAGACTGTTTTGCTTGCTAAACGACTAAAACTAAAAGGGCCTCTGGCTTTCAGGTTGTTTTTCAGGTCTACTCCTAATAACTGAGTAGTGCAGTTCAGGAAGACATCATAAGAAATCAGAAGTACACATGATGCAACATGCATGCTGTCTGATTGCTCTCACGTTGTGCCAGTCAGGATATGGGATTCAACACGTAAGTCCTGCATGGACTAAGTTCAGTCCACCCACTACAACCAGTTGAACACTAAAACAGCAGCCTGCACTTCTGCAAACATCACCCAATGCACCGAGGCCTTGCCAAACTTATAGACATGTTAGTAAACGCCTACGTAGCATGGGAGGGAGGAGGAGGAGGAGGAGGAAGCACCCATTTTAACTACAACCTGGTTATAAAGTGTTCAGATCAAACCACTTATTCATACGCATTTTATGTGGCAGCTAAATCCTCCAGAAGAGGAAAAAGAAGCTGCCCAATCCCTCCAGCGTCAGAAGGAGAAAACGTGTTTGGAGTCAGCTGACACGCAGAAGTTAGCTAACCTCTCCGCTCAGCCGTTAAGTTGCCGTTACGTTACTTTGCTAAGCTAACAGCGCTGCTAAAAAAAAACCAAAAAACTAGCCAGTAGCTTCCTGAGCGTTTTGTGAGGCGTGTCTGCCAGCCAGCCCCTCCGTGTACACGTTGCGACTGTTAAAAAAAACTATAAATTAATTAAATAAGCTAAAACAAATAAACACCCAGAAACAACACGGAGACAACAGGACCAAACCCGGCTATTCTTCAAAATGTCAGCGGCGAGAAGCCGATAAAAAAAAAAAAAAAACGAGCGCAGCTAACGAGCGGCTAAAACGACGACGACGTTATATTTATCCGACCACCTGGATTTAGACGGCTGGAGGAAAACTAGTAAAACAAAAAAATACTACCAACCTGCAGTAAAACCAGGTTCACTGCGGACCGCCGCGGTCTCCTTCGCCCCGAAACGTTTGCACGTTTTCAGCATGGAGAGGAGACACTGTGTGTGAGCTCGATTCGTTCACACTCACCCCGCGGTTTGTTTCTTTCCCTTCGCAAGTCAGCAGGGGCGAGCGGGGCGGGGCGGAGCGGGGCGGGGCGGAGCGGGGCGGAGACGTTTGAAAGATGTGTCGATATGGCCGTGTGGCCACGCGAGAAAATTATTGATCAAACCCACACTTGCATTGAAGTAGTCAGGTGTTAGTGTTAGTGTTGTTGTTGTTGTTGTTGTTTATGTTCCGGGTGAAGGCGCACAGGTAGCGCATTGCCCCCGCCCCTCCTCCGGCAGACGCCCTGTCCTGAATGAATGACGGCTTGGTTTCCACAGCTGCTCCAGTTTCATTTGTCACTAATAAAGGCCATCAGCACAGTTTTTGAGAGACCTCATGGTCACTTAGTGGTTTGTGGTTGGTTAGTAAAAGTGATTTGAAACATTAAAGCAGGCCGACAATAAAAACAATTGAACCTTGGTTCAATTACAAACTAAAATGTGATCAGTGTCATTTCAGCAGGGGAGTGTGGTTGCAGACTTTAGTGGGAACTTGGCAGGGTCCATATTCAGAGAAGGCTCTGTGGGGGTACACAGCAGGTTCATATTATCCATGGTCCCATTAAGCTCGGGGCCAAGTGAATTGTTGGGCCTTTATTGAACGTTACTGTGCATCTGTGTCAATTTCAAGGTCTCCCTGGGCACCCAAGAACTCAAACACCACTGAAGCTTTTGGCAATCCAAATTAAATGACATTTTTTTTTAGAACTGATTAATCTTTAATAAGTAGGATTGGAGCCAAAAAAGCAACAATTCATAAGCTGCAGCTCCTTAATTGCAATTGTTTCTTTTCTTTTGTTTTTTTTTTTTCCATCTTTTTTGATCGGAATTCAATATCTTTAGTTCTTTATAGTTTGTCAGACAGTAAAATGGAATTTAAATACATTAGCATTGAGTTTCAGGGAATGATAGGTGTGTTCACTATTTTTTTAAATTATAATTTTATGCATTAATCAGTTGATTCATGATGATTAAATTAGTTTCATAAATAAACTTAGTTGATTGATGGTCAGATCTATTGAAAATAAAGATCACGGTTTGTGTTGATATCTTATATTAGGCTACTTTTACTATGATGATATAAAAGCCTACTTTACTACCATGCCTGAGTTTAATGCATCTGGATTTTCACTGTTCTTGTGTTACATGGCTGATTTAAATGTTTGCTTAGACATAAGTAAGATTTGTTTTGTGCCTGAAACAGAACGTATTGCTTTGCTGTTGCAGTATGTGTAAAGCACTTAACTAGACAGATGGGTTGTGGATAGTTCAGGATGTAGATCAGTGGGTTGTGTCCAGCTGCATCACTCCATCCAAGGTTCAAGGCAAGTCTGCCACCAGGTGGTTCAGAAGGCAGAAGGAGCCCAGACACAGAAGTTGGATGAAGCAGGAGTGGCACCAAACTAAATGAAAAAGGATTGGAACAAGAAGAAGGACAAACTCTTCATCCTTAACTCTTTCTACTACACTTGAAAGTAGGAATTTTTCCAGCTAACACCATCATCCTGGCATGAAGCAGTGGAAAATTACAAAGATTAATAAAAAACAAAAAGAAAAGGAAATAAAATAAAGTTATGCTTTAATTTCCTCATCTTCAAAGAAAGCACAATTCAATGACAGCTCATGATCATTTCTATACTTCCCATTGCTTCTGGTTACCTGAAATTGAGCCAATGTGCAGGGCAACTAGATTTCTGCAGTGATAAAAAAGATAAGGCCATGAGATCAGACTTGCTAATCCACAGCCACCACCCCTCTCCCCATTTATTTTAAATCAGGAGCTGGAATTATGTCCACACTTGATCTATTTTAAACATCCTTTTTTTCCTCTCTCGTAGTATTTTCATGCTCCTTCAGATGTAGGCAAGGATCAATTGCAAAATAAAGAGCTCTCTTCCCTCTCCTATACTCTGAGGTTACCATGGAGACAGATATAATTCAGTTCTTGATGTTTCTCATAAAAAAAAGCCTGCGTACATATTTTCATCTGCAACCATAGCGACACTTGACATTGTCCGTGCTATTTGTAAAAAGCAAGTCACCATAGCGACACTAACCATCCAGGCTGTGTCATAGATCATGTGTCCTGGCTGAGTATACCTCCTCATTATGAGTGAAATTTAGGAATCCACCAATAAACAGGATTCATTTCATTATTTTCAAACATCACTCAATGTTTAGCACTCAACAGTGACTCTCAAATGACTGAACAACACAAGGACTACTGTGACTTTTCATTTGCTCAGTTTGGGATATTTAAGGTTGAATGCAAAAAACAAACAAACAAACAAAAATGAACTATTTAAACTATAAGTGATGAGTATATTTAAAAGTTGAGTTAAATGTGAGTAGGCTGCACACTAACAGTGGAGAAGATTTTCAGGCCAGCCCCTTAATATTGTTGTTAAATAAAGATGAACAGGCCAAAATTGGTTAAAGGTGATTGCTCATGTGTCATTTCTGTCCCTCTCACATCACAAATACACATTTACACTTGATCACTGTGGGCTGTGATGTAGTTTACATCTGTAACATTTATATAAAAATAAACATAACCGTTTATCTTTTAATAGTTTTGTCAGGAAGAATGTAAAAAGAAAAAGGAAAAAAAAAAAGCAACCCCAGTTTATGCTTCTATGTCGAGCACTGATCAGTGATTGGAGTGAGACCCATTTGAAGCTTGCAGACATAGTATAGGTAATTATTTTTCATAGATGCACCCCGTCTTGTGCGTCAACCATACGTCACACTATAGGCCTGATGGCCAACCGTACAACAGTGTTGGTGCTTTCATCCAGTGCATGGCTGCAGGGGTAACTACAGCGCAGGAGTTTACATCCATATTGTTGTTGTGGCCGCCACGATCAGGGCATCCGACCCACAGCTGGCCACTTATGCAGCCCTCTAATAAAAGTGTGTGGTGCCTTTTTGCGTGAGCAGAAAAATAATAATAATAATAATGAAGCACACGCACGCACAAAACACAATCTCCAAAAGAAATTCCTATAAATACAACTTATCGTAAACACACCTCAGATCTATCACTGCGAACACCCCCCCTCGACACACACACACACACACAAACACCCCCTCCAATAAACCCAGTCCCAGTGATGGCTGGGGGAGATGCGCTCGTCCTCGTCGATAATCGATAGATGGATGCAGGTAGCCTTCCTCCCTACACACGCAGCATCACCACGCATCCTTACTCCACTGTGCAGTCTCTCTCCCTCTCTCTCTCTCTCTCTCTCTCTCTCTCTCTCTCTCTCTCTCTCATTTTCCTCCCCATCACCGCACGTCTGAGAAAACGCTGGCGGGGGGGCCCTGCCTATTGATCTCCAAACATTTGGAACACCTCATATTTGTTTTACAAGGCTGAGGCGAACAGTCTGTGCCCGAGATAGAGGAGTGAGACAGCAGCAGCAGCAGCAGCAGCAGCAGGACGGACCACTTGACACCTTCCTTCACGGCATCGATATGCAGTAGTGTGATACCAGCTCTGCGGAGACGGGAAGGCCAGTCCATGGCATCTTGATATTAAAAACCGTGGGCTCTGCGCATTCTTCACCGACGGCGTAGTCTCTTATTTATTTTTTTTTCTCTTCCTGCGGAGTCGAAAGGATTAACTTGACCAGCTTTAAAAAAAAAAAAAAAAAAAAAAAAAAAAAAAAGCGGCGAGGGAAGGAAAATCTTCAACCAATATTTCGATTTGAGGCAGATTCCGTTTTGGGGGATTCGTGGGGGATATCATTGGACCTGCGATGGACTCCAGCGCGGGGGAATATGGCATGGCTCGTCTTGGATTGTTTTTGGTTTTGATGGGGCTGTGGAGATTTAGTGATGCTTGCCCCGCATCCTGCACTTGCAGCATCTCAAGGATTGTTTGTATTGATTCCGTACCAGGGATCGAGGATTTCCCTGTCCTCACGTTAGATGACATGGAAAACATCACCGAGATGTAAGTGTATGAGAATGAATCGTGCAAACAGCTTATGAACTTATTAGGATGCAATGCGTAAAGAACTGCCTTCGATCATAGGTCGAAATAATACCCAAGGGCTCGGGTTATTATACTACTAATAAAGGTGACAATAACACCAGAAGATGATCTGATATTATTTCCCCCCTTGTGGATTAAAGACACAGAGATCAGTCCCCTGCGCTTAATGTCAAACGTCAAAACTCGTGAATTTATTTGTGTTACCACTGGGTTTGTCAGATCATGTAGCCAAGTATATGCGTGCGTGTGTATGTGTGGCGGAGATGGGGGTGGGGAGGTGGGGGGGCGCGTGCCACTAACGACGATGGTGTGTGTGTGTGTGTGTGTGTGTGTGTGTGTGTGTGTGTGTGTGTGCGTAATGGTGGCGAGAGCGTGCGTCAGGCTTATTTGGATTAGTCGGTGTTTCCTTTGCAAAACAGCTCCAGAGGTAGTGATGGAGTAAATATTTAGGCCCAACGCAGCCTCCGATGTGTTAATTCGGCTTTTGGGCGGCGGTGTGAAATGCAGCCCCCACGTTTCATAAGATGACCACATTGTTGCCAGATTTACACACGAAATCACATCGGTTGTACACAGCAGGCGATAGGCTACCCACATTTATGGAGCCTTATCTGCGTCAGCGTGTAGGCCCGTGTCGGAGTGTACCTGTTACAACCCCTTTGCACAAGTATACAACTGCATGGCCCCAGCCGGAGGATGGAGACTTGCTGAGTTTCTGTGAGAGCAGACAGACTGGAACCAGATGTAGTTTACTGGGCGTCCGCTGTCAGATCAAATCAGGATTATTCTTCATCACTCTTCAATCAAAAGTTGGGCAGCAGTTTGCATCTCTCTCTTTTTTTTTTTTTTTAAACAAAAAATTGTATCAGCAGAATCAAAATTTAGTTGAGTGAAATTTAGTTTTGACTCAAAGCAGATATCACTTCTGAAACCTAACAGAAAACTCAACTGAAGACCGTTGTGTGTACACAAAACAAAGCATCCCTGACTCTGTAGACCAGCTAAAGATGCTCACACCTGTAACACATTCCCCAGCTTCACACATGTAAACAGTGTCTCCAACAACCTGCAGTCCAATTGACTGGTAGGCTTTTAAACTAGATAACAACGAATCTTAACCCTAACCCAAAGGTGTTCGTATTGCCCTAATTCTGTAAAATGGCAACATTTAAGTAAGTTAATGTTTTCACATTAAAATAATTCACAAATTTGCTGTATTATACAGTCATAGCCTGGAAAGTTGGGGGAAATATGTAGTTTAGTTGGTCTCCATGAAAAAGGATTAGTCGTCTAGTTAAATACTTGTTTAGTGGAATTATTTTGATGAGAAAATAAATCAAAAATCTTGGCAGTTGTAGTATTATTGGGCAAAAAAAAAAGTGTAGCTATAAAGCAACGCTATTTTTATAAGTCCACCAATAAAAAGTAATATGCAAGTAATATGAACCAGAACAGAAACAGTGTAAGACACCATTTATGTTGCTCAGTATGCAGGAAGTGTGCACACACATACTGTTGTATTTGGCACATTACATTAATAATCATATGTGCTGCAAAATAATCGAGTGACGGAAGAAATAGGAGGGAAAACTGTTAAATTGAGCAATGTCTCCAAAATGAAAAATAATAAAAGTATTCAGTTTAACACAAAAAAAACTCTGTGATCTTAAATGTTTAGAGGGATATAGTTTATCTGTGGAGTGTAATACTCACAGATATACTGTAGTTGTTTAACTGACCATTAGCACCTCTAAGACATCTGCCTGTTATTTATCTTTTGTAGATATGTTGCGAATCAGAACAGACTGTTTGACATCAACGACAACAGTTTGAAGCACTACATAAATCTCAGAAACCTGTAAGTATCTGTTTAGCACCAAATTTCTGACAGTTTTCGCTAACATAAAAAAGGTAGAAGATGATAACTCTGCTGTACTGCTACATTTCAACAAACCAACAGAACAGTGACGAAGACAAGATTGGAATCTATATCATCAGATGCATTTTTCAACAACACAAGACTTCAATATGTGTAAGAGGCATTAAAGACCTTCCTTATATTTCTTTGGTAGACACTTGGGTTGTCACGTTTGGCTTTTCATATCTAAATTTTTTTTTCTCTTAGAAATCTCAGAGATAATAATCTATCAACACTGTCCTGGAGAACATTTCAGAACTTTAACTCAACATTACCGTGAGTATCACACCTACCATGGTCTGCATCTCTTTGTCTGAGCAGGATGATGACTTTCCCGTGTTTTTATTTTCCAGGCTTCTCTTGTCTGGAAACCCTCTGGACTGTGTTTGCGAGAACTTCTGGATCAAACTGAGGCTCCAGGAAGAAAACGATGGTCAAGAGCTGAAATGCCTGGACGAGAGAGGGGAGACAAAAGCCTTTCTCACACTCACTCCACCAGACTGTGGTAATGTGCAAACGTGCCATAAAATGCAATGCTGGGTGTTGGATATTGAGCGTTTAGAGAGGTGACTGCTGCGCAGAAGACACTGAAACAATAGTTTTACTTTCTCTTTGTGTTTTGCAGTGGTACCCAAAGTGGAGGTCAATCCCAAAATTGTGACTAAGATGCAGGGGAGTAATATCCAAGCTGTGTGCAGTGCCTCGGGCTCCCCCCCTCCTGAGATCCTGTGGAACCTCGATATGCTCTCTACCCACCATGAGGTGAACTGGTCTTCCTCGCTACCGCCCTGTTAGAACCTTTTTGGTACAGGTCTCCCACTTTAGGCTTATAATATTCATTCTTGGTAATAAGTGCCAGTTTTTCACATTGTGAACAGCTGAAGGCCAAAATCTAAGTCTTTGTATCCGAGCCTTCATACAACTTACTCCTCTACTTATAGAGCTATTTTATTCCCAGAAAATATTGAAGAGAATGAGTAAGTGGGTTGAGTTATGTATACTAAAGCCTGTTGTTAGTTGTTTTAGGGAATTATTTGGAGCTGAGCAGAGAGAACCATTGTTGGCATTTATAGTCTGTTCATAATAAGAATAATATAGAAAATGTCCCATCCTTGAAGACTCAGACATAAGTTAGACTTGAGTTGCACGCATCTGTTTTGAGACTAGCTTGGGACTTCTGGTTCCTCAAAAAAAAAAAAAAAAAAAAAAAAAAAAAAATCACTCAAATCAAGACCCAGTGCAAAAGAAAGAATTTAAGAATTGAATTTAAATATTTTAGGCCTCTGCAAGGTTCTTCAGCTATATCTAGCAAATAACCAATTTAATCTGTTGTAGCAGGCAGCTAACTAGTTATTGTCCATAGACCAAAGCTCAGTATCACACCCATTTTACATGAATAACATAATAAGTGTTTAATGCACATGATACCACTGTGTTCATAGATCGAGCCTTTTGAAACAGGGAGCACCCTCACCTTGTCAGGCCTGTCTCCTGTTGATAATGGCAGGGTGATCGTATGCAGCGCTGAGAACATGGTTGGTCAGACAGAAGCCACACTTCAACTCAACATTCTCTGTAAGGCGTTTTCCATTTCTGTCATTACTGACTGCAAATGTTAAGCAACTTTACATACATCTTCCTAAATGATATTTCCATTTGTCTAAATTCCTCCAAGATGATCTTTTAAATGCCTTCAACCAAACTGTTTTGTTCTTGTGTAAGCAGAAGGCTCGTCAGTTTGTTATCATTACTGTCTCTCAGCAAATCTTATTGACTCTCCGTGTTTCCTGTTCATAACTCTTCCTCCTGTGAAGCTCCCTATGCCATACTGTTGTGCTTGTTTAGTGCAGCATTTCTCCTCATTGTCTCCTTCCATGCTTTCCTGATGTTGGTGCTCAAACGTTGTGTGAGCAGTCTTCTGTTCCCCAATACATTTCATCCCAAACTGCATCTCCACTCTAGGCCCATGAATGTTACCTTTTCCTAGTGGCGTTTCCTTGTGCTCTTTATTTCCTATCATCCCGTGATTACTCTTCCTCTATTGTTGCCTCCGTGTCAGTTGCCCCCACCATCCAGCAGCTGCTGGGGCCAGAGCAGAACCACCACTGGTGCATCCCCTTCAGCGTCACAGGGAACCCAAAGCCTGAGCTGCAGTGGTACCACGAGAATGAGCCTCTGCAGGAGCAGGACTACATCCGCACCATGATCCACGTGTCCACCGAGAGCGAGGATCACGGCTGCCTGCAGCTGGTCAACCCCACGCACATCCACAACGGCGTGTACAGGCTAGTAGCAAAGAATGAGTACGGCCGGGATGAGAAGAAGGTCTCTGCCCAGTTCATCGACCCACCTGAAACAGGTGTGAATATGTTGTTATTCTACAGTTCATTCAGTGAGAAGTCAGCTGATTTCTGAAGCCAGTTTCTGTTTATGAAGATGACTACTAATACAGATTTGTTTTCTTTTTAGCAGAAGAACCTTTCTACTACTGTAAGTAATGATTCCGTTTTAGAAAACAGATCATTGTTCTATTTGCTAACTTGGCAATACTTACACACAAAGTTAAACGTGATATGCATCTATTCTCCTCTCATGACCTGTGGCTGCATCTTTCCTCGGCCCAGACACTACTGGTAGGTCTCCGAGCTCTTACTGGGCTAAACTGTACACACAGTCAGTATTAGAAAATCAAATGTTTGTATGTAATAATCGTGATTTGATTTGTTTTTTATTTCAGACACACCACTCCCTCCGCTGGACGACAGTGTTGCAGTAAGTGACTGTCATCAGTCCTAACCTTTTTTAGCCCCTCCATACCATCAGCAGTGCCATCTACATACCTCAGCAGGAATCGAAAGGTGTTGCATCCACCAAAGCCTCACATTTCCATTCTTGCTGATAGGATTAGAACCAGATGTGGTTTTTGTTGCAAACCACAAACTTCAAAGTTCGGCATGCTGTTCATTCAAAGATGCTTTTCTGCTCACCACAGTCGCAAAAGTGGCCATCTCAGTTACTGTCACATACGTGTCAGCTCACACCAGCTATTCACCTCTGACCTCAGACATTAATGAAGTATTTACCTCCACAGAGCTTTTTCACTCCGTTCTGAGTAAAAACTTGGGGGACTGTGGTGCATGAAAATCCCAGGGGGATTATGAACCAGTGAGAACCAGTTTTTCCACCGTTTTGACATTTTACGTGAACATTAACTGAGGCCAATCATTTCCTCCTGCCACATGATTGGCAAGAAGTAAGGACTGTCAGTGTGAGCTGAGGTAACACTTTATTAGGACAGGTGTTCCTCATAAATTGTTCAGTGAGGGGATACTCGTACTTCTCATACTTGTTTCATGTCTTGTAAAGAATCTCATGACAACCTCTAACTGGGATGTGAAATAGTTTTGTTGAAATGCTTCAGACAGGTTTGTTGTGTTTTCTCTTTCTCAGGTGTATGTGGTTGTGGGAATCGCAGGAGTTGCTTTGACTGGCTGTGTTCTGATGGTGATTATTCTGAAATATGGAAGAAACTCCAAGTTTGGCATTAAAGGTGAACTAATTTGACATTAAGGGGATGATTAGCTATGACAGAGCCAGGCTAGCTTTTTCTCCTTGTTTCCAGTATTTACACTATGCTAAGCTAACCAGCAGCTGGAGTAGACTTTACTTGTAATGGGACGAAGAAGAAATCTGTATCTATAATTTCATCTCTGTCTTCAGTAGAAAGTGAGTGAGTGTAATTCCTAAAATATTTATATACACCAGTTATGGATTCTTCACTTGCAGAGTTATAGTTATTGAAAAAATATATTTAGAAATAGCAATTTTCATCCTATTTATAAATGGTAAATGGAGGGTGATGACTCAAAGCTGATTGCACTGTATCACTATCGAATCATCGGGAATGCTGAAGTTTTACCTTTTTTGCATTCAACTCTTCTTTTTTTATGTCCACCATCCTCCACTCATTCTTTTCCCGACTCTTCACTTTGCTCCTTCTTTCTTCTCCTCCTCCCACTCCTCCCCTGTGGCTCCCTAGGCTCCTCCTCAGTCATCAGTAATGACGATGACTCTGCCAGCCCTCTTCATCACGTCTCCAATGGCAACAACACCCCGTCATCCTCAGAGATGGGTCCAGACGCAGTGATCATTGGGATGACAAAGATTCCTGTCATTGAGAACCCACAGTACTTCCGTAACTCCGGCAGCATGCTGAAATCTGACACGTGTGAGTTACCGCCTCGCTCGACAAATGCCTGGTAACCTGGGCCTTTTCTGATAAATCCATGCAGAGACCACTGCTGGACGCCAGATTTATTGTCAGCATCCTGCTGCATTGTGATAGTGACTCCTGCTCGGTGGGGGCAACAGGACAGTTAACCTACAGATAATGTTCAGAAACAAAGGTTTGTTGACAAAAGGCTCAAATGTAGCACAGAAAACCTGATTTTTTTCATTTTGATGAACTGAAAAATAATCAATCAATCAAGAAAAGAAAAACATAGAGGTTCATAAGATAATATGAATAACAATCTGATTATTATTCCTGACAAGAAGAGTAACTTCTGGACAAAAAAAAAAAAAAAAATGTTCTGTAACATTTTTTAAAATCATAATCAGCGTCCAATGATTTAATAAATACACAGGTTTAAGGATTTTATGTTTGTTAGAAACAATGACTTGGAGCTGTATTTTAGATTTCTTACCATAAGTCTTAGGGTTATGCTAACTCATTATCTATTGGTGGACTCCAACTGCACTTCAACTTAAACTCCAGCTATAAAAGAAAGGGATTCCAAAAAGTATCTTCTAAATATTCAAAGTACACATGTGAGCTTGAGAGTCACTTGCCTTCTTGTGCGTTGAAGTTGTCCAGCACATCAAGAGACACAACATAGTACTGAAGCGGGAGCTGGGAGAGGGAGCCTTTGGGAAGGTCTTCCTTGCTGAGTGCTACAACCTGACACCAGACCAGGAGAAGATCCATGTGGCGGTCAAGGTAAAGATTAGGAAGCTGCTCACTTTCTAAAGAAGAAGAAGAAGAAGAAGAAGAAGAAAAAAAAAAAAAAACACTATGCAGTGTTATCTTAGTGAATTCTCCTGACTACATGTCCTTCGTCTTTGTCTTTATATCAGACTCTGAAAGAGGCCAGTGAGAGCGGCCGAGCAGACTTCTACAGGGAGGCCGAGCTTCTCACCAACCTCCAGCATGAACACATCGTCACTTTCTATGGAGTGTGTGTAGAGAGTGACCCACTCATCATGGTGTTTGAATATATGAAACATGGTGACCTAAACAAGTTTCTCAGGTAGGAGGCCTCTTGAGTTACTGAGTGTTGTAGGAATGGTGTTTGTTTCTCATCAAGATGTTCAATACAAAGCCAGCAGCTTGTTTAGTTCAGCTTAACATCAAGAAGAGAGACAGGGGGCAGTCCAAAACTAAGAGCTCTCCACTCCTTAATCAATCCATTCAATATTACTAGCTTATTTTCTAGAAAACAACCAGTTGTGTTTGTTATATACAGGGATTATGTGCCGTGCTAAAAAGTGGAAACACGTTTTGTTACCACTTGATAGAGTCACATCTAGTCTGCTGGCAGTTTTCTCTTATTTCCAGTCTTAAGTGAGCACGTACTGAAGATTGGTCTTGTTGACAATATAGCAATCCATATTATATCAGTTACTAATAAACAACAACAGGGTACTATCTTATTTTAGGCTGAAAATAATACAGCTGGAAGTGGTCATCTGCATAAAATTCTCCATAAACTGTGGTTCCAGCCATAAATATTTCCCAGGATGCCAAGGTGACATGTTAAAATTACCTCTATTCAACCACCAGGGCAAAACCTCCAGTAGATTCAGTTTAGTATGATATGACGAAGAAAAATGTCAAATTTCCGTCACACTGAGAAGCGCGAAGCACTGAATGGCATTTTTGTTTTGAAATATTAAAATGACCATTGGAGGAGTTGCAGATTGATTTTTGGATTGTGGAAGGCGTTTTTTTTTTTGGTTCAGTTTTTCTGTATCCATTCTGTATCTGTATTCTGCATCCAGTGGCGTGATCAGTGAGGTGTTGATTTGAATGCGTCTGGGTGCAGGTCCCATGGTCCTGATGCAGTGCTAATGGCAGACGGTCAACACAGCATCCTGGTGGAGCTCACTCAGTCCCAGATGCTGCACATTGCCCAACAGATTGCGGCTGGCATGGTCTACCTAGCCTCCCAGCACTTTGTCCACAGAGACTTGGCAACCAGGAACTGCCTGGTAGGAGAAAACCTGCTGGTCAAGATAGGAGACTTTGGCATGTCCAGAGATGTTTACAGTACAGACTACTACAGAGTGAGTATTTTTGATAAGTTACCCTTTTTTGACCCCGCTCTGCCTCGAGTCTCATACTTACACATGGATACATGCTTGCAACATCTCAGATACATACACAGAAATATGGAAATGTATGTACATATGTGCATTCTCAAATATGTGATTAGAATTGAATTCCACTTTTGATGTTAAATCACTGTGTAGCTGTTATTTTAACCAGGAGTATTTTATCTATTTGTAATCCACTCTAAAGGCAAAATCTATAACCTGCATAAAATTATAGTTTCCATAGTAAGGGCGACAATGAAATATTGCTTGGGCACTTTTGCTTTTTTATGGGGCAAAGAGTTAATGCCTCTGCTCACTGTACATGATATTCATTCATATTAAGCCCTGTGGTTGTGTATATGATCTGAGCCACTGATCACTGAAAAGAAGATTTCATATCCCTCTAACCAGCTGTCCGTACAATAAAGAGCAATAATCTAAAAACCGGGGGTCATGTTTAGGAACAGGTGTACTGTGTGTGTTTTATTTCCTCATCCTCTGTCTCACAGATTCCTGCTGGAATCCCACAGTGCCCTCTGCAGCCCAAAGTGGAGTCAGAAATCTAGCTGCACACCCACGCAAAAACACTGTATCAGATAAGGTTAACACAAAGAAGCCCTGTCGCCGACTCGTGAGAGCAGACTTTTTTAGAAAGCAAACAGGAAAGTAGCTTAGAATATGTGGCTGCTCCAATCACGTGAGAAAATCCACGATAAAGTACTTTTCTTTTCGCAGGGTAATAACTGCTAATCAGACTACTTTTATGCTGCTACCAAAGAGTCAGAGCGTTGGTTTGAGTGCCTTAGCCATCCCTGTAAAGCAGATCATCATGATTGAAGAAATTGTTTTATAAATTATCAGTCATGTTCAAAAGACAAGACCATTGCACATTTGATTATTTGGTGTTGGTCCAAGTGAGTTCATGTTGGCAAGACCTAAGGGTGTTAAGGGTGGAAATAACCTCAGTAAACTTCTGTCAGTCAAAATGTCCATATCAAGTAAGGTCTGTTGCAGGTTTTGTCTCTCTCTGTTTGCAGGTGGGCGGTCATACGATGCTGCCGATCCGCTGGATGCCCCCAGAGAGCATCATGTACCGACGATTCACCACAGAGAGTGATGTGTGGAGCCTCGGAGTGGTGCTGTGGGAGATCTTCACCTACGGCAAGCAGCCGTGGTACCAGCTCTCCAACAACGAGGTCAGAGTCACATGAAGTCCACACTGTATGAGTCAACAGTGATCACACAGCTCAGACACACTCCAAATCAAACTTATTCACTCTCAGCTTCAGGAAGTAGACTAAAAATGTGAACGTTTTCTTCAGTGTTCCTGCGAGATGATGCAAAAAGCAACTAGTTCCACTAAATTCGGCACAGTGAACTTCTGCAAGCGGCCTTTTAAAAGTGAATGTTTGATTTGAACGTGCGAAAATAACCCATCCTCCATTAGTGTTACCACCCCAGGTGGGTCTGAGGAAAGATGATGGGATGTCCAGTTGTATTGTGTTTATTTAAAAAAACATTTTTTGATTCAACATTGTCGGTTAAAATGTTTATAGGTAATTTTGAATAAATAGACTTATTTTCTACTTGATTAATTCTGATATTAAAAATGTGTCTTTTTCTTAGTTTAGTTATTTTAAATTGTTCATTTATTTTTCCATCCGTTTTGGGAGGAGCTTTCAAGTCACTTGAACAAAACCCTGCTTTTGCGTGAATAAAAAGATCTGCAGACTTTAGAGAAGGTCCCATATGCTGATACAAGTTTCCTTTTAAAAGTGTGAAAGCAACAGTGCAAATGACAACAACAGCAACAAGCAAGCAAATGCAAAAGATTTTGCAAGCATAGACTGTTTATGAAACGATCTGACTTCCTGATTAGGATTTTTGAATTACCCCCATCGGTAATATTTCCTTCACGGCCTTTATTTGTAAATCAGTCAAACAGCAGACGGTATTTTGTCGCCCTGTGTCCTGCAGGTGATTGAGTGCATCACCCAGGGCCGCGTGCTGCAGCGACCTCGCACCTGCCCCAAAGAGGTGTATGATCTGATGCTGGGCTGCTGGCAGAGGGAGCCCTACATGAGGCTGAACATCAAGGAGATCCACAGCATGCTCCAGAGCCTCGCCAAGGCTTCACCTGTATACCTGGACATACTGGGCTGATGCACCAGTGCTTGTGTATGTACTTTGCACGAGCGTGTTCATGTGTATGAGCTGGGGATTCAAGTGTGCGTCAGTCTGACAGGGAGTAGAGGAGGAAAAGAAAAGTTGTGTGACTGTGCGAGTGTCTGTGTATAGTACCTGGCTGTAAATGTTACTGTAAATGCTACCGTCCACGTCCTCATTACGTCGAGAAAAAGCCTTAAATTTCAAGTGATTTTCTTTTTGCTTTACTGTTCAGACATTAACTAAGGCATGTTTCACAAGTGGAAACCAAAATGCATACAGTGCGTTATGTCACTTTACCCAAAACATCAACACTAAACGGCATCAGAAGAAATAAAACCCAAGAATCAGGCTGACTGATTACTGGGTTGTTCTGTCTACATCCCCCCGTGCTGCGAATGGACAAAGGGAAAATAATGTGTCTCTCCATAATGGACAGTGTTTGGACACAACTTTATTGTAGATAGAGCTTTCTCTTCTTTAACAATCACACAGAGCAACATATTCAGTCCGAAGATATATTTATGAAGTTATAGCTGACGCTTTTTCTTTAATATGTCCCAGCCTGTTTTCATATTTGTAGAATTTATAAATGTTGACTCATATTAAGCTGCTGTTTTACATTTGTGCTTTTTAGAGTCTCTCTTGTTTGAGTTTTGACCGTATGTGTATATTATTATACACAAGTTTGTGTGATGTTTCTCATATATAACCTAGCCAAGCCCACTGAAGGACTTCCCAATGTAAAACCAGTGTTGAGGTAAAAAACAAGGGCATACGAAATTCTTTTTTCTTTTTCTTTTTATAATGCCATAATCGCGTTATTTATTTTTTTGTTGTTGTTGTAAATATCTGTTCATATTTTACAGATTACACAAGATCAATTATATTTACAAAGTGGTGTTTTAAACCTTGTTGCAGTGCTCCGCTCAGTTAGCAGCCTTTTCATTAGACGTATCTAAAGCACAGAGAAGGAGGACTCGGTGGTGTTGGGCTGTGCATATGTGGGGGGGGGGGGGGGGGGGGGGGGGGTTGGGGAGGAGCAAAGGTTGTTTTTGTTTTATTTTTCATTCACCAGCAATGCAATTTAGCAAACCTTTGGTGTTCGGTGGCCCATATCTGTTAGTGATGTGGTTTTGTTCTCAAATGTTCAAGGTGTTGCTGATGAGATTGTGTCTATGGTTTGGTAACAGAAGTTGAGCTCATGGAGTGTGATCATTTTTTGGTGTCTCGTTTCTAACAGGGCTTGAAAGGGCATTTTGATGCAGTTAACTGTGCACAGATGGAGGTAAATAATACGGAGGATTTTTAGCTCTATATGTTGAAGTTGCTACCTATTTATTTGTTATGCATTTCCATTAAGAGTACTTTTAAGATCTTATTTTTAATTCCACATAGTGGACTAAGGGACTGCAGTGAAAAGGATTAATTAAGAGTCTAAATGCCTTGAAAGTGTCCCTGGGGTGCTTTCATCTCTCTGAGCGGACCAGTGTGTCGGGCGGTGACTGGTACAGCTCCTCACCCCGTACAGGGTTGAAGCACACTAAACATTTCATACCCTAACACCTTAACGCTTGAAACTAATTTGAAAATGCATCATTTTTCAAATCATCTTCAATAGCCCTTTCCTTCCTGAGATTGTATTTAAAAAAAAGCTAAAATTAAAGCAAATGTGTTGGTTCAAGTATCTATCTCCTGCACTAATCCTGCAAAGGCAGCAGCATTCACTACTTCATAAAAAGCGTCATTTATTTCCATATGGAGGCATGAAGGATCAGTAAGGATCTTTGCTGAGACAATACGTTGTGTTAAGTGCACTTTGTAGCGTTACTTAACCCCCCTAAATGCACAACCTGAGCAGCTGTGCTCAACACTGACCACTCCCCACCTTGACCTCAGCTGCTTTTATTAACAAAACAGACATTTTCACCCTTGCTGTCCTGGCCATGGTTGAAGCAAGTGGTTGTCCTTGATGAAAACACCGTTTGTCAGTTCTGTATTATAGTCATGAGTCTGCTGTATATAAATTGCTGTCCCTTCTGTACAGTTCTGATATTTGTCTATATGAATAGTAGGCTATGTTTAATAGTATAATCTGTTTTAAGCAGGTATCATGTCAAAACTGTGTGACATCTATTGAAGACAACGTGTTATGGGCCACTGGCAATACATACTAAATGTAAATACGATTTTATTTGTGCTACATTGTATAGTTTCTTTGTGCTCGTTCATAATACCAGTGAGAATACAATCCTTTTTTGGCAACTTTTGATCTGCAGAGGACTTTCTTTGAATAATGTGTTTTTCTCTCAAGAAGAAGAAGAAGAAGAAGAAAAAAAAAAAGCTAAAAAAAAAATCAACAAACAAACAAACAAAAAAAAAAAAAAAAAAAAAAAGAAGAAAAAGAAAATGATCTCCTCTTTCCTCTCCACTGTGATGGGGAGCTGACACAGAGGCTGTTTGAGATGCTGTCTGTCTATAGGGGGACCACAGACTCTGGATCTGATGCAACATCAGGATCTCTCCTAGCTGACAGGCGTCCAAGCAGACATGTGACCACTGGTGAGGAGGTCAAAGGTCACCTCCTGGCCAACCCCACCACTCAACCTCTGACTGACTGTAGCCTATTTTGATCCTCTTTCAGATGAATAACTGTGACTTTGCATCATGAATAGTATATTATTTTGAATGTAATCTAGAAGGGTCGGGACCTTTTTTGAATGTAATCTATCCTGGGGGGCGGGGGAGGAAGATGATTTTTTTTTTTTGTAAATATATGGTGAAAGAAAAAAAAAAAAAAAGATTACAGTTTTCATTCCTGTGCAGATAAAAGATTTTACTTACTATGTGAATACAAAGAGGGCGTGTATGTGTCTATGTGTGTGTGCGTCTTTGAGACAATGATGTGTGTGCATTTGCACATGCATCCGTATGCAAGAGTGTGTCTTTCTGAGTGATTGTGTGTGTGCATATGCGCCTGTGTGGATGTGTGTGTGTGTGTGTGTGGATGTATGTGCTCTTCTGGCAGATTTAATCCTGCTTTAATCAGCCAGTTCTATCAATCAATCCAATGCTTTGTGCATCATGTGAGTAGCTTATCCACAATTAATGGAAATGTTCCTTGTGATACTGTGCATTTAATAAAGGTGGTATGTCTTACAATACGCCGTTTCCTCAGAATAATGCATAGTGTGGAAGGACAAACTGAAGTGACTGTGGCTGTACAAGACATTCTGGCAATTTTCTTATAAGCTTTGTTGCTGAGTTAGTTGAATATTTACATTTTATCCTGTAGTTGGCTTTTACTTCACATTTCAGACGTAGATAAAGTGACGGTTATTAGTACAAGTCTATGAAATATCAAGAAAACCAACAACGCATGTTGCTTTGAGTAACCAAACACACAACAGAACACAAAAGACCTTGAAAAGAAGACAGCAGGATCTGAATGCAGCAGGAACCATTAGAACTGTTTAACATTTATGTGATCAGGTGATAAACGGAAAATAATGCTTGTAAATAATGTTTTAAATAATAGATATAACTCTCACTTACGTAAAATAACTCACTTTTTCTGTGAAAGGTATTAGTAATGATGTCTGTGATACTAATTCTAACCTCTCCCAGTTATTATAATTTAAGATTAATGTTAAAAGAATAAATACGTTTATAAAACACACCGTATAACACTGCAAACAACTTTCCAAAAGCCTTTTCAGCATCAAGCTTCTGCATTGTTGTCTGTCAAAAACAGACTTTACAGTTTTTTGTGTTGAGTTTGTTTGTTGTTGTTGTTGTTTTTTGAGTCTTTGAAACCTCAACAGATAAAATTAGCAAAAATGTTTCACCAATGATTTGAGGAAAAAAATGAGTTGAGCCAAACTTTCACCACTCTTCAGATTTAGCCTGTAGGTCGGACACAATGGACAGAAATAACGCCAACTATATAAAGGAGTTGAAAGTACCCAGACTGGGGCATCAGGTTTAACATTTAAATATGTATGTTCATTATGTAAAATGACTCTGTAGTTCCTCACCTGTTCATTTAGACAGCAAATCAAACTCACTCACCCAATTATGTCTCCTTCAAAGCTCTTGGACACTACACAGATTATCTCCTGAGGTGTGATTGACGTGTTAATCTGGGTTTCACTGTTGGGGGAAAAGGGTTACTTTAAAAAGAACCAGCAGCTCAACATGTGTCATGGAAGGTATCCCATGAGCACCATTTGTTTCTAACAATAACCACCGAGGAGTGACAAGGACAGCTGCCCTTAACAACCTCAGACACACACAAGGACAAACCAGTGGCAGCAGCTATTTAACTGTTCTTAAGAGTATACTGTGCTGCATTTTACATGTATTGCATATTAATATTTGCCTCCACCGACACACCCAAAATCACATAGACAAAGTTATAGGCTGATGCATATTGAAAAATCTACCTGAGTTCACTGTGAAGCTCGCTCCACGGTGCAGGCTCTCCACAGTGTGACAGCTGCTGAGTCCATCGGTCAAAGGAGTCTCCTTAACCGATTTCTCATCTCGCGTCTCATTGAGGGGCCTCGCTGCTGCAAGAAGAAACATAACCACGCCCCGTTTGTGTCCCAACCATTAATATCAATCACTTAGGTATCATTCTCACCGAACACCAATCAACTGAGAATGACTACTGAGGCTATCCACTAGCTAGCTTTGATTAAAATGTTTTACCATGTTGTACGTCAGTGTCCGTTGACTTTCATCTCAAGCTCGTTTCCAAGTTGACATTTAAAACAATTATTTAAACATCCGATAGTTTATAACACACTTTATATTTAAAGATGAGGACATTTGTAATTATTTAGGATTCGGTACAACTTCTCCTATGCAAAGATGTTTAAAACTGCACACCAGCCACCATTTGTACGCATGCACGCACACGCGCGCACACACACACACAGGAGAAGACAAAATCTTAATGTATATTAATGCCTGTTTACAATGACATTATAGTGTGTTATAAACTACTTATTCAATATGCATATACTGCTTAAGATGTTGATTGAGTTGCTATCTCCATCATCACTCTTCAAGCAGATTCTGATAAACATTTGTGAAATCATAACAATATCACAAAGTGCAAAAGGTGTGACGCTATCTTGGTTTCATCAAAAGCTGTGCACAGTTTATATTTATTGTATTCTAAATTTACATAAAAAAAAAAAAAGTCTGCCCATGTCTTAGAACCATTATGAAAGTTAACGCACAAATTCAATATACATCTCATTGTATTTTACATAGAGGGTTAAAGTATAGGCATGAAGGTGGTATGATTCATATCAAGGCTCAAGAGTCAGAAAACAAAAATGAATAAATAGAAAGTGCTAACCCTAGCAGAAAAAATAAAAATGATTTCTCTTTAAAAAATTGCAGTGTGGAGAGTCTCAAGCTCCTATTACCCAAGAAACCATGGAGAGCAGGTGGTCTGACACTGCGCTTATCCAGAGTCAGACCAAATGTCAAATGTCATTAAGCCTTGTGAAGGAAAAACGGATAGTTGGGCATCTGAACTTATCTATGAAGTATACTGTGCCTAAACAGCTTATCACTAAATATTAACATCTAAGAAAATTTCAGAGGCAAGGTCTGTTTTCATCTGATGCATGTAGTTGTCGCTCTGCAGCCATCGACATGTTCAGACAGTCGTCATTGAAAGAAGGCAATCTGGAGCTGAGAGACACTCACATTGCAGTATTTCTTTAGAAACTACTGCACAAGCCAATTTGTTTTCCTCTTCATTATATATATCTATATCTATATATATAGATATAGATATATATCTACATATATTTACTCAAAGAAAGCCCAACAACATATATCATTAGAATCAAATTTTTGCATGTGAGCTTTGTAAACTATTCAATTTCCAATAATCAAGCATGTTTGAAATGACCATTTAAAACAGTTGAAAGCTTTGGGATATTAAAAAAGAAAAGTTTTAATGACAAGGTCATTAAAAGTCATGCACGCTGCAAATAACTGCATGCAGTAGTTATGGTAACCCATCCAAGCACTTTTTATTTATTAATAGTCATAAACACACACAGCAGCTTCATCAGAGGAGCTTATGCTCTCTTGACTTTTGAATGTGGATTATTTATACGAAGAGCCATTTGCATGTCACAGGAAGCAAAGGTCTGCCACAGCTGCCTGTAACATTTACCTGATAAAGAAAAGAAAAGTTAGGTGGACTGATTATCAACTTCTTATATATTTTATATATATTTTTTTTTTCTCTCACTCGCTCACTCAGTTGCTTTTGCGCACTCGTTCATTTATCCCACTTACTCTCATTTATTTTTCTTTTACAGTATAACAAAAATGGTGACAGGCCTGAAATTACAATCACCAAAAACAAACTCAGAAAATCGAGGGCGAAAGGAAGGTGAGGCCAGGGAGGACTGCTGCTGTTTGCTGCCCATCACTGACAGTTGCAGCAGAGAGGACACAGTCTGCTTGATGCTCGGACATCAAAGAGGAGGCGGCGGAGGCTCCTTCCCCGTGGAGCTGCTCTCTCTAAGCTGGAGATTCTCCAAAGCCACATCTAAAGGCATGATATCCACACAGCCCATGGCTCTGAAGTCAGCGAAGTCTCGGCGCTCGTCCTCGTCAGAAGAAGAGCTTTCCTCGTGCATCAGCGTGGACAAAAGCAGCTCCTGGACGAACAGGCTGCGGTCCGCGCGCTCTCCTTCTAGGAACTGCCGCTCTGCTTCAGACATCTTAGGTTCATTCAACCTGGGGATGTGTTAACACTCACTTAAATACAAACTGGCGACACAACAGTTTGAAATGCTGATTGAGTCCCTTATTTAAGCCATGTTTCTGACAGGACTGGCTTTGACTTGGAGACTTCAGAGTAAACAGGAGGTCTAATAGCAATTAATGCACAAATCGTCATGATTAACTGAAGACAATGTTTACAGTGTGATCATAAACAAGTCTTATGAAATGATTTAACCATAATAATCCAAGTATATGTCTGTTACCTATTTTAAATAGGACACTTAGGAATTAAGGCTGAGTTCTGAAAGCTTGACTAATGAATTGTTGATAGCAAGTCTTTTAGTGGAACTTGACACTGACAAAAATATAGAATATCACCAGCCTTGTCCCACCTGATCAACTTAATAACGTAAACATTACTAAAAAAATTTGCTACTTTTACTGTTTGTAAGGTCATGCTAATCACCATTCTATCTTTGAAAAGAAGACTGGTTAAACACCGGCGCATCAAAAAAAAAAAAAAAAAAGACAATTTTTGGAATTATAATTACTTTACTCATTTATCTACTCATCTACTAATTTTATGAGGTGCAGACCACATTAAAATAACATTTACTCATACTGCATTAGTTTTCCTGAGCAATGCACTGATCTATAATACCAACAACTGGGCAGACTCACCGTGCTAATAGGAACTGGGAACTGTGGGATGAGGACGAGGGATTGCTTTCACCGACAGTTGTGGCGTTGGCAGTTGCTGTGCTGGGTGGGGGGATGGTGGTGCCAGTGTTGCCTGGGTTGTTGCTGCGTCGTGTCGCATGGCGGCCCGTCTCCACTTGCTGCCGTGCTGCCTGAGCCTGCTGCCGCTCCAACTGCAGTTGCATCTGGAGCTGCTGGAGCTGGGAGGCTGAGGGCCCAGATGAGTTTATTTGCCCCCCTGCTGCACGGCGAACACCTGACAGCTGAGACAACAACTCTGCAGGAGACACATCGAAAATAGACCTCATTAATAGCTGTTCTACAAAAGTCATGATTTCAATAAACACTGTAGGTTAGACCAGTTAGGAAATATAAAGGACGATGATGAAGAGAACACAGGGATTTCCTCAGATATAGTAGTACAACATGGCCAACATGAGTAAACACGAATTTGCTATGACTCTGACAGAGCCTTTGTATAATTTTAATAATAAACTTAGAAGTTAGGTAGCAAAAAAGTTACAGTAATTTTGATACAAATTGACCAAAAGATTAAAATGTGAAGGTAGCAGTATATATGAAAGGTTTTTCCAGCAGAGTGCACTTGTGGAGAATCCAAATCCTCTTGTGTAGTTCTGATAGATCATCTTAAATCATCAATGTGAAAAGCGTATTACTCGTTCTCACCTGCAATTGGGTCCATTGCTTCTCTGTTACTGGGGGTGTAAGTGGAGCTCTGTGATGAGGAAGATGAAAGTCCTCCCGTGGAGCCGCTAGTAAAGTGCATGTTTGTGCGTCGTGCTCTGGGGCCACCCAGTCCTCTTCCAGGGTGGAACATCCTGCGTACATGTCGAACACTGCTGGACTCATCATAAATGGACTGTTAAGGGCAAATACAGTGGTGTGATGCTACTTAATTTTTAAGTTATACATGTAGATATTCTTGTAGAAAAACTGATGTTCAGTGATACAGAAAGGATATTAAATCTCTTGGTGCTCTGTGTTCGAGTGTGAGGTGAGCTGTGAAGTCATCTGTGACGTGGTTGGGGTCTCCTCCTGGCAAGGCAGCACATATTGGACAGATCTGAAATGAGAGAGTGAGAGGTTTCTGTTTGAGATGCTCTTTTCACTGAACAAAATCCTGGCCCCACTTTTACTTACAATGGAACTATTCTGTTGAATTTAAGCCAAAGATTAAGGTTGTCTTATGGTAGCAGCCTAAATAAGATGAGTGGGCTTCTGAAGGCTGTGATAAAATAATGTTCATTTTTCAAACATCTCTGACTTTCAGCTAACATGCTGCTAAGCATCTAATTATAATGAGCACAATGTAGTGCAGTACTACTGTGCAGTGAACACAGCCCTGTGCCAACATGTGTCAGACATCTGCACACAATGAACTGCAGATCAAACTTCATTCACATTTTCACACAAATGAGTCATTTCCTGTAATTATGCTAGTACTTAATTCTCTTGTTCAGCATGCTTGTAACAGAATATACACAACTGAATTGATGGTGCATCAAATTCACAATGCTGCCAATGACAATTTAACGCCTATTCCTCTTGGCGTTGTTAAAAAATATCAACAACAAAAAAAAAAAGTATTAATGTGGCAGCACTGGGTGACATGTTCCAGTATTACACAAGCATTTTATTTTAACTCAATGCCACATACACCATCCTACTATTATGAATACTTATTATTCCACCAAATGTGAACTGTCGTAAATACATACTTTCATTTGTGAGTAATATTTGATAAAAACCTGCAGTACTTGGCTATTAATGGAAATTGCAGTTTTAGAATGAAACGATGTCTGAACAGTTTTACTACTAAGGACTAACATCTTTAGTGGAAGTTGTAAAGCATTGAGAGATGGACAGGGAGTGTTAGCTTTGTTCTTTTTCCAGGTTTGCTGGCACTAGCTCTGCTGTGGCATCAACAACACAACCCAATAAAAACAAAAGCCATTCACAGAGGAAGTGTCTGCACTGTAGTGACTGACAATGTAGTGTAGTTTCATGTGGCACTGGTGGGCAACTGTAGCCCAAATATTAGTAGCTGGCTCTACCTATGGGCTACAAGCGCCTCTTTTTCCTAATAGTAGTTCTCCACAAGACTAGCTGCTAATCTGCCAAGCAGGTGTCAGCTCTGTCAGCAGGAGCTTCACCCTTTTCCTTGCTTTGCTCTTTATACTCAGCAGTGAACTATTCTCATATAAAGTATTCAATGACAAGAATGAACGTGTAAATGTCCTTTGTGTGTACACTAACTGAAGTGCTAACAGCAAAAGCAGGCTGATCTGCTGTGCAGACAAAAAGTTTAAAAATCAGACATCCCTCAATCTAATAGCTTTATTACAAGTCAGTGGATGTCAGAAGTAAACTAGCCTGCTCCAGCTTGCTTAAAGCATCAAAAACACAACTTGAAAGTATTATCAACATTTCTTAATGTTATTGTTGACTAATACATGAAACTAAATTCTGAAATCTAATCCCTTAAGGTGTGCAATGTACTCACCACCTCTGTGGAAGTCTCTGCATGCTCTGAGGTGACATGTTCTTGTAGGGATGTCTCTGTAAAGCCCATCTTACCACAATAAGGACATGTGAATGACTGGGGTTGCTCTACTGAAAAAGTGTCTCCGCCATAATACAAGTCTGCAAGAAGACAAGAAGCACAATTGTTATTGTTTGTTAACATGTAGCTCAATGATCAATGTGAACAAGGTTACCAATCACTGTATAAAACAGCCTCAAAATAACATTAATTATAACTGTCATCACATTGGATAATTTGTAATCACAAAGCAGGCACTGACAAAAGCATGACTCATTTGTATATTATCAGTAAGTCACTGGTTCTGTTTGGCGTCTCGGCTAGGTCCTTACCATAGTCTACCCTAGTTAATATACACTGCATGGGGTGCTCTGTGGTGTGTCTCGTTGTTGTGGCTCCACTCTCGTAGCACGATGCACACAGGTCGTAGTCGTAGCAAATTAAGCACTTGAACCGTCGTCCTCTGAAGTTCCCTTTTAAGCATGCATCACAGCTCACACCTGCAAATGAAAAAAATCAGAACACAAAGTCAACCACGTGCAACTGCCAATAAAGTTGCAAATTCCTTATAACTGTGCCTGTGAGACTGGCTGTGAGAGACCAATCTCTATCTTCAGGCTAGCCTCACTTACACGAACATGTGTTTTGGAGTGGCACCAACCCACAAGAGCCAGCAATGAAGAACTCTGGCATTCCAGTGAACTTCACAAGCAACTCAGAGACGTGTCACTAATGTACGAAGCATCTGAAAACTTAGTCGCTTTTCTTATTCGTTTAGGGTGTCACACACTTTCAAAAACCAAACTGCTATTTGTATTCATCCACATGATCATTATCTAGTTGAAAGAAAAAGGGGATGAAATTGAGCCAGCTAGATGCTCCAGACAGCGTGTCTATTCCTATAGTCTAAAATTAGTTTCACAATTGACTTATCGTTTTTGAAAATATACTCGCACCTTTCTGCTGATTCACTTTTAACTCCATGTTCATAACGACAAACTGTTGAAATACTTTCCAACTATTCTGTCAGACAGTAACTTTCTTCTATTCATGTTATCAGTATATCCTCTATTCCAACTACTGTCTCGTTGTTATTGTTTCTGAATGAAAAGCACCTTGTTTGACAAACCCTTGGTAGCATCTAAACAAGTACTGAGGGGATTTCCTCTGACCAATTTAACCTGTTTGCTTGAAAATAGAAATGAAACGCTCCCCAAAGGTAGCATCTATTGAACAAATCCAGATTTCAACAAACAGTGTTTGGCAATATGCAGTTATCAGCTCTTCATGTTGATTAAAGGAGAGGTCGCCCTGCAGCAGGTCTTGCTGTCTATCACCTGTGTGAC
Source organism: Echeneis naucrates (assembly GCF_900963305.1). Taxonomy (NCBI): domain Eukaryota; kingdom Metazoa; phylum Chordata; class Actinopteri; order Carangiformes; family Echeneidae; genus Echeneis; species Echeneis naucrates. Next base: position 14,869,968 of record NC_042522.1, on the reverse strand, counting down.
ATGAATACAGTGTGAAGATCAAGCCCAGCAACACAAGCAAACAAGGCTCCGGTGGCAACTAACCACAGGAGCTGCCCAGTTGTCTCATCTTTTACAAGAAAGTTACGACGCTCTCTCCTTGGCTCAGCTGGGACTAACTAACCGGACTGTGGCCATCTTTGCTCCACAGACCTGCAGAGCAACTTAAGAGACATAACAGCAGCACCTCCAGCTACAAATAACCCGGTGTGGTTTACCGAAAATGGCCAAATTCACGCTGCCGTCTGGTTCCCAGTTAAACATGCCGTAACTTTAGACCAGGCTGGCTAGTAGCCGGCAACCTAAGCTAACTTAGTGCTTGGTTTGTGGACAGAGGCCTCAGACTTTCAGTCTTCTTCTTGATGACAGTGCATTCGCTAACAACAAGCAGGCTATGTGACCAAACCGGACACCCAATGCCGGAGACAGGGGCTCTCAGATTGGCTCAAATGGAAGAAAAACACGGCGGTAGTCAGCCGACAGTGCGCCATAGTGTGGGCTTAGCAGCGTCAGTGTAATCTACATCAACGACTATTTGTGTTAGCATACATTAGCACTGTGGCTAGCCCGGCTAACATAGGGTAACGCAGCACCTAGCAACGGCTAACTGCTAAGCTCCGCTATGTTGCCGTATCATTGTATTCGTTTTGCCTCGAATTGGGACACACTAAAACGCAAACGTACACAAAAGGAGCTAACAGTTAATAAGCGTGTGTCGGGACAAGCTTGAAAAACAAGCCTCCAAAAGCGCAACAACACCGCCGCCACCGCCGCCTCCCCCCTCCACCCTCCAGACTAAAATAAGCTCTTAGCGCAGCTAGCAGCGCAGCTAGCCGCTCAGGTAATGTAGCTCCGGCGCCGCGGAGCCGTTTATCAACTCACCCTCATGTCGGGACATCCTACAAGCGACGACGCAGCCCTTCCTCGGGCTCCCCAGCGCGATCGACGGGGGGGACCGGAACCGTTTCTGAGATGATACCCTGGAAAACAGCTTCCCCCTCGTTTCTTTTCCGAGCAAGATGGATCCTCCAGCAGCTTACAGTTTGTTCTGCTTCCCCTCCCAGAGTGTCACTTATCGCTGCGTGCTGCGGGTGAACGCAGGGCGGCGCTCCACACCACACACCGGCCGGCCGGGGTGGAGGTGGGGGGGGTCTCCTTATTTCTGCCTCCAGGGAAGAATACAGTGAACACATTATTGGGCTTCTTTGGGGCAAATGAGGGTTGTTTTATCTTCCTGAGATATCACACTTAATTGGTATCTAATCAAAGACACAATTAAGCTGTTGCAGCCTGAAGCAACAGTCCTGTAATAAAGTCTACCTCCATGAAGGTCAAAGTGTTTTTACTGAAATTAACTGAGGTGTGTCATTGTACTTTGTGATCATTTTGGAGGATAAAGTGTGTGATGCTGTTGAGCTGAAACGCTTTCCTCTCAGTCTGGAGAGGTGTTTATACATCAGCTATCAGTTTTTATTGAAGTGATTCAGCCGTTGTTGGCTTCACTGAATAATGGTGGTAAATTCTGATTATTTTCTAAAAACTAACATGGATGTACTTACAATGAAAATAATTGTCTGAGATTTTCCTGGGTTTTAATTGCTTGACTCAAATGAAGGCGAAACAATTTGTAAAAAGTTTTTATTTTTCTACATAAGATTCATTTCATTTCTGTGCTGATGAGGACACCTACAATCTGACAAACCAGTGCATTACAATGAAGACTTCACAGCAGTGTAGAAGGCTGGGATGGAGCTCACGACTCTCGCTTTGTGCCTTACTCTTACTTTGATTCTTTCTAAAGACTTGAGGAAACAACTCTTCCAAATGCAAGTGGACAAAGAGAGACTCGTGACTCCACCCTCATGCATAAGCCTGATATAGCTGTACAATTTTAAATTGACTAACACTTACACATTTTGTAGATACAATTTATTACATGTGCTTCATGTTAACAGTGGAGTGTGGTTGCTGAGGAGAGATCAATTATTCAAAAGCTCCAATTCATGTTGCCTTTCCTCAGCTGCATTGTATGACAACGACATTTAAAAAATTTAGTGAGCTATCCAACACACAAAATAATCTTTATTAACATACTGTGTGGCTGTGCAACTTTTGAGGACACAAGCGAGAAAACCTGAATGAACGAAGTAAGGTACTGCGTATTGTATATGGGGTGGCAATGAGCCTACAGCATACTACTGCTTTGTGTGCATGTTCTAGCTTGTCTACATTACAAACCATTGACCAATGAAAATTGCTGGTGGATAGTGACAGATTTATGTATATCTCTGTAGTGGAGGAACATTACCTCCTATTTAGCAAATTAAAAAGGTTAAAATTAAAATCGAAGTATGCTGCAGTCATATCTCCTCTCCACCAAAATGAAAATTTAAAATCATAGTAGTGGATACAAACCCTCATCTTCATATATTTTCAGTACAGAATATTCATACTTTCATTTTCTCAAATGTAACAATATTTACATATTTGCATCGACTTTGAAAATGTTGGATATTGTTTAACTGCAATATAATTTTGCTTTGTGTCAAATGTTGTCATTAATGATATTTATAGCACCTGAGCAAAATCATGTTTTTTGACCACTGATCGCACACTCACACACAAAGAAAACTTGTGGATAACATCTCTTAATTTACATGAATTCAAACAAACAAAACTATTTACATTTTAAAGCTTTACATTTTAGAGCACTTGTCTGTATTTACAGTACAATCAAAGGTATGGATTTTGAAGGTGCAGCTTTCTGTATCCCTCAATAATGAAGGTGAAACTAACTACAAGCATTGAACATCAGAGTTGGGATGTTGGGAGTTGTTGATTGTGAAACTGGTCAACTAAGATCACAAGTAAAAAAGCAAGAAAAGCATGTGGGCTGCACCTTTGTTCAGGAAAATGCTTCAGATCAGTGTTTGGTCAACATCTAGGATGAAAAAAATGTGCCATGTACTGCTAAAACTCATGAAAAATATCAAACAAAATGATAAAAAATGCTAAAAGGTACAGTGTTTTAGAAAACTAACCAAGCAACACAAGAAGCTAAGCTATTAGACAGATTGTTCCAACACAGAAAACATTTCACATATTGTCTTGGAAGCAAACAGACCTTTGGACATTGTTGCTGTAATGATAGAGAAATTAAGTGAGGTGGCTTAGCAGACTTTGGCTCTTCACACTGAAAAACCTGAGTACTTTTGTTTTTTTCCTTTAAAGCTGGAGTGCAGCTATTGTAGCTCTTAAGGTTTTACAATAGTGCTGTATGTAAAACAGATATTTGCTACTCAGTCAAAAGGAGCCTGGTCAGCAATGTGTTCCACCTCCATGTCCTTTATAGATGCTCTTCTTGAGCTACGTGGCCTGACTTTCGTTTCGAAAGAAGCTGACCAAGAAAAAAATAATATTTGCAGCTACCTCTTTCTTATTTTCATTTGTCCTGCATTGAGACGCAGATGCGTGGGGTGAGTGCCAAAGATGTTTCACGTTGAAGACAGTGTCTGTTTGAGCACTTTCCATCTGAGTGGCCATGATGTCACGCTAAAGTGTTTAAAGCTGCAAAGAACAAGAGTTTGGAAGTATTTGCAAATATTATTTAACTCAGACCTGCAAAAGGAAACAGTGAATGGTACTTGTGTTTTCCAGGTAGTCACTGTATTGTAGCACTGAGGTGGTTGTGGGTCTTGGCATTGCCTCTGCCCATCCAACTGTCTGTTTAAAAGACTGCGCATCACTTTGGCCAACCTGTTGGCTTTGAAAACTGTTGCTCACAGAGCTGCTTGTTGTCAGGATGCTTCAGTCCATTATTTCGTCTTTTGTGTAGTCGTTGGATTTTCTCTTGAAGAAGCCCATCTAAAGAAGAAGAAGGCTACGTTACCGATGTTCACCGCCTTTGCTAAAGCAATAACTACCAACTACCAGTGTACGAGCGGAAACACAATTTAAATGAATCTACTCCTAATAACGGCATAACAGCACTGGATGGAAACGCATAATTCACATGTTCTGCCAATATTGTTGAAATTCAATCAAATTTTGCTTTGAATTTGGGTGGAGAACAAACTAGGGACAAGCTTCCGTTAACAACAGAATTATTTTTGAAGGTGTTAAATGCTATGCAGTAAAAGTCAGGAAATATCACCTTCCAAAGAATGAAGATGACCAGTGCTAGAATCAGCAGTCCTATCAGGATGCTGATAATTATCACCCAAATAGGGATTCCTCCATGGCTCTCCTTTGAAACCTGGATCTTCACCTAAGTAGGACAAATGTACATACAATCATTGTGTACACATATGCAAAAAACAAAAACATTTAACATCAATAGCAAAACCATACAAAAAAGTTTATGACTTACAACTCTGGTCCTGTCACCGGTGTTAAGTTCAAACAGATTTGGGTTTTGGACCCCCAGAGTACCGTTGACCAACATGTACAGAGATGAAAACTCCCCCTGTAAGATAAATGTCCTTTTAATATTTCTTGCCTGACAGTGTATCCATCAGTTAGCCAGGTATCAGTCACTCTATTGCACTTTATATCATTGTCTATTACGTACCCCTGTTCATCACAGAAGAAGAACAGTTACTTTAAACTTACCTTGATGAATGTAGGTTTCCACACTCTGAATGTGATATTGACCTGATTGATGTTAGCTTCAGGGAGGGAGCAAGTAAATGATGCACAGTTAAGCTCGGCAGAACAGGTCTGTAGGAGAAACAGAGACGGCTCACAGTGAGCAAAGTCACCTCCATGCTTTGGAGAAGCTGTTCACATATACACAAATACCCTAACCCTAATACGATTATAAATAATTGATCTTAATGCTTAACACGTTCCCTTTCATTTCACTAAATCATGCTCGAGGAGAAATGTTATGAGGTCAAATTTTAATTACACAGATCACAATATGTCAAAAATCTGATAAACTGAGAAATATCAGTGAGGTAAAAATCAACCAGGCAGATCATATTAAGCCTAAAGACAAACTAAACCTTAAAATCTAGTCTGACAAAGAGCAGGAAGGGTCTGGAGGTGTCAGTTTCCATGATCAATTCAAGTCAGGCTAAAGCCTCCTTTGTGAGACAGAACTTCATATAAATCAGACCGAGTTTCACTCGTAGTTTAAACTAAACGTTTTTTTACTCACCAACAGGAAGACACTGAGCGTTTCTTTGTTTGGATTGGGGAATTTAATCTTTGGGTTAATCCATCTGGCTGCATCACATTTCACCTGCAGAGATTTGGGAAACAGATAATAAAGGCACATCTGTCTGTTTGAATACACTTGCATTTCTGAACGTTTGACTGCTTGCATACCTGTGGGGTGGTGCTGACATGCGTAAGGTACAGTAAGTTGTTCTGCCGAGGAGACAGATGAGGATATGTCACCGTGAGGTCAAGAGGCGGAGTCACCACATCTCCTTCCTTCTCCACCTGAAGAGAGCCAGAGCAAGGCAGATGAAGATGGAGCAGATGTACCATCTCTATTTTTTTACTGACAAATCATCAGCGGAGATTCTACCGTGTAGCTGATGTTGACTTCCTCGCCAATCATCTTGGTGTCATTGAGGACAGGGGGATACTGTTCGCCCTCTTTTACTACAATGTGTTCATCCACAGGCCGCCTGGAAGACACACATTTTTAAAAAACCACTTTATAATGACTCAACACATCTGACAAATCAAACTTTTCAACGGCAAACAATTACAAAGAGCAGTGGACATGATGAGCCATGAGTGAGCCACCAACCAAAGCACTGCCAAACCTACTCACACTGAGAATACGACTCCAGCTTCATACTTCACAGGGATGGAGATGAGCACGGTGTTGTCATTCAAGGTGGAAGGGAGCTCTTCGCTGTCACTGTGGGAAATTTAAAAACAGGTTTGTGTAAACAAAATAAATAAACAAACAAATAAACATTTGTTTATATTTTATTTAATATTTGTGCCGTTAATTCAATTCAAGCCTAAACAGAAACTGAATTTTTTCAGTAGAAACTGCTTGAAAGTGGAAATCTAAGTGGCTGATTCTCTCACCTTGTAGCTGTCACGTTGATGTGAATGACCTCCTGAATATAGTTGGGATTCACCTCAAATTTCACTTTGAAATTTTCCTGCGGATGTTAGATCACATTAAACCTTTAATTAGCAGCATCCCGAAATAAAATAGCTCACATAATGCACAGGTATTTATGTTTTCTGGTGAATGTAGGGATGCTGATACAAACCTCAACGTTGCTTCCCAGGAACGGGTATCCAACACCGCATTCTAGTTTAGTATTATTCAAAGGGCATTCTTTCTCCGGCTGATAAATATGGCAGACATGTCAGCAAACACATACCGATTCACAGTGTTCTTAAGTGACAAAGGCACGACAAAATCTCACCTCGACTTTGACATAGTTGATGTTTGGAGTGAAGCTGAGGATAACCTTGGTGTTGTACGCATTGTCTTTGCTGTTTCTCACGTTGATGTTCACTTCAATCTTGTCGTTCTTTGCTTTGATCACCATACTGGAGAAGTGAAGGACAACAGTAAGGAAGTGACACATGTGATGCACCTATTGTCACACTAGGGGGCAGTCAAGGCCTGGAAGAGTTGGCTAAAGCGGTCCGAGTGACAATACAATCAAGATAAACTGTTCGAGGCAACATGAATGAGAAATCATCTACTCTTTAAATACAGTGAAATTTAAATTCTCTCGTTGCAGCTTGTATGTACAACCAACAATTTAATACAAATGTACTTGCTTGTTTTACAAGAGACTTTAATATGTCATTTAATTCTCCTTCTTACCTTTTGACACTCGGCTCTGCTTTGAGGGACAAGTCAGCAATGCACTTCTCATCGCTCCCACAGTCCACTAAGGGAATCTGTAAGACAGGGACATCATGTTTTCAATGACAAGTGAAATCTTAAACCTATACTCTGTAATGAAGTTGTCGCTTAGGATCTGCAGAGCATCTTACAGATACAAATCTGACAGTCAGAACAGGCTGTTGTTGCTCTGTGTTTGTTTGTATCCTGGACTAAAAGGGCATATTCAAATAACTTTCATTTCCTTAGCCTCATTATTTGTTTTGATTTTCTGGCACTGTCCCACTGGACGGTTAATAATAACATTGGTGACTCTCAAAGGACTGGACAAGAGGCTAGAGTATCATCTGCAGAACAATTTCAAAAGGAGAAATTGCAGTTTCCGTTTGATGACCTCCCCATTTTGTGTGCGTACATGCGCGCATTCTTGTGTGTTGTCTTGCATTCAATAACAATAGCAGGAGAAGTCCCGATAACATTTCCTCTGGACTGCAGTGCTCTCCTGACAGATCCTGACACAATGAGTCAGGATCTGTCAGGATTTACACACATCTCATATGTTGCTGAGGTTGGAAGTGGTGGGAAGTGTTTTTGCCACTACTGTGTATTTCACATATCCAGGCTTTGCCTTTGATGCCAAATACTTATGTGATCTTTTTCCTCTTTATCTGAACACATCATTCTTTACAACAATTATCTGGAAACCCTCTAGTTAAAACAAAAATGCTAGTGGGAGTGTGGGAAGACTCTTCCTGGCTCCTGGTGTTGAAACACTCATGCAGACTGGAGGAATCACTAAAGGATGGCAGTCAGCTGTTGCAGATGCTAATGTACTGTAGCAGCAGAGAGTCTGGAGCCAAACAAGAACACCCAACTTCTCATTCTTGGATTATAAAGACATACAGATGGAAGGATGTTCGGGACATGATTCAAGTCCTTCCTGTTGTAGACTGAACATCTTCTGTTGGCGGTTACAATTAATAGATACTAATCAATAGATATGCAGTGGTCTTACGGTTTTATTGATAGATTTGGGAAGGCTTTCATCCAGGACTGGGCCTTTGTCCTTGTCAGCTAGTTCAAACTCCAAAGAAACCATGAGAGGGTCTCTGAAATCCAGTCGGGCCTGTTGATGTAAAGGCAGAGGTTGACCAATGGACCAAAAAGAAAGAGAGAGAGAGAAAAGGGATGAAGAAGATGGGGAAGATGAGGAAAAAGGCCTCTGTGATATTTATCACACATATTTCTCATTTAGTGAAAATCATCCAACACTGGCAGTCACTCTGAAATAAAATACAATTGATAAGGCCCATTGCAAATAAAATTAGTTTCCACAAAAATTTTAAATCAGGGGATGAACAGCAACAGTCTGGTTCATCATCTAAGCACCATGAACTCTCTGCACAAAATCATTTCATAAGAATCCCTCCAATGGTGAGCTATTTCAGTTTAGATCAAAGTGGAGGATAGATGTTAGACGTTAGCTGTAGGGAGGTGTAATCACCCAGAGTAACTGAAAAAAGCTGTGAATGTGCGCGGCCCCTTTGTATTGAAACATGAATACAGAATTTGAGAGAGCTGCTTCGCATTACAGTATGTTATGTATTATAGATGCACATGGTAAGGCTGAACCAGCGCCAAATGTTGATTAAACCCAGAAGGAGACTCTCAGTCAGACACAGTGCTGACCTGAGTGCAGCTTGGTGAGTACACATCATGGCTTTTGGGATTATGCTGTACATAAACTGCTTATCTACCACTTGTTGACCACTACACCATGGCCTGCAGGCAGCTGTGATCATTATTGATTTCTTCCTCCATTTATCCAGCCCCAGCAAATTTCATTAAGCCCTTCTGACACGTTTCTACACTATCTATGTTTGTACTCCCAATATAATCAGTCAGTGCTATTGTTGCAGGACACAGAAAGGAGACTTCTATGGACGAGGCAGTGGAAGGTGTGAATGCAGCAGCTAAAAGCCAGTTTATTTTTAATCAGAGTTTTTCCAGCTGGTTTGGAGCTGGTGACTGTGGTGTAGACTTGAAGCTAACCGGAGCCCATACTGAGTACTAAACAGTTTTATGGGTGTGGATTAATTCATGGTACCTCTTTTTGGTTTGTGGCTGTCATGTGTGCTTGGGTTTGGGGCCGTGGTGCTATATCTGCCTGGTACAAGTTTTTCTGAACGATGACCTCTACCCTGGACGATGTGGAAAAAGTGTCTGCACAGACTGGCACACTGGAACAGAGCAGGTATTCATGCTCAGGACACACAAGTGCAACAGCTGTTTCTAATGATTAGTTCCTCTGTCTCCCGTCTGAGGGCAGCTAATCAGAAAAATCCCCGGCTGCTGTGTACGGCTGCAGGGAGAAATATTGTATACATGACTCCAAATGTCACTGCTGCGTAGGTTTACAGTAGGCGGTGTAGCTGTTTCTACTGTGATGAGCAGCCTGTAATGTGCTTGTTGGACCACTTGTAGAAGTTGTCCATGCCCTGGCTTGCCATGCTGTCACATCCTCGACCCTTCAGTCGCTTTTGTTCTCTTATTTCTTCCCTGTCTATCATTTTCTCTTATATTTTCTGCCCTTTTTCATTCCCTTTCCATCTCTCCTCCCCTCCAAGTACCCTCAGATAATTTATCACTCCGAGCAACATGCGGCTGTACTCGGCATGCTTTGATCAGGACGGGTCTGTTTCATGTTAGAACCTCCTGCTTTGCATGTGACTCCTCACAGCTTTCTTCTGTCTCACTTCTGGCTCTATCCACCGCTTAAATTTCCAACAAGACTCAAACTTTCACAAACGACCATCCCAAAAATCTCAGCAGCTTTATATGATGGGTTTAGTGGATATTGGGTGAAAACAGTTTTGGGTTTGATTTCTTTCAGATAAGAAGCAATAACTGATATCACGTGTACATTAAGATCAGGGTACCTCCATCATGAATTGCTTGGCCACACACTGCGTCTCTCCGTCTGTAATTGTGACTGTCTTGATTATTCTACGATCGTTTTTATCATCCGAAGAAATAAATGAGGCCCTGGCTTTTGCACGTAGAGCATCCAGAGTCAGACTGTAGAGGATCTCTGCAGGACAGAAAAAAAACACACATGTAAAATAAGGAATAAAAATGAATTACAAGGAATCTCTCCAATGGCAGAATTGTCTGCATCAGTGGAGGGTGTTGTGCGACTCACCTGCAGCAACGTTTAAGTTCTGCTGCTCAGATTTGATAGCGTAAGCGAAACACACTTGAGTTGTCACGCACACAGATTTACGTCCACCGTGTTCACACTGAGACTGTTGTAGGTTTATTTTAGCAGGGTCAAAGGTCATGTTGGCACGGAGTTCTGCTACATCTCTAGACCTAGAAAAATAAACAAACCAACTTGTAAAAAAGTGGTAAAAAGAAAACTACTTTCAACGTATTTTTATGTTTTAAGGTCACAACAACACACATAAAGAAATATTCAGTATTGTGTTGCAGGGAAGACAGTTTTCTTCATTGCTACATCACCAACCATTTCATTATTCTTGTGTGAGTTCTGTGACCCCCGGTTGGGGGCAGGAACCTTAGGTTGGGAAGCACTACACTTCAACACAAACTCTATAAATAGCAGCGAGGTTAATTCCACATTGACCAGCAGCAACAGTAACATCCCGACAACAGGCATACTGTATTACGTTAAATGCACTTGTCACTCAAGCACCATTCTTCTGCATAATGAGTAGCTTTCACTTTTTATGCAAAGTGTATGCATGTATGAGAGAGAGAAAGCGCAGTGTACATTAATCTACAGTCTTGAAGGGAGAAATGAGAAACGGATGCACGTTGAGTATTAGACTTGGCCTAGGCTCTCTCTCCAGCCAACCACTGAGCAGAGCCAACAGCACAGGAAGAACAGCCGCCTGCTGCCAAATCCTATTTAAACTCTAAGCCACTTGGGAGATTGAGTTTTCACACAGCTCAGTTGAGCTTCTGCCAGGAAGAACTGTGGGAGAAGGTCGGCCTGGGAAGTTAAGTCATGGTGTGGGTTGATTTGTCAAAACTTTTGGGGTTGAAGCCTGTAGGCCTGTCTCCAACAGTTAAGTATGTGGCCCAGGGGTTTTAACAGAGAGATCATTAGGAAGTCATTGGTCCCAAGCCTACAAGCCCAGTGGGACATGCACAGCTGTTTAAACCCAAATAAGACAACGCCAAGTGGACATCTGAGATGAAGTCTCCAGGATAGCAGCACTGCTGCTGGTAATAACTCAAAGTGCAATGTGTAGTTTTGGAGTGAATGTTTATGTTTGAGGATGGGCTGTGTCTCACCAGAACAGCGAAGCCCCTCCCAGACCTCCTATGGTAACATCAGTGATTCCATCTCCATTTAGATCCATGACTCCATGTATGGACTGACCAAAGAATTTCACCTTGTCACCATCTCCACCTGCTGGGATTCGCTACGGAGACGCCACACATCCAAGGAAAGCATGTTAATCTAAATATGTAGGTAAAAAATTTCCAGAAGATCCCCGAGTAGCACAGGAACTGTGCTCACCTGCACAAACTTCTCTTTCAGAGACGTCTCATCTCCATGATAGATGTAGACCGCTCCTCGGTGGTCGTTCTCAAACGGTGCACCAATTGCCACATCGTTAAACCCGTCTAGATTGAGATCTGTCACTGCTGCAATGGCTGTGCCGAACCGGGCGCCGCATGGTTCATTTTTAAGAGCGCAGCTGGTTGAATGGGCGGTACAACAGGACTGATTGACAGGCTTTAATGTAAACTCATAGTTGAACTGGCCATCCTGGAAATGATATAAGAACAAGCACAGGGACAGCCCATCGATATTACAATCTGTGTGACTTCCTGGAGAAATCTGAACGACACGAACAACCTAATTTTCACTTTTCTGTACCTGGTCGACTTTATAAACATAGACTTGTCCCTGCTCGTCTCTCTCTGAGCCCATGAACATTGGAGCTCCAACCAAAAGGATGTCTGTGTAGGAATTCCCATCCACGTCAACAGTCTGCAGCACGCTGCCAAAGTAGGAGCCAATCTGTACACAGGAGTCAGTACTGAACCGAACAGCAGAATCTTTTTTCCATATGGTGTTAACAGTTTCAAAGTGTGTTATACTCATATATGGTCTATATTTAACTTTACTTGATGTCTTATAATATTAGAACAGTATTTTTGTGATTTCAGTTTTATATTATGGTATTCTATGTTATGTCATGTATATTGTATATTGTACAGCAGCAGACACAGATTTATCTAACAATACGACAAGAAAGTCGTATTGTCGTAAAGTCGTAAAGAATAATGAAAAACATTGTCTTTCCACTGAGATTAGTCCTGACATTAAACTAAAACAGACTCACCTGCTCTCCTTTCAGTATCTGTGAGACAACAATATTGTTCTTTTCATCCAGACGATAGATGACAACGCGGCCTGTGTGGTTGTACCGTGGAGCGCCCGTGATGTAAAGTATGCCATTTGGGGTGGATGCTGACTGCACATCATACCCTGCGTGGTGTGAATACAAACGCATACACAGTGTTTAACTGGACAGACACATAAATAGGCTTTTCCAGAAACGTTGCACACTGAAGATTATGTCATGAGGAAAATGCTCTGGCTGTATTTTGTAGGATATTTTTAGAGGCGCTATTTTTTCAGCCAGCTGTTTACATCTGACTGAGAGGATGAAACTAAAAAATCTGTCTGGAAGCTGACAGGAACTAACGCAAAACAGCATCTACACACTCACAGATCAGACAATGACATGAAGGCTATATATGCAAAGTCTGCAGCTGGACCATTAGGTATGAGCCTATGCCAACAGCTGAGTTTACAGTACGCGAGGCTGGACCTACCAGTGCTGCTTCTAACGACATGTTGATTAAATAACTTCATATTAAGATGCTGCGGTTCCTCCACAGGCCTTAAAAGGCAGCAGCACAGAGAGAAGGGCCTGCGTGGATTATTTATGTGACACAAAGAGAGAGGCATCTGCTGTCAAAGTTAGATAAATTACAAATCTCCATCCTATCTTCCGCGCAAGAGAGACTTTATATTTATGCTGCAGCTGTAAAATTTCTTCTAATCTCTTAAACGATCTAGTTCATCTGACTCGCTGTTTAACACTGAGATAGTGCTGCTCTTCGGTGTATATTTTCTTGTGTTTTATTTGGCTTTTTCTATCCCTTTTTTTTTTCCTTACAGCCACTGAAAATCTTGTTACCAATGACCAAAAAACCATGATTTTTCCAACCCCTCTCACTCTGCCAATTTAACTTATATTTGTCCCATTATCTCTAAAAAAGAATTGAATATTTGAATCTAAAAAATGTTGTCATCGCAGTTAGAAAACGGATTATCAGAATCAGGTTAAAATGCAACATTATACATGCATCAACTGAAATTCTTAGGATCTGACTTTTTATCCTGAACATGCCAACAAAGTAAATGACCGCTCTTTCTATTGTGAATTTTTAATGATGGTAATATATTTGTAAAGACCTTGTAGAACGTGTGTGACATCATCTAAATGTGAAAACGTTGATTAAGATTTAATGAGTCCACTCACCGGTGTACCCAGCCAGTCGTTCATACCCAGCTTCAGTCTTTGGGTCATAAAACTGATTATTCTCTGGAACGATTGTTCCTCGCGGAGTGTGCATTACCACCGTCCCATTCCAGTCATATGCTCCGACTGCTCCCAGTAACACGCCTTCCTATGACAGACCACAGAGCTGATACTGATTTGACAGGTTTTATTCTAAGACTTCAGCATTTATGTTGAATATTTTGTATTATCAGCACAGTGTGAAAACTGAAAACTGTAAAAAATGAATCAAATGAGAAGATAAAAATATCAATCAGTCTGCTATTTGTCTACAGGAAATAGAGTTATCAAATAGGAAGGGGAGGGGTCACACAGGACATAACATGGGTGGAAGCTAAGGCCAGGCCTCGTGTGTTGTGCACTTGGTGTTACAACTCTGTTTGTCTGATTGTGTTTGGTTTGGTTAAGTAGAATGAGCCACTGCCGGTTTAGACACTGTGTAAACGTGAGTCAGGAGAAGGAAAAGCAGCGAAGGAAGGCAGCCTGTTTATTTTAAATAGACATAGGAAATAGCTAATGAGTGAATGGGCTAAAGGCAGTTTTGTCTTTTTTTCTCTGCAGTGAACAAACATCTGATTCACCCTCTGCTCACTGTCTCTCCTGCTCTGTGTGCCTCGTGTTTGTCATTTCATTCTCTGTCTTTTTTTATTTCTGTCTCACACATTCTCGTGCAAACAGACAAAACAGAAGTCGCCTGAAGTCTGCAGCAATGTGAGGGCAGAGGACAGAGACCGTCTGTGTGTGGAAACTTCTCCTGGCCCGAGTGAATCACCAAAGGGTTGAAGATGAACCAGAGATACCAGTGTGCAGTTGTGTCTGGGCGAGTTCATTATCTGAGCAAACATCCTTACCAGTGCTTCCACTCAAACGCAAGAACATCAAATTGATCGTTCCTTTTGAACCAAACGCCTACAGACAAACTTCCCTATGATAGTCTGGTTCAGTGGTTATACAGCGCATCAGCAACTTTTACATCACAAAAGAGATATTTGTGAAGTGCTCTGGCATTAATAATTTGATTTAGACTTACTTTAGAAGTATGAGCGCTAAATCCAGCCTGGGACATCTCCATCTCAAAGGAAGACGTGAAATTGCTGGTGGTGGCTAAGGAAGGATAAAGTGAGAGGAAAACCTCAAACAAATCAACCACACTAGATGAAATGCTGTTAATATCCATCTGTCCCATTAACAATTAATGGCTGAATCAAGGGAAGACTATGTTGGAACAGTGCAAGCCTTTCTTGCAGAGGAGACTGATACCTTTGGACCTTTGCATTATTACAGTAATTTTTACAGTAACAGGTTCTTCATAGCTAACACATTGAACTCATGAGCTGGTATCAGCGATCTCATTTGCAAGAAAGCAAACAAGCCGGTTACCCAAATATGATGAGCACTTGTGTGTTTGCAGGGATACCTTCCAAAGCCAAAATCTTATTTCCCAGAGCATCCACAATGGTCAACAACGCCACCTCATCAGACACGTTAAAGAAGTGATCTCTTAACGGTTCACTCGAGATGGACTCAATCTCTTTGATGAACTTCTGTACTTGTTCTGCGCTTTTATTTTGACGATTGTAGTCTCCCAAAACCTGGAAACACAATGAACTCACTTAACAAGTGGTAAGAGGACACCAGCTTGACTTCTCAGGAATAACAAAAAAGCGTGAACTATCTTAAGAAAATACAGTTAAATAATAAAATAAGATATAATAACAACACACACACAAAAAAAAAAACAAATTCATACTCACAGCAATGCCAAACCTCTCAATGCCATCATCATCACAGGCTTTAATGACTTTGTTTAGATTATGGAAGTCATGTGACTCTCCGTCAGTCACTATCACCATGACCTTCTTCACCCCAGGTCGTGCACCACGTTCAGGCGTGAAGGCCTCCTCTCTAATTAGAACAAAAACAATCCATGCTGATTTCTGGCCTAACAGATAAGATCCCATTTAATACTTTGCCCCAGATGAGTTGAAGGGGCTATCCTTGAGTACCTGGCGGTATCAATGCCAAGGAAAGTCATGGTCTTGAAACCGGTCTGCTGAGGAAGGTCTTTGACAAATTCCAGCAGAGCAGGAGTGTTGTCAAACTGGCTCAGATTGACACGGTGAGTTACAGTCTCACCGTAGGACACTATTCCCACCTGGAGAACACGAACAAACACACACGTTTGTTTTGTAAAAGTTATTCTACATCAAACTTATTTTTTCCCTTTCTCTCCTTCTACATTCTTGTCTTCTCTACTGTCACCTCCCAGACAGTCTGCAGAGGATGTGGTTGGGACTGGTAGGGTTTATATGACACAATTCTCTTCATACAGTGGGCAGAGGACTTCAGCAGCCATGGAAGATATGACTTACAACCACTGGGCTCCACAGAGAGAAGACTTTCCAGTGTTTCCCTCTGGAAAACTCCAGTAGCTCCAAGCCCGATTAGTGTAACCATAATAAAAACTAACCACCCATGTGCAGAGCAATCCAAGACAAGTGGACGGAAATAAACTCAAGGTATAACTTAGCAAGACAGAGGCTTAAATTAACTTCATGAAGTCTGTGTAATGAAAGACACCTTACAGTTACACCACGTGGAAAGTTCCATAATGGAGGATACTGAAGTCATTCAATATAATATGAAGCACTGAGTTGGCAGCAAATAATTTATTCCTTCATTCATGCTTTTTCAGTCCAATGTTATATAATCTTATTTGTGTTTATATGTTAAACACTGCACGCTGCAGTATTTCTGCAGTCATTCAACTGACCTGTGAGAGTTTAGGTCCAATTGCAATGTTCCCGAGGAAACGCTCCAGAAAATCTGTGATACTGCTCCAGGGGTAGATACTGTTCGATCCATCCAGAACCATCACGATGTCTAGCTCCTTCCCACAATCTGGAACAAAGCCAGATATTACAAACTTAAACTTAGAGAACAGGCTTGGTTTTTCATTTTCTGTATATCCTCTTTCCCAAAGCTGGGTGCTACAATAGTCTCAATAAATGCATTATACATTTCACATTCAGAGACATTCAGTCTGTTTACTTGTGCCCACACCAGCCACACAACAGAAAATATGACATCATTTTAGTTTTCCGTCCTAGACTCCCTCTCCATTTCAGATCAGACTTTAAGGTGCTTTTAATGACGTGCAAACTTCGAATAGCGTCGCTCCCTTATACCTGTCTGATCTCCTTAAACTTTATATGCCATCTGTTCTCAGAATACAGAGCTCCTCTGTGTCCCCAGTGTTGAAATCAGCAGACTGCAGAGAGATTTTCCAATTGGCCTTCTGACAGTCAACTCCACTTAGCCCCTAACATGCCAATAAAAAAATTCATCTTTACATTTTAACTTTCAACTCATTCTCAATTCATTCATTCATCTTCAACCGCTTATCCATTTCCAGGTCACGGGTGTTGCTGGAGCCAGACAGAGACAGCCAGAGACAAACAACCACTGACACTCACACGCAGACCCATGGACAACTTAGAGTCACCAATTAACCTCGACATGCATGTCTTTGGACGGTGGGAGGAAACTGGATTACCCGGAGGAAACCCACACATCTCGCTCACCACTATGCTGCCCTGCTGCCACTTCAAGAAAATACACTCATCATAGAAGTGTTGTCTTGTGCTGTTGCTTTGGTAACAAAACTTCTGTTTTCTAAAAACAACATCCCTTTAATTCTGTCTGCTTGACACACGAGCACCCACGTTGTTTGCCCCCTCTCTTTCTTTCTCCTTTCCATCCTGTCTTTTCATATCTCTCTGTATCATTCTTGCACCTCTCCTTTCCTTCTGCTGCCACTGTCCTGCTTATTTAGCACAGAGAAAACATTTCTCTCCCACTGAGTCCACAGAGAACTTATAATAAGTACAAACCAGATCAAATGTATTACCTTTGTTTAATCAAGTAATCTAAAAGAGATCAGGATATCGTTTGAGGAGATGTCTATGTACAACAGAAAGCAAGAAAATTATCAGAGAGTGCATCAAATTTGATCACAAATATCACTAAATACATTTTCTGTTGAAGAAAGTGATACTGAAAGAATGTGAGAAACAGAAAGAAAATTTCTGTTTACTCGCTGGTTTCCTTCCTGGGTAACAGAGCGCAGGGCCAGTAAACTGTCTCCTAACTTGGGCATACAACACAGCAGCAGGGCTGGGCCTCAGAGCGATGGAGTCGCAGTAAAGTTTACAGGAAGAGGAATGCAGTAATCTCCCTCTTCGCTTAGGGAGGGTAAGCTTGATGTCAGGATCTTGGGTGGTACTAGAGAAGATCATAATCACTTACAGGCAATTTGTGCACATGCCGTCACATCCCTTGCTATGTCTCATTGTGACAGGCTGCGTACCTTGCACGGCAGGAGCCACAGAGTTGAGGATTTGGAAGGAAGAGCTGACGTTCGCACAGACTCCTGAGATGTACTGCTGTTCGCCACACATGTAACCATACTGAGGACCGCAGGCCTGTGGAGACAGAACAGACAAACACAACTAAACATAAACTGAGATTCTAGTTGCTACAGAAAGTGAAACTGTGCAGGGCTGTGACTGGTTAGGTTTCCACTAGTATGAGGTCATGAGCTAGCAGAGGTTCAGGGCTACTGAAGACTGGAACCCAAAGGAAAGAACTACTCAAACTGAGGATTACACAGGCGCTATTAAAAACCACCAGACTCAGCTTCCCCAAAGAGAAATAGAGGAAAGCAAAGGAGAGAAAGAAAGCTTGCAAGGAAGTGGGACCTACAACAACTGGAAAATTAAATTATGTTTTTTAATCTTTCAGCCTCAATTCCTCAGATCTCCTTGAATGCTTCACAAACTCAATGCTCTCCTTGCATGTTGCAAAAAACCAGGAAGAAGCCTACAACTCTGCTCGCAGCCCTGCAAGGCACAAATCAGACAAGTGCTTTGGACTGAATGTCAGCATCAGCACACTAACATGCTCACAAAGACAGCGCTGATGTAATGCTCATGTACAGCAGGTAGGTCATAATATGTAACAAATGTAGCTCGTTATTACTGCGACTGAGTTTGCTAAATGTGAGCATGGCAGCAGTTTGGGAAAGACTAAGGAAAACAAGGCGGACTGGACGGATTTGACTTGATGATGGAGCTACATGGAATAACACTACGATGTTTAAAAAAAAAAAGAAAGAAAGTATTCGGTCTTTCAAAACATGCATAGCCTGGTTGGTAATTGCATTTTGCTGACAAGGATTGTTGAAAGAATATTTTGATATGGGTCATTCGTGTAACGTTTACAATCTTTTTAGGTTTTGCAGGGAATCTTTCAGTTTCATTTGCAGCTCTGCACTCACTGTCCAACATATAGTGCAAACGGACAGATTTATTGGCCCTTTGTCCATTGTTAGTGTAATTTTCACAGCCTGTAAATGTCATTTAAATATAAAGTTCAGCTTGCTTCCAACATATATCTCTATATTTACTGACTTGATTTAGAGCATGCTTTTACACTCCCAGGAGATAAAGTTTTAGCGGGTCTGTTTCTGTCCAAAGGCCTTGAGAACATATACAGTACTTGCTAGTCAGGGTCTTGCTGAAAATATTTAAAGTTCAGTCCCGCCTTTGTGTTTGGTATGGAAAACTTACTGCAGAGCACCTCCACATACTATATAGAGCAATTTCCCCCTCACCAGAAATCCTCCACTGGGATTGGTCACCAGAGTGGTTCCCATGGTCATGTTCTCCTTGACTTCAATCAAGTTGGGAACTGTTGTGTTTTCTGAAAAAAAAAAAAAAAAAAAAAAAAAAAACCATGGATGAATAAACAGTTTGAGACAAACATGGAGAAGAACAGAAGAAGAACAGCTGGAAAAATTCCTCTTTTTAATTTTCCCACAGGAAGAGATGTTCAAACTCCATCCTTACTTTCATCCCTGAGATGATGTAATAATCACTGACATGTGGTTACATATAGTTTCATTACTTTTCAATAAAATGTCCAATTTATGACCATTGACAGAACATTTTATTGATTAACATCCCAGTTGTAGTGTGGAAAACTAAGAGGAATTGAATCATTAAGCAATCACAACATGTGGCTAAAATTAGACCAAGAATTGCTTCAGCTTGGGAATGCTTTGGATCTGTCTCCTTTTTTTTGCCTGGGGGATTCACACAATCTGACAATCTCATTCACATGTTTGTAAAATAAGCTCTTTTTCTGAGGAATCACCCTTTGTGATGTTGTATTTCCGTTATGATGTTGCATCGTGTTTAACATAATCTTGAGCCCATTTCTTCTTCTCTGTGTGGGAAGAGATTCCCACTGTTTCCCTTCCTCTATTTCCTGCCTTCATGGTCACTGGAAACCACAGAAGAAGAAGTTCCACAAAGGCTGTTTTTGACAGTAAAACTTCTATTGCTCTGATGCGCTTTTTATGTAATGCACGATAAAATTTCATTTGCTACACATCAAAATAAAGCCTGAAGGAAAGATAAGTGGGTTAGTAACTTATTTCTTGATAGTATTAAAAAACGTGTGACCCAAACCAAGACCTTGCACCTCATGATGCATCCACGTGGGACTGAAAGCAGCCTTGTGGAGCTGCAGAGGACAATACGGTTTTTGATCTGAACAGTGTTTCCAGATAACTATCAGAACAAATTGCACTTATCACACAGCCCCTGCTGATCTGGAATGACCTTTCAGGAGTCAGGGGGAAAAACAGGTCAAACATCACTTTCTAAAGTAGCTTCCAGTAAAATATACCATTTGGCAAAACTAAGGCCGGGGTTGTGTTATGTTTTATTTTAGTTTATAAACATCATGCTCATCAAATACAAAGTGAGACCACAGAATATTGTTTTGTGTCTTGTGAATCTCACACAATCTAGATATAAACCAAGAAAACAGTCACTATTTCTAGGTAGTAGTCCAGTTTTTATGACGGCACCCTGAGGCTGGATTTAATTATTCCAAACAGAAACAGAACACAATGTTGTTTAGCAGAGATTTGGAGAAAAAAAAACAAAACAAAACAAAAAAAACAAAGTTGCACAATCTAACCAACATTTCATTAAAAATAATAGTCCTGGAAGAACCACCTTTCTGTTTTATGGCTGGGACGGAACTGTGATTAAAAATTACAACACAATAACCACACACATTTAGCATTACTCATTATGGTTTGGCATCAGTCTCTCCTGTGCTGAAATAGTGCAAAGCTAGTGTGCAGACAGTTCTGACTGTGTGAGACAAGGGCGGTGCCAGTGGGCACAGCCTGAAATGACTCTGCAGGCATCAGATTTTTAAGATGACTGACAAGTCTTTTCCTTCAGCAGAACGTCAGCGTCTTGTTCTGGCTTTACCTCATGCTGAATAAATGTCACTGTACACATTAAAAATATTTGGTTTCTGAAATAATTCAAGAAGAAGAACAAAGTCACGGCAAGTTGCACTGAATTCAAAATACACTGAACTGTTGTCATCCTGAAAACCACTCCCTGTTTTGTTTGCTGAGTGGTCTGGCTCCGACTGTCAGGCTTAATCGATTCCCAGTGGATGTTTTCCAGACTAAACTTCAGTTTGTGAGATTTCAGCTTTTGCCTGATAAAACCAATACAGCACACTCCCAACACTTACTGGAGGAGAACAATTTAAGGTCGTTACTTTACAATATCATGACTTAAAGCCGGCAATGTAGCAGCAGCAGGACTCCTGTTAGTTGATAATGCTGAGGTGTAAACAGCTGTGTTGAAAATCATTACTTCCTGAGCTCAGAATGGCTGTGGACGTGCACATCTATTATAAACACAACTCTCAACTTCATGTGTCAACACACAGGCTAATACTAATAAAGACTTTGCGGACTGTTGATGAGGAAATAAATTGTGTTTATCTGTTTGATTAAGATATAATTGGAAGCATGAAAACTGTTTATTTACTGTCTTCCAATTTCCATGGCCCTCACTTCCTCCCCAAGAGACTCATTCAAATATACAGAAGACTGAAAACCGCAGTAGTAAAATTGCACACTAAGATCCAGAGTATTTGTAAATAAAGTTGATGGTCATCCTCACCCATGCACACAGTAAAAGTCCTGTTTTTGTTCCTCTCGCTGTTATTGTGAATGATTGAATTCGTCACTAAAATCGTATCCTTTATATCCCTCCATTGTTTCCATACTGTATGGTAATAATAATTAGAAAGTAGCTGACTGTTTTACCCTGACTTTCACCTCAGGCTACATATATATTGCTGTGGCTTTTTAATTTCCCGCAGACCAGGACGACCAAAATCCAAAAGACATTCTGTTAGCAAACACGTGTGACAAAGAAAAGCATCATGCACTCAAATCTAAGAGGTTAGAAACAGCAACATTTGATGATCCCGCCATAACTCATTGACTACCTGTTGCATTAAAGAGGTTTGAATAGCTTATCATTATGAGATATTACCATTATTATATACAACACAACAAATGTCGTACTTGCATCTTATTTTCTGTATGATATGTAACTTGATTGCACACGTACAAACAAGCAAATAGTATTCTTACTGGGCAGCTCCAGTTTGATACATTTGTTGTTCCCCGTCCCTACAGGACATTTGTAGACATCACCGGTCCGTTTTGCTGGCTGGCCTGACAGCGGCGATCCAATCAGAACCCTGAAAAAATATAATAACGCTTTAGATTGGTCGATCTGGAAATCAGCCAAAAAACAAACAACAGTAGCACTGTTCAACACTGACGATAAAAAGCAAAACTCAAATATTATTCCAGAAGTTAAAAGTTGGAAATTTAGATTTTCCTTAATTATACTTTATTCACATTAAACATAAACAGCAGATTCAGATTTGGTCTGCTAAATCTGGATAGCTTATTATTGTGATTGGCTGTAACAGAAGCTGAGACTGACCATTATTATATATAGTATATTATTATCACCATCATCACCTTGGTGCTATAGAATGAAAGTAAAATAATAAAATAGCTCACAGAAAAACATCTTAATTTCGACGTCATTACATACTATTGAATGATAACTTCCAGATGTCTCCAGACCAGTGCTGTAGGTCTGCATGCCCACCTGTGCTACACGCAGGGGTGGACAGTAATGAAGTAAATTTACTTGAGTACTGTACTTAAGTACAGTTTTTGAGTATCTGTACTTTACTTGAGTCTCATAAAAGGGATACTTTTACTTTCACTTCACTTCAAGGTGAACAGCAGAGACAGCAACACGAGATAACACACAGCACAACCAGCAGAGACCGGACCCCCACCGACCCCCCAGAGTTTGAGACTGTTTATTGTGTCCTCTGGACCGGACCAAACCCCTCCAGAACCGGAGCTGGAGACCTCTGGACCGGACCGGACCCCTCCAGGGCCGGAGCTGGAGACCTCTGGACCAGACCACACCTCTCCAGGACCGGAGCTGGAGACCTCTGGACCGGACCAAACCCCTTCAGAGACTAGAGACCACACCGGATCCCTCCAGAGACCGGTTCTTGTGGGGCCTCTTTAACTGAAGGTGTTTTAGATCTATAAACGTGTCTGTAGCAGAATCACATCAGTGTGTTGTAGAAGAACAATAATGCTGCTTCCCTTTCCTGTATTTCTTGAGGTATTTTTTTATATATACTTAAGTAATTTTTTAAGCAAATACTTTTGTACTTTTACTTAATATTTTGACGAAGCTGCTTTTACTTGTATTGAAGTAATATTTGACGGAGTATCTGTACTTTTACTCAATTAGGGAAGTGTACTCTGTCCACCTCTGGCTACACGTCCATGTACATGTGTGAGTTTCATAACAACATGTCACCCTGATGCTGAAAGGGTTGGTCATCTGCTCTCCTTTAAACATTCAGGCTTATTAACATTCCTCAGCTCTAATGGGGCCTTGTCATCTAAAACGATACACAGAGTGGAACAACCACACACTCTGAGCTCAGTCTGTCAGCAGCAACCTGCGTGTTACCTCCCCTCCTGGCTGCCATTGTTTTCCCTTATCATAGTCCCACACGGAGGGTTACATATCCCTGACTCCCCGTTTCCCTAAAACTTCCTCTATAACTGTATTTTATCTACTTTCTGCTTCAGCTCATGTTGAGTGAGGTTACAATTTCGTCTTATCAAACACCTCCCTTTGAACCGCAACAAAGTAGTGCTATCTGAAGATACTATGGAGCCAAAGTGTTTTTCAGCAAACAGAGGTTGAGACACAGCTGGTTCAACTGATTAGCAGTCAGTGAATTACAGTAACTGATTTCATATGAGTTCGATAAAATTGCTGCTGCTACACAGCGTCAGGTTCAGCAGTGTGGGAAAGAAACAGATGTGATTCTGTGACAGGTTGGAGAGAAGCAAACTGTTAAACTGTAAAGACTGGAGCAACTGGAGGAGAGATTTAGATACACAAAGCCATTAACCACAGCCTATCAACGTTTAACAGGGTTTTAAAAACATGTTCCCAGATCGTTTAAGCAAGCAGCCATGGATGCTTGCTTTCAATATATTTCCAGCCTGGGTATATGGATACTCTGGTGGGCAGTTTATGTTTAACAGCTAGAGTAATAAAGGCAAAGATCCTCATTATAGCAGCATCTGGCATGCTCTGCTTCACTGAGTGTTAATGTTTGATTAAACTGATCTGAGGAACTGGATGGACTGGACTTTTACTAACATTTGCAGAAGACAAAGGGTGAATCAAAATCTCAGTTTTTGTCAAGAAAGCCTCTTTCACATGAGGAATACCGAAGATAGCTGCCTAATTCTGTATCCTCAAGGAATGCCACTTTGACATTTAGATATATTGTACTTGTATTGAGGGTTAAGTTCAGGTTTTGGTTGTTAACACAACGTTTGTATAATTGAGATCTCATACATGAGAATCATTTCCGTTAGATTAAATTGAGTGTTTTAAAACTAATTAATTTAAAGTGTTACTAGTGTTAATATCAAAAGTTCAGCCTATTATATTGTGAATATAATACTTCGGGATCAATGCACATATTAAAACTTGTGCTGCTACTGAAATGACATTCATTGAACTTTCTTAACCTCTCATGTTTGCCATGTTGGTTGTTCTCTGAAAGTGTTACACAGTCATCTAAGAGATGAGGAGGGAACCATTCAGTGGTAAAAGATGATGAATGTTTTGTTTCCCTAAAATGGCTACAGCTGATGACACTCACCATTTTCCCTCGCTGTTCTCAAACTGCTGCACGGTATACCCAAACATGTCCTCCAGCGGGCCGCTGAACGACAAACCATTTTTCTGGTCCACATTAAAGGACAACACGTGCGTCAGCAGCACTGCAGGGAGAAAAAAAGAGAAGCAGTTAGACAGAATGCCAAAGCCTAATGTTTAATAAACACAACGGAGTTTACTGAGGGCATTCATTCCCCTGCACTGCTCTCCGATGTGAGTCTAGATTAAATAATCTGATCAATGTCATGAATAAATAATCCAGACCTGAAATAAGAAACTTGTGTATTCATTCTCTCATATAGGAAAGCAATGTTAATAAAAGGAAAGTGATTATAAACAAACAGTAATAGATGATTCGAACTTCAACTGTGGAAATGAAAAATAAATGAATAATCTAATAATAGAATAACTTAACAGACATTTGTGAATATAGCCACAGTATTTCTGTAATTCTCATGGAATCAAAAATATTTAGTAGCACACTGTTTATAGAGATTGTATACCAAGATGAGGGATGACCTGTGGGAACCACGTTACACACATACACACAAAGACACACACATTTCGAGTCATTCTGGAGGATACTTGAGGAATTTCAAACATCAATGTGAAGCACTTTGGTCAGAGTCCAGTCTGACCTGCAGGACAATGATTTCTTCTCTGCTCTCTGCGCAGTCTGCGTCCGTCTGTCACTGAGTTGAGTATATCACAGAAGCTCTATATAAATCCGTCCATGTCTCATTGTGCTGGCAAAACAATGACACTCTTTATATCAACTGTGCCAGGGAATTCCTCTGGTATAATTTATTCTATTCCCGGTTTTGTGAGGGAGTGCAGAAGAGGAGGAGGACAGTGAGAGCACAACAAAGAGCGTGTGGACACAGACCACATACATAGAGACACAAACAAAAAAGCAGCTATTTATTCTTTTGATGATGATGCTGCTTTGTGTTTAATGTCTCTGACCCAAACAAAATAGAGAGCTTCCATATTTAGTACGAACTGAAGCCATTAACTGGAAGGATACTGTTTGTCAGCCGGTCCACCACTTTGTTCCAGACTGAAATATTCCTGCAGTTATTAGACAGACCGCTATGAAACTTTGAGAATGAACTCAGCTAACCCGACTGCTGATGGTCATCTGATTTGTCTTCTTGCGCCAGCTTAAAGCTGTGCAGAGGCACATACAGCTGGCGGGAAATCATAAAATGTGTTGACACATTCATGTTTGTCTTTAGAGAAGATTTGATAATTAATTTGGTAATATTTCATCAGCACTAAAATTTCAATCTTACTGACGCTTTGGTTTAAGACCAAATACCTGCACAACTGATGACAGATCAGTAGTATATGTGTTCTTGGAGAATACTGCAAAAAAATCACACCAAAAAAATAAATAAATAAAAATAATAATAAAAATCAGCCATCTGATGGCCAAAATTTTACAAAGAGGAGTTATATAAAAAAAATACTTTAGCCAGTCATCATCCAGTCAGGTTTAGATGTTGATCACATATAGATTCTTTAACATTCCCATCTGATAAAGGGAGGACAGAGACAAACAGCAGAGAGAGAAGCAAATCTGCAGAGTCATACACTGGAATCCCAGCCAAGTAATACAATCCCCTCTGCTTCTCCCTCATTTGTTTCTGTGCTTCCTCTGTTACCCCCCTCTATCTCTCAGAGAAGCTCCATTTCCTGTTCCTATTAACCTGATTACAGACATCTCCTGAAATCCCCAGGTACACATACTTATATGGATACACACTCCTTAATTTAGCTGATTTAAGATGGACTCTTGCCAAATAGACATTTTCCATTTATCAATGACTGAGCTCAGTTCACAGTCACCCTGGACTGGACTGTAAATCATCCAGGAGCTCCCTTTGTCTCCTGACAGACACCTCTTTGGTGTATACCCGTCTCATTTTGCCAAGCTTGGTGTCTCATGAATCCACTTCACTTAAAAATCAGAATCAGTGAGTTACATAACCATCCATTTTCATGAGTTAGTCCAACATCTGCCTTGGAAAACCAATAAGTGGGCTTGGCCTTTATGAATGGAAATGGCCTCATAAGTCTCTGAGGAGTTGGAAAATAAAGGTGTCCATCACTGTCTGGATGGTTCATATACTCTGTGAGGCTCCGTGTTGGTCGGCCTGCCACTTGGACTGCTGTGCTCATGTACAACCTTGCAGGAATGCAATCCAAAGCGTGTTCCTAAGTAAGTCTATTTTTAATTTTTTATGTTTTATGAGTAGAACTACAGTCATTGTGAATTCATCTCTGAGTGCTGCCAATACACAAGAGGCCTACAGCCAACAGTGTTCCTGAATGCTTCCTGTGTAGACACAGAAGACTGAATTTGTGGCCGGCCCTCTGTTTATGTGACGTTCATGCTACTACTTAGGAAGACAATGAGTCAG
The DNA here is from genome assembly GCF_900963305.1 of Echeneis naucrates. NCBI lineage: Eukaryota > Metazoa > Chordata > Actinopteri > Carangiformes > Echeneidae > Echeneis > Echeneis naucrates. The sequence continues at coordinate 14,842,859 of NC_042522.1, read as the reverse complement.
TCTTGTCAAAGTGCAAACGGGGCAGCTAGCAGACACACCATAATCAATGTGTGTCATTGTTTATTGCAAGAAAAACCTAATTGTTGTTGGCTGGACATGCTGAATGTAAATTGTCTGAAATGCCACAGATTTAGGACCACAAGGAGTCTGTTTCCAGTTCAGCTCTTTGACGTCCTGATTGATCCTGGCAGTCTGTCAGCCACACTAACCCACAATAAAACCCGACTTCCCTCTCAACCACAGTTATCAAAACGTTGCCATTTAACAACCCTGGAATACATCAAGCAAAGCAGAAAAAGTCGGATTTTCTTGATACAGCCAGAGCAGAAAACCACACAGATTAGCACCTGTTGGCCTGTGAGACATCAAGCCGGCTATAAAAATGACCCTGTGGGCATCAAAGCCATGTTCAGCCACAGTAAAAACACACACAACTGGCACCTGCTAATCTGTAACACATCTAACCAGCTATAACCGGCTTTAAAGCTTCACACAAATCAACACCTGTGGCCAGCAATGTCATTAAGTAACCCTGAAACTCAGCCCTAATCAGCGGTGGTGAGAAGCACTTCGCTTGAAAAGATGATCCAAGAAAGAACCACAAAAAGAAATTTCCTACAAATAAAGTAAGTAATCGTCTACAACAGCTCATAAATTGGATAATCTCAATGATACATCAGCTGCAGTGAATTCATCGATAAATGTATGAATTCATGTATGTTCTGTGGGTGACTGGTGTTTGACTCTTCAACAGGTCAGAAAGGTGCTTTGGGTAGACCTGGAGCTTTTCTTGGCCATGTGTTGGCATTTAACTTCAGATGCTCCTGGCAAAGGGAGAGTAGCTTCATTTTTGGCATAGCGATGGGCAGCTTCGAAGTTATGAAACTGAAATATTTCCAGATTTCCTCCTTTGTTCACTTGTTTTTATCTGCTTTTATTCTCCACAGCCTGTGCTTTGTCTTGCGTCCATTTTCAGCACACTCTTCTTTAGAGCTCTAACTGCATCCACACTGTTGCTCTGAATGCCATGGGAATCATCAACGGCTGCAGCATTCCAGCTTTGCTCACTTTAATTTTCGTCAGTTTTCTCATTTGGCCTTCCCAAGTGTGGATTATGTGGGTGTGCAGTGGACACGAGGTTGCAGATGTAGGATTGTTTGTCTTCATAAGATGAAATTTCTCTGAGATACAGTCATATTCGTTCAGTTTAGAGTAGTTCCCTTTTCTTGCTGAATATGACAATGGTAAAAACATGTATGTAGTACCAACAGTGATTGTTTACCTGTAAGCACAGCAGTGAACTTAAACCAAACTTCAAATTTGGTGAGTCACTTTCACTGAATTCATCTTACGTTCAGTTGCCTCAGTCTGGACTAATATGGTCGATGGGTAAACAGACGATGCCGTCTGTGAGTCTCTTCTGGGATAGGAAAAAAAAAAAATGCTAATAAATAAATATCAGGTCCCTCAACACTGCACACTGTTTAATCTACTTCCTTTCCCGCACCCATTCATTCATTCATCCTCGACCCTCCCGTCCCAGTTCATGCATCTCTCTACTACTTCCTCCTTCTATTCATCATCTTATCATCTCCTACCAACCATCCCAGCATTTCTTTAAGTGTCCTTTCATTCACTGACTGGTGTCAGATTCCAGACTCTGAAACATCCAGATGTATCCTCCGGAGCTTTTCTTCCCCCCTCACCAGTGCAAAGGACATGCAGGATTACAAGCAGAAACCCACGCATGACATCATCCCCCCTGATGGTTGTCAAAGCTTTCATCCCCTTCCCCTAAATTCTCTGGCTATAATGGAGGGGTGTGTGACACCCTGCGACCCGTATCCATCCAGCAGACGCATACACATAGTACGGCTGCGCAAATCTGCTGATCACTACAGTTTTCACAGGGAGCGGCTGGGATGCTGGCGTGGGCTTCTGGGATACATCAAATACCTCCAGAGAAACTAAAAATACACACACCCAGGGGTCAAAGAATGACCGTCCCCCAGAATCAATAAGCAACATGCAAAAATAATCATGTCTCAGGGCAGTGGGTAGAGAAAATAGCACGGCCACTAGCTTGTGGGTAAACTCCATATTCCTTCTAATCGCCAACACTTACAAGCATCACAGCAGGTTTATTTGGAATAAGAGTCAGTAAAAACAAAGAGAAGCTTTGAAAGAAAACAGAGCTACAAGTGAGCTCATAATGAGGAGAAAAAAAAGGAGTTGAACCATCTCTTATCCTGGGCACACAGACTGCACAACTTCATGCAAAGTTCTTTGTCAGCAATTCTGACATAATAACAACTCCACGTCTCATTTTAAATAACACACCTTGAACTGTATATTAAGCAGCACGTGGTACAGCTGGAATAGTCTAATTGTAGTATTGCAAAGTCACCGTGCAGTTCATGTGCTCCATCTTTAGTGTGTTTTTAATAATCAAGTGACACTGAGACTCTGCAGCCAGATTTCCCCTTAACAAACCACAACACATCGATCCGCACTGTCCACTTATTTGTCTTAAATTTTAATTAGTGCTGCAGGAATACATGGAGGGCAGAGTGCTTTGAGCTCACTGTCTGCTGTTTCGATGGACTGGTGCCATTCACTTATAGGAAGAGCAATTGGGAAGTAGCTCTGTGGTGATCTGGAGCTCAATGTCTGTTTAATCGATGAAGCTGATAAAGGCGTCATTTCCAGAAGACTGCTGCTCTTGGAGGACTAGTTTAGAACACTTTGGTAAATAACCTTCTTTCCAAGCGATAGACCAGATGGTCGATACCGCTCTCATGTCAGGGCGTTATATTAAGGCCTCGGCTGGAGGTAATTAGTTAATCTTACCTTAGCAGACGGGAAAAGGGGTGAATTGGTTTGGTTCTCCCCAAGGCTCAAATGTAGACCCATTAGCACCTCTGAAAGTCCCAAACCGACATGCTAATCTGTATTTTGTTTATTTAATCTGTACACAAACTGAAATGTCTAATGGGGAGTGCTGTCACTGATTCTTTGCAACAGCCAGATGAAGTTACCTCCTGAAAGTGTTACTAACATTGGCCAGATTATTGTTCATTAAATTGTTACAGTGCAAACTATAGATGGGATATAATGTGTTGGAGGTATATTATTTATTAAACAATTTTAGTATATTCTGTACATCAGTTAAAAAGGAAGAGACACGCCCATCTCTTTTCAGCCCTAAATAGAGCAGCTCCAGTGTTTTGTTTTGTTGTTGTTGTTTTTTGTTTTTTTTTTTTGTCAGATTCATAACAGCAGATTAATCTAATTGCTAGTTATGGGCTGTTTTGTAAACATAGTGGATTAAAAAGGAAAAGCACACAGAGCAGTAATAATAAAATGCTTACAGACACTCTGCAGACTGTGTGATTTAAAGAGGCTGCTCAGTGCTTACACTAACTTGTTCATATGAATAAAGGATATAAAATATGCTGCTGTCATGTCCAGTTCTCAAACTGAAAAAACAAAAAAAACAAAAACAAAAAAAATTGTTGTCACTTTCATTTCATGCATGACTGTTTTCTAATTGGCAACAATATATTAAACAATTGTTTTGATTTTTCTAAAACTTCTTTTGCAAAAACTTTCATTTCAGTTGAATGAACTCCCAATGACTCTTTCTCCTTCATTGTAATTACACATTTGAAAAACACAATATGAGGCTACTGCAGACATGACGTCATTTGTCAGAGGGGAAGACTTCAGCTCGCTGTCGATTTGAGTTCAAAGAAAAGGGAAACATTTTTCAAACGTATAAGTGTCAGCTCGGGGTGAACCCCCCCAACACACTCCCTCTTTGTCAAACACGCAGATGTGTTTACAGAAACTCACGACTCCCCTTGATGTTTTGTCTCTGTGTCTGTTTTTTCAAGGCTACTTGATAACAGCAAAAGAAAACACTAAACAGGAAGAACACATCCAACCTAAATACTGTACAGATAAACAGGCAAAAACAGAAATGTAACGTTTACACTAAGACCTTGACAAAAAGTAAAACATTGATCGTGAGTTATAATGTCTGTGAGTCAGTCTGTGGTGGCATAACTGAAATTTTACAGATCCAGATCACTTCCCTTCCTTCCCCCGTGACAGCCAACCAAGGTCTTTCCTGCTCTGTTATACCGTCAAACTTGCCGTTTCATTTTGTACACATACCTCTTGTGTCATCCCTCCTGTTTGATTACCTGCTTCTCCCCTAATGTGTCTAAACCTGCGTTCTACTGTCTCCCTGCCCTGCACTATTTAGTTCCCAGAAATCTTCCCAGGGTTCAAGATTGAAGGTCTACTTCATTGTCATTCATTCATATAGCAAATTTTACTCCTAGTGGGTATATCAGCATACATGGTTGTTTTTGGACCTCCGCCTGTTGTTGACTTGTTTCTGACCAACTAATGCCGTGATACCCAACCATTAATGTTGATTTCCTCTCACAACCAAAGACCCCAAATTGCCTGAATCAGCTAAAACATATTTCCAAGCCTAGATGTACATTTTCAGTCAAGAATAGACACTTGAGGAAATGACAAAAGAGACCTCAAAAGATGCAGGCAAACAGGTCAAAGAGTCTTTTCAGATTTTTCCCCGTAATACAGAAAACAAAGCATTTTAACATGTCCAATATCAGTATAATTTGAACAGAGATGTTTTTAGGTATACATTGTTGTGCTTTATGGAGGAATATCAGGATCATCATTGTTGCAAAATCTAATAGATTTGTCAACCTTAAGTGGAGCTGCTTAATGTTGTTGACTTGTTTGTTATGAGGAAAAAAAGGCCTTAACAAATACAGTAGCAGGTCCTGACTGCCTACATAATATGCTTTATTCAGGCCTAGAGCTCACTGCAAGCTCCAATAAGTACAGCTATGTTTCTTTCCCATGAAACTTTTCTCTGGGAGAAGGCCATCACGTTGGCCTCTTGTTGCAGAGGTTAATGCAAACATGTTGCCCCGGGCAGACGCCACTACCCCAGCAGTGCCTGTATGATGCCAGTTTGATGGATAGCTCTGGACCACTGCTGGCCTGCGAGACAGATAGGGGGAGGGCGGCCTGGTGCACAGATGCAGAGAGAGACACATCCAACCAGGATTCAAGCTATCAGCACTTCACAGGTAGTGAGACCCAGGGGGCTACAAGTATGTGTGTGTATTTAAAACCTTTACAGTCAGCATCTCCAAACCAGCACATACTCAAACATTCCATCTTTATCAACTATTTCTAGCAATTTTGAAGAAGGAAATGCTCCCCCCCCCCCCACAATATACTGCGAGTCCAAAACTGTTGTCAGCAGGACCTGCTGCAGTGATCTGTCAAAGTCAGCAATTTGCTTTGACAAACACTTTTAAATAATCACATGGAGTGTTTTAGACTGTTACTTTGTAGAGCAAGAAGAAGGTGTGTCCCTAATTCAGCAAAAAATTGTTTTAGGAGAAGTATCCTTGTAATACATAAAAAATAGTTTCTTACTCTCTATGGGTTTGTGTGTGTGCCTGATCAGATGTCGTGTGTTTTGATATGCACAATGATGGAATGGAAATGGCTGTTGACTGGCCTAAATCCTGTTTTACAAATTACTTTATCAAAACTACACCCAAAATAAAAAGTGCTTTTCAAACTAATTTCTTGGAACTCTCCAAGAAGCACTGACTGATTTTAATCAGTGATGCTATCCTCATCATTTACCAGAATATCAGCTGCCACCAATAAGGACTTTCCTCTCTCAGCGCCAAAGGATGTATGGCATTATTATACCACTGCATAAACAAAGATTAAACAGGAGATCAGTTTTATTGGTCAGGGTAATCATTGATGGCTTGACTTAATCTAAATAGTTTGACAAGAAAGATAAGGCGATAGTTAGCCAAAATTACAGCATGAACCTTTCTCTGAAAAGAAAAAAAAGGGGGGGTGTTTTCAGTGTATGGGGAAGTAACCCTCTTTCCTCTTATTCCATGCTCAACACATTTAAGGGATTAATGCTTATCATTGCATGTAATGCTCAGCAAGAGAGCAAATGTTCATGTTTCTCAATATGTTGCACTATTTCTGTACAAATGGGTCATTTTGAAAGTCACTCACAAACAGCAAATGTTGCTTGTCAAGCAGAACCTCTTCACTGCTATAATATTGTGTAGAGAGGTTGCAAGGAGTGCACCAGATGGAGGAGCAGCTCCTAATTTTGTTGTGACACTTTGCTTTCGCAATGAATATAAAGCCAACCGGATTCCAAGACAACTGGGCCTTTTCCCTGTTTGAAAAGTGAAATAGTGATTGTCCAGCCTCTTTTTAACTTCTGCGCGTTTCTCTGTTTTCCTGATGATAATGCCTTCTCCTCCCTTGTCTGAGACTCTCTTCGCCCACTGTCCTTCCCCCCCCTGTCTACTCAGCTGCTGCCTCTGCCTCCCTCCTCTTTGCCCTGATGCCTCACCGCTGTGCAGTGCCAGAGGTCATCTGACCGAAAAACTACTTACTGAGTGAGGTCATGGCTGAGCGAGGTCAACTAAAGGGAAAGATTCTAATTATTATTATTATTATTATTATTATTAATAATAATTATTATATGCTAATCTTTATAACATTAAGTATTCAGTGAACTGACAGTCCAGTGTGTGCCTGTTGTCTTAAAGCATTTTAGAAATTTCGTCAATATGGAAACAATTATTCAGTGCTTAACAAGTTTAAGATGATTCTTCTGAAATGCTGAAATTGTAGCAGTTTGAAGAAAAGCGGTGACGAGTGATGGGGCGTGAAACAGATGCTGAATGCTTTTATGGGTTCACCGTGTATGTGTGCGTGGGTTTGACACATGTGTGTCTGTGTGTGGCTTGACCTTTTGAAGAGGGTAAGACCTGTGTAAGCTGACAGGAGATGTGATGTTGCACCTTCACGGGGGTCTTGTTTATTTGGACACTTTTCTGACACGTATCGGATTCTTTCCTGTGTGTGGATGGTGTTGGGTGAAGTTTAAGGATTATCTTGCACTTATCTCAGTGCTACAGGAGTCTTTGTGTTTACTTTTGGGCTCAGAGGCCACTTATAGGAAGATTAGGTTTGCCAACACTTCGGGCTATACTCCATTATTCAAACACTGTCACATTCGTTGTCTGAAAGTTAAATTCAAATATTATTTCAATTCTGAGAAATTGGCAAAAAAGCAAATGAATCCCAATGTTTCCTCACACTGCTGCCATGTCACATCAGGAGTTGATTCATTGAGATAAACAGCTGATGTCACCAGTTCTGTTGACAACACAATGGTTTGTGTCAGGTATTAGTTGAAGCCATAATCTCATTATTACTCCACGCTTCTATTTCCATCTAGTTCCATCTAATTTGCTGAGTCGGATTCCATTGCACTTTGCTACATTTAGCACGAATGCTCCCACTTCAGCCGAGCAGTTTTTGGAATGTAATCAACGGAAAATCACTTAAGTCAATCAGTTTAACGGCACGTGCAAAATCTGATAGAAAATTTTCCATTCGATCACAGCCCAAAAAAAAAAAGACAAATACTTGATGAGAAACATCTACTGCATGTACACAACTATCCAAGAACAAGGGGGGGGGGGTTTATGTTACTTCTAACACAATACCTATTCCTGAAGGTGACCTCATATTAGTGGTAATTTAACATGAACAGTTTCCTTTCCTGTCTGATCCTCTCTGAAGTTGCAGGTTAATTCATCCGACAGTTTTACTTCTGAACGTCAAAGAATCGACTGGTGGCGCTAGAGGAAAAATCGGGGCCTCGCCCAAGTCATTCATATCCCTCCACTGAGACCATGACTGTCTCTGGAAAAAGTCGTGGCAATCCACCAAGTAGATGTTGAGATATTACTCTGGACCAAAGTAGTCGACCAACTGACATTTCCATCCACGGAACCACACCACTACTATGGTTAACAAGGGAAAAAGGAGTGACTGGGAGACTGCAGATATGCTTGTGGTTCTCTGAGGCTGTAATTAAGCACAATGGTGCTCATGTCATTGAGGTCATTATGCTCCTTCTTCTGGAAGTCTATCTTGCATGTTGTGCCAATCCAACTTGTACATGTTGAATATTACTGAGTGAAAACTTGTGGCACGGTTGGAAATGTAACTGAATCACCAAAAGACAAATCCTCTGAGCATCATTGATATCTGTGCTAAATGTCAGGGCCAATACTGCTGTCTGAAGTACACTAACAGGATTAATAAAATGCACTGATTGTTATGGACTGGTTCGCAAAATGGATCCAAGTCTTTGCTGTCCATCTCTCTGTCGCTGTTTCAGTATTTCCTGTTCATTAAAGGCAAACAGACCGAAGGGAGCAGCTGAATGCAGTGATGTTTACCCGAACTTGAAAATCATGCATCTCTGCAAACTGTAGCTTCATGGCAGCCACATGCTGCACAGACAGCAGTATCACTAACACATTTTAGTGGTTTGAGGCACCAGAGTTTGAAACTGAGTCATGTGGGGGGCCTCTGTGGTTTCACACATTCGGGGCTGAAACTTTGAACCTCTGCTTGAATCTCTATCTTTGTATGGGAAGATATGCTATTCTGCATAGTGTTCACCTACAGAGTGCAACACATTAAAGATATACATATACCTGTCTTCCCTGCCTGAACATTGGCAGCATGAGGTTTCTCATGCGATTTGCCCAGATAGGTTCAGCGTCGCTGAAAACGAATGTCAAGAGATATTAATTACTAACCTTCTTTGTTGAATTTGAATGGGAAACAAAATAATCTTAATACTTTTAAAAATGTGTGCATTTTGATATTTTTCCTGAGATGCCAAAAATAGATTAAGAATTAATTTGACATAAAGCGAGTTTTCAAACTTTGACTCTCATATTCATTCAGAATTTTTACATAAATACACGATTAGGGAGAGAAAGCTTTGCACAAGGAGGCATGGAGAATCTGACAGTTGTGGCAGAGTACGATTTCATTTGTATTCATTTTACTGCCCTTATTTTATCATGTTTCCTGTATTTCATCCGTAACATAAATCTTATAGAAAGCATAACTTTTCTTCGGGAGTCTCTCTTCACGTTGGAAATTATCTAACCAATCATCAAATGGTCCATTAACTATTCAGCTAATAAACTTTCATAATTTGCAGTGCAAGTTGCAGACGTCATCACAAAGGTTTATATGGCAACCATCACATTGCCAGTCAGGGGGAAGTTCAGTGTTTCCTGTGCAATGTTCAACCTAAAGTCTGACAACATTACACGTCTATATGTCCTGCAAGCACATGTGAATGACACAATTTCACAGAATCACCGAATCTAGTCATCTAGTTATGTCCAATAATTGGTCAAAAAAGGAACAGTCTTCTGGCCTGAATTTGTCTCTCTTCTGTTTTGATGGTATCCAATAAGTCAGTTTAGGTAGGTGTGGTTGTTGGGTTGTTGTTTTGTTTATATATATATATATATATATATATATATATATATATACAATTTTACGATATTTTGCATCTAAATTCTTATCTGGTGCTACTTCCTCCAAAGTCAAACAGCTTCATAGATTTAAAGGCTAATACATGTTTTTCTGGGTGGCATATGAAGAATAGGTTGATTTATATTTCTAGAAGTGGAAACGAAGTGAGAGAGACTCCCCAAACACGAAGTTCAAACCACCAAAACCAGAGTGCCATCTGCTATCATTAAAATGCTAGTCTCTAGTTTCTCATTCATGACATATTGTGGTACCCAAAGGTTTCTGACAGTCTTATAATGCAGCCAGCAGACATCAACACGATAAAAAAAAATTCTCTTTGCATAGTCCATGTGTATGCAAGAGTACATACCTTCCTGCTGCAAGATACACTGACACAAACATAGGAATGCTAGAAAATGTATTCTTCACAGATGCTGAAAAAGAAGAAGAGCGTAAGTGAGCATTATCTGCTCTTAATCACTTAGTTGATGTCAATTACAGCTAATTGCTGCAACATAAGAAAGAGGCTGATTCAAATTAATAGCAGGGAAATCACAAGGAGGGGGGGGTAAATTACTAAGAACAGCAATGGCCAAGTTCCCTCTTCAGTCTTGCCAGCCTCATAAATTGAACTCCAAGCTTTAACGTCTTAAGACTTTTATCCCTCGACCTTCAACTTCCAATGAATTAACGGTCCACTGTGGTCGCCCTCTGCGGTTTTCTGTGTGCTTTGAGATATGCAGAGAAAAGTGTTGTATGTGGGAAACTGTAGAGAGAGATATTCCCTGAGGGGTAATTTCAAGGAATCTAAATCAGTTTGGGTTCGACTAACCTTTCACCCCATCTTCATCTTTGTGGAAGAAAAAGAAAAATTATAGTCAGATATCAAATTCTACATGAGAAACATCTATATTCTGGCTATGTGACAAACCAGAGGGGCAGTCACTGTGCAGTGTGTTGAATCATATGAACACCAAAATCTCTAGAATCCAAATCAGTTCCTAGATTTAAAAACTTCACAGTTGCATATCTGACAACAAATCTCCATGATGCTCTGCAAGCAGTGTCAGCTTAATCAGATACAAACACTTGCTGGTTCCGGCCTCTCAGGTTTTGCTGTTTTTTCCTGATTTTGCATTAGTCTGTAAAAGCTTTTGGACCTCAGCGGACAAAACAAGAACACATTATCATAGGATCTGCGAGGCTCTGGTATTCTTTATATCATTGATTTAGTAAGACATGATGTATGAAGTCTTACACTGAGTGAAACATTTGCTGGTTCCAGCTTATCAAATGAGAGGATTTCCTCCTTTTTACACCTCAGCTTTTTCAAACAATTTCTTGAGACATCATCTCAGTCTCTGGGATTTTTCCTAACTATTTATTGACTAAATGATAGATATATTTAAAAGTAATCATTTGAAGCCCTAATCTGAGGTAAGGTGTCGGCATCCTTAGTAAACTTGGACACTCAGGTCTGACACTTACTGATTAAAGCCAGATGTCCCTTCTCGTTGGCACGACCAAACACAAACCACCTGTAGCCCCATCTCCATAAGGAATTCACAAAGATTAAATGCTGCCTCTCCAATAACCATGTGTAGGCCTTTGAGGCAGGCAAAGCCAGCTCCGATAGCAGAACCTGGGATCTCCAAGCATGGGCTTCCAACTCAGCCTAACCCAAATGAGTCACAATCCTCCAGCTCAGAGCGAAGTGCTAAAATAAGTACCCTGAGGAGTGTGCAGGAACGGGCAGGAGGCAATAACACAACACAGTGCAGTAGCTCTGTAAATAAGACTGGTTGTGATTACTTAACAGACAGTTTGTTGTTCGATGGCCTGCAGCTGATTGGAGGAGCTAAATATGAAGACCAGAGGGGCAGAGGGGGGGCACACTGGGCCAAGTAAGGAAACCTAACATTGATGTGATGATGTGATGGGCTTCTGCTGATCCCCTCACACACACACACACAGGTCCATCTAACTCAGTTCTCTAATGACCATCACAAGCCAGTATCACATGTAAGCGTAGGAATCTGAGATTTAAAGTGAGACAAGTACTGTTTACTTTGTTCTCCTCCCTCTAAACTCAGAGGAGTTTTGCTTTCTCTCAACTTCATCGGTACTTTCCACTTATATTTGAACAACTTGGATGTGACCTAGAAGTTAATTCACTGCTGCTGCGCTGGAGCGGAACCTGAGATCCCGTCCCATCACCAGAGGGACGAGCCCTCAGTGCTGCTGTGAAGTCCAAGTTCATTTTTCACCTCAGCTGTATGTGACAGATTCCACATGGCACACGCATCGGGAAGCCTGAGCAGAGCCCCAGTGAAAATACGCGACAGTGCAGGAGGAAGAGGATTTATTTTTCTTTTTCCAGCCCGGCAGCGTTCAATTAAGGCGCAACGTTTGAGCGGCTGTAATGTCTCCACGACGCGCGCAGAGACAATTAAGTGCCACTCAGCGGCCGGCAGAAATAACATCTGTGCAGTCCGGACGGAAAGTATTTCGGGTCAGTTTATGAGCAGACTGTGGTGCCAGCAGCTTTAATGGGCGTGCAGGCTGCGTTCATCGCAGCAGCAGCCGTGTGAGCAAAAGGTGGAAGGTGGGATGAAATCCGCTCATATGCACACATCTCCCCTCGCTTCTTACTCACCAATAAGTGCCACTGGTGTCAAAGTGAAATGCCCTCTTCTTCCAAGCATCCTGACTCACGGAGGAGACCCCGGAGCTTCAGATATCCCACGCACTTCGGAGAAAACGCAAATCCTCGGAGATCGACTAAATGGCCGAGAAGAGTCCAGCAGGCATTTCCTCCGCTGCGGCACCGAGCTGAGCAGTCACCGGCCTCAGGCTGCCTCTGGTCGGGATGACCCGTGTTCCACTGCGGAACAGAAACAGGGAGGAGAAAAGGGAGGGTGAATGGGAGGAGAAGGAAGCTGGGGCAGAGAGGGGAGTCCATACATATGTGCACACAGGACCTCAAAGACTTCACCCTAACTGCTTTTACATAGTCATTTTTAAGTGATTGCTTCAAGTCCACCTCAAATCTTAAACTAAAGCTGAATTCCAATACTTGAAGAGCGCAAGTGTGCGTCAAAGCCAGTGAGATGTAGATCTGTAGAGCTGATTTCAGGCAACAGCAGCACTCTTGGTCTTGCTCTCTCTCCCTGTCCGATAACATTTAGAAAGTTTCTCTCATGCTCATTTGGCACTTAACCTCATTTCCCAGGGGTGCACTCTCATTTGTCAGCTGTGTGTTTTGGGGCTGAACGTTATTGACCATTACTGTATGAAGAAGTCCGAGCTCACCGCCTCCTGAAATATGATTTTCATGCTTTTCAGATGAGTATTCAGACCAAATTGTTCTGATCTGCTGCTATTTTACAATTTGAAAGAATATTGCAATGTTTTGTACCTATAGTGTTTTTTTTTTTTTTTCTTACATGAATGTTCTTAAATAAATTCTCAGGCCAATCGTCGGCATCTTTACCTGTTAACAACTAAAATATTGGTTTCGTTGAGCAGAAACAGAGTTAGGAGATCAGTTTACTGCCACAGTGGACAAAAGAAAACACAGTGATAAATCTTCTCAGCGTTTGTACTGGAGTGAAAAGGCCACTAATCCATTCCCCAAATGGGCGGTGGTGAAACAAAATTGGCAGCTGAGGACAATTTCTAAAAATTTAATTAATATTATTATAAGGAAGGTGGTGATCAGTATACATTCTGGTGCCTCAACAACCACCTACATGAGTGCAGGGTTACCCTATAGAGCCAAACCAATACCAATAATAAGCCTCTAAATGAGCACCTGGGGCGACAGTTTCACAGTTTTATCCATATTCCTGTAATGGAGCCAGTCTACCTCCAATCTGTCCAAAATCCTCCAATCATCTTAAATTATTCACAAGTGGAACACACAAATGTTCCAGTGACGGCTTCAAGTCAGCTCTTCAAGCAGAAAACATCTGGCAGAAACCTCTTCATGGTAATTACATATAGGAAAGTCCACCATGACATCTTAGAAACCAGCAGCATTCGCACTGCAAAAGCCAACTGACACCTTAATGACGAGTCAGTGACAATCAGCAGCCACGACTACTAGATTTGCTAAAAGTAGCTACAATTGCAGCCCTTGATCAGCCAATACAAACACTCCCACTGGTGCTGGACAGAGTGAGCGATATTTCTGCATTTCTACACTTCATTTTTGGTCCTTCATATTGTTTCATTGCAGTTGTTGTCAGCTGTTTCCTGAATACAAAGTTGCCATGGACTACAGCCAGTGGCTTTTCAGCTAAGTCACGTATTGCACACTGCTTATGGGCTATGACTCTACAGATAATTTCATGTCTGGCATGTAATGTAATGAGCGACTAGAGATTAAAGATTAACACATCCCCTCAACTAAAGGACAAAATAGCTTGTTTGTGATGATGATTTGATATGAGTCACTGTAATAACCCACTGTAACATCCGAGCCCCCACCACACCTAATGTCCTGAATTGTTGGCAGCTTTTTGGTTTCCTTCTTAAAACTCACTTTCTGTTGCACCATGAATTGTATTTCTCCTTCGAATCCATTGCCAAACCATTGTCAGTCTACAGTACACCTGCATCGCACACACACACACACACACACACACACACACACACACACACCTATATGTGTGTCTCCACCACATAGCAGACACTCTGTTATGCTTCCCCATGTCTGTGTGTACATATCATGGACCTCATATGCAAACCACCGAAAAGGTGAAGATCATTTCATCAACTTGCATGCGCACCAGGTGATTTACGGAACATGTTCATCCTGCTGTAACATACCTCACTGTATATCTATAAATACGCAAGAAATATGCGAGTTATGCAACCTACGCATACTTTAAATTTACATGAAAACGCACATCTGGAGCAGACAAGCTCTCTGGAACTCCCAGTGAGTGAAACAGTTTACAGGAGCCTTTCCTGTCTTCAGACCTTCAGATATCTCTGGCTGAGACTCAGGAAGACTGATTAGTTTCCATGTATTTCCTCAGTGGAGCACACCCCTCCCCGCCCACCTCCCCCCTTCCTCATCCTCTCACATGTCCTGACCCCCTCATGTTTTTCCTCATGCTAACAACCTAAGGAGCATCTACTAATAGCGCTTCAGGTTTTCATGTTTGACCTGTACACAATTCCCTCCCCTTCTTTTAACCCATTTGCCTCTTATCCTGACATACCATATTCCTCTATTATGGAAGTCTATTCTAATGCATTTTTCTTCTTGTCCCCCCCTCACCACCAGCACCACCACCATTTAACTGTCTGTATACAGGCAGACAGGAAGGGAACATTAGGCGCATATGAGATGCAAGCTTCTCAGGGTCCCTAGTGAATAAAAGGCATCTCCACCAAATTTCACAAATACTTTTTATGAATAAAACACTCTAAAAATACCCCTCAACAGTCGGTTTATCTGAGCTGCTTTTTGTGGCGTGAGGCTCCACGGAGGCAATGAAGACAAAATGCAGATCCCAAGCACAGTAAATCCCTTTAAGTGAAGGAAATTAACTCGGATCATACAGTCTGACAGACAACATTTATTTGCAGACTGACTCAATCATTGGGTCATGCTGAAGCTAAGTGCAGAAGCCAATTCCCCCCAATAGCAACCTTTCCCCTCCAGTGAAAGCTATTAATGTTGAGAGTCTAACGATTCTCTAATGTATACAAGACGATAATGCGTGGATATAAAGGTAGATGACAGCTCACAGGAAACTCATACCATGTATGGTATTCCCTGTTGTTGTCATTGTGTATGGTATCTATGGCTGTAGATACCATATTTAGCTAATATGACATCTGCTTTTTACTTTTACCCTGAAAGTGCCACTCTAGTGATTTATGATGCATCCATCAATATTATAATATTTCAATAGACCAGTTGGCTGAAGGTACTGTTAAAGACGTTTTTCTCAGAGTGATAAAGCGACAGAATCCAAATATGTGTTTTGATTATGAGGATGTATAAAAAGGAAGCTGTTGGCTAACTTTTGCCAAGACTTTAAAAGATTCTGGCTGTTTACATCTTGTGTTACTGCCCCCAAGTGGCCAAGATATCAATGAATTGCTTCAAAAATAAAATTAATAAAAAAAATAAATCAGCAGAGGCAAAAAATATCACCATATTTTTTCCCCCTAATGCAACTAATATTCTTCTCAAACTCCTCCTATGCCATAAAGGCTAATTATATATGCTAAGATTAGATTTTTTTATTATACATTTGTAGTTTCACAGCCAGGGTTGACATAACTTTGGTAACTTTAGTACAACATAACACATAGCATATGGTTTTCACAGGCTTCCCTTAAATGACAAACTGAAGTAAAAATGATGGAATGAACCTTTAAAGAACCTTCAAGTTCCAGATTAATGGTTTCATATGGCACAAATATCCAACCCACACCTCCTATGTAGTAATATTCAGTAGAAATGTTGAAATACTCAAAGAGTAGAAAAACTGGACCAAACAGACAGCGTCAGCCAGTTCTGCTTTCTAGGTTTCTCGCTGAGCTAATACAGTAGCTCATCTCTATATTAGGACATGCTGGCACGAAACGGTTGTAGAGTGACTTCTTGCTTTTTGATCTCAAATAAACAGTGAAAAATATGCATGTTGGATAAGACTAGTTTCCCATAGTTATTTGTTGGCAGTAACAGGACTGGCTTTTATTCGCGACTGGGGAAGAACTCTGGGGGAATAAGAAAGTCAGCTCAGCGTGACAGAAAGCAGATCCATCCTCAGTGATTCCTCTTTGATGAGAACAGGTTGTGACTATGTTTTGAACTCTAACATTAAACAGAGCAAATGAGCTCCCGCCGCTGCCCATAACCTTCACCATTTCTTGCTGCTGCTTATTGTCTTTTTCCTTTTATATACTCTTTTAAACTGGAAATGTGTCTCTAATGAACGTTTGCACTGCCACCACCAAACAGAACGGCTCATTATAAAGCCAGATGGAAACCACTGTGATAACTGGATCTGTGTTGTGCCTATGCAACGTTATCTTGTTTGTCTTGTCTTTGGGCTTTCTGAACACTACTATTCAAAAAGGTCTTTACATGCCTACCTTGCAAACCTTTATTTTCTACTTGAAGGCCACAAATGTTGGCCTTTATACACCCATCTTAAGCTACTATGCAATCAATGCTTTGGAACATATGAATATGATTATCGCAGAATCTTCAAAGTAGCCCTTCAATCCGCTTCTCGGCAGCTCAAAACAACAATCTGACACATGTGGGCAGCAATTAGAGCTCTCTTCAGTCTCCCCCCTCCTGGGGCTGTATCTCCCAGCAGATTCACCTCTCTCCACAGAGGGCCAGCCCAGGGTCGAGACCCTTTGACTCTCACAACAAGAAGCTTGTTGGTGTAGTCTGGTTACAGATTGGCCATGGGTCTATGTCCAACACAAACACGGAGTTACACAGCCTTTCATCACAGCAGTGTTGAATGTCTCAACTCACATTTATTGTATACATCCCAGCCACCAAACTTTAAAGTGCAAAGCAACAACGAATATATGGATGTGCACCTGTCGGCCACAAACATGTCCGTCACCCCAGATCAGACAGTATCAGTTGAACTGTTTAGTGGTCTGAAGCTAAAATTTGGTTTGTTTCCAAGACAAATAAACCCCCTCCCAATTTCTCAGTGAAATGTTATCACAGCTCCTTGAGTTGACAAAAATTTCTTACACATTTGAGATTATTGATCACTTTTGACCAAAACAGCAACCACTGATGGACAGATTAACAGTGCCGGCATTGTGACAGCATGCCCACATGATTATTTACCTCAAAGCAGGACTTTGAGTTCAGCAACACAAAGCAGTTCACAAGGCTGACTGTGGCTCTGATTTCTTCCTGTGTCCTCTGGAAACACTAAGCAGCATTGTTGCGGATGTAGAGTCAAAAGTTAAAGGCCATTATTTTTTGTGATTTCGCTGTGTATGACTGTGAATGCCTAACAATCACAGGAATGCGATTTCCGTCAAAGATTGGCCCCAGACCATGGTATCAGTATTCATGAAATTTGGTGTGGCTTCACTCAGTAGAATGGATTGTTTTGAGAATGAGGATTGCAGTCAGCTTCACACTTATACTCCCTTTAAAAAGTCATCACGCAAACCTTTGGAAGAAAACGACTTCTATTTTTCCTCAGTCAGTAACCATCCCCACATGAGTGGGCATTTGCACAGCATATAATATTACATTTCTGGAATGTCACACAGACGTGCTTGCTTGGAAGATCATATTCAGCAGCAGTGTCTCGGTGTGACATCTGACATGACATGCATTGTAGACAAGGCAGGAGATGTGAGAGTTGAGGAGGGGGTTAGTGAGGTTAATTCCTAATGTTGGGGTCACACTTAAACATGAGAGTGTTGCACATGGCCGAGTTGTTTTTGAAACAAATGACCTTTAACCCCTCTAGTCACTGACATTTCAAGTAGATGTGTGTAGATACAGGAGGTCTTCAGTGCTGCATTCACATGCAGGTCTATCTATGTATCCAAACCCATAAAATGCCCTGTCCCGTCCACGATGGCTGTAGCAAAAACTAATGTCATGTTTAAATTAGAAAACCTCAAGTGTATCAACAAGTCCGGTTTTTGGAGGGGTCTGGTCCAGTCTCTAGTCGGAACTAATTCATACATTACGGATCTCCAGTGAGCAGGTAGGCTGAAGTGAACATCATAGAATGAGAATTTTTTAATGATAGCCGGAGCGCTCTCCTACCAGTCATCAGTAAGAGCTAAGCAATGTGAAATACTGACAACGCACACTAGCAACACACAGTTTTGTGACTGAGAAAAACATTAAGTTGGCCAAAAGTGACAGGTAACAACAGTCAAAGAAGGTCAGGGGCTGGAAATCTGTGTGAAGTTTGTTTATGAATTCTAATGTCATAACTGTGAGGAAGTCCATTTTTGGCAGATTTAGTTTTGACAGGTTTCCTGTGGTGAATATGGATGCTGGAGCAGAGAAGGGCACAAACGGAGGTCATATCTCCACAGGTATATGCTGCGCTACTCAGTGGGAATATCATTTGTGTGTGTGCACAAGTGTTTTTTTGACCCTTCTGTATGCTACCCTCCCTTCCCTATGAAACCAGATGATGATTAAGATCAAAAGGTCTCTATGCCCCCCTGATCAAGTTCACTTTGACTTGACTTTTTCGATGTTTTGAGCTGAACATTGTTTGGCCTCTGACCACAGCTAGTGAGCAACAAGAAGTCATCTGGTCAGGATTATTAGCTGGGAGTGTCCAAATGTGCAATGAACATGGGTGTTCTCATGAGACGTTGGTGCTGTTTTCAGCGTCAAAAGCTTCAGAGAAATATTCTGATTTCACAACTTGTTAAATAAAAGGTGCTCTCATGCAGTGCTCTGTAACATAGAGCATTGTATGAGAGCCAGTGAATTACAAACATATTCAGAAAATCTTCCTCATCAATTTGATCATACGTGTGCTTCTAATATTTAAGGAAAAAAGTCTTAGGTTTTCATTGGAAATTAAGTGTCCTGCATATATATATATATATATAAACTGAGCGGGGTGCTTTGACCACTTCATCACTTCTCCTGAGCAAATAAACCAGATGTTGAGCATGAGGTTATCAGCTGCTATCAGCTCGTCAGCTGTGCCCAGTCTCTGTAAGCTCATCAGAAAGCTCCTGACTGAGCGGCGTTGGTCTGCTGTCAAGTCAAAGGTTTTATCATACAAGGGGCGGAAGGCTCGATTCAATGGATGGCTACGTGTTCACTTTCTCTGATGATGGGCGTGTGAGAAAAATATAAGCGTGATCACATGTGTGTCAGTACTGTTTGTGTGTGTGTGTGTGTGTGTGTGTGTGTGTGTGTGTGTGTGTGTGTGTGTGTAAACCTTTGTACAGCTGGGTTTCAGAAGCTCTGGTAGTCCCATTGTTAAAGGCTTCCTGTAGAAATCTATGGTGGGGGGGGGGGGCAAGGAAAGGGAGGATCACACGCATTTAGAGATTAATTAGAAAAAGAACCTTGCAAATTTTGGTAAAAAAAAAAAAAAATCCTTTGTGTGTGTTACAACATGACATCATACAAATGGAGCTACCACCACAGACACACAAAAGAAGATCATTCATTGAAGTCATGATGCCACCTGCATGGAGATACATATTCATACATGTATGAATATATTTTTCTATCTTTTGTGTCTGTTTTTAGTGTTGTGGGCCTCAAATTCAAGAAGAATACCAACTTAAATTTATCTTTAAATGTTGAAATTATAAAAAAAAGGTTAAATAAGTTCCAGTTATTCCGTGATGCAAGGCTTTCTGTACATGTTTCTAAGCGCCTGCTGTGACTTTCTCTTTGGTTATTGCAGTATACACTGTGGCAATATTGCATCATTGTTATGTTTATTGTTCCTGTCACAGTGAGCAGGCCAAAGGCAAAGAACTTCCTATAATTGTGCTTTGTTGGAGCAGATGTTGAAACAGATGCTTTGTTTCCACCACCTCATTATTCTCACTGATGGCCGTGCGTATGGCGTACAGCCTTATTCAGCCCACCTGGCCTTGGAGCCAACGTGTCCTTGGATATGCCACTTTCATAATCACTATGAATTACACAGAGCCTCTGTTTCACCCACTTTATCCACCAAACTAAAAACACAGAAACAATAACAGCCATGGAGAAATGTGCAGATGTGAACCTTTTATTTCCATATAATCCAGCTTCTTTACCTATCTAGTTTCATGTTATTGTAACAAGCTGGGAGAATTGATAGATCTTCATTTTCACGCCCTCCAACTATGATCCCAAAATTGTCATCCTGCTTTTTCTCAGCCTTCGAGCATTCACTGGGGTTTCTAAATATTACAAGCCATTAAATATAATTATATTTTCTCAGCCATTATTCTCCATTGAGAAGCAGTACAGCGGACAATTGAAAGATTCTGTAATTCACTTACAGCAGTGAAATGTTAAGTGACTCCCGTATTTCTCTCAGTGGGGGTGCAGTCTTAACAGACTGCACATGTGTATGTGAACATGTTCTTATGCACTTATATAGAGGGGGCAGCAAGGGTCAACCCTTTGCCCACTCTAGAGACAGGAAATGGCTCCAATATGGGCTTGAGTGTGGCCTTCTTTAAAGCTCTGGGGAGTGATTTAAGCTTCTTGACAAGACCAGAGCTGCAGGATCAGTGAGCAAAAATGTACAAAGTGAAAAATACAGATGTTTGGTTCGAGCCATTTGAAACCATAGATCTCTGGCTGGCTTCACTGGGACACAAAGGTTTATTAATAGTGTCAGTGGGGCAGCAGCTGATGAGCCGATATGTCAGGAAAGATTAATGTCATGTATAATATTTACATGCCCAAAAGAATAAGACAACTTGCTTATTTTCCTGCTTTTTATGCCATTGAATTGGAATCTGCTAATGTTTATATATTTTTTTAGTTTGATAAGACTACTCCAACTATTAAACCTTTCCATATAGTTTTAATCTTTGTTTACATCTGTATAAATGTAAGCGTGAGGTAATTTGCTGTTAAACTTTTTTTATGCACAATGCTGTCATGCTTTTGTAATCTTGGACTGTAAGCAAATATGTCACCAACATGGTCAGAGTGTCAGTCGACTGTCTTGGCTGTGGTGGCAGCCCGAACGGTTTACACAGCGCATACTTCTGACTCTCTGAGGAATCTTTTTTAAGCCATATTAACGGCAGACAGCATCACCATTACACTGCAGGTTGGTGTCTTACTATATTTACAGTATTTCAGCTACACTAACTAGCAGTGCATAAAAATAGTCTGTATATTTTCTAATATTCACATTTCACAAGATTATCTTACAGAATATGTTTTTGGCTTTAGACCACAGCTTATATAGCACTTAGAGCTACATATTTATGCTTTGAGTAACCACACAAATTAATCAGTGGGCTAAATGTTGCTTGATTTAGTCAAATTTTGATAAGTAACTAACTGTACAATGTGGCATCTTTACACATCAATGAATACATTTTTGCAGTTGGTTGTTTCCTCATAGGATTTAAACTAGGCTAGGTGGCTAGTATCCACAAAGCTAGGTGCCTTTTTCATAGAAGACATGTTGATGGGCTCCAGGAGGAAAAGCTAATTAATCACAGTAATCACTGGAGCCTGGAAGAGGGCGGAGCCATCACCTGGGACTTTTCCGTTTGCCTGTTTTTGTTGCAGTTATTCTGTATTTTGATTCAGTTTTCAATACAATCTGATAAAATAATATAATTTAAAATATGTTTGCATGAGATAACCCAGAGCAATTTGTGTAAAAGCTTTTGTTTGGGGGCAGTTGTTTGAGAGTGGAGACGTATTGATCGAATATTTTTCCTGAATGGAGCATCATAGCAATGAACGGAGCACTCAGATATTCCCAGTGCAAGATACTCTCTCGTGATGATTAAATGTTTCACAGCTGGTGTAGATTGAGCCCCTGATACCTGACACAACTGACCATACAAGGACAGCTGCATGTCCAGAGGCAAATGTGGGACTCGTCTTCACTCACAGACTGAATGCTGGCTCACAGTTCACAGTTACATTTCCCTGCTGGAAGCACGCTTTTCTGCAATATTGCAGAATAATGTGGCTTATCTTAGAAAGTAGTGGCGGATCAGGCCTGTTTTCAGGCATTTGCCAAAAAAGCTTGAGCACTTTCCTTTCCTTCCTTTCACAGCTATACTTTATCCTTATCATTAAGTAAATTGGAGGTCAAGTGGAGGACATTTGGGAGTTTATTTGTGATATCACCATTAACAGTAAACTGTCAAGGATGAAGTGGTACTCAGATAACTAACATACAGTAGCTAAAAGCCTTTGCAGCCCCACAGCTTACATTAGGCACTTTGCAAATGTCTTGGGTTTAAAATAGGCTGTAAAACAGGGAATTAAAAAAAAAAATCCAGTCCAAGTACACTGGTAAAGGGTAGGTTGGTAGTTTGCTCTAAGTATCTTGGAGGATTTTATTTTTTTTCCCCTCAGTTTAAATGTAGATGTTCTCTGTCTTCTGTCTCTTCATTAAATGGCTTCATGGTGAGAAGACTCTTATATTTCTGTAGGCCTAATGCATGAAAAAATATGAATCCAAACATCTGCAGTGCCTAAAAATATTGCACAGTTTTATATGTATGCACGGCACGCCAACACATTACAAGTTAAGAAAGGACAAAGTCACCAGGAGCATGAAGCAGCTTTACATTTCAGGCGCAGTACAGGAAAGAAATGCTGTCATCTATTTCACGTATAAAGGCTCCCACCTAGTGCTGAAAGTCTGTAGTGCAGAATATCCTTTGGTAACTTGGGATGTATATAGAAATGAAAATGCATGTATATGAATAAATGTATAAATATATGGTTTGTGTAGCAAGATATATGTACTTTACATACATGCTCACGTTTTTAATGTCAGGAATGTTCTTAAATATTGTAGATAAAATTAATAATTAAAGCTGCATAAAGTGATGAATGGAGTTAGTGGAAACAGGTTTAAACCACAACAAGTCAGACCTGTCATACTAGCTGTGTACATTTAATGGCTGTGTTCAGTAAAGACATGATAGATTAGCATTTGAAATGTTTAAATGTTTAGCCTTTATATCTTCTGATTAAATTGTTTGGTGCCCGCTTGTAATTATCTATCTTATATCTTATATATCTTCTATATCTTGTTCAATGTTTTCTGGGACACTGCCTGCCAAACAGCCTCAGGGCAGAATTATTATGTATTAACGACTGACCGCAAAATTACCTATTTTCCTTTTTCCTTTCTCCGTCAACCACATAAATTTGGACTACATTGCCGTAGTTAATGTTTTGTTCTCCAACTATCACTCACCCGTCGTTTCCAATGACCCGTGAAGGCGACACGACGGATGCATTCACGGCTCAGTTCAGGCCACGTCCGACGTCACTGCCAAGCGCCGCCATGTTGGATCAGGAAGTGGGCAGAGTCGGAGCAGGAATCCCGAGCAGGGCTTAACGTCGACCGCCGTCCTTTTTTCTCTCCCCCCCCCCCCCCCCTCCCTCCTCTCGATCGGTCCACCGTTTCGCCGTCGCCACCTTGGACATCCAGGTTACATGCTTCGTGGCTTCCCGCGGCTGGCCTAGGTAGGATCTCTGTGCTCCGGGCCCGGATCGTTCTCGCAGCGACAGCCATGACTTCCCTCACGCAGAGGACCTCCGGCCTCGTCCAGCGGAGGACCGAGGCCATCCGCAGCGCCGCCGCCGACAAGGAGAGGGAGTCCGGCGGCGAGGAGGACGAGGCGCGCCGCGGGGAGGAGGAGGACGAGGACAAGGGGGACTCGAAGGAAACCAGGCTGACGCTGATGGAGGAAGTGTTGCTGCTGGGCCTCAAGGACCGAGAGGTGAGGGCTGTTGTTTGTTGTTGTTGTTGTTGTTGTTGTTGTTGTCGTCTTGATGAACATTTTAACTTGTCCACTCGACATTAGCTGACGTTGTGTTTATGTTGGGTTAAGCTAACTTCGTTTATTCCGCCACTAGCTTCATATTTGAAGAGAAGAGGTTCGCAGGAACAGTGGAAGTTCACTGGTTAAAAATGATTAACCCAAAGCTCGTTTTAAAAAAATGTGTTTTTTTTTTTTTCGAGGTGTTTGTATTTAAATGTGTCATAAACGGGCATTATTGTTGCTCATAAAGCGATTGAAAGCAATTATCCGGCGTCAGCTCAGCTGCTGCCTCGGCCGCAGCAGCTCCGGAGTCACCTGGCTGCTTTTTATTGACAGCAGATCCTCCGCGACCAACTACACGTCAGCTAAGTTTAACCAGGCACTCCTCCGCCGGACTTTGGCTCATTGTTTTCCTTCCTCCTCCACCTCCACCTCCTTCCCCTCCTCCTACTACACCTCCTCCTTCTCCTCCTCTTCCTCCTAAACCACCTCCACCTCCTTCCTCTCCTCCTACTACACCTCCTCCTTCTCCACCTCTTTCTCCTCCACCTCTATCTCCTCTTCCTCCTAAACCACCTCCTACTCTACCTCCTCCACGTCCTCCACCTCCTCCTCTACTTCCTCTTCCTTCTCCTCCACCTTCTCCTCTAAACATCTTACTCCTCAACCACCTCCTCTTCCTTCTCTTCCTCCCAAACCACCTCCACCTCCTTCCCCTCCTCCTACTATACCTCCTCTTTCTCCACCTCTTTCTCCTCATACTCTATCTCCTCTTCCTCCTAAACCTCCTCCACCTCCTACTCTACTTCCTCTTCCTTCTCTTAAACCTCTTCCTCCTCAACCACCTCCTCGTCCTCCTCTTCCTCCCAAACCACATCCACCTCCTTCTCCTCCTCCTCTGCCTCCTCTTCCTCCACTTCCTCCTCCACTCCCTTCTCCACCTCCTACTCTACCTCCTCTTCCTTCTCCTCCTCCTCTGCCTCCACCTCCTTCTCCTCCTCCTCTGCCTCCTCTTCCTCCACCTGTACCTCCTTTTCCTCCACCTCCACCTCCTCTACCTCCTCCACCACTTCCTCTCAGGGATACACGTCTTTCTGGAACGACTGTATTTCTTCCGGCCTCCGCGGGTGTATGCTGGTGGAGCTGGCCCTCAGAGGGAGGCTACAGCTGGAGGCCTGCGGGGTGAGGAGGAAGAGCCTGCTCTCCAGGAAGGTGAGAACCGGCGTGATGTGGCCAGATGTGGACTGCTGCGAGCAGCCCGAGCACTCACTCTGCACTTAAGTGTGTGAACAATTTTAAGATAAGATAGGCTTTATTTGTCACGATCAGAGTGATGCATGGCAAAAATGAGCAGTGAAATGTGTCTTTGCACCTGCTTCCAATGAAGACAATACACGAATCAAATCAAGAAAATAGAAATGGAACATAATTGAAAATGTAGAATATGAATGTAACCCTAAAAATATTGCAGCAATGCCACTGTATCTAAAGTAATATTTTATATGGCTTTAGTAGTAGCAGTAGTTTGTCTAGTTATTATGCAAATTATAACCTATAATTAAACGATGTCTGATGGCTTACTATAGATTAGACTTATACGTCCCCATTACATTTTCGAGTAAATTCATAGCAATAGTGGACGTTATACTAGTTGCCATTCTGATTGATAACACAAAATATACATCAAATGAAGTACTTTTTATCTGAAGTTCATAGTAATAGTAGTAGTTGTGATATTATATATCACAACTTCTACTTTGTACTGAGGTAAAGTTTTGAATGGATGACTTTTACCTGTAATGCAGTGCTTTTAGGCATTGGTGTTGCTGTTTGTGTTGTGTCAAGGAAAGCAGAAATTCCACTTGTAAACGTTCATATACAGTACACTTGGTACGCCGTGAATTTGTGCTCGTGAATAAATAGATGCATGTTTTTGCATTGTGGCTGGCTGATGTTTTCTTATGTGATTAAGTTGTAAAACCTGCTCTGTAGCAGAGAATGTGGACTGAATCTTGGATATACAGGATATGAATTGAGATTTGAGTGAGGCAAACATTAGTCGTCATACTGCTTCAAACATTTTTTTCTGTTTGCCCAGGTAATCTGCAAGTCAGATGCACCAACCGGAGATGTGCTCCTGGATGAGGCCTTGAAGCACATTAAAGAAACCCAGCCTCCAGAGACGGTCCAGAGTTGGATAGAGCTCCTGAGCGGTGGGATAAACTCTGCCTAGTTTCCAGAGTTTGCAATTATCTACTCAGTTGTCTTGTTGGCTTGCAACCTTTTTCAATTTACAGCACATAGCTTGTGCTGTTTTTTGCTATTTTAATAATCAACTAATTTTACCAATTTTATAAGTACAGGCCAAACGTTTGGACACACCTTCTCATTCAAATGAATAGGAAAGTGTGTCCAAACGTTTGGCCTGTACTGTATATCAAATATTGGTTGGTTGCAGCTGGTTATTATTCATGACAAGATACTAAATATATTTTGCTGAGGGGAAAAATATGCACACAAAAATGATTTTTGTTTTTTTTGGATTTTTGGAATTGTAAGAAGTATTTCACTTTAATTACTCAAAGCTCTCATAATGTCTGAATTGAGCATTAAGCATGAAAAATTGACGAATAATTACGTGTTACATGAATAAAATGTGTTGCGTCCAACGAATAATAATTCATTTATAAAACAAGTCTATTAACCTTGCGTCAACAACACTCCCTTCCAATTTCCTAATGACATAGAAGGAGCAGAGTAAACTATTTCAAAACTACCCAACAGGGCTCGTTTCCCAACTGAAAGTGATGAAATGACATTCACATTCATTCAGGTTTTTAATGTCTTTAATGGATCACCTGTTGCCTTTTAGGAGAGACCTGGAATCCTCTAAAGCTGCATTATCAACTGAGAAATGTCAGAGAACGTCTGGCAAAAAACCTGGTAGAGAAAGGTGTCCTCACTACAGAGAAACAGAATTTCCTGCTTTTTGACATGACCACACATCCACTCACCAACAGTACCATTAAACAGGTAATTTGTTCATACACAATGAACATCTTTCTGCTGTTTGTCAAGCTGATTAAGCTTTTCAATGAATGCCGTTTTCTACAGCGTCTCGTCAAGAAAGTCCAGGACTCTGTTTTGGAGAAGTGGGTTAATGATCCCCACCGCATGGATAAGCGGGTCCTGGCTCTGATCCTCCTGGCCCACTCATCTGATGTGCTTGAGAATGCCTTCGCCCCGCTCCAAGACGATCAGTATGACCTGGGGATGAAGAGAGTCCACACTCTACTAGAGCTGGAGCCGGAGAAAGAGAGCGCAAAGCCCAACACCAATGAACTTATGTGGGCTGTGGTGGCTGCATTTACTAAATGAAAACAGCTGATTGGGCAGACTGGAAGATCTGGCTATGGTCTGTGCTATTTAATTGGTTGAAGGACTTCACTTACTGAGACAGACTTCACTTTAATGAGACAATCTATTTTGGTTGGGGAGCCTGTGAGTACATCTATTCCAGATGACATTTTGGTGGTAGTCCATAATAACTCAGTGCAATCTGATTGGTGGGGGGGGCATCACCAAGTAACATTTGATTGGCTGGCAACGTCCCTAAATGAAAAATGACTAGCTGCTTTCAGAGAGCGAGGAAAGTGATCTGCCATTCCGAGGCTGGATATGCTTCTAACCATCGACACTACAAACAGATGGGCTTCTGCCAATGCTAGATGGCATTAAAGAACAAAGTAAGTAGTCATGGTGAATATGAAGATTTCAACTGAGGCCTCCACCTTGTCACCTCCACATTGTGAGTTTATTCTGAAGGTTATTGTTAAAACATGACCTGAATGTTTTTCTGATTCCCTCTGTCTTCTCGTTAAATTCACTGCTCTCCCTGAGGAAGAAAGAGAGGACCCAAAGAAACAGTTTGAGTTCATTTCTTGCATTAAGAGTGAGCTGGGTAATTTCCCCTCAGACTAACCTAAATGAAGAACTTAACCACATAACTATTATAAGTTAGTTTTTTTTTTTTTTGTTTTGTTTTGTTTTGGGTTTTTTTGGGGGGTGGGGGGGGGTCTGTTCTGTCTTCATTTAATGACACTAGTCTTCCATTGCTACGTATGTTGCTTATTGATGCTTGGATTAGCCTGCCATTTATCAACTATTTTGCACAGTCAATAGCCCTGTAGGTAGGCTTGTATTTATAGGGGTTTTTCTTGGGTTGAGAAATCCAGCTGTGAAGATAGGATTTAAAACTGTCAACCTTAGCATCCATGGTTAAAAGAAGAAGAAGATCTCACTTATCTAGTCTGCAGCTTTTGATCTCAGTTAAAATCATTCCTCTGAACAGAAAGATTTCTTTATTTTTAAGTATGACTTTAGCAGTAAAGATGGGGGAATAATAGATTGGGGTCATTGTGAACGCAAAATTAACAATACAATCATAAGAAACAGCCCGATTTCCGTTTGAGGGGAACTTATCCCAGTTATTTATAAGAAATAGATTTTCTCAGTTAACACGAGTGGTATCAGTCTTGGAGGAGGGTTTCATTATGTTTCAGATGGACACGTTTGACTGAAATATCAGCTTCATCATCTTCTAACATCTGTACTAAAATTCAGCCGCAACATCTTGAGCACAACTTTTCTCTAACTAAGCAAAACGGTTTCTGTCAACAGTTTTCCTGTGAACTACTTCATAGTAAATAAATTACCTTCATGAAAACATATAACTGGTGCATTCTGTAGATTACACCACGTGTTAAAAACATAGGCAAGTGAGAAAATGTATTCTGTAATTTGGGTGAAACCTCTTGCAATATACTGAATCTATGTTTGTACGTCACATCAAAGTTAGATGTTTTGGGGTTTTTTCTAACTCAGAGGCTATTGTTTCATAGATGCAGAAGACCCCAGATGAGTCATTGTTTTAACATTGTTTGCCAACCTAAACTATCTCAAAACATGCTTCATTGTAGGTCTGAGAAAACAAATGAAAAGCTTTTTCATTATGAGCTTCATTCTGGTCTGATCAGTGTTATCTATGTACGAAGATAAATCTTTGGTTGTTTCATGGCATACTCATAGTTTTATCTTTTTTCTTTTTCTTTTTTTTTTTTAACTACACAATACCTGTAGGTGTGAAAAGCTGTTGAGATCTGTTTACAGCAAAGAAACCATGCATGCTATTGGTGGAGGGCTCTGGTACTTGGATTGTAGCTACAGAAGAAAGGCTTGTATGTAATTATTAGTCATTTTATGTATATGATCTAATGGAATTTAATGAAAGGGATCTTCGCTTCTATCCTCTATAGTTCAGTATGCTTTTGTATTACAACACAAAATAAAGTAAGGATCCTTAAAGTGCCTGAATTTATCACTGTTTTGCTGATGTCTTTTTTTGTATTTATTTATACATACATTTCCAATTAATTAAATATTCCCTTAAAATATTTCATGATCGCTGTTAGGGCCTTGGGCTGATGTACTTTAAAGCCCCAGAATTATTAGAGGGTTAGCTAGTTGACCAAAAAAATAACTACGCTTTGAATGATCAAATATTTGACTGATTTATTAAGTCAAAGGTGCTGGTTTCCACTTCTGAAATGTAAGGGTGTGTAAGGGTTGAAGGGGAAATAATCTGGAACTACTCTGATAAATTGTAATCTTCACAAAACTACCAGTTCTTTGTTCACACATTGCTTAATTCTGAAATTTTACCTTTGTCAGTATTGCACTGAAATAGATACTAGATTTTGGACTCTGTTTGACAAAACAAACAAGAAGTTTTATCTATTGAGTGGAATGAGAAATAAATGGAGTTTTTGACAAAACTAGTAAATCTAAAAATAGTTTTGACATTTGGGGAAATAAGCTTATTCATTCTCTGGTCAACAGTTTGATGTGAACAGTGATACTTGAAATGAAACTAAACTGCCACACGCTGCCAATGGAGACTACAAAAGGGTATTTGGCATAACCTAAAAATAATCTTCCACGTAAAAAGGAGAAATGTTGTTTTTCACTTCAGTTTTTCTTCTGATTGTCTGAATTAGTGAGCCTTTTAGATAGACTGTTTTTCTCTGACTTTATGCGAAGCTAACCAGTTGCTGGCTTCGACTGTTAATACACAGCCGGGAGAGTTATATCAGTTATCTATCTCATATTCTGTTCCACCTCAAATATTTATCTGTTTAGCTTTAAAGTACACACACACACCACAGTACAAATGACCAGATTATTCACTACACATTTTTAATTAACAACTCCCCACAGTAAAAAGATCATTTCAGGTAAAAAAAAAAAAAAAAAACCCAAAATACAGGTCACTATTATGCCACGATTTCACTTCACATAATGTAAAAGCTATAGAGCATAGCACATGAAACTCCACATACAAAAGTATGTACAGACGGCATGTGACATTCAGCATCTTAAGCACATAATGTCCATTCGTTCCTCCGGTCTGGTCATCCGCGGGTCTGAGTCAGCAGATCAGCAGCATCCACACATTAGGACCTCTCCTGGACACATAGCAGGAAATCAGCAGCTCCAATGAGGTATTCCGACAAGCTTATGTACATCCCACTTGAGAGACACCATTTTGCCAGCGTATGTAAGTACATCCAATACTCTTCGGCTGACACATTAAATGCCAGAACATCAAATTCATCCTCTTGTACTTTGATGTTCCATCTCATTTGATTTTAGTGAGACCATTGCAGTTCTTTTTCAGTATTTCCAGCAGTTTGTATCTCCAGTAAACTCTGTCTCCTATTTGACGGAGGTGTTTCCCGCAGAAATCAACAACAGCAGGAAGATCTGGTGAAAAAGAAACCATTTGGATTAGGTACGTTTAGGAACCGTGATTTAATTCACCTAATTAAAAGTAGTTTTAGTCAAAAGATTTTCGATACTCACCCTGGTTAGCCATTGTCCTGATGCTTGTGTTTGTCCAGGTATGGTTCGCAGGCTGAAATGTTCCGTTTTTCTTTTTCCTCTGCGTTTATAGAGCTCTATAGTCAGGTCTTGACAAGAAAGAACAGGTTTGAACTATTGATAGCACTACTGAGTTTAAGTACCGCTGGTGACGTTAACTTTACAGCCAAGGAATCCCCAACTCTCACAGCCAAGTTCCTCCCAACCAGGAAGTTTGAAAAGGTTATGATAGCTGTTATGGTCAGATCTGTACCTGTTGTAACACATTACGTACTTTTATTTTGTGTTCCTGATTACTGCTGTTGTTTCAATCAACGTAAACACAATTATGTGAGGATTCATGGTTCACGTATAAAACTCTGGATTATGAATTTACAATTATAGATTATGTTTAAGTGAGATGATGATATTGAAAAATTGAACATTTAAAAGGATAGAATGAGGTTTAACAACACTTGGAGAAAGTGAAACTAACAAACTTTGTCACATGAAGCAAGATTTCAACATCACAAATGACACGTCAACACCAGGATACATTTGGGGAACTCGCACTTAAAAAAATTTTGTGTTTTTTTTTTTTTCTTTTTCCCCTCGCGGTAAAGAAGGTTCACAGGATGAAAACAGGTCACAGTGCCATCACTTGTCGGTCATGTGACAGCAGCTGACAGCAGAATATTCACAGATTATTCTGAATTGAGGAAAACATTTGAAATGTAGATGTCATTCAATCCCTCCTTCCACGGACTTTCTGTGGAAAGACATGCTGCATGCTCAGACATTAGGAACATGTTGAGGCTTGCCCTGCAGCTGTATCTCTGTCTGGGGAAGTACCCTTGGAAATTGCAACTGTTTACAGTCAGGTGATCTGAAGGCTCGTGGTTGAATAGTTGGAGCACTATCTCACTGACGCTTTGTAAAAGAGTCAGGTGGCCATAAATGCACCTGGTTGAACTGCACTCGTATATATAGTTGTGTTCAAAATAATAGCAGTCCCACATCACTAGTCAGATAAAGCTGTTTTTGTTGTTCTACACTGCAAGTACGTCTCTAGAAGGGTTAGTAAAGGTATAGAAAACCAACAGACCCAACAGGCATGACGTACATGCTGCTGATTCTGTGAAACTGAATCATTTACTGAAAGGGGCGTGTTCAAAAGAATAGCAGTGCTGAGTTCAATTAGTGAGGTCACTGATGTTGTGAAAAAAAGGTGTTAAACAGGTGGCCCTTATTTAAGGATCAAGGCAACTGACCCTGCATATGCTGGCTGTGCATTTGTCCTAGAAAAACAGAGTAAAATGGGTCGTTCAAGACACTGTTCAGAAGAAGAGCGTTCTAGGGGAAAACCTATAAAGAAGTGCAAAGAAAATATAGGCTGTTCAGCTAAAATGATATCAAATGCTTTAAAATGGCAGCCAAAACCAGAAAGGTGAGGAAGAAGAAGAAAAACAACTATTCGAATGGATCGGAGAATAACCAAAATGGCAAAGGCTACGCCAATGATCATCTCCAGGAGGCTCAAAGAAGAGCTAGGATTGCCTGTGAGTACTGTGACAATCAGGCAACATCTGTGTGAAGCCAAGCTACCAGCAAGAAGCCCCCGCAAAGTCCCATTTAAAAAAAAAAAAAAAGACGTGCTGAAGAGGTTAGAATTTGCCAAACAACACACTGACTGGCCTAAAAAGAAATGGCGTAATATTTAGTGGACTGATGAGAGTAAGATTGTTCTTTTTGGGTCTGAAAACACTGAATTGAAGCCACGGCACACAGTGAAGACGGTGAAGCATGGTGCTGCAAGCATCATGATATGGGGATATGTTTCTCATACTATGGTGTTTATTTATCTGTTTATCGCATACCAGGGATCATGGATCAGTGTGAGTACATCAGAATACTGGAAGAAGTCTTGAAGTTGAACCTTCAAGTATTTATTTTTTTTTAAGTTTATACAGTACATTTTTGAGTTTGTAAAGAAAGATGTCAACAATGCTGTTTTTTTTTTTTTTTTTTTTTTTTTTTACACATTTCTTGCCTTTCTGTAAAATATTTTCAAATCCAATTACTTTTTCCAATTTTCTTGCTTTGAAATAATGTGCAGTGTCCCCAATGCATTTGTGTTCATTAAAATACTATTTGACGAGTTTTTACTTTTACT
Organism: Echeneis naucrates; assembly: GCF_900963305.1. NCBI lineage: Eukaryota > Metazoa > Chordata > Actinopteri > Carangiformes > Echeneidae > Echeneis > Echeneis naucrates. The sequence goes on along the minus strand of NC_042522.1, from coordinate 14,809,819 downwards.
CACCTTTTTAAAGACACTTATTATGAACATAACTGTATCATTGTGGGTAAACAAACCCGAATTTGTCGTCATCTCTCTTTTCTCATATTGTTGCTCCTTTTGTAATATTTTGGATCATTTTGGAGTTTCAATGATTAGATGTTTAATTGGTAAGTAAATCCACAAAATATGTACTGATACCAACAAATGTTTTAATATTCATAATAATAAAACAAGGAATTTGAACCTGCTATCATCTATAAGTTCAATAAAAAAATAAGAAACAGCTCACTCTTTCTGACCTTATTTGCTTAATAGAATATACTAAGCTTATGGCATCTTCTGCTTTAAGGGAAATAGTTGCTAAATAAATATGGTAGAATTAAAAACCTCCACCTAATGAAATGTCATGTAGTACGAGCATAAAAGCAAATGAAGATGTTACTTTCCACTACTGCTCATTTCCACCTTGTCTTGTTGGTCTGTTATGGACTTACGATGCAAAGGTGCCGGCCGTGCTGCTGATAGCAGTTCTGTGAAAGGACATGTTTTATTGCCACATCCTGAAAGTAGTACAGGGAGGGGGTGGAAAAAGGGTGGTTTACTATATAAATATACTTTGAACAATCTTATCGGACAAGCTGCACCTCGGCAATATTTAGCCATGTGCTATTTCGTCAGCAAACCTTCTCATGTTGTGAAATATCCAATGCAAGGTGAGGTAAACTACGCTGCAGAAATGGGACTGGCAAAAGGTGTGTATTCTTGGAGAGAAGAACATTCAGATTTAATAGGTTAGCTGAGGTGTTCCTCTCTCCCATATTTATACAGCCTATTCCCATTGTGTGTACGGGTGTCACTAAGTGAGGGAAAAGTAAATAACACACAGAAGAAATGAGAACAGGTTTAAAATAGACATTTCATTTAAAAAAGGTCAATATCATGATAATCTTTGCCAAAAAAAACAAGCTTTAAAACAACACTTCCTGGCATATTAAACAGCAGAAATAACTACAAATTCGGGGTTTATGCTTTGTAGTTGTAGTCTGTCTTGAGAAGGAGGTTACTTAGTGAGTTTCATTTAGTTCAAGCGCTCAACATCTTACATAAAACTGCACCTACCTCAAATATTCACCAGGTGGCAGCACACTCAAATTCACGTTTGAACGTCTTTCTTGACAGAAAAAAAAAAAAAAAAAAAACAATCAGGCAAAGCTGTAAAAGATATAAAAGAACAAATATTCACAGTTGAGGAGCCAAAACAGTGAAGTTTTGACAGTCAGCTTCATTAATGGTTCCTAATGGTTCGTTTCTGTCAGTCAGGGCAGATAGTGATGAAACTTTTAGATTTGTTGGTCACTTACGGTCTTTAATTTGGGTATTTTTACTCTTTCAGACAGGGAAGTGACACAAAGTACTCGTTCCGGTTTGACTATTACCATCATCAGTGCGCATGCCCGAGTTTAACCGTGAGCGCGCAAGCCAAAGGAAACGAAACAGCATAGTCTTTGACCCAGATCTGCTGAAACACTGATCAGCTGCACATCTCTGCTCTATTTCACAAATATGAAAGATCTACACTTCAAGGATTTCTTCTGGGTGAGTTGTTTGGTTTGTGTGGAGCTGTGTTTTTTTGTTTGTTTTGAAGCAATTATTATTATTATTATTATTATTATTGTTGTTGTTGTTGTTGTTGTTATCATTATTATTCTTATTATTTTAGTTGCCAATGTTATGTCCAAAAGTATCAGTCAGCACTTCAACCTCAGTCATAATGAAAAAACTCATCAAGGAATTTCTCAGTTTTCACTGCAGTTTTTGTTTCTATGGTTGGATTGCGGTGGGAATTACAAGAATTGGTTTTACCTCAAGTTCCACTTTCGAGCTCTATACTTAGGCAGTTTGGATGTAATGTTCAATAATCAAGTTTCTTAAGTCAAAGCAAACATTATCAACAATATTTCATGTTTGACAAACTAATGGATGATGCATTAAAGCGTCATACGTGGTAAATCCACTTGTCTTCTCGCCTGTAGCTGTCAGGTAAATCATTCTCTCAAATGTGGAAAGTGAAGCAAAGAGGAAATATGTAAGAAAAGGTCAAATTTGAATTCATGCATTGTTCTTAACAAAATGTACATTCATATCTTCTGCCTGGGATTATTGAAAAAGTTAATAATTTATAGACGCAGGTGCGCACAGTCTGACATGTCTTATGGAAAGTCAATAACCCACTGAGTTTTGACATTTCGCGGTTTAGATGATTATAGGCTCCTACCCTAAGCTTACCTAAATTATGGAGACATGGTGTTCTTCAAAACATCAATTTACACTGACTTTGCAAGATCCTAATGTTAAAGTGTTTTATTTGTCTGTGTCTGTGTGTAGTTTTGTCACTGAGTGACTTTAGCATAAAGCACAGAGCCTGTCGTCTTACAGAAGGACTTTGTATTAGAGTTACTTTATGACAAAGGTAGATTTGGGAGTAAAAGTACATGTTTAATATAATGTATACCTTTAAAGTCAACATACAGAAATAACTAAATAAAGACTTAACTATAATGTAATTTTTTTTTTTTAATAACCAAAGGAGATGAACAGAATAAACAGTTTTCCATCCTACTGACAGAACTCTGAATTGACTAGCACTGCTGGCTATGACGCTATCATCCAGTATCTCAATGAGGGCAAGAGGACATGCAAGGAGGTGGAGGAGTTCATGAAAGCTAGGTAATACCATGATTTACTCATTGAATGATGCTGAATATTTGTATGTCAGTGCTGTTCAAGTTCAGGACTGCATGGGTTTTTCTTAAGCTTCAAATTACAGGCCAGCTGTGTCTGCTGCCGTTCTACCTGAACTAGGTTTAATAATTAATAGGCAGCCAGATGACAGACAATGGGACTGAAACTTGTAAACATAACGACTAAATCTTAGGCATGAATGCTGGCTTCAAAGCAACCAGACTTGCTTTGTATTAAGGTAAATTAAATGTCTTTTCTGTAAAATGAAAATTGATTTTATTTGCAGAGTAAGTGGACTGGGGATGGGGTGAGACATACATGAGTGAGGTGTATGGGGGGAAATTAGGTAAGGAGGAGAAGGAAACTGAACTGTAGACTATGCAGAGTTGTGATGATGGTTGATTTACAGCACAAGGTTTAACTGTGAGAACGTCATGGGAACTAAGATAAGACAGTTTTTCAGTGAAATGGGACACTAACATGGATCATTTATCTCTTTGCAGTGCTTCAATTAATCAAACAATTAATTTAAGAAAAACTTGGAGCTTTTCAGAAATGCTGCATAATGTTTTGATTAATAGGTAACCATGATTTTATCGTGTTTGCTAATGGTTTAAGTGTGTTTATTTTTACATTTTTTCAGAGCCTCAATTGAAGAAAAATATGCCAAGGATCTCCTTGGTTTATCCAAGAAGGTGTGTGGACACAATGAGATGAAGTAAGCAATCTTCATGTTGAAATGCTGTGATTATATATTGAGCCAGATCAGTTTAAAGTGAGATTAATTAATCTGTCTCTGCAGAGCGGACATGGTGCCTTTTACTTTGGATTCCAGAGCAATACAGAGAGATAGGCTACCAAGCATGAGAAAATTCTCATCCATTTCAAATGTGGAAATGACAACTGCATTATTTTGCAGCTTCTTTCAAGTGTTATTTCAGTTGCGTGTTCTGTCAGGTTCCCATTATGGTAAATCACTACGTGATCATTAGGGCGTAGTTTCTGTAAGAAAGAAAGGAAAACCTGCCTGTGGAGGTGGGATAAACAACATTGTTTACGTTATATAAATGAGCTTGGCCCAATGAGCATTCATTCCACGAAAGGTGTCCTGTGACATTTTTTGTAAACTTTCTTTATCCATTATCTGTGTTTTTACCCAGTTGCCTTATATTTACATATTTAATTATAAGTCCTTATCAGGCCAGCTAGTCTACTTGCTGAAGCTGGAAATGTCCTTCATCTACTCTGCAGCCTCAGCCAGTTTGGTTGTTGCATCACATTTACCGGTTCTCCACTTGAGGACATCAGCAGGTGCCGTCCAACATGACAGTTACAGTCCACCCATGGGACAAAAGACCTGCCTGCAATGAAACACAAAGCATGATGAACTAGGACAGCAAGTGAATTAATGAATTAAAATACATATATCACACCTCATTAAAACATGAGGCTGATAATATTCCCTACGAACGAAGTGTCAGAGCAGCAGAAAGATGCAAATTGCGATTGCCAGTCAACGGGAATGCAGATCATCAATCACATAATAGATTTCAGTCTGGCTCAAAAATAGATAAAAGTACATTTAGCTCACCAAACTGCAACAAACCAGCAGAAAGGACAACTCATACCACTGTCATTGCATGATTACTCCATGGCACTGTGAGTTGCGGTTGTGTTTTTTTTTTTTTAACTATGAAAAGGCATGAAGTGGTAGTGTTGAATCTGTATATAATATCTTTTCGTTTTGTTTTTTAAAGCACATTAAAAAGATCCCTGGATGTATTCAAATTACGTAAGTACTTGCAATAACTTTCGACCATCATGATGCACTTGTGCTGGTCGTGTCAGTTCATTATTTCTGTGTAGAGTGCAATTCACACCTCCTTTCCTCCTGCAGAGACTGAACATGTGAGTCTGTCACATCTACATCTGGCACAGAGCATGAGAGAAGAGGCAAAAAAACTAGAAGACTTCAGAGAAAAACAGAGAGAGCTGAGGAAAAAGGTTAGTTCAGCTCTGCGGTGCACTGAGGTGGTCAAGGCATCTTAGCAACACAAAACGAGCGGGTGACCGCATACAACCTTTTCATTTCAGATAGAACAACAGATGGATGCCCTTCACAAACAGAGGTCTACGTACTTCAAGAAGACAATGGATGTAAGTAATAAGAAAAAGAGATTTCCTGAAGACATCTGCCCTTAAAAGTGTTTTGCTGGTGTACTTTCAATTAAGAAAAGTTTCACTGTGTTGTAACAACAGTGAAAAGCCCATTTTTGTCAAGTCAAACCGTTCTTCCTCTTTGGTCAGGGAAGTTGCGTTAACCGGTCTAGGAAGCGAACCAGTGGTCCATCATGTGGTACAACAGCAAAAAGAAGAAGTACATGTGATACGCTATTCAAATGAATGTAAAATTAGTCTGCAGAAATACACTGCATAACTGAAGTGTCCACATCATTAACTGATCATGATGTGTTTGACTGAAAAGCTTCATTGTGATGCTGTCCCCAGACAAAGAAGATATATGAACAGAAGTGCCGAGATAAAGAAGAAGCAGATCAGAACGTGAATCGAAACACCAACACTACCAACACCAAACAAATTGAGAAGGTACAGTGCACAGCCTGGAACATTTAACCCCCCGTCTATACTGTATCAGACACTGTTGTGAAAGGTTGTCTGTCTCCTAATGAGAAAGAGGAACACCAGTGAGTGGAATATAATCACTTGTTCATCACTTTTATCATTCTTCTTGTATTACATTATGAGCCTAACCTTTCTGAGCTAGATTTGATTCTGATGCAGTTATTTAAGAAACACGCTGATGTTATTTCTGTGGTTGAGACCTGAGTAGTGGAAGACAAATAAAGTTAATGAGATGTGTACTTGTTCTCCTGTGTTAGCCTTGGACACACTTCGTACTTTCAACTCAACTTTGTACTCAACTTTTTTTTCTTGTCATGTTTCAGCTCTATTCCAAAGCACAGCAAGCAAAGCAGAATGCAGAAGAAGCAGGTAAGATAACAACAAACAGATTTACACTTCAATCCTGATAAGGAAGTGGGTGTCACTCCAGCATCTCTATTTTTGACCAACACTTTAAATAAGTAACCATTTTGTGCCGACACTCCCATGGACTTTAGCAAATGTTGACTTTTCCCCTTAACTACCATCAGGCTTCCATCCAAACCAATATCGTACAACGATAAAAACACTTCTAATATTGTAATAATAGATCTGGGGATAGCTATTTCTCATACTGATATCCATGTGCCTCTGTCACTGGCAGACAGATTGTACCACCAGAATGTGACCACGCTGGGAAAAGTTAGAGAGGAATGGCTGAATGAATACATCAAGGCCTGTGAGGTAAGAATGATTCCAAAGTGAAGTTTGAATATAATGTACATCACGTGGGATGCGATCGATATTTCTCCTTGTCAGGTGTTTGAAAAACAGTCAGCGGAGCGTGTGACTTTCCTGAGAAACACCATCTGGACTCACGTAAACCAGCTCTCCCAGCAGTGTGTGAGCAGTGATGAGGTAAAGCAACCAGCCACAGTGGGGGGGTCGCTAGGACCAGATTTTGTCACAATAACACACTCACACAATGTCACAACAATGCTACCAACAGTGCCACAACTGCTCAAGGGGAGAAAAAAACAACAAAAAAAACAAACATATTTTGAGAATCTCAAAGTGAACTTGAATGGACAAACATCTTTATCAGCTGTGGGTATTTATAAAAGTGTCATTTATCATGGACTTTGGCCTTGTTTCACCGTATCTCTCTGTGCCTGGGTGCATAGCTGTACGAGGAAGTGAGAAAGTCACTTGAGCAGTGTGACGTGCAGGAAGACATTGAGCACTTTGTAAACCTCCGACGGACAGGTGAAAAACCGCCAGGTATGAGTGAGAGGTTGTTCTCTAACCACTCCACAGAATTAACAATTAACCAGAGCACAATGGTCACCAGACAAAACACGAGTATGCATAACAGCAACAGTCTCTCTCTCTAACAGCTCCAGTTCTGTATGAAAACTTCTACAGTGGTCAGAAGTCTCCAACTGGAGCGCCACCATCTCGCCTTCCTCCACCAATCATCAGGTAAAGAACAGAGGGCGAGGCTGACACCTGTCTATAATTCATTTATTCAAAAGGATAAGACCACTGTCATTAACATGCCCTTTGTTGTGGGAATTTACAGGAGGGGGCCAGTGCCTGAACCAACACGACAGAGTTGCGGTATGTTTTTATTTGCTTTAATATGGGTGGGGGTGTAAAAGGCATTTATAGTGAAGTAGCTGGAGCACATGACCATCTTGTGTTCAGGTTTCATACTGCACCACCATTTTGATCTTTGCTTTGCTTGTAGATACGGTCTACTCTACGGTGAAGGACGCAGGCTACAGTGTCATCCAGTACTGACGCACACATTGGCAGGCTAGTCTAAAAATAGACTTTTTGTGGGTCTCATTATTTCTGCCTTACATGCTAATGCATAGTTTAAGCAAGATTGTGTGCCATTTTGAGCTTGTATAACTTTGTTGTAAACAGTGCCATAATGTCCGACATTTTCATTTAAGGTTCTTGTGTGTGTCAAATCAGAAGTGGATCAGGAAATAAAAAACATTTACTGCAACCCATTCCAGTATTAACTTAAAAAGAACACAACACTTTTTGAAATAGAAACCACACCTTTGGCAGAAGTGCATCTTTTTATCTTCACACTATTTCTGCAGTTCCTAGATTTTATTAATACTTTTATATATATATATATATATATATATATATATATATATATATATATATATATAAAAACACAATAATAGTAACAAAATATTGTATTTTAGTGCACTTTTAATTCAGGTTTTAGTGTAACAGAAAAATATCAGTAAGAAAAACAATAAATAGATATAGAAATTTAACATGAGTTCCGCTTCTGTTAATATGCTTGACACCTTCTCACGCATTTCCTGTGTGAGGGTAGAGTTGTAGCAGGAAAACTGTGAGCTGAGATTAGTGTAGTTTCCGTGGATGGTATATGGTTTTATTAATTCATTTCAAAACGTGCTACTTGGACATTTGACGTATATCCTGACAGCATTCATGTGCTGAACAACAGAATAATTCCCAGTGTAATAAAGTTAGAAGTTCAGTGGTCTCCATGAGTATTCAAAGGATTTCAACTGCACGTGTGATGAGGATGGACAGCTTAAATAACACAAATTATTAAAGAACCTGTATTCTTTTTGGTTTTGTATTCAAATGTAGCAACAATCTATTGTCACAGCTGCCTGGATGTAGGCTGGGTAATGCTGGACTAGCCTGCAGGCCTGCTCCATCGTCAGGCTCTGTACTTCCTTTACCTTTTCATTCTGCCCCGTAATACCTGACCCCCTTTAACGTGGATTGTGTATCATCACCCCAGTGTTTGTCAGTGTTTGCTTCATATGTACTGTTTTTAATTTAGACATTATTTGAAGAATCATCCACGACACAATAAATGGTTAAAAAATTAATACAGTTTAATTTCCACCACATATGGCACATTATTTATTTTATTTTATTTTTTTTTTACTTTCAAGTTGCTGGATATCCGTTTGCATTTCATATTGTACAGTTGTCCTCAATGTGAGTAAGAGTTCATTCTTAGGACTACCCACGTCTGTCCAGTGGGTGCCATGTGTCTGCAGGCATTATTCCTGAAATGGTAAGCACTTTATTATCGAGATAACTGGGTCCAGAGTCTGTTGGTAATGTATGAACAGCTCCTGGTTTGAAGAAAACAGCAGTGTTGGTGGTGTAATATCACGCAGCATGCTCTGATTTGATCAGATCCAGAATAATATGGATGGTCCTTTCACCTACAACAGATAGATACAGTGATAGAGACAGAATGGATCAGGTCAGATTTTTGTGCAGACAGCAACTATAAGATGCTCCACCTTAAAATGTTGTGCAGCTTATCTAGAAAAAAAAAAACAGTCCTGGACAACGCCACACCCACAACATGTCGGTCTGTCAATATTTCCTGTCATCACACATGGTTGATTTGGTTCACTAGCGGCTTCAAAGTGCAACCACGCAGACACTTCTGTTGAATGTGGGAAAATTAAAAACTATACCTTCCAGATTCATCCTTGGATTTTCCAGCTTCTTTTCAAGCAAAGAGTCCATCAGCTTCCTCAGGTGTTTGAAGATTACACCAATCCGGACAGGAGCCTTTAGACAGGAGCACAGAGTCATAACGAGAAGGGTAAACGTGTAATCTCCGACATTAATGGGTGCTCCGTTGCTTCAGTGGGAGCAGGGGAACCTGGTTAACGTCTGACCTGAAAGTGTATCCATCCATCTAGTGTGATGAGCCGCTCTCTGTGCTGAATGTCAATGTCACCTCCAAACAGCAGCATGGGGAAAGGAGATATCAGAGTAGTGTCTCGCAGGTAGATCTTAGTGTACTTCACCTAAAGGTAAGAAGTTATTAGCACAAACAAGCTTAGAGAACAAAAAAAAGATACGATGTACACACACACACACACACAGTCTTCATCCAAACCTTCTCCTGGTAGAGAAGCCAGCCGTGTGTCTGCAGGTTGCGGTTGACTGATGAAGGGTGGACCTGCGCCCGGCCTTGAGGGGTTTCCACTGTGCAGGCCACCCGCTCCAGCACATCCACGGAGGGGGTGCACAAGACCCGGGCCACGCTGTCATAGAGCCCTGCTGTCAGCACCGCATTCAGGACCGAGATCTGCTGCTTGGACGGCAAGGCTACCTGCAGCTTAGAGTGGGAAGATGAACGAGGCGACCAGAAACCGGCCTGCTCCATCATCTTCATCAGCTCGTACTTCACATCCTGGGGGGAGAGTGGTCCAACAAAACAGCATTGGACAGGAGGAGGGCAGGACAAAGGCTTGTGTTAAAATAAGTGAAGAGAAGCCCAGGTGAGAGTCTGTGCGTGTGTACAAATGACTGTGTGCATTGTACCTCTATTGTAATGAGAGCAGTTCGATTGAGGAAGTGTTTTCTGCAGTAAGACATTTCTGCTCTCAGTCCGTCCACCTGTGAGTTCTTCCACCTAACATAATGACAAGGTAACACAATACCAGGTCAGCGGGAAGCAGGTCAGATATTCCTTCAACGATATCGCCACAGAAAAATAAAACTAATTCTTGATGACTTGTTTAGCTGTCTCACAGGTGAAAAGTGAGTTTGACAAATATATATTGAAAAACAGGAAAACAGCCAGGATTCTCACAACAGTTCATACCCCAGATATGCGTTGTATATGGTCAGGTGATCGGAGTTAGCCAATGCAAGAGCAGCTTTGGTCACGTCAGCTTCGTCCTTTCTATTCATTGGTGTGAAGAAGGGGGACTTCTCCGTGATGGCTGCTGCAATTGTTGCCTGAAACAAATCTTCTATGAATATTCATGAAACCACCAAATAGTAGTATTTGAACTATATGAAGATACAATACGCATATGTGTTGCAGTAATAGGCGAATATTGTCCACAAACAGTTATAAAGAATCACAATAATTATTTGTATTATATTTGTATTTGTTTTGTGTTGATACTGACGGGGTATGACTTACTATGGGCTCCAGACAGCCGAGGATGGCGCCATATATCAGCATTTTACCGATCTTCACATTGACAGGCAGACTTGCCAGGTGGTGTCCCAGAGGGGTGAGGAGGTGATTAGTTGGGTGACACGCACCAATCTTTCTCAGTAGGTTGACCGCGTTACTGACTGACTGCGGCTGAGGAGCATCCAGAGCCCGACTCAGGAAGTCTTCTGGCGAGCCGTACTCACATTTCTACAATAATAGAGAGAAGGGATTAAAGAGAGGCTTCAATAATCTTTGCACAGAAGGCAGAAGGTAAAAGCAGAGTGAATTTTAATTTGTGATTTATATACCATAATATGAAGGCAGAGCTCCTCCAGTGGGACACGTAGTATCTCTGGTATGGAATAATCCATGAACGCATCAAACCTGAGAGATAGTTTCACGACAACAGAACAGATCAGCACGAAAAAGTGGATTTTCTTTTTTTTTAATTAATGAACACATCCTTTACATTTACTGGAATTCATTTGTTTTCTGCTGTAGTGAGTGTAGAGTTGCATGCCTGTATTTTGGGAAAAGTCTGAAACAGAAGCCATTGCGGACTCGTCCTGCTCTCCCCTGCCTCTGCAGTGCGCTGGCTTTGGAAACAAAAGTCTCAACCAGAGAACTCATCTGGCTGCTCTCGTGGTATCTGATCGATGCAAAAATACAGAGTTACACACTTTCCCTTATATTTTCCCATTAATTCTAATCATTAGTCACGGTGGACTGAAATATCTTCACAGCTGCCACCACGTTTTGAAAAGACATTCATGATTGCCAGATGGTGAATTTGAATGGCTTTGAGAATCCTGACTTTTCCTCTAGCGCCACCATCAGTCTGACATCGGTAGTTCAACCACACCTGAATGGTGTTACCCTTCATAATAAAATTTGTTATCTGTAGTATGACCCCTCACTTTTAATCAACAGTTGATACGTCTGTTATTTTAGTTTTATCCTGGGAAGTTTATGAAATTCCCATCAACCTCAGCTGTACTGTCATCACGAGCATCTTTGCATGCTGACATTAGCATGTAGTTCAACTGTTAGCATATCTGCAGTGTTCATAGAGTTCATAGTCTCAATTAATTCAGATGATTAAGATGTTTCCGTTAACACTGAGGGGTTCCCATCAGGGGTCACAACGTATGACCTAACAAGAGACAAAATACTTAACAACACTACGATATCAAACATATTCTGCGCCTGGTCATGAGCCCTTACTTATTTTCTTTAGTCCTCCCGGTGTCAATGACAAACACAACATCAGGAATGGTCACACCTGTCTCAGCAATGTTAGTCGACAGCACAATCTGAAGAAGAGACACGGACAGAGTAGGGGGAAATTATTTTCTTAAAGTGTGAATGTGGAGAAATCATTTTCAATCAATTTAATAAATTCAATCTCAAAAAATGAGAAATCATGGTGGAGAATCTGCTATATCATATTTTAGGAATATTTCAGAAACCTTTACTATACTGTGACTGCATAATTTATGGTACCTTTCTGACTCCAGGAGGAGGCACTGTAAAGGCAGCAGCCTGGTCCTTTGATGAAAGAGTGGAGTGGAGAGCAACTATGCAGTACCTTCAAGTGACAGACGAAACCCACAATGGGATGGAGGTAAAAAGTCAAGTTAAATGTGCAGTTTAGAGTGTTAACGTCGGGTTGGTGGGTGCATATCACCTGTTTTTCTCCCTGAACCTCTTGTCCGAAGTGAGCAGGTCGTACAGCTGCTGGATGTGAGCCAGACCTGGGAGGAACACGAGAATGGCTCCGTCCAAATCCGCAAACTGTGGAGATTTGTCTGACCAGAAAAAAAAAAAAAAAAAAGCACAAATTTCAGACAGATAAGAAGATGAAAAGATGTATTAATTTGGGCTTCCTTCTGTCTGAAACAAGCATGATTTTCAGTACTGAGGTAGTCCATTAGGTCAACCAGCAAGTCCATGTTGATCTTGTTAGGGTTCATGTACTGCAGCACCTGCCGGGTCCTGCTACTGAAATGGTCAAGGTCAGGACCCAGATCCCAGCCTGAGGACTCCCTCACTATTACCTCCTGAAACACAGAGACACACAGACCTGTTATAAGTACAGTTTGAGGGGCAGGAGGATGACTTAGGGCAGCAAAATCAGCGAACCACCCCTCTCATTTATCAAAGGCCAACTTTACCTGATGATGTAATGTTTTTCCGCCTTTTTGGGTGACAGAGATGCTGACTTCTTCTTCTTCTTCAAGGATTTTCTGACAGTAGTCTGAGTCCTTTTCCAGCACGTACCCCGTCTGTTCCACAATATCTTCCATGTGAAACACCTGTACACAAAGCCACAGGAGCTGGAGTAAAGTGCATCCTGCTTCATGGTTGAACAAAGGCACTATATTAGATTCTCTATCCAACTGAACTGAAACTCTTCTCACCTCCACAGGGAACGTCCTGCCAGGAATGTTGATCACTGGGCAGCGGTTGAAGTAGTTGGAGAACTTGTCACAGTCCACTGTGGCACTCATAAGGATCAGCTGTAGGTCTGATCTCCTCATAACAACGTCCTTCAAGATGGTCAGCAGGAAGTCTGACTGGACACTGCGCTCATGGACCTGAGGAGATGGAGGTGAGAAGGTATGCTGCCGTCAAAGAGATGGAGAGGACTATTGAGTCCAAGGAACATTAGAAAAGACTAAGCTGAATCAACATGTGGCACACTAGGGTCACAATTACATTGACACATATTCTACAATGTGGAAAAGACTCAAAAGGCTACAAGTAGTTTGTTGCCATTTATTCACAAGGACAACTGCAGCAAGATCAAGATCTGAAAAATGATTCTCACCATCCTTTAAATAATATTTCTGATTTTGCAAAACAAAAAACAAATTGTGAGGAAATAAAGTCAGGTGTTCTTTACATTTACCAGTACGTATCAGTACCTCATCTACGATGATGTGGGTTAGAGAGCTGAGGTGTTTGTCATGCTGGAGTTTCCTGAGCAGCACACCAGTGGTACAGTACAGCAGACGGGTCCACTCCCCGGACTGATTCTCCATCCGGATCTGGTATCCGCACAGCGACGACTGAAACGTGATTTCAATGTGATCATTACAGCAGCTGTCAGTGAATTCATTCCGCCTACATTTCTGTTTCGGGAAGAGTTCATCTTTTAAGGTGACACTGTAAAAATGCATTTTTACCTTTGAGCCCGGTCCATCGTCACATCCAAGCTCCTGACTGACTCTGCAAGCCAGGCTAATGGCAGATATCCTGCGGGGTTGCGTCACCACGATGTTGCAGGGCTGAGCCACTTTACCCCCCGTCAGCAGCTCCTCCAGCAGGAACTGAGGAATCTGAGTACTCTTTCCGCTGCCTGTCTCACCTGCCACCACCACTACAGGATGGCGCTTCAGAGCTTCCAAGACACGATGCCGGTGTTGGAAGACAGGAAGCTGCTCTCGCTCTCCCTTAAAGGTGGAATACTGGTTGAAAGACTTGGATTTATTTTAGTGAAGCTGTACAGTGTGGAAAAGTTAAAGTGTATATACCTTCAGTTTGAGGGCAAGTGAGGACTTCTTCTGCTTCAATAAGAGCTCCCTGGATGCCGCCAGCCCTCCTTCCCTCTTTCCTCCTCTTTTCTCGCTCTTGTCCTCCATGTCCTCTCCACCCTCTCCAACATCAAGGCCAGCCAGGTTCTCCCAGGAGTCTTCAGGCTCTTCATCCCCACCGTGTTCCAGCCCAGCCTGTCCTTGAGATACAGACCCCTGGCCTTGGTACTGGTTCTGCTGCTGTTTGAGCCTGGTCAGGAGGCGGGAGATGAACTGGTCTCGGGGTTTGTTAGCTGCGGTGCGGCTCTCTTCCTTTTTCTGCTGTTCGCTGTCTCTCCACTCCAACCACACATCTCTGTATGTTGGAGGAAGGAGCTGGTGCACTGACTGAGAATCAATGATTGAGAATTTACTCAATAAAAAAAAAACTGCAACATATCAGAGCTGTGTGTGGGCAACACGCAGTACCTGTCCTTTAACCAAGTTGTAGAGTGCCAATGTGGCTGCAAGATGTTGAGCCTGCATGCTGTCCTCGGTCAGGATGGTGGGCAAAACCTCCAGAACATCATCTGTCCTCTGTATACGCACCCTAGTGAATGACGTTCCAACATATTTCTCACTTCAGTCAACTATTATAAACGAAAGACTCTCAAGGAGCATATTATGTTTATGGAGGATATGCTCTTTCAAAACTTTTCCCTTTGTACAGCACACTGTATGGTAACAATGATCTAGGCTCGCGCACACACAAACTTACTTGCATCTCCAATATCTACCAGCTGCGACCTTGTGAAAAGCAGGTTGTGGGCTCTTGGGCAGGTTCTTTCGCACCCAGTCGATGAGGAACTGTTTCGGAGACTTTCCTGTCCAGCTGCGGGCTGTGTAGTCAAAATTGCGAATGTCCTTTGGCTCGCTCTTTTTCACAACTGCAAAGGAAAAATTGAACAAAATGATCACCAACATAGGTCGTAAAATCAGGGTGGTATTGAAAACATCCAAGGTTAGAATTAGATAAAATAAGAGTTTGGAATGAAGCTTGTAAGACATATTAATGTGGATGAGGACTTAAGTTTCAATATTTAGAGTTTACTGAATCCAGGGTTTTCTTTATGTCACTTCATGAATAAGCTCATTGAACCTTTCTCGGCAGGAGGTTCTTTCTCAGCTTGCTCAAATAGGTTGAACGTGATGTCTTCTTTGTCCTTGCTGACTGGAACTATTTTCTTTTCCTTCTGCGGCACATCCACCACTTTTATGGCAGGATTGAACATGGGGTGGGACTCTAGCTGCTTCATTTCTAGAAACAAAGAACATTTCTTATATATACACAAGTGACTTTGATGAAGCATCGAAGAGCATGCACAAACACACACACACACACACACCTTGCTGTATAATACGAATCCTGTCTTGTGCCATCCTCTGACCCATCTTGTCTCCTTTGGTCTTGGCAGCAGCTGCGATTTCTTTTGCGTCGTACAGTTGAGCAGTGAGGACCAAATAACGGTCATTCTGTACAACAACAGTAACACACCATTATAGAACATCAACGTAGTGAGACACATAATGGCATTCAGTGGCGTCAACTATCATAACTTCCTACATTTACAGAATATTGAACTGTGGTAAGATTCAATGTAGGTTTCAAACTATTGAAGAAATGGTGGAGCAACCATTTACTATTGTGATGAAGTTTTACACAATTACTGGGTCAAACTTTTCCTCCAGTTCTGGATTGCGCGCAATCTTGTTTCCACCTTCCTCCTCCTCTGCTTCTTCTTCATCACTGCTCTGCTCTGCATACCTCAAGATCCAGTCTTTCATACTTGCAGCTTCATCCTTCTCTGTAACCTAGCGAACACACCACACTGTTAGTTGTGAAATAACGTGAGGGCATAATGTCTTTCTATAGACAGCCCCAGTTAATTAGCACACAAACCTTGGTGGTCTCTTTGCAGGCACTGTTGGGTACTTTGGGGCTTGGGAGAGCAGGTTTCTGCTGAGGAGGAGGCTGAAACCTGGGCCTGTTCTTCTGGCTCTCCTCCTGCATCTGCTGGCTAAAACCTTCTGGTAGCTCCTCTGGTCAAACACGCAATAAATAAAGACAGTTTGCCTTTTTGCAGTGAACTACACAGTGACTATATCTATCTGGCTGGTGATGCTTCAATACCATCTTTGAGATTGAGACAGAGCCAGTCAAGCGCAGAGTGAAGATCCCCTCCGTAAAGCACACTGCTCTTCATTGCCTCCTCAATGTGTTCTCTCTTAAAGTTGAACTTCTCCAGAGCTGTGTACAGGTCCTGCATGCATGTTAAGACGCAGCAAAAAAAAAAGAATATAACAATCTGTTGCAAAAACAAATTTGTATGGGCATTAAAAAAAAAAAAGGAAATGAAAAAGTGAGTTTTGAGTTCACCAGCAGTTTCTTGCTCGTAAGCCTTCCTGATATGGGCCCTTTGTCGCCATTCTCCTGTCTGAAGTCATTAATCAGCTTGATGATTATCTTCTCCAGGTCAGCTTGGATGCCAACCTGCATTTAAGTATCACAGTTTCAGTCCATCAATATGTCGTATGGTGATCAACTAAAGGCTACAACCTCCGACTTACTTTAAGAATGGACTTGTCCGAGACGCCCCCTGTGTCAACCTGGGCAGTGCTGGAGAGACTGTAGGTCTTTGGAGCTGGAGGAAAGGTATCAGAGACTTTGTGTTATCACTTTCACTGACATAGTCGATGCAAGTATGTTACATTTTTTGTTTCCATCACTGATTAGTTGACAGACATAGTCATGCTACATGCCTTTTTGTTTTTTTTTTTAAATAATAAATGTCAGATTTCTAATTCAGTGATTATTTTAACGGACTAATTGTCTTGAACATTACAACACAAGTTGCCACATTGTAATGTTTACCAGCCTGAAAAGAAAACCATTCACTCATCTGATTTAATGAGAAGATGTGATAAAGATTTAGTCTACAGATGTGTATGATTATGACAAAGCACTGAAATGAAATGAAGAACGATATGAAGGACAACAGGAAGGCCCCATGTGCCAAAGTTAAGGCAGTGAAAGTGCACAATCTGGCACTCAAGACAGTAAACACACCGACTGCAGCATCTACACAAAACGTAGGTGACTGTATGAACAGCAATAGATGACACATGACACGTAAACTACGTGTTATGAACGTGAAAATGGCCACATCCGCACGATTTGAGCTTCTCCGCAGCACAGGTAACATCACAGTAGATATCTGACTGATAAAATATCAGGGGCAGACGTTAGCACCTTTGGACTTGCTCTCTTTGGCTGGTTTAACCGGCTTGCTGCCGGCCGGCTGTTTCTTCGGGTCCTCCGCCACACCGCTCGCTGCTGCTGCGGCACCGCTCCTGCCCGCTGCCGGTGCTGCTGGCGGGGCCACCGGAGCAGCCGATCTCTTCTTCTTTCCACCCATTTAGTCAACAAATCGCAACGTGATAATCTTTCTGTTGTGCGGCTAAGTAAAGCGAGTTCATCTACAAGGAGCTATATATCACGAGGAGAGATGAAATATTACGCTAAGATGTGTATCACATCTCTACACGTTCGTGACAGGATGGACGCTGGCCACACGGCTTCCGTAGCGAACGTAGTATGTTGCATTCAAGGTCAATGGGAAGCGCAATAAGCGTTATATTCGATACTAAATGAAGTCGCTATCGCTTGGTTGCGTCATACATTTGTGCTCTTTTGTTACAGTGAAAATCAGATAAAAATTAAAACCCACATCCCCTATAAGCTAAAAATAACGTGTCGTATTGGTTCTTGAATTGTGTTGTCAACAGTGGTGTAATTGAAGTCATGGCTTGAACGCGACATAACCTCGTGTTGAATTGTGGGAAAGGGTGCCCCCAACAATCATGGCCGACGCATTTGGAGACGGCTTGTTCAGCGTGTTTGACGATGAGCAGCAAACGACCTCGACGAAAAAGATACCCGCCTCGGCGGCTCCTGGATCCGGGTAAAGTGTTTGGGCTTTAGTCTGGTAGTGTTTGTGCTTCTAAACCAGCAGGTCCGGTCGGACGGAGCCCTTAAACGAAGCATCATGTGCTTTCGGTACAGTGAAACGATAGATAACGAGTTCCTGTTACGACCTCAAGTTTCAACCCGAAAAGAGTAAAACACACAATATTCCACTTTCTAATGTTGCGAAATGGGACTGTGAAGCAGAAGGAAATGGAAATAAGTATTTTTTTTTTTTTTTACTAAAGTATACTACGTGAATAGTCGTATTTGGTTGCTGTACACTGCTGTCTTCGGGGTAATTTTCAAAGTGTGCAGCTGATTATTGTCATTGTAACGTCCCCAGGCTTTCAACATTTTTTTTAATTTTTTTTATGTTGTGTGTTTCTGTTCTCCAGGAGATCTGGAGGTAAAGAAGGCAATGACAAGGATGCTGCGCCATCTGCCAAGAGGGAGGCAGATAGTGACGGTGGAGAGGAGGTGGTGTTTGGGAAGAGACCTCGAACTGAGGCAGTTTCTGCCAGTGACCTAAAGTGAGCTGAGTTACATTTGAATAACGCTGCCCTGTGTAGATTGGTATTACATGTGCATTCAGGTTTATCTTTTTTTTTTATGTCGTCCAGTTAAAATTAATTGGTTGTGAAATTGACTCAGAATTTTACTGAACAGTTTTAAATAAGTGTGCATAAAATCTGGGTGGAGATCTCAGCTTTGTCATGTCACCTTTAAATCATAAATGATTTTGATTGATGTCAGGTGAATTATTATCTTGAGGTTTTGCAAATTATACTGCAGGGTTGCTCTGTAGATGAAATGTTCTTTGTTTATTTAAGTCTTGCAGAATTTATGCCCCAAGTGAAGGTGGAACAAGTTGAAACCATTGAAGGGTGCTCACACGAGGTACTGGATGCAAATCAACCCCGCTGTGTCTTCTAATGAAATTCTTCAAACCTATTTTTCTCAACATGTTTTTACCTCCAACAGGTTGCTTTGCCTGCAAATGATGATTATAAACCACTGAAACCTCGAGTGGGAAAAGCAGCCAAGGTATATTGAGCTTTACACTTGGCTTTATTACTTGAGGGATTAACTTTTGAGGTAATATGCTCCTGTTTGCGTATTGTATTTATCAGATCAAACGAAGATTTCCTCTGCTAAGGACTAATGAACAAGAAAGCCAGCGGCATCACAGTCTATAAATGAAATTATTATGATTTAGTATACTTAACATCATTAATGTTTCTGTTTTGCAGGAATACCCTTTTGTTCTTGACCCATTCCAGCGTGAGGCCATCTTATGTATTGACAATAATGAGTCTGTGCTGGTGTCTGCACACACTTCTGCTGGCAAGACTGTCTGTGCCGAGTGAGTTTCCCCCCATTAAGATATAACAAATGTTGAGAATGAACAGATGACAATTGTGATTTGCAGCACTAAAGCTTTCTAAATGTGATGACTCAAACCCTTTTTAATGCTGGTGAATTTAAAAATTCTTGATTTGTTCAGGAGCTGTGTTCAGTGTTTGTTGACTTGCTTTCTTTATGAGAGCAGTGCTTCCACAGAACTGGGACGCTAAAAGCACCTAGGTGTTGTTATTGTTATTATCTTGAAAAGTAAGGTCTGGATCATTCTTTTTTTTTTTCTTTTTTTTTTTTTTTTTTTAAAGCAACCTTCCTTTTGAGAATGATCTAATTTGTCTTACTTTCAGTTTAGTTACATTAACTATGATAATGTAGGATACCTGATCTAGCCTGGTTTCCTCTGATGTCCTCCTCTATTTAGGTATGCCATTGCTCTGGCCCTTAGAGAAAAGCAGAGAGTCATCTTCACCAGCCCCATCAAGGCTCTTTCCAATCAGAAGTATAGAGAGATGTATGAAGAGTTTCAGGATGTGGGACTGATGACTGGTGATGTCACCATCAACCCCACCGCCTCCTGCCTCGTCATGACAACAGAGGTGAGACACATTCACACCTGTAGCGTGGTGGCATTGCTAGATTTGTCAGATATCGACAGGAAGATAGTGCTAAGATGACGTTGATCTGACGCAATAAACTACTTCTCTAGATTCTGAGGAGCATGCTGTACCGAGGCTCTGAAATCATGAGGGAAGTGGCGTGGGTTATTTTTGATGAAATCCATTACATGAGAGATGCAGGTATGTACATCGTACAAATTGTACAAACACACTATTGGCTGATCTCCTGTTCACAGAAAAGCTTGTGAACATATTGGTTTCTGTGCGTTTGAATACCCTGAGACTTGACTGTTTCTGACCCTTCTGTTCAGAGCGTGGTGTGGTGTGGGAAGAAACCATCATCCTTCTTCCTGACAACGTACATTATGTCTTCTTGTCCGCCACCATCCCCAATGCCCGACAGTTTGCTGAATGGATTTGTCACCTCCATAAGCAGGTGAGATTTTCCTCTTCTACATCTTCTTTCAAAAATTTTTTTTCTGTTCTGTTTTTACAAGCACTGTTTTTGTTTTGTGTCCTGTAGCCATGCCACGTGGTATACACAGACTATCGTCCCACTCCTCTGCAACACTACATCTTTCCAGCAGGAGGCGATGGTCTCCACTTGGTGGTTGATGAGAACGTAAGGATATCTACAGACATGTTCAGGAGTTAGTGGATGAATAAGTGAAGAATGAGTTGTATTTACATCAGCTAAGATGTGATTGGGTAATTTTGGATGCATCCTTTGGGACTAGTCTCTGTATGATAGATCTCTTCTTCTGATTTCTGGGTGTTCATGATTTTATTTTATTTTTTTCAGGGAGACTTCAGAGAAGACAATTTCAACACAGCTATGCAGGTACTGAGAGACGCAGGGGATTCTGGGGGCAGCAGTGGAGGTGGAAAGTGGGACCCAAGAGGACGAAAAGGAGGCACAAAAGGTTAGCAGCCATTTTTCATGGTTAAAATCTGAATCGGACTAACAAACATACACAAGTATTGATGTTTGTGGTTTTTTTTTAATAGGTCCATCTAGTGTGTTTAAGATAGTCAAGATGATTATGGAGAGAAACTTCCAGCCTGTCATAATTTTCAGCTTCAGCAAGAAAGAGTGTGAGGCCTACGCTTTGCAAGTTGCCAAATTGGACTTCAACAGAGGTATGTCTGCTCGTGCTGCTCTGCTTTGATCACAGCTGACACATGTGTGCATCTGTGCGTGCCATTACTTTCTCTCCAAACTTGCACTTGGTGTCTTGGGAGATGTGTAACATGAGCAGTAATTCTGTTGCTGAAGCCTGACTGACATTGTATGCACTTTGTAATACTATTCCACTTGTCTGTGTGTACAATGGTGCAGAAAGTCATACATGCATAGTAAAGGATGTCATCAGCCTGTAGATCAGCTGTTTGAAGTTGTAGATTAATGGTAGGTGATGTGTTCTTGGCACATGATCACGTTTCACAATTGTTTTTTCTTCCCAGAGTGAGTTTAAACAGTGTGTCAAGTAGATTTGGCATGGTGTAGATCATAGATTTGTATAGCACATGCACTGCTGCGATATGGACAAAACACTTTCCAGATTGAACCAACCCGTGTTGGTTACTTTGATTCATAACCCATTTACTGAAGACTTGGTGATCTAATCATTTTTCCACTCTGACATCCATTATTGTGGCAGTTAATGCTTATTCACCAGCATTAAAAGCTCAAATGTCAATTTAGCATAATATCTTTTTATCTTAATTGTAGTGCTTTTACTGTGAGATATATTTTCAGTTTGTCACTTTTACAGCATATTTTCAGTTAGACGATTTTTGCTCACTGACATGTCAGAACAAATAGATTTTTGTGACAAATTATTGAGATATTTTGGGAGGGAGTAGAAATTAAGCAAGAGAAACCACTCACCAAAACGTGAAATAGTTGGCGAGCTGAGGTGAATGAATCCTCCCACTGAGTGAGTATCATGAATATGGCTTATTGTAGATGCATAGCTGCTCATGCTGCTTGGTCAAGTGAATAAGTGAAGCCGTTTCATGAGGACACATCTCCAAACTGGAGATAATCCAGCAGTAGATGGGTCTTGGCTCCAATCTGCCTACTTTGGGCTTGTTTAGTGAAATAAAACATACTTGTGAAGGCTCTTCCTCAAGAAACATTTTCCTTGCTCATCTTGGTTTGTTTTCCCTGCATCATGACATTCTTATAAATATGGAGGTTTGTTTTAATGCTGAAATCTTCCCACACTGAAGCTCTTTCTATTGCTAGTACTGCCAAATCTTTAAATTTATATTGCAAAAAAAAAAGAAGATCTTCCAAAGATAATTTCTCATTTCCAGGATTTCTTTGAGAATCTACTTAAACAAGCCGGCTTTCTTAGGAAATGAGGCAGATTGTGTCCAGTAATAACATTCAGATAATTTCTTTGGATTCTAATGAAATTCACTTGACTAAGGAAAAATTTTGAAATAATCTGAAGTCAGCTCTATAAAGGAGACAAAATATACCCATAAACATTTTTAGTGCTTTAAACAAAGATGTAGCTTTCATGAAATATGATTGATATTTTTTCTTTCTTATTTGTGACTACAGAAAATTGTATCTCAAGATACTGTTAAAATAATTAGTTGGAATGACCCAAATCATTTCCAGCTCTAAAATTTTCTTTCGTGAAAGTTTTTCTTTTTGTCTGTCATTTAGAAGTTCATAGGCACCAATTCTCTGGAGCAAGCAATTGAGAAGCCAGATTGTTTGTAACCAACCAACACTGTACGTAGGCAGGTTTTTGGTGTCATGAGGTTCCTTTGATTGTATGTGTAGGTTGTTATGATGAAGAGATGGAGCCACGTGGATATCCAACCTTCCCTTTTCCTCTCTTTTACCCCTTCACTTGTGCTTTCTTTTCTTATTTCTTTTCTGAAAAGCAAAAATGTACTTTCTTTCTCTTTCCATTCCTGCTTTGTGCTTTCACACATATTTTCTGGGCAGCGTTAGTGAAATGGCAGAGCCATGTTGGAGTCAGGGGACCAACTGGAGCCGAAACACAATCCGACTGACCCATTACAGAACTGCAGCGACAAGCAGGCAAATTATGGAGGAAGTGAATGGCTTGTGCAAACATTGACAAAAGAATGTAAACCCATCTTTTATCATGGTTCCTCTGTCTTGCACGGGAGCATTTTATATATAAGCTGGCTGTGGTGTTGTTTTCCTGGAGTCATTCAGTAAGCCTGCTTTTTATATAGGCCTTATTAGTTTATCGGTTGCATTACTTTCCTATTGAACCATTAGTATAAGTCCCATTAACACTGAAGACATTAGGTATTAACAATTCACACAGAGGCACCAGACTTTGTGGAAGTCCAAGTTTCTGACTGACAGGCACATTACAAGAAAGGTTTCCCAGCATGGCTCAGTTTCCACATGGAAAGAGATGGCTAGCAGCACACAATGTAATGTTATTGCCATAATAAGACATGGCTGGTAGGGAGACAGATGGAGCGTTCAAGTATAGCAGATTGTATTAATAGATATTTTAAATGTAGCAGCAGACAGCCATTTCCAAGGTAATGTTTGTTTTTTGGGGAAAAAAGCCTCAGCTTCAATCACGGAATTTAAAACAGCAATCAGTTGAGCAATATGAATATTTGGAAGAAATTCAACATAATGGCACAAATAAGACAAACAGCTCTGTTGGCTACACAATCAGATAAAACCTAGAGTAAACCTAGACATGTAGCAAATGCAGCGACGTCATTTGTTTGCTCAGTCCCTGGGTGTTTAAAGTTTTTGTGCAAGCAATTGATTATTTTTCTTCCTCGTGTCAAGAGAAATTACGTGTGAAAAGTTTTGAAATCACCTAAAAGTGCAAGTCATTCAGATTTGCTTTAGTATTTATAACAGTTCCATTCAAGTTCAAATTCTTGTATTTGCCCCACAGAGGTGATGTTGCAACATCTATAAGATGTTAACATTATTATTTATTCTCTCTCTCCCCCCTCCCCAATTCCAGATGATGAGAAACGTCTTGTGGAGGAAGTGTTCAACAATGCAGTAGACTGTCTTTCAGATGAAGACAAGAAACTGCCCCAGGTAAGGAGGACTGGAATCTCATTCATGTTATGTTTTTGTAAACATCCACATTGTTCTCCCTCCAATTTTAAAAGTCAGCACTGTCGCCTCAGAAAGCTTCAGAAAAATAAACTTCACCATTTCCTTCAGTCTTTTTCTACTAATAGAAACCTCTTAAACAGCCTCAATGTAAATATTGGCTCATATAAAATCAGAAACTGTGCTCTGATATTCTACCCTGTTGTGTTGAGTTACATTATAAAAAGCAGCCACATTGAGGCAATAGCTGTTAGTGGGTAGACCACTATGGTATGAGAAACAGCGAAGCCAACCATACATCAACACTTTGCCACTACAAGACTTGGATTCTTTCCCGCTCTGTCCCTCTGGTGAAGATCGCTGTGATTTTTAGGAGCTGGTTAACTCACACTGTTATTAAAACTGTATAGACAAGTACAACAAACACTATTCAGCTGTGACTGTTCTTCAGGTGGAGCATGTACTGCCGCTGTTAAAGAGAGGAATAGGAATCCATCATGGAGGCCTGCTGCCTATCCTGAAAGAGACCATTGAGATTCTTTTCTCTGAAGGCCTGCTCAAGGTAAGGACAAGATGCTCATCTAAACATAATTACTGAACTGCTCCAGTTTTTAAATGTTCAGCAAATGTTGACCTTACTTTACCCCTTAACTCAGCTTGATATGCTTGAACATTGTGCGTGTACATTACAAATAAAAATGAATGTGAAGTAAGCACAGACGTGTGGTACACAAAATGCAGAAAACATCTTAGAGGCACCTGTGAAGTTTTTGACCTTTTAGCAGTGCTAGTCTGTCTTTGAGTTGGTCACTATTTGTTTATATCACAAATGTGCCATAAACAAGCGTTTCAGGTTATCTCTCTTGGCCACAAGTGGGTAGAGACCAAAATGACCAACAAAACAATGCTGTAACTAATGAGGTGATCCAATTTAATAGAACATTAAAGAGTCAAAAGTAAGCATTTGAATGCGGAATAAGTCTCCAACAAACAAGCAACCTTACATGTAAACAATTCAGCACTAAGAAAGAAACTTCAGGTGCTCAGGAATTCAGTGATGAGGTTTATATCTCCTAAGCAGACTCCTGGTTCTCTGTATGAACACCTGTAGTCTCCAAATTTTGAAGAATTGAAACCTTTTTGTTTGTGTATAAGCACCAGAGATTATTTGTTTTGCCTGCTGAGCACACCTTTACCTTGTTGGGCAAATTAAATATGCAGATGCGTTGTGAATGTATCACATTCAATTTGCTTACTAAGCCTCAAGGACATACGCAGAACCCTATGGTGGGAACCACAGAGCACAAATCATGACAACTCCACAAAGTGGATTTTAAAAGCCACAACTGTTGAAAGGAAATGTTTGTAAGGTCTTTCTCTGTCACCACAGGCTCTTTTTGCCACAGAGACCTTCGCCATGGGCATCAACATGCCAGCTCGTACTGTGCTCTTCACCAGTGCACGCAAGTTTGATGGCAAGAATCACCGCTTTGTAAGAACGCATACACACATACACACACAGTTACTGCTATATTTTCTATGTCTATGAAGATTTTCAGCTGAGGCTTTTTAGGGGGTTTTGGTCACTGTTAAATAAAAAGGTATATATTTTTTTATCAACCCCTCCTAATTCTGAGCAACATCATATTGAGGATATGTCTTTTAAAGTACAAATTTAGTTTCAAAATATTATGAATGGAAAGTTTAATGGTTGACATTTATTTCTGAAACACAATTATTTTACATAAATTTTTTTATAACATGGCTATTTGCTTTGGACAATTAAAAAAAGCATAAGAATCATTTCACTTTTCAAAGAGCACTTAAACCCATAAACAGACAGTTTCTCACTGTTTCTGTACCTTCAGAAACTCTGATTTTGTCTCTCTCTAAACTGACTTGGGCCTGTCAGTAGTTTGGAGACATCACACACACACAGTGTGTTGATATGAGGCCTTTATATGGTCTGCAAGTCCTGTGGCCACATAAACAGCCACGTATTGTGTATAAATACTGAGGGGGTTGTGAGCGCCAAGCTGCCGTCACTTAGAAGCACCCTTTATTGTCATTTCATACACAGTTTGCGCGCACACAGGCCTGAGCCGAATGTGAGAGAGAAGGAAATTGCCCTCCAAGAAGTTCATCAGTAACATCTGGAGCCTCTGACACTGCCAAAGCTCCACGCAGGCACTTGCACACATCTCATTCCTGAAACGCACTGCGTTTCAAATCAAGGGCTGATCCCCACAGCGTGCCTGAAATGACGATCAGATCATTTCAACACAGAAAGCATCATATCTGGCTTTTGCTGAGTTTTTATTGCTCAGAGACCCAATAGATACGTGGAAAATAATCAGAGCCATGTCTGATGAACACAGTCAACCTCAAATGCTTTTGGAAAACTGGAAAAGCTTTCTCTAGAGACAATTTCATCATCTAGATTTCTGTGTTAGTAATGCAGATAATTGGCTCAGCAATAATAACATGTCACACTTATTATAATCCATTATCAAATTGTATTTCTTTCCTTCTTCAGCTCCATTTAAACTCTTCACCCTAAAATAAGTTGCACCCTTTTCACTCTTTGTCAGATCAACAATTATGTATTATATCGCACGTAAAGGAAAAGCATTCACCAGCAAACCTCTTTCTTCCCTTTTTTGCCCTTAATGTCTGGTGTGTTTTCATCTGGTTTAGATTACATCAGGTGAGTACATCCAGATGTCAGGGCGTGCTGGAAGGAGAGGAATGGACGACAGAGGAATTGTTATTTTCATGGTGGATGAGAAGATGAGTCCAGCTGTGGGCAAACAGCTACTCAAGGTACAGGATATCTGGCTGCTACAAATGTTTTTACCATTGAAGTCCAGCTTATTCTTCAAAATGTTGCTATCCATAATATTTTTTTCAATCCTCTTCAGAGTTGTTTCCATTATTTCATCAATTAAACATGTTTTCCTTCTGTCTTGCTGTGTGGAAGTTGGAAGAAGTGACTCTTGGTGGATTTTCAGGCCATTTAGTGCTCAACCCTTGACTACACTCTGTTACAGAGAGCATTTTAGTAAAGCTCTAACAACATTGTCACATTAACATCTGTTTTTTCTATTGTGCCGTGCAGGGATCAGCTGACCCTTTGAACAGTGCCTTTCACCTGACCTACAACATGGTGCTCAACCTGCTGCGTGTGGAGGAGATCAACCCGGAGTATATGCTGGAGAAGTCTTTCTACCAGTTCCAACACTACAGGGCTTTGCCTGGTGTAGTGGAGAGTAAGCATGTTTCCATATGTAGTGCTGCTCACTGCAGACTGCAGGAGGACGTAATCATTAGCCCATTGGCTCATAAACTGGGAGGTGGGCCTTGCTCGGGATGACCAGTCATTAATGTTGGGAAAATAAACATTGACATGGACATTTTGTGTCATGACAAACAATTCTGTTTAAGATTTGCTGAAGACCTGAACAAGCATGTCATTAACTCATATGTTTATGCCATAAGTATTTATTAGACTGCAACTCTTTTATCCAATCTGTGCAGAAATAAAGAAGCTGGAGGAGCAGTACCATGGCATTGAGATACCTAACGAGGAGAGCGTGGTCACATACTTTAAAATTAGACAGCAACTAGCTAAACTGGGTAAAGAGATACAAGAGTTCGTCCACAAACCCAAATACTGCCTGCCCTTCCTGCAGCCTGGACGACTTGTTAAGGTAGGGCTTCGGACACGGACACTGAATGTAATTATAGATTTGTACATAGCTTTACACATTCTTTATGATCCACAAGGTGAAAAATGAAGATGCTGACTTTGGCTGGGGAGTCGTGGTAAATTTTTGTAAGAAGTCCAACGTGAAGGTATGTTGTAATGATGTCACATGTCTGTGAATCCATAATATGGTTTTCCCAACAAATATGCATTTCCTCTTTTAGACCATTACAGACTCGGAGCCGTTGTATGTGGTGGAGGTTTTGGTCCATTGCAGTAAAGACAGTGTAAAAGATGCTGCGACTGAGGCTGCTAAACCTGCTCCTCCAGGGGAGACTGGAGAGATGCTGGTGGGTGGAAAAAATACCTGGAAATATATAACACATGCCCAAGTTTGATGGAAGGCTCATATTTCCAAAAACTTCCTTTTGACTGGCCTTCCTAGAATTTATTTGATACATTTTTTTTGTAAATTTGTTTACATTAATGTTGAGTGGGGGGAAAAAAACTTGTGATAATAATCACTGTTTGTTGTTGTTGTTGTTGTTGTCTTTCCCCCAGGTGGTTCCAATGATGCTTCATCTCCTGACTTCAATCAGCTCAGTTCGTCTTTACATCCCAAAAGACCTGAGGCCCTTTGACAACAGACAGCTCATGCTCAAGTCTATACAGGTGCAGCATGCCTCCTCCTTGAAATTAAGATTTCAAAACTGGTAGAAGAATCACTGTCTAAATTGTTGCTGTCTCTTCTTGGTCCTCAGGAGGTGCAGAAGCGTTTCCCAGATGGTGTTCCTCTGCTTGACCCCATAGATGACATGGGCATTAAAGACCCGGCTCTGAAGAAAGTCATTCAAAAAGTGGAGGCCTTTGAACACCGCATGTACTCCCACCCACTGCACAGTGACCCCAACTTGGAATCTGTCTATTCCCTTTGTGAGAAGAAAGCTCTGGTGAGAAATTGCGTTCGCATGCTTTAGTTTGTGTTTGTGCTAGTTGAAATGTTAAATGTCAACTCTATTGAAAGCTGATGCATATATCAGTTTGGTTTCCACCTGTTGTATTATTATACTTTCTTTTCTGTTCATAAGAATTGGTGACCTTTCTGAGCCTTTTCCTGTCAGATAGGCTGGCTTTGGCCATATGTGGACAAACACAGGAAGAAAGCAAGTATTGATATTCATTGGGAAGAACCAAAAAAAACCTCCCACTTGTTACTGCATATCTTTTCCAGAAGGTAAACATGAGGACAAGTAAGACATTTAAAGAGACAGTTGGTCAGAACTACCTATGTTATTAATGACAACTTCTCTTAGTTACATTGTCTGTGGGACTGTGGAGGCCTGATAGGGGACCAGAGGAGTGGAGGACCAGGCTGTGTTTGACAATTTCTACAAACATTTACATCTCTCTGTGGACTTTTGTGTGTCTGCATGTGATGAAAGAGTATGCAATACTGTGAAAGTGGATAACATTTTCACTTTGCATCTTTCCAGGTCCAACTTGTCTGCCTTATTTGTCTAACAAAGCAGCTAACCTTGCGTCAGTTCCTCTCACCTCACAGACACATTGGCTGATAAACTTTGCCATTATGTGTTAACATTTTTGTGCACAATATCTGCCAAAACAATTGGACCATTATTTTTTTCCTTTTTTGCCTGTTGCACA
Organism: Echeneis naucrates; assembly: GCF_900963305.1. Classification (NCBI taxonomy): domain Eukaryota; kingdom Metazoa; phylum Chordata; class Actinopteri; order Carangiformes; family Echeneidae; genus Echeneis; species Echeneis naucrates. Next base: position 14,780,501 of record NC_042522.1, on the reverse strand, counting down.
GCGGTTGTCTTGACTAAAACTAGAAGTTTATTCGTGATAACATTTGTTTTCTGTGCTCTGTGCTTTCTTGGCTTATACTGCTGGGAGCAAAAGAACTAAAGTTTTCAGCGTGGGGGCGTTTGACAAATTTCTTCACTATCTTGCGTACAATTACTAGTTCTGAGGGAGTCTGCTGTCCTTGAGTAATAATACCGTTCTAGTTAAATTAATCTTTGTCTTTGTGCTCCCTCTTTTGCTTTGAGATGTGTGGTATAGATGAGGGGTTGAGGTGGAAAGTGGACTGATAAGCAGGCAGAGAAACATCTGTTGGCAAATAATTCAACTATTCTACTCCATCACAATGTAATGTTTGATAACTACCAGCTGTTTTCTGCGTGAGCTATTTTCAGAGTGCCTTCAGTATTTATTTGGAAAACTGTCGGCAGGTTACATTTGGTAAAGCTGCATGATTTAAACGCATGTGTATGTGTTTTAGATCGCTGCAGATGTGCGAACTGCAAAGCGGGAGCTGAAGAAAGCTCGGACTGTCCTGCAGATGGACAAGCTGAAATGCAGAAAGAGAGTCCTGCGACGTCTCGGTTTTGCAAGCCCCTCCGATGTGATTGAGATGAAAGGGCGGGTTGCCTGTGAAATCAGCAGGTAACGACGACGGGCAGTTTGCCAAACTATACTGTCACAACTGCACACGGGTCATCATAAACCTTATTACCATAATGACCATCAATCTGGAACACTAATCAACACTGACATTAAAACATGACCTTTGGATTGGTCAGCTGTCACCATGTGAGATTAATATAATCAAGATGGAAATGTGAGTCTTAACAGTTTGGAGGTGAGACTTCTGTGTTGTAACCGCACAACCTTAATAAAAAAATAAAAAGAAAAGAAAAGAGACTTAGAGATGTGAGACTACATTGCTACTGTCATCATGGTTTATGGACATTATGTCGTCATGCTGGTGTCTCTGACTATGAACATTACTCAAGAGCAAAAACCAGCATTTACACCCTCAGTACCTCATATGGAACAGATTAAATCAAAGTGTGTTTTGCTGCATAAATGCAAAAGTACTAGTGCTGGGTAATTTATTTTTTTCCCCGAGTCAGTTTGTTATTGGAGCAGCTTCAAAGTGGAGAACAATGTTTAGCAATCCACTAAGACCTGACTTCATTTTATTGAATAGTCAGTGTTTTGTAGATTATAACCTTTTATTTTAACAACAGTTAATTACTATATTCTCAACATAAGGTATCACCACAATAATGGCTACCTCTGCCTAAATCCCAGATTTGTTTCTTGTTGGTGAAATGAAAAGTGACACTCGTTCTTTCATATTGAAAAACGGGTCAAGTTGTGAGATGTTAGGTTTATGTTTTAGATATTCTTGGAGGTGTAAATTCTGCCAGAGATGAAATATGAAGGGTTAGGGATATCTCAGATGTATCTTATCCTTCTGGTCTTCTCCATACCTGTGCAGCAGCCTACACTCTAAGATCCTCATGTGTTATCAGTCACTCTGGTCTTTAGTTGTGTTGCACTTGGTCACATCCATGTATTCTATGTATAATAGTTTTTTGTTCATAGTCATCATATACAATTATATGTATTTTCTGAGGTGCCCTGAAAGGCGCATATAGAATGTGTTGTTAATATTACTGTAACGTCTCTGACAGAGAGCAGTCCTTTGTTCAGATCAATCATCTAATACTTCACTTTGTGCGTTCATGTTTCCAGTGCAGATGAGCTCTTACTGACGGAGATGGTGTTCAACGGTCTCTTCAATGACCTGACGGTGGAACAAGCCACTGCCCTGCTGTCCTGTTTTGTCTTTCAAGAGAATGTATGCACTTGCGCGTACACACACACACACACACACAGACACACGAACAGATATTAGGCCTGTCCTGAATATTCAGGTGAACAGTTTAATCCATTTCCCACACATTCTTTAGTCCTTTCTTGGCCTCTTCCCATTCTCTGCAAACAAAGCAGAAACCCGAGGCTGATGCATGTTTGTCTTACCTAATGCTGCCTCTTCTCTTAGTGAGGCAATCCAGCATCAGCTTGTTTGAAAAAACTTTACTTTGGCTCCACATTAGCCCTGAACTGAATAAATTCCCACCTTCAATCATCTTCTCCTCTGTCCTCATCTCACTTTTGTTTCTTACTCAAATGCAGAGGGGAAAAGGGGACCAGCAGCTGTCATGTTTGGTGTGTGTATATTCACACTTAAATAACAGTATACTGGGTTCTATTTTACGAACGCTTTTGTAAACATTTTAAAAGGTTTTCTTTTCTTTTTTTTTTTTTTTGGTTACATGAAAAATAGGTTTTTGAGCTACAGTGGATTAATGGCTCTACAAACACATTGATTATTGATTTTTAGAATGATTTTTAGTCAATTGATGTAGTCCCAATGAAAAATACCTGCTGCCACCGGTTAAAGCTTCTCAACTGTAATGATTTTCTGCATTTCTCTCACTCTGACTATTATTCTGTGTAAAGTTCAGAAACATCTCTAACAATGAGAAGAAAACTGGTCTTATTTTGCTTTGGTAATGTTAGTGTTTTCTTCTCAAACATGCCTACAACAGGTTTAATTAGCTATGTATTTTGCTGGGGTCTCCCAATAGTCAACAAAATAAATTGGAATTTGTCATTTTTCCCTCCAGGCTAGTGAGATGCCAAAACTGACTGAGCAACTAGCTGCACCACTGAGACAGATGCAGGTGAGAAGACATGAAACTAACCCAAATATCTTTCTAGAAGGTTGAATTTGCTGATGGGTTTTTTTTCCCCTCTGCTCAGGAATGTGCAAAGCGGATAGCTAAGGTGTCTGCAGATGCCAAGCTGGATGTGGATGAGGAGACCTATCTAAACCAGTTTAAGCCCCACCTGATGGATGTAGTCTACGCCTGGGCTAATGGCTCCACGTTCGCTCAAATCTGCAAGATGACAGATGTCTTTGAAGGTTGGTCACTGAGGTTTAATATCCAACAGTTCATAATTCCAGAAAAGATTAAAGATTTAATACACAAATAGATCGAATTAGCTGAACACCAGAAAGTTGCACCAGTATGAACACGCCAATAGTGTCACGTTTACTGTCATTTATGACACTGCTTCACATTTTGCAGAAAATCCTTGCTAGTATTTCCCTGTATTTCAGTGTTGAAGCTTTACTGGGTACAGCAACTGGGTACTGCTTATGAACAATTCCTTTTTTTTTTTTTTTTTTTTTTAATAAAATCTTTCACTTTTGCTAACTAAAGCATCTGAAAATTTCTTCCACACCTTCGATTTCTCAAGCTCAGCCACTTTGGAGACATTAAGAGACTCACTCACAGATTTATTATCTGTGGTTGGATTAGAGTTATTCTCTCCAAACTCTTGTGTCTGACTTCCAGCGATGTCCTCAGCTGTAAAATATTGGATGTCATTGTAATGATGAAGTAAAGCTGATTCGGGGAAACTGCAGGGAGTATTAGATGTTCTTGCGGTTGTGTGTGTCGAAATACAGAGACCAAAAGCTGAGGAATGCATAATTTAAATTGTATATTTTATGGCTCCTCTGTCACTTTAAATGTTCATTCATTAATCTTCTACCACTCATTAGTTTCCGGGTCAACACACAGAGACGGAGACCAACAACCACTCACACCCACACTCACACTCAGACCTACGGACAATTTAGAGTCACCAATCAACCTAAAAATGATGTCTTTGGACAGTGGGAGGAAACCAGAGAACCCAGAGGAAACCCACACAAACACAGAAAAAAAACATGCAAACTCCACATAGAAAGGCCCCAGGCCTGGGAACCGAACCCACGATCTTTCTTGTTGTGGGACAACACCGCCAACCACAATTTAAATGTTGATAGCTATTTGTAGTGCAAACCTGTAATTTCTTCATAATCATCTTGTGTAATTATCATGATAACTAAAGTTTACTTACCAGAAATAATTCCTTTGAACCAAAGTAAATGACTCCTCATTGATTATCTTCATTTACTGGAAACTTGAATCTCTACTGTCCTTCATAATTATATAACGCCATATATCAATTATAAATTGTGGATTGTTTCTGGATAAAGTCAGTTGATCTGCTTTATAGTTAAATTTTTAAAAAGATGTCTGCGCACACACAAACACTGTAATTGTGTAATTGTGTGTCTTGTGTAGGGAGCATCATCCGCTGCATGCGCCGTCTGGAGGAGGTGCTGAGACAGATGTGCTCTGCAGCCAAGGCCATTGGCAACACTGAGCTTGAAAACAAGTTTGCTGAAGGTAAGACACCTTGCAGGATTACTGAAGCTGAAACGATGACCTTGAAGTTTTGTAGACTTGACAGGTTATCATAGAAATGTTTCACTCCTCTTTTCCACTTCCAAACATGTTCAAAGCTCCAAAGACCCCCCCCCTAAAAAAAAAAAAACCTCTCAACTTCTCATTCTTCATGTCATAAACAGATACTGTCCACTTTGTTAGGTACACCCAAACAATCACAGCTGTTCTATGAAGTTATTTTGGGATGTTTGTGTTGATTCTGTCCACAGATGTGTTAATGTTTTAGCAGTGAGGTCACTGTCTTCATTACTACATACTTTTGTATTGTTTGCACAAGTAGTCAAACTGTCTTAATTTAGCGTGAAATGTCTTAGAATAACCGTTTGTCTTTTTCTAGGCATAACGAAGATCAAGAGAGACATTGTTTTTGCTGCCAGTCTCTACCTATAGTGACCTGGAAGAAGAAAGCTACTTTGGAGCATTTGTCCACGACAGATCTTTGTTCACCTTTGTTTTAAGTCTCACTTTGGGGTTCAGCCCTTAATTACCAAAATGACTTAAATTAAGTTGGAAACAATATCTTTTTTTTTTTTTTTTTTTTTTTGCAACAACTTACCTGAACTTTGATGTCCTGTTGAGTTGTGTCATCCACAGTTGGGTTTTAAACATGAATGAGTGTACGTTTGTCTGAAGATGTAAACGTGTCGTGTTTCATTTAGGGGAATGCACCTTTATGGTCAGAATACATTGAACAGTCACTCTTTTATTGTTTTTTTTTTTTTTGCTTACATGGGCAAACTAATATGATATATCTGGCTGTGAACAGGTCATGCTTTCATTTCATATGATGGTTCATGACATAATACATCCCACACTTTTCTTTTTACTGTGGTTCATATTAATAAGTGAATAATAAGTGAAATGTCTTTATTTTTACTTTTGTTTTAGACATTTGTACTTTTTTTTTTTCAATAAAAGTCTGTATATGTTTTTTTTTTTTTTTAGTTTTTTTAAACATACAGATTTTACAAAAGTACATTGTCTATTCATTTGCTGTTTATATTAGTTCTTAGATACACAGAAAGCTGTGATAGCAGCAGCAGCAGCAGTCCGGCAAAGGCAACACAGCACTTTAAACTGACCGTCAGCTCTTTAGCTCTCTAACCAAACATTATCCAGGTGTCACTCTTCCTCTTCAGCTTTACGAGGTTAGACCATTGGAGGATCAGACGGCAGTGGCCCGGAGTCAGCAGCTCCATTTGATATAGGATCAGTTTTAACCTACGAGACTCACCATGTTTTAAAACTGACCCTACATCAGGTTGTTGAGCAAACTGACTCCAGGTCAGGAAAAGCACAAAGCAAGGTTACATTCACAGGTTTCCAACCCTCCTCTCTCTCTCTCTCTCAGCAGTGGTTAGACCCTTTAGTGAGTGCATGCAGGAAAGTCCTCCAACCAGCTCAGCAGATAGATGGTTCCCGTCCTTACAGAATCTTTAGCCCCTAACTTACATCTGTTTGTCATATTCGGTCATCTACAGGGTTTGGACAGGTTGTGTCCCCGATCTCCTTATTGAGCAATCAGTGGACAAGACAGCAAATGGCATAAAATTATAAAGTCTTCAAATCTTGAACAGGCCTGAGATGCAGCTTCCAAAAGTTTCTTTGGGGATCTACTGTCATCCACCAATTAATCAAGTACTCCACAATGTTAAATCCATGCAGGGTATCTGATGAAAATTTGCACAAGATGAAAGGCTAGAAAGTGTTTGATCCCAGGTGTGCGTTTGGACAGAGCAGAGGTATCATCCTCCTCCTCTTCCACCTCTTTCTTAGCTTAGTTAGGACTTTCAAAGTGGTTTCCATTTGTTGGGGTCTCCCTCAGTGTTGTGTGGGGGATGTCGGCCTCTTTGCGAGAATCGGCACAAGGCTTGAAAAAGTCTGACACACAGAAGATCTGCAAGATACAAGTGAAGCGTTTTAAAAATTGCACAAATGGTAGTGGGGCTTCAATATCTTTCTAGTGAGGTTTCCTTTTCTTTAGCAATATTATGACATTCAAAAAATTTTTTTAAACATTGTGACCTGATCCACTCTTAATGCTAATTTAAACTAGACACCTCCTGTTAAATTATTTTATCAAACAGAAGATGGGCAGAAAAAAAATCTAAATTTTGGTGACAGTCATAAAAAAAAAAATAAAAAATTGGTTTAAATTTTTACTGCTTCCAAATTTCCTTCACTTCCTACTATCATGTCAGGGTTATCTAATAAAAGCAGACAATGCCCCAATAAGTGCTAATTAAAAAAATAACTAAAAATAAAAACAAATACTGTATTTCCCCAAAATGTTAAAACATCATATTAAAGTGCAGCTCTTACCACCAGGATGGCCATGAGAGCACCCTGCAGGAGACCAGTCAGCACATCACTCCAGTGGTGTTTATAATCCGATACCCTCGACAGTCCTGTGTACACTGAAGCAGCGATCAGGAAAAACTGGATTGTGGGTCTCAGCAGCCTTGCCCATTCAACCTGGAGTCGAGCCTGCAGATAGAGCTGAGGAGGAAAGTTGTTGAAAGATAAACAACAGCAAGGAGAGGACATGTTGCTGTAGGTTTTGACTAGTGGAGGATGATTGTGGTGGGAAATATTGAACGGAATAACGTCCTTTTTTCCACATTATTCGGTTATCACATGAACTGTTACTTCCTTCTTTTATTGTTTGACTTTGAAGTTTGTCCTTTGAAGCATATATGCCTGTTCTATGACCATAAGTTAACCCGCTCATCGAATCTCACAACACGGCTGGCCCAGGATGACTTCTCATCAGCACAACTTCCTGTTCACTGAACCGTGAAAAAGGACAAGTTAATTTCGTTTGTATTAAAAACAGGGTGTGTCTGAGCTTTTTGTTTGAATCAAGGACAAACAAGTTTATCCACACATACATTCCGCTTCCTGTTTCAACTTCACATTTGACGTCATTGAAGTTATGGTAAGACAAAAGAAAGGCATTCAAGGTTGTTTAGCTAAATGTTTAAATGCCAAACTGCTGTTTGTCGTAGTTGAACTTCCCCAGCACGTCCAGAGAGAAAGAGAGCTCTGTGTGTGCCAGGACTTTGTCCCTGTGTCTATTTATATCCGCTGGTGTTGAATGAATCAGCAGCCCATAAAGTTTATCACGACGGAGCCTGACTGTAAGATCAGCTCTGAACAAACACACCAGAGGAGGCTCAATGATGCTGCAGCTGTCAGCGGATCTGATAATAAAAGGTCATAAAGAGCATATAAAGTGGTAATAAACGCATTGAATTTCTTCATCAGAGTTACATGGGACTCCTGTCTATATGTGAAATATGAAGCAGCAGACAATCGGTTTATTTTACCATGAAGGCATGAAACGAAGAAATAGCTGCACTCTATCAAATCATTACAAAAAAATCCACCTACAAGTTTTTTTAAACAAGATTAATTGTAGACCGGCTCGAGCTAGCTAGTTAGGTTTAGGGTTAGGATTATACTGAGCAAAGGGTCTGCTGGCTGACTCCATATTTAATATATGGACATAACACAGGTTTAAATTTTCTAAATTTCTGTTCCTTGAAGTTTGTGTGATCATTATATCACAGGGTCTGCTCGGCCGCGTCATAACATTAAGTAAAGCAAGCCATAAAGAGCAAAATGTGCATCTTTTGCTTAGTTTCCATATTGATGAATGTGACTGCAGATCACTGTGTAGGCGGGGCAGTACTTACAGCCAGAAACAGCATGCAGTACATAGAGAAGGAGGAGTGTCCGGAGTAGAAGGACAGCCTGCAATGGAAAGATAAAAGAACAGTTTACAACTTGCTTAGTTCCTAAATTATTAAAGGGCATCAAGATATCTTTCATTATATGTTTCATAATTAGGGTTGACACCCAATCCGGACAGCTCAGACATCAGGCTTTCTGTCTGCAGTGAAGGTTACACTAAGCAGGGGAGGAATCATATTACTGCAAGATGATCCAGAGCAAGCTTCAACACAACCTGTTATCTCCTGTCCTGCTCCCTTTATCAGCTCTGTTACAGAAGCAGACCATCCCAACCACACACACGGAGCTGGAAATAAACTCTCTTTTTTTTTATTTTTGGCTTGCAGACAAATGTTTGTCCCGTTAAGATACTTATAAAAAATAGACTGCAGAGCCACAGCGGAGCTGCAGGAAATATCAACAATCATGTGCACGGGGAGCTGCAGATAACCCAGAGGAAAGATGGGTCACCACTCAGCTCAGACAGACAACAACACACGGACCTCGACCCAATTTTAAGGTAGAGCAGCAAAGAAAAGAAGTAGAAATCTAGTAGAAATTTGCTGAATAAATTCGGTGTAACAATGACACAGTTAGCGTGGCTTATGTCACGTTTTAGGCCTCAGCTTCTATAATTAACGCAGCTCTCAGTGGTTGTTGCTACAGCAGCACAAGGAGTGGATTTCCTCTCCTCCGCATACACTTCGTTCTGTTCCGGTCTGATAACGGACAGAGATTACGATCAAAACAAGCTTTAAATTTCTGCAATATTAATCAAAACCACAATGTCCACTTCAGTGTGCTGCAAACCTCTGCATCCTGCTAAAAGCACGAACTAATATCATTATAATTTTAGAAGCTCGGTGTTGCAAAACTTCACTGGGGCATGCTGGTGCAATTTGAGTTTTGTTTTTGTTTTTCATTTTGTTTTGTTTTTTATGAATATTTTAACATTTAAAAATAAAGTTAGCACTTTGTTATTTATAATATTCTGCTTCCTATCATAGAGCACTAATCTTGCTTTTTGGCCATTCATCAAAAATGTATTTTTTCATTTCTCATATTGTAATTGTACATGTGTGGCACATGTTTTTGGTTCCTCATCACAGCGGTTGCAACAGAAATTCCTTTTTTTCCCCCTCTTTAGATTGCTTTATTTACTTTGATAATTATGCACATTCCTCTCAAACAGGAATGTGAGCAAAACACTGACCACTTAAAAATAAATTGAAAGCAGTTGCAGGATCAAGGGAGAAAAGAGAAATTATACAATTATTCATAGTGAAACATCGCCCAGTCACCCTGCTACAAAACAAACTGTCATCAATATCAGTTTGAATGAAAACTTCAAAAGGAAATGTCTGAAATCATAAATCACATTTTCAAAACAAAGCAGTTTATTTTTTCAATTAACCAATTTGTTTGTTTTGTCTACAAAACATAAGAAAATTAACGTTAGAATTCGGTTTCCTATAAGAAACAAACTCACTGCACTGAAAATCAGCCTTGGCCTTCTCTCAGAGTGGTAACAGCAGATATGGCCTACCTGCCCTCGTTGACCATCGTTGGGTCTCCTTTGCAGGTGAAGTTTTCGATATAAGCCCCTGATGAGCAGTTGATGAGGTTCCAGTCAGGTTTGCAGACATCCAGGAAGTGCGGCCTGAGGCGGCCAATGGAGTACTTGGCTATGTCTGTCAGAGACTGGCTCATCGCGGCACCAAAGAGGAAGGTGCCGACGGCTTTGTAAACACTGGCAACATAGCTGCCAAAAGACGATTTGGATTTGATGCGGTTTAGATGAACTAAAAGGCACTCGCCAATGATCATCTGTAAGAGGGAGGGGATACAGTTAGAGGTTTGCACATACATACAAGACACCAAATGATGCAACTGAATGGAATCCACACCATCAGAGCCAGCAAATACTGCCTATCCATATATCCCTTTATATATAGATTCACTATCTAAAATAATGGGTTTGGGCTTGAGATAGATTCCTGTGAATATATTTTAATCATATAATATTGAATATTCAGAGAAGACTGGCTTTATTTCTACCTACATTCCTCTCTGATAGCAAGTGCTGTTGAAAACATCAGGGCCAAAGGATGATGTCCACTTAAATTCTGAAGCATGTATAATTTTATTTGATTCGCAATTTTAAATCGAATCACGCATCTCGTTAGATCTCGCATTGTTGTCGCCTTGGACCTTCATAGAGATGTGCAAAGCACCTGAGGAATAACTACAGAATTCCTCTTGTTGGTAATGTTGTGGTTCAGCTGCATCTGAATATTCCACAATAGCGACCGAAGAGGCCCACAGGACTCAGACTCGGACAAAAAAAAAAAAAAAAAAAAAAAGAAAAACGCTATCAGTGAAGCTTTATTGTTTTGTTTTGTTTTTTTAACCAATTTTCCAGAAAACTAATGACAGCTATTAACAGATCAGTAAAGTTTGCGTGCTTATCAAAGGGATTTTTTCCCCTTAACTTAGCACAGTTTAAATGCTTACACAAATGTGCCTTGTGGTTTAACTTGTGGTGTATTATATTGTTTTCACTGGTGAGGCTTTTTTTACTAGTTTTGAAGCATTTCATAACTGCACTTTTGCGAAATTGCTATATGAATAAATTGAATAATGAAAGTCTCACAGAATTTTAAATGAAGATGACTGATCATTTCTCAGTCTTATCTTTGGTTTTGGAAGCTCAGAGTTTTGAAAGCTTCTTCTACTGCATGCAATTAGGAAATGAAGCTACGGTTAATGGCAGTGATGGCTTAAGCAAGCAAGTGAACTCACATGCATTCTTACACAATAATGTATACAGCAGCAATCATTAAGAGAAAAAAAAGATGAGCAAAAAATTGATCATGATAAGAAACTAATGCAAAGTTAGCATAAACAAAACAGGTGCACTTACAGTGAGTATTGTGACGGGAATCATAACACCTCCTAACAACTGATAGGAAATGGTGTCCTCTTTTAAGGGGTACTTGATTGTATCATCATTACAGAAAAAGCCCCGGCGGAAAGGACTGTGTTGGGCAGTGAGTATTACAAATGGGAGTCCAGCTATGGCAGAGAAGCAATAAGAGAAAAGACAGGTTATAAAAAGATGTCAGAGGGACTCAGCCCTGGATACATGATGCAACAGTGCGTGACTGTGCAAAGCAGTACAGTAACCATGTGAAAGGGGGTCACACCAAGGAGCGCGTCCTTTGCATTCTCCCCGACTTCCGGGGACACCAAAGTGCAAATATTAATGGTTAAATGCTGGCACACGTAAGGTTAAATCAAAGCAGATGTTAACAGGAAAACAGTTAAATTTAAAGGCAAAGGCAAAAAAATGACATCGCTGAAGAGGATATTGACGAAGGAGCCTCATAACTGTCTCTCTCAGGCTGTGACGGTAGGTGAGACTGTTTTCAGATCTGCTCTTAGACAGACCCACAGGAAGTGGAAGCAGTGGCCTCACATACTGCACGCCCTTTGCACAACTGAATGCCTCCTATGCCACGCATGTTCCAGGTCACTTCCTCTCAATGGGCCAGTTGCTGCTTCTTTATCTCTCTTCCTTTAACCAGACAACACACATCCTACAGCCAAATTTCCAATTCCAGCATTTTTTCCCACATCTTCCTCTGGTGGTTCAAAAAAAAAAAAAAAAAGGGGGGGGGGGGAAGCTGACAGTGAAAGCTGAGATCAGGAGAGCGTCACATATAGATCATTTCCACAAGCAAACGCAAAGCTCACGCAGAAGGGACGGAGCGCACAGACTACACATCTGCTGCACAAACATAGCACAGGAAATTAACAGGAAAAACAAAAACAGCGGAAAAAAGCCAAAGGTTTCCTCATCAACTATGTGGTTCGAGTATTTTGTGTGGTTCGAGAGGTTGAGCTTGTGCGTTTGATTGGACTATATGATTAGTGTCCCGTTACTGGTAAAGGTCTTTGGAATCTGAATATCGGCCAATAAGTTAAAGAAAATATGAACTTTTATTTTAAACCAGGTTTTTAAATTCTGTTTTTAATGTGTTTCAAAATGATTTGACATGAACTCTAATTTCAGTTTATGTCTCTTGGTTAATAAGTGGACATCTCCTTTTTCCCTTTTGCTTATAAACGAAAGAAGAACTAAGCAATTGCCCCTGAATACGGCTTCAGTAAGAGGGATCTGTGGTATCGTACAAATGAAGTGATCTGCAGCCTCAAACAGGAAGCCATTCATTCATTCATTCATTCGTTCATTCATTCGTTCATTCATTCATTCATTCATTCATTCGTTCGTCTGCGTTCTGTTTATCTGTTTCCGGGTTGCGGGTGGTGCTGGAGCCAATCCCAGATCATTCTGGGTGAGGGTGGGGTCACCCTGGACAGGTCACCAGTCCATCACCGGGCCAACACACACAGACAGACAGAGATCAACAACCAGTCACACTCACACTCACACTCACACTCACACTCACACTCACACTCACACTCACACTCACACTCACACTCAGACCTACGGACAATTTAGAGTCACCAGTTAACCCAAACATGATGTCTTTGCACAGAAAGGCCTCAGGCCGAGGACGACTTTCTTGTTGTGTAGCAACAGCACTAACCACTATGCCGCCATGCTTCCCAACAAGAAGCCAGTCATTCTGAATACACTCTGAATTAGACCGGCTCTGTCAGTCCTCACGGATCTTTCCCACAGTAGAAACAAACATGTTTAACCGATACTATTTTTTTCCTTTCCTATAAGGTGTGTAGATAATGCACACACATCATCATCATCATCTTGGAATTTAATTGATGTTATTAGTTACACCTCTGTTTGCCATGAAATTTTCTCTGTCAAACGTAGCAGGTCTATATCTTGCCTGTCTCCATTGATTCCTACTTACGCAGCTAATGGGCAGGGTGAAGCCCACAGTATAGAGGACTGTGGAGGTGACTGTGCTGGGGTGGAAGGGGTAGTTGATGCTGTCGTCATTACAGAAAAAACCCCTCTGGTAAGGGCGGACCTTACCCAGGTTAAAGGCTGCCAGAGGCAGACCTCCTGTGGACGGAGATCAGGAAGACCAGACGTGAACAGAAGCACGGTAAAGAAAGTAGGAGTGCTGAAAGAAAGGTTTGGAGTCTTCATAGCTGTCATCAAAATTAAAAGTTTTTCAAAATTAGCATTTTGAAAAACGTGTCAAAGAAATGTGCCAAAATATTTTCTTTCTTTTTTTTTTTTATGACAGAAATGATAGACCCCAACCTTAATTGATTTAAAGAATAAGGATTAATTCTGCATTTTTTTCTGCTGCCATTAAAGCCATGAAAAGACCAAAATCAACATGTTAAATCATCATTATGGTACATCACTCACCAACAGGCTTCTTTGTTCAGAGTCAATGCACGCATCTTTAAAATTGGTCACAAATATGAAGTTTCCCTAAAACAGCTGAGTGACCATTGACAGCTGCAAATGATGTGATATAAGAACGTGTCAGCCAGTGAGGCTCTTTCAGGAGCTTTTAACTGATTCTGGATAAAAGTAAAACTCTGAGTTTTGGACACACAGACAATCCCTTCTTTAATTTGGTCTTTTCATAACAAGCACATTCGGATTCTCTGCAACATGAAGCATTACACAGTGAAAACACTCAACAGCGATGACTTCATCACTCAAAACGAAAGGCCAGTTTTGGCCAGTTTTTCCTGCAGGGACGAAGGTTACGTTTTTTCTATGGCGCCTTGACTCCAGCTTGTATGAAAGGAGCTGTGAACACAGCTTAACACTCACCAGAGATAAAGATAATAGATTATGCTATTGAGTTTTGACAGTCCAAAGTCTGAGTGGAATGCAGCTGTCATTTCTCTGGCCATTTGGCCTGTTTAGTCCATTGTATTGTAGGGAAAAGACACAGCAGAAAGTGAGGGGTCTGTGACTGAGCAGCAGCACATTTCAACACACAATCTCTACAAACGGCAGAACAGGCACAAATGAGTGACATCAAGTAAACACACACCTTCACCCACAAAGTACTTGTTAATTCTTTGTGGTATTCTTTGCCCCGCCTGTCGTTTCTGCAGCTGTTGGCACTGTCAGCTGTGGCATCTTGAGTTGAGTGGCTCCAACAGCTGGAAATGCCCGAGTGTCGGGCCAGAAACACTCACAGGCCAACGGCCCTCTTACCCCACTGAGTCACTTTCTAACTGCAGGAAACAGCAGTATTGTATTTAAATTATTTCCTCGTCTCTGCAACCAAAGGGGCTGCCATCACATACACACGGGCAGCAAAGAAGGAAATGTGTGAGTATTTTATCATAAATACAGATTTCACTGACAGCCTGCAGTCTGCTCCCCCTACACCTCAGAAAAAAAATCCCTCAGTTCTCACATTTGAGCCGTATGCATGCACATGGATGTTAGGGTAAGTGTGACTGCGCAGAATACTCTGCGTCTGCAGCAGCCTGAAACTGTGCAGTCATTCTCCTTCCCACTCCTGCAAAAATGCTCCTGTAAGGCGCTTATTAAATTATGCAATGGGAAATAAAGCCGTAGCCTCGGTTAGGGCTACATGTCAGAGCCCCCCCCGACCCTGCACGCAAACCATACTGATCGTTACTCATAGTTCAACTTTCTCTGTTCATGTGTTTAGTCAAAGAGCTGCTTTCGCAGTCATCAGTTCATCTGCATGAACTGTGCAGGGGAAGCCATGAACGTACAAGTCGAAGTTAAATCAATAATTCATAATCAGATTAAAAGTCCCAGAGACAGTCATTGTGCTTACACAGCTAAACTGAAACAGAACCGCCCTGTGAGCACTTTGATGATGATTCCTTAATCTCATATAAATATATTATGGCTGCCTGAGAGAGATTAGGAATACTCTAGGCCTGATATGACGGCACTGTAAGAGCCTGGCACTGGTTTCAGTACATGGGGACTGTACCTGTCCAGGCACGTGGTTTTAAAACCGCGTTGATGTAACATCCTGTCCTGGATTTCTTTTTTTTTTAAGGTTATATGTTTGATATGAGTTCATGGAGGGGCAGGAGTAGACTTTAACTTAAAATTTTTAACTTTGATCATGTCCATGAATCAAAACAGCGAGTCAATTCATCGAGTCATCCTTTGTTAAAATGAAATCTCAAATATTTTCTGATTCTGCCTCCTCAAAAGTGAGATTCTCCCTTTTGTTACTTAACAGACTTGGACAAAACGAGAAATTTGAGGGGGCGACACGCTCACATTTCATTCAGCTTTGATCAAGAAAATAACCAACTGATGAATCAAGTAAAACACTGTAAGTAGCAACTTCAGGTCATGTGTTTGAAACTATTAGAGAAAATGAGAGTACACTTAAAGGCATGTTTCCTGACATAAGTCATTAAAGTCATTAATCAGTGATCTATTACACAGCCTAATGAAGCCATGAGCAATAATCAAACTTACATAATAAAAATACATATTTTATATATAACCACAAACTGCTGCACTAAAAAAAAACAGCATCATTCCTGTGAGCATCTTAACCCACAATAAAGGCCGACTGGAGTCCAGATTCTTCATTTCACTGAAGCTTTAGTCACAAAGTGGAGGTTAAAATACACAGTTCAACACAGTAAAGAGGCAGGAAATCACACTGCTGGGGTGCTTCAACATTCACGTGATGGCAAGCTGTTAAATATCTGAGCAGCAGGATTATAATCAAACCACAAATCCGCTTATATCTATAACAGCAACAACAAAAAAACCGCAGCCGTCAGCAAAACGACAAGAATAAGACATTGAAACGCTCACCGAGGACAAGACAGGCGATGTCCAGCAGGACAAAGGGGATCCCTCTGGTCTCGAACATGTTTGCTGTTGTCGGTCTCAGAGTCGAGTCGCTGGCTTGTGGTACCTCCTCTCCTATAATAAACACCAGAGGGATGCTCCTCCTCGGCGCGTCGCTCTCGGAAACACCCCGACAAAAAAAAAAAAAAAAAAAAAAAAGAGAAGAAACCCAAAACAAATAAACAAACAAACAAACAAACAAACAAACCTCCCCCTCCTCTCTCCTCCCCCAGCAGTGATGAAACCCGTCGACGCCCTTCGGCGGTGTCAGTCAGACGCGGACCGGCCCGTCCGGATCTGAGGCGCCGCAGCGGACCGACGGCCCCGCAGGTCTGCCATGATGAGTTCACGGGCCGTGAGCTCTGAAGGTGAAGCTGGTGGGGGGGTTCGGGCTCACCGACGGACGGTCGTGCAGACGGACACCTGCCCCCCTCCCTCCCTCCCTCCCCCCCTCCCCAGGCCGGTGACTGAAACCGGAAGAAGGAGGGACCCGAGGAGAAGCTCCGAAAAGCCCGGCGTGCTGCCTTCACTGACCAGCGGAATCGTCGGGAAAAAAACAAAAAAAAATAACAACGCAGCCTAATTTGTGAAGAAAAGTTAATCCTAAAGCTGATTTAGGTTTAGGTTTAACTTTTTCTATCTGTTACAGTGAAAACCAAAAGTTCGATTGTGTTTTGATATACAGGATAAAGATTTAAACAGAGAAACTGCTTTAGGTTTTTATTCCTAAGAAATTTAATTAATCTTAAACTTTGACCCCCCCTCCAGTCTTCCTCTTAGGTTTAGAGTTAGGGTTAAAATAAGTTAAACAACAGCTAAGACTTGTGCAATCTCTCTCTGATTGTAGGTGTGTGCACTTTGTCACAGCTCCAACAATCACCTGCAGGCTTTGTGATGTAATGATGGAAACTTCATTTTGCTTCGGCTCATGTTGCTGGGTGGCCAGTCTTAACTTTTCCCTTTCTGGAAACGATTGCAGTAATTTGAAATCTATTTCTAGTTCCAGATGATTAACCTGACAGTTGAATAATGTTTTTCTGAATCAGCCAGGTGCTGAAGTTTTAATCATCGGGACCTACTCCAGTTGACCTTGAATTTAAATGTGTGATGTATTCAGGGATGAACAAACTTTTACCATGTGGCTGATATTAGCAGAGACACAAGATCTTATCTATTAAACTCTGGAGTTGCCTTTAAAGAAGATGTTTATCATCTGTGTGAGTGTTTGGGTTTGATTCAAATATTATAAAACACTCTGCCACTTACTGCCTTGGTTAAAACATGCTACCCCCCAAATATTCGTTGTATTTACACAACTTTCAATGTCTGATCATTTACGTTACTGTGACGTCACAGCTCACCAAATAAAGCTCACCCCATCCAGCTCACTGACTCCATCTAGTGCTGTGGAGGTGAAGATACAGTAATACTTAAATCGTTTTGGACATTGTGACAATAAACAATAAATGATAGCTTTAAAAATCTCCTGGACTGTATATGTGACTCCCGATTGCAAACAACATTAAATTCTATTGAATGGGATTGCTATCAAGGACATGGAAGCCAGAAATCAACAGAGAAGACGTGTTGCTGCTTGGAAAACAAACAAACAAAAAAAAAACTTGGCTAGTTACAGCTTATGGCTTTCTCAATGAGGAGATGATGGATTTTGCATTCAGAAAGTGTGTCCAAAGTCAACCTATCCCACAGAATAAGGTTTGTTTTTCAATGTTTATGTCACATTTCATGTATTTTGTGTGCAAAATTATAACCATCTCTAAAATTCACCAATATCATTCTTGTGGTCATTATTAAGATAAGACATCATAAATAAATAACAAAAAGAAAAAAATATTTCAAGTAAAATAAAGACAATGCAGAAATATCATTTATTCAACTAATTTACATTAAGTTAAAAGATAACTTGAAGTGTAAGAATAATATTTGATGTATTATTACAAGGACAGTTTCAATGAATAAAACAACAACATGATTTCAAAAGAGTCCATTTTCACATCTTTGGTCAGCCACCATGAATACAGACTTCTTGTTTGCCTCTCGGGACTGAGGAAGTGCTGAAGAGAAAATTATGCATGACTTTGTTAAAATAAATATAAAGAAGCCAGTTTCTGTGACTGCTAACTAAAACACGTAATGTCACATTTTTCTTTATTATTGCACCCTGGACTTAAGTCACATTTCATTTCAAAAACAAAATATGATGAAAAAACAGTTTTCCGACTTTTTAGGTCATCGTCTGTGTCATAACAGTTTTACCCTCAGTTAATAACTTTTTACACGTTATTTAAGTGACAAAAACACATTTTTTTCTGGGTTACGCTTTATGTTGTGACACGTTTATTAAAAATTCTGTGTTTATATTGTGGCCTTACATGCACACCTACAGACATAAAAGTTGAGCCACGGCAGCTTTTAAGGAAAGTCATTTTACTGACAAATACATAGATAATTATTTCATGGCATGTTTTTCTTTTCCTCAAAACTAATTGTCACTTCATGAAAGAGGTGAATGGCCCACAAAAAAAATACTGCTTTTGAATTATGACAACAAAACAAACAAACAAAAATCATGACATTTACAAAGCACAATAGGCAAACATAAATAATAATTTATAAAATGTTTTACAAGGCCATTCCAGGCTTTAAAGAAGTCCTTCATTATTTGTTAACCTTCATGTTAAACCATCAGTCCACTAGATGGCCCTGTTTCCCTACATATAAAAACTGTAGGTTGGTCTCTTTTCAGTGTCCATCATGTAGAGACAGTGTTCAGGTTTCATCCACACAAGGCACATGGTACATGTTTAGGCCTTATGCTTCCTCTCTGAGCGGCCTTGCTGCAGTTACAGAGGCATACAGACATTAAATTACAGATAGATGGGATGTATCAGACAAGCTGTGACTTCTCGGCAGTTGTCTGTTTCAATGCTTCAAGAAGTTCATTTCTATTTGAGTGGATCATTATGTTGTCTTTTTCACAGCAACATGAGAGCAACTTGCACACAGTCCTCGAAAAAGTTGATTAAAAAGTCTCACGTTTGACTCAGAAAATAGTTTTACACTTTGCTCTCTCTCTTATAGTGTCCTTCACATCTGTACATAAAACAGCAGCTGTCAGCAGTAACTTAGCTTGGCTTAAAAACTGGAAGTGATCCAAAGTAACATTTACTCAAGTGTTGTGCTTAAACTCTAATATACAGCACAGACGTAATTAATTTCATATCAGTTCATATTTTTTACTTTGCAACATTTCAAAGGGAAATGTGGTACTTTTATCTCCACAACAAAAATCTCACAGCTTTAACTACTAGTTACTTAACAGATTAAGACTTTTGCATATCGTTCAAAAAATATGTTGTTTCAGGTTAAACTTCAGTAAACGATAATGTATGTAGCTCAAGCTTAAGTAACTGTTAATCAATTATAAAATATTGAAAGAAAAACAAATTGCTTCTATAAATAAGTTAGCGTTGTTAGTTTTATATCAGCTCCTATAGATCACGTTATAAAGCATGTCAGTTAGCGACCTTGGCCCTGACCTTGGCCAAGGTAGCTGTGCTTCCTCGTTTCCAGTGTTTATGCTAAGCTAAGAAAATAACCTGCTGTCTTTAGCTCCACATTTTGCCCACAGAGACTAAAGTGGTATCTGTTGTCTCTTCTAATTCCTGGAAAAAAGCATAATATGAAAAATACTTAATAATTCTCTTAAAAAATACATTGTGGTTCAAATCAGCGGAATTAATCTCTTCGCCTCTCAATCTTAATTGATTGCAGTCATAGCAAGTGATTATAATCCAACCAATTTGAGCCTTCATGTCTTCTTTGGATTTGAGTTTTGCTGTTGTTTCTGTTTGCGAAGGTGAGCCTCGATCTCGTGCCGGAAGAACAGCATGCCCAGCTGGCCGTGCGAGGCCTCGTTCATGGCCTTGGACTGCATGCACATGCGGTACTGGTCCGGAGTGAGCTCATCAGCACAATGCTTCTCATGCCACAGGTGGAACAAGCCCCGTGATGGCGCTCGCACCACCAGGAGGTTGCTGTGGAGGTACTTTCTGTAGAGGTGGACGTCTTCACCACCCCAGCCTTTGATGTCAATGTCAAACCCCCCTAAAAGGACAGAATAACATGACAACGTTTTATTAAATCATCATCACAATGAAACGTGCAGTTTTGCAAAGTGGAAACACTTTTACACAATGTTTGTAATAATGTACATAATCAGCTTTCTTCCTGTAGGAGCAGGAAATTCCAGACGGCTGGTATGTGCAACAAAACATTTCTTGACGAGGCATGTTTGAATCTGCAACTTTACACATCTCGAACGCATCTGTCTGCTTTAACGTACACTTGTGTCGTACTTTTATTTCAAAAACTCTCCCTTTTCCACGCAGGAATCCAGCAAATTGATTATTTAAGCAAGCAGAGGAATTGTTCATTTGCATGTTTATACTTGTGACTTAAATAATCTTTTCCAATTTGATGTCTGAGGAACATAAAATGCATTCAAGGGGATTTTTTTTCCTGATATTTTTGGAATTTATAACTATTTTCTGTTCTCTAAAATTGATGCCTTTGTTATGGTCAGCAGCTGGTTATGGCGAAACAGGTTTGGCAAAAATTCATCTTCCAGCACACTTGCTTGTGTAATTTATGAAAAAAAAGAAAGAAAGAAATTCTCATTTTACGGAAAGTCAGTGTCTTTGGCCAAATGTTACCCAACATAACCCTCAATAAAACCACAACTTCTTGTTTTTTTTTTGTTTTTTGTAAAGATTATATACACATAACAACTCCTGGAGGCTAATTTCTTACTTTCTTATTCCTCCTGGAATATCAGTGTGTTCACATCTGATCCAACTGGAGCCAAGGTCTAACTTTCTGGTTTAGTCACAAAACAAACTTGGTGAGGGTTAGCTAAACATCATAGTTTGGGTTAAACCTTCATCAGCTTCAGTATCAAACTTCATCCCGAACAAAGATGTCTTGAGTGACGTTAGCGTTAACTCCTTTTCCTCGACTGAAGTCAGCATGTGGATTAACTATCCTCAGCCAATCTTGTCACTTTTCAACAGCAAAACTGATTTCATTAAGCCTTTATACTATTAGCCTTCAAAGCAACTTATGCCGTGCTAATACTCTATAATACTGTCTATTTCAAATGGACAGGAATAAGAGTGGAATCAAAGCTTTACTCAGATTGGTGTATCTTCTCAAATTCTGATACTATCTTACACCTTTGGCATAGTTAAGCAATTTCATTCACACGTCCATGTGTGTTTGGGCCCAAAACCATAAAACACTTTGCATTTCACTGAAGCCTGTAATTGATTTCACTTTGGACGGAAACTGAGTTGATGTAAATCTGCCTTGAGAGCCAATACTCCTCACCTAATATACAGATGGAGGAGACGGGGGGCTGTGAGATATGCTAATATATGCTGCTACTGCTCCTCAGAGCTATTTCATGCAGAGTAATATAATAAAATCCAATCCAAGTTGAGTCCCATAATAAAATATTGAACCACTTGTGTTTCGTAATTTTTTTTAATATCCATTAAGCTATAGCGCCATTACCACTGAAGCACATTTTTGTATTCATCCAGAAAAGCCATTTTTTGTTAATGCAATGCCTCTACACAAATAATCAACCCCCAGGAAATGTTTATAACTTCCTGTGGTGCGTAGAGTCTGTGGCGGGGTTTAACTGAAATGCATGCTGTGGTTTAAATGGGGATTTTTACCTATATTAATGAAGTCAGATCTATATTGGCAGGTCATGCCAAAACCGAAATCCCTCCAGAACCCCGTGTCTTTCTTGATCACCTGGAGCAAAAAGACACGCAAATGTTACAGAAATATATCAACTAAACACAACTGAAAGCTTCAGCAGGAATCCTTCTGTGGAGTGGTGACCTGGCAGCTGGAGAGGTTAGCTATTTAACTCCTATTTTACACAAGTGGCCTGCAGAGTGTTTGAGAAATGAAAAGTGAGAAGATCTGAAGATTTGATGGGTGTGTGTTACCAGCTGTTGCTCCACAGGTGGGATATGTTCATGGCTTCCATAGATAAGAGCTGGGTTGTACTGGCTGAATAACACTGGGTAGAAAACCTTTTGACCTAAGATCCAGGGAGACAGTGCTGTCAGAGGACTAGGACACGATTTCAGTGCGATGCGTCTGTGTGAAGGTGTGTGTGTGTCTCACCAGGCTGCGTGTTGAGTCGGCAGCTGTTGAGGAAGTCGGCTGTGAAGTAGATGTCCACGTCACAGAAGAAAAGCAGCACGTTGCCCCCTTTCCAAGCTCGGGCCCCGATGTCCAGACCTCGGCCCCGAGAAAACTCCTCGTCCAGCTGCAGCAGAGTGTAGTTCTTGAAATTCAGCTCCCTGCAAACGCACATGACAAAAATCAGACAATATTCATTCATTTTCTATCGCTTATCCATTTCCACCCTGGACAGGTCCCCAGTCCATCACAGAGCCAACACACAGAGACAGACAGAGACCAACAACCGCTCGCGGACAACTTAGAGTCACCAGTTAACCCAAACATGATGTCTTTGGACAGTGGGAGGAAACCCATGCAGACACAGGGAGAGCATGCTCTACACAGGCCGGGAACCGAACCCACAACCTTGTTGTGGGGCAACAGCGCTAACCACTATGCCACCGTGCTGCCCAAAATTAGACACTCTTTCCCTCCTGGAGGCTCCACTAAGATTACTAAGACTTCACAATCAGGTTTTTATCCACTGCAATCGG
Organism: Echeneis naucrates; assembly: GCF_900963305.1. Taxonomy (NCBI): domain Eukaryota; kingdom Metazoa; phylum Chordata; class Actinopteri; order Carangiformes; family Echeneidae; genus Echeneis; species Echeneis naucrates. The sequence goes on along the minus strand of NC_042522.1, from coordinate 14,757,810 downwards.
GACTCCAAACTCCTCTTCACATTACACTAACATGCAATTGTCTGATGTTTGGTTATGTTTTGCAAAGAATAACATCCTCCCCAACAATTAAGGTGTGCAAAATGTTCTCATTGTCTTTTCGGGCCATATCTCTGCAGTCAAGCAGTCATTATGGTTTCAGTTTATGGGAACTGGATCAACAACCAGAGAGTAACCGCTCTGAGGTCTCAGATTCACTATGTGGTAATTGTTTAATTTGTGATTTAGCTTGTTTGGGAACATGCACTGCTGAAGTACAATATTACTGCTAACTAAATGACGAGGGCCTGAAGCCAAAGCTTCGGTATTTTCACTTGATCAGAAGACTTTTGCGTGACCTTGTTTTTGCAGAGGTGGCCGGTGGCAAAATCCAGTTTAAATACTTTTGTCATTTCATTTAATTCTGTATTGGTATGACGCACGTTACTCCAAAATAAATGTATGCTAATTAATATTACAGCTAATTAATTCAGCATGCTAAACACAAGGGCGGAGTGCTGGTTGGTGACTCTAGGCAAAAACTAATGATGCTGGCATATGCACTGTGCCCAGTGGGTATGTAAGTGCAAAGCTGAAGGTCAACAGGAGCCCATGATGTTATTTTTGCTTTGGATTTCTGGGGTGGGTTAATTTGCCCCTAATCCTGCTGCCGTGTTCTGCATGTTTCTGCCCGTAGTATTTCCTACCCAAAGATTCAAACGTAATGACCTCACAAATCCGCTCGCAAAAGTTCATATCAGCCCAAACTTTTCTGGTCTGCTTTCATTTTACTCCCCCGACATGCTCATGAGCCAGCTCCTGCAGCTCTCATTCTGATCTCGGTCAAGATATGAACAGCCTCTTCAACTGCAACCTAAAATTAATGGCATGGAATAACAAAGCTTCCTTCATCATCTGCCCTGAAGTTTTTCAAGGATGTGGTGAGAGTAAAGAGAAACAGCTGGATCCAGATGTGAGCAGCTGTAGCTTTTTGGTGTGCTATAACAAATCACACTGATACTGACTAATCCTTTTTGTCATGCATGCACATACAGAGACACACACACATGCACGCGCGCGCACATAGACACACATCAATGCATCAACTCTAGATAGACGATACTGAGGAAAAAGCTGGTTCACACATCAAAATGCAAGGCAGAACAAACAGGATCAAACCTCCTCTTCCTTCATTCATGTGATGCTGGGTGACATAACACATGGGAAACAGGAGACAGGGGGAGCCAGCAGACGGAGGCAGACATACACAGCTTTGTTGGAGGAAATCAGGATGACTGGAGGAAACGTGGTCAGTTTGTTTTTGCCTGAGGCAGCTTGAATCATGCTGCCCACATTTCCATCTCACTGCTGCACGTTTGTCTGTCTGTGTATCAGCAAATTTATTCATGTTTGTGTCTGTGTGACGCCTTTGTCTAACTGCCATCCTTTCAGCCACTCCCAAACAAAAAAGGCAGAATAAAACCTTTTCAATCTGAGTAGCCCTGAAACGCAGAGCGCAGAGAAAGACAAACACGATGCCACTTAATGAGCATCTTATTTGTCTGTCTGATCAACCTCCAGATGGAACAGCAAAACCAAATAATTACACCAAACAACTTCAAATTATGCATTTGAATTTACAGTAAAAGCTCAAATATTAAGAAGTCCTCATATATCTGTCTGCTTAATATGCTGACAGCTGATACGTCAGCGGGCAGAATCTGGCCTCCGTGTCTGTCCACAGTTTATGACTCCAAACAGACTTGATCTCTTCCACAATCCACACAGTCCCAGGAGAGGTGGACCCACCCACTGGCACTAAACTGTCCACAGATGGTAGAGACGGAGCACAAGTGCTCTGATTGTCTTAAACAGTGTTAAGGCAACATCAGCCACATTCACAAGTTGATTCGGAGAATTTGTCATACATAAAGAAAAAACAGCATATTTTTCAAGAGAAATGTCTCTGGCTGAAGAGGCAGATATTTATCTTATTTCAAGCAAATAAAGCAAAAAATTGATTTCCTGTCAGGGTGATTAAGTGTATTTAATTATTTGCTTTGTCTGTAAGATGCTACATGAGACTGATACAGAAAGTAAAATATTAGTTTATTGATAAACTGTACAGGTGCCGGTAAACACATTAGAGGAGAAGCAAGTTCTCTCTCTAAGATAAGCTAGCTGTGAGCCACAGCTTCATATTAAGGATGCAGACCTCTTGGCAAGAGAGCAAACTGGTGTATTTACCAGTGAGTTTGTTTGTTCTAACAAAAAAGTAATCATAACACAAATTTCCCAATGCATGTCTCGTCTTCTGTAACTTTAATAAATTCAGTTGCGTGTATTTCCGATTTTAAGTGCGGTCTGTAAAATTATAATTCATTCATTAGGTTTAGGGGTTATCTGAGGTTAAAACACTGTTCAGCTCGGTAATTTCATGTCTTGTTTGTGTTGGTCCCATTTTATTAGCTATTAGGATAATCCCCAGAGAGACGGCCATTATACTGTGCAGTTTGGAAAACTGGATAAGTTTTTAAGTGTTTTTTTTTCTTTCTTTTTTTTATGTGCTGTTCTTTTTCTTCCTGCTTACCCGCAGACACCAGCCTAAAATAGTCAATTTGTTTACTGTGGGTGCGATGACTAGTATCAGGTAGTGGCTAAACTATTGTACCCTTAAGCCTGTAAGTAGCTGTCGTGTTGTGTCTCAGCAGCAGGCGTGATCCTTTGTTCTACTCAGGGCAGGAAGGGGGCTGATCTTCTTTTTCTTTCACTGTGAATCTGTGCCTCTGTTCAACCATTTAATGTATTAGCTTGTATCTGGTTATAGCTGGAAGCCTGAATACAGACACGCATGCTGAACGTCTCGATTGTGAGCCCCTATATGTGGCCAAGACCAGGCTTCCTTTCAGTGTCGACAAACTAAATATACCAGCAATGCCTGCTCGCTTTAAGCTGCATTAGTGGCACTGCTAGTAAAGTCAGCAACTTCATTCTAGACGGAAATAACCTGAGAAATGGTTTGCACAAACAATGTTTTCAAAAGATGACATCTAATACTATCTGTTCTGATCTGTACTCTCTGTGTTTTCGTTGGCAGGGAAATTTGTCAGCGTCTAATCATAGGATTGGCACTGATGTCAGCATTGGTATTCTTATTCCCCAGAGGTTGAATCATAAAGACTGCGGTGATCCAAGAGCGTCTTGGTCCAACTTCAAGGGTTGGAGCATCTAAAAAAGGAATGTTTTTTTTTTCCCATTAGAAAATTAAGAAAAGCTAATACACTAAATTGGTGAACAGTCAACATTGCCAATAGAATCAGCACACTATCATTATGAGCATATTTAATGCTGATGCTAGCATTCAGCTGAAAACGCTACTGTGCCTCACTGGATCCTCACAGAGCAGAAACCTCCCTCCCCTCCCTGTTTTCTTATTTTATTGTTTTGGTATTTGGAAGTCTGGTGTCTCTGGGAAGAAGAAAATAAAATGTCTCTGCATGTAATTGAGAGTTAAGTGCAGGCTATAAAAAGGAAGCGTGATCAGGCTGAACCCTGAGGCTACACAGCTTCCTGAGTTCTTTACATTGAGTAATTTGCAGAATGGGTCAATATCAGCAATCCGTACACACGCACGCTCTCTTTGATTTGAATCTTACGGCACCTTTCTAGCTCCTCTCTGATGTGTTTATCATTTCATCGACTTATAATCTCATCTCTGCTCAACATTATCCTCTCGCCTCCTCTGAGTTGACAGCAGCCCTTCAGTGAGTTGTTGACCCATCTGTGAACTGAACAAAAACAGCATCGGAGACTGGATTTAGGAGCTGCTGCAAGTTTGTGCGAGAGGAAGATGAGAGAGAGGTCGTAGTCGAAGTTAAGACAAGAGCGATCTCATCTTCCCATTCTTTGTCTGCCCGAATTTCTCATCCTTCACTTTTATCTGCATGTGCATTTTCCTTTCAGATAGTTGCTGACTTTCTTCTTCCATCCTCAGAATAGCTGACATTTTTCCCACCCTTATCATCTGTATACTACTCCTCCAACTTCCTTTCTCACAGTTTTCAACTCAGCTTCTGGAGCACCGTGATTATTCATACCTATCACTGTGTACCTCTTAGAAACAGATCAGCCATTTTGTCCCCTGCTTACCAGACATCACCGTCTCCATCTCCCTCTCCCATCCCATCTACATCTCCTTTTGGCTTTATTTCACATTGTTAGGAATCCTTGCAGGGAACCTTTTATTCCTGAATATGTAAGCCGCAGAAATGTACAAGCCCTCCCACAGGTGTCAGAACTGAGATCAGGCTTTGAAGTATGAATGCGTAAGCAATATACTTGAAACTTCAGCAGCCAATCCTATCTATTTTACACGATTTCCCTGGTATCTGCCAGACTTTTTGAAGAAAGTCTGCTTTGCTGGAGCCACCGTCTGTGTTCTGCTTGTTTTGGCTTTGGCTACTGCAGAAATGATATAGCTCTTGCTACAGCAATGTGCCGTAACTTTTTGAACCTTTTCAGGCACAGCTGAGGGGTTTAGCTGGTTTAGCTTTAGTCTAGAGTCAAGACAATTTAGATCTTGCTAGGCCCAAGGGAAATTTGCCTGAAATAGTTTATATTGGCTGTTGACGGTCACGCGAATGCTTTTTGGAAGGAATTTGAACAGGGACACTGTGCTTCTAAAATGCCTGGAGTGTGACTTCATGTGATTTCACAGAACCCCAAAACAAAAACCAAACACTGACAGATAGCTGGAGGTGATTTGGGAGCAGATTCAAAGGAAACCAGTTTCTGGAGGTGAATTTAATTTGCTGGAAGGGCAACAGAGAATCAGATCAGCCACTAATGATGCCATCACTGCTGGGAACAGATATTGACTTGTTTGTGAGTGAAGATGTCTTTGTGCGAGTGCGTGTGCGCATGCCTGTGTGTGTCTGTGTGAATGTGCTTCAACCAAGTGTCTCAAAGTCAGAGTTTTAAGGAGTTTTAGAGGAATGTGAACCTTAAACTCATCCTTTAGGGTATGGAACTGGCCTTCAGGGTTGACATTTGGGCTTTAGTGGTGCTACATCAGGAATGTTTTTGGTCTCCACTCGACTTCACAGCTTCATCTTCACATAACATTGACAAACAAAACAATATTTCAAAGCTCCAAGCTCTTAAAATAAGCATTTGTTCTTGAGGACTTGAATGGATAAGTTGATAACAATAATATAAAAAAAAATAAATTAATGAGTGATTGATCCTTCAGGTCATTAATTGATGGTTATTTCCCAAAATTGGCTAAATACATAAACATCAAATGTGAGCATCGGCTTGTGACTGATTTATTAGCCTGGCCCTGTCGGTGAGAAACACGGCACTGATCATCATGACATTTAGGATGGGCATTCAAAGGATTTCTCCTCTAACGCTGTCAGGAGGCTGACGTGGTTTATTGTGGCATGTCTCAACTGTTATTAAATCTGACATTTATGACAGATATTGTACTGGTCGGATCATGGCTGGTCTGCAGGATAAAGCCCAGGACACTGAACTACAAATGATTAACATGTGATTTGGTACAAACACTGATGCTCCCTAATGGCAAAAACTTTTTGATGCATTTCATTATTTTAATAGACATTATTTTATTTTATTTTTTTATATTTAGATGGTATGTATATGTATATATATATATATTTGACTTCTACACTCTATTGCATTATTATTATTGTTGCTGCTACACTGTGGGCCTCAGGGAGTGCTGCAGTTTCCCCGTCTGTGCATGTCAGGTACTCATGGCATTGACAATAAAGCTGACTTTGACTTTGACTAGTTTTCATTTGAGCTGTTCGCCTATTTTCCCCTGTAATTTCTGTTTACTGCTACTTTGATAATATGAATTAATATTAACTAAGTGACTAAGTTAGTGAACATAACCAGCAACAACATATTAATGTATCTGTTGCTAACAGATATCATCTTTTTTATTCTTTGCTCATGCACCTTTCATTGGAAGCATTTAGTGTATTACTGTATGGCACACAGATTGCAGCTGTGGGTAAACTCACTCCTCCTACATGTCCCACGATCACATCTAAAACTAAGGAGTGACAGAGCTTTTGCAGTTTCTATTCACTGGGCTTTTTTTATCTTGTATATTTAAATGTTGTTTCAAAATAAAGTTGACTTTATAAAGCTTGACTATTCTATACCTATGTTGTAGGTGTGCCTGTTTATGATATTATATAACGAAAACAAAGGTAGTTATCTTCCAGTGAGGACTTCCATTTATTTCAACCACAGGCTGAAAGCCGGTTAAAAGAAACTCATAGTACAGAGTTGATTACAGGAAGCGATTCAGACTCAGATAAGCTGTTCCATCACTGATGAATGTATTGTTAGACTGAGAACAATACAAAAAGCCTGAAAGAATTCAAGGCAGAGCTGCAGCTCCAGGAGAGAAATGACATGTCGTGTTATATTCATCACCCTCCTCTCCCGGACTCCACCTTCACTTACTTTAGCCCCACCTGTCCCCAGTAAAATCAATAATAAGCCACTCTGTTTTGGATGTTTGTATTCTTCATGTGACTCTTCATGAGTACCTAATAGTGCCTTCTTCTTCTTCTTCTTCTTTTTTTTAAATCTCCGCAGCCTCCACTTAGCTACAGCAACAGGAGACGCAGAGAGACAAAGAAACACCGGAGATAGTCCGACTGATTCAAGGCTACACAAAAACCTTCGGGGCTGGGAAATCGACAAGCATCACCATAGCAACCCCCTCAGGGAATCTGCGGCTCAGTCCACAGTGGATCTGACTCCTGATCAGCCACACACAGCGATCGTCTCCAGAGGTGTGGGTGTCGAGCTCCCTGCGAGGGGGCAGCGTGAATCAGAGACGATCACAGGCCTGTTGTAATTTATCTGTGTTGGCTGGTAGCTCTCAGCTCCTCAGCATGAGTGGCACACTGCTCCATTATTCATCAGGCAGATGACTGGCTATGGCAGGATGCCTATCCGAGAGGTGTGTGTGTGTTTTGTGAGTGTCGTGACAGAAGGGGGACAGATTACAAAACTTGAAGAAGGGAGGTTTCTAGCACATGCATGGAAATAGTAAAATCATTTTTTAACAGCACTGAAACAGTGATTGCGTGACTGTGTCAGTGTTTGTTTCATTACGTAAATAACCTCGCATTTTTCTGCGTTTGACCTCCAATTCAAAGGAATAAACTTGGCTGTGGTTCCAACCCACCTGGATGTGTTCTCCAGAGTGCTGCGGACTTCAGTCATCTGCTCTTTCCCAAAATACACCACTGTCAGATGGACCCGGCCGTCCTGACGCACACACACTTCCCTGTATACATACACAAACACACAGAGGAAGGGACACTGAAGATGAAAGCTTTTTCAAACTGAGCAGGGTTTTTTTCCTCTTTCAGTGCCAAACAGAAACTCTCTGAATTTATTTAACTGTTCCAATTAGGAAAAATGTCAAGTATGTAAAGTATTACAGCTCATCTCTGCTTTATATTCTTTGCTGATTTCTCTGCGTTTTTTTGTTGGTTACAATTACAAATGCAATTAAAGTGATTATATTGCACTTCATTTTGACATTTGCTTATATTTTTAGAGTAAATGATTTTGAAATCAATTTTAAAGAAAAAAACAAAACAAAACATGCAATCATGACTATCAGCCTGAAACTATGTTGTAGCACACAGAGGAAAAGATTGTGTGATTAAAAGAGAGGCCAGGTGGGAGAAGCTTGTGAGTACATTGATGGAAACATGTCAAATATATCACACACGTGTTGAGGACAATTGCCCCCTCTCTTCTACAAGACTAACCAACAAACATTTGTCTGAGTTTTCCCCAGAAGAGCATTAAAGAGAATTAAGCAAATGACTGAACATTTGAAGCGTGTGTTGAAAAATCATGAACAGATTATGTTGTGTTAAAGACACATTATTCAAAGTAAATAGATTTTTTGCTGCAAATTTTCACGACACATAAATGCAAACCCTCACAAGATCATAAAACATTTCGTTATAATTATTTTATCATGTGCTAAGAATAAGGCTTTCTTTTTAAAACTTACTGCACTGAGGAAGGATTTCATAGTGAATCGGAAATGCTGCATGTGAATAATGTGACTGTGAATGAACCACATTTTATACAGTTACAGTCACTCCCTGGTATCACCCCTTAAACACAGACACACACATACACTGGACAAAATACAGTTCCTCATCAGTTACCCTAACCTTAACTATCATCGCTCTTAAAATATAAATCTGTTACACTTGTGATGTTCTGCAAGTTGGCCTCAACAAAGCTATAGGGTCCCATAAGTACAGGGGGATCCCAGTTTTCAGACCCAATGAATGTAATAAAATAGGCCCACACACACACACACACACACACACACACACTCAATTTCTTTTCCTGTACCTTTAATATGGATGAGGGTAAAGTGTTTGCTCAGCGACCGGCCGTCTCTTAAAGTAAGTACACGTCTTGCTATGCTTTATATCAACTTCTGCCCAGGGGGCATTTTAATGGGCTTCAACACTGCTACTAAGCAGGATTTACCATGTAAAAAGAGCTGTGATAAGCAGCAGCTGCTTCACAATAAATCACAGACATTAAGTATGTTTGCTTTTCCCTGATGGTGACTGACTGTGGAGCTGAAACAAGCACATTTTGTGTTGTCAAAACATGAATGTAATTTCTTTTTTAAACGACTGTAGTTGTTCATTTTCATTTGACCTCATGAGGAACCATTAACAGCGAATCGACTGTTCATACTTTTTCCCTATCAAAAATTCTTCTTGGTCTTATCGCAAACACGTGGTGGCCTGGATCTGTTTAAGACGCATCAAAAATATGTATGAAATCACATTTGCTGTGGTGACTGATAAAGACTGATCTACAACCTGTAAGGCAACTTTTTTCACATTCTTGTCTGAGTCATTTACATCTTGCTGATTTTTTATATGCTGGCTATGCCTACCAGCACCAAAATAAATTAACTCATCACACGACACATGCAGTTTCAAAATGTTAATTACCTGAACCCTTCTGAGGAGAAAAATAGCCTCTCGTCTTATTTTCTTTTCTCTAATCTCTACACTCCTCATTCCCATCTGTCTGATGTCCAATTAAAATGTTAGACTGGAATCAAAACTGGCTTTGAATAATAAAGGATTGCATTTTCCTGCATTAGTCATGTGTGATACGGAGAAGTGCTTTGAATAATTAAATGCGGTGTTTCTGTCACAAACAGTGTGACTGATGGAGAAGCTCAGTAAACAAACCGAGAACACAAGAAAAATGATTCTCACCTGAAGTTCTGCATAAACTGTTTGAACTTGTCCGTGCGCCTCGACAATGGCACGATGATGTTGATTGGGACGTTGGCTGTGTCCACCCGCTCATTTTTCACCTTCATCAGAGGCCCGAAGGGTCGGAAAAGAACCAGGCGTCTGAATTCATTATTCAAGTCCCCTCTAAAGGTCAGCTCGTACAGCGTCCCCTTGTCCCTCTCCGTACGAGTGATACCTGATGGGTGACACAACAAAATTCCAAAATTGATGCCAAGCTCACATATGTGTAGTAAACAGCTGCGGTGTTGTGCTTATGGTTTCGTTTTTGCTGTGTACTCTTAGTGCGGCATACTAACATATACAAATTGCAGTTGCAGTATATGCAAGGTACATTTGAGGTTGATGGGAAAGCGGACAGTCATTCATGTTTAATTTTAAACCTAAGAGATCAATGAGATTAGAGTGGCAGCTGCATCAAATTAATATGAAATGTTATCAATGGCCACCATGCTTGGAAGGCAAACTAATTAGCACACTAAAATGTCATTTTTCTTACTTAAAAAGTCTATTGAAGCTAAAAGCCTTCTTGTGCCATCCGACTGAACACACAGCTGGGAGGTGTTGTAAATTAGACCTGAAACGGGCTGTATATTCTGAGTTTTAAAGCCATGTAGTTTCCTTGCCTGTTGTTCCTCTGCGATTTTTCCTCATCTCGATTACTTTGTTCTGCTTTCTCTCTCCAGGGCGCAGCTTTGGTTTAAATCCCCCTGAGTGTTCTGAGTTCTTAAGTTCAAAGGATCATATTTTCTTTTCCAAGTGAGTTAATATCTAAATTTAAAATAAATGCACAAAAATAACCATCTTTGAAAGGGAATTCATTTTTAGCAGCAGCTTTGCCATGACTTCTGTGTGTATGTCATTAGTTTTCAATTTTCTCAGCTTGTCACTGTGTGTATATGTGTGGGAAAAAAGGGAAATGAGGGCACATAAGGTCAACTTTGATGTTGTCCATGCACACTGCTGCTGCTGGGCAAAGAGCCATAGGCATACATATACATATAACACCCACACACTGACAGAGAGAGGCTATTATGATCAAGCATCAGTTTCTTTGTTTTTGTATTTTTTTTTTTTTTTTTGTTAGCCTTGGGTTAGCTTGTTCATCCAGGGAGAAAGTTGTCTTTCAATTGCTCCCCTATTACTAAGATTATTACTTTCAAATTGACCAGCTGAGGTCAATGGTGGAGGAAATAAAAAGGGAAATGAGATATAGAAACTGAGAAGTGAGAGCAGAGAAAAACAAAGCGTAAAGGGAGCGAGAGGAAGATACCACAGCATCAGAAAAAAGGCATAATCTTCAAAGAGAGGGCTTGGACAAAAAAAAAAAAAAAACAGACAGGAGAAAAGTTAAATAGCAGCGAGAAGAAGGGAGAGAACAGAAAGACATCTGCTGACTGAGATTTATAACTGATCCAGTTTGACTTCAAGCTTTTCTGATAAACTGGCCAGTTTCCCACGATGGGAGGTTTCAGCTCCCAGAGGGACACATTAAGCTTTCATTTAGTAAATATGTCTGACAATTTAGACTTAATGCCTTCACTTCCTGTCTCTAACGTTCTGTCTAAGTGGAGCTCCCGGTCCCTTTCTAAGGACACAACTCAGTTGGCTACTTCATTTTGCATACCTCCAGTGTTTGTGTGCAGTTTCAGCTCGGTAGGCCTGTGAATGCCGCCCTGACAGCTTCCTGAAGATGCATCCAGGTTACATTTCTCTTTCAAATTTTTTTTTTTGCTCTTTCAAAATTTGCTGAACATCGATGGCCAAATCCATTAAGGAGCATTAAAGGTAAAATATGAGTTTGGGGGCGAGGGGGGTCGCTATTTTGTTAAAAGCAAGCTGAACTCTCCTGCTGTCTTGGTTTGGAGGCTGTTTACATGAATATACACAGATGCACATCTATGAAGATCACTGCCACATAAACACACACTTAGATTACCCCGGACCACACACATGCACATACAAGGGGCTCCATGTAGTGACCTATAGCTCATTCCTTCTATTACTCACTTTCAAACCTGCACTTACTCATAGTCTACTACTCAGAGCAAAGCCACACACACATACACATACACACGCACACCTGCAGATGCAGACACACACACACCACACTGAAAACACCCCATGTTTGAAAAGATGCTCCACTCTGAATGAGTAACAGCCCTGTTCATTTCCTGTGTGATCAGAAATCAGAGCTGAATAACAATGTGGGAGGATATCCTGGTTGTACTTGTACACAATAATACTCAAGTGTTGCTGACCTTCCAGAGATCACCATACCAAGAAAATAAAAATGAAAAATGACAGCAAAGCAACTTGCGGTAGTGGAGGAAACAGAATACAAATAACAGTAGAAAATGAGCGCACGCTATGTCAGAAATGTTTGGGTTTGCAGCACTGTTTCCAGTTAATGTTTATATGTAGCACTAACCTGTTTTACTCTATTATTTCACTATCAAAACAAACAGCAAATGTTATGTTATTGACAGGACAGGGGGAGACTGCTCTAACTCAAACACATATGAGATAACAAAGTTGCCATGTGTGCTCTGATTTGCTGTGGCAAACAGTGATATCACATTTATACAGCCACTGATGTAATTGCTTCCTGGATGAAGTGGACAGGAAATGGTTGGGGTGGATGTTGGGTGCACAGGACCTGGGTCACAAGTATTGAGTGTATGGATGCGTATCCAACGTATGTTGACATTTAGATTAGAGAGATTCAATAAAATTAGAATAAGCCTGTTTTGTGATGTGTTCTTACCCTCGATAAAATCAGATGGTGCGTAAACTTTGCTGGCTTGAGCCTTTTCCACTGCACCCCTGCCATCCTGCTGGGATGAAGGTGTGTTGAGACTGTGCAGAGCTATCTCCAGAACCTCCCCCAGCTCCTCCCTCTTGTCCTTCCTTACTGGTTTCTCCTCTGGGTGACGTGTCAGCCCCATCTCCAGCTGGTACACCCTCTGAAGGGTGAAACTCTCAAATGGCACCACCGTGTACTCACTGGGAAGCCTAACGCCAGCAGTCACCTCAGCCTTGGACAGCTGGCTCTTCAGGAACTCCTGGAGATCAGACTGCTGGCTCTTGGCTCCCTGGGCCTCCCCAAGACCCCCTCCCTGTGACCCTGCCCCAGCTTCCTGTCCCTCCGCCGTGCCCCCGGTGGCTCTCTTCAGGCTCTCCTGCACTCCTTTCAGCTGCTGGCTGCGCTCCTGCAAAGCCTCCTTCAGCTGTGCAATCTCCTTCTTCAAGGAGGTGATGTGGAGGCGGTGCTGCTCTTCACGCTCTTGAAGGAGCACCTGGTAGGACTGGACACCTGGTGATCCGCCACTCTGAGCCGGCCCAGCTCTGGCTCCTCCTGTCCCACCGGTGCCTGTTCCGATCCCTGGCCCTGCGCCCCCCAGGCTGGGGTGATTAGGTCCAGCACGGGGTAAAACATGACTCAGTGGAGGGTCATCATAGTGGGGAGGGCTGCAGGTCATCACATAGAGCAGTGAGAGGGAGCAGCACAGCAGCACCAGCACGACCCCAACGCGGGAGATCCAGGATAGCAGTCCACGGCGCAACATTTCTGCATGTAGCATCAAAACTCACTCCTCTGAGTTAAATAGCCATCCACACACACACAGACACACACTAAATTATCATGTAACCTCACACACTCCGGCCTGTATGATAAGAGTCCATTTGTGATTATATTCCATTACCCAGTGAGGGGGCGGGCCACTTATCAGTGTGAGGTAATTTTATCTGAATTAGGTCATTGCTTCTCCACTGCCTGAGATGGCAACTTGTTTTGTCATTGGCAGAACAAGTATATGATGGCCACATGATGTTAAAAAAGTATTTCTTCACTTTCTGCTGGTGCAATTAATTCCATGGACGAAAGCTGTCTCAGACGTTGTTACATCATCTATCACTCATACGTGACTCATCTGTTCAGATGTGCGCTGAGCCAGTCTGTCTGCTTGGCTGTGAGAAAAAGTCCGGTTGATGCAGTGAGAAAAAATGTTATGTTCCATGTGAAGGCGAATCCACGATGGTCAGCTGGGCGTCTCCATAACCTGACAGAGAAAGCAGAAAGGAGAGACAGGCAGGTTTTTTCATTTGAGAGATATTCATTTTTCTCACCTTGACCTCCGCCGATTCAATGCCATCACTTTTAGTCAAGTCACTTGTAACAAATCAGAAACACGTCAGATTGCTTTGACATTTGTTAGTTTAAGATGGCAAAGGGTTTAACTGTCAGTGCCAAACTAAGCATTCCTCTGGGACTCCAGCTCCTGGAAAACAGTGTTGTCACTTATGTGTGTGAATATGAGGCTGTGTGCAGGTCTGTGTGTTTGATAGAGTAATGTTTGTGCCTTTGTGAGCGTGTTCTAAGCAAGTACAGAGCAAAGAAAGTAGGACATATACCTACATATGTGGAGTATACACACAACTAGTGAATATATTGTCATACTGACAGATGGCTCCTTTCCAATTATAATAATTTTTTTTTTTTTTTCGTGTGGCGTTTGAGTGACTTGTACAAAGGCAGCATTCTCAAATAAAGTTTCTCTGAAAGGTTATTTTAATCTCTGGGTGCAAACCTCTGCATGCTCCACTTTCCTCCCACAATCCAAAGACATGTAGAGTAGATTAATATAGCGACTCTAAATAGCCCACAGGTGTGATTATGAATGGTTCTCTCTGAGTGAGGCCGGTGATAGACTGGGAAACTGTCTACACCTCCTGTGAACCAGTGTGAGCCGAGTTGGGATCTACAACTCTGGGTGGATGAGTTCAGAATAGGCATTGAATTGATCTCTCTGTGTCTCCATGGTGGCCCGGTGATTAAATATAAGTTGGGTGTCAGTGGTTTGACTTCATGTAAGCAGGAATCATAATTTTTTTAAGTACAGGATATTCACATGTTTCATGACAACAATGAAGCCATAGACTGTGATGAGTGGTCATAAGTTTACAATTAACCTCTTTTAAATTAGGTGGCATGAAGCCCAATAGGCTGTCTACACAGGCAGATGAGGTTTGTGGGCCCTTGATGTGAAAAGTTCGAGAGCTGCAGCTATAAAAGGGGCTACAAGTTAATGTCAAGGGATCAGCAGTTCAATTAGCATTCATAATTGTAATATTATAGACAGATACACAAAAACATAAAAACAAAAACATAATGTGTTACAGCCTATATAAGTGTCGAAAACGTGAGTCACGCTGCTGTGAATTTAGAAGTGTGAAAGTGAGCGGGCGCATTTTTCAGCTTTTTTCTGGGAAGAGTTTGAGTGTTTGAGTTACAGAATGTATCTGTAAATGTATCTGTGTGTATCAGTCCTGGTCTCTCTGGACTCCCCGCACAGTCAGCCCTTTTACAGGGCTGCCAGAAGCCAAGCCTACTGAAAGGATTAGTATATGGCAGGAGTGAATACTTGACTGTGCTCTAACAGACGGCCGAATCGACAGACAGGGCGTCTCTGCAGCAGGACCTCCGCTGCGGGGGTGGTTGTGGTGGGTGGGGGGGTTGGTGAGCGAGCGAGTTTAAATGATCAAGTGTCGTCCTTTCAATTACATGACAATTCTCATGATGTCATTATACAGAGTTGTAAGTCCTCAGGAAAATATGGCATGGCATTAATAGTGTGCTAGCAGTTTAATTACTTTCTTTCTTTCTCAAGAGGCTCTCATTACTTTCATGGCCATGTGATCGCAGGCTGGGAAACTCCTTTAAATGATTACATCACTTCTCCCTGATGACTTTCCGGCTTTCATGATTTGCTGTAACACACAGTAACTTGTGCCGATGCCAGTGAGAGTGACCACGAGTGATTCACACGAATGAGAACATGCACTTAGCTCTGGCATTGTGAAGGTCAATTTGTCTTTATAATTCATGGGCAAATGCATCGCTTTACATTTTTAACTACAGTTAGCTTATGATGTTTTCAGTTACAAAGGCAGCAGAGTGACTTTCATCCCTTTATGCTCCTTCCAAACACACACACTAACTCCACCAAAAAATGGGCATTGGATAACAACTTCCTTTCTTTATCAATTAGAGTTGGGGATAAGACTCTGATACTGCTGTGCAAACAGCAAAGAAGCTTTTTTTTAAAAATGCATACCAAAAAAAAAAACAAACCACAGAGAGCCAGCTACTTCCCCCTGCTTACATGCTCACCATCCCTGGCTGTACCTTCATATTCAGCGCACAGATAAATAAGAAAAGGGAATTAATTCAAACAGTTCATTATTTCTTGATTTAGATTTATATTCTATTGAACAAATGATTTCCGCACACATAGATGCTATGCCTGCATACCGAAACAGCAATGGTACACATCTACACTATGGCAACAGCATATTTCTCCCTCTGTGACATTGTTGGGCCGTGCTGCTTTTAGAAACAACTGCCAAATATATCACAAACACAACAGGCGACAATCCTTAGTGGAAAAGCAGTTTGTCCCTGCTGTAAAGTTGTGAGAGAAAGATTTATCACTGGAGATGGAACTGGTGTGACGGAGATTTATAAGCAGAGACTCACAGTCGAGCCACTGAGCCTCACTGGGAATGAATGAGTCGATTCAGGCCTGGCCATTCGACTCCCCGTGGGGATAAGCACGGCTGCAACACGGGAACATTGGCAGCTAAATGATCGTGTTTGATATTATTGCTGCTGTTATGGCTGAACAGGTGTCCCTAATTTCCTGTAATTACTGTAGCTGTGCCCATGCGATGCTTATCTGAAGTATTTATTGAAAGATGTGTTATTTTTATTGCTTTGGCTCACAGGCATTTATTGGTGGATCAGAAATTAACATCCGCGCTTGTGAGCAAAAGCTCGCATTTGAACAAAATAAGCTAAGTTGGTGGATATGTTTGATAAATGGATCTTGAACAGTGGGCCGCACAGTGGAGTTGTGGTTAGCACTGTTGCCTCACAGCAAAAAGGTTGTGAGTTCGATTCAACGGCCTGGGGCCTTCCAGTGTGGAGCTGTCAATGCCACGATGTGATGAGGACCACTTGTAGTGACGGACCGACGGAGAATTATCAGCTTAAGCTGCAGCTACATGTCGCAGCAAGTTGAAGCTCGTCGTTCAGCTGCTGCTGTCACTGTATTTGTTCACTCTCACCCCCCTCTCTACAACTGCGCTCACAGGAAAAGCTCTGATAAACCAACTACACAAGTTCAGTACCAAACAGCAGACAGACACAGTTAGAGACTTGCTGTGGAACAGAGTGGAGCATTTAACTGCCAAAGATATTTCCCCCAGGAGCTAGTAGAGACCAAAAACAGAGAAAATATTAGACTTACATTCATCAGGTGGCAGAAAACTAACTCCAAATGAATACTGATCTGTATCTGAAAGGTGTTGAAATAAATATCTATTCACCATGCCATCTAATTTTCTAGTTACAGTTTCTACCTCATATGTATGCAAATATTATACAGAAAAATGGTGATAAAAAGGCATGGCGTTTCAGTCAATGCCCGAAGAAGTAAGAATTTCCAGGAAACAACACTGACACTGAAAGGAAATTGCACCATTCAACATGTGACTATTTGTTTGGCAAGTAGGTATCACAATAATCTCAATACCCTGTCCAGACTTCATCCACTACTGTGCACATCAATATATTCAAATCACAGTTAAGTACATTTCCATTATTAAGAAAAACAGTTCCTGTTTTTTTCTCTATGTGAGATGGCGACTTCCCAAAGTGACCCCATTTCCAACTTTGACTCCCAAAATCAATTTCCTGTTGTTTGCTTCACCCTTACAAATTTTTGCTGCCCTGTCTCAGCCTCTAATCTGAGGTCTCATGCAGCAGTATTAGCCAAAGATTCTTGATAGCACTTCTAATACACATGCAATAGAAACACAGTGGAGCTTGTTTGTGAACGGAGAAACACAGCACATGTCCTCCACTTCCTAAATTGGCATAACTGATAAATGTGTTTCCTTTTAACACATATTTCATTCTCACGCTTAAAAATAGAAGCAGAGATGAGAATGGTATAGGGTCAGACACAGAGAGAAGAAATAAATAATTACGCTGTCATCCAGAAGAGAAAAAGATAGAGGAGAAAGAGAATGATTTAGTATTTGGCGGCCAGAGATGTTTCCAAAGCAGAGCTCTGCAACATCGAGTTCAGCCTTCACTTCCTCCTCTCCTGCTGCAGCTTCCTACCCACAGGGCATTTTTCTGTGTGTGTGAGTGTGTGTGTGTGCGTTTCAATTTGGGCATATAGACATGGGAATATGTGTAGATGTTTGTTTCTGTAGTAGTACTCAGCACTGTCTGCAGGCATATGCTTTAGGAAAACAAGAATGAACAAGTTTCTTCTCTGTCCTGCGCCCCATTCCTGGCCGACAGTCGCACCAGTACAGCAGACATCACACACAGGTGGCAGGTTGTCTCGGCACTGCAGCCCACGCAGGTCAACCTGAAAACGTCCTTTAAATGTCTGAAGCACGCGAGAAAAAAACCCCTGTGACTCTCTCGTCATGAAGAATTTTGCATCTCAGTCCCGCTGTTACATTTGAAAAGCAAATTCTCTTTACTCTCTGATGGCATTTAATTTATTCAAGCCCCCCCTCTTAAAGGATAATGTATGCACTCACAACATGCAGTATCTGGTCTCTTAAATGCAGGAGCCATTTGCAGATGAATTGATTAAGTGTGTGAAAAAAAACACCGAGTGTGAAAAAACGCAGGAAATCAAGCAGATCAGAAGCCACAGAGGACCTACTATCAGGATCTTATCAGGCATTTTAACACATCACGCAAGATACATCCCTCAGGAGTTGAGTTTGCGCTCTCAAGAAATGTCTACAAGCATATCAAAGCCTGTACTGGAAATATTTACGACAGTTAATCCTTCATGTCAGGTATAAAATATCTTCAAACATTAAAACTTTAGAAACTGTCATATCCAAAAAGACAAAAATCACAGCAGAAACTTTGACATTTCACAGCAAAGAAAGCACCTAAGCACACAGATACTAACACTAACAACTACTCACTTCCATTTAAGCTATACCTCATTTGAAATCCTGGAACTCGAAACACTCCTGAGTGGGTTCTTAGACACACCTGTATTTATTTATTTATTTTTTTTTTTTCAAGTCAAAATGCCCACTCTAATGTAACATCTTTAACAACCCAGGTGTTTTTAACACATTCTCAACCTGCCACATAATAAAGACTCTTTGTTTTTAAATGTGAAGTCTTCAAACCAAACTGAAGTAGCCTCTGATGACACTGACTGGAGGTATTTTCTCACACTTGACAAAGCTCCTTTAGAGCCACTGAAGACATTACACAACCATATTCACAGGCTGAGTAGGCGTTAGAGTGATGAGTTAACTGGTCTTATGCACTCATTGAATAGATGGAGCGCTTAGCACTTATACCGAAGTCACTGAAGCCTTATTGATAACACTTCACTTCTAAGTTGCATTGGACTGATGAGTCTGCAAATGAATACATGTAATGTGAATGTGAATCTTGCTTTGTTAAAAGGAAATGAGTTCTCCTTTACAGTAAATGTTTTGCTCCAAGTACCTCCAGCAAATAATGAAACTTTGACTTGCCAATACACAAATAATGCCAGTTAAGAGAAACTGCAGACAAATTTCCACATTGTATGGAAATCAACAAATGTCTGGAGCAAATAATTTTTAAAGCACTTTTGGCCAAAATAATAAGACTGACTGTACCTTAACATGCGCGCGTAATAAAACCATTTGGTTTCCCAGGCAGTACACATATCCACACATCCTCACATTTACATGAGAGAGCATGAATGTGTTAATCTTAAACACCCCCCCCCCCCCCCCCAAAACCTAACCGTCTCCAATCATACACATCCACTCGCTCTAAATAAGGAGCCTCTGATCAGTGCAAACAGCTTGATAAACCGGAGAACTGCCCATGTTTAAACTCCTTTTCATAACGTCTGTCTGCCTCTCTCCGTGTCTCACCACAGTCTCTCCTGGCATGTGTGTTTGTTCGGCCAAGGACATTAATGCACTTATGTACATGTTGGCCTCAGTAAATGTCAAGGGTTCCTCTCAGACAGCTCTGTCTGAACCTGTCCTCGGGCCGTCTTACTGTAAAATTGAGGAATGTCCATTGGTGAGGTGAGGAGAGGAGAGATTAGTTTAAATTGTGTGGGAGAGAGGAGGCTGGCAAGAGTTTCATCTATGCCCAGAGATTACTTGAGGGGAGCTACTAAGCAGCTAGATTATATACATAGCATGTGGAGTAAATGAAGAGCAGAAGGAAGTCAGTATGAAGCGAACATGAGGGAGGGGAAAAGAGAGTGAGAAGCAGAGAAAGGTTTCTTTGATGTCTCTTGTCCCCTCAGGTGATTCTCCCTCCCATTCATTAGGGGCCCATTTCCCCAGAACCTTCCTGTCGACGTGCCATCTGGAAAGCCTTAAAAAAAAACAACAAAAAAAAAAAAACAACAACAACAAAACAACAAAAAAACTACTCTTCTACTCCACTACAAGCATCCCATGTTCACGCCACCCACCCTCCCACCACATTCACCAGTCTCCCCTCTCCCTTTCTGCTCTCCGCTGTGCCTTAAAGTGTCCCACTTCTTCACAGTTAGGTTTGATTGTATCAGATGAAACGTTCCTCCGCTGGGAAAATGGGTCACATCAACAGCAGAGACGATAGATAGATAGATAGATAGATAGATAGATAGATAGATAGATAGATAGATAGATAGATAGATAGATAGATAGATAGATAGATAGATAGATAGATAGATAGATGGATGGATGGATGGATGGATAGATGGATGGATGGATGGATGGATGGATGGATGGATGGATGGATGGATGGATGGAAACTCCACCAAACACTAAACATAGTTTAGAATTTGCTGAAGTTCAAAAAAGAGCTAAATGAGGTCAGCTGGTCAGTTTTTATCAGGATAAGCTTTCATCATATCACAGACAGCAATAGGAGCAGTCCAGAAATACGTTTGAGTCAATTTAGAAGCCGAAAGCTGCAGCAATATATTCAGCCGATATATTTTGTCAACAGAGAGTAGGTTTATATCACAACTCTACAAATGCTGAGTAGCAAAACTCTGGGTCACAATGATTAAGTCTAATGGATCCCTTTCATGTTCATCAGTTGATATAGAGCCATTCATGTGGAGAAAAAAAAAGTCCAGTATCAGTCAAGCAGAAGAATAAGCAGATGCGGTTTGTTAGGATTTAAAATGCCTATCATCTGTCAGCCATCTAAACAAGTTAGCCTAATTGAATCCAAAATGCACAGTGGGTGTGACAAAAACATTGAATTTAGCAATGCTTGGCAGAGTTAATACCAATCTGTGATCCACAGAAAGATTTATCAGTCCCATAAACCAGTGACACAATAACAAACATAACCCACTTCCACTTTGTGCGCACACAGAGCACAAATGAGAACTTAGCGGACACTCCCTCATTCACAACACAATGAAAAGCCACAGTACAGTTCAGATAGGTTGTAGCTTATCCCTGCATAACGATGGCAACAGTATCATAAATCTTCATTTGTGCAGGAAGACACTCCCTTTGTGACACAGCTTTTCCAGATAATTTCATAACACAACAATTATGAACAGCTAATAGTAGAGATGGCAAACAAGCAAGGTAGACACAAAATGACTAAATCCAGTGTGTCCAAGAGTAACATCTGCTCATCTCACAGCTGGAGCCACTCACCTTCACCGCACAAGCGCACACTTTTCTAATTCTTGTCACTTGTGTCTATGGCGTTTCTCAGCCCTGTCCTACAGCAGTACTTAGAAAGTGCTTTTGAGTGGGGAAAGATGTTAATGAATGTGAGCCGGAGCTCATTACTTCCCTCTTCCTGCTGGACAGTAAACCACCACGCAGCAGTTAGATTTCTCAACTGCAGCATGTCTCACACAAAGGTAAAAGGCTTGTGCTTCGGCTTCCAGCACTTAAATTGGATCTTAGCAATTTTCAGAGCAATAACCGCAACTGAACCAGCTCAATAATCTGCTGTTGACAATTTATACTGGTTTTATGTCAGAGAAATTGACTGTCAGCCCCTGAGGCAATGCACGATTTAGTGCTGTTCATAAGGTCTCTATTTAACCTAATAGATTTTAGTACAGCTGCCTCATCTAGATGAGAAAAAGGCAAATGTAATACCATCAGAGGTAATTTGTCAACGTGCTGCAGGGGCGTTACATCATGGTGGTTGAAATGTCACTGGGTAAATGTCTAAAGAGATTCTGTTATCTGATCTGTGAAATATGATAATACATGCAGTCTGTACAACAACAGAAAGCCAGAACACACACACACACATCTAGGACACTTACACACTTGTAATGAGCATCATAAAAGGGAGTAACTTTATCTTCCAGGCACAGTCAGCACATATATGTCACCATGTATCACATCACTTAGTCATTCATATGAGTGAAGTAATTAAAATACTGCATGTAACATAATCTCCAGTTTTATTCTTCCAATACAGGAAAGAAAAAACTGCTGTGGCAGCTTGAAAAGCAGATATTTCAGGGTGCTAGGTTCCTCTTAGTGAATGCACTAAGCAGGATTAGAGCCGTTTTCTCTGATAAAATCTCCAGCCCGCTCAGTATGCTGTGTTTACTGTATGCATGTGAGTGAGGTGCAGACTGTGCAAAAGCCCGCACTTTCACTGAGTGCACATAATGTTATTATCTGGCTCTACCTGCTACAAATTACCTTATGTTTTTTTTTTGTTTTGTTTTGTTTCCCCACCATCATGGTATTTTACTTTCATCTGACCAAAAGCATGACTCACACATTAACAACCTAGCGTGGTTTTCACGATATTTGTTGTTTCATTTTTATTATGAGTGCCAGAAATGTGTGCGTCCACTTAATGAATGAGTTCATCACACAGAGAAGCCAAATGCACTCACATTTTCTTTGCCAATGTTAACTTCATAGTCAACATCAGCCAACAAAGTGTGAGAAGGGACCAATGTAACTTGATTTAATGATAATTTATATTTGTTTTTGGACTCCTCGTGGAACACACCGTGAAATCTCCTGCAAATATATCAAACAAGAAGATCAAACTGGGCAGAGTCACAGAACACTGCAAACTCACACTAGGCACACTATTAAAATGTCACTATTATTCTTATACATCACGGTTGTGTTGGCGGGCTCAATCTGTGCTGGACACTGTGAACATGCCCTCTCACCTCCTGGTCCGGTCCGGTCCGGTCCTGGGTTCAGTCCACCCTGAGCGGAGGTTTTGTTTGGTCCCGGTGCGGCGGTCCAGGTCCAGTCCTGAAGACCTCCACCAGTCCGCAGACGACACTTCAGGAGCGCAGGAGCAGGCGTGAGCGTTTGTACCGCGGAGAGCCGTGAAGCGCACTGGAGAGAAGCACAATGACACCGGAAGATGAGGGCTTCCGTCGTCAAAATAAAAAACTTCACCCCACGAAAGTTATTTTAACCACATTTTTTCATTATTAATAGGCTACATCTGCAATTATCATCACCACCTGTTATATTTGATACAGTAGATGTTGGTATGAAGGATCTGTATCTTAAGGAGGCCGAGGTCTGGCTGGATGTAAACAACCTTTTTTTTTTTTTGATGATGTTCATTTCACTTCCATTTTTATCTTTGGTTTTTTTAGTTCATGCAGGGCAGCATAAACACATGAAATATGTGCACAGTGACTGAACAACCTGCGTTGCTGTACGATGAAAGGTTCAAGCTTTGGCCTGAATTCGAAACTGTGACTGATTGTATTGTGTCATCTGTAGTTTTATTACTTTGACCCAATTAAACATAATTGCCAATAACGTGAATGTTACCCCTGTGCTGACTTTGGTGGTATCACTTTGCTCATCGAGGTCTGTTCTGTCACAGATGTCCAGCCCCCCAAAGCACACACACAACAACACACAACTCCACCCTGCTCACTCTGCACTGAGCACCTGACACAGATGGGCCGGAGGAGGACACTCTGCTGGGGGCTGACTCTGCACTCGCTCCACTTTTCCATCTCAGCACTTCATTAGCTCATACTATCATGCAATACATTGTAATTTGATAGAATATAATTGCCGTTTGCTAAAAAAAAAACAAAAAACTGTAGGTTTGCAGATCTTTTGGAGCTGGAGTACAGTGGGTTGTGAGCTGTGGTTTTGTTTTGTTTTTTTTTAATTAAAGCCTATGATGATAAACAACTGGGTTGCCAGGAAATGAACACAACAGTGCAGTGTTGCTGTTACTGAGGTTAGGTGCAGAATATTAGACACATCGATATCACACATCTTAGGTACTACACTGCCTGTATGCCGAAACATATTATTTTATATTAAACCACCATAACACTAAATCTATATTGCCCAGTTATGAAACATCCAAAAATCTGTTTTGTTTTTGGTTGTTTTAGGAGCAAACAAGAACAAGTCTAAATTGGTTAATTTGGGGTTTGT
This sequence comes from Echeneis naucrates, assembly GCF_900963305.1. NCBI lineage: Eukaryota > Metazoa > Chordata > Actinopteri > Carangiformes > Echeneidae > Echeneis > Echeneis naucrates. The sequence continues at coordinate 14,733,952 of NC_042522.1, read as the reverse complement.
TTGGTGCGGTTGAGCTAAAAAAAGTAACCTGTCATCATGGATCACTCACCACCTTTCTTTTTTAGCTGTCTCAAACGTCCAAAGTCAGAGATGGATCCAGCAGGGTGACTTGGACTAAGACGTTGTCGGTTGATAATCCTATTTATTAGCACATTTCACAAGAGTAGGAACAGTCAGTAAAGGAAGACAAATAACATAGTTCCCATCTATAAACTCTTGTAATGCATGAACATGAACAGCATGCACTGGGTGGCGCAGCAGCCTGTCTTATTTTGAAGGCTTGAGGCAGCATCCTGTTGTAGTAACACAGTGAGCTTGACTCTGGCGCTCCCTCCGTGCAGGTCCGGCGGTCCACCCAGCTCTCCGCCTCCCCCCTCCCCGCTCTCACATAAAGACAGCCTTGTTAGTTGCTTCAAGACACCGTTACAGCAGCAGGAAACACTGCTGCCTTTCATTTCATGAAGCCAACAAGAAATCCGACGGACTCCGACATCCAGATCCGTCTTAATTTAAGCTGAGCCGGGGGCCGCGCTCTGCGGGGTCCCGCTCAGGCAGCAGTGAGATTTCCTTCACTTCATCTGCAGCAGTTTTTCAAGGAAAAGTAACAGGGTGAAAGTCATGCTTTCCAAGTTTGAGCAAAATAAAACCACAAAGGTAATAGCGCCGTGCTGAGGAATAAAGCCTGCGTCAAAGTGTTTGTTACTGAGGCCCTGATCACCATCAGGACCTCTGGACATCAGGCCTCCCTGACTGGAATTGAAATTTTCCATTGAAAAGTGCATCCTGAGCGGTTCTGTGGAGTGGAGGGGTCATCTCTTAGCACCACGCTCCTTTCTGTTCCATATTGGATCATAATTGGCTTCACGAGTGATACCCATGGCCTGAAATGTGTTTGTACGCTGACACAAAGTGAAGCAACAGGGCCATGAACACAAACATGTCAATCACTCACCGCAGAGAGACACACACTGAAAGAAACTTTCAGGTCATTATGTCTCTGATTTGCTTTCAGCACTTCCAGCAGAAACCTTTTGTGTGTCTGCATAGCTGTTTTTCATCCCTTTGTAAATGTGTCCGTGGTCATTTTGTGTCTCTATTTGGTTGTTCTTGGTTTTCAGTGGGTTGTTCTTGTTTTGTTGCAGTTGAGTTTTTAGTCATTTTGTGTGTGGTGTTTGTGTAGTCGTCTTTGATTTGTTTTATTTTGTGGTCATTTAATGCCTCTGAATTATCGTGTTGTGAAATCCCTCCACTGAAGAAGGCAGTCCAAAAAAAAAAGAAAAAAAAAAAAAAAAGAAGAAGTCTGTTTCTGTTTCAACTACAGATATTCTTTGGCATGGTGTTTTTTGAACTGATTTTTTGGTACTTTTTTTGTCTTGGTGCCAAATTTATTGAGGTGTTTTACATCTACTTGTCAGCATTTTGAGTGACGGTAATTTTATTTGAACCTTCTGATTTCTCGGGCCTCTGGGCATGTTTATTTACCGTAAGGTGAATAAAAAAAGGTCTTCTATCACACAGCACTTACATCATTCTGCACAGTGAAACTCATCCACTTGGGTGAAGCAACAACATTAACCTTTAGTGAAGTAGAATCTTTTAAGATAAGAAACCACATCCCCATGTGTTTGTGATAAACAGTCATCAGTGCTAGTGGTGCGATAAACTGTCCCAAATGAAGGTGAGGGTAAAATTATTTAACACCGTTTCCGTGTGTGACTATGTACTGACACCACGTGGTAGATTTTTAAACTGCAAGAGGCAAAAAAAAAAAAAAAAAAAAACTATGATGCAAACTAGATCAATACAGCTCAGCTTCTGTGGATACACACTCATCAGCGCTGCAGTGAATTTCTGCAGGTGTTTGGCGTGAAAAGCCAATTTGAATTTTGAGTTTGTGTCTCTCCTTCGCATTGAGGAGTTGCATCATTTCACTCAGTGATGGGCGAAGAGCCCCCAGGAAAGCTCCTTCTCTCCACAGCCCTGTGATCAAGGACGCCATAAACACACCTGATTCTACCTGGAGAGCTGCACGTACTCCTGAGTGAAGCCTCGGGACTCTGCCTGGTGAGACACGGAGTTCTTTGAAGACTCGCAGCATTTAATAATGAAGCAGACAGACCTGAGGAGACAGGCCGGTGCAGGCTCATCATAAGTTCATCACACATATTGGATGGTTTTATCAACAAAGAGATAATTGCAGCATCAGTGCACACAAGGGGAAAAGGCAATTAGGATTGAAGGATGAGAATGTGCTAGCAAGTTGGAAACAAGGTCCTGCGGGCTCTTGGCGCCTTAATGAGGCAAAAGGGAATTAAATTGTTGATATGTTTACGCTCTTTCGTGTTATGACAGACAATAAAAATAAGTCTGCAACCAAAATCACGCAATATACCCATATATATCTTTAATATGAATAACCAGTCTTAGCAACTCAAAAACAAAATATAAAAATATACAGGCAGTTCAAAGTAGAACTACAAGTCAAACTTTTGTGAATTTATAGAAAAGCAAGCTCTCTGGAAAGAAGATATTTAATATCAGTAAGATTTAGCTGTATGTTTCATTAGTGCAATAGCTTCAAGAGCATATAACCTTTACTTTTAAATAACTGCAAAGCTACTGTAGCTGTTTCCATGAAGCAAAGCTTCATATGTGGACCACAACAGACATGCCTGAGAGTTATCTTAAATGCATAGGATGGTTAGATTTAAAAAAGCCTCATAAAAGCACAAGTTGTGAGCAGCTGAATCATCATCTCATCAACAATCTTCGCAGATTGTTTCATTTGAAGGGGTTCACGTGTTACTACAACTAAAGTGAATGTAGAAGGACTTTTTTTGCTCAGTGCTCTCTGTGGTTTCTTTCAGCCCATGTGAAGAGATGCAGTGGCCTTTTTTTTTTTTTTTTTTTTTTTTAACTCGTCACCGTTTTCTAACCCTTAAAGTTCTGAAAGATCTCAGCAGCATCCAACCAGGACCTGAAGCAGGCAAGGCCTCGGTCTCTGATCTGCTTCCTGCCCTTGTCTGTGATCACGTCGCCGTTTTCCTTCACGATCACCAGTTTGGGCACCGCTGTGATCTTGTAGCGCTGCTTCAACTCGCTGAGAAAGGCAAGGATACACATTTGTTATTACAACAAACAACAACAACGCAAAATTTTGAATAATTGCTGCTCCTTTTTTTCTTCTACTCTGCACACACATATATATATATATATACACACGTGTGTGTATGTGTGACAACAGGGAACATAAAAATATATTCACTCAGGTCTGGTTTAAGATAGACATGCTTTATGTAGTTGATGTATAAAATGTATTGTGTTTAGTGGATATATAGTGTAACAATTACCTAAGAAGTATTCAACGAGTTTCTTGATTTATGGACAAATTTACCAGCAAATATTTAGATTGTTGATTTTCACAAGTTTTTCCACACATAAACCCCCGCCCAAAAAATACATTTCTGCTCTGGGATTCTGTGATTCAGCATTTTGTTTTTTCTTTTTAATTAATGAAGAAAGTGATTATGCGATTAATTAAAAATGTGAACAATCATGAGTTGTAGCATTCATTATACTGCTCAATGGCAATTTAACCGAATTCAACCTAATAGTGTCTGCTTTTACAGCCATCTGTTTAATAAACAATATTCACAAAATCCTGGATTCAATCCAACCAGGGCTATGACAGGTAAATATGTGAGAGCACACCATTTAATTAAATAAAACGCTGAATCGATCGATTTAAAGTCGCTTTTTAGACTCAGCTGTGGCAGGAAGTTAGTCTAATCTCTGAGAGGTGACCCTCAGAGGGAGTTTACATAAGCTGCATGGAGCACAGCACACCTAATAAGATAAACTGACAACGGGGGTTAAATCCTAATGACATATAAGAAAAACAAAACGGAACAAACTGCAGCTAATTACATATTTCACGCATTACACCGATCTCCAAATCTTTGCGCAAACTATTTAAGAGAAAGTGAAACTGCAGAGCTAAAGTGTCTAACTTGGTCAGGTTTCTGGTGGTGTTGTGATACTGACTGCCTATAGTCGTCCGTCCACGGCAGAGCCAGCCAGTCTCCGTGCAGGTCGTGATAATATTCAACCATGTCGTCGCTGGACTTGTCCGAGGAGATGAAGACTATTTCAAACTGAGCCGGCGGTTCGCTCTCGTCCACCAGCTCCGTGTAGAAATCGCACAGGATGGGGGTGAAGTCCCGGCAGGGCGGACACCAGCCTGCGGAGAAGTAGATCCCCACCACCTTGTTCCTCAGAGCCTCCTCCGGGTCCACCAGGTCCCCGTCCTTGTTGAGGAGAGTCCGGCCGGCGAACACCTCCACCATGTCTGTCGCAGCTCCGAGCGGAGCTTTAGCTCATTTCCGGGTCTTAGGCTTTCAAACACCGGAGCGACGTCGTCTCTTCTCCGCTGATGTTTACCTTTCACAGAAAGCTCCTTACTGCCGGTGTGTCAACCGATTTGGTTCCCCCCAAATTCCTGTTCCCCTTTACGCCGATTTACTGCTGAGTCGTGCGTAGTTGCTAAGTTACCGTGCGTAGTTAAAGAAGAAACGCAAATAGAAACACAGCTGGGTGTACGGAAAGCGCAATGGGACAAGCCAATGTGTAGGTTACTAGTATTGTATTTATTATATAAAAAATAAATTGAGAATGCATTTGTTCGGCCATTCTTTGTCAATCTTTGTGTAAATGGATGCCAGCTAGCAACCTAGTAGCCTAGGTTAAGTAAACTTAACTGCCGGATCACTTACACTAGTTAGTCGCTTCGAAATGGACTGCTAGCTAACTGGTTAGCTAACTGGTTAGCATGCTCGGCTGACGAACTGATGACATTATTTTTGACGTATAACGTTACTATTGCTTACCATTTATTTGGAAACAGTCAGAGCGCCTGCGAATGACACATTTCTGCTCCTCGGAAATACCCACCGGATAGTGGCTGTATTTTTCATAATTCACGAACTCATTGAACACAAGTTTTTCCCTTTTACCATAAAGAACATACACTCACATGACAAACGCTCATCCTGGCCGCCCTTTGGGAAACTGGGTTGGGAATTAGTTTATGTCATGCAGTAAGTGCATGATTTATACGAAAGTCAATGATCCATCCACTGAACACTTCAAATATTTTTTTCCCTGAAAGCCTACAGATTATCTGTTATCTCTTGCACGACATGCCCATAAAAAAAAATTATCATTGATCGATAAACCAGTTAAACTGTAGCAAATACACAAGAAAAATTCAGCAACAAAGCATGGTATTTATTTACTCTAAAAATGATTAGCAAATCAACAGGCGTGGACTCGGAGCGAAGAAAAAATGTCACGTGGGATGCTTGAGCCAATCACAGCCCACTCTGGGTGTTACGTCATCACGGTTAGGTCAGGTGACGTAAATGTGAAATGGTGAAGTAGCGCAAATGTATGCCGCCCCGCCCTGCACCTAGGTGGGAGGGGTTCGATTCCCGGCTAGGGGAGGTGATGTGAATGTACAATGTAATGTGTAATGTAAGGTAACCCCGGGGTTAAGTGATGACAATGTTAATATGTATACATGATGTAAATGTAATGTAATGTTGAATATGAATGTAAATGTATGTAATGTAATGTGTATGTAAAGGTCCATTCCCGGTGCGGGCACCTGAACTTGTCTACGGAGTTAATTGGTTATGAGTATTGGACTGGGCTAATGCAGATACGGCGCCCCCCCCAGGACCTAGGCCGAACCACACCAGACCGGAGACAGGAGGCGTCCACAGACTAGACCAGGAAAGCGAACAAAACACTTGTTGAACTATTTTTAGTGAAAGATTATGTAATATTTCAGTATATTAACTTGTTTTCTTCCTAATTGTAACCGATCCTTCCTTCACCGCCCCCCTTGGTTACTGTTGCTATGCTAGCCAGCTGTCTGAAGTTCGGTAGGAAAATGTCCAGTCAGCATCATTTCCAGTGATCAGAAAGGAAAAGAAAGAAGAATAAGACATTTTCTATACAAATGTTTTTTTAAAAAGGTTGTGACCTTCAGTTCGTGAATTATGAAACATACGGACACTGTCCGGTGGGTGTTTCCGAGGAGCAGAAATGTGTCATTCGCAGGCGCTCTGCCCGTTTCCAAATAAATTGTAAGCAATAGTAACGTTATACGTCAAAAATAATTTCATCAATTCGTCAGCCGAGCATGCTAACCAGTTAGCTAACCAGTTAGCTAGCAGTCCACTTCGAATCGACTAACTAGTGTAAGTGATCCGGCAGTTAAGTTTACTTAACCTAGGCTACTCTCACACAGATATGCTAGCTGGCATCCATTTACACAAAGATTGACAAAGAATGGCCGAACAGATGCATTTTCAATTTATTTTTTATATAATAAATACCATACCAGTAGCCTACACATTGGCTTTTTCCATTTCGCTTTCCGTACACCCAGCTGTGTTTCTTCCTTAAGTACGCAGGGCAACTTACCAACTACGCCCGACTCAGCAGTAAATCAGCGTAAGGGGGGAACCAAATCGGTTAACACACCGGTCCCGGTAATCAGCTGCGGACCAATGAGGACTGTGTTGTGGCTCGTTAACCACGTGGATCTCTAAAAGGGGAGCGACCCGCTGGTGGTCACGTGTCCGTGAGCGGCAGATGGCACGACATTTCACACCACTTTCCGGCAGTGCTCTCCTACGCATGCGTAGTTTGGTGTTTTGTTTTCTTTTTTACATACAAGAAACTTTTCAGTTTTTTGTTTCAAATAAAATGATCCACACAACAGCAGCAACCTTAAAAGTACACCTAAAGATAAATTTATAGTATAACTATGCAAAGGAACATTATAAAAGAAAGAAAGAAAAGCAATTAAAAATGTGTTGTAAAAACTGCAACCCGCAAATAGAATAAAAGTAGATTTAAAAAAAGAGTAAACAGTACAATTATGTACAGGAATAACTACAGGACAAATTCATACACTTATTGTAATTTGTTTCATTTATCTAATATTAGTCTGACTGCTACCTTGTCTCTTTTCTATTTTTAGCCCCAAAAAAGTGATTATCATAATAACTTTTTCAGATTCAGAGACATTTGATGCCTTTCTGGTAGATTCAAATGTTCACAGTGAGAATGATCACTCCAGCTTCTTTCTGAGAAAGTGAAGATGTGTTACAACTGCCCCTGGATTCCTCTTGTGTAAAGCACAAGTAGAGGGTCATTTCGCTTCCTTTTCTCTTCAGAAGAGAAGGCCTGAGGTCATTTGGAAAGAAACCCGGCCACTCCTCTCTTACTGAGCTTTTGCTGCCCATCAGTGGAGTCAACGGCTGTGTTGAGAAGCAGAAGGAAACTGAAGGAATTGTTTTCTTCCACAACTATTTCTAACAACATGACGTCTAATTCTAATTTATCCAACATGCGACGGCTGGTTGAGCAGCTCAAGCTTGAGGCCAGCGTGGAGCGAATTAAGGTAAATGATAATGATATCTCTCAAAGGTTTTGAAGTTTATGGTTTATAGACCTGTTTTTCTTGATTGACCGATGTATTATGTATAAGACATTAGATGCTCACATGGGTCTTCTATTTTATACAGAATTATTATTTTCTTTGTCTGTGGGAAAGTTGATCATTTATTTGGCCATTAATAAGAATACATTTGTCAATAGATTGCAACAAATAATTGTCCAGCAACAGACTTGCTTTGTCTTTTTAAATCATATGCTTATTGCTGTTATCCATTGAGAAATTGTAAAATAAAACAATATGTCTACATTTAAATGTTTTAGCTAGTAATTTCAAAATATCTTGTATGATAGTATTTGTTCATTTTAATTAGACAATGATGTGGACTTCCAGATTACCTGCAGCCCCCTTTGAACAACCTGGCAATCCCAAAAGCATTTCTTATTATTGGCCTATAACTGATCTATAAATTCTTAATCTCTGAGTTCATACATATAAACCCTGTACCAGTGACTTGCCAAAAAAGGGATAGCACGTAAATAAGTTTTTCTGTGTTTGTATTTGCAGGTGTCCCAAGCGGCTGCAGAGCTCCAGCAGTACTGTCTGCAGAATGCAAGCAAAGACGCCCTGCTGGTTGGAGTGCCCACGGGCAGCAACCCTTTCAGAGAGCCGCGCTCCTGCGCTGTGGTGTGAAGGTCAGAGTCCGCTAAATTCACAACCTTTATTTGTAAGTGAAAGCATCTGACCTTGATTGTCAATTTTCAAATGAAGAATAAAAAGTTTCGTACCTTTTACAGAAGAAGCGGACACATCTGTGGCATCTCACTCACAGGAGAAGAAAAATATGTTTGATTGTTGTTTTTGTATGATTTTACTGTCATATTTTTGATCCTAAAAAAAAAAATAAATCAAGAAATACATTTAGTTTTTTCATAAAAAATGTCTTTTTCTACTTTTACTCATTAAAAGGCACTACCTACTTCAACTGACTGCTTATTGCAATACCTTTTTCTGAATAAGCATGATCACTGCTTTCCACAGTAGACAGAATTATATACTGATCATTAATGGATTAAACAAAGTGGATGTTTATAGCGAGACTCTAAATTACACACTGGAATCTCACGGCGTCAGAGCTTCCTGATGTTCAGTCTAAGTTAGGAGTGCAGGCAGAGAAAGGAAACTGGCTCTTCCTGCCCAAAACTGCAGACACTCAGTGCATAGTTACACTTCAAGTGGCCTTTGTGCTTTTTAAAGCATTTTGGTTTTATTCATACATATTCATACTATACCAACAAGATCTTGCCGGATTAGAATGTGTCATTATGGCATAGAAATTGGATTACATGCATCATGTTGCCCATTTTATTTGACTGTGTTTAATTTCAGAACCTGTTTATTTTATGTATGTGCATATTTACTGTTTAACATCTTCTTGTATAGACATATGAGGAAGTAGATTCCCCCAGAAACAATCAATATCAACCTAAAAGAACAAGTCTAGCCAGTCATGAGATGACTCCCTTCTTGGTCACTTCCTTTTCCTTTCCCCTTCTGGACGAGTCTCAATTTGTTTCCCTTTTTCTTGCCTCCTTGCCCAACAACCTTCATTGAATACACAACAAGAGGACAACATGCTCCTGCTTTATGGAGATATTAGGATGAAATAATTTCCATGGGCATTTTTTTAACGATATGAAAAGAAAATAGAGAAAATAAAATGATCTGTAATGTGAAATAATCTGAAATATTTTATATTTGGGCAGATTTTGGTCAACTTTAGTTAATAAATCTCACCATGTCCTCCAATTACTTTTTGCAACGATCATCATATTCAGTATTCCCTCATTATATCTGTTGCCAAGTGTTATAAATTCTACACAAAAGCCAAAATGTTCATTGATATATATATATGTTTTTTCAAACATTTGAATTATGTTTTCGCAAAACATCTCGTACTCTTTTACTTCTATGGTGGCATTTCAGCGGTTTATGGTTTGCAGTGTGGGTTGTCATTTTCTCAAATGCGGATTTCATCATCGGAAAGACAGCACAAAACATTGGCAACATTAATGAATAAGTAAGGTGTGAGAGTAGTCATTAAATTAATGAAGTAGTGTCAATTTATGCCATCTACTGGTGATATTTAGAAACTGATGATAAAAACTGTCACTTTTTCCAATTCAGCACAGCCATTGATAAGAGCTGCACTCAAAGACTTTACCTTAGTGAAACAAACAATATAGCAGTTACAGTTACAATGATAAATGTATGGGTCATAGGTGTATGAACAAACAAAGTGAAAAAGCTGCATGTAAGTTGTATATTATTTATAATGTTTTGGTAGATATTAATCACTTAAAAGAGGAGCACTTTATTTATCCCATGTATGGGAAATTCACTTACATGTGAATATGTAATTAGCTGTTCTGTAATTCTGTTATTCAGAGGCTCCTCCATTTGGAAGGAAGGAGAAATCTAGGAAGGAAATCTATTAGTCTATTAGTTAGCTGACCTGAAGGACATTGAAATGGAGCGTTTGTATTCTTCAGTGTCGGCTGTTAAACAAGTTGTATTTTTTATTGTCACTGATTGCCCTGCCTGTCATTTCATTAGGAAAAAGAATGTTAGATATAAAGGTGCAGTTTTTTCTTTGAGGAGGAAACCGCCTGAGCTCATTGAATGGACTGGCATTCTCCTTTAAAGTTGTGGGCGGGGAGCAGAGAGAAGAGTTGAGTTTCGGTGCCAACCCCCTTTCTATTCTCACATACACTGCACTTGCAGCACAGTCACAGCTCAGCGAGCCGCTCTGGACTGGATATGTACTTTGGTTAGGACCAAACCTGCCCCGTCTGACTATGAGCTTTACAGCCACCAATGAAGGACCAAAATACGAGCCACCACTGGGGAACTTTAACAGCTTGTTTACAGGTTTTTCAAAGGTCATTGACCCCTGAGAAAGGTTTGATCCTGTTCGACCTGTACCTACCAATGACACTGAACTTCATTCTTTTGGATGAGCAATTGCATGAAGTAAGGAGATGGCTAAGGTGTACAGACTCTGTGTGGGAATACTAACAGGTAAGACTTACTTTTCTCTTATCCTCTTAATTGATTCAAACCTCAGCTTCTCTCAACATAGAGTTTTGTAGAACCACAAACACAAAAGGATGTTTGCCCATTATTAGTATTAGCACATGTTCTATACGGTACCCCTGGATATGTATTGATTTCACAGTTGGTGTATGTTTTTCAACAACTTATGGCTGTTAAAATAAGATGCCACATCTGATTTGAAAACATTACTCTAACTGCTATATTTTAGCGTTGGTTAATGGTTAATGATTGAATGAGGAGTCCACACAACAGCAATATATCCCTTGAGATTACTAATCATTGTCAAAACAGACTTCCTCAGCCTAGAATGAAATGCGCCATTTGGGATATATCCTTATGTTTATATATGTATATATTTATATATATATTTAAACTATTATTCGATCAACATGCTTCGGGGATGACTGGGGTTAGTCATTGTGGTTTGTGTTTAGATTAGTCAAGGTGTGTGTTGTATTGAAATACACTCACTGAGAGGCATGAACAAAGGAAATAAAAGTCTGATTGGCATCATGACTCACCACCAATAACTCAGATTGTGATCATATTTTGTTTTGTTTTTGTCTTTTTCTCTTTTATGTAGCTCCTATACAGTAGGTGGCCACATACTGGTTTAAATACTTGACCGTGGTGCACCTGCATGTATTTATGTGCTTGTTGCAAGTATCTAAGTTTGGATGTGTGAAGGGCTTTTGTGCATTTTGTGTTTGTGGCTGCAGCTCTGGCCTTATGCAAACACTGCCTGGCACAGGGGAATGCCACCGACAAGTCTGCCAATGGAACTGTGTCCTACTGTCATCACCACGGCAACAGAGACAATTGCACAGGTAGATATGGACAGGAGGAGAGGGGCGGTTCCTTCGCTGTGTCATAAATGGTTGGCTGCTTTTAGGGTTTAAGGTGGAGGTTAAATAGAAGAATGGGCAAAGCACAGATGTGGTTATAAACAAGCAAACACAATTGTGAATAGACACACCTCACAGGAAAGAAAAAAAAATACAGTCATACTACAGACTGTCCAGAGAGCAGAACTGGCGCACATACCTGTATTCTGTATACTAGCACAAGCATTTAGGCTACAAAAGGTCGACCCTTCCCAAGGCCACAGCGGCCTCCATAACACGGAAAGACAGCCTTGTCTCTTCTTAGAGCTGGCTGCGGGGCCAAACTGAGGTGACAAGCCTTTGTGAGGGAGGTGACCACGAGCCTGAGTGTCATTCTGGCTGAGGTCCAGAAGCTACACTCCAATGATCCCAGCAGTATGGCAAAGGGTCCAGACAGAAACCTCTCCTCAGTGGAGTTTCTAAAAAAAGCACCTCAGACTGTGAGAAACACAATTCTTTGGTCTAATGAAACTGGCCTTAATTCTAAGCATCATGTTTGGAGAACTCAATAGCCGCCTAAGATCTTCACAATGATGAAGTGTACCCAGTACCCAGAGTACCCAGAACCTCAAACTGACACAACAGACCCTGAGAGGATGAGAACCACGTGTACAGAGTTTCTCACTATGTGACATTGTCGGCAGGATCAACTGGCTCTGCTGGCAATTTGTTGTAACTTTGGGATTAGTGGCATGAGCGTTTATGTCATCATAAGACTCAAAGCGCTTCTATAATAAACGGCAATAACACAAAAGAGAAAGACACAATTTCTTCAAAGAATGCATAAAGAAAATCTGCAGAGAGTCATTTCAGCAAATACTGAAAATTCAGCTTTCAATTACGTTCAACTGTCTTTTTAAGTCCTTCCATGCTTTTAGTGATAAATTGGGTATGGGCTGTAAGCTTGCAACAGCTGTTTATAAGCACAAATAAACATTGCTTTTTTTTTTTTTTTCATCACAAGCCAAAGATGCCCTCTAAGAAATGAATTACTCAATAATTAGGTGAGGACAACACATCAATTATGCATGGAATGGAACATGGGTATCCCAAACTATTCCTTTAAACTTTGTAATTGGATAGTTTTCTTTTCAGCACTGAGGTCACAGCAGCAAGCCGAATATCATGTTTCAGCTAACAACAGAAGTGCCCTCTTTGATGTTACCTGAACAGCAGTTTGGCTTTATGAGCTCGTTTTCAAAGATAATCTCCCGGGAATGGATTGTAAAGATAGCAGCAGCCTGTAGTATGAGAAGAACAATCTGCAAATGGTGGTCAGAAGTTCAGCATTGTGGCAGCTGTGGGGCGTGTTAGGCTGGGCTACAGGAAGATAAATAATGCTAGAGACTTTTCAATCTGTCCCAACTGTATCATGTTTTTTATGTGCTGATGAGTTATATTAATTGTGATTAATGATTGATTATAACTTGATGACTACAGTTGTTTTTTTTTCCAGGCAGGGGATAATGAGGCTTCCCCTCAGGCTCGTATTGCAAAGTTTCTATTTATAATATCGGGCAATGCCAGGAGGTGAGGAGGTTAGAGAAGCACACAGAGCAAACATGACTCAGTTTCAAGACATAGATTAAAATTTTCAGAAAAATGTCTGCATTACGGCTAAAACTTAGATGAGAAGATTGATAGCCATCACATGTTCACTAAACAAAGATGTTCACATGCAAAGTGGTCCCAAAACTTTCCCTTACGACACTTACACTGTGAAGTAGATTTGAAATGTTGTACTTAATTAACAACAAAATGTGTTTAAAATGTGTTTTGTGTATGATTTATCCAGTAGACACAACAGATACAGGGCAGTGGAGTGGCCACTTCTCAAAATGTCCTGAAGAAGTAAAGCACTTCTGTGTCCATGGAGAGTGCCGTTACATTAAAGACCAGGAGGTTCCGTCGTGCAGGTGAGAAACTTCTACCGCAGAAAGGCAGAGATGATTATTGAAAAGCAGTTTGATGTCCGGAAAGAACAAATGGGAAGAAGAGCTCAATACAGATTGGATGTAAAAGAGATGATATGTTTTATTGTTTTCCTATTATAATGTTCTAAATGCTTCAGTGTATTCTCACAGTCCAAAAACAGAATTGTGAGGAAATAAAAGCTATTGGAGTGAAATTGTTTTCCCCCACAGGTGTCAGCGTGGTTACATCGGTGCCAGGTGTGAATACGTGGACTTGGACTGGCAGATCGGAGAGAAACGGCAAATAATCATTGCCTGTGTTATTGCAGGGCTTGTTTTGCTCATTCTCTTCGTCATATTCATTTGCCTCTGTTCACAGTAAGCCTTTTGTGTGTGTGTGTGTTTGCTTTAGAGTTCAGAGCATTTTCACAGTTCCATTTATATGTGCCAAATCGATAGTGCTTACCTGTGTGTTAGGTGAATGTGTATTATGAGACAGAAGCATGAGGCTAGAAAGAGGAAACAGCTTGTCCTTCGATACTTGTACATGTAGTTTGGTTAATAATCTCAAACACTGAGGCATCGTGATTATAAGCTCATGTCATTTTGGTAAATTCAGTTTCTGAAGCGTTAAAGTCCTCAGCTCACTGTTCGCTGCACAAATCAAAGATTTTCAGCAGTTTCTTACTGAAATGCACAAATGTACACAGACTTTGATTTTTACGACTGAAGAAACAAATATTTTGGAACACGGTTGCTGCAATATATTGTATATGTGGATACTTTGACTGGGGAAGTTTCAGAATAACTGATAATAGTTCGCGACCATCAGGCAGAGCGAGGCTGGTTATTTTCCCTTGACCCCAGTTTTGAAGCTGAGCCAAGCTAACCTATGGGCAGTAAACATGTGGTTTTCCCAAAGTGGCAGAGTTATTCTTATGCTATGGGTGATGTGGATGGCTTGTCTCGTTGTTTTCTCCTCCATATGATTGGACCTCTGTGATGAGCTGGTTTCTCCGTCAGTCGTAGGTGCAGATTGTGGAAGAGGAGAGCAAGACGAAGGGAGGAACCGAGGAACGGGACGGAGAAGCTCAACATGATGGATACCAGTGCAGCACACCCAACATTAACTCCAGACTCAACAGAGCCAGCTCCGCAGTACGAGGAGTGTGTATGAATACGTGTGCGTCCACAGCGAAATTGTTTAGATTTGTGGGATTTTTGCCTGTCATGTGACAGCTGCTGCCTTTTGTCTCACGAAGGCATCGTGCCATGGGAGGTGTCACTGGGCTGGACAGGACTGGGGCCTGCGCTCAGACATTTGTGGATAAAGTGTGTCTGCGGCTTGTTACATCAAGCAGGAGCACCAGAGCCTCTGTCCCTTCCCTTTAAAGGCAACCTTAAGTCGGAAACTTGTGATCTAAGCTGATGCCATGCTGGATTTAAAAAAACACAAACTGGGGATGAGTGCAGGGCTGGTTTTGAGCTGGCGGGGACACTTTTTTCCAAAAAGAAAAAGCGCAATAGGCACTTGTAGCCTGTTGTTAAGTGCTGCTGACTGCACAGCGTCAAATAAATTGTTGCTATGATGGAAAAAACTGTGACACCAGCTGGAAGCCGGTTATAAGAGTTGATTGTGTTATTGGTCTGTGTGAGAAAGAGGAGAACATGTGAGGAAAGGGATTGTGTGAAAACACAGTACGAGGCTCCATCTTCTCTTCAGGGCACTCTTGTCGCATGAATAAATCACTGAATGTACACAAAAACAAGTACCAGACGGAAAAGCATAATGTAGTCTTGTGTCATATAATTTCTACTTTGTTTACTGCTCTTCCCACAAATGCGCAATGTTGATGTTTCAAAACCCAAATCACAAAATCAACACTTATGACCCCTTATTTCTCTGCACGCAGCAGAATATTGTTACTTGTGAACATTAGCAATGCAAGAAGAGTCTCCTATATTATTAAAGGTTGTAGTTCAGGACTCTTGGTTTGGTCGAGGACAAGGAGAACTTGTGCAGGAGGCATTTTTGATCCGTATATTTGGAGCCAGGCAGCCTCCGAGCTACAGAAGCAGAACAGCCGAGCCTGTGTGTGGAAGCTCAACTGAGGTGAAAGTGCTCTACTGTGTGAGACAGTTTCCAAACTGCCAACCTTTCACTGGTTAAGAGTATCTGTGGGTGTATTAAGTCTGTATCTAAATGTAGAATCAGGAGAGTGAGAAGAAAGTCAGTGAAGTCTGCGCTTGCTGTTTATGTAAATAAACACGTCTATACTGTCCGTGTGCTGTCCATTTAAGTTCTTTTTCAAACAATTCAAAAGAGAAAGCGCTCCACAAGGATAGCCATCAACTTACTTGTGTTTGCTGAGAAATGTTGCTCAACTCGCCCTCAGTCTGCGGACAGAGCTCGCCACCGGTTCAGCTGAGAGTTGCTGACTTGCACTTGCACTCCTGCACAGTCTCATATTCTCCAGAACGCCCCATGAACTCTGCTGAAACCTTCGGTACAGAAGATCAGTGTCAACATCCTTCTTACTGAAACCCACACCAGTCATGATGTTGTTCCACAAACAAATTTTTTACTTGAATGATTATGATTAGTAAACCACAGTGGCCCTTATGTGATTGTGCTGTGATAGTGTAATGTTGTTGTCTTGCTATGGGGAAGTACTGCCGGCCGAAACCAACAGTGTGAGCCAGCAAATTCCAGTGAGAGTGTAAACATAATACAGTGTCATCCTCTGACATAATGTGATTTAATCCTGCAGGCACAAGAGGACTCATCCTCCTTGAAGCGAACTCAGTTTCTGTTTCTACTGTAACACTTTAAAATGTGCAGTCAGCCTGCTGAAAATGTTGTCTTGTCTTTGACATTTTCTCCTTTTCTGTCCAATCATTTTAATTTAAAAATATGAAACTGGTGCAGGAACATTCACACGTTTCTGGAAACATGTGCTATATTAATTTGGGAGCTTTAAGGGGGTGGCCCTTTTTTTAACCTCAGGACATGGCAGCGAACTGTTTCACTCAGTTTAAAGTCCTTATGCTAATATAATCTCACCACCTGCTGGCCTCTGCTTCACATTTAGACATTTAGAAAGACATGACAGTGCAAGCAATCAGATCACTTAACTCTTGGATGGCTCATAAAGCTTCAGATATTGTATATTAGAAGTGTTTGTGTTTGGCTGTTGCTTAATTTTCAGAGTTACTTTGAAAAATGAATTATTAATGACATTTTCTTTTTTCGTCTTATAATTCTGAATATCATCAATTCTCTCATGGTCTGTTATAATTGAACCACATGAAAAAGGCTGAATGGCTGTGTTTGATATGACAATCTGTTATCTTGTCATCGATTTAATTTATTTT
This sequence comes from Echeneis naucrates, assembly GCF_900963305.1. Classification (NCBI taxonomy): domain Eukaryota; kingdom Metazoa; phylum Chordata; class Actinopteri; order Carangiformes; family Echeneidae; genus Echeneis; species Echeneis naucrates. The sequence continues at coordinate 14,717,195 of NC_042522.1, read as the reverse complement.
ACAAAAGCAGAGACTCGACTGACTTTCCTGTAAGAGAGAAAATTAATTTCAATAGTATATTCTTACATTCATTCATCTTCTACAGCTTATGCATTTCTGGGGCAATGCCAGTTTACCGTCACCAATCCCAGCTCACACTGGGCGAGGGCGAGGGGACACACTGGACAGGTCGCCAGTCCATCACAGGGCCAACACACAGAGACAGACAGAGACACTCACACCTACGGACAGTTCAGAGTCACCAGTTAACCCAAACGTGATGTCTTTGGACGGTGGGAGGAAACCCACACAAGCACAGGGAGCGCAAACACAGTAAGGCCTCAGACCTGGGAACCGAACCCACAACCTCCTTGTTGTGAGGCAACAGCGCTAACCACATCAATGAAGGTGTCAGGATCTTTGACCCAATTTCAGGTGGCCTCAGCCTTCCTCCAAGGAGTGACAGCTGAGGAATGCTGGAGTTTCTATGTGAGGGGTGTGTCTGCAGGACTTGGAAATAAGCCTGATAAGAACAACAGATAACAGCCAAGTTGTTGTCGCTGTTTAGTTTGGAGCAGAGTCGCAGTAAACACCATTTCACAAACCAACTGTGTTTACTCGGCTGTTATCTCCTCTATTATTACTTTGGCGTTATTTTAACATCTTGGACAGATTGACTGAAGAGATCATTCAGTCAGTTTTCACGCTGACTGCATGTGTTCCCTCTGGTATGTGTGGAAGCTCACGGCTCCAAACAGTTGTTCTGTGACGACCAAACAGTTTGACTGGAAGATACTGTGTCACTGAGGGCCCCGTGTTCATCAGCACCGCTTTTTGTAGTTTGACTTAATGCCACTTGAGGTCAGCATAATACAACAGCGAACGCAGAGAGTGATCACTGACGCTAAATTCATTTGAAACCTAAAGAATGTTTTATCCTTCGATGTCACCACATTTCAGGGGAAATCTTGTTGAGGCTTAAGTAACCCATGAACCAGACAATGAACATGAGGATGGACTGTTTTCTTTTTCTAAATTCCCAAATAAAACTTATATTACTATTGTTATTATTGTACTTGCATTTACCCACATTACTGGGTCTTTTATCAAAGTAAGAGATCTGATTTTGTCTTAAACTACTGAGTTTCAGATGTAACACATTTTAACTACTCAATTATCAATTATTATAAGTTACAAGTAACAGAAGCAACCAAGAGGAACGGTTTTATATCTGTTTGTTGTAGAGTAAACATCTTAGGAGCCTGGTGGATAAACATGGTGCGGATGATGCTCCATCCCTTAGTAAATGCATCCATCTCGTGACATCAGCTGTCCAGTGAAGATATTCTCCAGCAGTAGGAGGATGAGGAAACTTAAAGACGTGGCAGAGATTTTTCCTGCATTCTCAGAGAATTATTCTCGTCCCCCTGCGGCACAGAGAAGCTTGGAAGTGTTGATTTTGTGGAGCATGACTCCAAAACAAAAGACAAAATGTTTGAGGAAGGAACATTACACAGACGAGTTAGGCTTTTAGAAGGTCTAAATGGAGGTCTTGCCTTTCCAACTTCCTGTGTGATTTCCTTTTAATTCACCTTTCATCCTCACTTGTGGTGCATTATTTCACCCACAATATCCTGCTTATTCTATCAAATAGGAAGATAAAGATCTCTGCAGCTATAAAGCGTGCTGCAGCCAGAAGTCATCATTTAGATTTCTTAATCTTTTGAGTGCAGTCCACCGGCTTTACAGTCTTGTTCAAACAAAGCAGGGCATACCAGTCCTCATCTGCCATCTCCCATATCTGAGGTAATAATGTGTAATAATAATATTAATATAGGTGTAGTCCTGACGGTCTATATCAGACTGGCCAATACATTTCACAGCCTCCACTGGTGCCTATTAGTTTCATCAAGATCAAATTTCCTTCTGTCCATCTCCCACTAATATTCATTTCAGGCACTGTGCACCTTTTTCATCAGGAACAGGCAGAAGTAAGGAAGCTGCTGGTGAATCTGAGGGCGAATATTGGACCTCAGCCAAGGTGAGGCAAAATCAATAGAAAATAGATTAGATAGAAAGGTAGTGGGGGCAAAGGTGCAACGAGTGATATGAATGTAAGTACAAGTCTGTTTAAATTACTTATAACAAAGTTTTTGTTGTTGTTGTTTTCTCCTCACAGGGAATGCGCTCGGCCTGTTATAAGAACCAAGGACAGCTCCGGATTGCGTCAGGACGCTGACTGAGCGGAGGCGCACAGAAAGAACCTCAGAGCGACCTGAGGAGAAGCTCTGACAGCTGCTCTGCTTCCTCTCTGTCACTTCAGCTTTTTCTTTGGTCGTCATTATCCGTGATGATTCAACTGTCATGGAGGCTGACGGCTGTCTTTTTCGGGTGAAGCGTTTTGCACCTGGAGATGTCTCTGCTGAACGTCCCCTGGGAATTTGATTACAATGTCTGATAATTTCATCGACGCCGGTCGCGAAGGCTCAGCAGAAGTAACCCAGGCTGCCTTCTTCAACTTCAGCTGTGTTTTCAACACGAGCAATCGCTCCTGCGGCGACTTTTTCCACTTGTCGGACAAAACTGATTTTGTTGGCGATGGAGCTGCTGCGGTGAGGATCACCATCTCCATCATTTACTCCCTGGTCTGCGCGCTGGGGCTGGTTGGGAACTTACTGGTCCTGTACGTCATGCGATCCAAACAGGTGTGGAAAAAGTCCTCCATCAACCTTTTCGTCACTAGTTTGGCGGTGACTGACTTCCAGTTCGTCCTGACTCTGCCCTTCTGGGCGGTGGAGAACGCGCTGGACTTCACTTGGCTTTTCGGCAGAGCCATGTGTAAGATCGTGTCCTATGTGACGGCCATGAACATGTACGCCAGCGTGTTCTTCCTGACGGCCATGAGCGTGGCGCGCTACTGCTCGCTGGCCTCGGCGCTGAAGGGCCGGCGGCGGCGGACGCGCTGCTGCTCGGCGCGCTGCGTCACCGTCCTCGTCTGGGTCGCCGCCGTGTCCGCCGCTCTGCCGCACGCCGTTTTCTCCACAACAGTGTCGGTCTCCGACGAGGACCTGTGCCTCGTTAAATTCCCAGAGACCAACGGGACGGCGCACTTCTGGCTGGGGCTCTACCACAGCCAGAAGGTGCTGCTGGGCTTCGTGGTGCCTCTGGGCGTCATCTCCGCCTGCTACCTGCTGCTGCTGCGCTTCATCTCCTCCAAAAACATCAACACCTCCAGCGCCAAGCGACGCGCCAAGGTCACCAAGTCCGTCACCATCGTGGTCCTGTCCTTCTTCCTCTGCTGGCTGCCCAACCAGGCGCTGACAGCCTGGGGCATCCTCATCAAACTCAACGTGGTTCACTTCAGCTATGAGTACTACACCACCCAGGCGTACGTGTTTCCAGTGTCCGTGTGCCTGGCGCACTCCAACAGCTGTCTGAACCCCGTCCTGTACTGCCTGATGAGGCGGGAGTTCAGAAAAGCGCTGAAGAAGCTCTTCTGGAGGAAGACTTTCCCGACCATGGCCGCAGTCAAGCCGGCCACGGTGGTGCGAGGTCGGGTGCCGCTCCCCACCGGCGGCCCCCCGGAGCCGACTGTGGTGTTTTATCCTCCGGGGGCAGTTATCTACAATGACAGACCAGACGTGGGGCAAAACAACACATAGTCTAAAGCACAAGGGTTTTCTTTTTTTTTATATATATCCTCTGTGAATGTTTAATTATGTAAAGTGGAACAGTTCTTACCTGATAGTGGTCAGGTCCAAGTGGAATCTAAATTATTGAGAAGATGAGAAAAGATCAGAAAAAACTGAATTAACCTCCGTTCATCACCATGACCACTTCATAGACATCTCCTAGAAATATCCACACCACCTGCAGACAAATATATATAGATATAAAAAAACATACACACATATGAGGATAAATGCAGGAGAGAACATGGAAATGTATTTCAGTGTTTAGTTGGTAAAGAGAAAGCTCAAACAAACTTTTCTGCAAAATCCGAAAGTGACTTCCCATTTAGAAGTGATGCCAACTCTGAAATGAAAGACATTTTCTGTAGTCTCTGTCTGTTTAAATCTTTTTTGTGTTTTTAAAGATCAACCATATTCAGATGATTGTTGTCACACAGAATTTGAGTCGAGGGTGAATATGGAGTTGATAATATTGTGTTTTGTGTCATACTGTAAATTTGACATTTGATGTTACCTTGATCTGATGTCGTTGTTATTGATGGGCTCAACCTGGGAAGCATCCTTTAATTCCATGAGATTTGCCTTTAAAACACTAACGCACAAAAATAATTAAACAGCTTTCCTGACAATGGCCAACATTTGTGGACTTTGGGTGAAATTAAATTGCCATACTTCAACCAAGCACAATTAAAATGTTTCTTCCCCCCATTTGTGACTACATCACTCTGCACATTAATAATTCAATTCAAAAAATAAATTATTTTAGTTTTAGCCAGCAAACATCATGAACCTCCGCAAGAACAGGAGATGTTGATACACAGACTGTCTATCTGTTTGTATTGGACTGCTTTATCAAAGACTATTCCCTCTTTTGAGGCATTTATAAAAGGTTATCTGATCTTAAATGTCAGAGATGAGTGAGGCTCAATCATCTTAACATATACAAATAGATTTTATACCTATATAAGAGAACTGTGCACTAATACATAGATCGGCTGAACAGAAAGTTGCTTTAAAAATTATAATTATAAGAATAATGTTACAATGAAAATAACTAGGTTGATATACTTTCCATCCTTCCTGTTCTCTGAGAGTTGTTTGTATTTGTGGTGTAACAAAATAATGGCTGTGGGAAACAGAAAACCATTGATTAATTTCTGACGGTTAAATCAGTCAAGTCAAACCGTGACAATCAGGAGCAAGGTTATTACTGTTGAATCCTTAAAGCAGCTAAGAGCAAGGCAGTTATTGTTATGCATGCAGCCACAGGCTGATGTGATTCGAAATAAACCTGGGTATGTCATGGTACATGAGACCAATCTGTCGTGCGAATGTTTAATACGGCACACCCGTGAATCGATTTAACATACAGCCTTCATCTGGTTGGGAAAAAACACATGAATAAAATTACAGCCACCAGAATGAGAAGCCAATGAGAATTTCAGATGTGTTACCCAAGCTGTCCAATAGGACACTGCAGAAGGTGCATTGATGTGATTTGAATGTTAAAAAATATTTGGATTATTTTTCTTTTCCACAAATTACTATTTAAAAATCCATTTCCACACTGGAAACACTGGAAATTCTTGTAACACTAAAAACTTTCTCTCTGAAGATTTAAAAAATGAACAGAACCTAAACCTAAAGGAGCCGTTCTAGCTCCTTTAAGTGAAGGCTTAAGTGTTTGTTCTATCCACAATGATGACGTAGTGTTTAAGTGCAACACATTGTTTGTTACCACAAAATTAAAACGCTTTGGCTCCATCACTGCTGCAGAGCTCACAACCGCCAATCAAATCATTTGTCGATTAAAATGAAACAAATAATGAAAATCGGACCATTTAAGCATAAAGAATCTTTATTAAAACAAGACCATTAAAATACTATTATAAGACCAAAATCATTCCACATATCTTATAAAAAAGGCAATGAAGATGCAGCCAAACAGAGACATGGTTGATGCTGAGAGGACCACCACAATTACACTTCCTGCAATGTTGACCAGTGCGCCTAGACCCGCACCCACAATGATCTGAGCCAGCTGGACCATGCAGGTAAGGGCTGCGCAGTCCACCCCGGTGCCACGTGGACTTTCATTGCTTCCTTGCAGCACTGTTTTTTCCTAGAAGAGCGAGATATGATTGCAGGAGAGGCAGAAAAGAAAAGGAAAACATATCTGATGTTTTTTCCTATTAGCTGAAATGTCTATGAAAGAAAACAAATAGAAGCTTGAGCTTGATATAATGTATTTTTTTTTAGAGGCATTTGGTGTAGATCGTCATGTGAATTCTGATTCAACTTGAGGTGTTGATGATGAATACAGAATGCCAGGTCCCAAAAAAAAAAAAAAAAAAAAAAAAAAAGCCTACTGAAGGAAACACTTTTTTTGCCTTAATAATTACTTAACTAAGGAGGAATTCAAATATGAGATACTACAAATCAAATTTAATTTAATTTAATTTCCATTTAATGTTTAAGAATTGCAGAGCCATTTTCCCAAAGCTGTAGAGCATTGCTTTCTTCTTGTGATGGCAACGCTGAAAAACATAAAAAGCAGTACCTCCTCTTCGCGCTGATACTCCGCTATCAGGTTGAATGGGATGGTGTAGAGTGTGCTCGACATGACGCCAAACACGCTGCAGAGGACAAGCGTGGCGATGATGTTGGGGAACAGGCCGATCAGACTGGTGCCCATGCCAAACACAAAGTATCCCATGAAGTATAATCCCTTCAGGCCGATATATGGGAGAAGGAAACGCTGCACATCTGAAAAAAACAAACAAAAAAACAACGTGGACGTGATTCCCAGTTACAGGTTGTTCTTTTACCCGAAAGGAAATGCTCCGAGTAGCAATGAGAAGCTTAGCACCCAAACTATAAATAGAGCCTATGATGCTTCAGACTGTGCCAAACCTACTTGGCTGAATTTCGCACGTTATTTCTGCCCCTTTCATGATTGTCATTTCACATGGACATGACGATTCTTGACTCTGTGGATCAAAGTGAACAGTGCAGCGTGGCTGGAGGAAAACCTTTATTCCTCACTGAGGCATTGCCAGGAGCATCTGAAGCATATAATCCAAAGAAGGATGTGGAAATTGCCTCATTCAGCTCTTGTCCCTGCACAACCAGGCTACGAACTGAACCACAGACAGTGAGGTTAACAAATAGCTTCTGCTCTGGTGCATACGATGATGCACTCTCTGTTTGTTGCAGTCACGCAAAAAGACATCAGCAGCGGAATTGCGTGTATTTCTCCACTGACCGGTCTTAAAATGGCATCCAACAAACAAACACAAACGTGTCGAGAAACCATAACAGTCCTACAGTTTCCTCTGCATCCTCGGCATCAGCGCACGGCTGACTTTAGGATGAATTTTAGGTGTTCTTTTCAACCTAATTGAGTGTTCTGGTTGTGTTTTGCATTTTATTCAAAGGGAGAGCAGACACAGTGTTAATGATCCCCGTCTAACTTTGTCTGTAGACGGATCGATGGATTTCTAAAGTCTTGGGCCTGACTTTGTAAACTTTATGCTGATAAGCTTACAAAGTCACACAGCTCTATTCCTTTCTTTTTCCCCCCCAAGCGCTGATCTACATGATCAAAGGTTTCTTGTGTACAAAAAACTCAAAATGCCCGTAATCTGGTTTCACTGACTAGACTCCCAGTTTTGACAACTCCTGATTCCAGTTAGCTTTGCTGATGCCATTAGCTGATTAGGTTCACATACTTCAAGATGGGGCCATACTTTTAAGGCCAAATGCCAAATGCAGTTCATTTTAAAAGTCACATACAGCAAATGAACTTACAGGAGTAGAGAGCAGAAGACACGGCATTAATGCAAAGCCCCCAGCAGCCCACTTCAACTCCTCTTTCATAAGTGGCATAGGCTGTCGAGTTATGCTCTGCATATGGATTTCCTCCATATACAATCTATTGAAAAAGGAAAAGCAATGAGGAAGAGAGTGCAAGATACGTACGCACAATGGCTTACTGATAATACAACAGTGATAAAGCACATGAAAGGAAAATGGATCAAGGACAGCAACATTTATACGTTTAATGACAAACCAGGTAATGACTTGATGACATTTTACTAATTACTCAGTAAGATTAATGAATGTTTGGGTTGTAATTCCAGGGCTTCAATAACAAAATAGGAATTTGTCATAAAAAAATAATGTATTCCCCAAACTTAAGTTTGGTTTCCTAGCCAGGATTTACAACTATACAACTACAGTATTATTTCCCCTCTTCTCACCTTTGTTCCCTTGGTTCATTTCACTCCTGCTGTGTACCAACAGGAGTGGTTATTGATTCATACCTGATTCCTACAAGGGCATTACACTGTAAACCAAAGACTTATTATAAAATGTTACCATGTCACCGAAGTCCAATAACACACAAAGCTGAGTAGAGCCAAGATGCAAGCTTCCAAAGAGAAATATCAAATATTGGCCAGCTTCTTTTGAGCCATGCTTTTATCCTCCTATATAAAGAACCACATTCCCTTAACACAACAGGGAGTCACTGTTCATATATTCCTTATCTTTCTTAACAAGGCCAGCAGTTTTATATTACATGGGGTTTAGTGAACTGCCTCAGCAGCTAGTGCATCATGGTTCATCCTTTGATCAGGATGCACACTGTGAAACTGACAACCATTCATCATTATTATACATGTCAAAACAAGAATACACAAGACTATTCCCCTCCCCTCACCCTGTATCTGCCCCCACATAAATTAGGATTAATGGATCCATTTTATGTTGTATTCGTCAACTCACATATACACACTGTTTATGCATAAAATATCATTAAAATTAAGGAAGAATCAGCCAATTTCAAAGTCTTCAAATTTGGAATTTTGACCAAATGTCAAATAAAAACCCCTAATCCCAAAGATATTCAATTTAAAATAAGATACAGAAGAGAAAATATTTGATATTTGAGAATATAGCAATAAAGAATATTTAGATGTTTAGCAGTTAGCTGATTTTCATTTGAGAATTTCGTTTGTTTGAATACTCAAGCACCTGTCTCTTACCGCATGTGGCAAAATGTGTATGTGAAGCTAAAGGCCAGGAGATGATTAATTAACTGGCCAGGGTCAAGAAAATGTCTGACTCACAGGAGAAATGATGTGACAGGACTGTTATTTACCCAAAATCTTTAACGGTGCCTTTAACAGCGATCAACAGTTCGAGGGAGAAATGGAGCAGGTAGACAGCAGTCATGAAGTGTTATAATGTGGAGTTAAAATTGGATTCTAATCTCCAGACATTTTGAAATACACAGAATAAAGTTTACAGTGTCCACAATACTGTACACATAAATTCCTACCTGTCCCATGAAATCAGTGAAAAACAGCATATTGCAGAGGAAAGCAGTCCAGCCCAGCAGGTGACTGACACACAGGCAGCGGTAGTGGTTGGGCATGTTGATGATAGCTTTCATCAGTGACCTGAATGTCATTTTCTTCTGGGCCTGCAGATACACAGAGACATCACAAACATCGCTGCTAACAGAAGACACTGACAAAAAACATAATACAGCTTTGACTCTGACACCAATTATTACTCTCCTGATGCCTCATGGCTCGAGGCATTTAAGCTCCAAACTGAGAACAGTTCAGAAGATCTCACAATGATAATGAAAAAAAAGATTAAAGCCATTCACATGACTCAAAGCAGTGATTCTGACCGAATACCAAAAACATGAGATGAAAAAAGATTAAAAAGCCAACTTGAAAAGGAAACACCAAATCGTTTTGTTTTTTTTTTTGTTTGTTTTCAACAAGTACAGTATCAGTTCACATAAGTGATTTTAAAACACGTGATGCAAATTCTGTTAAACGTAGTCAATTAACTGATGATTCAGTTGGCACTTGAGTGAATTGTAATGAATGTTTGTTTTTCTTTATTTGAATCTACTTCTTATTGTGTTGCTTCATGAGCGATATACAATATATATTGGCTTTTTTAAAAATGCTAACTATTTCTGTTTGCATGACCAGCCCTGTATAGTACAACTGCAACAACCACTCACACTACGCTACCATGCTGCCCTCACTTAGATCAACTCCATAAAAAAGTCATATTAAGAAATGAAATAAACATCATTTGCATCGGCATCCCAGCAGTGGAGCTGGTCAGTTTTTCAATTTCAGTTTTTTAAATTAATTTAAATTGCGCTTTTTTAAATAGTTCATTTTAAAGTGAGTTCCATCTGGCAGCAGTTCTTATGTCATTGAAATTCAAGCCACAGTTGTGCTGTAGTCACTGTAGAAAGAACAGGTTATTCCTGTGGACCATCCTCTCACAGCAGTAAGGTCAGTATGTTGTCCTGACATTTCTAGCATCAGAAAATCATAGTCCAAGGAGTTATTTCAATGCCTAGATAGATACTTTCTTTCACTGGAATTTCTGTGTATTTGAAATCATGAAAAAAAAAGAGACTTAACTGCAAATTGATGATATTTGATGTTAGAATGCATACAATGCAACAGCTCCACAGAATAATTAGAATATTAATAAAAGTACCAAGGCTTACACATCCATTTGATTTTCCTTACCACTACATTCAGTGCCATGTGTCATCATGAGCAATGCCAGTGGTTTTAAAAGGTGACTGATGAATACATTTCTCTATATTGTAATAATTGTATATCCTGGATAAACATACCTCTTTATTTGGTTGCTTGGCACTTGAAGTTACTGAATTTGCCTCCCCCAGAGCAGAAAAAGACCTTGGCCTCAAGTCTGGGGCAGATGTTGGAGAAATGGGCTCTTTGGTCAGCGCTCCATAACCATTGTTGGGGGACCCCAGCAAGCGGAGGGCACTTGGAGGCGATGGCTCGGACCCAGATGGGTCTTTGCTCAGAGGTTGCTCGGGAATACTGAAGAGATGCACAGTGAGCAAGATTCCCCAGATCAACGCTGAGAAGAAGTATATGACTTGGTATTCGGAGCCCAACATTTGACCCAACATCGAATGACCCCAGTCCATTGCTCCCACCAGGTAACCACATGCACCGCCCAGACCTGCAAAACAGAGGCAACGGTCCAAACTGTATTCCAAACACAAGTTCATGTATATACGCTTTCAGAGTCTGCTGCAACCTTCCCTTACTTTCTTAATCATATATATTGCCCAACCTGAGAAAGCTGAGGTGTTAATGCGCTCTTTCATAACATTCTTTATGAACTTAGTCTGAATTGGTGCATCACTTTGTTCAAATACTTTTTGTTGGATGTAATTCAAATATTGCACAATAAGAAAATGGTCACAGCCATCATCGATGTAAAGTAACAACTACCATAGTTTTGTTTTAATTTTAGATTGAGCACGTTAGTTAAAGGTGTCTCTCACTGGAGAAAAGAGTCTCCCCATTCTCACTGGCTTTGTGAGCAACCCAAGCTCCAACAACCAAGAGGAAGAAAGAGACTGACCCCTTGTTAGCTCCAGATGCTGCCTGTGTTCCTGTATCTTTTTCCCTGGCAAGTGAAGAAACAATCACTTAAGGAGTCACCTGTGCTTAAAACATTGCTTTTCTGGGTGCCACATCAAATGCTCTTCTCTGATCCGTCCCTCTACACTTTCATTGTGTGACATTAATTTCAAATTAAGTGTGTACCTTTCTGCCTTTGCATTAACTCTTAACTTTTTATTGCAGAGCAAAACGGAGACATCAATGCATGCCTCAAAGTATACACAGAGACTGAAAATGAGATGGAAACAGATTCATTTTATAAAGGATGAAATTTGATTTCAAAGGGCAATCAAATATCAGTTAAAAATAAATTATTTTATAGATGAATGAAGTTCTCACGGTAGAAGCTGATTTATATTTATGGAAATTTACTCAAAAAGGGTACTACAAATAAAAAAATGCAGGTGTGTGTGGCTGTAGTTAGGCTTAATGAGTTAATGGATAACATGAGTCACAGTGACTAGCTGAAAATGTGTCCAGCAGGTATAATACTAAAATAGTCATTCTGCTACTGGATAAATTAAAAATTTTGACCTGTTGATGGTGCTAGAGGAAAAGCTAAGACCTCTACAATATATCCTCAAGAAATCAGGCATTTTGGAGCCAATTTCTGTCCAATTTTACCCCAACAGATGCTAACCTCATGGTGGCACGAGATTAAAAGTCAGAGGAATCACTAAAGAGTTTCAGATTCATTATCTGGGCACCATCTGTGTCTGCGTGGAATCCATCCAGTAGCTGTGGAAAACTTTCCATTTCTACCAAGGAGGTGGACAAACTGAGACTGTCAACGGAGATTCTTTCCCAAGGTTAAGAATATGTCATTTAAAGAAAGCACAAAAAAGTGCCCAAATGACGCAGAAACACACAACAGTTCTTGATCCCTCTCCTCAAACCTCACATACCAGAAATAGCAAGTGTATTCCAAAAGTCATGTGCCTGGCCTGTGTCTATCTCAGCCCAGACCCATGACTGCAGCACATGACTAGCTCAAGGGCGGATTACTGTCGACTAGCATGCTCACACCACACGGTGCCTGCTGACAGCTGAGCATACACACCGGCGCACAAACCAAAACACCACATTGTTTCCAAACAGCATGAGGAAATATTTGATGGATTCTGTATATTTTCAGGAATTTCTCTGTAACCTCATTCAGAATTTAACAGTTAAGCTTACATGTATGCTGTCGTAAATGGATCATGGATGGACTTGTAAACACATGTTAAATTTGCCAAAGTAAATACATAGTGTTACCTATGCGTAGATCAAGAGGGGGGTGATTTGGCATTTGGAGGACTTTGTAGCTATTCATCTGCATGTGGGCGAGGAAAACAAAAGGTTGTAGATGAAAAAAAAAAAAAACTCCTCTGAGGGGTCATACTCTGACCTGAACCAAGTGGCTCATACTCAGAATCCCACTAGGTGTCCTTCATGAACTAGTGAGCAAAACCTGCTGAGTATATGCAGAGAGACATATTGTAAATGTTATATTTGGTTGCCATAAGATCATAAAACTAAGAGGGGAGCATTTTTGGCATAGACTTTTTTTCTCCCGTGACAGACAACAAGCTTAGCTACAGTGTGTACAGTTCACAGTCAATCACAGCACAAGAGCATCCAGTTTCATTCAGAGCAACGCTACCACACACCAGGCAGTCTGTGTTATTAAAGCTGCTCAGCCACATAATGCCCACGAGGCAGCTATTACCTTTCAAATTTTTACTAAAGAACTAATACAACGAGTATTAGTTCTTTCATGACTATGCAAATTGAAAGCAGCCACCAATCAAGGATTTATGACAGAAAAAGGCACATATATACACAGACACTGAAGTAGGACCCACAGGATCCAAGTATACATGTTTCTTGTCTACTGACCTGTGAGCAGAGCGTGGTAGTGCAGGCCTCGTTCCTTGTCTTGATATGAACACACATCAAACAAGTAAGCTTTGATGGGCCCGTCAATAAAATCTGCAGCGAAGTCAAACAGCACGACTCCAATCATCACCACCACTATGGCCCATATCTTCTTCAGTGACCTGTCGCTGACTAGAGCTGCCAAACACATCAAAACGTCACATTGGTTAAAATTATTTTGAAATCATTTAAACAATGATATGATGTTAAATCCACGTGGATAAATTTGTTTTGTTGACCTCAGTGTCAGATTTTTCAAGTATAATTCCAGTAGAAGCCCACACCACAGGGAACAAGCATACCAGTGGAAACAAATGAAATGTAGTGAAGCCTCGGTGGACAAGTTCAAGTTGGTGTATGTGTGTATGGAAAGTAGTGTAGAACTCTATGAAAAGCATTAGCATGTACATTAAGCTTCCTGCCACTGGTGCATTAATATCCGAAGTGCTCTTATACCAAAGGGAGACGACCAATAGGTGGTTAATGTGAAGCTGTGGAGGTTACAACGACACAAAGATTATGTCACAGCAACAGAAGGACTTTGCGCACTGAGGCATTTTCTACAATACTGAGAAAGACAGAAACACAATCAGTTTATATGTCAGAAGAAAGAAACTCTTCATAATCCGCATGAGGATTACAGCAAAGCCAGGGGCCTTTTTAATAGAAACGCAATAGAACAGAACAGCGTTTTCAAGAAAAAGAGCCTTGAAAAGAGCTAATGTACGTTTTCCGTTCAACCAAAACCCCAATTTTAATTACGGATTGTGCACATTCATTATTTAAAGTAGTCTGCAAACCACAGCTTGCACTGAACTGCTATTAGTCTTGGTTTCATTATGAAAATAGAACCTAGGACAGCAACATCCCCTCAAACTTTACAGGGTTGCTTTATTTTCAGGTAACAGATGCTGTATCCAATTTTCTTCCAATATATGTGGATGATCTATTTCAAACTGTATGATTCAAAGTATCCAGGACAGACTGTAAAATCAAAGTGGGTAAAAAAAAAAAAATCATTCAATGTGCACTTAACTCGGCACTGATCCTGTGAAGCTGCTCGCAGACCAACAATACAAACGATCTGTGATTCTACAATAGAGCAGTCCATGTGCGGGCTTTTCCATAACAAATGTCACAGAATCTTTTGTGCAGCGCTCTTCTCGTGATGCTGCCTGCAGCTCTGGGGATTCACACTAAATGGTTTGGAGGGGGGAATGCAGCAGTTCCTTCTCGTAACTCTTTAACACCTACAATCAGATTTCCCAAGTCACGCTGAGTCATCTGTCTGTGCCAGTGGGCATACATTTAATTCTCATCACACGTTAAAGGTGTGAGTTTAAAAGCTTTTCAAGGCCTCTTTTGTATGAATGTAATCTTTACTTTTTCCGGCTGATCACTTGTTCCCTGTAATGTGAGCGAGCAGATGCTGCTGTAAGTCAGACTTTCCCCTCAGATATGGTTTTCCATAAAGAGAACACAGACAATGGGCACAGTTAGTGCTCAAATGCTGGGAGAAGGAACAGCATGAAATCCTCAAGTGTGCCTTCAATTAATTGCACTTTGCAAGTGGTTTGCTCTTGTGGCTACATATTTCTGAGGGGAAAAGAATTCAAATTAAAGCTGAGTCAAAGTGCTGTGAAGTTTCTGCAGTATATTATACAATATTTAAGTTTCTTTGAGATGGAGAGAACTGATTATTCATTCTCTCTCATTCCAACTTAATCAAAGGCCCAGACAGCCACGTGAGAACTCACTTATTGATATGAGAGGACCAGAAGTCTAACAGCATCTCCCCTTTATCTGTCTGGTTCTTGAAGTCTATCTTTAATTATCTGACCCCCCCTCCATTACCACTCACCTGAGATGACAGCATCTCCATTGAGGAAGAGGGTGATTCCCAGCAGCATGAGGATGCCCAGAGCCAGGATGTAGGGCCTTCTCCGGCCCCACGTTGATCGGCAGTGGTCGCTAGCTGAGCCGATGATCGGCTGGAGCATGAAGCCCAGAATGGGGCTAATCAGCCACACTAAACTGTACATGCTCCGGGGAAGGCCAACACTCAGAAGTACTGGTGTGACGAATGCTGCCTCCACAGCGTAGCAAAATTCCCTTCCGAACATAACCAAACCGTGAAGGATAAGACGGCCCCGAGAGCGTCTGGGGGGCTCCACTGCTGCAAACAAAGCACTGTCCCCACTGTCCATGTAGTCCTCTTTGGACCCAGCGTAGCCTGTTGAGTACTGATGCAAAGAAGTGCTTTTTTGCTTGCCAGACTCTGAGAGCTGACAGGCTTGGGGTCGCACAGATTGGTCCTCTGATAAAAGGGTCATGTTGAGAAAGAGAGGGAAAAGGAAAGGTGGAAGGAGAGAAGGATGAAATGGGAGTTAAGAGGTCGGGAAAAAGAGGCAAAGGCAGAGTGTGGTGGTGTCTCTCTCAGTCAGCCAGCTGATGGATAAATGGCCGGATGCCAGGCCTTACACAGCAGAGGTTTATCCTCCTCTCTACTGCATGGCTGAGCAATGAGTCCAAGAGCCACCCAGCCTTACTTTACAGAGAAAGGTCTGCCTCCTGGTCAGCAGACCCAAGTTGGGTTCCACAAAGAAAGGAATGAAAGGGGGGGCTTAAAAGAAGTGGGTGTGTTTCAGAGATTACTGGATGTCCTCAGTCTTGAAAGTAGGCTACTGTAGTAGAGGCCTGGGGCAGTTCAGAGGAGTGTGTGTAAGGTCTTACATGCATGTGAGTGAGTGTGTGTTTGACGTAAAAGGGTTATTTATGAACTATTTCTACAGTCAAAGCTCATCACTGTCCTTTTAGCAGTGAGGATCTGACATTTACATTTTATGAAGAATGTTAATTTTTATGTTGATCACGTCATGTTAGCCAGAAAAATTCAAAACAACAGCTTCAACTAGATTTTGTGTATAATTTTAGGATGCAAACAGGCAGTACTATTCAGTCTGTCTGTTGAATTTGGTGGAGAAACTGATAAAGCTAAAGTTAGATGCTAAAAATGTAAATATTTAAAAGAATTAATAATTTCCTGTAGCAAATGTGAAATTGTATTGTTATCACTTGTGCTTTTATTAGACTGGACATTGCAAATATCAGCTTTTGGGTCGGAGGCCTGCTATGTCTCAAGTCACAGAGCAGCAAGAACGGCTCCAGACTTTCACTCTTCATATTCATAATGCTTCAAATTAAAAATTGGAAATGAGCCATCTACTCAGTTTGTTTGTTTAATAAATGAAAACATATGGAAATTAGCTCAAACTTGAATTTTAGGTTTGGCTGGTGAACCTGGTTGTGTATGTGTGTGTGTGTGTGTGTGTGTGTGTGTGTGTGTGTGTGTGTGTGTGTGTGTGTGTGTGTGTGTGTGTGTGACAGCGAGCGAAAGAAAGGACGCATGACTGCATTTGGATTCTCTTCCTCATGTGGTTTTGTAAAAGGAAGCTGAGTCTTGTGTGGATCTCAGTCTTCAGGGCTCCACTGAAAACAGCCTGTCTTTGCCAATGAATGTAATCAGCTGCTTTGAAGCATGTCTGGCCTTATCATGATAATGAAAGGAAGGTTAGCTTCCCATTAGAATTTATTACACAATCATATGTTCATCTAAGTAGAATGCAACTTTTTTTTTTTTTTTACCATTTCTGCTGCAGAAGTGTGATTCTTTGCGTCATGAAATCATCAAAATGGCCCCCACAGCAAAAATAGAAAAACTGGACCTAAACTGGTATTTTGCCAGAACAATCAGGATGGCTCATTTGATCATGTCAGTTTTTGTACATTGAAGAGTTTTCAAACTGTCACAGCCCAAAGTTTTGGGTTTTAATACAGTTTAAGTAAAAAAAACAAAACAAAACTGTATATATAATAATGTTTGTATATATGTATACTGTATCTAAGTCCATAATATGTTTTAAAATATAATATTAAACTGTGTTCTGCTTCAGTCTTTTCTTTGTCTTGGGGTTTTGCTCATTATTATATTTATAAATAATTTTTGTTGTGTCTGACAAGATGTGGAGATGTGGAGAGACAGTCGCTCAATGCTGCAAGGTTGAAACTGATTATCGAGAAAAAGAGGTAGGCTACAATTCAAAAGAATGACTGACAAAGAAGTTGTGTGTACCTCTTGCATGCGCACACACTGTCTGTGTCTTTGTGTGATTTAGGCCCAGTGATATTCTTGTGATTTAGTCGGTCGGTCGGCTGATTCAGAACAGTAAAAGTAGCATCTGCCCTTTCCAAAGGTTAACAAACCCAATGAAGATGTTTGCATTGAACAGCGAGTCTTGATATATAGTTAAACGCCAATTTATGACTGCAGTCTTATCTTTTGGCTTCATCCAGCAAGATAATTTTAGATCTCATATGAATAGAGAAGAATAGAGAACACGATTTCTTCAAAAGTAAAGACATTTTTTGTAAAAAGATATTTGTACAAACAACAACATTACTGAGGTGTTTTAGAAAATGATTCTCTTCTGGACTAAAACCAGGTTTGGTATTGAGTGAGATGGATAAAAATAATAAGTGCATGACATACTCAGTGTTAGTTTGGGACCTTTTATAACTTTAAGTATTGCCAGCCTTACACGTCAACTTTATATATGAAAGACATTTGCTGATGGAATATTTATACTTTGCTCTATTTCACCTTGAATGGATTTGAACTCTTCTTCCACCTCTGCATTAAGCAGGTGTCAACTGTTTACATATTTGGTTGTGTTTTTTTGCTCCTGAAAAACCCAATATCTTGGTTCACAATAATGATTCATTTTCATTTATGTGATCAAATAAATGCTGAATGTTTTTAATCCGTCCCCCCCCCCCCAAAAAAAAAGAAAATCAAGCAGCCTCTCTGCAGGCTCATGGATTTTCTAACATGACAGCCCTAATCTTCCCCACAGCATGTTCACACATTCAATGCCTCAACACAAACAGCTGAGGATGGCATCCTTCCTGCCAACACATGGAGCTGTAATTTGCCATCACAGATTTTGGATTAGCCAGAGATTAGAAAGGGTGTTTTTTTTTTTTTTTTTTTGGTAAATCTTCAGGATGGAACAACCACCTGCGCAATTTATTCTCCCATCTTTCTCCAGTGTGTTGGATGAAATTGAGTATCTGTGTTAAACAAAGTGTTTATCCTTTGAATGTGTGAATCACAATTATATGTGATTATTTAAAAAAAAAAAAGAAAAAAAAAAGCATACATTCTGAGCAACATTTGAAAATTTGGAAAATATTTCCTCTTTTGAGGTAGATTGAATATTGGTAACTCTTTTTCCTCATGCTTTCTTGCTACAGCAAATAGTCTGCAAAGCTACAGCTGGAAGCTTTTGATCATCTTAACATAAAGATGCCAGAGCAAATTTCAAGGCAAATTTACAGCAACAACTACAGTAAAATATTTTATTTATTTATTTTTTATTTTTGGGGGGGTTAACAAGCACAGTGACACACTGTCATTTTTATGCATAGTTACATGGATGCTGCTAATTCTTCAGTTACAGAAAAAGTAATGAAGTCTTTCTAAAGGCCGGATATAGCATGATCCAAATTTCCAGTAATTTATTGGTTCATAAGGCAGCATTGTTGTTGTTCCAGGAAATCTAGTAGAGGGACACTTTCACATTCTTACTGTTAAATAAACACACTATTAAAGTGCATTTTTCATCTATCCGTCATATCTCGGTAACTGACAAACTAGCTTGGGTTAGCTTGGCATCAGTTTTCTTTTAAAGGCAAACTTCTTTTAATCTGATCAAATTCTTGCATTTATCTGTGTAAATGAGCAAAAATTTAAATACGAATTTAAAATGAAAAGGGTAAATATCAGTCGGGAGACCCACACTCACTAATGGGCACGTCAGGAAGTCAGTTTCAGAGTGAACATCATGCGGCCAATTTTATCAGCTCTTAGAAAGCCCCCAGCCTCTCCAGCCCCTGGTACTTAATATTTCCTTCTATTGACTTTTTTAATATGATCCTCCGAGGGCACTGTAAGTTCCAGCCTGATCAGCTGCTTTGAAGCATGTCTGGCCTTATCATGATAATGAAAGGAAGTGTATATTTCAAAGATATGATTTAATAACATGCAGTGACCTATGGATCTACTGTCACTGTAGGATTCACACACCAATGTCTGGCCACTGGCATTTCAAAAAAGCGCCGTCACCTCCGTTTAACTTCACTCTTCTGGTGGACTTAAAAGGTTAAATTAGATTCATTTAAAAAAAAAAAACGGTAGGTAATATAATGAATTGAACTTCACACCAATGAATCTGGTGCATTGTTTAAGTTTCTGAAGGGATGTCCTGCCCCTGGGAATAACAGAAGGCTCCCAGCTAGTTTACAAGTTCTTCACCAAACAATGAAATCACAAGGGCCCTTTCGTGTTTTTTTGCAGCAGCACTTTAAGCTAATCAAGTGATGATGCATGTGATTTCATGGGGAAGGGGCAAAAGGTGGGAGCAGCCAGGGAGGAGTAAACAGTGGGGAAAGTTCATTTTTCTGTTTCCTAAGCACTGAATACTGTTATAAAAAAAAAAAAAAAGGCATAGTTATGAATCCTCAGTCAGCTGGCAGACATGTCCACACATGTGAGGCCATATTAACGTAACACTTTAGATAATAACCCTAACTAAAAATGCAGTTTTGTCAGAATGATGACTTGGCGTTTCCTGTCTAGTTCCAAACAATGACAATAGAGTATCTATCAAGCTAGAGTTGGAACAAAGAGGCTATTGATTATTATCCCGTCATTCAACAAAATTCACAATAATCGCAAGAACAAAAAGTACCAAACATTTCTTGATTAAGTTTGAAATTAAGTGAACATTTTTAAATTGAGACATTTGTTGCACTTTATAGACAATGGCTAATGATAATGAAAATAATTGGTAGCTGCGGGTATAGATGTTGACATAATGAATAAAAAATATTTTTGTGAGAAAAAAAAATTGTTAAAAAAAGAAATAATTTCTTTTTAATAACTAAATAATGTACTTGCTCATTATTTAAAATGTTTCTCATTTCAATCATCAGGACCATAGTCTGTTAGTTTTTCACTGAAAAGTAGAAATTCCAAAGAGAAAATGGTTCTGTGGCTTGAATGCTATCAATGCTAATAATCACCTGTGACTGAAATTTATGGTCCAGCTGAGAACAATTCAAGTCGTGTTTAAAATTTTGATACAATGTGTGGCGACACTTTTAAAGTTAAGATCTTTACATACTTTTCATGCCTGTCCTACACGCTTACTGAACCCTCTTTGCACTTACTCGCATCAAGCTGCTCTGCACAATTCATCTTACATATAGATTTAACCAGATTTTAACTGGGAAAGTCAAAGACATTCCACACATACATGCCTTTAGGTCCTATACTGCACCAGAATATATTAAAAGTCATAAACTGATTTGATTGAATATTAGGAGATACCTTAATATTAGGAACAGTATTGTAGTCTTCGTGAACTGTGACATGATTCACAAGTTGCGCTCTGAGTAAGGCCATTGGTTAAATATGACCATGTGACCATGCTGGGAATTACACATACATGGTCAAATTTATTTTTGGATAACTTCAAATCAGATCCACAATATCAAACTGTACACATCCACACAGGGAACAGAAAATTACAGGGGCCAGTATATTGGAGAGCCACGACAAGCATCGCTGATACACGAGTTGACCTCGGCATTCAAGCGCCTAGGGGGAATACTGTGAGCTGTCATTTTCAGCTCTTGCCAAGCGTTAGGCACTGAGAATACTGAAACCACTCACATGTCTATTAAAAACGATAATTACTACCAGGAGATGATAATTGCTTTTTGCCATTATAGTTCTTTTCAGCTGAGGCAACGATGGCCTTGAAATGGCCTTCCACTATTGAATCTAGTGTTAGGAAATTAAATTTGACACGAGATTTTGATCTCTGGTGCTATACATGTATCTTCGGGAGTGGCTGACACACAGCTATGCAAATTGTTTAACGAGTATTCCATAATTAAATCCAGAAAACTAAACTTGCTCATTCATATCAGTTAGGCTCCCACCCCCCCAAAAATGACAGCAAATGTATATTTTATGATAATTTCAGAACCAAATTTAAATTTTCTAATGAAACACTTTTTGTAGAAGATGTATCATAACAGAGTTCAGAAAATTTGGAATTAGCCCCAGAGGAAAAATATAAACACCCCCAAGGCATTGAGTGACTCCCCTAACCAAACATCTTAAAGGCAGCAAAACCCATGAAGAGTTTACTTATTGATTTTTAGCCTGCTTTCATTACTAATCACCCCTATGTTAGAAGAAACGGTTGTAAATAAATTGATCTTTTGACTGATTGAAGGCAGAGCGAGGATCTGTCATTCACTGATGAAGTTATGAAGCGTTAACTAATGATGTCTATACATACTGTATTTTACACAGGCGAGTTTGATATCTTACTGTCTTGTGCATGTATTTTTTATAATTTTTTTTATTTATGAATCCAATCTTGAATTTACAAGAAGCTCAAATAGCCAAATTAGGCTCTGAATTTATGCAGCACTGCTATCAATCTTAGGCAAGGATGTTGCAGGGGTGTTTATGAATAAAACTCATTAATTATAACTCAACTTACTGCCCCATGTGGCCTGAGGATTTCATCTCTGAAACTCCTCATTAAAAACTTCAGCTGCAACACTGTGCTGAGGAAAAGAAAAAAAATTGCTAGCAATCTCACTTTCCCCTCTGAGAAGTTTTCTTTTTTGATGGCATATTTAGTCAGCATCTACCAGATTGCAAAAACCACCAGGTGATGCTTAAAAATGTTGATGTGGCAGGCAAAGAATTTTTGGCAGCAAAGCAGCTTAGTGGTTAGTGCTGTTGACAAAAATTCTGGATTAAATGACAGTTATGACTCACTGACTAACTCAAGCTGCATCTGTGGCCTTTCACCTTGCCCAATCAAGGCACGCCTATATGTGAACTCTGCTTCGTATGAAGACACGTGTACACCAGGGCCCTGAAGCCTGCGAGACCTGATGTAAGTGAGATGGCAACATTTTTCATGTTTTCTAACCACATCATTTCATATCATATGTCATTAAAAAAAATTGTTTTCTTTCCCCTTTTGATTCTTGGTCAGCTGTTTCAGTTAATGAAGAGCTGATTTCTTTTTTTCTAAATTAACTATTAATAACAATTGTCTTCTCTTTCATATCGCATTCACCAAAATTAATTAATAATATAGCTGTGGACTTTCCAAATTGCTGAGTTGTGCTCTACAATTTAGCCTTAACAGCATTACTCTCTATGATGCCTGCTGCTATCATCTGGTTTATCTCTGTTGATGTAAAGCCATACTCCTCCAGGACAGTCACTGTGTGCTCTCCAATAACTGGGTCGGGGGCGAGGCAGGGCTCCGCGGGAGTCCGAGAGAGAACTGGAGCAGGTCGGGGGCTTTCTTCCCCGTTGGAATCTTTCATAAAAGAAGCTCTTTCATGGTTATGTGGGTGTGAGCTCACCTGGTCAAAAGACAACACAGGTGTAACACAAGCATCAGTCCCATCAAAAATTCTTGACCAGTCCATCTGGGTCTTTGAGGCAAAACGCTCTGTGAATATCCGTCTCATCTCTGGCCAATCAGTGAAGCTCATCTGAGGGGGCAGCTGCCCAGCATCCAACTCTAAGCCTATGTGGGGAAAAAAAAAGACTGTCATGAATCCCTGAGGAAAAAATGTGAGCAGAACGAATTAATGTAAAATGGAGGAATATTTAATGTCCTCGATGATCAGCAGCTAATTGATTATGACACCCCAGTGATCTTTATGGAGTTCTCTGTCAATCACAATGTATTTCAAGGATCTAGCAATGAATTGCGTGCACAGTATATGCAGTAAACATGTCCTGCATAACACTTACACAGCGATGCTGTACTGCACTACTGGGTTCTCAGCAAGTCTTGTTAATGCAATCTCATGATGAGTTTTCCAAGGGATCTGTTGTTCTGTGACCACTGCCTTGGAGGATTATTTCATCTAGAAATAAAGACAGACTCTAATCTATACCTGCCTAATACATACCCTTTAGTAGCTGTCTGTAGAACTGTGGCTCTATGGCACCCACAGCCATGTACTTCCCGTCAGACGTTCGATAGGTATCGTAGAAGGGCGCGCCGCTGTCCAGCATGTTTTCCCCTCTGGAGCGATCCCACATACCAATGCTGTGAGATTTCCATATAAATGATCCAACATATGCCGCTCCTTCTACCTGAAGGGTAGAGCACAAGGTCAGCAAGGTGAAATGAAAGATGCCTGGTTTTCAAGCTATTAATTTAAAAGAATATTAAGCTTGTTGCTATATTCTAACCTACTACGTCAAATCAAGGAGGAAGCTTCATATTGTAGCAGCAACAGAGCTCTATGGATCAAAACCATTCATGAGTCGAATATACAGAGGGAGAAATAGCATTTTTTTGGTTAACATTAAAATGTAGCAGTTATTTGGTGTTAATACCAAGGATTCCAGGAAGGCTTGAGAAAAGGTGTTAAGTTCACATTAACTTTCTTCATATGTTCATTAGCTGCAGGTCTAATATCAGTCAGATGCTAACAGAAGGGCCTGCCTACACTTTGTACAAAGTGTCCTCACTGTCATTGGCTTGATCTTGTATTTATTCATTTCTTTATCTTGGCAATATTCTCACCATGCTAGCATCAATGATCTGTCCTTTTCCTGACTTCGTCCTCTCCAGCAGTGCCATGACTATCCCCAAGGCACAAGTAAGACCACCGCCTGCAAAGTCCGCTAACAGATTGATTGGAGCATAAGGCTTCTCTCCACTACGGCCCAGTCGGGATAAAAGGCCTGTGAAAGAAATGAGACAAACATTTCACACAAATTGTAACAGCAGCCTCAGTGGTGTGAGAACAAAGGGGGTTCTGGCTCATCTTTGACCCTGAAGGTGAAAAAAAAAACAGAGGGATTAGTTCCATAACTGATAAAGTACAACTGTGAATCTCTTCAGTTTGGTCTAGACCTGCTCTATGAGTAAAGTGGCTTGATGCAACTTTCTTTTGATTCTGAGCTCTATAAATAAATTTGATTTGATTTGGTAACACACACGAGCACGTAGCACTTGTGTGCTTGACTTAATCTGTCCTCAGAGGTCATATTTCTATTTTTTAGTTATTGCAAATCCCCAGAAATGCTGGCTCAGGCCTCTAAGTGCTGTTCTACCATTGGGGGGGGGGGGAGTATTGACAAACATGCTCTGAATATAAATTCTGTTTACTGAAATGAGAGGCCTTAAAATGCCATAGGTTTGTTATTGAATGCATTAGAATTCCTAAGTTCACCTCTAGTGTAAATCTCCCACGGGTATGCTCACTTTATAATTTGCAAAACACTTCCTAAGCAGGGCCAACAACATAAACAAATGAAAATACCGGCTGTTGTATCCTTTCAATTAAAAGTGCTGTTACTGTCAAAACAGTCCTGCAGAAGTTAATAATGGGGTAAACAGAGAGGCAGATGAAAAGCTTTGCACACCATGTTACATCATACAAGGTGACAGTAAGTTGAGACGAAATTACAGGCTTTGGGATGTGAAATTGTCAGAGCGTTAGGATAATTTCATCAGCCTCCAGTGGTGTCTGAAGAGTAGTCCATAATATTATCATCGACCACTAAGGCTAAGCTTTTTATTTAAGCTTTCTTTTCTTTGTAATTTTTTCGTAAGCAAATCTAAATGCTAACCTGTGAGAATAGTGGGACATTCGGCCTTATGTCTTAGTTGCTAAGGTTTATGTCAAGTCCGGGGGGCATTGTTGCATTATTCTTTTTAGTTATTAAGTGGTAGAGAAGCCAACAGAGGGAGAGGGAGGGAGAGAGAGAGAGAGAGAGAGGAATAAGCTGCAGCATGGCTCCCAGTCTGGAATCAAACCTGGGACTCTGTGATTACATGGCATGCGCACTAACAACTCAACAACCACCTGTGCAGTTCTACCACCTTTTATTTCCAAAGTTACAAAGAAGTCGTGGACTGAGCTGAGCGCAAGATGTTGATTAATTTTTAATATCTCTGTATTTATGATTTTCCATCATTCAGTATATACAGTACAGGCCAAAAGTTTGGACACACCTCATTCAAATGAATAGGAAAGTGTGTCCAAACTTTTGGCCTGTACTGTACAATTATATACACTTATTAATCGAGAAGATGGAGTGTTATTACCCGACATGGCGAGGAAGTTGATGTCGTGTCCAGCTGCAGCAGCATAAGACCCTTCTTGTCCATATCCTGTCAACCGAGCATAGATCAGACGAGGATTTTCCTTTAGCAGCTCCTCTGGACCGAGGCCCAGCTTCTCCATCACTCCTGAGCAAATGGAGGTAAATCAATATATGTCATCAGATTTTTATTCATTTATTTTTTTCAATACCATTTGTTTGTCTTTATTCTGATTTAAATTGGAATTACTAATACTTAAAATTTATGGATTATATTTTCATGAACTACATTTATTGGGAGCTGTAACATATAATGTGTGTAAATTATGTTATACTATACAACACGTTATTAAAGCTTCAACCAGTAGCTCACAACATTTTTTTTACTTAGACCACACAGTGCGTTTGTTCCTGTCAATAGCTGCAAGCAGTTCTTCCCAGGACATATTTATTCAAAATGCCACTTAAGAGGATAATAATCATTTTGTGAGGCAGAACTTCATTTTTCTTGCTTCCTGATTTATTAATTGCCGTACCGTACAGCACCCAGATTTATACGGGGTTCCTCTGGAGGGGGGGACCCCTGGATTAAACTGGCTAACTATATATAAAGTAGTTAAACAGCTTTCAAGTGTTTATACTTAATCGCTAAAAGTGCCATGACATTTTAGTTCAACACTTAAAGCAACACTTCAGTGCATTTATCTAGAAGGGATTGTGAAAAATGGACTTTTATTCACCATGCTTTTTGGTTTCACAGTGCTGGTGGTCTGACCTTTGCGATAGGGCTCGAGGACAACATCTGAGTTGATACAGAGCTTCTTGAGCAAGGTGGTGCCCTCGGTGGTCTTCAGGTTAATGGCAATAGATCGTTTTCCCCGTGTTAGCGTGCCCATAGCCATACCGACCTTGGTCCGGTCCACACGGATCACTTTTGCTCCAAAGTCTGCCAGGATCATGCCACAGAACGGGGCTGGGGCCAGACCAGCCAGCTCAATAACTCTCAATCCAGCCAGTGCCATGATGAAAGGACTGTAAGGTTTAATGTTAAAAACTCCTCAATATGATGTAACCCGGTGCAACACCAACAGCAGAGACTTTCTGATCAACAGTGCTAAATGATTTTACTGCAGCACAGGTCAACTCTGTCACCTCATATCAATAAAGTTCTGGGTTCCAACCTGTGGCTAAATCTGGACTTTTGGTGCATAATGTTATGTTTTATTCATGTCTCCATGGGTCAGTGCCTGCTTCCTCTCCCCCGACCCAGAAATGTGTAGTATAGATGGCAAAACTCAGTTCATTAATAACTGATGACACAAAAATAACTGTTAGCTATTTAAATAAAATATATTTACTTGCAAAACTGTGCTGGCACTGAATGGTTGAATGGAGAAAAAAAAGGTTGCCATTTTAATTGATAGTAATAATTTACTCATAATTTGGTTGCAGTCTGACCACAAACTGGTTTGCATTTCACATTTTAACCATTTGGCCTTATACTTTCTCTAAGGTTTGGCACACTTCCATCTGCATGTCATCGTAGAAATACTTTAGGCGCCTGAGTTGCTTGAGAATTTATCCATCGTGCAGTTCTGTCAGGGAGTCTGATCAAATTCACTCTGCAGCAAGAAATGGAGCCCAAAGTGGGAGTTTATCGAAAACCAGAGTCGGAGACCTGTGCACTAAATATTATGCAGATAACTTTGTATGAAAGCAAACGCTCATCACTTTATTTGGAAAGCATCACCTTGTGTTTTGAAGGGTCGTAGACCGGGCTGCAGAAAGACACGAAGGGGGGTGCAGAAGCACAGACCTGCTGTGACAATAACATTTAGACTTTGACACCGAGCAAAGTCCAAGTTATCTGCCAACGTGACATGCATGAGCGAGTACGCTATCAGGCACGGCCACGTTGCTTTAAAGCCTTCTTATTAAAACAGATTTTGGAAGAAGCGAAGGCTTTAATGTCTTTGTGCACGTTGTTCGCTTCAACAACAGCAACGGTGCACGGTGTCGTTTCACAGTACGGACAGCTGCAGCCCCGTCACGCACAAAGACACGACGAACCGGCGACATCAGTTTGTGTTTTTTGAAAAAGTAACGCGTGTCACAGCCGAGCCTACCTTTGGTCGAAGGTGGAGGACAGCGAGCCCCTGCTCAAGTTTGTCTACTGGACAAGACGGAAGTTTAAAGTGACGTAGAGAAATGGCAGGTGATCACGGGACCCTCCGTGTGCTCGGGTTGATCGAAGTGACGTGTCGCTCGTGAACGATTCGTCCATTTTGAACTAACTGTCTGTCCCATCGATACATCGATACCCACGCGTCTCCCCTTTGGTATCGACTGATAAATAACAAATGCAAATCCATATGTCTATCCCAGATACTTTTAGGTAACGTACTCCAGTTTTCTGCCGAACACCCCCCCCCCCCCCCCCCAGCCCTCAGCATACTGGACTGGTCCATCTAAGTCACGTGACCAGGAGAGCCACGAGTTTTTTGTTTACATCCCGCTAGCAACAATCAGATGAGGAGCACGTGCATTAGAGGGTTTCTGGAAAAAAAAAAGTGGCCGACAGAAAGAGAAGCTAACTCTTTTTGAGAAGTATTCTTTCTGTTCAAACGTGTACACTTACATCTCTGTCGGGATGAAATTATGCAGCAGCACAGTGGCCAGGGGTGGAAGGTTGTTGTGCTGGAGTGCAGGAAACGGAGAGGGGTCAAGAACCAACTGAGCAATCTGAGCAAAACATGTGAGTCACAATGTTTACTAGAGGGACTCGGACCGGAAACACAGCTGTTGCACTCCTCTGATTTGTGAAATGCCTCATTTGGAGGACATTAGTGAGACCAGAGGGGTTTTTTTGAGGGGGGGGGGCTGCACAAAAAAATCTGACTTCACTTCAGGATGCACTGATATGGTTATTGATTTGTTTGGAGGAAGGGTAATTACTGTTACCTTGAGAAATGTTGTCCTTTTCAATATCATTAATTGGTGATGAACAGTTTTTAATGATTTCTATGTTTTCCCAGCTGTATGTTGCCAAGCAGCAGGCAAAAACAGATCAATACGTCTTGATTCTCTGAAGAGACAGGGGAAATGTGTGTAGTGCTACGAGACATGGATTTTTTCTGTGGATTCAGTCGGGGATTGTGGCTGGCATGTTTGTCTTGGAAAAGATATCCAATATCTGTTGTGAGGGAGAATAAAAAGGGAGGGAGACTGCTATGCTTGTAATGAAAAGGGCAAAGAAAATATCTAAAATATTGAGGCTTTTGAGCCACGTCCCTGCCTGGGCTTGTTAGTGGCAGCATCCAGTCAGGCTCAGGTCCAATTGGCTGAATGCAGTCCCCCTCAAATGATCATCCAGTTCTCAGGGACAGAGTGAGACAGATTGTTTAGGAGTCATGTCCAGTTGTTTGTTTCGCAAGGAAGAACAAATTCCGCTCCCCCCGCCCCCCCCACCCATTAACAGCGCTGACACAGAACATTTGCTTTGGTGTGTTTGGTGACAGTAGCAGAAGTAGCAAAGACTGAAGAATAGACTGGTGTCACTAGTGACCTTGGTTAAGAAGCCTGTAGAAAGCTGCAACAAAATCATAGTGAATGTTGCCAAAGATATCTGCTTGTAAACCACCTGGCAACCTAGACAGGTCCTCGCTCCGCTGACAGATATGAAGGACATGCTCCTACAGAGCTTTGTTGCCCTCTGTTGGCCGTGTATACTGGGACTCAAAACTCATTTACTGCTGTGGGGTCAGGATAGAAGAGTGGAACTGCGAACAGGTTAATTGTTTCAGTCCATCAGACGGCATCATATCAGCTTCCTCTGTGGTGACAGCTGCCTGTCCTGTCATGGGAGTTCTTGTGAAAAATGATCTTTATAATTCCTGAAAATGTGCAGGTGAAGTTCAAAGCAAAAATGTGTCTGTGATGTGGCACTGAAGATTTTTTTTATTTACTTCTACTCAGATTAGACTTTATTAAATATTCCCTCAGGTCTTGAGTGAAGGGAAAAAAATCAGTTGCACATAAACATGAAAACAGTCATAACCATGATATCAGTCATATCAGGGATGTGGAAGTCAGATTAACTCTAAGATCAAACATTTTCTTTATTAGGGGGGCCTTGGAGGAATTTTCTGCTGTGTTTAAAGGCAAAGTGGACTGACCCAACCATGCGTTTCCAAGGGTGTCATCTAGCTGCTGCATTCCAGAGTACAGCATGGTAAGAGCTATTTACTGCCCTACACACATGCTGCAGCATGTCGGTCCATTCTATAAATAATGTTTAATAGTATGAGTATTTAAATTCTTTGCCTGATTATATGTGTGGTTGATTGATTATATATATTTATTACATGCTACTACTATTTCATGCTACTTCATCGTCAGTCTGAAGACTTCATTGCTTTCCAAAGACAACTGCTTTCAAGTAAACATCCTTACTATTGAGTAAACACACAAAACTTCATCTGTCAGTGTCAACTTTGTCGGGGGACAGAAGGGCAGGAAATTCTACATGATAAATCTAAAATTGGTTTATTCTTTGTTTGTCTGCTACACATACAGGAATAACATGTTTAAATATAAAGGCTATTGACTCATCCCTTGGCAGAAATACTTTTCTAATTGTATAATTCAAATTACTATATATTAGTGTATTTCGGTTAGCCTTCCTCTAGTATCCCCATTAGACTAAAATGTTCATTTTTCAATCTGCAGTGTAGAGAAAAGAAAAAGCACCAATTCAGCATTTTAAAAAGGTGTACTTTTAATTAATTTAACGTTTTTTTAAATAAAATGTATTCAAATATAGGAAGGATAATGGGTCTCATAAGGAGCTGGTTTGAATTGCTTCATATGAGGATTAGATATTTTGCTCCACAGACTCTTTAATCTTACATGAAATATTTCACTTCTTTTTCTCAGATTATCTCTACAAGCTTGTCTTCCATTGCAAAGTACAACACTGAACTCTGAAGTGTAGCAGAAGGAACATCCAACTTAAATTCAAGCACCCTGACAGTGCTTGTAGGAGGATATGTTAGTATTGTCTGAGTCAACACAAAGGTCGAGCTAGCCACAATGATTTACATCAGCCCCATAAGCTTCAAAGAAACTGCATAGGCATCTTTTGACATCCATTGTCCTGCCCTGTAATAAAAGTCCATGTAAGACCTCAGTCGCACATATATTTTGTCATAAATTTTAATTAACACCTTCGGGCATCTTACAGGAAGTAAAGTTTACGTACCATTTAAAAAAAATAATGAAATAAAATAAAAATAAATAAATAAATAAAAATGCCTCAAGTCACTTGACATGTTTTGTATTTTAGAGACAGATTATTAAAGTGACAGTCATGGACTCATATTTTTTTATGTTAAAAGGGTATTGATATTTACAGCAAGCCTTTTATTTACTTTTTTATTTTTCACCTAACCTGCAGCCATGGCCCACTGTCCGTTTTAAGCATCCACATCCATGACTGCAGTAATATTGTCTTTTTCTATTATCGATGAGAATTAATTCCTTAATATTTTCCTATTCAAGACATACACTGAGAAATCACAGCAGCTAGCTTTGACTTATACAGGGGTTAAACTGAGAAATTGAACACAGGGAAAGTGCTGATGACCAATGTGCTTTCTATTGTTCTGCTGTCAAAGAGTATTTGTCTTGGAGGTCTTGGCTTTGGAATTCAGCATGTGCTCCAAAAAGTGTGTTTCCGTACAATGGCCTAAATATATCATCATTCTCGTGGTAAACCACTCCCCTTGACAATAAGGCAAGGTGCTAAATAATGCCTTTTTCATAATAATTCTCCCTGATGATTCTTTTTATAAACTCTGCCGCCAATGTAATCTTTTAGTATACATTCACACTGGGATAGAAAACAAATTTGTGTGTGTGTATTGTCTTTGCATTGTAAATGTGTAGGACATGCTCCAAGATGAGCAGAAAACTGTTTATTAACAAATGTTCTCAGTAAGGTGCGAAAGGTGCATTAAATAAACTACACATTAGCCCAATCTGTTAAATAACAAAGAATATCAATATTTATACTTAACTGATTTCTAAAAATAGTAACACGACATTAAGAATACTATGACATCACCTGATTGCAGCTTTAAGCTATTGTTCTGTGACAGAAGACAATTGGTCCTTTTGAACAGCCCAAAAACATGTTTAACTGAAAATACAGATGGTGCCTGGGTCTGGTATGTTGCCTTGGCCGAGTTTGGACAATGGTCATCTGGGGAAACTATCATTTACACGATATGCTGCAATAAATAACCAAATATTCTCCTGAATAGCATGTTAATTGTAATATAATTATTAGTATACCATCTTAATGAACAGTATTATTTATATTTTCTTCCAGCTTTCTAAAAGCAACTGAATTTTCTTCCGTGGCTCACACAATAGTTGCTAGTGTCGATATCAACCTGTTTAAACAAAGGTGACCTTTGTTAATGTTGGGCATTACACTCCAAGCCCCCCTTCATTGTTTCCTATCCTGTATCATCACACTGCTTGGAAAAACATTGGGAAGTGCGATAAGCTTACATGCATTGACCAAGAACAGGATACATCCTGTACAGTGAACTATCAGCGTCCCAAAGATGAATGGAAGTGATGGAGACATTCCTCCATGACATTGACACGAAATTTAAGTGTTTGTGGTATTTTAGCCTAATAAATCAATGATCAAACAAATGTGGATTCTATTTAGGAAAAATAAACAATATGAATTTTTAAATGCTGTTTATTGATTTTGAACCGTTTTTGCGTCAGGTTGAGGCGGGTGGCCAACATGACGGTGAGACAAGCAACCGTTTACACTCACGCTCATGGCCAAGTTAGGGTCACCTATTTTCCAATTTGGACTGTAAAAGGAACCTGGAGTATCTGTGAACACAGGAAGCACATGTGAACTCCGCCCAAGAAGACCCCAGAGCTGGGAATCAAGCCCACACCCTTTCTTGCTGTGGGGCAACAGCGCTAGCCACCACACCACCATCCCGCCCAAATGGTGTATTACCATTTTATCATACACAAATAGATGTAATTCAATTAATACTGTAGCCTAGCTGACGGCTACTCACTCATATATCAGCTTTGTTGGCAGACTGTTGTACGAAACAGTAGAAATTGAGCTCAAGCTGTTTCTTTCAGCAAAACAACAAGAAAAACTATGTTGAAACAAACTTACCCTTTTGCCTGTCTGGAAAATGGGCCTTCCTATGCTGTTCTGGGAATAGTAAAGGGAGCTGTCACTTAAAGGATGAATTGCAGAATTGCAGGATCTTTTCCGAACACTGATAAAGGCGGATTTAGGATATTTTGACTGTCAATGCTCCTGATGTTCTTTCAGAGACTAAACACAAGAAGAAGTGCTGATAGTGATGTGTGAAAGGCAGCGAACGCTTTCAATAGCGAGGAGAAGCATCCAGATAGATTAGTGCTTCAGATCTATTTCAAACAGTTTAATCAAGAGTGCAGTATTTATTTATTCAAGAGGGAACAAAGTAGGAAATCACTGCAAGAAAATAATTTAGAAGTTGATTTTTACTGAGTGGAGCCGTAAGAAAAAGTAGGCTTGGATTATTTTTTATTTTCTGCAAACATGATATTTGTATGGAAGAGCGTCACTCACAGCAGCTAGTGTGTACATAGGTTCTGTATTTTAAACACACCTTAATTTATTTTTATCTTGGTGCAAAGTCCGAGTACTTTAATTTTACTACATGCTTAATTGTCTCTGTGAACACAACTCAGTGAGATCTAATAAGCGTTCGCGCCATAGACTCTCTATTTGCGCCTTTATCAGCTGTTTTCACTCATAATTAAGATTTTTCGCCTGCTCTTTCCAATGTTCTCAAGTTTGGCTTTCTTAGGTCAGAGGTTGCCTCCATGAGTCTGTTTTCCAAGAACAGTACTAATTAAACAAGACTAATTTTGAACTAATGGGCATGTTTCTGATTCAAACTTCCAAAACCATTAAAGGATAAAGCAACACAGCTTCAGAATAAAATTAAATGTACAAGGACGTAGGTGTAGATATAACACTGGGAAATTCTAGAAGCACATATTTGTAAAATGTTTTTACACATTAATAATTTCCCTGGGTAAAATGAAAAAAATGGAAAATGTATTTCAAAAGAAAGATTTTTAAATTTATGTTAAGCCCACTTGGATCCATCATTCTATACTTTCATGGTAACAGTAGCAAGGACACAGTCTTTTTTTTTTTTTTTTTTTGATGAATGGCTGTTTAACACAAGCAACAACAGAAAGCATCTGTCAAAAAGGACCTTGATGACCGGGGGGCAGGGGCAAAAGAAGATGCCAGCCATTTCAAAGCCGTCAACCATGAATCACTGAAATCACTATAACTGGAAAACCAGCTTGTGTTCCAGTTTGTGGAAGCCAGTCAGAAGTCTGAAAGCACAATTTGTGGCTCTAAACATTATTATTAAATCTCTGAGCACTACTTCTCAAAGGGCAGGAGGGGGTCTGTAGAGAAAGTCCACCAATGTCCAGAGTTTATTTTAGAAGACATTTCAGCATCTTCTGCACTTTACAACCAAATTTCTGTTTAAACAGCATCAGTCAAAATGTGAGATGTTTGAGTGAAAAAACAAACAAACAGACGGATAAACTTACACATTTCAATGGCAGTAAATGAGCCTTGAATATTGTTTATTGCTCCCCAAGTGCAACATCTTTGTGGAAACTTGTTTAATAGTGCTGGAGTGAACTTTCTGGACAATGTTTAAAATATAACGAGAGAAATTCAGTTAAGTTCAAGAAAATAGCTGGATTCCTTTTTTTAAAATCTGTTGTTTATGTTTTCGTTGCAGAGATGTGTAGTGCGTGTAGGTCCATCAGGGTTTTTCCACTAATTCATAGTTGGTTTGAGCCCAAATGATAAACAGATGGTCCACTGTGTCTAATCAGTGTTCTACCGCTTTCCAAGTTATTTACCACCTACGTCAACATTTTCACAACCTTTCACATATTTAATGTCACATTTTAATCAGACGCCAAAGATCTGTTTGATCACTTAGGACTATGATTTTCTTGCACTTGAGAAGTGTACGTGTATATCCTATTACATCGGTCATTGTTTCTACACAAACATCCCATTGAAAATGACTGAACGTCTGATTACATTTTCCTGTTGTGTGTCACATAAGCTTAATGTTTACATTCAGCTGCTCAGAATTTTGGGCCATGGTAGCCTATACAATGCAAACTACAGGGGAACAGTGTGAGACAATAGATATATTTCCTATAGCCTATTTATAAAAAACAGAACAGAAGATTAAAGGAGCTCTTTATTTTGTTCTTCAATAGTTATTCTCTGAAATCATGGTGAGTTTTGTCTGTTTGCATTAGTACCTGCTTTCCAGCTTTTATTATTGGCATTCTCAAAACTACTGTGGCTGTTAGACAAAACACACACAAAGCCTATAGACCAATAATCATTTCTGACAAAGACAGGCTGTACACAGAGAATCGCTGAAGGTGCCTGCAGTCATTCCTCCCAAATATAGTAATATAATAAAACAAACTAGTAGTGGCACCTATCAGGTGTTTCAATCTGTAAATGCAGAGGGCAGGACTGTGAAAGTGTTCTCAGAAAATGTTTTCCCCAGAATGATAGGGGGCACATTAAATACTGATATCTGATCTCATTGCGTGGTGTATAAATAGCTTCCCACCTCTGAGGACATTTTTCATAACACATCCAAGCAGTTGAAGCTTTGGTTTTGTAATTTGATGACGTTGATTCCTGCATATCATTTGCTTCAGGAGCATCAGCATCATTATGTTGGGTTAGGGCCGATCTGTCTTCATGCTCATGTTTAAAGATACACCATGTGGTTAGCAAAAATATGAACCTATCAGGATTGATAGATCATGGATGTGTCCTTTCAGCTTGCAGGTTTTTGTCTGTGATTCAATATTTGTGAACTTCTTATATGGCTAGCCAGTGTAATAACTTCCACTTAAAAAGGAGAACTCAGGGACCGTTAACAGGCTTCCCATTTCTTAGTGTACAAAAGGCAAGAGCTGGTTGCATCATATACTGTTGAAATAAATATCAAACTGTCTGATCGGTGTCACTTTTCCAACAAAGGCTTTTGTCACTCTACTTTGTGTGCCTTCTCCAAATACAGTTGAGCTTTTTCCCTTTGAGCAAAGACAGAGAATCAAAGGCCAAGTGTGACATGAGATCTGTCCAATCTCTCCTGCCATTAAAGCATCAGTCAATGTCACATGTCAGCTGATGATGAGTATTGATGGCTGTATCGTTGTTTAAAAAAAAAAAAAAAGAAGAAGAATGTGCGTTTCTCATTATTTTCCCTTTGAAGTGCCAAAGTGTAAAAGTATAAAGTGTGAGAAAGTGGAGACAGTCAAGTAAAGCTAAAATACCTGAAACTGACTTGAGTATGGTACGTGACTAAACTAAGGCGTGCTTCCCTCCCTTGAGTTCATTATAGTACAGAAAGCCCTGACACAAATACACCTCTTAATCTGTGGTGCACCTGCAGTTGTTCAAAGGACCTTTTTCATTTGGTTGTGTTTTGACAGGGAAATTTTCCTTTTTCGTGTAGCCTCATACAAAGGTGTTTGATTTGCATGAACAGTGTCTGCTGAGCAACAACGGAGAGAGAACACAACTTGGTGCCTGTTGACTTCCTTGTTGCGTTAGCTTCAGTTGCTACAGATGAGTGTGCACTCTGCTGACAGGGAAAACACATATATACCAGACGTTGCATTTGGTGTGACAGTCACTGAAGCTGAAGTGAAGAATGGAAACATGACTAAATCAACTGTGCAGGAAAAGAAACCCTCAGTGCTGCAACCGCAGCATCACCCAGCAGTCATTCGAGGATCACATGATGAAACACATGATTGTTACAGCCAATTGTTTTACCGCCTTTTATGTGACATAAAACTGAACTATTTACGGGGTTATTTTTCACTTGGACCTCTTTCACTTTTAGTCTAAATGGGGCCATTTTGCAGAATTTGCACTTTCATTTGGAGCAACCTACTTTTGTGGTAAACTGTGATGATTATATTTATATTCATGATAACTTTATTAAAATAACCTGTTACCCACTGAAAGATCATTCTCCGAGCACTTTTGTTGATCCATGAAAAGGAGAAAGCTTTGAATGGATGACTTTTGCCTTGTATTTCAGTGGAAAAAATTAAAATTAGTCGCCTCAGGATAAAGTTTTGGCGGCACAAAAAGTGAGCCTGCAGCCGTGTCCTTGAGGTTTGTGGCCACACACGCACACGCTCACACACGCGCTCACACACACCCCCACCCGGAGGCCAAACCACACAACCCGTTTTGACCAATCAGCGCTCAGAGGGCGGGCTCGTCTTGGAGGACCGCTACAAATGAGCTGTGGCACGTTTTTTTTTTTATCGTTTGCTCTTTCTGATCGCCGGTCGGACCTCGTGGTTGACAAAGTGACCCCGCTTCATTATTAACGCAGAGTAAACAGACGGAAGCTCGGGAGGTCAAAAACCTAACATCTCCTCCCAGCCTCGTTACTTTCCGTCTCAAAAAAAAAAAAAAAAAAAAAAAAAGGTTTGCAACAAAGTTTGATGCAAGTTGCCGCAACTTGAAAGAGCCCGGATCGGATCTCAGCTGTTTCCCAGATAGGAAGGGAGGATTTTAAGACTAGAGAAGCTCCATCCATCCTCCAACATGACGCGAAGATCCTGCTCGGTGTACGCGGTCGGGATCATCTGCGCCCTCCTGATGGTCGTTGGCGTTGGCTTATATGTGGCTCAAACTTTCCGCACCATCATGCACAACCGCCTCAAAAAGGTAAAAACGAAAAAGCAAGCATCCAGCTCATCTAAGGGGCATTTTGAATCATGCATTTTCCTTTTGAATGAAGCAGCAGCACTTACTATCGCCAGCTCTGAGCCCTGCAGCTGTCCCCTCAGCAGCAGACTCCTCGGGGAACCAATGAGCTCACAACAACAACAAAGATGTTGTGCTCACTGAGGATTCTCCACAATCTGCCACCTGTCATTGTCATTGTGAAATCTCCACAAGTGATCCACAAAACATTAAGAAATGATTTACTAACCTATCAGAGTTGTGCTGAAAAGGTTGCTGCAGAGCTTTAGGTCTCGGTTTGTTTACAAACTGTAGGTTTGATTCAAAGTTGTTTAATTGATGGATGATTTAGTCTTCAGTTTGTGAAAGCTGCTGCCCTCTTGTTCAGTCAAAAGTACAAAATCAAAAAGATACTGACTTTTCAATGATGTACAAAGTAAACAGGCAAAGATCTTCATTTCAGAAGCTGTGATCTTTGGCATGGTTTTCCTACTTTTGCTGGAAAAATAACTGAGCTGATTAATGGATTATCGAAACAGCTGCCACTTATTTGTGTGCAGATTGTTTAGACACTAATTAGTGTAATTTGTACTTGGCAGCATGGTCTAAAATGTATTGAACTTTGC
This sequence comes from Echeneis naucrates, assembly GCF_900963305.1. Classification (NCBI taxonomy): domain Eukaryota; kingdom Metazoa; phylum Chordata; class Actinopteri; order Carangiformes; family Echeneidae; genus Echeneis; species Echeneis naucrates. The sequence goes on along the minus strand of NC_042522.1, from coordinate 14,679,366 downwards.
AATCTAGTCTTTCTCTTTCCCACAGTTACTTAGATTACAAGTTTATGGCTCAGTGGCATGCACAACTTGGAGGCCTTTATCAGAACGGCTATTTTCAGCAGATGGTAGAGCCAAAGAAGTCCATAATGGCCTATTGATGTGTGTGTCTGACTTTGATAGTTCTCATTGTGGCAGGAGGAGGTTTGAATGCCACAGCTAAAAATAAACGACGGCAGGGACAGTATTGCATGGTGTCAGTATTAGTCAAATAAAATGTTGAATCAATACATAGAAAGTCAATGTCCTAGTTAGTAGCATGAAAAGTCAGACTGGTCACACCTTACACACTGGTGTGGCATGAGGGAAAAAAAAAAAAAAAAAAAAAGAGTCACAACAACCGTGTACTACAGTGTTGTATGTAAACACAGGAGCCTGTTTCAGGACAGGTCAGAGCATCAACTTCTTTGAGGTGGGTGATGTTTAAACATTAAATAGCTATTTCTTCTCCTCAACAGCTCAAAAGCCCAACATATTCAGTTTAAAGTTATGTAAATACAGGAAAAACAGAAAAAAGGGAGCAGCGGAAGGATTCACGCTGATTAACTGGCAGATGTTGGATGAAAATAGAAATCGTGGCATTTTCATTAGATGAAGGTGAGTCTTTCATAGCTGCGCAAAGTTAGCAATTCTGTGAAGGGATGTTAAACTCATCCACAAATTCATTTTATCACATTGACTCACACTCTTGGGCGGGGTGGGGGCTGTAATGACAGCAGGTAACCAACCTCTGTGATTTTATGAAGTTCAGGACACAACCAAACTCTATATCATGCCGTTGCTTTGATTGTGACACCTTATAACATCAGAAAATAACTTTAGTCTTTCTGAAATGTATGCTTTTATTTATTTATTTATTTTTTTGTAATTACTACACAAGGCAATGTTTAAATTCGAGGATGTCCTGGATTTACAGTGTTTTGGACTGTGTTAGTGCAGTTTAACATGCTCCCAGAAGGCTCACTTTACTTTGATAACAGTGCACCTATGAAAGCACCGCTCCTCCCCATGCAATATTATCATTTGGCGCACCTTTCTCCTTATTTTCATATGCAGCCCGTTTGCAGGTGTCGAATGGCTTCTATCAGTGTTGACTTTAGAGGTTGGGAGACATATTCTGTAATGCTGAGAGCTAGTCCTAAAGCTGAAACCTGTACAGCTCAATGAAAACTTTAATTCTATTAAGGTTTTTCAGGCAATTGGGTTCAGGTAGCAAAAAAAAAAAAGAAGAGAAAAGCTCCCAAATATTCAATGATCGAGTTAATCATTGTCTACAGATAAGGTTTTGCTGGGGTATGCGGAGATGTGGTATTTATTTAGTTCCATTGTTTTCTAATTGAAGCCAAAAATATACATAAGTGGTCTTTATTGTTTTTAGGTAACAAATAAAATAAACAAAATCGTCCCTGGAAGTTAAGAGCTGTTTGACAGTCACACGTCGCACGTTTACACGTACCTCCAGGCAAATCAGTTACAGAGGAAAAAAATGTTCTTGTTTTTGGGATTGTTTGTTTGTTTGGTTGGTTGTTTTTTTGTTTTTGTTTTTTTTTTTTTTTTTGTTACAAGAAGTCATTTTTATAGCTGTTAGCTGAGGTGAGCAATTTTTTTAATTTAGTTATGGTACATTTCTTAATTGGAGAGTAAAGAATTCAAAGATCGTCTCCTCCTGATTATTACATAGCTGTATACGCGTGTGGGTACAACAGAAAAGATACAGTGCACAAGCGATATCCTCTGTCCCTCGACAACATGAATTACATCCGTTTGTTGAAGTGCATTTTGCATCTCAAGAAAAATGCTGTCAAATGTATGTGTGGGGATTTCACACACGCATAGCCGCTCAAACAGTCCTCTACTAGCCGGGCAGGATGGCTTATTTCATCAGGATTCAGTTACTTCTATTTTCCCGGTTGCACCAGCATGATAGCCACTATTGACACAACCCCATTTAGAGTGTGCGAAGCTTGTGCTCCATGGCTGCAAGACTTAATGAATAGCTTCTTGCTGTGCCCACTGTTATTCACATCCATGTATTTGCCTGTCTCAACTTCAAAGCGCTAGCTGATTGTGTATTTGTGTGTTCACCTGCTATGTGTGTTTTCATATAGGGAGTGCTAAGATAATAGTGGCGGGTATGCACTGAGATGAGAGGGTTACTCTGTTCCTGTTTTTCATGTAGTATTTCATGTAGCATGCTGGGGGGTGGAGGTGTCCCCATACTGGCTGTTTAGAAGCATGAAAGGATGACAGAGACAGACCATGCTCTCCCTTCTTCAATCTAAGGCGACAGCTTTATTGTCCTTGGCTACTCAGCTAAACTTTTGTCTCTAAACGAGAAGAGACCCCCGAAAGGGAAGGGGCCCCTGTATTCCTCCAAAATAACAGTACTTATCGGTGTCTAAGCTTGCTTTCTCAGGGCTTATTGCATGATGAATTGTTTCTTTTAACTCTAACCCAAATCCGACAAAATTAGGCCAAAGTGAGATTTCCTCTTGATGTGTCTGCAAGAAATACTTAACCCAATTGCCTTCCTCTCGCACTCTCTTTGTTTTGCATTAACTCAAGATTCCCAAAGCCAATCAGGGGATCGTTGTCTGCCCGAGGCGGTTACATCTGCCAGGAGAATTTTCTAACATAGTGTATAATGAAGGAGGATCGTTCAGATTTGCTTCTGCACTGCACTACTGGGGCCTCCTAAGGCTTGTTGCTGAGGAATGTGTCTCAGATGATTAAGGTTGAGGTCCCACGCAACCAGTGAGCATCCAACTCATCACATGATTTGTCGGCGGCTTTCCCCCCCAAAGTGTCAGTGGCAACTCCCAACAATGGAGTCTCCCCTAATACCATTCATGTGTGCAGCCAATGTGCTTGTCTTATACTCAGACAGCAGCTCCCCCCCGCCATCAACCCCCCTCCATGGATGTTTTTGTTCTCAAGGTTGTTTTTGCTACAGAGGCACTGAGAAGTATAGGAAATTTAAAATGTGTCACTTTTTTAGGGAATGGATTCTGAATTCTATTCTACATTGCGTTGAAAAGGTCTTAAAGGATTTATTCAAGCATTTTAATATCAACAAAATTAAAGTTTACGCATTAATTTGAAACTGAGAATTTGCTTTTCACCAACGTGTATGTGAGCACGGACTGCGCACAGATTTAAACTGACATATGCACTTTGTCTCAACAGGAGATTGTTTTGGTGGAGGGCAGCCGTGTGTTCGCGTCATGGAAAACTCCTCCACCCCCTGTTTACATGGAGTTCTTCTTCTTCAATTTAACCAACATGGATGAATTCCTTAAGGGGGCCAAGCCAGTGGTCAACCAGATTGGACCCTACACATACAGGTGGGACATCTCTGCATACGGAAGTGCAGCGGGTGCAGCGTCGAAGGACGAAGGTGGTGTGTTTGTATAGGTGGTTATCTACATCAGATGCCAGAGACGCTGTTTTCTCTGGGGTCACTGCAACGGATATGAAAGCCTGGAGGGAAATCTTAAAAAATGAAGAGCATAGTTTTGTTTTTATGCAATGTGTGCTTCTTTTGTAGAAGCACAAATTTTAAGCTTGAAATGAGATTCTATGAGATTTGAACAACATCAATCACACTGCAAAGGCCAAAGTTGGACACTCATCGAAATTGGATGAGGGTTTTTTTTTTTTCCTACATCACATCACACATCTAACTCTTTGGCTTCTTTGCTTTTACTCTTGTGGTTTGTTAGGTCACTCCAGTTTTTGATTAGCAAACATTCCAGTACACTCTCTGCAATGTTGCAACAGTATATGTAACCATATGTTTTCTATTTGGGTTGCCTGTTCTCAGGAGCATGTTGTGTTGAGATGAATGTATAATGTCTAAAACCCAATTCTATGATATCTAATCTTATGTTATTGCGTGCCTAGGGAGTACAGGTACAAGGATAACGTAACCATGATGGAAAATGACACATTAGTGTCCGCATACAACATCAAAAGCTTTGTGTTCCTGAGTGATAAGTCGGTGGGGGACCCAAATGTGGATGCCATCACCACTGTCAACATTCCTCTTTGGGTGAGTCGTCGAATTAATGTCTTTAACAAAGGAAAGTTGGCAGCAATGGAGGCAAAGTTGCCACATCAACCTGCATTTAATGAAACGCCTCTCCACTCTTGTTTACTTTGTGTGTCTAGGCTGTAATGAACAAGTTGAAAGGCAACTATCTTAAGTCCTTCGGGGTAAACTTGATAATCAGCGCTACTAAAAGTGATTTCTTCACTACACGCACTGTGAACGAATTACTGTGGGGTTATGAAGATCCTTTGCTGGCCCGTCTCTCCTCCAGCTCACCTGAAATCGACAAGATCTTTGGCCTCATGTACAAGGCATGTACTGCTCTACAAATAATAAAGGCTGATGAACCCCAGCTGGATTTTTGTGATAAGAAAAGTGAACGTATGCGAGAACACGAACATTTTAATGACTCTAATGTTTGGGTCTTTTTAGAAAAACGGAACGAACAGTGGCGAGTTTGTTTACCAGACTGGGGTGCAGAATTATATGGATTATGGCCGGGTGAAAACTTGGAAAGGCCAAAGGTACCATGAATGCAGTGTCATGCAAACGCACTCACCCTCGCTGTCTTTAGCCACAGTGATGAAACATCTCTTGCTAACCTTTGGATTAAATGGTTTCTCAAATCTCCTGCTATTTGCCAATAATAGGAAAAACACTGGCCGGCTTTGCCTGTCTGTTAGTTTGTCCGTTGGCCTGGGCTGGTAGCACAGAAACCAGAGCGGGACATACTGATACATGGAATGTGTAAATAACTCCAGTTTTAAGTGATCTTGGTTGGGTCTTACTTTCAGAACCTTTGCAGTAATTTTTCTATTTTACTCTAGAGACATTTAATTGTAATTTAATGTTGTTAAGATAGAGTTGATGAAGTTGATAATGATGCAGATGCGTGAGAAGATTTATCCTGCCAAGAATAACAAAAGCAATGCTTTTCTTTTTCAAGTTTTTCCAAATAATGTAAACATATACTTGAAAATACAAAAAAGTACTTTCAACTGGTTTGCTGGAAAATTCTTAGAAAAATGCGCTTTTTCAACTGTACAAAAGTATTCTTGATTGAGTGCTGGGTTCACGGACTATCTTGTTTTGCAGTCAGCTGACGTTCTGGAATAGCAACATAAGCAACAGCATCAACGGGTCTGATGGAAGTGCTTTTCATCCCCTGCTGGAAAAGGATGAACGTATTTACATCTTCACCCCAGACCTCTGCAGGTACAGTTCAGCACCACAGAGTCGTCCTCTCGCCACTCTGACATTTGTAAATGGTCACACTTGGCACAATTTGTTGATCTACTACTCTGGTCCGAACTGAAACATTTCGCCAACAATGCGATGCATTTTTGCTGACAGTTGATTCCCACCGCTGCCAATTGGATTTGGTGTTGAATTGCATGCTAATGAAAGTGTTTGGCACCAATGTCTTTACAGGTCAAGTAAGGCACAAATAGAACTTCAGAAACCAAAAGTGTTTATGGTTAAAGGCTGTAATTATAGCAACAGCAGGGATTTGTGTCCTCCCAGTAGTCCGGCTGTTATGTAGTGTCCCATAGACTCTGTAATAGTTTACCAAATAGGTCAGACTTGGAGTAACGATAGATTATGAGTCAGTGTCTATTTCAAGTTCATGACCTGAACTGAACATGCTGGACTCATCTCGCTACAGAGCTGTGGTGGTGGTGGGGGGGGGGGGGTAATGCACACGGGCCTTAAATCCCATGGCTTGTTACCATAACATCCTGCTCATTTAACTTCTGTTTTCACACAAGCCAAAAGGCTTTGCTACCAACAGCTTTTTTGAAAGACAAACTTCCTTTGCATTTAGTGTTTCCAGGAAGCACAAAATGCAGAGATTTCCTTAAAGAACAGTGTTCGTCGAGGACATAATAGAAACAGAAGCAAGTGAGTGAGCTAAGACAATGAAAATTGTGGGGGTGAGAACTTAAACCAATATTGATGTGTACTAACTACATTAGTCCCATCTCTGAGAAGTTATTTTGTTGTAGACCAGCTGAAACAACAGTAAAAATCAAAACCCAAAATAGCGTGTATGCACCCAGCTAGACTTTCGGCCAGTTACAGCTACCATAATCCTCGAGGGGTCAGTGGTTCTTCTGCAGGGTTTCTGCAGCTACCTCTCACACAGTAACGAAGGGATGAATTGTTCCTGCGGGTCTCATTTGAGCCTTGGCTGTTGCAAAATGTTGTTCCACTGACGAAACTCTGTCTTTGCCCTTGTTCATGCTGAGGGCGTCTAATTTAGGAAATAACCTTCATCTGAAAAAAAAAAAACAAAAACCATGAGCTTGTGAATGCATCTTCCCCTATTTGTTGAGCATGGAAAGAATCCTTTGGAACGACATGACTGTACCTCTGACTCTAGTTGGACATGTGTCAAAAACCTCTGTCCCAAATGTTTACTAAACACTTTTCACCTACTTATTCATTGCGTGCTGACCCCATCATGGCTATCTTTAAAGTAACTAAAGAACTGCAGCCTCCCCATTTCCTGTGCCGCCCTCATTTAAAAAGGAAATCTTCAGTTAAGTCATTCATGTTCCTCTTTGACACACACAGCTTAACTGTGGGACTTTCAGCCTCCTTTCCCTTGTTTGAGTCACGCCAAAAAAGGTTTATTGTTTAATTAAATCTGGGGCTGATCTGCAGACAGGGTTACTTTTGTCATGAAAATGTTTTTGCCGAAATGTCAAACCTTGGCATGAAGCCTTTTTTTTTTTTTTTTTAATCAATACACCTAAAATTATGTGTCTGGGGTGCTGGTGGAGAGTGGGTAAAGCACGTTTTCATCAGCGATGTTGCGGTTCCAGCTGGTGTCATTTGGCACACTCCACATTCATTCCTCACTCTTTTCTGTTCCTCTTAAAGTAATCTAATAAGCCAGAAAAAAATCTGTCCGTATGTTTAACCGTACAGTATTTCAGATGACCAATTATATCAATAAACTTAAATGGCATTTTTGTCAAAAGACAAAAATTTAATAAATGAAACGTGACTGTCTAAGTTAATGTTATCTGCGGTCAGAAACAGGGCTAGAATTCCCGTCTGTGGCCTTTTGGCCCAGTAACAGACAGCTTGTTCACAGTTCCAAAGAAACAACACATAAGATAATGAATTTAAACATGCTGGAATAAACAGGGCAGCACGGCGGAGTAGTTCTTTGTACTGTTGCCTCACAACAACAACGTTTTGGGTTCAGTTCCCTGCCTGGGGACCTTTCTGTGTGGAGTTTGCATGTTCTCCCTGTGTCTGCGTGGGTTTTCTCCCACCGTCCAAAGGCATCATGTTTAGTTTAATTGGCGACTCTAAAATGTCCGAGTGGTTGTTGGTCTCTGTCTGTCTCTGTGTGTTGGCCCTGCGGTGGACTAGCAAGGATGTCCAGGGTGTACCCCGCCCTCGCCCAGAGTGAACTGGGATTGGCTCCAGCACCCCCCGTAACCTGGAAATGGATGGGCGGTTGAACTGTACTGGATTTTGACACAAAAAAGATCAAAATTTTACCTTTGGTGGTCTGAATTTAATTCATATAGCAAGTCTCCTATGTTTTTCTTTACGGGTAAGCAATTTTCAGCCTAATTCTAGGGAAGAAAGACACAAAGCCCCTTGTGGCTTCTCTCACGAAGGTCAAGGGAAGGGTCTGTACAGTATTGTTGCACAATTGGTGGGCTGCATAGCTAAAAGCTACATCCTCCAGGCCAGTTGGCAGACTTTATATAGGCTCCTTTGTTCTCACTGAGAATCATCAGGATTCCCTTGACAGGACAGAACTGCAGATACACAGAACAAGCGTGAACTGCTCACAATAATGTAGTTCTTTTGGAAGCTGTAAAGAAATACAATAAACATAGTTGCAATTTTTCAGCTCAACAGTACAAAAGAAAGGTCATCATCACACGAAAGCGTACTCCCGACAGGATTTCAGCATAATGGTAAAGTCAGTACAAATTCTCAGAATCCATCATGGAGTAAGGTCAACAGTGACAGCAGATTTATCTGAATGTTTCTAGCTTATATTCTTATTTTTGAACAGCAAACCTGTATAATGTAAAGATACAGTCAGGCAGCCAACACCTTTGGAGGAACCACTGTAAAACTAATACTGCCTAACAAAACTTTTGAAAGTTTGACGTTTGAAAGGCAGAAAGAGGATGTATGGATGCTGTGAAAGTTAAACTCGATCCTGTTCTGGGATGGTCTCGTGTCTTTCTCCCTCCAGGACGATCTACATGGAGTATGAGAAAGATGTGGAGGTGAACGGGATCCCTGCCTATCGCTTCACACCGCCGCGCTCCGTCCTGGCCAGCAAAGAGGAGAACCCAGACAACGAAGGTTTCTGCGTCACCAAAGATGAGTGCCTGGGAACTGGCCTTCTTAAAGTCAGTCCTTGTCGGAAAGGTACATTTTAGCAGTGTTTTCTTACACACAGACACCTCCCACACATTGTGCAGTTGTGCTGACCGGACTTTTTGTTTCTTGTCATGTCAACATTTTCCTTTTGTGTATCTAACAGAAAGCTTCTGATCTGACACTTTCTTTTGACATTTTTGGTAAACCTTCATTTGGGATGTGATTTTCCACCAAAGTTGCAAACACATAATAATTGAAACCGCAAGTCTCACATCAGTCAAGTTCCCCTTCCTGTTCTCAACAATACTGGTCATTCTCCCTCAATGACCCATGTCACACATCTTTATGGCCCTGTCTACACTTCTGGTCCAGTAGCTGAGGGGGGCATTAAGTCCTGTCACCTGATCCTGGCCTTGGATATGACCAGGCATTATCTCAGTATTCCTGTTCACTCTGCACTTGCCTCTCATGTTTCATTCTCTGTTAATGAACAGCAGCAGTGCACTTTTAACACATTTGTACAAAACATTACTTTATGTTTATTTCAGTAGCAACATACAAAAACAACTAACTTTTGTTCTCTGGCAGGAATTGTGTCTCATCTTGTGAAAGCACATATCAATTGTTGCAGAACATGAAAAATGCTAACAAACACTAAAACACAGAAGAGCAATTAGATCATTTTAGCCAGAGAAATTAGGCGAATTTCAGTGTGCAAAGGGTTAACTTTTGGATTCTGCAGAGAGAAATTAACACAAGCATTATGGTGTTTATAACTATACCAATACAAATATGTGTGTGCGTGTGTTTGATCGACATTGACCTTGTGGTTGATACAGAAAAAGCCTCTCAGGTGACTGTGGTTGTTAGAAGTGTGTTGCCAAACACAAGAGCAGGAAAACGGTAACCTCTGCCCTACTTCATCACCACCTCTGACTGTGCCACCATCTGACTTTGTTGTTTCTGCTTCGACACATGTGCTCCTCACAGAGCTCAAAAACTCCCTCACTTTTCACTAAACTACGGATGCCCAGAATTACATTGGCCAAAAAGACTCACATGGAACTGGACAGGGAGTACTTCCTGTTCCTTATTGTGCGCAAGGTTATATTGCAGAATTGCAATGTATCCTGTTGACAATTTAAGGAAGGAAACTTTTCCAGAGTAACAAGATCCAATATCTAGATAACAGGGCAAGTCATTAACGGTAGATGTAAGGATGTGGTCTTTTTATGTTCTTGTTTATTTTCTTAAGAAGAACATTCAGTAACATGCTCTTTGATGTCATGTCTGAATGAAATTATAGCACGGCATGATTATAGATAACATATAATCTATATAAGTCTTTGGTCCTGTCATATCCACATTTTATGGAAAGAGATAGATGGACAGACAGACTTTAATTATATCAAGGAATGTTAAGAAAAATTAAGAAATAATTACTCAATCACTGTTTAAAGAATGATTGATGGACCCAGAAACACACATTTTATTTACTTAATGCTATTTTTTTCAGTTTCGCCCTTGGGACAAGATCTGTTCTAATGTTAGACGTCCTTGCTGCACAAATTAGCATATTAGGTCGGAAAAAGTAATGTTCTTGAAAATGTAATCATCGCCAATAAATGTTAGGAATACCCTAATGAGTGAGGAATTGCTTAAAATGGAGACATGTCGCAGTTCAGTTGTCTTTTCATAATCATATTTCACGGCTCATTAAACCATAATGGGGCGATATTTTTACAGAAGACAAAGCACACAGTTTGTCATAGTTGACGTTTGTGTGACTTAATAAGGCAGAAAAATTAGTGCACATGTTGTGACTTATTTACTGATGGTAGAATTATATGGACATCCTTGAATTATCCTTTCTCCAGCTTAATATGGTGACTCTTCCTCTCATCACACAGCTGCCCCGGTGGTTGCCTCCTTTCCTCATTTCTACCTGGCAGATGATAAATTCGTAGAGGCCATTGAAGGGATGTCCCCAGTAAGAGAGCAGCACCAGACGTTCCTCGACCTGAACCCGGTAAGCCACACTTTTTTTAGCCTTCATTGCGTTTTTATTGGTGTGACCAAAATTAGTAACATCAGGACTGTGAGCCAAATTTATTTTTGTGACTCATATTCACTTTAGGCCAAAGCGTTTAGTTGAGCTGTGTGTCATTCAGATGTACTGCTGCACAGCCTAGTGGTCCATCCATGTTGATGCAGCATTAGCCAACTTTTATAGTGTTCTGGTCAATTAAGAAGACAAATCGTGGTTAATAGTAAAACCACTTATTAGTACCGTCTCTTCCACGAACCCACGCAGGCAGGGGGAGAACATGCAAACTCCACACAGAAAGGCCCCAGGTCGGGAACCGAACCCGCGACCCTCTTATTGTGGAGCAACAGCGCTAACCACTATGCCACAAACTTTTTTTTCTGTCTAATTTTATTTCTTGTGATTTCAACTATTCTGATTTATTTTATTACTATTTACTACGACTACTTCCGGGTTTTTTGGTAGCAAAGTGATATACAAATAATTCCTACCAACTCTACAATGATCAACTATATGCTCTAAATACATTATACCCATAATATCTAATTTCATGCCAGTATTTTTTTGGAAACAAAGCCTCTGAAGCGCTGGCACGGGTCTTCAGTTAAAATTTCAACACTGCATTTTATTTTTTGCTTACAGACGACTGGAGTGATTGTACGAGCAAACAAGAGAGCCCAGATTAATGTCTTGCTCAGCAAACTTTCTGGATTTGCGTGAGTGTCTGCATCCAAACACAAGCTAAGACGTGCCATGTTACAATGCTGATTTATGTGTGGGTGTATGTGTGTCTGTCTGTGTATTTGTGTGAACTGTACAGTATGTGACTGCTTCACACTCTTTTCAATGTTTTCATGACAGGAAAACAAGGACCCTGAAGGAGACAGTCTTTCCTGTAATGTTCCTTAATGAGGTTAGACACCTTTTAGACACACAGTGGTATTCTATAACTTTAATTTGTCTCTTAATTTCTTTCTTTATTTCTTTCTTTCTTTCCTTCCTTCCTTCTTTCCTTCATTACTAGCCACTAGCAATTTAGCAACTACTTTTTGCACGCAATTCACATAATTGGAATTACATTGCAAGCACTCAACAGTGGTGCAAAATAACATAAATTGCAAGACAAGGACATCAAAAGTAAAAAGCATAACAACAGCAACAGTGCAGTACAACGGGACAACGGAAGAGAACAACTTTGTCTTTGTTCCACGTAACAGTCATGACAAGTACCCACTTTAAATCTAAACAGTAAAGCATTTGATACAGCAAAAATGATGACAGTCAGATGAAATAAACTCAACAATTTTTCCTTTCATGATGTACCTTTTAAATTATGTTTAATTGAACAGAGTGTGGTGATCGATGATGCGTCTGCAGCGAGAGTACAGAAACTGCTGCTGATTGTCACCCTAGTCTCCAGCTTCCCCCTCATCATTGTAGGATTGGGCCTCATCATGCTCCTGGTCTTCATTATCCTTCTGGTGCGGGACCGCAGACAAAAGGTAACAACTTCTGGCCCCTTCTGGCCTCATTGTCGCTCTTAACTGCTTACAATTTTGCTCGCTTTGTTTTTAATATGTAATTTGTGTTCATTTTTGCATAATCCATTTAGTTGCTTAAGAAACTGTAATGCTAATGACACTGTGCATGTCTATCATCACCCGTGTCTCTGTGCAGAATGAAGTTAAGCGCATTGTGTTTACCAAGCCTGCCTATGCTGTAAGTTTTTTATGTTTTGAGTATAAATGCTATTTCTCCATAATTCAAGCTTCTTTCTCACTTGTATGCATTTATTTCATATTGTCTATATGCATCTTTAATCCCATTTTCAATGCACAGCTGGATGACTTTCACCCTTTTCAAAATAATTCTGGTGCTGTTCAGTATCCTCAGTTTATCGGATTTTAACACAATAACATGAGTCAGATGTTGTTTTTTTTTGTTTGTTTGTTTTTTTTTTGTTGTTTTTGTTTTTGTTTTGTTTTTTTTGGTCTCAGTCTTTCTAATACTGTTTTTTGTTTGTTTGTTTGTTTGTTTTTTTTCTTAATCTTCAACCTCCCGTCACAGACATCTGGTGATGACAACACCTCTTACTGTCCAGTCAGTGACAAGGAAAAAGATGATCCCCAAAATGGAACCTTCATTGGTTTGACACCTAAAGCCGACCCGCAAGCTTGAGAAGGAGGCAGTGAGTGGTTAGGACGAGCAACCTCGAAGATTACAATATTAGATTAGAATATATTTGGACAGAGATTTGGAGAAAACAAATCCAATGTTAAAAATTGTGAATATCCTTTATCAATTTAAATCTGCGTGTTTTTGATGTTTTACTTTGGGGGGGGGGGGGGGGGGGATAGGGCTCTCAGGGCTCAAACTCACCATGCTGTATATATTTAGGTTTACTCACAGAGAGCTGCATAAAGTGCTGTGTTTGTGTATATGCGTGTGAAGGCTGACTTCATGCTGACTCTTATCACTTGCTGATTGTGTAAAAGCTGTTGTCAACAGGAAGCAAGTCTGATTGAGAGTACAACTTGTGGTGGTCTTAAACTAAAACTAAACATGCTCGTTCATCCTGAGGCCTGAAATGTGACTTCACCTCAATCTCTGTTTGCTCTCATTAGATTCATGTCATGCTTTTATTTTTGATTTTAGTAATCAACTATTATACCACAAGGCATGGAGTGTGATTTGGGACCAGAGTAATGAAATCCATAAAGTATTAGTTTTTTTGATATTTTACCTCACTCTCAGAGGGTCTCTGCTAAGATGATCAAAGCATGAGAAAGCAGCGAAAGAAACAGAACATCATTTAAATCAGTTCACTATTCATTTGCATTTTATCCTGAACTGGCACAGATTTGGATGACTCTTGATTTTCTTTTTCTTTTTTTTTTATTTCAATTTATACTAAATGTCTAGAGGGGTGCCCGTGCACATCATCACATCATTGTCACCATACATATATTTAAGCTATATGTCAGAAGTGTTGAACTGCATTCCTCTTTGTGTATGATGGGAATATCAGATAAAAACGCAATATATTTGAGATATTTAGATTTTTGTAAAATAAGAGATCGTTCTCTCTTTTTTTGTAAACTTTAATGTGGAAATGTTTGAAGTCAGAACATTGTAAGTTAGAGCCTCATCAGTGCCATAATGAGTGACACTTTCATCAACCATCTAAAGCCCTGAATGTGACTGATGTAATGGTTGAAACTGTGATTCATTCTCTACTGACTTAATGTGTTGAGTGTATTTTTGCCCCATGTAACTGCTTATACTAACATAGCCATATCAAAATAAGACAGCTTATTGTTATTTCCCATTGTGCTTTTATGATGCTTTTGTTGATTCCCTTAGTAGAATATTAGGTGCTGAACATGATGTGCCAAAATTTTTCTGAAAGACTTTTCAGGTGTCCAGCAATTTGAAACTAGAATGTAGAGGATTATAAATGTAGTAGTAGTAGTAGTAGTGCCTTTATTTGCCTTTTTTTAACAACCAACATGCCATCATCTGCCAAGTGAGACCAGTTGTCCTTCTTTTCTTATAACAACCAAACAAAAATGGGGCATGGAAGTGTTTTTTGTTTGTTTGTTTGTTTTTGTTTTTTTTTTATATAGCCATCAGGGTCAAACTATTCTTTGAATTATGTATGGCTGTACAAAGTTACAGCTTTTTCAGTCAATGTTAGAGTTCAGGTGCCATTTAATGCTGCAGAATAACTGAACTGTGCTGAGCCTATTTTATGGATGAATGAGTTACTCCACATTACTTTATTACATACACTGTGATAATCAGCACCGACTATATCAGACAATAATGGAGAAGATGTAACATGTTAAACTTACAGATTTTATTTTTAACATTTTTTTTCTTTCTCAAGTGATTTTAATGTTTGTGTTTGATTTCAACTTTAATTCAGTCTTGTTCAATTCATTTCAATCAGAATAGATGAGGATTTTGGAGCGAGCATGAAATAGTGTTATAAATTTACAAGAGCGTGGCTGAATGGATACATTTTTTTTTTTTTTAAGCAAGAAACACAGTAGTATACAATCTTTAATGTCGTGGAGGAAGAGGATATGTACTTTTGTTACACTAATAATACCAAAACACAGAAAGCACAACATTGATTATAAAGAGAGCTGTTTTGTTCCATATTTAAATCACAGTAGTAGCTCGGCAATTACTGCAAACTTTATCTGCTCATAGTTGTCAGTTTGTTTTGAAGTGTTGACTGTTAATACTGTTTTTATTGTGTACACATAAATAAAAATAGTTTTACTAAATGTGTCTTTTGATTTAAGCCCTTGTTTTAGGAACATGGATAATAGATATCATATAGGCTATAATAGATATAGCCAAACTGTCTAAATATTATTTAAGTCATTTATAAGTCCATCTTTCCTATTCTACACAAGGATGCAGAGCCAGAAAAAAAAACAGCTGTGTGATAGCAAAAGATGACAGCATTACATCACCAGACATGCTCTGCTGTCGCACAACCTGGTCCTGGAGATATGCAACAATAATAATAAAAAATAATATATACAGACTGTAGATGTATTATAAGACTATAAGGACCAAAGACTACAGATAGTTGTGCTGCTCAGTGTGATACAGTGTAACTAAAAAGCAGAATAATAGTTTACCTTTTTTTTTATTTATTTATATTGTCTTCTAGTTACACATTTCACCAGGGAAACTAGATATTTCCTGTTCAATTGTTTTGCTCAATCTGTGACTAATATAAATGAAAATACTATAATAAATCCTCTATTTGAATAATTGCATATTCATATATTCTGGATTTTTCGGAAGGGAGGCCAGGTATGTTTCATTTTGAAAAATAGCCAGGAAATTGGGTTTCATCGTGAGAACGCAGACTATCTAACACAAGGTATATTTTGAAACATAATATTATTTTTCAGGGAGGTTAGTGCTGTTTTCCCACACCAAGATGATCGACAGTACCTCCTGTCTTCCCTTGACCGGACTTCAGGGGGCGCTATGACGTCGTCATTGACAACTAGAAGAAGAAAAAGAAGCAGGAGGAGAAGAAGAAGAAGAGCAGACGTTTCCGGTAACAGTCAACATGGCGTTCAATTTTGGCGGTGCCACGGGCAGCACAGCAACAAGTAAGAGCTTTTTCTGGTTCTGATTAAATAGATTTTTTATTAAGTTGGAAGTCTGTCGTAAAAAAACTGTAATTCCGCTGCGGACAGTTTAGCAGAAAGCGTAAACAGTCAGCTGAAAGCTGTCATGACGCTGCCGCACCGTGAGAGCATGACATCCACCGGCTCATGATAACCTCAAAGACAAACATGTTGGAAGCCGTCCGGCCAGAAACGTCTTTTTAAAGTAGCCTGCTGTCATTATATTTGTCCTGTTGTGCCTCTTTAACTGGCTCTTATGGCTGGTAAAGGTGCCGTGGGGAGCTAACGCAGCTGAAGCTCTCTCTGTGTTTCCTTGTTAAGGTGCTCCTGGGTTCTCTTTCGGCTCATTTGGGGCCAAGACCACAGCATCTGCAGCTTTTGGCTTCGGCCCGGCGGCCACCACCACCACCGCCTCGTCCGGATTCGGCAGTAAGTCCCGGGACAGTTTTGCTATAGCCTAGCTCATGTTTATCCCCGTTGGGACTGTCTCACCCGTTTAAATCGTGTGATGGACTCACTCTCTTCCTATGTGGTTGACCACACAGCTTGACCTATCAGCTATTTTTCAAGTTATAAGCATGCCCTGAAACAGTATTATAAATTATGAGCACTGAAACTGGGTTTGCCTGGTGCAGTCACGGGGATCCTCCTGGTCATCAAACCATGTATGTGAGCCAATGTCATTCTTCATCTATTACCAAATAGATTGAAAGGTAAATATTGTGTAATTGTAGGTGACAAGACAAGTGAGCCCATGAATGTCTAATTTGGGAAAAATTATATGTAGCGTAATCGTTATTTCAATATTCCTGTTCTGTTTTATTCAACAATGCAAAGTCACGTGTGAATATGAGTCTAATCTTATACCATGTAACTGATGGTCTACATTTGTTTTTTTGCTCCTTCTCTGCAGCTCTTACAGCCCCTGGTTTTGGGGCAGCCACCACCACTGCTGCGGCACCAGCCACAGGATTTGGCTTTGGCTCCACCAACACTGGTAAGATGCTGCTTTAGATAGCACACAGTTTTTGTACTTTTTTTAAATTTTGTTTTAAGCAATGGATTTTTAAGGACTGACTTGTTTTTGCCCGTTTAATACATTTCTTTTACAATTAATGAGCCCATACGAAGCCTAAGTTCCTGTCATTTAACTCCATGTCATTCTCTCCTTCTTGCCACCTGCCTTCACTGGCTGCAGGATTTGGGGGGCTGGGAGCTGGAAACACCACGGCTGGTGGGTTTAGTTTTGGGGGGTTTGGTTTAAATGCCAACCCAGCAGCAGTCAGCTTTAATGTGGGGTGCTTTGGTACAGCAACCACCACTGGCACTGTTTTCAATTTTGGTAATAGCCTGGCTAGCACAGGTAGATGACCTTTGTGATTGATCACTCAGTACAGTCTGTGTCTGTAAACACACATTCTCATCCATTTTCACATCTATGTGGTGCAATGCTCTTCCATCTCACCCAGTGATTTATCTTCTAATAAAACGTAATGCACTATTGTTTCCAGTTGCATGAGGAGACAAAACGTGTAATCATGCACCCATTTCATTTGATTCCTTTCAAAAGTCTGTATATTTCCACCTTACATGTAAAAGAAATAAAAGAATACTTGTGAATGGAAAGAAAATATAATGTTCTTTACTATTAATCTTAGTTGGGATATTTCTCTCCTACTATATGTCAAATTGAAATTCAACATTGCAGGTCTTTCATTCTCTCATCTCTTTTAATGTCATACTTTCTATCCTCTCGCATAATTTGTTGTGTTTTTCAGGTGCTTTTGGTGGCTTTGGGACAACAACAACGGCTGCTGCACCAGGATCCACTTTTAGTTTTGCTACTCCCTCCAACACCACTGGTCAGAAAACTCGAAAACTATCTTCTTCTTTTTTTTTTGTCTTTTGTGTTTAAGGCAGACAACACTACAAGTCAAGGCATTTTCTCCAACTGTCCCAAAGGCTGATTCATATGCCCTCATACTTAACTTTGCATTGACACTTAGACTAGCTCATACAACATGTGTCCTCCTAGAAGGAACAAAGGACACCTGTATGCTAAGCCAGCAGCAGAATAGGTTTGTAGACTTAACTGGCATTCAGTATCATTATTTCAGATATTTTCTTACTGTGTTTGCACATTCTTCTATTTTAGGAGGCTTGTTTGGCAACACACAGAGCAAAGGGTTTGGGTTCTCTTCTGGGCTTGGCGCTGGTACCACTACTGGGCCAACAGCATTTGGGACTGGGTTGGGAACCACTGGCCTTAGTGGCTTTGGAGGCTTTAATATCCAATCAACTCAGCAGCAGCAAGGTAAGAGTCCAAAAAAAAAAAAAAAATTACTTCTGAATGAAGATTAAAAGATCACTACTTAACATAAGAGTTTATAGACCAGTAAATCCTTTTTCATCTGAACACATCATAAAACACAAGAGAGTTTGACTGAATTTTTGCACTGATTCAGAAACACAGCAGGCTTCCCACAGCCTACCACAACTTTACCAAGGGCACTGTACATCTTTCTCATCAGCAGAGGGCAATGAGAAGCTGAATGAAAGATTTAGACTTGGCTGGCATCAGTCCAATAGAGGCCAACAAATAAAACTTGAGTTTCAAAGAGAATAAAATTGGGCAAATGTTTAGAGACCTTTCAGAAATTCCAAATATAACCCTTATTTAGATAGATAGGGTTATTTTTTAGATTTGTCCTATTAACATAAAGTTCTTTTAAAAAATTTAATTTTACCTCTCCGTCCATCCACCAGGAGGCTTGTTTGGCCAACAAGCCCAGCAGCAAGGTCAGGCTCAGCCCACCCAGCTGTACCAGCAGGTCACTGCTCTGTCAGCTCCCACCTTGTTGGGAGATGAGCGTGACTCCATCTTAGCAAAATGGAACCAGCTGCAAGCATACTGGGGAACTGGGAAGGGCTACTACAGCAACAACAATCCACCTGTGGACTTAACCCTGGAGAACCCATTCTGCAGGTTCAAGGTAAAAAAAAAAAAAAAAAAGTCTATCAGACAGGTTGGAAGTGTTGTTTGATTCATTTAATGTTGAGCATCATATGGCAGCCATTTTGCTTATTGTGTTTTCTAGGCAGTAGGCTATAGCTGCGTCCCAGTGAGTAAGGATGAAGATGGTTTAGTGGTCTTGGTTCTCAATAAAAAGGAAGCTGATGTACGAGCACAGCAGCAGCAGCTGGTAGAGTCTCTCCATAAGGTCCTAGGAAGCAACCAAACACTTACTGTCAATGTCGATGGTGTGAAAGCCTTACCAAGTGACCAGTAAGTGTCTGTAAGATGTCATATACTACTACTGCAACACATGTTTTCTTAATTAATCTGAACAAATGAGGAGTCATCATGTGTCATCTATCCCTCAGAACAGAGGTGATCATTTATGTGGTGGAGCGTTCTGCCAATGGCACCTCCAAACGGATTCCTGCCACCACACTGTTCAGTTATCTGGAACAGGCCAACATCAAGGTCCAGCTCACACAGATTGGAGTGTCCATGTCTGTCACACGCACAGAGCTGTCACCAGCACAGCTAAAGCAGCTGCTGCAAAATGCTCCTGCAGGTACATGTATTGTCATGCCTCATCATCTCAACAAATTGTCAATTTTCAGATTTTAATAATTTAATTATAACTAAGATGTTGCCTCTTACTAGGAGTCGACCCTATAATTTGGGAGCAGGCCAAGGTAGACAACCCAGACCCAGAGAAGTAAGTTGGCCGTGTGGTCAAGGTTTTCTATTAATAACAGAAAGCTTTCCTAGCCTTTTCTATTTTCCTATTATACCACTCACTTTGCTACAACTGATGTCAACAAGAAAGAAGAAATGGACATAATGTAGCTGTTACTGTTATTGTGGCCTGAAATGAGCAACAAGGTTGGAAAACACAGGACTAAAAATGGTTTTCATGCACCTCTTTTTATTTTGTACAACTTTACATATAAGAAAGTGAAGTTGTGCTGTTTTGTTTTTTGTTTTTTTTTTTGTATTTTGTTTTAAATAACGGTGTGCACATGCTTATCCCATCTTGACAATGACATCTTCACATTTATCTTGTGCAATATGAAAAATTAAATATGATGTAGCAAAATTAGGCTTAACATTACTTATTTTCAAGCTAATTTGATGACAAGAGTTAAATTACTTTGGTCACTGATGGTCTCCTGATCAATCGAATGGTTGGTACAACACAGATTCTCTTCTTTTTGTTTGTTTATTGTCTTATTTCTCTTTTTTCCCTCAGGTTGATTCCAGTGCCAATGGTGGGATTTAAGGAGCTATTTTGCAGGCTACAGATCCAGGAGCAGATGACCAAACAGCATCAGACAAGGGTGGATGTAAGTGAAAATACTGCTGCTTTAGTTCTAGTATTAGGATGCTCAATATTAAACAAAACAAAAAAAAACAAAACATTTCACTGGGCATGGCACATAGCCCTCAGATTATCAACAAAGGAATTTAGAGGTGGTGTCAAGGACAGAGTACACAGATGTCCAATTCATGCTAGCTGCCAACAGGTTGCTGAGAGCTGAAATTAGTATTGCAAACACAGCTGCAAGTGCAGGATTCAGGAATTCCAAAAATTATTCTGATTTATAACAGTAACCCAATATATTGCAACAGTATAATAAAATTAATAGTCGCCTAATAAAATTTTCCATGAATTTGGTTTTTGATACAAGGACATTTACACCAGATGTATAGCAGTCAAGTGCTCATGGTGGGTCCCTGTCGCCACGATGCAAAGGAAATATTATGAGTACTTGCAAGACAAATGCAGTCAGCCGGTGTTGCCAAGAAAAGCACTTTTAAGTAAACATAGAATTATCATGCATTGCTGTTATTCTGTCTCTGTCTACCGCTGATAAAGTAAAAGTAGCAATGCAGAGATTGTTTACAGCTTCATGGTGCAAAAGTAAAACCTGAAATCTGGGAAATGCTTAACATGGTAACAGTTTTCCTCCTCCCTGATTTCATTCACACACACACATTTGGTTCTACAGATTATCTCCAATGACATTAGTGAACTGCAGAAGAACCAGGCGACCACAGTGGCAAAGATTGCTCAGTACAAGAGGAAGTTGATGGATCTGTCTCACAGAGTGCTGCAGGTAGCGGCCTCATTTTTTTTTAATCTATTTTAATTTATTTGTTAAATGGATATTAAAATTAACTGTGATAATAGTCAACCTGAGTATGGTATAATAACGTCATGGTGTTTGAATTAATACGTTAAACACAAACTGCATTTTCCTGTTTTATCTTTCCTGCCTTAGTCATTCTATTTTATCTATCACTACTCCTTGATTTCATGGCAGGTGCTGATTAAACAGGAGATTCAGAGGAAAAGTGGTTATGCTATCCAAGTGGATGAAGAACACCTCAGGGTGCAGCTGGACACTATTCAGTCTGAACTCAATGCCCCCACACAGTTCAAGGCAAGTCTAGCTAAACTGGAGCCATTCGAAATGCTCACTGCAAAAGTTTCTTTTTCCATTCATATGCCAAGATTGGACTCAGAAAACAAAACATTTAAGATGTATGTAGAATGTATTTCATAATGCAGGTGACCATTGTGCTGGTATGCGATATAAGGCCACTACTTGAGACTAAATCAATATTGGAGATTTAATAGTATTTTGTGTTATCTTTCAGGGCCGCTTGAATGAATTGATGTCTCAAATCCGGATGCAGAACCACTTTGGAGCCGTTAGATCAGAAGAGCGCTACAATGTTGACGCAGACCTTCTCCGAGAAATAAAACAGGTGAAAGTCAGAAAATTTACAGAACTGATTTTATTTCTACATTACTTTTCACTGCGCACTTGAGGATTTCTAGACCTCACATTCATCTCCAGAAAGTTATGGCATCAACTGAAACACTGTTTAATTTTCTTTCATTTTCAGCACTTGAAACAGCAGCAGGAGGGCTTAAGTCATTTGATCAGTGTCATCAAAGATGACTTGGAAGACATCAAACTTATAGAGCACGGGCTGAATGACAGTGGACACATGAGAGGAGGCATCCTGAGCTGAGTCTACCAAACTATCACACACCTGTGCTTTGACTCTCATTTTAACAATTTGCTGAAAAGGGGGGAGGGCATCAGTCACAAAAGGAGGCCAATGTGTCCTTGTAATGGATTCATCTTTAAACAATATCTTGCCTGTTCCCAGGAGGGAATCTGAGCATATTTTTCCATGAAGATCAATTTGGTATAAATGCTCCATCACCAGTTTGGCAGGTTTATCAGGACATTTTCCAATGTAGTGTACCAGCAGCACAGTGGCTGGTTAATCTTTGTGGACTGATATAGAAAGATTAATGCAAAGACACAACATCATCTAATAATATCTGGCTTCCCTCATGCCACGTTAGATTACAGATATGAGGCATGTGACTGGCATGTAGACAAGTCATGAGATTGTGTGTCACGATTGAATACTTTGTAAATACATCTTTGTATTTCTTTTTTATGCTTATAGAATATAATTAAAATTTCGTTTAAATTGACAAGAAGTTTTTCACTGCACCTCTTTCTTCGTGTAGATACTTACTATATTTAATATATAATATATATATATAATCTAAAGATGTTGCATGCATTGCTTGTGTTTTCCTCAGCTCTTTCCGACATCTCATCAAAGTAGAGCTTGAGTTGATAGGATTCATGTTCTGGATTTATATCCCAACAAGGATGAAAGACTGATTGGCAGTTGAACTGAATAAGCAGCTTTCAGAAAGATCCCCGCGGGCAGAGGGCTCACCCACATCCTAAAGGTCTGAATCACACAATGGTTTGGAGATGGAAATGTACTTGTTTACATCTTTGAATTTGTGACTGGTGACTGACTGATAAGTTTACAAAATAATTAACCAAAAATCATTTCATTTTGGAACACTTTAATCACAGTTATGGACTGATTACACACAGGACATGTAGTGTTAAGGAATAAATTCTTTAGTTTGTGTTTTTTTTTTTTTTTTTTAACTTTGAATTCCATCTGAGAAAATTTCTAAAGTTTCCTTTGTCAAACCCTTTTTATAAGAATGCATGTTGCTCTTCTATAAGATAGTTGGACTCATTAGCGACAGTTGGAGGGGAAAAAAAACAATAAAAATCAAGATGAGATGTAGTATATATTTTTTTTTATTCCACACGTGACAATTCTCTTGCCAAAATTACTCAGAGTACAACTTTACTACACACAGTTCTTTGGCAGATTCAGATGTGTTTTGCTGGTAACTGCTAACGAAGCAGAGGTCATACAAGTTCCCAACACTCCACATTTTTTCACATTAAAAACTTGTGACAGCCATGGCTGACTCAGCTCAGTTTTGTGTAGCTTTCACCGAAGCCACAAAAGGCTCTAAGCAACCTTGTCACATATGCTGTTACTTTTCAATACCTGTAGGCCTACTTAGTCATGTTTCAGTGCAGTTCCTTTCATTAATAACTTTCCTGTGCTGCTCACTTAGTATTAGGAAAGGCAAAAACAGCAATGTAGGTATTTAGATGGAAAACTAAAGTGGTGGATAATCAAGTTATCTTGAAAATCCGCCTTACTCTTCTTGGCTGAAAAACAAATATGTTTAAAAAAAAAAGAAGACAAGTCTAAGAGGTAGAGAAGATCTAGTTTACCCTCAAAAAAACAATGGTGATTACTGTCAATCATAAAATAATGTAGACAAGATAGTGACCATGTCATTTTCCACAATGAGAATCCGGACAGTTCCTGGTGTTCTCTAGAAAACAGATCAGTAATTACGGCAGCTAAGTCTCAGGTCCAGGCTCTCAGGTGTGTGCAGAGAGGTCCACCAGCCGGAATGCCTCCATGAACTCATTGATATCAATACTCCCATCCTTGTTGAAATCGATGCTATGGGCCAGGTCTGTGATAGTCTCATCACTGATCTCAGTCTTAATATGAGAACAAAGGAGTTTCCAGGTCTGACGAAACTCCTCCAAAGAGATCAAACCTGGATGGAAATGGGACAAGAGGTTCCTGTTTCAGTTGGTTTTAAAGGGGGTTTGACTGAGAAATGTTGTTTACATGCATTCATATCTGAAGAGTAGCTCAGCCACTTATAAAAAATAAATAAATAATAGAGGTGTTGAATTTTCAGCCAAGTAAAAAAAATGGGCACAATGAATAGGTAGAAAAAGGAAAGAATGAATGAGTCGAAGATGCTTACTGACCTGAGTGATCTGTGTCGATGATTCGGAAGACGGTTTCCAGGTTGGAATGGTTTTTGTATATGGTCTCTAGGATACTATTGTCGGATATCTGTAATTAGAAATCCTTCATGATTCTATAACTCGGTGTCTGAATTGTAGAAACAAGGAGTAAAGCACACAAAGACAACATACTAATGTGCGTGAAATAAGGCTGACCTCTAGTTTGGGCTCAGTAATGGAGAGCTCCCTTATCCACTGCTGGTAGTTCACCATGCCGCACTGGGAGCTGCTGACGAGCTGAGGGCGCAGCACCCTCCAGGGCAGGCTCAGCTTCAGTACGCTCTCTGTGGCACTGGCCCAGTGCCTCAGAGAGATCATCCCTGGATACAGTGGGTATTGAGTTATTCACATTCTGATAGACTGTGATTGTAATTTTTGCAAAGTACCTGTGTTGTTAGGGTCGAACTCCTGGAAGGCAATGATGAGATCTGACTTGTGTACAAACAGTTGCTCCCTCAGCGCTCGCAGAGCTGATCTCTCTGTCCAACCAACACTGACAAAGAGAAGTTAGAGGGGGAAAAGGTATTTAAATCTCTTTTCAACCTGTTTTCTGTCCTCTTAAATTTGCCTTTTATGCATTGTTTACCTTTGCCTCAGCGTGAGCTCCCTGGTCGTCTTACTGGCTTGATACTGATTGAAATGTGGGACCAGATCAGGGCCCATTCTGATGTAGGCGCCCCTATTACTCCCCACCTCATAGTAATTAGACGCTGAAAATATAGTCAGCACCTGATGGTAGCAGAAGCCATTTAATAAATCATCTGACTGAATTAAATGAGAGGGTTGAACATCTTCACAGTGTTTAATCAGCAAAAGCGCAGTTGCCTCCATATTCAGTATTCCACCTTAAACTCTACTTTTTGTCCCAGATCTTTGTGTTTACCTTCCGGTTGTGGCAGAACTCATAGCCATCCTGTTTGCACTCATGGGAGCGAATGAGGAGCTGCAGGTTGTGTCTTCCGAGGACTTCCTCAGTGACATCT
Source organism: Echeneis naucrates (assembly GCF_900963305.1). Classification (NCBI taxonomy): domain Eukaryota; kingdom Metazoa; phylum Chordata; class Actinopteri; order Carangiformes; family Echeneidae; genus Echeneis; species Echeneis naucrates. Next base: position 14,654,463 of record NC_042522.1, on the reverse strand, counting down.
GGGCCCCAGTAGCAGCCTCCACCTCGCACCTTATTAGGAATGCAGCCATTTTGAGGCATGGGGTCACTCCACAACACATCCACTATCTGAGTGGAGGAATTGGTCAGAGTGAAAAAACAAAACAAAAAACTACATGAACAGCAGCTGGGAACCATTTTCTTTTCAATCACTCACCTGTTTCCATCCATGCTCATCAGCCTCCACTGTCTCTCCGGGCTCTGGGTCTGAGTCAGAGTCAGACTTCTGTAGCTCTCCATAGCACTGGTCAAAGCCAGCCAGCCTGCGCCTTCTCTTCAGCTCCTCCTCCACTGACCAGTTCACCTGACCACTCACGGGGAGATTGTGCAGAGAACGGCGTGGCAGATTGTGCCTCTGAGCCGGTGCCGAGCTGGGGTAAGTCAGAGAACACACTCGACGTCGGCCCTCCACTGGTCCTCCGGACTCCCTGCTGTTGTTATTCATCATCTGAAACTTGCTGCAATTGGCTGCATGATGAGCTGGCTTAGGATGCCTGAGGGCCGACACGTACTGAACACATTCAAAAATAAAACAGACATGTTTTCAGATGATAATTCTAGATTTGCTGCACAAAATTCACTCATTTAGTTGATGCTTAAAGCCGCCCTCACTCTGTGTCTGTCCACTTGGCTGAGTGTGTCCAGGTCTGTGGTGTCAGAGATCCCTCCGTGAACAATCAGCACCTTGTGGTCGATCACTGTGGCCAGAGGCAGCCAGCTGAAGATCTTCTGGAGAAGCTTGAGGATCTTCTTCCCATGCACCTGCGATGGCATGTACACAGTTAGTTGGATTATTATTCTTAGCTCCATTGATGACACTGTCTATCTGTTGGCTCAGACTGAAATATCTGAAAAATTAATGGATTGCCCTGAAACCTTTCTTCTATCCACTAATTTGACCAATGACCAGACACCTTTCAAATGTTAAACCCCAATGCACTCATCAATCTCTGTCTGACTTCAGAAGCGTGTCCAGGCCATTCGGTGTTTTAAAACAGCTCACTAAATTCAAGCTGTAGTCTCATTAGCTCATGTAAACGCTGAGTGATTACAGTGTAACAAGGTTGGCGTTTTTTTTTTTTTTTTTATCATGCTTTAAATACAAAGACATTCATTCAGTCTGTCCTCTGATGATAAGAAACATACAGAACATTCTTTAACCCTCGGTTCTTGTGCCAGTTAGCATTAAAAAGGCTCATAGGGGGAGACAGATGCGATGTTTCACTTTTCTGCTGGCAGACAAACTCTTTTGTCTTCTTCAGATATTATGAAGTAGGCATGCTGTTACAGATACAGTCTGAAGGCCACTTTTACACATGCAAATTTGAAATAGATAAAGATGGAAAAAAGTGAACATGCTTTGTATTTGACTTGATTTTTATTTCCATATTATTCCACATTATATTTTCGCTGGCGCTCAATTGAACAATGTGGTAAAACCTGTACATCTCAACTCACTTTGTCATGTCACTTTGACACCTATGAAGACAATATGTGGTGTCAATATAGTATTGTAATATTTTTATATCCATAAAATGAGCTTAATGATTTTCAATACCTTTATAATATCTTTAAATTGTATGACTAAGTACTATAATGCTAAGATTCAAAACAAAATACAAAAGGATACACCTACCCTGTACTTTCCCAGAACTTCTTTAGTGAAACCATATCTGAAAACAAGATGAAAAAACACCCAAAGAAGCCGGTTAAAACAACAGCGACAGCCATTAATGAATCAGAATGCATTGTGCATGCCTTTTACCTCAGGTTAACAATGTGGTCTTCATGGTTCCCTCTGTTCAGATAAATGTCATTAGGATAGACCAGCAGGAAGCCAAAAAGGATGAGCAGGATCTCTAAGGAGTTTTTACCACGATCCACAAAGTCTCCGTTGAAGACATACGGCTTCTCAGAGGACGGCAAACCATTCTGGACAGATTCAAGTTCAAGGTGTAAAGTAAGTGATCATCACTCAGTCACAAAGTGTTGATTTTCCATGTTGTGAATACCTTATAGAAGATGAGCAGCAGATCTTCAAGCTGCCCATGTAAGTCTCCTGTGTAGGAAGAAATAACGTCAACATGTACATACTCAGTGTTTCTGGGAAAAATATAAGCAAAGGAAAGGTCTGCTGTCGTGTACCACATATGGTAATCTCCTTTGTGTGGCAAGTGGTGACATGATTGATATTTTTAAGAATCCTTAGACATCTCCATGTCTCTCCAAGGAGTTGCAAAATGTATCGAGCATGGAGCTGCTACTGGTAAAAAGGAAACAAGTATGAATAAACTGTGAAGAAGAAGAAAGGTAATCATTAGAAACTTTTTTATTTGCTTCTGGAATCAGCTATGGTTGCACTTGAGGAACTTGTGTGCCTACTTGTTTGTGCCTGAATGCTTCCACCAGTTTTGACACCCCACAGAAGGTCAAGGGGAAGGTCAGATGGGGGCCGCTGTAGCTGTCAGGTACCTCAATGCTCTTGTAGCAAAAATATCTCTCCCATTCTGTGTCACGACAAATTTCGTTCTCACGAAAGAGGTGAGATATTAGGTTCCCTGCCCAGAGAGGGAAAGACAGAGAGGAGAAAACCACTCACTATCTCGCCATCAATAATTGCGTGAATTCCACAAATTAGTTAATTAAAACAGGAATTGAGTAAGTCTCTTACTTTCACTGCTGGCCGGGGTAAAGTGGTCCATCAGAAAGCCAAAAAAATTGTAGAGCTACAAGAAGTAAAAAGAGAAATCTAAAGTGGAAGGTTAATTCAAAATAAAATATACATAAGGTGACAGCAAAGTATTGGCTCAGGCTAAAAGCTAGCATCAGGATGCTAACAAATGCTCAAATGACAACAATAGCATGTTAATGCTTTTCAGGTATGATGTTGACCATGTTCACCGTCTTTAAAACGAATTTCAGGCTCAAGTTCATTCGGTCCTGAGGTTTTTATCCTATTGCCTATTTGAATTAGAAGAAATATTAGGCTCATGGTTTTAAAAGTCCACGGTAGCTATCAAGAGTCATCATCTATTGGCCATCTGCACCAAGATAAATCAAATATGTTACTCTGAGCCACATATCAAGTTTGTGGTTATGCCATAGGACAAGTTTAATGAAAAATATTCATTCATTTGTGCTCTGGGAACCATGAATATCAGTGATAATCCACCCAGTAAATGCTGAGATATTTTCAAAAGTGCCAAACAGACATTAACGTCCACCTTCAACATGTCTAAAAAAAAGTGTATTTTGTTATTGTGGAAGGTAACAGTAATTTCTGTTCTGTGTAACTTCACCTTAATCTGGTTTTGCTCTCCTGCATATTCAATAGATTGGAAGATGTTCCACGTGCACCTGCGCCTCATCTCCAGCCGGGCCACATACCGGCGGTACCAGCGCTGGATCAACAGAGCCGCTCTGATTGCTGAGGACAAGCAGAGTAAGAGGTATTACGCTTAACTGCTGAGCTAAGCTTCATTCATCATTCACTATGTCAGATCTAGACTCAAACACTCACCAGTGGCAGCTTCACGCGGTGCCAAAAAAAAACCAAAAAAACAATTACAGATTGCTAAATTAATTTGGGAAATAATTTAGACTTTTTTCTATGTAGTTTTGAACACATTTGAAAAACATAAAGATGAAATTTAATCAAGGAGGTATTTATTTACCTGGAACTGAGATTCTCACTAAAAAATTATGAGGAAAAATAATGACAGATGAAATTATTGTAGGATTGTGAACATTTCTTAGAAAACTTACTTATTCACTAAAATTATATGGATAAAGGCTGTACCTCTGTCATGTTTTTTCAGCTGTGCTTCTGATTTTCCCATGCCACATCCCATGACCCTTTGCTGTTTTCACTGTCAGAAACAAAAATACTTCCATGTGTGACTGAGATATCTGACCTTGTGTTTTGCAACCTGGGAGCATAGCAATAATATATTTCTATGTATACAATATGAACATAATATAATAACACATTATCTTATCAATGTCACCAAACATTTTGATATTAGGAAATCATGATTAAAATGATCAGTTTGAAACATAAACAACAAAATAAATCTAAATACATTTGAAAACTACAGTGATGGACAATAACTGGGCAACATCAAAATTTTATAGATACAACAATAACTGTATTTAAAATTAAAAAATATAAATGTTACAAAACTAAAATACTGGATTGGCCTAAAGTAACCTTACCTGGCCACTCTACCTTTTTTTCATCACCTCCTCTCAGTCCTTCTGCATCTTTACATTTTGTTTTTCCCCATAATTTTTTAAGCCACTCATTATTTCTTTAACGTTTCCATTTCCATAATACATCAGCATGTCCCAGTTTCTGTAATGTAAAAAAAAAAGAAAAAAGAAAAAAAAGGATGTCTCCCTCTCTGCAGCTACACACGCTCAGTAATCACAAACACGTACTGACTTAAGGCCGGTGAACAGAAGAGCAGAGTGTCTTGGAAAGGCCTCGTGATCGCTTAAACAAAACAAGATACAAGTGGATTAGGATTAAACCCTTACTACTGCCCAGTATCTATGCTGAATCAACGGGTGAGGGCTCTGATAAAGGGCAGCAACTGTTTTTGAAAGGAGGTCCTGGCCTCGGCTCAAGTTGTGTCATCATTTGTAACGAATGTGACAGCTGTTAAAGTCAATATACTCTAGCTGTCTGTATTAACAGTTTACTCCCCACCAGTTAATCTGACCATATTATTCTATATAAATAGAGATACATTTATCAAACATAAGTAATGAAGAAAAATGAATTAAGATAGTAAAAACATAACAATATAAGGTAGTGTCTATATGTCTCCTTAGATAGACTAAAGATAAAATAGTATAGATAAGAAAAGATAAATTCATGATTTTTTCAATATTCCTTCCAAGGTCCTGCAATATAGTTTAATCAAAACATATAACCTCACATTCAGCTTCAGCTTCATAAGAATTGCACGTCTGAGTGTGGAGCTGTGCATTTTCAAATGTATCCTTATACTATTATTGCTCACAGGTAAGTTTCTCTTAATGTATCTTCTCTATCTTGCTACATATAATCCTCCCAGCCGGGAGCAGTGTGACTCCCAACTGGAAAAGAAGAAGGAAGTGGTGGGAGACATCTGGTACTCAAGGACTATGCCCATTAATGCAGGGTGGTAAGAGCTCCAAAGCTGCAGTATCTCCCAGTGGCCTCACTTTATGGTCACATGCTTATATGTCTGACAAGCATTTGCAAACTTTTTTTTTTTTACCCTGCTATTATAAATGCGCATAAAAAAAACATATATTATAAATCATTAACATATATAACTTCATTCAGGAAAAAAAATCCTAACCTTTCCTTAAATCAAAACATGACCGCACCTTAACCAGCTGCTAGTGCCTCTCACACAATGATGTATTAACAGTAATGTCGATCTTCATACAGCTGTTGAGACCTGTTAACTATCTTTGGCAAGACTGCATTACATATTTGTGTTAAAATGCCCAGACAGGTTATGAGAGACACTTAAGTTCAGAATTATCCTCAGTGATTTCTGTCAGTCAGTCTTGTATCAGCTTGTACTGAGCATCTCTGGAGCCGTGTTCATGATTTATGGGTTAAGCTGGAAAAGAGTCGGTGAATACCTGCTTCATAATTTTTCTCTGGAGAATTCTGCTTTTCATGTTCGGCCAAAAATTGGGTTGGAATTGAAATTGCAACTAAAGTACCCAAATGCAGCAATTAGTGGACAGGTTTTGTTTTATAGTTCTGTTTGGAAGTGTTATATGACATCCCAAAGTTTCTGTGCATAGTAAATACGTCGGTAAATTTTAAGGAAAGGTGACTAAAAGAAGTCACGAGGCATCTGGGAGAGTAATGAATCAGTGTAGCACATAGGTCATGGATTTGAATATTTAATTTAGAATAAATAGAGAACACTCCAATGTGCAGTAGGAACAAGTTATAATGTATTCATGAGATAATGATGGTGGGTTATAAAGGTACATAAAGTATGTAAAGGGTAAAAGACAGACTGTTCAAAGCGCCTTTCTTTGTCAAAAGGAAGTTTGCTTGGCTCACAGTGGGTATGTACAGTATGTCTTACTGTAGTAAACCTGTATACATATGTGCTATTTGGGTATTTTGGCCCCTTCCAACCTCAGTCCTGGCCGTTTGCCCTCCACGAGATGATTCTCCTCTTACTCTCTCACACAGGACAAGGGAGAAGACAACAATGTTAAGTATCTCAAGGCCATGCTGGGACACAGGAAGATAAAACCCAGGTTCCCAGGCTTGATTAACAACACCTAGGACATCATCCCCGTCTCTTCGCTCCTGAATCCTCCAGATACCAGACACATTAACCCAACAACAGCCCTTTCATCGACTCAGAATCAGTGCATCGAGTCAGGTAGACCATCCAGCTCATCCACTATGTCCTTTTCACTGATTGTGAAGACGATACTCCTGGGCTCTTCACTGGTAACTGCATTTGTCTTGCAGCCATCCAGTCACTCAGTTTCCCATCACAGGTCAGTATTTAATTAGTTTACACCAAGCCGGTATTGGCAGCTTGTGTGTGTCTGTGCAGTGTTTCGCTTGACTTTTCTTTGCTTGCAATGAACATTCAAAACCATCTTTAAAAAGTCTTGTGGTCAGGTTACTATATTTTTAAATAGCCTCACTGTTCTAGGTTAATATCGATAGGCAATATCAGATCTCATATCCTTGGATCTGTATCATGCATGTGTGCTGAGACCTTTTCTCACGATTTACAGAGTTATTAGATTCCATCATGCAGTAAAATGTGCAGAGATATGACACATTGCTCATTCATGTCTAATCAGTCTGCTTAAAACAAGATGTTGCTTCCATCGTTATCTAAAATGGATAGTAAAAGATTAAGTAATGCATTGTCTGCCTGGACTTTAATGTTAATTATAAATTTTAATTGTTTTGGAAAATGTCTTTCATGTCTATGTGTTCTGTTTCATACATTTTTTCACATTATATTTCAATGCAATTCTGTCTGTGATGAGGTGCCATGCTGAGTCTCTGCAGTCCATCAGAAAGGATCTCCTCAGAGCTCTCAACCTGCAGGTTGAGCCATGGCTGCCTGTTGGTGGGCTGGATGCTGTTAGAGAGCAGTGGCAGAGCACTCTCAACATTGCCTCTCACAAAGCCAAGGACACTGAAGGTAAATGGAACACAAAATACCTTGAAAACTCTCTAGTTCCCACATTTTTCCAGCATTTGTGGATTTTTCTTTTCTTTTCTTGACCAAAGGTCTAAATCATTCCTGCTTCTTTTTCCATCTTATTCAAGCTGCACCTGTCTCTGTGTCAGCTGATAGTGGAAACAGTACGAGCCTGAAGTGCTGCTCCATGGCCTCTGAGATCTTCATGAAAGGTACGCAACATTATGTGTGGCGGTTCAGTATAGTGTTTGTGCATCCACGCTGTCATGCATTTATACACACGGAAAAATATATCCATTACACAGCGCTGTTCTCTCTGCGCCTGTGTTGGTTTTCAACACCCTCATAGAAAAGCAGTTGGAAATGAAATGAAAATTAAATATATCCATTGCAATGTTTGTTAGATCTGGGCTGGGACAACTGGATGATCCAGCCTTCCAGGCTCACCGTTGTTCATTGTGCACTCTGCAACCCTGACGTGAACCCTGTGCAATGCCCGTTGTCCCAGACAATTGTGCAGGATGCCGGCTCAGAGGTATAATTCTCTGCAAACCCCAGTTCGTTTATATTGCATTGATTTACATGTCTGAATCTGTAGACGAGTAGAAGCATAGTTGCTGCTGCTGGCGTCACAGAGGCGAAACCGGTGACATGTAAATAAACCTGTGTTCTCACTACCAACATGAACATGCTTTTCCAAATACCAGCCAAGATACTTCCAAGAAAATTTGTCTACCAGAAAACTAGTGATAGAATCAAATACAGCTGCATAACTACAGCACAGAGGGCTCACTGTGAACTGTCCCTGGTTATGTGAAGTAACTCTCATTAAATTTATATTTCATGTCATATGTTCATGTGTATGCAGTCCTATGAAAGGTTTTGTTTATTGTTTTTCTTTCTTTCTTATGTCAGTAATGCCTCTACAGTAACACACAACTCATTTTTGCATTATTTCGCATTGTCAGTTTAAATGTCTTTTACTTCAGCTTGACTCTAACAAGCTAAAATTTGTATCTTGGAAGAATTTTTTTTTTTTTTTCTGTTAATATTTCAGTGCAAGACAATCTGACTATCTGGCAATCAAGCTTTGTCTTCTTGCCATTCTCCTGCAGGTGCCATGTTGTCAGCCCAACTCCCAGGAAATGGTTCCTGTTGTCTACGTGAATGAGTTCAGCACCGTGGTCATTTCTTCTATGCAGCTGACTCGCAGTTGCGGCTGCACTCCTGGAGATATCCAGCAGCCCAGCAAAGAGTAAAGTTTGTTTATGCCAAAATAACTCTCTCAAACACCATGCTGCTTCTGTTGATTATTTCTGTTGGGTTTTATGTATTATCTTAGATTGTTATAATGTGTATTCAACTGTAAGCTTGAAAACCTAACCAAAGGCTTAGCTTTGCATTCCTGTTTCTCAGCTATAACCAGAAAGATGATAGAAGTGACCTCATAGATTTGTTGAAGCATTCGAACATAACCCATAACCTGACCAATTATTACAATTATTTTTCAAATCAATGTTTTTATTTTGGTAGTGGGATGGTGGATGGGCAGGATTATATGGCTCAGTCACACATTTTTGCTCTCATATTACAATCTACATTTATGTGCCATTTAATTTAAAAACTTGCTACCAATCAAGTTTGCATAGAAAACAAAAGAAACCCAAATTTGTCAATAAATCTAAGTATGCTCATGGCAACAAACTTTGGAAACCACATTGGGAAAAATATTTGGCCCATGTATGATGAATGCAACCAGTGTATCTTGAAATAAATCTCAAGTGGGCAGGGTGCTATTTAAAGTTACAAAGTGTTCCCTCCAAAAATGTGAGACGGTCCTGAGCCAGATCCTCTCCCAGACCCACTGACTGTTGTCTGATCTGTGAAATTACTCTTTCCTCTTATGGAAAAAGAATTAGCTTTAATTCTAACAGGCACATGAAATTAGGCCACATAATATATTCTCAATGTGGCAAAACTGTAGTTAAAATGTAGAGATTTTAACCTTTTTCTAGGGAGTTTAAGAGGAGAAAATGTGAAAAGCAACTGTGGGTAACTTAGCTGTTCTTGGTTATCTGAAAGACATAAGAAAACATAGTTTGGTATCATGTTGTTGGCAAAAGGAAATATATTTTGGTCCATCATCTTGCAGTGTTTAATACTTAGTAAATTAATATGATCAAATATCTAATCAGAAGAAGTAAGTCCTGGCAGATAAAATATAATCCAACCAAATGGGCATCCATATGTTTTTATTTGTTCTAAAACAAATGACCAGTTCATTATTTTTACTTTAAGCATGTTGCTGTCTGCTCTATTATGTTCAATCCAAAGAATGTTTTTTGAGTTGTATAATGTTTGATTTTTAAAATATTTTTTTTTATCTGTGTTCTTCATCTACATCTTATTACTTACTTATTACCCATTAGCTACTTTTTTTAAACAATGATTTGTTGTTTGGTGGTATCCTCACACTCATTTTACCAAGTTATCTCACCGTTTACTTTTACTTTTACGTTTTTTTCACAAGTGAAATGCTCCAAATGGAGCGATATACCAGTTCAACTTAATCAATACACTTAGACCAAATGCAGACTTCTTATTCATGTCTACATTTTTATTTTAATAAAGATTATTTGAATTTAATGTTTTGTGCTTTGAGAAATTTTTATTTCGGACAAAAGCTGGATTGATTCTTTTAAAGATTTTGTTAAAAACAGTTCCTTGTGACAGGTTTCCAAAGATTACATGCCTGATAAACAGTGACACACAAACTCTAGAGGGAGGAAAATAGCAGATGAAGTATTTTGGCACTGTACTCCAGAAAACCAGGCGCTGGTCAGGGGACTTGCTCTGACAAGACTCTACTATCTTTGCTGTGTATGCATTTGCACTCAGGGCTTTTATGAATCTTGTCATGGCTGAAGTGGAGTTTTAACTGATGACTTTCAAGTTTTGCGAGGACATTGATCTTGGACGATATTAAAGCAACAGCTTTCCAAGAGGACCATAAGATTGGGGGCTTTGGCTCAGCGTTGCCAGCAATTTGATAATTTTTTTTACTTAACAGAATGTTAAAATATTTTATTGCGTGGGCGTCTGTAATTGTACTGTCCCCACTCCTGCTGGGTGTAGGGGCAGTTGAATGTTCAGGGAAAGAAATGTTGCTCAGACCGAGGCCGATTCACAGCATGGTGGCCCAGCTGACTGACTGTTTAATGGAGTGCACTGGGATGACGTTCATCCAAAAGCTGCAACTGCAGGACCAGCATAATATACGGCTTAAAGACTCTACAGAAGGTAAGGAGACATTGAGGAGAAATTTAAGAGGTTTTGTTGCAACAGAAATGGATTAGGTTGGTGTTTTTTTTTTTTTTTTTTAACCAGGATTAAATGTTGAGGAATTATCAGTAGTGAAAGTACATTTCTCTTCTGTAATCTATGACCTGTTTTATTTCATGTTGTATATATGAGGATCAGTTGTGTGTAGACCTTCATAAACTGGTTTCTTTCTCCAGGAGACCTTGAGGAATACTGCTGGTCTACAGATCTCAAGTGCAACACTGGGGAGAGCTTTCAGCAGGCCTATGTGGTGGTGCCTGTGGATATAACTATTGGACATGAACGGTTGGAAGTCAAAACGACAGTCCCCATTGCCTCCACATTGCAGGTGCACAACAGCCCAACCACAATTGCAGATAGCTGCGGCCTCCGGTACGATGTCACAGAGCATTTCAGCACGCGTAACTCAGGGCCGTTGTTCTGTGTTCAGGTGGTCACCCAGCGAGACACCCTGGGGGACAGTGTTGTTAGATGCCCCCCCTATCTGGTCACCTTTTGGCAGAGAAGCCAGCTCAACCACCAGGTCGGTCAATAAAATATCAGTGGTGGAATAAGTACTCAGACGTTTTACTCAAGAACAAGTTCATTACAAATGAAAGTCTTGCATTGAATATTCTCCAGTAACCATATTCAAGTTTAACCAGGAAAATTTGCATCAAGTAAAAGAGACAGACGTATTCACCACAGAAAAATGGCATCTGTTACTCTTCAGATTATGTCTGCATCACTTTATAAGCTTTGGCCATTTACAGTTTTCTTTGTAGAACTGAAGCAATCTTTTTCTATTTTATACAGGACTGAAACTAATCATGTTTTGTTTTTTTTTTACCTTGCACTGTTCAACTGATATATTTTTTTTAATTGATCAAGTAATCGTTTGGTTTGTTGAAATTGTGTAAACAGTGCGGAAAGACCATCACCATATTTTGTAAGTAAAATATTAAGGTGAAGGTATAATAGTTCCTCCTCTGATGTAGTGGAGTATAATGTGTAAATTCTCAAGCAACAATACTTTACTTAACTAAACTGAACTTTAGTACAGCACTTGAGTAAGTTAACTTTGTTTTATTCCACCAATGTAAAACTAATGAGGCTGACAAACCAAATCCTGGATGGCAGCAAGATTAAATCAGGTTTTTACCATAATGTAAGCTACATCTGAATGTGTAAGTCCTGCTTATACTATAACCATAATTTGTATAATAGTGTGTAACTCATTCCTGATTATTAGGTGGTATATCTATTTTGTGTAATGCATAGCTATCAGATGACAATGGTTGTAAGTACTTGTGGCAGTACTATAAGGTTTTATTTTAATTTTACACTCGTGAAATTGTTTGACTATATGAAGAGTTTTTACTATAGTGAATGAATGTGAACTCTGGGCAACCAAGAGTGATGGATTAATTGTGTTTGGATTGTTGGCAATATATGGTAATATCCTATTTACATTTCTACTACCATATACCATATTTACACTATGCATCCTGCATCAGTTTATATTGTACACATATGTATGTCAGTATGTATCCATCTGATTAGCATATAAAGCAATGCCTCTATGATTTACCTAAAGCAGATTTCACCTGGCACTGAATCTGTTGTCAAAGTGACTTTGGCCTACTTTTTTTCTATCTTTTGGGTGTTTATTAGCTATTACTCCTCAAATAAATATATAGTGCCACCTACTGGTTATAATGTAAGCTAATGCAAATACAGTAATATTGCTCTGCACAGCATCCAACAGCTGGATGGAAAGAAAGCCTCAGGGTGGTGAGTGTGTGTTTGTGTGTGTGTGTGTGTGTGCTCTCACGTCCGTGTGTGTGAGTGTATTATGTAAAACTCAAACTGCTTCGAGGAACTGTTTTGGATATGTAATCACAAACACTGGGCTGGGAAGAGTGCCTTGGTCTCCATTTATAATTATTAGCCTCCTATTAACACAAATATCGAGGCTGACTTAAACTTAAAAAGCACACTGAGATGTATCTGCTTATGTGTTACATTTAAACATCAAATCTTTTTATTTCAAGTCCAGAATAAAGCCCCTTTAAGTTTTAAGAAACCTGGATATGCTACCTGGAGTAAATCAGCGCTATGGAATCTGTAATTCTTGAGCTTTTTTATTTTTTTGCAAGGAAAGGCTAAGATGGTGAAAAATAAAGATACCACTGCACACTCATCACAAAGCTGGATATTGTTAGGCTCATGTATACAAGAACGTGGGTGACCAGGTCTGTTGCATGCATTGTAAATATCATATCCCAAATATGATCGAAACAAGCATCAGAGTCATATCAGGGACATTGATGTGAATGTAATTATGCTCATCTGTCACGTCTATAATACGACAGTCTTACGACAGGGTTAATTCAGCTGTCCTGAGCATCCACTAAGGCCTAAATGAAGGAAGGTGGTTTTGGTGTGCTCTGTTGGCAGACAGCCAGTGGCAGTGTAACACAACCACCCCGGGGTGAGTTCCTCTACAGCCTGCGCTTCACAAACATACAAACATCTTCTACATAGAGACATTCAAGGCTGCTTAGATTTTTCACACTAACTACCAACTGGTAACGGTGTCTCTCAAAGCAGACCGTGCTTAACAGATTTGATCTTATTAAAGACCAAAGACCAAAAAGATATCTGTGAAGTTAAATTACTTCGGTTGACTGCAGGCCATCAGTGCTGCTCATATAAACCCAAATATGCTTTAGGTGAAGGAAGGATCACTCTGTCAGGTGTCAGACTGAACTCCTGGACTCTGCCATGTCTACTGACATATTATCTTCATTATTATCAAATGGATTTAAATGAACTTCACTTTGTGTGAAGAAAGAAGAAAATCAATCAATCTATCTATCAATATATATATGTATCTATCATCTTTTCTTCGTGGTTGAAAAGGTTTGCAGACGTGCATTATCCCTGAAAACTGCTGTCTCACATGTATGACCAAAAGTCAGAGCTCACACATGTAAACACTGATGACTGTACCATGTCGGGCAGGCGGGGGGGGGGGGCTGTGCAAAGTTTGGTCCGACTGCGGCGACGGAGGAAAAGCAGCTTTTAACATCGAAATAAATGGATTTTTCTGTTATATTGATGCAGCACTCGCACCCTAAGTGAACGCCTAGGCGGGTCAGTGGTGTTTTCTGACAGCTTTTCGCTGCATTAGGGTGTATAAAAACCGAGGCCGGTCCCCGGCTGGCGCAGCAGAGTAGAACAGTCCGGCAGGCAGAGTGGACGACCCAAACAGCACCGACGGCCCGCAGACGATGTGACCGACCGAGGGGAGCTGCTCGCCGGGCACTGTCACAGACACATGACAAGCCAACTTTGGCTGTCCTGAGAGCGGCACCATGGCATCTCAGCCGAGGTAAAAGAGAGGAGGTGGGGGTGTGTGGTGGTGGTGGTGGTGGTGGAGGAGGAGGAGGAGGAGAGGGGAGGGTTCGGGGTGAGAGACTCACACAGAGCCGCCGCTAGCTGCTAGCAGCCGGACAGCTAGCTCTGCTCTGTCTGCCTGGATGGTAATTAGCCTGCACACTTAGCCGTGCAGAAATGGGAAGTTTTCAGCGAAAAACTCCATGAAAAGTAGCAGAAATAAGGTTGTCTGGCTGTGTGTGGCGTGTTTTTTTTTTGTTTGTTTGTTTTTTTCTTCTGTGGATAATGTCAAACTGTCTGACAGGGCTTTAGCTTTGATAAGCTTTTCGAGGAAGAGGTGGAATCAGCTGGAAAGAGCAGCCAGGGGGTGGGAGATTTTTTTGTTTGTTTGTTTGTTTATTTATTTATTTATTTATGTAGGACCAGCTGCTCACACACCGGCTGGTTTAAGTTGTTCTTAATGTGTAACTTTGGAGTAAACACAACGATTCCTTCCCTAATCCACCCTGTCCACGCAGGTCATCAGTCCAGGTTCACTAACTTGGATGTCACTCTCCGGTGTGTCTGTCACTTCGGTTCATCCTCATCATGTTCCTGTCAGCTCTTCCAAACACACAGGACACAATATTTAATCTCTCCAGTTTGTGGATAGTGACAACTTTCTGTGTGCCTCTCAACTTAAAATCATCATTAATCTCCTTATCTGGATTTTTAGCTGCCTTTCAGATGAACGTTGTGATGGACTAGATTTTACACATTAAACAGTAAAATATTCTAAAAGTAAAAATTGAATTAAATCATCACATTGAAAAAAATAAAATAAAACCTCAAATGATTACTCAACGACAAAAATGTTAAATATTTTGTAGGCTGACTGATGATTGGCAGGAAGGATCAGCATATATATATATATATATATATATATATATATATATAAAGATGAGTATCAAAACCTAAAGCCAATTGACAGACAATCTCAATGCATGACAATATACAGTGAAGCTGGTCATTTTGGGTTTCCCTTTATAGTGGTTTGCTTATCTTATTTAAATAATGTAAAATGTCTTAATTGACTCGACATTGGTTGTCCCTTCCCTGCTTTGACTGCTTTCAGATTGTTGCACCAACTGATGCTGTTTTGAATCTCAGTCTTTCAAGTTTTCTTTCTACATGCTGATCTTTCTTGAAGGACGACTAATTTTTCCACTGGTAAAATCACGCTGTGCAAAATGTTCTGCTTTATTTACACGTGTTCAAACTGGTTTTACTTTGCACCCAAGCATTGGAGTTTTTGCATTCCCCATTTTTTAGGTTTGGCTGTTTCAGTATCGATCTCAGTTTGTGGGGTATCCTCTTATGTGAACAGGTTGTCAATTAATTATTTAATTCAACAGTCAATCAGATAAGTCACGTGTCACTTGTAGATAATGGACATTTACAGTTACTGACTGGTCTGTAAGTTTAATACTGATACAGTATGAGGTTTCGAGTGGGCAGTTCCTGTCATCGGTGCCTTCGTAGTCTGTCCAGTCTCACTGCTTCATTAATGAGTGAGTGCTCATCTGTTTGCCTTAGTCCCAAATCTGTGTTGCTGACACTTGTTGCTATGGAAGCCTCCCATTGGGGTTGCTCAGTAAAGATGATTGAGGCTTTGTTTAGGGAGGAAAATCCCAACATTTCAGAACGTAGTTAAGTAATCAGTTTCTTTTAGTATGTTTAAAGTACTAAGGAGGTCCTGACCTCAAGGGGCCTGCGTTCTTCCACACTATAATTTACTAGAGTAAACAAGTCATTTTTGTCATTGGCACCACATCAGGACTAGTAGCCATATTTATGGTTATGGGGGCTGCATGTCATCTTTGGGGACTAGAAAGAACAGATGCGAATATCGTAGTGAATCCTCATGGCAGCTGTGCATCCAATTATGCTTGTCTGTGGATATGATAGGCACTGTCTTCTCCCACTAGGCTCTGCTGCTCTGCCCCTAGGGTATGAAAGACTGTGATAAAGACACCAAGTGCAGTCTCTAAATTTTCTGGCATCTTTGGTCAAAACCAATCCTTATCATAAGGATCAATCACATTGATTATCCTGTGGCTTATAGGTTTCTAAAATCAAGAGAAACCTAGAAAATACAAAAGGTAAAACAAGTTGTGTTGCAATCTAATAAGCAGGGTAGTGGAGTATGTCTTCGAGCGAAAGCACAATGGCAGGAGTGTCAATATATGAGGCTGTATTTGAAAATGCAATTTCATTTAGCTTTCTTCCTCTGCCATATCTTATAGTGTATTCAATGAAGAGAGGAACCTTCTTCGCCTCCGAGCGTGGGAACAGAGGAACCAAGAAACCAGCCAAGCCAAAGAACTCAACCTGGAAGATGTGCCGCTCTTTGGAGAGCCATATAAGGTATATCAATTTATCTTGGACACCCAAAAAAGTTGAAACTGTTCAATACCATAAAATGGTTCCATATTCATAATTATCAGTAGAGCATTTAGTTATATTTACTGCCTTTCAGTTTTTCTGATGACGTTTCACACATTTAATGTTTGACAATATCAAGCAGCAGTATAGAAAGAGCTTAAATCATGGCTTTAATTAAATAACATGCAAATAATCCTAATTAAATGTTGTCTTCTGGTGTGTATTTATTACAAGTAGTCTGATTATAATCTGTGCTCATAAATAATGTGCATGTGAAACAGTGTTTTAAGACTTCAAACACTGAGCGCATCTTCTTAAATCTTTGATCAGGTTAAATGAGTTCAGCATAATTATTTTTGAAAAGTGAATGTTTTTAAGCTGTGGTAAGTTAATTTTTAATTTTTTTTTACATTTTCTTTTTCTAGACAAACAAAGGGGATGAGCTTTCCAATAGAATCCAAAGGATGCTGGGCAGTTACGAAGATGTGAATAATCCCTGCCCCATTACCATTGAGCCTTCACCCATTCCTACTTATGCAACCTCTTCACAGGCAGATCAGGGTCAGCCGAACACAGATAAATCAACCAAAGCTCCATTCCACAGCCAAGTCCATTACATGTCAACCCAAAAGCAGAAATGGCCCTCTAGTGAAAGTTACTCCTCTCAGCCCATCAAGACATCGGTTCTATCGCCTCCTAACCAACATGGACATTCATCCACGTTGTCAAAGGTTTCCTTGAATAACAGTCAAGGCAGTCAGTCTGGACATTCAGGACATCAACAGAAGAGTGAGGCCTTCTCAGAACTCAGGGAGCATATCAGCCTTCCCCAGGAAATGTCTGCTCAGTCTCCTGAAGCTAAGCCCTTACCCTTCCTACATTCCAGTAATCGCAATAACACTGACATGGACACTAAGGACTGCTTTGATGGACAGCTTGGACAGTCTTCAGATCAAACCTCTGAGTCTTCCAACACCATGGAATTGAGCATTAAGCAATCCGCTAACGATACATCTGTGCCTCAAACCACCAAAACTAATGCACTACCCTCCCAGACCTTCCCTCCGCTCCTCTCGTCAAAGCAACCCAGCGTTGTCATGACCCAGAAGCCAACGGCCTATGTCCGGCCAATGGATGGTCAGGATCAGGTGGTCAGTGAGTCACCTGAGCTTAAGCCTTCACCAGAGCCATATGTACCGCTACCAGAGTTGATCAGCAAATCTAACCCAGGAAAAATGAAGACACTGCCACAATTCTTGGAGGTTTGTGTATAAGATGATGTCATCTGACATGATAGATGTCGTGCCTGTAATGTATCATATTATTTCTAGTCTAACCGGAATTGTAAAATAAGAAAACTGCAATTAATAGAAACTATAGACTTGCGGATGAGATATATCTGTATAGTAAATGGGAAGCATCATAAAGAGAGCCTTAGTTCACCCCTGGAGCAAACATGGTCACTGGATGGGCCTGTGTATGTCAGACTGGTGACATTAGATCAACAATGTTGTTGAGGGAAATCATATTCATTGGTGAAGAAATTAATGAAGAGCTATTACAAATTGTAATAATCCGAATAACAACCTTGTTCACTGTCAGATTTATACATTTAAATCAAACATCAGTTCAATGTTTTGTTTGGATAAGATTTTTTTAACGTTAATCATGAACCTGGAAGTTCCAGTTTTACTTTCGTTCTTACTTCAGATGCATTAAAGAACTTGAGTGCTACTATACTTTGAATTTTCAAGGCAGGCCCTAGACTATAGCATGAAGTATTTACTGTACTTGATAGTGCATTAGGGATTCTTGCTTTCTGAAGAAACTTAGCCGCTGTAAGAGTCAACTTAGGTGTTCAGTGAGATAGATGTTATTGCATTTCAATTGGATGAGGGATGTCTTGCTGATAATTATTTTCAGCACCCTTGTCTCAGCTTTGAAAACACAGTGCTATGGACTAAGAAAATTGTGTGCCTGCTGATCTCAGGAGGCTGTCTGAAACCTCTTCATAGTTTTGATGTGTCTGCTTGACTGTTCAGGCATTTAAAAAGGCCTTGGACTGTGTCTATTTCTGAAGTATTTGGCTGAGCTCCAGTTCAGCTCTATTCGTTTGTTTGCTGTCACAAAAAATACACAGACACACACCGACACACAACCCTTGCACCTGCAGTTCTCCACACCTTTCCCTCACCCTCAAGCAGCAGCAGCAGCAGCAGCAGCGGGACAGCAGTATTGTATGTGCTGCTTTTTTCAATTCTGGGACTGATCCAAAGTGGGATAGCTAGGGAGTGACTCATTCCTCTATTTCATACCAAGCCAAAACTCCTGACATAAGTTCAACATATGTACTGGCTCATTCATAAGCCATTTTTTAAGTTTTATACTTTATAGCTGTTGAACTACTGCATTAATGAATGAATGTTTCACGTTTATTCACATTTCCTACAAAAGACTACTTAATGCATGCATATCTGAGAAACAGTCTCATGTCCTCTACAAATTCATAACATGTCTGTGAAAAGCAGCCTACAGTTTATGTTTTGTATGTGACCCCCAGTTGGCTCTGATACCTTCAGCCCTAGGCTAAGCTGAACAATAAATGAGCTTTGTCACCAACTTACATAACTGCTCTGCAGGCCAACTCACTCTGACCTTATCTCAAACACTGTCCATTCAGAAGGAAAACTAACTGAAATGCAGCCTGTTGACTCATTCTGGTATTTATCTGCGGTTAGGTTTAAATAAAGTTCAATTATTTATGAGTTGCATATTGCACAACACAGAGTCTTGGAACATAACCAGCAATCTAATATTTATTCCAGTTTATTTGAAAGTTTTTCTCATATTTGTTCATTTTATAATTTCATACAGATTTTTCTCTATGATTTCACAAATTCAAAATTATTCCGTTATTTTCTGCAGACCAATGAAGCACATTGTGTTGAGGATATCTTAAGGGTAAGTCTGGTTATTAACATTTTTATTTACTTCTGACTGTTATTTTTTAATTAAATTGAATGAATGAAATAATTTCAAATGCTCTGGCTTGTTGATCAACGTGCTTCCTCAACAACCAAATGAGCTTGAGCAACTCTTGATAAACTAACTGTTTTTAGCTTCCCTTCAAAATTATGGCTCTACAGTATTTTGTTTATCTAAGCTTTTCAATTCTTTGCCACTCCTCCTAGCTCTCCTGATTTTCCAAAGATCAGTGTGTAATGTGAGGGAAATATTGAATGACTTGAACTGTTCAAAATCACATTTCTATTCCTTTGATGTTTCCAGAATTGTTTCAAGTGCTGTTGAATTGGTTTTTAAATCTATACTGCAATTCGCACATTGTTCAGTCAATTAATTGTTTACTGTTTAATTCAACAAAATTCTTAGTGCTGCATTTTGCTGAGGCCCCTGACCATATCATTTAGAGTAACACCTTTTGTTGTAGTTGTGCTTTGTTGGTTGGCTCCTAACACATATGACGCTCATTTTACTGCCCTTCTCAGGAAATGACCCACTCATGGCCCCCTCTTCTGACAGCTATACACACACCATGCACAGATGAACCCTCCAAGTCCCCGATCTCAGCCCAGGTAGGAACTCTGTCTTCATATGACCAAAATCCTTGTGTATATAGAAGAGTTCTTGGTTAAATTGATTCCTGTTGCCAAACCTGCAGTGCATCCTCATTTTAACAGTTTGGGACCACTGTAAGACCAGACAACATCCCAATTCGTAGGTCCTTTATTTTGGAAAATTATAGCTTTTTATACGATTTGTGCTAAACAATGTTTGTTTTTGCGGTGCGGTGGAGTAATTACTAGTCAGAGCCAGTCTGCTAAAACACTGCAGCTGTGCAGTGGCCTTCTGCAGTAAAATATAATATATTGAGCACATTTAAGCTTCCCAGAGATAAAGCTTTTCCATTTATGTCCAGTGAGCCCTCCACGCATTTCATCCTCAGGTCAACACATCAGCAAAACAAATGGACACATGAAACCCAATGAACATCAATGGTCTGAATTTGGATTATATTTGTTGTGGATACTCGTTGTTCTTAAATACGTTTCCTGATCCTTATTTTGATAATTAATGTTTTTAATTTTGGATGTGCTGACTTCATTGTGGAAAAATATCAGTTATCAGGAATAAGTTAGGTTACCGCACTTGATCTCACATGCAGAGTAGCGTGTAAGTTCTTGGGAAGCCTTAGAAGAAAGTTGGATCATTGGATTGCATTGCTTTTTTTTTTTTTTTTTTTCCCTTGCCATGCACTTTACACATTTTTAATCACCCCGCTATTGCCAAGGTTATGAAACTAGGAGGACCTTGAATGCTGCTCATTATAGTTTGATGTGCATGTACAGAATCAAAATAAAATAGTACATTGCACAATGTACAAAACTAAGTCTAACTATATGAGACATAAGCTTGCTCTCTTTTTGTCCTCACAGGAAGCAGTGCATGTCTCTTCATGCCCGGGACAAAGTGAGTATTGAAAGAAAGTACAATTCAGGCAAAGAACAATGAGAAAAGAAATGGAAAGAAGTTAAAAGAATAAATGATGGATAGTTTATTCTGTCTTTGAAATTGAACATTGTCTACAAACCAGAGTTAGACTCTTTTATGTCTGTAGGTTTTGGTAGCAAATTGATCTACCATCACCAAACCTATACAGCCTGTTGATAATCTTGGAGGTTTGATTACTAGTAAAAGTTAGTATGATCGAAATAATACATTCTCTTCAAACTACTTGTGGAATAGATGGAGCACCTCTCATCCTAGCCTTATATCCTTTTTTATTTTTCATGTTCAAAGTGATGTTGCTATGGGAACTTGTACAACCAATATGTCTTGCTGTGAACTGATCTCAAAATGTCATAGGAGAGAAAGAACCTCACATTTTTTCAGAGTAACATCATCATAGGGAAAGAGACAAATCTGATTCCTCTTTTGTTGAGCCAATGGCTTATTTTTATACAGGCTACAAATGCATTTGCAATTTTTGGCATTGCCGAATGGTCAGTGTTAGCATTAACAGTCATTAATGCTAACGCTCATTTTGTATTTGTGTTTTCCATGAGAGCTATGAAACCTCTCCTCCTCTTCCTACAGATCCATCACAGCTCAACCAGCAGGCATCTGCAACGTAAGTGACTTGGCTTTAAGGCCTTTATTTATTTTTTTCTCTGTTCGCTGTCATTTCAAAACATTAGAGAAGTGCAACTGACCTTTGAGTTGGAGCCACACGAATCACAGTGGTCTCTCACAGGTTCAGTAACCGTCTGAACTTGTCTGAGACCGTTGCTACTAAATCCAGTTTAATTAAGCTGGTTTTATTTTAGCATCCTCAGAGCCTCTCACATTACAGTGCTGATATAAATTATGAAGACTGTTTTTAGTCACTCATCATCACCTGACCATGTAGTTGCTGTGAATTAAGGTAACTCCTGTATCAAAGTATTTTATGTTGTATGTAATTATGGTGTAGATCCTTTGAAACAGCACATTCCAGTGGGGCAGAGTCCGCCAGCTCCAGTGACTCAGAGAGCAGCTCAAGATCAGAGTCGGACAGTGAAAGTCCCACAGAGGAGCCACATGAACTTCCTGTGGGCAGCTCAGTTAAAACTGAGGTAATTTGCTCACAAGCATTACATGTTAAACCATTTCCCATTGCACTTCTTTATTTCTGTGAGAAAAAAATGTTTGTGTTTTCTCATAGCCTGAAACTCCGGCAGTGAGCCATGGTGATTGGCAGTTAGGCAACTGGATCAGGTCCACCCAACAGAGCTCGAGCACTGAAAGTCAAGGCGGAGCTTGTATCTCTGGGAGCCCTATTCACAAACCGTCTACACAAAGCTCTAAACACTCCAGTGTAGAGGTGGTCGAACCCATCTGGGAGTCCAATTTTCAGCTTTCTTCTCACAAAATAGAACTTGCTGACAACCTCAGCAAATCCCAGCAGTGCAGAGAAAGCAATCAAGAGAACTCTCGGCAGCAGAGTAGCCAAAAATCCCCTTCCGCTGATTTCAGGAAACTGTTGTGCTCCACGCACTCCTCAAGACCAGCAAAGGAAAAGTCCCCATGTCACAGTGAAGCAGCTGTTAGTGTTAAGTGTGAGGAAGGTATAGCCACAAGAGACAAAGACCTGTGTTTCACAGATAGGCCCAAGGTAAAGACGAAAACAAAGCGCTGCAAGAAAAGGAAGGACAACAGCGACTCTAAACAAGATGGTACAACGACTTCCAAACAAAATTTGCTCGACAAGCGAAGGCTGAAGGCTGTATCGCAGCCTGAGATCAGGCTGGTCATGACCAGTCATTGTCCAACTTGTGGTGTGAGATATCCCAACCCCTGCTCCTGCCCCACACAGAGTCATGCTCAGCCTGACCCGGTGTCTCCTATCCCACCATTAAGAATCAGTAGCAAACCCCCAGCAGAGAGCACCCACAAGAAAGGTGACAAGAAGCCTCACAAAACAAGCTTCAAACACTTGGAGAAGACTCGGTATAGAGTCAAGGGTTCTCAGGACCTCCACAGGCGTCATAGATCCCTCCTGGTGAAGATAGATCTAAACCTGCTCACAAGAATCCCCCAGAACTCCAAAAACCACCAGGAGATATCCAGTTCTGCAAAGAGATCAGTGCTGGTTCTGGAACAAGATGGCACACCTGCAATACACAGAGGAAAGAAAAACAGCAGAAAGAGCTTGCCCATAAATGTGAGAAATCGGGAGGGTTTTAGTCAGCATATATTTACATAATCCAAGTCCTATTTTTATCATCATGTGTAATATGTTGTTTTCTAGGATGAGGAAGACAATAAATCTGTTCCAAGGAAGAAACAGCGGCTGGAAAAAAAGAATACCTCATCATCTTCTGTCAAACTGGAGTAGGTTCCTTAAACCAGATGCATCACAAGCTCTGACAAGGAATAAAATAAGCTTTAAAATACTGAGACTTCTGTGCTCCACTATGGTTGTGTGTAAGTCAACACAATCAAAGTCTGATCTTCTCTACAGAAGTACCAGCAATCTAGCAGAGGACAAGAAGAAAAAGAAGGCCAAGAAAAATCCAGTGACTTTGCAGCAGCCTGCAACACCCAAAAAATTAAAGTTACACAAATACTCTTCTGGAGAGCCCAGTAAGGATGCTGTCAAGAGTAAGGAGGCTGTAAAGAGCAAGGAAGCCTGCAAGCACAAGAAAAGGAGTGTGAAACACACACACAACCCACACACTGACAAGGTAGCTGTGCTGACTGAAGCACCTCCTTTAAGTCAGAGTTTTGTAAATTCTTCAGACAAGCCTCTGCAGCTTCTATTAATTGCAGTGATTGTTGCCAGAAAATATGGCAATTAACTTTTTCACATAAAAAAGGTGAAACATACAAATTTTAAGTAAACATCTGTCCATACAATCCTTGCAGAAGCCTCCGAAGGGTAGCCCTGCCATCCCATCATCTTCACAGTCCAAGCAGGTTTTCAACAAAAGGCCCTCGCTCAGTTTTGAGGACAGGTAAGATTAATTTTAAGGGATTCTCTGTGTTAAATTACTCCTTTTTAAAATTTGTAAATGATTTCCTTAAAAACTCTTTTGCTCCATGGGCCTATGTTGGTTTACAACATACATGTTTTAGCTGTGTACCACAAGCTTTTAGATCAATTTTGGTGATAGTTGTTGCTACCTACACAATCAAAACTCCCAACAAGTTAGGACAGCTCTCCTGCTGTCCTTGAAACCCACAGTAAGAGAATCTCTTTCAAAGCATGACCAAATGCACCCGACAATAATTTGCTTTGAAACATATTTTTATTGATTGATTGATTGAAATTTGCTGATGTTTCCATTTTTTTTCCTGTATGGCTGAATGTAACTAACAGACCTGAAATGGTATTTGGACCCACCAGTATAATCAGACTGAAGGCATTGACACTATTTATTTATTTATATATATATATATATATATATATATATATATATTATTATTGTTATTATTTTATGGAAAATGAAAAGTTTGGCAATCCGATCTTTAGGGAGTGCACTGTGCAGTGAAAACCACAGTGAGATGAACTGGTGACAGTTAAAGGTGTGCCAGATGAATTTATTTTTCCAAAATTTATTGTAGGAGGGTTTTGTACTTTGAGTTTCACACATACACAACTTTATTGTCTTAAGCCTCAAAAAATATCAAGTCCTTTCCTGGAACTGGCAGGTGACATATTAATAAAGAACTAATTGCTCAGATGATGCACAAATTAAATTCTTATGAATGTTAGTTTTGCATTTGCCTCTGTCACCTGCAGAAAGTATCCAGTCAAACATTACATAAAGGAAGCTAAAAGGTTGAAGCACAAAGGAGATGCAGAGGTACATTTCTTTGTTTTGTTGATTTTGCATGCAATGTAAACAAGACCCAAAATCAACATTGACAATAAATGACCCTTTTTCTTTTTTTTTTAGTTTTTTAATTTATGTTTTTATTTATGTATTTTTTTTTGCTCTATCTCAACAGCCAGATAAGCTCAGCAAAGCTTTCAACTACCTGGATGCAGCCATGTACTTTGTTGAAAGTGGCATTGCCATGGAAAAAGATCCCCAGATTTCAATGTCTTCCTACACTATGTTTGCAGACACAGTGGAACTCCTCAAGTAAGTAATGACATTTATCATCTTATTTAATCATGATGAAATTCTTATTTTATCAGCAGCTGTATTAACAGAATGGCATAGCAGCAAATCTGTGGAGTTGCAGGTTAGGTACAGATTTTTTTATTTATTTATTTATTTTTTCTATATCAAAGTTTAATTTTAAGATGTAACCTGAAGCTTTTGGCTCCGTAGCTGGTTTTAACGATTGAGTTTACCTCATTAGTTTTATTGACACATTTTTCCCTCACACAGGTTTGTGCTGAAACTTAAAAACTCAGACCCCTCAGCTCCTCCCTTAGAAAAGGACTTTATAGCTTTATGGTAAGATGCAATACAATGTACTGTTGCTCCATGAGGGGTTGTTTACAGCAAACCTGGTTGTGTTTTTTATTTATTTATTTATTTATTTATTTATTTTTTGCTGTTAAGCCTCTCTCTGTGTTTTGACAGATTTAATTATATTTACCTCCATGGGAAATTGAGCATGGGGGTGATTATGTAGGTTACACTGTGGGGTGTTGCTGAAGTCAGTTGCATTGTATCAACAGCTAGCAGACCTTCACTAATGTCTGTAATAAATCATGTAAACTAAGGATCACTTACTAACATTTTTGTCTGCTAGTTTAAAGTGTCAGTCTCTCCTGCAAATGGCCATGTTTCGCCACAAACACAAGACTGCACACAAGTATTCAAAGACCCTCCTTGATCACTTCAGTGTAAGTAACAGTTACACTGACATTTAGGAATTGCAGCTGGATATTAATAAAGTTGAAATAGTTTAGTTTTAAAATTTGTGTTTCATTAATCAAATTTCCCTTTCAGACCGCTGCTCAGGCAACACATGATCCTTCTTTCTGCACATCAACGTGAGCTATGTTTCCATGCTTCTTTCACTGTTGACACACAGATATCATGTCTGATAGCTGTCTCTAACACACCCCTCTTCACCCACCTCTGACCTTCTGTGACTCCTTTAGTGTTGCTGTCACCCCCTCCCCCATGCCTGACATGCCATCTCCAGCCACTACATCCTGCAGCTCAGGCCCTGGCTCCAACCACAGTGGTAGCATGTTGGTTTCTGGGACTGTGGCAGTTCCCCAGGCTATTGAACAAATGGCATTCGCTTACGTCAAAATCACCACGTTATTCTTGAGCGCTCATGACATATGGGA
Source organism: Echeneis naucrates (assembly GCF_900963305.1). Taxonomy (NCBI): domain Eukaryota; kingdom Metazoa; phylum Chordata; class Actinopteri; order Carangiformes; family Echeneidae; genus Echeneis; species Echeneis naucrates. Next base: position 14,628,283 of record NC_042522.1, on the reverse strand, counting down.
GCAGGCTGAGGTGTTGGTGCACAAAGGCAGCGGTAAGCTAAATTAAAATCATTTAGACTTTTCAGTTGAGAACGTCATGAATATGAACAAATGACATGAAAATAAGTAGACCAATAGTTGAATAACCAAAAAAAAAAAAAAAGACAAAATAGAACCATTAGCTTCAGGTTTCTAAAAATTGAAGCTCTGATTTAGTATCCACTGTTTTCATCTCATGGTTGAGATGTAAGAAATTGTAAATGACTGATCCTTTCAGAGAGATGATTAACCTGCAAAAATCCTTTTTTTGCCTTGAATACGTGTTTAGGTATGCTGGCAGAGCTGGACACACTGATGGGCCCACTGAGCATGACTTCAACCATGAGCTCTATGGTCCGTTATATAAGACAGGGCGTCCACTGGCTGAGGCTGGACAGCCAAAAGGTAAAGTGACCGACAACCAGCTCCCATCATCTGATGCCTGCACGACACTTCATACTGCTTCTTCCTGATCTCACTTCACCTCACTGTGACAACGACCTGAGCTGTCCTTCAGGCATGCCGACTTTTTTTTTTTGTTTGTTTTTTGGAAAAAAGATGACACAGAAGTCATCTCATGTTTGTTTTTAATGTTGTAATGATTTCCCCAGCAAGGATACCACACTGATAAATGCACTTATTATTTATTCTTTTCTCTCATTCACACTTTGATGTTTTTCACTTTTTCTTTTTCCCCCATTTTTTTTCTTGCACTTTAAAAACAAAAATACACACACACTTACTCCATGTAGTTTCAACTGCACATTTCTCATTGTTCCTCTTGGCCGATGTCGTGGACATATTTGCGAATCAGGGCTTTGATAGTGACCTTAACTGAAATTGGATGTAGCATGTAAGTATGCCAAGTAACCAAAAGTGCCATTGGGTGGTGGTGGTGGTTGATGTTGGTGCAAGCACCGACACACTTATTTAAAGTTTCAATTACAACTTTGTTGCCGTGTATTCAACCTCCGATCAGGCGCTGAATGAAATGACGTGGAAAAACTGACGGCACTTAAATCATTGTTCAAAAGCATAATTTTTTTAACTTATCACTTCAAAGTTTTGGCAATTAATTTTCTTTCAGGGATTCAGTGATCCTGTCCTTTTTAACATTCACATTTCTTTTTTCCACAAATCACTGTCGGGGTAAGCCATGAGAATAATGTTCCATTTCTACTGTTGACATGGAGTAACTGAGGCCATGCTGAAAATAGAGATAAGTCAGCACCCTGAAATCAGTGTTGCAGAAGCGCCCCAGTGAAACATTGAATATTAAATCAGAATTCAAGTGCATTCCTTGTTCGTATTTATCACCTTTCCTGTGTGATGATGAGAAACATCCTGAGTAAGGGTAATGAAAATAATGTGTTTATTGCTAAGACAAAATACAGATTGTACGTAATCTGATCTTTGAATCGTTAAAGAAAAATCAGGACGGATTCAAATCAAATTCCACATGTGAGTAATGAGATATCAAAACATGCTGTAGCAGGAAAGGATTGTTTTAATTTGGGCCGTTTAATGAACCCATTATTTTTTTAGGTCATAGTTTTCTGCTCCTCGAAAATGTTAGTTTGCTTCTTGACTCTTGATCACGTCAGAAGGACTGGTAGTTTTTGGGCTTGTGCTTGATGGCTTTTTTCTGGCTGTAACACTGTTGCTGGTAGTGATCAACAGTGACTAGTCTGAACATCCAAAGCTGACGTGGTTTTATTCTCAACATCTTGTTGAAGTGTGCCCTCTTTGAAATTTACAAGTGCCCACCTTGAAGAATCAGTTCACATTTGTCGGAAAAAGTCATTCTTCTTGTCCATACCGGCAAAAAAATGCTTCCCTTCTAAAGCGACATAGGTGTTGAGAGATGAACTCTGCAGTCACTGCTCTGTGAAAGTGAAGCCAGATCTATGAGGGTTAAACAAACTAAGGGGGGTATTTATAAAGGTGAAACCACTTTGGTGCCTCTTCATCTCACTGAGACATGACATTACAACTTCTGTGCCAAAGAAAGACAGCAAATGAAAAAATACACACCTTATTTGTGTATATGTGGATACTCAACCTCTAAATTTATTAGTGAAATTATCTGGACTTTCTGTATGGAAATAATTTCCAAACAGATTAGGGGCTGTGGATTTTGTCTGTCCATTTTTTTTTTTGTTTTCCCCCCAAATTAGAAAAGGCTTCTTTTCGCCATCATGTATGTTTCCCATCTTTTAGTTGTTTTCTAAATCTATGGGAGTAGAAAAGTGGAAAACTGTTGCTTACTAAAAAAAAAAAAAAAAAAGGTGCACCACTTCACAGTAGAACATCAGACCGACAAGACTGTGCTCGTCTTTGCTCTCCTTCATTGTATCTTGGGATCAAAGGAAGAAAGTGTGAGTTGAGTAATTTGAAATTCAAGTGAGTTGATGAAATAGTTATCACAGGGTCTTATTGATGAAATGGGGAAGACAAAAATAATCAGTATGTAATAGTGATTAGAGAAAAGAGACATTGGTTTGGATTAGCGCCTCTTTTGAAACGAGTGTTGTTGGGTTGAGATTTTTTCGCTTGTTAATTCATTTGGTGTGTCCATTCAATTTCATGCTAAAAGGGCTGAACAAGGACCACAAAGTGTTCCTCAATTTATTTTCTCACTTTAATGATAAAGTTATATTTTTTAAGTACGGCGTATACTGGTGCCAAGAATTTATGGATTATTTTTTACATACAGCTCATCTGCAGGCTGCTATTGTGCTCATTTTACCCACCGACGTCTACACTGCACTAAATGCAACAATTTGGTATTTGTTATTTTCTTTCCTCTTGTCTTTCTAAACTATGGCTTTATTTACATTATCATTGGTTGTTGGTGCTTCGTTTATGATTTACTCTGAACAAGTTTACAGTTTTTGTCCAAATAACTGCTTACCGGCTAAATGTTGAGAAATTTTTGAAGGATTATTATTATTTTTTTTTTTTTTTTTTTTTGTGAAATATGTCATTGTGTTGCAGTGTACACAGATGAATAAACACTGGAAACTAATTTCTTCTTATTCTTCTTATTATTATTCAGTAATTTTTTTTCTCACAGAAAACAAGAAGTACACACTTTTATATTTGATGGGCAATGCTTTTCACACATACAGAGGATTTCTCCTACAACGTTTCTGAATTACTCTGTTTATGTATCACAATTTAATTTCTGCAGTCCTAAAGAGAAAAAAAACTGAAATGATATGAAAAGGAAGGTTTTAGTCAAATACGCCATTGTTACTTGTACACGTATTACAATATATACAATGTAGTACAAACAAAATCATATTTTGTACAAAGCTTGAACGATGGTTTATATGTCCGATTCTTCTCCGAAGTTGGGGTTGGTGAACGCAGGCTACAATAGAGAAACAAGGCAACTTAGTCAACACTCCCATAAAAGGGAACCATCTTTTCATAACAGGCTGATCAATAACTCACCACATCGATTTTACTGGTTAATTTTGATGGGAGGCTCAGGCTGCTTATTTTATAACCCCGGATACTGAAGATGTAGTACAGCAGCCCAGCTATCAAGGCGCAAATCACAACAGCTGCAATGATGGCGCCAGCTATGATTCCTCCATCTGTACAAAGTCAGATTGTGTCATCAGCTGCGCATGACACTGTTTTCACATCCACGCTACTGACTGTGAGCTTTCAGAAAAAGGATAAACGGTGATTCGAGGTGATTCGGAGAAGTTTTAGCAATCTGACGTTTGCCAATCCGCTCCAAAAAGAGTCCAGTGAGGTGTGAGGAGTGAGAAATGTTGTTAGATTAACCAGCAATATTTGCACTTCAAACACAATGGATGTAAGTCTAATACCCCGTCCTGACTTATCTGATTATTTTCATTACACTGATTACTCTGACAGATCCTAGCTGAAGAAAAGAGCACACGCAAATTGTGAAGAAATTTTGTTTGGTCACTTACGGACGACATCTGGACCATTTGTGGGGAAAACGGGGTCACCATTGTCATCCGTTGTGTAGTCTGAAAGAGAGTTTTACAATCAGAAGCTCTAAGTCATGTCCTTACTAAAATATTTTCTAACATTTTATTATTTCCAACAGAAAATAAAAAACATTTTTGAGCCCTTACATTGGGGGTGACGACACACAAAACCTCTCTTCTGCAAGCAGTCGTTGTCATTCCAGCGTCCATCATCATACATCTCCACGCAGTTCTCCTCAGCCACCTGGCCGGGGTGGAAGGCTGCATTGGGCTCACCGGGGGCCCAGTTCAAGAACCCCACAGATGTTGAATCTGTCCAGCCCCAGCCAACTGGGAAAAAAAAAATAAAAAAGACGAGGTTCCAGCATATACAGCACCAGTCAAAAGGTTTGGAGACACGTTCCTTTTCAAATGACTGTCCAGTTCTACAATAATTCTACTTTTAAGTCAACATCCATGTAGAAACGCTGACTCACAGTTGCTGTCTCTGGTGAGTCCAATCCAGATGTGGTGTTTTTTGGTGTAGTTGAGGTTCCTGATGAACTCCACCTCTGCTCTGCTGTGGATGGACGCCAGCTCCGCCTTGGTTGCCTGGCAGTAGTGTCGCGAATCTGGCCAGGAGAAGCCCTGCTGGCCGTTGTACACGTAGTAACAGTGTTGACCATAAGGGACAAAAAAGGGCATACATTTCCCATCACCCGGGGCGGGAGTCGGCGGCGGCGTCTCTGAGGAGTGATTACAGTAATGAAACGAATTAGGGCTCTAAAACAGAAACTAGAAAATCACAGTTAAGGAAAGCTCCGTTTTCAGCAGAGTTGTACCTGAGGTGATCTTGCAGATGTACTGTTTTTCTTGGTCACACTTGGTGTCGTTCCAAGTCCCGTGGTATCGAGGTGACGCGTGCATGCTCACGCAGCCCTCGTCCCTGATGTTGCTCGGCTCTCCTGGACCCCACTGAGTGAAAAAAACTGGCCAGCCATCAGTCCAGGTGTAGGAGCCCGTATCCTGCAGGACGAGATCAGCACAACAAAAGAAGAGATTTTCCCAACTTCCTTTTATGAAGTCGACAACTGATTATTTGATTACCTCCATTTTGTGCTCCTTTATGCACAAAAGGAAATATTATATAATAAGGAAATATTCTCTTTATTCCACAGCTTTAGTTACAGTTTAGCGTACCTATATATTGAAACTAGCTGCATCTCAAGCAGCCTCAATGGTGAAAAGCTGCCCAAACTCTGTAGCAGTTTAGTATCTATTCATGAAATATTGGTGTCTTTTTCTGCAGTAGTATTTATTCAAACTTGTACTTATAGGTTGTTTGACTTGTCCTGAGGTTTGTGGTTTTTGAGCGTTTTAAATAAATCCTATGAAGGTTTTAAACCTTTAATTGGTTTGATTTAGAAGTAATCCAGCTTGACAACTTCCCCCGACATCACCTGGCGCCTGAGTCCGATCCATGCGTCAGCACTGCCCTGCAGCACCACCCCTGCCATGAAGGCCTGGTCGTAGCTCATGTCAACGCTGGCCAGGTTTCCTCCCTCCTGGCTGCAGGCCGTCTGAGCTGCATCCCAGGTGGCTGGCTGCTCCACCAGCCTGTAGCAGCTCTGGTACCAGGAGATGTAGTTGCCCGGGCAGGGGCTCTGGGTTGGGGGTGGAGGGCTGACACTGCTTGCTGATGTGGAGGGAAATACAGAGCTATCAGGAATAAACAGGGATTTAGGAGTTTATAATTTTTTTTTTAAATTGGTTTTTCTAATTGCCGCTTCTAAAAGGGAAGTTCATATTATTTCAGCAGGGGGGATGAGCACCGGGTCATTTACTGACATTTCATCCTGGAGCAAACGAAGCTTTGAGATTTATGACAGCCATCATCGTTCCACTTGCCGCTGACCAGTGGGCTGTGCGATATCGCCACACAGTGTTCCTGTTCAGGAAAACAAGAAAGCCTCAGTAAACACGGCCTTTTCAGTCACAGTGTGCTCTATGGCTCCACCTGCAACACTCTGTAGTATCCTCACCGTTCCTCCTGCGTTGTTGGGCTCTTTGTCGTTCCAGTTAGTGTACAGCACCGGGCTGACGCCATCGCTCCAGGCATACTGATTCTCAGCCAGCAGATCTGACAGACCAATCCAGGTGGGGAGCTCCAGGTCCCTCAGGTAGCTGGACACAAAGTCTGGAGGAGAGAAAAGGACTGAAACAGTGGAACAATAGGACTGATGAATTCCTCTACGCGATAATTATCTGCTGAGTTTACCATTCTCATATCGGTCATCGATTATTGCCAAATTTCCTCCTTGTTCCTTGCACCAACTCTGCGCGTAAGTCCAGTTGGCTTTAATGTCATTTTTCTTCCCTTTGAACATGAAGCACTTATTTTTGAAACGCATCCAGCCTGCAGAGGAGGAAGGTTAGGAGAATTAAAAGCGATAGAACTGCTACAGCTTGGTACATTGTATGTGAATGAAATACTGTGGAGAGAGAAAGTAAAACACGGATGAACAGTCCTGATGATTCATTTCTAGCATTGAGAGAGTCTGATACATCTGGAGATATCAAAGAATAGTAATAAATGTTCTGGAAAAATTTTATATTGTCTGTTGATACAATTTTCCATAATTTCCAAAGGGGAATTAGAGAAATGTTTCATAAATAACATGAGTAGTTGGATTATTGTGTTATCCAAAAAGTATTTTTCCACAACTATCTACATATAACCTACAAATTCAGCATGCTTCATAAATAATGTTACCTTCAGGACAGTGGCCTTCCCAGGACTGTGTGGGTGGAGGAGGAGTGTGGACATCTCCAGGGAACTTCTTGCAGACGTAACCTGCTCCGGCTCGGCCACAGTTGGCATCGTTCCATCCACCTTGACAAAGCAGAGTCCAGAATAAATATTACCAGCGTTCAGTAAACAGGCACAGTAAATGAACAGATCTATGGAGCCTGAGTACCTTGATGTCTGTTCATCTGAACACACTGCTCCTCCCCGTTGGCGTTGTTGGGCTCCCCCGGCCCCCAGTGAGTGTACACCAGGGGGCTGCTGTCCAGCCACCTGTGTGGATCCGAGACAGCCACATTGGAATCAAGCTAAAGTTTCCTCCAAATCAGTTCTATATCAATATAAATATTCTAGCTGTGAACTGAAAAATGTCCTCACATCCCAGAATACTGAGCAAGAGACATCAGTCGGGCTGCTGAAGAGGAGGAACTGAGCTCTGTGATGTAATATATAAACATATGGGAATTCTAATTTACCTCAAATTTGTTCCAGTTAGTGAGAAATATACATACATGTACTGTCCATTTGCAATCCCAAACACCCTCATCCCGATCCAGGCAGCTGAAACTTTCCCTGTTCCCACCTAAAAATGGAAACATTTCATTTATGAAATATTTGACAGTTTTCTTGTTTAACAAATAAAAAGGTAAAAAAAAAGAAAAAGGATTACCATAGAATTAACATATTCTTGTTCGTCCTTGTTGAGGATTGAGACGAGTAAGGCCTTCTCAGCATAGCAGCGGGACATGGCCGTGTGGAAGTCGACAATGTCCGTGTCGTTGTAGTAGTAACAGATGTTGTTATTCTTCCTCCAGCCAACATTGGTTCCACAGTCAGGAGCTGAGAAAATAAACATGGAGATCACCAAAGCAAACAGATTATCATTAATATTATTTATTTAGTTATTTCATTTTTATCCTTTTGGTTTTGTTATTGTCTGCAAATGTACACTTTCAAATGTCCAAGATTTGGCATGTTCCCACCGCAATCCCTGCTTCCTCAGCTCTAAATCCAAGTTTAAAATAGCTCTGGCATTAGATTTAAAACTTTAAAACCAGGATGCTGGTTGACATTTCACCTGGGACAGGAGATGGGGGCACCGGGGGTATAACAGGGTTCTTTCCTTTAGCGATCATGCATATCCAGTCCTGATGAGCGTCACAGTTGAGATCGTTCCACCAGGAGATGGTCCCGTTGGTGCTGCTCACCATCTCCACACACTCTTCCCGGTTGTCGTGGTTGTTTGGTTCCCCTGAACCCCAGTTGGTGTGAGACAGAGGTGTCCCATCACTCCAAGAATAACCTAAGAGATCAGATGAATCGTCAGGATTTCATTCAGCAATTGATTTTATTTAAAGCCACCACCAAGTTCACTCTTTTAAACACTCATTATCCTCACCTCCCTCTGTGGGGTTGTGCTTCAGGCCAATCCACTTGCTGCTGCCTTTGGTGTACGTAGACAGGAACTCTTCCTCCTCCTGACTGTGGATGCTGACCAGATTTGCTCCTCTGGCAACGCAGTCCTCATTAGCCTTTCCCCAGCTCTTCTTCATGGACCAGTCCACATTGTGGAAGAGCTGCAACAAATGAGCCGTTAAATGAAGAGTGGAAAACTGATCACCCTTAGGAACTCGTGTTTTATCTGTTGAATCCACTGCATACCTTGTAACAGTGTCTGAAGTGAGGCAGAGCTGTCCAGCCGTCAGCACATCCCTGTGCTGGAGGAGGGGTTGGGGGGTTTGTGGGCGGGGTGATGTCGGGTCTGGATTTCTCACAAATGAAGGCGTATTCCTCTGAGCACTGCTTGTCATCCCAGAAACCACCGACCTGACCCGTTGTCATAGCAACACAAGTTCCATCCCCACTATCTAAAAGGACAAAAAGGGACATGAGTGTTTGTCCCATATGCATATATCGTCCTTTTGCGTTCAGTTTTGGTGGGAGGTTTCTACCTGGCTGTTCTCTGTCCCAGTGAGTGAAGCTGAGGGATGCTCCGTTGTCCCAGACGTAGTCCACTCCTCCGGTAATCCCTCCATGAGCACGAAGACCAATCCACCAGAAACCGCTCTTTCCTGCCAGCGCCACTGTAAAATGTGACTGCTCATAACTGCAGCGAAACACAAAGGAAATCATTTAATGGAACCCCGCTGCGCAAACAGCTTGAGAGTTTGGAGAGCACAACAAAGAGGACACTAAGTACGAACTACGATGTGGAGTGTGCCGTATTATTTACACTAATTGAGCTTACACGTCTCCGATGTGCAGCAGGAAGCCGTCCTGTTGTTTACAGAACTCCTTGGCATCAGACCAGCTCCTGGCTCTCTCCTCCATCAAGTAGCAGGAGTAGCCGTATGCATCCCATCCCTACAGACATGAGCAAGAAACACGACTGTACTGTAGCTCTCTCTAATAATACCGTCAAACTTTGCGTAAATTAGTCTAAACATCAATATAAAACATGCTGTACCTGAGGACATCCATATACGGTGGGCTTTACTGAGGGCATTGGGTAATGTCCTTTGGGTGCTTTGCATATGTAGGTGTTGAGCTCTGAACAGGACACATCGTTCCATCGGCCAGTCTGTGACAAAAAATGAAATTAGCCTGTAAATGACTTCAGTTCTTCGCATACAGTGACTAATGCAGGCAGTTTGATTCACATGCAAACATTTAGGTTGAGTTTTAGCATATATGAAATGTGTTTTACTGTTAAAGATGGCTTGCTTGCTTTACCTGGTGTAACATCTCCACACAGTCTTCACTGAACCCATCGTGGTTGTTGGGCTCTCCCGGAGCCCAGTAGGTGAAGGTCACTATGTGTCCATCAGACCAGGCGAACATACCGGAAACAAACAGGTCATTCAGACCGGTCCACACATCGCTGGTGGCTGTAACAGACATGTTTTTTTTTAGAGACCCAATGAACCGACCAAACTGGCCGATTTAAGTACGTTCTCAACCTTGACATCTTCTTGCTCCCGTCTTTGATTTTCTACATACATACCCATGTACAAGTAGCTCTCCAGCCAGCTCTGCTCTGTCATCGAGCGGATGGACACGAGCTCAGCACCCTGACTCCTGCAGCTGTCCTGGGCATCATGCCACGTTTTCTTATCCCCAAAAGGTTTGTAGCAAAACTCTCCAAACTCATACCAGTCCAGCCCGGAGCACCTCAGCTCTGTTGGAAAGGAGGAAAAACTATTATAATGTGCACAAATAGAATAAAAACAAAGGATGGTGTCTGCCTACAAAGATTAATTTGAAGGGTCAGATGAAGGTGTCAGCTCACCTCCCTCTGCAAACGTGTATGATACATCATAGTTTCCATCAAACCTGGTGAAATGAATGAATTGTTACAGAACTGGTGCCAAAAATACACAAGAAAAAGACATCAGGTTTGAAAATGCAGCCACTTACTGTCTTGAGGAGATGCCATTCCTGGCGGAGCCAGCATAGAAGTTCTGCCCTGGAGCCTTCAACAGCGTGCAGTCTCCTCCAATTTCATTTAGTATCACTCCAGCATGGATAGCTGCTGCACAGGTGTTTGAGTCCTGTTGCAAAGAGTTATGCATTGTTTTTAATTAGCAGCGATCACAATGCAGATTGAACAGTAAAGCCACTTACCCCACGATATACTGTAGTGCCATATACTGTGTAATCACTTTTGGCACAGCCCGCTGGGCAGTGGACGCTGAAAGAGACGAGAGAATCACAGCATCAGGCTATATTGAATAGAAATATCATGAAAGTAACTTATCACACAAACAGATGATATAAATATACCATATAATACCCTGAACATGACTATATGAGGAAAAATATTCCAGATTTTACTCACGTCATTTTATCATGGGTAGAGTTGAAGTTGGGCTTGTTAGAACATGTAACCGCATCTGTTGAAGCACAATTTTTCATTATTGACCATCAGTGTTTATATGTGTAACCACAGGAGAAAACGCTTCCTTACAGTCAGGGCTGCATCCTAAGACATCGAAGCGGAGGCCTGTCTGACCGCTGAACTCCAGCGGGAGGATACGGATGTACTGAGCTGACACAGGCGTCCCCAGCAGCTGAGTTTCAGGTGTGTTTTTGTCTGTTGCACCTGGGAAAAACTGGAAATCAGGGAAATCCAGAATGATGCCTTGTTTTCCTCTTTAAACTTGCTGCCATTTAAAATATTCAGGTTTGATGTTTACTCACTTGACCATCAGCTGTATAATCGGTCCAGGTTGCTCGGTCCATACTGTGCTGGATCTTAAACTTAGTGACCCAGTAGTCATTTTGAGGACAACCCTGGATTACGATCCCTGTTACTTTTCTGGTCTGGCCAAGGTTTACCTGGATCCAGCTTGAGGTTGCTGGAAGGGAGGAGTGCCAGAGATCACAACTCTGTGTTAACCTTTAGCTATGGGTTGAAATATAACTTTGTACATATGACCACTGGGTGGATACGTACGGGATCCTGAAGGCATCCAGCAGGAGTTTCCATTCAACCGAGCTTTGTCTGGAGTGAAGGCACCGATGGAGGAGGAAGCAGAGAGCTCAGAGTCGGTGATGTTTCCATCCTCGACACCCAGGCCGTGAAGACACACTGAGAGCGGCCACAAAAGCACATTAGATCATTTGAGCAAGTGAAGAGATCTCTAGGACAAGAAGAAGTACAAGTGTCTACCTTTCTGTTCACAGGTGTAGACAATCTCGAGATATTTGGAAACAGCAGGACAGGGGTCCACCTCCAAGTGGGCATACACAAAGCAGAAGGGTCGGTTGTCACACGTCTTTCTATATCCAGGAAGGACACCTTCCACTGTGCAGCTTCCTTCAGGTCAGGGATGACATTTTTATTAAGTATACCACAATATTAACTTATTCATTTGGTAACATTTCCATTAAAAGAAGCGCAGCACCTCCTCCTGATCCATCCAGGTGTGGACAGATGTCGTCACTCTTCCGTCCAAAGAAAGCAGACTGGATGTTGATCACACTCTCAAGCGGACAGTGAAGCACAACAGTAGAGTCTTGGCACACCAGCGCTGTCATGAAGCCTGAAACAGGACGATTATAGTTGACGGTGAACTGAATGCTTGTTTAAAGTCATCTGTAGATACATATTTCAGGAAATATGGCAGGGTTCGTTACCATCATGAGGGGGGGGAGGCTCAGGAGTGTTTCCTGGAAGATAAAACACAATTATGGCATCAGCAACCTGAATATTTCCCTAATTTTCAATTTAGCTGGTGTCAGCATCTCACCTTTGCGCTCACAGATGTATCCTCTTTTGTATTCACAGTTGTCATCATTCCAGTAGCCACCATTAATATATATAGTGAGGCAGTCTTCACCGAAATAGTTGTCTGGGTTTCCTGTGGAGAGGGAAAAGGCCACAGAGACAAACGTCCTTCTGGATGCTTTCTCACAGACATGGTGTAGAATGTATTGGGAGTATGCATTAACCTGCACTCCAGCGAATGTATCTGAAAGGAGAGCCATCTGTCCACTCCCAGCCGCCCTCAGTGACAGAGTCGTGACCGCCCATCCACAGAGCGGTGCCAGTGGGACTCGTCTGGATCACACCTAGCAGGAAAGAACACCGAGCCAATGAAAGGGAGTCAAATTTATATATGTGGGAGATATTTGAGGATTAAATGGACTTCAAGCTACAACTAACCTGACAAAAATATCTTTATTAAGAAATTCATTTCTGAATTATGTTTTGTTTAATTATTTTTTTTTTCAAAATATTAAATCAAATTTTTCCTAAAATGACCATTAACCTGTTTTCTCTCAAAGCAGTTTAACTTTCCTCAAATATTTCCCCCTAATCTGAAAAAAGCCAGTTTGTTTTCTTGAGTACGGATGAACAGTCGCACCCTGTATAAAGGCCTGCTCGAAGGGATCAGTGATACTGAGGAGGTCTCCTCCCTGGTTGACACAATCAGCTCGAGCCTCAGCCCACGTCCTCGTGGACAGGTAGTTGAACAGGTAGCAGAAGTCATTAAAGGGGTCAGGCATCCAATAACCACATTTCTGATTCCATCCTGTAGCGAATAAAACACACAACGGTTGCACACATTTGGATCTGTAGATGCACGTTATCTGCTGTGATACTGTAGTATGAGATTAACCTGGCCCAGATGTTGGGGGCTGGGGTGGAGGTCCTTGTCCCTTAGCTGTGAAGAGACAAGACAAAGGATAACTATGAAATATAGTATGCAATCAAACAAGCAAACAAAAACATCTAGTAAGGTAGATATGAATAAAACACTGGGGTTAATTCAGAGTGTGAGACCTTTCTTGCAGATGTATTCCATCGTGGAAGTACAGAAGTCATCATTGAGTTTTCCTGCCTCATGGTGATTCATCCCTCTCAGGTGCACACAGTCCTCATTATTCTGATAGTTATCTGGCTGGTTGGGTGCCCACAGCAGGAAGTCCTGAGATCCACAGAACAAAACAGCTCAGGCCGAAATCTTGCTTTATCGTTAGGAGCTTCACAGTCATGCCAAAGCACATTTATGTTAAGAAACGTTGGGGAAACAACAGGATCTTTCTGAGAATCCAAAGATTTATGTGAGTGTGCGGATGGTGAAGAGACTTACTGCAGGAGTTCCATCGGTGTAGACAAACTGGCCCTCAACATTAATATCATTCAAACCCACCCAGGACTGTGCTGACATGTGAGCTAGATAGGACAAGAATAATGGTTTCATTTTGATTTGATATTCACGCTCACATAATTCCTCAGCTATTTATTCCATAATGGATGAGCTCACCTGTCAGGAAACTCAGTTCTTCCTGTGAGTGGAAGCTGGCCAGATGACCCTGCTCGCTGTTACAGTGAGCCTCAGCATCATGCCAGTTTTTCACCGTCTCAGTCTCAAAGTGATAGCAGAAGTCCCCATACAGTAAATATCCAGCGTCACAGTGTGAATCTGAAGCAAACAAAAGCTTATTAACACATCTTTAACAAGTCAGTATGTAAAAAAAAAAAAAAAATTTGGATTATTAGTCCAGCTCACCAGGAGTTGCAGTTGGTTTTGGATTTTGTCCACCGGTCATCTCACAAATGTAACCCAGGCTCTTGAAGCAGTTGGTTGTTTCCCACTTCCCATCATAATTTCCTGGAAGAGGATTTCAATTCAGCCGTTGTTTGCAGTGTGCAATGGCAGCCCCAAAGAAAAAGATGTGAAAGTGTCAATTTCGGGCGAGGATGGCATACCTGTGAAGATCTGTCCACAGTCCCAGACATTCTCAGTGTTTCTTGGCCAGCCGGAGCCATAGTTAGAATATCCAACTGCAGCTTTATCCACCCACCTAAACTCTCCATCCTTATCCTTGTCTGGTAAAACACACACACACGCCAGAATATTAATTGAGAGGACATGTTCACAAATCGCATACTGTAAAGATAACATGGCACTATTGTTTCGCGGTAAACACTAACACATGCAGTCTTTATAGTACCTGATAAACCGATCCAGATATCAGGAATATCTACTTGGTGAAAGTCTGGAAGGTTCCCATTTATGAAGAATTGTTCTTCTTCACTGTACGTGAGCAACAGTGCAAGGACAGAGTGAGCTGTGTTTTGTTAGTCAGTGCTGCTTCACATGTGACATGAAAATTTACTTTAACAAGAGATTAAATGATGCATGCGGTGTTAAACTGTTGCTCATAATTACAAAAGTACAGATGATTGTCTCCTGCTCTAGTTACAAAGAGGGTTTAGATCTTTCAGGAAAAATCTAATCGAATACATACAATAGCTAATATGAACAATAGAGTATAATATCTATATAAACTTAATATCGTAAGTGAAGAAGGAGTGTGTTGTATCACTGCTCTCAGAAATTGCTTTAAAAGTAACATGCTTTCCATTTGGTCCGCCCTACCTGTTTATAATCAGCAAGTGGGCCCCCATGTCAGAGCACTTGGTGAGCGCCTCATGCCACGTGGTCAAGAGATTAATATTACTGACCATCCAGTAACAGCTGCCAGCGAAGCTCGCCCAGCCAGCAGGGCAGATGGCTGAAGGAGGCAGGAAAAGGTTAGAAAGGAAAAGTGTAAAATAGGACTATTGAATGATAATATGTAACGACCAGCATACAAGGAAGGTCTTAATTATGTATTTCTAAAATCCATCTTACTGTTGAGCGGCCGTTTACACATATAAGGACGCTCATATCTGCAGATATGGGTCCTCCATTTCCCAAATTCTTCTGTTTCATCTTTGATTATTGCAGAACATATGCCTGTCTCTTTATCTCTGTCAAGGGACACGCATATTTAAAACAGCATTGCATAAGTGAATAGCACCACTGAAAATCCAGGAGTATTGCTTTATATCTTACCCTCCAGGTTCACCTTCTGCCCAGTTTCTGTAATTTGCTGAGAGAGCATCAGACCAGGCAAACTCTTCGTTCCCCGCTTCAACTTGACATGACAGCTTGGTGCATTTCTGAAAAAACAAAGCTCATCTTTACACTGATGTATTCTACGTTTACTTCTCGTTGGAAATGATGAAAAGAAAAGAAATGGAGGTTTTTCTCTGCTCTGCTCTCACCAGTGTGGAAAGTCCAATCCAGATGTCGAAATGTGATGAGTCCAAAGTTCCTATGATGTACTGCTCCTCTTCCTGAGAGCCAATGGACACCAAGTCCCCTCCGTCCTGCACACAGTCATATCTGGCTGCTGACCAGCTCTTGGTTGTGTCGGCCTTTAGCTTGTAGCAATTGGAGCCATGCGGCATCCACCCGTTGGCTAAGTCACACTGTGGAGCAGGATTGGCTGAGGAAGAGGAACCAAAATATATTTTGGTTTTGATCTTTTTCTAATCATTATCTTCTTTAATTAGACAAGAAAAAGAAATCAGGAAAAAGGAGATTGAGGAATGTGAAAAACAGTCCAGATTGTGTTGAGTGCCGACCGCACTGATCACCTTCATTCACCAAAAATATGATAATTTCTTCAACCTAGTCTTTGTCAAAGGGACTCATTCCTTTCTTCAATAAACATTTTCAAAGCTAATTTCTGCCTGTACTGTTTTAATAATACTTATAATAATGACGTACTGTCAGCTCTGCATGAATTAAAAATATCATACAGACTATTTGGTGCAAAAATGAAACCCAGTATGATTTCACTTGAAATCTGTGAAATGTAATTTTTCATTGAGATATGAAGGGACAGCTTGAATTTGAATAAAGAGAATCGTTAATTATCCAGAAGTTTCAGCATCACACGTTCAAAAAACGTAACACTTCTTAACACGATCAATGCCTGTGGACAAACTTACGGTTTTGGTGCTTGCAGATGTATTTCCTTCCAACATTGCAGTTTTCATCATTCCATTGTCCAAAGCTGCTTCCTACCACCTGACCACAGTGTTCATTTTCGCTCCAGTTGTCGGGCTGGTTTGGCATCCAGTATCTGAAACAACAGGGATAATCCACGTTGAGCTTTATTCTGTAGTATTTAAAATTGATCTCAGCTTTGAGTTCGATGAATGTTTTTGTTAAATCAGTGTTAGCAGTATTACATACGATAAATATTCTATGAAAGTACTCCCATCACTCCACTCCCAGATGTTTTCTGCAGCAATGTCATTCAAGCCAATCCAGTAGATCTCTGTGCTGATCTGTGTTCTTATCCACAGCTGGAAGTATCACACACACACATACATAGTCTCAAATGAACACAAGCTTTTATCAAATCTTCCTGTTGTGTTTGCTTGTATGTCTCACCCTCTCGTGAATGTCCTGAATGCTCAGCAGGTTGCTGTTCTGCTCCAAACAAAATGCGTTAGCCGCCGCCCATGCCTTTGTATCAGTTGAAAAGAAGTAACATCTGCCCTCATACTCCCTCCAGCCTTGCTGACACTGACAGTGGGCTGAAAACACAACCAGAAATATTTTTTGTGTGTGTGTGTGTTGGTAAAAGTGAACCCCCGCAAACTATATATATGTGACAAAACATTTGAAGATTTTTGCAGCTGGAACTGAAGCCAACTCAAGTGTCTTAAGCTGTAACGGCTCTCATGGTCACGAGAAGTGAACGGAGGATTCGACTGAACAGATTTCTTTCTGAGGAAATGACATCCTCAAAATTTCATTCTGCTTTGTCTTCTTCACCTAATGTGCCTAATTTGGGATGTAAGTGCAGATGTTCAGCTGTTGGTGCACCTTTTCAGCTCCACGTGTCAAAAGTTACTGATCTAAATCCCAAAGGCTGACCTCGTTCTCAGATCTATGTCTCATAATGTGGTGATGAGGTTTGGGGTTTGAAAATTCAATCACTAGTAAATGTGAATTATTTTAATTATGCATTAACTATAAAAGTCCCATGACAGATCACAGTCCAGCACCTCCTACAAATCTGTGAGTAATGTTTGACTTTAACAACTTTACAGACACTATACAATCACATGTTTTGCACACATCCTTACTTGGTCAAAAGACCTCAAAAAAAAAACATCGACAGATGAAAGTCCAAAAACCAAGAAGGTTACGACTTCCATGTTAACTGATGCAAAATATCTGCGTAATTAGTAAACTGTCAAGAGACATTTTTCTGCACACAATAAACTGTAGAGGTCCTTATTATGATACAATTTTCAGTTCTTTGGTGACTAACCGGTTCATTTAAAAGACACTAAACATACTGCTCTCATTATTTTTTTTAGTCTATCTTAAAATCCCTTCAAATTCTCAGTTCTCATTTTTTTTACTCTACCCATCTTCTTCCCATCTTGCTTTATAAGCTGCCATCTTCTTTAACAGCCTTATCACAAAGGTTCACACATCATCACACATCAGTTTGAATTTCAGCTGATGTAACTTTGTCTTTGGATTGTTAATCAAAAAACTGAAGAAGAAATTTAAACCCTTCATTTTCTTTACTGTTTTTGCGCTAACACAAACAACAGCAAATAAAATAAAACCTTAATTGGAACAATCAGAGAAAACTAAATTAATAAGAAAGAGACTTACCACAAGCAAGAAGAGCAGCAATGCTGAGCAGCTGGAGCACTCTCTGACTGTCCATTTTTACTTTTCTTTTTTCACCTCTTCAGGTGTGTTTCTATACATCCTAATAGGTTTATGTTTTCTCTGAACTCCCCCCCAAGCCCAACAGTGTGATGTGTGTGCGTGTATGTGTGTGAGCGTGCGAGATGTGCTGTAGCTCCAAGTTATCAGATCTCTGAGCATCTCTTCCTTGGTTCACCTCTTTTCAGCATCCAGCCAGAGTCCAAAGACTGAAAGCAGTAAAACACAGATGACAAACACTTCACATCTTCACTCATTTCGCACAATACAGCATATGGCTGTTTGCTAATGAGCATGTGTTCAGTGAATAAAAACAAGGAACAAAACATTTAACAACAATAAACAATTTATAACTGTGAAATTGACACTTTTAAAAAGAATATGTAATGTCTCATTTAAAAAAAGAACTATATGCAACTATTATAGGTTAAAGTGTTCAAATAAAATGTACTTAGCTAATTAAACCATTTAAATGCTTAAAAAATTCTGCTGCATACCCATTTCCCATGTTTACTTATTAATAAATGATGAAAATAGAACCAGTATCAAATTGAACGATAATAGAAAAACCTAAAAGCTTTCTTACATGTTTTTATGATCAGAAACTCTAAGTGTACATAAACATGTGGAATCATGTGGAATTTGAGGCACTTTAATAACCTTTAACATAGTGATGTAAATTAACATTTAACATAGTGACACCACAAAGTCCAGAAGTTTATAACAACCACATGCCAACTCACAATAAATGTTAAACAGTCAAGGTTCCTCCTCAAAATGTTACTTTTTAACTCAGTTTAATTGGATGTTACAAAACAATTACATCATAATAAAAAAAAAAAACATAATTTTGAAGTCAACTTCTCATTTAGAGTATAATTCTTAAGACTTGTAATGATCTGAGAGAGCCTGACTTGGGCATAAGACATCTACTTTTCAGAAATGTACAATTTTATGAAACTTCACAGAAGTTCAGAGCCTGAGTTGTATGTTGAGCCAATTTTATAAAGGGACATTATCATAAACTTGATTGTTTTTAATTAGTTCATATTGAACTCTGACTGGAAGGAAAGATCTAGAGATTATTACAGAAAAAAAAAAAAACCCTGAATCCCACCAATTGAGTTTACACATAACTTTATTGTACCAATTTATACCAATATCGTAAATAAACAGCACAAGATGGAAGCAGTCAGGAAGAAGAACAACACAAAGTACAGTAAAGTTTACAAAAATCTCTATATCTGGCTTATTTACTAACAAAGCTGGCAACAACGTCAGTTTGGGAGTAAAAATGTTTTATATTAATGTAGTGAGACACAAATTTAGCAATAATATGTATACTTCTAGTATAAACCATATGTAGCTTTTCTGTTTTAAAGTTACCACTCTGTCAGCCTACTCAGAAAAATAAAACCATTGCCAGAAATTCTGAAAGTTTTCTGAGATATGGCAGATATAGATATAAGTATTAAAAAAAACAAACATCTTTTAAACTCATAACATGAAATGAAATTCTCCATTTAAGACAAAAATATTCTCAGACTTCATATCTATTCTAGGAAAATAGTGCACAGCAATGGATTAGATAGTTTAGTAAAGAATAATACCAAAGATACACATATTTTATAATACAAAAATGTCCATATATTAAAATATAACAGAACCTTCTGAAGAGACAAACCCGGCTGAATCTCATACATATCTAAAAACTCTGACTCGGATTAGTGACAGTCCTGCTATCGTCAAACACACGTCTCAAATTTGAAAATCCACTCTTGCCAGTGTGAAAAGATCTCTATGCAATAATGTAAACTGAAAAAGAACTGGAGAGGTGCACCGTATTGCTCTGATCACCTTGACTCTCGGGTAGGCTAGTTCTCACACCTTCCTCAATTCTGAGGTCGAGGTAAATGTGGCTGACACTCGTTTGCTTTTGGCACCTGCACCAGTTTGATTCCACGGAAGCGTTGCCTCCTAACCAGCGACTGATTTGTCCCAGTTGGCCTTAAATGATTGTTCGAACATAATTAAAGGCACATCCCAGCTGGGACTGCTGATACAGCATTTCTGAAATGCACCTTTAAAAATCAAACTCCCATAACTGATGATTTCACTTATTCTGGGAGAAGATCACAGAAATCTTTGAAAGGAATTTGACATCAACAACTTACTTGACACTGACTGCTAAATGTTTTCCACTCATTGCACCGCAAAGCAACATCTGGTACAAATCTTTTTAAATGACTGATTTGTCGCATATCTTCTAGATATTGAAAACAACTGCAGAGCCAACGATTAAATCCAGAAAATAGTTCAGACATGTGAAATACTTTGATACTGGCCCTTTAAATAACCCATAGTTCATTATGTGCATGGTTGCGTAGCCTAGTAGTTCTGAACACAAGCTCACCTCTCATCTTCAGGAGATTATTATGAAACACAAGGCTCAGCTTCTGTCATCCATTTTATAAAAAGTTCAAACTTTGTCAAGGCAAACAAAAGAAAATACAGTACAAAAAACTACATCACTGATTGCAAATAACACCAGCATGTGACAAGGATAATGTCTTGAATGTGTCATTTTTTTCAGAGAAGACTTCAGATTTGTCCAACATGCACTTCAAGTCAGTAAAATCTCCACAAAATTCCCCCAGTCTGTGAGTGCAAAGCGAACATCAGCCTTAACCAGTTTGAGGCTGATGTTCAGACAGTGTTGACAGAAATAATATTTCTGGGCAAAATCACTGTCACCTTTTGTGTGCTTTTTGTTGTGTGCGCTTGTGCAGTGACCAGCTCTGACAGCGACCTGGCAGTCAGTCACCTGATAATAGGCAGCGCTGTGGTCACATGCAGTTGACCACGTTGCTGGAGCCCTGGCCGACATCCCTGATCTGGCTGACGTGAGATGAACAGACGGCCACTCCTGCTCCGGCACGGCAGTGAGACACTGAACCAACCAGCTCCCATCTGAGCAGTAGGCACACAAATCACAACAAAATTATAAGCGGGAGAGACAGAAATGCTAACAGTTTGAGCCTGGAAAAACTGATCTCACTTAGATGAATGAGGTTAAAATGTGGGCTTACAATTAGATCCCCTCAGATAAAATATCTGATATTCTAATGGATTACGACTATAATTATCCTTAGAATTAAATATATGCTTGTGTGTATTTCTCAGCTCTATTATGGAATATGCATGTGCATGGCAGGGTTTTCTGCTATGGCCTGCTTTTATTTCCAAACATTCACAAGTGAAGCCCCTCTCTCAGTAACGACAGTGTCTTACCTTTGAGAGAAGAAGATAGTTACCAAATAGAAATCTTTCACCGTTTCTATGGTGCAGTGTATGGTGCTGTTGTTGTTGTCTAGAGGAATGGATGACTTTCTATTCAAGAGCACTTAAATCCAGATTGAGAGATAAAGCAGGGACCTAATGCCTGTATACTTGTACACTACAGATATGAATAATCAAACACCACACCTCAACACCTCAGGACATCCTCACCTGTTCATTCGAGGCTCAAAAGCTTCCACTGTGTTCAGGTAGATGTTCCCATTGTGCCCCCCCACTGCAAAGACTCTTCCCATTACAGTGGCAACCCCGACTCCGCCACGTGGGGTGGTTAGTTCAGAGACATATTCCCACCGGTTCATTCGTGGGTCAAACCGCTCTACAGAGCTCAAAGGTGAGTTGTCATCAAAGCCACCTTTAGAAAAAGACAAGGGAGACACTTAAAAGCTATGTGACATTTGGAATAAACAATATACTTTTAACCCTTTGTGGGGTGACCTAGGATAAAATATGGTCACTGTTACGCACAGAAAACAAAATACTCCAGTTTAATGACATTTAGAACTAACAGGATTGTGCTAGTACAAATATACCACACACACACAAGAAGATTTCCATGTACCAAATTAGTAACTAATCACAAGGCAAAATGCCACAACTGACATTTTAATTAACTTTGAATGACTCTTCAGATGCAACAGCTCCAATAAAAAAATCTCACCCTTAAACTTTGGCTACCAGGCAGCTTTCCAAAACATTAGTACATTGTAGTGTGCACTTCAGCCATGTGATACAAATATATGAACACAGCCACAGTAGAGGAAGACACATCAGTTACATCTGCCCTACATTCTCCCACAGTGATCAAGCAGAGGTGAGGAAAAGTGTCTATTTGGAGTCAAACTGTTCATTAATCCTCTCACCTACTACATAAAGGCAACCATTTAGTTTGCTGACTCCATTTCCAGCCCGCCGCTGGCCCATCTCGCTGACCTCTATCCATTTGTTCAGATGAGGGTTAAACCGCTCCACACTAGACAATGATGCCACACCATCATTGCCTCCCACTGCATACACAAAACTCTGGCAATCAGAACATACAGTATTGGTCAGTCAAGTGGAGTGCAGACTCTATATCAGTCAAATCTTCTTGGCTTTCCTCTTTAGTCTTACCCCCAAAGCCACAGATCCCACTCCTCCTCGGGGTGTGTTCATCGAAGCCACAGCGCTCCAGCAGTCACTTTCAATGTCATAACGCTCCACGTTGTTGAAACAGGAGTTATCATCCAAACCTCCGATAGCATAGATAGGACCACCAAGAGCAGCCAGGGCTATACCCCTCCTGAGAAACATCATTACAGCCTTTATGTGTTGTTTACTCTGCACTCTCAGGCCCATTCACACACAGAGAGTGTATACTAAAATGGTAAGACCAGAGGAAATGTATTATCCTCATAAAAAAGGAGGGATATCTTTTAAGTCAACAAGAAGTAATGAAATCAGTATTAAGTCTCAACACAGTAGATGTTAAATCTCTAAAAATAACAGCTGCCAGAGTATAGAGCAGAATAAATTTAGATGCCATCACTATAATCATTATGCTCCACATTTCAATTTACTTTGTCCAGCCTACTGGATCTGTCCCCCGGATAATCCGGCTGGCTCTGGCAATACTTGGCAAGCTCCACATCTGCCCTGGACTGTGTGTTGATTCTTTTAACAGCAACAGACAAGCTAGTAGTCCAACAGATCCAAGGAAATCTGCAGCTAGATTTTGACATATCAACTGATGGGACTGTGGAAACTGGCAGATTCCTTAAGACGCTGGAGGCCAGAGGATGTTAACCAAAACTGGCCTGAAAGTGTTTTTAGTGTGACAGCATAGTCTGCCAAAATGTTTGCCAAGGGTAACAAAAAAGTTATATTCAGATTTTGTATGTTGTAATCACAAATAGCATTGGTTTACCTCTTGGTGTTCATCGAGGCTTTCATCATCCATTTGTTGGTGAGGGGGTCAAACATCTCCATGTTGCCTAAGTGC
This sequence comes from Echeneis naucrates, assembly GCF_900963305.1. Taxonomy (NCBI): domain Eukaryota; kingdom Metazoa; phylum Chordata; class Actinopteri; order Carangiformes; family Echeneidae; genus Echeneis; species Echeneis naucrates. Next base: position 14,605,123 of record NC_042522.1, on the reverse strand, counting down.
TCGTTACCGTCATGACCCCCGACCGCATATACCTTCCCTAAAAAAACAGAAATTAAAACAGGAAATTTGAGTCTTTCGATTGTGTGAACAGAGCAGTGATTACAAATTAACGACAGCTCTCTACACAGATAAAAATTTTGCCACAAAAAGTCAAATATTTCTGCATTGTTCACAATTATATGAAATATTAAAATTGCCGTGTGTAACTTCACCTTTCCACACTATGTTTTCTTCTTCCTCTAGCGTTGTTATGTATAGCTCTTCTTACCTCCTACAGATATGACACCAACGTGACGCCGTCGGCTGTTCATTTCAGGGCCAAAAAACCAGCTGTTCTTAGTGATGGAGTAGCACTCAATGCTGCGAAATGGGTCGCCAGAACCCCCCCGGCCACCCACACAGAACAAAACCCCTGAAGAAATAGTGAAAGTGGACAAAATACCAGTACAGTGACTATGCCCACAGAGCCTCAGAAATGTGTATATCTGAGAAAAGTGCTGTTAATGTTTCTACAGACATCACAAAATAAGGAGTTATGTGTTCAAAGCTCGACACATCCAAATGTACTACCTGCAGTGTGTTTTCGCGGGATGGTTCGGATTGAATACTCAAAGTCAGGCACCACCTTGTTGCTGAGGTGGAGGTGATAGTTCCTGGCTTCATCCATAAGGTCACGACAACTCAAGTTACCTTTGATCATGTCATCCTTTGCCACTGTTCCGGTCAGAAACTCGACAGGAAGCAGTGGGAGACGCACCTGAAGAAGAGGCCAACATACTGGATAGTGTGCTATGATTGCAAAACAGCTAATTACAAAGCTGTCACACAGTGTTCATGAAACATTCATTTTACAAAGTTATGTAGCTAAACTGTTCATTAATGATTAAAACTGAACAAAACATTAAGATCAGATTCAAATGATCCAAATATTGCACACTCTAACCTGAGACATGATCTGGTCCAGCCAGGCCTCATGGTGCAGAGGGTTTGCTTTGAGCCATTTCACCGCTGCATTGTAAACCTGTGTCTCTGAGTGAATGTTGAGCTCACTGGAGGACAATAACGTGCGCAAGTGCTGGGGAGACACGCACGTGAAGTCCTCACACTCAACTACCTCAGTGAAGTGTTCGCAGGCGTAGCGGTCGGCCATGTCCATCAGGTCCACGCGATTGTGGCTCTCAGCAAAAGTGCGAACTGCCAGGCAGTTGGTCGGGTGAAAGTGGGCCTTCATGTACTCACAGCAGGCTCTCGCCACCAACTCCACCTGGCAGATTCAGGCAGTAATACAAGCATTTTAGGCATTTTTTTCAGTATAATACCAAAATCATTTTGAGCGAAAAATATGTCATCATCGCAGCATCGCTATACTTATTCTCACTTAACTTTTACTGAAAATGGACAAGTTCCTCAATTATTTAAAATAACTTTACTAACTAAATGTCTGATCTGTTTGTAAATTGGTTATAAATGTATTCATGTGTGTGTGTGTGTGTGTGTACCTGAAGGATGCAGGCTGCATAAAGCAGTGGCTGGACATTGTCCACAGTCAGTATGAGCTTGGACGAGTAGGCAAAGTGTACCAGGTCGTGGATGGCATCGCCATCAAAGTCCTTGATCTCTATCAGGTCCTGCTTGGCCTCTGACATTTCTGACAGGAACATGGCTCTGAGGAAAGATATATTCTTTCAGAGAGGAACAAGCTGAGATTTGAGTTTATGCTCTGCAAAATATATGCAACTATATTTTGTCCTATAGTCTTTACAAGACATTTTTTCCATTAAAAAATTTGGAGGCCCATCTATTACATTTACGTCAAACTAAAGAGCTTAAATACTTGACTTCAACTTTCATTACAACCATAGCAATCATGACACTGTAGTTCTCAATGAAATGTCATAATTTAAAGCAAACAGTAATATTTGGCTGGTGTATAGCTGATGTATTATTTATAGTTTGTGCTCTAGCAGTTGTGAAGGAACTTTTTTTTTCACATTTAAATATACAAGACACAACATGTTTCCATCTAATTACCGTTAAGTACATGAGCTTAAGAGATAAAAGTCTTTTTTGAAGATTTTTTTCTCTGACATTATAATGTTTAGGTTCAAGATGTTTAGTCAGAGCAAAAACAGTCTTGCATGTGTGGGCACAAAAGAGCACAGCTTTCAACACACTTTCAGTATTCACTCATCTCATCAGCGTGTAATGCTTTTTGAATTTAGCTTAAATAATGAAGGCAAATAGGGGAACATACCTGAAGTATGGGATAACACAAGCCAGCACGAGCTTGTGACATGGTATCAACCTACTGCCAACCTACAAAAGGAAACAAAAGTTCAATAAATGCTTAAGAATAAGACACACCTGGAAAATGAATATGAAAATGAAAACACAAGAGATGATCAGCTGTGGCAAAAAAAAAGAAAAAAGTCTTTAATCATATCCCGACAGAGTGACCTACCTTCAGTGTGACATCACAGAGCTCCCCCACCTCATAGAACTGCCTGAGGGAGTTATGGAAGTCCTTCCAAGCTTCATGAGCTTCGAAGACAAAGGACCCATCAGGCTCACAGTCAGCTTTGGATGCCCTGTTTCCAGGCCGCTTATCCTTGGACTTCAGTTGCTTGACATGGTCTGGTACCACATCTCCTGGTGCCATAGCTGGCTACAGGAAACAACACCTATGAAAGAGATGATGACATATTTCTGACATTTTACAGTGTATAGAAATAACTGAGGACTATGTAATGGTTACAACCATTCATAGTAAAAAAAAAACAAAAAAAAAAAACAACATCATGTATCATCACCGTTGGACCGACTACAAAGAGCTATAAATAAATATAAGGAGCTGGATAGAAACGGTATAGAACTACTGTCCATTTCTCACAAAAATAAGCAGACTACAAAGAATATCTCACAGCCTGAAACAGAAACCACTACTACATAACTAGCCTTCATATCACTTTGCAGGCTTAAATGGAGAAAACAAAATGGAAACTGCTGGTAGGGGATATTATCTGCCAGATGACAAGTTTTCTGAGTATCCTTCCACCTGTCAGTTTCACTTCCCCCTTACTCAGTTAGCAAAGACTGGAGCTAAATGTGGGCAAAAAAGGATCAGTATAACAAAAATAAAAGGCTGCAGTAGAATAAAATGTCCTACCTATTGCTGAGACAGATGAAAAAGTGCAGCAGACAGCATGTCTCGAGTTGAGATCTGGTGAGCTGAGAGCCAAAAGCCACAGGCCACAGCTCCACCCACACCTTACAGATGATGCACTGTGTCTGTTAAGCTAGGCCTCTGAGGCTGAATACACTCAGTGTATCGCCCCCTCATCACTAGTCCCCTCAGCTATAAGAGTAGAAAACATTTAGTCCCATCATAAGCACAGGGGATCAGACACTTTGTAGACTCAATATCATGTTCACTTGTATCAAAGACAGACTCTAGATGAGCTGGAAGACCTTTATGCCTTACAATGATAATATCCTCAGACTGTGATATATTATTGATGAGTACAGCCAAGCGAGCCAGTCAATAATTCATGTGTATTGCACAGCTATTCATTTCCACTGTGTACAAACTAAAAATTAAAACAACCTTTACAAATCCACCTGTGTGCATCCACCATAAAAAAGGAGGCGCCCAGCGTGATGAACCCACTGCTGTCAAGTGCTGTTACTACACCCAAAAGAACACACCATCTGCAGCAAATGCTGCCATATTATAAAGTTTTACAGTTTGTTCTTTGATCCAAGTAAAGTAACAGTAAAGCCAGTATCTTAAGTATCTTTCCTGCACACTAATTGGATTACTGTGTGTGACGGCCCACATTTTTAGAGGCCGAGGGTGATATAGCCTAGAAATAAGAGTGATAAATGTTTGCAGGCTTTCCGATTTACTCTGCCTTTTGAATAATGATAGCATGTAACCTTCTGTAACTACTTCATGATGTCTAAAATGCTTGTTTGCAAAAATTCAAAAGCAGCTCACTGCTTTGTTTTGCTTCTCTTTACAGGTCTGTAGCTTACTATCTGTGAAAAAAAAATATATATATATCTCTGTTCATGTATGCAAGGACTTTGATTCACTTCCACTACAAAAACTGATTACAGAGATTATTCTGATTTTGATCACACTCATATTCTGAACCATATCCCTTACTGGCATCATCAAGTACCAAATTTTAATTGTTTCCAGTATTACAAAAATATGCAATATTTATTTTTTTGTAAGTGGTATGGAGCTTTTGTATATGGGGAGACTTTATCAGAGACTGAAACAACTAGACAGATAAGGGATGCATGTTTTGAAGATGCCAACTATGCAGCAAATATTACATTGTTAATGTGAAAGCTCACTAACAGGGTGGAATAACAAAAAGTGGTTGTATCTTTTGCAGGTAGTTTAACATTCAACCACAACAGAAATCAAATCAGCAACACCAAGCAGGCAACCAACCACACATCAACAGTGTAAGAAGGGAGACGAGCTGGGCTCTCCAACCTTGAACGCGGTTACCATCATCTTTATCGGTGTCAGCAAAGCTCCCTCCTCTCTTAGTCACGACAGAAAATATAAAATTATGTCTCTAGTGAACATGATGAATCCAGCCTGAGAGCGGATTCGTCGCCCGCTAGCTCATGGAAGCTAGCAAAGGAGACTAGCATCCGTCCATCCAGCTAACATTCACGGGCAGAGACTCGGACACGATTTGCCGGGAGTTAAGTGAAAATGCACAACACACAATGATAGAAATTATTATAAAACATTGGACAAGTATAGTACTGAGTAAAATATGTTTGATTTAGATACCTCATGTCGCAGAGAGAATTCGGATGCCGGCTTCAATGAACGGAATGTTTGGCATTAGCACGTTTGTTGTGATCCCAGGTGCATTCTGGGTATTGTAGTTACAATGTGTTACATGTGCAGCAGCGTCAATTACAAAAAAATGCTTTATTATTTAGAAAATTATTTTTAACGTAATTTGTAAAGTGATTGAATGAGTTCAGTATCTGACAGCTAGAGTTGCTTCAATAATTGATTTTAATAAATCAATGATCAACAGAAAATGTCTCAATTCATTAAAGTTGCACTTCAAAAACAAGAAAGTGGTTCAGACTTCACTTGGTTGTATTTGTTTTCTTCTTTTTCCCCAGGGAGATGGTTTAGTTCAATAACAGTGATGTGTGCAAAGTAGGGCACTAAAGAAGAAAATAATGTGCAATGTAAGGAAATAGTGGGCTGTAATTGCAATAGTTATACAACTACATTGGCCAATAAAGTCATACCTAAAATTACACATTAACACCACTTTTATGCTATGATTGAGTTCTGTTCACTAGAGATTAGGGCAGTGACTGCATATTTCTGCTGTGCCTGGCAAATACCTAAGATTTTTCAGATGGGAAAACTTTAATTAATAGTAAGAGGGACCTGAAGTTTCAACAACAGTGAGATAAGGATTCAGTGATATAAAAGTAACTAAACAATCCCATCCTCAATGAAATTCACAATCACACATCTATTTCAAAGATTGTTTATTTCAGAACTTAATCTTTGCAGTTCATCCATTGAAAATAATACATTTATGATAACAATGTTTTACAGGCCACTTGATGTATAATTTTATTTTACACAATCGCAGATCAGGATTGCGATGGCCATCAGGCAGTCAGCATTATCTCCACATGTCCTACTTGCGCTTCCTCTTTTTCAGCAGCGCATCTCTCAGAGCAAGCTGCGTAAGAAACACAAAATACTTTTAGTTGCAATGCAAATCAAGTCAGCCACAGTCAAGTTGAGTAGCTCATTCTTATGTTCATATTTCTGATGAATGTGAGTTACCTGTTTCTCTCTGAAGGAGCGCTTGCCCTTGGTCCTCACGTTCTGACTGTGTCTCATCATCATGAAGTTTTTTGTTCTCTTCTTCTCCTTGTTGCTGGTGCTGGCATGAGGGTTCAGCTTGGTATGCTTTTTGACAAAATCCTTCCGATCTGTCCTTCCAGCCTAGAAAAACAAAATACATCACCAGAGTTCAAGTTATTACTTGCTTAATCATGCGATTAATTGGATAACAACTATTGTAATATGCTGAGGACTGTTTGAGTCATTCTACAGTTAAAGCCAGGTATTACCATTGCTGTTGCCAAGCGCGTTTCCTTGTCTGCTTTTGGTTTCTTATGCAGTTTTTCAATATTCCTCAAAGTCAGCAACTCCCCTCTGCAAGATTAAAGAAAAATGACAACTAAAATCCTCAGTATAATTAACTACCTTCCTTTATCAACAAACTCAATATTAGTGGTAAGTGTTAATTTATTTTATTTGTTTCTCAAGCACAACATTTAACAGGAAAAATACAAGCAAACTGTACAGGAATGGAAACTCACACAAGCTTATCCCTTTTATTTCAGCGAATCATAAAAATATTTTAGATGGTTTCAAATATACTTCTCACCTTTCATCTTCATCATCACAGTCCACATTTTTCCTCTTCTGAGCCTTGCCTGGTGCACTGTTGACCTCTTTGGCCAACTGGACCAGACGGATCTTCTTGAAGTCATCCTGAGTGAGAAGCCTGCTGCCGCTGATCACTGCTGCCTTGGCTTTTCTTTCCTCTTCTGGTATACTCTGAAGCTTCTCAGCCTAGACAGCCACAGAAAAAAAACCTACATCATGACAAGGTACCGTGTATTACTGTCTCTGCCAATAGTTCATCAAGGCAATGCATTAACCCTCACCACTTCTGTTGTGTCTTCATCAGACGAGTGGTGAACATCTACCCACTCGCCATCTTCATCATCATCGCTTATACTGGCACTCTCCCAGCCATCTGTTGACATATAAGAATATGTAACTTATTTAACATTGCCTGGTTCTTAGGTGATCTTAGGTGATTGATCACCTAAGCAGTTTTGATCCGCACACTCAATCAGCCAGTCTCCAATTTTACTAATGCAATGAAATGCATAGCCCCTGACCTTCGTCGTCCTCTTCCTCTTTCTTTTCCCCCTCTACTTCCAGGATTTCAGCTCCTGGGATATAGTCCTTCGCTTCAAGCTCTCCGTAGTCTTTGATCTTGGCCTCTGCTGATGCCTCTGTTAGTCTCCCCTGGACAACAAAAAACAAATATACATTACACTAACTGATGTCAAATCTGAAAGTTTCACATCGTCAGTTTTGAATATGGAGCTCACTCTGTCTTTCTTGTGCAACATCTGGGGATTGAGATTCCTGAACAGCTGTATAAGTCCCCTGGCAGACATCATTACATCTGTGGAAAATAGACAAAGCATGTGAGTGACTGAAGATACAGACATGCATCTGTCTGTGCTTCCAGTGACTTCTTATGAGAAAAACAGACCAGCAACCACTCACTTTTGTCTTTGTGCGTCTTGTACTGAGCCAGGTCCTGCAGCAGGTCTTCAGTAATAGAAAGTGGACAACGGACTGCCACTTCCTTGATTGCATTAATACTGAAACAGGAAAAGATGAAAACTTACAGCACAATACTGAGAATGGCAGCTGCAAGTATAGATGTGTATGTGTATCAAGGCATCAAGTTTGGACACCTGTAAACAGAAGGAAAATATGGTAGATGCTTACCCCACAGTCATGGCCTCCCCAGAGTTTCTGTCCGTCACAAAGTTATTTGCAATGGTCATGATCACTGGCTCAATGATCTGTGTGAGTGGGAATAAAACACGTCAACAGTGTTGCAGTGAAAACATAGTGTCAACATGATTTATTGAATAAATCTGCTTTTTACTTACATCAGGAGGGACAAGCTGGTGGGAGGCCTGAGCAGCACAGAGGAGAATCTTTGTCACTTCTATAAAATTAACAAGTGGTTTTAAATCCCTTATAAACACAAGTCCAAAGATTTTCACTTATTTAACTGAGATTAATTTTCACCTCTCTGATGGGGCTGGAGAAACCTCTGGATGAAGGGATAGAAATTGAAGAGGAAAAGCTGTTGAGGTTAAAAGAGAGCAAGTTTTACACTCAATAGAAATTATTTTACTCACATCTTATTTATGCTTTTGTCAAAAAAATTCCCACAGCTAAGAAACACAGTATCAAAGCTTTGTTTGCTCGTAAGATAATAGGACTCGAAAAAGGGAAACAGTAAAAGAGGCGCTGGATAAGGGGACATATTAGCTTTATTAGCCATTAATTTACTTAATTTACTTTATTTATTTTGAAGTGAGGAGTCTCCAAGATGTGTCCAAACACAAAATTAAGTGAGTAAGTCACTTACTTCATGAATTCCAACCAGCCTGGATATGAGCTCCATCATCATGATCTTCACCTCGAACCTCTCTTTGGAGTCTTCCAACTGTTTTAAGAGTTTCTCTGAGAAATCTTTAATAGCCAAAAATAAAAAACATTTGATAATCAGTTCGAATCACTGCTGCAAATTGTAGTACAAAATTATTTCAGACAAATTTTGTGTCAGGACAGATGCGCTTACCTTGAGGATCATGAATTAGGTGAATAGCAGAGAAATTGAAAACCTCCGCTTTCTTCTTTTTCTTGTGTCTCTACACAGAGTACAAACAAGAACATTTCTATAAAAAAAAAATGAACCTGCTTTTTTTTTTTTTTTTAACATAGTTGTTACTAAACAAGTCATGTCATTTCAGCAAATAGAGTAATTGTACCTTCAGGACTTTCATTGCTTTTTCCATCTTTTTCTTGTTTTTGGAGGTTTTCTTGCCTGTGTTGTATCTCACCATCAGGTCTCGAGCTGTTGGTCCCTCAGCCTGGAAGACAACACTAATTCTTAACAATCACAGCATGGTGTGCAACTTAACTTATCATATTACCCTTATTTTAAAAAAATGCAGTACAATGTAATGTATCATTTTTGTCAAACTACTGAATCAATGAATGCTGAATACTGAATGCTTGCCTCTGATTCTGAATCACTGTCATTCTTTTCATCTTCATCTTTACCAAGGAAGAATTTTAAACCAGCAACAAGGATCTAAGGAAGGGGGAAATGCACGCGAAGATGAACAGGATTTCCATTTGGTCGGTATAGTAAGCAGATGACTTCTGTTGAAATGAGGACCATACCTTTGTAACCTTGGAGAAACAAGCTGTTGTTATGACATTAACTGTTTTGGTATCATTCCTGTAGCACAAGCAAAAACCACAATGTCAAAAAATAACATTAGGATTCTCCTTAACTCTGACATGTTAATGTGATGAATAAATCATAACACCCACCAAATGTTTCTTTTGTATAGCTCCACCATCACATCTAAAGAGATCTTTGCTGCAATGGGATTACTGTCTCTCAACATGGTGTACATGAAGTTCTGTAACACCTGAGGCACACAAAATTATAACACACATATAGTGAGTAGTGGCCAGTTGAAGCTGCTGTATGACACAATATGAGCTTGTGAAACACCTGAGGCATTTCTGGATATGCACTTACTGTGTTGACCTTGTTGTTTTTGTGCTTAGCATTTATGTTTTTGATGTCAGCAACAATGTGTGTGTACAGTGTCTGTACAGAGAGAAAAGAGGAGACAACAAAACACCCAACATTAGAGTGACAACCACCAATATTCAAATAATAATTCAAATGGTGTGTGGTAATTTGAGGACTGAGCGCTCAAACCTTCCGGAGCAGTTTGTCGTGACATCGCAGCAGCTCAAAGAAGAGCTCCAGGAGGCCAGTGGGATCGATCAGGTCCTTATTCCTCAGAAGAATCAGCGCTTTGCAGAAAGTCTGACAAAGACAAAGGCACACAAAAACATGTAAATATCACTTCCATGCAGATCTGAAAACTAAATATAACTAAACCTGCAGCTGTCGTATAAATGTATTCTTACCATTCTTAAGTCTGACTCTATGACTGTGTGGTGACTTAGTAATAACTCGGTCAGCTCTTGAGGGAAGGTGGACAGATGCTGCAGGTAACAGTGACCAACCTGAGGGACAGAAAAAGCTTATTAGCTATACACATGAAGAGCTGACTTTGTGACTATGTGTTAGTAGTATCACACTTTTACTTCATACACAAATCACCTGAGCAAGAAACATGACAAGGTCAGCCAGCTCCTTGTTCGGCTTGTCTGGCTGCAGTTTGAAGATCTGCACATTTGACTGGTAGTGTCGATACTGTTGCAGAAACTGTAGGAGACACCAGAACAGTCAAAAAGGCGACTCTCTGCGCTAACAGCTTTAGCATTCAGTTAGCTTCAGCTAACAACACTTACTTCTTCTACGTACGACTGCGGGTCCCTTTTTATGAGATTCTGCAGTTGTGGCAAATTATTCGGTAGTTTGTTGTTCTGTCGTCCGGACATGATTTCAGGAGGGTTTTTTTTAATTATGTTCAGAAAAAAGAAAACTATGATAAATACTGTTTTTCACAAGGGAAGCGTGGCCAAACAGAAGGCTGCCATATTGTTCCACAATAAACGTCACGGAACGTCACTTCCGCTTCGTGCCTGCCACGTTTTTCTCTAGCTCAAAATTTCTTTATTATTTCGTCGTTTTTTCAAAAATTAGTTTTCTTTTCTAAACGTTCAAATTTTAGACTCATCTAGACTATTATCAGGTGTTTTCAGTTTTTAATGCATCCGTTTGTTTGACCCTTTTTTCCATTAAAATAAATATGCAAAAATGTCATTGTTTCGTGTAACAAGTTCCCATCCACAGTTCATCTCAACTCTTTATCTATCTATGAGCATCACAATCTAGGTCACTTAATCTGTGACGGATGAGAATCAAACCCAGAACCTTCTTGCTGTGAGGCAGCAGCAAAGACCACAGTTTAAAGTGGCATTCTTACTTCTCAGAGGCAACCGTGTGCTCTCATCAGAGAAATGGCCAACTCCCCTGTAAGAGGGAAGGCACACATGAAATGGATAATCATGAGTTATTGTACATAAGACACAACAAACTCCCACTCATCTCATAGTGAAGCCTCTTTGGCCTCTAACAGGAAAGAACCGGTACCATCCAACATATTTAGTTATATATTCATCCATGTGACGTTGCAGAGAAATGATGTACTTTGGCGGGATCTGGGTACTATTAGCTGTGCACTGTCCGTCCACCCATCATTGTGAGAAAATCTGCTGCTGAGTGTACGCGAAGAGAGAAAAGGATAGTGTGGCCTCTGTCCCTGTTCAACATGTACAAAGTAGGATCCTGCCTAAGTGCCCGCTCTGCAGGTCTCACAGGACAGGCCTGCTGTTTGCCCTTTCTGGCCAAATTTCATGTGGGAAATGGTGAGTTACCGTGGAGAAGATCAAGATCGTAGACTTCCTTAAAGAAGAATTTTATATAGCCTTTATGTTCATGTTAAACTACCTTTAGTTTTTGTCTGAGTCAAATTCAGGAATCACAAATATGGATAGATTTGTTAGTTGATATTGGTGGACAGGTGCTGCTGAGTAATGTACGACTTATGAAAACCATTTACCTCCTTGGATTCAGGTTTACCCTTTTCATTGCTTTTTTTGCTTTTTTGTGAATGTGTTGTGAATGATTGTAGTATGAAGACACATGTTTCTGGAAGGTCGTGTCACAGGTTAATCAGTATTTCCAGCTACAATTAGATGAAGACAAACAAACACTCCAAGCAACTCTGACAAAAGATCAATTAAAAAATTAAATCAGGATGGACGCATAAAATGTCCAAACTGAACATCCCCTGGATTTCTTTTAAATCATTCATTAAGAAATGGAAGGAATATGACTAATGTATAAATGTGTCTTTAGCAGGTTGTTCTGACAAACGGAGGGACTTTGCAGGAAAGAATGAGTGACGGAGGCCACAAAGACTGCTGAAGAAAGCTCACACTCAATCACTGCACATCACCACAAGCATGCCATCACCACTGTGAAGCATGGTAGAGGCAGTATCATGCTGTGGTGATGTCCTGGAGCATCAATATTTTTTTTATAGGCACTGTATATTCACTGATAATCATAATCAGACAGTATCAGGTTCATTATGGAAACAATTCTTGAAAACGCATCTCCATCAAATAAATTACATTGGAGAAAGATATGATCATGCCCACATTGCAGTAAAATACTAAAAATGTGAAAAATATTATGCAACATTATGCAACAAAATTATGCAACAAAAAGGTGTTACAATATTAAGTATTATTATTAAATGGAGGTGGCATAGAAGAGAAATTTATTTGGATGCCATATTATCCATACACACTAAAACAAGGAAATGGGATTACAGCACAGAATATAAGACTTAGAATACAAAAAAATATATATATTAACCTGTTAAGACCTCTGCATTTAATAAAGACATTCAATGTTTCTCCAGGGGGAAACTAATTGATTACATAGATTGTGTGTTGGTGTGTCCCTGTCAAGCCAGTTGTAACTGACATTTTCCAGTTTTAAGTGCACTGGCAAAAACAGGAAACATAGTTTTTCCTGTTACATAGTGTCAAGTTAATGTGGTTAAACCCTCAGCCAGGTTCTAATCGGATTAAACATTGACCAGGCAATTCAGAATTTCTCTTGAAAGCAAGCGCAATCATAATGGACATTTCACATTTCATGTTTTTTTTCTGTAGAAATCGAGTTGCAGATCTCTGACATGTATTGCTGCATTTCAGTGATAATAATACAGTTTTATTTCCGGTTTTCCAGACTGGTCCTTGATGAGAAAGTCAAATGGTTTAATTTTATACATTTACATTGAAAATGAAGCCTAAATGTCAATCTCCCTTACCTCTCCACCTGCATTATAATTGTAACCATTTCACAGGTGCAGCATGGCAGAAATCAGCCCTCAAATACTGTCCTGCAGATGTCCCAGAGATGCCTCTGTGCAATTTCAAACCAGAGGAATACAAGGCAAGCATGTTATATAATATCAAATGTTGATTTTGCAGTGTTGAGTATGTTCGCTCGAAAGCATTTCTTATGCAACAAAAAGGTGTTACAGTATTAAGTATTCAACAAATTCTGGCAGGTGTTGCACATCTGGTGTACAGCGATAATGTACCAGTAATAACCTACAGTACGCTATTTGGATACGACAAGGTACCCTGTGTAGATTTAGAATCATGGCAGAGGAATATGGTGACCATGCATGCTTTGTGGCACATATTCAGAGAGTTTCTTCAATTTTGTACTCAATAGGATGCTCAAAGTTTAAGCAAACTATTTCAGTGCTACAGTTCCACCAAAGTTTAGGACTTTTACCAAAAAAATTTTTTATTTAAATGCCTGCAAAACCTGGCCATTATTGGAAAAGTTGACAAAAAAGTGACTGAGGCATTTCCCCCCAAAATGAAAAACCCAGCTGTCTCTTCCTGTACAGTAACTTTTACTTTACGTTATGCCTATCAGGGTCTGTCCAAAGAGCAGATGCTGGAAATCCGCAGGCAGAACTGTAACCCCATGACCATGAAGATTACATACTATAAGAAACCGGTGTTCATCCACCAGGGACACATGCAGTGGGTCTGGGATGTGGATGGGAAACGATATTTGGATTTATTTGCTGGCGTGGCAACTGTCAGTATGGGTCACTGCCACCCGTAAGGTCTTTTCTTTTTCTGTTCTCTGTCACATTTGTTTTTATCGTAATTAGAAAAAGGAAAATTCTGTTAAAATGCTTATTGTATTCCTGCTCTCACATCTATGTGCACAGGAAGGTAACAGCAGCTGCTGAGAAGCAGTTGAAGAAACTGTGGCATACCACTAACATCTATGTCTATCCTTCTATCCATGAGTATTGTGAAAAACTTGCTTCCCGCTTACCTGATCCTCTGAAGGTACTTTGGTGGATTTTTAGACTTCAGGACTGGAGCCTGAATCCATTAGCGTCCTAAAAATATTTTTTGCTCTGTGCTTCCCTCTCCAGGTGGTATATCTCACCAACAGCGGCTCAGAGGCCAATGACCTGGCAATGCTGATGGCCCGACTCCACACAGGCAACTTTGACATCATTACTTTCAGGTAGAGGTCCTTTTATGGAATGTCAGTGAGGAGACGTTGTTTGTTTCACAATTATACAGAAATAAACAATTTAACGGTTTTCTTTGACATTTCATTTGGCTTAGAAATTTGAGTTTTTGATCAGTCTATCATAACCCCAATTTACAGGCAATGTTCCAACTCGTGGCAAGTGATTTGTTTTGGAAATAAATGATGGCAACATTGGCTGTAAAATGACTAGAAAGTGCCTGATCCTTTTCCTCTGACCTGACTGTGCAAGATTAACAATTGAATTATAAGCAAGCTGTCTGTTTTCTGAATTTGAATCTGAATTTTTCTGAATTATTCTCTCTCTCTTTCAGTGGGTCATACCACGGTGGCAGCTCACAGACCATGGGTCTTACCTCCAACTCACCATATAAATATCCCATCCCCACTGGTTCCGGCTGCACAAATGTATATATAAATGAAAACGTAGTTTTATCATCATAAAGCCACACAATCTTAGATTAAAATAGACATGTACCACTAGCCAACCACAAAACCAAAAAAACAGAAGCTCTGCATTCACACACAATTTCCCAAAGCTATTTAACGTTTAACATTTGTGTCCAATAAACAGGTCATGTGCCCTGATGTGTTCAGAGGTCCGTGGGGAGGGAGTAAGTGTAGGGACTCTCCAGTGCAAACCATCAGAGAGTGCAGCTGTGCTCACGGTACGCAAAGACCTATGAGGCTGTTGTAGAATGAGTGGCCCTATTTCTGTATGCTGTGTGTATTATCAGTTTCACCAAAAGCCTAACTTTGATCCCTCAGGTCATTGCATGGCAAATGAGCAGTACATTAAACAGCTTAAAGAGACATTTGCGACCAGTCTCCCCAGTCAAATTGCTGCTTTCTTTGCAGAGCCTATCCAGGTACCATATTTGCAATTAAAAATGGAATGGTATTAATTCAATTATATGCCAAACACAATGATTGATTTCTCACATTCAGTTTGACTGCCCATATTATTTAAGGATGTGAAGGTGTTTGGTTTGTACAGGGAATGGGAGGAGCCGTGCAGTACCCTAAGAACTACCTTAAGGAAGCTTATAAACTAGTGAGAGAGAGAGGAGGCGTCTGCATTGCTGATGAGGTTAGTTTATAAAGTTGTCATGGTCAGAATGAAGCCCATGAAGCAAAACAGCATGCACCACTGACCTGCTGTGTCTAAGACAATGTGAGAATGTAAACAGAAATTCATTAGACCCTGGTTTGAAATTTCATCGAGAAGCACAATTATATTTTCTGCTCCTGACAGGTGCAGACAGGATTTGGGAGGACAGGAGCCCACTTCTGGGGTTTCCAAGGTCATGGTGTCCTTCCTGATATAGTTACAATGGCAAAAGGCATTGGCAATGGTTTCCCAATGGGAGCTGTTGTTACAACTGCAGGTGAGATCAATTTGTAAGCGCTAACAGCGCCTCCAAACATCAAATGCAGTAAATTTTAGTTTACCAAACCTTGTGCGGTTTGTTGACATGCTTTTTTTTTTTTTTTTTGTACATATTTTCCTTTGCAATTCTCACACATTAATATTATAGTTGTGAACTCTCTCTCGCACTCTCTACTATCTGTGGTACATTTTATAATACAAATTATAATAATCATGGGATTAATCAGTTATACAGTACACTGCTTTTTACACTACACAGTTACACAGTACACTGACCTGAAGTGAAGGAATGGTTGAGTTTTTAAATCTCAGTACTAGACACTATTTCCGCAGATCATATAGAAGTCACCGCTATAAACAACAGTTTACTGACTCAAGGACAGCTGTGAGGACACCGGGAGTCAAGCTCTCCCAGTCCCCATGATTAGCTGCCAAGACAAGTCGAGGAAGAGAACAGTCATATTAATGGTGCCCTTCAGCGCCAGGACAGACTGTCCTCTCATGCAAGTGTTTTGCAGGAAATATACAATGTGACTTGGTTGATTCTAATTCCTTGTTCATTAATCACAGACATTTGATCAATATATTTTTGCCTATAGTTTAAATTTTTGTATTAAATCTGAGATATGAGCTTGTTTATTTTTGTCTACCGCAGAAATTGCAGCTTCCTTTGTCAAGGCATTACACTTCAACACCTTTGGTGGAAATGCCATGGCGTGTGCAGTTGCTTCTTCTGTACTCGACGTAAGACTTAATCTTATCTTTCCACGAGTGCTGTTAATCAAGTTCTTTGAAACAGAATACTTTTCTTTTTCATGGAAGCACGTACGTTGGAAAGCTGAAGCACACAAAATAATAACTGAGACATGATTATATGCTTTGCTTTATACTTGACAGACTATAAAAGAGGATGGCATGCAGCAGAACACTCTTGAGGTGGGCACCTATCTGATAGGAGAGTTGGCAAAGCTCAGAGATAAGTATGAGATCATTGGTGATGTCCGTGGAAAAGGCCTGCAGATCGGTGTGGAGATGGTCAAAGACAAGGTACTGGGTTAATAACTGCAGGAAAAATCTAAAGCTTTCCTCACATACTTGCATGTGTGTCTGTGTTCCATGACTGCAAGATATTTCTTTGTTTTGCTGTAGCACACTTAAGTACAGCTTCACAAATTCAGTTTTAGTAGTTTTTAATTGAATGTAGCTGCTATGTCTTTCTGTGTTTCCAAGGGTCTCTTTTTCTCCTCTTCTTCTTTGATAATGCAGACTTTTGCTTTAAGATAGAGTTGACTTCCAGCTGAATTCTTTTTCTTCCAAATTCTCAAACACACTTTACTGGGCTGATGTCATCTGAACCTGTCAACATTCAGATTTATAGCCTCAAAGGCTACTCAGTAAGTGATGTCTGTATCATGGTCAGCCTTGTCTATCCTTCTGCAGGCCAGCAGAGACCCGCTCCCTCCTCAGGCAATGAATGAGATGTTTGAGGACATCAAAGACATGGGGGTCCTGATCGGGAAAGGAGGAGTGTACGGACAAGTAAGGAACAAATGTGTGATGCAAATAAATTTGACTTCCTGATAATAAGTATGGTTATACTTATCCGTTCTCTCACCACTTCAGACCTTCCGCATCCAACCTCCGATGTGCATCACTAAGAAAGATGTAGACTTCTTTGTGGCAGTTTTTGACAAGGCTGTTCACAGCTACATGGAAAGAAACTGAACAGTACATTGCAGTAACTCAAAGCCAAAGATCAAGCCTGGAGACCCCCTCAAAGACGGCTGCTGCATTTTATATGTTTTGAAATTTTAGAAATGTAATTGGTTTTGTTGTATAAACCAGTTATTTCCTTTTGTAATAATGATCTGCATGTAAAAATAATCAAGACACACTGCCAGTACACACTCTTTACAGCTTTCTCAATAGTAAGGACTCAAGTTGTTCAAAACACCAAAACAACAAGCATCATTCTGATACTTGGATTAAAATTTTCTTTTAAATATTTGCTTGAATGTAAAAATTACCTTCCAATCTTTTTAATAAAAACTGCCCATAGTAGTTCGTAATTGGTTAAACATGATTCAGAGGCATTCATGAGTTGTATGACCAGCAGGCAGTATCACCTTTATTTTTATGATGCAGTAATACCACTATAGAGCGCATAATGACAAAGAGATGGTTCTTAATGAGGATGAATATGTATCTGTTCACCAGTAAGTTTTTGCAAAGTTACAACGAAAGGTGCTGAGAACTGCTCAGGTGGTTTTAGTCCCCCCATTCCTGAAGAGTTGGCCTCTCTCACACTGAACATAATTTAAAAAAAGCTATATGGTTTCATCGCAGCCAATCTGGTCCATTAGAGTCCCCTTTCAGAGGCTTTTCATAGTTCATCCGCCTCCTGAGAGACTTTGCAGTGAGTTGTTTCCAGTGTCCTATATGTCCTGATAAAGATGTGTTATCTGTTCTTCTTCTTGTCTTTTTTGCTCTTGCTCATGGAGCTATGAGAAGCATTTGCGGAGAGAGCAGTGGCATGTCCGCTGGTCTTCAGATGGTCAAACAGCTTGTTTCTTGTAGGGAACTCATAGTTACAGGTCACACAGCGGAGGTTTACTTCCTTCTGGAGGTAGAAAGAAGAGAGTTTGATTATGAAAAGGATAAAAATGGTACTGCAAATTATAGATTGCTCTGTTATAGATACCTCAGGGAACTGTTCTCCTCCCTGGTTTGATTTGACACTCTTTGGTTTGTCTTTTCCTCCTACTTTCTTTCCCTTTGTCTTCCCAGTGCTGCTGAGGCAACATGTAGGTAATGGGTAAATGAAAACATTGGAAACAACGAAAGTGGAAGAAGCCCATTTTGAATTTGGAGCTCATATTAACAATTTATTGAAATTTGAAGCCAATACAGTACACAGGAAGTACAGTTTTAGGCAACTGGCATTTTTTTTTTATCTAGAGATATAAAAAAAACCTGGACTCACTTCTTAACTTCGGTGGAAGGAGGATCATCTAGCTTCTCAGGCTCTGCGGGGTCTGTTGGCTTCTCAGAGCCATCTTCCTCACACGGGGTTGCTGTTGGTTTCTCCTCCTTCTCTTCCTCTGGAGTATTCTGCAATGAAAGGGAAAAATGTTAAAAGAAAAGGCTATTTAAAAAAAATAAAAAATAAAAAATAAATAAATATAAAATGTTTCACTACCCAGACATTCCAATGCATCAAACCCAATCAGTCGCTGAGACAGAAGAGATACTACTCACATTTACCACTTCCTTCTGTTTCTTCTTCCTCTTTTGTTTTTTGGACAACCTATGCAAAGAGAAAGGGAAAAATGTCAGTAAAACTATATTTAAAAAGATTTCTCTGTTGTTACATCCAACACGAGCTACATACTTCTGTCTGGGCTTTTCCTCCTCTTCTTCCATTTCTTCCTCCTCCTCCTCCTCCTCCAGCCCATTTTCCTGCTTTTCGTCAAGGTTCAAACCAAGTGAATCTTCCTCATCCTCCAGCTGTTGCCGTAGCAGCGCCACCATCTCTCTGTGCTTTTTCGACTTTTCATGGTTTTTCATACTGTGGAGAAGAAAGGACAACAGTAAGAGAGTTAAAATACAATAGAAACATAGTAAAAAATAATTACTTTCATGGCAATGAAAGATTCACCTCTAGTTCAAATCGTGTCATTATATTTCAGCACATCATATCATAGGTTAGTGTGAAACGTGGGAGGGGACTCACGCTTTATCTGATTTGAATGATTTGTCACAGGCTGGACAGTACAGGTCATCATAGTAGTCAATTGTCAGTTCATCTCCATCAGGCAGATCTGCATCTGTGAATGAATATTTATGCAGTGAGGAAAAACACTTCACACAATATAAACATTGCTTTGTTATCGGCATTAATGGATTTAAATAATAATGTCAATTATGTACTTGAGCTAAATAAATTCCAATTCCTCAACTCTTTTTTATTTACTTGAATAGACAAGCAAATGACCACAAGCAGTTTTTGCTGACCAATCATGGTTCAACTGGTTTCCATTTGATTATTCACTTCTGTGAAACTGATTCATAGCTACATTTTTGACACACAAGCTCCCACTAACCTCCTCCCTCTTCGCTGTTCTTCTCCCGTGTGTCTTCGTCCTCACTCTCTGATGCATCTCCAAACTCTTGTCCGTACTGAGCCTCTATCTGCTGCAGTTCCTTCTCAAGTTCAGACATGGCCGCCCAGCTCTGCTCCTTGTACTCCTCTGCCAGCCTTAGAAAGAAATACAATTGTGTAAAATCGGCAGTACAAAGAAAAGAGGAAATTAAATGTCACATTGACTCAATTCTCTATCCACCACTTACTTGGCCTGGCTGAGCTGCTGTTTTCGCCTCAGCTCCTCCACCTTCTTGATCTTCTCAGCATTCTGCTCCTCCACAAGCTTCCTGTGGGCTTGCACACGCCGGTCACGTTTGCGGACAAATGCCACTAGTTGTCGGACCAGCTCGTTGCGCTCCTTTCGAGCCTTCTCTCTGGTCTTCTTATTCTCCTTCTCCATGGCCCTTTTTTCCCATCGGTTGGAGGCCTGCCTCGTATCATACTCCTCTTTCCAGGCAAAGTTTTTACGTGTGCAGAAGCTCTGCCAGTAGCCGTAAAACACATGTACGACCTGCAGTATAGAAACATAGGCTTTGTAAGTACAATAGCAAAGATCCTTATTACATTTTTTTGTTCATTAGTAATATTTTATGCCTGTTACTTTTTGTTTTTACAAAAACTTGCTCATTCATGTGGAGCTAACTTACAGTATCATAATCACTCTGAGAGTCTCCAAACGGAGGAAACTCCTCTTCATCTTCCTCATCCTCTACCTTTCCATGCTCCATCTCCTCTTTAACAATAGACTCAAAAAGATTCTTGTAGACTGTATAAAAGCCCTAGGGAAAGAGAATGAATTAAAAAGTGGGAATACTCAAAAACAAAGCATGATCTTTGGAATTTAGGTAACTGAATGAATTGACCATCAAAGGGAAGTTTTGATAAATTTTTTGACAAATGTGTGGAAAGAGTTATGGGAAGTGTTTAAGAAGATTTTGAGGATTTCACACAACACTTTTTATTTTTGCCATTATTAATTCCTATCACACAAGCAGAAACACTAACTTTCTCATCATCTCCATAGCCAGAATAACAGGTCACTGTAAAGTACTGCAGAAGGTCAATGCTGTCATCTTCATAATCTCCACTCAGTCCTCCTTTCAGCAGAGCATCTCTATGATTGTCATACCTGCCAAGACATGTATAAACCACATTGCCTCAGTCTACAAATTATACAGTCTACTGGGTCCTGATAAAGGACGATGATAAATGTTAACCCACCAAGCTCTCTCCTGTGGATCACTCAGCACATCATAAGCTGCCTGAATCAACTTAAACTGCTCCGCTGCCTCCTCTGCGTTGTCCAAATTTTTATCTGGAAATGTCAAAGGAACTGTTCTTAGCGCAAATAACTTTCCTGAAAAAGCTTTGTAGAAAACACTGCAAGGTTTGTGTTAACCAAGTCACAATGTGAGACTGTAAAATCAAATTATGAAGGGATGCCATTACAGAGTAGGAAAAACATTGAAAACTAACATGACTGAAAACACACAATATAATTAGCGTGAGCTGAATTGTTGCAGAAAAGTGGGACCAGATCTGTTATTGTGGTCCATTACATATTAACCATCATCATCATCATCTGTGCAATTTCATAACAGTCTATTGCCTAATTATAATCCTCACATGAAGGTTCAAACAATTATTTTATATACTGTGATTCTATTGATTTTCTGAATAATTCAGTCAGTTTCTCATAATGTTGTGCCTTTCAACCAACACAAACAAAACCGTCTGCATTCAAAAGTAACATTCGTGTTCAAGTCATATCAAGTCAGTCTTAACAAGATTTACTGTCATTGTAGGTACTCGATACATAGCAACTTTTACATTTGAAGTCTGTTATTTCATTCAAACGCAGTTCTGATACTTGAGCATCAGATAGTCCTGATATGTAATATAACACAACCTACCTGGATGCCATTTCAGCGCTAGTTTACGATATACTTTCTTCAACTCGTCGTCTCCAGCATCTCGTTTCACACCTAACACCTCGTAGTGACACTTCATGGTTGGACGGCAGTGAAAAAAGAACTGACACTAAATAAAAATATCAGCTAAATGTTGCTCTCCCAAACGTGGCTAACCTTAGCATTTAACAAACTGCGGCATGCTAGCGGACGGATAGCATCTCTATTTTATCTTAAAACTAACCGACACTTTACATGTGATGCAAACCAAATTAAAACATCTGTGTCGTTTATGTTTAAATGCTTCCGATGTTCTTATTACAGATAAAAACTGTTTCTAGTCAGTTCGCTTGGGCTGCTCGATGGAATTCCAAGAGTTCTGCCTGCTGTCGCGCAATCTCGCGAGATTTCTTCTTCTTCTCTTCATAATTTCGGCAGCTTTTCTAACTATAACTTCGTCTGTACCTGTAACTTCTGTAACTATTAATTTGTGTTATAACTTATTTCCTGGAGATTGGTGCAGCAGTGAAATTCATACTGTTGGTTGAAAAGTATTATAATTTTACAAGGATTTAAGTAATGCAAACTGCTGCACTTTTCTGAAAATGCACTCAGACTGAAAATCGCGGTAAATAAAGTTAATATTTTCTAAATGGATCTGTATTATTTATTTTAGTTGTCTTTAATTTTAGTAAGCGTACAATGTTATGCAGAAATGTACTTGCATTTTATAGACAAGCCTCGCCTGTGTGTGTGTGGGGGGGGTCGTCTCTGAGGATAATATATAGATATATAGAGATATGTATTACCATCATTATTGTTATTATTATTATTATTATTATTATTATTATTATTAGATTTAAAAAAAAAGGATGCAGTACCACCTCCACGCCACCAGGCGGATTCTTCCTTGGCCGTCTACACGTGTGTTGTTGGACTCGGACTTCTAGCAACGCGAGATTTGTGCCGACGTGAACCCAAACATGTCGGCATTCAAGAGAAAACGTGGAGGACAGGCTGCCGTCGTTAAAAAGGCAAAGAAAGCTAAATTTGTAGCGGATGGGGGTGAAGAACCGAGTGAAACCAAACAGGAGGAGAACAGAGAAGTCACTGTTCCACCACCGGTCTCGTTGGTATGTGCTGATATTTCTTTATTAGCCTCTGAAGTTTGTTAGCTTCTTAGCTCATTTCACCAGTTCTTCTAGGTATGTTGCATCTAAATTACAAATGTTCCCCTAAAATGGTAAAATACGCTCTAAGCTTGGTAAATGTGCTTTTACATAAAGTAAAATATAAGACTGCCATTTACTTTAGCCAGTTAGAGGTCATTAATACACAGTTTGACCAAAAGTATTATGTATTAATCACTGGCAAACCTGATATTTCCTACCTTATGTTGGACAGAAAGAAACAGTCTGTCTGCAGGGATCTTTTTTTTTTTGTTTGTTTGTTTTGAAGTCCTGAAATGAACTCTGATTAACAGGGCAAATGGACCAACAAAGAAAGAGTTCTCATTTTCTCCTCAAGAGGGATCAACTTTAGGACAAGACACTTGATGCAAGACCTGAGGACTATGATGCCTCATTCAAAAGCAGGTTAGTATAGTATAGTAATACATGTGCTGACTCTTTAACATTACCGTGTAGAGTAACCTTATGTCAGTTATTTTGTCATATTCAATTTTTTTTCTTGTTTCTCAGATACAAAAATGGACAGAAAGGACAAACTGTTTGTGGTTAATGAGGTGGGTGAGTTTGACAAATCTTAGTCACTCATACAGTATTACAAACATTATGTTGTTGAAGACCGCCATTGTTTTGCAGGTGTGTGAAATCAAAAACTGCAACAAATGCCTCTTTTTTGAGGCCAAAAAGAAGCAGGATCTTTATATGTGGTAAGCAATATTTGTGAGGGTCTCCAAAGATTGACCTTTGGTGTTGTGGAGCGAATTTAAAGTAAATTCAATATTGTTCTTGACTTTACAGGATTTCAAACAGCCCTCATGGACCTTCTGCAAAGTTTCTGGTTCAGAACAGTGAGTTATCTCTCTCCTACAATTCTGATGTCCCAGAGGCAACATCTCCCACTGGGGAAAAAACTGTGACATAATTATTTCTTTTACAGTTCACACACTGGCTGAACTCAAAATGACAGGAAATTGCCTCAAAGGATCCAGGCCACTGCTCTCATTTGATCCAGTGAGTACTGTCTGGCTTTTGATTGATTTTCCCGTCATTGATCTGAGTATTGAGCAGTCTTGTATTCATAAATAAATTATTATTAACAAATGAAAGAAATAAAAGCTAACCTTTTTCCCCTCCAATGACTGTTTTTACCCACAGAAATTTGATAAGGAGCCTCAGTATGCTTTACTGAAGGAGCTCTTCATCCAGGTCAGTATATACACTGCATGTCAGCACATGCATACATTGATCCTGGATAATGAGCAGATTGTATGCAAGGAAGTAATCGTGTTTTCTTGTCACAGACGTTTTCCACTCCTCGCTATCACCCAAAGAGTCAGCCTTTTGTGGACCACGTCTTCACATTCACCATTGCAGACAACAGGATATGGTTTCGAAACTACCAGGTAATGTTTCACTGCACTTAATTTGGGGGGAAAATGTCTTATATGCATGTACTTTATCACCTTGGAGAAAAAAAAACATCTGGCAAATGTGGGGAGTCTGAAATTCAAGGTTTTAAATTTTTCCTTTAACAACAGTGCATCTAATCTTCCTTTGTTCAGATCATCGAGGAGGATGCATCTCTGGTGGAGATTGGTCCTCGCTTTGTTCTCAATCTAATCAAGATCTTTCAGGGGAGCTTTGGAGGGCCAACATTGTATGAAAACCCAGGTTTCCAGTCTCCTAACATGGTAATTTCTAGTTTTTGTATCATCTTGGTATTACATGTCAGTTCATGCCTGGTACATTGACATGCTAGCTTGAGACTCAGTACATTTAGTATAGTTGGTACAGATTAGGAATTAATATTATAGAGCTACACCTCTTAATTGCTTTAATTATCCTCTTCACACATGCAGCACCGCCGAGAGCTCCGACTTGCTGCAGCAGCCAAGGTGCGTGAAAAGCAGATGGTGAAAGAGATGCACAAAATGAAGAGGACTGAAACTAAGGAGGTTTTGGACAAAGATGTTACAGCTGATGTCTTCCTTACACCAGCTGAGGAGAAGCCTGTTCACATTGAAACAGAACCACCTGAGCAAAATGTGGCAAAGAAGAGAAACAAACCTTTCAAAAGACAAAGGATGCAGATGGCCCGCAGGTAGCTGAATGGACTGATTTTGATTCTATTGATAGAAAATGAGGTAATGCAATAGTGAAGTCAGGTCTGAACTCCAGTATAGGGTTTTTGTTTTTTTTTTTTGTTTTTTTAATCTTTTTATGTGTGTGTTTCAGTATCACATTTTGATTTGGAGAAAATCTTAATTACACACATGTTGGCTTCAGTGTTTGCTGCCATAATTTTTGAATTCATATGCAATGTGTGTGAGTCCCTTTTCACATGGTGCAGGTTGTAGCTAACCTTACAGCTTATGCAACTACTACTGCATAAAACATTTGCCCACCCCCTTTTTGTTTTTTAAAGGAAAAACTTTCAATTGTTATAAAAAAATCATTCATTTTGAGTACAGTTTTTTTATGTAATGGAAATAAACCATAAAACAATTCAAACTTGAACTTAGCATCATCTGATGTTTACTCCAGACAAATGTCAAAGTCTTCCGCATACACGGCAATATAACCGGTACATTACAACCATGCACAGAACAGAAACCTGCTGTTATACCTGAAACACTAGACATCCAGAGAAACTGTATCCGTGTGCCATGTCTCCTCCAGAAATACTAGCTTAACGTATGTACTGTACACAGGCACATCCTGGGCCAAGATGCACGAGTTAAAAACACCACCTGTAACTTCATGAGTACATATGCCCAGAGACCTCCACTGTTACAAAGTCTATAGTAACTGTACAAATCTTAAATCTAAGAAATAATGCACTTGTTATAGTTGCGTACAGGAATCAACAAGACCAGTAAGTTGATGTAATCCTAATGCAAATCCAGTGAAAATTGTCCCCTCGAGTACGAATATTCCACAGTATTTCAGAAACAAATTAGTTCTTTGAACCGATTCAACTTTTCTCACTGTGTCCATCCGCCACTGGGCTCTCTGTCAGTCACATGTTTTCCTCTGTGCACCCTCCTGCCTCTAATGAAGTTGAGGTGTGTGTTTGAAAGGGAATTTAATGAAGGCACTGTCCTCACTCCACTTCCTCGTCAGGACAACAGTAATATTCTACAAAGCAGATCTGTCCATCATCATTCCTGACCAGGTACTGCAGAGAGAGGAAGCCTCTGCTGTCTGTCCTCACAGAGACTTTGCAGGACAAAGCCAGAGCTTTGGTTGATGGCTTAAGTAGGGAAATCTTGTACCTGTTGTGCAGTTAAAGATAGGAAGTTACAGAATATTTCGCTTTATTGAGTGCTGCATGTACTACATGATAAGTGCTAAGCATCAGATATTAGAGGCAAGTATAAAACAAGCAAAGACGCCTTTTTTTTTTTTTAATATATTTTAACATGAACATAACTGTTCCTACCTGTTGGTTTGTGTCTTTGTGCATCGAAACAGTTCCAT
Source organism: Echeneis naucrates (assembly GCF_900963305.1). Lineage (NCBI taxonomy): Eukaryota > Metazoa > Chordata > Actinopteri > Carangiformes > Echeneidae > Echeneis > Echeneis naucrates. Next base: position 14,579,009 of record NC_042522.1, on the reverse strand, counting down.
CACATCAGAGTCTTTGGGATAATCGTAATGAGCATTTCCTGCCATCCCAAATGTAGATAACCTGGCCAGAAGTTGAAAATAACATTCAAAATCAGTAAGGTCAAATTTAAAAACTTTATGGACAATTACAACACTATACATATTCTAGTTATTTTGGCTATTGAAAAAAGGTTTAATATGCATTAAATATTTTTCTTCAGTGCCCTAATAATGTAACCATAAGTAAGACATACAATGATTCTTTATACAGCAATAATTTAAACACAAATATTAGTGTTCTATTTATATCTAGTATTCTAGAAATTCTATGAATAGTTTAAACAAACACACCTGAAGTATGGTGGACTTGGGGACATGGTGATCTGCAGCACCTCACTGGTCATATCCATTTCAGAGAATGGTTCCTTCAGACTCTCTGACTGCAGGATCACCTTTGAAAAGACCCAGTTAAGAATGACTATTGATCAAATATATACAATCTATTTCTGTTTTGAACTGCAGATGTTTCCCTGTACCTCCTAATGATCTGTAAGGTTAGGGCAATTATTGCAAGCAACTGAAATTTTTGTCAATATTAAGCATCTGGAGGAACATGCATATTCCACACAGAGAGGCCCAGGGTTCAAACTGAAACTTTTTTTTTTTTAGGGTTCACCTTGTTTATGACGTTGGTGCTGCAGAACTCAAAATCAATTGGCTCTTCTGGTTCTTCTGTGTTGATCTTACAAACAGTCACTACACCACCCTCCTCCAGGAACAACGTTAGAGGATAACCGTACCCCTTATAGCACATCCGCAAGGCTGTTGATACTCCTTCAATGTTAGATCAAGGAGAAAATGAAATTATGACTTTGGCCAGGGGAATTTAACAAATTTGGTCAATTGTTGTGCTTTGTGTTTACACAACTGTACCTGGTACTGTGGTTCCTCCAAAAATATTAAGGCAGTCCAACAAAACAGTTAGATTGACCTGGAAACCCACCAAATCTTCTCTTATGGTGAACTCTTGGAAGATCTCAGCCTGATATGAACAAGGTTAGCTTTTATAAGATAAGTTAAAACATACGTTTAGGCATCGAAACAGACAACTTGGTATTGGAGCACCTCTAACACTCTGTAATTGATTTTAAGGTGTTTATTATAAATGTAAAGTGAAACCCACCTGGATAAATGCATTAGCTTGCAGACATTTGGAGTCTTCCACAGTGACTCTGAGGCCGTTGGGAGTGGCATTGAAGATTGCATGGTCTTTAAAAGCAATTGCTTTCAATATGTTAGATATATTGCGGGCATTATCCAAACTGGCAACCAGAACGTATTGTTCATCATCACCCTGCAACTGGGTGGACAGAGGCATCCTAGCACTGAAATGACACACAACAAGGATGGTTTGGATGGCAAAAGCTCAGTAAAAGTTTATAGACAAGGGAGACTCAGTTCATTACACCTTTGATACTTAAACCTGTCGATTCTGAACTACTCTGTAACCAATAGAAACTTAATGCTTGTTCACAACTGTTTTGCCACACAAAAGCTCTAAAAACAAATATACAAAGACTTTTCATGTGTGAAACCCAGGAGTATGTATGAATCTTTTATGGTCGAGTCCTTGGAGGACGATAACTAACAGTCACTTTACTGTTTGATATTGCTGTAACTTAGTCTAGGCGACACGAAAGCAAACTGTCGCTAAATTCGATGCTGTGTTTGTTCCATCTAGTTTTCTCTGGTCAGTGAGGCTTTAAACTCTTTTTGTTACTCACGTTTCTTGTGGATAAGTCACAGATGGTTGTTTTGAAGTAAGGCGCCGCGGCTACTTCCGCTTCTCTCTTCTAAGACGGAAACGGGCAGTGCGCATGCGCGATCACGTTCGAGAGCTTTCGCAGCGGTGTCCTAATCACAAGAGAGGAGAGAGACACTTATCTAACACCGTCAGAAAGTGAGTATACTTCAATGTTATCCACATAGATAGGAAGTTAGTTTAATTTAGATTCCTGGGGGGGAGTTTAAAGTAGTCTAGCTGCCAGCTTAGCGATAAAACTCCGTAGCTGTTATGTCAGCCAGTGAGCACCGGCTGGAGGCTAACGTTAGCTAACGTTAGCTAACAAATCTGACTAGGCTTTTCTGTAATCACTAAGATGTTCATTGAACATGTCATGCTTTTACATGTTGCCATAAACACTGTAAGATTAAATATTTAAAGATAAAGTTTGTCACGTTGGATGAAAGTGTGGCTGAGACATGATCATCATGCTACTTTACAACTTAGAAGAAAATAGACTATTTAACAAATTCAGTTAATGTTTACTTAATAAAATAACATTATGAAGCTCAGATTATCGTATCTTGTAGTACACAGTTAAAGATTTGCGGAATTTCCTTTAATATTTACATGAGATTGGGACTATTGATTGGACAGAACAAGTGCCATTAAGAGCTCATATTTTGCTTTTGGTACTTGTGTTGGAGGAAACCAAATAAACAAACCAAAAGAAAGAAGGAGATCAGAAAATCTATGAATCAACTAATTCATTATAAGATTAATCCACAGTAAACTAAATATCCATGGTTACATTGGGAACACGGAGAATTTAATTGGTCACCTTGTAGTCCATAGTGATGACTATATTGACATTTTGATTTCCTGTCCAATAAAAACCAGTGCTCTTATTATCTTCTTTCTCCTCTTCAGGTTAATCCTTTTGGACGGCCTGTCTCAGCCACAGTCATGGTGTGCATTCCCTGTATTGTGATTCCTGTCCTGTTGTGGGTCTACAAGAGGTTCCTGGAGCCTATCATTCATCCATTCATTTCCCCAATTATTGATAGATTCTGGACCAAAAAAGCAGTAATGGAGCCAGGCAATAGCAACCAAAAAGTTAATGAAACCAGTAATGGGTCTTACAAGGTAAGATAACGATTGATATCAAGGTATTCTACTGATGACATGGTGTTTCCCTTTTTTCAAGTATTTGTGAAGATTAAGGCAATATTTTACTATTGAATTGATTTTTGAATACTCTTGACATTATGATACAGTGTCATCAGTTGAAGTTAGCCAATTCATTTTTGTTGAATGTTCTCATGTGTTTCAGCCTGGGGACAACAGTGAGGTCACCACCAATGGATCTACTACTGCAGCAGATAAGAAGACGGACTGACAGCTTTAAATGTTCATAATGCATTACAAAAAGTGTAAATATTCCATTAATATAACATAGAGAAATTATGAATTAACTTATGAGTTGTCTTTGAATGCAATTGTTTATATGTGTGAAGCTTACTTACTTACTTTTTTTTTTTAAATGTATAAGTAGAATTAAGCAATTGGTTGTTTTATTTCCTGTGTTAATCATTTAAGAATGTGTGCTTTTTTTAAATTCTGTCTTAATGGGACACATTTTTTAAAGTCAAACTTGCAGTATAATGCCAAAATAAAACAAGACCTTCAAATAAAAAAGATGCTAATTTCTTGCTGTTATATTCTACTGTGCTGTGCTTCCACCTCTATCTTGAGACATTTAGGTAATCTTATTGTAGAGGCTGACAAGTGATAGGGGGATAAACTTATATTAAATAAATCCTGATTTATTCTCAATATTTTGAATCCAAGTCTCTTAAAGCACTTTAGCAAAGCAGTTAATTCCATGAAGAAATTTTTAGCCTTATATTCTATAGGTAGATATGTACAAATTGTTTCAAAAAGGAAATTGTTAATACAATTTCATTATCAAATGCAGGACTTATTGATGGTTCATAAATTCTGTACAGATCAAGGCATGCATAAGTTGTTAGAGTGTGGGAATTCTAGCACAAACCCATTCATGGAGTCTGCAGTAAAATATATATTTTTGAAAATAGGTAAATGACTTCTGAATTTGGATGAAACCATGAACAAATTTTAGCCACCAATACATCCTCATAGTATCATAATGTAATACAATCATACTACTCATATTGTGGATTCTCAGGCATTATGTATTTGACAGCGTTATATGTGTAAATTAAGTTACCTGATGGGTAACTAAATATTTTTCTGACCCCTTGGAGTTTTAAAATCAAGCTTTAATTCCGGACCTCTCTTAGGATCTATTCGTCCTATAGCTAGCTGCAACGTCACACGCGTACCAAACGTCATTACGTAAAGGGGTGGTGACGTGGAAAACATGGAGGACACGGGTACGTAGAGTATCCTGAGCAGCACCGAATTTCACAAGATTTCATGTCCTTATATTTTTATTTGTTGTGTAAAAAAATAAACTGGATGAAGCTGCTTATTGGTGTATAAAACATTAGCTTCTGAACGACCCTGAGATCCGCGAGAGCTACGGAAACTACAAGAAGCATTTATGATCGGTAAGCCGAGCGGTCAGCTGATTGAAAACAAGCAGTGGATGTTAGCTTGTTCCAGGACAGGCACTTATTAGCCATCAGTCGGCTGGACAGCATGATTAAACTGCCATTTAACAAGTCATTGTTTCCCACTGATTAAGGACTGTTGAGTTTACTGACTGTGACTGACGCCAACGCACAGTCATGTTACTTATAGTCGAAACAGGACGCGCTAGCTAACGTCGTGCAAGTTGGTTGACTGAGGCAGACAATACAGTTTAAGACATAAGCAGAGTTTTACTTGACATTTACAGTGTGAGATCCTTTAACTCATGTTCTCTCTCTCTCTCTCTCTCTCTCACACACACACACACACACACATATATATATATATATATATATACTTTCATATATAACCATGAACACATGACAGGCTCAGTCCATCGTCATGGTTTAACTGTACACCTGTTTTTCAAACATGGGTCATTTCACTTGAGTAAACGTTACCTGTCAGGTTACACCCGGATGCTAAAGGTGTGTCTTATTCAGAAAACAAAGCTTAAGTCCTTGTTCCTTAAGTGTCATCCTGTTTTAGTCTTGACCTCCAAATCTTTAAAGAATGTCAGGGCCACCTTCAACTTCCCTGGATTATTTTGGTGACTTTTTGTTTGAGGGGAGGAAAAAAAAAAAAGTCAAACTCAGGGTTTCTGGTACCCGAAACATTGTGTTCGTCTGCCAAGAGCAAATATAGCTAGCTCCCTAACGAGACCAAGGAAGGTGTTATTATTTACTAGCTGCAAGGACACACGAAATAGCTCTTTGTCAAATGCAAGGAGGGTTATAGTTTCAAAATTAAATGATGAGTGCCGACTTCTACTAATAAGTAGCTCCGATGTGACTTTGAACATCAGTGTTAACATGTTTGTAGTTAAAACAAACTACCAATATCTGTTCTGTGTGATGTCACCAAAATGAAAGCATTTCCTCTCCTTCAGGTTTTGGCATATGCTTGGTGAAAAAGTAGTGAAGTGTGGCGAGTCTGGCTGAGAGGAGCCAATCAAGATGGGAGCAAACACCAGCCAAGTCAGTGATCTGTCCGATAACCCAAACCTCAGGGCTCTGGTTGGCACAGAGTCAATATCGGAGAATGACCCTTTCTGGAACCAGCTCATCTCCTTTACCTTCATTAGTCCAACCTGCAGGTAAACAAACCCACACATGAAGTGTTTCAGTTAGATATGTGACAGCTTATTTACCACAATATTACTATACTATGCTGTCAGACTACCCAACTGTTGGTCATCACCCCAACTTCTCCAACTATTATAATTAACTGTTGAATCCAACAGTTGATTGATTTCAGATTTCATCTTGTGAAGTGACCAAATATTTTCCAGTTCCACAGATGCACAACTCTGTAATCTGTACCTTTCAACTGCATCTCCTGTTGTCACCTGTCATTCTCATGTGATATTGTTGAACACTCAAGAGAACTTTCCACACTACACTTGTGTTGTTTTCTTTGTTTTAAAATCGTAAACAAGTTAAGAAATTTATTGTTGTTGTTATTATTTGTGCAAGTGGTAGTCAATGTATATATCAATATAAATATGTCTACAGTTACACAAATTTGAGAGTGTTTTCTAACAACAGACACACCACCTTTGCAGTAAAAAAGTGACAAAACATTCCTTGGTTAGTTCCAACATGTAAGAGCTCGTCTGATGAATAAAAGAGCTAAAAGAGCTGTTGTCCTAACTGACCGAGAATTGGTTATATGGCTAGCATTTAGTTCCTCTGTAAGTGTTGACAAGGAAATGTTAGGTATTCATCTAGGAAGAGGTTGTCACTCATTCACCACTTTAACTGTCAATGGCGGTTTTGCCTTTAAATAAGTAATAGCTCAGTGATTGTCTAGTTATGAATTAATTAGCTTTTTGTTTTCAGAATATTTAATTAGAGTCAAGTCTAAGGTTCAGGTTTTAAAGAACAGTGTTTTTGAATGATATCCAAATTCAAGCATGGCTAAAGAAATTCAGTTGTAATTTTTATGCTCATTTCACAATGGTATAACCTTTGGACAAAGTTGAAGACAGGGTCAGGGTTAGGTATATATATATAGGTATATCTAGTCAGCATTTTAGGAAATTTGTATAAACGACAAGTTCAACAATTGCACTTCTTTATGTGAGATGAGAATTTTCAAATCCCCCTCTCATGTCTGTATAGAAATGTATGTTTCTTTGTCAGCATCCAGTTGGAAACAGGGTGGACTGGCTGAACTGCCTATATCTAGAGGCAATAAAATCCCTGGCCACAGCATCCCAAGTGTATTAAAGTTATATTGACTACTTCATGGCCAGAGCAGTTAGTCGACAACCAGTGGAAACTCCAGCAATTTATTGGTCCTGGTTATGGAATAGGTCAACAGATAACCTTTGTTAAGCATTGTGTCCCTGTCTGAAGCCAGGCAGCTGTTTCGAGCTATTTATGAGAGTGGTAGCAAGGTTCTCATGTAACTCCTGGCAAGAAAGTGAATAAATGCATTTCCTCAAATGTCAAACTATTCCTTTAACAGTTTTGATGTGACGCAGTTTGCTCTGCTTGTCCTAACTCACTGGGCATTACAAAAAGTTTTCTTATTATTGTAATAATGACCAGTTGGAGGAATTTAGTGTATCTTTCTATGAAAAACGAGGGATGTAGCCTCTGAAACCTATTGCACATAAGCATGAAATGGCAACTTTTTATTGGTATTGTATTATTACACAATGTTAGATGTGAACTGCTAATATTTTGGCTTTGCTTGGCATCTGTATGACCTATCCCTGCCGGGTAATCCATGTCAATTTAGTTTTCTGAAAGTCGAGGGCTGTCATACAAGATATTTTAAGCATGTTCTACCTTTATTGACTTATCTATTGCGCTTCTTCTTCTTTTTTTTTTTTTGGTTAACAGTGGAGACTCTAAATTGCTGGAAGAGATTGTCATCCCACTGGCCAAGCTTCTTAGTAAGTTGCTTATAATATGAATTTACCCTCGGTGTGTGTGTGTTTTCTCTTTCATTGATCAATGCTTAAGTTTAGCTGTTCCTTCAGTTAAAATGTTATTTTGATCTTTATCGAACTATCACATAATGGTAATACATACCTGAGTGTGACAGTTGATGACTTCTCTTCTCCTATATTCTTCTCCAAGTTGAAAACAATCCAAGAACAGGAAACTTTTGCGCTCTTGTGAGAATTTTCCTGGGAAGAACCAAAGAGCTCAAAATCTCCACAGAATGCCAAGAGTGAGTATGGGAACCTCAGAGAAAAGAATGAACTCATATTACTTTATTGGTTACGATGCATGCCAGTTATTGTTCGATCCCAGGCCGGCGAGGGACTCCTATTTTTCTAAAGCAAAGAAACACTGAAATAGTTGTAGTTTCCCATGAGAAAACTGCTGAGGTATAACCATCAACACATGTAGCGTTATTCTGCTTTTCCTGCCAAACTATATTTCCACAGATTGACTCTGCCCATGTTACCAAATACTTCTGGTGGGAACATCATTATGATAGTCTGAAGTGAACATTATTATAGGCTGGAGCTTCCAATTCCAATCCAGACCTATCTATTTTTCAACAGGTTTTGTCCTAAAAACAAGCCTGGATTCTGGGTGTAACATAATTTCCATGTGCAAATTTTGCAATTTGTCAATTTTTGGAAGTGATCAGACACCCCCATGCTTAGTGGTTATGAAACGCTGTGGGTTTAAATAGATGGTTTGAATCATCTCTTTTTTTCCTTGTACATGTTTTTTCTCAGCGACTGTTAGAACATTTCTTTTGGGCAAAACCTTAACCTTAAGGATATAGGTCCAATCTTGGTCAAAGTACACTGAGCAGTATTTAAGTGACTTAATGAAACAGGTTGGATTTGGATGAAAAAATATACAGACCAAACCACATAGTGCACAGCTGGTTCTGCCCTGCACATTTTTATACCATTTATTTGTCTCAGTTCCATTTTTTACATTAAATGCGATGTAATAGTTTTTATTTCTCCTCTGCAGTCAGCTGTTTATCTGGCAGGCCCACAATACGCTCTTCATGATTCGTTGCCTGATTAAGGTGTTCATCAGGGAGATGAGTGAAGAAGAGCTGCGTCTACAGTTCTCCTACCAGGAGAGGGCACCAGGCTCCTGTGGAGGTGAGCTCTGTCACACACTTATTTGGAGAAGGAAGTGTCGCAGGGAGACTGAAATTGGGCCAAGAGATTGCAAAAAGAAATCTGGATCACAGTGAACACCTTGTTCTGGTCAAATGAAGAGCACATCTTCTAGGTCATTGTATTTCTAAGTGCTATATGAAGGCAACCAAAGTTGTTTCTGTGTATAATCCCCAAAAAATAAAAAAGGGGTTTTGACTCCCTTTAGAGCAATAAGGTGTGCGTTATTAAAATGAAGTCACAAGGGTCATATATGTAACACTTCCTTTCATACCTAAAGAGAGATAAGAAATTGACTTTTTAATTGAGCACAAATACTCCTGGCTACTGACCTGGATCAGCTGTCTCTGAGAGACTCCATTAATAAAAGTCTAAATTGGCATCCACTGACTGAACATAATTTTTTGGCCTCAAACTTTGGCCCTGTCTGAGTCCCAAAATAAACACCCTGCAAATGTTTGTCCTTTTGATGACCTTGACAAATCTTCAATTTATTTTGATTCTCACTTACTGAGACACCATCAAAAGGAAAGTGGGAAACATTTTCATTCTCCACATGTTTATCATTCTGCAATTGCTGTTTTATTGCTAGAGCTGTCTGCTCTTGTACAGGAAACGCATATTTAATATCTCAACCTAAGCAAATCCTTCTGTGATTTTCCTGTTAAATGATACAAAGCCAATTAAATCTTGTTCAAAGTGGCTGAGAAAAGGCAATCTAGTTTATCTGCAAACCTTTGAAAATCTTAACAAGCATTTCAATGTAGTTGCAGAAAACGTGTAATCTCAGTGAGCCAGTTTCTTTCATAGCCCTTCATCCAGACAGCACGCATGAAATAGGGACAGATGGGAAGGATAGGAAGAGACTGGGACAGTGGGAGCTGGAAGAGACAGAGAGAGACTGATTATGATAAACAGGAAGTTGCCTTATATGTCTCATAGAATAATTCCCCTAACCCCTTGTGTAGAAACGGGTAGTGAGGATCTCCTTGAGGAGCTCCTGTCCAACCTTGTTCACCTGATCGTTGAAGTGCCCCTGCTGTAAGTATCTCAGTTTTTTGTGTTTATTTGATCTGCATATAAAAGTGTCAGGACATGCAAAACCAATGCTGATGCAACACGAACAAGACATGTACATGATCAGGTTGTTCACATGTCTTCACAGTGATTTAATAACTTCCCTGTGCTACTTGTTTATATTTATACAATGAGCAAAATATTCAACTAAAAAACGTTTTTCCCGTTTCCCAGCCCAACTTGGCATTTGAGTCCCTTGTTTTATTCATCTTTGTACATTGGTAATGCATCTAGGATGTTAGTCACTGAGCAGTTAATGAAAAGCAGTTTGAAAAGTTTGTATGTGGAGCTCCCTTTGCGTGCTCTGCTTGCTCATTTGCTCTTTGGTTTAATCAAAAGAAGATGAAATCCATCATGGAACATGCCAGACTGACCTGTTGAAACCCTGAGCTTGCAACATGGTGAGCATTGTGGTAAAATACAAAGGAAGGGATAAGACTGAATTAAATGACTAAAGTGTTAGTTTTGTAGTGGAAGAGAAAAGAAAAGTTTGGATTAGGAGCATTACCAATGAGCGGGAGAGGAGTGAAGATGCAGTTGTTCCTGAAAAAATGGTATCAGCCTCATCTCTCATGGGACAGTGTGCATGCTAACACAGTCAGAGTGAATACTGCAGTGTATTTACTTATAAATGGGAGAATTATACACTGCATCCCACTCATTCTGACAGAGAGACAAAGACACAGTATGCACATCTCTGTAGAGAAGACCTCTGCAGCGTCAAGACAAGTTCACAGAAACATGACTGACAAATGCTGTTCCACTTGACACAACATCTTCCACTTTTCTCTCTTTTCCCTCATCTTTATTATGTTATCCTTAATTTCCTCCTTCCCTTGTCGACCAATCTCTTCTTTCTCTCTTTTCCCTTCTGTTGTCTCCGGACATCAAACCCTGGCTCTTGTGTAAATGCGTTCAGCATTCCAACATTATTCATTGTTCCAAGCTTCAAGTCTCTCCCTGTTTTTCTTCCCTCCACCGCTTTGTGGCTGTCGGCCCATTTCCTCTGTACGTGCTCCTGCTTTGGATGGAAATCACACCATTCTTTTGGTATAGATTACCTAAATCCCTAACAGGCCTCTACTACTTTTGTGGTGTGATTTTACAATACAGATAGATGTCAAAAGTTTATATATATATATTTTTATTTTTATTTTTTTTTCTTTTCCTAGGACATGTTGATATTGCAATACCAGTTAGTTTTTTTTTTTTGTTTTTTTTTGTTGTTGTTGATTTACCACATACCGTAAGAAAGTCTCTAATGAATTAAATAGAACATTTATATTGCAGGAGGAAACTTTAAAATGCCATAGGTTTAGGTTTCACACTTGGCTGAACTTTTCAGTTTGTACTTCTCCAAGATTGTTCACGCCTTGTCATGCATCTTAGTAACTGTTGAAGATTTTCCTTCTTCATTTTTTATTATTATTTTTTAAGAACCTGCTTCTGAATATGTGAATATTTGAATGGGAATATGTACAGCTGTGTAGTTAACCTTCATCTTGCATTTGGATACATAATTAGTAGATTGTGTTGGGGGGAAAAGAAAATTGAAGTCAAATGCCATTGACCCATGTTTTAAGATTAGGATTAGGTTGTGTGCAAAAATCCGTTTATGTCCCAGGGTTAGGGTTAGGGTTAGGGTTACCTAACAATGGGCTATTTGGGTTAGGGTTAGGGTTAACCCTAACCCTAACCCTAACCAACCATTTAAATCCTCCCCCTCTTACTCAAAAAGAATTTTTGCTCATTGTTGGAGAACAGGTATTTTATCCACAATAAGCGCCTGAATGTAAAGTTGAAGTCATGATGGGGGTTATACTTTATTCACATAAACCCTCTAATGCATCTGTCTTTTCCTATAGTGACATCACCTACAGCATCCTGTTTGAAGCAGTGACCACGCTGCTGATAGTTTTCTCGTATCAACTCTTCCATAAAGATATCCTCCGAGATGGAATAATGTACCAGCACATGATGAAGGGAAAATGGTAAAAAAAACACACATGCACACACGAACACAAGCTCATTGTCCATCAAAGTTACCCAGTTACCTGAGTTGTTGACATTGCATGCAAGCCCAGATCATTTTCAAGGCTTGCCAGTCCAGTGTGGCACTGTTTGACCCACCCCACTGTTTCTCTCTACCTCTTTATACTATCAGACAGTTTCCAAACAAAGTCTAGCCAACCAGGACATTTGTCTTCACTGCAGCCTTGTAGTCCGTGATTATGGGCAAAATTTAACCAGTCAGCTGGTCAGTTTTTAAATGACAAATATAACTTTAAATTTAAGAATACAAAAGTAAAATGTGATGATAAGTGTGTAGCTAAACTGCTACTGTTGACCCATACTTTGAAGTGGTCTGAACCCAGTTTACCTTAGTTCACTGTTATCTCAGATAAGGATAAATGGAGGTAAATGCTGCAGCACTCTGAATGCATTATTCAGTCTAGTAGTTCAGTTTAAAGAGGCGGGCAGATGATGGAAATCTTTTTCTTTTTTTTTCTTTTTTTTCAGTGCTCTCATAATAGTGAAACGATAGCACTTTACCTCTGAGCTGAAGAAAGGCTTCCAAGAAGCTGATGTTGCCAAAACAGATTAGTAGTCTGTATAAAATGGTTTTGTCATTTGATCTGTCAAGTAAGGAAAAAGCTGTCTGTGACTCCAAAAACAAAGATGATGGATATTATTCACCAATTACAGGTTTGAGTGGACTGTGGACTTAGGATCCTTTTGATATTGTTGTAGTGAAATGAATCTGGAGTGGGCTTTTTTAACTTCTATCCCTCTCTTTTCTCTGCAGTCTGTGTCTAACCAGCCGACTGGTGAAGACCCTGCTTTATAACTTCATCAGGCAGGAGAAGTGTCCACCTCCAGCAGCCCACATCTTTGAGCCAAAAGCTGAGGGTGGTCTGCTTTACGGCCTAGCATCGGGGGTGGCAAGTACGAATACACAAATCCTCCCACAAATAAAAGAAAATAAAACAAACCCCATCCACCAAAATGAAGGGACCGTTATGAAACAGAAACATTTTATTAACAGATTTTATTGTTTTTAATGCAAAGTAGACTTATCTCGTTTTTATTTGTCTTAATAAATTTTAATAAAATTTGGAATTTCTTTAGAGTTTGAATTTTAAGGCGGCTTTCTTGTTGGTAATTGTACCATAGTATTAGTGTTATTATTTTATTTTACTTGCCTTCATGGGCTTATGACTCCAACTCAATGTGGACATGATCGGTGAGTAGGATGCTTCATTTAATAGATTTTACAGGGTCCCAAAGACACTAAAGTATCCAATATCGATGATACAAGAAAAGAGACAAATCTGAGCAAACATTAGTGAACAATGGCCTCTGAGCACCTCTGCAGCGATTTTTAACGTGAAGTGGGCAAGTCTCTGTTTTTACCGATCTCCTGATCCGGTTGTTTTTATGAGGAACATACGTGTGTGGAATAGCTAACTGCAATAGTGACAGCGTCGGCAAAGACAAATCCTCCCACAATCCGAGGCTATTTCTCAACACCTCCAAACTCCATGTTTTGTTTTGATCGAAAGACCCCTAGTGGCAGAAAATAGCCCATTGTGCTTTCAAGCTGCCAAGGAAAAGTGTTCTTATAAATGATTGGATTGAGATCAAATGATAAAAATAAGAGCCAGGCTGTAGAAGGGGGCTTGAGCGTGTTGATTATTTTCCCCTTTTCTTTTCAATGAAAACATGCAAAATATGTTTAAACTGAGAAATGAAAGTGGGAGCCATGCTGACAGCCCACGGCAGCATAGATGAAAGTGATGAGTCAAAAAGGAACACAGTGTATGTTTGTATTATATTGGCACTGCGCTCTGTATGTGTATTTTAGTGTGTGTGCTGAATGTATGTTTGTTTGAGTGTGAGAATAGGGCTGGGTTTCCCCTGCAGATAAATGCTCTTTGTCGGTTGCTGGTGGCAGATTCCTATCAGTGAGCCATCAGCATTCAACCCAGCCTGTCTGTCTGTGGTCAGTGATCGGCCCGATGAGTTATGGTGCCCTGTCCTGTTCCCTAATCCCCTAGAGCCTGTCTGTCTGCAGCCGCCTCCCTTATACACACACACACACAGACCAACAAAGACACAAGCTCTCTTAGAGCTCAGAAACAACACTTGTTTTCCTTCTCTGTCTCGTGCACTCATTTGTACATGGCCATCAAGGATTAACAGTACACAAACAAATACATTTCATCTGTGTACATGGTGTTGTTCTGTAGTAACAGTAAATATGAGTTGAATTTATGAGCAAATTTTATGTAGTTGTCAATTGTTGTTAATTTGCTTAGAGCATCTCACTATTTTTTCCGCTTTGTTAGCCTGTCTGTTATGGTTCGCCTTTCAGAATAATTATATATCCTTGGTGGCAAAATGGAAGTTTCGTGAACTCTTGACTATTTCTTGCAATTTTGTTTCACAATTTTTTTATATTGTTTAAAAGTAATTTCTTGCTAATTATATGCTATCTGCTGGTTCAACATGCATATCTCAGGGCACACTAAGTCTGCCTATTTTAACATACATTTATTTTATTTATTTTTCATGGACCTAAACCATGCAAGCACACTCTTTCACATCTTTAGATCCATTTGCGGTGCTCTGGATGGACAGGATACGACTTCACGTTCCCTCCTTTTTGTTGAGAAATGACTGGTCCTCATCTAGTAGCATTTAAAATTACTCATGTCAACACATTCACAGACAGGCTGGATTTTCCCCGGAACCAAATACCAGTCATTGGCAAGGCAAAGCACTGCTTGATTTCTGTCGCCATTTTAATGTCTGGGGAGATAGGATGTCTCTTCCTGTCTTGTTTTTACACAGTCTGCTATGCGAATCTGAGTGAGCATCTGCAGGGGGATTATCACTCAGACTGGTAACTAAGAACTTTGTAGACTCCTTTCCTCTCCTCTCCTCCCCTCTCCTCTCCTTTCCATATGAAACAATTATAACTTTGGTATTAATCACAGGTGATTCAGTTTAGGGGTAGCTTTTTATGAATCAGTCTTAAGGAATCATTCAAATATTTTTAATATTCGGATATCGGTATATGTTGATGTGAGAGGATATTTGGATTGGGTTTGGATAAAAGTGCTTGGAGCATATGTTTTGATTCTTGTGAGATTATCAGAAAAGTGTGTTTATTTATTGTCTGTACAGCATGTTTCCCTTTGTGCATTTTTGGATAATCATCATGAGTTTGGTGTACTTGTGTGTGTTTGTGTGTATGTATCTGCGTACTTGGCTAAGGGATTGGCCTGAAGCCCTGATTTCATATTTCATTCTGTTATGCAAGTACGTAAGTAGCACATTCTGTCTGTATTAGTTCACAAGGCGTCCACACCTCCGTCTGAGCTGAAGCAAATATTCTCAGCTGGATTCATTTCCCACCTCAACTTCCTCTACAGTATGTCAAAGGTCATTTATATATTCATAAGTTAAAGTGAATGTTGCAGAGGGCATGGAATTGAAGCACAAATGCTTTTAACTATTTCAGCTGAGATTTAGAATGCACATAACCTCTTAGTTCAGTCTGAAAAGAAATAGAGCAGCATTGTTTCAGGGAAGTTGTGCAGCACTAGTCCCACCAACCAGCAGTCTCTAATGGTGACATCCTTAAGTGCCTCCCTCGAGATTGTGTATGTTTGATAATACCGGTGTTGTGAATTAAATTTTAAGCGTCAGGGTCTAGTAAAGAACATGTCAAGAGGCAAATGTGGATTTAGAAAAGCCAGATTTTAAGCCTGTGTAATATTTTAGGTTGAATATAGGAATTGACTCAGTGCAAGCAGTAATGCCTTAGACAGTGATGGTCATTATATATGACCAATTGAATTTGGACAACACAGCTTTCAATCAGAAAGCCAAGGCTGAGTTAAGCATCTAAAGCTTGTGTTCTGTTGCATGTGTTTGTTTCTGGATATATTGTAAGAAGAACTGTCGAGACTTGTAAGTCAAGATGAGTTTTCAGACGAAAAGATAAGCTTCAGAGGCTGCTGTTGTTGATACAGACTCGTAGTCAAACAAAGTAAGACTTTGAGGCAGCAGTTGTGTTGCTTGTCTCACAGTAGGATGCCTTCACTGCCCCCGAGCCCTGAAACCCAGATTCTGATTTCAGCGTGCCAGCCACTGTGTCCGTGTGTGACCTTCTCTTTTCCTCACTTTCCCCTTCCCTTTCCTCCTCTTCATGTCCTCCTCCTCTTTTTCCACTCGGCGGCTGGCCAGGGCCGGAGCAGCCTAAGCAGTGTAGCATTATTGGGTTTATGTGGTGGGCAGGCAGACAGGCAGAGGGAACTGAGCCAGATGGATAACAAACAGCACCCACTAAGGTAAAACAGAGCTCTGTGAATGTGTGTGTGAGAGCGAGACAAGAGAGAGCGTGCCTGTGTGTGTATACATGAGAGTGCAGGAAATGTGGCTGCCAGACTGGGCTCTCTGACACTGTTGGGCTAGTCACTGTGGTGCCAGTGATGAGATGTAGAGGGCTCCGTCACAACTTGGCCCTGTCTCTCTCTCTCTCTCTCTCTCTCTCTCTCTGTCTCGATCTTGTTTTCTCACACACTCATTTCACTCTCTAGCCAGTTGGAGGAAAGAAGAGTATGATGTTTGGAGCAAGGGAGACAGAGTTACCAGTGCTCATGATGTAATTTCTCTCTTGGGTTTTTCTTTTTATTGTGGAGTCAGTTTGTTGATGTCCTTTCACTCAAATATAAACAAATTCCTCCCTATTTTTACTGGAATTATATACACATTTCTACACTGACTAAGTGTTGGAGTAACTTTTTACTAGGCATTAGTGAATTTAGAGGCAAACCACCATATAAATCATGGAGGTTACTAAGAGTTAGACAAGTTAGATAACGGATGTGTAAGGGCAGAGAAAGGATAACATGCACATGAAAATCCTTTGTACTGTCATACGTAATGGTTTTAAAGCTTTAACTACTTCTTCATCAGGGTCTTTCTCAGTCACAAGTTGTTCCTTTTGTTGTCTCCTTCCAATGGCATGTGAACTTCCATTTTCTCCTTGAGTTTATTAAGGTCTTTTTATGTGAGGCATGTCATCCCTCTTATGTTTAAACTAATGTGTCTTTCCTTACTTAAATCTTTTCTGGTTCATTCAAAAAATAAACGGATGATGCTTAGTGTGTCATAGTTGGGTAGATCAGGGAGACTTATGATATTCAAGGAATTGTTTCTCTTCTCCAGCTTCTGCCACTAGATGGCAACAAATCAACTTGGCTTCTCAAATTCAGTGGCTTGATCAGTGAGAACCTAAAACAGCCTCTCAATTAGCGCTTGGTTCATGTACTCTGTGTGGCTAGACGTGGAGGAGCCAGGGGCTGTCATCTGTGTACGTTGGAGTTTGTGCCTGAAAGCACCAGTAGTCCAGTTGCTCAGCAGGAAATTCACGTTTCTCCCATCTACCAACAATAAAAACAAAGACTTGCTAGTTGACCAGTACTTCCAGTCTCTCTTTGTTCTCTGGTGCCGTCTATGTTTTCGCAAATTTCAGGTGTTGTAAGTCATCACGCACGACTCCATTGTGCATTTTGGTCCTGATTATATCAGCCTGCACTATTCTATTTTGCATTCATTTCCCTATGAAGCATAAATCAATTTTAAGATTGAAGAGCTGCAAGATGTGAGAATACATTTTAGTGCTTTATATAAAAATGACATTCACAACCTCTTGGCTCCTCACGATTAGATTTAGCAAAGTACTGCTACTACACAACTGGGATGTGAAAGATTACTCCATTGTTGTACTGAAATGGAGAGCTGCAGGTGAATTCTCAGACCATGCCTGGAAACACTCTACCAAAGGGTAACCAAGGGAACACTAGGGATAGTATCTTAGAAAGGATTATTTTCCTGTACCAATCAAAAAATAAATAAATAAGCTTTATGTAACCAAATATCTGCTTGATTTTTTATTTTTTATTTTTTTTCTCCTTACCAAAATAAGGCACACCCCAACTCAACACAAAAGAAAGTCCAAAATAAAAACACAGTAATAAATGAATAATGGAAAAGATCAAAGGAGTTTTTAAGTGCATATTTTATCTGTGTATGTTGACCTGCCTGTCTTTCCAATTTTCAGGTGGGCTCTGGAGCGTCTTCACCTTAGGTGGAGCTGGCATCAAAGCAGGAATAGACCAGGAACCCAACCCATTACCTTTGTCTAATCAGAGCCTTCTGTTACTGCTGGTCTTAGCCAATCTGACAGATGGGCCTGGTTGGCCCAATGCTTATCGCCAGGCCATTACTTGTTTCAGAAACACTCAAGGTAAATGCATTTACAGTAGACAGGTTTCATATACTGTCTATGAAATTTACCAGAGGGCAATAAAGTATTGTTAAAACAATCCTAATAATGTTTACATCTGCCCATACAGACACATCTGCGCTGCTGATGGAGCAACCTCACACTTTCCAGATTAATTTCAACAGTCTATACACAGCGCTGTGTGAGCAGCAGCGCTCTGACCAGGCCACACTGCTACTGTACACTCTGCTTCACCAGAATCCAAACATGAGGACATACATTCTCTCCAGAACAGACATGGACAATCTGGTGGGTAGGACGTCAATGATGACACTGTTTTGAATTTTGTGTTGCTCAGATCCAAGCTTTTTTTTTTTTTTTTTTTTTCCAAAATCCAATTATTTTTCTTAAAAAAAGAAAAATAAAAGAAATACTAGTTAAAGTGTGATTTGAATCCCCAACAAAGCACATTATGCAGCTCTTCCTTTTCACACATGAATATGGCCACGAAATCTTTTCATCTAGGGCCAACACCATGGCTCAGTAAATAGCGAGGATGTATGCAGTGGCAGCTGGTGCTATTCTGTCCATGTGGGACTCTGCCAGTTATTCCTTACAGCCGAATGAATGTACTGAGGTATTTATTGAATGAAAATCAATCTGTAGCTCAGCACGTCAGATGGCATCACATGCTGTATAAAATTGGTATACAGTCACAAATGAGCCTCCTTCACACAGTCCATACAAAAATAATTTGGTGTTATTGGATAGCAAGTATACAGTGGTGTCCAGAATTGTGATACCATGTTCCCATCCATTGGTATCTATTTAGCCTTTGTAGCCGGTTTAAAAAAAAAATAAAAAAAAGAGTCCACCGGATCTAAATGAATTGCACTAGAAACCACAAATTTCTGAATGTGCACACAATTCCCTTAATTTACCATCATGTTTTGAAATTGTACTTCTATTATATTTCTTTACTTTTGATATCAGCATGACCTTTCTTTGTTTATCACTATTTCCGGCTGCTTTGATAAAATACCATCATTAGGACATCTAGCTTGAGCTTGGGGGTAGAGGGGGGCTACTAATGAGTCTAGCCACTTTCTCCGCTGAACAATAAAGCATTGCTGCACGACAGCGTAATGAGCTAACACTGTGGGTGCTCATTGCTCACTATGTTAGCAACTAACTGCTTTCACTATCTTAGTATGAGTCTGAAAATGTAATCCTTTTGCACTCAATTGTTAGCTGATCTCATTTTCCTGTCTGTTCTGCTTAAATCTCTTTCCAGATTAGTAGCTATCTATGATTGACTTCTAAATTAATATGTGCATTAGTTCTTATTTTTATTATTTACTTGATGCGATTTTAGTATGGATGCTAGTCTTAATATAGTAATAACAATAATTGTATTTTATACATTTTAATATTGTGTTTATACATTTTGATTGTTCACCCAATGGCATGTGGAATAGATTTTAGTTCTTCAGTGGCATCAGATGCTTACATATTCATTCACTGTAGTTAGTTATCCACGCTTGCTTTTTTTTATTATTCTTTTGCTCACATTGCCAGAAAATCCATAGACCTTGACTCCACAGTGAGAGGTACTAAAGGTAGAAATATGGAACAAGAGGTTCATTTGTCGTATGTGGTCGGAACAAGTTTAATGAGTGTCATTTCTGAGCCATATGCCCAACTCTTCCTCCTCCTTCCTGCCCCTCTTTGCCTCAGGTTTTGCCTATCCTTGAGATCCTTTACCATGTAGAGGAAAGAAATTCTCATCATGTCTACATGGCCCTCATAATTCTCCTCATTCTCACGGAGGACGATGCCTTCAATCGCTCCATCCATGAAGTGGTAGGTAGATTCAGTTAAACACATTCTGGCCATTTTGCAGCAATAACCAGTGAAACCTTCAACCACCTGCACTTTTTGGGATTTTAGTACTTTTTGCCCATTCTTGTTTACATCTCATTTCCTGTGTCCGTCCCCCTTTTGTTTAAGGTATTGAAGAATGTCACGTGGTACACAGAGAGGTCATTGACAGAGATCTCACTCGGGAGTTTGCTCATCTTGGTTGTCATCCGCACCATTCAGTTCAACATGACCCGGACAAGGGTAAGATGAGCACTCATTCTCACACTTTCTCACACTTGCAAACATAAGGTCCAATCAGAAATCCATCAATCTGTAAACTCATTTTTTGGTCCAAATAATAATGTATTACATCAGTAAGTGATACTCACACGTGGCCCTTGTCACGATGGAGCTGTGAAGAATGAAATGGAAATTAAGATGCAATTTAACAATAACATAATTGTGTGTATTGCGTACGTCTTCCTCAGGATAAATATCTCCACACCAACTGTCTGGCTGCACTTGCCAATATGTCAGCCCAGTTTCGCTGTCTGCACCAATATGCTGCCCAGCGAATTATCAGGTGAGATTAAAAAAAAAAAAGCATGACATGTTAACTCTTACCTACACTTCTTCTATCCATTAATTTCTTTTTCAGCCTGTTCTAGGTCCCATCTTATTTTAATAGAAAGGAGCCTAAAATGAAAATAAAGTCAAATACCAGAGAGAAATGGACAAGCTTGTCAATGATTACATTCTTAGATTGAGATATGTTACTTTTGGCAGTTTTAATAAGAATCTAGGTTTGCTTTTGGGAGGGGTTTCAGCATTTTAAATATCCCAACTATACATAAATTTCTGTGTAAATGAGTATGGGGATATTAGGCATGTACATTGTGATGTAATATCTATAGATGGAAAAGAGACAGAGGGGAATGTGTCTTTAGTTAATCCAGAGAATGAAAAGCTTTACAAATGAATGCATCATCATAAAACAGTCCTTATCATTGATTTGCAACTGTTCCAGGCATGATTTTAATTCACTCAGCGATATAAATGTAATAGGCACCACTTTATGAATGGCATGGAAAAAAGTCTGACAGCAGAGGAATTTATGTTTGCTCACAGTCCCAACTGACTCTTCACCATGCTGAATATGCTTCATCTCTGGCTGAAAGTTTAAGTAGAACAAAATAAATATACATTCCAGAGAGGGGAAATAAAAATATAAAAGAACCTTTACATTTAAATGTATAAAAACTAAAAAATATATTTTCTAATCATTAATAAATTAAAGAGAAAATACTGCCACAATCTCCGATTTGAAACTGGTATGAGCACTTCTGACTGCCGCCATGTTTCTCGTTCCACCTCTACCAGTAACTGACAGTGGCGTAAGATGTCAGACAAGTAAATTCAAAAAGTAGACTACGTCCTCTGCTTTGTAAAAGGGCATTGAGGTATCGATATTTTTTTTTTTTTTTAAACTGTCTTGCAATGCACTGTTTAATCCCTTGTTAAAACAGAGAAGGTTCCTCACCATTAAAGCAGTCCGAGTTTCCTCAGAGGATGGATGTGAATAAAGGCAGTTCAGATTTTAATAAAAGCATCCATGTGAGATATGCAAAGATATGAAATGGAAAGTCACACAAATATGCTCATTCATTTTAATGATTGATGGTGAATCGGTCGAAAATATTTATCACTATAGTAACTTGACAAAGGCTGCAGCAGAAGAAATGACTAAGAAATGAAATATTGACAGAGTGTTGTGCCTGTGAAGAAAAAAAAAAAAAACCCATTATGTAACCTGAGAGAATTGAGGGAAACAGTTTGGCCTACAGGGAGATGGAAGACTTCAGAGGACAAGGTCCAAACCATACACACGTACATATACACAGACATATCAAGTCATTCATGCCTGTTTGTTAACTCCAGGCACACGGGAAGAAATACTTCCTTCTCCAAAGTTGTGCACACATTCACACACACTCAGGGATCCGTTTACCTCCCTGCCTGTCTCCCTCCTCATATCTGTGACTCTCTGGTGTTTTGGTCAACAGAGGAACATTGTCTGTGAACGTGCACATCCATCCTGTAGTGATGCAGAGCAACTGAGTCCATGTCTGATGATAATGATAATGATGATGACTATGATGGCCTGGGCTGGGCTAAACCGGTTGGCTGGCTGCTAGATAAAAGGAAATTTCCTGCCAGGAATTTCCACATCTTGGCCAGACACTGCTGAACTCTGCTCCTCAGTTGACTTTTATAATCACGGCTGTTTATTTACAGGGAGCAGTAGGTAGATTCCCCTCTAGTACTGCCCACAAACGTTATTATCCTTCTTATTTATATTTATAGCTTTTAGATCAATTACTATTTATTATATCTCTCCCTTAATTCACTAATTCCACCATCTCAACAGGCATAGTCTATTTAATTCATGGTAAGACTGACTAATAATTATTTTTATCTGTTAATCTGCCCAAAAAAGTTAGTGATGCTATGCATACAATCCCTAGAGACAAATTTTGAAGAACCAAAGTATGACCATAAACTGTGGGTGTCCAGACAATAATTTAAAAAGCATATATTTGAACCTGTAGACATAAAGAACTTGTGTTTTGGTAGGCCATGTCTGTCATTATCTCTCAGCACTATTACTGATTTTAGGATTAGGCCACCAGATTGGAAGTCCCTCTTTGTCGTCCCTGTCCGTGTCCGTCCGTCACTGCCTCCGCATCAATGAGGGATGTGACAAAGTGCATACTCAAAGTGTAATATTGTGGGCAAGGTTCACAGGTAGAACTTCAACAGTGGTCTCTTGTTTGAAATGGAAAAAATGCATGAGGTCTACTTAACAACGGGCCCTGTTCAGTAGACATGGCTTACAGCTCCCTCAACATATTGAACAAGTAGACCTCCACATGGCCGCTCAGATACCTCACTTCAGCCATCATTTGGCCAATTAGCCTAGATCAAGAATGCTGAGAGATGTGTGTGTTTCCAGTGCTGACAGATGGACAGGTGTTGCTCTAAGGGAGATCTGTTTTCCTGAAGTAATCCTGCCCTTGGTTGTTATTGAATTTAAATCATTCCAAATTATTTTGTAACTTGATTAACACACAAATTAAAGATGGAGCACCCTTGGGGGAGCCAAGAAAGAGTATTAAAAGTTGTAATTAAAGCAGAAGGTCACTAATTATTTTAATAACATTTACCAGATGTTTCCACTTTTTGTCAGCCAATATATTACAGCAATCGGGGTCAAGACTTTTTTACAGTTGAAAACTATTTGTAGTTTTTAATTGTGAAGGTGCTGATCAAAACAAATCTTTAAAAATTTGGTTTCTCCTTTTTTTTCTTGCGATAACATGTTTGAGTGATTCAGCTGACGGTAATCGTCGTGACTGTATATGCACATTGACCCTTGCTACTCCCTAAGGTCACCCAAGCAGACTATGTGACTGTTGATGTTTGTTTGTGTCCTGCCATCACATGCAATCATGCAGTCCCATCTAAGCAGCTGTACACACGCAAACACAGAATAATGATAAAGCAAGTAGTTCAACTGATGCATCAGATAGCACACTGTCACATACAGATGGTAAAAACAAATATAGGTGCAAATACTTGAAATGCTCAAAAGTAACTAAAGCTGTCAGCTGTCTAATCAAATAGAAGTCCAGATAAAGGTAAATTATGGTTTAAGCATGTTTTTAGTATTTTTACACATCATTTCTAGAACGATGCCTTGCCAGTTTCTTGATTATTTCAATATTCTGAGATTCACAAATATTTGTTATTTTAAAGGCCTCATTCAGAAAGTAAAACATACTGGAATAATAATCAGTCTTAAATGGAAGAGTAACTCTTCGGTTAAGTTCACTCATAAGTCACAGTTGTGTGTTTACAACACATTAAACACTGGCCATCATGTACAGTATGAGAACTGTGTATTTAGGTTCTGGGTTATTTGGTCTTTATAGAAGTACATCATTCATCTGTCATTACTGTTCTCACACTTCTCTCTCTGTTCTCTCTTACTGTGTCTCTCCTGCAGTTTATTTGCTTTGCTTTCCAAAAAGCACAACAAAGTTTTGGAGCAGGCAACACAGAGTCTGCGAGGCAGGCAGGGAGACAACACAGCCTTGCCCGACTATGTGAGTAACACACATGCTCTCTTACTGTTTGTGTGTGTCTACAGTATATGACATGGGCATTTGTGACAGTCTGGGTGTGAGATTAAATCAGTTTGCAATTTGGGAAAGTTGGCTTTTTTGTAGAAAGTTATTTCATCCCACAATGAAATTGTCTGACAAATAGTGCCTTGTAAAACTTAAAATTTGACTTTTCAGATTTTTATACAAATAAACGTATATAAGACACATGAAATGTTAATTAATCCTGCAGCCTGTTATCAGTCTTTAAACAAAGCTAAGCTGTCATTTCCTGGACACGACTTTGTATTCAATATGCAGGGCATGCAAAAATGATTCATCATCCCGTTAACATTTTTTTTAAGTCATCTGATTAGTGATCGAAGGACTTCTAACCCACACTAACCAAGCAATTAAAATGTCATAATTTTTTAACTGTCAGCAGCAAATTTTAAGTAAATTTTAAGTTAGCCATAAAATTCGTAAGCCGTTGTCACTACTTTGTTTAATTTCATTCCTTCCATAATTTTTCATGTCCCTCTTTGTCTGCTGAAAAATACACAATTTCACATTTTGCTGGTAGGGCCAATCATGCCAACCGGTTCAGGGCTCATCTGAAGAGCTGGTATCTAATTTGATGCCGAAATGCATCAAATTTAAGGCCACTTGCCACAGGCCCAGTGTAAAGTGCCAGTCTGCAGTTGTGTCTACACCAGCCCTTTGTCTTTTTCTCATTACATACCTGTCCGTATCCTGAACATTTAATTTGCGTTGAAATAGTTTCCTCCTGTTGAATAATATTTGATGAAACTGTTAAGTATCGTATTGAATTTGAAACCAGTAAATTCACAGTGGTACCAAAGTAATACTGTAATTTGTCTTTATTTAATCTGAAATTGAAATCTTTCTCTGCAGCACCACAGTATTATCTAGGTGCTGGAGCCTAAACCAATGCCTTAATGATGATATAGCCCCAATGCAATCACCCAAATGTGTATATTAGTAAC
This sequence comes from Echeneis naucrates, assembly GCF_900963305.1. Lineage (NCBI taxonomy): Eukaryota > Metazoa > Chordata > Actinopteri > Carangiformes > Echeneidae > Echeneis > Echeneis naucrates. Next base: position 14,554,054 of record NC_042522.1, on the reverse strand, counting down.
ACCTGAACAGTGGAATCCTTGTTCAACTATTGACTGTATAATTGTTTCTATTTCTGTTAAGGCACCTCTGCCCTCGGGTTTGTCTGTCTGTGTCTCAGTCTGGCTGTCTCATTAGATTTTCATGGTCTGACTTAACTGTTTGTGTGTAAACATATTTGTGTGTATGTGTGTGGATGTGTTTGGGGGTTGAAAATGTATTAGGAGGTCCCCACAAATGCCCCTAGGTGTTGGGGAAACGAAAGTGTATTTGAGTGCTCCTTCAACCATGCAGCAACTGTCTGATGAGGCCCTACAAACAGACGTATATGCACACAGATAAAACGCACACATTCATAAAAACATATATAATGCAATTATCCATCTTTATTTTGATGTTGCAGACCTTCAGGGCTTACATTAATGCTCCATTTTATTTACACATTTATGCACAAAAGCACACTACATATATGGCTGAAAAGAAAAATAGCAATGAATTTCCAGGATTAAATCTTCACTGTTAAAGATTTCAGTATTGCCAGCTGTTCCAATAAGAACAGAGTGTATTTAATGGTAATGATAAAAATAATAAAACACATGCAACAAGAGTTCAAAGTGTAAGGGAACCTATACAACAGCGCCCCCTCTGTTTTTAAGAGCTTGTTTTGTTCCTCAAGGGCAAAAGGCAGATTTCCAGTACAAGTATTCTACATATTAACGGTTTTTTCCTTGAATAGCGTCTGACATCTCGTCTGGGTCATAGACTTTTAAGACAGAGTATTTTTGATAGTTATCCTTGAGCTTAGACTATACTAAGTTAATGTGACATTGGTTCCCATGTCTACAAATCTTCCTGTTTCTACTGTCCACAGCTAGAAGTCACATTTTTGTTTTATTAAAAAAAAAAACATACTGTATAGTTTGCCATCTGAACATAGATGCACATCTATCCCATCAAGATATAAAATAAGTTTAATTAACTCTAGAACACTAATGTCACAATAAGCAACACCATCACTAACGTTGGGAGAAAATGTCAGACAGTAGCAACACAATGAAAATCATGTGACCACAATTGCGTGGGTGAAAATCACCCGCTATTAGTGTTCTAGGGTTAAATGGTGAACAGAAGCTGAGCTTTAAGCGTGTACACAATCAGTTTTTGTCAGTAGCCTAGTACCAAACGTCTTGCTCTCACTACTGGTTTTTTTGGGTTTTAGATAAGGCCTTTTTGTGTTATGCCATTCAGGGGGAAGGCAGCCTTTCAGCCAGAACTCGATTGCCTTGAAAACTGAAACATGCATTCCTGTTCATTTCAGGATGAAATGTAATATGTTGCTTATTTCCCAAACATTTGCAATTTAATGACATTCCTATCAGCCTCAACTATACTTTGTACTGAGTGCTGATTGGCAAATGGTGAACCTGGGGAACATATAACTAAAAATGTTGGCAGTGTCCTTCTGAGCATATTAGGACTTGGAATGAGTGTTTAGCTCAAATCACTGACCCTCAGCGCAACCTCATCAAGCTACGAGCACAACTTAAGACTTTGTCCAGGTGTGTGGGGATTTTTGTTTTTGTTTTTTTGTTTTTCATTGAAGTGTAGAGTAAGGACTGTATTTTAAATGAAGTTTTGGTTAGTATTACCAACAATTACTTTCATGATTAAGAAATCACTAAATCAATTGTTCACAGTTCAGAAATAACATACCATGTTATATTGACCTCTTCTTAAGGCTGTCATTGGATAATAATGCTGAATATATGTAACTATGAGATGAGTGCTTAAAGTTGTCTTTCCATATAGACAAATTTTTAAGCAAATATCAGTCTCATGTGTTCATTACAGTGCAGTAAAACTGTAGATGGAAAATAAACAGCTAGTTAAATATTTAATACAACTGCAAAGGACAAAGAACCTTTACTCAATACAGAAGTTAATAGTTCCAAACTTTTTCTACAAGCTGAACATTAGCTGACCAACCTTTTTTTTTTTTCTTTTTTTTTTTTTTTTTTTCCCCCCTACCTTCCCTGCCATTGGTATTAATCCTAAACTCAACCTCATGCATAGAATTTCTTAACTGGCCCGTTATAATGGCCCAAAACACTGGCTTGTCATTGGTTTGTCATTGGTGTTAGAGATGACTGCTGTCTCATCTGTATTTTGTTTCCTCCATATGTGGCTTTACTCTCTTCCTCCTGTTGCAAATTTGGCAGTAAACTTGAAAACAGTCTCCTCTGGTGTTATTCACAAACCCTCAACTTAACTTGGGAAGTGAGGAAGTTTAGCGAGCTATGGGAAGAGATAAAGAGGAGCCAAATGCCAGGAGAAAATAGGAACAATAGAAAGAGGAGAAGCAGGCAGGAGGAGAGGAGATGAAGAGGATTTGGAGGGAGGGTGGGTGTAAGCGTGTTTTTGTGACGGGCATCTGGAAACAATGTAATTTGGCTGAGTCTGGCTCTGGAGAAAGAACCAATGTTTGTTTAATGTGGGATAGTCCTGGACATGTAATTGCTCTCTTTACAAGAGAGGGACTGAGAGGAGGATATGAAAAACTGTCGTCCAAGGCTCTAAGCTGTGCCTTAAAGCTGGGTCCATTCTGCTTTCTTGCTTTTCGCCTGCCTCTTAGTCTCTGTCTCTCTCCCTCTTTCTCTCATATGCCCCCCCACCCACCCACCCCTGTATCCAATCCCCGAATGTGTTTGTGCTGCTGTATCTGGTTAGTGTCAGGGAAGAAAGAGTAAAGGGTTAGGGCCCCCTCAGCCCCCAGGGGACTGCCAGAGGCTCCCAGTCTAAGCAGGGCAGCTCTCAGGGGGCCTAACAGTTGCTCTCTGCAGCCTATGCACCTTTGATTGCAGATGTTTTTTTTTTCCCCCTTGCCCTTTGAGATATGTTCACTGACATGCAGTATGTGCCCATACACACTAACAAACATAACAAGAAAGGAAGTTTGTGTAGTGTAACATTGCTTTGCGTTGTGTGTCACTGTTTATGCTCCCAGTCAGTGGCAGTGGTAATGTTACTTCTCTGGCTCTTCGTCTGTTTACTGTTGCACATTTCTGAGAAGAGACTACAAGTACATACACACACACACAGAGCCAGAAGCATGTTGGACCACCCTGTCTATGTGTTTATGCACTGGTTGAGTCACAATCTGTGATCTCTTTTTAATAGCCAGAGTAGACACATGCATTAACATTGTAGCACCATTCCTCTTTTTTAGGGGAAAAGCAGAGCCTGAGGATATACCAACAGATAATAAACATTATGCCTCTGTTTATTATCTGGACTTCCAATAATTAACCACTTTGTTATTACACAACAAAATTGTTTTGTAAAATCCACTTTTGCATTATTACTACTACAGGTCATAGATGACAAGAAACCGTGCTTTTGGAGTTGACTGCTGTAAAATCTCTGACAAATATGTAAGAAAACACTGAAAACCATGTTTTCAGTTTTAATCATGTGGCATACACAGATTACTTTTTCTGCATCTAATACTTTTGATTGACTTGGCTGCAACTTTGCACAACCTTGTGTATGTTTTACATTGTCAGATGATAACTTGCATATAACTAATAAATTCTTTTAGTTTTCAAGGTCACATGTAGAACTAGACCAATAAATGGACAAGCCCAGATATGAACTATATCGATATGTGTTTTGTTGTGCATGAATGCTGAATAAGGTTTAATATATAGAAACTGTTTTTAGTTAACAGCTAGATACATTTTTCCACCTGTAAATTGTCTTAGTTCGTATACACCATTTTAAAATTCAGAAATGTCCATATCAGTATCACAGAGGCTATAGCCACTTCTACATGGGATAAAGCATTTATTTCTAAAAATGATATGTTTTCAACACCAGTGGTGTGAAAGTAATGAAAATATGCCTGTGGTTCCTCCTGGAATTATGGCAAAATGTGTTTTTGTATCTTTAAATAGTGTTGCTCCCTTCCAGTCTCCTTTCCATTCCTTCTCGAGTGATCTTTCTCCCTTCTGCATATTTCATGTGAAATGACTTCAATATGTCTACATTCAGTGTAGCATCCACACGGCTCAATCACAAATCACAATCTCACGTATTTTCAACTTATACTTTTTACTATTATTACTTGGGCTGACTTCCGTCCATGTTCATTTCACCTAATTCCATGGTGCAGAGAGACGCTGGGCTAACATCATGTGCCAATATGATCCCTTCATACCCGGTTTGCCTGGAAAGTAGGAATTGATTGATTGGAGTATAAATTATCCTATCGCTTTTCATATGGTTGTTTGATGTAGAGCCAGTCCTCACACAAGACTGATATAAATTATCATACTGCATTCCCTGAAATCATGTATTACTTGGCTCATGGGGTTTCTGTCATTTCATGTGAAAATACCCAAAGGGCAGAGACGGAGAGAAAAATTATTAATTTAAAGGGCACCTATATATTTCACCTTTATTTCATCCTATTCTGTGTCTTTGATGTATTTGCTACAGTTGAGGTTCTGGTTCATTGTCCACAGCCGAGCAGTATGACATGAGGATTATCAACAACATTATCAAAGCACTTAAAAACTGTCAAATTACTATTGTCATTGTTATTTTTATTATCATTGTAGACATGAAATAAACCTTGCCCTTTCTAAACATCATATTAGCATTACAAAATGAAACTTCCCCATTATTTGAATGAGAACAAACCATGGAAGCACTGCAATGTCAATGTAGGAGCCTCTTGGTGAGGGCTTTGTTGATGTGTGCATTCTACACACTGTTATTTCATCTTGGCCAGTCAAATGTGCAAAGGAGTACATTGGTGGTATGTTATTTCAAAACATCTTTCTACTGTTTACCTCTGATTGCCACATTGACTACCCGGCGACCGTGAGAACTTTTCAGAATAGCAAAATACATTGTTGTGGTTCTGGTGCCTAATAGACCTAGAAACTCAGTAATCTGCAACTCGAACCGGATTTCCTGAAATGCCTTTTGTCATCTTACTGGCATCCAAAGTAGCACACCACTTTTAGCACAGCTCACTTGCCTTTTCTTTTTTCTTTTTTCATAAAAGTGTGTTAGTTTAATCTTTAACTAAAGGAATAATAGAAAGTCTTTTTAAATGCGGTTTAATACCATTATTTTTACCTACACTCATTAAACATAACTTGAGTTTGAAATAGTAGTGAAATACATACAGTGAAATAGTAGAATAGTGTTTTTAATAGTTAACACTTTCTAGAATGGTTCATACTGTAGTTGAGCTTTGGAAATAATAACTAGCCTCTTGCACTTTGAGAACTTTTTATTTTGCTCATTATATCATCGTATCGGTCTCAACTTCGTCCACTTGCCCTCTTCTCATTAAGTTGGTGTCATACTGAGAGCGCTGACCCGGCTTTTTTAGTCTCACATCTCCCCAAATTTTTCCCCCAACCTGCTCTGTGAAGATGGTGTCAGGCCTTGTTAGTTCACTTGTTACATCATCTTTCTCTATATCTATCAAACCCTTACTCTCTCCCTGCTGTCTCTTCCTATGTTTAATCTCAGGCAGTAGGAGTGCCAGCCCTACAGGCAGCAGGTGCTCTGGGGTCCAAATGATTGTCTGCTTCCAAATGGTAATTGGGGAAGCCCTGCTGTGCTGCGGTCTTTTCCTGATTGAGGCAAAGCAAAACATAGCACAGCTCGCAGCAGATCAATTAGTACTGTCCACCTATCCACCAGAGTGCTTTTTGTGCTGTTGCCATCATCTTTTTTTATCATTATCACTCACCAACATCACTGCTATTTTGCTTCCTTGCCTCCTGCTATTAGTCCCAGCCAGATCTGAGAGCAGAGTCGAGTAGAGTGCTTATTTAAACTAATAAAAAGGTGTCTGTCTGCAGATATTTTAGACTTCCCCTCTAGACAGACGGTGATGCAGTGATTTTTCTAACCAAAATCCACACTGGCAGACTGTGTTGATTGGTGATGCTATTGTTCTGTGGGGGCAAATGCTGTCTTTTGCCTCGCAACAAACGATGCTTTACACATATGTAAGGCTGTGGGGTAATAAGAGACTGATCTGGCCACATTGCTCTACAAAATGGTGTGATTATGACATGGCTGTGGTACCATAATGCAGGTCAGACAATGACCTAGTTAAAAAAAACTCCCAAAAGACAGGACAGGCTGCTGCTACTCAGCCAGTCTGGCCCTCTCGCTGTCTGTCCACATGCTGTTTTTTTTTTTTTTTTTTTTTTTTTTTTTTTCTCCTCATGTGTTTTCCTCTTTTTTTCTTATGTTTTTAAATTAACACTTTTCTTTGTTACATTTCACAAGACAATACTGCTCAATATTTATCTTCTCTATGTTTTCTGTTTGTTTGTTTGTTTGTTTTTTTTTGTTTGGTTTTTTCCCTTTACCCATGATGACATGGTTAGGTGTGGCCTTTTGGTCTTTCTGTTTGTCTCTTTGTGTATCTGTCTGTGTTTATCTTCATACCCTTGTCTTAATAGGTCTGGTTTGTCTGCCCTGCAACAGCCTGCAGTGAGCAGTGGGGCCAGCCAGGGAATCACTAAGCTATTGGTTTAATGATGCCAGCTCCTACTTTACAGGGATTTACATGTCTGTGTCTCTAAACACCCTGTCCGCACACACACAAACACTTGCATAAAAACATGCTTCAGTATGATAGGATGGCTAGACACACTCACTCAGACAAGCACACGCAGATTCAATGTCGGTGCTCTCCTTCTCAGTCAAAGATTGAATCTGCAAACTCTGTAATTTTCCTTGTCAGACAGATGAGCAAAGGTCAAATATACCTGCAGACATAACACATTTTTGCTCAGCATGCTAAAGAATTAGCAGCATAATTAGGCATATGGAAAAGCTTACAAACACTCACACAGTTGTATATACACGCTCATAGCCTTTCTTCATGGTTCGAGTAAATGATGAAACAAGTAAAATGGAGCAGGATCATTGAGACTAATGATACAGCTCATGTCTGAGGCCTATGTTTTCTTGGGTGGAGAGAGGACATTAAACAGCAGCATGAGTGGTTGTGACTAAATGACAATGCAGGAGGCTGGAAAATAGCACATGACTGGAGTAGGAGTAGAAAAGCAGAGGGGAAGGTAGGAAAAAATGAGGTAGGGGTAGAGAATGAGGATGAATGAGAGGGGAAAACAGAAAAGGCTCTAATGTTTTCATGCAGTCATACAAACACATGTCAGGTGTTTTCTGGTTGTCTAGCAGATGCATTTTTGGGGAAAACAAGTGTAAAGAACAGTCGGGGAAGTGGAAGAAAAGGAGGAGCCAAGATATTTAAATCCTGTCTGGGTTTCAAGTAGACCATGGACCTCTTAATCTTATCCACTTGACAAACATACACACAGGGCCAGGCAGACGTCTAGCTAGCCTATTTTCATGTGACCTGAATTCCCCAGTGTGGCATTTTTTCCCTGCCAGGCTAATCTCATTAAGCTGGGTGCAGCGCTAGAGAACAAACACACTAGGCATCCCTCACTCCTACTCTGCCTTCCTCTCTTCCCTTTGTCTCCTCTTCATCATGTTCACTTTCTCCATCAACTCCCCCCTACTCTCTTCTTCGTTTCTTCAATTTTTTTCTCCCATCTTCCTTTCTGCCTCCTCCTCTTCCTACTCAGTTGTCTCCCATATCTGTCCCTGCTTTCTTTTTAATTATGGCCTGCCACAGCAGAAGAGAATAGAGCAGGTCTTGCTAGGCTGTGGATTTGAGCCCAGAGAGCCACCTCTGCTTCCAGACGCACAATCAATCCTCATTATAGCCGGTCTGTCTTGCCTTCCACTTGCCTCTTCATGTCTGCCTGTTAAAGCTCTGCACACCTTCATCCACCAGCTTGTGGAAATCAATGCAGTGTATTATTGCATCTATGTGCCAAGTCTGATTCTCAATCAACGCACAACAGAATACAATTATTTACAATCATCCTTATCTCTTGGTTGGGTGTGCTCACATGCATGAGATTGTGTGGATGCTTATGAGTGGCTGTGGACCAGGAAAAAGGCCACACAGCGAGCATTGTTATTTGTAAGATAGGCATTTGTTTCTGAAACAGGTCACAGAAGATGGACATGCAATTCTGTTGCACTTGGTTCTCTCATACTGATGGTAAAATCTCATTTTGCTGCTGCAGTTAACAGGTCATTATCAGAACAGTCATTTTTTTATGCCCACAAGGAATATAAGGGCTCTTATTATATCCTTTGAAAGTTCTTCCTTATTTTCTAATGGCAACATAAGGATGAAAAGACTTTCTGGGTGTTCTTCATTTCAGTCTGTATGGTTTGAAATGTCTCTCATTGTGCAGAAAAAACAACTTTTTAACACAAAGCTTTGCTGATTTAAACATCTACACATTAAAGATTAAACTGGCTTACTCAGCACCTTATTCTAATGTATTTTACAGGACTTACAATACTTCCAGGGAATACACTTTCCTCAATTCAAGCTTGAGATGAAGCAGGATATAACCCCAGAGGAAGTTGCTGATGAGTACTGTCTAGGCGAGGCTTCCTGTAACGCAAAGATAATGATTCTAGCTTTTGAATCAACTGGTTGAACTGGTCAATTAAGCATTTGGAGAAGTCCTATAATTGTGGGAATAATGCATATGTGCACTTATGATGTTTCGATTCTAGTTCCAGTGTTATCTTGTTAATGTCCCCGTTCTTGTCGCCATGCAGTCCCTATCTGGAATACTGTCACAGCATGATCAATACTCGCAGTCGGCAATTTATTTAATTTATTTATTTTTAAATATTTGCAGCAGGGGTAACTGAAGCACGGGGGTCTGTGTCAATTCATGCATGTGTCTACACACACACACACACACCACTGCAAGGAAGCTGTACAGAGTATCCAGGCAGTCCTTTTGAATAGCCTTTTTAATATTTCTCACTCGCACAAATTCCATGTAGCTGCCTCGATTTCTCATTGCATAAGGAGACAGAAATATAATTAATGGAAAGTAACATCCATGCTTTACCTGGTTTGATTAGTCAAAATGGGGAGGGGGGGGGGGGGGAAGGCCTGTGAATAATGTACACAAATATGGTCCATTCATTGTAGTTTGTTACTTCTTGTCATATCATTGTTCTGTCAGTGCAGAATGACTGACTATAAGGTATTTTTATGTTCGGAAGATGTTTCGTAACATGCATTTGGTTTAATTTTTTCAGGATTAGGATTATTAGATAACTCAAGTAATGTTAATTTATCTCTAATATGTATGAAATTGTATGAAAAATTGTAATTTAGAAAAAGTAAAGTCATGTTTTTCAATTTCAAACTATTTGGCCCTACGGCACATATTTCTCTCTGTTCTTTAGAAAAAGGATTTTTATGGCATGCGTTTATGTAAAAAAAAAAATATTATTATACCACACTCCTGCATTCATTCAATTAGTATTGCACTGCAGTGAGCTACGTTCGACCCAACATTGACACACTGTTCGCAGACATTTTGAACAACAAATGCAGCTGTAATGTGAAAATGCAAAATTGAGCTACACAGCAGCTGCTAGATAAGATTTTGAATTCAGCAGTGGTATTTGAGGCTGATCAGACCCAGTCTGGGACTGACTGTGGGTGTCTATGGCAGTCTTGTTTTAATAATTTTAATTTCTTTTTTTTTCGCCCATCCAGGCTACAATTCAAGCCCAGAAGTATTGAAACTAAAACCAATCAAGCAGCGTTTCCAAAATTTAGGCACTTAAAATCCTGAAATGTTGTGGCATGCAAAAAAAATGCATAAAAAAGCATTTTATAAACTAGAATAAATTGGTTTTCAAGCAGTTCACAAAGTAGTTCACTTTTCTAGATATTGCAATTTATTGGACAGGAAGGTAGACATAAAATGACTTAGCTTTTTGGCAAACACTGAAAACCAGGATTTATGCCTTAAGCCCATTTTCCTGGCAATGCATGCTTTCATTGAGACAAAGCATTGTTTTGTATTTTTAGATTGGTTTGACAACTGACTACCTCATCTATTGATCTCATATATAATACTGTCAATGCATGATAGATTTTACAGGCCTCTGCCCACAGTTGTCACACCACCGGAAATTCGTCAAATCATTGCAGCATAGTTTTTATCTCTTAGGATTATTCATTTTCCCACCGTCTCTGCAGTTTCCTCTCTGTGCAAGCACTAAACGTGTTATCTCGTCATGGTGGCTGGCTATCTGTCTGTCTGTCTGCCTGCCCGCCTGCCTGCCTGTCTGCCTGTCTGGATGCATTGTTGTAAACAAGGCAACTATTAATACAATGCATGTTATATAATCTGTTTTTACAATAAGAATTTCCCATGTAGAGCAGGTCATCCAAATAATGTTTCATATTATCTTTCTGCTTAGATTGTCAAGTTAGATCTAATGATGGAAGTATGATTGAACTACCAAAAGTAGCAATGTAGAGCTGTAAATGATAAAACAACTGGGGTTACAAAGATTAATGGTTTCATAATACCAACACGATGAAAGAATGACCAAAACTGCCTTTTTTGATTTTCAGATGGAGATATTGGCTAGTTTATTTATTTAAACATGCACACAAGCATAGAGTAAGGTGCACTGGTTGCATCCTTCAGTTTGTCTAATATCCAAGTGGATCCAAGCAGACTTGGTATTGATTTGTTAGAATTGTCACGAAAGAAAAATATATTTCAACTATCTTGCTGCTGAATGTATCAGCATTCTTTCTTCTAACCCTAACCCTTTTAAGGTTGAGTTACAGGAAGTTTTACTTAATGGAGTGAGAATAGTCATCTTGAGTGATTGGACAACTTGCTGGGGCACACAAAATGACACACAAAGTCTCAAACTAGATCATTGGTAAATTATAAGATTGGATCAGTTCTGATGATAATACCCTGAATGAGAAACAGAACTGCTTAAAGTGATAGATTTCTGCAGATGTAACTGGTTGATTTAGATTATGATACTCTGACACAGTCAGTGCTTTAAAAGCATTTAAAGCAAGGATGAACACTTTCTGTGTGCATTTACAAAGAAAGACATTGGTGTACTTTTCCTATGTGCAGTCATTGCTGAACAACAACATCTATGAGTGTAGGGCCTTGGACAGAGCGGTAAAAAAGTACTCTCTAAATAGACTTGGGTAAGAGTTTGAGGACAGGTTCTGTGACTTTGATTAGCCTGAGCCATATCTGTCATTCATTTCAAATGCTTTTATGAAAGTCAACATGACATCCATTGCTTAGCAACTTCACCTCATGCAACATCTAAGGTTAAGTTAGAGATGGAAATTCTCATCTTGCAAAGCAATGTTAACCTCAAAGCCCACAAGAGCAATCATGAAAGTCTCCAACCCATCTATGTGAGTTGGATAAGAACTTCATTTAGAACAAAGAATATGGCTTCCCGAAGCAAGTATAAAAGATTCAGAGTTGAAATGTCAAGCTATAACCATAAGTGAAATGCATTTATGAGTAATATGCAGGGAGCATCTTACTGTCAAGATACCCTTATGGACAAATGAATTTTTTTCTTTTAAAAGCCAATAAAAAGCTGTATACTATTATATTTTACTATATATTTTATTATATTTCACTATTGTGTAAAAAAAAAAAAAAAACTACGCTTACACTCAATAACGTTACTCTATGTTGCTCTCTGCTTTATGTTTTGATTTGTTACACCCCTTCTATGTGAACTTTGCAAATAATTCATCATGTCAGCCATTCAACCCCCTGCATCTTATCCTCCTTCCTTCTCACGTCTTTCTTCGCATACTGTCACTTGTCACTTCAGATGCCTTTGCCCCAGGAGGAAACTCACTGTGACATGTCCTGATCTGTGACTTACAAGGTCACTGCTCTGTCCCTCGTGAAGACAACTGTAGCTGACAACTGGGAAACAACTTTGCGTTCATCGCTCCTTTCCTCCTTTCATTGTCTTCTCTCTCCCACCTCTTCCACCTCTCTGTTACCCCCTGCTGATCAGTCTATCAGGAGGCAATTATTTAAAAACAGCATTAAAAGTGAAACCAGTGTAGTGGGAAACCAATTAACCTTTACATCCTCCCTTTCCCCCAGGCCCAAGACCTGAATGTGATTGAAGAGGTCATCTGCATGATGCTGGAAATCATCAACTCTTGCCTTTGCAACTCTCTACACCACAACCCAAACCTGGTGTATGCACTGCTCTACAAGAGGGAGCTCTTTGAGCAGTTTAGGATGCACCCATCCTTCCAGGACATCATGCAGAACTTGGACACGGTCAGTCTGCTTCTTCTGTGGTAGCAGTTCTTTACCTGCTCATGGTGCTGATTTGCAGTAATTATTCCATAGATCAAGGTTATACATTTTTCCCAGAATGTCCTTTTCATCTGCAGGGGAATTTTCAAGAAGCCCAAAACCCCTGGCACACATGCAGACTGCATCATTAACATACTGTGTAGTTGGGCTGCACAGCATGCTGAGCTCTGTGAGCTTAAGCACTATTGATGAATTAATCAGCCCCCTTGTGTCAAGAGGCTCCCTGTCAAATATTCATTGAGAGTGTTTGGTGTACAGGTGAGGAAGGGACAGACCGAGAGAAAGTTGTCCTTCATCGCTGTATCAGTCATGTAGGAGGGGAAGGGAAACTTTGGTGTGTGGGGTGGGGGTTGCTTTGTACACTGCCATGGGCTTTGTTGTTATCCATAAGTATGAGGGAAGCATGCTAGCTAGAATCTCTCAGTTAAGTCAGTCTCCCTAAGGCTGTTCTCTGAAGCCTTACCCGTGCTAGCAAGTCTACGTGTGCGAGCATGAGATTCAAAATGAGGGGCTGCTTTTTTGCTCCTCTAAATTAACCCCATATGGGAGGCCTTCAGAGTTAATGAAGAGATTAGTATTAGATAGATGTAGACACACGCACACAGTGTGCTTGTGGGCTCTGGTGTGTTTGAATTCTATAAAGCAACCACAGAGCATGAGCAGAGAAAACATTGCCTGTAGATGCATTTTCACTGTTGGTTTGACAAAGAAGAGCATTAAAAAGAATCAGTAATACCTAGAGTTTTTTTTTTTAATGATCAAATATCAAACGGTTCTCAAGGGAAGGGCATAGCAAGGCAGCAGAAATGCAAAATATAGTTTCCTTGATCTCTTGTTGGGCTTAAACCCAGATGGCCTCAAATAATTTGAGCTCCAGTGAAATGCTTATTTTAAGTGGGAAGAAACATGCTTAAACCCTATAGTGAATTTGTCTTTACTGAGTATGCAGCCTGCAGGCATACTGTGTTATCCAAGCCTATGTTCAGAGCAATTTGAATTTGTGCAACATGTTTCCACTCTGTAAAGCAGTGGTCATAACATGAAGTTATGTCCATTAACATCAATGTTGTCAACTTTTACCCTCATACTTAAAAATATCCTCAATCGGTACGGCGCAAGTAAAATTTCACTATATGTAACTCGACTTGCACATCAGCATTTTCAGAGCAAAGTACTGCTCCCTCGAAGCATTGCAACCATTGGATGTATATTCTTGGCTGCAGATGCAATTTATTATTTGTCCTTTCCAAATACATGATCAAACGAGCAAATTGCATAGATTAACGACAATTTATTTCAGTTTATGTGTTTTACATGTGGAACTAGCAACATCATTGTTGTTATTTGCAGATTGAAGCCCTATATATGTAGCATAATACCACTTTGTTCAAACTCAGATCTTAATGTTGCACCCAGTGTCATCATAAAGGGTGTGACTCCTGCAGTGTCAGTGTGACAGCACAGAACAGTGGGATTAGACGTGTCAAAGAGCTTCATGACAGAAATGGGAGTGGATGTTAAACCTCAGTGAGATCAAGATGACACGAGAGCCTGTGTATTTAGAAAGAGGAACAAGATTTAACTGTGACAGATTTTGGACTAGAGAGCGTCCATTGCTAAACCTTTGAGGGCAATACTGATTTGGATATTTTGAGTAGTAGCAAGACATTATGTCAAGCTAACCAGCTGATACGAGGTGAAAATGAACCATTCCTCACACACACACACACACACACACAAACTCTCTCTCTCTCTCTCAAAAACATGCCAATCTTGTTTGCTACACTTTTTCGATTTCAAACCCACTATGTATTACAGAACCTCTCCATCAGGCCAAACATATTTGTGACAAAGTTGAGTTCTATTTTTGATTGCCTGTTTCCTCTTGGTACCATTAGGTGATTGGCTTCTTCAGCCAGCGTCTGGAGCAGGCTGGAAGTGACCTGTCAGTTGAGAGGGTTCAGGAGGTCATCATGAAAGGAGCCCAGGCTCTGCCTAAAGACCGACTGAAGGTAAATCCTGTAACACACACACATTAGGAAGACAGATAGGATACAGTGCATGGAAGTGAGGGATAATGAAATATAGCAGTCTGAGGTAAAAGGAAGGGACATATTAGGCATCAAGATTCATGTGTAGAATCTAACAATGTGTTGTTAAAGGCTGCAAGGTATGACGGACTGGAGCTGGGAAGGTGAGGAAAAACGAATTAGTTTGTGTGGACAGGTAAGAGAGCTGAAGAGGTAGTTCAGACATATGAACTGAGGCAAAGGAAAGATGGAAAGAACCACTGGGACATGAGACAAAAGGCCAAACCCCAATTCTCATTAACATTAATGCCGATCTTCATTCCATCTCTGCTATCTAGCTACATGTGAACATGTAATGACATTTCAAGGAGATGGGGGGCTATGGGGCACTTTGTCATGGGCACATAATATCAGGCGGAGGGGGTGGAGGGAAATAAATCTGCCACCATGCCTCGTTACCTAACACACCCCACACTCCTGGCGGGTTCGCCAAACCCCACCCCTCCCAGTGCTCCTCCATTAATCAGTGAGGAAATATGTAACCACCGGTCTCTCCGTGCCGCTCCACACCCGCAAAGAATCTCTTAATTGCATGTTTTATCATGTGTTTCATGTTCTATACTTGGCGGCTGGCTGCAAGGCATTTGTCTAGCTAGCCAGTGTGGAAGAGGGATGGTGCATGACCACAGGACCACGTGCTCGCTCTGTCTCACTTTCCGTCAGCCCCTCGGAGCACTAATGTAGTGATCGACCGTAGAGCTGTAGAATTACACGTGTCCTTCAGTGAGGTTGCTGTACCTGTAGCAAATACACAGGTACTCAGCTGTGTCTTCAGTAAAGTATTCTTTCCATCTATGTGTCTTTGTAGATGACATTATAATTTGTATGCCAGCATCGGTGTGTTCAGATTTGTGATTGTGTGTGCAGACTCGTGTGGGAGTCTTTGTTTCTGTGCAGAAGTGCTGTTGAGTCTCGCATTGACTCTCCAACATCCGAGTGCTTTCCAGCTCCACAGGGTGCCGTGAAGCGAAGAGAATATCTAGGCAATGTCTCCTCAGGGAGAAGTCCCTGCCGCTTGATGGTACCATCGCTCAAACAAACAGCTGTCCCTCTACCTCTCACTTCCCTTCATCTTATGAGCTCATTCTCCTATTCAGCCTCCAGCGGGAAAATCCATAGGTTGGATTAATGTTGTGTGGATTCATTGATAAGTTGTTAATTAATCAGTAAAAGCTCTTCAAAGGAGTATTGGTGATTGAGTCAATTACGCCTGCAGAGAGCAGGCTGAAACAGACACAAGGATGATCCTCTTCAAAAAAAAAATAAAAACAAGTTGAAACCAAGCTTGTATATCAGCCTCAGTTTTAATTAACTGGAGAAGCTACTCTATCATGTGGTAATTTTCACGTTGCATTTCACATAGTGTTATCATAGTGCCTTTCAAATAAATGCCATTATTCTACCCAGTACCTGCATGTAAAGTGCTACCTTGATCTGCTTTAGCGTGGGCATGAATTTATATTTTGTCGGGAGGGGCTGACAATTGAAAGGTAAATAATTGTGTTTCAACACAGAAGACCTCACAGATGCAAAAATACAAAAATCTTGTTTACTTAAAAGACTTGAAAGCAGTTACACAAAAAGGTAGAGATGTAAATTAGGTCCCAACTGAAAGAAAGGGTTAAAAGAAGGTGGTAAATACCCCAGGGACGACCCTCAGTGCCTCGCCACTCAACCGTCTCCCTCTCCCATTCTTTATATACGTGTGTGTTGTTTCAGGGTGTGTGAGGCTAACAGGCTCTCATGGGCAGTGCCTGTGGAATGTGTTGTTTAGCCTGACCAGCTGAAATCTGCCTTATTGAGCAGCGATAGCCTACAGACTCTCTGGCTCCTCAGGGCAGGACGGAGGGGGGTGATTTGGTGGGCTGAGGGGCTTACCAGCTGTTGCTCGGTACCTGGGCCTTGATCTGGTGGCCGATCAGCGCTGTTTTCCCACACTAAAATGTGAGTTGTAGCTTCATCATTTAATAAATTGACACAGTAAAGAAATCAATCTACTTATACTCAGAGGAGGAACTATTTCCATTTCAAGCATGAAATATTACTTTGTATATACAATGTCTATAACCACATTGGCAGCAGTTATTGTCATAATCCAAAGAACAGGATGAACACGATTTTTGACCTAATCATGGCACTAGATGAAACGGTACTGTTATAAAGCTATGCTGGAGAGGCAGGGGGTAGTTAAGTAGGTACATGTATGTATCTAATTTCATTGCAATTTGTCAAACTTTGAAATGTAAAAAAAAAAATGGCAGGTGAAAATAAAATTAAGAGATGAGCAAAATCATTCAGATTTATAATCTTGGAACAGCATATGAAAGTCCAAGATTCAATAAGTGAAAACAGTGGCACCAGGGGAAAGGTTAGGGAACCAACCAAGTCGGCAAAGTTGAGATTCTGGGGCTACAAAATTTGATGGTAATCCTTCAAATGCTTTTTGTCTGGACCAAAGTGGTGGACCACCTGAAAGATCAACACGCTGTAGCCAGCTAGCATCCTTCAAAGCCCAAAGAAAACCCAATATTCAATTTACCCTAATCAGAAAGTGAAAACAAGAAAGGCGTCCAGACATTTGAGAAGCTGGGACTTGCCGATGTGGCTTATTTTGTTCCAACACTAAAGAGAAAACATTTTTAGCACAGCACTATATTAAATAGCACAGCAAATATTGCTGTGACCTTTGAAGTATTCAACCAACTATCAGAAAACATTGGCACCGATAAAGCCTCAAAAAGGATATTCTGTGTCCACATTGTGAAAATGGTGTGCAATCAGTGGTTGTTACTGAAATGATGACCAATTTCGAGCTCCTTGTTTGCCATGACACAATATTAAATTTCTGTATTTCTACATAATGCCCACTAGTTTCATCAAAGACTAATAAGTTGCACTTGTAATACAGCCCTCTAATGCTTGTGTACCTGCATGTAATTGTGTGTGTGTGTGTGTGTGTTTGTGTGAGCGCTCAGTTCATGTTTGCTCCCTAGCCGCATTCTTCTCTGTCTGGCCGAACTCTGACAGCACAGCAGCGTGCAGAGGAGGGAAGGGAACACAGAGTCCTGAGTGAAGATATGAGGCCAGCCAGTCAGTCTGTGTTCAGGGGCGAGGGCCTGACCCGCCAAGACCCATAACTAACTGATATGAGCCTGGGCCAATTGGGCCCAGACAGCTGCCAGACTAAGAACAAAATAGGGGAGGGGAGGAGGCAGCAGAGTGCCAGAGGAAAAAGAGGAAGCCTCAGTCAGGACAGAACAAGGAATAGGGATAATATTAGGGTGTTAGATGCTTTGATTTTTCCCACAAACCAGTGGAGCCTGAAAGGGACAATTTTGCCGTGAGGCGTACGACATGTAGTGACATCCAAGACTTCCCAAATCCCCTGATGGCTCCTGTCCAATATAAAAGGAGGAGAAAAAATGAAGGCCATTGTGATTCAGGGATCATTTTTCTTTTTTCTCATTATGTGTTCAATATCTAGTGAAAGTGGTAGAATGTGCACAGGGGAGTTTATATTTCTGCCATTTAGGTTCATAATTTCTCCTCCAGTAGGCAACTTGAGTATCCTGAGAAGTATTCATTCTGATAAAGGATGTTTATTTTAGCAGCACAAGGTACATCGTTTTCACTTATTCTAAGGTCTTTTGGCAATTTGTGGGAGTACTACCTGCTTTGCTGACGTGACGCCACACTAACAGCTTTTTTCATTAAAAGAGTAGATTGAAATAGTGGAAAAAATAACTAAGCACATTGATACCACTGTCATATGTGTGTTTAGTAAGATGTTTTAGGAGATGGCTTTCTTATTTTAGCTTCAAGAATAAAAATGACGCACTGTCTGTACAAAGAAAAACGAAGTCTGTTTTAAAAAGAAAAAAAATGCAGCGCGGCCAAGAAATAGACCATGATACAAACTGCAAATGGTCTTTATTATAATTTGGTTTTGTAAAGATAAAACAAACAAGATGATTATATCTTAATTAGTAGCTTTACAGCGGCTGTTTGGTAGATTTTCTTTAACCTTTGGACAGAGCCTACATATGTCATTTCTTTATCTCCCATCAGAAGCCTTTCCATAACAATAAATGAGAGAGGCCTGAGAAAGGCACACACTTACTCTCTAGAAAATGTTAGATAAAGCAGATGTTGAAAGGAATTCTGTGTTGATGTGAAGCCAAGCCTACCTGCTTTTATAAACCGCACAAAGCATACAAATGTATGCAGCTATTGCTTAGAGAAGAGCAATGCCTGTGCTTTAAAGTAGAGCTTTGATCCGTTTCACCTGATTCCTGCGAACTTTGAGTGCTGCATTCAGAGGTCATAACAAAGTGTTGCTCATATTTATAATTCATTCGTGATTTCGAAGGAAAAAAACAACTTATAAACAGCGATATTGTTCTTTTAATGCTCTGGTGCTATGGAAACTAATAATGTTCAACACTATATTTCCACAATGTCTTGTGAAGGCCTATATGCATGTTGCTATTAGAACAATAACTTGAAACACGACGTGACATGAAATGACACATACTGTTTACACCCCCATCTTCCTCATGTAAATGATTCATTTTTGAACACATTTGCACAATAATAAGGGAGAATTTTGATTGCTTCGTGCTTTAAGATGGTAATTTTGAAACCACATGTGTTGACATTGCAGTATTTGCTGATTAATGCTTTAATTATCTTAATTGCTTAATTAGCATAAATGGGTATGTTTCATATATCATGTTGATTATAGCAGAGTATTAATCAGCTCAACTGCCTACTGTTTCACCCTTTTCTTTTGCTTGTAAATCATTTTCCACTTTAAAATTACAGACTAAAGGCTATGCTGCTTTTAATAGGCTCACTTTTGCTTTCTCACACAGGAAATAATTTCAGTTTTCTATGTGAAGAAGTAAAAGTGAACCTTGCTTGAGTAACTGTCACCAAGTGTCATATGAACTTTCGATGATTTGGTAAGCAAGCCCACGAGACAGTCACCTACACACAAATACCAGCCAGATAATACAGCTCCTGTATTGTGTCTAGCTGTCACAATGACGGTGGTGTGTGTGTGTGTGTGTGTGTGTGTGTGTGTGTGTGTGTGTGTGTGTGTGTGTGTGGTCTAGCCTCGCCTCAGTGGCCTGGCATATGGCCTGTGACCCGGAGCCCCTCTCTCTGTATCATTGTGATACCGATAGTGTGGCTCTGAATAGAGTGAGCCAGGACTCAATAGACAGGACTCGGACCATCACATAAAGGCCCTCAGCATCTGTCTTTCACCGCAGACTGATTACTGGCTGCGTGCACGCGTGCATATACACGCATGTGTACACAGGATATAATGAGGTAGCGTTGTATTATTGATGCGTCTCTTCTTCTGCCTGCCTGTTGTTCGGTGGGCTGGCAGCATTTTTCGTTGGTCACGTCGGTGGGCTTGTGTTTGCTTCTGGCAGGTTTGGTAAAAAACAGGTCATATTGAATGGAGCTGCACAGATCATTCGATATATTGATCACGCAAAGGTGAATAATTTTGAATGTAACATGTTAATTTCTTTTCTTTTTTATCTTGTCAAAGATGCTCTGATACTGATTTCTCAAAATGTGACTGCCCTGCTTTTTTTTTTTTAAAATATATATCATTGTTTATACACAGGCTCGGCATAAAAACATAGCAAATATTACGTTTTCTCAAACTAAATCGTATTAGTGTGGCTGTAGCCTCCTCACTCATTAACAATAAGCTCTGAAGCACTGACAGGCTGCTCTGTAAAACAACACTCCCACATTAGTGAGCCCATTAAAAGGTCAGTGTTTGGACCACAGAGTGATACCTGTCTTGCAGGCAGCTGTAACCAAATTTACCTCACAGCCAGATGGAATTACATCTGCCAGTCAACTGCTGTACCTGACGAAGAGTGATTACTGAGAGGCAATAGCACGTTAACCTACCTGTGAAGCAGCACCTCCATCCATCTGAGAGTGACAGATGTCATTTCACTGGTCACAGCACTTTTCAAGTATCAAATGTGGCTGGAAGCAGTTTCTTAATGGTGCTGTTGGCCATTTTGGGAACAGTGTGCACTGTGAAACTTTCCCAGACGTTGTACTGTATTGTCAGATCACACCACATGAATGGGCTGACGTCGGCGTTTACCTGGTTTCACTCTCAGCAGACAAAAAATGGCTTCCCGTCCAATTGTATTACAAACTTCTGTCAAATGTTGAGTCATCTGAAGCAACACGTACTCGCCAACCTATTTTTTGACATTTACGTTTCATGAAGACATTTGAGGCTAAGAGGCATCATCGACAAAGACAGCTTTTACTTCAGTTTCAAAAGAAGTGAGTGTGGGCTGTAACTGGTGAAGGGTCATGGTTCATTAAAAACATGCTTTTCTACGGTTAAAAGGTTCAATGTGTTTTCATAGAAAATGTCAGTATGTAGAGTTCATTGTGAAAGCTTTTAAGTAAATGTTTTTCTTTTTCATTCCTTTAGTATGATTAAAAAAATAATCTTTCTCTTTTCTTTCAACAGAAGTTTCCAGAGCTCAAGTTTAAGTATGTGGAGGAAGATCAGCCTGAGGATTTCTTCATCCCCTACGTCTGGTCGCTGGTCTTTAACTCTGGAGTCGGCATCCACTGGAACCCACAAGGCATCGAGCTGTTCAGTATGGACTCTGGCTGAAGCACTTGCTGCAGCAATCTGTGTCAGTCTCCATCCACATTCAGTTTATTAAAAAAAAAACAAAAAAAACTGACAGCCTGTGTGTGTGTGTGTGGCTCTGGGTGTGTGTGTGTGTGTGTGTGTGTGTGTGTGTGTGCATTACCCTTTACAAGTACGTGCACGCTGCTTTGAAAGTGCCTCGACTTTCTACAGAAAGGTGTTTCTTTCTTTTCTTCTTTTTTTTTTTTTTTTTTTCCTTTTTTGCCGCACCACCTTTTTTCACTCAGCCTAATAACTCCTCTGCTTCTCAACACCGTGAAGCTTCATCGCTGGTTAAATATTCACACAGTAGCTCCCACTCATGTACAGTCATTCCATTGAGCAGCTTCACCTGGTTCCCCAGCACATGCAGAGTAACATCCCTTCTGTAACCTTCTGTTACTCTGAGGAGTTTAGTGGCAATGAGAATCCCACATCTCTTCTTGCTTAGACAAAAAAAAAAAAAAGAAAAAAAAGAAAGGTCAATTAAAAAATGTGCACGTAAGTTACACTGCTCTGGTGAACACTCATGTATTGCTGCACTGAATGCTAAGAAGTAGTACTGGCTTAATATTCAAGACAGCTATTGTGCCTGAGAAGACACAGTACACATTTTATTAAATGTCCTCATTAACACAGAATTTTAAGTGTGGTTATCTGATAACCTAGTGTTTGATCCTGACTATGCACAGTTCTCCAAATACATTGGTTGTATAAAAGATGTATGTTTCTGACGATTATTTCAGAGCTGACATTAACGTGTAGGACTTAGAGATTTGAGCCCACCACTGCGGCACCCTCCAACACCCTCATATTGAATTACAGTTTAATTAAGGCTTAATTTCTGTCCCTGGATAATATTAGCAAACCACATCACCCTGATGCGTGTAATTTCATTGTTGCTTCCAGCCCATTTATTTGACTTTGCCCTGTATTTTGTCGTTTTAATACTTTTTTTTTTTTTTTTCCATGACGGTAACCTAAGGCAAGTGCTCAGCATGGGCCGAGTCATTAAACCCCTCTCTCCTGTTGTGCATAATTACAGTTGTCACTTTATTTGCATGTTTAACTAGAGACTTTGTATGAAATTATTTATTTTCATGTTTATTGTTTTTTTTTTAGATATATATATATATATATATCCAGCCCCTCATAATGTAAACTTAAGTAGTATGAAATTACTACTACTATGAGAGAGAAACAGTGGTACTATACTTTAATTCTTCCCTGGTGGGGAAACTGGCTTTATATTATTAGATATGATATGACAACAGCTGTCATTTTGTGGCAAATATTACTTTGAACATAGGAGTTTAAATAAAAATGATAAATCAAAGCAAACAAAGGGTCAAATGGTTATTCAGTAAAATGAGTTTTCAATGAAAGGAAACATATTAAAGTACTAAATGGGAACTGTCATTTATCAAATTAGGGATTGATTTTGCTGCATCCTCTGGAAGCTTCATTCATTTTGAATATTTGTCACCTCTGTCAGCTCGATTTAAGTAAGTTGAGTTGACAATTTCAGATGTCTTACTACTGGTAGACTTTATGAGACTGACTACTAAAGTTTCCTTTGAAGACTTCAGACATCAGTGCTTTCAACATTGCATCTGTACCTCCGTACAGCAAAGACCAAAGAATCACCCTCAAAGTTCCAACTGTTGATAAAATGTAAAAGAAAGGAAGGAAGAAAGAAAACTTGAGCGCTAAATTTCTCTCACATCTCATTGTTGCCTTTTGTGGTCATAGCTGCAGAGGCAGCTGAAACAGAGGCATGAAACCACTTAGCAGGACGAGGGAGAGGTTACAGCACAATGGCACCCACTGTCGCTGCAGCTCCCACTTCCTGGGAGAATTTCATGCCTTTCGTCCCTATTGTATTGATTTTCATGCCTGAAATTCTCTTTTTCTCAAGGACAATATAATGGACGCAATTTAATGTAGAGAATGGCCCATTTTCAACATGAGGTCGTTGGTAGGTTACAGTGAGTCTTCATGCTCGAGGAGACTGAGGCGCTCTGTCTGTCTGGGCCGACTCTCACCTGCTCGCAGCTCTATTATGACAGGACCAGATGGTTGAGCGGAGGTTTTCACAAAGTGACATGGCCCTTCATGCTCCTGCATGGTGTGGGGTCACCTTACCGTGGGCTCTGGTTTCAGGTGACAGCAGGAAGATGGATGGAGAAGTGGATTCTGGGATGGGTAGTTTATTTCATTTTAGAGGCTGGTGTGTTTTCCTCAAGGTCTAGGTGAGATTACATCGCAGTGGCTCCAGTGGCAGAGGTCACACCCAGATCAGTGTCTACTGAGTGTTATAGAAAGTAGGACGCTGGAGACTAGTTTGCTGAAGTGGCTCTGTACTAAATAGTGGTTGCCCCCAGTGACACTGAGCTCATTAATATGACAGATCACTACAGTAACGATGGAAGGTCGTCAGGCTCAGTGGTTTTAGGATGAGGTCACAGCGAGGGGGAGGCTCACTAACAGCATGAAAACAGCTCTGAGAGTTAGATATGAATATAAAAATAAACTGTCAGACGCACAGATAAGACTCTGTCTCGCTGTCATTCCTTCCCTCAGATCTCCAGTGGAATGAAAACAGTCTTTCAATGGGCTGGACCATCAATGGAAAAACAGCAAAAAATTTCCACAGTAAAAGACACAAGAGAAGAGACAGACTGTATCGTGATCTTGATGTCTGAGAGATTTTAGCTAACCTGTGTCTAGTAGCTAGAGGTCACTGGATGGAAACAATATCTAGCCAACTGAGAAATACATTTTGCTTTGCTCTCTAGGTTATCAGTAATTGACCTTTTTGCATGTAGTCATGTGGCGCATCACAAAACCAAGGCTGTACAATAAAGAAAAGATAAGAAGGATGTTTTTGTCAGGTTAGCAGTATCACCTCAGAGACTGTAGTGTCTGTCGGTCTACTGATCCAGATTGAAAGGTCTCATCAATGGTTGGATGGATTGAGTTTTGACTTTCTACACGATGAACTATAATAACTTTGGCGATATCTTCACTTATTGCTCTCATGACAAGAAGAAGATATAATTCTTGGCTTTTAGTCAAAGTCAGATTAATGTGATGCGATAAAACCTGGTTCAAACCTCATGGTGCCCTGATTTATGTTAACCCGCAAGCAAGTCAACTTGGTTTTCCATTATCTTGTGAAACGTCTTCACGTCTCCTCGATGGACTGACTGAAAATGTAGATGTGTCATAGACAGGGTCCTAATGAAACTAGTGATTGACACAGTTCCTTCAGCGCGTCATGTGGTTAACATTTGTGGCACTGACATAGTGAGGAAAAATGGAGTGAGCCACTTTAAAATTCTTCAACACAAAAGGTCACACATGTTGCTTTTCACCACTTAAGACAGCTCTTGGTTTGTGAGGGAATGAAGTTTGATTGGTCAGTAAACAGCTCTGAACTCTGAACACTGGCTATGTAGCCATAAAGCAGTTTCATATGATGTGTACTTGTCAAAGTTGACATTTTTGTCAAAACTCACTATTTATACAATAGACATACAAGATTTCCAGCTTCTTAAAAAAAAAAAAAAAGTATCATTCCGAAAACTAAAACGTGTTTTCTAGATTTCATTGCTTATTATATTGTTATACTTTTTGTGTACAACATATGTTGTTCTGGGTGTTTGTTGGACAAAAGACTGGCTGGCGTTGCTGTCACCATTAGGCTTTGGCTCTCCCGTATGTAGACCAATTACACATATGCAAATCTTCAAAATTGTTTCACTCTAATGGCCTATAAACGTAAATGGGTCACTGAGTCCTCAAGCTACTTTGATGAAATGTCACAAATTGAATCCCTGGAAAAAAGAAAAAAAAAAACCCAGACTGAAGGAATGTGAATGGAAAATGACCTTCCCTCTACATTGCTATCACACAACAAGTTTTAGATTTTCTGAGCTGGTAGTATCCCTCAATTAAGATAAAACCTGCATTTTAAAAATGGCAGCCAGGCAATGATATGATCGGATTTGATAAAGAGATTAATTAAATTCTTGTTTTGGTAGTTTATTCTTTAATTATTTGAATTAATCAGCCATTTCCCAGCATTTTATAATCACCTGTGATATATAAAAAACGAAACAGCAAAATTGTCTACTGCTGTGATAAGGTGCCTACTTCTTCTTTTACTTTGAGATTTAAAAATGTTATGAGGGACTTCTACTTTTTCTAAGTGGAGTTTTTTCTGCTGTCTTAAGAGGTTTCTCCACACAGGTTGTGTATGAGTTGCCCTCTCATGTTCTTTCATTCATTTCAGTTTTTCAGGGCCTGCAGAGAGTTTCTTTACAATGAAGAAAGGGAGATGAGGGAAAAGTAAATTTGCATAGCAGAAGCATCTTTCTTTACATTATTAATCATCTAATCAAGAGCTATTTTTGCAAGCTTTTTGAGGGGTGGTGGGGCCCTGCCTCAGGACGTGGCTCTTTTGGATTCCTTTCTTTGATTTCATATGACAGCATGTAGCTAATGTTTCTTTACACAGTGGATGTAGGAGACACATTTCCACTGTATTTACAGCTCATATATCAGGGAATAGCTTTATTACCCATTTTGTCTTCATTATGTTTTTTTCTAAAACATGTAACTATGGTGAAAGATGGACTGCACAGTCTTTTAAGTCTGTCAGCGCAGCAAGAACGCTTTGAAACAAGAGCTATACCGGCATCTCTGTATGTTTGGGGTTTATTTGCATCACCCACCTTCTTAGAGTTGCCTTTTGATGTGTTTTGCGCTGTTATAATTAATAATTAATCAGCATTATTAGCTGCTTCGCAAGTGTTGAATTCGTATGTCACAAAATCATTGAGTTACTACAAGACGCGACTCTGCTTTTCCATAGAAATCCGTTTTATATTTCTCCTGTTTCTTTATTTTACAGATATTACTTTATATTTAGTTTTTCACTGGTTTTTTAAACTGAAACTCAGTTGGTATACTGGCCAATGGACAAATATTCCATTCATTTATTTCTTTTGAGATTTTCTAAGATTCTAAAGCAGAAAAAAAATAGTTGATGAGAAAGTACTGTTCGCCTTTTGATGAGCTTCTCTTTTCCACCTTATAATGTAACTTATATGATGAACTTTTATACTTTTTAAAGCCTTCAGGGGCTTTGGTTCAAGACTCATTTACAGAGGAACCTAACAAGACAAATGTTCTTAATGTTCTGACTCGGGAATACATTTTATTAATTTCCTTTTAGCACAAACACAGAATTGTGCTAGGTAACCTTTGGCCTCCAATAATATTTCACTGAAAGGCCAGCCTGATAAAAAAAAAAATTACAAGCAAAGTAAATCTACAACCAATATTGGAAGGATTCTTGCTCTCCACCCCAGAAATTTCTATGTTTTAATTATGCAATGACATTTACCAGTGTGGTGGTTTTTTTTGCTCTATCATATGTGCAAATGGTGAAAAAGTCTCCTCTATCTCTTTAATTAAAATTGTGTTATTTTTTATTGTTCCTATCTGAGCAATGACAAGCTCCCTGTGTGCCTTCTTCACCCTGTTCTGAGCATTGGGGATCAAATAGAATAAGCCTCTTTAATTGTATATGCATGGCCCCTTGTCTGGAAGCAGTCACTGTGTCAATAAATTATAGTAAAGGCCAGGACTGCTATCTGGAATATTAATCATCCATCTTTGTCCATAATGCTGTTTTACTCTATTGTATGTCCTCATTCGAATTTTCTGTGCAGACCAAAAGACAAACTTAATCCAGGATGGCACACTGAGTTTTAGACTATTCAGGCGTATCAAACCTTGTGGGATCTTTTTTTTTTAAGGGATAAATTCTTTGGACACACAAAATAAGATTGCAAGGAAGGGTTATGTTTTGTGCATGAATTAATTAAACAGTATCAATCAGGAGTGGACATATGAATAAGTCTTATCATGGTATAACCTATTTTCATATCAATCTTGGTGTAGTGGAAACATCAACTGAAAACCAGTTAATGGCTCAACTAACCAAACTGGAAAGACTCCTTATTCTGTTTTTGTTTTTTGTTTTTTATTTAGCAAATTCTAAAAACAAAAGAAAACCTTACAATTCAAATTTAAAACATAAACCTTGGTATCTAAAATCCTTAATAAACCTTAATTTTAGCATAATAAAGTATGACAAAATCTCTGATGCACTTCTTTCTCATAATTACACAAAATCAAAGTTTCAGTAGGTGAGCTTAGAGGAAACACAAATAACCATGTAGATGACTTTGCTCTTTTACAAAGTAAAGCATTAGATTCTGTTCCTGTTGCTGCTCAAAAAAAACCTCTCATGTAGTCTCTGGAACTCACTCATACATTGTCCAACAACAGACAACAGACTACCACCCAGGCTGCTGAGTGCACTCTTCAGTACTAGGCTGTGTAATCTTCACTTGGTGGTGGTGGGGGGGGGGGTTAAAGTGTTGTAAGGTCATGCTGCAAAATGTTAAATAAAATCCTGTCCTGTCTGTGCAGACTAAAGTGGAAAAGGGTTAGATAAATTTGACTACATCCTGGAGTCTGGAGAACAGTCACACACACACAAAGGGAGGGGGGGGGGGGCAGCAGAGAGGGGAGGGGACAGTGTGTCTCTGCAGTCATTTCTACCATCCATCTGACGGACCTTTCCCCCTGACTGATTACTTCCAGACTACCTTAAAAAGGGCGCAGTCCTCTGCACCGTTTGGGCTCTTGCATTGCGCTTTTTCTCGGCGCCAGTGTGTGTGTGTGGGGGGGGGGGGGCAGGGACAATGCAGGATGAGCTATTGACTTCCCCCATCCACACACACACACACACACACACACCCCGCACATCTCACTCGTCATTAAACCCCCTGGCTCTGTCTCTCCTCCCCCGCAGCGACACTGGCTCACCGGCACATTAACATATTGCTGCCCCCCCCCCTTTGGACGCTGTCTGTCTGGGCAGCACCGAGGAGACCCGCACATATTAGAAAAATGTTTATTTATCCCGCATTTATGCTAATACAGCAGACTGTGACAGAAGGACTGTCTGGGTCCTGAAAGGCCGCAGTCACAGATGCCTCTGA
The DNA here is from genome assembly GCF_900963305.1 of Echeneis naucrates. Lineage (NCBI taxonomy): Eukaryota > Metazoa > Chordata > Actinopteri > Carangiformes > Echeneidae > Echeneis > Echeneis naucrates. Next base: position 14,525,906 of record NC_042522.1, on the reverse strand, counting down.
TGTTTCCAATGATTTTATTTCAGCACTTTGGTGTTTTATTCTGGTTCGGTTCATACAATTCAGAATATCACTCCTCTTAAAGGCGAATGAACCTGACAACAGTGTGGCCGATGCCTTTTTTTTAATCGTATCTCAGTTTTGGCCACATTGGTTATCCTGTAAAAATAATGATAATAATAAAGAAATAAGTTACTCAGCTTTGTGGTTAGGCCCCCTGGTAGATATAAAACACCCTGTCAGAGAGATTCCTGCCAATAATGATAACAATGAATTCAACAGCAATAGAAACAAACAAACAAACAAACAACGAACCGAGAACAAGCTGTTGACGGAAAGTGATCACCGGCTGATAGAAGGTTCCCACAGGATGAATAAAGATGGGTGGAAACTGTGGTGTTGACATTTAAGTCAAACTCGAAGAAAACGCGCGCGCGCGCGTGTGTGTCGGCTCCACCTGAACCACACGAGTCCAGAGGGCGGCAGCAGCGCGCTCCCGTTTGGGTTTCTGATACACTGAGGTTATTTTCCCTAAATTTAGTCTCGCAGGTAGGCAGCCAATGTTAATTCAGTCAAAGCTCTGCTGTCCTCCGTGGACACCTGAACCAGAGGCCCCTAAACCACAACCTTAATCCAGCTTTTGGGCAGACTCGGTGGACACGCCAACCGGCCGCTTCCTGAAAGGCTCACACTGGGGCAAAACGTTACCAAGTTAGAACAAGCCAAATTATAACTGAATGGCTGATGTGACAAAAATACAAAAAGGTGTAACTGTGAGCATGAAGGGGGGAAGTACTGTCGGTGTGACTGATTATCAGCTCCATATGGATACTTTAAAAAACCCACGGCTGCTTCGTATGAATGAGATATGAACAAAAGGCGAATGTAATAAACGTTTTAGCTGCAAAACGGACAGAAGCTACAAAGTTTTTGTTCATTTATCTTAACTTCCATCCCACCAGAGCGCTTAAATAAGACCTGAGTGGCATGAACTATATTTTTATTCATCATATTTACCGTTTATTTAACACCTCAACGTTTAACAGAAATGATTTTCATTTCAGAGATTTTTTTTTTTTTTTTTTGCGTAACTATCTTGTAGACAGTCACCCTCCGCTTGCTCCCAATCTCAACCCCACACTTAGTCAACTTTTTCTGGGAAATTTTAAACTTTTCTACTTTATTTTATGCCTGTGTGTGTCTGTCTGTCTGTCTGTGTGTGTGTGTGTATGTGTGTGTGTATGTGTGTGTGTGCGCCGTGGGCTCTACTTGATCTGTTGTTTGCGCAACACAATCACATTTCTTTTAAGCGACAGGGTGTCTAGACACACACGTGACCGGGCGCGTCAATGCGCACTGGAGACTGGAGACGGAGCAAGGGCACCCAAACCATCCGCCTCATTTACAGACAGAGAGCCTTCAACCCCCCTCCAAATCACTCGTCGGCTCGACTCCTCCGACACTCAGACGCGGAAACTTCGCATGAGATACGTGGCTGGATTAGTTTTCATTATTATTATTATTATTTTTTTTTATTATTATTATGAGGGGAATAAGAAAACAACCGAAATAGGTTTTACACAGCTCGGCGCCTCGCTGTCCCTTTCTACGCTTTTTCAACTCGGCTGAGAGATTCTGGTCCTGGATTTGATCCCCTGGCTCTCTGGACGAGACTGATCCCTGCCAGCAGACCACATCCTCTGCAGACCGGTGGCACATCGAGGCGATAGCGGATGAAAAGAAAGGAAAGAAGAAGCCCGGTTGGACAGAGAGAGAGAGAGAGTCCTACTCTGTGCAGACGGATCAAGGATTTTGTGGATTAATGCTCTTGAAGACAGACACATCGGCGAGCTCCGGTTTTCATGGGATAATTAGGCCTCAGTTTGTCTGCTTTCCCACCACCACAGAGATGTTTTGACATTGTTTATATACTGAACATCGACGCTGAGCGTGTTTTTATTTTTATTTTTTAAAGGGGTCAGTTCAGACGTGCGCTCGGCTGCACATCACCAAGTGATGTTTCTGTGTTGTGGCACATTTCTCCTGTCGCTTCAGAGGTGGACAGGCTGCTAGATTCCGCTTTACAGCCCAGTCTTAATCGCCCGTGTGTGTGTGTGTGTGTGCGTGCGTGCGTGGGGCTGGGGGGTGATGGTTGTTTATCCCCCAGAGGAGAAGCTGACTGTCCCGTGAACCGCGGCTGCTTTTCGGTGATCTAGTCTGCAGGAGAAGGCGACAGAGACTGGCGTATGCTACAGATTTCCTCTGCTCATCCGGCTCCCAGTTTTTCCACCGTATTTTCTCAGGCTGCTTGTCATTGCCTGGACTCGGATCCCGGAATCTTCATGATTTGCGGACACCATGCTCGTTTTTTAGCCGGGGAACCCTCTTTTCGTCCCGCATGTTTAGGACCAAACGATCGGGGCTCGTCCGGCGACTCTGGAGGAGCCGTGCGCCCGTGGAGGGCGACGGGGAGGCGGATAGAGGAGGGACGCATGGCTCCGGGGGCTGCTGCATGGGCAAAGCGACAAAGGTGGCCAAGTCCAACGCCGGGTCGGAGGCTGAATTGAAGGCGTTGACCCACTCGATACTGAAAAAGATAAAAGAGAAACAATTAGAGGTGCTTTTGCAGGCGGTGGAGTCCAAGGGGGGTGCCCGTAGCCCCTGCTTGCTCCTGCCCAGCAAAGTGGACGCCAAAGTGGGTCAACAGTCTTACTCTCTCCCCATGCTGCTCTACAAAGTGTTCAGGTGGCCGGACCTCAGGCATTCCTCGGAGCTGAAGAGGCTGTCTTGCTGTGAATCCTACGGGAAAACCAACCCAGAGCTCGTTTGCTGCAACCCGCACCACATGAGCAGGCTTTGTGAACTCGGTGAGCCGGATTATTTTAATAGCCCCCTCATCTTCACAACAAAAAGTTCGGAAATTGCGTTTAATTCTCGGGTGGTCGGGCCTAATTTTGAAAGTACAAATTCAGACACCGTGACATGTAGACAAAGAATTGGCTCTTAAAGGACTAATTAGCCTAATTCAAATGACATCACCTCTCTTGGCACAGTTGTCTTGAGTTTCCATAAGGTCAAACTTGACCCATGTGGAACGCGTGCCAAGTGGTCCTCTTCATCTTTCCTCCTCTGTAGGTGCAGGCTACTTTTTCATTTCGTCACATCACAGACCCCCCCCCCCCCCCCCAAATTCTCAAATTTAGCACAAGTAAAAAAAAAAATAATAATAAAATAAAAAAAAAAAAAAAACATTTTTTGGGTCTTATGTTGATTTCTAAGAAGAGATCGGTTAATTAGGCTGCGGCATTAACATTGACAGCATGTTTATTTTCCCGGCGCTTTAAAATGCGCCAAAGAGCTGTTTGTTCCAACTTAAATTGGGATATTTTCGACTTCATCGAAGCCCCCGCTTTTCATACAAACAGCCTTTCTGGCATTTCAAAATTTCACAACTGGCATTTCCAAAGTGCAAAGCGACTCAGCCAAGGCTTTACAATCTTTCCACGCTGAAAGTTTCCAGGGTTTGTGTGTGTGTGTGTGTGTGTGTGTGTGTGTGTGTGTGTGTGTGTGTGCGCTTGTTTGGCGTCCCGGGCCAAAAGAGGCCCGTATCTCAGTTTGTCCTAGACGCTGATAGTGGCCCTCCTGGCGCCAGGCGGCCCCCTGTTTATCTGCCTGCCAATGAAAGGCAATAGCCGCCCGGGCCGGCCTCTCTCAGCCTGCCTCTCCAGGCTGAGCTGACAGAAACAAACCCCCTTTTCCCCTGAAGAATGACAACTGTTATCATAAAGTTTAGATCTCTCCTCTGCATTTTCTTATGCTCTGCTTCTCTTTTTCTCTCTCTCCCCCCCCCCCCCCCCCCTTCCATGCAGAGTCTCCTCCTCCTCCATATTCGCGCTATCCCATGGACTATCTTAAACCACCAGGTGAGCTCAAGTCACACATATAGTCACACATGCATGTGTATATTTATGATGAACAATTTAACACATCTTAAAGGCCATGTTGCATTTATGAATGCTTGTGATGTGTCTTAAATCATATTGCAAATAGCCTTATACACTACCCCTGCAGTGTATTTGTGAAGTGTGTGTGTGTGTGTGTGTGTGTGTGTGCAGGAAATGGCTCCATGTTATGTTGTGATTTATGATAGCTGTGGAGTGGCACGCCTGGCTGGCTGGGCAGTTCTAGCATGGCTGGCAGCCAGGCCAAAGCAGCACAAAGTTGAGATACCGGCTATAGACTGACTGGCACTCACCAGGGGCACATTGTGGGTGCGCGCGCGTGTCTGAGAAGAAGTGCATTTGTGTGTCTTTTGCTTGTGCATCCGTATATCTGTTGTGAACCGCAGAGGGAGAAACAGAACGACAGCGGCGTCTCTGGAGCCAGTCAGCCTTTATCAGTTGAATTAATCAAATGATTAAGGCTTGTGTGTGTCACAGTCCTGCATCTCCATTTGGATGCATTTGTTTTAGGAATGAGGCGACTACATTTGCTTACAAGCTTCCCTTTTTGCTGCCTTTTCTTAACAAGTTTTGTTTTTGTGAAAATGTTTTCTCCGCCTGCTTTTGCCAGACTCCACATTACTGATGTGGTTGTCATCATATTCCGTGGTGTTGAAAAGTGGCCTCAGGTTATGTCTTCGTCCATGAAGTCAAGTTTGTGTGTTAATTTTCGGGGATAGCCAGAATAGTCTGAGACGAGGGAGGAAAAGGAGGCGATAGGATCGTTCTTACTCTCTGCAACAGCTTCTCCTCAAGGCATGGAAATTGTGACAAAGATAAATGCTTTGGCTGACTGTGGGATTCTCAAAGCCTCAGTTTTTAATTTGTCAAATCTGTCTCTCTCTCACTTCATTGCTCATTTACCCCTGTCTGGCAGTCTGTCAGTGCAGGAAAAGCTCAGAGTTAAACAATGACCAATCGGGCCACCAGCCACCTAGTTAGGAGAAGGAGAAAGTGGCTTTCAGTGGAAACAATAGGAAGTCATAGCAGCTGCAGCTGTGGTTCTTCAAAGCCCCCCCCCCTCTGTCTTTGTCATCTTTATTTACCATACTTTAGCAATATTGATTTACCTGAGAAGCATGATCAAAATCTTAAATGCAAACAGACATTAATTCATAAACTGATTGGTGGAAACCATCTCTTTACCCAATTCTGACCTGACACCATCTGCTGATGGTGACGTCTCTCTCAGGATCGAGCAAGTGAGTTCATTTGAAGTCTTTCCTGTGATGAAAGGAAGCAAGAGGGTAAATAGGAAATGCTAGCTGGATACAGACAGCGGAAATGATTATTCAACTCATGTTACCACCCTGTTTCCTTTTTGAGAACAAGCTGAAAGAAAAAAAAAAAAAACTTATTGTGTGTGGGACCTTGTGGGAATTAAACATTGCCCAAATCAGAAAATATAATCAGCCTGCTTGTCTCTATAGGAAGAGGCTTCAGACCTAGTATGAATATGGTCCATTAGAAATAATCCTTTTCAGAATGAATGAGAAACAATATGACTGCTTTAAGCTCACCTGTCAAACAATTTCCTTGTTTGATTGCTTTCAATCAGCCAGTGAAGCTGTGGTTGATCAGAGACAAAGGCTGTCTGTCTGTCTGTCTGTCCCTGTGTTGGTCAAGGGGCCGTGAAAGACAACATATATTAACAACACAATGGAGCAATGGAGCCGGCTGGAGGACACACACACACTCCCATGCACAGAGGACAGATGAGCTTATCATGCAGAAAGACAGAGTTTTTCCCCACTGCCCCAGGGAGCTGTCAGTCATCAGCCCCTTACCATTACTGCAGGCTATTCCAATTTTCTGTACCATTCTTTGCCTTTGCTTTGTCTAAGGCTGCATTAAATCATTATGACATTCCAAAAATCTGCATAGTTAACTTTTAGAGGGAAATTAAACGCTGTAAAAATCTGCATGAGGCGGAAGAGCGATGTATTTCACGATGATGGTTTTATGACTCCAGTGAGCAGGAAGTGGGGTTATATGTGTCAGGGTGCCTGTCCGCTCCAGCAGCAGCGGTCAATATGAAAGCAGCCCAGACGCAAAGTGCTACCTTGTTTCAGCACCGGGGAATATAAATCACGTTCTGTTTAGCTCTTTCTCTCGATACCCCCTCGGCCCTGTGGTCAGCTGTGAACTGTTGCCCGGGAGACTAGGGCAAGGCTGCTGGCAACCAATGAAAGCAAGGTAGCCTGGGCTATGCCCTTGCATCTCGTTACTGCAACCGCAGCAGCACGGGCCACGTCCGGACAGGGCAGGGTGGTGAGGAGTGGGGGCTCGCAGTGAAACCGCTCTGGTCGCTGTTTCTTAATTACTTCATTGCTCCTGCAGCTATGCTCGGTCAAACAGGAGGCCAATGAGTTGATCTGTTTGCCAGCGAGAGAGAGGAACTATTCAACAGAACCACCATCCCCCTCCTCAGCATATGTGGATTAAATGCGTTCTGAGCCCCCACACTCCTTACGGCGAGAATCGTCTTTTATTTATTTATTTATTTATTTTTCAGTTGGCAATTTTTTAGTGGCTTCTGTGCGAACTTGAGTTGAATACAACAGCCTTGTGAATCACTCAAACTGCACTTTAGAGCCATAATGCATGCAGTGTGGAGGTGACCACCATCACCACCTCACACTGTGCTTCAATGGATGGTAGGTGTAGAGGAGCGTTGACGTGCAGCAAAAGGAATGTATCATTAGTGAATTCCAAGCTACCAGCAGCAGCTCCGCGGCAGAGTTATCCTTTCCCCAGCAGTGTGTTGCTCCACTCAGTTTTGTTAAAGCCCCTTTCAGGTGTCATGTTGAAACTAGTCGACATTACAAGTCTTAGTGGGAGTTAAGTATTCAAATGCAAAGAGAGGGCGAGAGAGAATGAGTAGTTTTTTCTGTCTTGTTTGCCTGCTAGTGTGTTGTTAAGAGACTCTATGGTATACTGCTTTCAAGGCCTTTTCAGAGTTCGGTGTGCCTCATTGTTTTTGCTAGAATGGAGGGGATGCTGCTGAAATTTTTAATTCCACGGCAGCCAGACACGCACACATTTTACCCATTTTGAGAAACAGCTAACAAAGGCTCAGATTTCTGATTCAGCAAATGAGCATCACATCTACTTCCTTCATTACAGAGTTGTCAGACCAATTTGAATGTCCATTAGGGAAGGAGACGCACAAATTGTTGCACTTGCCGCCTCCCTGTATTTGGTTATTGAGCAGGGATCAATCTCCAGCCGAATCTCTCGCCTCAGTCATTAGTAAAGAGAACGCAGCTCTTTCCAAATCAGCAGCTTGTCTATGCAGAGATGGAGGGCTAGCGCTCCTCCTGAAGCAGTGGATTATGGGGGATTATCAAGGGTGTAAACTCTCCACTGTAAGATGTGTGTGTGTGTGAAAGTGTGAGCTTTGTCGTCAGCGTCTTCATTAGGCATTGATTTCACTGGAGTGATTGACGGCCTCACAGCTGCTGCTTTGCCTTCTCTCCTCACATGCACACAGGAACACACGCACAATATTAATTCAAAGTCTCTCTCTCCCTCCCTCCCCCCTCCCTCTCTCTCTGTCTATCCCTCTCCCCCTCTCCACTAGATTCTCCAGACTCTGGACCTTCATCCAGTGACACTGGGGGAACGACATACTCAGCCCCTGTGGGGCTTTCAGGTAAATATTCGTGCAAATAGATTTCCAGTTTAAACCCTGCTTCCTCCCTGTCCTATGCATTCTTCCTAACACACACACCCATCTCCCTTCATACTTGTGATGAAGCAGTGATTGTGGGGGCCCCTGCTTCCCCTCTGTAATTAAAAAAAAAAAAAGAAGAAGAAAAAAACGCCAGTGAAGGAGGGTGGTGTGTTTCTCCCACATTCACATAAATTCCTCCTGGCTCTTTGAACAACGCTCCTCTCTTCTCCTCTTCCTCTCTGATTCCCCCCATCCCTTTCCGTGTTATGTTGTAATGGAAGACAAACATGCTCAATCGTTGTTTGGAGAAGAATGTGCTCTCTGCGTGCGGTATTGTAAGGAGAGAAAAAAAACTTCTTGTTTGTTTGTTTGGGTGTGTTTGTGCATACAGGGGACGTCTTTGTAGACAGTTGACTCTCCTCTGGGCTCTGTGTGGATAAGAGCAAGACACAGGCGCCTTTCTTTCCTCCATCTCTCATGCAGGACGTGTTTCGGGCTTCCTCAGCTTTTCTCCCATAATCCCCTTTGGCAGCATTGCCTTCCTTACCCAGCACCCTGTCCGCAGGCTGCAGAATAAGATGGTGTCTTCGAGAGCAAGAGTTTGCTCTCCATTGCCTCCATACTGCTCTCTGCTTTCCTTTTAGCCTCAGATGGTTCTCATTACTGGGCCTTTAAAGCCTGTTTTATGTCAGTTGGTGTTCACTGCCCATTTTCCCCCCTCCTTTGTTTGGTGGTAGGGGGATGGAGGGGTTAGCCCGCCTCTGTGTGTGTGTGTGTGTGTGTGTCCCCTTAGATGTTAGAAGAGATTGGAGCAGTGCTAAACAGAACAGAGGAACCCAAACCAACCTCTCCACTCCTCCTCTGCTCTCCTCTTGTCTCCTCTCCTCCTCCTTCGGACTCCCAGATGGACATTAAAGTCCTCCCTGTTCACTTTAAGTAAAGACACATTTTAGACCCGCTTCAAACTCTGAAACCTAAGAAGTGGTGTCCTAACAGGCGCCCCTGTGCTCCCTCCCTTACTCTAAGGTGAACACACCACTCCTCCTCCTCCTCCTCCCCTGTTTTCCTTCCTGGCGAGGATGACATGGCAGCGGTGGCCAGCACTTCAGTGAATGGGCCCCCTCTGTAAAAGCAGTAGAGGTAGAAAGGCTGTGGCGGGATAGCCGGAGCGCTCTGCCCTGATTTCCCTGGCAAGCCAAAGGAAAGAAAAAAGGCTGCTTGATTCCTCCTTTCCCCTTCTTCGCAATCCCTCCCTCCTTGCGTCCCTTCTTTGCTCCCTCCCTCTGGGGCTCTGACAAAAGAAACATGGCTCTCCCAGAGGCCGGCCGCTGACCTTCTAATTCACTCACTCTGCCCTTTTTATGTTCTTCTGCAGACATATTTACAGAGAGTAAGAAGGAAGAGAGAGGAGGTGGTGTTGAGGGAAGGAGGCTGGCAGAGACTTGAAGTCAGCAAGAGTTATACTGTTAGGTCTTTTTGCATTGTAGTGGAATAATGAGGTGCATGTCGACTTCGAGAAAAAGCAGATTGGTAGAGCAGCTGAGAGCCTGTTATGAAGTTCGACCTTCAAGAGCAAAAAGACACCCAGAAGAAATGTCTCCTTCATCTAGAAAGCATTCTTTAAACAGAGCTGATGGGATGAGGTTAGAATGAAAAACACCCGCCTCAGAAAGCTCAGGCCATCCAGACTGGAAGGAGTTAAACGAGCTGCGACAGCGACAAGCGCATATGCAAACTAGGCTGCCTGCCAGGCTACCAGCTCCAAAGCTCCTCTTGCTGGCTCACGTCATCAGCTTGGAACAGAGCAGAGCAGAGAGCGGCGGAGAGGAGGGTCGATGGCTGGAGGCCTGGAGCTGGGTGTCAGGGGTCTGATCTCAGTCTGAATCAGTTCACCCAGGAAATAAAGAGAGATTTTTGGAAGTGGGAGCTTAGGTCTGGGTTAGGAGGATGCTGCATTGTTGGTTAGGAATCTGTGGCGTGATAAGTAATGCTTGGAGTCTTCCATGTTGTCAGTTGTCTGTTTTATGAAGAAGTTTTGGAACAGGTTCCTCAGGGTTTTGTTTTGTTTGTTTTTTCTTTCATTATTACTTTGAATGAAAGACTTCTGTGGAACATGAGACAACGGAGGTCAGGGCTAAAAACTTTCCATGCTCGTGTTGCTGATATCTGGTCTTCATGCAGAAACAATGCTTTGACAAATTTAGATTTTTGTTGGTTTAACACAGGCAGTCATAGAAAAACTTTCAATGGTCAAAAATTAGCCAAATTATGGACAGAGTCTGCAACTGTCTGGTTAAAGAGTTAGTAAAGTGGATTATGAACCTGACCAGACATTCAGAGTCGGTTTTCTGTTCTTGACATTGTTGATATTTGGCCATTTGGACAGACTCAGTCAAAGGGAGAGCAGAGGGACCTGGAAGATTTCCAGGTTCTATGTGTTGCACATCTACTTTGGTCATCCTGACAGTCAGTTATATACATTTGTTTGTATCAAGCTTGTATTGGATGCGTAGCATTTATCTGTGTGTATGTGTGTGTATGGGTGGCATGCCTGCTGGTGCCATCGGGGACTGACCCGGAGTGCCTGTGTGTAAGAGGATCCAGTTGAGCTGTGGTGACACTTACGCACACGCATACAGGGGCGTGCACATACACACAGGCAGGCAGATAGAGTGACCTGGTGCGAGCCCTGGCGCACAGCCGACTGTCACACAGGCGCTTCCTCCCACAGGAGGTTAAATTTAGGCTGAGTTGTATTCTTATACCACCAGCCAGTCACCTCGCTCGACAGACAGTCGGCCGGCCCATCAGTCAGTCAATTAGTCATCCACTGAATAGGCTGGAGGCATAACCTTCATCAGGGGCTCTGACAGAGATTAAATTTAGTCCGGGCACCTCAATTCATTAAATCAAACTAGTTCTGCTGTCATATGGAAAGGCCTCAAAGAAACGGCCCATTTCTGATCCAAGCCCAGTGAGAGAAAAGGCCTGTCTGCCGGCAATGTAATACCTAAGACACTATCATGGATATATATATTTTTTTGGAAACCAACTTCCAGCAGGCCAGAGCTCATCTCTGAACAGAGTACCCTCAGTCTCCCTCCGTTCTTTCTTTCCCTCTCTCACTCTCTCTCTTCTTCTGCATTCCTGCCTTGTTTGGGTTAGCAGGGAAAGGAAAGGGCTGCAGGATATGACCTCATGTCTTTGAGGAAAAGGCGAGCGGACAGGGAGGCAGCCGAGGCCTCATCTTGACGGAAAACAAACACTGGGGCACACCAACCAGAGAGAAGGGAGGGAGTAAAACGAGAGAGAGCGAGAGAAAATGGCTTGTTTTACTTCTACAAAGATATGGGTGTCCTTTCCAGCCAGGTGACCCCTACAGAGACGTTCTGAGGAGAAAATGTGCTCTTTCGTCTTTGTACATTTTTTTCACCTTCCTTGAACAGTAAGAGGAAAAAATGAAGAGGGAGAGAAGATGGCGGCTTTGGGTGGAGGGAGAGATGGTCGGCAGCTCTGCTCTGTTCTCTGTAATTTGGTGCTGCGTGTTAGCCAGCGAGTTGAGCAGAGCGGAGCTGGGCCGCTCTGTGCCGGGCCAGGATCTCTCATTACTCCCCACTTCCTCTCCTTGCGCAGCAGCCAAGCCGCCTCTTGGCAAGGGACTTAATTTTGGTTTTGGCCGTCCTCTGTTCCCCACCCTGTGTCATTATGCTGCACAAATCGAAAAAACAGCACGCAGAGACGGCGGAGGATGGAGAGAGGGGAAAAAGAGACAGGAGAGGGAAAGGGAGGAAAATGGGCCTTGCTCGCCTGTTTTCTCTGAAGATTCTCAGGGGTTGCAGCACGTTATATTGTTTTGTTCTTAGCTTAGCATCAAGATAACATTTACACTTGATAACATTTGCCTACCTTAGCATAGCCTGTCGATTCAAAGGTGGGCTATGCAGATTTGGCCCCAAGCCACTGCTGGAGGGAAGCCCAGAACAAGATGAACATTGTTTTGGTTTGCAGTCACTCTGTGGAAGTGAATTTTGACATTGCATCAATGTATGAAGATATAGACGGAAGAAAGAGTTTGAGTGAAGGCAAAAAAAAAAAGGAAGTGAAGGAGGACCCTTACACCCCATGGCCCCCTCAGCAGGATGACATGAAAATGGAAATAAGTGGAGACACATTCCAATAAACCCTCATGCATTTGTGTGCGTCAGATCTTAAGTGTGACACACTGCCTGGCTGCTGTCTCCACCCTCCTACCTTCTCATTTATGTTGTCACTTTGTCTTTTTGTGTAGTCAGACTGGAGGGGTTTGTGTGTCTTTTTATCTCAGTGACTGACTCAGCCCTGTCGTTGACTGTCGCAGACCATGGTGGTGCTGGCAAAACCAGACACACACATGCACACACACACACACACACACACACACACACACACACAAACACTCAAACATTCCCATATTCACATAAACATACAAAGGATACTAATTACTAATAACAGAGAAACGGCACAACAAAGGCTCAGCCTGCACACAACTGGCTCTGCTGGTTGTGTTCGACTTTGTTTGTTGGGCCAAACTCTTTAGTTCCCACAGTGTTTCAGTGGTATGACAACGCGGGCAATTGTTCCACTTGTCTGTCCATCTGCCCATAGCATTTGTTTTTGTGTGTACATGGTTTTGAGATGCAGAGCCTGCGGGTGATCTTCTGACTTGCAAAAGTGATTCGATGATCACTACGGCCTGTCTGGCACCTTGTATGCAAATAGCTGGTGTTTATTTGTCCTTACCCGGGCTGTAGGGGATGATGTGTGCGTAAGAGGGTCAGTGCAATGAAGTGTATGAATAATAACTTAGCAGTCGCATGATTGAAGCGTTAAAGGCGGGGTAGCGTTCAAACATTTAACATGACTTGGATACAGATGTATGATTCTTTCCTGATTAATTACAAACCCATCTTCTTTTATATCTCAGAATGAGAAAAACACCATTCCTGAGAGACATCCAGTCATGTGGATCGTGTAATTACAGCAGAAACTTCCACTCAGAGAAAATTATACTGTAGATGGGCGCATTAGGAAAACATGCGCCATTTTTCCTCCTTATCTTCTGCTGGTCGTGGCCGGATGGTTCATGTTGGAGATGGCGTGTCTGCAACTCATTCTCTCTATCTGTGTTTCTGCAAGGAGTCAGATCTGTAGATAGCAGAACTGTGCCACTCCCCTGTGTGGTTTTCCTGCCATCAGGGCTTATTTAGGTTTTGCTGAAATGGAGGAAGGCCTTAACATCTTCTTACATGGCTTACCACCCTAAAGAGGCACTTCCTGTGTCACCTAAACCAACTACCACCAGTGTGTTTCTCTATTTATCTACTGGGGTTCAACAATATTTCATTTCCTTTTCAAAATAGCTGTTGTGTTAATAGAAAAAATGAAGTGTATCTGGCACATTTTCTTGCTAATGTTACTGCCAGTATTTTCTGATTAGTGACTGAAACTGAAATGATTTTGAACATCAAAGTCTGTTTATGGGTCCACATGCCGTTGTATATGTGAAAAAGTTGCGTAAAGCTTTTCGTGGCCCAAGAGGGAGTTCCATGAACATTACTTGGGGCACTGTCAGTGGGGGCTGAGGATGTTAGAAAATGAAAAAAACCTGTCTTTTTTTTTTTTTTTTAAAGAAAGAAGTGAGCTCACCAGACATCTATAGCCCCCTCCCTGTCTCAGTTTGAAGCGAGCAGCTTGCAGCAGCAACCATCATAAACTTGGGTCTAAACTTACAAGGTTGTGGCGTTGATGTGACACGAGGACAGTCCCTTGGTCTTTGCTGGCTAACATGCAGTTGTGGAAATATTGTGTTAATGCTGGGACAGGCTTTAATTACAGTCCGAAACACACACGGTTGAGTCTGTACGCCAAAGCAGAGGCAACAAAGGGAATGCCTCCATGGTGACCCTTGACCTTTGGAATAGACTTTCCCCGGCTTGAGAGAGGGTGTTGACTTAGAAAATAAGGCACCGTGAAGAGCCCTTCCTTCCCCCCTTGAGCCGTTTCCTTCACGTCTTCCTCATTCCTCTCTTCAGCCACCTTTGTGTGTGTGTGTGTGTGTGTGTGTGTGTGTGTGTGTGTCTGATGACGACAGGATCATTACATGTCTGAGCAAAGAGCGGCGCACACACAGACACACATGCTGAGGCTTTGGGGGTCGATAAAAGACAGCTCTCAGGAGCCTCCTAAGTATTTACTAATGTTGATAGTGTTTTGTCCAGGCCTAAAATTGTATGTGTGCGTGTCTACATGCTCACATGTGTGTTCAGCAGCGTAGTCGTGCTGGACTGTGTTGACTTCTAAGAATAGTAGTGACCTGGTGTGTGGAGTCAGACGGAGGTAATGATTAACCTTTCCAGACTGTGTTTCTGGCCCTGAGAGAAGCACCCAGTCTGTCATTGCCCCTCCCCCCCATTCAGCCATCCCTCCTCCCTGCGACCAAGTCCAATTGTCTCAGCTAGCCTGGCGTCCACCCTTAAAGCAATGGGACTATTAAAATCCACAGGGGAGCTAGCAGTGAGTGTCTATTTGCCAGATACTCCCCCCTTTTGCAATGGTTTAAATAGCTTGTCTGCATTTATTTATGTTGGTGTATGTCTTTGAAGGGTGTCCCCTCTCAGAGCCTTATACCATGATCTGATCAGTCATTAAATGCCTAAAAACATGGATCCAATCTGCTGTTTTTGTTTACACTGTGTTGCTAATGGCTAACATCCACATTAGTTCTCGCCAGCTGCTTCCCTCTATTTCTTGCATTGCAGAAAATGCTTGTAAATGCCATTTATCATTACAATCATCCAGCATACAACATACAGCAGCTTAGGTTAGGATCTTTCTGCGACAATCTATCAACATTATATCTCCCCTCTTCGGGTGGAAGTTATGTGTTGACCCCCGTGGGACTAGCCAGAATGGGACAGACCGGCTGCACACGACTGACAGAGGCAGAGCAGAGCAGGGAGGGCTGGGCTGACAGATGGCCTCAGGCTGCCAGCTAGCCAGCTTATCTCCAGCAAGGAGAAGCCTGAGACACATGGGCTGAAAGGCCGCAGAGCAGACGAGCAGGTGGGGCGGCAGACAGATAGACGGACTAATGCTTCCATAGGCAGGCATCCAGTAAGCAGACAGACAGATGCACAGACAGACAGCTCTGTCAGAGTTTAGGGGCTGAAGATGATGGAAACGTTCCACTTCAACGTCTGACGAACTTGGCGCAGACAGTCTGACGACACTGTCGGACACGCACGCACACACCTATGCGAGAAGCACCTGAAATAGGGTCGGAGTGAAACACGAGGAGCTCAGCCAGCAGACACTTGACATGCACGCACGCAGAGGAAGACACAAACACACAATGTACTAAAAATTAAAATTCAGCTAAATGAGCCTTGCACTTGGAACGAGGTGTATTGATACAGGGCGGCTCACTTTAATGTGTGTGTGGTTCAGCTGCATTACTCATGAGGTGTAAGCTCATCTGCTGTCAGGACAAGCTGTGAACATACTCTTCACAGAGCTGTGCCCCGCAGATGGAGGAGTCTGTCTGTCATACTTTCTCTTGGCAGATGCACTGAACAGAACAAAGTTTGGTTTTGCTTACATGTTTGGTTTGTTATAGGTGTAATCCTGCAGGATTTTTTTGTCGCTGCCTCGAGGAACTCCCTCTCAGATTATTTTGCTGTCAGATTTTTTTGGTCAAGTGAGGAGGAATGGGAAGAATTTGGTGTAACTGCTTTCTCACTCAGAATGAAATACTGAACTTTGTACTCTTCTAAATTCATGTCAGAGTGACATCATCAGATATTTACTTTTGGAGACTTTGGGGCATTTGCCATCCTAACAGAGGAGACTAAATGGAGGATCTAGCGTTTTGTGGATTTGAACCCTCATAAGAGACTAAAAGTCAGATTATCTGGGATGATTATCGTCTGTCACTATCCTCTTTTCATGTGTCTTTGACAAGACAGGGCTTGCAACATAACATTTCCAAATTGAGGAATTTTAACTTTTACATGAGAAAAAGGGGTCTGAATAAAACATTGCTGCTGTACGAGTTCACCCTTTTCTGTTTCCCAGCATATTTCCCTCAGTTGTTACTCTCTCTCAATCCTTTGCTTTTATCTCTCCCTCTCTTTTCCCTCCTCTGCGGTTCTCACTTACCAACAGTCAGAGATTCTAAGAGGAGGAGAAGAGAGGAGAGGCGACGAGGGAGGGGAAGTGGGGCAGTTAGTGTAGTCCTGAATAGCAGGGTGTTTTCAGGCTGCAATGACAGGCTCAGACAGGCAGCCGCTCTAATGACCTCTGACGCCAGGCCCTGTCTCTCTCAGCAATAACAAACACACACACACACACACACACACACACACACACAGGGCCCCACAGGTGAGCTCCACCACCAGGCCCTCTGTCAGCTTTTAAGGAAGTTCAGAGTATCAGCCCTGGATGTTCCTGTACATACATCTAAAACAGAGACTCTAGTAAACAGCTTGAGATACAAAAAGACACTTTCTGTCTCTTGCCTCAAACGTAGATGCTCTCCCCCTCCATTCAGTTGAGGGTAGATAGTTGGGTACTTAGTTTCCCCTCAGCACCTCATGAGGACGGATTTACGATAAACTCCCCGAGGCTCAGCTCTGACCAACTTCAAAGAACACAGCCCCTCTTGTTTTACGAAAGGCATGCTTTCAGTATCCCCAGGCCCCCACCTCTCTGTTTCTGTCTCTCCTCTCCCAGTGTTGTCTTTTTCTTCCCTTTTTTCCTCCTTCTCCCTGTGTCTAATGAAAGCTAATGACAGGCCACGGTGAGTCCGCTTGGGCCGACAGAGATCCTGCTGCATTAACGTTGCATTTTGTCTCAGACGGGACCTTCCAAATTACCGGTTATATTCACAGCTACCACAGGATGAAACAGGGAGGGGGTGGGGGGGTTGAATGGGAGGATAAGGGCAACTGAAATGGCTCTGAGAGGGGCTCTGTTCATTTTTTTTCCCCTTCACATATATTTCCCCTCTTCAAGCTTTCTTAACCCTTGAATGTGTCTTTCATCGCGGCTGGATTTCAGTGCGTGCGTGGGTGTGGATGGGAATTGAGACAGTGAGGAGAGGAAGTATAAAAGACTGAGCAGCTGATAGAAGTTGCAGCAATTAGGTGATGACCTTAAAAGCACAAGAGACCCTTAAAAATCAGGAGAGGAAGCAAAGTTGCAAAAGTAACAGTCAAAATATGTGAAAAGCATTCCTTCTCAACCCCACCCCGCCCCCTCTTTCTTTCCTCTTGCGCTCTCTCTGTCTCCCTCTATTTCCCTTGCGCCTGACTGGCTCCTGCTTCTCTAGCTGGGAGTAGCTGTGAGCCAGATTTCTGTGGAATAGAGATATGAAGGGGGAGCGGGACGGCGCAGGAGGCACACTAAAGGGAGACAGGAGAGGGAAGAGGTGGGTTGGGGGAGGTGGAGGAAACTGGAGCATAGCCAATGCTACACTTCTTTACGCTCAGGGGAAACTTTAGACTGGAGAGGCGTCGCTTGTCAACGATTCAGACAGCAGGGTTGGACAGTTAACGGCCCGCCTCACTCGGCAGCAACACACCATATGCTCCGCCGTGGACGGGGATAGTTTATGTGACTGTGTGAAAGTCCCTCATCTTGTTGCTGTTGCTCAGTAACCGCGGGCTCATCTCTGTGAGACGCGTTCAGAGATAGTTTCCTCTGGCGCGGTGAAGGTGAAGCATGTTACTGTAGAGAGAGAGAGAGAGATGATCATGACGGTCGGTTGACGTCAGCACATTGTTGACCATGCTGCTACAAAAATACAGCAAGCCAGACAGAAGATAAGCATTTAATGCCCAGACAAATATTGTACTGCGTGTGGACACTTGTCTGCCAGTGTCTCTGAGTTGCTTCTCTTGTCTGAAGTCCAGGAATTCCAACATGGTCTTCCTGTACGGCAGAAATTGAGGATGACAGTCCAGCTTTGGCCCTCAACTAAAGTGCATTCTCCATTTCCCAAAACAGAGATAAGGAAGCAGTTGTGGAGCAACGTAGGAATCGTTTCGTAGTTGTTTAGAAGGCTGTATGTGATGAGATGTCCCTCATGGCAGCCTTCTACACTAACCCCAACAATCGTCTCTTTTTCCTTGGACTGTGTCTTTGTGCCATTGCTGTGTGCCCTTTATCAGGTCTAACCATATCCGTCTTTCTCTCTTGCCTCCTTCAGATTCCCTGGCATTGCAGGAGTCTGGCGAGCGGGCCCATTGGTGCGTGGTGGCATACTGGGAGGAGAAGACACGTGTCGGGCGCCTCTACTCAGTCCAGGAGCCCTCTCTGGACATCTTCTATGATCTACCTCAGGGGAACGGCTTCTGCCTGGGCCAACTCTGCTCCGACAACAAGTCCCAGCTGGTGCAGATGGTGCGGGCCAAGATCGGCTATGGCATCCAGCTGACGCGTGAGCCAGACGGGGTGTGGGTCTACAACCGCAGCTGCTACCCCATCTTCATTAAGTCGGCCACACTGGACAACCCGGACTCACGCACACTGCTGGTGCACAAGGTGTTCCCTGGTTTCTCCATTAAAGCTTTTGACTATGACAAGGCTGGCAGCCTGCAGAGGCCGAATGACCACGAGTTCACACAGCAGCCTCGCACCGGCTTCACAGTGCAGATAAGCTTTGTGAAAGGTTGGGGACAATGCTACACCAGACAGTTCATCAGTAGCTGCCCGTGCTGGTTGGAAGTCATCTTCAACACCCGATAGCAGCAGCCTTCCTCTTCTTCACCCTCCTGGCCTCTTCTGCCCCTTCACAAACAGACTACACCCACTTTTCCTTTTTTGTTTCATAGGTTCAAAGAGAGAGAAAAAAGTTTTAAAAGAAGAAGAAAGTATACAATTCTGATGGACTTTGTTTAATAAATGACGGAGATTTAATTAAATAAAATAAGAAGCGAAAAAATGTATTTTATGTTATATATAAATATATTATTAATTGTAAATATGAAGACGTTTTATATGCATCATTATTTATGTATTGTGCAATGTGTTGATGAGAAAAAGAAAATAAGATGCACTTTGCTTAATATAAATGCAAAACAAAGAAATGCCAAAATAAAAAAAAAAAAAGTACAAATAACCTCTATCGTTCAATCTTTGATTTACTCTTGGCTCTTTGGTGGTTTCATTCAGTTTTTGTTCAGGCATTCCATTTTGGTTTTGTGTCCAATCCAAATTGGACTGTTTGAATGGATCCACATGTCACTTCTCTGAAGCCCTTTTAATGTATTTTTGCAAGAACATTGTCTCTTCATTATAACTCAACAAAGGCTCAACTTTGTGTCACCGACGGACTTAAATGTCATGTAGTGGATCATAAAAGCATTTCCCAGTGAGACAACATGAGTCAGACGGTGACAGAGCCATAACTCACTGTCCCTGCTTTTACAGGCTCATTATGCCTTTTTTTTTTTTTCAGATTGTCTGTTTTTCCTGAGTTATTTTGGGATGAATGTCGCTCTTCCTCTCTGTCATTAATCAACTGACATCACAGCCGGGAAGCAGTAATGACAAAATTCAGGAACCAATAAAGTCAACAGAGGATCCAGCTTCCTGGAGGAGCTTCCTCATCATAATGGCTGATAAAAGAAAAGGCATGTAATGTATCAAACAATTGCACAAGGAATTCAGGGCCACACCTGCAAGAATGCACACACGCACTGGAAGATTACAACTTCACTTAGACATCTTGGATATTAGAGGATTGTATGCGATTAGAGATGAAGGCCTATTTATGAACCAATGTATTTCTAAAAACCAGACAAAACAAAATAGATTTCGTTCTAATAAACCCTTTCAGTGTGTGTGTGTGAGTGCGTGCGTGCGTGTGCGTATCTGTCTGAGCCCCGTCCTGTTGCTCGTCAGATGGGTGTCTGTGAAGAGGATTACTACTGTAAGCCTGCTTTACCCACACACACTGTCTCAAAGACCTACATTTACAAGACCCACTTTCCACGGCATCCCACCCCCATCCGTTGCTTTGTTCAGGAGCACTTTAAAAAACCTTGAATTTTAGTCAGAATATGAGAGAAAGAAAAAAACAGCACGTTCACCAGCAGAAGCAGGATTCAAAGAGTGTGTACATTTTGTGCGTCTTTGCTGTCTTTTTAGTTATTATAAGAGGTGAGTAGAAAATCATTTGAAGGTTTCTTTGTACCCGAAGAATAAATATTAACTGCCGCAATTCAGATTTTTCAATGATGCATAGTTTATTTTCACATGTTAATCCAGAAGATAGATTTTTCTGCACAGATATATTGGGCAGCCAATGTTGGAGGTTTCCGTAATATCTCACCTTGATTTCACTCCTAGGGACCAAATTTACAGATTGCCCCTGTTTTAAGAATGAATCTGTCCAGAACACAACTTACAGGCTGTTGCAAATTCTAAGAAGGGAAAATTACCAACCATAATAAAGATAAATTATCATAAACACAAATACATTTTGCCAGGTAGGGGGTAGCACATGGTTCCTTGATGTGATGCTCTTTAAACACATGGCCGTCTCCACACACCCCCAACAGTAATCCATAACCCTGCTAATACAACTAAAGAGGCTCTAACCTTTGTGTGTATGAGGGAGATGAACGGCCTCATATCTGCGACTCCCCTCAGACAGATTCTGCCTGGAAGTAATTCCATTAAATCTATTACAGATTTCAGCAGCAGCTCTAGACAGCATGTAGATGTACCGTACATTACACATGTAAGCTGCTTGTCTGAACACCTTCCAAGAAGGAATCGTTTGCTGTTTGCAGTCGTATAAATGCAAAACTGTTGAAATGTAACAATTTTTACACTAAGAAATAAAGTGGGAAGGAAATCTTCATTGTGTTGGGAAATAATTGTAATTTACTTCAAGTATTTATATTTCACTTTATACTTCTAAAGCACTGGAGGCAAACATGATGCTTTTTACTGCATTGCATTTATCTGGTTGTTCTTCCACCATTTTTTTAAGATGAGTCTCTTAAAGTTGGTGAAACGGCGCCCCTCTGGACTGTAGTAGTTGCTCCATGTCAGTCAGTGTGAGTGGTAGAAAAGGGGAACAACCACCTTTAAAGTCTAGGTGATGCTAAGGTGAAGTACACAGCTGTGGATGATCACAGACTGATTGTGAAGTCGGTGAAATGAGCTCAGTCACTCAGCTTTCACCAAAGCTATGAAAACTTAGCTGGTTTTTGGTTGTTTCTATGAGATATTTTGTTTTTTAAGACTGTTTATCAGACAAAGACAAAAAAAACAAAAAAAAACTAACAAAAAACGAGACTAGGAGTAGAGGAAAAATTGAATGGGCATCAAGGGATGCATCTATTATCTGGATAATTTCCACTTCTCTTCCACTATGGCCAGGAAAATGGATTTCAACCTCAGGTAGGCCTAAGCATTGGGGGGAATGGATGTTACGGAGATTTTCCTGGTTAAATGCAGCGTCCTCAGGCTTTGCTTTCCCTGAACAGTCAATCTACTGTCTGTCTCAGCAGAGGAACTTTGCATTTATTGGTTTTTCAGTCACCTGTTGGCAGTTTGTGGTTGTTGGAATTGTGTCACGGCAAAGTTTATTTGAATAAGGAACTGGCATGCTATATGGAGGTTAAAAGAACAACATGTGTGACGTTGTTGAGTCATTTGTGTCGTTTGCTTCCCCAGTGTTTGTTCTTTCCTTTAAAGATGGCCTGTCTTTAGAGATGGAATGATTAGTGGATTCATTTATCACTGAGGTTAATCAAAGCTTTCTGTCAAATGCAAAAATGCTGACTACTTACTGGCTCCATCTTCTTAAATCAGAAACCTAGTCAATAATGAAAGTAATTAATCTTGTATATTTCCTATAATTGCCAGATTAAGCTGTCCATGCATATTGATTTTGCAAAAGATCAGGATGTGGCCATCACATTTTGCAGATGCCCAACCTGTCTCATTGAAACTGCTCATTTTGTCAATGAAACTGGCCAAAATCAAAAGGTGTTTATTTTCTATCACAGAGGACCGACAAATTCAATATATCTGAGCTCTCGGATCCAGTGAACTGGTTTTTCAAACTGCTGCAGAGTAATTCTCAGTGACATGACAAATCCTTTCAGTTCTTCATATATGTGTGTGTGTGTGTGTGTACACACACATTCTTCCTATATCTACTCGCGTTTCCTTTTCAGAGACTTTAGTGTAAATTCAATTTTTTATTTAATAGAAAAGATGAAGCTTCAGCAGCCGGAGTAGAGAAATCGAGCAGGTACCTTCCAGTTAAGACCCTGAAGCTCACCACAACAGATTGAGCCGCTGACAGAAGACATGCGTGAGGTTTTGTTTATACAATGCTGCCTGTGTAGGTGGATTTGGCGTGTGTGGTCTGTGTGCTCATACAATCTGAACCGCACACAGAAGTCCACAAGACACTTGTGTAAAGCATCGCTGAGATAAGTATACGGATGCTTTACAGTTTAGTAAAGTCTGTCCATTCATACGTACACTCACAATGCTTTTTAGTGCCTGTCTGTTTATCCTGTCATATCTGTGACATGTCATTGTCACATGTCACTGTGAAATGTCTTCCTCTGGTAATAGGGATGGTGTAAACAACCTTATTTATAGAGATGTATTCCACACAATGTGCAAATAAATTACCACAATACATATCTCTTTGGATTGATCAGAACAGGACAACATTGTGTAAACAGCTACTCCCTCATTTAAAGGAATCCATCTGTCAGCGTCTCCTGATCTGTTTATCATAGTGTGTCTAAATGCCATTTACCTGCATATTTAACGATAGCTAAGAATCAAACCAGTATGTGGTTTGCCCGTTTGTGTCACACCCATGTAGGCTATAGGAGGTCAGCCACTTCCTATGTGCATGTTTTTATGCACATTTGTATGGGTGTGTATGTGTGAGTGTGTGTGTATATAAACCTGGGGGGTTGGGAGGATGAATGTGGTTGTGGTGTGTAGGTGTGGCCATACAAGCCTGTCTAGGTCGAATTAGTGGGGTTGGTTTGGGCTGGTCTGTGTGCGAATGTGCCTTGACCTTTTTACTTTGGGAGTAATAATTTTTTTCTAATTAGAATCTAACACAATGTTGAGTCTGATGCAGACATCTGCTTGATTGGAAAATATTTTAGATTTGTGTTGAAAGGGAGTCATCTTAAACTGCATTACTGTGGCGATATGCTGCATATAGATCCAAAGATCCTGAATGCTTTGACCTTGCATCTGTGCGCTGTGTGTCACACATTATTTGGTCTGCATGTGTGTAATCGTGCATTTCTGCACACGTGCCTCGATGCACACGGAGATGCAACACAAAGTCCTCATCTGTGCCGGTAGACACAAAGCCAGCACCCCATCCCCCTCTTCCTCTTTTCTGGGAGCAGAGGGGTGATAAGACCGTCTATGTGTGCCTCTCCCAGCAGCAGTGGGGGCAGGGGCCTACAGTGGGAGGTTATGGAGCTGGCGGGGTGGGGACAGTCTAGCCGTGTTTACAGCCTGGATGTGTCGGTTGGGGGTTTAAAGACAGAGACAGTCACTTCTGGCATTCTTATGCTTATTTGGCTCCAGTATGGCCTGCAGTCATGTTTTCTGTAATCTCAGTGAATTACTGGAAATATCACACACAAACCCAGTGGCTGAAGTGTGTTTGCACAAAGTATACATTTTAGAAGACTGTGCTGCAACAAAAACCAAACTTATGTCAGTCAGTTAAGAACTGCATTGCGTGTAATTAAGATTGTGATGTTTTGCTAGCAATTGTAACCAAAAGTAGCTCAGAGGAACAAGTACATAGCTGACAATCATAAGAAAAATCATTTGAGCACAGCACTTCTCGTGTGATGGATTTCAAGCCAATATTGATCATTTTCTGGGAACAGACAAGACAGCTTTTCTGTGCACATTTTAATTAGTGCAAGTTTATATTCCACAGCTTTTTTTTTTCTTTTTTCTCCGTGCCAACTAATAATGGCATAACATGTGTTTGAGTGTCAAAAGACAAGGATGCTTCATCTCTGTCAAAGTTTCTGAAGGAAGGCTTTAGAACCTAAAGGTAGTCTATCTGCTCTCTGCAGTCTTTTACTTACTGCACAACATTGACATTTGATCAATAAGAAATAAATCCATCAGTTAAAAGAAAAAAAAGAATCGGAAAGCTAAGTGAGAAATGGCAAGATAATTGAAAGAGAAGGAGGCACCTCATTAAATCTGAAGGCTTCTGCATCTAATATCATCGCCATCATCATCAAACAGATTAAATATTTACTGCAAGCATCAATTTGCACTGGCACTTTGTAAACAGAATTGTCAGTTGTGCTGTGAGTTTCTGTTGACAGCTGAAGTGTTTGATAAAATGGAGTATCGCCGTCGGTAATGAATTTACTCTCTGCACTCAGTACGTCAGCAATTGTTTTGATGGTTCCAAACATTTGGACTGATGTGAGCAGAATTTCTTCCATTATTGGGTTTAGTGAGAAGAGGCACTCTCCTTTCTTTTCTGTATGAAAACCAACTTTAGATCAATTAATAGCTTGCTTTAAAAAAAAAAAAAAAAAAAAAAAAGGGTTAGACATGGTTGTCATGGTTGCTGTGATTTTTTTATTTATTTATTTATTTATTTTTTCAGTAGGACAGCAGCACCAGATTTCCAGCCAAACGATTACCTTCCCTAACAATGACTGCTGATTTTTTTTTTTTTTTTTTTTTTTTTTTTTTTTCTCCAATTAATCTATTGGTTCAGCAAATGTAAAAGTAAAAATAAATAAAAAGACCTAACCAAAAATCCAATTCTAAAGGCTGAGGGAGGTGACTCTCTGAATTGCTCGTTCTCTACAACTTTCAGTCAGAAGATTCAGAATAATTGACAGATGGACAGAAATTCCTGTTCTCTTTAAGCTTCCTCTTGGTGTTTGAGTGTTTGAGCTTGCAGCTGTAACAAAACTGGGTGATTCAAATGGTTGTTTTGTGATTGATTTGTGAATGATTGACAGCTTTATACCACAGACCCTAGTTCCTCTCTGAAAGAAATAAGTTCTCTTTATTTTTCATAAATTTCACCCCTGAGAGCTTGTGCTATATCTAAATATCAGTGTTAATTTAGCATTTGCAGCTCTTTTTTTTTTTTTTTTTTTTTTTTTTTGGGCCATGTTCAGTCTTTCACAATATTGACTTGAGGTGCTAAATTCATGTTTGCCAGAGCACAGGTCCCGTCCTACTCAATAATTTGTAATTTACTTGAGCAATTTTTAGTTTTATCTAAAACTGCTGGATGAAAGAGAATAAATGTTGATTTTGAGTGAAGATTTTTTTTTTTTGGCAATACTTCAGCCAAAATACAGGTTTCATAGCGTGTTTGGATGAAAAGATGATTATTTGGACGTCTGCACTCTTACATAGATAACCTTATTTCTGTATGGCCCCCAACACCACCCTGTGCACATCACATCACGTTAAATCATAATATGCAGCCCCCCTCTGATGCCCCTTCACTAGTATGTACGTATTATTACTGTGATAAATCAAAAGAAATGTCAGTGAACACACAGAATATACCCAATGAAATATGATTGATGGGTGTAATATAAGCATGAGACAAGCTTGAGATGACTGCAATATCCTCTCCTTTTTCTTTTTCAATTACGTTACATAAGAAGAGCCATTTCCTTGCCTGCGCCTTGATTATGTATTGCTGTCTCCTGTACTATAGGGCCCTCTTCCCACAGGCCAGCTACCAACACACAAACACACACGCACTCAATGTAGATGTCAGACTTGCTGACGGAGAGCTGACTTTAATAAAGCAACGTGAAATTCGTTGTCAATGGAAGGACACAGCGTGTGGCGCCGAACTCTCCTGGATACAAAGCTGCAGGCCTCACAATGCACACGAGTGGCGTGTGCCAGAGTTGCCACTCTCCCATTCACGTTCAAAAGCAGACAGATGTGTGTACAAACACTGACGATAGTCTGCAAAAGTACCCAACGTCCTGTTGCAGTATCACAGAAGGACTGCGTAACATGTGGCCCGCGAACAGTTGGGCGTCTAGCCGTCCGCCTGTAACGGCATTCCTTCCAGCAGGAGGGTAACAGACGAGGCTGAGAGCGAAAACCACCACATTACCGCTGCTCCCCTCACAGTTTAGTGTGAGGTGACAAACGCCTCCATGCGGATTACAGCATTTCTGGCATTTTACAACCCGGTTAGCACTACAGCGACAACACAAACCTCAGCCACAGTCAGAGTTGTTGTGTTGGATTTCTCCATTGGGAAGGAGTTTGTGATAGGGAAGAAGGGGAAACCTGAAGATGTGGGGATGATGAATGTTTTGAGTGCAACACTTGACTTGAGATCTGTAGGGTTCGCTGGCCCTTGCGTCATGTGCTGACCTGTGTGTAGCGCTGAGTTTGTAGGATTCCTGTGTGGATTGGAGTAAATGAATGCTGCGGAATGTGAGTGGAGGGTAATGACGGCAGGCCTATAGGAGTAACCAGATACCGACTGCCAGACTTCAGAGGAGCGGGAATCCTCCTCACTGACACACCATCTCCAGCAGGAGACACTTTGGCGGGGACCTCCAGACCTCAGTTGTGAGAAGCTGGACTAAATCGGATTTGCTGCTTTTATTTGTCTCATAACAGCAAACTGAATATGTATTTGGTCTGTGGATCAGGCCAGACACAGATTTGGTCCTCAGTAAATTGTGATCGGTATTCATGATTTTCTGATGTTTGAATCTATAAAAAAACAGCAGATTAAGAGTTATAAAAAGGGCTATCTCTCACTCTTGCTCTACAAATTACATGGTGATAAGGGCAAAAGCTTGAACAAACATTTTTCTTTATCACAATATCTCTTCATAGATTAACACTTTGCATCTTTTGCAAGGAGAACGTCAGATATGAAGAGAAGTTATAAAGTGTCACATCTCCAACGAGGTTATTATTTAGGTTTCTTTGTTTGGAAAGGTGGCGTGTGTGTCAACCTGTGGTGAAAATCGCCGGCTTTCCTTATGTGAAGTAAATGATGGAAATAGTAAAACAAACTTTGTCTTGTCTTGCGTTTGTTTCTGAAGCTAAAAGTGGGTTTTTCAGAGGGACTCTTATTTTAGCTGAACCTTCTTTGCTTCACCAGAGGTGCTATCAAGAGATTTGACTGGGAACATAATTATTTGCATGAATATTTATACCAAAGCATCGCATGAGTGTGAATAAAGTCATCTATTAAGAGATGGATTCACTTGTTCCTGTTTTCAGTCAGATGAAAATCTGGTTTCGATCGGTTTATATCGCACTTTTCCCAAAAGCAAAACATATGTAAATTCAAAAAATGTGCTCCACTGAGCCCTGCGTTGTAATCGTAGGAAAGATCATTTCCATAACTAGATAAAAGAAAATAAAGCTTAATTAAATTTTTTTTTTTTTTTTATTTCAGTGGCATCCTTTTTATTTTTTTTTTTTCCCCCCAATTTCCCAAAAGCACAGAGAGCAACACATCACCATTAATGAAACAGAAATGGGCCACATGACTTTATGAAACATGTTACTCCTGATTACCTGTTGGCACCTCTCCTCCAGAGAAAGTGTGCACTGATCAGCCATAACAATATGACATGCCTAATATTGTGTCAGCTCTCCTTTTGCTGCCAAAGCAGCTGCGACCTGTGGAGAAGTCAACACCTTAAACTCGACTCAAACCATTGCTGACCCCATTTTGACAAAGTGTCAGAACACATTTTTCTGCTGGAAAACTGAACTGCCACTGGGAATACTGTGGCCCGCATCAGTGTTTAGGAAGGTGCTACATGTCCAAGTAATGCAAGTGGCAGGACCCAAAAAAAAACACCGGCCAAAGAATCACACGGCCTCTTCCAGCTTGAGGAAGTCCACCTGCGCTGGTGCCAGGCTTTCCCCGCCACACCCACATCAGACCAGGCGCCCTTCTTCCGTCTCTTTGGATTGGAGGTTTGATGCTCAGTGCCCGCTGTAGGAGCTTTTGGTGGTGACAGGGGTCGGTCATGGCTGATATTTCTTTGGCTTGGAGCAAACAGCAAGTATTTGCACTTTAATACATGAGGCTCATTCTAGGCTGGAGATGGTGTACACTTCAATACAAGTACACACACATGCAGAAACAGAGACACAGACACACACACACAATACAAAGGAAATGGGTGATCTTTATCATACTTTCTGGATCAGACTGTGACCCTGCTGTCTTCCTCCTCAAAACATCCTGTTTGACCAGAGACAGAAAGCGAGGGAGAAAGAGACAAGATGGGATAGATGTTATTTAATCGCACAGAAAAACAAAATCCAGCTAAACACCAGAAATAGTACGAGTACGAGCTCTAATTGCAGGGGAATATACTGTCCTTCCTGTTGTCTATGCATCACCTAATTAGCTGTTTAAAAAAAAAAAAAAAAAAAACATGTTTAATGTGCATTTGCTGACTTTCACAACTCAGTTTCTTATTTAGTCTATCGATGGTTGATTATGGCAACAAAACAAGAACTGAATGACCAATGTCATGTCTGATTTTATACAGTCGATATAAGAAAACTGAATAATTTTCAATTCATCTTCAGTGGCAATTTAGAGCAACTCACTTTTGTGCCAGTTAAACAACCTCAGGGGGGATCAACCAAGCATCATCACTAATAGACTGACATCCCCTTCAAATAAAATTATAAATATAGAGGGAGCATCTCAGGAAAAAAAAATCTTCATAAAGAACTATTCCCTGAGGGCAAAAAAATGCGTCTAGTGTCTGACAAGAGCAAGAAGATACTCAGCACAAAAAAGATCTGTATGCGTCATACAGTGTGCGCATTTGGGTGTGTGCCGTGACGCACACAGTGTAGTTTGGACTCCCTTCTGCTCCCTCGTACAGTAAACCCTGGGGCCTTGTTATATGAATAGCCAGATCAAAGAAATAGTGCTGATCCAGGAGGAGGAGAAAGATAAAGAAGATCCAAAGAGTCAGAGGAAGAATGAACATCCTGCAGTGAGTGCAGGGACGCCACTAAGTTCTGCTTTTATTCTAATTATCTTCTCCCACAACGGCAGAAGTTGCAGCACAGAGATTGCTGTCTATTCGTTTTTGCAGCTCAAAAACGGGCCCTCTCTCCTGCTACTGACTCAGCCGTCATCTGCTTGATGCTGGCCTTAGTTTCTATACCAGCCTCAGTATGGTTTTCTGGCCATAAAGCAGTCTTTGTTTCCGGATTTCTGTCCCCGCCCTGCTACATTAGAGTTGAAATTTCTTTTGTGGCACTAGCAGCATTGACAGAAAATAATATGAGGTAGTAATAAAAGAATAATAAAAAAGGATCTTTTGACTAGAGCAGGTCTCATTTATGAAACGGTACCATTCTGGTTAGTTTTTTTTTTTTTCTTTCTTTTCATTTCTTCTCTTTTTCCATCCAGTTAACAGGCTGGCAAGTCTCTTTAACTCTGTTTCATGTCTTTTTGAGTTAGTCAGCAAATATCTCTGGTGGCTTGTGTTACGTATTTTGCATCCAGAGGAAATAAATTCCTGAGAAGCAAATTGCAGCTGTGACCAAATTAAAGACTGGAAAAATGATGGAACAGTCACTGATTCAACTTGCCAGTCTCTCTCACATGCAGGCAGAATCAATTTCTCTGGCTGCGATAGAAACTACATGTACAACTACAAGTTTTTAATTTTTGACTTTTGAATATTTGCCTTTCATTGGACTTGTAGCTTCCTTTAAAGTTTCCTAACATGGTCACTCTGCAGCGTTTTCTTTTTAAACTGGTTGTTGGAAAAGGGAAGGCCATACCATGTTCAGGTTGATGAAGTGGTTCCTGCAATTTGGGTGAAGGGACCACACACACAAAGCTATTATGTCGCCATCTTTAAAACTACAGACTGGAGGATACTGAGGGGGATATGAAACATCTATATCTCCTCCACTAACCAGAACATGATTTTCCACCTTACTTAAAGCATTGTAGAACAACTAACACGGCTCTATTTTTTTTATTTTTTTTTTATGTGCTTTATTACTATTAATTTCTTTTATTTTGCATGTTCAAGATGAACTATAAAAAAGTTTGAAGTTTTGGTCATTACAATACTGATGCAGTGTTTTCACATCACTATATGGCATCATTGTGGCTGAGGTGAGGTCTGCAGAGATGATATTGCCCAATGGAAAACCTAAAAAACCAAAAAAAAAAAAACCAAAAACAGCAGATTCGGTACCATTCAGTGGAAAAGGGCTTATTAGTCAGCCATTATTTATTTCATTTAATAAATGCTTTCAGCAGTGAATCTTTCAGTGACATTTGAAGAGGCACTCCATAGACCACTACCACCAAAAAAAAAAAAAAAAAAAAAAAGCTGTCAGTGTTGTCCACTGTCACCTCTCTCTCTGCATTTCTACTTTTCCTCCAACAACAACTTCACCCTTCTCTCCTCCACCTCCCCTCATGACTCCTTTCTCTCTTGAGTGGCCTCTTCCTGTTGCCCTTTTCTAAGCATGAGCCAACAATGCTGACGTACTTCCATGTCGTACTGGGCGGGCTGTACTCTCCAAACAAACACGCTGAAGCCAATAGAGCCACCCTGGCAGAAATGAGATCAAGATAACAAAGAAAAAATACCACCAAGAAATATTGTTTGTTAAAATGAAATGGCAGAGAGGAAGAAAATCCTGAGACAATGTGAATTTTAGTTGAGCAGACTGTAGGTCTAGATCATTTGGCAGATGTTAGGCGTGCTGTCAGCAGAATATAGTCGTAAATGGCAGGAGAATAACGCCAGCTTCCTGCTTCAGGTTCTCTATCAATGTTCTTTAAGTTGCATCTCAGTCAGAATTTAATTTTGTTTTGAGTCAATAGAATACCGGAAAATTCTGCTGGTTAGATTTTAGTCAGGATTTGAAAATCATTATTCTCTCTGATAATTACTCAACATAAACTGCCACTGAGTTTGTGAAGTTGCTGCGTTTAAAAAGTTTCCTCAAATTTAATTTTTTTTTTTTTTTTATTTATTTTTAACCTTACATTTGAACAGCACCTCACTCCAGATTTCCTCGGTCGCGCTTGATGGAGCTAATCATATGTGAGAAAACCCGGTGCTCTTACATCTTAAACCATTTTCTCTCTCTATTACACATCACTCTTTGGTTTGTGCAGCGATGCCTGATATTGAATGGTACTGAATGAAACATTGGAGGGAGAGCTCATGCCGACGTGAGGCTGATGCTGGCTCTCATCCAGTACCTGCCATCATTCATCTGAGCAACGGGGGTTATTGAAAACAATCAGAGACTGAGAGAGAGTGTGCTGACAAGCTTTATACTCGTGATGATGTGTAGGCCTCCGTCTGCAAAAAGCCCAAGAAAATGTTTTTCATTCCGCCTTTCTACCACCGTTACTTACCGCAATCTTTTGCGCAACAGGGAATTAGACATTTTTATGTGAAAGCCAAATAAGATAAATATATGTGTAGACTGTGAAAAGCCAAGCCTTAACAAAATCAAACCAGATTTTACAGCAAATGGAGCTACTGAAATGTATTCATATAGGGAATAATAAAGCCTCGAGATGGCTGGATAATTTTTGTTTTACAGAAAACTTCAACAGTAAAGCTTCATTCATTCATATTTTCCTTACCTCAGTTAAATAAGTCCCTCTACTTGATGTGGATCTTCCGTGTCAAGTGGTAAAGCAACAGAGATAAATATTGAGGTTTGGAGTTGTTAGAGCTCACCTTTGACTCCTCCACTCTGTGAGCTAGGCTAGGCTAAACATGTCTCAGGCCTATTACTGAACCGAACGCACAGAGATGAAATTGATATTGATCCACTCTCCCTCCTGACTCCCAGCGTGATGGCAAACAAGCAGAGTGCTGTCGGAGTATTCCTCCAAGAGAAGCCGTTTCACAGACGCAAATAAATAACTTCACTTTTCACTCGAAGAATAAGTGAAAATAATGAGTCCCATTAAATGTGTCAGCTCACGTGACAATTTGCAATGGCAGAGTGTGATCTTAGTTTGTGTCCGTGTCACAGATACTGGACTCATTGCAGAAGTGTTATTGTGCAGGTGATGAAAAGTCTTTGTTTTGAGAAATGTGAATGCAGTCGCTGACCTTAATGTGGGTGGAGGAGCTGGTTTCCTATCACTGATGGGCATTATTGTAAAAAAAGACTTTTGTTTGCTCACTATTTTAGCATTGAAATATATATAAAATAAAAAGACATAATTCTGAGATGTATTCCGTCTAATTCAGCCGTGCCCCGTATTCATACCTACAGATCAGAGCTGCAGCATATAGTCGATTGAGACAGACTTCATATGCCAGAAGGGAATCCACATTAACACTGAGATGAATTGATAATGAATCATTGACCGGTGTGACTCTTTCTTGTTTCTCTTTAGCCCAAAGCTCTCGGGTGTTTACGTAAATCAGCTCAATAGAACTTACACAAATTGGTTTTCGTGTTCTGGGTTGGACTGTTTTTCTCAAAAGTAAAATCATGAAAAATTAAAAAGCCGTTGATTCAGCCTTTCAGGGGTGATCACCCCTGTGCATCAGCAGACACACCTCATTGCTGCCATGTTTCAGTCTGTATGGAGAGGTGGTCACACCTGTAGTTCAGCTGCGGCCATAGAAACAGACAGGCTATAGGATAGTCATCTCATAAACACACAATCCACATAATCTTGGTGCTGTTTTCTTAATTAAAACTGTCTATAATCCCACAGGACTTTCTCTGTCACCTGTGGGCAGTGGAGAAAAAAAACTGGGGCAGGAGAAGTCGGCAGTGGGCAGCAGAAAAGGTGGTGTGAAATTAGTAACGGACAGACACACCCGAAGTCAGTGACATCTTAACTTTAACAGAAGAGGAAGACACGGTACGATTAGTAACATTGATGAGAATTCAGGAAATTTACAGGACTACTGTTGGCATGAGTGAGTTTCACTTTCTCACACACACACACACACACACACACACACACACACACACACACACACACACACACACACACACACACACACACGCGCACGCACACCAAATCCTGTTCATGTAATGAAATCCCCTTGTGTTAGCAGAGAATTCATCCAGGGGTCCAGGGTCTATCTGGGCAATGTGAAGCCTTATCAAATATTTGGCGACACACCAGACAGAGCTCCTTTGATTCCTGTGACCATAATGGAGAGCTGAAGGGAAGAAAGGAAAAAAAAAACAGTTGGATGGATCAAGGGATGTGCAGGGACCGCCAAATGGGAAACAAAGCCAAAAAAAGACAGCGTTTTCATTCTCCCCACCTACGTACACCAGCCCCTCGGGGGCTCTGAATCAGAAGTTGTGATAGTGATTAGAGTGGTAAACACACACACACACACACACACACACACACACACACACACACACACACACACACAGTCCCATCAGACATTAAAATAAAACATGGACTGACATCCATTAGAGCAGTAACACACTCCTGTCGTCATACTGTGCCGGACAAAAAAAAAACAAACACATATTTGGCAAAGCAAATGACACAGCACCAAAATATTCAGCATTGATATGAGTTTGTGTAATGATCAGATGTCCTGTGTGTAGATGTGAAATATTATTTGGACACAGCAGCGAGCAGCCTTTGAGTTTAGACACTGAGGTTGGAAAAATACACCCATTAAGCTCAGATACAAATAATAAAATAAGAATAATCATTTTGCTAATTGTTAAAGCCGTGTAGATAACATTTAGTCAGAAGCTTCTTATTCTTAGTCCGTGCTTTCTCCGAGTCAAAGGACAAACGTTGCCAGTGGATAAAAAGTTGTATCAGTTGTAACAAATTACTGTTAATTCTGCAAGTCAATTGATGACAAGCATAACTGAAACTTGGCTGCTATTGGTGTCTGGTCTCAGCACATCATCAATCCTTGTCTTTAGGAAGAAGCTGTAACTGCCCTGAACTATCACCGGGGAATTCAGGGTTAGTTTGCTTGTTGTTGTTGTGTTTTTAGTTTTTTTTTTTTTGGTAATGCAATGGCTGTTTGTTTAGGCTTGGCATAGTAGCATATTGACATTAGAGAAGTCAGATGTGCTGAGTGTAGTTGATTAAGTATGTATTCAGAGTTGTGGATGTTTATAACCTTCACCGTTTACAATTGAAAATGTTTATTGTCCATGTTCTCCAAATGTAGTGTAAACAACAACATGACAAATCATAAGTTGTTTAGTTTGAAGTTGGCTGTTTGTTTGTTAATCCTCCCTCCAAAAAAAAACCCCAAAAAAACTTCTGAAGTGTATTTACATAAACTAGAATAATTTTAGATGATCTTAGGTCTGAGTCAATGCCTGAATATGCAGAAACTAAACCAGAAAGGACATCAGAGAGGGGGATACAGCGCTGTTGTTGCTAAGCAACTACATTCCTCAAAGTCCGTGGAATTTGAACAGTGGACAGGATCGAATTTTCCGGGTAAGCATCTCAACATTGCCCTCTTCTTAGGTGCCCTGAAACGTGTGTGTGTCCGTGTGTGTGTGTCTGTGTGTGTCTGTGTGTCCCTGTGGCCCTGTGCAGCCTTGTGAGGTAGAGGAGGCCATACGTCTGTTTGTCCGTCTCTGTTATCGGTTGGCGTGACGATGAAGAGCAGACGACTTGTCACAGTCACCATTTCATAAAAGTGAACTCCTCATTATGTCGGACGCAGAATGATTGTCCCTCTGTCCTGAACTCTGAAGTCTTAACCCGCGTCACTTGGTGAGCGGAAGGAAGACATCACTCCACCTTGATGACACCTAAACAGGATAAAAGTATGTTTGGGACACTGGCTATGAATCAGTAGGAAGCGATGTATGTATACGTTCATGTGAACCTTTTTAATTAGTTCGTTTCGCCTTCCACGCTTGTTTGTTTACCCTCTTCAACACTTTGATATTTCCCCTATTAACCCCAGTGTTTAGTGTCACAACAATGAGCTGCGAGAAATTCCCTCAGGAGAACTGCACAATGTGGACTTCTGGAAAACATGACTGATGGCTCAAAGCAAATCCTCATGTATTAGATGATATGACGGAGCGATAGCCCTCATACACCTGATCTGAACGGATCTCAAAGTGAAATAAAGAAACAGTTTAGGTTGTTTAACCTTTCCAGCCTTTATTACAGAACTACATAACCAGTGGAGGGAAATCAAACGGTTTGAACAATCAGACAATTCACATTCATTCTGTTGTAGTTCACCTCTACTTCTCCTTTTTTCTCAGTGCATAGTCGTGTAAAGCCCGCTTTCATCTTGTGATAATACAGGTCAGAAACACAGCCTCTCTAGTGGATACGATTCTGCGTCCTACCAGCTGAGCCACACACAAATCCCCCAGACCATTTACTGTGGCATGCTGAACTCTTACTGAACCATAGTTAGTGGAGCTGAAAAGCACATCCAGTTCACAACATTGATTTCACTCACCCAGTCATTTAGCCAGCCAGTCAGTCATCCAGCCATCCAGTCGTCGTCTTTTTTTTTTTTTTTTTAGGGAGGGGGCATTTCAGATGGTGTTTGGGTGTGAGTGGGCATTAGGGATGAGATTTGAAGATTACCAAGGACCAGAAAGCTGCCTTGGGGCTTCATGTGATTTTCATCTGAACTGCTGCTATCCCTGCTGCATTAGTGTTGGAAAGATGTGGTGTGTGTCAGTCTCTCTCTCTCTCTCTCTCTCTCTCGCTCTCTCCCTCTCTCTCTCTCTCTTTTATTCGCTTAGTGGTTCAGACATTGAAAAACATGACTGCAGGGGCTTGCATTGATATCTAGGTTTTCTCTTTTCTGATACTCAACCATTTGTGGATTGTGTGGCTATGACACACATCACATCTCGCTTTCCTTTGCCCGTCCTGTGCTTCCCCCTCAGTGTGTCTGCGTTGAACTCACTGGGGGACGTAGCTGGGTATTGCTGGCCCAGAACAGGACATCTGGCCTAATTATTCATCCTGCTAATACCTTCAGCTGGCCTGGGAGAGTACAGTAGTAGACTACAGTGGAGCTCTGTGTGGTGGGGAGAGGTTTAGTCTACGGTGACGACTGCACTGCAGTTCAGAGGCTCCAGCTTCTCCTCCTCGGTTTGTTATGTTGCAGTGCCAGTTAATAAAGGTGTGGCATCATGAAGCATATCATTGTGATTATAGAGTTGTGTATATGGGTGTGTGTAGCAGCCAGTCTGGTCTTTTGTTTGCGTGTTAGTCACTGCAACATAAACACATGGTCAACTAATTACAATGGTGGTAAAATTCTATTAAGATACTGGAAACAAAACACACAATTATTTACATCCTGACATGGATCTTTCCATTTGTGTGCGTTTTGTTGTTTGTTGGTTTTTTTTTTTGTTTTTTTTTTTTTCCCATGTCCTTCAGTGACTTATTGTGTTTTTCATGGACACTTATTGTTGGTTGTTCATTCAGGGCTGTGTGATGTGTAAAAATTGTGACTCAGGACAATAGATTGGATAGAAAATACATCTACGGGGGTATTAAATATAATTTTTTTTTTTTTTTTCCCTGTGGCCAGAAAAGGTGAATAAACAGCATCTGGATTCTACTTTGCACATTCTGCCCCTGCTGGGAAGCTAACATGGCTAACAGCTGCAGATATCAGGCTGATGTCTTGTTTACACAAAAGAGGGATAAAGTGAGCAGACTTTCAGTTTGTGCTCTGTCTGCACTTTGTCTGTGCTAAGTTGAAGCTTCTTACTGACAGTCTGTGTGTATGTGAGTCTTTGTGCATTTTTACGAGACTGAGAGAACTTGAAGACAAACAAATGAGCCACAGGGATAAATTGTCCAGGCAGATATGTTGATATTACACACAAATGCTGCAGCAAGAAATTGCTTTACAAATGTTTTATGGACCAATAAAACCGAGGGTGAGTACTTTGGGAAGAAAATGGAGCATTATCTATGGCATAAAAAGGACATATCAATATGAAACACTGTGCCAAAGGTGAAGTGTGGCAGACAGAGCATCATGACGGGGGCTTTGCTGCTCAGGTGAAACTGGACAATTCAGCAGCAGCATGAGCCTAAATATTAAAGTAAATCTACCAAAGAATAACTTCAGAGAACATGCAGCCTTTAGAGGCTTCCTGAGAATATGTCTGTAGGAAGACTCCTCAACCCCCCCGGAGAGTGTGCAGGTCTGATCAGGACCTGCTGGAAGAGCCTGTTTGAGGTTACTCATGCCAAAGGAGCTTTGACCAATTATTAAAATTATGCCATTTAAGTTTTCCACCGATACATGGCATATTAATTGCACATGTTTGAAAAAGGAAAATAATTGTTGGTCTGTTGTTACCATAAATCCTGACAAACACAGCTCACCTCTGACCGAGATGAAGATCTGGTAATCTGCAGAAAAATCTCTTCATTCGAAATGGCTCACTCACTTTTTGCCATTTCATTGTTTAGGGGTTTCAACCCATTTTGTTTGTGTCGCAGCTTAAACGTTGTGTTAACACAGCCATGATTGCTCCTGTCCATCTTTATTAGACGAGGAACCAGCTGGCTGGGAGGACTCCAATTACGGGCCTCTCAGCCTCAGATATAACGTCCCTTCATCAGTGCCACTGTCTCGCAACCCTTTGTCCAAAGAACAAAAAAAAAAAAGCAGGCTTTAAAATTCCCTTGATGTGTTCAGGTAGGCTGTTCACGAATGCTGTGTATGTGTATTCAATAGATTTAAAGAAATCAAATATTTAACTTTTCTTTTGATAAGGATTTCTTTTTGATTGAGTATGCTTTTTGAAAAAAAGTTTCATATTGTCGGCCCCCCCCCCCTCCCTTTTTTGTTTGGGCTCACACTTTTTAACCAAAATTATTCTGTGTAATATTCTCAGTGATGCAAACAAACTTCGAAGCTAAATTAAATTCATGATTCCCTCAAGGACTTCACTTGAAAGAAGAAGAGTTTTGTAATTTCTAATTTGGAGCAGCAACAGTGTCAAGGCTTAACCGTTGTTCAGTGGCTCTCTCCCTTCAAAGGCGTATGTTTGGTTTAATATTCAGCTGAGTACGTGAAAAGCAATTTGGTATCATGGGGAGCAACCAGGCATTTCAGGGAAGCACATCTGAATGTTCAAATAGAGCTTGTGGCTGTCATCCTGTCTGGTCAATCACCGCCATCGTGCTTTAAAGGAAAGATGACAGAAAAAAAAAAAAAGATAGTTTTTAAGTAAACAATGTTGCCTTGCTGATGTGGAATCCCACTTTAGATTATACACTTAGCACATCGTTACTGCTTCTCTTGAATTCAAATAAAGTTGTTATTCTTTCCAAGAGACTTCTGGAGATAGAAAGTATTGGCTCTAATTATAGAGCACAGTGCTAGCCTGCTCAGTTATCTGCTAGACTGCCCACTCATCTTTTACCCTGACGCACGCACGCACGCACACACGCACGCACGCACGCACCAACTTGCACACAAATGAACACTCGCACCTCCAGTCTCCTCTCCTTCTTGCTCTCTCACAGACTGTCGCCCTCACAAGTTGTGGTGCAGTGAGAGAAGAGGTGACATCGACACACCCGACTCTGTGTGTGCACGCGCGCACATAACCACAGAAACACACACATGCGCACACAACTTAATTTTTCACCAGGCTTTTTCTGTCTCTTCCACACCACCGCCGCCTCCGCCTCCTCCTCCTCGTCTCTCACCCTCTGTCACACTCAGGGTTCAGTTGTGGGTTAGCTGGCTCAGTTGCTACATATTTGGTTTAATGTTGAGTTATTACTGGGATTTTTAAGTTTTGTTTGCAGCAGTTTTACAATATTTTGTGAAGTTTTTGTTTGTCGGAGGCATCAATTCTTTAAGAATTCATCAGGTATGAATAAGGCGTCAAGAAATGCCAACTTTCACAAAGACCATCAAGACCAGTGAAGTGGTAATAATTCCCCATCTGCTCCTTTTTGGTCATTTTCATCTTTTTCATTTCATTTCATGGCTCCTCTTGACATCTCTTGTGCCAAATTGAGAATAGAGGACACTAGGAATGAATCAAGGTACCAATCAGCGTCATTTTGGCACTAATGCGGCTCCTTTTGCTCCTCCAAATATTCGAGCCCAGTTTTAGCACAGACAGTACAGACATGTTAACCACAGCTGTGAAAGCAGCTTTACTTGGCAAAGACACTCCCACGTAGAGCCTAAAAAAATTACATCAGTGCTGCTTCCCTTTGGTTCATTTCATTTTCAACTGCTTATCCATCCCGGTCTTGGGCTTCTCTTTGGTTTGATATAAATTCAACGAGCAGACACAACTACATGTTTGTGCTTAAGGCCATAATGCCAGTGGGGCCGAGTCTGTCCTGTGCGGGGGGGGGGGCTATCTGTCAGTCACAGATGTTTGCACGCTGTATGAGACACACCACTTTCGCCTGATTAAAACCCCACAGTCATCTTATCTGAAGGCTGCAGGACAGGTGAGTGAGCTCCAGTGGAAACCGTTAATTTGAGGGATGTGCTGCACATCTTCAAAGAGCCAGTCCAATTACATAAAGCACTTCTGTCGGAGTGTCTGCACCCTGGTTCAATGCTGCCGTTGGGATCAGACTTAACTTCTTGCCTTCTGTCTTCACTAAGCTAGTAGTCCAGAACTAGCTTGTTGTAATTTATAGAGTTGGTGAAGGGAGCACATTCATTTTCTAGGACCACGCCAGTATGAACACATCAGTCGTTTGTGATGAGTTGATTTCATTTCCTCATAATCAACAAAGCGTCTCTGCCCGGACCAAACAGAAACAGCATATTTAAGTATTGAGCCATACCCTACATTTATGCACACCATTATTCTGGTTACCATAATACTTGGGATATGAAATTTGTAAAGACGAGGCACTTGCTTATTCTTTGTGTACAGATGAGTGCGTGTGTGTAAATGAGTAAGACAATCGGTGGATTTAGGCTCTACCGAGCACGGTGTAGATCCAGGTGTCTTTGATTTCTCACTCTGCCACTTTCTGCAATTTCTATAGCAACTAAATTAACCATGGCAGCTGAGTGTGAACCCCACTCAGATCTTTTATAAGACCATCTGCAATGCCATAATTGCATAACTTCTAATGAATAAAATTCATCCTTCCCTGTCAGACTTCCATTCCATTTCAGCAAAGATCATTATTACATATTCATCGCAATTATTTTCTTTTGTTTTACAGTGATAATGTGAACAGATCAAACATCGAGGAACAAGTTTTTACATGTCATAGTTTCCATTTCCAATGCTGTATTTGTTTAATAGTAAGTCAGAGCTCACTGTGATGCCATCTGCCGTGCAACATTACTATTTGTTTACCTTGTTTTTGTCCAAAGTGGAAAGCTCTAAAATACAGCGTACTACCTGCTCAGCACCAAACTGCAGGCGGACACAGTGACTGAATAGCTGTTGTTGAAGCACGGAGTTAAACGGATCTGAAAAGGAAGGTGGATGACTTGGATTTGGCAAGCATATCCAAACAAAGGCTAATGTTTCTCTGTTATGTGTAAAGTTTGCCAAATCAGCTTTGTCAATACTGTTGTCTATACTTTGCTCACAACTTGTTTCTATTGCCACCAAATGGCCAGAAAATCAGTCAGGTTACAAATAAGGTTGGACAGACACATCAATCAACCGCCAGTGTTGCAATACAAAACAGTACTTGTTAAAAACAAATAAGAACACAACTATAAATGCTTGACAAATTTTCCTGACAAATCCAAAATGTCAGTGTTTTATTTTTGTGTGTGTGTGGGAATCCCCCCCCCCCCCCAAAAAAAAAAAAAAAAAATCCAAACTGTCACCATTTCTGCAGTGTCATCATTATCCATATTTTAAAAAGCATTACGTTTTAAAACATCCTTCTTACAGACCTGCCTCAGACATTCTCAGGATGCCTCTAAAGGCTGCATGTTCTCTGAAGTTATTCTTTGGTAGATTTACTTTAATATTTAGGCTCATGCTGCTGCTGAATTGTCCAGTTTCACCTGAGCAGCAAAGCCCCCGTCATGATGCTCTGTCTGCCACACTTCACCTTTGGCACAGTGTTTCATATTGATATGTCCTTTTTATGCCATAGATAATGCTCCATTTTCTTCCCAAAGTACTCACCCTCGGTTTTATTGGTCCATAAAACATTTGTAAAGCAATTTCTTGCTGCAGCATTTGTGTGTAATATCAACATATCTGCCTGGACAATTTATCCCTGTGGCTCATTTGTTTCGGTCTTCTGGTTTCATTTTTACTGAGATGTCTTATGATGATTAAAAACAAAAAAAAAAAGTATGAAATGTATTTAGTTTGTTTTTGTGAATTTTCTGAGTGTAATAGAACTTTTCAGCCATTAAATTGATACTTAAAGGTAAAATGCAATATAAAATAGTGCATGGTGCACAGGGAATCATGATTTTATATTCATGACCTGCCGTGTGTGTGTGTGTGTGTGTGTGTGTGTGTGTGTGTGTGTGTGTGTGTGTGTGTGTGTGTGTGTGTGTGTGTGTGTGTGTGTGTGTGTGTGTGTGTGTGTGTGTGTGTGTGTGTGTGAAGTAGCCCCTGTTGTACACTCATGGCACCATGATTCAATTATATAGAGCCAGAGCTTTGCCTGAATATTAATCTGGGGGCCCAAACTTAATTTGTCTGGCGATGGGGGGACACAAGCCCATCTGGCTGTGTGGTAAGTGTGACTCTGTGTGTGCATGTGTGCATGAGAGGGGGTTGTCTGTCTATTGTGAGACACAGAGGGACCTGTCACCCTTCTCTGAGGAAGACAGATCACTTTGTGGGGGGCAGACCATCACTGGACACACAAAACACACACACAAGCACACACTCTCCCCAGAGACAGAAGGACTGAAAAAAAAGGGGAGAGAGAATGAGAATAATTCAGAAAAAGTGAAGGACAAAATATATATATATATATATTCTTTTTATGCAAAATATTAATAAAGTTCTAAGGAACTACTTTTACATTTAAAAAGAAAGTCCTCATCTTGTGGGGATGAAAACCAACATTTTTATTCCGATACAGGGACCTCGAATCTCAAACAGTGCTCACATCCACTGTAGAAGTGAATTTGAAGGTTTTATTTTCTTAAACTAAACAAAAATCCAAAATTCTTTGCTGGGACCTGAGCTGAACCATCGTGGAAAATGGAGCTCCATATTCAGAGAAATAAGAGTACATAGCTGCACCCCCCCCCTCTGATTAGGTCAAGTGGGACCCCCCTGCCTCGTCCTTGTCACAGTGCCCACAGTCCTTTGGGACAAAATCAGCACCGCGGGGCATGAACCCAACCTCTCCTTCACCTTCCTCTGCGCATGTGACCTTCCTCTGATGTGAGGTTAGCTTTTATACTAGCACCGAGGTCAAAGGCAGCGGCTGAGAGGAAAGAGGCTGAATGGAGGCAGGCTGCGACGGGGGGGGTTGAAATGGAGAAAGCGAAGGGGACAAAGAGTCGAGAGGGAGTGTTTG
Source organism: Echeneis naucrates (assembly GCF_900963305.1). Classification (NCBI taxonomy): domain Eukaryota; kingdom Metazoa; phylum Chordata; class Actinopteri; order Carangiformes; family Echeneidae; genus Echeneis; species Echeneis naucrates. The sequence continues at coordinate 14,483,680 of NC_042522.1, read as the reverse complement.
TGTGTGCAGGAGCCAGAGAGTGAGACCTACTGACGGGGACGTGTCTCACATTCTGCTTCACAGATTTATGTATTTTGAACAGGAAAGCTGAAGGCCATAATAGGAGTGCTAATACAAGGTGACAGACACACACATGTAAATATGCACATGGAGACACATGCATGCTGTGTAGTCTGAAAGGGGAAGCTTCCATGATGCTGGTTGTTGTTTTGTTCTCAGTGTTTGAGGTCAACAGACTCGTGAAGATGTGCAGATGAGGACTCTGTGGTGCGTATCAGCTGACTGCGGATGTCTCTAGTTGCATCTTCTGTTAGTGGCATTTCTGTCTGAGTCATTAGGGGGAAAAAAGTTCTTCCTCTAAATCTAACCTTGCAAACTTTGACTCACCTAAATTCAATCTTCTCACCCTTCACACTCTCCGGCCTTCTCTGTTCTCCTTTTAACCTCATAACTAGCTGAAACCTAACCTCCAAAAAGCTGCAACTCTGAGCTCAGAATCAACATCCTGAACAGATCCCTGCATTAGTCTAGGTTTCTTTTAGCCATTCTCCTCTGATGTGTACTGTTTATGCTCCATCTTTGCTCTCTGTGATTACATTTGGTACACCTGATGCTTTTACAGATGTTTAAGGATGTCGTTGTTGATGTTTGACAAAAAAAATCCTCAAAACAAAAACAAAGATTTAAGGATCCTGAACTTACCAAAATTCATCTTAATATAGATTTAGTATTTTCATCACAATACGAGCATGGCCAACAGTCCTGTTCCACAATTCTGACATGCCTGAATGTTAATCTCAATTTATCTTGTTGATTTTCAGTGTAAAATGCATATACATGAAAATCAGTGACTGCTTTCAGGGTGCAGGAAATTTAAAAACTCTTTCAGAAACAGTCAGCTGCAGGTGAAACACCTTATGGTCTCACACACACACACGCACAGTACGGTCCTTTTTTATAGAAAAAAAAAAAAAAAGCCAGATGGAGAAACAGGTAAATCACTTTGAGCGCATGGATTTCTAGGGTCAGCTCTCAGCCAGCTTACTTTAAAAGTTTTCTAAATGCACACTCAAAGCTTTGTCTGTTCGACAGCTTGCAGGTTAAGATATGTATGTCGACAAGACTATATCAGCCAAACCCGTGGCTCTGTAATAACACAAGGCTAAACAGGTTTTTACACCTGTATGTTAATCCTGACACGTTGGTGTTTCTCTTGGCTCCGAGGTGAGTGTTAGCACAAACTAAGCTTTAATTAATGGCCAGGCAGTCTCTCCTTGCACATGCCAGCCTTCTTGAGTATACATAGGAGGAAAATTTGGTTCTAATGTCTTGATCCTCCCAATTCTTCTTCTCTGACTCACAGACATTAAGGAGGCAATTTGCATGTCTGGCCTGCTTGTTTATGCTTTATTTGTCCCATTTCTTCACCCTCCATTCATCGACATCTCTCTATTCATGTCTATATACTTCTTTTATTGCCCCCTTCAGTCTCGCCGCACGGCTTGATCTTAAAAGCGTTAAAATGCATGTTTATGGTGTGTGCTTGATTAATAATTTAGATCAATAGCTCCAGCCATTATGAGAAGGCAAAACACATGCCAGAGGGGACGCTAGCCACAATGGTTATGTTTTGTAATGACTAATCAATAACTTAATCAATCTGTCTGGGAGAGGCTTGAATGATGATAGGTAATCATGTCCAATAACATCTCACCATAAGCAGCACAGCACGACTGTATTAGTAATACGAAAAGATCAATCAGGCTTATCTGATTGTCTAAAGTGTTTGACAATAAACCTGTCAAGATAGTCTTTATTTTTGCGATTATGATGGTTTTTAAGTGAATATTGATCAGAAGAAAGTCGGCCGTCAATGACTTTCCAAAGCAATCGCAAACAAATCAGTTGGTTCTGTCTGTTCTGTCAATTTTGGGCATCACTTATTTTTAGATATGTGAGCAAACACCTTCTCCACAAAAAAAGAAAAATCTAAACTACCCCACAATGTCCAGATAGTTTTCTCGAGGATTTGGTTCACCTACTTTTAGTTTCCTGCTATTTCAAGGACCACTCCTTCGTGCCAGCGTTTCGTGAAGGGGTGAACATCGCTTTTGTGAGCGTGACAGCGGGAAACATAATGGAATCTCACCAAGGCTCCGAAGGACCAGAGAGTCAAACTGTGTGCTCCTCACCAGCGCGCTATATGACAATGAGTGTTTGCAAGATGGTGCGAAAGAGGTGAGAAATGAGGTGATCACCTTGACTGAGAAGAGAAATATCCTGTTACCAAGACAACACGCCTCTAAAACACCTACTGCTCCTCAGGAGAGAAACAAGCAACATGATCTCGACTGCCAAGCACTTTCTGAATGGCAGTGTCTTGAGTTAGTATCACGCATAGACACACAACTGATTCACAAACACATCCTGCACTAGTGCGTGTGTGCGCTTTCATATTCAGAGCCCGGGCCCAGAGTCATTCTTCCAAGAAGAAAAGCGAAGCTGTACTGACACAGAATAATGCCACTATTGTAGCGCCTGGTGCCACCGATCTCGGCGTCAGCCCCACTGTCTCCAAGAGAGGCCTTGCAATCGCTTGAATGGAACGATGAATTGTCCTTTGTCTGCAGGCCTCGTGTCTGAAGTGCAGCCACGGAGGCTCTGACGCTCAAACACACACACACACACACACACACACACACACACACACACCCCCAGAAGAAACAACCATAATAAAGTAGAGTTCAGCTTGAAACATCATGTCTGCTTCATTCTAATTACATTAAGTGAAACGTTCAGCAGTTCGCACCAACATAGATGCACAGATACCTTGGGAGAAGGATAATGACTGACTTTAAGTAGGTGAGCGACGCTGCAGCCCACACGTTGTAATTATCATATATATTGTATTGGTATTTTACTCATGACTCAATGTCAAAAAAGGTACATATTTAATGAAAAGCATGGCTCCTGGATGAAGAGCATCAGGCCACAGTGTGTTATATCTGATCTCATTAACCATGTTATTATTGTTATAATGGAGCAGGAACATACATCGTTACTACAGGGAGCCATGAAGATGCAGTAATGGAAATTCAACGCTTCACTACTAATCTCATTTTTTAACATCGACTTAAAGGAATGCCTCTGCCAGGTTGACAATAAAGTAGTGCTGATATTTTCTTCAGCTTAACAGTATGAAATGAAGTTTTAAGGGGAAAAGAAATGTTCCCCTGTTCCCAATTGCCCTTGTGCTGAAAACGTATGATAAAAAGAGACACATTACAATGAGCTGTCTGCTCCACCTTTGTACAAAGAGAGATGGAAATAAAGCTACATTTTGTTTCTCCTTGGCTGAAAGAGAAACAAGGAAATCATAAACGAGGGAGAAAACAAGATAGAGAGGGAGAAAATGACTGTGTGTGTGTGGGCACAAATTGTTTTTTTGAAACAATGGAGCATTCACCGTCAGACAGCAACATTGCCAAATAGCTGTCTCCATGCCTCCTGCCCCCCCAGACTGGCTGTGGTTTGGCTCACCACACGACTAACAGGGTGACCCACTGACCACCCAGTGATGTCAGACAAACCCAGGCGAGGTGTGCGTTTGTGACTGAATCACACCCCCCGCCCCGTCACCCACCCACCCTTCCCGGCTGAGAGACGGTGACAGGTGTGCCTCAGCCCGCCAGGCTCCAGGGAAACTGAAGAGAGTGTGTGTGTGTGTGTGGGAGGACGTGAAACGGAGCCAGTCAGATGGAGTCAGTCAGACTTTGCCATTGTTGTCTGGGTTTCCCAAAAGGCATCAGGGCTGATTTTTGTCATATGAGCTCACAGTGGGATGCAGAGGAAAGGATCAAAATGTCAGCAGGAAGCCTCTGGGACACACGTTTGATGGCATTCAAGTGCGAAATCAAAAAGCACCTGTATGTTTACACACTTAGATCTACAGATATTCATATATATATATATATATATATATATATATATATATATATATATATATATATATATATATATATATATATATATATATATATATATATATATATATATATATATATACATACATACATACATACAGAGAGGGAGAGAGAGAGTTCTATCCTGACTCAATGAAACAAAACAAGGAATATGTCCCCTGTGATATAGATGTTTGCCATTATATACACATCAAATGTGTTCTTTTACCAAAATCTTAAGCGATTTAAAATTTCTGCAGATTTTTCCTCACAAATCTTGACTGAGTTTTGCTGAGAGGCAGGAAGAAGGCTTCTTACTGGCAGTTAGAGACACAGATGGGTTGAGCCTTTTAGCACATTAATAATTTCAAAGCTCGTCTCTGGGTGTAACTGACAGTAAACACAGGAAGGCAGTGATTATGGCTAACTACAAAAAAACCCAGAAAAACCCCCACGGCATTATTTCTGTCCTGCAGCAATTACAGCCAAGTACATAAATGATATTAGGTTGTTCTCTGAATGTTCTCTGAACATATATACATAACGAAGGCTATGTTTTTTTTTTTTTTTTTTTAGTAAGATGCATTGTTTAGTCAGGTTTCTCTTGGCTCAGAAATTTTCCCAGGTAACCAGAAACATTTTGAGGAATTCAATTCCTCCTACTGGAGAAACAGGCTCTTAATCAACCTGCTGATAAATAGTCAGACTCAATGATGAAATGACTAATAACTTAAAAGTCTCATGGGCCAGCTGTTTTTGCCAAAGATTTCCTCACATGATAGTCACGAGTCGGCTTCGTGTAAAAACCAAAAATGCCTTCCAAAATCTGCTAACACTAATGCGGACCTGCTCTTCAACAGCCAGACAGACAAATTCCAACAAAACCACAGACACCAGCTCTGCTGCTGCACCAGCTTCGGTTACTAGGAGACCAGAAGATGCCTACCTATCTGTGTGCGCCTTTTGTGTTTGTGTGCGCTCGTAGGTGCCAAGTGGGCATGTTATTGTTATGTGCAAGCAGCAGGAATAGGAAGAGAAAGAGGGCATGGGGAAAAAAACAAGGGGAAAATTTGATTGTTGCACACAGTGCGTTAGATAAAAGACTTCAGAGCCTGCTGGACTGGAAACAGACAGAAATAATGAAGATGTTGTGAATAATTCACACACTGGCCAATTGCTTTGTATTTATTAATTCACTTTTTACAGTTCTTTTGTTATTCTACTTCAAAGCTCAGCTAATTCAAACCTGAAATGTTGTGCTGGACTGATGCGGTTGGGACAATGCTCTTAATTAGATGAATTAACTACGATCTCAGCTCAGTTTAATTATGCTGCCTGTTCGCTTTCTCTTGGCCTTGAGCCACAGCATATTCATTAACACTCTCTGTAAAACATGATAGTAATACAGCTACACAGAGTATAAAGCTGATAAAAGCTGGTATAAATCAATCAAGCCCTGAAAGAGAAAACTAAGTTGAAAGTTGGATTGGTGGCGCCGTGTGTTCCCCACTTTCCTTCCAGAGTCCAAATATACAAATCAGGTCAAGTGTGGACTCCAGATGAAAGAGGTGAAAATGACAGTAAGCTGTTGTGTTTCCTATTGTCTGAATATTCCTATTATTTGGGCACATATTACACTTGCAGCCTGATATGCAATGGAAAATTCTGATGGAAAATTCTCATTTTCACTGAAAACTAATTATTAAAATGAAGATGTTTTCGTTTGTTCATCTTCCAAACAAACGTGCTTTTTGTCTGGAGAGTAAGATTTGCATTGCTTATGGTGCAAACAAAGCACAACAACGTGGCGATCCATTTTACCTTTCTCAAAAAACTAGCAGCTCCTGTAAGGTTTAGCAATTTCAACGGTATTTAGATTAATTGTGCAGCTCGGCTGAGTTTTAGCATGTTCCAGTTGCTGTGTGATTGTATTGCAAAGAAAGGGAAATGCACACATTATACTTTGTTTTCTGATGAATATTTCATAGATTTTTAAAATAAACCTTCCCAAAAGTTGCTAATGGTTCAAACTGAAGTTATCTAGATGGGCGTGCAGCTGGCCTATCAAAAAATTTCAACTGGAAAGGTGAAAAAAATCTATTTCATCAATGAATCTGTTTCATCTATTCGTTTCAGTTTGTTATTTTCACCACATTGTTCCACTCCGATCTGATGTTTTCATCACTTCACTGGAAGCCTCATTTTTATGTTTCAGGCACAACTTTTTTTTTTTTTTTTTTTTTCAGTCTGTTGCCATTGTACTTCCTCACAATTTTCTTTTGTGGATGCACAAACTATTCCACCTCAGCCAAGTGTAAAATTGTTATCATCTCAACCAAGGAAGGAAGTATTTGCACCTGTACGAGTTTCTTTGTGTTTGTGTGTGATTCAGCAGGGTAGCGCCTATAGTACCAATCCGATTTGGTGCAGGGATGGAACATGGGCCAAGTAACTACCCCTAACCAGGTAAATTCTGTTTTTAAGTGGCGGGTCCAAGAATTGTTGTAGATTTACTCTCTGTTGTGAAAAACATTTTTCCATTTTCTCAGGAAATGATGTGAGAATCTTGATGCAAAGAAAACATGATTTATGGTGTTCGATTTGGTGCAGACAGGCAGCGCTATGTGTGCTGAGCTAATTTTAAGGATAGGCAGATTTATTTATTTATTTTTTTTCAATTTTTGGCATATCCATTCTTTTATTTTTTATTTTAAAACCACACTGTGAATATGTAGCAGGGATGAAAGCCCTCCCACAGGCTCTTTGTAATCTCTTCTTAGTGTTTATCATCCTGGATTGAGGCTGACACTGATACAGAATGTAGGACGATAATCAAAGTCATATTTAAGTGAGCGCGCACAAAAACAAGCAAATAACATCCTTCCAGATAGCGTTTGCCAAGAGTCACTCACCGCCCAGCAATGGCAGCATGGGGGCACAGTGTCTTCCCGGCTGTGTGGGTTGTGTGTGTGCACTATAGCTATCAACAAAATAAAACATGAAAGACAGCAGAAAGGCTGATAGATTTAAAGGATGTTCAACCTTCATGATGTCATGTCAGGTTATGCTTTTTAACAACTTGTTCCCAATAGCAGACTGTTTTCACGCTTCACTTGTGTAAATTGCATATGAAGACCACAGCGTGTTCAAATGTATAATAATGTGAATGCTTCCCTGTTGAACCTTGTTGGTTAAACTGTGCATTGTTTTAAGATGTGTTATCCGTTTCACCATGACAACTAGCTGAGCAAAGTGATCCAGACATAACTTCTTCAGGTCCACCTGGATTTGCAAGTACTTCCATCCCGGCAGGAAAGCGTTTCCTGTCTGAAGAAGAGGAGATTTAAAGCACTGTGGTATGTTGCTGTAAATATTGAGAAACATTGGCTTGACTGTAAAATACCTCAGCCTGCCACGAAAGGCTAACTTGGATACTTAAAAGGACGTCTGGATCCAACAGATGTGTTTTATTTTCAGGGAGTTGCAGGATCCACCAAGGAGCTGGAGTAGAGATCCTAAAGGCTACTGATAATAGGAATGCCACAACATGGAGGCTTAGGCATGAGGCGAATCGAATAATCAGGTCGTACAAAGTAAAAGGCACAACATTGTACAAGAGTCCATGTGATCCATGGGCTGTGTGCTAAGCTCTTTTATGTGTGTGTTTACACACAGTACACTGTGAAACCGCCTCGCACAGCATGCCACCTCACAAATCAAAGGCCGGCTGGCGTGCAGGGGGTGGGCCTGTAAAAGTAGGAGAGGGCGGATGGACTCACCATTTTGGATGAAGACACACTCAGGTTGAAAATGTCAGTTCTTGCTGTTGTCGTGCTTCACTGCTTCCTTTGATCAACTGTCCTCAGACCTTCAAGTACTTCTTTTTTTTTTTCCCCCCCTTCAAGTACTACTTCTGTGTTAACGTAATTTTTATTTTGATTTTAGTCAAGGTCTGAGCCCACTTCTTTAATCTCCTCTCTTTTTCTATCTTTAAGTTTTTGCTCTCATCACATGACTTTCTGACTGTCACAGAAGTTCAGGTTGCCTAGCAACAGGGTCATACTTTTCACAGCAGGTAGCCCCGGTGACAGTCACTGGGTGGGAACATGGCAACAAAGACATCAGGTGTTACTTCCTACCGCTCGTCTGCGGACACTTCCATCGACCTCCAACGGTTGCTATGTGTTTGCGTGTGTGTGTGTGGGTGTAAAGTATGTGTATATTCACTTCAGGCCCGGTGAGCATCAGCGGCTGTGCTGACGGTCCCCATGTCCTTTTCCCATCTCTGATTGTGGTGTGTATGCGCGCGTGTGTGTGTTTATGTGTTGATTTCTGCTTGAATGATCGGTCACTGAGTGCAGCTCACAGCGGAAGCTTTGCTCACGCCAGCTTGTCAGCTAGAAAGACACACTTCTGGGTGGCTGGTCTGGTCAGGACACACGCATACATGCACACACACACACCATTCCTCATAAATTACATCATTTGGCACAGATGAAGCTTGTAATAGATATAAAGGCAGTGAAAAAGAAATGATCCAATAATTCCTCTTAATTTGTTGCTGTACATAAACTCCAGTTTCAGTGTCGGAGGTTTTCCTCCTCCACCTCACCGTCCTTCTCTTCCCTGCTCCCTGTACGAAGCTCCGTCTGTTGACATTGGCATTGTGCGTGTTGTTGCTGGCAGCAACAAAGTGAGAATAGCCGACTGCAGCACACACCTCTCAGCCAGGCCACTGCAGGTGCACATATGCTCCTGAACAACAAAGACGTCATGCTTCCTCACCTAAAAGTGAGCTGTCCTACGAGCTGTCACTGGAATAAATGAGGGCACGAAATTCACAAAAACAACGTTGCTTAAATAGCTGGTGCTTCAGTCTCATCTATACTCGTCTTGTACTGTTTCCCAGACTGTGTACGCACTCAGGTCCCTTGGTGCTTTTACTGCATATGATAATAGTGGAATACTTGTGATGGCAAAAAGTTTTGTGTTTGTTTTGTTGCTGTTTGTTTTTGTTTAGTTTTTATCCACCACCTTGGTCAAGGAAGAAATATCTGAACTATTTGTAATTACATTTTATAGATATTCCTTGTCCCCTGAGGATGGATATTGTTGACAAATGTCATTGAATTGTGAATGGACAGCTTTGGGATTCTCCAATATTTCATTCAGTGTTTAGACTGGCATGGAGAACATTTACAGGACTGCAGTCGGCGTATGTGGCAGCATTATTACAGGCCCATATATTTTTCCGGCTACTGTTAGCTTTTTTGATGAACGTATCGGTCTGTATACTTGGTAGATTATCCTTTAAGCTAATTACATGTTAGTCATCCATTTGTGTTTATACTGTTAAATTGAGGTGCACAGTGTTTGAGGGGACCTGTTAGGTGTTTTTTGGGATACAGATATTGTACGTGGTAGAATATTTTTGTCTGCTGTGTGATGGTCCAAGTGACTCAATGAAGACATCCATTGACGGACATAGAAACTAATAGTTGGTTAATTCAACAGATCCTCCATGAAAAAGGCCACTCAGAGTTCATTCAGGAAATCAGAAGGTCATGACATAATATCCTACACTGCCAGTCCAGGAAGCGGGAATACAGCTGTCAAGTTTCCGCTCTGCTTGTTATCCCATTTTACTTTTCCTCCAAAAAAACAAGTTTTATGTAAAAAGTGTGTGTGCGTGCGAGAGAGAGCACTTGATCTTGAAGGGATGACAGATGTGGCTAGACATTTCAGCTGCATAGATATTTTTTCTTTTTAATAAATTTACCTTGCAAATTTTTCTAACAAAGCAAAATGTAGTACATATAGAAATTTAAAAAGTAGAAAATTCAGTATTCCAAATGTCGCACGTTGAAAATTGTAAAAGTATATGGATAGAAAGAACAAGACGAAGACGATGATTCTGAACTCTAATGAATAGCGATAATTAAAGTATGATTAATAAATAATTGTGGCCCAGACGCTGGAATCAGTATTCGATAAACAACTAAAATGTCTGAATCTAACTGCAGTTCAGCTAGAATAATTTTTTGGGGGGGCAGTAGGATAAACTAGAGCGCAGTAGCTGCTGCTGAGATGGAAAGGTCAAGAGAGCAAGCTAAAACCACTTCATAGCCCACAGTTATTGATTTCTCCCACAGCAGAGCGTACTGTTGGAAAACATCTGGGGATGCTTCTGTGTGTTTTAGCTCCACTTTGTTTTACACAATATCTGGCCTCTGTAGCCTCGGACCAAACAGACGAGATTCTGCAGTGCACTCCTCTGGTTAAAGCTGATCAAAGACAGAGAGACACGCACTGTGCAGATGAGAGGGCAGGCACAGACAAAATAAAGGTCTAAATACACAATCTGTGAGCCGTCAGACAACTAAGACATATGAGATCATATCTATACGCTGATAGTTAAATGCTTCGGTGTGTGAGAGCGTCTCGTAACGTGAGTGTCCCCTTTTCTCGCTTTTGGTACTTTATGAAGGCCGGCTTCGCAGCCTACTTTTGTCTGGTGCAAACAATAGACAGTACTAGTGTGAGTCACCCTGCACGCACACACAAGCATCCAAATCCATTCATCCATCAATACGAGCAAAGAAAAAAAGGCCAACCTGAAGTCAGATACGATGCCATGAAGCATGGATTATATTTACCAACTGCAACTAACAATGATGTTCATAGTCGGCTCATCGACTGATTATTTTCTTGATAAAATAATACATTGTTTATGAAATGTATAAATTTGACAAAGATATGGATGTTTGATTTAAAAAAAAAAAAAAAAATACATAAATCTGAAATAATGGTGTGGACATAAAACAATGTTAAGTGAATCCTAGATATGGCTGCAGGGTTATGTTCTTTTTGTCCTTAATCTGTTTTTTTTTTCGTTAAGAACTTTCATAAGTTTACAGACTGTAACACAATCTCTTCACATGTTTTTGTTTTTGGCCATTGCCCAAAAATATCAAGTTTGCTTTCCCAAGATGCATTTTGGAAAGAAACATTCAGTTACCAAGCAAAAGGGACGCTGTCATGAATAACCAGCTGGAGGTAAAGATTAAAGTTGACGAAACATAACGCAGCTGCAGCTTAAGTCAAGTTGTTTGTGTATCCTGGATCCATTTTCAATGAATTCGGCATCTATGTCCACTATCACCATGCTTTGTTTATAAATTAAACGATAATATTATAATATTTGTGTCTACCTCTGATTTGTTTTTTTTTATTTGTATTTTTTCTCTGCAGCAACATCACAAGTTTGTATTTCCAGCTGGTCACCATGACTCCCCAGAGAGGAAGTGGAATTTGTCAACACAGGTGACGATGACACACACACACAAATCAGGAAACTCTTGAGGCTCTGTGTAAAGTAACATGAAGTTACATGACATGACATAGCTTAAAAAATTGTGTAATTTAGAAATTGACCAAATAGTAGTGGACCTCCTACTTCACAACAGTCCAAAGACATTATTTTAATGTTGTATATTATAAAGAAGCAGGGTTTTTTTAGGCTTAGCATGTTAGTTGCAAAATATTTGTCTTTTGATTGGCGTATCCATTAATCCTTTAAATTCTCGCTTAACCATTTAACCATTTGATGAAGCACAACCTGAGTCCATTCATATGAACTACAGTTGTTTCATTCACTCACCGGTTTATAAATCTCCTCTCCCTCTTCCTTTTTTATTTATTTATTAATACGATCTGATTCTAAATTAGAGACTGACTTATTGTATCCTACCAGCGTAAACTCCAGCCAACACAATATTATCCCTCCGGGCTAACATGCCTGTTCAACTGTCTGTTTTCACTGCGCACAGATAAATTAACCATGATGCTAATTGTCATCCCGGGCCAGCTCTGTCTTTCTTCCACTGCTTGCATCTATTTCTCAACACCCTCCTTCTGTCCCAATATTCACTCATTTCTATATATGTACACACACTTTGCCTCTCACTTCATCTACTCCTACATTTATTTCAGTTCGTCTGTCACCATTTCGTCTCACTTAGCACCCCCCCCACACTACAGCAGCTGAATACATTTTCTGTCTGTCTTCACACTGTGGCTGCTGCATGAGTTGGTTTCTCACTGTGTAATATCTTCTCCATTGTCTCTGCTTTGTATTGTGCTAAAAAGAAGCTTGCACGTGTTGTGACTCTAAATGAAACACGACCATCACCATAAATCCATCCCTGTCAAGTACACAACAGAGAATAACAAAACAAAGCTTCCCTTGGTGTCGATGGCACATTCTGATTGTTAAACTCTGTCAGACGTATTTGAATATTCAGACTCACAGGATTACGTTTGATGTGTACCAGTGTTGATGGACGTCCAATAGGTTGTTGAGATGGGGTCCTTACTGGGGAGGCAGCCCTGGCCCTGGGCGAGCCTGTTGGGATCCCCATGGTTGCAGAGCCCCCAGGCATGTGTCAGGGCCAACTAAAGGGAAATCAGGGGCCAAGGACATGATCCCACACAAACGCACACACAGTGCTATTAAAATTCAGAAGTGTGGTCTGTTTAAAGTGTGACGGTGTAAAGGCGAAGACATGTAAATGAGAAGCTCCAGTGTGCAGATGAATGATTTAGGATTATAATGACCTATTGTGGTGCCAGGATTAGTTACGCAGCCGAGCTAGTAATGGCGGGGAAAACAGTTTGTCGTTGTTTCTTTTGTGATGTAGAAATATCTTCATTACAGCCTGTTTGACTCAGACAGCGCCGATAGGCGAGCAGACAGAAAACACGCCGCAGTTTGTTCCGTCACATCATCTTTTTCTCATTAGTTTATTTTTCAATTGCTTAGAAAAACAAAACAAACAAGAGCTCAAAGATGACCCACTATTACCAATCTACAGCTTGTCTGTGCGCCAACCGGAGCCTCATTTATTTATTTATTTATTTATTTTTTAATATTCATGAGAATATGCAGATGAAGGTGCGTCTCATTCAATCGTCGAGAGTCATGTGACCCGAACCGAGGGGTCTAAGGGCACGCAGGGTGGGGAGGCTCCAGCGCCACAGACGGGGGGGGGGGGGTCCCCACCTGCACACATCTGCTGTGAGAGCTAATCATTCTTTGCATAATGGAAATTGACCGATGGGCGTTTTTCTTTTTTCTTTTCACAAACTAAAACACAGTAATACCACACTTACACACTTGCCAGCAAGCTAGGTATCACAACAGTTTCAGATGTGTTGAAAACCCACCAGAAGGGAAAATTATATACGTGTGTATATGTGTGTATATATATATATACACATATATACACACACATTTAAATGAGCTAAATATAACTTAAATAGAAACCTAGAAATAAAATAAGTACAACAAAAGACAAAAAAAAAAGACATTGAAACAAATCATTTCTTAAGTAGACACATTTACAGATCATTAGGCTGCACCTTGAATATTTGTGAGCTTTAAACAATGATTTTCCTCTAACTAGTTTTCCGGGGTGTGTTTCTACCACACAGGATCTTATTTCTTGATGCAAGACAGAGAAAATAATATAAAAACACTTGTAACTGCCCACAGAAATTCAATGGGAAACTAAGTATATGCATGTGGGTGTGCAACTACTCACAAGCAATGAGTTTGTTTCTGATAGAGATGCATGGAAAAGGCCAATTTTTAGCCGTGGTCTTACTCTGTATAACATTACTCTTTCCATATTCCTTTTAATTTCAGTGTTTTAAAATACTTGTAAATATACCGTATGAGGATTACATATAGAGCCCATTTACAAACAGTACTTGATTGGCTTTGTACGTCAGTATCTTGGTACACACGTTAGCTGGAATAAGGGTCACATATAAGAAGCTAATGAGTTCATATGATAAGATTTTCAGCTTTTCTTCATGTCAGCGTCAAAGACACAGGTTAATAGGTGTCATTTTTCTCAAAAACAAAGCAAGATCAAATACAGTCGATATTAAACACTTGCAAAATGTCCACTGCAAAGAATGGCTTGAGTAAAGAAGCGTTCCACTTCTGTTTCTCTGTGTGCCATGCTTGTTGTTTTTTTTGTTTTTTTTGTTTTTTTTTTTTTTAATGTCGTATGTCTTTTTTTTCAAACGTATGTATTTATTTTTAAATCTTGAGCAATAAAACAATGTGAATAAGTCTCACTGTTTAGTCCTCAGCATGCTCCCTCCTGCCACAGACCCTGCAGGGCCAAAAAAAGAGAGCGCCTATAAAAAAAAAAATGGAGAATTGACAAGGCCACTAGTCCATTAAAGCATCCTAAAATCCCTCACTATGCTCAAGCCATTTCTCTCACTACTGAGATTTCATTTCAAACTTTTCTTGTTTTCATTTTTTCCCATTTGAATACAGTGCAAAACATATCAAACCTGTGCAATTAGGCCTACCACTACAATATCTCATACTCACATTGTATCATAAAAACAAGACTTCAAAATGAAATGACAATAATAATAATAAAAACAAATGATTAAAAAAATATAATATCAACAATGGTGTTAACAAAGCATTGACATGCACAGATTATCAGAGAAGAAGAGACATTCCCCTTTAGGACAAAAACAAAAGAATTATGAGACAGCAGTGTCTGATTTTAATGCTTTTTTTCTCCCAAACCCCCCACCACAACACTCCTGCTCCTCCTATTAGTAACACCGGCCTGAGCATGGGGAGCAGGGAGCCAGGGTGCCAAAGGGATGTGTTGGGAGTGTGTCGTCTCACAAGGGCTCAAGTAGCCATCTGCCACCCTTCTCTAGCCAGCCTGATCCTTATCCTCAGCCCAGGCCAGCCCAGCAGGCCCGCTGTCTCATCCCCACAAAAAGGCTTCCTGCTGGGAGGGTTGTGGTGGAGGGGGAGTTGGGGAGACAAAGGCAGGGAGGAGCTGTGGGAGCTGGGGAGCTCCATGGTGAGACCCTTTGACCCGGTCCCCTGGCCTGGTGGAGCAGACAGCCCAGACAGACAGCACCGTGTCTGCTCCCTGCCACCCCCTCCTCCTCCTCTCTTTTATCAGCCCCACAGACCCTAGGGGCTGACAGAGAGACAGAGGTGGGGGGAGGAGAAAGAGACAGAGGGAAGGGGAGGGTGACAGGGCAAATGAACACAATGAAGAGACTGACACGCTCTACCCTGAACATCCCCCCCCTCCATTCATCTTTGGGTACAGATCTCTCTATTCCCCATGGATAGACTCGCGCCCCCGTCTGTTCCCTCCTTCAACGCTCAGTCACATCCAAACAAGACCCCACACTCTGTGTGGCCAAGCATGCCCCTACTGGCCATCAATTGGCTAGTGTCTTCTCAAATCTGTGCAGAAAGGCAGGTCGTTGTTTGAATGCGTCATGTAGTGTTGCTTAGAGGACTGAGGCCTACCTGTTTCCTGGCTGGTATGTGGTTTCTTTGTGGCAGTGGATGCCTTTTCTGGAAAATTATGGAATTGTGCAGTTACGCTCAATAACCACAGAAAGTATATATTTACTGATTTTTTTTTTTTTTGTGTGTGGAGTTTTGTCGTAAAACTATAAGAACAGATTGTTACGCAACTGGAAAATGTCTCTTCTCCTCTCAGCGGCGTTGGGGGCTGGCACCTAGGCAGTGGTGGTGAGCTTTTGGATGGTACGGTTGTAATATTGGGTGGTGAGAGCCTCAAGGGGGCTCCAGCGATGTGCATGCAGCTCGATGACCTCCATGAGGAGCGAGCGGGTCAGCTGAGATTCAGCTGGACAAAGCATCTTGTCTCTGACTGCTGCTAGGAGCTCTGTCATCATCTGTGGCAGCTGCTCTTCCAGGAGACGCCCAGTGCTCTGCAACTGGTGGAGAGAGACGGCACAGAGGGAGTCAGTCAGGAGGCAGGGGGTCAGAGTATGGGGAGCAAGACAAAATGTCTGGCACCTTGTTACTATGGGTACAGTCAGACAGCAGAGGCTCACACACCCTCTGGCCATAGTGCTGCTAGATAATCATAGTTGCAAAGGTTGGAGTTGTTTGTGAGCATCTGGGAAATGTTTGGTGATGAGAGCTCACTCGACTTTTCCTCTTTCGGTTCGTTTACAGGCAATTAAAAGCTTGATTTTATCTATAGTTCTATCTAAATTGGTTGGACCAGAAATTGGGACAGAGGGTTTGGACTTGAGGGTGCATGTGTTTCTGTGTCTGGTGGGGTACATACCTCCATGGAGCAGCAAAGGACTGCATCTTCCTTAACATCCGTGGACTCTAACAGCTAAAAGGGACAAGAACAGACATTACGGGAATATACATCAAAATTGTGCGCCAAATAAATAAATAAATAAATAAATTCAAACATATCAGCAAGACCAGCATAGTGGTGAAAGTCTAATAGGGCTAGCAGATGTATAAATACCTGTATATTTGGGTACAGGCCACAAGAGGAGATTTAGCAATTGCAAGTGTTTGAGTGTGCTAATCAGTTCACCAAAACAAACAAACAAACAAAAAAAAAAAGACCTAATCCTGATTGTAAATATTTTCAACATTACAAATTTAAGTCTTGGAAGACAACAGACCATAGTTTCATCCTGCCAAGCTGGCTGTTCATCACACATTAAGGTTTGCTTTATGCACACTGTAAATCTACACACATATACAGAAATACAGGCACACAATGTGTACACACACAGTGGAGCCAAAAACAAACAGTTGAGCTGGTAAACATGTTAGCTGGCTTTTCCCCCCATGCTGGCCCCATGCACAGATGGGCATACAACTGCCACTTGTTAACAATGCAATGTGACAAAGGGAGGCTGAGTGATAGAGTCAGACCCTGCTATGTTGACGATGGGCATTTACTGTTAGATTACAGAGTAAGCAATCTCTTTAATGTGATCGGAGGCCATTTTACTTCATACAAGTCTGTTTGGGAAGGACGCAACAGTAAGGAAGGGGTAAGTTGTTTTGGAATAATACATAATTAAGCCATAGAAATGTAGAGCTGCTGCATGATGAACAAAATAAGGTACAGATGCAGGGCACAGGTGCACAGTTATAGAAGCAGCTCATGAGATCATGCAGTGAACACCAGGGAGTTTACAAGAAGAAAGTGAATGCAGTACGTCTTCAATTGTCCTTAAGTGAAATTTGTTAATACCAATGAATCAAATAACAATAATGTGTCAATGGTGCCAAATGAGTCATTTACATACAAGACAAACAACAGGTCTAGAGTCTGCATTGAATTTTGACATTTGTGGAATAATCCATATGCGCTAAAGTATACTCAAACACAGATTTTAGGACAAACCACCAAGAGGAACACTGTCATGGAAACATTTTCTAAATCTTAATTGCTGAAGAAGAACCAAGATCACTGCCATCCGATGCTAGGACTCAGTAAGCCTTATGGCTACCAATCTGTCAGAGCCAGTGGTTGCACAGATTTGCTTAGACGGGTGTGTGACAGCGTGGCTGTTTGATGTAGGAGCACCAGTCTCGTCATTTCCAGAGTAAGAGAGAAGTGTGACAAGTAGTTTAGCTCATAATGAGTTCTCTGGGGGAGTTGAAGGTGAAGTTTCACTCAATACATTTAAAACGACGAACGATCTAATCTATGCTTACTGTATGTATTATAATTTCTTCCATCCATTGCAACAGCTGATATTATTTCCTTCCAACTGTTCTCCTATGCTATTATACGAGAAGAAAGACATCTACATACATAACTGTGAGACCGTTTAACACACAGTGGCTCTACTGAAGCTGAAAACTGTCACCACGTTAGTTACATCATAACAAAAGAAAGCTCACAGAAATGGAAAACGTTTGGATTCTTTGGCATTCCAATTTAATATTCAAAAATTTAATGAGGACTAAAGGAAACTCAAATAACTATAAGTAGGACAGCTGTGAGCCTCTTGTCGCACTGATAGGAAGAGACACACCTTGCATGACTTGGTGAGGTCACCTAGAAAAACATCCCCATTCAATTAAACTGCCTGCTGTGGCTTCATCTGCCTTCAGTTTAACCTCATTACTCAAACGCGTCCATGTTTATATATGCTCAGACTGAGTTAAAAAATAAAGAAGAAAAGAAATAAAACCATAATGGGGTTTCACATTGTTGCATAGCAACACCAGGTCTAGTGTCAAGACCGGCGCTTCCCATAGTCACATTACATAAGATTACTCTGTTTGTGTCGCATCAGTACTGAGTTTAAGTGACTGCTTAACAAAGAACAGAAAGTGCACTGTACTACACCTAAAGCAGACTGAGGCTCTGAATATAACATTTCTGAAGCAGACAAACATCTACATATTCACCATCAGAATAAATATTCTTATTCATTCACTCTAGATTGTGAGAGCTCTCTCTCACTCAAAAAGGGAGAGCAAGGCACAATATAAATAGCTTCTGATGTCACCACTCGACAGTGTAAGTGCATGCTTTCTGCAGTGTGCAACTGCAAACCAATATCCTGATGAAATCCTCGGTGGGACACATGCAGGTCATTTGCTTCAATAAAAGACGGTTTTATGTTATCGAGAATTAATAAGCATCCTGGATCCTGCCCTCTGATTTTATTGGCCTATTAGGCAGTGCATGACTGTTTGTACTGAAGAGAAAAGTGTTATTAGTTTGTTCGGTTTTAAGATGAGTTATTTTGACAAGTATTTGGGGTTTTTTTTTTGTCTGTGCAACTTAGCATAAACTACGTTTTACATACTTGGTCTGGTTAAAAATGAACTTCTGTTCAAAAACAGTCAGTGTATTTCAGCAGCTTCATGCACATGTTGCTTGGCTCAATCGCTGTTCTAAATTTATGCACTCACCACAAAGTTTCTTAACAGCCTATGTAACCACAGCAACATGCTGAAGCAGAAGCAAGCACAATAAACAAGCTGAAGAAAGGAAAACTTTTGCTTCATAAATTTTGCATAGTTAGATATAACCAACAAAATGGCAATTTCATTTGTAGAAAAGTCTTATTTAAAAGGTTTTCTTATCTGAAACTTTGTGAAAATAATGGAGCGAATATGAAAGCAGTTGCCTTTAATCATGAACTAACACAGAATAATCATCCCTCCACTAAGTATTTATGTATCTTGTATGACAGAGTTGGCCCATCGGACGACTGTGAATCTGTGATGAATGGGTGAAATGGATGACATCACTGCTTGTTAACTCGCTCTGTCTATACATAGTGCTGCCGTGAAGAATCAAACAGTTCAATTGTACATCTTTGGAAGAGAGCTGCACACATGCAGGAGCATATTCCTGCATAAACAAACATGCAAACATTTTGGCTTAAGGCTTGTAGCTGGGGCCCAGACATGCTATAGCACAACAGTCATAACAGCAGATGGATAAAAATTAGGAACAATAGCACTGGGAACTTAATTGTTGAACAAGGGCCTGCAACCACAAACATGTTTCACTCTACAGATATTTTCACATTTTTCGCAGGTGTCTTCTGACCTCAAGCATAATAAGTCTAAATATGACACTGCTGATACTGCTGTTACTCCACACAGTCACGTCGCAGAGCCTCTTAACAAGCTGTGATAATGCTCTAGGCATATGCTCAGACAGGGTGTGGATGACAATAGTCGTCCATGATTGTGTTTGGTAGTTAGACGCAGGGTGTGTTGAGTGTCTGGCCGGCAGAGGTGTGGACGTGGGCTGTAAAACAACCCGCCACGTGCCTCAACCCTGTTATTATTTCGTCTCCCATGCTCTGAACTACAAATTAAAATAATTTCACTCCTGGATTCCGCCACCTGCCTCTCCCTTGTCTTGCCCCTTCTACCTGTCATGCAATGAGTAAACTTCCTGTGCAACCTCCAACCCCCTGCTTCCCCTTTCAATATTCCAGCTGTCATTAACCACTTCTGTATTGTGGTATGCTTGCTGCAGCTATGCTGTATGGTTTCCATGGTGTGTGTAAGACTGCATAACCAGCCGATGGGAACTGAACCTGGGGTCATGTATTTTCCTGGAACTGATAGCGTCCTCTGTGTTGACACCATGAGCCAGACCTCAATGTGGTGTCTCGAGTCTAGACTTGGTCTGGCCAAAAACAGGAAACTCTTGTTTGGTGCACGTATTGATCTCAACAAGAAAGATGAACAGAGATAGACACCTTCCCTCTACTTGTACAACCGTGCATTAGGTCGATCGATTGGTTATTGACATGTTCATTGATTGAAGTGCAGATCTAGATACAGACCTCTCGTAGGCATGTGTAGATGGGACAGACCAACACCCTGAATGGCTCTCCGCAGTTGCTCCTCATGGTTGCAAACACCTCACATAAGAAGGTGATGAAACCCAACCACCTTTCCACATCTGACTGCTGAAGCTCCTCACGACGGGAGAAATCCCTCTGTAAACAAGAGAGAGAACAGGAAATAAGTTTGTAAAATAAACTAAAAGACTAGATTTAGTTGATGTTTAACAAAGGTTCGATGAAGGCAGTAGGTGGGTGGTTATTTAAGTGTTTTATAAATTCATCAGGAGTGGAGGTAATCATCATTCACATCTTTACAATCTCTCTGATGGGGAGTTTTTGTAGGTGGCACACATATTAACCTTGTAGTGCAGTAAGTACTCTAAGCCAAAAAGCTGTTGAAAAACACATTAAACAGCTTCATGAATTTCTTTTATCAGTCTAAAGTAGAGGGGAATATGTTAATTCGGTTTGAAAGTGAAGGGTAGTGAACTGTGTCAGTGTTGTAAAAGTGTTGGGGTTAATATGGGTTAATGCTTAATGCGCACTTGTAAAGATGTTATACAGCAGGTTAAACTGAATCTTTATTAACAGTCGGAGCAACTCGCTGTTTTGAATATTTTTCCAGAGTACATCCTATCATTGTGCACTGCAGTGAACTGCAGATACAAGTGGTTTATATTCTCACAGACTCATCCATCTCTGCTGAATGCCTGCACACAGACAAGCAAAAAATATGCAGCCTTGAATAGATCCAACAAAAAATTCACTCACACCGTCAAAAACAAACATACCGCACACACTCAAGAACGACACACACCTCTCATACACCTTCAAGGACATCGCCATGGTATTTGACACTTAAACAACAAGCCAGCGCCAGGAGGAGACACACACATATATACATAATAAAGTAATAAAACATTTTGCGGGAGTGGCAAACAGCATTAGTGTGGGGGGGAATCCACTCTCCTCAGTAGAGCTAAATAAAGACATAGGTATAGGTCTGGCTATGTTTATTCAAAGCAACAACAAACCCTGGTGCCTGACTTTTAATAAGCAGAGCAGTCACACACTAATTAGCCCCACATTGAGATCCAGGGGTCTGGCAGCAACATCATTAATAATGGCCTTCATGATCCCACTTGTGACATTTAAAATGTTTTAAAAGCAAAAAAGCCAAAATGTCAAAGACAAGGAGGGGGTCCATGCTGGCTGGGAAGTGGGAATTAAAGTGAGAAATAAAAGAAGGGGAGGGACCACACTGAGATAAAGGGGGAATAAATAAAACTGATGGGGGGCAGGCATAAAGAAGATTAAGGCAGGATTCACAACTGCTGAGTCTGGGATAAAAATCTCAACTTCTAAAGGGAGAGGTGTTTAAATGGAAAAACATGAAAATAGAAGAGATGACCCAAAAAAGAATTGCGGCTGTGAAGAAGAAAGAAAAGAGGGGTTGGGAAAGGTGTGGGGGAAAAAAAAAAAAAAAAAAAAAAGATGATGATGATGAGGCACCAGGTAGATTAAAATGGAGACTTTGAATATCAGCTGAAAGCAGCATATATGTGTTGTTTGCCTACTTTCTAAACTGTCTGCCACTCTGCTGAGGGTGTCTGGCTCTCAGGATGAAGCAAAGGGTGAAAGGGAGGAGTGTGGTCAGAGGGGAGGGAGACATGGAAAGTGTGTAGAGAGAAGCAGTGAGGTGCTGGCCTGTGTCGTGCTGGGGGAGCACAGGAATAAAGAGCTCATAAGGGATGCAGGAGGGTGGGGGGTAGCAGTGAAATATATAAAGGCTGAGAGGATGTTTTCATCATTGGTGCAAGACTGGAACAGTGCTGTAAAGTACAGGAATGGAGGCCTGGTGAAGGGGAGGGGGTCTCTTCCCTCGGTGTTTAGATTAGTTAGTCTGCCAATTGACATAAAAAAAAAAAAAAAAAAAAATCACACACACAGTTGGCTGCCACATGAAGGGGCTTCTCGTTAAACTAAGGTGGATACTAAAATGAAGGGGATTTTGTTAAACACGCAGTTTAAACAATTAATGGTTTGCCAGAAATTTACTGTACTACCAAGTGCTGCCATGTTGGAAATTGTTTTAAAAGGGCATTTTGTGAGCAACTTATTTAAAGGTATCTACAGGCAAGAGTCATTATCCGCTCATCAAATCCCAGCAATAAAAACATTTTTAAAAACAGAAGTCAGTTACTTTACTACAGATGAAAACACTGAAAGAGAGATGAGCTAAGATGGAACTGCTGTACTTTCCACATTCCACACTCACCTGCAGCATGTTGAGCAGCAGCGATCTAAACTTGGTCCCTTCCACCATGAACAGGGCCATCTTGTCACAGAGCTTGGCGGCTGTGGCAGCGAAGCTCCTGTCTGACACGGCCTTGGAATAGATTGTGCTGACCACCTGACTCAGTGTTTCCTCTGATCGTGCTGAGCACTGTGCCTCCTCCATGAATGAGGCCAGCTGCTGTTCAACCCCTCTACTGTTGCTCCTCATATTGTTTAGAAGGTCCACCAATCGGTCTATGTTCTGTGCCCCGGAGCCTGACGCCTCCACTCGGGCCTCCTCCTGAGGCAGGAGATAAGAGAGGACAGTGGTGATAGGTGTGGCTCACAGCTGGTTTTACCAAAAACTTGAAGTCTTGAGGAAGGCAAAATGAATAAACACTTGTCAAGCGACTTGTTTTTCTTCTTAAGTATGGTTGCACTAGTTACATAATCATGAATGAGTTAAAGAGCTCAACAGATTAAAGGTGACCATCAGTCCAATTACTTCATTAAATATGGTTTTACTGGAAGTATTTATACATTTATGTGCAAAGTGGTTCACATCCTTTGTGGTTACACATGAATACAAGCAGTCCACACAACCCATTCAAAAGGTTTTTTCTACTTATGTAATAACTTTTGACCAACATATTTTTTTATATTAAATTAAATGGTCTGTATTCAGGAATAATTTTTCGTGCCTGTATTTGTAATGATTACTTCTGATTTCAGAAGCAGGATGTTTAAATATTTTGCCTGTTCATTGGTCATCACACTCCATGAACAGTAGACCTTAGCTCCCTGACTCAATTGCCAAGTCATTTTCATGCACGTAACTTCAATGTGTGTTCAAATGTTACACACATACATCAAAAGGTTATTTTATTTTATTTTTTTTTTTATTGACGCAATTCTACTTTCCATCCAAGGACTCCTGGTTGGGACTCACTGTGATGATGTAAGAACCAACATGATAAAGGACACTTGTGGTGCTTTCATGCCAGTACCACATAATTCACATGACAAGAATCCCATTCAGTGGCTTGTAACATGTAACCAATATACCACATCTTACGATCTTATTTATGATTCTTATGTTCTTTATACTACAAGGTCAGGAAATCCTAATCTGGCTCTTGGACTGGACACTTTGATTCATTAGTATCACTGAGGATATGCTTATTAATTCCTGCCTGCCTGCTTGCATGCTGTAAAATCACCACAGACAGAAAATAAGTCAGCTGTAGAAGGAGGACACTTATTTGCCAGTTTAGTGCTCACAGTGGAAAAAATAAAAAATGTTTAACTGTTAATGCTGCTTTAATTTCTTCACCTCCTCCCTGAGAGCATGTTCTTTCTTCCTTGCCAGTCTGGTTTTATGTCAATCTGGATTAAATAATAAAGTAGAAATGACTGATGCAAAGCAGTGTGAGAAAAGTGTGTGTGTACAAATCTTTATATTAATGACAATATGTGTGTGTGTGTGTGTGTGTGTAAGCATAATGAAAGTAATTATAAGACCATATGGTGCCATGTGTGTACACATGCACATTGGTTCTGACTGCCTTAATACTGACTGACAGGCACTAAGCAGCTTTTGAGTACCTTGTCCTTTAGTCTCCTCCTCAGCCTTTCCTTCGACGACTGCAGCAAGCTGATTTTGGGCTGTTCGGACTGGCCCTCACTTGCCTTTCCACCTCCTGCTGGGTTGGGAGATTCCTTATTAACTGTCAGATGTGGGAAAGCATTTGCAATGGGTGTTGACTCAGATTTGGTTGATTCATTGGGGTTCTTACTGCTGCAGTCCTGTTGTTGTCTGATCTGCTCATCACCAGGTTTTACATTCTCAGTCTCTTTGTCTTTGGTTGATCTCAGGGCCAATCCTTTATCGCCTGTAGCGTTTGTCTGTCCGTGTCCCTGACCTTTCTGATTGTGGTGCCAACGCCGGTTCTGGCTGTATCCATGGTGTGGGGGTCCTCCTTGGCGCTGCCCATTTCCTCCTTGGTACTGGCGAGTTGGTCTGTCACCACTATTGTTTCTATTCTCTCCCAGTTCTGTTGAATTCTGCTGCTGTTGGTTTGGAGCCTGCTGTTGGGTTTGATCCCTCAGGTGCTGCGGTGACTGTTGCTGTGTCTGCTGTGGCTGATTCTTCCCTCCTCCGCCACCTCCTCCTCCTCCCTGAGGCCGTTGCTGTCTCCTGGAATGAGAGCAATTAGCTTCAATGTGATGCATCAGAAGCTGGCTTCTACCTCAAACTGATGCACATGACTCTGGCCCCTCTTTGTGTTACACTATTGTCATGATGGTCTACAAAATTCTTCCCAGGCCCCCTGCCCCTCCTAAAAATCACAATAACTCCTACCGGTGTACACATTTTAATCGTTTTTTTAACGATCTGTTCATCTAGTCACACATCACCATTATTCTAAACCAGAAACGAGCTAGTAATCTATGTTCTACTGGTACAATATTAAAAGTAGCTAAAATTCAAAAGCCTGGTGTCTGCTTACATGTGGACACACAGTGTGTCTGTGCTTTCCTGTCCTGCATATCTCTGTGCTTTTGCTGCACTGGCTCTGTGCTTGACAAGCAGCTGACATATGGTTCAGGGGATTAGTCACCCTGGCACTGAGGAGGCAACCAATTATCTGCCTCAGCCTATGAACTAGAACAAACTCAGTGAGCAGAAGCTGGCACAACTTTCCTCTCATTTAATTGGGTCCATATTTGCTTTTACACATTGACATTTAATAGCAAGTGTATTAATGCAGACAATAAAATAAATTGAAGGAACTCTAGGCCTGTTTCAATAACAATTAACAGATTACCCATGTAAGTAAATGGAGGAGCTATGCAGTTTTGGTGCATAGGCATGTATTAAATGATGAGCTATAAAAGGCAAGGGTACTCTGTATACAGCAGGCTGAGATGCACCATGCATGACACATTCTTGCCTTAACCTTCATTAATATTTTGTGGCACAGTAACCTTTATGTCAGACAGGACCAGACAGGATAACCTCAGTTTCTCTCAAGCACCAATGTCAGTTCAGCATGTCGGTAACAGTTTAGTCTTCGTCAGACACTCAAATGTTCCACTCACTCACTAATTGCACAGAGAGGAAAAAAAGGAAAACTACAGTAGTTAGTTGCACTGCAGCTGTGAAGTAGCTAGTCATCACTTTTATAAAATCCTTTGTTGACCAAAGGATCATAATGAATTATTGTTTCAGATGTCCAGCATTTATGTCTGAAATTCATAGAAAGCTACTGAACTTCAGTAAATACTGTTTCAGGAACATGATAATAAGTCATGCTACAAGTATACATAGACACAAGGTAAGAGAACGCACAAAGGCTTTTCCCACCATAAGTCCATACAAGATCAGAATCATAGCAAACAATAAAAGAAGGTAAATCATCTTAAAGGAATACTAGTGTAAACTTGTAATACTGGTCTGTTCTATAGCACACATAAATACTAAGCACCTTTAAAATTAGAATGGAACAGCAAGAAGCACAATGCATTTTCAGTCCTGAAAAACGAAAAAAAAGTTTGATCTGTTTGTCTATGTACTGATTTCCAACTCAATGCCAACTCAACAAAAAGTGGCAAAAAATTAACCAACGCTCCTTGCAGTCAAACTTTTTTAAAAGGTTCTTTTACAAAAACCTAGTAAAAAGAACCCCCCCCCCAACTCCCAAAAGCAACAAAAGTAAAATCACTCATGGCCTTTGGGCTGTGTAAGCCACGGGGGAGGCTGAATTGACAAGCTAAGAAAGACATATTCACAAGAGTTCATCAATGTAGAGATTAAAAAACCTTTCCTTGCACTTTTGATTTTTGCATCCTTCAATAGCTTAATTTTTTAGACCATAACATGAAAAATGAATGAGGAAGCCAGACATTTTTGAGATTACAGAACAAAAGGACAAACTATTCAACCTTGTGGAAGAGAAATTTTCACAAGGTTAACGTTCTCTTTAAAAAAAAAACTGGACAGATATATTCCCCCTCAAAATTCAAGTTTGCAAACAAATTCATTTTAGTTCAATAGTTTTAGATTTGAAAAATCTTTTTAATTACTTTATAAACTTCCTTTATTTTAAAGAACTCTTGTACCTTCTTACACCAAAATTAAATGAATTAAGTAAATTAAAATGCAGGCGACATGCAGACAGCTGACCTGATAGTTACTAAGGCTCGGTAGCATAAACCAGGATGCAGCTCTGATGCTATTTATGTATTGTATTGTATTACCATATCACAATGTGGATGAAGATAGAATATATGTACAATATGTGCACTGAACGTGCAATGAATGTTAAATTCATTGTTTATTGATAGGAATCATATTTGAAAAAATATATTCCTATTTCTGATCAGTTTTAATATTGTAGTTTGTGGTGCTGTTACAAAATGCTTGATATTGTAAATGCCTCTTTTCCACACTTGGTTACTGTATTTAGACAACAAATTATCAAACATCACAAATGTTGATTCTTTAATGCAAGGAGCATTTTTTTGTTCAGGTTTAAGTCTATTAGTCCCCTTTTAACACGGTGCACAGTGAATACATTTTAAAATGATGATACATTTCCATAATGATAATTACTTGTTTTTCCAACTGCCTAGTTTAATTTATAAAGAAGACACCAATTAACAGCACGATTACATTTGAGTACACGATTACAGCCAAGATGGTTGGGAGTGAAGTTCTACCCTTTTTTGCGTCATCCATCGGTCGTGTGTGTATGCGCGCACGACGCAGAAGCAGTGTATTTATAGTTCATATGTGTGTGTTCATTTGGTTTATGCCTCGCCTGGCCTTACAGATCCACTCTCTTGGGGAGGTTGACAGACAGTTCATCTTCTGACTCTGTCCTGTACCCAGCACTTTGCATCTTCAGATTTGTATTGCCCTGAAACATTCTGTCAGTGGTAATATGGCTAAACTAAGCCTTTCCGTGTTTCACAATAAACAGCTTTCCAAATGTATCTTAAATTTCAATCAAAATGAAATAAATACATTTGAAGATACAAATTTACAAAAATAGACATTCGATATTTCTGCTTGTTTGATGTATTTATTTTCAATGTCCTCATCTCTCCATTTTCATCTGTCACAACTTTTCATCTCGTTTGTCTGAGTCAGAGTTAATTTATGCCATGATTAATTAACCAAGTTATTTCCATTGCACATCAACTTTCCAGCTAAGTGTAAAAACATTTTTTCAATATTTTACAGTTTTCATTGAGTTGCGTGAGTGTTCCTTTTTTTTTTAATTAGAAAATTTAAAATGTAAATGTATGTGTGGATGGTAACTCGCCTAAAGTACATCCTCAGGCATTTTCATCAGCATCATTCAATGTCAAATTTTTTCAATTATAAAGCAAACCTTTAATTGTTAAATGGCTGCTTATCAAGGATTTTCACTAATCGTCACATCTGGAATATTAGCTTAACATTGACTGACAGAAATAGTTTCAGAGATTTTATTTTATGTGATTTTTGTGACAAAAAGTGAGATTTTACAATGTTTCACTAAAGTCTAGGCTCATCGGCAACACTGAGATTTGAGGAATACAGTATCTCCCTCTCTGAAACAGACATTGACTCATCTGATGATTAATTTGATCTCTATAGTCACTGCTAGTTCAGGCTCAGCTCTAGTAAGACCTTCGCCTGATCTACTAGTAATGTGAAGAGGTGAAAGCGAGGAAGCAATAAAATTTTAATCACATTTAATGACTGTGGGCTCTGCAGTAGCTTAAGTGTTGCATGGATGGACCGTATATCAGTCATATTAGTGCCAGGGAGACGTGTGCATTCAGGATAAATGATGGGGCCACTGATGAAATCTCATCTCACAATATCTTGCCACTTAAACAGGTCATCTGTGGTGTGATTGACTGCCTAATCAAATAAGTAAATACTGTTTTGTTAAAATTACGAGTCATATCATAACTTTAAATTTAAATTAGTGTTCCATATTGAATCTTTTTAATTGTATTTCACACTACTTATATTGAACTATTCAAGTATTTGATGGAGAAAAAAAAAACAAATAAAAGGGGAGCTCTTTATTCTTGCCTTTGTATTTATCAGCTGACTTTTAGACGTTGTGCATTTGTTGAGGAGAAAAAAAATCAATTGCAATTTACAGTTTGTTGAATTTGAAAATCTCTTCACGTCCCAGTTTGCGCTCTCAATCTTGGCTTACATGTTGTCACTAACCTGGCTGAGACTTGCCGTTTTCCCCCAGGGGCAGTAGGCAGAAGTATGGTTAACTGGCCTCGGGTGAACTGATCAACCATTCTACAAGCAGAAAAGTGTATGCCACAATGCAGGTGATTGGAGGAAGGGAGGAGGACGAGGATTAAATGAAGAAGTGAAAAGTGGCAGAACAATTTTTAGAAAACGACGAGGAGTAATATTGTAGATGTCAGAAGAGAAGAAAGAGAATATAGAAGATACAGGAAGGAGGGAACGGCCAAGCAAAGAGAGAAAGAAACAAAAACAAAAAAAAGAAAAACTACAGGTTCATCACTGTCATCTAATTTAATTCAAACAACATGCATAGAACTACAGGAAGTGAAGAGTAATATAGGAACTAAAAAGGTGAAATGAATTGGCTGATATCATCATGGGAGGAGGTAGGATACTAGTGATCGATCATGGCTGTTGCTAGGTGTACTTGTGTGGATGGAGATTTCTGGACCATTGGTTGACCCAGACTAGAGAATCGATTGGCCCAGGGGGAAGAGAAGCCTGCAGGCCAGACAGTCAATAACAGAGGCGAAGCTTCACACAGGCCACAACACACAACACACCGCTTTAATGGACTGTGGGAAGACAGGTTTTGATTGTGTGACGAAACATTTACATCACTTGTAATGCAGTTTTTGTTTGTTTTTTTTCTTTTAAGTTTTTATTTTAAGATTCAAAATAAAGAATTACGTAATGTGTGCATAAATGCAGGTATAGAGATTACAATCAATAACTTTAAGCCATATATACTGTAAAAAAAAGCAAACTGTTCTTTGTAGGCGCAGAAAAAAACAAGTAAACCTGGGGCCCGATGTCATAGTGTGTATACACAAGAACCATGGACATACAATTTCTCACACATAAACTGGTATTCACCAGAAAAAAAAAGAATGTATGCACCACAGGCATACAGCATCTCTTTTATACAGGTGAGAGGCATAATGTAAAAGTAAAGATGTTTAGGTTTACACTTACTGAGTTATTGATTTTGCAGTATACAAAATAGTGTATTTTAATCATCAGAGATCATAAAGTGAGTGGGGCTAGTTTTTATTACCCGGCATTGTTGGACATGGAATGTTAAGCATTAAATAGAAGAGATTACATTAAATTAAATTTATCTTAATGTGCTGTGGTGTTCAACATAGCATTAAGAGTCATAGAGTTTAAATTTGGTATAGGTGCAAACTAAAGGGCTTGTATTGTGGATTCCCTGTTTAAGAGTGAAGCATTTTGTTATTCTGTTTGCGTTCGGGCCAATGTTTCCTTTTGTTGATTTTTTTTTTTTCCAGTAAATCCTTCATTGTGAAGCATTATATGAAGTGTTTTTCAATACTGCTATAAATGAATAATTGATTACCTCTGTGGTTTACAGGCACATGTGATAATGTATTTTTAAAATTTTAAAATCACAAGGGTTAATTGATTCTGCTGGAGAACCGTGCCGCTGTGATGTAGTAGGCAAAACTGCACTTCTTTGTTAACTTGCCACTGACACATCTAATAAATAGCTGAAAGGAAAAGTTCAGAGTTTGGTCTAGACCTGCCCTATATGTAAAGTGCCTTGATGTAACTTTGCTATGATTTGGCGCTATATAAATAAATCTGATTTGATTTGAATTTTTACACCCATTGCCAGCTAACTGTGGGAGTGGAAATGAGATTTGTGTATGTGCGTGCATCATTTCATGGTGACGAAGGTTTAGAAAACATAGCTACGCATGTGCACATTAAAAATATGACAAAAGCATGTGTATGCATATTTCTGTCTTTGTGCATACACACAGTGTATGTGTCTGGTCCCTGCAGTTTACTTTTCTTTGAGTGCATTAGTACATGCACGCGCACACACAAGATTTCATCGCGATCACAGAATAGATAGTGAAATTGGTGTTAGGTGTGGTTAAACATTTCAACATTCTGGAGTTAAATTATAATAGCTGTTCACTCTATCACTTTCGAACATCATTGTGTGGAAAGTGGATGCACCAGTGGGCAGATAGGCTTTGTGTTTGGTGTTAGAAAAAACAAACATATTCCTTAAATTGCAAAAGCACAATAAAAACAAATCCAAGTAAAACAGACAAAATGACCTGTAAATGCATAAAGGTTCCTTAATAACTTACTTATTTTGTTTGAGAAAGAGGGAAATGAAAGACGTATAAAAAGCACATTAGCTACTCTTTACCCTTTTTCTGTTTTGGAGCAGAAAGCAGTAAGCAGCACATTCCAGTAAATCACAACTAATTTCAACCCTGCTTGACGTGCCTACTAAAGTAGAAACACATGCAAGACCTCCCCTTTCTTTTCCTTCCTGCCACAGCCAGCCTACACTTTTCCTTTACTCAATCTCAAAGTGTTCTTGTTGCTTTATTCAATACAACCCTTAAGCTTTGCACTTATATTTCCATATTTCATTGTCTTCTTCAAACAAGGTAACATCTTTTAGTTTTTTCTTTCTGTCACTGACTACAAATGCAACACCAAAGTAAATAAACACAACTGCAACATTATCTATGTGGTTTCTTTCTGCAACAAATATTGATTGCCTTGGGTTACTGGTTGCATTCTGTCAGGGAACCTGAACATTGGAGAATATCAAAATAAGAGGATTACTATGTTTGATGGACAAACATGTAGTTAATGTGTTTGATGAGTAAACACACTAAGCTTCATACAGGACAGTATGTGTGAGCAATGATAATTGTGGGGTCTGCTTCCTGTGCCAGTTCTCTTTCATGTTAACACATTTACGCTTTTGTACAAGATCACTCAGCAAGCTTAAATAGCTATGTTCACCCATTTACACTGCAACTACAGCTTTATGGATCCTACATTGTGTACACTTTGTAAGAGCTTCCTTAGCTATGATGACATGATTCTGTGCTCCTTCTACTACCCTTCCACTTGTGTGGAAGTATAACAAAATGGCTATTCGAACGGAAAGTGTTTTTTAATGCGTACACTCACTGAGCACTTCATTAACAATATTTGTGTTTCTGTTTGCTCATATAATTATCCAATCAACCAATAATGTGGCATAGCATCCTGCAATAAAACATCATAGAGGAGAAAAATGAGATCTCAGTATCTTTGACAATGGCAGGATTGTTGGTGCCAGACAGATAGTTTTGAATATTCTGAAACTGCTGACCTCCTAAGACTTTAATGTATGCATGTCCCTTGGGTTTTTAACTCTGAATGGTCAGAAAAAACAACAAAACATTTGGTGAGCTGCAGTTCAGTGAAAGGAAACGCCTTGTTGATGAGAGAGGTCAGATTAGAACAGCCAGACTGTGTGGAGCTGACAGAAAGGGTAACTCAGATAACACGCTTTACCATTGCTGTGAGTAGAAATGCATCTAAGAATGGACGACATGTCAGACCACAAGGCAGATGAGCTCATATTGGGTTCCATTCCTGTCAGCCAAGAACCAATATCAGAAGTCTGAGGCTGGACCATCAACCGGTGGTGAAAACTATTCATTCATTCATCTTCTCCCACCTCACATTGGGTGAGGGCGGGGTACACCCTGGACAGGTCGCCAGTCAATCACAGGGCCAACATACAGAGACAGACAAAGATGAAGAACCACTCACACGCAGACAACGGACAATTTAGAGTCACCAACTGGCCTAAACATGATGTCTTTGGACCGATGACAGAAATCAGAGTACCCAGTGGAAACCCAGAAGCGCACGCAAACTCTGCACTGAAAGGCCCCAGACCCAGGAACCAAACCCATGACCTTCTTGTTCTGGGGCATCAGCGCTAACCACTATGCTGCTGTGCTCTCCCAGGAGATGAATGTGCAGCTGATACATCTGCTGAAATGATGTGATGGAGTCATATCAAGATGGAGGTAGATTGCAAAGGAAAGTTTCTAACATCTTGAAGAATCCAAGCCATGATGAACTAAGGCTATTTTGAGAGCATATATTTGAGGCCCTACCCAGCATAAGTACAGCTGTCCTAAAAAGCGCTCTTTGAGTGTATGAATGTTTTAATGATCTGCCAGATAGACCAAAGGCAATTTCTAGACTTTCGCAAACAATAGAATTCTATTTTGTTTTATTCTCCTCACGTCTGACCTCCCCCAATATCTTTGTTGCATAATGTACATGGAAAAAATACAAGATGCACATAGAGATCCCTTGAGGCAGATTTGATGAATGAGTTTGCCAGTTGTGTTCGAGAACATTTCTCTTTCCTGTTCAGTTTATCTAAGTTTGCTCATACGGTTCTGATCTGTTTTTCATGTTTGTCCATCCCTTCTAATCCTCTGCCTCACCCCTCCTTTAACAGTGTTTGTCCTAAAATTCAGCCTGTTTCTCCATTGCTACACTGTAATTATATTTGGCCAGCCTGTGAAATCCCTGTTGTAGGTCTGAATAGACAGGGGGCTACATGTAACCCCGTAACATTAGCACATGAGAGGTTAATCCTAATACAAATCTAATGTGGCTTTTCACATTAAAGCCTTGCGGGAGCACTACCTTGAACAGCATGTACTCACCCAATCAAGCAGGTTTAAGGTTTGGAAAATATCAGTTGCGATATTGTCAGCTCAAGAGTTCAGATTTCATAATGTTTGAGTCAAACACTAAAAAGTTATATTGCTTTTCTCAGTTGCTGTAGCTGCAGGCATTGAAAGAAGTAAGTTATTCATGCATGTGATGAAAAGCTATTTCCAAGAATAGTCCTTAAATACAAGCTGTTACAGAGTTTCTGACAAAATGCGCTTGGAAGCAAAGTGTACAAGACGACAGGATGGTCTCTTGTTAATATTTCCAGTTTACAAAACTAATGGATTGAAACCCAAGCAAACTGCTGTTGGTCCAAGTTTATATTTTTGCTTTTTTCCTTTTGCCAGGCCTGCACTGCACCCATCACACATAAACACAATAGCTCTGGACAGATCCAATTATGCTCTGTACTTAAAAACAAGGATGAAAGTGCTTTTGTCCATTTTGCAGAGCTGAAATTTCCTCTTTTTAACCACAAATACAACCCAAATATTTTCTCTTTGCCTGTCTCTTAGCAACTGAAGAACAGTTTTCCAGTGACATCAGGGCAAAGAGTGAGAGAACGAAAAAGGGAGATTTTTTCTCTCTCTTACAGACCAGGTTTCAATGAAGTCAGACTTGAGTGAAATTAGATTTCAGTTAAAATGTGCCACTTGAAAATTTTTCTGGCAGAGTGGCAGAGTTTGGACTTTTGGGGCAGAATAACAGATTAAATATTTTAAAGCATAACAAGCAAATACACATTTTCAAGAGAAAAGAACGCTTGAGTGTTTTGAGGCCAATAATATGTGACTGAATAACTGGATTAGTGACCTATTAAATGTTTGAAAAAGAAAAAAAAAAAAAAAAACCTTAAGCGTCTCCTCAATGTTTTTTTTTTTCTTTTTCCTGTCTGCAGTGAAGTGTGGAGCCTGCATTCCTGTCTTGACATTGCTTTGGCCGGGGAGAGATGTTAAGGCTATGGGACTGGCTGTGCACTGACATCTGACATCAGCGCATAAAAAAACATTCCCTCTCACTGAGGTAGGTGTGGGAGTCTGTGTGTGTCTATGTATGTATGTGTGTGTGTGTGTGTGTGTGTGTGTGTGTGTGTGTGTGTGTGTGTGTGTGTGTAGGCTCGTATGCGTCATTACCGTCGGTCATTCCTCCTGCGTCGGAAGAGCTTTTTGGTGTGAGCAATCTCAGCCTCATTAGGAAGGGGTGGGAAGACCTGTTAGAGACAAATCATAGAGTAAGAGACAGCTACTGTCAAAATCCGCAATTTATATCTGTATGGAAAGTATCCAATGAATTCTTCACCACTGAACAAGTAGACGAACACTGAAACGTGCAAACTTTTTGCCATCTCCAGAACAATTTTTCCTTTGGGAAGATGTTTATAACCCAGCAGGCCTTAAGTTTCATAAGAAAGTTTGGATAACCATCAAAAGTGAATTTTTTATGAAAAAACTCATACTCTTGATAAGTGAAGAATTTTTGCGTTTATACAAAATTTTGTGCTGTTTCACATGCGGATTATTTGTTTAATTTTACCTCCTCATTCATACCACAACCTATTGCTGTTGAACAAGCTTTTTGTGTTTGCATTGTAAATAAATCAACATGTCCTTAGCTGTGGGACAAGTGACTTTGTGTTCCCAAAAATCCCTCCCTCATCCCGCCACTCCCCACCCAATGACTTAATCTTAATTTTCACATCTATAAACTGCAGGATGTTACCCTAAGGAACTGAACATTTGTAGATGCTGCAGGTAAGAATTTCACTGGGCACTAACAGTAAGTTGTGGAGAAAAAATGTCTGTGTCAATATATAACATCATTACCAGAGAAGTCAGTTTCGTAAAATCCGGTAGTAGGGTGCAGAGCTTTCTCTATTTGTGTTTTTCCCTGCCTTATAAAACATACTTCCTCTTGTTTAACTATATGTTTACATTAGCAACTCCAGTGACAGGAGTTGTTAGACTACATTTCATTTTCTAAACCATGAAAGCAGAATCCAGAATAGCAGAAGTAAATGAACAGTGGGTATTTTTGTTGGAAGGTTATGATAGAATATTTTATCCGTCAAGTGTTGTCTTTTATATTTTACTCTGAAAAGTAAATAAGACCATTATCCATTAAATATAAGCCCTGTCAATCAACAGCACATTCCCCCATTACCCAGGATCACTGTGTGCTGTTACCATAGCTACAGGTAGTGCTATTGTATATACATACAGTCTGCTATGGTTGATGATGTTGTGTGTGTACGATGGGTGCATAAATGTGTTTTTTGTGAAGAGGGCCCCCATGACATTATTCTCCATGTGGATTCAGTGTATAATGTGAGGGGATGGATACCTGCACTCCTGTGGGCCTGAGGAAAGCACCTCCTGCCATCATCTACAAATTTGAAGTCAACGAGTGTTTGTGCTAATCATTGATCGGGGATGCATGTTTCTGTGTTGTGCAGTACATGATTACAGCTTTATGTCACCAAACTTTAAAACGATAACGAAAAGATAACTGCAGTCTGTGCAATCAGTGTCATTTGTAGTTCCTCGTTTGTTTTCCTGAAAACATAATGGTACCAAATGATCTCAGCACATCAGATTTACAAATTTTTGGATGACCAAAGTCATGCCATTCATTTCTAATTCTCATTTTATCAGACCTACAGCTACAATTACTGAATTTATTTATACATTTTTTAAAGAAAATGGGAAAAAGACAGAGAAAGTAAGTGAAGATATCTGCTATCTCTGTATCGGCTTCTACGGATTCACAATGTCAAATATACACAAGCACATATGGACCATACATCACAGCTGCACTACATTATTATAGTTTTAGGAATGCAAAATTAGACTTATATTTTGGTTGCAGAGTCTATTTTACACAAACATACTGTACATTCAGACATTCAGGCACACATAGCCATACAAATGAAGAGAGAGAGAGGTTGATATTTGACACTGCTGCTCTAACCTACTTCTCTCATAGAGAGGCTGCTGGGGATTGTTGGCTATTGATTAAATCCAGATGTTAGAAGAAAAAACTGTGTGTGTGTCTGAGGGGAGACACTGCATTTGTGTGGCACATTAATATCCAAAAAAGGCAGACAAGCACAGGCATAAGCTGTCTTAGTACAAAGCTTTACTTTGACCAGAGCGATTTAAATGGGTTCATATATAAACCCAAAAATATTAGTAGTTTTTTCAACCAGAATTCATCCTTTTGCCACCAAAAAAAAGAAGGTGCAGAAAGAAACAGATGAACTGTTGCATGTTTAGCTACTGTAGTTTTCCTCTAGGATATCATTAGCTGTAATTCTGCCTTCAAATGGTAACCAGATGACAGTGAGCACACACAAGATTAGCAATGCACACTACACATATTTACCAAATCCTTTTAACTTTGTTGTAGTATTTTTCCAGAGTTAGTTCAGAGTGCATGGGATTTTTTTTTTTATCTTTTTGCTGTATGTGAAGCTTAAATCATCCAACTATATATCCAAAGAACAAAAGCTTTACTGTGGACAGCAGCCAATTTTTAGAGAAAGGCTTCCTTTCTTGTGTGTGCACAGTTTATGACACATCCAGCAGAAACATAAGAGGCAGGAAGCGAGAGATGTAAAATGTCTTCCCTGGCTGACAGGCAGAGCACTCTGTGTATATGCGTGCATATGTGTTAATGTGCTATCTGCAGGTAGCAGCCAGTGCGGGGTAGATCAAAAGGAGGCGTGTGCTGCCCGAGTCCCCAGACAGAAGACCTCTCACCTCGAGGCAGGCGGTGCGAGCCCCGTGGACATGACAAGCATGGTGAGGGGTGTGTGGGGGCTGTCAATGAGACTTCTAGAGAATATAGAAACCAAAAAAATAGAGCCTGTTTTTGCATCTGTTTATATTTGTTTCTAGGACAAATGCAGCAGTATGGACTTGCAAGCTACATGAACTAGATACTAGATAGTAAAAAGGTTTATGAAAAGCAGCAAATATTTTTCTCCAATATTGTGGGTGCACTGAGTATATGTTTAAATCAATGAGCATGTGTTTTTGTTCTGGTTTTTTTTGTCTATGTTTTTATTGCTTGTTTGTATAAAATCAATAATAAAGAAAATGTGTCAAATGTGTCCAGTAAATGCAAAAGTGCGGAGGGGTGGCTGCATTGATGTGAATTTGCATCTATCTGAAAGCAAACAGGGGCAAATAAAACTGACACATGGAAGCTAGAAATTTATCACAGCCACGATCCCAAGGTAAGTACTAGTTCACAATGGAGTTATCTGCCATCAATACCTGCTAGTACAGATCTCATTGGTCAGCCACATGCAGGATGGAGGCGGTAAGATCAAAGACCAATAAGATATGGCCAGACCAATGACTGCACTGTGTCATGTCTTCAAGTGCAATATGAGTCGGAGCAGCAGGAATCAAAAGGAAGGAATATACAGTACACAATTCTTGATGAGAAAAGACAGTTTTGAAGAGAGTGAGTGATGTGATGTTTAAGGGAAACAAAAGAGGCATCATGCTGGAGAAATATGACAGGAAATGTCAAGACAGAAGGAGGAGCATTGCATGTGCTATTGAGGGATTTGAGATCAATGATAGTGACTTCAGAGTCATGACGGATAAACTGAGAGAAACTGGTTTTCATATCCTTGAGGCAGCTGGTGATATTGAAGCAGTTAGTGACAATTCTAAATCTTCACTAGCTAACTAGCTGATTTTTTAGAATCAGGATTTCAAATGCATTAATAATTTGTTTGTTGTGCTATTTCGACATGGATAAGCATAGCAAATGCATCTTAACGACTAAAAAAAAATTGTCAGCCCTACAGTAATTGTTTAGTCACTTGTATACTGAAAAGAATGCGATCGACCATGCATGTTGGTAATGAAGGTTTGGCAACATGTATTTGCATTTTGATTTCTTGCCAGGAGCATGGGGTGGTGATTGTCATTTGACAAGAGCTTAGCCATGTCAAAGACAAGAGGTTATAATACACCAGCTGAGCAGGGCAGAA
The DNA here is from genome assembly GCF_900963305.1 of Echeneis naucrates. Lineage (NCBI taxonomy): Eukaryota > Metazoa > Chordata > Actinopteri > Carangiformes > Echeneidae > Echeneis > Echeneis naucrates. The sequence continues at coordinate 14,445,450 of NC_042522.1, read as the reverse complement.
ACTCCAAGGCAGATTTTAGGATAGAGTGAGTCGTTAAAATGAGACAGGGTGGGGCTGGTCGGTTGGGGTACTTTCTTCATTATAAGAAAAGGCCTTGTAGAGACTACAGTAGAGGTAACTATGGTCATGCTATCTACCTTTTGGTGAGCAAAGGGCTTAAGTTTCACATTTCTCTACAATGGGAAGTTAACAGCTTTTACTGCGAACGTTGGCTGTGTAGCAATAGCAAAACTTAGAGAAAGCCCCGTTAAACTCCAGGTTGTTGTAAGGCGTGAGCATTAAACTTGATTTTTGCAGGCTGAAGCAAACATTAAGTGTCAGTTGTCTCACACGCTGCTGACAGCCAACAACTCATAAACCATTAATCAAATGAGTTTGCTGTCAACTTAAAATTTTACAACCCTGATTTGTATTTCAGCAGCAAGATCACTGGTCACTAGGAGAGATTACCTGAGACGAATAGAAACAATGTGCTCTTTCTACATCATGTATCTCCACAGTACCCAGGAAACAACAAAAAAATGTAAAAGGTGTGTATCATTTTGGTTTAAAAGAGTTGGTTGAACTCCTAAACTCATTAGTAACCAAAAGGGTTTCAATTTTCCAAAAGTGTTGCCAATAGGCTCATGGACCTGGGTCACATACTTAAGTTGAGCCATTTATAACAATGATGGCGGTTTAGTGTGAAAGGGGGTATAAGTAACAAGGAAGGAAAGTAAAATAATGATAAAAGTGAACAGGGATGGAAATATAAAGAATAGAAATGCAATGAGCGCAATGATCATAGAACTTTCTCTAGAATAGCATAGAAATTCAAGTGTGGGTCTTCCTGTCCCTTCTAGTGTATAACAATTCTGGTATGATGCTCATTCAGTAAGTCCATTGTTTCTCTCAGCTTATTTATGTTGCAAGGGCTCTCAGCCAAAAACAATAAATTCATAACTGCCCCAGGGGTGGCATTACAGGACAGGTTGTTGAGAGCATAGGCTAGAGAGAGAGGAAGTATGACAAAAAGTGACTGTAAATACAAGATACCACATAAAAGACAGGGAAGCCAAAACACACACAATGAAATTATTCTGACATTTTGCCCACACATCAAGCCTGAATGATTAATGCTTCTCTCTGTGTCTTTAATATATGGATATTGGACTTTGCTATTCTGTTTTATGCATTAGTGAGTAGCTATAATAAATAGCTTGAATGCATTATATGTTACTTTTATATAGAACAATTTAAATCTACATCTCAAAAACAGGCACAAATATACCATTATATACCTTTAAAGTTGACATGCTGGTTATTTAAACATCCAGAAATCACAGAGTAACGTTTTCATTCATTTGTAATTATGGTTCTGTCCACAAAATAGTCTCTGTGGTTTATTTCTTTTGATCAACTGCAGTTATTGAGGGGCTGAGAGAAATATCTGTGTTTCCCAGCTAGTCTTTCACTGTACATTCCTACCCAGAGAATTCAGAGACAGGAAATACTATGTCATTTGAAATAGGTCCTGGCACGCTGCTGTCATGACCCTGGATATGCAGCGTTGAGCTGGCTTGTGGCAGAAATCAAGTTAACATTTAGGACTTCTCAAATTGTTTCTCAGTGCTAAAAGATTTACCATGTTTCATGATCCTAGCTTTAGGCCTTTCATGTAACTTTCTCTGCAGCCGATGCCAGCCAATGGCACAGAAAGAAAAGAGCTTCACAGTCAGGTAGAGCGGGTGATCAGTGATAAGCGACAAAGATCTGAGGTCCTGACATCCATGTCTCATTTAATAAGTGATCTGAGGCTGGGGGCATGGCTGAGCACAGACAGATAGACAGGTACATCAAAGAACTTGGGGGTTTAGCTACAGGAGATGGAGTCATTGTGGCATCAAAGTGTCAGAGTGAGAGAAAAAAAAAACTTAATTATCTTATAGAAGTGCAAATGTACTGCAGCCACAGGCTTTATGCGCTTATGGCTCTGCTCTAGCTACCTCTGCCAGTGACAAAAAAGGGACTTCAATCATAGCTTTTTGTCACATTACAGAAACAGTCACCTCATCAGCAGTGCAGGCTCAGGCCCGATGCTTCTTGTTTGCATGTGTTACCTGTTCTAGATTATATCTGTGAGGACCAGCTATTTAACGAATTTAATGTTTCTTACTACTATAGTAAAGGTATAAATTGACACAGTCACAGCTTTCACCAACAGAGGCTGGGGAGACAAAACTAATTTCATTATGACAACGAGTGGAATTACCTTGTTCCCTTTGATTCAATACACCAGTAATATGGCAAGTATATATAAACTAGTTCAATAATACGTGAATAATAGTAAGGAGGGATGGTGGTGGGGGGATTGGAGTTACCATCTTTTTGACCTTTTTATTATACAGAAAAACATTTCATTAATAAATTATTATTAACATTAATATTGTTAACTTGACTTTCTGTATCTATTTACATATAATGGCTGCTCTGGTAAATTTAACAGATTACGTCGCTTATGAGCTTTTAATGAATTTCTCTGTGGCCTAGTCACAATTTCCTGTGGTATCCTGCTTTCATGCATGTACTCAAGTCTCCAGTGTTTCTCCCATGATTGAACCCACAGTATAAAACCGTCATTAAGCCAGTATGTGTGTAGTTGATAGAGTGGAAGAGGCAAGCAGCAGTATGACCAGAGACAATAGCAGGAAGAGACCACGGGGAGGGGGCTGCCGGTCACCATGACCCCCTGGATATTGTTCTGCTGCCCACCAACATTTGAAGGATGGAGGGGAGGAGTGAAGGACGACATTAGAAGAGGGAGGAGGAGAGAGTATAATAATGTTGGTCAGAAGAAAATAGGAAAAAGGAAACAGCAAATAGGAAGAAGCAAAATGATGTTAGAAATGACATGAAGGAGACAGATGAATGCATTTGAAGAGAGCATAAACATATAGAAACAGTAAATCTGTGCGAATAAATACTGAGTGGTAGGGAGGTCTCAGACAGACTGACAGCTGACAGAACACCAAAAGAGCCCACCCCGCCCCCCAATGTCCCTTGTCAACCCGAGTCCTGCTCTGCGGCACGTACACTTCTAGACGGAGGGGCCGACCAGTCTGTAATATCTCAACTCCAGACTCCTGCTTTGTTCCCCTGTTGGACGGCTTTGTCCTCACACCAGAGACCTGATGTCTCCTCAATGACTAGCCGCTTTCTGGTCTCACCCTACCCTGCTGTTCCTTCACTGGTGCCCTCCATTCTCAAAAAATGTTGAACTCTTGCCACCATTCTTGAATCTGCAGTTTGCACTATAATTAGGGCTCTGTCTTTCAAGGGCGGGAGGGAGTTTGACTTTAAAACAGAGAACTAGGGCTTGGAACTAAGGATAATTAGAATTTTTGAGTAACTGATCTGTACATTTTCTTATTTAGTTGATAAATCATTAAGCACATTATACACAGATGGCTATCACAGCTTCTAAAAGCCCAAGCTGATGTTTTCAAATTTTAATCTGACTGACACTCCAGTTTTTGATGATATGTGAGTACAAGAATTTAAAAGTACTGCTTCATTTCGTTTAAAATGAACTCACACCACACTATCTATAATCACATACGATCATTACACTTAAAATGCCTTAATTTTTTACATTTTTATTTGACTGTGTAATCAGACTTTCTACTCCAATTTGTATTTTATTTGTCACAATATTATGTGTTGTTTATTATATGTTATAGTATTGTGATTCATTTTAAGCCTAATTAGTTTTATTTCTAACTTTTCTTAAATACTCATTTGTAAAAATTGGTTTTACAATGTGTCATACAAATATGATGGATTATTAAAATCATAATGTCATATAAATAGTATTTATGTTTTATATTTTTCTAGAATCACAGGGATCAAATACTTGCTCTTCAGTACCCTGGATGCTTTTGTTAAGGCAAGGCAGCATTGTAGTTAGCACTATTGCCCCACATGGGTTTGGTTCCTGGACCTGGTATCTACCAGCTATCATCCAGACATGCATGTTTAGGTTAATGAGGATTAGGTTATGAGCGTTATGAGTGTGAGTGGTTGTTTGTCTCCGTGTGTCTCTATATGTTGGCCATGCGATGGACTGACCACCTGTCCAGGGTGTTCCCACGAGAGCTGGGACTGGTTCCAGCACCCTCCGTGACCCGGAAACGGATAAGCAGTAGAAGATGAGTGAGAGTGAGTGAGTGAGACCTGACACTAGACTATTGTACGTGCCGGTTGACATTCCAGTGAGGCCATTAGAGGTGCAGCACCATCAGAGGGTGAAAGGAGGAAGACCATTCTTAGCGAATAGCTCATGTTTTCCTGGGATGTTTTCTGCATTGCAAGGCTATTTGTACATCTGCTCTGGCTCCTATAAAGGGGAAGTGAATGTTGGTAGGAAGTGGATGATGTAGCCCTACCATACACTAGCTCTGAGGCATGACTGGCGGGTTATTGTTGCTTGGTTACATGGGAAATGATTGCATAAATGCTGGAAAGTAATTTTTATGATAAGCAAATGTTATATTATTTGGAAATCTATAATGTGTATAAATGAGCTGGGAAAAAATACTAAAATCTTTTTCTCAAATGAAAGTATCATATAAATCATCTGTTAATGGTCTAATAATCAGTGAATGTTTTGTCAATTTGTGACTAATTACTTCACAATTCTCTTTGACATATTTTTGTGCTATTTTTTGTACTCCAAATTACCTGACTTCAGGTTGGATAATATTTATGGTACTTGTTGTTGGTTGAAAAATGGAAGACATCTTGATTCAAAAATGACATTGTTGACCTAGAGTGAATCCTGATTAAAATTTACCTTGGAAAAACACAATGCCTATTGCCTTGTAACTTTCACTGGGGGCATATGCATCATATCAGAAAAATATGAAAATGAATTTAAGATATCTTAAACTAGCCTTTTACACAGTAGATTGTGAGCACAGAAAGGAAATATTTGCCCATTACAGAAGCACTCTGTACCACCAGTGCCTCAGTCTGTTCTTGCTAGCCAAATCAAGTGGGCTTTTCACAAGTAACAGTCTTTTGTAGTCCAAATTCACCCTTTCCTTCCATTATCTGCCTGTTGAAGCTCAGTGTGGAAACATTGTCTAGGTACACAAGAAATTGAAATTTTGGATTGAAAAAATTATAACTGAAAACACCCACAAGATTTGTCTTTCTCAGACTGCGCCATTATATTATATTAAATTATCCTAAACTGAATTAAGGACAGGGACTGCAGATTATATATATATTTTATGGATTAGGAGACACATTGAGAAGGTTTGATATCTTTAATGGTAACATATGAACTTAGCTTTGGGCCAGACTTGAAAAAATATTATTATTTAAGCATTACAGCAACTGATACAAAAAAGGGTCTGCTGCCACAGATTCCATCAACCCACATCACTCCTTTGTTGCCACACTGTGGTGGCTGAGACAGTTATTCAGTACACCTACTGAAGATGAAAGCATTGCAATAAAACAGTTTGTGCTGAATCCATTTTAGAGAAGTGTAGATCACACTGTCAATTTAAAGGCTCCAGTTTTTGGTGCAGTTTAATTGAATAGCTTTATGCAGACAGGTGTTTAGTCTATTTGTCTACTCTCTTCAGTGTTTAATGCCATAAAATTCAACAACGCCAAACAACATTCTTTACTGGTTTAAACAATTTCTACATTATAAACATTATAAGGGACCACTGCATTAAACTGAACGTGAAAACAATATGTTGAAATATAAAAAATTATAATGTTAGTCATGGATATGACCACTGGAGGTCAGTGTAAGAACGTTATCTACTTCTCATATCAACCAAAGATCACTTCAGCATCTACCCAGAAGGTGTCACCAAAGATTCATTTAAGACTGATTGAATCAGTTATCTCAATACAGAACTATCTTATATTTGTTAATTGCTATTCAGCACACAAAACTGCTCTACTGTTGCTTCATATAAGTCAGGAGAGCTGATTAATTTATGATTTTGATGATGAATAGAAGAACTATTGTTCTGCTCACACCACCAGTTTTTTTTTGTTCAGTTATGCCACCAGAGGTCGCTTTCTAACAACTAACATAGAGGCTTTCTGTAAAAAGGACATACTCAACTGTGTCAAATCAACTTAGATGCTATGAAAAGATTCAGTTCCACAAAAGGACAAAACTGTGTGACTTACAGAGCGCAGATGGGGAAGGAACATCTCTATGTCATTCATATCAATGCCGTCATCCTCCTCAAACTTGTTTTTGTTCATCCTGACAAAGAGAATTAACTGTAAACTTAAGGGATGACACATGAATTTTGATCAAAAGTGACAGAGGAGAATTTGAAAGATGTTAACTATGACAATATGGAGTAATGAGAGCAAATTACAATACACAGCAGATAAAAAGCCCGGTCAAAAGCCCAGATCTTACCCCTCTCTGTCAATATGTGGAAGGTGCTTTGATGTTCCTCTAAAATGTTTCCTGTGGAAATGACTGAAGTCCAGTTTTTCTGGCTGCACATCCCAACCTGCCCCTCTTTCATGTAGAGACAAGACAGACTAAAGTTTAGACAGAGCGCATCAAAGCATGTAAAAAAGCAATGTGAAGAAGGAATGTGAGACGATTTTCTATATTATATAATGTATAAATATATAAAATACAAATCTTTTTCTAAAATGTACACAAGAAAACAAAGGATATGGAAAAAAAGATGTCATAAATTCCTCAAAATAACTTAAAGCTTAACATTTTTATGCAACTTTACATTTGCAATATTGAAGATCACCTTATAAGTATGGGATTGACATGAGTGGCACCATAGTTTGGAAACTGATTTTTTTACTTTTTTCCCTGGTCTGCTGACTGCTCACAAGTGCCAACGTGGCTGAGACCTACGTATCTGAAGCCGTCATGCTGCAGTTGCCATGGCGACCGGTTTCCCAGACCACCCCCAGCCTCAGCCTCAGCGCAATTAATAAATGTCCTACTCACTTCCATTTTTTCCCCCTTTCATTCTTCTCCAAGTTTCAGGCCCTGCTCTTGTCAGTCATTTAATCACAAGATCTACTTTAAGGCATTGCTTGTGAAAAGTTACACAAAGGTACATACATTTTGGATTAACATGTATTCCTCACGTAAAAATCTGAAATTAACTGGGTCCAGGAAGACTAAATCTGAGCAATGATGCCTCTGGGTAATCAGGTTGAGAAAAATTTAGACAGAGGTCCTCAAATGACAATGAAAACTGATATTAACAACTAAAATCAAGATTTGAGAAAGTCAAAGTGAAAAGGCCAACCAAAACAAAGAACAAGAGACTGGTGTGTATTATATCATATTACTCCCACAAACTATGGTTGGATTCAGACTTAGTAGGCTGTACAACATGCAAGTTTGTGAGACAGCAAGACACCTACCCATGTGAATCCATTGTGTTGGCAGCCCATATGTCTGTGCCTAGGATGTCAAAGGAGCCGTCTCTGTTCCCATTCTAGACAGCACACAAGGAAAAGTTTAACATGATGACAAAACAATTCTTAGCACATCATCTCTAACTTATCTAGCATACTTGGCTAATATAGTTTTGTACCTACAATATCCCCTCAGTATTTGTGCTTTTAAATAAAAGGGTATTCTACAAACATTGCGCAGCCTTGCAAAAAAGTCAAAGGACTCGCAGGAAAAAAGACAACAAAAAACAAACAATCAAATAGTCAAAAAGAAGCATGAATAGCGTGGTTTGGAGTTCCTGTTGTAGGCCATTCTTCATGTGCAAAATTGGTGGAGTGGCCAATTAACATTTAACAATGATGAAGTATTGTGGTGATGTATTTTAATGCTCACGAAGCTGAGTAAAGAGTCCAGAGGGAAAAACACAATATGAGCCTGTCAAGAGACATGTAGCAGAACTAGCAAATTTATCGGGACCTCAAAGTCTCATAAAAACTGACATTCTCTCTCTTCTAGTAATTTCTTTCAGAGGCAGTGACTGAGGGAACACTGAGGGGATATCGTAATAGCAAAGAGAAAACACATAACACAATTGGATCAGCACCTTAGCAGGGCATTTGAACTGGTTGTTTCTGCCTCTGCTGCCAGAGCGTGAGCCAGAACCTGGTCTCGATCCTGAACTGGGTCTGGAGCCTGTACTGCCGTTACTGCTGTGTTCCCACTCGTCCTGTAGAGTTGAGAAAAGACAGCTCTTGTGTGAATAATGAATTGTTGTTGGATTTGTTTCACTGAGTTTGACAGTGTACTACACTAGAAAAGAAATGTTAAAAGGTTCAAAAATCGCTTTGCTAGCTCTTTCATATCATCATCATATTTCCTCAAGTTAACTGTCAAAACAAATTGAAAATGAAAGGTTCATGATTTCTGGGACTCCGTTTTTTGATCTACTGATATAAATACTGAGATTTCAATTTGGGTACCTTCTGCAAGCTCCTTTGTATTTTGGAGTCATGCTGTTTCTTCCTCACTGTTTACTTCTTTATGAGTCATTCCAATGAATCTCTGAGGAGCAATAATGATCTAAATCTTACACACAGACACATTTAGCTGACTAATTGAGTGATAATTATTTAGGATCATTCAGTGTCTGACTCTAGCCCTGCAGTATCTCATGTTAGTCATTAAAAGCATGCTTTGTCTGCTGCAACTGCTGACGAGCTATAAAGCACTTAGAGCTGGTCTCTTTACATGAACACACAGAACTGAGAACATACCCATTAATCTTCATCAGAACAGAAGGAGTAAGTAGTGAATGTTTAATGCACAAACACCAATCATTAATCTCTCAAATATAATAAAATGGTTCTTGCACAAAAGAATTTGGTAAGTAAAAAAAAAAAATAATAATAATAGAGATACTCAGATTGATCTGATGCTGATCATAATCGGCCGATACTGGCTAAAAATAGCTTGATCAGCTTGACCTACAAATGGTGCACTCCCTTCTAGATTATAGATAAAAGATATGGTAGATTCTCAAACCGCTACCATTCTGTTATTGGCAATCAGCAGATCACGATTTTGGTGATTGTGCCCAAAACTACTGATCGGAGCATTTCTAATAAATAAAGGTCAATAGTAGGGTAAAACGTAAAAGTAAGGTGAATACTGTTCAATTAGCAGAACCCTTCGATGCACACATGCATACCTACCGGCTTGGATGAGCCTCTCCCCCGTGAAGATGTGAAGCTGCCATCTCTCTTGTCAATGCAGTCGTCCGTCCACTAGAAGAGAGAAATGCAATAAGAAGTTGCTATCATTTCTGAAAGTGGTTGGGTTTTTTATGGGTAAATAAGGACTACAAACTAACACAAAAGTAAAGGCAGGAAACTAAATGCAAGGAAAACCTGCTTTGAATCACAATCACAAATATTTTATTAATGAGAGGTTTCTTGACAAAGGTTCTTGTATTAGTGATTCAAAATAGCATCATTGTTTTTGAGCCCATCTTCGGGTTATTTTGTGTCTGTACATATACTGTATGAATGGATGCATAGAAGACAAATTACATCAAAGCAGCACGAGTGTGTGGTGAAAACATATGGGCTGCATATCCATACACTAGCCACCCTGGATATGTCTTGTTTACATATACATTTTAATAATAAGGGGAGCTGGTGCAACCCTCCGTTGTGTTATGGAACATCTGAAACCCACCACGAGATTCCCTTGCAAAACATAACCACTGCTCCTACCAGATAAGGACGCTAACAATCGTAAGACGTGTCTGACCTGTGGCACCTTGCCACCATTGTCCAAATCCAAGTCTCCATCTGCCTTGTCTCCCAGAAGCCCCTGCACCTGATACTCCAGGACGTAGCTGTCGATGAAGCGCTCCAACTCTTCTATTTCCTGTGAACGTGTGCTCCCAGCCTCAGACGATGCAGACGCTACTGAGGAATTCTCCATGGCAACCAGTGCTGCAAGTGGCGAGGGGGGAGGAGGAGGAGGGGGAGGGAAGGAGGAAAGTGACCTGTACAGAGAGGAAAATAAAATGATGCAGAGGAGTAAGCTGACACACTCAGCATGACTCCCTTACCTTGCTTCCTTTCAACTTCCCAGCATTCAAAGACGGTGCAAAGCCTTGTTAATGACAAAAAACATCCATATTTGCAGTGTGCTTCCAAAGTACCCAACAGCAAATGTGCCCTGGTTTGGCACTACACTGCATCCATCTTCTGAAAAAACTTAATTTGTTTGGCCAAATGTCAACTCAATATTAATTTCTCAGTTTGGTTTCCCACCTCTTCCCTGCTGTCACTCTCTCTGGACTGTAGGTGTGTGATCAGCTGACCTGAGGCCAACAGGCAAGCAGCTTCCTGCCTGCCTGTCTATGGCTACTAAGCTCCTTTGCATCACAGCTTGATCACCAGCCATGAAAAGAGGATTTATGGCCTTGGAGCACGCAGAATGGTATCTGCTGAACCCTGGGGGACGCACTGGGGAGCCCTGTGCATTTGCAGCCAGCTAGGTCTAGGTCTAGGTCTAATGCCTTTCTTTTGGTTTTGGCTGCAGGGATAACAAATATTATAGTAATCTAAAGTGTTAAATACCTGATGACTATCTTCAGTCATTAAGTCCAAGCTTACTATCTGCTGCAGTTTTGTAGGATGAGTTCCCCTTTCAAATTCACAAAACCACAAAGTATAGAAAGAAATATAACTGCACTTTTTCAATATAACTAAAATAAAATCAATGTCCTTTATGAGTATCAGTAATACCAAGAAAAATGCTATTACACTGCACCAAGAGGGAAATGCTTCATTAGAAGATCAGACCTCGGCAATAAGATCCCTATTGAGCAAAACTGGAACCTGAACCATCCTCTTGTTGAATAACTGCCCAGCTAATTTCCTTTATGGACATTTCAGGCTAATGCTTTAATCCAGTCATACTACGTGGCATGGTCAATATGACCGAAGCTGATCTAGTGTCAATAGTGCAATCCTTCCAGACAATGATGCCAGAGCTTTTATTAGTGCAATGACTTGCAGTTAGTGAGCCTGAGCCATCAGCACTCAGAGCATTGAAGAGGTTTTTCTTTAGACAATAAAATACATGAATAAGTACATATCAATAAGCATATATGCAAGTGCATAAATAGCAACTTTGTCTGTGTATGTAAGATAAGATGTGGTTTCTTTTTGTCTGTTGCTAACAAGAAAAAAAAATCTAAACAAAAGAGAATCACACTTGGTATTCAGAGCAATTTTACAGCATTGGACATATTACACTTAAAACTACTAGCTGTGTTTCTGTTTTCCCGACTACATATGAGTAAACCAAAATTCTGTTAGCTCAGGTCAAATAACACGGATATCACTGAGTCATCCAAGTCATGTCACAATCCAGTGGCATCCTTCTTTGACAGCCTCCTAACACACAGTTTACTTGCCAGTCAAATATTCCTAAACATTAACATGTGGTACTGCATACTGTAATACACTTGAGCATTACAGCTGCACAACAGCCCTGCATTGAGCATGACTATAGTTATACCTGGTCTTCAATTTTGTCAGATTGCACATGCGAGTTTCTGAAGTAAATAGAGCAAAGTTTAACTCAAACACAGCTAAAATGAATGGAGAGGCACACAGGAAAAATAAGATGTTTGCAACAATGAGTCAACTGGTGCATACTGATCATGGAAAGAGTCCAGTCTGTTGTCCTACTCTTGTCCTTGAGACAGAGTATAGAATTACTGCCTATGGGAAAGCTGCCAGTAGCTATTGACACATCCATTTATACAGCTCTTATCTAGTTCTGCCATTTGCCTCATTATCAATCAGCATCCTACATATTATGCATTATCATAGGATGACACCAGTGTATGTAAAATGGGACTTAAAGTCCTATCTATGCTGCTCCGTTTTATAACATGACACCAAACCTGTTTCAGTTCATACTGTGAAGATCTGGTATGGTGCTGGCTGTTGTCTACTTTTCATTTGCTTGCAGAAATTATTTTTCCAGTTTGTCATAATAACATCAATGTGCTTCTGGTGGAGGACAAACTTGTTTGCCTTGGTTGATACACATTTGCTCACTTGTGAACGACAAAAGGAACGGTAGAGAAGAGGAGGTTTGAAAAAGACCAAAGATTAATTTGACCCAGATGAAGAAAAGGCTGCTATCTTAAGCATAGACGAGAAAAACAAACATAGATGACATGAATATAGAAAGCAGACCGGTGGCCCCTCTGAACTTCAGCTAAACAGAGAAACTGACTCTGCAAGGTCAGACCACAAATAGCATTACAAGACATCTCCCATTTAATAAACACAAGTCTTATTTTGGCAGCGCATAGACCCCGAGATGATGCAATGATGTAAGGTTCCATTTAAGAAGATGACACTGATGCAGATGCTGAGGGGCCTTCATGAAAACAAAAAACTGTTTGCATGTTAAGTAAGCCTATCTCTTCTCCTTCACACAAAAAGAGAGAATGATTCACTGCTGGGGCTACTACCATGCCAGAACACCTGACTGAGGTGTGAATAGTTTTGATACACTGCGGGTCATTGCTGGAGTTTGACTAGGAAGTTTTGATCCTGACAGATAGAGGGTTGTTACGCTAAATCAGTGGCATAGCTTTTAATCAATTAATCTGCCCTGAAAATAATTACTGCATTGTTTTGTGTCAGATAATTGTAAAGAACAGCCATCACAGTTTCCAAAACCTCAAGATGACACATGGAGATTGCTTGTTTAATCATCCATTCAAAAAGCAAAAGATATTAAGCAGAGAAAACAAAGAAAAGCTACTAATATGCATGATTAGGTGAAACCAGAGAATTTCCTACTTGAATTATGGCATCTTTACTAAAGGATTTGTTAAATTTTTGTTGATCTGACAGTAGATTATTTGAGTAAGCTGTTTTACTGTGAGAGAAAAAAAAATAAAGCTGTTGAAGAATTGTGGGGTCAGTCAGTCAATTTGATGAAGCAGTTTGCTGCACTGGTTATCAATGTATATATATCCACTGGGCTGGAAGTGCACAGATCATTATAATGTGAGACCATTTCCATTTTCGTTTGTCTGTCCCACTCTCCTTTCAGTCCCTCATCCCACATTAATCACTCCTCCTCTGTCCCTTCCTGTCTCCACCCTTTCACACTCAAGTTTACCAGCTGTACCAATAAAGAGCTGCCTGCTCATCTGTTGAGGCCATTGATGATTTTGAATAAACTGAAATGATTCAGCAGTCCACAACCATGCTTAGTTGGGTGACCTCAATTTTCAACTAACCACTGGTTGGACACATTAGTACTCAGAGTTTCAAGTCGACTGAATTGCATGATACAATAATAAACAGTCAGGGAAAGCGTTCAAAAAATGTGTTTGGAGGCAATGACACTCCAGGCAAATAGAGAAGAATCCAGAATGTCAAATGTAAAGCATTGTGTGTACAGAATGACCATACTGTGCCCAAAGTCCAGCACCAACCAGACAGACACTAAACTGGCCAGACAGACACAGCATGGCAGTGGGCAGCACACTGTTTCTTTGTTCATGAAGCAGTGATGACAGCAAATCTAACATGCTCTATAATAGATATCTTGCAAAGAGAAACAATTGTTATCATGGGCCTTGAGCAAAGCGACTCTGTAATAAAGATATGGAAAAACTAATACATACTGTGAGATTGGTAGGTAAGAAGGCCTGATAATGTGGCGATTTTTCCAAGACCATGAATATCTCCTTTTTCTTCGTGCATTTTGATTCAGTAAAGAGAGCTCAACTCTAATACAAGGCTGAGGGCTGCCTTATTTTATTAAAATTTACTGATTTAAAATTTCATGATGACAGTAAAAACAATCTGTCTGAAAATAAAATTAATGATCTGTTCTCAAGATTAATGACAACAAATTTCTTTCTGGATGAAATAGTAGGATAACGCATGACAACTATATCAAACATTATCATCTTGAATCGACAGACACATTCCCACCAAAGTAGACGGTAGACATAGTCTCCTAACAAATCACCCTGGCTGCATTGGGCTGCATGGTATAACACAGAAAACACAACAAGCCCTGAGCCATCAATGATGTGCAGTCTTTGATACGTTTACACACCAACCAAAGAGTAAGAACAATAATCCCTAAAACCCAAACAGTGATGAACAACAAATACAGTCTCCTCAGTGGGAGTCCAAGTAAATGTTCTCACCCCATGCAGCTAGAGCTGCTAATAGTTTTAATCTGGTCTACCACTGACTGGCCATCTCAACAAAGTCACACATGGGTTTGAATATAATTTGGACAGCATGGTGATTATCAATATATAAAAAAACAAAAACGTGTAAAACAAAAACGAGTATGTGTTTTTAATCTTATGGAGTCACACATTTGACTCTTCAACTTGAGCATAGTAATTCAAAAACAGGAACACGCAAGAAACAAAACTTCAGCGGTTTGAAAAATAAGTGGCTCTGCAAGAAAATTATTTTTAATTGCATATGGTGTACTGGAGTACTTATCTTTTCTGTGCAGCCTCTGGTACTCTGCACTGCATTTCTCTGTACCTTATAAACAGATCCAATAAAACAATTTATTCATGTTTTTATGGTATCCTTTTGGATATTTGAGAATTTAAATAGAAAGTACAGTTTTTGCTCAGGTTTTCATGCCCTTCAGAGTCATGTCTGAAGTCAGGGTGTACACTGGCAAGATAACACTAAAATAAAGGGAGAACACGCGTACAACCTTCTCAGGTGAAAGTAACAATCCCTAGAGTGTCATTTATGAAGGCATAAGCAAAATTTTGAATGAGAAATTTGCATTTGTAGAGTTAAGGAATACAAACCAACTTCAAAGGAGTGTTGTAATTCCTGCCTGCCATTCATTGTAACAAGCTGTTGTGAGTAAATTTGTTTACTCATACAGTGTGTGAGCTGGATGACCTGAATATAGAAGAGCAGACCAGTGAGGGAAAGCATGCACAAGCACACACAAGGAGGTCCAAGTGTGTGTGTATGTGTATACATGCATTTAACAATAGCCTTATTGTCTCCCTTTGCCCCTGTAGTGACCTAATGAGAGGGGATTGGCCTTGTGCAGTACTGTGGAACGGTAGCCCAACAATGCCATTCTGTCTAAATCTTTACATACACATACATATGCGTGCACGCACACACACATGCAACAAAAGACCTGGCAAACAACTGAGGGTGTGTAATAACGCTCACGGCCTCCACAACCTGTATGGAGTGTAAGAAGTTCTGAGGCCTCAGAACTGAATGTGAACAAAAGTGAAAAGGGAGACAACAAAGGTCAGTCTGCAACAAAACAGTGACCATTATCTGTGAGGGTTGAACACACGGGAAATAGCAGCAACATGTCAGCAATACAGAGACCAGAGCTGCTTGTTTCCTAAATATGCTGGGATTATCATGGGGTTCATAATATGTTAGCGAACTTCTCTGCATCCCTGCACTAAGCTAAAGGAGTCAAATTTTCATCTTTACACCATCTAAGAACTCTTTGCTCACAAAGCAACTGAACGTTTCCCTCAATCATGGCCCATGTTATCTCCCTGTGTCTCCTTCTTCTCTTTCCACACTCCGTCTTCCATGAGCATTAGTTCCCACTGAAATGAGGCGACGTCTCTGCTTTGCAGCTTGACTCAGGGTGTTCCAGTTTTTGGCAGGCAACTCCCACTCTTGCCATAATATGCAGCTGTGGCCACTACTCCACCACATTCTTGAAATCACCACATGCATATAAATGGGCATGCATCACAACTATAAACATTAGCCCATTTCATAGGGTTCCCTTTAAGAAGAAGCACGGGGTTGAAAGTCCCATGCTGAACCCTGGGACCATTGATTGATTGATAGTACTCTGGGATTGATTTTTCATTTCCTTTCATTGTTTGATCTCTGAGGGCAAAGTTCAACACCTCAGTCCCCCTCCCCATCGAGCATATGTATATACATAGAGAGAGAGAGAGTGATTAAATATTAGATCGGTTTTATGGAATAGGACCCTGAATAAATAATTACCTGTGATTGATTTATACACAGATAAACTCTATATCATGTACTTGTGAAAGAAATGTTTTCTCCATGAATGTTTAAACAAAATCTAGAAAATCTATCTAAAATTTTTGTGTGCTTTTTTTTTTTACTTATTTCAGTAAAATAACAAACAAACAAACATAGATTTTGACCACAGGCTTGTGGCCAACTCAAATGTCTCCAGTGTACTATGAATACTGGATACAGGATGAGACACTGGCTAAACCTGACAAACTGCTTGGCAGACTAATGCATGTTCACGATTGAGGCACCGCTATAATACTGGAACTTGGCAATGGATCACCCATGTGTCTTTTTATTCATTCAGAAAAACAAATGCTCCTCTCAGTGGGTTTGGTAAAATCAAATAATTTTTGTTATCCTGTTTTCTGTACAGAGGTCTCACTCAGGTCTTAAGGGTCTGTAGTGTGACTTGTGGTGGCATGCAAACATTCCTTGACATCCATGCAAAGCAATGAAAAGCAGGAATCTCTGGAATGTTATGAGCAGACTTCAGTACAACCTTGAGGACTCCTTACAGGACTGATCGTCGCCTGTTAAGTGTCTCAATTTAAAATGGATTCGTTGGTATGTACTTCTTTCTTAAGGTGGTACGCCTTTTTTCCCAGCTCATGCTCCACGTGGTTTACATTTGTGCCATCCCGTGCTAGTCCAGTGATAATTATTCAAAGTAACCTTCAAACCAGAACAACTGTTTGTATCTGCCTCCGTCGGGATGACAGTTCCTTCTTCAGGTAGTAGCTGATGACATTACAGTGATTTATCTCCGTCCTGGATGGCACCGGATGTGATCCGGTCTTTGTTGTGAGGGCGAACAGCTGACACAAGCTGCTGATCTGCTGCAATCTCAGCTCCTTTACAGACCACATTAACATCTGACCACTCGTTCCTATCCTGCAACTGTAAGGCGCCATTGCTGAAACCAAACACAAAGCCAACTTGACACCAACGATACGCTGACTATTACCTACTTTACTCATATTTTGCGCTCCCAAAACCACGCCCATGCTGTCTCGGATGCTAGTGCTACGTCCATCAATTAGCAAGGTGGTGTATCCAGACGGGACGGCGGTGCTGGGGTCGTGTTGAACGGCCGCACCGTGATGCCCCTGTCACGGCGGCAGAGCCACATCTGGCGGCGGCCGCGCGGCCTGATGTGTCCGCCCTGTCCGCGCACCGCCGGTGACAATGGTGACGCAAGCTTTGCGGCTAAACCAGCCGGGCTAACGTTAGCTAGCTCTAAAGTACACAACCGTAAACAACCACAGGCCACACATTAAGGACTGCAAACCGCCGTCCGACAACTGCGCTACATCAACAGGTCTCCAAGTGGAGGTAAAAATAAAACAAATAAACAAAACAGGTCATTCTCAGCAAAAAAAACCAAAACAAAACAGCGAATGTTTTAAAAACTGTTATGTGCTTTTTTTTTTAACGGTTGCAGCACTACAACGGTCACACAAACATACACATACAAATCTTCAACGGGCTCAGAATGAGACAAGCATTTACCCGACGTGAGATTCTGACTCCTGGCGAACCCGGGATCCCCCCCTGAGATCAAATCCGCCGTGTCATGGGTGTGTTTCTCAAAACGAGAAGGGGGGAAAGAGGATTAGGTGTCTGGTGGTAACTCCGACGTCCCGGACTGAGGAAAGAGGCGATGCAGGAATGTGACGTCCAGTCCGGTCTGCTGGCAGCGTTGACACGTGCACCGAGGAGCGGGGCATTGTGGGAAAGGTAGTTCAGTACTGGAGTAAACAGACCAGTGGCTGCCATTTAGGATCAAAAGCTTCCTATTTAACACCCGCTGACAAACGAAACTAAACACAAGTATGGGAAGTCAGACCACCCTTTGGCCTGCCTCCCGTGAATCTAAGTGATGAAGCAAAAGTTTATTATTGTTGCTACAGGTGGAAACTAATATGAACAATAACACAAATAAATAAATAAACCTTCTTTCATTTTAGTTCACAGATTCTTTCTGCTATCACTAAGACAACAAACACAATTCATGTATTTACGTACTGTGCAGATTCACAATGACACTGGGTAAGGTATATAAGGTGTACAGGGCAATTACCTGGGGGAAGTTTGGAATTCACTGTTAAGCAATTAAAGAAGAAGAAGTTTTATTGTCATTCTACTGAGATACAACAATATTTAGTTTGGGAGCAAATCTTACTAGTAGCGGCCACAGTGTCACTTATAGGGATGGCAAATATGAAAGTAGAATAAATCCATGTGTTTCAACAAAGAATAAGAATAAGCATAGAATATGTACAATATGTAGTAGTGGAAAGGGTAGTTCAATTGTGCATCTTTGGACTGTGGGAGGAAGCCAGAGGGACAGAGAGAACATCCAAACTCCACAAAGCACCCAGCAATCGAATCCAGAACCTTCTTGCTGTGAGGCAGCGGCACTAACCACCAAACCACCATGCCAGCAGTGTATAAAAGGTTAATCAGGAGTATAGACATATATAGCCACATCATTAAGGCCATACATACATAAAGGCATCATTCTGAAATTTTCCATGACTGATAAATGTCTAAATAATCATCAATCAAAATTGTGTAATCATGTGAATCATAATTCCCTTTATTAACGGGTGTATCTCTTTATTAACACCTTAACATTTTGTTAGTTTTTAAACTAGTTAGTTAAAAAAATTACAAATTAAGCACAACCAATGGTATATTGGAAACTCCCTTTTCTTGCAAAACACACATTTTGGCAAACATTTGCCTACATTGTAAAATTTGTAATTACACTAATTTAATAGCTATTGCAGGCATATTTCACAAAATTGTGGCTGTAATTTAACAATAGCATGACTTTTTTTTTTTTTTTTTTGCTGATGACTGTTCGACTCTAGATTAGCAGACTGAATGCGTTGAAATAATTTGCTTCTCTCTCTCCTTACATCATCAGCCTCCAAGAATACCAAACACAAATGGCTGTGGATTACTGTTAAAACCTGCTGATGTAATCTTTACATTGTAATTATGACCCCTTGTGGAAAAAAGGAAAAATGCAGTTAAAAGGATTTTCTCTAGTGTGTTTCATTGCGTACATGTGAATGTGTGCATTATGAATATGCATAGCACAAGGAATTAATCAGGGTTCTTAGTCAATATGGTAGACAGCTGGAGGATGGTGCTCAAGCAGACTGACTGATAGACAGGGTTGCATATAAACACGATACAGAGCTGTTGATAGTCATTTTGGCACATGAAACAGATAGGCAGATAAACTGAACTCTGGTTTACAGACAGCTTTAATAAGACTGACTGTATGGGCAGGTAGGCAGACTGTGTAATGGAAGATCCCCTCCCCTCCTCCAGATGGGAACAGAGTGTTTCTACCACCACAGGCACAGGTTGATCAACCATCACACTATGATGGAAACTCAAGCAGGTCGCTACAACCCCCACCCCCAATATGTCTTCGCTATTTCAGTCTCCCTTTCTTTCTCATTCCTGCGGCCAGTTCTACGTCTAGTCAGGCCATAATTATTCACTCAAAGCACTAAAAAGTTTTCAGCCCTCGATTTTTTCTCTATTTAGATGCTCCATTTATATTGTTTTTTTTTTTTTTTGCATGTATTCATCTACTCAGCTATAGCAAGTACCTGGAAAAAGTAAAACAAAACTCAACATGGTAAAACCTGCTCTGGCTGTTTGGGAACAGAACTTGTGGCACAAAAGACATTGTGTCACTGCTTTCATTGCAGTCATTTCAAAATCTTGTGCCTATCTTATAAATCTAGTCTTTAAAAACAAGTTCTCTGTAAAAGTACAGTTTTAAGGCTTGAGTAAAGTTGTAAATAAAAGTTGTGCTGTTTCCAAGGAAACTATAGGTTGAATTTATATTTAATTTCAGTGTTCTAAAAATGTCAACGCTTTTTGCATGGCACACAATTAAAAAGCTGTTCACCAATCGAATCTATCTATTCACATTTTTTGAAACTCAATTTTCTCTTTATATCTCAATGTTGTGAATTTCATAATAAAGACAGCAAGGAGGTTAATATTTGAAATGAGTATATATATATATAATTATGAATAATTTGCAATTAATATTGACATATTTGAGTTTTATTATATTTGAAGTGTATAGAAAATAATCAGAAATGTAATCTCAGTATAATGATTGTTGCCTCATTTCTTTGTAGAGAGGGCCCACTGTTAATGAAAATATATTCAATTAAAGTTTTTTGACATCTGAATATTGGTTTTAATACTGTGCGTTTAGTAAAGTAATTGGAAGAGAACAAATGCTGAAATTGGAAGTACTCCTCAGGTCAGCCTGCACAAAGTTGAATTCTCACCAGAGGGATGGTACCAAGGCACCAATTAGAAGTGGAGAGGGTGCATGATGATATTTCCGTGTGCTTGTGGCCTGGGCAGCTCCGTCTGTGTGCGTTATAAAAGGCAAAACCATAAACATGGAATTAGACAGTACAGGCCCCACAGCTCTTAAGGTCACAGACTCTCCCCTCCTGCGGGTTTCGAGAGCAACGGTGTGGTATAAACAACATTGGCCAGCAAACTGTTATTACTGTACGTGAAGGTTTTCTAACAGGGCAGCTGATTATTTGTGTTTGTCAGTATGTGAAGTTCATTAGGCCAGTGGCCCTGATGCACCAGACTGATGCAGCTCTGCTCTTTTATTGTTAGGTCGAATGGGTGCAGGATATAGGTGTGGGAGAAAGATCACTGTGAACCAGAGCGCCAGAGAGAGAGAAACTAAGTGGGTGGAAGTGACTGAACATATCTTTGTGCTCGCTCACACGCCCGCACGCACACACACACTAACTGTCAGACAAATAAACACACTGAAATTGGCCATGGTTCAATTTGTTGAGTAACAAAAACATGAGAGCTTTCTAACCAGCAGGTGGGGGCAGTAGACAGATCATAAGACTCCTGTGTACTGAGCAGCATAATGTTGTCTAAGGAATAGATACAGCACAAGGTACATTAGAAGGCTGGTGGTGAGTAGAATCCACCATAACAGCTACTCAACAAGCATGTGTTTGCAAGGTTTTTGAAATTTAACTCTGCGGCCAAAAAGACAAAATAGCATCATAAATGACTGGAATATCTGGGGAGTTAAACCCAGTGCATGAGCTTCACTTCTAAACTACATTTAAGATGCAACTACCTGAACACTGTTTGGGATGGAACGAATCCTTCCTCATCCTTGACAAGCTTCATGTCATTTTATTGCATGAAGCCTTATCACTCTGTCAGTCTCAACCGCTCACAAAATCACAATAGCACACTGACTAGAATGATAAAATAAGATAGGTGGGAAAAAAAATTTAGAAAACTATATTTGTTATTCTATTATTTTAGTATAGCTTTCAATAATTCAACCTCCAAACAGTTTAGAAGAGACTACAATCATAAAACTGAGCAATTATTTTCATTATTGATTAATCTACCAGTCATTTTCTTGATTAACAGAATAACAACTTGGTAAAAAAAAAAAAAAGTTAGAAAAGGTTAAAGGCCATGTATCTAAAAAACATTCAATGTACTTTGACGCAAAATATGAAAAAAAAACCAAAACTGGTCTGACGAGCTGGAAACTGAAAAAATGACAAATCATTAATAAGTCATACATTTGGGATATCTCATTTTCTCCATGACAACTGATCATTTGTTGACGAGCAGTTTCAGATCCACCTACAGCAAGTAAAATTGTTCTACTGTCAAGTTTTTGCACAGAAGACAGGAGATTTAAACGATGTGCACAAAAGAGTGGCCTCTTCCTCTTCTTGGATAAAACATTAAAACAGGGATTATTTTTGGTTTAAGCAGAGATATTATTAAATTCTAAAAACAAACAAGAAAAATATTCCAAACATAAGTAGGTCAGTGTTAGGTGTTAGTTTGTTCTTTAGTCCGTCCACCTCCACGATCAGAAACTGGGCCCCCCACTCCCTCCTGTCCCTGGCAGCCTGAAACTCCCCCTGCTGTTGAACTGCGGTAGAGCGTGGACTGTCCGAGGAGTGAGTTGACAGCTCTGGGCCGTGTGTCTTCCCACCTGCCTGTATGGCGAGCACCCGTTGAGTAGGTGGGTCTGCTGGAAGGGAGTGGGAGAGGTGGGAAAGGGGCAGATGGAACACAGAAGGAAGTTCACCAGCAACACATAGAGTGTCAGAAAGTAGAGAGGGATGGCGAGGGAGGGGCTCAAGCCAGAGCGACAGAGGGACAGTGGTAGGTAGAGGAGGCAAATGTGAGAGATTGAGGGGACGGATGGTGGGTGGGATAAGGATGAGGGAGAGCGAGGCAGAGTAATGGAGCAGGAGAGGTGAGACGCGTCAGGTACCAGAGGGAAAGGTGATGAGCAGCAGGGGTAGGAGGGAGGGTGGAGGAGTTGGGGTTTGGGGGGTGATAATGAAATCAGGTGCAGGAGGCTAACGGGACGCAGGGATGGGTGGCTGGTGCAAGGACTGGCAAGGAGAGAGGAAAATACCTTTCAACCTTCAACAATAGGCTGACATTTGAATTTACCTTTATTCGCCCTCGTTCCTTCGCATTGACATGGTCACCTCATCTTTCCAAAGTTAAAGCATTAAAAGTAAAGTTATTTGTTACTGACTATGGGTCAATATAAATCAGCATATACGCCCAAAGCTATTTTTGAATTTTAGATATATAAATTATAAAATACTTATTTAAACTTAAAAAAAGAAGAAATTATCTCTATTAGCATCACAGTACATAAGCAGTACTTCAGTTTCCTTCACTCTGTGTCCTCCAGACATGTTTTAAGATATAAACATAAAATGTTAAAGTCAATGTTTAGAGTGCACTGGAGTTTTTAAGTTGAAGTTTGAAACACAATTTGCTTCCAGAGTAATTGCAGCGTCGAAAAATCGCCTAATCACCTTTTGGCTTAGCTGTTTCGGACACAGCTACAAGGTGAGCACATACAGGCAGATGAATGTCAGTGAATGCGCGCTGTCTCCTTGTGTCATACAGTAAAGTATGTGCAAAGATCATTCTGAACAGTGACGCCTAAAGAAATTCCACAGTGGACCCCAGACGATCAGTGTCAAGAAGAACAGTTCAAATTAAAATAACATCCTGGATCTGAGCCCTCATGTAACCACCTTTCAAAAACAGACACTACCCTATATGATGTAATTTGTTTGTGGAAATCCATTAGACTAGCTTTCAGTTTGAATGGTCATGACAGATGTCTATGACATATTTCCTCTTCGTTCACGTCAGTGTTCAGGGATTTTTCATTATACCATCTCCTCTGTGTTATTGTGCTGGCAAATTAATCCAGTCTAGTCTTTCTAATTTACGAGCAATGTAGTGGCATTATGCTGTCTGGACATGAATAAGTGCTGGAATAACTCCAGCCATTTGGAAACAAAAGGAAAGTTTTAAAAATTTGCCCCATCTGAGAGTAGTCCTATTTTGGGGAAGTATGGGTCTTTATTATTATATCTAAAAAAACTTTAACATTGTAAAAATAGATCAACAATAAGTTGTCAACCACAATATCTTCCCAATGTTAAGTCAATTAAGCATTGATGTATAGTGTGTGTAGTGAGAAGAAAGATGTCTGGTATGTTGCTCTCTGTCAGTCTGTCTTTGTGATGCTTTGTGTGCTTTGTGTGATGTTTCTACATGGTTTCACATTCACTCCTTTCCTTGGGTGTGTGTGTGTTTGCACATGTCCATGTGAGGATACTTGTGTGTCTGCATGTAAGCACGAGGACTCCAACTAGGGGCGTTAAAACAGAAATCTCAGCCCAATAACTGACCTTGTCTGAACTGCAGAGCACGCACAGTGATAGCGTGTGGCACCTTCAGGTCGGAGTAGGGTGTTAAAATTATCCTACATAACATCTGTGTGTGTATGCCTGTGTGTGTTTGTGTCTTGTCTAGGTGGGGAGGGGGAAGAAAAGAGTTTGTCTGGTTAGACAGTGTCCATAACCAGCCATGCTACATCCCACACAAGGCTGAGAGACTGTGATAAGTAATTAAAAACTCTTCATTTTCCTGTGTGTGTGTGTGTGTGTGTTGTGGATGTAATGCTACAATGATTTTAGTGTGTTCATTTGTCATATGTACTAAAATATATTTACTTTACAGACTGTTGTGGTATAAGCATGTAAGTGTGATTTGTTCTGTAATTATGAAGTGCAATCATGTAATTTTATTATAAAATGATAAATGGGAAATAAGCTGAACCACATCCTGTTTTCGTTCTGCCAGTCAATTCTTGACATAATACGACACAGTAATTTTATTTATGCTAGTGCATTGTTTGTACGTGAAAGCATCAACTATTTTGTGAGACTATCTGGGTGGTGAACTCTTTAACTTTTGAAAATAAAAATTACAGCTGAAAAAACCTCATCAGAGCGTTTCACTGAACACACTCAGGTAAGCTCTTACAGCAAAGAGTTGCTATGGTATTCACATGCAAATATCCTTAATTACTGAGCCCTGAGTTATTTTTAAATCTTATCTGCATCAATCAAAGACATACAAGCACATGTGTCTCATAGGTGCACTGATTCTGTGACACTGAAGAAATACTCAGAACTTAGTTCATTATTATGGGGTTGTAATGCATCATTCAATTGTGTTAATGTTTAATATTCGCATTCAGCAAGAATAAATTGCTCATAAAATGTATTATTGAAAAGATAACTTCATACTAGAAATTATTTAATAATTTAGCATTTTGAAATAGTGAAACAATGCAATAAATAAAAAAAAAGAAAGAAAAACTGTTAGCCAAAGTCTGATCCACATTAACAGCTCATTTTTGTAAATTGTGCTGCAGTGGATCTTTTGTAGCCCAACCTATCCCAAGATTAATTCTTGCTGATGATGAATCATCAAAATGTCAGACTCCATAAAGAAAAAATAGCTGATAATAAATTGGAAACTCTCAGGAAATTCTTCAGACATTGTCCTTCAAAGGATGCAGCACCATGAATATGGCAGTGATCACTGAGAAGTGTATTATCTGGTTTAGATATAACATGTTGTCTTACTCTAACTTTTAATATTTGCCTCCGATAGATTTGCACCGAATCATCAAAAATATGGAAAAAAGGGTGTTAAAATATTAAATATTTCATTCAATATTTAATGAGGTGGCTGGCAGCCCCGCTAAGAAGGTGACATTGTTCTTACATGCATGCAACCTGGCAGGAAAAAGTATCTGAGACAGACAGCTACCATTCTTAAGTTGTCCAAGGATGTGAGGAATCTATGTGAGTTCATTTGCTGTCGTTTTAAACTAAACATACATGATGATGATGTTCCGTGTCAGTTTTTTTACAGCAGCAGTCACCTGTCACCTGATGATGATCCCGGAGAGACAGGAGATGAGCGTGCATGTCTGCGTTTGTGTGTTGTTGTGTATGCCTTTGGTTAGTCCACGGTTGTCATGGTGAGAGGAGGTCGGGGGATGCACTGTAGCTTCGGCTACAAAACGTGATCAAGAGTAAAAACTTTTTTGTTCACGTGTGTGTGTGTGTGTGTGTCGCAGCAGCTCTATTGAACCACCCCCATACAGTAACGCATGGTGCTTTACGGGTTGTGTGTGCAACACAGGCAGGTTGTGGGCTTCTTTTCATCATGAACAAACACACAATGTGCAGAGACACAAGAGTATTACAAACACACATTCATACCTTGTAAAGGCTGTGATACACACCGGCAAGCTTATTGCCAATAATCAATCAATGGCTTTAAAAATGTTGCCAGTCCCTCTCTATCTATATATTTCTCTCTCTCTCTCTCTCTCTCTCTCTCTTTCTGTGTGTGTGTGTGTGTGTGTGTGTGTGTGTGTGTGTGTGTGTGTGTGTGCGACTCATGCTGGAACATGTCTGTGTCTTAGATTTCTGATTTTTTAGTCAGTCACGTTCTATGTGTTGGCAGAAGTGGCAGTTTGATCATCCCAAATATACACACACTCACACAAGCATGCATATCAAACACACAAAAATACATATATCAGTGAGGCCACATACATGTGTCAGCCTGGGCTACTGAAGAAAAATACTTCTACAGTGGAGCTGGAGCAGACACACAGTGATGGAAAGACATTCCTCTCAGTACTGTAGTACACAATTTTTTTACAACTTGTATCAGATTTACATTTGCACTACTATTACATACGAGTTCACGCTTCAAGTGCACTGCATTTCAGAGAGAAATGGGATTCTTTCAACTTTTTTTAAAGATCAACTTCATATGATCTAAAATGCGTTATTATAAACTAAACAATCATACTGCATACAGATTTGTTCAGATTACTTCCACCAGAATTATAAAGAAAAAGAATATACTGAAGCGTCATTTATAATTAACTTCCAATGTTTAATTAATGACAGAAAATTTTCTGACTAAGAAGTTTTTTATTCTGAATACAGCATCCGAACCTGTAATTGACGCGTCTTCCATCATTGGACACCAAACCAAAACTATATAAAAAAGATATACTGCAATGGATTACACCTCTAAATGCGGGGCCATCTCATAAAATTTGAGAAATGCTTTTATTTTGTGTGTAATGCATTGAAATATTTCTTTGAGTTTGGGTTTGTGGGCAGTGTTTTTAATAGCAGCTAACCGTGTGGCTGCAGGCCGAGTGGCTGCTGCGGTGAGAAGGCAGCAGTCAAGAGACTCTTTCATGACCTGTTTGGGTGAGGAGCTCTGCTGACACACCACCAACATTTGTGTGCATACAAATACACTCATGTGCGGACACGCCCATGCTACATCTGCACGTGCACACCCTGCGTGACACACACGAATGCCACACTTCACACAGCGCATACATGTACGTGTATACATGTACATTAAATTCATCACATACACAGGTGGATATAGACACACATGCATCCGGGAACCCAAGCGCGTGCACACAAACACACACACACACACAGACAGTACTCATTCTAATAGTATATCCCTCCCTGATGACCGGTTAGGTTGAGGAGTGCTGCCGGTGCTGTGGACCAATCCAAGTCATTCTACAGTTGATTTACTGTCCCACCACCAGTCCACTACTGTATAATTACTCTAACATACACACACACACGTATAGACACAAAATTACTCACACACATATACACATAATTAGACACACAGCACAAGCACTGTACACTCATATGCATGCACGGCAAAAATGTGTAACACAAGGGTTCAAAAATAAACAAGTAACAATGCATAGACAAACATGGGTGCTACACTGATATGAAATCCTTGGTTTACATAGATTATTTGTTTTGGGTTTTTTGGGAATTTCTCTGGGTCTGGCTATTCTGCAAAAATCTCATCACAATATCATAAAGTCTAGTTTTATATTCAGACCTGGAAAATGATACGTACCACTCACGAAAAAGAGAAAAAAGAAAGGCTGCAGGGATTTGAATCTTATAAGCAACAGAATATCTTAATGCAATGAAATCCCCACTGAAATGCAAATACAATTTAATTTGTACCAATTAAATACTTAATTTTAAAGCCATTCATCTGAACTGACTGAATTAATCAACTGAAATTTGTTGTACTGGACTAGCTGCCCCCCCCTACAAATACAGACAAAAGTCAAACAATCACAAATTACAATTTATCAGATTCATTTGCTTTAAAAAAAAATGTATAAAAATCAATACAAATTCAAATCGAATGAGTGTTAAGAGTTCCAGACAAACTGAGAGAGATTATATGTGAAAGCATAAAACATAAACCTATAAGTCTTAAAATAGTTTAAAACAAATAAATAGAGTGACATTAACTGAGAATTGAAGTGGTGTTTTTCCCAGCATGCACTGGGTTCATTGATAAATTACTTGGACAGAAAAATCAGAAGCAGAAAAACTCTCCCATCCACACCTAATGATGATTATATTTACACATCAGGGCCAAGATGAGGACTGACGTGCAGAAGCTTTTTAATTATTACTTACCATCTACATAAATAAATGCATTAAATATCTCTCTTATCTTTAATATCACTGCAACACAGCAACTCCACTCCAGCCACATCCCCTTCTACTCATGTAATTTTGCCCTTGTCCTCAGCTGAGTCTGCCTGCCTGCCAGCCTGCCCCAGTCCGATTTGTCACTCTCTAACCTGCAATTGTACTCAAGGCCAAATATAGGGGTGGGAATGCTAGGGTGGGCTGCGTATGTGTCACACAACAAAGCTTCGCACAAGGGTGTAGCCCTCTCCCTTACATCCTCCCACCTAACCGCCCGGCATGGCTAAGTTGTTTGCATGGAAACACGTCTGTGTGTGTTTGTGCGTGCGTTAGTGTGTCTCTGTGTGTGTGTACTGAGGTCTAAACTCTCCCCACCCTCCTCTCCTCTGGAGAGGCAATGAGATTACTCCCTCCTCCCTCCCCATTGCTGCTTTATTTGGAGCGTTTCTCAGAGATTTGTCTCCTGTCACTCCTTCTGTCTACAACGCTGACCTTCGATGTCTCGCTTTTTTATCTGTCTCTCTTCTATCCTGTCCCTCCTCTTCAACCCTCTCAAATTCAATTTTACTTCCTTTTCATACCCATGCCAACTCATTGCTTTAGCAAATCATATATATAGAAAATCTTTCAGAATTCTGCTCAGGTTTTTCTGAGGTTGTGTGTTTTTGAGGTTGTGTAGTTCCCACAACAGTAGAAATAAACATCAGCAGGGAAGTGCCAGCTTCTTGATGGGAATGTGATTTGTACACAGTTACAAGCTGTTGTGAGGGATAAATTGGAGGTTCCCTATTATTACATGGTGGAAAAAAATGAGTGGCCTCTAATGTTGAGAGATGGAAAGGAAGATGATTATGGTTTTTGTGCTGGAGCATCCCCATTATATGACCACAGAAACCCATGCTGAGTCATTTAAGTCAAGATAGGATGTGAATCAAACAAACACATAAACACACAAGTGTCCAGAATTAAATGTTTTCAATGATAACTTCATCACATCAACATAAAATTATTCATTTTTTGTTAGGATTCAACTTACAAATAAACTTCGATCGAACATGTTTGTGATCTGCAAGCACTGCAGTGTGAACAGATGCCTTGTAAAAATGATAAAGCAATTTATTGATTTATTTAATTTGATAAAATACAGGAACTGGTAATCTGGGGGTTTTATCATAAAAAAATCCATAGAGGAAGAGATGTATGCAACACAAAAGTAACTTTTCAGTTGTGTAGCATAACAAAAGGATTTCTGGACAATGAAATCTAATATAAAACATAACAGTACTATTCTCTTTCTTGTGTTATTGCAGATGATGCATTAAATTACCGTATAAAACATGTTGATGCATTCAATTAGTACTGTCAGTGTAACTTTTTTTGTTTTGTCTCAATAACTATAGCTTTATTACTCTTGATTGATTTCTAGTTCCAGTTTCCAGCCGCGCACAAAATTAAATCTGGTAATGCGACACAAGATAAGCTTTAATAACTTTTTAATATCAAATTTCAATAACATATTCTGAATGAAATCCTTTTTTTATTAAATAAAAGGAGGAGATATTCCCATTTGCTTTCTGTTAAAATATTTTTCCAGGGGTAATTTTGACTAAATAAGAGCGATCAATACACTGATTTCATTTTATTCCTCTTATCAAATGTCCCAGCAGTCATATTTGCCATACGGTCTTCGAATTCTTTTCAACACAGTGAGCTGGACTTTGCCAGAATGCTTTCGACATACCTATAAATGTGGCTACAGACAACCAGTTGACCTTCTTTTTTTACATTCAGGAAAAAACTCTGAAATAAATCTTCTTCACGTGTTTCTCCCCACACAACAAACAGGTCTCACTTCTAATCTTAATTTCAACTCTAACCCTAACCCTGCACGCCCTGATCTACACAATGAGACATCAGAATAATTTGTTCGACGAGCAGGGAGGCACACGGCACGCCCCATGTTCAAACGCCCATCCACCCCATGATGATACTCCTCAAAAATGCAGCGTGTGACAGCAGCTGCACCTGTGACTCACCTGTACACGTCTGTGCCCCTGAGATATCCCTCATCTGTCACTTCTCCACAAGCCTATCCTCTACGCTCACACACACACACAGGCCAGCAACACCACCGAGGGCAAAGGAGGGGGTTAAGTCTGGGCTGAGGTGCAAGACGCTGCCCGCCTGCTTTAATTTTCACCTCCCCCACCATGACCCTCTGCGACTGGTGACACAAGTGGCGTCCTGCTGGATCCCTCTCCCGTTTTCTCCTCTCCCGTCTGCCCCATATTCCTGTCTTCTCAATTTGCTCGCATCTTCACCATTTTGTACTTTGTACAGCTCAAGTCATAAAACAAGACACAACATGTCCTCAGTCAGGATAGCGAAGCAAAATGATAAATGAAGAGCAAACATTGAAACTATTAAAAGTCGTGAGGAAAGATCTTCAGCTGATTTGTTTTTCTGCCCCTTCTTTCTTCTCCTCTCAAATCATCCACTGGCAAGGTTAATATTGTGAATATGCAGAAAGTTGGATACTTTCTTGTTAGCTAGTTTATAACAATGACTCATCGCTGATCTATGCATGTGTATGCTTAATGTTTCTGTGATGCATGTACACGTATATTTACATGCACACACATTCAGTAATTCACCTGTGTTTTTGTATACGTCTCACAACAGTCATAGTAGATCTTCCGGACTCTGTGTGTGTCTGTGTGAGTGCTCGTGTGTGTCTCATCAGCTGATGAGGTGTTTACTAGGTTCTGTCTCTAGCCTGGAGGGAGCCCAAGCACCCTCTAGTCCCAACCACCACACACCAGAGTAATTGGCCTTTTCACACTGCATAAGCTTCATTACCTGCACCCCCTATTTGCAATGCAGAATGTAATGTGCCACAGAGTTTATGGTGGGAATGCATAAACAGTTTGGGTGCGATTCAATTTTGGGTGGGTTTTGGGTGCAGGGCGTACAGTGAATTTAAGGGGCCTGCTAACTACTGGTCATTATGTATGTCTCAGTAGGAGCTTGTCATATTTTACCACGAGAGAGCCAGGGGGTCCATTAAGGCAGTTAGTTAGGCAGTTCCCCTGTCAGTTTTTCAAGGGCTCAGTAAGTTTGTGTCTGAACTGTTGGCCAAAGCAAAATAACTTTAGCTATGATGTGAGACAATATGCAACCCAGTGTGTTTATGTGTGTTTATGACACTTAAACCTAACATGTGTTCTCCTGTTTAACCAGTAAAACAACAACAGGTCCTGCTTACATAAATAAAAGGGACATTTTGATATAATGATTTCCTTTAATGACGTTTCCGTTGGTGGCCTTTTTCACTCTGTGTCTTGTGGATTCACTCTGTGTGTTCTAACTACCAGGTTCTTATTTTGCTGCTCTAAAATAAACTGTTGTTTTGCTACTGCAAATAAAAAAGCTATAAAACAGCATGCATTGAGAACCGTATCAATTTTCAGTTCTAAAAGTCCCTGATTTAAATGCTGCTCTTCCGTTTTCATCCTAGTTGTCTTTGTTTTAATGTCACTCAAGACATGTTTTACGGCAGTGTCACTTCCTGTATGTGTGGCACAAAATATCACAGTGCAATTATGTGTGTGCATGTGTGACTTTTTCACTATTTAACGTCAACTATTTTCACCTTTATTTTCTTGGCACGCAAAATATTGAAATACATGTTCAGCTTTTCTGTAGATGTACTAATGTAATTCACGCTGGTATTTCCATTAAAGTTCCTTTATACTGTTATGCCACCTTTTTACACTGCTATCGCTGGATAAACTTGTAAAAAATGAAAACACATTTTAATCTTCAACATGTACCTCACAATCTTTTTGTCTTTGAAAAAAGAAAGCATCCCCCATCACCCTATAGAATGTATTCCAATATTTTTTTCAAAAATGGGTAAACCTGTGATTATATGAGAGAACAGAGAAAGGCACAAAATTTCCATTAAACTATTAAGATTAATGAATAACTAATGAATAATATTCAGGATCACACAGACAGGGGTAGAACAATGGCCATATTTGTATTTTTAATTGACATTTAATCTGTTACAGTTTTTGCACACCTGCACAAAGAGCACCCACAGCAAACTAAGAAGACGTTCTTAGTCTGGTTTTACAGTGAAGCTCTGGTCACCACTAGTCGCTGTCAGACTCATGTTACTGCATCTTTACCACCTGCAGCTCCATAATCGTCCACACAGCCGCTAGTTCTTAAACCGTGCTGGTCTCACTGTGATTCTTTGTTGCTAAGAATACACATCTGGTAACAACCACTTGAAACTGTGGTTGCCAATCATGCATAATCTCACGTACCTCCGGCCGCTCAACCAACAGCCATCCTGTTCTTAATGCTGAAGATCTTTATCACCTCACTACATTTTCTTTCTTTGGAGGTTTTAGAGATTTATTATTTTTTATTTTTTTTTTTTAGGTTGTCTTTGATTTACACTGTCGTCATGTTCAGAGAGACAAATATAAAATGGTTTCTTGTGCCACCTCTTCCCTTTCCTTCCCTTTTGCGTTCATAAAATAATCCTCCAGTTAGGAGTTCGACAAACATACTCCATAAGGAAAGTAGCAGCTCTACTCATACACAGAGGTGACCTCATCCAACTGCGTCAGTGCTCAAGATACTGGAGCTGCAGACAAAATTGTCATTTCCCGTGTTACAGATGCAGCGCTGGGAAATAATTAAATACATTTATCTTAAGGACTGTACTTAAGGCTGCTTTTTTAGGTGATGAGTATGACCATTTTACTGCTCTGTACTTTGTACTCCGTCACTAAATGTCGGAGGGAAATGAAATTATTTTTCTGTTCTCTATATATCTAACTATCTTTTTTTTACAGGTCAAGCTTTTATTTTAAAATAGGACACTAAAAAGCATTGTCCTTAGAGCTCTCAATTAGATATAAGAGGTTTCCATCTCTTTTTAACCTCTCAGATCATTTCAGTTGGATAAAATAAAAGCTAAAATACAGATTTGGCCATCAGAATGATGCTAATAAGAACTACTCAGTGTATATAAACTATTAAAAAATAGCTGCACATTGATCAGCTAAATCAATACAATCAGTATTTTATATCAGTCTGTTGCATATTCAGTACCTTGCTCTTAATAACTGTGCTTTTAGCTCAAATACTTATGCACTTTTACATTAAATGTGTCTTTTATTTTTAAATTGACTTTTTCACGTGTCTGCTTTCACTGGAGTAAAGGATGCTGAATACTTTTGGTTCTTCAAGGTCTTAAATCAGGAAAACTTCCCTCTAAATACCAGCAATGACAATCGGTCAATGTACGAGAGAAAATCTGAATAAAACTACATTCAGATGATTAATACGATGAGAGTATAATTCTTCTTACCCTGAGGAAATTCCATCACACCTCTGTCTTTTCTGTTCCTGTTGGGTTTTTTAGCGAAGGCTTTCTGTACCATAAACACTCAGCCTGTCCTCCTATAAAACACTAACAGGGACAGTGGTGAGGGCATATGGGACTGCTAATAGGCAAAGGATGTGAGAGTGAGTGGCTGCTGCTATTTTTGTCTGAGCAGGGATAACTGGCTGGACTGTGAGACAGCCAGAAGCACAGTAATGGTCAGCGTCTCCTGGGGGTCCAAGGGTGAGGTCAACGCCACCGGGCCGTGCTTCGGCTCTCAGGCAGGCAGGAAAGGCATCGGAAGGGGACGGGTGGGCAGCAGCGGAGGGATGAGGACATGGAAAGAGTAAAAGGAAGCTGGTGAGTGTGTGGGAATACGGGCCGCTGTGCACGCACTTGGATACACCTGCACTCACATAACTGTATGGCTCTAATTTGCCTAGTGTGAAGTTTCATCCTACAGGGCGTAAAGACGAGGGGCTTACTCGTCACCATGGTGATTACACAGATCAAACTTTGGTTATATCAACACTACGGCCACACCGACCAGCGAAATGTCACACAGTCAGAATCCTTTTCTCCAGGAAATTATGCTTCTTTACAACTAAACCTCAAGAGAATACATTATTTCAAACCTGGCACCACATTATGCATTTTCTATTAACATGTTTTCAATTTATATACATGGTAAGTCACAAACACTGAGTGAATTTCTGAAATGTTTCCAGAAAAAAATATACTTCCCACCACGAACTCTTATCCTGCAGTACTCACTTGTGCTGACAACACAAGAGACACAAGAGATGTTGTCCAGAGCTGTGGACATTCAGAAAGACCTCCTGTATATTCACCTGACCTCACCAAGTTTAACATGAAAGTGAGGCTACTGCTTTGTGCAATTAAACAGCTTCTTGAACATAATTGCGGGAAAATTTCCACAAATTGGACAAAAGAAATACAAATTATTTTTTTTCTGATTGTCACTTTGTCCTTTTAATCTAGGATGGCACTGACTATCTGCGAGGTTTAGAACAACTTACACAATTTTAGATCTCAGATAAAATTTTATATTAATTTACAAAAATGGAGAATCAAGCAATAATAAAAAAAAAAAGTCATAAGTAAAGTGTACACACACGAGCACGCAATGCATCTTACATGATTTCTAATCTAAAGAGGTCATCATATAAACATCCTTCTCATCTTTGCCATCAATTGTGTGACTTAGACACACAATGGAAAGGTTCTCTTTTGTTGGCCTCATGTGACCTACAGGCAGCACTGACCCAGAAACTTGGGCGTTCTATTCATCTACAAGCACAGATAGCAAAACTCTCTATCTACTGATATTCTCTGAAAAGGAAGAAGCACTTGCTCAAAAAAAAAAGAAAAAAAAAGACAACCTGCAGGATTTAATGGGCAACATCTGTCAAATTTTATCTATATTTTTCTTGTTTAACATGCTCTTTTTATAACACTCTTAAAGTTTGGGAGAGCTAATGGAACATTCGTTGGTCTCAACAAAGATGAGTCGGACAGGGAGGCCTGTCATGTGAGTGAAAGAGCTGTTCATCCTTTGACATGAACTGCCTGTATCATATTGGGATAAAAAAAGAATAAACAGATAAGAAGGCAGCATCACTTTCTAAAGACTAATAGGCAGAAAAAAATGTTTTAGCTAATACAATAACCCGTCAAAATTAAAGCAAATGTTCAAATCCAGGTTCTCAATCCAGTTGTATGGATGTTGTAGGTGTATGAAATTGTTTAGATGTGTGTGTGAGCATGCACGTGAGTGTTGGTGTGTTTGTGCTGTTTAATAGGGTAGTCAGTGGCCCAGGAAGGATTTTGGTGGTCCCCAGCGTGGCCTTTTGTGCCATCAGCCAGAGGCTGGTGCCCAAGGAAGTAAGATGATTAGAGTCCTCACACCACACAAGGCAGCAGCAATGACGAGCGGCAGGCACTGACGAAATGTGTGTACCAGTAAAGTGTACGGACAAACCAAACAGGTATAATATTTAAACAAGGAAATAGATTTGAATTATTAAAATGTATTGAACTTTATCAGAAACTGCCAAGACTGTCCTCCTATTCTGTAACTGAGTTCAGAGGTTGTCTTTGCAAGCAGCTTATAATGACCGACAGTTGTGTTTTGTGTTTGTGACCTCTACTAGAGAACCAAAAGAGGAAGTTAGGTGATGAATGACAGTCTGCACTAGAAGGTGGCGGTGGAACCAAAATCATAATATTGTCGTGACCAAACTGTAACAATTTCACAGCCATAGTGACATTATAACATTACCATAATGACACGTCTGGTATATGCTGCTGCTCTGCCTCCATGGGCAGTAATGGTAGTTAGGCACTGCAATCTTTCCTTTCCGATGTATAACCAGAGTGTGACTTTTATCGCATGATGTGTTTATGTGTAAAATGATACATAATATTAAATACTATACCCATTGCTGTGACATTTAAACTACAGTATTGTACCAAGTAGCATTGAATTGCGGGTGCCTCAGTCTTGGTCTTGGAGCTGCTGTAGTTAGTTACCTCCCATCACTGCCCCCTCCTCTCCCTCATCGTGGCAGCTTTCACTGCTCCATCTCTCCATCGCTCTACACTATCTGTCAAACGTGGACACTTTCCTTAGGGTGCCTCCACTCGTATTTCAGCTCGCTGTTTCAAATCACTCCACTTCTCCAACACTGACAGTAACAGGAGTAAATACAGCAACCTCAGTTTTCCTGGGTAAACATGATATTGTCTTTATTTTGACAGTGTTGCACGTGTTGTACGTGTTGTTCTTGTCTGCAGTTTATTATTCAGCTCCGGTATTAAACCCCCAAGACACAAAGAGCAGCCCATCAGCTGAACATACACAATTCACCACAGCTCTTTCCCATGATACCATCTTCCTTCCTTTCCTCTTTGCCCTCTGCCTCTTCCTGTTCTTCGTTTTCCTCATGCAAACACACCCATATAAAAGTCCAATTCAAACACTTCCATATTGTATACTCCTGTGTTTTCCTCCCATGATGCTCCAGTCATTAGGGGAACTTGCTGGCTGCCCAGTTTATATTTAGTTACATTCCTGCTCTTCCTCCAGTTTGTCTGTAACTGTTTTACCTTGTTTAAAAAGCAAACATGCTCATATATCTGGATGCAGCAACCAATTGGACAGACAGATTCATACATACAGTTCTGTAATATTATCTGATGCTGGGCTGAACTTCCTGGTAAAGTAATTGAGAAAAAAAAAAAAGATTTATGAACTTGGGGCATAGCGTTTGAATGACATGGGCATTTATGTGAGTGGCATGATTCAGCATTTTGGACCTTTGCCCATATTTGATAGATGCACATTTTTCATCTGGTTCTTGTTAATCCCTCAACTCAACGGAAAAGCAATATGCGAGTACCTTTTAAAGTTAATATTATCAATGCTCACAAATATCATACAGCCAAGTCCCAGCTTCAGGTACAGCAAGCTAAAACTGATGGCGCCTAATCTAACATATAAGCAGCAAGCCAAGATTTTGCTACCAGTAGATGTGTCCCTCACTCTTCCTCTATCTTTAGAAGTCTCTTTAGAGGAAACACAATCTTAAGAATTCAGAGAACACACTATCAGCTCCAATATATATCACCAATGTAGGCACGTCTTGTTTCGCACAGCGTGACAATGACATTATCAGAGCTGTCTGAGGTCACAGTCGTGAAAGCAGCATGGACTCTTCTCTTTTTCACTTTGTTTTTCAAGATTTTGACATCTGATATGCGTGAGGCTAAACTTTGGTTTGTGCAGGGGAACTCCGGATTTTACAGCAAAGTGCCTACAAAAATGTGACGATTGTCTGTTTTTAACAGAACATAAAATAAGTTTCTGGTAAATTAATTGGCTCATTTTAAACCCTGGCATGAACCTTTGCATTTCCAAAATTCTAATTATAAACAAGGAGTTGTACTTCAACTCAAATTATTTACACAACATTGTGGTGCCTTTGCTTCAGAGACAGTAAAACAGCGTTTCTCTTGCGTTAAATCAGAGAGGGTATGAAGACACTGCAGCAGCTGAACTTCATTAATCAATGACTCATAGGTGGAATTACTTTCTTCATTTCTTTGCTATGTCCATCAAGCCAAAATACACGAGCACCTCTGAGTGCAACATCTGGAAAGTCGTCTACACAGAAAAAATGTACTTATACAGGTGATGTATAGTCTATATATGAGCAGAGCATTGGTCTTGTGATTAACAGGAGTAAGAGTAAAACACCAGAACCATCTGTCAAATAACAAGCTACCTGACTGTCAGCACACCATGTCTGCGATCGTGGGCCGACATCTTCAGGCACGCAAGTCCAACATTCATTCATCCTCTACCGCTTATCTGTTTCCAGGTCTCAGGGGTTGCCGGAGCCAATCCCAGCTCACTCTGGGTGAGGGTAGGGTCACCCCAGACAGGTCGCCCGTCCATCACAGGGCCAAAACACAGAGACAGAGAGAGACCAACAACCACTCACACTCAGACTTACGGACAATTTAGAGTCAGCACTTAACCCTTGTCTTTGGACGGTGGGAGGAAACCAGAGTACCTGGGGGAATCCCACACAGGCGCAGGGAGAACATAGAAACTCCAAACAGAAAGGCTCCAGGCAGGGAACCAAACCCACAACCTTCTTATTGTGAGGCAACAGCGCTCACCACTATACTGCCGTGCAGCCCCCCAGTCTAACATATTGAGAATTACATATTTTTTGAGACCTTTCATGGACTTATAACCTGTGCACAGTTCTCTAGCCTTTTGCTTTGGTTATGGTGTTTTCACCATTTGGTGTTTTTTTGATTCAGTTTTTTTTTTTTTTTTTTTTTTTTTTTTTTTAAGTGAAAGGTGGTTGCTGATCAGTTCACAAACCCCTTCTCAGTATCAGCTTAACCTCAATGCAGTATTTGTACTCAATGAACTGCATGTAAATATGACTTTTCATTTATATTTATATGAATGAACATTAAAAAAAGTTAATATGCAAAATCAAGGTTGGCAAGTGCAATCAGCACAAGCACAAAGAGGATGTAAATGAAGTAGTCGTAGCAGTTAATTTGAGGCGTAATAACTCGAGAGATGTTGATGAAGCTCCGGACCTGATGATATCAGATAGTCATAAAACTATCACAGCATATAGATACTTTCTCGCAGTTGAATGTAGGTTTATTTTAACAAGCCTTACGGGCATGATATGTCATCTATCATAAAACTACCATGCAAAACTGATAACAAGCCCAGAAGGTGAGTAAATTGTTCAATGTTCAAGAAACACAACAACCGATGCAGTTTCCTTTCCACCTCCCTGAGTTCACATACATCCTGCAACACAACTGTTCCCTCTATACATTTGAAAACGAGGGCAATTGATTGAGTTGGAGCTGAGTGCAGGGCGATGTTGATGCTGCTGGGCCCTGAGTGAGCTGCAGATAGGTCGTCAGGTCACATACCCACCCACTCCTCATTTCCCATACTGCACTGCTGACAAGGCAGAGCTCAAACCAGTGGTGGGCGTCACTTTTCAAGGTGAGGTTTGGGGTTGAGACTTCGCTCTTAATTTATTTATTATTAATTTATTATCTGCAAGTTATTAGTTTCGGTTACATCTATGTGTGTATATATGAAATATACACACATAGATGTTCAAACAAATAAATACATTAAAATAAAACTGCAGTGCCGTTCTATTCTTACTTTAGATGTGTAGAAATGGTAGAACAAAATTTTCATGTTCTGTCTTTCTTTGGTATTGTCTCTGCATGTGTGTACCTGTGCGTTCAGGTTGACAGGGAGTGACGCTTTTTTTTTTAAATGCCTAAATTTACTTTAAGGGCACACAGTTTGACACCCTCCTTTATTACCATAATCGTTCTTGCCATATCCAAATAAGGACCAATCTTGTCAGTTTTGCTGGACATCTCTTCATAGACATGGAATGTAAAGTTGATTGTAAGTGTTGAATCCAAATCTTTCATCAATGAACGACAAATAATGATAAAAATGTGCAACTGTGGGGTTAACTTAGCCCTCATACGCAGGCCACAAACACTGAGTTCTCTTTGAGTATGAGCTGTTGTTCTGTGAGTCAGCGTCTATGTTCTCATGGAGAATTTTTTCCTTTTCATCATTGAGTCATTTTTTAGGCCAAATGGCTGATGAATTATTTATCCAGTAATTGAATGAAGACAGAAGGTGAAATTTTTTCAACATACTGTGACTTTCACTCGAACAATGCAGCCAATGGAATTTGAATGTAACTGAATTCCATACATCTGGACATGCGAACTCTGGACTCTCCAGAGTCAAATCTTTTTTCTTTGTTGTCAGATCGATCGAATGTTACATGTTTGAGTAGCTTGCCCTCCTGTCAAACTGATTATCTGTATGCGGAATCATTCTGCCCACGCTAAACCATGCACAGGAGTGTTCAAGTCCAAAAGTTTGAAATAATGAGAAAAAGATAGTTGTTTGAGACGATATAAGAATGAGGACAGCGGCAGAGATGGGTCGAGGGTAACAACAGAAAAAAAAGAGAGCTGGAGGGAGGGAGAAATAAGGATTAGACAGAAAGGATGGATGGATGGAGCGATAGAGAGAAGTACAGAGAGAAAAAGAGAGAGGGATGAGGATGAAGTGTGAGTTTGGCTCAGTGAGAGCAGCTGTATAGAGGACACTGTGGGTGGAAGTGGTAGAGTCGTGGGTGAGCTCAGAGTTTAACTGCCAACCCTCCCTGGTCTCACAAACTGTCCGTCTTTCTCACACACACACACAGTCATTCACATGCGGGCTACATGCACATACAGACACACTTGCATGCAGAGTTTCAGCTTGACAACCTGGAAAACTTTCCGTCTTTCTTTGTATATGCTAGACACAAAAGGGAATCTATCCCTGCAATGAGTGGTGTGTTTTTCTGTGTCACCAGGCTCATAATGGATGTTACACTGTTGGAAAACAAGCACATTGTGACTATAAATATTATAAATACAGTTATGTACAATGTTGGTGCCTACAGTTTTGTGATTGCTTTATCTGATGTTTGGTACATGTGTAATTTCAGTGGGATGGTGGGGGTGAAGTGGGGGTATGCTCAACTTTGGCCTGTTTTGCACTGATGCATGTAGTCAACTGTAGGTTGCCTCCACTTGTCGAGACTTCTACTATGATAAATAATGAGAGCAGCAGATCCTGAAATAGAGTACCCACCCTCCCTTGTCCCTGTGGTACACCCTTGTGAAGCTCCCATCCAGCCGTGACTTTTCCGAGCGATCCCCTCCCTGCTGCCTCCTCCGTTATGGTTAGCATGCTGGCTAAATCTGTAGCTGTGCGTCTGTAATTAGGCTTCGCCTTTGCTGGATTGAGTGCTACACACTGGCAGCTGGGAGGCCGGGGCCGTCCAAACACACACATGCACACACACACACACACACACACACACAGTGACATGCATGAATGCATGCATGCAGGCACACATTTTATCTCATGTAAAATAACTGGATAGAGGGTATGCCAGGACAGCGCAGTCTGACAGTTAGACTGCAGGGGGAAGTGCCTGGGTTAAAGAACAAAAGGAGCCAATATGGAGCTGAAAACGTTAATTATCATCCATCTCACGCTGGCTTAAATCATCCTGTTCTTTTCTTATTTCATCCACTCAACCGTTCCTCCCTTTTACTATCCCTCTTACCCTCAAACCACCTGCCTGCCATATTATCCCCACCCCAAATTCATTCCCACTTCTCCTCTCTCACCTCTATCCCTGCTCAACCCATCCCATCCCAGTGCTATTGAGTGTAGAGTGGGCAGGTTGACCTGGCAACACTAAAAACCACAGTAGTTATGAGAGCTTTTTATTTCCAGCTATATATATTACCCAAAAAAAAAAAAAAAGAAATCGTGTGATGTTACCTCGGCCATGTTGCCGCCCAGTGAGGGGGCTCCAGCACAAGGCAGCGTGTGCACATGCAAAAGCACATGCTCGTTCACACAGGCACAAACACCTGCAGGTGTGTGCACTTCTGAACCATTGTGTGAAAGTCAAATAACGTTCAGATGCTGCACACACACACAATCGCCTCTTTATCAATTGTTTGTCCTGCTTTATTCTGTACCGCTATCATAAACAATAGCTTTCGCAGTGAAAGATAACTAACAGGGATCCCATAACGAGAAAAATAAAAGAATTTTAAAACATAAAACCACGTAACTCTCTGATCAATGAGCAGACTGCTTAAATGTGAAGCTACAATGAATGGCCGGTTAGCTTAGCATAAAAACTGATTGTACTACTGTGTATAAAGGTTAACTGCACTTCAGCTATCCTGAAACTCTCTGATGTTTAACATGCAATTCTGCTTTTCAGACTTTCAGCGCCACAGATATGAGCGTGGTAACTTTCAAGAATGAACAAAGAATATATTTCCCAAAATGTCCAATAGCTCCTTTGAAAATTCTAATACAGATAATTAAAATTCAGAAAAACACAAAGGTCATATGAATGACATAGTTTATATACGTGGAATTAATTTAACCAAGTCCAAAAAAAAAAAAATGCAAGTCTGTATTGGCCAATAGGAGCAAAGTATCTTCCTCAATCAAGCTGCCATGAAGATGTTTAAATAAAACATTTCCTATCCTTTCAGCAGCATGTGTTTTTCCCTCTCACTAGCATGGCTTGACACTCGTAACTTGTGCTTTTGTGGCCTGTAACTGCCTGCTTGTTTCTGACAAGGGCCTCTGATTCCCTGTTGCGATGAAAGGCAGCCAGGCCAGTCATTTGTGTCAGCGTGTGGTTTTGTCAACCCTGCCAGGACGCTCTCAAGCTTCGCTGGTCCCTGTAGTCACATGCCCCACCAGTCGCATGGCTATTTTAGCTGTTCTGAACTGCAAAACCCACAATCCTCTACTGGCCAGCGCCCTCTCCTCTCTCCCGGCCATAATGATTATGTAGATATTGATAGACCAGGGGGATTATTATCATTCACTGCATATACTTTTATATTGTCCTATATGTGACTGGCTCGGTCTGGAAAACAGTAAACAAGTGATGATGGCAGACAGACAGACAGTGTAAGAAGGGTACAGCGTTCTGTCTGCATGTCTGTGACCTTTTCACCATTTAGAGCATTTTAGCTAGCAAGTTTGCATGAAACATCAAATTCTAATTAGCAAAATGCTCAAAACATATTAAAATAACCCAAACAATCCGACAGACAGTTTATGTTCATTTAGAAAATTAATTAAAAAGGGTCATTTATATTCTTAAAAAAAAAAAAAGTGTGAATTTGTTTTTCTGTTTGGTAGGCTCCCCTTTTTTTTTTTTTTTTTTTCCCAGAAAATACCTAATTTGAGTAAATAAAATCAACTGCCCAAATTGGCTGCTCTGAGGTCAACACCATGAACTTTTGGTTGGAGAGCAAAACATCAAATCTTTGGGAGTCTGCATTAAATATTTTTAATACAGCCACTCTTGGCTGTAGTTTGGGTCAGTGGTTAATTAGACAGATACGAGTTGGAATCTGAACCCTGATGAACCGCCACTGTATGCTGCATAATATGAGAGCATGTTTTAATCCGCCTCTGTGCTGCAACACATTTTTTCACTTTTCTTTTTCAAGAAAATAAAAGCTCTGTGGAATTATATCTGTGCCCCAGCTGGGATGCAACATATTACCAGTCAACGCTGAGTGACTATAGCCACTCTATGAGAAAAGTAGATTTGTTCAGAGTTGAGCCATCTCAGCCTGAGTTGGCTGCTCGCGTCTGACATCAAGTATAGCAAGTTCCATCTTACAGTTTAGTTGACTAGTCCTCGGTTTTTTGGTTCTATGTCACACTCACGGCTCTCTAAAGCCCCAATGCTCTCTACCTGCTGTGCACCAAACAGAAACATTCATATCAAGCAACAAACAGCAACTGCAAAGCCAAAAGCATTAAACACAATCAAGTGCTAACTTCTGCAATTCCGTCAATGGCCACTTGAGGCAGGCTGCAAAAGTCAGTGAATCCTCATCGCCATGAACAAGATTGTAGCCTGGAATAAAAAAGAAGTTTATGTCGCTATAGGCAATTCCTCCCTTTAAGAAAACTCCACAGGGGTTTGAATTTGAATTGCTTTGAAATGTACAGGTGGTTGTATGTTGGCCACAACCTGGCATGAACCAAAGTCTCTGCTCTGAGCTCATGTGGCGATTGTGGAGTCAGGTATTGGCAACATGGTGAAGGAAGGGCAGCCCACTCAACTTCAAAGCTTCAAAATCACTCTTCAGAAACCTACGAGTGACACAGAGGGGACTTCCAACTGTATTTCAAGACCGTCACA
Source organism: Echeneis naucrates (assembly GCF_900963305.1). Taxonomy (NCBI): domain Eukaryota; kingdom Metazoa; phylum Chordata; class Actinopteri; order Carangiformes; family Echeneidae; genus Echeneis; species Echeneis naucrates. The sequence goes on along the minus strand of NC_042522.1, from coordinate 14,401,633 downwards.
TATTTTGTGTGCCAGATTGGGAGTTGGTAGAGACCAGATCAACTTTAACAGCTTTTAGCTGTTCCTGTTCGCAAATAGGTTTATCATATGGACTTAAAAGGTGCTGATATGTCACTGGACTTCTTTTCACTTCCTTAAAACTTCCTTTTATTTATTCTGTTATTCTGTTATGCTTGATATTTGGCTTAGTTTTTATATATATATATTTTTTTTTTCTTTTTTTTTTTATATATATATATATATATACAGTACAGGCCAAAAGGACACTTTCCTGTTCATTTGAATGAATAGTTTGTGTCCAAACTTTTTATTTCAGATGAAGATACACGTGTGATAAGCTAAACTAACAGATTTTATCATTTTATATGAAGCAGTGGGGAGATAGCCAGGATGTAGCTACCAATTTTCTCTCTCACTGTCTTTCTCAAGAGTTGTCACATCTACAGCAGGGGAGCATATCTGCTGAGACCCACAGATGGATGCTGTTTCTGTTTAAGGGCCCTGCTGAGAAAACCACAACAAACTGATGGCAGATATTGAGACCTGCTGATAACAGACACCTTAACCTTTAAAGCTGTCTCTCTCTCTGCGGAGAGGAATGAATCCTACACCACATCCTGTCAACCCCTCAGTGAGACTGCTGCAAACACGACATGCAATAAGCAGAGCAAGAATGTGGGCCAGAGGAAAGATCGAAACCTGGAAAAGATGCTTAGTGAAAGCCCACATTTTTTTCTTTCTTTCTTTCTTTTTTTTAAGGACAAACATGGAGTCACATTCACACTTCTCACTCGTTGGACTTGTTTTTTCTGCAGTTGTCTTTCAGTGGAACAGTCACTCTGCTTGTCGCTCAATAGTGGCGTTATTACCCACCCAGGGCTCTCCCACTCCTCTCATTGGGTCAGCTGGGCCCATGGTGTGTGGGATGTTGCTGTAAGTTGAGGGAGAGGGAAACTGTGTGAAAACTGTGTAGGAGAGGCTAAGAAAAACATTACAGCCTGGCAGCAGTATCGTAGGGAGGGAAGGACGAGGAGGAGATCAGGGGGAGCAAGGGAAGGGAGTGCTGGGGGCTGAGGGGAGGGGTGGTGGGGGGTTGTGATGGAGGGCACGGGTTTGGGTATGACAGAGGGGAGGTAGGAGTGCAAGTTTGTGTGTGCATGTGTGTGTAGGGGGTGGGGGTGGCTGCTGAGGTAATATCTCTGGGAGTGTGGTTAGATCATATTCCTCTCCCTGTCTTCTCATGGCTGTGGGTGGGGCTTTGTGGTGGAGCCGACTGGAAGAGAGGGAGGGGATGGAGAGACGGAGAAAGACAGAGCGAGAGAACGAGAGAGAGGGACAGGAAGAGAGGTGGGGGAAGTAGGAAAGGACATGGTGAAAGACGGGTGGAGGAGGTTGAGAGATGGGCAGTGCCCACAGTTCTCACTAAAGCAGCACCACTGTTACACCCCTGAAGTGGCAAGACTGGTTCACATTAGCTCCTCTCCACCTCTCTCTCTCTCTCCCTTTTGTCCTTCCCTGCCACTCATTTTTCCACTTGGTTTTTTTCCACACAGTTTAGCATAAATTGGATGATTTAGAAAGTAATTAGAAAATACCAAACTTAAACATATCAAGCAGACAGGCACGCACAAGCTGGCAGAAATCACTCCGGCTACGCTTCAGTGAGGTGACTATGGTAACACTTCATTTAACACACACTTCTACAGATGCTTTAGTACATGCAGAAACTTTTTGCAGATGGCCCAATACAAAACTTTCTGCAAGATATACAGTATTTTGAAATATTACACATAGTTACATGTGGGTCGCTCAGTTTCCCACATTGGCTTTGATAAAGATGTATCAACGTTACTCTAAAATGGATTGTCATGCCATGAACAGTGAAGGTTTCCAAATGAATCTTTGTGCTCGATGTAATGCCCTGAATTTTTTCTTTCACATTTGTGATGAATGAATTCTAGTAGATTTGGTAGCACCACCAAATGATCCAATTCCTGCCTGAGATTTTGATGAATGCAAATTCTTCTATAACTAAAAGTCTGGACTTCTTTTTGAAGCAAGCCTGAAGTGAATACTGCTGTTTCTTGTTGCAGCATTTATCTGCATTTGCACGATTTTTGCAGTCATTGTGTAGAAAGTTGGCAGTGTAGTGTCAGGTGTTGTATGAAGGCTTTGAGTTCAAATAGTAATCCACACCAAAGAGGCGGGGTGGCTGATCACTTTCACTCCAGGAGCTGTAAGACAAAAAATCCACAAATGCAACATTTGGCTGTGGTTAGTTTTGCCACAGACATGGCAGTTTATTGTAGCCATAGACTTTGTTCTAAAGGCTGTTTTTGATTTGCTCTTACACTATCAGAAATTGAACAAATAGAAATGAGTTCAGACTAAGATGAACTCTGTCTGTGGCCAGGTTCAGAGGAATATATGTGTATAACTGGCAGTCACATTTTAGTTACCGCTAGCTCTACACTTTTATAGTGACTAAAGACATACCTGGGCATTTTCTTTCTGAGCGGGACAAACCCAGGCAGGTTTGCAATAACAGAAACATTTTAACAAAACATCATATAGCAGGAGTTCCAGTTTTTCCCCATTCCTGAATCCACATTTCTCCCAACTCAGCTGTCATGATACTTCTAGTTAGCAATTGCAGTCCCGGAAGCGACTGATCAGATTTTAGCGATTACAGATAAAAATGGCAGAGATGACATTGACCACACACCTTCGACAGAATGTTACATTGAATTTCGCTGCTTATGTTCGCCTCTTCATAACACCCTGTATCATAATTTAGGGGGGAAAAAAACCTTTAAAATGCCTTGATGTGCAATGATAACCACACCTGGACAGAGGCGTGCTTTGACTGAAGCTAAATGGCACAATGGAAGTTTCCGACAAGTTGCAGTTACACAAGTAGGAAAATAAAACGTACAGTTTTTATGCTAAAGTATCTGGCTTCAGGCTTTATAGCTTCAACCTCACATACAGATACGAGAGTCCTATCTATGGTTTCATCTAACTCTCATAAACATTCGTAATTTAATTTATTTCATTTGAGAATTATCTATGTTGACTGTTATTCCTTTAGGTTATTTAAGTCTTTGTGATCTTCTCTTTTCATTTCCTTAACCCCTCTCTGTACCGTAATGTTAGTTTCCTCCCCATTGGGTATGGTAAGGCATGTTTAACTGGTTTTATGATTATAATAGTGGGCCCATTTATGGCTGGAGCTGTGGGAGTGTTCCTCAGGACGTTATGAATGGCTGATGAATAATGATGCTTAAATACCTAAAATAACATACACCTGTCTTACTCAATCCCACCCTGTCTTGGACATTCACACCCCTGGGTGTGTCCCGTGGTCTGTTTTCTACCTGCCCAACAGAAATGAGCTCCTTTGAGCTCCTTCGAGATTTTGCACAGGATCAAAGGATACTGTTGGGGCCCACATGATAATATGTCAACAACCAAAAAACTATTGACTCTACCTGCGAGTATAACCTGAGCCTGTGTAACATTCTCCAAACTTTTCTTCTGTTGGATTACCACTTTCAAACAGCACAGCTCAGGCTATATCAGGCTGAAGTTGAGAATGCTGGTCTGAGGTCAGTGCATTAGAGCACCGCCCTGACACGGAGCTGACGGACAGCAGGGAAGCTGTCTGTTTACTCCGACCTCACACCAACAACTTTAAGACTATGTGCGAAAATAATCCTGTACGCCAAATGTTCATCAGATCTTCTATAATCAATGATGTGTCAATATTAAAGACACGTGTGAGTGTGATGAGGTGTGTAACTAGCCATGACAACACAAGAAGAAAACGGAGCACTTCGATTTGATCAAATACACAGTTGCCGAGCAGTAAGAGTTCAAATGCTATCGTTCAGCTTTTTTTGCCGTCACCAGAACACACAACAAAGCTGTCCAGTGAGTTTTAATTTTGATGGACTAGTGTGAACTTTGGTTGCCAAAAATAACTGATTGGCTTTACTGTTACTGACTGAAGTTGTGTCCACCTTTTTTCTATCCATGCTTGTGGCATGACAATGTCCCAACAACTGCTGGGTGAAATGCTGGGTGAAATGGCATTGAATTTTTGGTCCCCAGAAGACAAATCTGACCGACTTTGTGATTATCCAATGCCACTGCTATGAGATCAGGGTCAAATGAAATGTCTGTTTGGCTGCGTTGGTGGGACTTACTGTAAGTTTCAGAAGGTCTTGAGGGCTCAAAATTGTCCCAGATGAATCTAGCCAACTAGACATTGATGGAGGATCACTTGCCTTGTACTCTAGCCTCACTAACGGAGGAGGTGGACGAGGACAAAAAAGCGGTTTGTTTTGGGCCCGCATATGTTTGAACCTTCGAAAGCAAAGAGAGCTGCCAATAATGTTGATGTATTTGCAAACTGACACCTCCTACACACACCTACACACCTCTGACCCATGTTACTGCCTCTAGTTCTAGTGAGTTCGACAGATTCGTTTTTAAGAGAGAGCGGTGGACGCAGTATAGTTGGCATGTAATAGATAGAGGAACAATAAATACAATATATTATCATTTCATGAAAGCAAGAACTGATCATGGTTTTGTGTTTTCCGCGTTTTTGTATTGTTCAAATTGTCATGCTGTGAACCAAAGTGTCAGATTTACAACTTTACAGTAATTATATTGACCAAAAAGACAATGTGTTTTGCCAGTTTCTTCATTAAACACCTTTTTGTCGACCATATTTATGTATTTGGCTTCCACAAGATTTCCGCACATATCTGAATGAAGACTGACTTGTTCCATCTTTTGATGGAAGCCTGAGGATGTCTTCCATGTCTTCTAAAAAATAAAATGAAATTTCTGAGTAAAGAGAAAGACAACATTTCCCTCATCCTCGAGCACATACATAAAAAAAAAAAAAAAAAAAAGGTTTAAACTTGTGCTTTTAATTTATAAGCACCATCATTGATCTACCATTAACATTATCATGTTTCAAAATGCAGTATTTAATCATTACTGTTACTTATTTTCATTGTGTGGTGAGAGAAGAGCCTTCAGAATAACAAAATTCAAAACAACACAGAAAGTATTCATAAAACAGATTCCATCACCCAAAATATGGCCTGCGAGCAAAAACAGGTCTATACGCCAGATTTGGTGGATAGGATGGTGACACCCACTCCACAGGTGGCAGGAAGAAAGCAACAGCAGCATGTGGGTGTAACTACAAGTTGTCGCTTTGTGTTCTGCAAGCGTTTTTTATTATTCTATTCAAAGGGGATAGTTTTTTACCTTAGACCCCAGCTTCATGTACAAAAACAGGTGAGGAGACATGCAGAGACATAATTAAAAATCCTGATTTGAGTCAATGTTGGAGGTGAGTTCATGCATACCATCGAGAAAACTTGTTAATACCAAAACAGAATTTGCACAAGATTATTCACTTTTAATTTGGCAAAAAATTTAAAATTCTCAAAACTGTGCTTTTGCTCTGCTGCGCTGCCCTTGATGTGTCTCCTCCTGCTAAAGTTTCTGAGCAACCCCAGTAATTAACAGGGCAGTAAACCTTGCCAACAGATTTATGCTAATGAATGTGAACGAGCCCATCATGCTTGTTCTAAGCAGCTATGAAAAGAAGTTTAAGACAATCTCGAAGATTCGTGATTAGACTTTGTATGAACTTTATATTGATTTAAAGCTTAAGTCTTAAGGCATTGTATTTGTGTATATTCTCATAATGCTCTTATAGAGCATTACTTCTGGCCTCCTATGAAAATAATTTGCATGTGTCTATTCGTGGCCTGGAAGTAAAAGTAGGAGCTACCAAAACCAGCCAACAGACTGGAAGCATATTTATCTAGTTTTTATGGGTAAAACAACCAGCAAATGAAACATTAATTTTTGACTTTAAAGGAGAATCCAGAGAAAAAGTAAAGCAATGATTCCTCAATGAAGCGGAAACATTTTCAACTCGTGCAGGCGTGTTTTGTCTTTAGTGGCACCGCATGAGTCAAGCAATTGTCTTCTTTATTTTTTTTGACTTGGTGTGTAATTTTGCCACCTCTAAATTTCACTTTGGAATTTGTCTGAACACATCCTTAGAGGTAATCTAGGCTTTTACCTTTGGGCCCCTCTATTATGCAATGTTAATCTTCATGTCAAGCAAGGATATCTATGTTCTGTAGCATCATATAGAACAGACAGTGTGGAGTCAATCTTCTAATGGTGAGAAAGAAAATAAACACATTCACCCATATGATAAAAAAAAATGTAAGCAAATCATGAATATGAAGAAGAAATCCACTGAATTTTCACTGAATCACTTCGGACAAGGTGAGGCAGTGCTTACCAACCTGAACATGTCTTTGGGAGCATTTTAGTATTCATGTGTTGTCAGGAACTGATACTGGAGTACCCTTTTCCAATGTAATGCAGTTAAAATGCTTTTGTCTGGCTTCACACTCAGCAGCCTTTTCATAATGAAGTTATATTGTAAAAAAAAGCATGTATAATCACAGATGAGGAATGAGAAGTGTACATTTGGTTTAACAATGCACAACGTCAAGTAACTCTTCCCAAACTACACAGACTTTGTCAAGAACTAAAAAAAAAAAAAAAGAAAGAAGGATCTCTACGGTAGCACATATAACCCGTCTTATATGTTGCTTCTGTACACCACAGTAACCCTCAGTCTCATTGGTTGCTTAAATTTGCTCAAGCATTTTTTTTTTCAATAATCCACAAGAGAAGTTAAATATTAGGCCTCTCTTTCTCACTGACAAGGAACTACGTGGGACAATGACAGCACTTGAGGTTGGGCTCTGCAAAAGAGTCCACTAATACACGATGATAGGAAGTGAGTAATTATCTAAACCTGTGGTGACTAACTGCCACTGTGAAGACAGACATATCATCACATTTTAAATTGACATTTCAATAGTGCAAAAAAAAAAATACATTTTCATTCACACATTTGGCAGAATGTGACTGTAATATTCAATGTATCTGTTTCCCAGCACTGAAGTTGTGGACACCTAACAATGAGCTGAAACTCACCAGGTTCTCCATAAAGCTGAAGGAAGCTGCCGTTTCAAATGATAATTCTCTCTGGGCTCACCACTTCCTTTTACAATGTCTCATTGCCTTTTCATACTTTGATTTAAAAGAGGTATTTATTGCATAGCAAACCTTCGTATGGACAGATGCACAAACATCATTCCTCTACTCAACAAAACGTGTCCCTCCTGCTGAAGACCAATCTTCATCTTTTCTTCTACTTAAGCTAACATGCTAACCAGCTAGCACGTCTCGGCACCCTCCCATACATCACAAGCGTATAACTGCATGGAAGATACATTAAAACTTCTCATCACATCAACTGCTGAAGGTTTATCTGGCCTCAATCGCCACCATCCACTCCTACAAAAAATAATTGTTGAGACAACTTAAAAATAATCCTTTAAAATCTCAGTGAAGGAGATTTTTTTTTTTTTTTTTAGAATTCCACATTTCTATGGGACTTGTTGGATTATTTTTACATCCCATAATCCCTCTTGGTTGTGTCTCACCCAATATGACACCTTCAGCAGCATTTACTTCATTTATTACACCCTCTTATTATCCTCTCCTTACACTGCTTTATGGGCCTCAGAGCAGCACAATGGCTCTTACATCCTGCCAGGTACGAGCTGGTACACTGAAGTACACACCCAAATAAACTCACACTACCTTTCTTTAAATCTTTTCATTTCTCCCCTGATATGTCTTTTGTTCGACACCTGATATGAACCCCTCCAGCTCCTGTTTGGCACAGTTAAAGACCTGCCCACTGGTTCCACCCTCCATTGTCCTGGAACCCCCCCCCCCCCCCTCTTTTTTTTTACCTCTGCCCTGTTTAAAAAACTTCACAGTCATCCAAGCATCAGATTGGTCATCCATTATATGACAAGTAATCTCTGTGCTCAAGTCCTTGCTTAAGGTCTTCCCAGACCCAGGTGATCTCTGGCTCCAGACCTTCAGCCCTCCAGCCCCAGACCTGAGGCTGACCTCTGCCTATTTCCAACCGCAACCATACCATCCAGTCCAAGCTCGCAAGCAGGTTTTTGGGCTTGGCCTGTGAGTGTGAGTGTGTGTCACTCCCCTCCCCTAAGCACAGGTGGACTTTTAGGGAACATTGCCAAATACTTTTGGTTTAGAGGGAGGGAGGGGTGTTGGCTGAGGCTGGTGGGTGTAGCAGTTTTGTTTTGTTTCTTAGATAACCGTTTCATGGAACAGTACCTTTTCACTCCCCCAAATCACTGACACACCTTCAGAGCAAATTTGACACTCTATCTCACCCACTCTCACTTTCACACATCTAAACGTACTGAGACAGTGTTGACTTTCTTGATAGGGTCTGAGTGCATGAGAGAGGAACTGTATTCAAAACATCTCTTCCGTAAAGGTCAGTAACAGCTCACTGTCTCTTTCACTTTTTTTTTCTGATTCTTTTCATCGTACTGCTATTTCCATGTCCTAAAAAAGTGATAATGAGAGTTTCATATTTTCTGTGCGTTGTCGCAAAATTTGAAAGCGTGCGAAGAGCTGTCTGCTACCCACTGAGCGCCAGAATCAGACTAAAGGATGGCTGACCTTTTGAAGAATCAGGTTCTTCTGTGTTCCCATTCTAAGCTGCAAATGGCTCCATGTCTCAAACTTTTAGAAACGGAATATACAGTTAAAAAAAAAAAAAAAAAAAAAAAAAAGGGAAGGGGCGGGGGGCATTCATTTTCAGTGCTCTCCAGAAATCTGTTTGTGCTTATCTTTCACTAGTTTTGCGTGCAATGAAAGCCTCCCCCTTCGCATACTGTAACAGTCACACAACTGAGGAGGAAGCAAGTGAAAGCATGACAAAGCTAGAACAGATTGAAATACTAATATCATTTATACTTTTGCTTCTCATCGTTGAGGCGGCTTGCATAACAGCATAATGCATTTTTGTGCATGATTTCTCAGTTTATACTAATTTTTCTTCCCGTCTCTAATTTGACATGGCACTAATAAGATGCATGGGGAAACAGCTGTCGTACAGGAATCTAATCAGTCAGCAGCCACACAATCCGATTTAACATTAAATTAAAAAGTAGATTCAGATTCTCTGTGAAAAAGATGTGGGAGCAGAAATGAGACATTCAGAAATATTCCACTCTTCCTGTCTGTTAACTGTTAGGAGTATTATTAAATACGATCATTCGACAGACCGGCTGATCTACCAGATATAGACAATGTAATGTTCCATCACTATACTTTTGCTCTACAGTAGTGAGAACAACGGTACCTGAACTAATGGCGTTTCATTGGTGTTCATTAAACATGGAGATAAATTTAAGTTGATCTCAGTAACAGGCTGAGATTGGAGAAGCGCTAAAATCTTTAAATAAACATTGTTTTTTTTAGCAAGACACACCCTTTATGTTTCTGTTATCAGATACATGATGGATAATTAAACAAAATAAATTGAACTTCCTATGTAATTTCTTGTAAAAGATCAGCTTTGAGGCAGGATGTACACATATTTGTGCCTGATAAGCTTATCGGCATTTATCAATATTGAAAAAAACAAAATACAAACTGCAGACCCTTCAGAGCTCACTTCCTTCTTCTTTCCTTCTTCACAGCGGGGGTTAAACGGGGATAAAGTCAAGTTGACACCACACCTACTCTCCTCAGGTGAGAGACATAGAGCGCACTGTTTGGCTTTTCCTCTCTCCAGGATTACCTGAATTGAACCTGAGCCACATAGGTCTTTAGTCAAAGACTAGTCAAACAGCTCTTATAACGTTGTGCCTAACAAGCATTGCTTGAGACAGATTTCATTCATGTTTGTCATATCTCATCGATGGCATACTGTATATGATTAAAAAAAGCTCACAGGAAGTGACTTTGTATTTGAATAAAAACATCATGTATCTGAGTGAAACTGGAAATGAATGTAAGGTCATGAAGCCACTACATTACTTAATTCCAAGTAAGAGAGATCTGAATCTGTCAAGTGAATGAGGGTGTAGCTTCGTAATTGCAAAAAAATTATGGTGTATACATTATGAGACTGACTGAGTGAATGAGTCCACACGCCTTCTTTCCAACTGACAGTGTGTGGGCATGTCCACATAACAGTGTTTACACCGATACACAATCCGACTTTAACCTGTCACCTGATCACAGCTGGCTAAAATCAGTCCGCTCTCACAGAAACTGATCTGTGAGGCAAAATGTCACCTGATCAGTCAGCCGTGTGCCATCAAAACAAATTTTTGTGTTGGTTGAGGGTAACGCGCACATGTTTTTGTGTCTACACTTGCCGAAAAGCTGCTTGTGTGTGCATGTGCGTTTGTCCAACCTCCTCCGTAGGCTCGAGGTCCAGGTTTTGTTGTGTGGAGTTGGGCTGGGTGAGTAAGCCGCCCCTCACAGATGAATAGAGGATGGGAGGAGGCTTGAAGAGGCTGCCGTGGGTGGGAGGCCCGAGCCCTGCCAAAAAAGCTGCCTCTGTGGGATTTGTGTACTTTTGCGTTCCTCACGAACAGAGCACCTGGCTCAAACGACAAAGCAGCCATGGAGGCAGGCAATCGCACTAACCAGAGGTCGGCTCGATCGCACCCTCTCCGCTTTTCAAGCAATATACAAACTTTCTTTCTACAATTTCTCCATTCCTTCCATTCTCCTCTTCTTAATTCCTCGACATAAACAAGCCATCACGTTTCTTTCTACTTTGTTTTGAATAAAGTTGCATGACTATGTAAACATAGTCACCTTATCAGGTGATAAATCTTGGCACCTTGACACAATAAAGAGAAAGTACAGCATGTCTTATGTAATATTAGACATTTGTTTACATTATTTTTGATTTGCAGGACGTCCCCTTGCAGTCCTTATATAAGCGTGCATTTTATTTAGCCTTAGTTAAATAACATCAGCCACTTAGGCACAATTACTATCCACTCTCTACATGACTTTCACCAGTTATTTTACCTTTTGTGAAGAGCCTACAGCACTGGAGTGTGTGTGTGTGTGCGTGTGTGTCCATTGCAGTGGTTTCTGTATTCTCATTCTCAGAAGAGTCAAAGTTATCAGAGAAATATTTTCTGTCATGCATTTCGTCATTAAAATGTCAGTGGAAGCCACAGTTGCACAATGAACCATTTTACACAAAAATTGTGGGTGTTTCCTGGATGTTACCTAGATAATAGAGAATAGGCCCCTGTAACCATGGGCAACCCATCTAGCCAGGGTACGGTGACAAGTGCAAAGAGACATGAATCTCAGCTTGACAGTCAGGGAGAATTATCACCTGGTAAATTAGAAAATAAAAACTCGACTTTATAGAACAGAGCTGGTGGACGACAGATGTCATTCAGCATCAGGGAGTCGAATGTTATTCAGCATTGGGGAGTTAGACAGATAAAAAGAAGAAAGGGAAAAAAAAAAGAGAGCACGATTTCATAATGTCTAAAAGAAAGATCTGGGTTGAATAAGTGGGTCCACCCACCTATGTGTGAGAGGCAGCGAGAGAGAAAACAGGGCTGGATGGCAGTTTTGGAGACATGAGTGTGTGGGTTAGGCTAGCTGGCCTGCTTACACTATCTAATCACTGGGAAAGAAAGGAGAGCAGCATGCCTTGATCCACCCACCCACCCCAGACAAACAGCAGTTAGCCTGCTCAGTACTATACGTGGTCGCCTGCAGCCCTGGGCCGTACATGGGGGAGCTGAGATAAAATGTGACAGAGTCTGCAGGTAACAGAAATTCAGCGCAATTATGTCTCGCTCTGTGCTGGGGTGGGGGGGTGGGGGGGGTGTGTCAATCTGGAAACTGCTATGGGTCACGACTGCATGTGCGAGAGTGTGAGAGACGCTCTGTGTGTGTCACCGGTGAACACATTGGACATAATCCAGCAGGTTTTCAGGTAGAAACAAAACTAATGGGAGCTCAGTGATGAATTTTCAACCAAATTAGCCTAATTTGTTCTAACCTCAGGCTAATCTTTAAAAATAAGTAATGGATTAAATCATGAAACTGGCATGTAAAAAGGTCAGGTAACAAACAACGTCTCGCGGTGTATGGAGAAATTTTCAGTTTTTGCTTATATGGAGCTTTATTAGCATTAATCATACTCCTGCTGTGTTGATTTCACTGCTTCGGATACAGATTACATACCTGTGCGATACCTGAGTAGGTGGGATGAGACTGTTCAAAAATAACTGACCCACACATCACAGTGGGGTATTTGCGAGCATGCATGGGGTTGAATGTGCACCTCGTGCACATGTTTGTGTGCATGTGTGTGTGTGTGTGTGTGTGTGTGTCTCATGACAGGCATCTGTCTCCCCTGCCCTGCAGCCTGACTGGTTTTAATTAGGAGGTGCCAGAGTGCCCGAGGGCTCTCCTGCTGACACACACACATGCACACACACAAACATACACACACATGCACTACCTGAGGGCAGACAGAGGCTGTCCCACCAAGGCTGGCCTCCTTCTCGTTATCACCATACGGACTTGTCCTCATTCACCCCACGACCCTCCATACATGCCCACACACAAATATTCACATCAAGTCATTGAAATGAACACAGCGCAGTACTGGAATGCATTCAGATGTAGAAATATGGTGGTCGAGGTCAGGATGTTGACTTCATGCGCATTTTGGTGCAGTTTGAAGTTCGGAATAAATTTCCATATTCTAGCAAGGACACAAAAGTAAAAGTGGATGAAATAGTGTCAGACATGTAGAATAACCATATTTATCTACAACCAACAACAATAAGACCCCTGAGTTATCTCCACACACAGCAGTGAGTTCATACAACGATTAATTGGCCACCCGTAAAAGAGTTTTGAACATAGAGGATGCATTCTTTTCTCCCTTCTTGCAAAGCTTCCAATACCAATCACGATGTTTGAATGGAAAGCAGGAGAAAGTTAAAGCACAAACAGACAGTTCAGTCGTAAGTAAACGCCCTCACCTCACTCACCCGAATGGCATGCTCCAAGGTGAGTTCTAATGACCTCAGTACAATGACAGATGGGTGTGTGCTTCTCTGCAAGCCTTTGCCTGGGACTGAGAGAGGCAGCATGTACAGTGGTGCTTCCCTTTTGTGTTTGAGCAGTGTTGTATCTGTTTCTCTTTCAATAATCTGTTTCTGTCCTTGGACTTCAGGAGGCAGGGGATGTAGAAATGGGAGGCTGTTGCAATGCTCTATCTCTGCACTACGGGGAGATAGCTGCCTCCCTTTCCTGCTCATCTCCCACACCAGGCCACAGCTGGCCTCCAAGACACAAGTTGGGCTGAATGAATTTGTCTGTCTCGATAGCTCTTAATCTGCAGAGTGCCTATAAAGTACTCTCCTAAATTCATTTGACATATACGCACTGAAATTTTAGCTGGGCATAGCCAAAGCTTTCAGAGGTGGCAGCAAACAGGGATTTACAACCTCATATGAAATTTTTATTTAGCATGAAAAAATCCCTGAGAAATATTTAAGTGGCCAATCTAACCATTCAGGGAAGGCCCTTCCAACTGGGACACTTGCTGATAAAACTGATGTTTCCAATTTCCTTTAGAGGGCAGTATCTGTTATTCCAATATTTCAACAATTATCACATAAACTTCCTCTTTCTTCCTTTCTTTCCACCACACTTTCATGCCTGGCCACTTGGAACAAAATGAATGCTTGGCTTCTTCCATGACTGGACACCAATAAACAGTAACGGTATAAACTTATTGTTTTCAACAGGGCTGTGTGTGGACTGATTGAGCCTGTGAGTGGCATACACATGGTGCAGTATGCAGCACAGTTTGCAGCCACAGTTGTATATTCTGATTGAGAGCTTTCTGTCGAGCTCAGTTGAGACAAGGTATATTTCTCTTCAAAGCCTGCTTACAGTGTTTATAATATAAGCCAAGCTGATTACAGCATCAAGGTCTACATGATATCAACTGTAGGTAATGATACATCAAACACCCACCCCACCCCACAAAGTGCCAATCTGGTGCCCTGATACGTTTCTCTTGCTGGGTGCAGCAGGTGGCAGTAAACAAGTACAGTGAGGCGAAAGGCAGGCAGACAGACAGGCAGACAAAACAGATGACTCTTACTCAGGCTCTTGAATCCTCAAGTCTTGTAAGTATGACTCTTTGCCTGAGCAGCAAGACTCACCGGTTCTTGGTGTAGCCTAACACTCGAGGACAGGCAGAAGAAAATAATCAATATTTAGCCTGATGATCTACAGAGAAGTCAAGGACTGAAGCGCCGGGATAAACTTTAGACTACACTGTTTTCTTTTTATTGCAATACACAAAACTGTTCTAAGCACATCAATTAGGCTGAGAAACTTTGGAAATGACACCACTAGATGAAGCGGTCTAATTTCCAGTGTTGGTCTGCGGCCATTAGGCCACTGGTTTGTATCAGTCATGGCCTGACATGACTGTCTGCAGTGCAACAGCCAGCAGCTTCGCAGCAGTCCTCACAGGTACCATTCACAGTGTGATGGCAGTGACATGTTTAGAATAGATGATCTTACAGGATGGCAAGTGTTGTTTTTCTGGACCTCTGGATAGCCTGCTAGCAGTTAGTGGCTAACCCTGTTTATATATACTAGATGCCAATGTGAGCTGGCTGAAGCTCTCACCCTGTACAAAACAGTGTAAACCACCAGGGCATGGGCTGTGGTTAGCTTTGGTCCATGTTTTCCCCAGGGGGAAGTGGGCATAGCAGTCTGATGTACACTCTGATGTCTACTTGTTTGCAGAGGTTAACTCAACATAATTTGACTGTTTTCACAGTTTGATTATGGGTATGATTTATGGATGGTGAGGAATTTTTAGTCAATTTGAAGGTGCAGAAAACACTAAGACAACAATGTCTCATTGCATATTCCACCTTTATGAATGAAAACTTGCTAAGATTGTTTTATTATCTGCACAACAATGTTTTTTTTCCCCTCTGGAAAACGTGTCTGTGTGAAATTTAAAAAGGTTTTCTTGACAAACCATATCCCTCAGGTATTGATGTTTTCCTGAAAAAACTTAATTGAATAAAACAATGTAGAACAAAAGGCGTGGCTTTATGACATCGTACAGGAAAAGCCCAGATCCCGTGAATATGCTATGTCATCGTAAAATGTTTGGTCTGTCAGTGAAAGCAAAGGAAACACTCTTCCTCTTGTTCTTCTTTCTTTTCTCTTTCTCACAGTGTCATAGACACAAAGACACGCACGCAAACACACTCTGATACAAGATGCTGCTTCGTCAGCCGTTCTCTGTGCCATTTATGATATTGTCAGTCCTGAAAATTTGCAACATGTCACTTCACTCTCCTTTTCTTGACTCTGTATTTCTCCTAAAAATGTCCTGCTAAAACAGAGTTTCTGCACCTTTACATTTTAACATCTTATTGTTTTTATTCTTCACTTTTATGCATAAACTTCCTCCTCCTCGCCAAAGACTGAGGCGGTGGTGTACCCACCAACTGTTACCTTGCTTCAGCGCTTTCTGACTCAAAACAGCCCTCTGCTCACTTCAGCTTGGTTTCTGAAACCTTGGTTAAAGAAACGTTGGTTATAAAATAAGCCTGTACATAATCACTTGTGGTATTCTTTGTCTGTGGTTTAATCTAGTCTCTGAAAGGGTCTGTTTTTTTGTAGAATTTATTCTTAAATAAGACCTTTGACTGTAGCTGCCTCTTTCACTGGCTTGTGATGAAGCAATTACAGCGGCTGCATGTTCCCACTGCACCTTCTGTCACCTGTAAGGTCTAAAGGGTTTGCTAAATGATATTTATTATAAAACCGGCTTTGGGTGCAATGGTATGTGGGAGAAATGAATATAGCACAATTCAAAGCAGGTGTAAAACTGAAACTAACAGGCAGTTGTAATTCTTTCTCTCAACATCTCCTCATCTCAGCTTGAGACTAACCAACAGAGGTGCACAAAATAGTTTCCCAACTTTTCTCTTTTTTTCTTTCCTTTTTTTACCCTCCCTCGGTCTCCCCAAACAACCCCTTCGAGTTTCTTTGCCCCGGTCCCTTTATAACAAAATCCACTCTAACACAACTAAAAATTCATTTTGTCTGACCTAAATCAGAGGGTGTCTGCGCCATGGGCTTATTACACAGTGCGCTTAAACTTGTGTTGTGGAGGAGGATGGGGTATTATTATCTTCCAGCTACCCACCCTGCTATAAAAACTAGTGGTGCGACATCTCCACAGCGCAGTGCTGCTGCCCTCCCTCCCTTCCTCTCACTCTCTCGCTCGTCCTACATGAGCCACACACAACAGTGAGCCTGACTCTAAACTCCACACTAGCCACGCTGCTTCAGAGACAGACCCAAGAATCACACTTTGCTCGCCTCTGTTGCGCTGCTTTTGCTTCTTTCCATTGGATATTCCTCCCCTGGGTGTTTCTTTTTTTTTTTCTTCTTCTTCTTTTTAATTTTTGTGAATGGGAAACCGTGGCCGGTGTGAGGAGCTTCTGAATGGACAGACTGCCTGGCTGACTGATTGACAGGCTGACAAAAAAAAAAAAAGAGAGAGGCAGTTCTGTTTCACATAAAGAGGGCAATGCTGAGAGGTCAAGCGAGGAGCCACAGAGCATCTTAGTAGTCTGGAAATACAAAGACACGTGAGGGGAATTGAGAAACTGCAGGTACGGTAGGTGAAAGGCTGCTGAGCTGTGGAATGCTGGTGAACGTATCAAGACATGTGTGAATTGATGTGAGTGCCAGACTTTTGCAGCGTGCACTTGGGTGTGTGTCTGTGCATATATGTCTGTAATAATTTGTCACATTGTTGTAGAATCTGTGTGTGTTTAAGAACAAGCTTCCACTTATGTGTTACGGCACGGCATGCGCACGTGCATCACTTAGTTTATATGAGTGTTGCAGCCTTCTGCTCTGGATCATAAAGGCCTGACAAGGTGCAAACAGTTCAATAAAGTCCCTTGATGACTTGTGTAATTGTTTAGGCTGTAGTGTAAATATTGTGCTATAAAAGTCTGGAAATAGCATGAGTGTTTATAGCATCACAACATATCTTTGAAACGTTTTAGCAGACTTAAGTATGTGTTTTGTCTCCAGCAGTAATTATACCGTTCTCTTTTGGATATTCCATATCTATATGACATTCTCCATAAATCCAAAATAAGTAGTCAGGTTATTCATAAAGTTAAAGGAGGTGTTTGGGAGTGCGGCCAAAATAAAAAACATGTTATGGATTTCAGGCTAAGCTCCAAATTATTGTTTACAGCCAGTCAGCTCATAGACATCTTACCTCACATAGTTACAAAATGCATTGGCCAGTAAAACCATTAGAAGTGTTGACCAGCTGTTGTTTTTCATTCAGGTGTTAATATTTGTTTGTGCGCACTCGACGTTTAAGAGCAGAAAAATAAGATTGTCCAAAAACACAGAACTGTGTGTATCAATGAGTATGTGAAAAATTAAAATAATAAAAGCAGGCCTTGATATAAAACATTGTTGTTGTAGGTGTATTATGTTAAGCCACTTTAAGAGAGTTCATGTGGTTGCACACCTACTTAACAGGCTCACAAACTGTGACAGGAAATTTAATGTAGATCAATGTCACACCAAGGACATGTTTGCTTAATCGCCTATTCTTACTGTGATTATGTCTCATTAGCTCCACTCAGTCTTTATCCTACACCTGCAGCGGCGTAATAAAGGCTTTTCACTTTTATTCTTGAGCCTTTTTTTTTTTTTTATACATTACGGTAATATTTATATGAACCGGACAACCTTCTCAAAAAATACAAATAAAGGACATTATACATTTACCCAAGGCTAATGTAATAATATGCCACTTTAATACTTTTTATTATCCTTCAACCTTGCTTGTGCTATTGAATACAACCCTCTATTGTTCAGTGCAATATTCAGGCCAAACAAAGATGTAGAAAAACATTAAGTGAATTTGCAGAATAACTATTCTGTCCTTCATTTCACAGTCAGTCGTCTAAAAGTGAGTCTCTTCATTGAACTAATATTCCTGAAAACTAGAAGATTTGTTTACTTTGGGGGTAATAGAGATAATGGTGAGTAGCTGTGGGCCACCCTGAAGGCTCCAGAGATGGCACTCAGTGCAAAGAGGATCTTTAAGGAGCTGACAGAATTAAATTAGCCTCCAGTTTTCTTAAAATGATAACAAGTGTTTATCTCAAATAATTAAATTTTATCATACCACTAATAAATACAAATGAAGCATCATTAAAGGTTTGGTCTAACTGTGTTGTTAAAGTAAACAAATAAAGGATAATCAAATACATTAGTGGTGTTATTGGGAGAATTGTTGAAACATTTAAACAAAAATTATAGTTTTTTGGAATCCGGTTGAAAACAAAAGCTAATTTTTAACAAAAATTATAATTTTTTTTTTTAATAAGAGTATCCTCAAAATGAATGTGTATAGCAGCACACAGCTTCCTTCATCCCCATTTGTTTTGTAACAGTGTAAATGTGTGCATCAAATTCTCAAACTGGGTGGATTTCACATAAATTAGCTACAAGTCATCCAAACCCAAACTTGGGCAGTTAAACGGTCAACTTTTGCCCTGATATTTCCTCATTAACGTAATCATGAGCAGACATCCCATGTTGTGTTTCTGCCATTTCATACCGGTCACCCGCTGCAAATGACAGCAATTAGGATCAAATTCACAACCTCCACCTATGTGGTCTTATAGGCTCCGCAAAACATCGGCCGAGAAAAAGTCTCCTCACAGAACAGGTGCGCTGGTGTATAACTGGAGATAATGCACTTCCTTACACAGGTCAAATTAATGTCTTCTCCTAATAAGGGGGTTATTTTTGCTTGTCATTATTATAAATTGTTGGTCATGCTATTGTCCATGTGTGACAGTTGTTTAACAGGTGTTTGCTATGGGCAGTTGGTGACAGGGGTAAACTTTTGCTGCCAGTGATTTAGCATGTGGGTCAGGTGGATGCAATGGCCTGACAGGGATAAACTAGGCTTTGGGGGTTTGGGTGTAGCTTATAGGCCAAATGAGTGTCTGCCCGTGACAAGGGTTGAGATGGACATTAGCTGCTGATTTGTGGCCTGAGCGGTCAGGGCTGGGGACAAGTTTGTCGCTTCACTTTGGGCATAATGATGATGCAGCTCCAACAGGGACAGTGAGAGGAGGAGGAAGAGGGGAATTAATAGGAGGAGGTGAAGGTGGTGGCGGTGGCGCCCAGTGGTCAGAGCCCGGGAATCAGATGAAGTTTTCGGGAAAAAGACAACTCTGAATGAATGTGACACATAATTTGGGGTGGGAGTGCTGATTTGAAAGTGTTCGTGACTAAGTGAGGCATGAGATGAGACGTGGCTGGGACAGGAAGGCAGAAGGAGAGACGGGCAGAAAGGCAAGACCGTCCATTATAGGTCAAGTTAATAATTAAGTTGATTCCAAGCTGTGGTCACACGTGGGACTGAGATTCCTGTGAAGTGAATTAATTCAGTGATGACTGTGTGATGAACACAAAGCGGTGCAACAACTCATAATTGTATCAAAACAAGATTGTTGCTATATATTTAAAAATTGTCTCACTTCATAATGGCAGGTTGATTTAGGCTGACAACCATTTACTACGTCAGCTTTATTTCTAAAGGAAAAAAAGTTTGATTGTCCTTCCATGACTCCACTAGAAGAGTCAGATGGATGTGGGGCCAAATGACTTAAACAGTGATTATCAGAGTCCTTTCACAAGACGTCTCCACCCTGGCTGGCCTGATGGGTGGGTGGGGGTGAGCGTCTGTGGAAAGGGTTAAGGCTGTTTGGCTGATGAAATGTCGCTCCAGGACCTTGTGGTGGGAAAGCTGTGCCCTCCTCCCCTCCCTGTCTATGTGGCACATCCTCCTTAGATCCTCTCCACATTGTAATTAGGGGCCGGCCGCTAAGAGCTAGCACTAGCTAGTGGCAGGCAAACAGTGGGAACAGAGGGGAGTGGTGCTCGCTGGGACACCAGGCGAACAAACAGCAACAGCAGCACGTGTCCCTTAGTTCCAGGAGTGGGTGGGATGAGAGCAAACGAATGACAGTGAGTTCGCCAAGCCCTCCCAGTCAGACTGTCTTTCTCTCCCTCTTATCCACTCAGTGTTGTTCCAAGTTCTGCTCTATTGTTTGCCTTGGCAGGCTGTTACAGGGAGGGGCCCCTCCGCTGCTGTTTGTGCAACCTGTTTGGGAACTTTTAGGGCCATCTGATCTCTCCTTCACTGTTTCATCGGCGATTCTCTCACCTTTTACCCAGGATAATGCTTTCATTAACATTATAAGTGGTGTGAAGCATAATAGAAAAAGGATATTGTTTAATTCTGCAACATTAATCTGTGGAGGACGTGGCAGAATCGGTGCACAAAGTTTGAATGTGTTACCTGAGATTTTTGTAATGGACTTGCACTCCACTGTGGGATTTATATTTATTTTACTTTAGATAGAATGTTCTTTCATTTCCTTATTTATTATTTATCATTTGTAAATATGCAGTGCCAAGCAGGCCACTGTAACTTTCTGTTGGTCTTTAGTGCCCTTTTCCGCTGGATAAAGGATCATGGGCCTATATCCTATACCACCACCCCCTCTGTAGACATTTTAATTATGTCCACACTATCAATGGCATGAACATAGCAACAGTTACCTAGCAACAAGATCGACAAGAATAAACTACATGTAAGATTGGTATCCAAGTTGTATGCCTGCAGGTGAACTAAAGGAATATCTGAAATAATTTTATTATATTTTTTTTCTCCTGTGGTGTGATCTACTGCAGCACAAGAAACAGGAATCAAGAAAGGGTGTGTGTGTGTGTGTGTGTGTGTGTGTGGCTTCAGCCCTGGCCCATTTAGAGCCAGTCAACAATGCAGCTGTGGTGAGTGGAGCTGCTTCAAAGTATTTATCTACACATGCCTCCAGTGACCACCAAGTGTGGACAGCTAAGTTTAAGCTCTATTCATAGATGCGAATGAATGAGCACTCTGCCAGAGGAAGTTTTATCACTGTAAGTGTAAACAACAGCAGAGTGAATCAACAGGTAGGAACTAAAGCAGCTGTGGGATGAAGGTTTTCGCGTGTGCACTGAAACGCTACGTGCTGTCACTGCACTGACACAAATGAGCAAAGTGGCTGCAAACTAAGCATTTTGACAGGATACAGAATCTAGAGTACAATCTGACCTCCTTTGTTGTTTTCATCATTTCTCACCACATCCAAAATCATAAGCAGTATTGTTGAACCGACAGCATCAGCGTGCTCTGCGTTCATATCTGTAGGAGACAGAACAGGGTGGTGGCTGAGGCTGGACATTAGCAACATTATGGCAGACTCTCTCACGCATCTATCATCACAAATTCACTATGTGTCAAGCAGAAAAAAGTTCTAAAGTTGTAATTTAAAAATAAATTTAAAAAAAAGTCAGACAATCTTATCAAGATGATGGGTTTCCCTAACTCGCACAGTAGCAGCACGTTCCTACAAGAAATCATGATAACACATTCAAGAATAAATATTACCCAATGTGATGTTTGCTCGAAATGAGACATGCTGTATTTACCACTTGTTGTTTGCTGCACAGATGGCACACAAACAAGCATGCCTACAGTATATTTCAATAAAGCTAGACTGTCACTCACTGTGTTAACAATATCAGCTTCAGTTAAGAGCCTCCCCACTATTCAAACATCACCGCTTTTAGAAAATCCTTCATCTGATGAATGGATGCTGATTGTTATCGGTGACAGTCCATTTCAAGCTGCAGTGCAGGTGTGAGCTGAGCTGTGGGCTCTCTTTAAATCAGTATCACAGGTCCGGCTTTATTATTTGGCTTAACATGCCAGCACGACTAACTCAAATCAATCACACTTAAACGTCCCCAGAGTTGCATTTCTCACAATTCATTTAATCTGTCTCTTTGAAAGATGAGTCCCTGGTGATCTTTTAAAAAAATCCCACATCATTTAACAATAGTTCCTTCCACAGGCAATGAAAATATGATATCCTCAGCTCATTGTCTCTTAATTTATTGATACAGGAAGTCTAACTGTGCTAAAGAGCTCTTCAATAAGACAGACCACAGGAGTTATTACAAATAAACCAAAAATTCAAAAGTTTTATTATATTATCCATGTTAATTAGCCGAGACACTAATCTTTTTTTGGAATTGGGAAATGCACCTCAGGATGTTTGTTTAAAATGATCTTTCTTTGTGCGCCAAAATCAAAATGTTTTGTTCCTGACAGACCGTTAGTCTGAAAATATCTCCCAAATGTTGAACAACCTTTCAAGTTCTTGAAACATTAGTAGAATTTCTCTTTCACAAAACCTGATGCGCTATAATTCAGAGACAATACACGAGCGGGAAAAACTGAGGTGGAACTTTAAAATTTAAATAAAGTTATTTGAAGATTAATGGCATTTTTGAGAGCAAGACATGAGCCCCACAATTTTTTTTTTAGTTTGAATTTTCAAGTGTCCTTCAACTCAACTAAACCATTCAATGTTACTGCCTCCTATCTAGATAACCAAGGGAGACGGAGAGAGAGGAGAATGGTTCATCACAGAGAAGAGGACCTGATTGGGATCCCCTTCCCGAATCACAGCAGCGATGTCCTCTGCAGCCTCAATGAGCAGCGACGTGATGGGCTGCTCTGTGATGTCATCCTCATCGTCCGCGACCAGGAGTACCGAACCCACCGGTCTGTTCTAGCGGCCTGCAGCCAGTACTTCAAGAAACTCTTCACAGTGGCGACCACTGACGGCAGAGATCACCATCCCACAGCTGCTGTGTATGAAATTGACTTTGTGGCTCCAGAGTGTCTCAGGGCCATCTTGGAGTTCGCCTACACTTCGACTCTGACGGTGACAGCGTCCAATGTCAAGGAAATTCTGAAAGCAGCTCAGATGCTAGAGATACCCTGCATCATCAATGTTTGCCTGGAGATCATGGACAGCGGGGGCGGAGGAGGTGGAGGACGACGAGAGGAGGTGGGAGAAGATGACGATGACGAAGAGGAGGAAGATGAGGAGGAGGAGGAGGAGGACGAAGAGGATTATGCAGGTTCAAGGAAGGATGAGCAAGAAGAGGAGGAGGACAACGTCAGTGAGAGGTCGCTGCAGTCGTCGGAGAGCAGGGGGGAGCAGACGCCCCCAGGGACGGAGAATTTGCTGCCTCCAAGCACGTCCACGCACCATCAACAGTTTGACCTGCACAGAGAGTCGACCCAGTCGCAGTCTCTGGATAACATGAGAGGCAAGCAGGTAAGTTCACAGCACATTTTCCAACTAATCTCTTCGAGGCAAAACCAGTTTGTAAATGACTGTTCCTAAGTTGGAAAGGCTGATGGTGCCGTGTGTGTGTTGCAGGAGAGTATGGAGAGTCGAGCTCTGAAGGATTTCTCTATCGAGTCCCTCCTCCAGGAAGGGCTGTATCCCCGTATTTCAACACTGGACCGGAGGGCCAACTTCTCTCCTCTCCTCCCAGGCTTCTACCCCTCGATGT
Source organism: Echeneis naucrates (assembly GCF_900963305.1). Classification (NCBI taxonomy): domain Eukaryota; kingdom Metazoa; phylum Chordata; class Actinopteri; order Carangiformes; family Echeneidae; genus Echeneis; species Echeneis naucrates. Next base: position 14,378,092 of record NC_042522.1, on the reverse strand, counting down.
GGGCTGCTGAGTTCCCGGCCTTTACCCAGCAGCTCCTGGACCCCGGCCACATTCAGCATCCCCATGCAGGAGCTCCACTGCAAACCAGGCTTCCCCACACCTTCTCCACCTCTGCCCCACTTGAGACCTCCAGACCTCTTGATCTAGCTGTGAAAAGAGAGATAATAAAGGAGGAGATGAAAGAGGAAGTCCCACCCAGTCTGCTTCATGGTGACTTCCTGAAGGAGTTTGTCAGCTCGGGCCTAGGGAGCACGATGAGCACCGGGTCTGTGCCCTCAGAGGGCCACAGTCTGGGCCAGATCAAGGATGAGGCCGACTTCCGGTCCTACCTGAGCTTCCTGAGCTCTGCATCCCACCTGGGGGCACTGTTCCCTCCCTGGCAGCTGGAGGAAGAGAGGAAAATGAAGCCCAAAGCATCACAGCAGTGTCCCATCTGTAACAAGGTCATCCAAGGAGCTGGGAAACTGCCTCGACACATGAGGACGCACACAGGAGAGAAACCATACATGTGCACTATCTGTGAAGTGCGATTCACCAGGTATGTGAAGCCACATGCGTAATCAGTACTTTAAGAACATAATATTAACAAACCACATTAAGATCTTAATGTTCCTACATGTTTTGACAACAGAGCTTATACGAAACAACACAGTTGACAAAAAAGTACCCCAGGCTTTCGGCTGAGGTTAATTTGTTTTCACCTCATTTGAGTATCAAAGAGCAGAAAGTGGAAAGCCCCCTACACTTGTTTCTTTGCATTAATGAAATCTCACTCACCTACATCCTTTTTCTTTGGCATAGTTTCCACCTTAATATCCAAAAGCCGTCAGAGAAGAAATTATTGATGATCATATCAGATTTAAATGCATATCTAAATATTGTGTTTTAAAGCGAGGCACATGTCGGAGATGAGGTCTGAAAGCACAAAGATGTAATTCAATGATGTCAATCTTTGAATGCGCAAGTTTGTTCGTTTTGGTTTGGGTTTTTTTTTAAGATGTGGTTTTGATCTTTTCTCAGACAAGACAAACTTAAGATCCACATGAGGAAGCACACAGGCGAGCGCCCCTACATCTGCCTTCACTGCAACTCCAAGTTTGTCCACAACTATGATTTGAAGAACCACCTGCGAATCCACACAGGCGTACGTCCTTATCAGTGCGAGCACTGCTACAAAAGTTTCACACGATCTGACCACCTACATCGACACATCAAGAGGCAGAGCTGTCGAATTTCCCGTCCCAGGCGAGGACGAAAGCCAGCTGCCTGGCGGGCCGCACCTACCGGCAACTTCCTGTGCCCCCCCAACGCTGCCACCAACAGGTTTGAGGAGAACCGGTTAAGCCCTGCGTACCAGGGAGTCAAGAGTCACGGACTTGGGGAGCTGCTCGCCCTTGGCAATAGAGGCCTGGGATTTAAGAGTGTGGATGCTGCGAGCCGGGAGAGCAGGGAGGAAAGGCGAGCAGAGGGGAAGCAACGCACAGAGGAGGAGAAGGCAGGAGAGGGGCGGCAGAGGGGAGTGTTTGCCTTTGCTCTGGCTGGAGAAGAAGTGCTTACCCGCTCTCCCTTTTATGCGGCAACCTCTGACCCCTGGACCATGAGACTGGAGCGTGCTCCACCTATTTCTGAGCCGGCCAAATGAACTTCGGTCTGTAAAGGAAGACAAAAGACAAGAAAGAAAATCTTTAATCTCTGTCTGTTCTGGTCCAGGAAGCTAAAGCACCTTTCTAAAAAAAAAAAGAAAAAGTAAAAAATGAAAGAAAGCATGAAATCAGTGAATCCTGCTGATGTGGCAGTGGTAACAAAAACTTTTTTTTATTATTTGGACAGTTAATAATTTCAAAATTCTCATGTTGAATAGTTGTTTTAGCCCTGTAAATGTTTTCAAATGCTTTCATAGCATTTGAAAAGGGGCAAAAAGTTTGACACTGCTAATGAGGAAAACATCAGGACACCATTATAAATGCAAGATAAGATGAGGCTTTCTACTGAAAATTATTCTTATGCAACAACATTCAACTGACCACTCAGAACAGGATTTATAGTAAGTGACAAACAAAATCAAACGTACACAGTAGAAAAAGCTTTGTAATACTGATACATTTCCTTCTGGTAATGAAGTAGGGGAAATTAAGTAGAGATTAATAATAACATCCAAATTGAATATATTTTTAAACCTTTTCCCAAACTATTCACAGTGATTGATTTCTGAGGGCTGTATTTATGATTTAAAAGGGGATTAATAGTATCAAAAAAGCATTAAAATTATTTTATTATAGCAGTGCATACTCTGGCACGTCCTGCAAGCACATTTGATTCCAACATGGTCAATGAATCATATTCCAAAGTATACGAAACTCACTTGAAGTCTATTAAATCAGGATATTTGACAACATGTTACTATCCCTCCACTGCCTTGTTCTGATTTAAGCTCCTCGTCTGCACTATTGTACATACAAACAAACTTTTTGGCCATGGTGTTGTTAGTTACGGTTGTATTGCCGATTATGTTATATATATATATATATATATATATATATATATATATATATATATATATATATATATATAGCTCTTAAAAGACTTAAAAGACTTTGAGGCATCCATCCAAAGATGTGTACTTTGATATTTCACAGACTTGAAAAAGACTTTGTTTTAATGTTAATGAACATGTCTCTTCAGAGGTTGTATATTTCTGACTAATCAAACTGCCGCTTTAGCTATACAGTACGCTTGTGTTTTCCTTCTGCTGCAACAAAATCAAGAGGGTTTAAGGCCCCTTTTTCATAAAATGTTCCTTTCTGATTTGTGTATAAAGAAGTTCAAAAACGATTTGAATTTAAATGGGAAAGTATTTTCTTGCTATTTATGCATATTTAAATGAATGAGCCTTGGCTATATTTTGCAAATCTGTTTTATAAAGACACTAAATGTTGAACTTTGCCCTTGTCTTTGTGTGTGTGTGTGTGTGTGTGTCTGTGATCGTGCTTTTATCCCTCTTTCTTTGTGATTGGTCTTTAGAGCCTTGGATTTGGTGAGACCATTTAGAAAAATGATATTTGAATGGTGTAAATTGAAATAAGGACTCTAGCTTAAGGTTCAGATGAAGCTACGAGTTGGAATTAAGCATGTTGAAACGGGTTGTCAGTTGTCGATATACTGTACTACTGATAGTAACTATACAATACAGTGAAAGTTACAAAAACACGCAAAATACATTCAGGTTTTCATGTAATTTTGTTTTTCATACAGCTGATGTTCTTTCCGCAGCGGAACGTTAATGAGTAGATTCTCCAATAGCACTATTTATATACGGCTGTATATTCCTCACACCCTCAGCTGGAGACTAATTGCAGGTATTATTTCCTGTGATGTTTGGTTGAACGAAAAAAGAAAAAAAAAATCCCCACTGTGGTCAGTTCTGGTTTTGTAGCATAAGAAGTATGTAAGAAATACAGATTGGTCATCAACTTATTTATGATAACAGAGATAAAATTTTAACTAAATTATCCAGTTCCCCTTTCGCCTCCACCCTGAAGTAAACTAGTCATGTTATGTTGCAAAATTCACCATTTTTTTAGTTTTATAAAAGCCCCCAAACGTTTCCAACAGAATTCCATACATATTACACAAATTCTAGAAAACAATAAAAGTATTTTTTCTCTTCACTAAATGTGCACATCACAGGAATAATTTTCAGGTAACCCTGTGCAGTGTGTTGTACAGCTTTTCCATTATGTCTTGCTTCCGAATGTATGATTAACACAGATAATCAGCAATTCGCCCCATTAAAAGTTTTTTCTCAGACTTTCATTTCGATGGTAATTTTCCTCACACAGCTTTTCCGGGACTTAAAGTGAAGATTTCAATGGTTGTGCTTCACACAGTTTCTGTACAGCAGTCATCTGTTTCTTTGGCCTGACCTCTAGTGGATAAACAAGGTACTGTAACTGACTGTCAAGATTCATCACTGTAAGAAATATAGAACTTAACTATTTTATGAAATAGTTAAAATAGTCTAAATAGTTTTGTGCTGTTCCTTGAATTGTCTTTGGATTAACCTGATTTACTGACTGATCATGTTTACACAGCCTTAACTTTTTATTTCAAGCCTTTCATTAAGCAAAAAACTAATTTCAAGTGAATGAACTGCATTTTACCTGAATCTATAATTCATTATAGCCATTGACCTTGACCTGCTGATAAAATGTCATGATTTTTTTTTTTTAACTCAACATTCCTTGACTTTTAGGTCAGGGGTATGAAATTTGTTTCATTCACAATTTAAGTTTTTCTTTAATTCATGTATGTCAGTTTAATCTGTGTGCTCATTAGAATGTGAACACTCATTTCAGTGAATCAGGGGCAGTTTTATAAGAAGAGCAGTCGGTTTTCTGTAGGATGAGCCAGCGTGTGGGCGAAGTGTTAGGAAATTGATGTTTATTCAGGGTGTGGGCTGTTGTTGGAGTGGTAAAGGTCACGGTTGGACCAGTCACAGCACACTATTATCATCTATGAGTTGGCCCAGATAGCAAAAGTTCATTGTGAGTCATATGAAAATGAACAAGAAAAAAAAAAAAACAGTTGTGGCAGCAACAAACACAAATACACTACGAACACAAACAAACAAACAAATACACTCTTACCTGTGATTATTTCCAAAAACAAACTGGGAGTACTGGGAGCCGCCATCTTCGATTCCTGACAAATACCTGCTGCCTGCTTAACTGTCGGTCCGCGTCATCAAGGTGAGCGACTCAGACTCCGCCCCTTCGTGCTGAGCAGAAATCAACTACATCTCATTGGTCCGACTGGGAGGGGGAGGGGCTTGTATGACGTAGACTTATATCTCCCGTCATTATCTCTTCTTCTTGGCTCGTTATCGACAGTTTAGAGTTACGAATGAACCCAAACGTGCTCTGGACTGTGGAGACCCGGGAATCGAACCCAGAACTTTCTGACTGCACTGACTACTGTCCCGCTTTAGTGTTTAAACCACTGTGGTGAGCTGCATAAACATTCAGCTCATTGGAAATTATGTGCCATGCTCCTGGTGGCATGTAATTATCGACTAAATGCTCCAAAAAACAATTGATGTGATTTGAATGATTCTGTCTCTCTAGCTGATATATGTGAACAGCTGGTGATCCATTTTAGTGTTGATGTGTTAGATTATGTTTTAATAAAGTGAACAGAAAATCGATAATTGCAGGCTTAAGTGATGAATTGGAAAATCCAAACAGATGGATGTAATATAGATTTTGGCGCTTTATGTATACAAATATGGGATTTTGATAAAGCGCTCTTAAACTGACATATATTTCCAGACTTCAGAGGTGTGATTAGACTACAACTTTAAATATATACTTCAGATGAGTGAGTACATTTTGATTTGCATCATCTACACTACCAGTCAAAAGTTTGGACACTTACCTACATTTACCTATTCATTTGAAAGAGGAAGCGTGTCCAAACTTTGACTGGTAGCGTGTGTTAAAAGTTTTATTGGCTGTTTGAAACCATCCTTGTTCCTCTACATCCCTCTGGAGGGCGCCAAAGATTTAAGTTTGACCCGACTGGAGAATTAGTGCATCACACTTCAGACCTTCTCAGTGAAATACAGCAGACATGGACGTCATTTCACAGGTAATTATTAAAGACTGACTGATAGGTAGCTGCATGGATGAATCTCAAAATGATTATTCGGGGACTTACTTTCTTTTCTTTTTCAAAATTCCATTGGAAAAACCTGAAGTTCAAATGAAGCCATCAAAATAAAAGAAAGCGGCTGTGGTCAGAGCTTTTTATGGTGTGCACATATAGCTCAAACCACATCCTTTCAATTAAGGAAATGATGGTCTGCAGCAGCTGCTTTCTGAAGGTTTCACATATTCCTTTGCACAAGATTTATTGATATGATGAATGGTTATTGTGATATATTGCGCATCTACGGTAATGGATGCCTCAGCCTGTGCTTAGGTTTAAGTTTGCCATTTGGAACAAAGTCAAAGGACCTTCATTCTGTTTCCTCTAAAATTGTATAACACCAAATGATGACAAATGTCTCAATGGCTGACTGACGGGAATGTGCTGCCCACTTAAAACCCCTGACTCAAAATTCAGGTGAAAAGATCCTGTCTGAAAGGTTGACTCAGTTTTCTCATACTGATATTTGCCCTTTTAATATCCACTTTTGTTTTTTTTTGTGCTTCTTTATCTGGCTTTAATTATAAAAATGCAATCTAATTCGAGATGATAATGTTTCAAAGCAACAAAAAAAAAAAAAATCTATTAAAAGCAAGTTTATGAGACAAAGCTTGGCCAAAATGTACACAAGTGAAAGATGAATAACTGTGAGGACAGACAGAAACAGGTCTTTATGGGCTCACCTTTTGATTTGTCACTTTAGGGAAATGCCAATAATAATCTCCAAATATGCCCATGCACACGCTAATAATGGCCACCGTACGCTGTAAACACTCATGTTGGATGACATTTTTGTGAAATTTGTTAGCAGCATCTGTGACACTGCAGGTGAAAAAAGAATGTTTTAAAATGTCGCCCATGACAAACATCGATTGTTGCATCTTACAAAACATGTGTGATATATATCATTAAATTATACACATACACACTTATACTGTGTGGAAATGAATTTGTCTTCATCTAATTTGTCCAACCTGAAAGGTACAGCTGCACCACGGTGCTATTTGTAGTGGAAGTCAAGCTCAAACATTAAACGCTGGAATATTTAAAGCCACAAGAGTTTGCAGTGTGCGCAGTGTCTTCCTGAACCACAGCGGCTCCACCCCGCCTTCGCACCCACCACCAATACCTCCCTGAGGTGTATTGACCTATTAACTTGCATTTCTTTCAGAGTTCCTCTCTCTGTTATGAACTACTCTGATGAACCTCTAAGGCCCACTGTTTTAAGACACAATGGCCTTGCCGTCTCTGGCTGCGTGCATGTATGCGTGCACATGTGTGTATACACAACTACACAACTTGAAGGGCTTGGTTTTAGCTTTTATTTGGGATTAAAGTTAGGATAATGGGTTGGGGATGCATCATGTTTCACAAACGTCCTCATAAAAATAGAAATACAAGAATGTGCATGTGCATAATGCTCGCACACACAAAGCATTTCTAATGGAACATCCTTTTAGGAAGTTATGTGACAATGCAGCTACACAATGCAAATGCAAGTTAGACCACAGGGACTGTAGTAGGTAACCCGGCCTGTGCGCTCTGCGGGGTTTCTGAGGGGCCAGTGAGGAAACACCTTCAAAACAAAGGACCTTGAAAAAGCCACAGTCTGTGACAAGATCTCGAATACAACGAACAATGTATGTGACATCACAAGAGAGCAACTGACAAACACATCAGTAGATCCCAATGTTGCTACTGACTACCCCGCTGTTGATAGATGACTTTAGTCTTCAGCCCAAGATTATTTCTATTTTAAAGATCTTCTATTTTAATAATATCTTCTTTCATGTTTTATAAAAGAAGTTGCAAATGTTTTGGAGCTCAGGTCTTAACACCTCAAACAATTTTAGAACAAAACAGCTCAAAAGAAACAAACTTTAAATTGATAATCACATGAAAAAAACATCAATATACTTCTTTACATGGTCATCACAATTTCTTAAACCTGCAAGAACAAATTTTTGGGCCACTTGAGGGCAGCAGAAAAACTCTCTCCACTGAACTATTACCAAACTGAAAAGCTGATGTGGTTGATGTTGAAAAGCTACAAATAGCTGTGATTTTCCCTCCTTAACAGGTGAGCAGGTGGTACAGTGCTTTAACTATTAACACTGAAACACTGAAGTTGTACAATTGCCTGAAGGATGCCAGTAGCAGTAGTAGAGTGGAAACACAGAGTCAAATAAATCTTCTTTGAGATCATTTCTATCATTGTTACGTATTCATTTGATCACCTTTAAATCTTTGAGGCGTCCGTCTATCGCGTGCCAATTTCAAGCACACTTTTTGTCTCAGTTGCATCACTTTAAAAACAGGTCAAATAAAAGGTTATATCTGACTATGCAGATTCAATAAATTAAACCTCTTAGCCATGCCTTTACTGTGTTGGCACAAAATGGGGAAAGACCAGTGACTAAATCAGGAGAGGGAGAGCGATGGCAAAACTGTTAACCTTCGTCATTGACATTTCATTGACATGACATAAGCCAGTAAATTAGGATTCTTAATTTGTAGATTTGTTGTTTCAAGAATGAATAATAATAAATTAATTCATTCATAATAAATGAATGAATTAATGAATCAATCACACAGTCAATTGTGTTTAATCAGTAACATGAAATTGGAGGTGGAGTTTTGGGTTATCATTAAGTCGCCGACTTTCAACAGAGAGTAGTAACACATTCTTAGAAACTGACAAGTGTTTGAACTTCTTGTGTCTTATAGCTGTTCCACTTAAAGGGAAAGGCTGTCAGATTATGCCTCAGACAGTTAAATAAATTACTTATCATAAGGAGCGCCAGTGATTCTTATCAGCTGCTCCCACAGAGGTATATTCAGACGATGGGGCCAGGAAGGCACCAGCCGAATGGCTTCTAATGAAATATGTATACAGGAACACTGTACTGGAGGGTCAAAGCATTTCATGGTTGTTATCAGTCAATTCAAGTCCATATCTCATGTGGACATATAACAGGAAACATCTTCGTGAGGACTGATTCTGCTTCTTCTTATCTATTTTTAATGCAGAAGTGACAGTGCCATAGTAACTGACAAGCTTGAGGTAATGTTCAAGCAGCTGGCACCTACTGAATGGCTAAAATTGGATTTTGAGCACTATTGGCCATTTTGGTTCTCCTTTTGATCCACCTTTTGTTGCAAACAAGATGACACATGCACACAGCCGAAGACCTGAGAGAGACATCAGACTGTCAGATAAGCACGTCAATAAAGGTCTAGATATTTGTTTACCTGACTTGTTCGCTTTGTGTCAAGCACAATCGTCATCATCACAATTATCATTTTTTATACGAGGCAACAGGAAGGGAGATCCAAATGTAGACAGAGAGAGCAGGCAGCAACGTGTCTTTTTATTTTATTATTTTTTTTAATTGTTTGTGATGCAGCCAAGCAGGTGGTTGGAATAAACCAGGCCACAGGATGATGACAACAAAATACAGAGCATGCAACTGATGCCTGGTGTATTCGAAATGAGCTGATTTTGGCATGGGAAACAGCTGAGGTGAGATTATCTGAAAAACACAGGTGAGAAGGTGTTTGTGGGTCTGGCGTCTGATGGGCATAATGGAGGAGCAGAAGGGCAAAAATACACAGGCTGACCTCAAAACAACACTTGAAATAGAAGTTATAAAAGATTAACAATGTGATGATGTGATTTGGATTTGAATACTTTGGGTTTAAACAAAAAAATAATGTGTTATGTGGGCTGCCATTGTTTCGCTGTAGAAAATGTTCATGGCTGTCGGGACTGCCAACATGTGGCCAATGAACCAGAAACCCTGCCTCACAAGTTAAACCCCATTTAAATGAATATAACATGAGACTAATGAAGATCTCTTTCAGGATTTTCGTTTACCAATAGCTCCTAAATGTAACTCGTCAGGGACTGTAGGGTGGGCGGACGATGTTTTTATGTCAAGTCTTCTTTGAAAACTGCGGATATGTGACGTACCTCCACTGACATGTATCTCAAAGTTTGGAGCATGACTTTGTGTGCACTTACTTTTAATCTGAAGAGCTCTAATGATTTCCTGTACACTTTACTATGCATCTGAGTAAGCACCTAACCTGTTAAAGAGACATTATTGATTCTACCAACAGGAAGCAAAGAGATATGAGATATTTCCTGAGATTATGTTTTTTACCATCTCAAATTAAAAGTACATTTCATCCCGTTCAACTGTGACATGATTATATCTGTTCTCAGAAAGAAAATTTCAAATGAAAATAAAACAGGTTTGGATAGCCACACCTTAGACATCCAGCAGCCATAAGGGGGGATAGAGCATATTGATCCAATCGAACCTCATCTTCAGACAATCTTATTATCTTAAAACTAATGTCTGACTACTCACAATATGCAACTCAGACATGCTAACTGAGGCTTTCACTGGTACATCGTAAGTGTAACATTGGTTTCAGATTCATTCTTATAGTGCCAGCACTTAGCTTATAAGAAATTAATGAAAACAAACATCAGGGATGACAGGAACATGGATTTGAAATACATTTTCAAACAAACAGCTTCATGTAGCTCCCTGTTATTCCCTCACCAGCAACAAGAGAGCGGAAGTGTAAAAAGATTTTAAGAAGTTAATTATTTAAAAGACTTTGTTATACAAAATGAGGAATGCTTCAAACTTGCCTTTTTTTTTATTTCAAGTGTAACTGAGCCTTGTTTTCATGTGGTTACCCTGTGGTGTACACCTACAGATGACAGAAACTTTTTAGTGGGTGAAATGGCAGCAGTGTTTTCTTCTGAGTCAGCAAAAGCCCCAGAAGAGTTCTAATAAGAGTTCAGTGAGATGACAGATAGTGTAGGTTTGCTAACAAATATAGATTATTCTCTTAATGTCAAGCTACATGAATGATTGTCAAAACTATGGCAGTAAACTTCTCTCTTGTATCTATTGCACATTGTTCAGACGTGGGGGAAAGCAGCTAAGTGAAATGTCAATAAATATACACCGTGACCCACCCTGATATTGGTGCCCTGTGTGAACTTTGCCCCCTGTTCCATAGAACTCAGACTCCGCTCTAGTTACTAACAATATAATAGCCATCCATTCAGCAGTAAGGCAGGCAGTGACCAGTGAACACTGGACATCAATACAACAGGCTCTGAGTGCTATAGACCTAATGGGTCTGAGAGAGACATGCATTGCTCAACCTTGTGATAAATGGACTACGGCTGCACGCTCACAATAACTCTGTGAGGCCAATACAGTTGCACTCTAAAAAGAGAAAAGGAAGGGGAGGAAGTGGCTTTACATGCAACCTAATGCACTTGACATAAAGCAGCCAGAGTGACTGCTTATCACGACTAAAATAACTTCTCGTCATATGTTCAAAAAGGTATTCAAATAAGTGTCACAAGTTGAATTTACAAAATTAAACACTGTTAAGAAAACAATCTCTACAACTATTACGAAGAGAAATGACTCAGGTGTGGGTCATAAGTACAACTAAAAGTCCAAAGATTTCCCTGAGAACGACCTCTTTATTATCTCAACACAATAAATCACCATGACGCGCCATGATCCATCCTTTATACAGGATTTATAATGAATACATTTAATAATACCTAATACCTTAATAATAACTTTGAATAAGTCATTCAAAGTTATTATCCATTTATTGAAACAGCTTCTGGATTGTTAAAAATCTCTTGTAGGTTTATTTTTCTATACAGTGGCCAGATTTAGCAATTGGTCAGTTGATGGAGTGACTCTATATCAGGTGTTTGTATTTTTGTTTTTAAATTTGAATATAAACATTTCTTTTTTACTTTTAGGATTTACATATAACATAAATATAAAGCATAAGCTAATAATTTATTAAATAAATAAGAACAACTTCTAAACTCCGTGAGGGAAAACAAAGGCTTACTTATTAATAACTTCCAAAAAGTAAAAAAATTGAATATAAATATTTCGTTTTTGAGTCCGGTATCCATGCTGTCATATTAAATTGTCTGAAAGTATGCTGATTTGGGGAAAATATTATGCACTGACATGCAGCACACCAGCCCATCACCTTGGAAGGGAACCATGCAATTATCACGGAAGCCCTCAAAATGAGTCTACTACAGAAAAACTGTGGCTTCATGTTCAGTGTTAAGTGATTTCAATCTATAAAATATATGCTTGTGTAGTAATGTCAGCCAGTTTGACACTCGATAGCCTGTTGAAGAGCCTCTTTATTATTATTAAAGTCAGACTCATTGGCAGAACTTCAATAAAACCATCCGATTCATCTCTCAGCTGGAAATAAATGAAATGGAAAATTAAAAGTGCTGCACTTAACGTTGAATGAACTAAAAGTAAGAGCACCAAATGCCCCTGCAGTAAAAAGAAATGAAACTTCAGACCTATTTCTGTTTGTGTGGCCCTCTATAGTTGGCCGATCTAGACTAAACCGTGCCGCAGCTGAAATTATGCCTCACAAACGTCTCGCAGGCCTTGTTCTGTTGAGTTCAACATAAGAGACTGCCATGTCTAGAAATACTGCCGCCACAAAGCCACAGGGCAGGAGGGGACTCCGCCTCAGATTTATTGCCCAGCCTCACGGGTGTTTTTTTGCCTCAAAATGGCGAGGGTGAAATTAAAGGCAGAGTTTTCATGTAATTGCACATGAATGTGCCTGCTGCCCACAGCTTTGACCCCAGCTCTTGCACTCTAATGAAGGGTTGAAAGCTTGAACAAGGCAAACCCTGGCAAAGTAATACACGGATTCTGGCCAAATAGTTTTTGTAATGCGCTTATATTACCACAGCACAGGCCTGTTATCTTTCTTTCTTTTTTCTTTTTTTTTTTTTTGTTACTTGCTTTGCCGGAGAGGCTTTCATTTTACCAGCCAAATATTCTGCATCATAATCAATTATAAATATTCTGAGAAGACTTTAAACATGTAAGTAACATGTAAGTTTTTATAAAGCATTATGATTGACTGTTTCTAACATTTTTATACCCTGAGTTGTCAAATGCAAGAATTAAATGCTGCATAACGATATCAGGCAACAAACCCACTCCACTAATAAGAGAAGCGGCCATGTCTGTGTTCTGTCTTCTGTCCCTGTTGTGTCTTTATTTTCCCTATCAATGAGCAGCATCAAGCATCACCATCATGTGGCTGAAAGCAGTTCAATTAATCAAACACTGTAGTTGTGCTTAACTTCATTGTTTTCATTTTATACAACTTCATTCTACTATCCAAACACATTTCAGAAACACAACTACTTCCTTCTCCACTGCATTTACTTGATAGCTGTAAATCATTTACCAAGGACATGACACAAAGGTTGTTCACACAAAAAATATGATTTACCAGTGAGATATACCAGTGAGGTGTCGAAGACAGAGGGTTAGGGTTAACCCTAACCCTAACCCTCAGTGAAACATAGACTTTTCTCCAATTTAAATAGTCTTGTCCAGGATTGGCTTGCTGCCTGTTGATGTGGACGTAGAGCATTTAATGCATGTGTATTAAGTATTTTAAGGTCATTAATAATTCATAATAATGCATTTTATTTGACTGGTAACATAACAGCATCTCACTCAAAAGAAACAGCTAATGCTTAAATGAGGATGACCGGATAGAAAGCAAGGCTCTTATTTTTGTAGTCGATTGCAAGTTCTATTTACTTTAAAATAAAATATATTATATATTCTAATTGTATCAGCCCCTCAGTACTTCCCTAATTCACCTATTCAATCACGCAGTAATGAAACAAGCATCAGGGTCAGCATTTGATTCAGCATGTTGCCTAAACGCACTTTGAGCTGCAGCCTGGAGGATCCAGATGTTGAACCAACAACCTTCTGATTAGTCGATGACCTGCTCTACCTGCTGACCGACCTACCGCCCTCTAGAATTGGCTCCAGCCCCTCAGTTTCCCTGCACAGATAAGCAGTGTAGCTGATGGATGGATGTTAATGCACTGGTTTAATTATGTGATGATAACCCTAACCCTAATTAGTACTTTTACTTTTAATTGTTAAGCAAACCTTGCTTATTGTATGTAGTGCTAGAGTTTTAACGCAGGACGTGTGTGGGACTCTTGCTTGCAAGAAAGTAGCTCAACATAAAGGATGAAAATTCTTCATGTGTCACACAGAAACTGTATACCGTATAAGTTCCAGTACTGTAGTTAGGCAGTGGAAACTTTCCCTGAGGAATGGTTTTAGCAGCTGTGAGGCCAGCTACTCTGAGGGAAGGAAGGTCATACTGTGCAGTAGGGCTTTCAAATGAGGGGTTGCAGCTTGTAGGTTTATACTTAAATGATAGAGCATTGTAATAGTAGGAGATTGCACATCTGGTGCATTGATGATTCAGGCCAGACGTGCAGCTTGTGATGCTGGAAAATGACACCTACAGAGAACTTTAATTACCGTCCTGCGAGCGAAGTTGACAGGAAAATTCAGTCTCACTCAAACCAAAGAAGCGCCTGCCCACAAAGTGAGGTCTTTGTGAGGGTGGTCCTACAGAAGTGAAAAACCCTCCACCCTTGCTCTTCTTCAGTAGTCTATGAATACACAGAGACATGGACTCACTCTAACCACACATTATGGGTTTGTACTTGCCGATGGTTTCATATTTGGCCCAAAGTTTATGTAAATGCAGATGTGAGCCCCACATCACTGCAGTTTGCTGAAAAAACCCAAGGTTTTTCCAACCATGCTCCTGCTCTGTTAATCCAGCTGCCCTTACGTAGACCCACGCTGTGATTGGTCCCAGATTTGTTGCGGGTCCGGACTAACTGTTCAGCTTTTTTCCCTGAGATTTTCCCGTTGCTGCTGGCACAGTGTGACCTGCAGGAAATGACAGAGAATTGTGACTATAACAATACTAATGGACCAAAGCCAAACCACAGCTGTTTATTCAACCACAGAGGAACGTTCCTCTGGGTTAATAACCACAAACACTGGAAGAGATCTACTATTTAATGATTTGGTCTGTAATGCAGACTGTAATGTGCTTCGTTGGGGGAAAATTGCACGCAGCTGAATGTGTGGCATTGTATAAAGTAAAGCAGTAAGATTCTTAAGCGTTTGAGTCATTGTGGCACACATGCAGCGCACAGTGCTTATGACTCAGTTATTCTTGGTGTAAGCTCTGGATTTTGTTTGGAATTTAAGTTTATTGATTTAGTCACTTTTTGTTCATTTTAGTTTCGGTGCGGGAAGTCTTAAGTCTCCACAGTTTAGATTTGATTTCGTCACATCTATTTTCAAGAGTCATCATCAGTCTTTCTGCCTGTTGGACGCCCTGGTCCTTCTTCTTGCTGCCCGCCCCGCCCATCCTTCCTGGATATGAGGTCACGACAGAAGGAGCAGAACAAAGGATGGGCTGCAGCCGTTTTAGCTCCAAACTTACAGCATAATCTATGCTCTTTTTCTCTCTCTTTTCTTTTTTTCTTTGTGCCAAGTCAATTCAAAGTCGGGAAAATCTGTTACCACACAGCACACAAAAATCTGGGAGAAAGTGTTCTGTTGCATTGTATTCAAATACATTTACAACTTTCATTGTAATATTATAAAGCAAAGAAAGTAATTGGTCCTGCTGTTAGCTAAATTTTATTATTAACTTCTTAATTTTGTTTGCATTTGAGTATGTGTGTGTGTTACCTTTTACCTAAAACTCCGAAGATTAACCAAGCATAAAGCGATCTTTGTATATTTAGTTCAGCAGTTAGCCAAATTTTATTTTAGCAATTGCTTTTGTTTGCAGATTACATTTTACTTCTGTCATATGTTACTTCTTACTTACAACTCCTAAGATTAATAAAGAATAATGTATTCTGTCCATGAGCATGTCTTCCTGTTTAGCCAGCTAGCTATCAAACCAAATTAATCTAAGTATTTTATAAATCAGTTAGCTTTTTCAAATTTTTTCACAAATACTGGCTCGTATGTATACCTTACTAATGACAAAAATAAAAATAATAAAATGTATAATTAAATTAATAAGCTGCATATTCTAATTTTAGAAATACCCCAAACTCATGTTTTGTTTTGTTTTGTTTTGTTTTGTTTTTTAAACTACCTGCATTACTACATATTACTTAGAACTAAAACATGTGACTGTGGGGCTTCATGAAGGCATGAATGAATAATATTTATATTGTGCTTCATTGAGTAAATGCATCACAAAAAATAATAAAGAAAAGGAAAGAGAGAGAAGGGAACAGCTCCTCTGTAGTAACAGACATTTGAAGACAACAGATAGGAAATGGTCTGCATCATACCTCCTTAAACAGTTCATTGTGTATTGTGTTGGTTTTAATACTTCTGTTAGTATCAAAAAGCTTGAGGGACTTGAAATACTCTGAATTCACACGAAAACTGCGAAATTAGCTGTGTTGGGAATGTAACACAAAATAAACAAGCTTACAAGAAATCCAAAATTGTGCTTGTCACAATAAAAATCGGGTCTCAGTGGTGTGATCAGTCCTGCAGCTCCTGGTCCTCACAGCCTGCTGGGCTCCCCCTGTCCGGGAGGGAGGGACTTCCAGCCGACTGTCTCAGGCATCAGCCAAAGATGAGAAGCTGCTCCTCTCCTCTGAGCCAGCCGGGGAGGAATTCAAGCCAACCTGGGAAATACGGACAACTTTGCAGTGAAATGCGCTTTAACTTGTGAGTGGAGCTGGAGCCGAGCATCTGACGGTAAGCTGCGTTAAAGCTGTCATTTCGGAAAAACGGGGCGACTTAAGTCATCAAAAGCAGACTGACTGACTCAGTCAGATGAGTCCTGAGAGGACAGACAATGATTATCTTTCCAAATCAAAGGTATGTCCTGTCTGGGAAGCGCACAGATCAGTTTAAATCCACTCTCTTGATGCTTTTCATTTTGGGAAATGGGCCAATATTGAGTGTAAACAAACAAATAAACAAGCAAACAAACAAACAGCACAGTTGTTGTTATTAAATTGACAGCATGTGTCCTGTGTTTTAGTTTGATTTTAGTTTTCATTGAAAACGGGGAAACTGAACAGTTTTATTTAAGTCAGACAGAAGCCTGAGCTGCTGTGTTTCTGGGAAACGTCGACACTGTGAGCATTAATCTGGCTCTCTGTCACCAAACTCAGATCTTCTCCTGGACTCCCTGCTCTCTTCTGACATCCAGTGTCAGCAGCCAGCGCTCTGAAGATGGCCAACCCTCAGATATACCTCCACTACAACTACACAGGAAGGCTGCACCGCCGCAGCACGGTGGACCCCAAAACCATCGTGTTCCTCGTCATATGCAGCTTCATTGTCCTGGAGAACCTCATCGTCCTGGTGGCCATCTGGAGAAACCACAGGTTCCACAACCGTATGTACTACTTCATCGGCAACCTGGCCTTGTGCGACCTGCTGGCCGGAGTTGCTTACCTGGTCAACTTGTTGCTGTCGGGGGAGAAGACCCTGCAGCTGTCTCCTGCTCTGTGGTTCGTCAGAGAAGGCAGCATGTTCGTGGCACTTGGTGCATCCATATTCAGCCTGTTGGCTATTGCTATTGAGCGACACCTGACTATGATCAAAATGAGGCCTTATGATGCCACCAAGAACTACAGAGTGTTTCTGCTCATAGGATCCTGCTGGCTGATTGCCATATCACTTGGAGCTTTGCCTATTCTTGGATGGAACTGCATGAACAACCTCCCAGACTGCTCCACCGTCCTCCCTCTCTACACCAAGAAATATGTAGCTTTTTGCATCACTGTTTTCATGGTTTTGCTCTTAGCCATGTCGGTCCTATATGCCCGAATCTACATCCTGGTCAAGTCCAGCAGCCAAAAGGTGAGCAAGCACAGCAACTCTGAGCATGCATTGTCCCTGCTGAGAACCGTTATAATTGTAGTTGGGGTCTTCATCGCCTGTTGGACGCCCATCTTCATCCTGCTTCTGGTGGATGTTGCATGCAAGCAGCGTTGCCCCATCCTCTACAAGAGTGACTGGTTTGTTGCGGTGGCTGTGCTCAACTCAGCTATGAACCCGGTCATTTACACTCTGGCCAGCCGGGAGATGAGACGGGCCTTCCTGGGTCTGGTGTGTGGCGTTTGCTACAGGGGGAAGGGTTCTGTAAACAGCAGCGGGAACAGGCAGTCTCTGGAGCCCAGCCGCAGCAGGAGCAAGTCGTGGAGCAGCCAGAACAATCCCAACCAGAACCAACATGGATCCAGGAACACGGAGCAGGGGAAGGAACAGGAGGCGGACACTGGCCACGGCGAGGTGTCAGTGGTGGCAGGAGGGGCAGCAAAGGCCGTCTCGGAGAGTGAGGCCAAAAATTGAAAGAAGGCAGTAAGAAGGTGGGGGTGCTCTTAATATGTGTATATATATTAAATGTTAATGGGCCTGTGCGGTGATCACAGTGGAAAGTGGACTCGAGGCCTGGCTGCAGGACAGCTGCTTAACTTTTGTGCTTAATATTGATGTATCTGCATCGTCCATAATCAGAAAACCCATTAAAATGTTTGCACTTGACATTAGACCGACTTACAAGGCCAATCTGATCAACGGCTCACTCTGTGTTGCCTCTTTGTCAAAAACAGGTTCATACTGGTTGAGAAAAATTCTCGATCTTTGGAAAACTGTTTGGGAGAGAAATAACTGAGCTCATAACCTTGATGGAAAAAAATTACATGTTTGGTGATAGATGTGGAAAAGTAAAGACAAATCAAGCGCAGAAGAAAAGTTACTGCGATTTCTGAAGTGCAACTATGATGACGCAGAACCGATGTAACGATGAATGATTGTAGACAATTATTAGTGTAATGATAGACAACTGAAGTAATTTATTATTCAATGCAGTGTATTGTGTGAATTTGTACTCAGTAATACAGAATGCTGTGCAGTTACTGTAACGAAAACTGCAGCGTACAGCAAACAGTACACCTGTGACTAAAAAAAAAAAAAAAAAAAAAGGGCCAAATGTGACACCTTTTTCGTTATATCAGCAGCATTGTGTTCAACGTGATGGAGCTGCATTTGTTACAGCTCTGCAGAGAATTCATGGAGCTGCACTTTTTAGCGATGCCATGGCTCCATCTGCTGATTAGTAACGGTAGTCCTCAATGCTTCTTGGATACTTTCGACAATTTTCCGCATGTTCAGTACAGGATGTCTTCGATGTTGACTTGACGTATTATAATGTGTCGTTTTTTTTTTTTTTTTTTTTCAATCTTGCTTTTCCAGACGTGGGAAAGATTATTATCATCTCTAAAAGCATGAAACTGGTAAGCTGAAGAAACTTGAGAGGCGTGAATGCTGCATGTGAACTTGAACTAGTCAGCTCGCTGCAGCCGTTTATATACAATACTTTGGCGCAGTAACGTACAGTATAGGACCACCTCACCAGTGGAGGGCACAGTGCTGCCTTGTTTGAGAAGCGCAGCTTCGCTGGTCATGGCTCGAGCAAATTACAAAGGAACATATTTCTTTCTTTCTTACTAAATAGAATTTAGCTGCACAACACTAATATTGTTTGTTGTGCATTCAAATAATTCACATCAAACATTTTTCAGAGGAGTTTTTTTTTTTTTTTTTTTTTTTTTTTTAGCATTCTAATAAAACTTTTGATTTTGTGTTCTGTGGATTATCCAGAATAACAAGGACATTATTGATGGATGTATTTTTAAGATCTTCTTTTCAATGTTTTCAGGAGGTAAAACAAAACTCCGCTCTACTGGGATGTAAACTGTGTTTACGACCACGTACCGTCAACACAAGCGAGAAAACACTTCTTAAAAATAAGTTGAATGAACCAACTCTTATGATATTGCAGTGACTGTGTCTACAAACTCTGAAATGTGTTAATGGTTATTATAGAACATACCAGAGAGATATTACACATTCACGGTTTTATTGCCAACATACATACAGAATAATGATAAACTCATACAACCAAAAGATTAAATCTGTAAACATCATTTGGACTCGTCTCTTTGTTTTTATTTCTATTTTTTCTTTACCTGTTCCAAAATAGTGAGTTTGTGTGATTCCTTTTGACAAAGATTTATACTTAGAATCTGGAAATTATACATTTATAATATATAATAGAGAGGGAGGGAGGGAGATTAAGAGACAGAGATAGAGAGAGAAAACAGGAGTCTCAAGCAGCAACACGCAGCAGGGCGAATCACAACCTCTAGTGAACAGGCATGCCCCATTGAAGATCAGCTATTGCACTTTGAAGAGAGAGAGAAAGAGAAATAAAAACACCATTTGTACAAATAAAAGGCACATTTTCATCAACAGAAATCTGGAGAGAAGCCATGTTCTTATTTGTGTCCCAGTGTGTTTGGTTGTGTAAGTCCTTAGTGACTCACAGCTAATCATCATGTTATTAAAGAGATTTAAGTATGGAGTTTTTCCTGCTCTTTGTGTGTGTGTGTGTGTATGTGTATATATATATATATGCACATACACACACACACACGTGTCTTTGTATATCTGCTTTGTTCAAAACATTGCACATTTCGCCAATGACTTGAGAAATTTGCCTTTTTGAGACAAACACTGCTGTGAAAATATTTCAAACAAGCGTAGTGCTTTAGAAAAAAAAAAGAAAAAAGGATTATTCATTACTCCATCTCCCAAAGATATTAGATTTGATTAAACTATGTCACAACGAACTGAACAAATAAAAAGCTAATGGCTGATAATTGTAAAACAACAAAACAAAAGCAACAACGACAAAAAAACACTCCTTAGTGATTAATTGCACCCTTACTTCTCCCATTTCCCACAAAAATATCAATATATCAGGCTCATCGGCTCATGCGCCCTGCTCAAAGGAATTCCTGAGAAGCAAACTGGGTCGTGGGATGCAAGAATCAAGGAAAGTCTTAATTGGTTTTCAAAAAAAAAAAAAAAAAAAAAAGATCTGGTGGAGTTTTTCTTTTTTTTTTTTTTCATATCAATCCCAAAACTGCTTTTTGCTCAACATGTGTTGTGGTGAGATGGATGTACTGTACACTCCCTCTTGCAGCAAAATACAGGCACATTATATTACATTGCATCTGTCTTGTCAAATTCATTGAACTCATGCTGATTTTGGTTCAACTGAAGTGGTCCAGTGCATATCAAATACAATGCCCCATTCATTTGGTATCCATCAGAATACTGACAATAGTAAGGATGAGAGCATTTAGAGTCTGTTGCCAGAACTGCTGTGTACTATGTCTATTAAACCTTTTCAAAATTTTGATTCACACGCTACAAAAACAGTCTGTATAACCTAAATACCGTAAACTGTTCTGAGGAACGATTGTGTACAGTGGACTGAAAAATGCTAATTAAGTATGAACTGTTAAGCTACGGTGGTTGAAAACTCTTAAGGTTGTTTCAATTTCCTGTAGTAGTGTAAGCAATAGACACTCGGATTGCATCCTTCACTACTATTAAGTGAGGAAATTAGATAAAGGAAGTGAGTGTGCCTGACTGGGGAAAACAAGTTCTACTGTGAGTATATCTCGTGGCAATAAAGGAATTTTGCCATAAGACATCTTACGAAATGTGAAATAAACTATTTGTGAAGGTGATCTATTACTGGATATTCTGTATGGGTGCACTGTGTGTGTGTGTGTGTGTGTGTGTGTGTGTGTGTGTAACACTGATCTAAATAAGCCTTGTAAGTAAATCAAGTAAATTACGTCTCCAAGGATCGGTAATTCATCTTGGTACAACTGACAGATGATCTAAATGATCAAACTTTTCTGATTGTGCTATTCATGTGAGATCATTTACATAATATAATAATCTTCACAAAAAGCCAAAAAAGTTAATTAAAAATGTGAGAATATCCATTGAATGACTCAAGCCCCAAAACTAATCATCGACTACACACCTAAAAGAAGAATCCAGAGAAAACCAATTCAGAAAGAATCCCCGGTTGAAAAGCATAAATATTTTACAGTGCCAGCATACACAAGCACCTCTTTCAAATAAAGGGGTATCAAGATCTACGAACAATGTCCACAAGAACAGTTGATTTTAAGTCATGCGACTGTGACACAAGAAAATACTTTATAAAAAATGGTTATCTTTAAAGCCATTGACAGCACTATGAAGGATGTCTGTTTTCACCCCAACACTTTGTGACTACTGCAAAGCCAAACACATTCATATTCTAACCCCCCAATAAAAGCAGATTTCCTATAGTGACTAACTGAGTGAGCTGTCACGCTATTGGTAATATTAAACAACATTTTTTCCTAAAGCAATTCATTATAAACAGCATTTGTCGTCCAATCGTCCATCTGTTTTTATTTCCGTCCTCTTAGCCAACGGTTCCTGTAGAAATGTGGTTGTGCTTGACAGACAAAACTAAAATTTCAGGTTTTTATTCTAAAATACTTGTTTACACCTCTTTGAGGTTTGATTTGCACTTAATCTAAACTACAAGAACTGTCTTCTTTTTTTAGTCTTAAAACACCAAATCAAGATCATATGTCCAAATGCACCTATGTCTTCTCAAAAATATAGCATTTCAGTCATCACAACAAAATAATAACAGTTCTATAAATTTTTTTTATCTTAAACAAATCTTGTGTCTTCCGGTGACTCCAGCAAAGTAACCAATTTTCCCAAAAACACTGTCAGCGTAGAAAGCCTTTAGCAATCTTCTCCTCATGTATCGTCTTCAAGTTTCAGGTTGGTGGGAGTGACTCTTCAGAGCTTCCAATTTCCCATCACACAATGAATGCATCACTGTTTCCTTCCAACAGGCTGCAGGAGACACAGTTCACTCCCGGCTGACACAATCGGCAGATTGTTGTCACGGTGATGGCCAATAAGGTGGCTAATGCTGTCAAATATATGATCTTTTGTCCGTACCTTTGAGAAGAGAAAGAGAAAATTTGTCTTATTGTTGCACACTTTATGAATATGTACTCGCTGACACCCTCGCTGCATAAGTATCAATCTATGGTATCTCTTTAGAAAAACACTTTACACATCTATCCCCATCTCACCGTGCCCTCGGGGTCCACTAGCAGCAGATGCTTGGCAAGTCCTTTGTGCATGCCCGTTAGGACATAGGACCCTGGGTTGGTCGTGCTCTTGCGGACGAGAAAGTCCCCATCTTCCTTCAGTAATTTTTCAGCATCACGGCGGCTCATTTTGCCATGGTACCAAGTCTGGCCCTCCAGTTCCTCCTGTGCCCGGAAGGCCAGTGAGCGCACAAGAAGGGGGCTTGAGCTGTCCACGGATGCTGCCTTGTGAAGACCTGACATCTGGGACTGGGTTTGAGACTGGGATGGCGGATGCGACTGAGATTGAATAGCATCCTCAAAAGGCTCTGGTGTAGGTGAGGGCAATGCCAAAACAATTAATTAGGATATGAAGGATATCACAGGCACAGCTTTTAACTAAACATTTGAGAAGATTCATAATGTATGGTAAGTTATTCATTATGGTAAAAAGATTGTAATTGAATTGTCAGTGTACTGGGCCAGTGTGGCTTTTCCAACCACTACATTGTGCTGTAAAATAATCTTAGAGTGGATCCCACTTTTGCAAATGAAAGGCATTACTGTCAATGGTTCACACTATTCCACTGCTTGGTAATGATTTGAGGAGACGCCAGCATTAAGCAGGGAAGAAGTAAAACACTAGAAAATAAACATACATATTTCAAAAATGTCCCAAAAAGATATTTTTTATAAAAATTTCGCACAGTTGGTGACCTCAAGAATACAGAGAATGTTTTTGAAAGATAAATTGAAAAACAAAAATTGTTTACCTTTGACAATACTATAAAGCATAGCTTATTTATGGCTTTAAGAATCCATTAACATTGTTTTCTTGATTGTATTAAACAATGATCTGCTTTAAATTCCACTGATCAATGAATTTCTTGCAGGAACAGGAGCACAGAAACCTAATTTTCATATAACAAATGCTTTCACTGTGTAGCTAACAGCTCACATGTAATTTGTATCATGGATTCTTCATAAATACTGTAGTACACACATCTTTATGCAAGTAATCTTTCATGTATAATAATAGCGGCGCTAAGGTAGAAGTTTGAAGGAACAAAGGGGAAAGCTGTACACAGACATTAACATCGTCTTTCAATTGTCTTCATACTGACATGGTATTATTATAATGCCACACTAAAGTCACTGGGAAACATAAGTTATGAAACCCCTATAATTAAAAACTCTCATTAGAAGTGATCTAATAATGGTATTCTGAAGCCAACCCTGATACGGTTCAGATACTTTACAATGTTTCAGCAGGTGTGTTTTAAATTTACTGCACCTCAAAACATGTTTGCCATAGTGAAAATAAGGAAGCACTTCCAAATCCATTATTCAAAGCAGCAATACAACAGAAAGCAAAAGTTCAAAACATGCCAACCATGACTCACTCATGTCAAACAGATCCTTCTGTGGGCTCTCTTTGGCTGCAGCTGCCATGCCTTTTGTCACATTTTCTGCCTCTGCCTGGAGTGCTGCAAGTACCTGGGCATCAATCTGCTGGGTGTTCACATACGTGGGCATCTCTGCTGTTTTTGGTGCCTGGCCTTTGCTGTCAGGCACACTGCTTATTTCAAATGAACCTAGACGTTTGGGGGGGGGAGTTGTGTCAGTGTCAGTGTGACGATCTGATAAAATTTAGCAAAATTAAACATGCTGTTCATATTCAAGTAGAGGGAAGCATAGATTTTCTTACCCTGCTGTATGAATATGGGTTTTCTTTCATCTCCCCAGTTTTCTCCACAGTGCCGCCCTTGGTAATATGTCTGATCTACTGAGCCAGGGCCCATCTGATGACATACAGACACACAGTACACATTTATGCTATACATGAAATATTTCTGAAATAAGAAAAATATATACTGAAATGCAACAGTATGCAAATTACTCTAGGCAGAGTAACAAAAACTGCAGCTATAACTGTGGTTGTACCTGGCATCCATCAGGCGCTGCATTCTGATTGGTCAACCGGGTGTCAATGAATCCTCCAGGCGGTGGCATTTTGCCAGGGATATTGTTATAGTAAGGATGCTCTGCTGCCTCTTCCTCTTCTTCTGTCCATGGAACCTCCTCCATGTTTAATACCCTAGTAAAATAAAAAACAAACAAACCATGGTTTCACCATGAAGCTCAATGCTCATCAGTGTGTTATCTATTGCATGCATCCTGAACACCTCACCTGTCATGTGTGGAGGAACTCTTGCTTGCGGGACATTGCAAATACTGCTGGAAGCGAAGGTCAAATGCCTGGCCGATGGTACTGATGACATCTTGGGCCAGACCATCAGAGCACTCCAGGATGTGACATGCTGATGAGTGTCATAGCAACACATTTTGATGAACCACATATTGCATGTGAAATATGGGACAATCTACAGAGTATTTGTGGACTGAAGGATTACCTCGTCTGTTCACAGGGTCCTTTGCTACATAGGCAACATAATCTGTTGTGTCCTAAAAAGATAAAAAGACACACCTTCTACAACAGTTGGAAAAACTTCCAATACACCAAACAACCATAAAATACCATATTTAACACCATAACCATACTAACATGAAAAGTTTGAAATGTGTTTCATGTTTTTAAAAAATCTAAAATATAAATTGAATACTCGAAAAAAGAAAATGTTTAAGTGCAATTACAATCCCAGGCCAAGGAGTTACTTACAGGGTCTCCACCAGATGCAAAGGAGATGGACTGCATATGATGATTGGCTATGATCTGTCAGGAGTAAAATCACGCAGTACATGAATTATCTGAAACATGCTGCTTTACTGATACTACTAATAATTCTACTACTACTGCTACTAATAAAAGTTATATATCAAAACAAGGTCAATAAGCTATGTTTCACGTATTCATTACGGATTTCTAAATTTTTTATTTTTTATTTTTTTGGAATTGCCATGCATTTAAAGGTAAGAGGTCTTTCTTTTATTTATTCTAAAATAATACCAAAAAAATGTTATGACTATGCTTGGCATTAAGTGATTTGGTTTGTTTTGTTGCTTTTGCGCCATCTGCTGTTAGTATCAAGAAAGGCATTGGGGTTGAGTGCAAAATATATTACCGTCACTCCTGAGATGATTATGACAGACACTCTAGCACAATTATGCCTTTTTAATACCCTTTAATTTGAAATAAAAATAGTATAATTAAGATTTATAATTTTATGTGTTAATAAAGCTTGTCAACTCACCTGTTTGCAGTCAGGGGTCATCAGGTTGAGGCTACTAGTGGAGATATTTAGATTGATGGACATGCCAGCGAACTGCAAGTTACTCTTGCCCAGAATACTGGAGAGCGCTTTGGATGGTGGCTGAAAGGATCAGACAGACACACATAAAACTAATTTTTAACCAAAATACAGTATATATGATTATCATGATAATAATATTTTTCCTTTTTTTATTATTCAGGGGCTAAATAAAAACATGAATAGCACTTTATAGCATTATGAATGAGATTATAATATAAAGCTTCAGCTAGGAACCAGTTAACTTAGCATAAGGACTCGAAACAGGCAGAAACAGCTAACATGATTATGTACAAAGTTACCAAAATCCACCTAATTTATTATCTAATTAACATCTAAATCCAAATCTAAATTTTAGTCATAGTTTTATTAATTTTGGAATGAACGAGGCTAGCTGTACCCCTCAGTTTTATTTTCTTTATGCCAAAATAAGATGACCAACACTGGCTGTAGTCTTTATCTTCTTGTCTGAATATGAAAGAATTAGTCAGTTTCCCAAAATGGCAAACTCTACCTTTAAGGAGAATTGCTCATTAAATCATCATTTCAGTGTTAATAAATGAATATTCATTAAGTATTTTGTGCAGTTTGCAGTTGCATTGGCTGAAGATTGGGCTACACAAATTTAATCTAATAATGTACACTGAGATTCAGTTACTTCAAATTATGTTGTGAATGGGGATTTTAATGAAGAGGCAAAGGCAAAAAGTCAAAGCCATTCAGAAATCTCAGTATCAAGCTGATGTCACCAGTGTGTATTTGCCAAAATGACATTATCTTATCCCTTATATCTATTCTGAGAGAGAAACTAGTCAGCACTGATTTTGTGTTATATACTCTTCCCTGACATTTGAACAAGCTCTAGAGAGCAGAGTAATGCTTCATTTCACACCCCACATTAAGACAGTCTCCTCACACGCTGTGGACACACACCATGTCCAAGCACATGCACACAGAAGACAGACACTCACACAAGCATGCACTCATGCACACACATTAGCTCAGCCCCCTGATCATAGATATTGTGCACTACATGAGTCACTAAGCACTGTGCACGGTGTGCAATGCATCGTGGGCTGGAGCTACACCCACGCGCATACAGTCCCATACCTCTTCATCCCTCTCCCTTCCCCTAACCCTCTCTCCTCTCAAAGTACAAGCTCACTCACATCATATCTTCTTTTCTCTATCTGTCTGTTTTCTCTTGCTTTTAACATTAAGCATGGATGAGATAAAGAAAAAACTTACTGAGACGATGCTATATATAGAATCTAGGGGGATAAATGAATATCGAATGCTGTTTCCTCTTTTTATATCTACTGTACATTTCACTAACATACATTTTCTCAGCTCTTCCAGTGTGCCCTGTGTCTATATCCCTCCTTCTCTTACTCCCTCTTCGTCCATTCATGTACCTTTCTCTTCCGCAGAGCTCCTTTGGTCCCCGGAACAGCCTCACACACCAGGCTGATGGCTTCCCTAGAGGGAAGAAGAGAGGATGATGAAGCCAAGATGGTGACCACAGACAGGCACTGAATCATTGATATTTTGGCATGAAGGTTAAACTGTGTTATATACTTAGTGAAGAAATGCATTTTGTTGTCTTGGAAAGAACACGACTAGGGTTAGTGAGAGCCCATGCATGTTAAAGTGTTCACAATGGCAGTGTAAACATTCTGATGTTATAAATGTTTATCATGCCCACTATGTTACTTTAACATCATGAAATGAGCTGATTGGCACTTAACACATAGTACTCTTGAGGGCAATGAAAATACCATTAGTTTTTGCAATTTTTGATCATAAAACAGGTATTGCGCAAATTAAAGACCTAATGGTAGAAATTGAATGAAAGACAAGGATCACTAAAAACCATTTAGGATTCATCTTATGAAGACCATTACCAAAACAAAATTAAAAGTAATCCATCAAGCAGATTTTGAGATATTTTACTACACACAAAAGTGTTGACCTACAATCTACCTTCACTAACATCTAGTGATTTCCCTGCCCAGTGATCAACTCAGTATTGACAGTTTGACAGTGATCCAATTTTCAGTGATCAAAATTTTATTTCAGGGTACATGAGGTAGTAGACGCTATTTCCTTTATCTGTCATCTATGAAATCTAAAATTGTCTTAAAGATCGGTGATCTGTTTTATCTACATCACTGGCCCATCATTTTCATTGTGGAAGAAAACAATTCATGGATCAAACAGCGCTTGAAGTTGAAGTTGATTTGATGCAAAAAGTCAAATTCTGAGATAAAGTGAACGTTGGTTGGTGACAAATGTTCGTCCCTGTATTCTTTCTACATGGATAAATCATGCAGGGCAGTGGGTTCTTTTATAAGAGGAGAAATCTAACAATAGCAATGGTGAGAGACAGATTTCTCTCTATCTTTTTCTATATCTCTATCTTTATTACACTGAATGAAAAACACATACACAGAGAGAAAAAGAGGGGGAGGGGGAGAAGGTTCGCCATTGCTGCAGCCTTGCTAGCTAACATTAACACTGAACTGATTTCAGGAAGTCAAGCAGAAAAGTAGACATGACACAAACCGATTCACTATTGGCCTTTGCCTCACTGCACATTGGTCAATGATTTTAAAGATACACATGGAGCTGTAGAAAAGCCCATGCAGACAGGCTGGCTAAATATTTTCTGATGTAGTACATATTATGCTAAGGTAGGACCATAATTGACTATTAACTACATGTATATATGTATAAATTCTAATTAATGTCTTTGAAAACAGACATCGTTTCAGTGGTAGTTTCTTTTTCTACAATAAGATTAGGTCATGTCAAATTTTCTTTTTTCTTCTCTGGCTTCAACTTCTTTTCTCATTACAATCTACTGAGTAACTGTCAGTGATTCACCTGACATTGTATGTATGCTGCACTAAATCTTTCTTGCTGACAAGCATTAGCGTAAGCTGTGCATTTCGTCAGGATGGAACATCTGTCATCTGGAATATGACAGCCTTTCTAAGACAGTTTTTGTTGGTTTTTCCTTTAATTCATAACAGTGACAAGTTAGAAAACTGTTAGTGTTATACCTTGTAATTTGTGACCTTGTGGTGAAATCCAAGGATCTCATAGACCGGAGAACTTCTAGACAGCCCAGATACTGGAAAGTAAGAATAGGAAACCTGTGTGAAATAAGTATTCAGTATCGTGTTGAAGGCAATATTAATATTTTCATGATTAGCACATTATAATGTACAGAAACACATGCTTGATTAACTTTAAACTCGTAAAGACAATCTAGTGCACTGCACTTAATAAAACCTTTTGCTATGCTATGATGTTTAAGTGCTGACATTAGAAATTATTCATCATACACAGTCTAGTTCTGTACCTTGACAAGAGTCTAAAACACTTAATCAGTAAAAATGCCAAATGAAATAGAGTAATGGAATGGGTATTAACTAATGCTTAATCATATGGAGAATAATGGACAACAAAGTGCAGGACATAATTACAATACATCCATTAAAAGAACAGGTTATTCCAATATTCCACTCTATCTGGGGCTCTGGGGTCTGCAAAGATACTCGTTCAGGTCATGATTGTCCAAGAAAAGTTGAATCAAGGGCAACTGGACTTGATTTTAGACACTTGGAGAGATTTCACCCGTCATCCAAGTGGCCTCTCAAATTCTCCTGAACTGAACAATCCTCTTGGATGAGAGGTGAAACATCCTCCCAAGTGTCTGCAATCAAGTCCAGTTCCCCTTGATTCAACTTCTCTTGGTTTTTAGTATGATCAAAGAAGCTGAAGTCAATATTTTTAATATCAGTGCCAAATATGGAGTTCCCCATATTACTGTGGCATCTTTCAGTTAACTTGTGTTTTAGCAGTCAAGTCAATGTCGTCATATGATTCCTGCTTTCGTTCACTTTTGCTATAACTTTCAAATACAGCTGACATCTTTTTGCAGCATAAAAGAAGTTCGAAAAATGAACTACACAGTACTTGCACATCACCAAACGGAAGATCAAGTTAGTGTTTACCACTCTTAATAAAAAACATCCTATCACATACGCCATGATCAAAAACGAATGAATTATGTTAGAAACTTACATTAAGAAAAATATTACCACATATTGCATACACAGGCTAAAAGGGTAAGTGTAAACAGTGTCACTGTCAATCAATGTCCTGTTAGAGTAATTGCACATGATGTGAGAGGAGTGACCACATGATGCTAATTAAAAGTGCTGTGAGCTGAACATCACTTTGATCTCAATACACACAGGACTCAAAACATAGGCTAGGCAGGGGGTGGGGCAGCACAGACTGGACCCATGTCCCCTCTCACAGTATGGATGCTTTCAGTGGCATTGACCAGACAAATAAGCACTCTTGGCCTTAATGTGATTAATGGAATGTCACATTGGTCTCAGATACTGTGGACTTTGTTTGGGCAAGTTGTAAAACAAATCATATGATGCCAATCATACTGTGTAATTTGATTTGGAATATAAAACGTTGTGGCATTGCTGCTTAGTATGTTGATTTGGCCTTCCAAAACTGAATTGTTTCATCTGCTGTATAATTAAAAGAAAGGCAGAAAGATTACACCTTGAGCAAATGTTTCATTTCCAGACGCTTTGTGTTTTCAGTGAATATGGTTTGCTCCATTTTCTTCATTCACTTCCCACATTGAAGAGCCAGGGCTCGGCATCATCAGTCCTCATCCTAGTGACTCATTGCCAGCATGATGACATTCACAGCTCTCGTAGTTGTGCGTACTTTAATACTGCTTGAAATAATGTTTGGTGGCTGAACAGTGTTAACGTGAGATACAGATGTGACAAGCCAACCATGTACTGTGTCTTCTTTCCTCTTCTATCATTTCTTTATCGCAGAGTGAAACAGCCATAAAGCTCATACAGATGCACAATGTACAGAAATAACGCATCACCATGGTTACAATACGCTGGGGGGGCACATACACAAGACCAAAATATTGTGTAAGTATTACAGTATTAAGTATTAACAGCAAACTCCAAATGGCACTGATTATTTTTATTTTACCATCACAGCTTTTTCATTTAGTTTTCCCCAATGCTGACCTTCTCTATTTTCTGAATTATTCAATGTCTGTTTTCTAGTCGCTTTCTCTTTGCTCAGCCCTGCTGTAGCCAACCTACATACACCCACTCAAGGGCATGTTGTGATGTGCAAGTAAAACTATATTATGTCCTCTTTATGTTAAACTCGCAGGTATCTTGAGTTACTGAAACATAAGAGACAATGGGTAAAGAGCAGAAAAGGAAAGGACAAAAACACAAAAGGAGAGAATGGGAGGATTAGAGACCGCTAACCTTCACAATGTATGTCACTCCTGGACCAGAGATCTTCTCACTTGAATGAAGCCATCCTCTGGAGGGTTTGCTCAACAGTCCACCACCTCCACCACCATTCCAGTCCTCTCCACCGGGCTGGAGATCATCCAGCCTACTCTTCTTGCTCATGCTGATAACTGTCTCCAGTTGTGAGCAGGGGGTTGAATGGGAGACTGAGCTACACAGAGAGCCACCCACACCAGAGGCTGCTGCCGCTGTTGCTGCTGCTGTCGCCGTGCTGGGGCTCGGGCCACTGAAGCTGCCCGAGCCCGATCCCCCACCCCCCTGCAGCTTAGACACAGCCAGGTCCTTGACAGCTGAGGGCAGACCCTTGATGCCCAGCAAGCTGCCCGAGTTGCTAAATTTCAGGTTGGACACCTTGTTGATGAGGGTACAGAGGGTTGTGCCTCCATCTTCCAGGTGGTCAGAGCCATGACTGGTTGGGGTGCTGGAAGCAGTGGTGGTCAAGGAGGTCTGAACCTCAGTCGGGGGTGTGTAAGATGTCTCGGCTGCAGACTGGGGGGTGGCCGAGACCTTGGGGTTCATGGACAGGCCGTGGAGAAGCTCATCGACGGATGTTACTGACTCATTCCTGAAGCGGTTGTATTTGGTACGGTGAAGCATGCCCTTCTCTCTCTTGCTCTCTCCCCTCTCTCCACCAACCGACATGCACAGCCTGCCTCTTTCACAAGTGTGCTGGCAGACGTGGCTGAGCCGTGCTGATTACCCTCTCCTCTAACATAGCAGCAGCAGTACGGTCAGCAAACGCCTTTTAGCAATCACAGGCCACCTGACAGTAATTTTCTCTACTGAGGTTACAGTGGTGGTTGTGTTGGGCTGCTGCTGCTGTCGCCAAAGTCCAATCTGCTCTCAATAAAATCCAGAGCTTCAATCCAATCCGTAGGAGAACATAAACACACAATCCATGAAAACACACCACTGAAGCAGAGGTGGAAGGGACGGAGAGACAAAAAAAGGTCTCCAAAAGGGTGCCAGTGTTGTGATGCAGCTGGTTGGTTTCCAGTGGTGATGCTGCTACTGCTGTTGATTTCTAGCCTCAAAAATCCAAAAAGTAAGAGAATAGAGAAAGGGCTATGTTGTCGATGATCACAGATACAGCGAGGGAAGAGCAAATACTCTCTACTGACTGCTGCCTGCCTGCCTGCCGGCTCAGAGCTAAAGCATGACTCACTGATCTAAGAAAACCTTCTCAACAAAAGGCTTGCTGAACACTGCAAATCACTTCCTGTTGGAGGGAGAGAAAAAAAACCTCCCACTTACAGCACACTGGAACAAATCAATTTTTAAATTCCCTAGTCTGATATTAATTTGCCATAATTCTTTCCCGCTTATTTGTTTTTCTGAGAAAAGGAAATTAAGAATGAGAGGTAGCTTGATTATTTAACTTAGTAACTAATTTTCACAAATTTGTGTTTTAAACAATTAATGTCTTGCAAGATGGATAGATGAACTGATAAAAGTTGCGATAGAAGGAAGACAGCCACAATGAACTAATCAAAGAATTAATAAACAAATATTGTCCGCATCCACTTAGATGACAGCTACAATCACATCACCAGGCAAAATCAAGAATAAATAAATAAATAAATCCAACATGTTTGATTCAAGAATAAAACCTCTATTTAAATTTGTTAAAAAATTGAATTTTCCACCAGATATATGAACAAAATCTATCAATCACTGAAAGTAACCAAGCAGTATGAATTTAGCATGACTACAGATTAGTCAAATCATTAGCATACTGTCCATATTAATTTATAGTACCTGCTGAATATAAGTAGACAGACTCCTGGTTCTCAGGTTTATATTTTCAAAAACCTATGACTGAATAGTTCACTTATTGTTTCTGCAAAATATGTTTATAATCTGTCACTAATGCAAAAAGGAATAAAGCCTTCTCCACATAATGCGTAAAATTGTTTTGACTTCGTTTGTCAGCATTCTGCAACAAAAGGGGGGGAAAAAAAAAAAAAAAAAGAAAAAAAAAATTGTTTCACTACTAGGAATCAGATACAGATTCAGAGCTTGTCTAAAATTCCCAGTACTTGGTCCTGGTAAAACTACATGAATGATACAAGTGAAAGAGGCACAGTATGAGCAACATACTTCTTAGGCAGATGATTGTATGAAAGAGCCAAAAGCATTACAGAAAAAGCAGAGCAGCACCAATGAAGCATCTTTGTTTCCCTGGTAGCAGAAAGCACTCAGCCAGACACCATTCATGTAAAATGTCCTCAGGAGCATATAGCAAAGCTGAAAGACTGACATTCATTCATAAGCAGCTTCCGCTCTCACTCTGCTGCAGATTTCGCACTGCAGTCCCTCCCAACATCTCTCGTTCCTGCCTGGCAAATATAGAAGAAGGAAAAAAAAAAAAAAGACTGCGTGTCTGCCTTCTCTCCTCAGAAACAAAGGCAAACACAAAAGCAAGGAAGAAAAGGCAGGCCTTCACAAATCAAAAGAGGAGGAAAAACAGCGAGGCGAAAAAGAGCAGAGGACAAAAAAAAAGCATGCAATATTTAGTCTTTTATGTGAATGAAATAGCAGGACGGCATACCAATGTTTCTGTGAATGGAAGCGAAGGCCTTTCTGCCTCTGCAAGGCAATCCCTAGGGATGGCATGGTCTTATCCAATGAGGAACCAGCTGGATGACTCATTCAGGGGAGGTTTGCAGAATAGTGGAAGAGACCATTCCAAATGCAGGTGTACATTTTGTTTTCTCTTAGCTAACATGTAAAAAAAAGCTATGTAAATTATCAAAGAAGAGATTTTTGCACACTTAAAAAAAAAAATCATATTCCGGTAACAGGATGAGAAACAAGAAAATATACCCTTGACAGAAGATTGAAGTAAAAATGCCACCCCCGTGATTTTGATTGTCACCTTTGTCAGCTTTTATTTGCCCTCACATTCATGTGAACTGTTACCACCTACACATTTAATTAGTAATTTACTGTTTATGTGTATAAGGGCATATAGTACAAAAGTAAAAGAATAAATGTATTTTGCTCTGACATATATATCTAATAATTTAAATATCTGTGTTTAGAAAAAGCTTAAATAGTATTCTGGTTTTGATTTTACCACTAGTATTGCTGAAGTATTTCATTATTTTGAATAATTTGCAGTACTACACTAAATCCCATCACCATCCTCCAGTTTTATGGTCTTATCATGCAGTTACTCCATTAATTTACAAAAAACAATATGATGAGATGTAGCAACTCCACAAGCTGAGTCAGTACTGTACGGAAGGTCTGAGATGCAAATATTATTAAGAAAGCATTTAATCAAAATAATGTTGCTTACTTTAACATTTTTGAAAATACATGCAGAATAAACAAATAAATAAAATACATCTACTGGAGGAAAAAAAAAAATAAATAATTTTTGAGTATTTATCTTCTCTGCCTTATATAACCAGGTCTCTGTGAAATAAAGAACCAGTTGTTTTTGAAACTACTAGTAAATCTGTTATCTCTGTTAAAAGCTTGTGCAGCATGCAAGACCGGGAAGTGAAACGGAAAAAAATGAAGAAACAAATGGAAATAGAATTAGTAGCCTTTTAAAAAGGGACCGGAATAAGGGATAGGTTAATTGGCCTACACACACTTGTCAAAGAAAATTATTCTCCTGAGTTTCTGCTCAAGATGACCATGTCTGCCTAACAAAAGGGACTTTAGGCTCTACTTTCAAGTCACAAATTAAGATTACAAATGCATGCCACACACCTTGAATGGGAATTGTTGAAATTGTTGACAGGTAACGAGTAAAACACGATATTTGGGTGATTGGGTGAAAAGAAATATATTACCCTGTATCCTATCATATTAAAGCCTGTGTGGCTTCCTAATTATACAAGGGTTAGGGTGCATGTGCTCCATAATTTACTTACACATTACAAGACCTGCTATCTGTAACATGCAAATTCTGCAAAAATGATGTCAATTTTAAACAATTTTTGTATATTTTCAGGTTATTGACTGGATCAGAACTGCATTTGTTGGTCCATGAAAAGTTAGTTTATTTTCAATTCCTATGGCTCTTCTTCTTATGTGTTCTGTGATAGAGTCCTGCAGTTTACAGAAGGACAGAGGAGCTGGGCTGCATAGTCTGTGTAGCCATGGGGACAGAGGCGCAAAAAGCTCTGCTCATGCATTGCAGTGCTCTGTAAGCAGGTGTCCAATAACACAGATCCTCAGGCACTAACTGCCCACCCATTGTCCCTCTGCCACTGTGGAGAGAAAGACAAGGGGGTTGGGGTTGGGGGTGGGAATATCTGTTGCTATTGAAATGGAGAATGACGTCTGACCACTATGGACGCTGACCTGGTTGCTGAATGTATGGTGTGACTGTGGACAGGTCACACCGTATCCAAAAGATAACTAAGTGGTACAAGTGCTTACTCAGAACAAAGCGCTAAAGGGACAATTTAGAAAATCGTCCTGAGTCATCTTCTCCAATCTAAGTAATCAGGTACTTAGATGAGTAAGTAATAATTTCTAAACAATGTAAACATGAATGTTTTTTACACCAATTCTTAAATAATTTGAATTCAAAGGTGATTCAGATAATCACTTAAAGTTCAGATAATATCTTATAGTAAGTAACAACAAGTTTTGCTACATTTAAATACGATTTAATATTAGTTTTCTCTCTCCATTTTAGACATACATTAAGCGCAAATGAGAAGGGAGAGACAGAGGAAAAGAGCATCCATTGACAAGGAAGGCAGCAGACACTTCTCAACTTGACTACTGTTGCCAGGTTACTGAAAACATTCAAAAAAGCTAGAGTTATTTTAAGACTAACTAGAAGCAAAATAACCAATGTTACAGGAAGGGCAGACACAAGCAACTGGTAAAATGTGGCAATTTTTTCCTTTCTTTCTTTCTTTTTTTTTTAATTGAATACTCACCAACAGCAATGAAAGGCTGCTGAGATTTGGTTCAAAATTGATGTTTGTAAAGTTTGAGGACTCTTAATGTCAGCAATAGATCATGGACTTAAGGCACTAAGGCATAAGAATGAACTGCAATTTTGATGAATTACAGGAAAGTTATACCAATACAGACATTTTAAACTCAACATTATAACAACTTAAATTTTGAGGTTATCTTAAATTCATTCTCTTAAATCACTTTTTTCTATACTTATGATTTCTCATCGCACTATAGCTTTCCACAAAGGTTTTATTTTTTCCATTTAGTAACTTTGAACAGACTGGCTACCAGGCCATCTGGAGCTGTAGGTTGACATCACAATGTGGAAATATGGTAGCATGAAAGAGGTCGCTGTAGTGATGAACACATACAAATTTAACACTCTCTACATATATATAGACACACACACACACACGGCACTTCAAGGCATTTCAATTAAGTTATTGTAATGAGAAGGTTGTTTGGTTTGGACACTTATGTTTGATGAATATATAAATAAATGTTACACAACATTTGGTTTCCACTATATTGACACTAAATGGAATATCTAGTTATTTTCCTGCCCTACATCCGTGACCTAATGGGAGCGTGTTTGTTACCACAGTTCAAAACCATTATTGTCTGTGGTTGTACAATTGCAGCCAAAATGAATAGCAAAAGGAAATTATATTGATATCATACTTGAAGAGGAGAGTGATGTAAGAATTTCCTGTGTGGATGATAATGTCTAGAGCCTTGAGAGCTAATTTTCATCATCACATCTAGGGCATTACTTGAGCTTTCTGTGTTAGTGTGTCTGTAGCTGCATAGACCCACTGACCTTATACTGTACTCTACAGTAGGAGTGTGCCAAAAAAGTGATTCATATAAGAATCGCGATTCTCATTTAATCGATTTAAAATGTCCCAAATATCGATATTTCGATATTTATATATCGATATTTTTTACCTAGAATCCAATAAAATGTCCCCCCCCCCCCTCTTTTCGGTTTTCAATTTTTAAAAATCGCCTTTTTAGCGTTTTACGCAAATTTAACCCTGAGTCAGTGTTTTAAGTAATGAAATATAGACAAGTACTTCAGTTATAACTGAAAACTTTATTGCTTCCACACATTTAAGCAAAAACATGATAAAATAAAACATGTTCCACAGCATTGGTGGACATATCAAATCCACCTAAACTGGTCTAGTCTCTGGGGTTGTGGTGCCTGGTCTACACTGGTCTGATCAGGTCTAGTCTCTACTCCAAGCAGGGGTCCGCTCTCTGGTCTGGGCTGTACTAATCCAGTCTCTACTCTCTGCAGATCACCGCCTGGCTGTAACCCAGCCCATCCACTTGTTACCAATTAACTACTTAACCTAGAAATGTTCAGGTGCCCCTACTGGGAATCGAACCGAGCCCTTATAATTGCGGGCAAAGAGACAGACTAAGGAGTTAGAAGAAATCCTTGGAAACAAAAGATCTATTCCACTCTACTGTCTAGAGCAGCAATTCCCAACCTGTGGGCCGCGTAGGTATTGCAAGTGGGCCACCAATCATTTCCAAAAAAGTATGATTTTTGCAGGGGATCAAGAAGTGTTAATTTTTATAATGATAAAAAAATATACAGAACAATGTTCCAAATCGTTAGCCTAAAAGCATAGTTGCCTAAGTCATATTTGAACGTTGTCGGAAAATAAGAAAAAAATTTTTTAGCAAGCACATTGGAATTTTTTATTGATATTGTAACAGAATGTTCAACCAGATGTACAAAAAAAGTAAGACAACATTGATTGCATAACAAATAAAAGTGACTTAGGCAGAATATGCCGTGACTTAGGCAATTTTTCCTCTTACATATAAACACGATAACATAACCAACGTTGCTTTACACATAACCAACTTGTGTTACTTTTCTAACTTTAAGCAAGTTGCTTTACATGTCTAACCTTAACCAAAGTCCCACTCAGGTGCTGTGTGAACTTGGGACACTCTTGGTAGTACTGCTTTCATCACCTGGAAGTCATTGAATTTCCTGAGAGTAATTGGCAGTTGGGCAGGAAAGAGTGGGACCCAGTAGAACAGTTCTTTGGGGATGCTGAGTCGCTGAGCCAGGTCCTCCGGGTCAGACCCAAAATCCAACTCACACAAAGTGTGAATATCTTTGATGGTGCGCCATTCAATGAGGCTATGCATGGAGTCAAAATCCATTTGTGTGTGCCCTGCAACCAGAAACTTTTGTTCTATTGTGACACTGTGCTTAATGTACGCATTTGTGATGGTACAACACCGATTTTGATAGCTGCTGCCATCACTCCAAACTATGATTTTTTTCAGTGTAGGATAGGACGTAACAATACCCATCTTTCCTGATCCATATTGCCTACCTTGGCGCCAATACATACAGCACACTGGTCTGTTTTTGGTACAGCAAAAATGCCAGTCAGACAATGATTTTAGACTCTTAACAAGTGTTCTGATAGGCTGAGGACATGGGAAATAAGGCAGGGTGATGCAGCAGTGGTAGGAGAGTAAAGTTAGGCAGATATCACAATTTGGCCAAAAAAATTACATAGGCAATTATGTTATGAGGCTAACAAAATGTCAGTTACATCTAAAAAGGATTTATTAATTCAATAAATTTAATTGAAGTTGAAGTTAGCTGGAGCTATTTGCCAATTAACGGGCTCTTTGTCCTTTTGTCCTAAATGATTACATTCTGTCCACAATTATACTACTCGGACAGGTACAGTGACGACCTCCATGAGGACAGGTGAGCAACATTTGTCACGCACATCATTAACCGTTCGCAAATTTGGCGTTTGGCGGCCATGTTGGCTTCTTTGACTTCGCCATGTTGAAACAGACGGAACAAAAGACGGCAAAAAATAATTTTAACCATTTCCATAAAACAAATAATACATTTTTTAAACAAAGTCTCACCTATGTGTCCGTCGTTGTGAAGGGTAAAGTTGGCTCGTTGTTGCCCTTCTGGACCGTTTGTGGAAAAGCCGCCAACCGTCGGAATCTACCGGAAGTTTGCTTCTTCTTCTTCGGGCTGGAAACGAGCTGCTGTTTCGCTATAAAGAGACGAAGAAGAAAGAACTTACCTGGCCGTGTGTCCGAGAGGGGAAAGATTTTCAGTTTTCCAGGTATTATTCATCGGGTTCTCCAAAGAAAATACTTAAACGACAGCGACTGCTCATTCGTGTTGGATTAATAAAGCAATTTATCACTATGGTGGAAAATTTTCGAGTCCGGTGTTCTTTTTTTTTGTGTAGATCAAAGATTGCCGTATTAATTATTATTATTTTTTAGTCTTCCACGAGACCGTGCAGGTGTTTCCAACAGTAACAAAACAAGATGAATACTTTTTTGGAAAGCGTGCAGTCCAACACAGCAACATCATTGGGAAAATTTTCATTTGCTTTAAATGTCTGAATATTCTCATTCATCCAGGTCATTGTTCTCTCTCTCAAAATTGAGTCGTAGGAAGCTGGACTTGTATGTGTCTACAAAGAGTTCATGCTTGTTGGTCTACTGGTCCACAGTAGACTAGACTAAATGGAGACAAAACGTCTCCAAAGAGTAATACAGTCCAGTATTAAGTCCAGTTGCCTACGAATCAATTTTGAGGGAGAGATTTGCTCTAAATATATAAATATTGTGAAAATTGCACTGACGTAAACCAGAGGTCTCCAACTCCAGTCCTGCGGCACTACTGTGCTGCATGTTTAGATGCTTCCTCAGTGGCTCCTTATCAGGGCTCAGCAGAGCGCGATGACGAGCTGATCATTTGAATCAGGTGTGTTGGAGCAGGAACCATCGAAAACATGCACGAGAGTGGCCCTCCAGGACCGGAGTTGGAGACCGCTTATTCAATGAGTCATAATGAAAATAGTATGATCTGTGGAGTACATTTTAATTAACACACTAAATTCACAACATGTTGACTTCTCATTACTGTGAACCAAGACTAAGATTTTCTCTCACCTCCAACTGCTAGGCATGTTGATCTGCCTCAAGAAATGGCCAAATATGTTCCAAGATCACATCTGATGTCTGAGGACGAGTGGAGTGCGCCAGTCCCAAGGATGGATCCACTACATGATACATGGGCCAGGTACAGCATGCTGCTTCTGGCTCCATGATGTTGCTTTGCTTATGCAAAATGCAGAGCTTGTTTGTTGTTTAGGTTCTTTGTCAAAATTATTTGAGAAATTTGAACAAAGTTTTGGTCCTCATGATAACATTAGATTATGTGTGCACAGTAAATCGCTGTGTAGTTGTAGTTTTATCATCGTATCTGCAATTGTCCGTTCAGAGCCCCACATCCTCCTCTACCAAAACACTGACACGATCCTGCCATTTTTTTTTTTCAAGAATCAAGAGGACAGTTTGTATGAAGGTGTGGACTTTGTCTTTTGTTCAGTGTAGCACATAGAAACCAACAAGTCCTGTTATTATACATTATATCCAACATGTCTGATTTCTTGACTTAATTAAACTGTATGACATTTATGCTTCTCTTTGCCAAATTACAATTTATAGAATTACGCTTTACCTGAAATTGTCAGCATTGATTTCATACATTCAGGAGGAAGGGAACCAGCAAGTTGCTAATTGACTGGATCTGTCGATGATGCAGATAGAAAACCCTTCGAACACTAGCGTTTCTTCCCCCTCTGTCTGACTCATATTTATTATTATGTGGTAGGTTATTATGAACAGGTTGACAAGAAGTGATCTGTTTGCACTAGGATTTTCTCCCTTTCTTGCATGTGATACTTTATTTAAGCACAAGAGGGTACTGTGACTCCAGTTGTGGTCGATGACAACTCAAGGAAGAAGTGCTAGCAGTGATATGCTGACATACAGTGATTTACCGTTTAACACAAACATGGTTTTTCCTTAGAATTTCACAGTTTGCAGATGTACCAGCTGGAAGGTCTACTTAGACCATGGATATTCCAAGTTAAGTAGTTATCAAACACACAGAAGAATATAAATCTGTGAGATATATTTTGTCAGATTTACTAAAGTACTAATATGTATCAGTAACAGAAATTCATTTTCATTCAAGGACATCAGTGTGTCCTCTGTAAATGTCATAGCTGCTGGAGGCTGGTTAATAATTCAGATGGTAGAAGCAGCTGCTGTGGAAGACATGTCATTCTGTCATTCTGTAAGCTTGGTCCTTCAGGACTAATAACTCATTTACCATTTGATATGGAAAGTGATATATCATTAGTAAATACATCCTTAATTCAAACTCGAAAAAACTGAGTTGCATCAATGTATGAATCAAGAGAAGCATACAATAAGACAATTTCCATTTAATTCTGTGTCATGACGAATAGGTCACAGTTTTCAAGTAAAGAAAAAGTAACTGCCGACAGAAAGGAGTAAGGTGTGGTTTTAACAAATCCACTGTCATCACTGGATTTATGTCCATTTGGATGCTGTGGTTTTATCTCAGTTTTGCTTTGTGTGACACAGCCTTACTATACATAAAACAAAACAGGTATACTGTGATTCAAAAGGCTCCACTCAGTAACCTGCTTCATTCCTGAAATCAAATCTTTCAACAAACTTGGGCTTTGACTGTGAAGGAAAAAACAATACACACCCAGTAAAGATTAAAAACACAGTATCATCTCAATTAAAAATTTCAAACTTCAAAGTAGCTGTGATGGACCAAACAGAGGCTTTGGGAGGCAGTGAGCATGCCAACATCTTAAAATAAATCACTCTATAAAAAGGCCTGGCCTGTCACAGATGGTGCATCATCTAAAAACATTTTTCATTGTTTCTATGTACCGCCTGCTACATGGCTCCTTATAAGCACTGCCTTCAGAGCATTAATATCAACAATTAAATATAAATAAATGAATTTCTAACACTGAGGCAACCAATGAGCGGAATCTCTGTCAGGTTTGGCAGGAGTCCCGGGGCCATCCATTATACCCCTACAAGAAGCAGGTGTGGTAAGTTCCTCACTTCGCGGCCCACCAAGCACTTTCATAAGAAGTGACACTGAGACGTTTTTTTATTATGATCTTTTCAGTGTCAAAATGTGGTCCACGTGGACTGAAGACCATGTTCAAACCTCAATTCAGCCAACACAAACTAAGCTTGTGACATCCTCACAGACCTTGGTGGCCATCACAGCTTTCCTGTGAAGGGAAAAACAGGATTGTTGAACTTGAGCGGTAGATGAAGTATTTTGGGACTGATCCTTTAAGTAAAAATATACAATAAAAGATAAATAAATCATCTAAATCAAATATAAGCCAAAGTTAAACTTGTTCATCATATGGAAACTGTTTTGCAATGAGGGAACTTTTTTCTGGTCCAAGGAAGGGAAGTACAAATACTTTGCACTAAGCCCGAAACTAAACATGAAAAAAAAAAGGGTAGAAATAGGAAAACAAGAAAAAATTGAACCAGAAAGTTCCTACCGAGATAATCAACAATTTGGTGAGAAATGTCACATGTTCTCATGTGTCTGAATAAATCTAATAAACAATTATCTTAAAGAAACATCTATGTGGTTAATTTTTTTACAAACATATTGGCTGAATGTAGTTAGTCATGAGGCAAAGAAGTATTTAAATGCAATGAACTTAAATGTGATGGCCAAAGTCGATGACAAAAAAGCAGCAGGAACAGCTAGTAATGGAATTAGTTGAACTTTAAAGTTTGGACTGCGGGGAAAAAGAACAATATGGCGTACTATAGCCTTTTTTTTCCCTGAATTTTCTGCCAGAGGTCTAATAAGTCTGGACTTTGGGCTCCTTTGGTGCTTGGAAAGAACATGCATTTTTTAAACACACTGGTGTGCATGGCCTAAGCCATTCCGGGTAACTGCACAATGCCATTCAGGCAAAAAGGAAACTTGTGTGCAACAGTTTTGACCTACCCAGGCCTTTTCCCATCTTTTTAGCAGCTGCTTATGTTCACTGAGTGCACCTCTCCAATGGTTCAAATCCCTGGATGGAATGCTCTCTTCATCTGTCAAATAACATAACATTTTATGGACATGAACCACGTCAAATGTCTCCAGACTACTGAATTTACAATCCCAGGGTCTGGACCTTCACTCCCTTCTATTACTGTTCTACATGCAATATTGTGCTAACAATGTAGCTTGAATTTTGGTTGACAATAGAGGCTTTAATATGTAAAAACATAACTGTTACAGCCATTCAACACCAAGTACCTCCGATACTGAGGTGGAGGTCCACCTCGGACATGTCATTTCCTGTGCTGGCCTCAGCGACGCAGTGGTAACGAGCATCTTTGATCAGAGGCCCATCTTGGAGCCAGCTGCTCACTAGTACCTCTCTCTGACCCACCGCCAGCCGGTGCTCCATTATGGGGATGTCCAGACTGTGTCCATTTATTAACCAGTGAATGCGGAGATCACTGGGACCTGAGGGACAGAAT
This sequence comes from Echeneis naucrates, assembly GCF_900963305.1. Taxonomy (NCBI): domain Eukaryota; kingdom Metazoa; phylum Chordata; class Actinopteri; order Carangiformes; family Echeneidae; genus Echeneis; species Echeneis naucrates. The sequence goes on along the minus strand of NC_042522.1, from coordinate 14,334,392 downwards.
CGAACTTCATTTTGACCTATGAAGGTCAAGACATGGATAATCCACAGAGACGCACTGCACACGAGACAGGCATACTTTCCTTTGATTGGTCTGTTTGTGGTGATCAGTTTTAATAGTTCTCAAATCTACAGATTTTTGTTTGTTTGGTTGGTTTGTTTCTGTCATTTTATGCAGCCTACATTATGCCCAAGAGCAATTTCCTCATGGTCATAAGTATATTGAATAACTATTGATTTCTGAATTGATAGCTTTTTTCTTTTTTAACCTTTTCTAAATATTTCACCTCTCCTTTATTGCAGTTTTGTGATGTTTTACATTCATCTTTTGCTTTAACTCTGCTGTGAGTACTATGCATAGAGTGTCAACCGTTCTCTGTATAAACAAAGGCTGAGTGAAGTGCATATGTACACAATACCTGATCAGGTCTGGTAGAGTGCATGTTAAACAGGTAGAAACAATGCAAATTTACATTGCAGTACAATTATTTTTGGATGTTTGACTAGTATTTAAAATACTCTGTGGGATAAGATTTTGCATAAATGCAGAAAGATAATCGTTCAGCCACATTTTTTGTATTCTGCAGCACTCAATTATTCCCAGTGTATAAAAATTCCAGAAATAACTTAAATACAAGGGAGTGTTGAAAACATTTGACAAGATTTATTAAGCCTCCCCCTACCAACAGCCAGGACTCCAAAATGTCTCCTATATTTATGTACAGTTTCAAAATTCTTTCCGTATATACAAATATATTTATACTTCTTTACAGGCAAAAAATTTTTAATTTGAGATGTAGGATGACTAAGCCTATAATTATTGGTACTGAGGATAGATTCTCAACACGCTGGATGAGAAGGATCCACTTCTAGATTTTACATGTCATGTAAGTTCTGTTCCACAATAATATACAACAAAAGAAAACTTTCAGTGACAGAAGTGAAAACTGGGAGATAACTAGATCACTGAGGTGGACAATTTAATACTGAATCCCAGTCTTGTCTTTTTAAACATTCATTCATGATACAGTTCTCTCGCACCTAAAATGTACACTCTTCTGTTGGTTAGACCTCTTTAAGGAATTAAGTCTGGTAAGTAAGTCGACAAACAAACACACACACTCCCTGTTAGTTTTGGGAAATGATGGCATGCAATAGAAACAAGAGAAAAGAAATGAACAACAATGAAAATGGAATACAGAAAATTAAAGGTTAAAAAAAAAAAAAATAAAATAAAAATGGGGAGAAGTTTTTCAAGCCAAGGAAAGACGGGTTTTTGGGGTGTAAGCGGAGACACTGTCAGAGGCACCACTCACCCAAGGCAAGGCAGAAGAGCAGGAAGGCCTCCTGGGCATGAACCCCCCAGGCCTGGTCCTTCAGCAGGGGAGGCAAAAGTCTCACCTCTGCCTCTCGTGCCGCCACACTGTGGGGCTTTGCAGAGGAAGAGGTGGAAGTAGAGGAAGAAGAGGAGGAGGAGGAGGAGGTGGATGAAGGGAGTGCAGAGTGAGTGCTGCTTCCAGAGGAGGACAGGAAAGATGAAGTGTCGACAGGAGAGGAGGCTGTGAGGGAGGGAGTGATGCAAAAAGAGAGCATTGAGGAAACTAGGAAATGGTGGGATAGGAGCATGCAAAACATTTTCAAGGGAGACTAATGAATGAGGCTTGGATCTAAAAACCAACTCTGTTGCAATAAATAAAATCAGCAAAAGAGAAAAATCACAACTAATTGTACAATGAATAAAACTATATAATCACAGATGTGACTCTTCTTAAATAATAATTCTCTGAAAATGCTCTAAAACTGAGGGTTTAATTAAAAATAATAAAAAAAAAAAATCTTCAGATTGTTTCCAGGGCTGTTTGAGAAAAAGAACTGATGATTAATATTAATGAGCATCATGCCACACTGTACATATTTATGTCCTTAACAAACACGAGGGAGGACAACTTAGGTTAATACACATGACCACCAGTCGAATGCACGAACAAATGTCACAGTGAGGAAAAGATTAAATACAGAGACACTGTCACACAGGGTGACTCTACACAAAACAGTGGTTTCATTTATTTCATGTCCCCCCACTCTTTTTCTGATCTTCAATGCAAGCATGGCCACCTTACTGGGCGAGATTACGCACAGCATACTAGCTGCAGCAGGTGGCATCACTGTACAACAAAGCAAGGGTACAAAACTGAGCAAATCTTCCCTGAGAAAAACACTATGATGTTGAAGCATGTGCCCAAGCCAAGTCTGATAGCCTAGAGACTAAAAAAAAAAAAAAAAAAAAAAAAAGAAAAAACTTTGAGCAAATTTTTCGCCCAGACTGTACAAAAGCATGATTCCAATTTTGGAAAACATCACACTAACTTACCAATTTGGTAAACAATGTTTCCAATTTGGAATTAAAGAAATAGCTTTACTTGCTGGACTAAATCGAGAGGGTGCAGCTTGCAAAAGCAAGGTTTGGTTATTGATCACAAACCCTAAATCACACAGCAGGAGTTAAATCTTTACGGGCAAGCAGGTCACCCGACTGAAGAATGTTCCAGTCTCACTTGATGCTGCACATTCAGCTTACCTCCTTATAGAAGACAGGACGTAAAACACCACTTGAGTCATGGGAAGATGCAGCAAGAGCGTATAAACCCTATAAATTGTGTCTGTGCTAACAAAAAACAAAAGCAGAGCAGAGGCTCTTGGCTAGCAGTAAGGCTCATCTGCATCTGCAAACTGGATGGGCTGAGATTCACAGTCCACATCAAAGGGTTTCTCCTGTGACGGGCTGTCATCCTTCGAGGGGATCTGCCCGTTGCCACACTCAGGCTCGGTCTCATAGCCAGTGTCCCTGAGTGCCCGGAGGTTTTGGGTGCTTTGGCTGCCATTCTGTGTTGGTTCCTCTGCCACGTTAACTTTGTCAGGTCCTGATCCCTCAATCAGACCTGCTTCACAGGCCCGATACTCAGGCTTATGGACAGTCTTCTGACTGCCCAGTAGAGCAGCTCGCATGCGTAGGCAGGGAGCAGGAAGATACTGCATGTAGCAGTTGTAGGCCAATGCAGCCAGGAAGAGGAGGAAAAACAGGAGGAAGAGCAAGAGAAGGGCAATGCTGTTGTTGTGCTGCAAATACTCAGCTGCTGGGTCCCGGTTGTCTGGGCGGGGAGCACTGGAGCTTGGGGGAAGATGATGCCTTGGCTGGATCTTGATTGTATTGCTAGGGGGCGGGGTTAGTGATGAATCAGCTTGGGGTGGGTTGGTGAAGAGGACTGAGGTTGTGAAGCTGGGAGGGGCAAGAGCTGAAGTTAGTGGAGCACCGTCTGTCTTACCATTACCTTCAGCAGCATGAGTGCTAGATGTCTCCTTGCTGGACAGAGTGGTGGTGGTGGTGATCTGGCCCGTCTGCTGTGGGGGTGTGGGCGGGAGATCCAGAGTAAGGATATATCCAGCCAAGAGGCGGGTGAAGTTCTTCCTAGCAGCAGGGGCCCATTCCACAGACCAGCACTCATAGTGACCTTGATCCTCCTGACCGACGCTATAAATGAGGAGACCCTGTTCACCAATGAGGTGGAAACGAGAGGCCTCAGTGAGCGCTGTTTTGTTGGATTTCCAGTTCACCTGAGCTAGGTTGGAAGGTGCCAGGCATCGTAGCTCAACAGAGCTGCCTGGTTTCACTGTCACATGGTGGTAATCCTTCACAGATGGAGGTGACACTGCAAGGCAAAGCAGAGAGAATGAATAATGGGTGGATATAGGCTTGTGTGAGCAGTAAGGGTGTAAAGGTATGCTAAAGTCACAGTTTGGAATGTACCTTGGTAAAAAAGGTACATACCTTGGGAATACTGTTGCTACCAAGTTATTCTGGCCCTGGGACATTTTTGTGTATTTGATATGAAAGATTTAAATGTAGCCAATAAGCACACTACTCCATGTTGTAAATTTCCTTTGTGTTACCTGAAGGACATTTGTCTGCGTCACCATGCAGGTTCTGGATTAGATTGCTGGAAAAAACAAAACAAAAATAACAATATAAAGATTGTCTTCACAACACTCAAATATGCCTGGAATTAAAAAAAAAAAAATTATCTAGCCTGAAACAATTACTGGATGGAGGATCAGTAAAGGTGTGTCTCTATGGTGGCTTCGTTTTGTTAACCGGTGTGGTAATGCATGAGCGGAGTACTGGTATGTAGAATGAAGCTAAATGTGGGTTACCCTGGCTGGTGCCCGACAGCATCGACGATATTGACACAGGCAGCAGTGTGGCGGTCCCATGCACAGTGGGGGTCTCGTGCCAGGACACAGCCATCACAGGATGAATACCTGCCACAGAAGGCTGTAGGTGACTGGACCACACCTGAGTCTGAACCAGCATACAGCGACTGTGTCTGTGGAGGCATATGGACATTTAGAAACTGTTAAGGACTTTCAGTTTTGGGATCACAAAGATGAACACACATCGATACACAAATGAAATCAGCATTTCTGTAAAAGTTAAGCAAAAACTCCAGACAATTATAGTTTTACTGTCGTGCTGTCTTCAGAGGAACTGTTAGTTTTGCTTTTGACTGAAATTCTTGGCAACTTCCTTTAGTGAGAAATCATATCTCACTTGTGTACACGACACAACGTCCTTCACCGTGTCCTTCAAATCCTTCACAGCTGAAAGCCTATTTTTCGTTTCTTGAGCATCAGTTGTGTCTTCGTACAAAAGTCACTGACCTCTGAGGACAGGAGCAAGTTCTTGATGGGTTCAGAGTTCTTCAGCAGCTGGATCTCCTCCACAGTGTGAACGCCCTCTTCATACACCACCGATTTGTGCAGGACTCCCTTATCTAGAGATAAAAATATGAGTCAATAATAGTAGAATCCAGTAGAAAAGTAGATCAGACTTAAAACACAGAAGCTGTTTTCCATATGCAAACTACAATTTTTCTTTCATATACTTCCTTACATTCTTGAACTAATAAATATTCAATTATGTACCAGCACCTAAGTACTTCAAATAGCCCAGTCCAGTCTCAGTGGTATTATAGGACATTAATAATAGTTTTGATTTCATATCTGCATTAATTATAGTATTATCAAGAATTGACTGATGTGTTTTAACCTGTTCCGGTGAAGATTATATCATAAATGTTCCCATCGAGCGCCCTGACCCGCTCTACAACGATCTGGGTGTAGTTGACATCTTTGGTGATGAGGCGAGGCCCGTTGCCCATTGGCAGGACAGGATCTTCCAGCAGGGGGTGGTCCCTAACAAACTGAAGGGTCTTGTCCGGCAGGTGGAGAGAGCTGCTGATGTTCTGCTCTCGCATCTGGTTGTTTATACACTGGTGGAGAAGAAAGATCACAACGCATGTTCGCATCCAATGTATGTAAAGGAAGATATTAGGCAAACTTAATTCATTATGTGTTCAAGGTGCTTACTGCTCCTGGACGTGGTGAAGGAGTGATGCCGTTGTACCGCACCCACTTCGTGTGGGACTGCTCCACTGTGGCCTTCTGCATATATTTGCCCTTGGAGAAGACGTCTTCTACAGCGGTCATGTTATACGCACACACTGCTGATAAGCCCACATTGCCCCTGGTGGATGAGGATGAGATGGCGAAGTTGGAAAGAAAAAAGGAGAAAAAAGAAATACATTTAAGACCGGCATAATGTTGTGATACCCCACTTTTATCTTCCCTCCTCTCTATTCAACATCTTCAAACCACTGACCACTGAGAGGTAAAGACGCCATAGATGACTGTGTCCCTCCAGTCTGACTCCTTCAGGATGAAGATGTCATGTACCACATTGAAGACAAAGTTGAGCTCAGGCATGGAGCACACCAGCTTGGCTTTTAGGAACGACGTCCATTTCTTCTGCAGCGTGCGCTGCCCCCCGAGGTCCCCCTGTGGAGGGATATCAAAGACAATAAGCAGAGGAAATATGCTGAATAATAGGAGAGAGGGAGAATGGCAGGGACACAGTTTCATTGTGTGACAGTAGGTTTAGGTGTCCATGTGGGTTGAGCTCATGTATGAGCATTTCACAATCAAGTAAATAACTTCATTCAATACACTAGCTGAGCTTAGGTTAGAGACAAGAGTCTTTCACATACAGAGCCAACAGGAAGATAAGGGCTCAAGATGGATGCTGCTGGTATGTACAGATGGCACATGACATGCTGCTGACCTTACAGACGCGGGCCACCCTGGGGATGAGCAGCTTGCCAAAGAATTCATACTCCACCGACACCTCAGTGAAGAAGTAGTAGATTTTATCGTCCTCACCATATGCTTTGTTTCTCCCTTCTCTGATCACATCAGCAAAAACAAAACTAGGTTCTAAAGGGTAGAGACAGAGAGAGAACAAGAGAAGGGTCTATAAAGGAAGGAAGCATCGTTGTGTCCCTGTTCCCAAGGGGCTCCCTTAGGCTGCAGCCACAGTTAGAAACATCTTCATAACCTGAAAAACGAGACACTGAAGATTGTCCTGAATTTGGTTTGATCCTGAACATGTCCAGAGCCTTTTAATATTCTGTCTTTATGGACAGTCCAATTGGGCACTTGCAGAGTGAGATGATAGAATTCATAAAAGAAGTGATTTGGATTTTCAAAGTCTTTCCATAAGAAGACAGACATCCATTAAAAGTACCAGATCAGCCCAGACACCAACACTTAGGATCTCAGGCATTATTTTTAAGAAAAAATACCACCTCACAACCAAACTAAATTTAAGTTAATTCAGGATGTGACATGTTCCAACTCACCATTGAGCCATGATGTGGAGTACTCTGTCCTCAGCAGGGACTGGAATGGGGAGTATTTGGAAATAATCGGTTCACTGCCTAAGAAGTTATAAGCTGTCCCTGAGTACAGCTCCCCGTCTGACAGAAAAGACAATGAAGCAACAAAAATATCAAATTTATTGTCCAGTGGGGTCCATTTTGCCCCTGCTCCCAAAATAAGAGATTAGGGAAGATTATTGTGCATGTTTACAGCAGGCTGACAACCAAAAGAGCTTTTTGTGAAATGAAATACACTGGCCTCAACTCACCAACCATGACAGTGGTGAAGCTTTGGGAAGGGTCAAAGGGGCATTTTCCCCTGCCATCTTCAGGTTGACCATGCAATGAAAAGTCAGCCAGGTTCTGAGACAGGGGATTAAACTGCAGTTAAAGGGTTGCTGCGCTGATTGACAAGTCCAAACGTGTTTATTTGTGCAGTGTGATATTCCAAGCAAAGGCAGGATTGAACATTAAACTTACCAAGTAATCACACTGAGGTTGAAATGCATGCGTGCCACAGACATACAACCGGTCATCGTCTATGACTTGGAGGACTCGAATGTAGTTTAGACAATCCCTCTACAAAGCAACATTTGATTAACAAATTGAGAAACATTGATACAGAAACATTGTCACTGCACAATGTTACTTTTTAACTCTAGAAATTGTTATGCCGACACCATATTGGCATAGACAGAAAAAAGATGACATTAAAATATTAATTACACAACTAACCTCTTGTGATTTTCCTTTAAGCGTGCACATCAACATTGGATCTTCTGCAACTGTCCACTGAACCTTAAAATGTTTAAAGAGTGAAGAATATTACAATTTATCATCATCATCATCATTATTATACCATCCGTTTTTGCTTTTTCCCCCCTCATACCTTGTTGTTTCTGACTGTCACATTTTTCTTGCTGAGCTCGAAGATGGCCTCCCTGGCTCCCACAAACAGTGCATCCCTTGTCTCACTCAGCAACAGTGTAGAGTAGTTGAAGATCCCTGGCTCTGAAAACTCCATCAGATCTAAATCTGAGCACAAAACAATTGGACTTTGTCACTTCAGCATCCAAAATCCTAAACATGCATATCATTACCAATCAAAATCTCCATTCAACAATATTCTTAAAAAGAAAAAGAAAAATAAATAAATAAATATATAATTTAATATTCAATATTTCAGTATCATTTCATTCACATTTCTAACGAAGACAGGTGAGCATAATGTGAGTTTATCTGTTCTTTCTGTGATTTAAGGCAAAACTAGTGCGGAATTTTTGTTGTGATGACTTGAGTTGTACCAGGTGCAAGTGGTGGGTTCAAGTTGCTGGTGGCTGACATGAAAGTCACAGTAATGAAAGCAAATACTCTGCAACAGTGACTGTAAGACAGGAAGTCTGGAAACTTTGATCAAGTGTGTACTTGCACTGGTTCTCACACAGTGACTCGGTTACCGGAACTATTTATGAAAACTGCTGTGCAAAAATACAACTTCCACCTGAAAGAAAATGATGTGAACCTATGGTAAGACCGCCTGTTTAGATAAATTGGGGAAACAGGTTTGGCAACCAAATATCTACTGTCTGAGGGTTCACTTCTCTTTTCTTTGCCAGAAAAGTTAGTGAGCTTCACATCTCCTGTTTGATGTATTGAGATTATATATCAACTCATCCAGTGACTTAGAGCTTCAATTTAAATCAGCACCACAATTACATTTAGGATAAGATGGTCCTTTATTAGACCCTCAGTGGGGAAATTCACACATCACAGAAACATCGAATGTATGAGGGAAAGAACATAGTACACACAAACTTACACATTTTCAACCCCCCCCCCACACACACACACACACAATGACATGGTTTAGAATTCACTGTAAAAGTAACACTGAAGTATAGGCAGGTTGAAAACAGAACATATTTGCATTAAATAGAAAAACAGCAGTTAAAAATGAATAGAATCCTTTAAGTTACATTAGTAACTAAGACTTAAAAATGTAAAAAAAAAAATATCTTACCTTGGTGTCTCCAGGACATGCGGGGCACAGCATGGGGTCCATGTGTGGAGACCTCCAGCAGCAGCCCCAGAAACACTCCCAGCACGCCAAACCCCATATTAGACTCTGATAACTTTGGAACGGTGAAGTTTCCTCTGAAACAGAAACACACGCAGGCAAGAGTAAAGCAACTCTAGCCTGACGCACTAACAGAACAGTGAGTTCCTCACAGCTCGATCTTATCTATAGCACAGTCACTAAAGCAGGGGACAGGCATCAAGTCCACTTCCCTCAGACTGAAAGCTGGCAGAACTGATTCATCCTCTTTTGTATCAGTCAGAACATTACAGCAGGTCACATGCATGAAAGATGATCTTTTGGACAGAAACAGCACAATAATAAACCAAAAAAAAAAAAAAACCCCTAAGACAGAAAAAATTTACAGATATTTCTCAAATGAAACTAAATATACACCAGCAGTTTTATCACACTAGAACTGTGATAATTAATTGATCCATTCATTGCTTCTGTTGTTTCTGGTCATTTACTGCTTCTAGCTAAAATATGACAACTTAAATATTTTACTGTTGGTCAGACCTTCATAGTGACTAATCAGCAGTTTTTGAAAGAGCAAAACAAAAAGGACATAAGCACTGCAAGAGTAGCTGCAAAGCCATTCTCACTTTATTCAAAAGGCTTCTAATCGTCTCTTGTAAGGTTAAATAACAGTAAAGAATAGAACAGATGGGTGTGGAGTCAAAATTTTGCCCCAGAGAGGGGGCAGTGTGGGACACTGCAGAAGTTTAGGTCCTGAACTAACATGACTTCACAGCAGTGGATAAGCACACAGTCTAGTTTGAATCAAAAACACAAACGCACAGCTGTGATGACACTGGCATGTCTGCTATCATGACCGCTGCATGACACCCCAGTTTACTTCGGTCTATGTTATGCCAAAACTTCACAGCTCCGGCTTTCATTAAAAACTTGTTATTCTGCATGGCTCTGTTGTTGAGACAGTGATGGGAGTAGCCATTTTACTCCGCTGCTGGCAACAATGATGACAACAATGACCATAATTATGACATTGTATCTGGCAACAATCAGCTCTTATCAGATGCAGGTGTTGTTTTCCATTTTCCAATTTGTGGAGCATTATGAACCTTTATCAGGTCTGTCCTTGTGCTTTCACCTCAGGATATGTATGATAAGAACTCCATTAGGGTGCTCTGTGTCATCAGTGTGAGTGTTAAATTTATCCAGACGTACAACAGGTGGCTAATTTTGTCACACTGAATTAAACTTTAAGATGTCGTGTTTGTTTTTGGCAAAGATTCTTTATTATGGTAAAATCTCATTAATTAGACATATGGAGAGATGATGGTTGCTGAATTACTGTCTCAAATAACCATGAAATTATGTGAAATCTAGAACAACAGCTTTTTGAAGTAATGTGCCTAAAGTAGTAGAGTATTGAGTTACAATCAGCAATGGCATTTTTGATGTCATTAAATAGGGACCCATTTTTAAAATCTAAAATAGTTCATATCTCACAACAAGCAACATATAAAGTCAGCTGTTTTGGGTCAACAGGAAAGCCAGGGGAGAGCACAAGCTTTACGGCTTTAGTCAAATATTAAAATAAATCTCTAAATCTCTTCTCAATCCTGCTTGTAATACACGCCATGTTAGCAGAATTTACTGCAATGAAAGGCATATGCAAAAACAAACATGGAGTAAATTTTCATGATGGTCAACAAAATTCATTCTGACACGGAAGGACTTGTTACTTTCATTTACTCTGTAAATATTATTAACAGTGAAATCGTATTAACTTATAAAATGATTAACTCACATAATTTATTTGTAAGGCTCATGGGCTTCCTCTCGTCATCCAATCATGTGAACAGCAGCTCTCTACTCTGCCCTGACTCATGTTTTTGACCAATGAATTCAGCTTTTACGATATCAGTCTGTAAATTGCTAATGGATGGAACATTTGCTGCCTGAAGGACAAGGGAAGAAAAAAAAAAAAAAAACTGACAGGGGACGGACTGCTCGGATGACTTAGCTTCACTTTGCCAAGTAAAGTGAGCTGGCACAAAACAGGTAAATCTGGTTTCCGGCTGAAGCACCCGCAGCACACACCTCCTCAAAATGGGTGGGCCCACAAAGAGACACACAAAGAGGGGATAAAAGGTTATCGGATGTCTCGTAAGATGAGGATTGAGATAAAACTCTTCACTCACAGGAACCAAAACGCTGCCTCATCATGCCTGAATAACGTGGATTTAATTAGCACCCAAGCTCCTGAAAAGAAAAATGTGTTACAATGGCTGAAGGGAAAAACCTGTGACTAAAAATGATGTGCACAGAAAACACAACCCTACAGGGGAAACCTAAACTGCTCTGGCTGTTTTACCACGTAATTTGTCCTCATTACCAAACTTAGATAACAAATGCAAAGGTCACAGAACACATAAATAACTGTCAGCCACATTTTAATGACCTAGTGGCAACATTGTGGGTCATCCCACTCAAATATAGGTTAGCAATCAATTACCCAGCAAAGGGGGAGATGTATCAAATGGCACTGCTTGTATAGACAATGATTGGGGGCCACAACAACTTGAGGAAAATAAGGGGAGAATAGTAATTCATTATTGATTTACTTGTAAAAGGGGGAGAAAAAACACTGACCCCCAGAAATTGACCTTGTTAATGCTGGAATTTATTTTGTATTTGTTTGCTTGATTTTAATTGGTGGAAACGCTCACAATCCCCCAAAACAAGCAAAGTTGAAATTCCACCCCAGCTTCAGCCATGGACTCCACTCTGCTGCAGAGGGGGTCAAATACACAAGGACCTATTGTTTACTGAAGATGAGGGGAGCCTTTACTCCACTCCTCCCCCACTCACAGCCACATCATCACTGCACAGTAATCTACAATGAACAGAGTGAGAAAGAGGACAGAGAGCAAAGAGCATCCCTTCGCCCTCTCATCCAGTTCTTTTACAGTCTTGCCAATCTCACTGCCAGCACAGCTTAGCCATAAAGAAAGCCCTGAGCCAAGGCAGTGTTTTCAAAGATCACACTGGAGGCCAAGAGATCTGGATCTAGAAGATCTTATAAAGATGATCTTCAAACTGTGCAACAATGACAGCAGTGTAAGTTGTGGCCGATGTATAGAACTACAGAATAAGAAAATAGAAACAAAGAAAGGGGCTGACTTCAACAAAGTGTGAATGGATTCGATAACATAGAATCCATGATGAAAACATCCAGGCAGACAAAATTTCCCTTCATTTTCATCCTCTGAAAAATCCCCTGGTGGCACAGAGTAAAAATATCAGCTTTAACTGAGGCTCATCCCTCTATCTGTGGACTCCTGATGGCCTCTGTCAATCTCAACACTCTGAACACCATTTAGGGCAAAGCTTTAAAATAAAATAAAATAAAAAAAAAAAAGCTTCAAACCCCTGTGAGAGTCAGTGTTACAGTCACAGAAAGAGCTTACTGGCAGCTACCCTATGCTGCTGAGAGATTTAGAGGAGTGGCCATACTGGGCCTGGGATATTTAAGACGGTGGCCATGCTGGCAGGTCTCTTTGAGCCCTTTGTGTTCCCCTCTCAGCTCCTTTGGCTGGGCAGGGAGGTTGACACCTGCTTGGGGCCTTAGGGTTCCCAGCACTATGCTGTTAACTGGGCACAGATGCTGGCAGGCTGCCCACTGAAGACAGAGAAGGGGGGAAACTGGACCTCTGCCTATCTGTGCAACAGATCTCTGGGTATATATGGAGTGCATACTTTGTGCAGCACAAACAAGTTGTCACGGGGAGTGCCAACCATCTCATTTTGAGTGATCATTATAATTATTTATTCAATTAGCACATTTATCTCTGGGTGGAGAGTTTGGTCCTGTTCACACACCTGTCGATTGTTTTCCCCCTGCACAACTACTATGACAGCTTATTAACCAGCATGTGACAAACACTTCTAAAAAGCCTTTCTCAATCATTTCTGTAAATTAAATTGTTACTTTTAATGGAAAAGAGGCAGGGCAGAACTCAGATGGATCTGTGGGACTGGAATCACAAACCTACATGGAAAAGAGCCAAAGAGAAATTTAGACCCAAAAATAGAGTGTAATTGAAACGTTAGGATAGCTTGTTACAGCTTCACCACTTGTCACTTCATTTCCAATGCACAAGAGTTCAGACACGAAGTCCCACATCCTGTGAGCACAAAGCACAGTGAGGATACAGTGAGTGTGATGGAGGATGATTTGAGGGACTTGGACATTCACTGCCTGCCAACATCTCCAAACCCACACTCCTTTTTCCCTTCACTGGCTCTCTTTTCCATGCACTCACTCATCATCAGCATCAATGCACAGAGATACTCTTCTTCCTTTTCCTGCAGCATGCCATGAGCCCAGCTTTTTCCGCTCCATGTCTACAGCTCAATACCAACAGGCCTAATACTAAAAAAAAGTGATGTGGTTTATTTTGTGGAGAAAAAACTACTTTGTCAATGGATGATATTTCCACATGATGCTACACAAACATTTTGCTCTTTAAAAAAAAAAAAAAAAAAAATCTGCTATTGTTAAGTCACCAGTTACTCTTCTATCTGACTGTTGTGTACATGTTTGAAAGTTGCTGAGCCTCTTTGGTAAAACCAGTGGCAGTTAGTCTGTTTCGCCTCTGAAATGCAAACTAGATGACATGTTTTCTTAGTCGTCTGCTGACTTAATCACCAGAACCATCTGGACCCACCCAGCCGTGGGAAGAATGACAACATGGCACCGGCATATTCATGATAACCAGGCTGTTTGACTAGTAGTTTGGTAATCGGTCATAATTTAGGCCGAATGAAAGTATATTATGATGTGTGTGTGTGTGTGTGTGTGTGTGTGTGTGTGTGTGTGTGTGTGTGTGTGTGTGTGTGTGTGTATTTAACTCATCTCTGCATTCACTGATGACTTTTTTTTCACAAAGAGCTAGATGTTACCCTTTTAAAATAACCCACCCAACTTGTGGGACACTTTGGCCTCGGTAGTTGCTAATTTAGCTGTGTGTTGCACTGCAAGTGGTTTAATCCACTGACAACCAAGACAAATTATTCATTATATTTAAGGATCCCCACATGATTGTTTCATAATTGTGGCAATGGCGCAAAAGTGTAAAAAAAGGTACAAAAGTCGAAATCGAAAGTGAAAATAAGTGTGTGTGTGTCGGGGGGGGTTAGTGCTCCTGCCACATTAGCACAGTGTCCTACATTTGGTTGGACCTATGCAGCAAGGTCGCTCCCCGCCCCTCTTCACGTATCTCCGGGTTAGGGTCTCCGCCACTTACTGGACTAAATAAAGGCATTAAAAAGCACCCCTCAAAAAAATTACTTAGATAGAAAATACAGATCAATGGCTTTGTTCTTGCAAAAAATGGACCTTCCATGTCGGACACAGTGAGCAGGGAGCAGGAGAGCCATCAGCTGAAACACTGAGACCACAGAAAATGACACTGATGGGGACAGATGTCTGCTCCAATGTCATTTACAGATTAGAGACTCTAGCACACTTGCATGTGTCCATGATATTGCCAACTGCGAGCATTAAATCCCCTTTATAAGACCAGAGAGACCAAGAGCCCATCTTAAAATACTGTCAGCTGCATCAGATTTTTGGGTTGCGTTTCCCCTCAGGCTGACTTCGGGCTTTCGACACCGAATACAGACAGCCAAGGCTTTATGGTCTCAGCACTGGCATTGCAATTCCAGCTATCATACTTCCATCTGATATGACGATCAAGGGGATACTCTGTCCGCAGTTTTCTTCCTCTACTCACAGCTAGGGATGTGGGGATTAACTGATTTTACTATTAACTGCACTTTATAATGTCACTGTTAATTTAATCCCAAAGGCTTCACCACACTGACTTTTTCTGTTCTCACTCCCAAAAAACGGACACTATGCTGGTACAATTTTTAGGCGCAACCTGCACGGAACAAAAACAAAGTTACACCAGAGGTGCAGCTGCTTTCAGTGCTGTGCATATCAAAGGGCATGGAGGCTACGCTACATTAGTTAAATAATGGCAGAAGGACCAAGCAGCAAAGCTTAGTTTCCACCTGAGAAAAAAGTGAAGTGGCAGTGTGGGAGTATTTCAGATACAGCAAGAATGACCACGGAGTCATTAAAGATCACCCGTCGGCTAAACCTGCTCAAAGAAAGTTGCGGTTAAAGGTTCAAACATCAAACTTGATCCAGCATTTGCAGGATCACCACCCACCTTTACACGCCAAAGGTAACAACATAGTTACCTATATTTAACAACAGTTAAATTATGTTAGTGGCTCTTTATTATTTTATTACTGTGATATTTCAGCAATAAATAATAAATAAATTAAAATCTCGAAAGAATGCTCGTGATTTTATGCATTAGTTCATTATTAGTGTTGTGAAATGACTTGATCCATAATAATTGTGAAACCGTGATTATTCCTCAAAGTATAATCATATAATCAAAATATATTGTAATTGTTGCATCCCTACTCACAGCCAACATGTCAAAAGAGTGCTCCACAGATTCATCATCTCATTCCTGTGACACTGTAGGAAAATATGATTCAGCATAACCATCGTCTTTTTTTTTTTTTTTTTTTTTTTTTTCGTCACATTCCTCTTCTTCGAGCCTATAATACCCACAACGGACCTCAGCCACAGACAGCCTGGTCTGATATTCGGGCTTTCTATGCTAATGGCACCTAACCTAGCCTCAAGGCTCAAGCAAAGATAAAGAGCAGAAGAGATGTTTAGTAAACTCATTTCTTTCTTCTCTCTAATTCACCACCAGACTTTAGAAAATATTTCAAACTTGTTGTCTACAGCTGCAACTAACTGACTCAGCTGATATCACCAAGGCAGTTTATCTCCTTCTGGAGCCAAAAAACTTTATCTAAGTTGTTTTTATCAGTGCAGAAGAATGCCAAGACCTGTAAACACACTTGGAGTGTAAAAATTCTCGGTCCCCCTTACTTTCAAAATCTGTTTAATCACTCAACTTCCCAAAATTATATGGACACATTAACAGACAGTGCTTAAATCTGCAGCTCTGGTGTAAAACCATCTGGGGGCTGTGTCAAAAGCAAATCATGTTAACGTTTAACCATCTGAAACACAGAGAACAGCTGTATGACCTCCGCTGCACAGCTGATTCCTTCTCATGTGGAAAAAAATTATCTAAAAGCTGCAACAGACGACGCAGCTGTCAACATACATTATTCACAGTGAGTTCACCGGATGGTGGATGGGAGATGGCATTCAACTTCTAAAAACGCCAGATGGATGATTAATATCATGATCTACTGCACAATGCAAATTCACATCTGCATATTTAAAGCTGAATGATGACAGACACAATGTACATGGAGCAACAGGCTGGAACAAACTGGGAGGTAAGTAGAATTAAATGCAGTTAAACCACCAACAACAAGTCAAATGTCTAAACTGAGGAAAAAAGCTTTTGTGAAGGGAACACTATATGGGGCATGTAAAAAGGAAACCCTCCTATATAATTACTAGTTGTAGGGCCCCTGCTGAGCTAGCATGTCGACCTAAAGTGGCCACAGCAAAGGCAAATGAGGGGTCAGGTCCTGTAAAGGGTATATTTAGTCTGTTGATGGCATGCTTTTTAAAAACAACACACCCTTTCTGGGTCACACGGTCGCAGAAGATTTGAAAAACTTCTCTATAAACTTACAGGCTAGTGAAGTGAGCTAACAAGAGGACGAAGGGGTTGCTGAGTGGTGTTCCCCACCCAGGTCTTGGATGTGCCTCGGTAGTCTGACATGAAAACAATCTCTGTACACAGTTTCCTTTAAGAAAACCTGAGGAATTTTATAGCAAACAAATTAATAAATAAAAATATTATAAATAATCTTTTTCTGGTTTTGAGGAATACCCCAGGGGAAAAAAGGAAACAAAACAGGAAGTGCTGCTTCTGCTTTTGCATGAATGAATGTTGCATTTATGCCAGATGACACAGTAAAATGGATTCTGGAGTAAATCTCCACATTGCTGCAGCATACCAATAATGTACACATCACAGAAAAAGAATGAAAAGGTACTTCCTGAAAAAATGTTTGTCCATTGTAGTTTTGTCTGTTTTGGGGAGAAGGAGGGTACTTTTAACACCCTGAGGTCCCAAGGAAGCCACCACTTACAGTAAAGTCATAAATCTTTCATTTGATGTCACCTCCTTCAGCTGCAGTGATGCCCAGCAGGCCTTGGGGCAAATAATGTGGGACTATTTTGGGAAGCTGCGAATGCCCAGCTGAAGGCCGTACAGTCCCAGTTTAGTGAATGGTAGTCAGTAGTTGGCGCTAGTTATTTAAACAGCAATAGGCAAGGCCGGTTGACTTCAAGTCTCAGAGTGGAATAAAGCTCTAGGTTTCAAATCAGCTGACATGTAATATAAATATAAATCTGATCCACTATGTTTTGAGTCACATGTCACTTATTTTGTCAAGCAACAGTAGAAAATGAAGAAACAAAACAAGCCATCTTTCCCACCAGTTGGGACATTTGAAGGGCCTGTAACCATCGATAAATCCCTGCTATATTTTCCCCGCACCATTCTGCCTTTAAGGAGGTCTCCTTTCTCTTGTGCTTTTCTCTCAACACAGTCTTCAGCAGCCACCGATTTCATGGTGGTAATTTTGGCCGGCAGAGACAAAAGCCTCCTTTGGAGAGGTGTGTGAAAACTCACCCCATCACCCACAGGCTGCCACAACAGTAACAGTGTGTCCTCCTGAACTTGGCATACCAGGAGATAAAACACTGATTTCAGCATTCCCTTCTAGGCACACAACACCAAACCAAGCTGAAAACGTTTAGTACACACTGCACAGATTCCTGGCGGACCTCCATCTTTCATGAAAATAATTGAAGGCATTTAAGAAAATGAGGTCACTAAACATTCAGGCAGCTGAACAAACAAAATCCATGTGGGGAAAAAAAAAGAAAAGAAAAGAAAAATCATCTTATGAGTGACGGAAGGAAAAAAAAAAAAAAAAAAAATAGCATGGGCCACAATTTTAAGCATAAAAGTACTGACCCCTGTTCAGTTGGCATTCTGTTCTAAAACGGTGATAACCACCATTTGGAAGATTAGATTGAGTTTACCTATTTTCAAACAATATAATTTACTTCTCAAGAGACAGGAAATAGGATGAGGACTAACCACTGCATCTGTGAGGTGTAATTCTATCTGGCCAGGGACTCATTTGGATACAGCAGGGTCCTGATTCCCACACAGAAAATACGTTTTTGTAATATAAATTGAAGCTCTACATAAACATCGCTGGCCAATCATGTCGTCCTTGAATTTCAGAGTACCATTTCTACTATAGCCAAATATCAAAATTTCATACTTTATGTTACAGGAGACAGTGTTCAAACATTTTCTTAGACTTCTGTGGGAATGCCAAGGGGTTTGACGAGTGATACAAAGCATTGGTCTTACTAGTTATTAAGAGAAATTCAAAGCTCGACAGAGCTGCCGAGCCTGGCTACGGTTGCTAAGCCAGAACAATCACTGTTCACGAGTGATCACAGGAGATTAAACAACTGTTGAGCAAAGCTACAGAGCAAATTTGGCTGTCAGAGAGGCCACTGGAAGTAGGCAGCTGCAAGTCGACGTAGATAGAAAAGAAAGAAGACCAAATAACACAGTGAGGGTGCATAACAAAATGATTGGTAAAAAAAGGGAAGTATCACTGCAGGAAAAAACTCCAAAGCATCAAAGCCAAGCAGAATTAAATCAAAGCTGGATTGGCCAGGTGTAGTCATGCAAGGGGTAACAAAAAATAAAAAATTAAATAAAATAAAAAAGCAGTAAAGCCCCAGGGTGGTTACAGGGAGTGTTGGAGAAGCATGCAGCAGTCGTGCTGAAGCATGCAGACTTCTGAGCAGCTCAGTGTTGGTCCACTCAGAAGAAAAGGGAGGAGGGAGGGAGAGGAGTAGAATTTCTGACCTGTGGCTCCTTACAAGACGCGACGCTCTTCCTCCGGAGAGAATTATAAAATCCTCAAGCTAGGAAGGGGGGAGAAGACAGAAAGATCAGACAAGAAAGTTATGTGGTGTGTGCGTGCGTCCCTACAAAAAAGGAGGAAGCATATTCATGCTGAGTGTGACTGTGTGGTCTGACGTCTAGACCATGGTAAGTCATAAAGCTGAATCAATGTAAACACATACCACAGTCGAACTTCCATTAAATAACATTTAAACACACATATACACACACACGACAATTATCTCCTGAGCACTAAGCTGATGAGATCACATGATGTCTGGCAGGAAACTGAGGTAATTTTTAATAACCAAGGGCAAATGAATGACAAACATTATCCTGTGTGAATACCACCTCAGGTCCTATTGTTCTTTGTTGACCACGGATCTCTCACTCCTGGCATTTTCCATGCTGTGAGCACAAATGTAAGGTTGTGGGCAACCCTGTCAGTTAATGTACCAAATGTAAACAAAGTAAAATTACTCTCCATTCAACACTGTTGAGTTGTGTTTGTTAATCCCATCAGACATGAGCCACAGCCAAACCCGAAATCAAACAGTTAAAAAATAAATAAATAAATAATTCACATAAAAGTAAAATTTCCCAAAATGCAGCTCAATGAGAAATGTTATTTTCCAGGTCATTTATAAATATGTATTGTCAGCATTAAACATCACTAATAAAACAAGGAAGTAATCAAAGATATTTAGAATAATCTGCATCAGAGCACCAACACCACAGTCAGCTTTTGAGTTTCATGAAAGTGCATGAAAACAGGATTCTACAAGTCATAGGGAGGGAAAAGAGAAATCTTATTGCCATTGTAACAGATGGTTGGGCCTCTATTCACAACACTAACCAGTCTGTTCCCTTAGAGTGCTTCCCTGAGCGACATGAAAACCTTTACAACATGGCTGAATACATTCTCCCTGAAGAAGTGCACAAGCTTTGTTCCCACAGTGTGCTGCAATCCAGCTCTGTTTGAGAGCAAAACATGGCCATACATATTTACTTTACCTGGACAGAGACTGATGAGTTACAGTTTGACACTGAATTGATTCTGATCATCACTCTGTCCTGAAAAACCTTCATAAAATAAGTCATTCACTAAAACTGCCACAATGGATCCTGTTGGCAAGGCAACAAATACTGTGCCAGAACAATTAAGGAGACAAATCTTCCAGACAATTGAATTCAGGTCACCCAAATCAACCCAAATATGCAGATTCATTAGCATTTGTTGGGGTAAACTACTGTAACAGAGCCTCCTGTTCTACTGTATAAAAAGGATAATCAGATTATATTAAAATAGAGATGACGCACACTAAACTACAAACATGGGCAGTTCACTTACACCTGATCACAAAAAGCACATTATGCTGATGACCACATTATTGTGTAATGATTTTGTTGTGGTGGGGATGAGTTATCCATGCTACAAATGCCTATTACATTTCAATTTCTAATCACAGTCCTCATTATCTTGTCATCTTTTCTCTCAGTGACACACGAATAAAAGTAAAAGACATACGCAAGCCAGCACTAACCAACACAGCTCGTCCCTGCCTCTCATACTCCTCTGACCGCATCAATGGAGCACTGGGAGAAAATGACAATTGCATAAGATTGATGAGCTCAAGGGCAAAGAGGGCAGCCCCCTTGACATCCTTAGGAAGCACTTTGATTTGGCTTCCCCTGGCTCCCACAAAACCCAGTGACAGCTGATTCAGAGCACCCACGAATCCCAATGACACCGAAGACAGCATGCCTTTAGACGTCTCAATTCAGGATGTCCCGAGTGGGTGTCGAGCCTGGGTACGACCCAAGCAGTGCCCCAAACCACGCCCTTGGTGACACAAAGGTCTGGAGAAAGGACAAAGAGGAAGCGAAAATGTCATGGTATTTTATTTATTTATTTTTTTTTTAAATTGATGAGTGAACTTGAATAAGGAGAGGGAAAAGCTGGCCTTTTAAAGGTTCTTGAAGTCGGAACAAATGTATTAATGCTCCTACTTCAGAAACTCAGTCAATGGTAAACATACTGACAGGATGTGCTATTGAGCACACTCCACTGTGACATTTGATTTCCCCCAAAAACCACTGAGAGGGGGGCGAACTTGAGCTTCAGTCACTCTCCCTTTATCCAAAAACGCCATTATTCTCACCATTAGAAAACTGAACTCAGAAGTGCTGATTTTTCACATTATTATTAATCACAACAAAAACTTGAAGCAATTACATTTTCCCCTCATGTCATTGTTAACGGAGAAGAGTGCAAAAATGCAGTCAGTTTTTTCAGAATTGCTCCAGTCAATTCTGGTGTGATTAGTTTACAGACCATCACATTAGCCATGATGATGGTATATGAAAAGTCAAGATCAATAACTACCTACCTGCAGAAGTATTTACCACAAAACTCTAGATGCTGTCTTCTGAAAAATAATTTGCCATATGTTGAGTTATTTCATTGGGTATATGTGGACATATTGACCACATTGACCCACTAGTGCCTTAAGGATTAATGAATCTTTAATCATCTTTAGAAAATTCCACGGTAATCTATTGATTTTTCTCAAAACCGCAAATGGTTTCAGCAAGAAAAAGGACTATTGAACCAAGGACCATTTTAAATCTGTGTCTTTTATACCAAAGTGTTTTCTTTTGGGGGGGGGGGTTAAGATTCACTTATTACTTACAGTCAAATTTCCATAAGGAGGAGGATTTGGGTGTTTAACAGGTTTCTAACCACGTGGAAGTGCTGCAGTTTCATACAAGTGAAGCTCTCAACCAGCTTCAGTGTTCGATTTTCATTCATATGAGACACATGCATACACACTCCCAGCCGGGACCTTGACTGGTAAACATACACGGAGCACACTAATACACAAAAGACATCAAAAGGCCACTCATCTATGACAGTGCAGCCATTCCAATAAGAGTTCACCGCACGCGCGCACACACAGTCGACCTTGCTGTCCATCTGCAAACATCCCAAGTCTCTGACGAGGCTGGCAGTGTGCACTACCACAGGTGTGAGGGAGAACGAGAGCAACAGAGGAAGAGAGAAAACAGGCTTCAGCATGAGGGAGAACACTGAAGCGTGCAAATTCACACAGTGGTTGGAGAAAGAGGGAGGAAAAACCAGGAGAAGTGAGTAGGAGGACTGTTTATGGCAAACAACAATGAGCCCAGTGCATACAGAAATACGACAGGATGGTTAGAGGGCACATGGAAGGGAACACGTTTTTCCACCCAATTTTCTGTCTTTCTCTAAAGAATGAAGGTATCAAGTTGAGAGACAGTTGCATGTTTTCAGCAGATAAAACATCTATTTATGTGTAAAGTGCCTTTTTCCATTAAAGACGGACATTCTCTTTGGATTCGGGACATCGTCTTTGTGTCCTACTCTTTTATGATGCAATACAGCAAAGCCCTGAAAGAATAAAAACAACTAGGTGAAATTCATGTCCGTTCTAATCCCAGATGGAGGTTGCATGCACTCTGTACTTTTGCTCACAAACATTCACACATGCACACATACACAAAGCAGTGTGTTGAAGAGGATTATGCAGGCTTGAATTACAACAGAAAGAACCCCTGTCTGCGAGCACCACAGAGCAAATCTGGCTTTAGAAACTTTCCTCATCCCAGAGCATCCTGGTACAATAGAGGGGCTGAACCAAAAATCCTGCAGTTTAAACATGTTAATTTTTGAGGATGTCGGAGTGCATTTGCAGATGGATTATCAGCTCCTGGCGAAAATGTCAGAGACCGTATGCCACTTGTACTGGATGTGTCTGCAGGCCATGTGCCTGGGAATACCAAGTGGAATGCACATATCTACAGGAATGTCCACTGATATCCTGCTATGTGGAAATGTTTGCTTACTAGCGAACAAGAGGAAAAACAGAAGGCATTTTTGTGTGTGCGTGTGCATGTGTAAGGAGCCTTCTGCCTTTGTATGAATCTTAAGTAGTTCCATGTTGAGGGAAGCTTTGTTCACCATCACTGTCGGGGGCACGTCCTCCAACTTCTCCCCTCACTTCCTTTGGGCATAACATTTATCATTCTTCCCTGACGAACAATCATTCTATAACACAGACTAGCATCACACACACAATAAGCTACCACCCCCACTCTCCACTGCCCTTTTGGCCTTTTCAGGTTGCTTGGATACCTTTCATCCAATGGGACAGCTTGTCAACAACATCATCACTTACTTAGAAACTCCCAACCTTCACTTCACTTGATTCGCTCCAGCTGAGCCTTAATAAAATGAGCACATATTTTTCTTCTTTGATGTTAATGTCGCCTCCAAAATACTTAAAAGCTTCCAAAGCTGAATGTCTGAATCTGCAAAAATTGAAGTTAATTCAAAAGCAGGAGAACCTTCTAATTTGCAAGAGAAATTTTGCTCTGGGCAAAGACAGCCTTATCTATTATCCAGCTTGATAATACAATATTTTGTGCTGACGTTAGATATATAGTCTGCTACCTTGAAGCCTGTTTCATAAAAAGCCTCTCCACTTCTCTTTGAAAGGGTCAGCCAGTGGGTTAATAGGAAGTGAAGAGTGCATACACGCTGAATTGCATCAACCTCATTTCATCTTCCGTGACTATACAGGCAACTTCAGTCTATGCATCTAAATCTCCTGATTCCTGCAAGAATTGTTCATTACCGTTAAAATGTATTTCATTGTTGTTTTCTTTCCTGCACAAAACATTCATTTCAAACTCTTAAATTCTCTGTAACGCAAGCACATAATAGGCCTGGCCTTGTTCGGCTTTTGCCGTGTTTGCTCCTATCCCTTTCAGCTGACTGTCCTGCATCATTTATTTGCTTATTACGAACGCTGACAGCTGATTAGTTTGCTTACTGCACCCAAATTCTCCAACCTCTACAGATCAAATCCAACAAACACTGGACACAAGAGACAAAGTTAATAAAAGAAACAAAAAGAGAAAAGAGATGCATAGAAAAGGCAGAGGAGGGGTCCAAAATTAAAGAAGTAGGAGAATACAGAAAGGGAGCAAAGAAGAGGTAATGTGGTAAACGCACAACCCCTATAAATGACTCAGTTTTGTCAGGGACATAAAGAGCGACTAACAGCAGCGGCAACATACCAACACAGTTAACGAGAGTGCAAATAATTCCTGATGCAAATGTCATAGGTTTTCAGGGGCAAAACAGACTGTCTTTATACCAGCACCCACCACAACGCATCTCCCCCTCCCCCCAATTCTCCCCCAACTCTGCACTGAAACAAAGTCGCACAAGCACTTCCAGAAGACAATCTTGCACAGTGCAACAGAAGTGTAATCACAAGAGACAACATCATGTTCTTACTTCAGGCTGAAACAAAAGGCCAGAGTACAGTGGGCTCTTTACACGAACACACAACACACACAAGACAAACCACTTACTTGTCCGTCATGGCGTCGGCTAGCGAGTACTGATGCATTAAAACTTCTTTTCACTTTTCCTCACACAGTTGGAAATCGTTGAAGGACAAGCCTGGGGTTAATGTTATAGCTGCAGTCTACAAAAAAAGGGAGAAAGAAAACAAACTTCTTTTAGAATAATGACTCAGTAATTTGGACTGACAGACAGATAGATAATAAAATCATGGTTAATCACATAAAATAATTTTGGTTATTTTTCATTGTTGATTCGAAAGAATGAAAAATCTTAAAATTTGAAAAACAGAAACCATTTTGTCCCCTCTGTCCGCTGATAGATCAATTACAGTAGGCATTTTACAAAACTTAAGTAATTTGCACATCTTCATAACCAGAGATTGAAGTAGTTGTTTGACCCACTTGATTTGCACTCGTGAGCAAAATGGTCCGTAAACAGTGCAAAAGCCTGAGCTGACAACTATTACAACAGCTACTGTTTGTCTGTGGAAGACAATGAGGGGAAAACAACAACAACAACAACAACCTTCCATCCAACAGCCTGGGACAACATCGAACTTTACAGACATGCTTCACTTGCTCACAGTTAGCCGAGGAAGGCCGTGTCTCTTCGGCTTTCTGAGGGATACCGTTTCCATAGTTACAAAGGCAGCCAACCAGCCAGCTAACTAGCATAAAGAGAGCGTACCAAGAAACCCTCTGAGTCTCCAGCAGACAATGTGAAGCCGCTCACAGATGGAGGATACATTGTCTTACTGAGGAGCAATTTCGCAACCAGGTGATTACCATCTACCATTTCCAATGAAGAGATTATGAAATTAATTCTAAATAACCAAATCCCAACAAATTCCATTGCATTTCCTAAAATCCTTAAAATACACTTCTGCTATTAAATTCACATAAAAATTAGCAGATGTTTACTGCAAGCCTTCTGATTTTGAAATTTTAATGAAGTGATGAAACAAGACACATCCTGAGGCTGATGAGGAATCTCCAAAGCTTATTCACCTACAAGAAATGACAGCAGCAGCCGGTTAAAACAGACTGACATGGATTTATGTTCGCTGTAAGCAGATAAAAAGGTTAGATTCCAGTTCCCAAGCATCACACTATATTTAATAGACTTGGAGCAGGTTTTAAATCCTCACATTTCTATTCTAATCAAGTGTCTGTTTCAGTTAATGATCCACCACTGGTTAAACACAGGGGACTTTTGTGGTTTTATTGTTTTGCCAGCTTACAAAGCTACAACTGGAGGGGCATGGGAGTGATGGTAAGGTCCCAACCCCACCCAGTCCTATCAGCCCAAGACCCAGACAAGACACCCAGTAACCCTGGAGCCAGGCAGCGGCAGTCTGTCTGCGTGGGTCTAAATGGGTACATACGCCTTCTTTCCTTTGACCTTTTCCAGACTGCACCCATGAATTCTGAACTGTCCTCTTCCACTTTCATTTTGCTGCCCAACAGCCATTTATGGACCTTGTCCATATCGTAAATATACAAACCAAACAATCTAAAATAAAACCCAGTTACCTTTAAAGAAATTTGAACAAATGGGGGAGAAGTGTGGCTGTTATGAAATTCATTTGTGTGATGAGTCTGGAGGGGTAAATGGGTCTGCCACAGCTTAATTTATTTGTAGTTTGACAAGTTAAAAAAAAAAGAAGTTCAGGGTTGAAATATCAGTCTCTCTCTCCAGAAGCACAATCAGTCCACTTCAGAATTGCATAAACTTAGTTATTTCACCAATTCAGTAAAACTACAGCTATGAGTATGTAGGCCTCAGATAAAAACATCCCATGCAAACTGCAGAGTGGTGTTCTTTTTGTCGGCATTTTTTTGCAACAAGAGAAGTTTCTTCACAAAAACCCAAAATTAAATTACTGCCTTCTCATCCACATGCAAACAATCATTAAGTGCCTGGTTGAATAATCAATGCAACACTGACTGCATCAAGCAATAAAGAACAGTAAGACTGTGCTCCAAGTATATGTGGAGCTGGTTAAAAAGAACAAAAAAAAAAACAAAAAACAACCTACTGCCAGATAAAGTGTGCTTTCTACAAGTGCACAGTGGAGATAGCCATACTCGGTAGAAAAGGCCCATTAGTTGGCTTTGATGTTCCTGCATCTCTTCTCAACTGTTTTAATATCTGTTTTAAGATACCAACTAGTTGTATGATAAAAGGAAAATCTGAAGTGTCCAAGATATTGCTGTGCGTAAAGCCACTCCTTCCCCTCTGAAGGGAGATTTATAAACTCCAGATGGGAGTACGCTTTATGTTGTAAACAAAGCCATCAGTATTTGTAAAAACAACAAGAACAACTGCAATCTTCTCATCCTCTCAACTCATACAGCCAAGATGCAAGAGGAAGCCAGTTTTAACGAACTGGGTGGGTATTGCCTCAAATATGGCACAGCAGAGTCTTGTTTGCTGCATCCTGATGACCTGCCCAACACCACACTGAATTATTTACTTACCAGATGAGCTTTGAGTAAAAATAGCATGCAGAAATCTTTAAAAAACAAAACATACCTGATTCCTATTACAAATCAAAAATGGTGTTGACATCGGGAGAGCACAGCAGCCAACACGCTTGTGGGTGTCCACAAAAGATGTCTGTGACACGAATCTTACCATAGTATAAGTGAGAAGATCCTGCAGGCGGGGAGACGGAGCGAAAACAACGCCGTCGGAGAGAGCTCTTCCAACCTGGCTTAGTCACTCTGTCATTACTGGGAATGTTACCATTGCTAGACCCTCATTTAATTTTTTTCCTCATGTGTCATGCAAGCCAGTTTGTCACCTCCTCCCTCACTGCTCCTTGGTCATGCTCCTCTCACTATCCCTCCTTCGGTCTGCCTCTCTTTACCTGACATGATCAACAGTGGAAAAAACAGCACAAGAAGCTGCAAAGGGCGGAGAGACGGTGCTTGCATTAAAGGGTCGTTTCATCATAATGCATGTCAGCAGTGTAGTCTGTCTCCGTCTGAGCAGGCAACGTCACGCTGAGGATCGCCTCTCACTGTCACAGCAGTGTATCGCTGCTCACTGGTGGAGAGCATACCCCTGGAAAGCATCAATACACACTATTGCTGAGGAGGGGGAGGGGGAATTCAGGGTGGCGGGTGAGGGGAGGAAAGAAGGGGGAAGGGGGTTGAGGTTAGGGAAGCTTGTTTGTGCGTCTATGGGAGTGTGTCTATTGTTGTAGGGATGCTTTTTTTCCCCCCCACTCAGTCTCTTCTTTAAGGAATGAATGGGGACTGCTGGTCCAGCTGCTGCTCTCTCAGCACTGCATTTAACCCGGAGCGAAACACACACACACGCACGCAACTGTAGAGACGGTCAGAAATCTCCTCTAGATAGATGTTGGGACGTCTTCTCTACGAACACACTGGAAAACAGTGAGAGTCAATCTAAAGTCAGCAGAACTGATTAAAATCTACTGACTGCAGGTTAGACATCTGTCATGCAACGCCTTTCACTGCACCTGTAAACAAATGTCACTGACTTTGCAAGTGCTGAACCCCTTCGTAACAGATAAAAGACGGATAAGGACAGAAAACACCTTCACTGTTCAGCTGTGTCACCCGGTGATATCCTCCACAGTCACAGAATGTACTGTATGCAGGCTACCTCTCCCAACTCCATTCCCTTCCAGCTCCCTGCTCCCAGCAACAGAACGCTGGGAACCTTTTCAAAACATCAATAGTGCTGCAGTAACGCATCAGTAAGCTTCCTGCGCTCTCAGCTATAATCACTCATAGCCATGGGTGCAGTACCTTTGGAATCTTCACAGAATTCGTGTGCAGCTCATTGTACAGTGTGACGTCCATATAACAGTGAAAAGCCCAGTTATCATGAATAACAAAGCTGCTGCTGTACTGCGGATGCTGATTTTGGTCAACAAATGCAACTGAAGCGACTGAGGCTTCTAGGGTGTGGACTGCTTGTCACATGTAATATTACCTCACGTGTATAATAAAGACAAACAGGAAACCAAGCTTCACATCCAGCATTTGCCTTGATATCAGCCAGCTGATTGGCCATGTTTAAATTGGGAGACAGTTGCTGAGACTCTCTGAAATGCAGCAATACATTGTGCATGGCCAGTAACACACAAGTGGACATACAAAAGTGCCTACACATGGCACTGGCTGCTGCCCATACATGACCAGATGCTACTCTGTTTTTCCAATAGGCAATTATTCCAGTCTGAGGTAGCTGGGGTGCTAGGGTGTGGTAGGGGAGGTGTGTGTTTAAAAAAGGAGATGGGGGTTTCCCCCAGATGTCTGTTTCATAGAGCAGCCAACCTCAACACCAGAGCACCAAAGACTGGCCCGTGACCTCTCACCCTTAACTCCTGCAGGACCATAACAATTAGGTTTCTGCAAGTCGCACATCAATATAGCTACACGTTATTTCATAAACCCTCTAAGGAGAAAACTGTGCGCACCATGTGTCTCATCTTTCAGTACGCAGTGTCCATTATTTCCATTCACAAAGCGGTATGGCTCACTCACGGAACAGGCAGGAGACCACCGATTGTTAGATTGCTAATGAGGAGAAAGGACCAGTAAGGGGCTGTGTGCCTGTGTCAAAGACAGCACCTTTTACAGTGAGCTCCACAGCAGGAGGTGGAGTGCTGCTGCCCAGACCATTTGCAGGTATTCTAGCCTTTTGTACCAGATGAGCTGGCTGACGACCAAACGCAGCAGAGTGAAAGAGAAGAAAGCTCATGAATGGTCACCTCTAAATCCATTAAGACTTTATTCAATTACCTGACAGTTAACCGCTGTAAGCGTGTGAAGAAACGGGACGTCTCTGCTAAGGAGGGGGGCTGTCTCCTTTGAGTAGGTCAATTGCATTGAGATTTGAAAGACACATATGCGCCTAATGCAGGCTTCCAATATGCAACGCTGAACGCAGTAAGCACAGATTCTCAGTGTTTTACCAAGAGAGAGCTTTCACAAACAGCAAAAGCTTGGTTCTGCACCCCTAAAAGTCATCCAAATAACTAACCCTTCATATCCAAAACAAGCACCATTTCTGCAAAGTTCAGGTTTAAAACAAAGCTTGCCTTCACCCACAGGCTTTATGATTGGATTCCTGTTTTCCACTCATTCTAAATTGATTATCAATGTAGGGTTTCCATGGGTAAATGTCATTAACAAGCAAAAGCATTCTGTGTGATTTCACTGAGCACATGTGAATCCCGTGCTTTCAATGGACATGGAGAGGAGAAAAAAAAAGACTTAGAGAAAACTGGTTTCTCCATAAATAGAATTTATATTAATTTCACACAGCTTTCCCAGGACCTCTTAAAATGGGGGAGTCTTGGGAAAGCTTTGTGTGTGCAAGATTTTCTCATATAAAGAGGAGCTAAGGCCAAGACATGCTGCATAAACGTCACAGAAAATCGCCAAAATGTTCTTGTTGTCTTTTACTTCTCTGTTTTTATGGTGTGTGAATGGAAGCACCTGACCATTTGACTTTCTTTCAGGAGAAAATGAAGTTCTATTTCATCTAAAACCATCTAAGGCAACAATTTGAATGCTGGAAAGACCTTGGAAAAAAAAAAAAAAAAAAAGAAGACCCCCATCACTCCCAAACTCTGCTCTGCTTCATAACTGCAGTTTCATGTAAAATAGAGTCACCCTTCTTTCTAACGGCAATTTCAAAACCTGCTGTAATGACAATTTTGCAACACAAACACAACCTCTAACCTGAGGGAAAGTTTGTGTGACAGACAATGATGCCTGAACGGCTCAACAGCATGCAGTGGTTTAATGATTTGTCTGCTGCCGGTGAATGATCACAGCAATATCCTGTTCTGGCTAGTTCTCTGGCGCTCCCCCGAGGGTCTGACTGACATGAGTCTGGCTTGACCGCGTGTACTTAAGCGCCAGCTAGCCCATAAGCCCATCACACTGACAAGATCCGGGTGGATGTCCCCCAACTAGAGCCGATACCCGAAGTGACCCAGCAGAGGACCTGTGGAATCAAATCAGATGAGGCAGAAGAATTACTTATTGGGGCCGTGCAGAAAGCATTGGCATATCCCACGCACTTAAGTGAAATGTTAAGGGAGACAAGATGGCTAATGTCAACAATGAAGCTGCGGGAAAACTGATTTAGAAAACCCAACAGCTGTCTTTAGGGACAATCTAAATATCTGGCATGCTCCAAAATTCCACAGTTGTTATGCAAAGTAAACTAAGCCTGCATACAATGAAGTGCATTTCCTAACAGTAAGGAGAATGTTTATTCTTTGAAATATCTAAAAATTGTGAAATTCCTTTTAAAATGGATTGGGCCTGTTGGTTGATCAAAAGAAGCCATCTGTAGTCGTCCCATTTGTCCCCGTTTTCAGAGCAAAACAACTTATTGACAAATGACTAAAACATCTAATTTATACAAAAAACTGAAAATGGTGCCATTTGTTGACTGGCCCCAGATAACTGCTTTAACTCAAATCACGAGCAGAATTATTGGCATCGGTGAAGACGTCGCCTTTCAACCTGCGTCTCAGAAGTATTAAATTCCAGAGTCAAAAAAGGTCGAGAGCAGTAACAGGGTGATGATGCGTGTACTTTGAATTACGCAGCAAAGAGCCAAGAAAGTCACACTGAGGTTCAGTGCACCAAGCCAGAGTGCAAGCAGCAAGGCGGACAGCCAGTGGGCCCATAACTTCTTATTTTCCCCATCCAGCCAAACCAAGACTAAACATGCATGAAAGTAAACAGTTCATGACAAAGCACTGATGGACCCCAGCTGCAACCCCCAGGAGCCTCCTTCTCCAGGAACAAGATGCCTGCAGAACTGCAACCCCCAGGAGCCTCCTTCTCCAGGAACAAGATGCCTGCAGAACTGCAACACCGACCCCCCCCCCCCAAAAAAAAAAAAAACACACCACACACACCTTCCGAGACATAACAGTGAGCTGTTATGCACTGCAGGTTTGCACGTTGCAGCTCTTGTGGTTGTGTCGATATGCGCTCTGCTGTCAATAAAGCTCTTTTGTTGTTGCAATGAAAGAGCTCGTTGATTTATGCATGCAATGGTAGAAACCCCTGAATGACCCCTGCTTCGCCAGAATGGCATTTTGAAAGTGCAGTCGGGGAGAGTTTAATCTTTAAAAAGATTTGTGCGAGCACGTCTGCTGCACGTAATATTATATTCACGAGTTATTTTGCGCCCTAAGGACGGTGACAGCGGCTGCGGGGGTTCAACAGCGCAACTTTTTCACCTTATTTTTCCGAAGTTGAGCATTGAAACGTCGAGAGTCAGAGCTTCGTTGTAACTTTTCGGGCTGTGGCAAAGTGCAAGAAGAGCGCCAAAACAACGAGAAGGAGAAAACGAGCACCGAGTATTTATTTCTTTATTGTTCCCCCAGTTTTTTTTTCTCTCGTCGTGTCTCGGTGCAACAAGTGCAGCTGAGCCTGAAGAGCGGAGTCCGAGCAGCGGAATAAAACCAAAAATGTCGCACTTTTGTCTCTGCGGCAGCCTCGTGAGTTAAAGTGTGCACAGCTACTCACTGTGGGAGGTTAATGTGATGGTTTCCTCTTTGTTCCACGGTGTGTGCGGAGATCAGAGTTTGGTTTGCAGCCCTCCTTCAGCTCAGCATGGCGGCGGCCGGAGCCACAGACTGGATTCAAACCGCTCCGGGCTCTGATATCAACAGACAGGGGGAGGGCTCATGTGAGGGAGGGGTGGGCTTCAGTGTAACTTCATTTATTATTGTTATTATTATTATTATTATCATTTCCATGTCCAATGCATTTGTCGCTAATTTAGGTCATTGGTATATTTAATATGAACAAATAAATAGTAATTCATTGTTAGAGATTAAACTACTATTACTACCCTACTTCCATGAAAGGCAGGACTTCCTACTTATCCTATAAATGAAGATCAGGTTTGTTTGTTTGTTTGTAAAGACTTGAGTTTGAATTTGAAACTTTGAATTATGGAAGCCTGAATTCGTGAGTGTAAACTAAATAAATAGAAATAGAAAAGTAGATCAATAAAAGCGTGCATTTTCCAAAGACCTGTTGAAACTAATTCATAGCAGTGACTTTTGTATACTTTTCTTTTTTCTTTTTATCTGGCCACAGAACACTAGACCTGTTGCAATATTGTGCATTTATCAGGTTATTTACAAATACCTAAACTAATGTGGTAAAAAGGAAAACTATTTCCTTGTTTACTTTAGGATTAGGATTAGGGTTGAAACTCTTTATACTTCTGCTCCTTTACAATTGAAGGGCAAATATTGCAGGTTACTGTTTACTCCATTCCTGACTGATTGCATCACTCTCATCCAAAACATAAGCTCATAAAGAATGATGCATTTCTATGGAAAACTACCCAATGCCATTAAACTGTAGGAAATTAGTTCTTCTACATCCTGCATGAGGTCTACTTTCTTTCTTTTTTTTAAACATGTTGACTAAATGAAAATCCTGATCTTAAATTTTGAGGTTTAAGAAATGACTACACATACCATACCAACTGAAACCATAAAAGAAAAATGCTGTTTGGCATGTTTATTTCGTCAGTGACCTTCTTTGTATTTCACATGAACAAAAGGTCACAGCCTTGATTTTGTGATTCCAAGTCTTGAGTCCAAATTTGGTCCAAGTCATTATTTTAATCTGGAAAATATAAAAACATATAGTGTGTATGTAATCATACTTTCATTTTTTTTTTATGTTATTTAAATGCCCAGATTTCCAACAGTGATGCAGGACCGCAGAAGACTTGATCTCAGTGTCCTCTGAGTTTTCTAGCCACAGCCCTGGTGAGTAGTCAGTTACTTTGAAACCCTGGACGAAGGGGACTCTATAGGTGGAGCTAGTGGATATAAAAGGTCATTGCTGGAGGTCAAAGGTTGTACAACATTTTCCTAAAGGAGAAGTGAATCAAAAACACAGCGGAGGAAAGACAGACTGACCCTTGTCTCATTGTGTAGGGCAGAGGAGGAGGGAGTGGGACTTTCCACGGCACTGCAGACTGAATACAATACCATCTTTGAGTGAAAGACAGATTGCTGCTGGTGAAAGACAGCGCTGCCACAGAGATAGTTGCTGCTTTACCTGCCAATTTAGTTTGAAAAAGTCTATTCTGTGTATTGATGTCCATGAGGATGAGGAAGAATGAGGCCGTACCCCTATGCCAGTACTCCCAGGCATCGTCAGCTACACTACCATTTGTTTATATCCATATCTGCCCCCCAATGATTTGAGAGCTTGGAGTTGAGGGCTGGCTCCAGTTAAAAGAAGACGATAAGTGCTGCCTGAAATGAATACGAAAAGCAGCTGGGTTTATCTTCACTCACTTCGTGACATGTGCTGCTAAGAGAAAACAGGTGACCGAGGAATGTGTGCTGAAACCCAAACATAATACTGGAGCTCAAATGATTTGTTGCCACTTAGCCAGGCCTGTATTTCTAAATACATTTTATTTACTCATCTAGTTTTTATATAATGCATTTCTTTGCCCATATAGGTATTTTTTTTCCTGTCGGTACACCTCTTCTTATTCCCATCTCTCTGTCATGGAGACACAAGTGTTACTTTTTAGCAGCTGATTGACTGTTGCTCGGTGTAACACTGACATTTTAATTCTGAAATTGTCGATTTTTGTAGAAAACATGGACACAACGTGACACGTTTACAGTGAACCTTATCTTAATACGACTCCAGACAAGATTATTGGATTAATGCACAAAATGAAAGTGTAACATGGACAGAAACATACACACACGCACGCACAATGGATGAGGAAGTAATAGAGTGAGGTGTGGATTTCAAGTGTAAGTATATGATCTTCATGCCTGAACTCTTCAGACACACCAGTTGGATATATTTAGAGTCCCGAGCTGGTGTATCCATGCTACAGGGCAGGCCACAATTATTCACAACAGTGGAAGGGCCAACCCTGGTCTGAGATCACTCAAGGGTTGAGTGCATGTGAGTTGACTGGTACGGGACAGGATTAAAAGTAAAAGAGTCAGAGGTCAGGGCCGGAGGCCATCTCAAATGAAAAGCATATGATAAACTCAGGAGTTTGGAACATTAACTATCCCACTTTGAATATTGCCAAAAGTTGGCACTAGTTTTTGATGTACACAGAAACTAGAGAATACTTTTAATATGTAGTTCTGAGGAATCAAGAGTTGACAGCAATAAAGAGATATTAAATAGAGCTGATGCTGTTTTTATATACCGAAATGAGCTGTGATGTTTCCTTTATGCAACCATTGCATTTATTGTATTCTGAAGAAACCAAAATTTAACATGCAGAAATATCTTAACTGGTCGCAGCAGACGTTTGAATATGTTTTTTTCTTCAGGCACCTGCTGAAATTGTTGTTGAGCAGCTGGTTTAAATCCCACTGAATAGAAATAGTTCCTGAGGGGCGGTGTCAGGACATCCTTCTCTGTACATAGCAGACATGTTCACAAACATACAAAAGTGGAAAAAGACAAGAGTTGTATATGCATCTCATTTATGCTGTGATCTTTGAATGACCTTTCCTTGCCACTTTGACGTTCAACCCTTCCTTCTTTAGGTAAATGCATGGCCATTTCTTTTACTGGAACTTAACCATTAGCCTATTTCAACTGCAAGCTTATTCAGCTGTATGATCTTTTTGGACACTGCACATTGTGGTGCTGTTGAACTTTATTGCATTATACAGAGACATGTTTCTGATCATTTATAAGTAAATGGGCTGCACAAACTATTAGAAACAGTTGCAATTATAAAACCACGCAAACAGTTATTACCTAACAACAACTGAGCATTACCGTCATGGTGAGGGTATAATTCATAGGAGGACTGTTGCATTAACTTTAGTTTTATGTGCCAATAATTTGACACCAAACTGTATAAATTCTGGGCAGGTTGGTTAATCCATAGCTTCCATTTCATAGCAGTCAGTGTTGCAAATAGCGTGTCAAAGCAGCACCATCTTGTGGTGAACACCAACCAAGTCATCCTTGCATTGAATGAAATCCATCAATGTGCCCATTTGTGCAGTTATATAATAAGTGTATAATATAATATAAACAGACGATTTCATTCGTCAGAAATCTATTCGTTTGTCAAAGACATTCCCTAATAAGATTTAAGAGGACTCGCATAGATCCTAATCAAATATTAGCTTCCAACCAGTTTCTTTCAGGTTTCTAAAAAAAAATAATGGATCAGAAAATAAAAAGTTTACACATGGAACATGAACTTCAGTTTGATAAGAAATTCCTTTTTTTATTTACACCACAACCTTTTGCTTTTGCACTTGTCTTTAAATGACCTAATTTTTGATGGATCAGCAACATCGTCTCACCATGAGATGAAGCACAGGTTGGCCATGAGACTTTGTGCAGGGCTAACAAATTACCTGGATTTCCAAAAGAGAGTATCACTCAGAACAGGTGTAACCTATTTTTCCCATTTATTGATCATGACAAATCAACAACTGG
This sequence comes from Echeneis naucrates, assembly GCF_900963305.1. NCBI lineage: Eukaryota > Metazoa > Chordata > Actinopteri > Carangiformes > Echeneidae > Echeneis > Echeneis naucrates. The sequence continues at coordinate 14,298,649 of NC_042522.1, read as the reverse complement.
CTGTTGTGATGATTTGGCTAAACTCAATTCAAATTTTGGCTTTTGTGTATTCTCACAAAGCTAACAATGAAAAACAAAACAAATCAGAACAAACGTATTCTAGCTAGTTAATTGTAATGTACCTTTCAACATCAGTCCTCAAAGATACGTCCAAACAACCTTTGGCTCTGTGATGCTTTCTTACAAACAATAAAAAAAAACGACTGAAGACACATGTTGTATTGTTGTTACTGTCTCAAACAGTGTAGTTCATTTGATCATCATTTGGGACAGCTTCATGTGTATGACAGTAAGCTGATCTTCAGCTCAGCTTCATTGCATTAGATTTTAGCAATAAACCCACAGGCCCCGTCTGAGGGGCGGGCTCAAAGCCTTCTCAACCAATCACGCTTCCCGACGGTGTCACGTGCCGCCCCCTCGAGGGCCAATCAGAGGCCGCGGATTAGCCCGTTTGCCGCACCCAAGCGGGTTGATGGCGGATGGGCGGAGCGGCCGCGCGGGGCAGACGAGCGTCGGAGATAAACCCGCTCTGAGCTCAGCAGGCTCCGGGTCCAGCTCCGTGGGAACCTCCGCTTAGCTTTCACCGAGCACCATCTTACGTTTTACCACGTCGTCAAGGAGAGGGTAAGCTCCGAAATGAGCCGCACTGTTTGCGTCTTTAGCCGCAGTGTTTGTCCGATGCAACAAGGCCCAGATGTGTGTTGTGTTGTGTTGTGCTGTGCTGTGCCACAGTCTCTCTGTTTTGCTCCTGTTTGGTCCCGGCCCAGCACGTTTTTATATATTAATTATATATATTCGTTATATTTTATAACTATACAAACGGCTGTGTGTGTTTTTGTAATGGCGTCACCTCTGCACAGACGGTTTCCTGTGTGTGTTTAAAAACAGTCCGGACACACAAAGACACGCACACTTCGTGCTCGGTGTGTTAGCCTGCTGCCGGCCGACTCGGGCCCTGGTTGCATTATTTTGCGCTGCACTGGTTGCACCGCTGCAGCCGTTTATTAGCGGACTGTTGAGCTGCTCAGGCTGATCCAGTTCCCCAGATGGATGCTGCCTCCGGTCGGGGATTTCATCCTGTCTGAAGTCAGACATCATCCAAGCCCCGCATGTTTGTTTGTTTGTTTGTTTATTTATTTATTTATTTATTAAGAGTTCTGTGAATCAGCTCAAGATGAGACGGGGAAAAAACAATGACCACATTTTATCATTTTAACTTAAAGCACAATTTAGACAGGAAAAAATTACGAGATAAAAACAACTTGGACATCTTAACATACAGTTTGCCTTTATAGTCCTTTAAATTATCAATAAATGTATATAGTCCTTCATTAAGCAAACATTCAAAAATTATCTGCTTAAAGTTTCTTAAATATTAGAATTTACTCCACAATGATACTCTACGTTGTATTACAGTAAAATTTCTGTTCTGTTGTGACAGACAAACATGTCTGAATCAGATAATTATTTAACTGTAGGATTTGGGCTGGTGATTGTCATTGGTTTTCGGTATTTTCTAACAGCCTTAAGGATTGGTGTAGTAGAATGACTAATATGCCGATTGGTCTATAATCAAATAATCTTAGAGGAAGGAGATTTGAAATTAATGTGGAACTTTTTAATGTACATCATTGTGCTGTTGACTGAGAATTTGCTGTTTATTTTCATACCCCAACTGATGGGGATAAACAAAATGCCTTTGGCTTATATTCTAAAGTGCACAGTATGAAGATTAACAAAGCCAAACTGCAAGGATAAATTGTGTGTGTCTGTTTGTGTTTTAGGGGAAGGTCACTCCCTGGATTTGGTAATCTGTTAGAATGAGTGAAACCCCCATAGGAGGAGGCAGCTTGGCTCCGTCAGTCTTGCTGCGTTGCCCCTCTCGACATGCTCCACACTACTACAATCATACATGTACACTCACTCTACATCCAAAGCTCTGTGTTTGTTTTACTCCCACTCGCCACACCCACACCCGTTACTGCACTGCAGCTGAAAATGTGTTCCTCATTTCAAGTCTTTTTCTCTCTATTTCACTCCCTGCTTCCTTCCTCCCCATATGTAATCAGTTAGCTGGTCTTTAGGAGGCTTTTTTAAAAAGTTAAATATGTAAAAACAGTTGTTCTTGAACTTGAGCTCCCTCTACGGAGGTCACTAAACATCATATCAGTATATGTAGTTATGTTTGGGACAAATATTGAGCCAGTATAATGCTACACAGATGCACATGACAGGACACGCTGGAGTCTGAGACTAGAGGAAGCTGTACAGGGAGGGGCATTGTTGTTGTTTCAGACACTCTGCCCCATATGACATGTGACAGCCAGATAAACCCCAGACTGCTGTACTAACATGCTAACTCAACCTGGTGACAGATAATACCTTTCCCAGGAGGAGTCTCGCCAGTTGTGAGCCTTGCCTAACATTTGTGGAAATATGTTAGCAATTAAATATTGTTGAGTAGTTTGTGCAGTGTTGCACCAAAGATAACACCATGCACAGGGTAGTGCGAAGGCATTTCTACTAGTCAGTAGTAGTAGCAGTAGAGGTCTGTGAAACACACACTAAAGAGCAGTTGCTCATGGATTCCTCCTACCCAGAAATGATAGGCATCTTGCTCAGAGATATAAAGAGCCTGAGCTAAGTGCTCCTCTTGAATGTCTGAAAACAGAGACTACACTGAGACTGTTACAGAAAGACCAGCAGACTGTGTGGCAATCTTGTTTTTTTTGTTTGTTGTTGTTTTTTTTATGTATACAATGATCTTTTCACAGGCAATTGCTTGGTTGACATGTTTTTGGATGGAACCGTATTGATCTTTTTTTTTCATAGAGCTTAGTCATGCAGAAAATGAAGTTTCTTTAGTGAAAGCTTCCGTCTTTCAAAAGAGAATAATGATAAAATTGAAATATGCACAACATGCCGAGCAGTTTAACGAGAATTGCTGTGTTGGAAGAAAGCAGAGACTGTGATGCTCCGCTCCCTTCAGAGTTGCTGCCTCCTTCTCCTCCCATCATTGTGTCATAGATGGCTTCATAAAGAATGGAAACTTCTGTATTAGTGGTGTCGTAAGTTCAGCACAGAAGAATCAGTATTCTGTTCATTGCCTTTATAAGGGTTATATATGTTCATTACCCTGGTCAGCATTTAGGTTATGGATAACCTTGATTTGTCAGTTGTTTCATTCATTTGCCGTCTATTTTCCTACAGGTTAGGATGTAACAATATTTGGCAAGTTAAAATGAAATTTTGGTCCAAAACAATATATGTAAAACAGAAATTATTTCCCCATCATCATCAGCTGTGCTTTGTCTTTGGCTGCGTTTAGAAAATGTTAGCATTCCATGTTGGTGTCTGTGGTATTTAAGATACTCTCCATTCTCACACTGCGGCTTCTATCTTTTTCAATTAAGCTCAGTAGTTACCTATGACCAATACAACCTTTGGTGAAATTAAGAAATTTCTAACTGGCTGTTGTTGGCCAGCAAATTTATAGCAGGTGGTAGAAAGAGCACATAAAATGTAGTGTCCTGCGGGAGATGGTGTAACAGGTTCGAGTGTTTGGCTGTTATTTATTTTTATCATCCAACCATAAAAATGCTCAATTATTATAATGACCAATCAAAATGCTTTCCTTTATGAATGTGACACTTGATTCCTGATCACAACACCATTCTGTTACTTGGAGATGAAGAAAACCCTGCACACAGTCTAAGGGGTTTGCACATCCAGAGTGAATACTGAGGCAGAAATAGCTGCTTTTAATGTGCACACTATCACACCTTCTGCATATCAGTGGCCCTCAATATACAGGCAGTCCTCAGTGAGTGTTTGAAGTCTTCATTTGGTTTGTCATAGCAGAAATTATAGTAGCCTCCTAATAGATGAGGCTCAAACAGTGATTTTGCTGCTGCTGCTGAAAGATTAGAGACTGGTTGATGAGAGCCATCAGCCGGAGCTCGGAGAAGCCGGATGTTGTCTCCGACTCGAAAGGCCCTGAGGTCTGGCCAGAACAGACTTTCGCAGGGTGGTTTATAAGTTGCAGCTTCAGACAACACCCATGTATCCACTGATCGAGTATGTGATACTTTCCAAGGAAGGAATTTTACTTTAGCGAGGGGGGAAAAAAAAACCCCACAAGATGTTCTATTGGCACGTTTGTTGAACTTTTTTTCTTTGGTTTATTCATACCCCGTCCCAACAGCAGCAGGTTCAAGTGGAGGAGCTGAGCACTTTCTGCTTGACATGATTCACCCTAATACATTATGACGCTATCTTACTGATGCCAGATGATACTTCTGATGCACAGTGACATGTCTCGAGCTGAGCCTTCGGTTTGTATCTGGATAACAGAGCAAGTGTTATTTTGATGAACCCCGGGAAATCACATTACTAAATATTACTTAGTTCCATGGATCATAGAAATTCAATGCCATTTGAAGGGAAAAAAAAAATCAGTCTATATTGAAAGTTTAAAAAATGCAAAAATAAGACTTGCCTAAAGTCTATGAGATGTTTGAATCTAATGTAAAATGACTTGCACATGAGACTTGTGACTGGCTTGCAATGAGATGCTGGCCTACAGCTGTTCTTACATAACACTAATCTCTGAAAGGCTGTCCCGTGTTGCCATGGAAATGGTTTGGTTTCCATAGTGATTGCACTCTTGAACAGGAGCGGAGGCTAGCCGAGCCCCTGCACCTACATTTCTGAGGGAGAGTGATGAGAATTGGGGGTTCTGGTGAGACGGGGGCGTCTGTGGTCGATGACGTCGGGGGGCTTCCTGCATATATGAGCATTATTATTGCATCGTTCAGAAGAAACAAACAACTCTGAACACTTTGTTTATATACAGCAGAAAAAGACGTCCCTGATGTCAGTGGGATGTGTAGCTTTGAACGAATGGAGGGAGTTACTTGACATTTTTTATGAGGCAGAGTGCAGCTGGAGATGAGTTCATTCAAGCAAACGCTTCCGTACATGACGGTGGAAATGATCAGCTTAAGATCAGTTCTTAGTGAATGCAGCCTGTATCATCTTCATCCTTTGTCTGCTTGTCCATCAACTACTCCTCTTATCTTTCTTATACTACAACACTTATAGTTCATTCATCATCTATTTGCAGGTGTATGCAGTTTTTGTGGCAGTGAGCTCTGCAGTGTTGGACTCATGTCCGGCAAACTAACGGATCCTGTTACACCATCCCTGCAGTGCTTTACTGCACACAGAGAAGAGTATTAGTGAGTAAGCAAGATTAGCACTCATCTTGAACCTCAATTCTGAGCTCTAGAGGAAACTGCAATACATCACTTTACCTACCTACCTAAGACTTGTGTATTGCTTTTGTGTAGAAGTAGAAATAGTGGACATCTCCAGAAAATGTCCATGTTATCATGTAAACCACATAATCTCTACAATGGCTTCAGATCTAAAGCGTCAATGAATAAATAAGTTACCAAGAAGATCATCTGCACTTATTATTATTTATTCTGCAATGGTTTCAGTCTTCTTGTGCAAAAAATATCTTTGAGTTATATCTGTTGGGTTGGACAAGACATGTACTGATGCATTTCTTTGAGCATAAGCATTGTTCTATTGACAAAAAAAAAAACAACCCAATAAATTTAATAGGAAAACTAATGAAACTTTAATCAATGTTGAAAATGTTAATAAGTTCACGACATCGCTGTCTAATGCTTAAAACAAATGTTAACAGTTTCTAATTTGATAATAGTTAAAAATGATCCACATAAATGGATTTCTGTATTAATATATTCTCTACAGTAAATGGAAAAGGTCAGGTGGAAGATGGGCATGAGCATTTAATCCTTCAGTGAGTTTGTTCTTTGCTTGCATTTGGCCTGTTGTCAGCAGAAGACATGTTTGTTTTGCCTCAGTGCTTCTCTCAGTAAACAAAACAAGACAGCATAAACAAGTCAAACCAAAGGGAGGAAGCTCCTTTTTCTTGTCAGTCAGCTGAAAACCCCTGTGTAATGCCATGTACTATGTCAAATTTGTGGGAAAAGTAAAACCTCTTTATTGAGACTTTTAGGGATGTGCATTTGGTAGGTTTTTGTTTATCTTAACTTTTGAAGGGACAGTTGTATCAATACCAGGCCATGGACAGGGACTCCCTCTTGCTCGTTAATGAGCATGTTTGGCACCAGATTTAATTGCTCATGTCCATTCTTCTGTCAGTAACTGATGTCCTAATAAAGCGAGAGACAGCAACCGAGGTTTCTTCTGAGTCGTTGCAAAGAGAGCAAGCTGCCTTGCCTGTGTTTATTTTCTTTTGTTTTCTATTGCAGTGTAAGATTTTTCTTTCCTAATTACTATAACACAGATGTCGATACAAAAATTAAGACCCATTGTTGTTTAAATGTTGTCTGTGGTCGATTACAAAAGTTAACACACCCTTCAGTGTTTATTTGTTTGGGATCATTTTATCTCCATCACTGGATTTGCTCATTCGTTGATTGTAGAATATGGCATTGTCTGCCCAGCATTAGCCAAACAGCATGAACACAGGGGAAACTTGATCGGAGCAGGTGACCGGAGATTTGTGAAAATGTCGGGTTTTATTCTGTGGAAAGACTCACAACACCCATAAAAGCAGACAGAAACGGAGAGGGATTCCGTCAGCTCTCAGTGTGATACTGGATGCTTTGGGTTTGGTCTGCAGTTGTCATGGCAGTTTTGGCTGAACATTTGTATTGATGTGGCCTAATGGGCTGCATCAGTTTCTGCCAGAGCACCCCTGCATTACTCATGCATGCTTGCACACACATTTCCCCACACTGAAAGGTCTGTCAGCGTCCTTCAGAGCCAGAGCTTGTGTAGTCTGTTCTTCTGAGAGACAGGTGGAGGTTATTTATCCTCACATACACTGAGCCAGCTGGATGGGCATTGATCTATTGAAAATCTGTCTCTATCTTCTCTTTATGGCTCCAAATCTCTCCTAGTTGTTGTCACTTAACTGTTTTGGGGCAGTAATTTTAATGAAAGTGGGTTAAAATATGAGCATTTTAACCCACTTATTTTTAGTATTTATTTATTTTGTTGATTATCTAGTTAATCATTTAGTCAATAAAGTACTAGAGGGTCCAGGGAAGTGGTTAAAAAAATCACTTCTCTCTAATGTTTTTAGGCTGAAAGGTAAAGAGACCTGAGTCTATATTTCCAGTGTTTGTTTTCTTTTCATGTGCTCAGCCTTTGACAGCTGAGTGATGCTGTGCCCAGGAAACTGTTGGTGGAAATCAATTGAAACCTTTCTGTGCTGGGAACGGACGTCACATGACCACTGACCATGGCAGGAAGTGTGGTCAGTCTGATTAGCTTTCTGGACTGTCAACTGACAAGTTTATTTTCTCACCATTTGCCAGGAACAACTTTCTCACTCTTTCGTACATTGGCAGGAAAATAATGTCTCATTTTACAATATTAATATTATTTCATGATTACTGAATGATAAATACTGACTTCTTTACAAGTGTTAGCTTTCTAATAGATGTGATCAGCTGAGACACGGTAAGACAGATGAAACCTGATCATGAATTTAGAAACACACACAGAGATGTGATGATTGTTTTTAAGCTTATTTGTGACTTATATGTCAATAAGTGAAGTCTTTCTTCATTTTCACAGGACAGCCCAGGATGAACGGTGAGTCAGGTGCTGGAGTAGTGACGGCCCCCCCTCCCACCACAGCCCCCCACAAGGAGCGGTACTTCGACCGGGTGGATGAGAGCAGCCCGGAGTACCAGAGGGAGAGGAACATGGCGCCTGACCTGCGGCAGGACTTCAACATGATGGAGCAGAAGAAGAGGGTCTCCATGATACTGCAGAGCCCGGTTGGTGGATATTTTTTCTTCATGTTTGCAGATTCAGTGTTTTTTATTTCACAATTGCATTGGTCATAATTGCTGCCATAACCAGCCTTTTCAAAAGTGAATAGGCTTGTTTTAGTCTAAGGACTGTAGTCCTCAACATCACATGATGAATCTAGTTTATTCTCCACCAGCAGTGTGACAGAGCTGAATGCTCAGGACAGAGAACTGCACTGTGTAAAGGTCTATTGTATTATTGTAAAGCACTGTTCTGAAAAACTGGTCCCTGAATAGTGCACAAGAACACAACAAATTTCATGTGAAAGTGGGGGAAAAAAAAAAATATTGTGACAGCTTTAAAATATCTAAATTACAAAAGTGTGGTAATAACATTAAAATAAATGGCAAAGATATGCCTTTTGTTCATGTTTTGGGCATTTGTGCCTGCTAGTTTTTTGCCACATTTTTGCAAAACATATTTTTCTGTTTCTCTGTCCACATTGATGGCTGGCAGGCATTTTGTGAGGAGCTGGAGACAATGATCCAGGATCAGCTGAAGAAGGGGAAGACGCCCACAAGCCTGTTGGCTCTGCAGCAGATTGCAGACTTCATGACCACCAGCATGCCTTCCATGTATCCCGCTGCTCCACAGGGAGGCATGGCAGCACTCAACATGAGTAAGCAGAGAAGAGAATTTAGTGTGTGACATTTTGACAAAGCCATACTACATCTTTGCTCACAATGAGTAATGCAGTGTTAGGGCTGGGTGATATGGCTCACACCAAACTCGATGTGTAACTTTTAGTGCTTTTTTTCCTATTCTTAAAAACAAACTAAAAGGACACACATTATTCAAAAGAAATTTAGCTTTTGTTTTGATTGTCTCCTCTGGGATTTGAACAAATTCCCACTTGATTTCTACTGCCAAAGTGTAAAAAGTTTGTATAAGGCATCTTCTCACAACTGAGTCTCCTGCTACTTTTGCAGGAGACTCAACTGAGTCTCCTGCTATTTTTGCAGTACGTGGCTGTCCAAGATGGCGAGCCTGACTGTTTTAACCGACAAAGAGTGCAGTTGTATTTCCGTAGGCAGACTCCATCTAATTGTTGTTTCCTGCAAGTGGAATATTTTTTCACATTTGTCAAACAATCGGGAGTGCTAGTTATTTTGCTGTACATAGAGAACTGTATTGCATTCATTTCTGCAATCACTGGAAGCTCCTGTCTGTTTCATCTCCTCATCTCAGGTTTGGGCATGGTGACTCCTGTGAATGATCTGCGAGGCTCAGACTCCATCTCTTACGACAAGGGCGAGAAGCTACTCCGATGCAAGCTGGCTGCTTTCTATCGCTTGGCTGACTTGTTTGGCTGGTCGGAGCTCATCTACAACCACCTGACAGTAAGATCCTTTACAATACAACGGACCACGGCAGCTGATTTTTCTTCAGCAAGTAGAATAAGGATAAAAGTCACAATAAACCTTTTAGATTGATGTCTGATCCACTGAAATAGAAGAATGTATTGTAAACTGAGTTTCTGTGGGCATGCCGGGTGGTTGAAATGAGCCATAAAGGACTTCATTTAGTATTTATAAAATGGCCAACTTAGCTCAATTGCTTCCCAGAATCCATCCAACGGTGAAATCTAATGTGAATGTTTTCTTCTCTTGTAGGTCAGGGTGAATTCAGACGAAGAGCGTTTCCTTATTGTCCCTTTTGGGCTCCTGTATAGTGAAGTCACTGCATCTAGCCTGGTAAGAATCTTTGCTGACTCCTAATAGAAGATCAACTCTTCATAATTTTCTCAGTGAATGAAACGGTTCCTCTTTTTTCCTTTACATTAGCTCACTTAAAAACCGTAACCTTTAAATCACTTTGACCAACACTTTGTCTGCCACCCGCCTCTCAGGTGAAGATAAACCTCCAAGGTGAGATAGTGGACCGGGGAAGCACCAACCTCGGAGTCAACCAGGCTGGCTTCACGCTCCACTCTGCTATCTATGCTGCACGGCCCGATGTCAAGTGTGTTATACATATACACACACCTGCGGGTGCTGCAGTAAGTGCTTTCAAATACACACAACTATATATCAAATACTTTCACAGAAGCAGGCACATCATTGTCTTCTGGTCTTTGGCCCTGTTTTTTTTGGTTGCAGGTGTCAGCCATGAAATGTGGCCTGTTGCCCATCTCACCTGAGGCTCTGTCTCTGGGCGAGGTGGCCTATCATGATTACCATGGTATATTGGTGGATGAGGAAGAGAGCACTCTAATACAGAGGAACTTGGGGCCGAACAGCAAGGTAACATTTGTGTGTGTGTGTGTGTGTGTGTGTGTGTGTGTGTGTGTGTGTGTGTGTGTGTGTGAGAATTTGCTGGTTAATGGTCAAATGTTGTAATGACATGATGACTACAAGTAAATATGAATTCATGGTTTCCACTAACAATACATTTTTAACCATAACTCAGGAATTCATAAAACAAACGGTTGACAATTTATAAGACCATTTATAAGCAAGGATGTAACTTGACGTTAATCTGAGTGGCGAAGACATACAACTCTGATGTAATTATGGTTTGTTAACTGTTCTTCTCATTTTTCTATTTTTCCTCTGTCCCAGGTGCTCATCCTGAGGAACCATGGTTTGGTTTCTGTTGGTGAAACAGTGGAGGAAGCTTTCTATTACATCCACAACTTGGTCACTGCCTGTGAGATTCAGGTAGGTCACATCATTTCTGCAGAGAGAACGCGGTTGTAAGTTAAATGACTTACAAGCAAGCAACCTTTCTTCCAATATGGAATTGAAGTTGAGATGATGGTCATTGCTAAACTTTAGTTCCTTCAATACAAACATAAAACAGCCAACATACCAAGCAGCCACAAATACATATGTATTTTTCATAACAAATTGCTTCTGTCTTCTGTGTCTCTGCATCTTCCTTTATGTTCACTGTCTTCATTATTGTCTGTGTGCATTATCTTGGATGTTTGTATGTCAACACATGTCCACATTTTCTTTTCCTTCTGTATTCTGGATCTGTGTGTACTCTCTCTGTCTGTACCACCCCACTAATTTTTTCCAGGTGCGAACACTGGCCAGCGCTGGAGGGCCAGATAATCTGGTAATGCTGGACCCAAAGAAATACAAGTCACGTCCAAGGGTCCCTGAGCCAGCTGGGGATGGGTCATCTACACACCCCAAGTGGCAAGTCGGGGAGCAGGAGTTTGAGGCTCTCATGAGAATGCTCGACAACTTGGTGCGTACAAAGAAAGGGGGGAAAACTTGTCCAGGAGACTGGGACTATAATATAACTTCATATGTTGGATGACTTAACATCTGTATTCCTGTTTACCAGGGGTGTGCCAAAAATTAATATAAGATTCATAGAAATAAATGTCCCAAAATCAATTAAAAAGAATAAATAAAACAAATCAGCAGGCTGTCTGCCTCCATTTTGTATGTGGGACGTCCTGACGTCACCACGGAGCCAGTTCTGGAACATACGCGTGCGTGGTAAGCACCAAAACAAGGAGGAAAAAAATGGAGGAAAGAGAGATTCCGCCTCCTCGTTTAGATTTGGACACATTTTGGTTTTTACCTAAAGCCCAATAAAATCTGTTTAATTTTTTCCCATATTTGTGGGGTTTTTTTTTTTGGGGTGGGGGGGTTCATTTTTGAGAATTTGGTTTTTAGCATTTAATGCAAATTTAACCCAGAGTCAGTGAAAACTTTAATGCTTGCACGCATTTAAGCAAAAACATAACAATAAAACATACAAGCACACGTTCCACAATTTTGGAAATATCAAATCCACCTAAACTTTTATTAACCTAGACATGTTCAGGTGCCCCCACCAGGAATTGAACCGTGCCAACTATGCTCAAGTCACCACATTCATTCATTCATTCATTCATTTATTTATTTATTCATCCTTTGTACACCTATAAATTGAAGCAAAAATTATGAAACAAAATGTTTTGAATCGAAAATGTACTGTTTACTGTGTTTACAAAGACAATAAGTACACAGATGAAATTGTTACTAATGGTTTCATCAGTAAGTACAAGATCCCTCTTTTTATTCTCCTTTTTCATTCATCGGTCTAAACCCCCTGTGTTCTTGTCTTCCAGGGCTACAGGACGGGCTATCCTTACCGCTGCCCGGCCCTGCGAGACAAAGGTAAAAAGTACAGTGATGTGGAGATCGCGTCCTCTGCCCATGGTGGTTACTCATACGGGGAGGACAGTGACTCAGGTGCTCGCTCCCCGCTGAAACACAGCTTCCAGCGCGGCCAGCGTGACAAGACCCGCTGGCTCAATGCTAGTGGCCGGCCCGATGAGCCCTACGAGGACGGGCCCGATGGCAGCAGCCCCAAGTTGAAGCCTAAGGTGTGGACGAACATAACACACGATCACGTCAAACCCTTGCTGCAGTCTCTCTCGTCCGGTGTCTGCGTGCCAAGCTGTATAACCAACTGCTTGGTCTGTGCCTACCTTATTGTTCATAGTATAGATTTTACAGCTACCTTGTTGGTGGAAATGGGTAGGTGGTCGGCATCCTGAGGTCCAGGAGACGAGGAGGAAAGGTTTATCTGAAAGTTGAAAGCTTTTTATTCTGATCACTATTTCCTGAAGCCTAAAAATAGGGGATCTTTACCTTTAACCTTTTGCACAGTGCAGTTTCAGATGTCCTATTAACCCAGCTTTCTAAGGCTTGGTTAATTACTTTCACCGTTAACTCTCTGCTCTTTTGTCCTTCTTGGGCTCCTCACGCTTCATGATGCCAGGCCAGCTGCCCACAGCATGCCCCACTGCATGTGTAGTAGTGAAATGCATTGTTGGTGTTGATGTTTTTCCCAGAGGAGCGAGCAGCAGGGGTGTGGCATGAGTCCTCAAGTGTGGGCAGGTGAACGTGGATAGACAATATGATGTTACTGCCAACCACATTGTTGCTCACGTTGTAATACATGCTCTTTAGTTTTTGTCTCTGCAAGTCAGCTAACTTTGTTGCTCAAAGTGAGTCGGGTGGATCAAGAAAAAGTAAGTTGAGTGAGATTTGAGGGAATAGCACATCTAGCTAGACCTGAAAAGTAATGGTAGATACATTATAGACCTTTTGATAACCATGAAACAATTACTAAGATCATTACAACAAAGTAGAAGCCTTCTTAGCTTAAGAGTTATGCAGCCTGCCTTTCTAACTTTAATTTATTTTTTTATCAAACACCTGCAACTGCTCTCAGTTGTGTTTCTGTTCCCTCTATTTTTTTTGGCTTCTTTGGTTTCATTTTCAGTTTGTCTGAAAATGTTTTTTCAATACCTCAAGGCCTGCATGAGTGCATTTTGTATAAAAGAAAAAGGAAAAGAAAAGAAACCAAAGCCATGAAATTTGACCTGACCTTTGAATCAATTATCTCCTGTTGGGAAAGTAGGAAATGTTGTGTTGTGAGACTCAATCTCAGTGAGTATAACGTGTTTACATGTTCATCTCATACTCAACCAACCCAACCCAGCTGCTTCCATCCAGAAACCCTTCCTCATCTAGCCCCTGGTCTGGCAGCTTACCAGCCAGGCTTCGAGTGAACGTGGGAATGAAGCCATGAGCTCACGCTTACCACAGCAAATGACATGCTTAGTTTGTGAAGATGAAGTATTTTGCATGGAAGCTGAAGATTTGATTTGTGTATTCACACTGCTGCTCATTGAATTTGGCGTCAGAAAATGGTGCAGACTTTTGTTTCTTCCCTCAATCATGCTGAGCATTACCAGGTTTATGAACAGTAGATGGGATATTCATTCACATTGAGAATAACATATTTAACAAGACAACAGAAAGGTTTCATCCTCAGCAGGACCAATAAACTCTTGTCTTATATTGTAGCTTTTTCTTGGGGGGGGGGGTCCCAGTGTGGACGATTGTCTTCGGGTGTGTTTCTCTCTTATCTCTGTCGTCCTTGTTGTTGTGTATCAGCCTGGGAAAATGACTTTGGTGATGCCAGCTCACCCCTCACTGCCACCCTCGCTTCGTAAGCCAGCCTCATCGTCTCAATCACCCACCCAGCCACTCCCCCCTCACCTCTCACCAGCACCCACCCCTCACCTCCCCCCTCCCTTACCTATTCACTTAGTTCACCTAGTTTTTGTTTCTTTCCATTCTGTGATGTTTTCAGTTGACCTCTTGTGTGCTCTCTTTGTTTACTTTTAATTCTAACAGTATATCAATGATGATGACAAATATTGTCACGCACATGATTCTTCTTGACAGGGCATTGCCGGTGCAGGTCATCTCAAAAGTAGAGATATTGTGGAGCAGTTTCATTTAGATCATTACATATTTTCAGCTGAAATCTTTTGGAGAGCACCAGCCTCCTTAATTTTAGGAAATGCTGTGGTGGTTGTTGCTAGAGGCCTGTTGTTTTTGTTGGTCATACAAGGCTTTCTTCTAAGCTGCCAATAAAATCATGAACCCTGATCAGTACTTTTATAAAACACAGCACACAAGAAATTTGCTAAGACATTATTCAATTACAGAACACAGCTATAAATTTACCAGATATTAATTGGAGAGCAATAAAATATTTCTGATTTCTGCATTTTGTCTGAAATGTACAGCACCCCAAATTTATTTCACCAAGAGCATCATCGCCGGAGTCTCCAAGGGCTTAATTTTTATATTTCAGCTTTTTGAGTCTGAGTTTACTGTGAAAACACACAGACACAAAAATGTACTCCTAATGTACCCTGACAGTCCTAATGATAAAGATAATTGAGGATCTGTTGCATTCATTCTAGGCTCTAAGATAATTTTGTCATTAGTGCAGGTTAACTTTATTTATGAGTGACACATATTTTCCTAAATGTGCCTCATCATCATTGGTTCACTTTTTATATTTAAACCTTTTTATATTCATCCATTTCAGTTCAGCATGACTCCTGTATTGTGAAGCCTGCATAGTATTTTGTCTGGATCTATTTGTGTGCCTGGGTTCTTATGTGAGTCGATTAATCTGGTTTTAGTAGTTTTTTTTTAACATGGCGTCTGGTGTTTACAGTGGACAAAGGAAGACGGCCTCCGCCAGGCTGCTGTAGCCAATCAGTTCATCCCATTGAACACCAACCCAAAGGAAGTCCTGGAAATGAGAAATAAGGTATTGCAGTTTTTCATTTATATTTGTATTTATCCAGTTTCTTGGTTGGTTTTGTTATTATTGGTACTCTGCACATCAAATCATTTTAATTACATAATTATTTTGAATTAACTTCAGATCCGGGAGCAGAACCTGCAGGACATAAAAACAGCAGGGCCCCAATCTCAGGTTCTTTGTGCCAGCACTGTGGTGGAACGCACCTTTACCCAGGTCAGTCTGTGAAGTCAGCACATCCCTGCTAAAGCTTTCCTGACCTGGAGACGAATATGTATCTCAAGCTGATGAAATATATTAGTTTGTGTAGTTTGGTCTCCCCTATTGAGCTAAAAAAAAAAAAAAAAAAAAATCTGTTAGTATTCTGTCCAGGTCTGGACTCGCCCCTGAAACCAAAACGCAGTGTGAATATGGTGTGTGAAGTTGTCCCTGACACTGAGCAGTGATGACAGGACAGAAATCAGACACAATGTAAAATATAATCTGATCTCAGTCTCAGATTGAGCAACTTCACCACTAACAATGGAGAGCAAGCACATGTTCTCCATCACTTTATAACCGTGACATTATTCTTTAACCACAGAGAATGTCAATCTGGCAGGTGAGTAGTATGTGGGAGAGGTAAACTCACTCTCCTCTCCAGACCTGCCAGCTCAGGTTGTCTCCATCACCATACATTTTTTTCCTTCATTTTCTTATGTTTTTTTTAATCAGTCAATCTTTTATGTTCAGAGTTGAGGCTGTTACCTGTCTCAACATTAGACGACTGGTCATGTTGGCTAAAGTGTTTGAGTTCTTTGCATGGTTTACATTTCCTTTGTAGAGGTGCTCCGTTTTTAAATGTCATGTGGAGCAGAACAAAGGTTAATTAAAATGGAGCTGTTGATCATTTTTAAGGGGTAGAGCCGGTAATCTAGTTTTAGGAATACCCAAAACTATGCGAGCATGCTTGCTATACAACCAAAAGAATCCTTGCTTAGCTGCTGTTTTGCTAAAAATCAAATTATAGAAACTACATACTGTACAGCCCCCTCCTCCTTTTGGGAATAGCTTGTCTCTACAGCGCATGCCTCTGGCCTTTTGCTCCATCACTGCTATGCTTACCACAGTTCCCCATCTCCTTCCAGTATTCACCTCTCTGCATGCATATCCAGTGCGTTAGTATGTATTGTATGTGTGTGTGTGTGTGTGTGTGTATATGCAGAGGTGGAAAGTAACCAACCAGCCAATCACTGACTCTCACACAGAAGGTTAGAAAAGTACTTTAGAGAAGACAAGTCAAAGGATACAGTTGTGCTGCTCATTCCCTGAGCCTCACTTCTTAATATTCTGAGAATGAGTCGCTTTGGACTTGACATTTTGGAAATGTATCAGTATGCACTTGTACTGATAAAGATGGGGTTGTTAAATATCTGTTGCCCAAAGTAGCTACTTGTACAACACTTTTCAACACCCCTTCTTTTGAGTAACACTTGTGTAATAGTATTTCTCATTGAATGACATTTTCAGGGGTATTTTCCACCTTTGTGTTCGTGTGAGAGGCGATGTTTGCCTGATGTGTTTGTGAAAGTCTGCACACATTTGCACCTGCCTGACAGACTGCATATCTGCTAATTTGAATGTGCTGGTGTTTTTAAGAGCTGGGTTGTTCCCCTCCCCCACCTCACTGGGTTTACTATTGCAGGACGCCCCTCTGTCTGACTGTACAGACACTATTGATGGCCTTGATGTGTCCGAGGGGTCCTATAGTCCTGCTAAATCAATTAGAAAGGTACTTACTGCTCCAGTCACAATACTATTCACCTGTACTTCATACCATCCTGCAGTCATTCCTCTGAGCCTGCACATAGGCGCCAGATATTTTGGCCTGCACAGATGATAGTACCAATAGGATGAGGCAGTTTTCTCTCGTGTGTATGGTCATGCGACACCATATTTTCTACATGTTTAATCTGTGTTTGTGCCAGATATGAGATTTTTTTTTTTTTTTTTTTTTTTTTACACGATGGTTTCAAAATCTGTGGAGGTGGAGAGACACTAGATCCATTGGAGGGGGTGTTTACAGCATCTATTGCATACAGTTAAAAGTAAAAATACATTGAAGTGAAGTGAACTAATAAATAGTAATGTGCTTTTAAAGTAATAGTTCACTGTATTAATGTTTTTATTTGCTTCACTTTGACTATTTGGTCTATGCTTGGTAATGAATGTACAGTTGGCTTCATATGTGTCAGTTCTTGGCTTTAATGGAGTTCCCTTATTTTAAAGAAGGGAAGGGAAAACGCCTTTTATATCCTATTATAAGTCAATTTTTATTCTATGTTAAAAGGTTTGCTTTTTGGGTTCGGGTTTTGAAATGGCCTGTTGGTTCTAGCTGGTTCTCTGTAGACCTGTTCATTCATCTACAGCTTGTACTTCTGCTTTTGCTGCATAGTAGATATATCTTTCAAGTTTTTAAGATATGAGATTTACGGCAAGCATTTCACACTTCGGCTAGTTGTCACTATATGAATCCTTCCATATGCTTACTAGAATAACTTATGTCCATTTTGCAGCACTCTCATCTTCCTCCACCTTTGCTCTGTCTGTCCTGAAGGGGGAGCTAGTGACTGCGTCCAAGGCCATCATTGAGAAGGAGTACCAGCCCAAGGTTATTGTCAGCAAGCAGGGTCCCAACCCCTTTACCAAACTCACTGACCAGGAGCTGGAGGCGTATCGCAAGGAGGTGGAGCAGAAACAGAAAGGTCCTGAAGGTAAAGATGAAGAAAGTCGTGGAGCAAACAAAAATATGCGTTCAAAACTCTCTTTGCAATGGCATTGCTCTGAAAGTTTTGAATGGTATTAGGTTTTGATTTTTTTTTTTTTTTCTTTCAAGAAATTTAAAATAAAATAAATAATAAAAAATAATAAAATAAAATAATATCCTGTCAAAGGGGCAAATTATATGGTATAGGTAAGAGTTAAAAAATTATAGGATGAAAAACCAACTTGCAATGAAGTGTTAAACAGAAGACATTCCTTGCTACAATATTTGAAAACAAAAAAAAAAACTTCATATTAGCCAAACTGTGATGTTATCTCTCCACACAAACACATACACGACTTCACAGTGCAGAGGCGAGGCACTAGTAGTGAGGGATCAGCCTCCACCATATCCTGCCCTGAGTCTGAAGTGCTACTGAGCGGTCAAGCCTCTGTCTCCAGACCTCTGCAGTCTACAAGTGGCTCGCCCATCTTAGAGAAAGTCCTGCCTCCAGCGGCCACACCAGCCTCCGAGCAGGTCTCCTCTTCTCTTGGCCCAACTCGGGCAGGCACTGACTCTGCAGGGACTATCGCAGATGATGTTTTTTCGACTGTGGACGAGGTTTTTTCAGCTCCAGATTCCCCACAGAAGGAGTTTCACTGTGCCGTTCTGCGGGCCCTCAACGAGTCATCAGCCGTAGAGGCTGCTAAGGCAGATCAGGCTTCAGGTACACCAGGTGAAGCAACGGTCATACCTAAACTATGGCCGCCCGCTTCCCTCCTCCCCTGCTCAGCCCTGGTCCGCCTCACTTCATACCGCTGCACTGGGAGTCTGGGGATCCCTGCCTGCTGTGTCTTCCTCTTTTTTCTGGGGGTGTGGAGTTTGCTGCCTTTTTTTTTTTTTTTTTTTAACCATTGGCAAGCACTCTCCCTACCCACAGTTCAATTTCTGAAGCCTTTGCTTGATTATTTTGCCCCCCGACCCCTCTCTGATGTCTTGTCCAAAGGCATCAGATAAATTTCTGCAGATTGATTGGACGAGGAGCTGAGGAGGAAGAGCTCCTTTTGAGATTCAAAGCCATCCCCTCTCTTTCAGGATGCTCACTCCTCAACTCTTTAAGAAAAGAATTAACAAACAAACGCTTGTGCAGTGGAGTGTTGTGCTAACCTTTGAGGAAGCTGTATCTGAGGTCAGTCATCCAATCAGGCTGTCCCATATGAGGACATGAATAACAGCGTGCCCCTTCTCCTCTTGCTAACCTGTCCTGAAAATATCTTCTTTTTTTTTTCTTTTTTTTGCCCAGTCATGCCCACTCTCCCTCTCATACATCTGATCTCCATTCAAACTATTGATAGCGTTGGTTTATTAGTCTCTTTGGGATACTTTATCTAAGGTTGACTTTTACTGGGATTTCTCAGAAAGGGTTTGCAGTGTTCTCCTGATTAAAGCTTCCTCCCTGGTTTGATTCTTGTGCTGTTCTCCTTTTTCTTTGTGTTGCAAAATTCTGCAGGGTTTCTGTGAGACTAAATTAAAATGAATATAAAAAGAGATTTTTAGCCTTGCAAAATATTTCAAATCATTTAAATCAGTTTGCCTTTTGATTTTATAATCCATATTGATTCTTAGTGATTAATTCAATTGCTGGTTTTCTTACAGACTCAGACCAACTAGTAGAACCTGAGGAGGAGTCCAAAGAGCAGAAACCCACCTCAACACCACCCAGCACCCCAGTCAGAGTAGAGGAAGGTAGGTTAGCCTGAAGTGTTTGACTTATTGACTCAGCCTACAGCATGGGTTCCCTCAGTCTTCTGGCTGGGTGGATTGAGTCTGCAGTGGGAATGCTATGTCTATACATCTGCCTGTCTGTCTCGGGGTCTGTTGGTGTGGTCTTTTAATAATACTACTACAGATGCTGTACTGTGTGTTCTGTAATAACAGGCCAAGAGGTTTTTAGTATTTCATCAGGTTCACGACATAAGAGAGTGATAAATCCAGGGTCTGAAAATTTTAACAAGACCAGGAAACATTTTGATAATCAGTGGCATATGGAAGATATGTTTTAAGAACTTTGAAGGACCCCAATGCAGACCATTCAGTCTATTTTTGTTCTTTGAGTTTTATTTTCTCCCTCTTGGCCTTTATTACCGTTGGATTACACCTGTGGCATAAGTATCATCCACGATGATACTAGACCTGGCCCTAAAGATGCCTTTATGCTTATACAAACAGTAATTGGCTTTATTGCACATCAGGGTTTTCTATACGAGTTACAATCTGTAGAAAGTTAAGTGACTGTCAGCATGAGGGAAGAAGGGGAGGCAGTTTTGATCGAAGGTGTAATCTAATATCTCAAATGGTGTGATATAACATGTCTCTATGTACAGTATCTCCTTGACCCCTCCACTTCCATTCTCCATCATTTGGGGTGTACTAAGAATGGCTACCAACCATTCTTTTATTTATTTATTTTCAAATTTCTTCTGGTGGTTTTTTTTCTCCTCTCTCTCTTCCACGTTTTTATTTCCTTTTTTTTATTTTAACACAGTGCCTGTGGTTTGATCTGCATAGACATTTGTTTCTACTTGTGCTTTTTCTTCTTTGTGGCTGCGATTACAATCAGGAGATGGAAATACAAAAGAGTACCTGTTGCCATAGTAAGTACGTACGGTTCCACCTCCTCACCATCCCCCTGATTACCCATCACCCTCCACGACTGTGTTTGGTCATTGACCCTTTTTCTTTCTTCTGCATGGCTTCTGTAGCAAAGCTGCTCTGTGGTCTGAACTAACCCGCCTGCCAGGGTTTGAGACTGTCCAGTCGGTCTTAACTCGACTCTGTGAACTCTCCTAAATCTGTCTCTTTGTTGATGGGGGTTATTTCAGGGCTCCTCCATTTTTTTTCATCTTATCCATTTGCCACCAATCATCATAATTTCTTTTTAATCATTTTTAAAATGATGATGGCATTATAGGAAATTTTTACACTGTTATTTGGTTGTAATGTTAGTGACCTGGTTGAAACAAAAATGGAGGATGTTTCTGAAGTAAACCTCACAACCTACCAAACCTTCTGTGATAGATAACACTCTTCTTCCTGCCTACGATTCACAACCAAACTAACCGACGTCTCTGGCACATGTGCACATTCTATCAATGCTCTACAACTTTGTATATTTTTCTCTCATGGAGAAATCTAAATAATGTTTTTGAAAATGTCTTGTTTGTCTTCCAGACGAGTCCTTTACCAGGTACATCAGTGCTTTAATATGGGTGTTGCTTTTGATTGGCTTTGCTGAGACATGCTGTCGATTTAGCTTCAAAGATGGTTGAAGCCTAAAGCTTGGCTGTGTGGTGTTCAGTCTCCATGTTATCGGATTGTCTTTGTTTTTTGGGCTCATCTCTGTTCTGACAGGCATGAGAGATGTCACAATTAAGGCTTTTCTTGGGTCTTGACAAAAGGGTTTCTTTTCTTTCCCACGCTAGTCTTTGCAGCATGTGAGTGACATTAGAAATGAACACAGCTGTAGTTGTTTTGTGCTTTACTGCACAGTTTGAGCCTGTACCAGTGGTGTGAATGCAAAGTGGGCCATTGAGGATGGATGAGGAGGTAGATTGATACTAGAAAAGCCTAACTAGAAACCAGAGCTTGTACTAAAAAAAAAACAAAACAACTTTGTTTTTACTAGTCTGACTGTAATCAAATATAAAAAAGCAATATTGGTTAATTAAGTGAATTTTTGCTTTTTATATTTTGGTTTTAAAAAGACGAGCAGTCCAAACTAACTCCATTTTGCTGCTTGAGAATCGCTTCAAATTTGAATATATTTATAGTTTTCCAGCCGCTGACTTCTTATGTAACCTCACTGTGTGGTTGTGGCACTAAAATCTCTGAAAACACTGCAACCATCTTTTCGACTTTCACTTTTTTTTGTTTGTACACAGGGTGCAAATGAACAAGGGAACTGCACTCGTTAAGATTTCCCTGTTTAAATGAAGGTAAAACAAAAATGCTGTGCCCCAGCTTTGGTCTGTCAGAGTAGGGAGAGTAAGATCAATCACAATTTTAGAAAAAGGGGTAATAATGACTAATAAGAGCAATGTCTTGGATTTTTTTATTTTTTTTATTTTATTATTATTATTTTGGTAATTCCTTCAGTATGAAGCAAGAGGAAAAGGCAATGAGTCGTAAAGAGAAAGTTCGCAGTTTCTTTATGTAATGTCAAAATTTTAAAAAGCATCTTGGTTTATCAGAGGCAAAGTGCATGTTAGGGTGTTAGGCCTGTTACTCAAGTAGAGTCTGTTTTGTGAAGTGTTCTCTGCTTGGTTCTCTTTAGGAGGAACATTGTGTGTGGAGATGATCACGTCGAATTTTGTCCTTTGAACAGTAGAGTATGTTATAGAGTATATTATTAAATTTTTGCGTTTCTTAAAGTCAAGAACTGAGGTATGGAACAGAGTCATGTACCTGAGTCTCAGTAGTATAAACTAAAGAATCCCATTTCCATGAATAAGTCAAAGCTTTAGGTTGAAAATCATGTGGATTGGTCTGGCTTACCCAGTCGTTAAGTTGTAGTTTCCTTACTAATGTGTATGATCAGCAGCGCAGATCCATCATTTTGTCCTCCAAGATCAATAACTCTCACCATCTCCTCCCACCAGAATCTTTGCCTGAACAAACCTATAAGGATGAGAGCGACGCAGCCACCCTGAGACAGACCCTTCCAGATTTAACACCCGACGACCCCTCAGATGCCCCAGCACTTCCTACGGAAGACTCCGCCTCTGTCCCTGCCAGCACAGACGCAGCTGAGGGGGAGGAGCCTGTTGATGCTGGTGACCTGGAGGGCGACGAATCTCCGAGCAAGTCACCCTCTAAAAAGAAAAAGAAGTTCCGCACTCCTTCCTTTCTAAAGAAAAACAAAAAAAAGACAGAGTCCTAGATTGGAGAATGTTGGATCGGTCCTCAAGGCTGCCCTCTGCCTCTTTTCCGTTTTTGCTATTTGTCTGCTGTCATTGCACCCTTCGAGCAAGCCACAGTTTCACACAGCTACGCTTTTTGTTTGTTTTTGATATCATTTGTCGCTGGCTTATTAACCTATTTTTCCTCGTTAGTGTGTGCCAATTTTGTATACAGTGTAAAAATGATTGCATAAAGGTTTTTAATTATTAGAGGCTTTTAGTTATGAGCGAGTGATGCATTCAGTCCTGTCCACTCCATCTGGCCTTTTGTGCATGTCTATTACTAGGCCCACATGCTTGATGTGAGGTTTTAGGGTTTAACATACTCATAAAAAAAAAAAAAAAAAGATTATTACTAAACTGTTGTAACCACTAGAATGTATTGGGATTGTATCAAATTGTCAAAGTGTCTTTTAAAATGCAGCGAATGCAGAAGGAGAAGCTTGTACCGTCTCATGTAAGCAGTGGTAAATTCTGACAGTAACAACTACAAATTGCATATTGCTAATTTTACCTCTGAAGCTGTGCGCCCCTGTAATTATGTGGTAGGAGGCCAGTGCAGTTGGGATATTTTCTGTGTCATTTAGCTATGAAAATGCATTCATACACATCAATATCTCCATAATCCAAGATTTTGATTAAATCATTAGTATCGAAGCCCCATCATAGCCGTGTTTTTGAAATTTGATTTAATCGCCCTCACACCACTTCATTAAAAAGACTCGCCTGCAGTGCTGCATATTGGCTGATCGGGTGAGTCATCCCTGAAAGTGGAAGCTAGGCTTGTGCTTGCTGATCAATCCCAGGGGTTGATAATGTCTTTGCTACTGGCTGCAAGTAGTCAATATGAAGGAATGTGTAAACAAACAAACAAAATGTCAGCATTCATTTATTGGGATTATTTGTTCTTGGCTTTATTTTGCATTTGCCCTTTGATCGTGCTCTGTAGCTGTGAAAGATGGACAGAAGGACATGCTATGCTATGGCTTGTGTGAGATTACATATTATCAATTCTTTTGTTTAGTTTTTTTTTTGTGTGTTTTTTAACTGTTCTGCTTTTTCTCACAAAGAAGATTGAGCCATGATGACTTGTTGTGAGAGAGCACTGTGAAACTCCACTCTTATAAACCACTTATGGGAACTCGCACCACATGTTGCTTGTAGGTAGTTACGGTCTGTCATAGAACTAGATACAGTCGTCATGGAACATGTAAACGATAATATACCTGCTGCAAAGCTGCACGATCACTCATATTACACAACCTTCAGCCTGGATTTTCTCTGAGCAAACGCCTAGGGTTCTTCAGTTTCAGAAAAAACACAATACACACTGAAGAAGCAATTACATTTTTGTTATGTTATTGATTTGTATTCATTACAGAGCTGTGCTTCAGGTTGCAGGGCATTAATACCAAGGCCATCTTCACGTATTGCTTCCTAATTTGTGTTTACTCATCCTGTTTCAGTTCATCATCGTCTGTCTAACAAGCGTTGGACCAAAAGGAAACACTGACAGGAAGCTTCACCTAATCTGAAATGCTTAAAAACCTTAGGCTTTGTCTACTGCAGGTGATTTACCTACAGAGCTACATATAAGAAAAGAATGTCTAAGTCTTGAAGGACTGCATGTGTAAAGCTTAAAGTGTGTCCTTTAAATGGCTGTAACTACCCACTTTATTTTATTTCTTTTATTTTAGCTTTAGTGTGTTAATGATAATACTAAGGTCCGTGTATTCGCACATTTTATTTCAACCTAACGTACATTTATATCTTTTTTTTTTTTTTTTTATCCCACTGCAACATTGATTTGTTATTTGTCTGAGCTACTTCTATTTTAAATGTCTCATTATACCATTGACAGACTTAATACTTCCACCTCTCTTTTCTCATGGTTCTGCCTATTTTACAACCATGAATTAAAAAAAAAAAAAACACTACCTTGAAAACCAGTACTGTGTGATTGTATTATTTTTGGAGCTGTATGGTTGTATAAATATGTATTCAGTGTTGGAGAAGCTGCAGGGAAAGCTTTGCGAGCCACAAGTTACTTCACATTGATGCCCCGTGGGCCAAATAAGGCCCAACCAGCACAAAGAGCAATTGTTGGATTACAAAAAAAAGAAATAAATAAATTTCAAACCCAGAGGAAAAGAAGCCCATGAAATTATATTTTGCCACATTAAATATAGTAAACCACAACAGTGGCTTTCACCTCTGCTTTTTTTTGGTAGAGCTCTTTTTCAAACTTTGACCAGCTTGATGTCCCACTTGGGCACACTGCAACAAAGATGGAGCCTGCTCCCAGTAAATCCAGATATTCTTACACACACAACCCTTCTGAAATGCTCCAAAAACATTTTCTTAATTTTGCAGAAATTTAACCCCAATAGAATGTTTGAACAGCTTCTGAACAACATTGTGTGTACAAGCGATTTGGACCCTACAATCAGTTATGTTAAATGTGCATGTGTTTATGATGAAAAAGATCCTTTAACAAGTCAGTTGTAATAAGTGTGTTTTTAAATTCAATCTGATATGTTTCAGTTTTTACTGCAAAAGCAATAAACACAAAAAGCCCTGTTAGCACATCATTTATTTTTCATTTCCATCCCTGCGTAATCAGTCTTTAATGGCAGTTTGTTCAAAGCAGGGTTGAGGTTTGCTATGAGAATACAAAACATTGTTAATTCAGATAATTTTTTGTATCTTACAGAGCAACAAAAACACAAGTGTTTAGGAATAGCTCAAGGAAATATGGCCTCCAGAGCAAAATAGTTGAATACTGAGGGAGGATTAAACTTTAGGTGGCAGCAATGTGACATGTTTGAAGAAAGGTGCTGTAAAATCCTGCAAACACAGAAGTAGACGGAGGAAAAGCGACAGGGGGCGCTGTAGGGATGATCTCACCGGAAGTAGCTGCTTTCTTCTCGTCTGATTTGAACTTTGACCTCAGTGTGTGCACGCTGGAAATGGAAACTCGGTGAAAACAACGTGGATAGAAAAAGATCCAAGCATTATTTGTTAAATTCATCGCTGGCAGAACTTCGGTACTTTATGTTTACTGCCGCCCGGATTTAATAAGAGCGCTCCTGAACTCGACTGAAAGGCGAACAGCAGAGGTTTGATACTGTGTTTAGAAAATGTCTCTTCACAATTAAGGATGAAAACCTCAAATCAGCTCTTCAGGATTAATGAATACATTTTGTTTTTAAAGTTCATACTTTTGTCTTTGAGCCGACAGCAGACCCAGACATCTGTGGTGACCGATAAAAAGCTACCTCAGCTAATGTTAGCTAGGAGGGATGCTATTTGTTATTTAACCTGATTCAGCAGCTCTATTAAAAACACGTGATCTGATTCTTTTCAGCCACTCAGACGTCAATAACTCACAAAAAACAAAAGAGCAGATAAAGCCAACATTAAAAAGTAAAATTCTATTATTATTTAGAAAGTATTAGAAAAGCAAACTCAGTAAAACAAATTGAGTGCATACTGTTGATGGAGCCATAACTACACTATAGTATGTGATGGGTACACACTCATAGTAATGTATAATTATAGCCTGTTAATTAGAGAAAGTGATTGTAATAAATTGTCATTGTGAATTGCATGATAATACAGTAATTTCTGATCAGTGTTGTGATCTCATTAGTCTTCTTCTGTACCACAGATGGGGAAGGCACCAAAGAAGAGGAGTCTTGCCGATAAGGTTCGCAAGACCAAGACCTCCACGGAGATCAAGAACAATCCCTTCGAGGTGAAAATTAACAGGAAGAAATTTGATATCCTGGGGAGAAAATCCAAGCATGATGTTGGCCTGCCTGGTGTGTCTCGATCCAAAGCTGATAATAAGGTAAAAGAAAAAAGATTACTTTGCAGCTTCACAACACAGCCATTCGCTCACAACAGAACACTTCACATTTCAGATAGCTGCTTTTACTCAGATGTTACATGCAGAAATACATACAATGTGTATTTCAAGGGTGAGGGTTAGTCCCTTAAAACTTCCAGAAGTATCTGAATTTACCCCCTCGTTTTAATTTAACTTTATATGCATATTAACAACTTCATGTTAATTTATAAGATCATTTAAAAGACGTGAATATTTGACAGTGAAATTTTGTTCGTGTTTACAGTATGTTATATCTCTGTGTGAGAGTATGATTGTTTGAATAGGAATAACAGGCATGGTGGTTCTTTTTTTTTTTATCTGTAGAGAAAAGAGACCCTTCTGAAGGAATACAAACACAAGAACAAGGCCAATAAATTCATTGACAGACGATTTGGAGAGTATGACACCAAGATGGCACCAGAAGACAAAATTCTGAAGAGGTTTGCAATGGAGAGACAGGTCAGTGATATTTTGACATGTTCACTTTGTACAATTTCAGAAGGCTACGGCTCCAAAGTGAATTCAAAGCAAACGCAGAAACGACTAAGACTATGCAAAGATTTTGTGCACCTCTTCTTCATGGCTAAGACAACAGCTACTGGTAAAAAAGACATAAAGTTGTGTGCCTTGCTGCGTGACTAACGTCTCCGATTTAATCCTGGGCCTGTACTAACTTTGCATTTATTTCAGCGGGCCCATGATAAGAAGGATGTGTACAATCTGAACGAGGAGGAAGAGCTGACACATTATGGCCAGTCACTGGCTGAAATTGAGAAATTCAATGACATAGTAAATAGCGATGATGAATCAGATGAGAAAGGACTTTTGTCAGGTGCGTATTATTCAAGCCTGAATGCCAAATTGACTTTTCATTAAGTAAATGAAAGTTAAATCAAAATGTTTGTGTAATGCTTGTTCTTTTTTTTTATACTGATGACTTTGTACTGAAGTAATTCCAGGCCAAAGGGAAAACAGAAATGGAATTTATGAATATATAATAGTTTGTATAATTAAAACACAGTTTCATGAGAATGAAGGCTTTCTGTTTTTTATGAATCCCAGTCTAGAGCTGTATTTGCTAAGTCATATTGTTGAGGCCGGAGCTGCATAAAAAATTTGAAAAACTTTGTCGTTGTCACTTAGCTGAGCTGACTGCATCCCACTTCGGAGGCGGAGGGGGGGGGCTCCTCAGAAAGAAAACATCAGGGGAGCGGCAGGAGGAGGATGGAAACCAGAGGGCCAAATCCAGACAGGAACTCATTGAAGAGCTCATCCAGAAGTCCAAGCAGGAGAAGGTGAGCTGGCAATGCTCCCTCACAAAGGAGACTTTTTATCTTCTGGCTTAAGTTCACATTGACCTTTTCATTGAGGGTAATTAGTTGGTATGTGTTAGTAAGTAAACTGAACTATTCATCTTGCTGAAATCTCATTTTAATCACTAAGCCTGATGACTGTTTCCTGGATAATACTTATGGTGGTGGGAGTTTGTCATGGTCCAGATGATTAATACCTGGGTTCTTCATTAGCGGGAACGGCAGGTGCAGAGAGAAGAGGCGCAGGAGCTGACTGAGAAGCTGGATCAGGAGTGGAAGGGCATCCAAGCACTCATGGTGAAAAAGAGCCCAAAAGTTGAACATTCAGACAAACAGGAGGAGAAGCCCAAGGTAGAGATAAACTAGTCCACCAGCTGAATGTTTCTTTTTATCGATCCGAGAGCTTGGTATTTATTTGTTCTTATTTTGCTTTCTCTCTCTCTCTCTGGGGATCCAGCTGGATGAGTACGACATCATGGTCAGAGAGCTCGGTTTTGAGATGAAGGCTCAGCCCTCAGAGAGGATGAAAACCCTGGAGGAGCTCGCCAAGGAAGAGAGGGAGAAGCTGCAGAAGCTCGAGGTATGTTCGCAATGGAAGTTTACCCCTGAAAATATTTCTGCCATAAAAATAAAATTTCACTATGTTTTAATGCTGTGTGTCATCATTCATTTCTTTTGCTCTGTACTCTGTCCAGGCTGACCGACTGAGGAGGATGATGGGAGATGAAGTTGGGGACAATGCACAGAGTCAGATCCACATCTCTGCTGATGACCTCAATGATGGCTTCATCTTGGATAAAGAAGACAAGAAGACACTGTCATATCAGGTATGAGACAACATAGTGTGCATTTTTACTCAATATTTGAGATATTTTCCTTCCATGCAGAAAAAATGTAATTCATTTATCTTTTATGTCAAGGATGGAAAATGGAACATTGAGGAGGAGTCTGAAGATGTAGATGAAGAGGAGGAGAGTGGTGAGGATGATGAATCAGAAGCAGAGGAGCAAGATGAAGATGATGGAGAAGAAGAGGATGAAGTGGAGGGAGAGGGCGGGCAGGAAGAGGATGAAGAAGAAGAAGAAGGAGAGGAAGAGGACGAAGAGGAAGAAGATGGCCACTCTGACCTGGAATCTGAGCAGGAAAGCGAGGATGGGGAAAGCAAACAGGAGAATGAAGACACAAGTGTAAAATCAAAGAAGAGTCTGAGCAAAGAGGAGGTGAAGGCTCAGCAGGAGGCAGCGAAAGCAGAGCTCCCATACACATTTACTGGTAAATCCAGTAAATCCAGTTTAAGTTTTTTTTATCTTGAATGAAGCTGAGGTTTATTTATTTATTTATTATTTTTTTAAATCCACATCAGCCTCCCTACACATCATTATAATCTACTATTTCCTGTGTTTTTCCAGCTCCAGAGACCTACAGCGACCTGAAAGCTTTGCTCTGTGGCCACAACCCTGACAATCAGCGACTCATCGTGGCAAGAACTCAGAAGTGCAATCACCCTAGTTTGGCTGTTGGCAATAAGCTCAAACTGCAGGTACAATGAGGGAAAGGGTTTATTTTAATGAAGAGGTGTGGCAGTTTTCAAATCAGTTTCAGTGGTGTGACCTTAGAATTTCATCTGTTTGTTACAGAAACTCTTTGGCTTTCTGTTGGAGTACATTGGAGAGCTGGCAAACAGAACTCCCCCTGAACTCATCACCATAGATAAACTCATACCGTGAGTTTGCAAAGTTTCTTTCATGTGTAAAAATATAGATATTTAGTAACTGAAGCCAGGTGTTGCTTCAGTTCTCATTGATGTTGTCTTAATTTATCTCTAGAGAGTTGTATGCGCTCTGTCAGATGTTCCCTGAAGCAGCCTGTAAGGCGATGCAGACCATCCTCGGAGATGCTGGTCACAGCATGGAGGAGGTGCTTGAGGTCAAAGGACGTGCTGCTTTCCCAACTTTGGACATGGTATGGATTATTCGCTGTGAATAGAAAAAAGTTGTAATAATACACATATTCACACACTAATCCCTTTTAATACTTTTTGTGTGTTTGAAGCTCATCTACCTGAAGGTGACAGCCCTGCTGTTTCCTACCTCAGATTTCAGACACCCAGTTACAACTCCAGCACTGCTTTATATGAGCCAGGGTCTTACCAAGGTACATCCTATTTACTGTACATACTGTACATTGTGTCTGTTGTCAAAGCTGTTTTTTGTTTTGTTTGGATGTTCTAGCATCCCCCCTCTTTCTTTGTGTGTGTGTGTGTGTGTGTGTGTCTGTATTGCTTCATTATTGGCCTTTTTTAAATGTCACTTTTTTCAATATTTAAAATTTACACACAAATTGCATTCGTCATTATTCCTTTTGTGCTTCTTAATATAACCTTCAGACATTTAAGTACTCAATACTAGTACTCATATACTCAATATCATTATTTTCTGTTTACAAAAGCAGTGTGAAGATAATGGTAAATCTTTTTGGCTATGATTTGTTCATCAGTGTCCAGTGAGATCGCTACAGGATGTAACTTCAGGTTTAGTGCTGTGCTGTCTGGCCTTGGAGTATGTCTCGTTTTCAAAACGCTTCCTCCCTGAGCTCATCAACTTCCTGACCGGAACGTTACATCTGGCCGTGAAGGACAAGACCTCTCTAGGTAGCAACACATTCACATGTCACAGCACAATTGCACAAAACTACCAGTTTTGTTTCAGAGTTCGTAAGGTGAAACTGATCTGCTGGACTTGGACATTGTGTTCCAGGCTACACCGTGGTGCCACCTTTCAGGCCATCAGGGAAGAACACTGATCTGCTTGTGGTGTCAGACTCTGACTCCTGCAAGAACTGGAGCAAGAAAGAGCTTCCACTGTCTGCTACCCAAAACCTGGTACACAAAAATGAGATGGACAGAGACCAACACAGGTAGTAGTGTGGGTATGTGGGTATATACATAGAGGGAAATAATCAGGTGTCACCCCTAAACTATAAATTGATCTTGTTATCTCAGTGCAGTGATGTCTGCTAAGTTTATTTAAAGAAGTTTTTGCTCCAAAATGATTGCAAAAATCTTGTTTACATACATACTTGTGACCTCTAGAATTTTGGCATTCAGAAACAGCAGAAGAATGCACCTATGTAACAATATCACATGACAACGGGAGTAAACACTTGCCTGCAGACAATTAAAAACACAGTAGGAAGACGGGGAGGGAGCTCACAGCTTCTCGTTGTTCAGAATAGAATAAGGTGAAATTGCAAGAAGCAAAATATTGATAAATTAGCGGAAGTGATGAAAGACAAGCTTGTTTGTTTCTCTGTAAAGACAATATTGAAGCATGAAAACATACACGGAGTAAAGATCTCCCCTATAACCATCCTGTTTACCTGTAGAGAGACTATGGTTCAGAGCTGATCGATCTACATGTGTGATTCTGTACCATTGCCACTGTGGTTTCACGCAGCAGCTGGTGTGTGGGCACATAGCAAAGCTTGCAAACAGGCTTCAGCGGACGATGCTTGTGCACACTTTGTAAAAATTACATCTCTACTTGTACTTGACTAAAATTAATACCTGAAAACTAACGTGGACTCAAGAGTGCTTATGTTTGAAACAACATTTCATGTCACACATTTAATTTGTAATTGTGCTACAGTTGTAAATAAAATGAGTCACAAAAATAAGGTTATATCCATTACAAAAATTCATAATTAGTCATAATGATTTAACTATAATGATGCGCTAAAGCCCTCTAATACCTTAAATATCCATAGCCTGACTCAGTCTGGTCTCTGCTACATGACCATTGAGTTTCCTGTCCCTCGCACAGATGCCTCGCTATATTCTAATTTCTGTGTTCCTTCAGGCAGTACAGTGATGCACGAACACACACTGACAGTGTGTGAAGAGTGTAGTAGATGTGTAATTACTGCCAGGGAGCTACAACATGCCTCAGGGAGGGGGCAGAGTGAGTGTGCACTTAAAGCAAAAGTGTGTCTAAATGTGTAAAGATGATTTCATGTGTTTGAACATAAAAAAATTAACTGATGCAGTAACAGCGAGCAGCAGGATATCAGGGGACGCTTATCTTCTTGTTGTTGGGATGTAATGTCATCAAGTATAATTTTGATCCTCTGACTATGATTTCCAACATTTTATGACAAAACAAATCAATATGTTTGAAGCCTGCACTTGATGCACTCCATTTGTGGGACATGTTTCACAGGTTGATGTGCTTGTTTACCTGCCTTGACTTGGTGAAGCGATGCTGCCTGCTCTACAAAGACCTCATATCCTTTCAGCACATCTTTCAGCCTATCAGAACACTGCTTTCCAAACATCTTTCAGCTCAATCATTACCAGAGCCTCTGCAGGTTGGTGTCATGTGAGGTTGATAAAGTCTGTCTCTCCCTGTATGATATTTGCTGTTTGTACTATTTGTTTTTCTTTGTTGCAGGAACTTCATGGAGAGATCCTGGAGGCCATCGGTGTTGCCACTGTGACTCACAGTCGGCTGGTTTTTGAAAAGAAGAAGCCTATTCCTCTGAAGCTGCTCACACCCAAGATTGTTGAAGTGTATGTAGTTAGCAAATTTAATGAAAAGACTGTTTTTCACCGCTAAAGTCAAATGTTTTCTGTTTGAAATGTGAAATGTTTACCGATAGTGCAAGCGTCTTAAAAATCTTTGAAATGTATTAGGTTGGACTATGGAAAGAAGCGCGGCAGCAACAGAGAGGAGAGAGAGCAGGAACGACTGAAACACAAATACAAGAAGGAGTTCAAGGGTGCTCTGAGGGAGATCAGGAAGGACTCGCGCTTCTTGGCCCGAGAGAAACTCAATGAAGTCATGAACAGGTGTGGAAAAAATGAAAACTGTCATGTGAAAGTGAAGTGAGATTGTTGTTGGTAAAAGCCTCTAACCTTTTCCTCATTGTGTTTTGCAGAGACGCAGAGAGAAAGAGGAAGGTCAAGGAGCTTTTTGGCAGCTTAGCCACTCAGGAGGGAGAGTGGAAGGCCTTAAAGAGAAAGAAGAGGAAGTGAGGTGCAGAATTTGTCTCCATTATCTGTTCCTTCTTAAATGGACTGCAGCCTGATGAAGGTTGAAATTAGAGGAACTGGGATGTTTTTTTAATATATATACATATCATGAAGACAAATTTAACTTGTTGTCACACATTTTATACTGTTTGAGAAGTAGCTGTCAGGATTACACACCAATTTGTCAGATATTGTGATGTGGGCGTTTGACGTGACTGTGGATACTGTTTTTGGATGTGTCAGTCAAGAAAGCAGTGAGTATGTGCTTTCTATTCCCTTTTTCCTACCAGGATCCGTCGTTAAACCGGGCTTAAAAAACAGGAAAAATAAAGACCTTTATCTTTAATGTTGTCTTATGTTCAGTCAATATGCTTTATAGAGATTTAAAAAATTACAGCCAAAGAAAAAAATCTTTAGCTCCTCTTATTCTGGACGATTTTAGAAATGAGGTCAAATATTTCACCTTATGAGAATATGAGCACCTTCCATCATCCACAAATCAAACAGGAAGCACGCAAGAAGGCACACACAAAGTACGTGCACTGTTGGACTGATCTGACAGGAAGAACTGGTTAAAGA
Source organism: Echeneis naucrates (assembly GCF_900963305.1). Lineage (NCBI taxonomy): Eukaryota > Metazoa > Chordata > Actinopteri > Carangiformes > Echeneidae > Echeneis > Echeneis naucrates. Next base: position 14,265,168 of record NC_042522.1, on the reverse strand, counting down.
TTGTTTGGTTTAGTCATTTGTTCTAAAAGATCTGAGGTTTTCAATGCGGCGTCTGCTGCCCAGAACAAAACATTCTGTTAAGGTCTCATTACACAACAATCATCTCAAAGGTTTATTCAGTGCTAAAATAGTCCCAACCTAAATTTAAAGGTCTGGCACTTAGACATATAGAACAATACGTGCTATTGTGATATTCAGTTCATGCTTGTTGTGAGAGAGAGTGGACTCAGAGTTCTGTTATGTTTCCCTCCCTCTCTCTCTTTTTTTTTTTTAACAAATGAAACGTCACTTGTTGCAGCCTCAGTGACGATATCAGGGCTTATCCCTTCTAGCTGTTTCTTACGTGTGACAGTCCTCACATGCTCATCCAAGTCTTGCGCCATTTTTCACCCCAGCATGAATGAATTCTCTGCAGATTCAAACGTGTACAGAGTATCAAACTCATCTTGTGGAGCAACATTCAGAGCTTTGGGTCCACATTATAATCTTTGGTAAACACCTCAGCGTAGTGGATACGGTCACTGTCCTTACTGAAGCTGCTGCTGAGCTGGGAATTAACAATCAAACCACATCAGGACTTTTCTGTTAAAAATAAACCTGTGTTGTCATCACAGCTGCTCTCTGCAGGAAACCATGAAGAACATCAAGGAGAGAGTGCTGCTACTAGCTACTTTGAGACTGTTTGGATGTTCCAGGAAACATCTGTGGACGTGTGGCTGTGAACAACAGTGGATGGAAAAAAATATGTATACAGCAATAACCAAGGAATAGAAAGATTTTGAGTGAATTAAGTAATGAGTAGAATATTTTTGTGTGCCTTTTGTGCCGGATTTGTCTTGGGTTAAAATGCTAGATGTGCATATTGCACAATCTAAAGAAAATCTTTACATCAGCTGTAGAGAGATGTGGAGTGTGTCATATCACAGGTGGTGGGATGATGTGGACGTCTGTCAGGAAGAAGCTGTTGATACATTTGCTGGTCGTGATGTTAATGAAGCAGAACTGTCTGAGAAGACATACTGAAGGAGCTGCAGGCGAGGACGGACCTCGGTAAGTGCATGTTTGTCTCTCCCCTTTCTGTCTTACTACACACATCATACGGCTGGTATCTGTACAGCTGTGTACAGCGCATACTCAATGCCAATATGCCTTATTGTCAAAACATTGTGGCCCCAGGCAGAATTAATCCCTTAAACCAAATCCCTAAAAACACATTTTTCTCTGATGAGAATGTACCAAAAATAATAGCACATCTAATCATCCATCTGTATATTACTCAAATCAAAATCCTTAAAGCAGGAAGTTATTATTGGTGCAAAGGCACATGTTGTCCTCTGTTGCCCCCCCCCCCCCCCCCCCCCCCCCCCCAGATTATTGTTTCACACCAGGTGACACATGCAGCATTACACGCACAAACACATTCTTGTTGGTGTTATTATAACAGTATGAGCTTTAATTAAATGTGTTGAGCTCCTCTGTGATTTTTACTTGTAATTAAGATTGAGAGGATTTACAAATTTTACAAAACTGAAAAATACCATTTAATAATATATAACATTTATATTTTTATTATGTTTCATTTAGGTTTTCTAGCTTGTTTTTAAAAAAGTCTAACTGACTCACCTTAATATAAATTAATTAAAATAAATCCAAACGAGCAAATTCAGCAGTCACACTCTCTTTTCACATATTTTATTCAACACTTAAATCCAAATAAATCCATACCACAGCATTTCAGCTGAATAGTGGTTTACATGCTCTTGGTTTTCAAAAGTCCACTCAGTATGAGATACATTTTTCATAGCAGTGATAACTTAAAAAACACAATACAAATGCACAAACAGCTCGGAGCACTTTATAGTCACCAAAAACAATGACAGTATACAGACAAAAATAGAGAATATCAATTTCAACCAGATCACTGTAAATTGTTCATTTACATAGAGACACTTAGGTGTTCGAAGTGGTAGGTTGTGGTATATTTCCATGTTTGAGTTATTGACATAACCACAGAGTTTACAGAGGAAAGTTGGCATATAGACACAAACACATGCACACATGTGACCAGGTGGCCTTCTCAGTGGGAGGGAGTCACTGTAAATGACAGCCGGTCAGGGCAGCACACACCTGAGGCCCTTTTCAGGACTGAAGGCACAAACACACACGTATGTACACACCTCTGCTTCTCTACATTTACACATATACTGCTGTACAGACATACATAACAACACACACGCACACACGCACACATACATACATACACACATCCACAGACGCTGGGCACAGACTCCATAGAGGACTAAAACGAGGCACAACGGGACTTGGCAGAGCAACGTGGAATGTTTCGGTCATTGATCTTTGACTGTGAAGATCTTAGTTTAGTCATCGGTGTCCTCCTGAGAGAAGGACGAGAGGTGGCTGTGAATTCACTGTCCTCTAATAGAAGCTGCAAAAACCTTCGATGAAACATCTTACAGCATTTCAATATCAGCCCTCAGAAACTATAAACCAGTGCATATGATGATAAAAGCACTATTCAGTTATTTATTTCTAAAATGTGTGTTCCTGTGCTTCTCTAATGCTTCACTATCGTATAATCACTGTAGCTGACTTAGTTTCAATAGAGGGCTATTCAACTAAGCGTAATAATATTTTGTCAAGGCCCAGCGTTTGTTAATTTACATATGGTTAGTAAAGATACTGCATAGACAAAATCCTTTTTAGAGAATTTGTACATCAAATTTAATCTTCTTGGAATATTTTTGACGACTCATGTTTAATGAGATTCATAAATTCTCAAATCTGGTTTGAAGTGACAAGCTAACAATGACGTAAACATAAAAGCACCAGCCATAAGTTAGTGGGATATTTTAAGAAATTAAGTTACTCTCCCCATTATCTCACAACAGGTGATGGACCTTTAAATCCCTATTGTAACCAAACACAACCTACATATTCATTTTCACACTAAAATGCTGAAGCTGAAGGTGTGCTAATTTTCCTCATTAAATAAACGTCTGTCTAAAGCAAGTCTTACCTCTGTGGCATCAGCAGGGTCAGTATCAACCGGTGACTCTGCCACGTTATCTACTGCCGAGGCATCATCGCTCTGTAAAACCACACAAAGGGTGAATGTGTGAATGTGTCATGTGGAAACAAACAACAGAAGAAAGGGGAGAGGCTGTTGAGTCCAGAAGAGAGGAGTTACTTTAATACGTGCAGTTATACAGGCTTTCGATTGAACGGAAGACACAATGAAAAGTGTTAATAAGCGCTTGTTATTGTGCACATACTAAGTATTTCACTCTTATTTCACACCCGTTCTTTCTTTTCTCTGTTATTGCTTTTCCGTTTGGGAAGCCTTTTTCAACAATCTTGTGTCGACAAAAAAAGATGGAACATTTGGTGCCATCAGATTCATAACTCAAACATAAAACTGGAAAACTATTCCTGAGATCTCTCTGGAAAAATGAACCATGGATGTAACATCTATTTTAAAATAAACTATAATATTACCCTGACACTAACCAAGCCATGGATTATTTGAAGTTTGTGGAAATTGACGCTTGACAATGTTGTTGTGTTCTGCATTAAAACAGGAGGCTATCAGATCCGAGGTTACAGTGAGTCACTATATGAACGCAGGGAGAAGCACAAGGTGCAGATGATCGGCTTGCTAAATTCAGTAGAAGAAAAAGAAAAACCCCAGTTAGAATTGGAACGACCCAGAACTGACCCCATGTCTGCTTCTTTGCCTTATACATTAAAACAGTGCTTGCACTCATTTCATAGTGGTTTTTATGATCGGTGGTCGTTTTGAGTGAGCGGACTGCGGAGACACAGAGGAGGCATGAAGGCCTACTGAGGGAGGTGGCTGATGTCTCTCTGGCCAAGCTCAGAGGAGGCTTTGATTACAGTGTGCCACCAAAATAACCTTCCTTAATGAGGAGTGGACACAGTCGCAGCTGACATAACCTTAAACCCAGTTATTGCACCTACTTCTCCTGCTGTTTTCGTTTAACGCCGCCCATCAAGCATCCCATCTGTTCATCCAGCACAGCTAGATGCACATGTGTTTATGGAACACAGTCTGCAAACAGACAAAACCTTCTGTTTTCACTGTGGTCAGATTAAACTTTGACCAAAATTTTAAAGTTTGTGGTTGTTTTAGGACAAATCCAACCTGCAAACCATAATCTTTACAAAGCGAAATCACAGCAGTACCTCACCTGCAATTACGCTGTTGTTTCGGGGCAATTTTCAAGCAGAAATGGCTTCCCGGGGGAAATGAAATACAGCATTCTCTTTTATTGCATGTTGCAGAGAAGAATTGAGCAATAAGAAGTGTTTGCTGAGACTATTTTCTGTCATACATCCTCCTCCTGCTGCCCACCACTCTGTCTTCTCCATTTTCTCAATGTCGTTCTCCTCTCCTTCTACCTTCCTGGCATTTGTGCCTCCTGATATGATTCATCAGCAGGTGATGAATTGTTGAAACGCGCAGATGAAGAGATTAATCAAGACTCAGCATGCCGCTGTCCTCTATCTGCTGGCATGTGTGCGTGTGTGTTTGTGTGTCTGTGTCACAGGAGACAATCTTGGATGAGCTCTCTCGACCTGGCATCAATTTTTAAATAAAATCGAATATTAATGATATTTAATGGCTGAGCCACATGGGAATAGTGGTTAAATGAGGACAATCTGCTGCTGTCTGCCTGTCAATCTCTTGCCGGGAATAGCAAGATTTTTTTATATTAAATCTGTCTGTCAGTCCTCCATCTTTCCATAAGGCAGTCCACAAAGTCTCTGTTTGTCCATCTGGCTGTCTTGACGGCTTTCGGCTTGTTGCCAGTCGTCGTAATGAGCCTGATCACATTCCAGGTGGAACTCCATTCCTATTTTATCCTTCATGTTCTATACCACAAATAATGATCCTTCTGCCTGAAAACACAACTGCAACCGTAGATAAAATAATTTGACTGGATATTTGTGAGAGATTTTCATCTTTTGAAAATGAAATAAAGCGCACTCCTCTTTCCAGCAACACAGAAACTGTTTGCTTGAGTGAAAGATGATGCGAAACGTCTCCTTCGCTGTTATTTGTTGCCACAGGCAGGAACATACATCATTTCTTTGGTATCTTCACTTTTTTATATTGCACTTTTCACTAATCACAGCCAATTAAAACAGAGCTGTGTGTGTGTTGTTAAGCATTCCCCTATGTTTCATCACTAATTAAGGGATGCGAGCTTTAGCATCACAGCAAAACATTCAACAAAGTGTTTACGTTGCTCTGGGAAATACTTGATTGGCTTATCATTTCCTGCTACTGATGGTGACGTTATGAGAGAAGAGAATAATTACAGGCAAATGTTGTCCTCTCCTCAGCATTAAATCCAAATTTAACACCTTATTAATACAGATGTGTGCCAGGATAGGAAGTACAGGCAGGTGCAGCTATTAAGGTTTGATGACAAATGAAAAATGTTCCCATTAAAGAAAAAGAAAACACGAACAGGCAACCTATTGACACGTTGGAGGGTGTAATTAATGCAGAAGAAGAAGTGATGTTCCCTTCCTCATGACACATTCACACAACAGGTCTTTGTGAATCTAAATGTAAAAAGTGTTCATGAAGTAAACATTACTTTTTTCGGTTGGTGCTAATCAGAAAAGACCTACTTTAAAAAACATAACTCTGCAGTTCTACGGGTGAAAAAAGACAAAACATGTCTCTACGTTTAATAATGGATATACGGTGCCCTAAAAATCATCAGTATTGTCGCTGATTTAATCTATCTTGCACTTGTTCATTGTTTCAGCTCCACATTTCCAGAGCACACTTAGCTAAAACCCTGACTATAACAACAAAAATCTGATTATAAAGCCATTGACATCGACAGCCAAGCACAAGGCGAGAGCGAAATAGAAAGATGCTGACAGCAAAATACAGACCAAAAGAACCAAATGAAAACAGGAAGGAGGAATCATTTTTCATTTGTGTGTGTCGCAGCAGTAAATAGTATTTTACAGTAAACTGCCTTTTCCTCCTGTTTTGGACAAATGATGGCCAGACTGACTGATGAACAATCCGAGACAAGCTGTCAACGTGTAACGGCTTTCATTTGAAAGAGGAAAGATGCACAGCAGATGTGAGAAGTGATGACAAATGATTCAAGGTCAGGAGGCCATTTTGGCACTATGAAGAGTAATAATTCGCAGCCAGTGCTGTGAAATGGAGGGATGTGGTGTGCTGCACACCATTTCCAAAGAGTGTGTCCCACAGTGTGGTTATAGGCCTGCACAGATATTTTATCAATATATTTGTGCTGAAAAAGTTTAAGTGTCCAGTCTTTGGGTGGATGTTTTCCGTCCCAACAGTAGACTGATACGTGACGGCTGACTTTGTGAACACGACGGCCAAATACAATGTCAATTTTCATGGTGCCGGACTATTGGATCGTGTCACAGGCCTGTATAGCCTACTATGTAGGCTACGTGTTATAAGATGCTAGCTTGCTAATATTAGCACTGATTCCCAACAGATGTTCCTTCTTTTGCATGTTGTTTTTAACGCTTGCCGAACCATCATTGGTTCCTTCAGACCGAGTACTGTGTTCTTCCTGCACTGTAGGCGGGCTAGCTAGCATTTGCAATCTCTCTTTCATGGCCCAGTTGCGTTGACGGTGAATGACAATTCTGTCAGAATTAATGGCAACAAATAGTCCTGTAATACATCAGGACGCTGCCATAGATGAACTCTCCCAGTTGTTGAAAAGGTAATGATCCCTGCACAGGTTCATCTATAGAACCTTCACTTCCTTTGGGTTGTCAAGATGGATCGTCTTCTCCAATAATAACACTAACACACTCCATTTAAAGGAGCTAGATAGCAAACATAGACCTGTTGATATATTCCCGGGTTCTCAGTCCAAGTCTGGTCCACATACAGACTCTGAGTTCTATCTGGCTGCCAGCCAACATTGCAGCATGACAGCCGCAATCAGCCCAGATGTGGACCAAAGACCCGAGCATATGGTGTGCCGGATGTTTCATTTTGCAAATTGTAAATACGTAATATAATAAAATCAGCAAATATTGTTTGTATGATGTGAAAGCAAGGTTAGCAATGTCTCTAAAACCAGCTCAGGCTAACGACTCTATTTGTCAGTGTCCTGAAGTTACACAAATGCAGCTTGAGTTTAATCACACTATAAGAGAAACATCAGGGGGTAATGTACGAAGGGATTACTGGAGAACACTGTTGTGTGAAGCGTTCCCATCATCAAAACTGCCCCATCGAACAACATTTTAAATCCAATCTGAACACAAATCATACGTCCAACAAAAAAATGGATTTCATTCATCACCATCTGTCTTACTTGTTTGGCTGGATCCTTTTTGACCAGTCCGGTGGCAGCCACGATGTTGCCTGCACCTTCCACGGTTTTCTGGGCCACGGCTGTTACCCCAGTAACCATGGCTCCTCCCACCTGAGACACTCCAGACACAGTTTTACCTGCAACTGAAGGGACAAAAGGAGGGACCATTTAAGAGGGCGCGTCCCTTTAGAGTTACAATACCTGTGAGGAATGGCTTGTATGGAAACATAAACCTAACACAGATCTCACAGTAGCGGATTTCAAACCTTTGTGATCAGATGGAAACATAATGTGGTGCTGCTCAGTAGTCGTATTCTGATACTTTAACTTGGTTTTATCTTCATGCAGCGCTGGGATGAATCTACATAAAACATCAGAACGTGCTAAATAGCTTCCAAAAATATTTGCTGTCATTTTGCTTTTTTTGCAAAAACCTCAAAAAAAGGTGGAGGCTCTGCCGAGTTATAGGTGTTGTCAAACACTTTGGTGCCTTTTCTTGAAACACCCAACAGAAATATTTAAAGCAGGATCACCACCTGATATCATTTGGTAAAGTGGAAGACCTCAGGAACTGCCCGGAGGCGTTTTCTTTCTAGTTTCACCCTTCCCTGTATTGTCTGAGTGTTGCTTTGTCAGCTCATTTGTGATTTACATGGCAATGTGTCTAGTTTCACATTTTATTCCACTGAATTTCCTATAAATCTTGCGTCTAACAGCTATACTGTAGAGATTCTCAAATTTAGTTCACAGTCTTGGTTACATCAGCAGCAAAAAATATCAATCAACATTGATATTCTTCACATATTCAGTTTTCCATCACAAGCAATGCTGTATTTGACTGCTGGTCGGATGTCTTGTGTAGGTGTTTTCTAACCTAGATATCAGGGCCTCAAATAATCCTTATTTCTTCATTCATTTTTTGGAATCTCTCCTTTTTTTTTTCTTGCAAATAATTGGATCAATTTGATTTCGGCCAAAAAATATCTGTGTTTAGTTGCTCCTTCTGAGAGAAACCATCGTCCTTAACCCCCCCCCCCCCTAAGATTTAGAGGCCTCTATACAGCATTTTGCAACATTTTTCTTAAAAACACAGCTAACATAACGTCCCCCGGCTCCTCTGCTTGTTATGTAGCTGTGAGAAATGGCATGGCCTGATGGCCTGCATGCAGGCCCACCGGGAGTTGGTTGTGTTGAGTCAGGAGGTGAAAAATGACATTTACTCACCTGCAGAGTTACAGTACATCTCTCTTATTGACCACCAGAGGATCTAGCCTCAAAGATCTACTTGTGGGGCTAAAATGTCTAAATTTAGGTTGTGAGGGATTGTAGGGGAACGGATGCCTACCTGTTGTGACTCCATCCTTTGTTTTAGTACCTGAAAAGAAATTGCAGGTGGAGCTCAGTTATTCAAAAATAAGAATGAAGCAGATGATGATGATGATGAGAATAATCTAACTTTTCCAAGCTCTCTGTCTCGTTGAATAAAAGGAGAATCAGTCAGATGTATCTTCAGCACCCACCTACAAACATAACCCCATCTTTCGTCATCTCAGCCGCTCCAGTCACTCCCTGCTTGGTTTTTTCCGCCGCTGCCACGACCCCATCCTTGGCTTTGGAGAAACCCTTCATGAAGGCGTCCATGGCTGCTCGATCGGCTCCCAGATAACTCACACAGACAGGCGGGCAGCTGTGTGGAGGTGAACACGGCGCTCGGTATTAAAAGGAGTGACACACACACACACACACAGACACACAACCACACAACAGAAAGCGATGCCACCGCCCTAATGTGTCTGTGTGACAGGTTTGTCCAGCCGATGTCACCGTGTTAAATGTGCACAGTGCTGCGCTATAATGCTGTTTAAGCGGCTCTGATCTGCTGATGCTGAAAGCCCACCTGTAGGAATCGGTTCGAGCCCAGCCGGGAATCCATGAATGGATTTACTATCAATTTCAAATAAAAAGGGAAGAAGGGAATAAACGGAGGAGACCGACCTGATCTATGACAGCGTGCGATAAAGAAAATCAGCAGCTCACATCCTAAGATGGATCGTTTTAGAAAGAAAGAAAGAAAGGCAGAAATGAAAACGCACCTGTTTGCTTCAACTTCCTCTGAGGCGAGATTATGATGATCCTTCCGGGATGATCCCCCCAAAGAGCGAGTAGAGCCGGTCTGATGTCTACAACTACAACTACTACTGAGGGCGGTGTGTGTAGTACAGTCTGAGGGGAGAGACAGGCAGGGGGAGAGAGAGACAGGAGGAGAGACAGGCAGGGGGAGAGAGAGACAGGAGGAGAGACAGGCAGGGGGAGAGAGAGACAGGAGGAGAGACAGGCAGGGGGAGAGAGAGACAGGAGGAGAGAGAGAGACAGGAGGAGAGAGAGACAGGAGGAGAGACAGGCAGGGGGAGAGAGAGACAGGGAGGGGGAGAGAGAGACAGGCAGGGGGAGAGAGAGACAGGAGGAGAGAGAGAGACAGGAGGAGAGAGAGAGACAGGGGGAGAGAGAGACAGGGAGGGGGAGAGAGAGACAGGAGGAGAGACAGGCAGGGGGAGAGAGAGACGGACAGGAGGAGAGACAGGCAGGGGGAGAGAGAGACAGACAGGAGGAGAGACAGGCAGGGGGAGAGAGAGACAGACAGGCAGAGAGACAGGCAGGGGGAGAGACAGACAGGCAGGAGGAGAGACAGGAGGAGAGACAGGCAGGGGGAGAGAGAGACAGGAGGAGAGACAGGCAGGGGGGGAGACAGACAGGCAGGGGGAGAGAGAGACAGGGGGAGAGAGAGACAGGAGGAGAGACAGGCAGAGAGACAGGAGGAGAGACAGGCAGGGGGAGAGAGAGACAGACAGGGTGAGAGACAGACAGGCAGAGAGACAGGCAGGGGGAGAGACAGGAGGAGAGACAGACAGGCAGGGTGAGAGACAGGAGGAGAGACAGGCAGGGGGAGAGAGAGACAGACAGGGTGAGAGACAGGAGGAGAGACAGACAGGCAGGGTGAGAGACAGGAGGAGAGACAGGCAGGGGGAGAGAGAGACAGGAGGAGAGACTGGCAGAGAGACAGGCAGGGGGAGAGACAGGCAGAGAGAGAGACAGGAGGAGAGACAGGCAGAGAGACAGGCAGGGGGAGAGACAGGAGGAGAGACAGGCAGGGGGAGAGACAGACGGAGAGACAGGCAGGGGGAGAGACAGGAGGAGAGACAGGCAAGGGGAGAGACAGACAGGCGGGGGGAGAGACAGGCAGGTAGAAGCAGCTCCACAGGTTTGACAGGAGACACCTCCTCCACTTCAGAGGTGGACAGGAAGCGATGAAACCCCGTGATGCTGATGCGAGAGATGTCAGTCTGTTTGCAACACACACACACACACACACACACACACACACAGATTACGTAGCTCCAGCAGCTCTAGGTTGCCCACAGCAGTGTGTAGGTGCAGTGAGCTCTTTACAATCAGCTGAACGACCAATTAGAGGCAGTGTGATTATAAACAGAAAACACACAACTGATCACTGCTGCTCACTACAACACGTTTTATTTTGCTTTGTAAATTCAGTTCAAATTGAAAAAGTAATTAATTCTAGAGCCATGGTGGCGCATAGTCAGTCAAACCGTCACAACACACTGGATTTTACTCTTCACATGCAAAATAAACAACAACAACAAAAACACTTTCTGTCCTTATAACCTAGTGGTAGCAGACAGCTACATTCATTGTAGTGAGTAATGCATTACAATGAAAAATCCATTGATGCATTTAATTTAAGGCGTTTTAATAAGAACAAGTTTTGGGTAGCCGAACATCGACCTTACCATTTATTTCTACCGACAATCAGGACAATTCTGATTATCAACAACATTATTAATAACTCTCACCAACTATTCTTCCTATGTTTATATACTGCAGCTCTAAATATGGATAATCTATTGGTCGCCAAGCAGAATTAATGTCATTCCCATATGGTACCAATTTATGTTATGTCTTGAATAATAGTTCATTCTAATGAAGTACACTGTTGTAATGTAATGAATGAAATGAACACCTTATGAGGGTTTGTTTAGACATCTATATCAACAACAGAAAATAGGATAAATAATTACTTTGTAATTTACTCACCGCCTGACAGCTCTTAAATTGTTCCTTTTAAATTGGTTCATCTATAAAGCTGTACAAGTGCCTTATTAGAGAGTAGTTATCAATACGAAATAATCATTAATCTGGACTTTTGACGTACAAGCTTCAGATATTATTATTAATAGGTGAAATTTGTCCCAACTGTCAACATGCGCAATCAAATTGTACTTTATTTATTTTATCTTGTATGCCAGTTAAAATCTGAAAAGATTGAAATAGTTGGTTTTAACATTTCAAGGAATTCCTCCAATGCGGGTAATTTCTTGAGCACACCAGCTGCCTATATAGAACAGATCCTGTGACATGATGAGGTGTTTCGTGGTTCACATAGAACATAAGAAGAAAATTATCTCGAGCAGCATTACCACAGTGCAACTCACGCGACACTACAAAGAAGAATAAGAGAGAAGAAAGGAGACAGGAGCCAAGTATTTCCTGTGCTGAGTTCCAAACCTCATGATGCTAGTGCTCCTTCACTTAGCATCTTAGTTGTGGTTTAGCATGGGCTCAGAAAAATGAGAACCTGCAGGGGAAACACAGTTGCATGATAAACTGGCCTGATTGCGGTGTCTGAACGAACTCAGGCGCAGCTAAACTAAACCCAGCGTCTGAGCCGCAGGTGTGTCAGACAACCTCAACATCCTGTAGTACACCGTGTGTGTCACGCCTCAACAGAGTTGATGTTACCAAAATTGTATTACTGCTTTCCTGCACAGTTACTGGTGTCGATGTTTGTTATACATATATTTATTTACTTATCTATTTATTTGTTATTTATTTACTTTTTTTTTTGGCTGGTCTTTTATGCCTTTTTTCAATTAGTAAGTAGCGGAGAGGCCAATGGGAAACAGGGATGGAGGGGAATAACCTGGAGCATAGGTCGTGGGCTGGAATCAAACGCGGGACGCTGCAATAATGTGGCATGCACCCTAATCACTGAACCACCTGCACCGCCTGTAGTGTAATGTTTGTACTACTGTTCGCATTTATATGTGAGACTGAGGCCATAGATTCATCAGCAAAACGTTGAAATCCACTGAGAAGCTGTGCCACAGACTTCTATAGAGCTTCTGCAGAGATTTTTATCAGCATTGCTTTTGCTTTGAAACACAAAAACGTCTTACTAATAATTTTAACGCGAGACGTTTGCTCTCCACAACCCCTCCGTTTCACCACTCTTGCATCTCAAACAAGTCTATGCATTTTCAAAGACATTTTTTTCATTTACATTTTCCAATACATGTTGTGTGTTCAATCCCAGTGTCGCTGTTGTTTCATTGTGATGCCAGTCCGATGTTAGGGAGAGCAGAGCCTTTGTGCCCCCTTGTCGTTCATCACTTGCTACAGAAGACACGCCCGGCTCATTACTGTCTGTGCTGTCAGCTCCAGGCTCAGTATGATGCAGTGGCAGTTCAGCAGCCCACAGGCTCAATTACAGGACCTGAGGGAGTCCACACTAATAGCAATGTAGCATCGACTTTTACTCAGACTAATGTATGCAGAAATCCTGTTATCCTGCCTTGGTCTGGTTAGACATCCAGATCACACAGCAGGATGTTTTATACTGGCCATTGACACACAGTGGTGTTTCCACAGCTGTTGCTGGATATCATGAGGTTAGAGTCTACCGATGATAATTCAATCTTGAGAAACAAAACGAAAGTGAGTGACAGAATATGCATTGTTAATGTCTGTTGAAATAGTTCCTGTTGTACGATCACACAGATTTGACACAAAGTACCTCGCAATAAGTGATTATAGCGAAATATGGATTTCAAATGACCGTTTCTATCCGCATGAAACCACAGTATGTATATTTTCTTACTATCAATAACAAAGATCTTTTTGATCTGTTCTATCATAGACCAGCTTATCTAAGAAAGCACTCTACTGTATGCTGCACTAATCAGTCACACTGTAGACTCTTTTAGGTCGGGGAGGCCAAGGGTGTAAGCAAAACAGTACAATTTATCTCACTGTCAGCTGGACTCCTACGGATCGTTATGGTGGGCTCATTTTCTCAGACACACTTGGACATCATAGATCATTTCGATGATAGAGGATGATTGGATTGTTGCTGTAAATCATTGCACGGTTTTCAGCTGCAGAGCAAAGTGGAACTTTCGTGCCACGTCTAGAGACAAGTACGTCAAGCAATTACAACGTTTCTGTCGTCAGCAGCATCAATCAGACTTGAATAATCCATAATAATATGCTGACACCTCGCGTCACAAATGAGCACACCAGAAAAAAATTCAAATGACTGAAGATTATATTTCCGTTTCATTCAAAAAACAAAATGATTGTGAGCAGAAAATAACACATTTATTCCTTCATCAAGTTGTATTTGACTCAGTGTTGACAGAGTTGACTCAGTGAATCATCATGGAGGAAAATAACATAACATGAGTCATGTTGGTTGTACTTCAATATGTGTTGACGAAAAGTTTTGATAGATATTGTTTGAGAGAGGGATTTGCCCTTCTTCCTTTCTGAATGGGTTTCCGGGCCCTTCTCATGTGTTAAAATCTTTTAATTCTTGTGTTGACGTTGACCACAGATGTGTGAGGACATTACAGCATGTCTGAGAGGAGGAGGACACAGTCTGGGGCATCACAGTGACCAGCCGTGCATAAAGATGGAGGCTTACATGAATAAAGACACATCAAAATGTCAGTCTCTTCCGGTGTCATCAGTGGCTACACAGTAATTGCTGTGTGTGTGATGTGTGTGTGTGTGTGTGTGTGTGTGTGTGTGCGTGTGTGTGTGATGTGTGGGTGGGTGTAGTTTCAAACCCGACTGGTGCTGATGAAATAAAACCACCAAAAGAACCTGACAGTGTCACTTTGAAACTTGATTTCTTTGAGTCTGGCCTCATTAACGATGGACCGACTGACATTGGAAAGGGGCTGGTAGCAAAGAAAGCGATAAATCTATTTAACTGAAATAAAAAGAACAATTTGAGCGCCACCTGTAACACCACTAATGTCATTACCAATGCTGGCACAAAGGCTTCATATCCATTTATGTCATGTAATGCAGTGCCACCTGCTGTAAGAGGGCCTCCACAGTTCGAACCCATTTCCCTCCAAAGGAGAGAAACCAAAAATATTGAAGGCCATCGATCACTCAGACACAAAAAGCTGTAGCTCTCACTGCTTTTGAATTGTCTTCAAAATCCCACTGTTAGCTGATCCATGTCTGTCTTCGGGAGGTAAATAGCACATTTCAGACAACTCCAGTGCATCTCACAAGACATTCATCTTCCTTTAACTGGTAAACATGCTTGTCTTCATCTCTTTTTTTTTCCTCCAGTGGCACATCGAAGGATCAGTTTTGTCTCGGAACATTAGGCCGTTGAATCCATCACCCATTTTGTTTCTTCTTTTGTGATGAAAAGTTTATTTTCTGCCAAGATAGAAAAAAACGCCTGCTCAGAAAGAAATTCTTATACGGCTTCAACAGCAGAACAGCGTTCGTTTCACCTACATTAGAAATATTGGACTTAAACCTCCAAAGCCAACGTAAACTGCGTTTTTGCTTTATTCAATGCTATTTAGTTCTTAGCTGTCAAAACTTAACTTAAATGAAACTAAACTTAAATTAATGTTGTGCAATACTGCTTGACTTGTTTTGAAATGAGAGTTATCCAAGCTCTTCCCAGTTACCCAAATGAATCCTTTTGATGACACATCCGTCCCAATAATGGCTCACCGACTCTCACTCTCACTGCATTCGCCTGGACATTGTCCATGTTGAGTCATTCATCAGTTGCTTGGCAGACTGTGAAGTGACTGTTTGTTAGTGAGTTAGTCACTTATTGGGCGTTGGTAGATATTCCACTCTGAAGGTGGGTGCAGCCATAAGAGGAAAAAAGGTGTTCATCTGTATTCTCTGTCTTTATTCTATTATTTGTTTGCGTTCCAGGTATCTGAGTGTATCCTGGAGTACCTCAATGTGATGACCATGAAAAATGAGTTTTGACCAGTTCAGCACGCTGTTACCGTTCATTGTGGGAACTCATTTAGCATTTAATTCCATAGTACCAGGATCTATATTTATTTTTTTACTTATTATAACATAACTGCATATGCTAATAATTGGAGAGGGATCTGATCATTCTTTTTCTTAACTGTATAATTCTTTCTATATTATATCTATAATATCTATAATTCTGTATAATCTTTTTTTCTACAGCTGCTCTCCGTTTTTTTACTTTTTAATCATATTCAAGAAGAAGGTTGTCAACACTACATACCTCTGTTTTGTATTACATAATTCCAAAATTATTCATATTACAAAATCCTTGGAGTGTAATTGATTTCTCTCTTCCTACAACAGGCCCGTTTGTTGCTCCCTTGTTCCCCAAAATGATGCTCCCTTCTGCTGTACCTACATTTAAGCACCAGTAGTAACTGGTAAGTATTTTATTTGTACCTATTATATTGTAAATCGTGGACTCATTGTAATAATGTATTTTTTGTGTTTTGGGTTTTTTTTGTTTGTTTGCTTGTTTGTTTTTTTGTAATTTTGAACTTTACTTAGATTAATTTGCCTTTACTTGCTTTTCAACAAAGTCTGCTCTACTTTCCTCATATTTAATGTTTTAATGACTCAAACAAATATAGGGATGGCGTGATGAATTACACTTCCTATATGATCACGTTTAGGGAGTGACCCCTGTAACTATGACTAAGGCAATTATACTGGTTGGGTGAAATCTTACAGAGCAACTGTTAACTTACACAATACCTCTTCCTTTTTGTCCTCTCCCACACAAGATAGTTTCAGCCTTTCTGGTTTCACAGGTGAAAATCTCATGCAGCTTTATTGCTGCAGTTCCCTTCAAACCTTAAACCTAACCCTTTCCATCTGGATCTTCTCACAGCCTCGATTGAATTTGTTGGCTTTGTGTAGGTTGCTTGCACTTTTATGGCTTTGGCACATTTTTCCCTTCTAGGTCAAGCTAAAATCTGTAAGTGTCGTGCACAAGTATGACATTTATTTCATGATGCTTTACTTCCCTTGCAGCATATAAAAACTGCCTGGCTGCACAGAGAAGTCGTCAGTAGATGGCACCATAACATACAAAAACATCAGTGTAGCATAACTCTGAACTGTACAACTTAAACCTCAAATTAAAATAAACTTCTGAAAATTGCATATACATTAGAAAACTATTCAGCAATAGTGACATAACCAGGAACGATGGGGTGGTGAAATGCAAAATTTCTCTAGTAGATCTTGGGAAAGTGGAGCAAATTGTGCAGCTACAAAATATCTGCCTGATCAAACACATTGTTGCCCACGATCACACAAAGCTTATCAGCAGTCTGGACAGATGTACAGGTAGTCAGTGAGTTTGCTGTAGCTGCCAGGTAATGCCACCTCTGGACGTGGTTCATACGGAAAAGAAGCTGTAATTTATATGCTATGAGGACAGTGCCACCAAACGGATATGGGTATATACGTGATGCGACGGGGAAAACTTAACATGGAGGAAAGAGACAGATAATGGAAAACTGATTCCCAGTGGAGAAGAAAGCACAGCATGAATTCAAAAAATCTATTTTTGCTATATCTCCAATGTCTAGCAGATGAGAGACAAAAATAAATAAAGCAATGAAATGCGGCAAACACATCTGTGATTAAATTAATATGATGAAATGATTCATTAACATGTTGAGCTGATTAGAAAATCATATTTTAGGATGAACCATATTTACTGACAAGCTGTACCTCAGTTTTTCTTTTAAGATAAATAAAACAATATTCAAGAGCTGATGCTGACTTCTTTGACCTTGGCTTAACAAAACCAGAACAATTACAGACTCATTAAAGAAACCGGCTGAGCTCCTTTGTCTTGACATCAAGTTTCCTTTACGTAAAAGTGCACCTTATCCAGGAAAGTAATTTACCATCCTCAAAATGAAAGGTATCACAAAAGACAACATTTGAATAAAAGCAACAGCTGAACCATGCCCACATAGGTGACGCTTAACAGCAACGCATCTTTGCTCACAGGGAACTCCTGCATGAGAAGCAAGACTGAGATTGGCATTCATGATGAAGCTTTGCCGTGCAACAGCGTTTTGTTCTGAGTACATCTGATACAAGCCTTTCTGGAGTCATATCAGATGTATATCACCTGCTGGTTGCAATTTAGTGCACCCACTGAAATCCAAGAGAAGTGGTAAAACCTCTGAGTGACTTTAAAAAACCCACCTGGAAAAACAGGGTCCGCTTTAGATCAGATTGGACCTAGTTGTGTTTGAGCAGACTTGACATGTTCTGTCCCTCTAAATTGTTTTCGGTGCCATCTTAAAATGTTTCAATTACATCTCAGATCAGATCCCATGTTCAAGATTTGCAAGAGAAGAAATGAAAACTTAAAGTGAAGTGATAATTGGATTTGTGACAGATACACCTTAAAGTCAGCTTGTTTGCTGACAACAGGGGAGATATGTTAATATTCCAAATAAAGTTTCCTGCAAGTGGCCAAAAACTCAGTCGATGCTGTTTTGAAAAGAGTCCTGTCAGCAAACAGGCACAGGACAAGTAACTGGTGAACACAGTTGAGCATTTAGGAGCTAAAGAGACTGATATTTCCCTCAGGAGAGGGTGGAGACCAAAATCAGAGGTAGCAGGAAAGATTTACCAGTCGCGTTTCCAGAAGAACAACTTCAAATAAAAGCTAAGTATTCTGTGTTTGACAGATGTGTCTGCTGCTGCATATTAAAACAACTGTTCACCAATGTGTGTTTTCTGCTGTAAAAAAAAAAAAAAACAAAACACAAAAACCTTTAACAGCAGCTAAATTGCTCAGGTCGTATATAACTGCATTCATCTTCCAAGGTTATCACTTAGTTATGAGGTATTGTATTTTAATCATTAAGGCCATGGATAAACCATTCAAAATGAGAAATAACTTTTCAGCTTGCAACAAACTTTTTTGTTTTTCCCCCAGTGAGCAAATAATGTGTCCTTTTTGTTCGCTTTTCCCGTTCACTACCTTAAAGTAAAAGCTCTTTTGGTAAACAAAATTCTCAAATTCTCAAATACAGCCTGTGCTACAGCTCAAGAAGTTCCAGCTCAATCTGGACACTCGGTGATTAATAATCCACATGTATCAGCTGGATGCCTGGAAGAGGACACAGCAAACTGTCTTGAGTCATGATAAGTATTCACTTGCACACTGTGACTATCGAATATGTTTTTCTTCCTCAGTTCACAATCGGAGGTTCAAAGGGGAGTCGCAGAGTTTCAGAGGAAAGGGGACCTGCTTGATGGATGGTTGACCGTACAGTATATACAGCTGGGAATCCACCGCTGTTGTTAGTGTATCCCGGCAACTTGGATCAAGAGGACAACGTCAAGGTCTTAATTAGTAAAGGATGTCTTTTTCAAAACATTTCCATTTAAGACGAGAAGCTTGGCAAAGACAGAGTGGATGAGAGAACAAAAGAGCGAAGATTCAAGTTGGTGTTTTGGGACGAGTCCATCTCTCAAAATTCCTTAAAATTTCCAGAGCAGCTTACATGTGAAGAATCCATCGACTGGAAGATTAGCGAGGGGGAAAAGATCCAAATTTTTCCTTTGTTGACCAATTGAATTACCCTCACCTGGAGTTCTGTTTGACTGCCAAAGGGCTTCACAGGGCTCACTCACAAATTTCAACATGACAGTGCATTCATCAGATGTCCATTAAGATACTTGGCAACTTGGTGCAGGTCATTTATCTTTTGATTTCTCGCTGTGAAATTGACAAGACACTTGGTTACAGTTACAGTTGGGATTACGATTGAAACCAAATGAAACCTTTTTAGCCCCATAAGCGTGCTGTTCGTACCATCACACACACACAAAAGCACGCACACGCACACATTCTCCTTTGGGGCTGGATCAGTGTAGTCGTTAGAGGAAGGCCTGTGTAGTGCTGTGCCATGGATCTGTGGTTTCCAACACAAATCACTGGCAGGGAAAGAAGCATTTTCACTTTGGCCTGCTGCTGCACAGCATCAGTCACTGTTTCATAACAACATGCTTCACTTGTTTTCTCAACATTACCCAATAACAGTGAAGCCTGGACTTAAGGCAAGACATATCTAATTCACGATCTGTGTGGTATAAAACCTTTATGAACGCCGCAGGACGTTATATTCAATTTAAACTGTAATTAAACAATTACAGTTGTTCATTGTTCAACATCACATCTGAGTTTTGAATTGTTGCCGTAAACCCCTTTAGGTTAGCACATCATACAGAACATCTGCTTTGGTCCCTGACTGTATACATTTACATCGAAGGATGAGGTGCGACAGCCACTGACACCCAGTTTATGATATCATGCGTTTGTGGATGTGTGTGTGTGTATGTGTGTGCACTAGTGTTGCTGTTGGAGGGGATCCAGGCATTGCAGATGGCCCTGGTTTGTGTTTGCACTGAATGGCTGCAAGCCTCTTGCCTCCCTAGTGGCCATGACAAATGATGTACGCACACACACGCGACCATGCACACACTTTTTAAAGGGTCGCATCAGAAAACTCTCCTCGCTCTTCCAAAATACTTAAGCGATGCTTTGATGCTTGCAAATTGCTTCTTTACAGCCCCATTTAAATCTCCTGAGCATGAAAAATCTGAGCACACATTTCACAGATTCTGCTTATCGTAAAATCAATGCAGAAACTTTGTTGGTGTTTTACTTTGTAAATATCAACAACACAATGAAATGTTTTGTGCCTGGGAAGGCTTAGTTTCCAGTGAATTGTGACGTCTTCAAGGTGTGTCCTGTGCCACATATAAATGCGGTGTTCAACTTCATTGAAACTTAAATTGGAAAGTACAAGTAGATGTGCGTGCAGCTGGCGTACCTGCTTTCACCTGTGTACACTTGCTGGCTGGCAGCCACTACTATAGCAACAACAACAACAACAACACAGCAGGAAAACCTTTCAGACTTCCTGGGAGATCCTCCGGTATGCAAGCTCAAGTCTGGGCTAATGTTTACTGACTCAGGAATGTTGCCTGGGCGACGAGAGGCCGTAAAGAGGGAAACCCCTTATCTGCTGACGTTGTCGTTCAAACATTGTCACGGTTCAAAGGCTGCTTGGGTAGAGACGAAAAAAAAAAAAAAAAAGAGACACAGACACCTTAAAGGTTGGTCTATATACAGTATTGTGTGTCACCATGGAGATACTGTTTGGGTGGAGCTGGGACAGAGAAAAGAGGGCATCCCTCGGCTTTGAGTCAGCGGACGTAGACTCGCGCTTTCACGCAGGAACTCCAACGCCATAGATTCATGAATGAGCTGTAAGCCATGGGCTTGTTTATATTTGTGAAAGACTGGGCGGGCTGCATTTGAAAACCTTGCTCAGAATGTGGAATGTGATTGCAACACATTTTTCTCCCCACTGGCTTCTCAATGTTGTGTTTAGTGAATCTTGTGACTTTTAGTCCGTGCTTTAAAGCATTTTTCATTATAATTAATCAAAGGCCTTCATGACGTGCTATCAAAAAGTGTAGTATCACCTTTATAAATCTTTTTTAAGTTACACCAACTGTTCACGTGTAATTTTCCCAACCCCCGCATATCAGCTGGATACAAATGTGGGAGTATGTCACTAATTCAATAGGTAAGCCTTTATGGACAGATACTCTGGTGTGAAAGGACAAATGTTTCTAGATAAAATAAGCAAATTTTGACATGAGAGCTGCATGATTTATTTCCATGCTGCATAAAGTGATGAACACGCGGACCATTTGACCCAGCCTGCACAGACAGCACAGATTGCGATGCTGTGCTCTGATGACGCTAGAGGGTAGAACAACCAAAAAAACAAAAGGAGAGCAAAAACAAACAAAAAGCTGTCCTCAGCTGACAGAGTTTCCTCAACAGATCAGAGAAGGTTCCCTCGCTTGGAAAGCTAAAGAAACATTCCCCTGCTGGGAATTCTCCAGAATATACTCATTCATATAAATTTTCTGCATGTCGGATCATCTCTCATCTGTCATTCAGGAGATTTCTGGACGAAGGTGAACCGAAGCCACAGTTTTAATCTGTGGATAACTTGACCAGATGATTTGAGTGTTCCTATGCCTCACATCGGTAGCAAAACTGTTCAATTCAGCATCCAGATCCATGCCTATGTAATTAAACACAAAGCTTACTGACTGCAAAAAATATTTTAGCTGTATTTCTCTTCTGCCTTTACCAAAATATCTCTCCTTTGCCAAGACATCCTATTGTTCTCCTCTTGATCCCCCATTTGCTTGAAAACAACTCCTCTGGTCTCCATTGTCTTATAAAATAATATCAAAAAATGTAATGCTTGTGTTTCACCGTGTAACATCATCTTACCTCCTCATACGTGCCAAATGGAGCATTAGACAGGCACCATACACCGCTGTGTGCTCATTAAAAAGCACTATGTCTGCCAGAATTAATAATTTAATGCTCAGTTCTCAAATTCAATCAAATCTAATATCAACTGGACTCAATCAGACTCAGTGAGTGAGCTTACATCAGCGTGCAGTTTCAGAAGAAAAGATGAGAAGCACTTGGACTGATTGTTCGGCATTTTCATTGTCAAAACATTCTGCTATCAGTGAATAGAAAATGAATTCCCACCGATCAGACAAAAAGGCCCGTCTGTGTTTGCCATGATGTCACAATAGTCGGCTGAACATTTTGTTTGGGGCTCATGCTGGTGAAACGTTCATGTCGTGTTTGCCGGTCTTAGCTCCTGCTTAAAGCTGCCCTCATCCCGCACAACTCCACAAAAACACAACAAAGTAGAAGATTAACACAACTGCAGGGGAGAGACATTTTGCAGGGTGTCAACTTTGGCTAATAGCTCTGAAGATACATTTTATGTGTATTCACTGATGTGATCTTTGATTTGCAAGCAGGACTTCTGATGATTTAACGTTCTGTCATGATTAATTTTTGACTTTTCCATTTGAACTACCTTTTCTCTTATTTGGAAAGCAAACACAAACACACACATTTTCACTATTGTTTCCCTGGAGTGATGTGTAAACATTTACTCATGAATCATTAGTGATAATAAACCAAAGCTAAGCTTAACTATTGATCAATACTACATCGTGTCTTCCTATGGATTCCTCAGGAAGATACCCTGTTGGACAGCCAAATACATCAACTGACCTTTCCTTTGATAAACAACATTTTAGGCTGCGGCAGCACTTAATCAATTTGGATAATGTTAATATATGCCTTGAAATATTGATTAGGGATCATCTACCTCCCTTGAAGAGAAGCTCGTTAAAAAACATAATCCTCTGAGCATCCAACCATCGGAAAGAGATCAGACGAGCTGTTTATGCTGAGGTTGACCTGCTGAATTAAAGATCAAAAAAAATCGAATTTACCCTTAAATGAGCATCAATGATTTATACATAAATCCTACATTTACAAAACAAGTTTTTATATTTACTTTCCAATTAGCACAGTTTTACCTCAGAAGCGTGGATATTTGACAGCTATATAACTTTTTGTCATAAATCCAATGACTAAAAACTCATCAGCAGGTGTACTTGTCGCGGTGCTTTTCTACACCAGACAAAACCTTGATCTTGCAAGATCATTTTATAATTTATTTCAGGTTTGGGAAATGAACAGGGAAGAGCAGACAGAAGAGATGAATGAATAATGAAGCCATTACAATTTCTACAGTGTGTCCTGATAAAGATAAAAGCTCAGCAGTCTTACAGCCCTGAGGAGGATTTGATGCCTCCACACCAGCAGCTTGATGGCGGCAGTAAACAGCTGCCATCAAGCTGCTCCCCGGAGAGTAATGTTCTGTTTTTGGCCTTTGTTTAGCTGAAGGAAAAGCAAGTCGATCATGATCTTGCCGGCAGTTGAAACATTAATAGCAAAATCTGCTGTAAAAGATGTCCTTTATGTTGTGATTTATTGTGAGCTCTGTTCAAGCAGGTCGAGCCGGTTCCTCAAAGAAGGCACGGACAATGAAACCACTGAATATGAGCAACATCCACACCCTTTTACAACGCACGCAAGTTTACATACACGTCGCATGATGACAGCGAGGGAATCCTGTACTGTAGCTCTGAGGTCAAACCTACGTTATGGTGTAACTTAAGTTAACCATTATGGATGGACAATTAATGTTTTGTGCCTAATTTGAAATGTGGCAATGTGTCAGGTGGAGCTGGGGAATTCTTCTCATTGAGTCACCAGCCAAGAATGGCATGACAACAAACACCTTTCGCTCATTATAAAGAGTGAAAAGATTATTAAATATCCACGCTGGCTGGAAAGAAAGTACAACTTTAAATGAATCAGTGAATCAGTGAAAATACTGCAGCATATAATTCCCCCTAAACCCCAAATCATTTGTGCAAGTAGCTGTATATGAAAACCTGTCAGATGCAGGAAGGCTGTTTCCCCTGATCCCTCCATGTTTAGGCTGAGCTAAGGGAACAACTCACTTGGTCCTAGTTCAACAGAGTTTCAGAGTGTTTGTCAACCTTTGGGAAAATGTTGTTTATTTGACACAAAGAAAGAACATAGTCTCCAAGATAATACAACAGTCACAGGCATGAACAAGAGTCGATTCAAAATGTGCCACTGTTGAAGTAAAATGTAAATAAGAGTAAAATGTCACAATGTTTGAATCAAAAATCAGCAATCTAAACCCAAACGTGACTCAATTCAAGCTGACTGCATCTTCAGTTCTCTCAAAACTGAGTCTTAAAGGCTTTCACCTGCTATGAATGGTGCACGTTACACAATTAAGCTTTGTAAGCTTTGTGATTGGATGTTTGGACATTTTGTGTTGCAACTTGATAGTATCTTTTGTGAAACCCTCCTTGCCGGGTAATCATCCACCTTCACACTTTCAATTTCGAAGCTTTCAGTTTAAAATGTGTGGTCACAAAAACCAAGCAGATCGTCGACAGAAGCTGCTCCGCCGTCACTGCGGGCTGACAACTTCTCAGTGCCTTACCGTGTAAAGCAGAGGGCTGCCTCTTTTAGCGTAGACTGTCTGAACTTCACACACCTTGACCTAACTTTGCCTCGGCACTGACCCCACTCATGTTCTCTCTCCGTACGTGTAGTGTTACAGCACCAATCTAACATTATGGCGGATGCTCTGTTGGCCTCAGGTCACAGATGACTTACAATTACAGCTCTTATTGTGTTTCCTACAGTCTTGTACTATATCTCCCCCTGGCCTTTTCCTTTCTATCCCAGCTTCCCAGCCGCCTTCTGTCCCCTTAATCAAAGCAGAGGGAGATTTAGAGAGGAGGTAAACACTCTGGTTTTATGATTGGGCCCCTTCTTACAGCGTGGCCTGTGTAATTGAAAAGCCCTTGGAGACTATTTTAAGACAGTAGTGGGAAAAAACTCCCATGTGTGTGCCATGACTGGGAACGGGGCTCTCTCCCTTTCTCTTGCTTTCACTGATTGCTAAACAAGTGTGGCATCTTTAGCTTGTTCTCGTCTATGATTACTGTATTGTATTGAATATACAGAAAAAGATTTAACAAATAACCCCCAACCGAACGAGGCTGTAATCTGTCATTCACAAACAAGAAAGGAGAAATTTTGCAATCGAGAGAAGTAAGAAGCAACATTGTCACTGTTACTGTGTCTTTTCCAACAGGTTTTGCAGAGACCATCTGTTCTTCACACTGCTCTACAAACCCAGACCACCAACATCCCGCAAACCAAAATTAACGTTGTTTCACTGTGAGTAAAAAGTTTAAACAAACAGAAATATCAGCAGTCAGCGTCTTCCCTCTACCCCTGTGTCGGCCATAATAGACTCTTTGTTCAGTTGAAATTATAAACTCTTATTTTGGACCCTGTATGCATGTGTCAACTGGTGCTGTGTGCGTCATAATGATAACTGCTTTGTGCCTGAGATTTAAACTTAGAACATCTGTAAAGGCGAGCAGAACAGCGGTGGATTTCAGAAACACATTGGCAAATAAAAACTCCTTTTTAAACACATCAAACTGCCAGGACATCCTTAAAAAAAAAAAAAAAAATCATTACATTGTCAAATTACTTTTTGACAAGGTGAACTAGCCCAAGCGCATGTCATGGCAGATTTATGGCACACAGAAGCTTCCTCACCTGAAGTGCCCTGAACTCATTACACTACATAATGAAGGTGGGGAAATCAGATTCCAGACACAGCACGAGTTGGCACAGTTGAGACATGTGTTTTCCCAAGTCACTGAAAACAGCACTGAGTTCAGTTGTCTGCCGAATCACACAGAAAGGAAGCACCTGCTGGTATGTTATTAAACTCTCCCTAGATTTTTTTAATAATACATGAGACCAAGAGTTTATGTGTGGCTGCAGCAAAGCACAGCGAGACTTGACTAATCACCCCATCACAATGCTGAGGCTAATTAGGTATCACGTTCACCATGTTGGTTTAGTTGTATTAGCATTGTTCACTGGAAGCAAATCCAAAGTACATGGGGCAAGTGACAAAGTCATTTGTGCAGGTAGGGGGTCGAACCAAAGTATTGGCAGATTGAAAATACCACCCGATGAAGCTGTTTGTGAGATTTTACTGATGCTGCTCACCAGAATTAGTTGGAGGTGATTGACAAGCGCTTCAACCACTATTGTCTTTATAATACAAGGTGTTTATATACGTTTGAACAGTCTTACCTGGACAGGAGAGACTGAAGGCTACTGGGGAATTCTTCTCATTGAGTCACCAGCCAAGAATGGCATGACAACAAACACCTTTCGCTCATTATAAAGAGTGAAAAGATTATTAAATATCCACGCTGGCTGGAAAGAAAGTACAACTTTAAATGAATCAGTGAATCAGTGAAAATACTGCAGCATATAATTCCCCCTAAACCCCAAATCATTTGTGCAAGTAGCTGTATATGAAAACCTGTCAGATGCAGGAAGGCTGTTTCCCCTGATCCCTCCATGTTTAGGCTGAGCTAAGGGAACAACTCACTTGGTCCTAGTTCAACAGAGTTTCAGAGTGTTTGTCAACCTTTGGGAAAATGTTGTTTATTTGACACAAAGAAAGAACATAGTCTCCAAGAGTAGGCAGGACAAGGTAATGCAGCCTGAGGCTAGCTGGTTGGCATGCTAACTTCAGTATATGTACAGATGTGGCAGAAACTAGAGTTTATATTGATGTTGCATTCCATTATTCCACTTTCCCAAGCCCTCCTCTGTCCAAATGCACTTGAACACATTTTTTCTTGTACCATATTTAAATGAAGCAATATATTTCGGTTTACTTTTAAATGATACTAATGTAGTTTGAGAGAGACACAAAAAACTATAGCTCCTCTGCAAAATGCAGTCACATGAATTAAAAACAACCAGCCAAACAAACAAACCCAACCTTTCATGGTATTTGTGGTTAAAAGATCTCTTTATATATAGAAACACCGCCCCATAAAGCAATTTAAGACACTTGAAGGCATGCTCCCCTAACTCCAACAAATAAGCTTGTTACCACATGAAAGATGTGCGCTGCTCTAATTCCATTTTCCTTTATAGAGTAACATGCATTAAATCCCAGCTTTACTGGCTACTCTTCAGACAGAGTTGTGTTTATCAGTGTTTCCCCATCAACTGATATTTGATAATGTTTTATTAACATGACAAAAACAACGTAACCAAATTTATGGCTATTTAGATAAAATTACAACAATTAAGCGTACAGCAAGGTGAAGAACTTATGTACGAGCAAGCAGCAGACCAGGAAGGTGATTTTATTATCAAATGCAAATGACAGACTCCAGTCTTTGCAATCTTTATCCTAAGCTAAGTAAACTGGCTTCTTGCAGTGTGTTTATATTTACATGGCAGATTTGGGAACGTTATCAGTCTTCTCATCAAACTCTCGGCAAGAAAATGAATGAAAGTGTTTTGACGAAATCCTGAATTATTCATTCAGTCATCTGGCACAATCTGTTGACACGGTCACCTCTGCACAAACTATAGCAGCTCATAAAACTATCCAATATTCAAAATAAATGAAACAACTGAAAGCAGCAGCTGAAAAACACCAGCGAGATCCGTGCAAAGGAGCTCCGCCATGAGCAACGCAGCAAGTGTGTTTCCAGATTTCAAAGTTAGCCACAATCATTACATTTGATTCCAGAAAAAGATCAAAGAGAGCAGAAGGGAGTCCGCACACTGCAGACATCAGGAAAAGCGCCTCACCAGAGGTCTACAAAAATAGACATTCAAGCCTGCTTGAAAATCATTGCACGTTTGCATCAGTGGAGCTTCCACAGTGCACTATATGATACATGACGTAGGAGGACGAAGAACAGGAGAGTTTAGCATTTTTCATCTTGCTCTTGTGTTTTGTTGTTTCATGTCCAGTGCCGGTCGAAAGTTTGGATACACTTCCCCGTTCTCAAATGAACATCTGACCAAATGCACACCATATATAAAACATACAAAGCGTACATACAGTACGCTTTGTATGTTTTCACAGTCTGACTTTAGCTTTTGGAGATTTTTAAAGGCAGTAACACTTTGTGGGAAGTCTTTATAAGACGCAGATAGGGTTCAATTCCATTTTCTACCGACAGGATGAGGGCTGTTTTATGTGTTATTGCTCAACATGTCGAAATATTCTATGTTATTAGTCTTTTGTTGAGTTAGTTTGACTTTGGCTGGGAAATAGTTTGACACAAGAAGATTGGTAGTTGCTTTTACACTCTGGGGTTTTATTTGGATTAAACAGAGATGTAACTTTAAATGTTCTGGTAGGTAAATCTTTTTTTTTTTTTCCTTTTACTGTTTGGCTTTCAGCTTTATTAAACTAATCACTGATTATCTCCAGTTACATACAAACACATTGGAACATTTTGTTTCAATCCTCAAACTCTGAGATTATATTAAAAAAAATACATCTATTCCTCTGAGCTTTGCTTCTTAAAATATGTGTTAAAGCAAAAACAAGTACTTGTTTTAAATAAGTACTGCATGCAAATATAGACTCGCTCACTGCGAGAATTACTGCTGAGGGATGGGGAGTATGCTGTGATCCCGACTGGCTCTTCATTATAGTTAGCTCAAATTAACAGCCACTTCAATAACAATAAAGCAAAAGTAGTCAAGCTAATGAAACACTGAGCAGTTTCCAACATGTGAGTCTGACCCAGACTTCACTCACACCCACCAGCATACTTTCCCCTTACATCAGCAAACAAGAAAACTGCAAAGCTTTTTTATTATTCATAAAACAAGATAATATAAACTGCCACTGGCACTGCAGACAATATTGTGGAGACTTTTTTTAAACTGTGCATTACGCTCTCATAAAATCCCCGCTTTTTTATTCAATACAGCATGTCTAGACTATATTTTTATTATCATTATTGCCAGTAGTTAATTAGGATTTTTATTGTGCAAGCCAACTAGAGTTTTGGTGTGTCTTTGTTTTTCTAAGTTTTTGTCATTCCTTGTGTCTCTGGGGAAATGCCAGTCGACCAGTTAGTCAGCCACCCACTCAGACTTCAAGCTGATGCGGAACCACAAGGAACCAGGAGCCGTCTGCATGTCTCTCCAAGCGTCATACTGATGTAGAAAAAATAAATAAAAAAGAAGAACTGTGCTGACAGATATCCTGAAGAAAAGTCTTGCAGCTTGATATGAGAAGACAGCGTCATTTAAACATGCACTGGTGTTTGGACCTGCCATGTTTCACAGGCCTGGCAGTGTCCTGGAAGTGTTGGAAACATTGGTTGGTTCTGGTTCAATGGGATTTACCATGGCTGACACTGCCCGTCGGCAAAGCAGACAAACAGGCAGAAAAACAGCCTGGACAGGTCATCAGTCCATCATGTGTCTGACAGAGCCAACAGTAATGGCAGCAAATATGTTCCCTGCTCCAAATGTTTTGGTGCTGCGTATTTTTACTATATAAATGGGCATGAATGGGCTATACTGAAGTAGATTTGTGCCAACACTCTTGCAAATGCAATGATAATTTTTGTAAAACAGCCAAAGCTGACTAAAGTACCAACTTTTCTGCTCCTACATGTGTGAATTGATTAAGATGAATGATGTTAAAGTTAAATGTCAAGCCAACTATTCGATGGATTTCTGAGAGATGCGTTTCTCTCTCTTGCCAACCTCAGCGAACCAAAAACTTTTCATCCAGCAGCAACTTCCAATACTTTTAAGACCAAATACCTGTAATTGTACCAACTTGTATGCTGTGCCTTTGGTAAACCTTGTTAAAGTGCGGAAACAACAGTCAGCCTTAAAATTTATCTATTTTCATCTTAGTGGAGGTTTATTTCAGCCATTTGAGTCGAACTCTCAAGTGATATCTCACTAAATGTCTTTGGCACAAGTACTGTGCTGGCATGCTGGCAGTTTTCACCCTATATGTATGGGCATTTATCTGCATCAAATATTTCACAGTGAGTCGTGGAATAAAGTGTACATTGTGGATCTATTCAGACTTTCCAGTTGTAACCCTTTTTCCTCCAGCGCTCTGCCCTCCAAGTACGTATGAGTGAAGAGGGCAATTTTTTTGCTTAGGCAGCAAAATGTAAGGAAATATGATTATTTGATTTAATGTTCTTAATGTAATGAGGTTTCTGTTGTTCATTTTAAGTGTCCTGGCCAGAAAGTCTTCGTATAATGTATGACCCATAAGCGCAGCTCACAGTAAAGCAGAGAGGTGTTTTCTCCTAACCACCACTGAAATGTATTTTATGTCATTATTACCTCCAAATGGATTTCACACAGAAAAAAAGCAACTCCATTAAACTTTGGAAAACTTTGAAAAAGTCCCACACAGTTCTCAGCGGCAGTATGGCGGCATAGTGGTTAGCACTGTTTCCCACACAACAACAAGGTCACGGGTTCGGTTCCCTGGGCTGAGGCCTTTCTGTGCAGAGTTTGCATGTTCTCCCTGTGCCTGCATGGGTTTCCTCCCACCGTCCAAAGGCATCATGTGTGGGTTCATTGGTGACTGTGGGAGTGTGCGTAGTTGTCGGTCTCTCTTTGTCGGCCCTGAGATGGGACTGGTGACCTGTATGGCCCAACGTGAGCTGGATCGGCTCCAGCATCCCCTGTGACATGGAAACGGATAAGTGGTAGAAGATGAATGAATGATTATGCTCAGGGCACCTACAACATAAAAATTTTCACCCCACACTTTTAGGTTAGACCACAGGAGAGCGGTACATTGGTCTGTGAGGAGGGGTTGGAGGGGCAGAGTGAGAGTCACATATGTAGAATAAAAAAGAGGAAAATGAGTTGAAACCATAAGTAGCGCAAAAGCAGCATATTAGGCAGATGTGAAGCTAGTGACGCTCCTTCTAATAGAGATAGTGGTTGGAGTCAGGTTACGCTCTTTGCCCCTTCCCTCCCTCTGCCTTCATCTTGCCTTTCTCTCCTCTCTGCTATTCCTG
This sequence comes from Echeneis naucrates, assembly GCF_900963305.1. Classification (NCBI taxonomy): domain Eukaryota; kingdom Metazoa; phylum Chordata; class Actinopteri; order Carangiformes; family Echeneidae; genus Echeneis; species Echeneis naucrates. The sequence continues at coordinate 14,234,233 of NC_042522.1, read as the reverse complement.
TAACTTATGACTTTTAATTTACTTCCTCAGACCTCATATTCAGAGCACGATCAGCCCTGAGGACGTCACTGGCCTACTCTCCACTCTGCAGATGTCAGTGGTGGTGTCCAAAAGACAGAGACGGATGGGGCGGGGACACAAATGGGGACCCAAGATGTCACTCCACCCCCCCCACCCCCCATCCACGTGCTTCCTCAAAATTCTCCAGAGAACAACTGTCAGGGTTTCATCTGGGCTGTTTGCATCCCACTGACTGAGAGGTAAACAACAGGTGTTACATACAGGAGGCCTGGGGGTCATCTTAGAAGGGTTTAGCTGAGATACAAAACAGTAGATTAGGTGACACAATAAACGTGCAGCATTGTTTGGATTGGCAGCAATGCCTAGCTGTTCCTCGAGCACACACACACACACTTATATAAAGACATAAACATAAATATAAACATTCTTCCTTCTTGGAGGTTCAGGCTTGACATGCACTTTATTTGCGGTCCTGCTGGGACGATGCACAACAGTCCACAAGGGTTTTTTTCCCCTCAGCAGAGCCACAGGGCTGCAGTAAACTCCAGATATTGGAGGAGATAATGAAGTTACTGACTGCTGACTCTGTTGGACTTTAGTTCTCAACAAGGATTTGGACGGGAACTATCTGAGCAACGTATCATTAACTGAAGGTCATAACATTTCTATGCAGTCTATGGATCTAGATCATACCACTGAGGGCATTAAATCAACTTACAGCAAAAAATATCCTCTATTTCATTTCACACAGACTGAGTCCTCTAACAGGTCTCTCTGGGTTTAACCTTTCATCCAAGTGAATCCGTTTCCGTGAAAATTTGCATAAAATGAGCTTATTACTGAGTAGGAAGAAAGAGACAATAAAAATGGCTTCATGCTCCAGTATTTTCCCAACTCAGTCAACCGCACTTGATGGTTGGTGACATTTCTTTGCTAAGAAGGATTGCACTGACTGTGTAATATTGTTGGAGGATGAAGCTTGTGAGAAATAATCACGTCTCATGATTAGAAGTCACAGAGAAAAGGAAGTTATTCTTTAGATATTATAACATATATCTTTGTGGAATGCAAAACACAATTTCACTGCCAAAAAACATCAATTAAAGTGTAATGTATGGCTTTTTATCAGTGACGGGGGCACAGACTTAAATAGACATAAACACTTCCTCCATACCTTCTTTAGCTTCCAAGGCCAAACATAACAAACGTTTGAAAAGTTCTTATTAAAGAAAAATAGAAGGAAAAGGGAAATAGCATGCATTCTTTTATTAAAAGGCATTAAGAATGAAATACTAATAAAAGGAATTTCAGTTGCTGTTGGTTATGTGCAGTTAAGTAAGAAAGAACTCAGACAAAGCAGCCCTCTACCAAGGCCAATGCAAATCTCAAATAAACCTTACTCGCTCCATCAGGCTCTATAGAATAAGTCCAGATCAAGTTCTTCTTTTATCACTGCATCGATAGGAGCAGTGCATGTTCTCCGTCCTCACCAGTGTTGTCTGATCCGGAGAGCAAGGGAGAAATGAATTAATCGTATATTTGAGCTTCACAGACCAAATTTTTGGAAAATCAGAACAAAGTTTTCAGTACATCGGTTAGCTAAACAATTCAAGATGAGTCACGATCATTCATACCTCAACATTTCTACAGTGGAGAGGTTTGATATGGAAATAAAAGAACAGTTAACACGAGAACTGGGATTAGAAGTTGAACGCAGACAGACAGAGCCTTTTATTTCAGTTAGCGGATGTTGAACTTTATCGAATGTCCCATATTTCATGGTCTTATATTGGCGAGCAAGTCTTGGTTTGGCCGGCCAAGTGAGAATTATGCAAATTCCAGTGCATGGAGCCGCTGAGATGAGAGGTTAACCCCATAGCGCCCTGCTAGTTGATAATCATAATTACTAACTTCCTCTAGAGCTCACTAGTTGAGGAGTCTCGGAAATTAGGACTCCTTCTCATTTTTGCCACTTTCTGCTCTGATGCTCTCAAAAATCTGTCTCTCTCGGCCCCTTTTTCACACAGACCCACACACACACACACACAAAAACACACGGGCACATGCACTCTCACACACACAACCACGCAGCTGCATGCCAAGCAGTAATCTGATGGGCAGAGCTGCACCCAGATGGTTTTATTCATATTCTTGCTGTTAGTTGTTGATGTTAAACAGGTGCTGCTTGACCTTCTCCCCGCCGCTGCTCTGCCCTCCTTCATCATTCCACCAGATTTCCTCTGTGTAAAATCGCGCTGTATTATGTCTCCTCCCTGCCCTGCTTTTTTTCTGTTGAATGAAGTGCTGTAATTACTGAGAGGCAAATTAACTTTTAGTGATGCACTCACAACTTTTTAATTTGCCAGTATTTTAATCAGTAGCCAATCACTGTTTTCTGTAAACCTGGCCTCGGTCCATTGTTTCCTGGACTGTATTTTGGTGCCTAGAGTTGGTGTATTCTATTAATCAGAGCTGATTTCCGCTGTAGTACCGTAGTTTTGGATGTCAGATAGTTAATGTTGATCAAAACACTTCACAGCCTTTCTGGACGGAGGCGGGTGCCCACTTTGCCTAATGATCCATGGTGTGATGATTGTTTGTTTTGCTCTCTAGAGGGAACGATTGATTGGGCAAATATTTTTACTGGAAACAAATCTGATTAAAATTCAAAGACCAAATATTTCAGACTCACAGGCTTTTCTCTAAATTCTGTATCTGTATTTTATGCATACATCAAGATGGCGCTCTATCTGACCTACACTGATATGATCCAAAGCAGCGCTGCAATAAAGAGAAGCCTCCTCGTTTAATTAGTGGGCTTGCGGGAAAGCTGATACCCTCTATTTATTTGGCCAAACATTACGTCTCTGGCTGAAACAGATGAAACACGCTCCTACCATCGGTCGCCTTTTTGGTGATGCTCTTAGAAGGGTTTAATTATGTCAGAAATTTATGTTCTGAGAAAGTGGATCATTCAGACCAATGTTGTTTCTCAGGCCTGAATAAACATCCACATGCTTGTAGACTTCTCTTCATGTGACAGAGAGGAACTCACATGGGAATAACCAACTCACCAACACACTTTTTTTTTTAAATAAAGTTCCAAATATTTAAAGCAGACACAATTCAAAGCTTCCCGTTAATTCGTAGATGATCACAACAGACAGGCTTGGTGTGTAAGAGCCGTTAATGCCACCTCAGGGCTTAAAACAGTTTTAGTTCTCTTGCTCTCCTCTGAATGGAGAAATGCACAAAGAAAAGAGGGTAAGTTGGTAACCCAAGCTCGTGGCCTATGTTGCCAGATAGCGTGCTGACTTTGAGAGGCCTAGATTGCATCCTGAGTTTCCCGTGGCTCCGAGAAAAGAGTAAATTCTCTTTGGTGGTGTCCGATGTCACTGGATACACTGGCTGCTCTGGTTACCTCTGTATCCTAGTGGGGAATATTTGAAAGGGAGTATAAATTATATTTTATATGAATTGCATTGCAATAAATTCTACATGACAAGTTTTATGTTTAGGCACACATAAAAAATGCATTTTCATCAAATCCTGTAACAACCTCCTTTCTGTTTTGAGCCAAAGGCTAAATCAAATGTTTCATCATTTTTGTTACTACTTTTTAGAAACCTGGGATTTTGGAGCCAGTCATCCTATACATGTCTGAGGGAAGACCAGGATAAGGTGACCAGACAGGACATAAAGTGACAACAACCAGCAGGTGTGGGAAGAAATGGCAAAGTCTATTCTGTTTAAACTCTGATATTTCCCAAGGTAACCATCTATAGCTTGGATCCAACTGTTTGCTTAACCTGTGTGTATTGATATTGTACTGTATGTCTAAATGAGGGCTTCATTTAAACTAGCAGCCTAATTTGTCAAGGATAAAGTCACAAGTTTACATTTACAGGTCTTTTGGAGCAGCCACTAAAACTATCTGTTAGAGGAGTTATGTGACCACCTTCTGTCTGTAGCTTGAGTTTTCAGGAACATGCACAACATGAATAGATCTTTTCCTGCCACAAAAACAAATACGTCATTCAAAAACTGGAAAACTATTCTTAGTAAGGGAAACAAAATTTACTCTTCCTTCGCTATTGCAGTGGTTTTAAAGGAGAATAAAAAAGCATAGCCTAGAGCAGAAAACATCCAAGAACATACACTAAACGGAGTCTCGTATGGGAGTAATCTGCAGTCATTATTAGGCTTATATTTCATTTAATATAACTTTCTTCACAGTATATTAGCAGCTTTTGGTTTGTGGAAACATTCATTCACAAGGCGTAGAAGGGCAGAAACGTTCTCCTCTCTGATGCGTGCTGTTCGGTTTAGCTTGTACCCCCCCTGGCCTGTAATTACTAGAAATCTGGTAGAGTCCTCACTACAAAACTTTTGTTCATTCGCTTCTCATTTCTTGCACTGCTAATGAACCGTACTTGTGTCCGTGGAAGAAGGGGAGGTGGAGTGTAACATGAAAAGTCTGAAAAGGACAGATGATTCGTCATACACAAATTTGAACCCAAAACTCGATAATACGAAAGAGTCTAATTTCCAGTCCATCTATGTGCGTGGTGAAGGCACTCCAGAGAGGATAGCTCAGTCAGTTAGCTTGGATTCCCTCTGAAGAGTTCCTCTGTGTTTTGTTGCCAAACGAACAGCATGACTTTGTCATCATTTCTTATCCTTGTTTTTCCCTTCTTCCTTTTTTCCCCTTGCTTTACAGCACACTGAAACTCTGGTTGTTGTGATATGTGGCTTCGTTTATGTGACATCTAGCCGCACTTAGGTAAGTACATCATCACTTTGTATTCGGTGAACCTTGTGAGTCTTGTATATGTCCCAGAAAGTGCACTGACATAAAAGAAAAGGGTTTACATGAGGTTAAAGTGCACAGAGTGAAGCAAGGCCACGAGGGAGAGAGTTTGGATGTAAAATGTTACAAACATCTGTTACTCGATGATGCAGTTGCATCAGGATTGCAGCTTAATGTAATACAAGCTTCATGGTTTTATTGAGCAGACCAAACCCTTCACCTTGAGGCTGTACATGCAGGTCAAGTATAGACATGTTCTTTGCAAACCTGAAAAAGAAGTTATCTCTTTAAGGGGACATATGAATCATCAACTTTACACACGCATGCTCTCTTCACACACCTGTTTCTATGAGCTGAGGAAAGCCCTTAGAGTAATCTTATTGATATGAAGCACACAGCTATGCATTTCTATGCAGAGAGCAAGCATGACACCATCGTCATATGGCGTGATGCCACATCCGCACTGCTGCCCCGGTGCCAAAAAGAAGACTCCCCACGCCTTGATCTGGTCTGACTCAGCAGAGCGGGGATGGTGCCCTGCAGATATTCTTCCATGTTTGTGCGGGCAGAGCAGACATGGCGAGGAGGTGGTGGTGGTGGGGGGGGGGGGTGGTCAGAGACATAATTTTGTACACAAGCAATGCAGCAGCTGAGCGGTATTTTAGGCGACTTTAATGATATAGACAGAAAGAAGGAGAGAAAAGGTAGTTAAGAGGTATATAATCATAGAAAAGCATGGGGTTTAGTCCTATTGTATTACAATACAATAAAGTGACTTCCTGTCTTCCATATTATTAAATGCTCTTCTTTATTATGGTAAGTAAGTGGAATATCAAGTCATCATTCCTAGATCATTTACAAGTCAAAATCTCAGATAACATGAAATAGTTTCTTTTGACAGAAAACAGATGTTTTTATGTTAGTGATGAAAGGTATAGTAACGCCATCAGTCTGTGACATTAATGGAGATGAATTGGACAAAATTCTGGTTAAATGTCACATATAAATAAGAGCCATTCAAATTTATGTCACATAACAAAAGCGCTATTAGTGTATTTATTGCATCCAGTGAGACATACACAACATGTCGTCTGTGTTTTAAGAGCTGAATCTGTTCCTTAGCTCACTTTAAACAGCTGCTCGGCCTCTCGTGGGCAACAAGAGGCTGTTGTATTTCATGGGGCCTTAAACCATCATTCAGAGATATGAAATTTTACATCAGTCGTTTGTGGAATATCTCACGGAAAATGACTGCTTGGGGTGTGTTCCTGGACTCGTTGTTGATTTATGGACATATTGAGCACACAGCACCTCAGCTGCTCTTGGAAAACTGTAGTGTCAATTAGTAATGATGTGCATTTACACAGTAAGACGTTATTCAAATTTGAAATGATCTGCAGATATTATAGCTGGGAGTCACTTTTTTAAGATGGAAGCAAATCTTCTATCTCTTGCCCTAAATCTCGGTATTATTACTATCTTATATGTTTTCAAAGCATCTCATATTATATAATTGTATTAAATGTCATAATCACAGATTCAAACCAGCCGATTTGACTGTGTCCGAAGCTCAGTGTGTGCTGGCCTGTGCGCCCCAGTAAACAATTTATGTGTTGTGTTGTTTATTTAATCTGTACAAAATGAAAATGCTTGAGGTTTCGGGGGGTTATGTGAGTCTGTATGCTAGGCTAAACTAGCCTTCGCCACACTACTTCAGTTTTGGCAGTTATAAGCGCGCTGCTAGTCTCCCCATCTTTATCCCGGAAAAAAAAAAACAACATATAATTATTATATATTTTACTCTGAGGTAACCTTTAGCCAAAGGATTAATTGAAATTCTAAGCATGTTCCTGCACACCAGTGGTCCGCTTACTCAGAGTAATTATGGATTAATATTCCTCACTTGCTGAGACATATTTAAAGGGCTGCATCTGAAATCACTATTTACTATAGAGTGCACTTTATTTCACCCGATAGTGCCTTCCATAATTCCCACAATGAAAATAAAAATAGTAAAGCTCTCTGCATGCACTTCCTGCTTACGAACCCACAGTGGCCATTCATAAGCTTCTAAAGTCGGACCAGGCCTATGGAATAAACAATTTAGTATTTATCAGAGGGGTCTGTGGAAAAGTAAAAGGAGTGATTTTGGACACGACTAATGCTCCATTTATGTCAAATCGCAGCAGCTGTAATTATACGTTTCTGACTTTTAAATAGGGTTTACGTTAACTTCAAAGTCTGAATTATGACTGGGGTGATATGACGGACTTGGCGCTCACTAACACAGAAGTGCCTTGAAACAAAACAAAAGTCTGACATCAAAGTATATTGTTCTGTGTAATTAAACCTCAATGAATGGATACTGTCATCGTCAGTATTTTAACCCTTACATGGCCAGCTCTTCTGTCGTACAACTTCACATGAATGCTTACGGACTATTATATTATATCATGAAAATGTATATTTACATGGGAAACATTTGTTCTTTACCATCCAGCCCATATGATATAATGCAATAGTGCAGCACATCTACCATATCCCAGCATGCACCGGGCAGCCAGTGAGAGCCCTAAACACTGACAGTAACCTTTAATTGAGATAGTTTTTTAGTGCTGAGCTGCCATATTAACCTTTTGGGGATAACAATTTTAAAGAAATATCCTTTTACATTTTATTAATACACAGTTCATTTGTAAGTGCAAGTTTTTGGCGGCTCTCATTTATGGTTTTGCTTAGTGAGAGCTGCAATCTTTCTTTAACAAAGTAAAACATAACAGCTGAACTCATTTAGTGGGGTGTTAAAAAGAGCACCAGGGGACTTTTCATTTTACACAAATGTTCATAAACATGTTTCCAGAGTGTCAGAGTTTTTACAAATGTTTTTGTCAGATTACAACATACGAGTGAAATTGTTATTTTAATTATCTGCAAATATTTTGGATGTACTGGAGTTCGTCCACATCCCTAACCTGATTTGTCACTTGGCTGCATATTTTTTGCTTTATATCACGTTGCTCCTCTGTAATGTGTCCAACTGTCTGAGGTCAGAGCTGTTTGTTGGTCCACAGAGAGAGGGAGAGAGGGAGAGAGAGAGTCAGAGAGCGAAAGAAAGCAAGGGACTGTGAATAAGAGGACAGAGAGAAGCAGATGCTCCCTCAGGAGGAGGGTTGAGCTGCCCACCTCCTCTGTCCTTCTATTCCCTCTTTTAATTCTAACAGCATATGGACACAAAAGAGACACCAACGGACAGGAGAAAACAAACAGAGAGAGAGAGAGAGAAGAGAACACAGACAGAAACACAGAGAGGCAAGAAAAATGCAAAGTCACAAAGAAAGAAAGTTGGGAATTAGCGTGGTAAAAACAGGAGAAGAGGTGTGAGAGGGCCTGCATGTTTTGAATAAATGTGTGCTCTTTTCTGAAATTAAAGATGGAATGAGGCTGGAAGATGGAAAATAGCAAGCATAGTATTGTGCATGAGGCAGCAGGCAGCTCGCCTGCTGAGGCAGGGTGCGGTGAGGATATCCTTGACTTAGTCTGCACCCTTTTCTGGCCTGAATCTAATCACTGTCAACTGCAGAAAGTCTCCGAGGCTTATCAGTTTAATAAAACCATGTGCTTTCATTGGGCGAGCTGAACATTTAGTTGGCAATGACAGATTTGCTTCACTCAAGCACGTTTGAGTTTTCTGGACAAAATGTATTCAGGAGATACCTGAATCATCCTGCTCTATTTGAAATTTACTGCTAAAAAAATTAAATGGAATGGAAAGTGATGAATATGATGTTTTATGACATGCAGTTAAGATAGATAACAGAGACTGATGCTTTTCAGTCCACCCAACACGTGTTTGGCTCAGAGATTTGAAAAACTGGGAATAATATTTGTTTGCTTGTACTATATAACCTGTGCCTGCGAGAGCCATCCCTCAAATTTAGAAACATTTCAAGTAGCTTTCTAAGTGAACATAACATCTCAGGTTCCCATTTCAGTGTTCCACCTTGCTGACAAAACACATGGACCGGCAACACCTGCTGCAGCTGGAGATGCTCCATGGAGGTGCTGAGTGGATTCATAAATTTTCATGAAGGGTAATCCCTCCAAAGTCCCATAAATAAATGACATATAACACGAAAATATAATGTAGGAGATACTGTGTAAATAAAATGGATGTAACTTTCTACTAATGATTTATCCACTTGTGTCCCACTGTTTCCCACAGTTGCTAAGCTATGCAAAGACATTGTGGAGGTATAACTGCAAGAAGAGCAGCGACAGATTTGTTGATGATGCTCTTGACCGATCACGTTCCACTCACACCTAAATGCTTAATGAAAAAGACCCCGGTCATGTGAGGTCAATCCCGGTAACATCGCCCTGATCGAGATATAAACGGGAATGAAAAATATGTTGCAGGTCTTAAAAAAAGAAACACTTGTTGTGTTTGTTCATGGTAAGTAGCCCAGTAACTGTTCTTAATTTCTTTTACTCATTTCCTCCCATAGCCTTTCAGTCAGCAATATCCAAAAACATTTGTACACACATTGGCACTCTCCCAGTGATTCGTTGAAGTATCATAAAACTTTTCTATTGTCAACATGTTGTCAGGTTGTGGTGCTTTGTGTCAAATGTGTTGACAGTCTTGAGTGCTGAAAAGTGAGGAGGCATGACTCTGTATGCTGCATCATGATTCTTTGTTCTGACTCCAAGGTTCTGTGGTTATTTTGCTTATTTCTTATGTGGTACTTCAGGATTTCTTATATGTATTTGGGGCAAATTAATGTTATTTCCAGTTTTAACACAATACTGTAATATTGATAAAATCTCTTATTACAAGTAAAAGTCTTGCATTTGAAAATGTAAGTACGAACAAAATGTCGGCAAAGTGTGTTTAAGGTAGATCAATGTACATCAGTGTGCAGAAAATGGCATTCTGTTACTGTTTGGTAAATTATCCTACTTTATATTACTGGTAAGTTTGTTCTATATTAACGCATATTATTTTACAAGCTTATGAAATGTCTGCATGTAAAATTAGAATTTGTAACCATGACTGAAGGTAGTGAAGTGAAATATACACTGTTTCCTTCCATTTTCTCGATTCGCTGCACTTCAAATTTGAATATTGGCTCGTCTATTGTTTCCGACCACAGAGGCAGGGTTAGGGTTATGGTTAAGGTAATTAGTGCTGCTAATGTTGTTTAGATTTGACTACAATGACTGCAAGACACTAATGCTAAGTCAAAAACCAAGATGTGAACCGTCTGGATGTAATCTTAAAATATCCTCTCCCTCTTGCCTTCTGCGATGACGCAAAGTGGGCTTACATGAACACATACAGTGATGTCCTGCAGAAGTTCAAACACTTTTGCTTCAAACAGGAAATTTAGCGTTGGGCTCCAGTTGGAAAAAGTTCTGTCCACCAATCAGGATTTAGACATTTGTTAATGAAACCATAACAAGCTATTTGTTTCAACAAAGTTGCTGTCAATCAAATCTGATCAAACCACACCCACGCAGTCCTGATGGAGCAAATTTGGTTTGGAGATGTTGATTTATTTTGGATTTTAAAGTAAGTTAAGTGTGTGTTTGTAAAGGTGACAGGATTCTTGGGCCATTTTCGATTACGACTTTTGCATTACACCCCAGATGTTGATTCATGTGGTAACAATGAGCTCATTTCATTGGCCAAACGACAAATCAAACTCCTTCTCAGCGACGGCAAAACAGTATCTCAAGTGGTCTCCTCAGGTCAGTCAGTATTATCTGTCAGATGAGACATTTAACCTTGGGGAGAAATATCATAAGAGCAGCATGCATTCATTTCACAAGAGGTATGGCTCCTTGGAGCTGACTCAAGGTGACGCATTGAGCCAAGAATGTGCTGATTTCAGATGTGGCAAATGGCAACCATGATGATTGTCAAGTTGTTACTATGTTGTTATTGAAACCATGTTTTGCTCAGCAGGAGAGACTCAATCCATTTTTATAAGAGGGCCAATGAACCACAGCAAAAGTAACACTGAATAATTAGTGGATCTGACGGTTGATTTAAAAGCTTGTGATGAGTAAGCTCAACACTTGGATCAGGCAACGGTGGCATGTGATCATAGATTGATTGATTCCCTCGATTCCCTTGGTGATTTGCTGCTCAGCGTCGGCTTTTAATCAGAGTTTTTGGAAGGAAGCACTTTATTTTACGCTGTAAACACTTTAGATATCAGGATGTTTTCTTGAACACAGTTTCCTGCTGAAATACTGCTGTTGATCAGTCAAATTAATACACATCAAATCTAACGCCGAACACTCTGCTTCTTCAAAGTCTAAATCAGATTTAACATTTACAGCACATGAACAATGATAAATTCACCAAAACAAATACAGATGATGCTGCAACATTCAAACAATGAGCTGAAACTTTACATTGGCTTACAGTTATATTTGTGCTGTCTGGAATTTGGTATTTAACTCAGATTAACAGCTGGGGTTGATGAAATACCTGTGGTTAAAACCCTCCGAAAAAAAAAATTACTGTTTGCAAATGTTAATTCATTTAACAAGTAGAAGACATTACATCGAGCTGAGTATAACTGGTCGAGATGAAATTATTGCAGCATATTAGAAATTAGGAATGTTCCCCTCAAAAGGCCATAAATCACCTTCATAATGTTATTGAACAGCTTATTTTATAAAAGTCAAAATGAATCTTTGTTATGTCAACATTGTTTCAGGGTTTCAGAGGACTCTTGAGAGACCGGCCTGTCTGGCTGCCATCAATCTTTCTATGTCAAGGGAATTGGAGGTGGTTAGCACATTATATCATTATAGTAATCATAATGTCACTTAGGCTGAGTGCTTGTGTGTAAACTCAGTGGTCCCACAAAGTTTTTTTTTTTTTTAACAGCAGTCTTAAGCAAAATGTGAGATAATGCTGACTACATTAATATTCAATCAAAAGGTCTCTGCTGATTTGAACTCTATCGTAATTAGTATGATAACTGGCAGTACATCTAGTACTGGTCAGTATTATCCAATGCAATCTGAAAACACAATTACAAAATTGACTTTGGATTTCACAGGGCAACTCCCATAATATACTGGTTTGCACATGTAGTTGTGTGTGCGTTTGTGTCATTTGTTTACCTGTGAAAGACTGTGAGTTCATTAAGAGCCGCCGCTATCAGTTTCTAAAAAGTGTGTTTGCTCAAGCTCACGGTGCTGCTTCTCTTCCTCAGCGTCAGTCCGTCTAATTATCATTGGCTGAATAGAGTTGTGTCGGGCGTTTTCAAGATAAATAACAACAGAAGAGTCTATTATAAAAGTGGAGTGAACAGCAGCAACAAAGATATGTATCCATATAAGACAGGCATATCAACATTGTACAGAAACTATTTGTTGGGCTGTTGGACTTTATTACTCCATTTTTTCTCTGTTTCATGCGTGTCAAGCCACATTGAGTTTAGAAAATGTCAGTTTCTAATGTCTTGGCGGTGCTTGGGATTCTGGTCATACCTGAGTGAATTCCAGTAACAGTGCTAATTATTTTCCTGCCCACTCACTTTGAACTCCAAAAAGTGATTACAGCTTTTATTCCTCAGGAGTAGGTGCCCAGTTTTTCTTTTAGAAGGATTAAATAAACAAGGCTACCAGTCCACAGTCACGCTGGAGGCTCTCAAATGTTGTACTCAGACGTAAAGCATACATTTAAGATGAATAATTGTATGTGTTTAGTTAGACTTTCTCGGTCTGTTAGTGTTCTAGCATTTGTTCAATATTACTGCAAACAGCTGAGTCCAATGGGTCTGCCATTAATGGTATTTGGTGATAAACCACAGTAAAGTTTGCACTTGATGCAAAGAATCACCATATGTGTTATGTTTCATCCTGAGGAAACATGAAACAAATTTAATCAAAGTCAGTAGACTTCATCCTCAATTGACCATCAGTGTCAATCATTATTGTACTTGTATTGAGTTTTATGGCTGCTGAGATGTTTTAGTATGGACCAGATTGAGCTTTATTTTCACAGCACTAAAAGGCATAAATAAGATGAGTTTCTCTAGTTGGCCTGACCTATATTGAAGATTAATATAATTAATATGAATAATTAAGTGTTCTAGTTTATTATTTGTATTGTAACGGGTGAATATAATTATAATGTGAACATGATCCAGCAAAGTGAATTGAGCACATCTCTGTAATCAGAACTGCATGTGATCATCATAAATCATGTGGAGATATAAAATAATTGGGACTATGGTTATAGGTCAGGTGAGGGTTGAGAAAGCAGAAGTTGTGGAGAAAATGGTTAACGAAGAAACACTGTTAATTTGCTAAAAATTCAAACTTCACCCACAGTAGAAAAGCTATGAGCTGAGAATTAAACCCAGGTCACAAGAGTTTAAGACTACAGCCACCCATCTGCCAACCCGACCGCAACGCCCTCACTTTCCACCAGGCCTGTTCGATGTGAAAACCACTGGCTGTTTCCTTCACATAATTCTCATGTGGTGGGAAAAATACCTCTGTCACTTTTCATGAACAAGAATATATTAGCATTTTAAAACTTTTAGTTAGAAACACTGATGGAAACAGACTTTTTGTGTGGAAGTACGCGCATGAAGGCGAGTGAAAAGTTCAAATTATGATAAAAAATTTGCGCAAAGACTATCTGTGATTGCTCAAATTAAAACCCCTTTCCCCAACTTTGTGTGTCTCTGTTCCAAACAGTGCTGACAGAGTTCCTAATTAGAGCCAGATATGAGCTGCCAAATTCTTCTCAATGGTTTACTGAGCGCTGATGTCAGAGATGCAGTGGAGGTGAAAGTTGAAGCCAATGATTCCGTTTGCCTATTAGAATATGAAAAAGTTAATAGGATAATTTGCCTTTAACTCATATTCATTCTAATTCTTTAACTCATTATAGTCTGGTGTGCTGTGTTTGGATTTTAAGAAGATATTTTAAATTTACACAGCTTCTTATTCATTTAGATTAGTTGTTTTGGCCAGAAAGTTCATAAAAATTCAATTAACTGGAGCCTTTTTAGTCCTTAAATTGTATCGCGGGCACAGTCAATCACAGTACGTTGTTAGTTTATATTGAGGATTTACTACGATAAAATTTATCCATCAATTCAATTAATCTGCCTACTTTAATATGGTTTTGTGGTACATTTTGAATGATATTTTACACCTGGACAGGAGTTGAAAAAGTTTGAAGCTTCTATAATTATGGTGATATGAGCATGGTGAGGTCATGGCGACAAAAAGGAAGAGAGAAAGAAGACAAAGATCTGTTTTCATACAACTTAAACTGACTTTCATACAAATACAGGGTTTTATGAAAACTCAGAGTTTTATTAACTTTGTCTTTTGGCTACACCTGGTTTTGATTCTGGGTCGGTCAAGGGTCATCATACATCTTAATCAGCCAATAATAAGTATCAGCATGAACTCTCACCTCCATCAAGTTTGGCCTGTTGCCCCAGACACAGGGATTGAATGCTGGAAGTCTTTCTCCTTAAAACTCTAATGTTTTCTCCTTGTGTGTTTCCTTGTGCGAGGACAGTATTAAGGATTGAGCCGAGGAAATGTTGAGGAGAAACATAACAAAGATTTCTTTCTATGCAGAAAAGTAAAAAAAAAAAACAAAAAAACAAAACAGCTCACTGAAAATATATCTGGATAGTGAAACGCGCTTTTGAGACTGAACCCGTATCAGACCAAAGCAAAAAGGTCTGAGCAAACATGACACCCTCAGGAGAGATAAGTTCAACAGACCCCCCAGACGTCTGTGTGTCCAGCAAATGTGATTAGGGCTCAATTAGGGAAGGAACTTTTTGACACATGTCTTAAATTTGGAGTGAGAAGAATGAGATATCAGCGGTGGAGGAAGGTCGAGATTAAACGGTGGATATTCAGGAACCAAAGTGCCCTTAACTTCATGGATAATCTCAGCCTTTATTCCAGATAAAAATACATCTCTCTAAGCGGCGAGCTTGTTCTCTTAGGCAACAACTTTTCACACTTGTATTGTTTTGAGTAATGTTATTTCAGAACAGTTGTTGGGCTTTTGATGTAATGCAGGACCAGCCTTTAATTTTTCTCTTTGGGAACAAGTCCACAGCATAACACATTCTGGTGAGAAAGAACATTTACAAGAGTGACATGACCTCACAGTGCTACGTGTGTACATAAAGTCAGTAATATGCTGAGGTTTCCTACGTCACTGGATTGCTCTGTGAAACCACTAGAGCGGAGTTGGAAGCCTTGTTTTGGTAAACACTCCACTAGAAACCACCCTGATCAGAATGTGGCTTGGCGGCTGCTGCCAGAATTAATATGTGGTTAATGACATGGTTTGGCAAGCTGCCCTCTGCGATTGATCCAGTGTGGATTCTTCCAGTCCACTTTATTATCTTAATACAAAACATTCATCACTGATGATTTCTGCTGTCCAACTCTGTTGAATACTGTACAGTATTATGCAGTATTTTCCTTTTGGCAGCCACACGGGTCTCCAAACGAAACTGCATATCTGAAAAAATCTTCGGATTTACATCAGATTTACATGCCTTAGTCCTCTACAGCCTTAAGTGGGCTAAAGGACCTTGGCTGAGAGCCTGGTGGTGAGAGGGCTGTTTCATTTAATACAGATAATATATAAATGCAACATCTTCACATTTTTTGAGATCTTTACTGAAAAAAATGCAACCCCCCCCCCCCACACACACACACACACACACACACACACAAAAAAAACAAAAAAAAACAAACAAAAAACAATCAAACAGAAGAACAACATAAAACAATGTAGAAAGAGGCAGTTTATGTTCCATATTATGTGACTGGCTAAAGAGGGTTTTGCTTTGGGGAATGTGAATGTTACACGACAACATCTGGAGGTGATCTATACAGAATGGCAGCTTGAGCTCAGCACTAATTCCTGACAGCCAGCGGGATGGAGAGAAAGTCCCCAAAAGCAGCATGGGCCGATCTGAACGATCATATTGGTTAATTGGTAAAAAAGAGGTCATGGCTGCAAGTGAGCTATAGGAATCTGGTAAAGACTTCAAATTCATGGATTCATCCATCCATCCATCCATCTCTGCTTTAGTGTCTCTCTTTCTCTGTCTGTCTGTCTTTGGGCTGGGCTCCAGGTGTGTTGTAACACTTTAGCTGCTTCCAGGATTTACACAGGCGCCTCATAATAGGTTTTCATGAGAAGGTGGTTTGGATGAATCAAACCCACTTCCAGTGACTCAAGCTGAGACAGTAACACAGTTACACTCATACAGTTTCATGTTGAAGATTTCAAATCGGCACCAAGCTCATTAGTTTGAAATGTCCAGCAATGTAAAATAATCATTGAATGATTTTTCCCAATTCTGGAAAACAAAACAACAACTACAAAAACCCCAGCAAACAAGAACCATAACATTTGGAGAAAAAAAAAAGGGCTCTGCACACACTCAAGTCCAATCTGGGTCCAAAAAATTTAGGAAACTTTACAAGAATATACAACGTAAAACTAGAGTCCCCATCTAAATGAACACAGCTTCGCTTCCTTTTATTTCTTTGTTACTAAAGATCATGCATTTCCTGGACAGACTGCTGGGCTCGGAGTGGAGTGAGACAGAAGGGTGAGGAAGTCCTGCCTCACCCCACCCTGTGCCACTCCACCTTACACTACTGTACAATTCCCTGTCCTGTCTAAACCCATCCCATCCTGTCACGCCTTGTCATCACACCCCATCCTGTCCTGTCCAGTCCCATCCATGCCATCTCACCCATTTCCTCGGATTATTTATTCTCCTCCCGTATCCAGCATATTTCTCCCCTCTAACCGATCTCTCCCCTTTTCCTTCTTGCAGTTGCAGTAATATTTACCTTGCAGTTGAAATATTGACAAACACGATGTGAATCTCCCTAGAGAGCGCTTTATAAACAAGATAGAGAGGCCAAGGGAAGCCAAGAGCCGTCTGGCTCAGATTGTTTGAATTAGAGCAATTGCGTCCTTCAGCCTCCTCTCTCCTCCCTCCATACATACACACACACACACACACAAACACACATTGACATGTGCGTAGGGTGAAGGAATTGTTACAATCCAGCTGCCTCCCCTCCTAGGCCTGTCTGCCACTGCCAAATGATGATGATGCTGCTGATGAAGTTGCACCGGACAGCATGCCAGCATTGGTCCCATGATGACATCACGGGCTGATGTCATGCAGACGGGTGTGGTGATTGGACAGGCAGCTGAGAGGAGTTATGTGTATCTGTATATGTGTGTTTCTGTGTGTGCATGTGCACATGCACGTGTTAGGGCAGGGTGAAAGTATGCAGCCTCCTCTGGGCTTTTCTGTAGCCAGATTTGGATGGACGCTCTCAATTACATTTGTACCGAAGGAGGAAAAAGATTGAGGAAGAGAAGTTGGAGGCACAGGGGCAGAGGGAAAGGACGAGGAAAGATAAAAAGGAGGAAGGAAAAGGGCGGGGAATTAAGGGAGGCAAAAGAAGAAATTGTGAAAACTTGCAGCAGAAAGACTCTGCTAGTTGCTCTGTGAGGGTGTTGATAGTGAGCATGAGTTCATGCACGTTTAGCAGCTATAAGGACGGCGTACATGTTAGCATACCATTTGTCTTGCACTTATTCAATCACAAACCAAAGTACTGGCCAAATTAAAAGTGTGACCAAATTGGTCTGTTGCTGTAAGAAAGTCAAACCCACCAATGACTGGTGGGATATTTTACAAGACAAGCATGACTCTTGTGGTGTCCCTTTAGAGGAAAAGTCAGGAGGTTAACAAAGTGAATAGTATTCATCCTGTGGGGATGATGCACATCCAAACAGAATTTTCCAACAATCCATCCCAATTATATACTTCTACTATATTTCAGCCTGTTTCAAACAGATTGGCTGCTAAAAGAAAATAAAAAAACGAAGAGGACAAAAAAAAAACATGACTCTGTAGCAATCAGTGAAGTTGAGAGCAATTATACTTAAACTGTGTCAGAGTGTATTTTCCCACCAGGTATAGCCTGTGATTCAGCTATGAGGGAATCCAGAGCGCCACATACAGCACCTACGATAGCATGTTTAATCTAATCTCCTGTAGTGTCCCATAATGATCACCAGATGAATAGATTCCCACTGAAACATGTGTTTTTCCCCATCTTGTCCTATCGCAGAGCTAAACCTGTTGGACTTTGAGTTGCCTGGCTTTCTTGTGGCAGTAAATTGCATGACAAACCACCCACACAGTCCACAAGCGATAAGCATATCAGATGCCTTAGTTACCCATAATTTGATGTTGTTACAACAGTGAAAAAAAGATCACAGTTACCAAATGTGGTAATCACACCATATGAAGTTAAAGATATTATTATCAAAGTGGGTAGGTTATGTTGAAATAGGAACAGTAGTCGAAAAAGGTATACAAGCTTACTTCCTCAAAATAGAGGAAAGGACAATGAGTCTTTATCAGATTGCACGTTAGGTTGATGAGTCATGTCATGAAAGTAGGCCAGTCTAAGAAAAAGACATACAGGTATGCATGCGTGGGATGGAGCTATAGAGATCAGCCAACTACTTTTTCACCTACATGTATGGAGGGCAGTGTGTGTGATCATTCATGTGGTAGGTGGCACAGCTTCAGAATTAGACAGATACAATCATTTTGGCCTGATTTCAACAAAAGGCTGGTTCTGATGCCAGAAGTCAGGCACAATTTATTTACCAACTGACTGCAGGTGCCTCATGTACGAAGAAACTTAACCAATGTAGCTCCTTTTTCACTCACAGAGGTAAACTTGCTCTCAACCTGAGCCTGAAAAACAGATATGAAGAGAGCAAAGTGTAGGGCATAAATTGTATACTGTCACATGGTATAAATATCTGCCATCATGGACAGGAGCGTTCTATTTGGAGAGAATGAAAGCTGAAGTTAAGGTATCACAAATACTACTCACAGACCAGTGAGAGATTTCATGAATGGTATAAATATACTTTGTCTTAATACCTACAGCTGCTGAGCTGAGAGCACCGCGAATGAGTGTTACATAATTTAGGGGTTTGTTTTGCTGCTATGACGCAACTTCAAATATGGCCCCACAAACCCAGGAGGTTACTTTATAGACATGTAATTTACTTTTATAAGCCCCAACTTTAGTAGTTTGAGAGTCAAAGATGAAGGAAGAAAAATAACTCTGCCAATGTTTGCACGGTCCACTTGAGCAATGCTCCACAGCAGAATGATAAAAGCTTATATGAGGAAAATCTTGGCACAGCGTCTCAGAATAAGAATCAGGATCAGAAATAGTTTTATTGCCAGGTATGTGTAAACATACTGGTAATTTGACTGCGGTGTTTCTATCTTGGACAAGGGAAAGACAAAAAGAAATAAAAAATAAAAAAGGAAATCTATATATACATACACATACATTGAAAGCAGAAATATTTGTCTTGGGATATGGTACAATAGGGCAATAGTGTGCAATTGCTCATGAGGTTGTAAGGTGGCTTATGCGGAGATCTGGAAGACAGCCAGGGGGAAGAAACAGTTTTTGCTAACAGAGCTCTGTAGTGCCTACCAGAGGGAAGCAGTCAGAACAGTTTGTGTCCGGGGTGTGCAGCTATGGTACCTGCCCGATTCCTGACTCTGGACTTGCAATGGTCGGCAGGGCAGGTCGGCCCCAGTGATCTTCTCTGTACACCTTATGGCCGGTGGCTGATCCAAACCAGACAGTGATGGAACATTAGATCCAAAGCATCATCACAAAGAAAAGACTAATCTGTCACTTTACTTAGCATATATCTGTGTGTGCTTTGTTATTGGCCAGAAGAATGAAATCAAATGCACTCACTCACCTGATATTTTCACAGGGGCACTTATTTTCTTTCTTGAGGTGAGTAGGACGAGAAGATTACCTGCCTGACTAACCCCTGGAACGAAACAAAGACTTGATATGAGTGAGATATAATGGATTAATTAGTGGCAGACAGTTTCTTCCTGCTTCACAAAATTAATGGACTGCCGTGATATCAGTCTCCCACTTCTGGGCAAGAAAGCAAATAAACCAATTTCTCTACTTGTCATTTTTCCAGAACATACTACACACACATATGTGGTGCCAGACAGCAGGATATCAGCCACATCGTTACACTTGACAGGTGGAGTGGACATGAGTGTACTGAGGTCTGCAGTTGTTGATCCCTAGCCAGGAGTGTGTGGGTTCCCCTCCTCTGCCAGCACCATGTCAAACTTTGGCACAGTGCTCCACATCCTCTGGTGGGCGGGGAGGTTCGGTGTAATCTGGTGATGAAGAGAACCATCATGTCAGAAGAGAGAGGGAGGGTTTAAGAGGCCTGTAAAAACCACAGATGTTGCCTGAAGTAAAATTGTATGCCTCAATGGGTGTAAGTTGTCCAGCATGTATGAAGGTACGTGTGCTCAAACTGGTGCACGTAGAGAGGCAGTGGGCGTGTGTGCATTCCTTTATCGGGGTCGAGTCTTTCTTGTGTGCATCCTTCCAGCTGACAGGAGCTTCCTGCTGTAGTAATTGTCTTTTTTTAGCCGGGGTGAAGTGATGGCAAACAGACAAGCACACCAAAATCACCTGCTAGTTGGTGAAGATGACTAAGACGCTCTGACAGACAGTTGAGGAAAGAGAAAGAGAAAAGACTGGACTAAGTGCTTTGAGGTGTGTGTTATAACGTGAACGTTAAAATGTCTGCGATCCTCGAGGCCAATCAGTTAAAACTCTTTAATCATCCTGAAGTGGAAGCAGCCGCTGAAAACATTGCATAAGTCCTGCTTCATTTTGTTTCTCTTGAACTACACTTATCTCAATCAAGGACCCCATAAAAGGAGCCCTGTATTGTTACTGAACAGAATAGTAACAAGATTAGGCCTGGCTCGGCTTTGTGTGTGTGCAATAACTCCACCTCGGTGTGGCATTCATAGAACACAGGCCTGGGTCACAGTTAAACAGGAGAAAGGATAAAATAAAGCAACAGCAGGACTCTTATCCAACGCTCCCCTCCCTTCTCCTTTCCTTCCTCCGAAATCAGATCTAAGCTCTGGCCTGTCGCTCCCCATGGTCCCCCAAAGAGGTGGGGGGGGGGGGGGGGGGGTCTGTCTGTCCTCAGCGCTTCCTCTCCGGCCTTGCCAACACGGGTGGTGCCGTGGCTGTTACGTAAATGAAGGTTGAAGGCGCGATGTTATGAGCTCATCGCCCCACTCTGACCGACATTATGCCTGCCCACTTTTCTCCAGCTGGGCTCAAGCTCCATGACTGTTCCTCCCTTCCTGAGTGCATCCTGTCCTGTAGTGAAAGTCAGTCTGAGTCTGAGGTTAAGTCATGTTCTTATTGCAATAGAGGCATATACAAAGGGTTGGAAACAATAACACTGAGTCTGTTGTTATGTCATAAAAATCCCATATCATAATGGATCATAATGGATTCCATAAAAATGATTTAACAGCTAACATGTTCAAAACAGAGAAAAAATGTTTCACAAAGTAAAAATTTGTGGAGAACCTATTGTAATGGGTTGCATTGCATCACACATGTAGATGGAGTTTTGGATATCCGGCTAAGTTATATAAACGTACTTCTAGTTTCACAACTTTAGTTTCACAACTAAATATGTTTAACTACAAAAGGCTTCAAACAAGGAACTATCATCTTCCGTGAAATGAAACCAGAAATGTAATAATCACACAATCATTGCCTAGATGTGTCAACATCTGTCTCAAGCTGTCAGTCCAGCCCTTCGGTCTAGATGCTGTCTACCACACATATACAGTGAAGGTTTTTTATGAAACTTTGTATTGGTACTCATGGTCCACTGTATGAATCATAATTGGCTTTGACGATCCCTTGACTATTCTGAAATTCTTCTTGTGGTTGACATTTTTGGGTTTTTAGTGAGCTGTAAATTACAATTATTGGATGGATAGCCATAACATTTGGTAAAGTCGTTAATGTTCCCATCGGGATCATTTATAATACGAAATAGCTCAATCCTAAGGTCTTTAAGTCTTAGCGTCAAAACGGCAATTTGTCCTATACTTTGGTTTATGACTAAGTACCTGCAGAATTAATAGCCTTCCCATTAGCCCCAGACTAATCTTTGCGTTCAGTGCCAACTAACAAATGATAGCATGGGGGTATAAGCGCTTGATTTCAAACATGGGGGGATGATCTATTTCAGCTAAAGCACTCTCAGCCCAACTGTCTCTCGCACAAAGACCAATTCTCTCTTAGGCTATTTTAAACTGGTCTGACTGAAATGGGGCAATATGAGCAAATATAATATTATGACACCATGCCACAATTCACCCTTTATCTTGGAATTTTTCAGGATTTGGATTGGTTCTTTCAATCTCTGACGATAGCCTGGAAAACTGTGTCTTTGTGCTTATCAATCAAAGCATCAGTGGACTCAAACAGGAAATGTTTTTTTAATGACCATGCTGGCCTTGTACCGTAACGCTGTGCTAGCCAATTAGCTGCCAATAATTACATGCTTGTGTGTATTTTAGAAATGGACCTTGGCTCTGGGCTCAGTTATTTGTTTAGTTTAGACACTGAGGAGGACAAAATCACAAAAGTCTCTTTGAAAAGCTCCTCAGGTGCATTTTGTCACTGCGGTCTTGCGGTCGTATCCAATTAAACTGCGCCATGAAGCTAGCATTCTGGGATCCACTTAGCATTTCTTATTGCAAAACTGTGCTGTAGTCTTTTTAATGCTGTAGTTGGTCAGGACATGGAGTGGAGACCAAGTGGCGCACAGAAACAAAGATAACCATCAAATTCCTCCCTTCAGCGACAAGGACTGTCTCTGTTTCTCACTTTTTGTGGCTTCGGCCATGTTCTTCATAGAAAAAGGTGCCTTTTGACACTGAGCTGAATAAAATAGTTTATGGAGAAGGAAAATGAGAAAATGCTATCACAGCATTAAGCTGAGGAATGAGTGTTATAGAAACCATATCTATCTTAATACTTTAATGTGCGAGTGCAGCGTTTTCTTAATGTGTGCTTGGCTCCTTTCCTTTGCCATATTTTCAGGCTCATAAAAGGCAAAAAGGGAGTTCATACGACGATTTTAAAAGTTAATCATACCTCAAAAAACAAATTCGCTAATTTGTGAGCAAACAGCTAACATCACTTTAGCGCCTACACTAAAAAGTGGGGAGACAAGATCGGCAAGTTGTCCACCTGGCGTGGCTGATGTTTGCACTGTATATTACCTTTCTCAAGAGTATGGGCTGAACCTTATGTAATACTGTATCTTTATCATACATTTTTTTTATTTCCTTTCTAAGTGAAGCTGCTCAGTCACCACTTTCTTGATCCTCTGCTACCATTTTCTTGTTTGCTGTCACTATTACTGAGCCTGTGTGTGTGTGTCGTTTAAGATAAAAGGTTGCTCCTATCTGTGGGCAGAGGGTGTGTACATCAGATCAGCACGCACATTATCGGAAGTGAATATTTACTCTCTGGCCCTGTGCCCGAGCTTCTATCTCATGATGGCATCTTGGCATCTGATGTGGTCTCCCTGTTCATTAAACATGTTAAGCAGTCACACTTTAACCCATGCCTAAGTCAAGTTTTTTCTTCTGAATTTCAATTATATCCTATATGACAAGCTGATGCAGTGACAGATTTGATACTTTAAGATGCCAAGTGTAATAGTCTCGCTGGCATTGCAAACTGTGGCATTAGAATTTAGGTAACACCCTCATTATATCTTAATGGGGCTGTAAGAGTGACATAATCCTACAGAGACCCTCGACTCAGTGGAAAACCCCCCTTTGCCGATGATCTTTCCTCGACCCGCAGTTGTACTGCGCTCTCAACACCTGTTTGTCTCCATTCTGAAGCTTTTTTCCTGCTCTGTCTTTCCCTTTTTTTTCCCTCTCTTCACATCACATGCCTCTATTCAAGCCCTTGTTGTTCTGCAGCCTTTTCCCCTCTCTATTAGCTTGCTTTACAAGTTCACCTTCAGGCTCTTCACTCCTTTCCGACAATAAAAAGAAAAAAGAAAAAAAAAAAAACCCCACTGCGCCGTAAAAACGAAAAAGAAACTCTTCACAGCAGAACATTTCCATGGAGATGCATTATCTACATAATGATATGAGCCTGACTGCTACTCTGAGTTGTTCTCTTTTGTTTTGTTTTGTTTTGTTTTTTTTTTTAACGCAACTGTAATTCGCAAAATCCTGGAACTGGGAGCAAACAGCACAGCAACAGCAATGATGGTGATGATGATGTTGATGATGAAGACAATAATAGTGGTACGAGTAATGGAATACTACTCTTAAGTCTGAGGCGGCTGCTTACGCACATATCAGAGTGAGTCACAGGGAAGGGAGGGGGCTCCTCCCTCTGCAGCACGGTGGTGAGTTATTAAAATAGTGAGGAGAAAAAACTGGTTTGACAGACAGTTACACAATCTGGATTCTTTTGTTGTGGAACGCAGGGAAAGTAGAGATGAATGTGCTGATGTGTGCTATGTGGGTATATGACTGAACTGTACTAAGAAGTTAAAAAGGGAGGACATGAGAAGAGGGTGTAAAGGAATGAGGAGGATCAATGGAAATCAACAGAAATCAGTGATATTGAGATGATATGTTGAATTTCTCACATTAAAGGATGATTATGCCGTATTTTCATAGTTTTGACCATCATTTATCTGGGAACACTGACATTGCTGAAGTGGATTAACATGAGGCAGGAAACAATTGGTGATCAGGAAAACTGGCAGTTAAGATAGATTATCCAGTTTGATTTCTATTTACCTTGATTTTCTCTTCCCAGAAAACTTGACTAAGCCGAGGTGACTAAGGTAGATGGTGAAAACCATGATGCCAAGCCCATCTGTAGTTCACTTAACAACTAATTCATGGATTTTCAATAAAATTAGTTTTTCTTGTTTTCTCTTTAGATCCATCATGATTTCAAAATCTCCCTTTGTTCAGTTTTTTGGGTCAGACCCATAAAACCAATGACATCCCCATCAAAACCATTTTGTGTCTGTTTCCCTTAGCATGCTAACTTGCTAAATTACGCTGTGCCTGCTAAACATTATAAGCATTAAGCATTTAGCTCAAATTATCTTACCACCAGCTTAAAGGTGTTAACTTGTTGAGTACAATCTGACTTATTACTTAAATTATTTATCTTGACTAAAGAAATATGTGTTGACAAACTATACAGTCCCCAAGGCGGTCCTGAAACCAGTGGGAAAAAGATGGATTGCTCCAAAAATAGTTTTCCCTGCAGTGGCTCTGTGTCAGAAAGTTATAACTGACACAGAAAACCATATTCTTCCAATGTATACAAAACACTGCTATTCACATGTCTCTTTTAGACACACACAACCATATGTATGTAGAATGAGGAAATGATGAGACTCATAGCTCTGGGGTCTATGTGAATGCAGGCTCAAGTCATTTGGTCCTAACAACACCTCATTCACAACGCCCTGTTGATTGTCCTTCCCTTCACGTCATCCCATCAACTGTAAAGCCAGCTCATGCACTTTATTTGCTCTTGTGCAGGATGTAGCCCCTGACTTATTTAATAAGAAAATACAAATACAACACCAAATGAATAAGTCCTTTATTGTCAGCACGGCTGTTCTTTAAATGGCAGAATGACTTTTTCTTGTTGTGTGTGAATGTGGTGACACTGGTTCTGAAACCTCCAAGACTAATAAAAAGTTGTATTTTTCCCTCAGCATACAGAGTGGAGGTGTGTATGAGCATGTGTGTGCATATGCTTGGTTGGTGTTTGCATGCCCATTTCGTTCTGGCTTTGTTTTTTTGTTTTTTTTGTTTTTTTGAAGTTCCATAATATGTCTACATTTCACCACAGAGCAGCGTCCTGCATCATATTTTCCCTGTTACAGATGCAGCTAGCTCACGTCTGCCATGTATGTGAGCAAGCATACATACTGTAGGTTGGCATTGAGCAGTAATGGAACAAGTGCACACACACGCACACACACACACAGTCAACAAGCTGGAGAGCTTCCACTGTGGCTGTAAGGTCTATAAACCAAGGCAGGGCAACGAGGTCACACAGTTAGAAACACAACTGCTGTGTGAGTCACAGCGTTCTCTTAAAAAGTTTGGTGGCTTGAGGTATTATTGGAAAGGCACACAAGAAATCCATATAATGTTAAAGCTAAAAAAAAAAAGAAAAAAAAAAAAGGTGTGTTTCAAGAGAGTTATCCAAACTATTTGAATCTTTCATCTCATGAAACTAAACTGGCATGTTCCAATTTGACACGTTTCTACATGTTACAGCAAATTATTATTTGAACACCTGCACCTTGTAGCTTCACTACAATAATGACCAAATCATGGCAAAATCTTTTCACGCTGTCCTACTTTCTGTCTCGCTAGGGTTAGGGTTAGGGTTAACCCAGTTGTTAGGGTTAACCCTAACCCTAACCTTAACATCAAATAAACCATTAAACGGCACAGAATAGCGCCTTCTGTGTGCTGACCAGATAGACGAAAAAGGTCAGTAAGCAAAAGGAAATCTGTGCTTTGATAATCTATGAGGGGATTTCTTAAAGAGTGAACTTGATTTGTGTCAGTGCTGTTAAATATTAGTTCTGCTGTTGTAAACTAACACTGTGATCCAAATAGTTTCTAAGCTTTGTCTCTATGAGTACCATGTACATTGTGCCAGCGTATGAAAAATGAGGGGACTGATGTAACTGTGATGAAGTGTTGACCATAAATCATCAATTCCAGTGGTCTTATTTCTTATTTATGCTTTTGTTCAATACCTTAATTAATAACAAGAATTAATTTTTTTCTCATTCAGGCCATCTTTACACAATTTTGTTTCCCACCAAAGATCAATGAAATCTGTGGGGAAGAAACAAAACATTCAGAGTGCTAAAACAGACTTCCATGTTTTTCCACTAATGGCCAAGCTTTAATGATTACCATGCTTTTTTTCAAAATTACGGGCATTTATATGGAAGGTTTTGCCAAGGAAATCCTAATGTAATTCTGAGTGTTCTGTTTCTTTTCTTTTTTTTTAACTGAAGTCTATTTGATCATTAACAATTTGTTCAAACTATTTTCATGCACAGTGTAGTCAGGATCGCAGTTTCTATTAAATCATACAATCTCTGATGTCTTTTCAAAAATGTCCACGAACGGAAAGAGTTCTGCTGATGTGGCAAATTTCCCGTTTTGGTTCTAAAGAAATCCATCTGAACCTACTAATTTAGCTCACTTCTAACAGCCAATTTTCTCAAGACTCATTAAATCCATGTGTCTAATGAAGAGCCTGTGTAGTAACTGCTTTCCCTCTCTCACTCTGTACACGTGTGTTTAGTGTTGGAACTCTGCTTTGGTCTCAGTGAAATAGTTTGATATTTTGGGATTTGCTATCTGATACTATTCTATACTATACTATACTATAGTATAGTATAGTATACTATACTATACTATTCATAACTGCACACTAAACAAATAGTTGCTATCTCGGCATAACGTAGTATAAAGACGCGAACAATATAATAAGAGGAAAAATCGAATCCGCCACATAATCATGATGGTGAACAAAATCTGTCTACTAAAGAAACATGTCTGTAAGCTCACAAATTAACACACAATGTTGGTTTGCTGGTTATGATAAGAAATATTTTGTACATAGACAACTATAGTTGAAATAACTGTCATTTTTATACTCAAGTTATTTTGTATGCATTTCACCAAAAAAGAGGTAAACGTTAATTAAAGTTGTAGGTGGGTTTCGGTAACTTACAAAGTCCAATTGTTTCTCCATTTCTTGTCTTTCCCTGCCAGTGAGCACTGTAGCGAAGTTAATGGCCGCTGGCTCCAACTTCATACTTCTGCACATACAGGCTTTTGGAGCACTATCAATCTTTTCATCCAACTCTTGGCAAGAAAGCAAATAAGCATGTTTCCCTTAATGTCAAATTTTTCCTTCAAGGGGATTGATTACTGTATCTCAGCTGTCCCACAAAGAAAATTTGATCTAAAATCCATCCAGTTCAACATGCAAAGATAATACTTTTACCATTTAGGCCCCTTTGCCAGCCTCAATTGTCCTAGTGATAAATGGCATTGAATCAAATCCTAACAATCAATATAAATTTGACCAGAAAGGCCATTTATGACATTTTATTTCATAGTTAAGTATTTCATTGAGCCAAAATAGCTCTGTGATTGTGAGCGAGTGAGTGAGCGGGTGAGGGAGGGAGACAGTGTGGAGAGACGAGTGAGGGGGGAGTGTTAGTTCATGAGCTGCGGTGGCCCATCTGGTTTGAGTTACTGTAACCCCCCTCCTCAATTAGACTCAGCATGATGTCAATAAAACGTCAGACTGGAGAAACTATCATTTAAATTGGGCCTGTCAAGTATTGTTCTTTCCTCAGCATTCCAGCGGGGAGAATCAATCTGAAATGATTTGTTGTTTGATTAAGGTTACCACAGTGTGCCATTTGTGATTTGATTTGGGCACTTGCCTTCAAATGTTGCCATAAAAGTTTTGCTTATTACTGGGGTATATATATGTCTATGCATATATATATATATGACACTGCATACGTCATGGAGGTGAAATGCAACTATTTGCTTCTAATGACTCGTTTTACTGAAAAAATAAATTACTAAAAAAATGAAGTTACATTTGTGAAAACTGCTTTACATTGTTAATTCAGCCCAAGTTTCATCAGTCCAGTATATATATCAAAAAAAAAAAAAAAAAGAAAAAAGAGCAACGGCTCTTCATTTGGATCTGTCATACATAAAAAAAAAACAAATGTTAAACGTATATATCCTCCTGTCATTTATCTTTCTGTTCTTACAGTACATAGAGAAAATGTGAATTCTTCAGTCGTTTGGGAATGGTGATTAATTATGATTAATCAAGTCATCAAAACTTTGCTCATATGAAATAATCAAAACGAGATGTAAGCAGTTCCCTCCTAGAGAGAAGGCGACATGGTGTGAGAGCGGTTAGCATTGTTGCGCCGGCATGTCCTTACTATTTCCTTCGCTACTACTACTTCTACTACTTTCCATACCCCCTTGTTAGTTTGGACCCAGTGAACTGGACACAAAAAACACCAAAAACAAAACAAACTATTTGGGGGAAATACTGCAATACTGTTGGGATAAACTTTCTGAAGAATCTAGGATACCTAATTATGCTGAGTGGAAAACAAGCCATAAATAAATCAGTTTCCATTTTAAATATAATTTTTTTCTGACTAGATAGAGATTTAAAGAAATAGTGGTGACAGTTCTGTTTCTTTTCTTTTATTACAAAGCAAATTTATGAGGAGTTTTTCGTGGGAGTTGCCCAACAAGACTCTCTCTTCTCTCTGACAAACCATGGATCATCCTGCAGCGCCTATGTGCTGATATTCAGGATTATTACTGTCATTTTACATTTCTGAATGGTTCTACCAATGGCAGGCATGTTTTTACAGAAGCAGTCCAGAGCCTGAAAAACGCCAGTCCATGGAAAAGTTCACACATTCCCAACCACTCCCACTGGGAAAACAGGAGAGTCCACACCTTCTTAGGAACGCAGAGGCCTACTACCATGAAGTCTGACAGCAATTACCACACAAATTTCTGCATATTATAATGCCAAACACTTAATCTGTACACCTCCACTCAGTGGAGTTCGGCTGGTCTGGAGATCATCAGGATGTTGGCTATTTTAGAGTTCTAACTGTAAACGCTATCCATTTAAACTATTTTGACTTCCACTAAATCTGTCACGGAGCTCAAAATTCACATTACATATGCTTAAAATTCCAAGTGCAATGATACAAGGCTCAAAGCCCTGTAAATCACAAACATCACACTGCATGTCTCTGTTACCAAACCTCTGAGCTGCAATCACGTTATGTCTCAAATTCCAACGATCGCAAACATAAAGATTTCATCAAGTGTTGTGAAAATCTAACAGCCATGGTTTAACAGCCATACATCGAGAGTATAGGCAGCAGCCTTTGACTCTGTGCCAGAGTACTCTTGACGGTTTAAAAAAAAAATAAAAAATTCTGATTGCCATAATGGGTGTGCAGCAGCGGTCTGTTACAGACTCATACAGAGAAATAAAAAACTTAAATGCTCGCCTGTTTCTAGAGGAACCTCTCTAACGCTGTAAAGCTGTGGTCTTGGTTTACTGAAAGCCAGGTCACTCTGCTTTTATGATACAAGCGTAACTAAAAGGCTTCATTTTAAATTAGATTTTTCTACATTGCTCATGTTCATCTGAAATATACCTTATAAGCCACAGATACAGAAAAAGGTCAAATAATGGATGCAGAAAGATAGCAATTGGCTTTTTGTTTAATATGTTGCTCGTGTCAAATTGGCAATAAGCTGAGCTGCTTGAATAATGTTCTCTAAATGTTCAACTGTTCCTGGTTGGCTCATGAATGTAATTCTTGTTTTTCGTTCGCCACATGTTGTCATGATGTCTGAAATAGTTCCATTTATTCATGATTTTTTCCCTGCACCTGCAGTTTAGACACAGATGACTTAGTCACTTTGGAGCTCAGTTAATTGTCTCCTATTGTGTTTTAAACTTTGAAAACTCCTATCAAAGTACTGATTGCCAGAATACTTTTATGGTTGACAGATGCTGCTGACTGGTATACAACCTCAGATGACCCATTTTCAAAGTCACTGAAGAGCTGCAGGAATTAACTTGATTGTTGTTTACATTACGTTGTCTGTATGCTGCATAGGTGCAGAACTGGAAGGCATATAATAAATTTTTTCATCCCTAAATAAATCATAAATTTGTTATTCCTAAAAGTGTTACAGGCAGTGCGGGGCAAGAAGGCCGTGGGTTCGGTTCCCAGGTCTGAGGTCTTTCTGTGTACAGTGTGCATGCTTTCCCTGTGCCTGCGTGGGTTTCCTCCAGGTACTCCGCTGTCCAAAAACATACACAAAAACAACACTCAATTGTCCGTAGGTGTGAGTGTGAGTGGTTGTTTGGTTCCGTATGTTGGCTCTGCGTTAGACTGTCAACCTGACCGGGGTGTACTCCACTCTCGCCAATGTGAGCTGGGATTGACTCCAGCAGTCCCTGTGACCCGGAAATGGATAAACGATAGAAGATGAATGAATATAATTGTTACAATAGCATTATTTCAGTGGATTCAGATATGCTTTTGGCCTTCATTTGCATTTCATCATAAGGCTCAAAGATCTGAGTTATTTGTGAACACAATTCTATCTTTTTCTGTCAGCCAAAGCTCGGTTCACCTCGTTCAAATGTTTTTTAAAAATAATGAGGTCAATATTTAATTTGGCTCAAACTCTGGCTTATTGCAGCAACAGCACAATACTATCTTAACCTAGTATCCAAGGTTTACCAAGCAGAGACAATGGGCTGGACCCAGACAATAAGGAAAGTTCTACCTCAAAACTCTGACGGATACATTGTACAAAACAATGTGCCTGTCACATTTAAAATATAACAAGTTGTACAATTAAACAATGATCACAACCATCCGTAACCATCCGCCGTTCCTGTTTTTACCTATAGGTTTTTGTGTCTGTAATGTGTTAGCCAAACATCAATTGGTACTTTGTCAATTGAAATGAAATTACAGTTAATATAAACTGCATGATAATCTACATTTCCACTGTGAATGAGAAAAAGTCAGAAATTACAGTTTATGACGTGAGGCTGGTCGTGATTTTGCTGGTAGTGAGACAAATGCAGATTGAGACATAAGCCAGTCCAAGTTCTCTGTATGTCAACAAGGTGAGCTCATGGGAAGTCCCTGATTCTCCCATGTCAGACAGACAGAGAAACACATTCTCTCCAGTTCTGGCAGTCCAGTCCCAAGCCTTTTCTTTTTAGAGGCTTCTAATCCTGGCGGGTCCAAGGCCTGACGTCACAGGGCCCACCCCCCCCACCTTTCTGTCTGCTGTTATGCTGTACCCACACTGTCATTTCCTCCACTGCGCAAGAACACCAATCTCTGCTCCGCTCTTTCTTCTGACGTCCCAGTATCTGATTGAAACAGTCTGTCTGGGTGAGAAAGCAAAGCTTTAGCAAAGGGAGTTGCTGAGTGAATATCTGGGCTGGTATGAGGTTACAGGGCACCCAACCAGGCTCTCTCACTTTCCTTCATTTGCTCTCCCCCTCTTCCCCTGTTGTATGTCTCTTATTTGGCTCTCAGTTACATCATGTGACCAGGAAGCATGGCTCCCCTCCATTTCCCCTCCTGACAGAAAGGAAATATTGTAACAGAGGGGGCTGGAGCTGGGCTCTGTTACGTCACTGGTTAAAAATAACTGGCATATTTAAGGCTGCCGAGGAATCCCAGGGCAGGCAAAGGCTGGACAGCCTGCCGCCCGGCAGGAGCTCTCTCTTCCCTCTCAGTCTCTCTCTCGCTGACTTTTTCTCTCGGCTTCCACTTCCAAAGCCAATTCACTTCAGGCAAGCCCTGCAACACGACCACGACCACCACCATATTTTCCCAAACCAATTGAAAGCCGCCACCAAATATATGACACAATAAAGCTCAGTGTTGGTTGGGAACATCGCAACCTGGCCTGTCCAGTTATAAAAGTCTGGCAGGGATTGTCCAAACAAGACAGCCTCCAATGACTCAGACCTCATCCATATGCATAACATCACGCAGTAGACCTGTCAACCAGTCCCGTCTGTGAACATAATTCCACGATGGAAGACAAATACAGATCTATTTTGTAATAAAAATGGCCATAACCAATTTGTATCACTGCGGAACCCTAAATTATATTTATATACAACTAAACTGAAATAGCAAATTCATTTAATAGGAAATGGAACCACTGGATGGATTACGGTCAGAGCTGGCGTTTTTCAATGAATGAATGAAGCATTATAATTATCAATGGCAGCAGACTTGCATCTAGAGTAGGCACACAAAGTGCACAACTGTAAAACCAGAGTCTAGGCTGTTTTTAGGCTTGGGCAACACCGGAACTTAAAGGTTAGGGAAAGATCATAGTTTTGGTTAAACGTAGGAAAATACTGTCAATTTTAACATTTTCTGTATTACAACAGACCACAATCTTTCCCTCACCTTAAACAAGAGCTGTAAGTTCCTCAACAATAAGTCAGTTCAGTAATGCTGTAGTCGCTAACCCTAAGCAGATAAAGTACGAGAATATATTTATGTTGCCTCTGAACTATTTATTTATATGTTCAAAAAAATTGGGTGAATTAATAACATATCTCCACCAAAGTAATTGAAAAGGCAATATAAGATTTCACTGTATTGATTGTTGCGCAAGGTGAAACCATAAACGATGTTGAGATTAACACCAGTTCTGGATCCATCAGGTGATTTTAGATCAAAAAAAGGAATGAATCCGACTGACACAATGCGCTCTTTTCATGCTGTACTGGTTTATTCTGAGATCCCTGGAATAATGACTCTGACCTAAAAAACATTTCTCTTCAAGTCTTAAAACCTGCAGCGCCAGAGGGAATAATCATTATGTTTAGCCCAACAGTTGGTACTTTGCTGCCTGAGCTCTTCGGGTTCTTTTGGCTTTGCAGCGGAAGAAAAAAAAAATCTCCTACATATATAATTGTGTTAGTGCTAATGTATAGTGGAGTAGAGGGAAGTACAGCACTGAGAATCAAAAAAGCTCGACTCAACTTTCAAGCATTAAGGAAAGAATGAAAGCTATTTTTTAATTACTGAAAAGCATCTGGAAGAGAGCACTGCAAACCTCAATATCTGGAGTTATGATCAGCTGGTCCTCATATTCACTTGGGTGCTTTCCAGGAGGGGGAATTTTGATGGGGGACACTGGTGGAAACCATGTCACTCACATGTACACCAGGGGTGGAAATCCAAAACACTCAAGAGTTGTACAGCAGAGTTATTTGGCTATTTGCACAATATTTACATAATATCAGTGTTCACAGCAGTGTGGCTGCATTATCAACTGTGTTTGATCTTTATTTGTAAATTAGCATGACCAATGACTGTGTCAGCTGCACCATGGCTATTTGTCGAAACTCTCTGCACGGTCAAGAACAACACCTGAGCTCATTTTTAAAACAGTTACTATTTTTGAAGGTAGGTGTCATGACATCTATGCTGCTTTATGCCAAAAGATGGACAACATCATCAAGACACACGTTAAAAAGGGGAAAATGTTACCCTCCTCAAGTGTCAAGTTAGCACTTTACAGTTATATTTATTGATACAATAACATTACATCAGTCTCTCCTCGTCCGATTCTTGGAATCTCCAATGCCTGATTTAAAAAATTCTAACTGTGTTTCAGTTTAAATTATTCTTTTAGGACAGGGTATTGCAGCCCGCTTGGTTATATTTCTGGCACAGCATACATTTAAGACTATAAGTGTTGCATTAACATAGTCCATACAAGTGTGTGGTGTGAGTTACTAAATCACCTCATTGTGTCAGGAAAAGCACAATGGTGTCATCTTCTCTTCCTTTATCTCTTTCGTCTGTTCCACCATGCCTTTTCATTATTGCAATGCAAAGCACCTCAGTTGTCAAAGTCAGGCCTTTGTTTTCTGGATCATTTTCAAAACCATTATCCCCAGTCATAAAGAATATGGCTATAATGACACAGCTCCCATTGTGTTCCTATACCTGCTGTAGGAAGCAGGGCTTCAGTAACAACAGAATTAGTGCCAATATTGTTGGCTCAAAGCCACACAATTAAAGAACCAGGCTGACAATACTCTTCTATTTTACTCCTTGGATACATATTAATTATCTCCTTCTTCACACATTGAATAGTAAATCATTGGTCGCCAAATAGGATACAATTTCTTTTTTATGAAGTTCCCATGGCATTGAGGCCTATATTTTTCCAAGCAATTGTGTTTTCACAACCAGAGCAATGATGCAATTTAAAAGTCTGAATGAAGACACCAAGAGACACTCGCAGTAAATGTGTCCTGTTGGGGTGTTGACTTGCCTAACGGACAAGATCCTGATGCAGCAGGATCAGCAGCAAGCGCTTTGTTTGCTCTTGCGCTGAACTCTTGAGTCAATGTGTCATTTAGTCAATTATGCTGGATAGAGGTTTGTTTTAGCTTGCTAGCTCTGAGCAAACACTGCCTGAACCCAACTCAAACTCAGCACTGAACAGGTCTGAGCAATTTAATGTTCCCAGGAAATTTATTTCCCATACAGTATTTTTGTGAGTTGGCCATAATGTATCATCATCATGGAGCTTTTTTGGTAGTGGGCAAGATTAACTAAATTATAGCTGCTTACAAGAAATCTTCTTTGCCTTTCTTTAATTCCAAACAGCCGTTTAAAGAAACTAAAAACTGAAATTCAGCATATTGGCATAGCGTGCAAAACTTTATTAAAATTGGACTATTGTTTGTATTTATTTGGCATAAAGCTATGACTGAATACATTCAATTGTGATGTGTGTGTAAATGCAGGTATATAGGTTACTTGTGCTGCCTGGGAAACAAACAAAACAAATATTTGATAGTTTTCAAGTGTGTGTTGTGTCTTGGCTACATTTCATTTTTAAAAATGAAAAAAAAAAAATCTATTTCCAACACTTGGCTTATGACTGTTATTTATAAAAACAATATTTTGTGGAGGTCCCTCATCATGTTTCACATATCTGTGAGTTGTTAGGAGTTCCACTGAAGAAAAAACAAATGCAAAAGGAGCACTTTAAGCAACTGTTACTATCTACTACTACTATCTACTAAGATAATATTCCACAACAAAGCTCGACATTAAAGGAACATTTATAATGCACATGAAGAATTTTCTCTTACAATTGTGCAGATTTATTGTGCAGTCAGGTGGGGCCTGAATATAAATAAAATAAAAATCATTGAATAAAATACAGTAACTGGACTCTAAATGTTACACAATTGAACACACACAATTACGTTGTA
This sequence comes from Echeneis naucrates, assembly GCF_900963305.1. Taxonomy (NCBI): domain Eukaryota; kingdom Metazoa; phylum Chordata; class Actinopteri; order Carangiformes; family Echeneidae; genus Echeneis; species Echeneis naucrates. Next base: position 14,198,454 of record NC_042522.1, on the reverse strand, counting down.
CATTGATGCATCAGTATTAATGTTATATATATATGTTTTACCAAATACCAACATGCCCTTTTACTTCGATACTTGCAATACTTAAATTGTTTTACTCTTTGTATCTGCACAGAGGCTTCAGTATACCAGGGCCATGTGGGCAGCATAATTAATATCACTTGGACCATCATCCGTGATGGATTTCATTCACAATCTCCTGGCTTTGTAGAAACATTTAATTTAGGTTGCAGTAATTTTGTTGGGAACTTGACTTTTCTCATATTGCTTCAGTTTTTCTCTGAAAACTCAGGCCAAAGTTGATAATATTCCATCATAGGGGTGGTCTAAGGTAAGGCAGCAACAATCGCAAACAATTATTTTGATTACTCACTATTTGACTGTGTAGTCCATAAAATGTTAAAACATGAGTAAAAAAATAATGCTCCAATGGCCTCTGCTTATCGACCAACAGTCAAGCCCAAAGAAGCTACTATTATTGAAAACTATGGAAAAGAGTCAGTTCTCATTTTTTCTGTGTGTGTGTGTGTGTGTGTTGGGGGGGTTCCTTCATTTTTTTTCTGTGTCTCTTGGTGAATAAGAAATTCAGTGGGGGTTCAACTGGGGGGACCAATATCAAATGATTGAAATGAGCCTCCAGCAAGCCTGATCCAGCCCTGTTTTTTTTTTTTTTTATTTTTTTTTTTTATCTCCATGTGACTTTTAAATGCAGGACCTTTATCTGGAGCTTGTGTGTGTTTACAATAGCAACCCCCCCCCCCAACCCCCACTGCTGCTGATACTCTGGATAACGCATTTCATTATGCCTGCACCACACCTGCAGACATAATGAAATAAATTCACCTGTTTCTGTGAAGATGCGCTCCTGCATGCACATTTCACAGCAGCTCCAGCAGCAGGAAAGGTGCCGTTGCTATGAATACAAACAAACCTCTCTCTCTCTCTCTCTCTCCCCCTCTCTCTCTCTCCCCCTCTCTTCCTCTCTCTCCCTCTCGCTCCCTCGCTCCCCCTCTCTCTCCCTCTCTCTCTCCCCCTCTATATCTCTCTCTCCCCCTCTCTTCCTCTCTCTCCCTCTCTCCAAATCTCTCTCTCCCTCCCTCTCCCTCGCTCCCCCTCTCTCTCCCTCTCTCTCTCCCCCTCTCTCCCTCTCTCTCTCCCTCCCCCTCTCTCCCTCTCTCTCCCTCGCTCCCCCTCTCTCTCCCTCTCTCTCTCCCCCTCTCTTCCTCTCTCTCCCTCCCTCTCCCTCGCTCCCCCTCTCTCTCCCTCTCTCTCTCCCCCTCTCTCTCCCTCTCCCCCTCCCCCTCTCTCCCTCTCTCGCCCTCTCTATCTCTCTCCCTCTCTCTCGCTCTCTCTCTCTCTCTCTCTCTCCTCTGCCCTGCTCTGCTCTTCCTCCCCCCACGTGATGTTTTTCCTTTCGTTGCCGGGCAACGAAAGGCGTGTCCAGGCAGTAATTTAAGGATACCTCTCACGAGGTCCGCTCAGTCTCTCAGTTCACGCCGCCGGTGTCTGCATGGCAACAGGCGGGAGGGATTCCCCCGGTCCGACCGATCCGCCGCCCGCTTCGCCCCGACACAACACAACCAGAGCAGACCCAACAGCCTCTCAGCCAGCCTCCGTCCGTGTAAACGGCAGCCGCGGAGCAGAAACTTTAAACCCGGGGAATATTTAACCAAACAGCCGCTCGGTGACCGGACCGGACCGGACCGGACTCCGGGCTCCAGACTCCATCCAGATTCTCGCTGATGAGGTGTGGACCTCGACCAAAAAAAAAAAAAAAACAAACAAAAAAAAAAACAACAAACTTTTATTAGGACCTCAGAGGACCGCTCCACGAGGATTTACCGTGTTTTCTGTTTGTTTTCAGGCAGCCTCCCAATGACGTCGAGATGGCTTTAGGTGGGACGCTTCTGCCATCCATATCCACGTTCGCCAGCGGCCCCACTGTCAAGAGCAAATCCATAGGAAGTGCCAATCTAGTAAGTAGCTAGTGGCCTCTTCTTATGGCATGGCAGGCAGCCACGGAGCACGGAGGAGACCTGTGCAGGTCATCCACAGTCTGGATGTTGTTGTTGTTGTTGTTGTTGTGTGCACAGTACGACCTGAAGCACGCTGTACCGGGGCTTGATCCGGTTTGCATAAGACTACTATAGTAGGGTTTTTCGACAGAAAACACCCCGATGTCCAATCAGAAGAAATGGTTTGCTGCTACGGTGTGCTCCATATGGGCTACCAGAGCAGAGGCACCATGAGCCTGATCATTTCCTAAATAGATCACTAATTTATTCTTCAAAGATCAGGGTACTATCTACTGCATGCCACTCCTTGGTGCTTTCCAGTGCAGTTTCATGAGGAATATCACAAATCTGTATTCTAGGAAGTGCTTCGTGTCAAGGACACTTGCTACACCAGACTAGACTCTGTAGCTGTGCTTTCACATTGCATTACAGATCCAGCTGTTTTGTTTTGTTTTGTTTTTTACTTGAAGCATTAACCTTTTCTGTTATCTTGTATTTGCGTTCATTAAAAATGCAGCCACTAAAAACAAAGTAGGACATGAGGGGCTTCCTAGGCTACAGATTTCCTATGAATAATAACATGACACAGAAAAGCGGGTTATGTTTGTACATACATTAATACCTTTGTAACTTTTTTTCTAGCGATGGAAGGAGGAGTTGTCCCATCTTAAGAGACTCAGTGTGCCAACCGGAAGCAGCTGTTCCGACCCCGACCATCCCACTACAACCAGCACAACAAGCCCCAGCATGTCCAAGAAAGAAACAGAGCCAGATCTGGACTTGGACTATGACTTTATTCTGTCCAACTCCATTCTTCAGCAGCAACAGCAACAACAGCAGCAACAGCAAGAGGAGGCCATGGCATGCACCTCTGGCCAGGCCTTATCTCCCTCCCCTGGCTCCTACTCCTCATCCTACCCTCTCCCCTCACCTCAGGACACTGCTACTGAGCTGCTCTATACCATTCCAGACATTAGTGATGTTTCACCCTCTGGGGGCTTTGTGGCGGAGCTCATGAGACCAGAGTTGGACCCAGCATACCTCCACCCCACCAGCCTCCATGGCAAGTTTGTGGTCAAGACAACAATGGACATGGGAGAATACAGCCAAGGCGTGAACGTAAGCAAGGCCTGCGTTAATGCTGTGTCAGACGCAACCCCTTCACGTGCCTCACAGTCCTTTACATGCCACAGGATAAAGCAGGAGAACCCTGGTAACTGCACTATCTCACAGCCCATGGACCTGCACCTGGCCGGGGTGAACTCCCGAGGGAGCCAGCAGCAGCGCCCCGGCCACTTGGATCTACATGGATTCCCTGGCGGAGGGCGATCCATGACAGGCAGCAGATTATCCTCATCCTCTTCCCTTTCCCCAGACCATCCACTGAGCCGGGAGCACCAAGTGCTGGGGCATCCCCACTCTCAGATCCCTCTTCCTCCCCCAGGGTACCACCATAGCTCCCCGCAAGGATACACCTCCTACCCTCAGTCATCCGCCATGCAGTACCAAGGTCAGCTGAATTCAGGAACTTATATGTGGGGAAGGTTTTCTTAAGACCTTGTCCAATAGTCAAACGAAAATCATACATGTAAAGCATGTGAGAATGAGAATATGAGAATATACTGAACTCCATGAAGTCTATTGAACACATCTAACATCACCTGAGGAGCTTTGATTGTGCTATATACCATAAAACCAACCATTCATACCTTCCTTGGCAAAGAAACTCCTCTTTTCATCATAACGCTCTTAAAAACACACAAAATAGGAAATTTAAGGCACGACTACAAACATATACTCTGTTTTTTCATTATTCTATCTTCTCTTCTTTTTTTGTTGCTGGGGAAAAAATGAAATGCGTAATGTGCATAATGTTCTTATTGGTTGTGTTAAACTGCACCTTTTTTATGATTTAGTACTGTGAACCATGTGAACCATCTGTGTTGTGCTGAAGCTAGGGCTCTTTTAGCATATCTCAAAATACATTTTATCTTTCTTTCACGTAAGACAAGAAGCAGCACATATAACAGTATTGCACTATATGATCTTGGCTTTGTTTCTGCACTGAAAGTATTCTCCATACATGTGGTTGTATGATGAGGGGACAGTATTGTTGACAATGGTTTTGTGACCCCACAGAGCCCCTCATGATCTCCAGCAGCGACTGCTTGCCAGAGGAACCAAAGCCTAAACGTGGTAGGCGATCCTGGCCTAGGAAGAGAGTTGCAACACACACATGCGATTATGTTGGCTGTGGGAAAACCTACACAAAGAGCTCCCATCTCAAAGCCCATCATCGTACACACACAGGTTGGTATTTTTATGTTAATGCTCTTTACTCGTTGCTTTGTTTTGGGGCTTTTTGTGCCATTTATATCTGTCACACTTTTATCTAGTTTTCATTGTTCAGAGCTAGTTTACAAAGCAACTATGTCTGTTGCACATTGGGTACATGCATTTGAACTATGGAGTCCTGAATGGGGGTGAGGGTGTGGGATGGTTGAGGGGAGTTGTTCAGCAGGTGCAGTGAAACAGGTTGATACTGATCCCTGTTGAAATGCAAACTTAGCTTGGCCTTTATACATTAGCTGCAGGACAGGATGGGCCTCTTTTCTGCTGGAGGTGGGGAAGGTTGGGCCAGTTTAACCTCAGGGCCGGCACTAACTGCTCCATGTGTGTATTGTGTTTGCATCAAAGGAGAGAAGCCTTACCACTGCGACTGGGAGGGCTGTGGTTGGAAGTTTGCACGTTCCGACGAGCTCACACGCCACTACAGGAAACACACAGGCCACCGGCCCTTTCAATGTCAGAAATGCGACCGGGCTTTCTCAAGGTCTGACCACCTTGCTCTCCATATGAAGAGACACTTATGATACTTGGTTGGAGAACCAGACTGGATGGCGATATATATGAAGGCTCCTGAAAGAGAGAGGAAAAAAAAAAGAAAATGTTAGCACAACCCTGAACAAACTTGTAACCTACACTTTTTAAAACCATAATTTGCCTTCAAGCTGTTGTCAAGCAACAAGACAAGCTGTGGTGTTCACGGCAAAAAGAGCATTACTCCCCCAAGAACTAAGAATTTCTCTCCAAGACTGATCCCATTTTTGCACATTGTGCAGGTGACTTGACCAGACCTCTCTGTCAGGGTTATAGACCTTTTATGAAATGGACCAAACTGGAATCTGTCTTATTTAACTGACAAAACTTGGGAGGACCAGGTGCCAACAACTTTTAACTGGAAATGTATTTTTGTCAGGGAAACCAGGAGCAACAGACAAACATCTCCAGAGGCCTTCTACCAGCATCATGCCATTATAGGCTCTGTTAACAACTACACACTGTTCAAAATACTGTATTAATGAATACATCTATATTTATGTACACTTTTCACCTGCAATGCCATTAATTTCAGGTACAATGTTAATTTATACAGAATGGTGCTTAGTGACTTTGAAGAAGGCTGTTTTTAAAGAAAAGGTACCAAAGATTAAGGAAAAGATACAAATGGGTGAAAACTATGAAAAAGTGCCATATGGTTGTGCGTCGTTTTTGTTGTTTTTTTTGGTAGCCTCTTCCACAATCTGACTTAAATCAGGTGAACACTTCACTTTTAAAATGGTGATGGCAATCTTCAATGCACTGCAGCTGCAAAGTGCAATAATTTATATGAGACATTCATATTTTTGTATGGAATGAGTAACTCTGAACAAAGATATTTTGTTTATAGCCTAAATATGTAATATAATCTAGACTTTTGTACATTTGTAAATAAAAATGTTTTGTTATTGTTTTGTATTTTACAGTATAATAAAACGTATTTGAAATAAGAAAATCACGATAATTCTAGTCTATCTACACTTTTTTTTGTTTCAGAGCAAAAAGAAAAATACACCATCTTACATAAAAATAACGTGCCTTTTGAGGGAAGTTGCTTTGAGCATTTCTAGTTATAGTAATTGTAGATTTCCTTGGTAGTGTAATGGAGATGCAAGTTTAAAAAGCAACAATAGCAGAGTCAGCTCACACCCCTGTTAATCACGGGATTGCCTCAGGCGAGCTAGCACAATGTTTTTGTTAAAAAGATTTTCAAAAAAATACACTCCTTCAATGTCCTGTTTCCATGGGGTTCTCTTTCCACCTGTCAGCAGGAAGAATGGGAAGGACAACTGAGTTGCTGGCTGACATTCAAAGGTGACACCAAATCTGATCACCACTTTGTGCTGGAGCTCTCCGGTGCACGATATGAATGAAACTCATGAGGATGCTACAGTAAGATACCGTCCCAGTATGTTTTTGCTATATGATTATAATGATCACAGGTCTTGTTTTACATTGTAAAGCCATACTATATCCACCTCCATTCATTTTGTTCACAAAAAGTTGCATTTCAATGTTGCCGTTGTCAAATTATATAATGAAGTCTTGCTATATGGGCGACAGTAACTGGAAAACCAAAGAACAGGAACATAAACTCACTCAGCAGCATTTACATGGTCAACTGATGTCAGCACAACACCACTAATATTATTTGCATATATTTGCATGTTTCTTAGAAGAATTACAAACAGGAAACAGTCATTCCAAATTTCACTCCAATGAAAACATCCTATGTTTTTGTAAGATTTCCTCAAAGCCTTCAAACAGAGATTGCATTATTTGCAAAGAATTTATGCATGAATTTGTGTGAACTTTCACTGGGCTGTACCGTTTTAGTGTTTAAGTGTTAAAAAAAACTTGCCTATAACACAAGAATAGAAATAGAACCACTTCTAAGATGTCCATGTTTTTGGTGTTACAATAATATGTATTTATGAAGCTGTGAAGTCTAAAGACTCGCTCATTTCAACTATCTTTAGAGGTGAAACTGTTAAGACTAGTAAGTTCCAAAGTTGTCAATTTTTGAGCTAGTCACCAATTCTGTGGTTTTCAAGGTAACAACCAAGTTTGGTATTGACTTTGGTCTTGACATTATGTGGTCTATGTTGCCCCCTACAGGTTAATTCAGTGTTAAACTCATTTTATAAATTTCTAAGTGGGCACCATACAGACCAAAGTGTTCTTTAGGTCCTTGATAAATAATATAGCTTACAGACAGGTCTGGTGAAGGACAGCAACAGTTACGGTTTTTGTTGAATGATTAATAAATAAGCTTCCCCATTTTAATATACAGCATTTGCATTATCAGTTCATTCAGGTCAGTTGGGTTTTTTTTTGTGCAGTAATTGCTGAAACTGGTCCCAGTCCAGCAGTTATTTGTTGTAATTGCCTTGTAGCATCATACTTTTTAGGGAATTAGAGGAAAGAGAACAGGCTCAATTAATAATGTCATAAACAGGCAGCATTTTTAATAAAACTGGAGTCACAACCGACGTTGAGATTTCTGCAGTCACTCCATCCAAACACAGCAGAAGAGGCACAGCTTTTATTTATCTTGAAAAGTTTATTCTTTTCTGTAAAAATGACAGTCATTGCAACCCTATTACATGTATGTAAACTATATACATGTTAAAATGCCTTCATATGTGCACTGAGGTTCAGACTTTGTTACACAGCTCCTGCCAACATTTGTTTTGATTTACATGCGGTTCAGAAAATTTCAAAAAGAAAAATAACCAGTGCTATACACTGTAAATTTTCATTAATTCTGAACTTAGAAAGGAGACCAATAAGCGTGCATGAATGCATTTCAGATCTACCCTGAACTATCCTCATTTGTAGGATGAAACCTACTGTCATTGCAAACAATAAAAAAAAAACCCCTGAAATCTTCATGAAAGGGTTTAGTTGAAAAAAAAAAAAAAAAAAAAAAAAAAAATCAATAGCACACAGATGATTTCTGATGCAAAGTTATGGTACTTTAATTGCTCCTCCATTTCCAACTGATCACAAACAACAGCCTGTCCCTGTGGAGATGATCCAGTGTTATTAAGAAACGAGAAAGTGGAAGTGGTGAATAAAACTTTTTGGAAATGTAAAAGGCTTGTTGTACACATATATTCAATATCAGCAATCAAAAGGTAGTGGAAGAAATAAGAGGAAAGAAGTCAAAGGATGCTCTTTTAATCATCGTCAAAGTTCTGCTGTAAAAGGAAGTTGGCCGCCAAGTTCTCATTCTTCTCACAAGCAAAGTAGGCTTGTATAACAAGCCCCTCTGGGAACCCTAAGGCTTTTAGCTGCAATTAGAGACGTTTTGAAAATTAGTCATATAACACTTTAATAAGCAAACTACAAACACTGTTTCTGTGTTGTTTTTTTAGTTTCTTCTACATGCTGTGTATTATATTCCTGCACTACTAGTAAAGCAGCACTGACGGAGAGAGCTACTGTCAGGGTTGTGTTCATCCTTACCCTTTCAATGGCCTCTTTCTCCTGCGGCGTGACCTGGATATAATTCATGTGACTTCCACTGGGCGTATCAGCTCCTACTCCTCCAGTTCCTCCTGCTCCATCTCCACCACCGCCACCAGCTGTCACTGGTTCTGAATTGGGTTCGTTCAGCATCTGGATGAACTGCTCTTGGTGGCTGCTAATCTCCTACAGTGGTAAAAAAGAAGTTTATGCATTATTATATCACTAAGTAAAAGACAACTCATTCAGTTTTTCCTTGGATCCTACAATTTCCCATAATGAAACTTATGTACATTATATTTTTTCATATTAGATTATATTTGGATCTATAGAACTGTTCAAGAGCTTAAAGTCTCAAAGACTGCACTTAGTCCTCCTGATGAGTAACCTGAACATCATGTGGCTTGTCCCTTTATGTGTAAAAGGCCTCCCTCAATAAACTCAAAATGGCGCCAAAACTTAACAAAAAGACAAGTTGTATCAGTGCCTCACCTGCAACAGCTCAGGGTTTTCCCTGCCAATCTCCTGCAGCAGGGCTGGAAGTAGTGCAGCGTTCTGCTGGATGAGCTGTCTCATCACATGAAACTGTGGCTGATTTCTCAGGAAGTTCAAGGGATTTCCTGAGAAGCATAAACAATGAGGCGCAACAAGACATGCATAAAAATATAATAATGGTAGCATTTGCTCAATGAGGCTCATGGAATTTGCAAAATAGTTTGATGATTACCTCCAGTGCTTGGTGAAGAGCCAGTGTTGGCGGGGACACTAATAACACTTGTCGGTGCAGCTGGAGCACCACTCGCTGGAGGTGCCACTGCATCAGGACCTGTCGCCTGGCCCTGATTTCTCTCTGGGATACCCTGTCAGGGATGTCATGAAATACAACTATTCACAAAAGCTTCCCAGATCTCAAATGTGATAGGACCTTGCTTAGTTATTCTGAGATTCACAACTACACATGATCCGCTTGTAGATTCATTGATTTCAAATAGAATAACTAAACTGAGCCGGACTTGCTGCGGCCACAGGCACTACACAATTCCTACCGTGAGCAGGTACTCCACGGCTCTGTCTGGGTTATTGAAGCTTGCTCTCAAAGCTGCCACCACCTGCTCCCTCTCATAGCCCATGAGCATCATCTCATTCACCATGGCGTCGTATGACGGGCCTGTCACTAAAGCAACACACAAGCACCAACGCAGTAAGAGCATTTAAGTAGTTACACCACAGAGTCTGTTGAATTGTATTTTCTTCTAAGTATAGCAATTAGCCAAAACAGAAAAACGCCTTCCTTATTTTTAATGACCAAATATTTGGAAAACACTATGTGATGTCTTATCTATAAACACACATGCAACAAAGAAATTAATAAAATGATCAAAGGAGACTTGAGGAGAATAGATAAAAATTTATTTCTCTACTGTGTCCAGTAAAAATAAACTGAAAAATAAACTTCACACTGAGAATTCAAATCAATGACATCCCATCAGTGGCTGTACAAGTCAAGATAACTAAGACCTAAAGGATTTGCTCAGAGAAAAGCAATATTTGCAAAGTTCAGAGCGTGTGGCCGAGGGGAACTGCAGGATTATGTTTTGTTTGAGCTCTGGAATCAGACTGCTCATTAAGATTCATCAAATATAGCATGTTATGGGTAGAAAGAAAAAAAGAGCTACTGCAGGATGAAATGAACCCACAAAACTCTTATATCACATTCATCAATACATTTCTGGGAGATAGAGCACATATGAGATTTACAAATGCAGCCTTACCTAGATTTGAAACTGCCTCATCAATTAGGTTTGTGTTTGTTGATGCCTCAGAACTTCTACAAGATAAAATAGGGTGAGGCAGGAGACATCATTTCTCAAGAAAAGACACTCATATCAAAGAGTTGGAACACATCTAACCAAGACACCCATCCTTACCCGACTGGGGAGGAAGCTGGTTCAGCAGTGGAAGGCTGCTGCTTCTCTGGTTTGTCGTCAGTGGAGGGACGTTGTGTTGTGTTCTCCGAGCTGGATGGTGTGGCGGTAGGTGCTGCTGAAGCTGTAGTGCTGGGAGCTGAAGTGGAAGGTGGAGGCTGCGGAGCAGCCGAGGCCGTTTTGGGCTGTGTGACAATTTGTAAAGTATAAAAATAAATCACTTTTCAGCTATATTTGACTTATTTTTGTTGAAGGACTGACTTGAATATTTTGATGTACAACCCATATGATATAGCCAACTAACCTGAGCTTTCTTCTATATATTTTTGATCGGCATGTTGAACCTCCTGCTGAATTGGGTTAACCAAATTACAAATTTTTAAACTTTGAGTCTTGCTATAATGTACAACTGCAGACACAGTCCCACTGCATTCTACACCTCTTCTCAGACTAATCTCATGCTTGCTCAACCAATTTGTGGCAAGATTTAATCATGCAACTTCTTAACACTTCTGCCTGAACAAAGTACAAGCCTGATCACCACTTTCTTTCCAATATTTAAGTCAGGAGTGGATAAAGCATAAAGATTTGGAGAACAACAGTCCATATTAAATACAGATCATATACAATTCTGAATAAATAAACAGCTAGAACATTATTCCCACCATTTATACAACAATATTTCATTTCCAAACCTTTATCACCATGATGACCACAAAGCTCTTCTCATCAATTTTATACTCTTTGAGGGCTGTGTCATCGTTGAGGATTTTACCTTGAAGAAACACAAAAATTTGTCACAAAAGACTGTTGAGTTTTCCAGACTTTATCAGCACATCTGGTTCTTTTGTTCTAATGTTAAGTTCTCATTTTGTTTTATTTGGTATGCTTTTCTGATAAAACCATGTGAAGTAGGTCATACAATTCACAACTCCTTAAAGATACAATAATATGCTTATGCAGCATGAACACTGTGGCCATAACATGGATTGAACCTCCCTTAAAATTTGTTGTGTTTTATTGCTTTAAAACATAAATTATGGTGCTTTTGTCTAAATGCGCCTTTTGAAAAGCAGGTAATTACAACACTTGTTTAGGCAGGCAGGCTGAAAAAACATTGCGTATTTGTACATTTTCTGGCTCTGAGCATGTTACCAAAATAACCTCATTGAGGCCACTGAATAGATGAGGAAAACAAGGCCGGTGGTTGAAGATTTACATAACAATGTCACAGCTATTACTGATGTGAAAACAGATCCTTATATACAATTAAAGAAGATCTATAATGCATCAAAATGTGACAAGAATAAGAGGAAAGCATGTAGTTGTGTCTCACTGGAGCCCACTTAAAGGCTCAGGTTTTAATCCAACTGTAAGCCTAAGAATATCCCCACACTGTGACTCAGAAATTGAGTCAGACAACAAAAACAAACAAAAACCAAATCTATTCATCACATATTCCTGATCCTACTAAAGCATTGTTTAGATCAGTTTTGTTTGTGTGGGCAATCTATTTAGATTTGTTAGGTTAGAGTGTGTTTGCTGTCAAGAGCAGCACAGGCGCTCCAGCAGAAACGCAGTAATGCACAGCAGTTTAAGCGAGGGAACTAAGGCAGAAACACCAAATTTGTGTACTGCACAGTGAGTGTGCTGCCAGTCACAATCGCTAAAATGTTGAGTTTTTGCAAATCCCATGTGACTATTGCCCAATTACATTTCTTTTTAGAAACAGCACAAAACAGAAATGTTTGACTTATGGAACCACAAAGAACCAGATCCACAAGTAAGTAATGATCTTTGAACTGTAAATCAGTCACTGACATTTTTTAAACAGATAATGCATAAGCCATATTAGAACCTGTTCTGTTTTTTAAGACACGGTTGTGTAAATATTTGTGATAAAAACATTACCAACAATAATAATAGAGGAAAAGTCAATTTCTCCCGATTTCTGTAATATTCTGGAGGTGTGCCACACTTTGTGTTGCTGTCTAATATTTTATAAAGCTTGTAAATATAATGTGGCTTTCATCAGCTCTCAGCATCACATATTTACTGCAAATACCAAGCAGGGTGGCACAAATTACATTAAAATCCAGTAAGTAAACAAAAAAACTTAAGTCAGATATTTTGCATGAGTCACAGTAAGCCACTATAAACCAATTCAGTGCAAACGTTGGAGAGGAGGAGAGGAGAAACTCTTATTAAGAAATCAGAGGATTCACTTAAGTCATATATATATCTTGTATCTAAATGTAAAATGTAAACTTGATCCAAATCTAAATGTATTCTTTGCCAGTTCCGGTTGGTCAGTACTGAAGATCTGCTTCTTTTCACTTCTCAATGTGAAAGTAAATGTAATGTTTCCGGTCTGATGGTCAGACAAGTGGGGAAAATGAAACTAGAATAATCCACAATGGATGCAGCTCAAGTTAGACTCATTAACAGCAGAAAAACGTACCAGCGTAAATCAGCTTCTGGCCAGCAACTGAAAAATTGTCCTTTCCTTTTTGTTCTTCAATCTTCTCTTTTAACACCTTCACCTATGAAAAAAGGGGCCTTGATTTACTCTCACATTTCTTTTCTCCAGAATATTAAAAACATAACAGTTCAACATGAATCACATTTCGTGACGACACTTTGTCCAGCCCTTCCTATATCACGAGTTACAAAAGAAAAAGTACAAAGTTTACAGAAATTTATTACTGGCATGATCATAAAAAAAAAAAAAAAAAGAAGTTGCTTAGCTATAACATTTCAGGCTCATGTGTCTAACCAACTAACATCAAAAATCATTCTGGACACTTCATTAATATTTTAAGAAAGTGTTACACCTAAATACAAGTCCATAAAATATTATATTGCAGGATTCACGTAGCTATTCAGACTTAAGTCTGAATAAGTTTGATATGCGAAATAAAGAAAGGGAACGTTTTAATTATATGAATTATTTTAATAATTAGGAATAATTATTTCAGCATGGCCGTTTAAGCTGACTAATATTAGCTCAAGTTCAGACTGAGTTAAGTTGAATTAAATATATTTAGCAAACCTGACATAATCAGTAGTGACTTATCGACATTAAGAGCTTTAGTTAGTTTTTAATTTGTGACCTGAAATGGGCTCCGGCTAAATGCTGACGATACAAACTACTTTTCCTGCCAGGGAGTAACAAATAACTCAAACACGTCTGGAAGTCCGACATGAGCCAGCTTTTAACTCCAGCGACGGGATGAACACGGAAAATGAATCCGTGGTGTTTCATTTGGACACGTCTCGTTTTGAAATAATCAATGAAGCGGAGACCTGAGATCCAGGACATACCCCCCTGCAACAAATGCACGGCTCCCTCCAACTCCTTACCGTCTCCTCCTCGTCGATGTCGACTTTGAACGTCTGCTGCTGCAGCGTTCTCAGAGTAATCAGCATCTTGCCGGCCGAGTTTCCCGTCTGGTCTGCCTGGTTAAAGCGGAGGGAGTCTCACTCGCAGCAGTCTTTTCTGTTTTTGTTGGCTCATTGCAAACTGTCAGCCGCCATGACTGCGCGCCTCTCTTCTTCTCCGCCGGGCTGCTTCCGGTGCAGCGCCCCTGGTGGTCAGAGAAAACCTCTGCGTGGGGCCGCTGAGGTTTCAGGGTTGATGCTCGGCTGTTTGGATGCAGACACCCACAAAAGCTCTTTTAATGCCTGATTCCAAAAAAGCTGGTACGCTGTGTAAAATGTAATAAAATAAATAAAATAAAATAAAACATGGGTTTTTGAGATTTGCAAATCTATGTATCCTGTTTTTATTTATATTTTACGCAGCGTTTTCCAGAATTGGGGTTGTAACTTCATCCCTAATTTGTCCTAGTTTGGTTTTGGATCATCTATTTTAATGACTACACATTAATTTGACACAATTACAGCTGTTTTCCCATCAACAAACCTCAGAATTAGTGGAAGACATTACAATCAAGATTCAAAATCAGATTACGGATGAATACATTCTTCTTTCTTTTTTTTTTTTTTTTTGGGAACACATTTTCAACAACAACTTTTACTCAATTTAAAGATCTGTAATTTCTCTCATTTCCTTTTTCCACTGCACTGAAAAAATATCGAATCATGATTTAAAAATGGGTGTCTCTTTGGTCTTCGCAGTGCTGCTCCTTGCTCAAGCAGACCACAGTTATCCTGAAGACACTGTAAACAGCAGAGAGAGAGACTGCACAACCATGCAACGTAGCAAGGTACTCAATGCATGGCTTTGGACTTCTTTGACAAAATCATCATCTTGGCACTGATGTGTTTGTGTCTCTCAGAATTGGAATTTCACCAAGGAACATTTTTTTTCAACTGCCACGTGGTCAAAATGTTACTTGCACTGGATAAATTAAGTGTTTATGGTGTGTCACGGTGCTCTGACTTGAATGGAATAAACATACTGCCCTCTGAACAGTGTTTTTGATGCTGTTATCATGAGCTTCAAGAACCCCAGGTTGCTCAATGTTTGTGTGAATCGCTCCAATCTCTCTCAACTGTCTCTCCTGTTCTTCAGACACTCTCCTATCTTGACTCCCCCTTCCATTTCCACGCTCCACCATCCAGTTATTACAACAAAAGCAGCTTGCCTTGGCCTGAGCACAGACTCACCAGGCATAATGTTCTTCCACCGAGCACCAGCGGCAATGTCCTCCTTTCCCCTCTCCTTGCTGTGACTGTTCCTTATGCTCCTGTCTCCAGGGGTCGTCAGTCTGCCATCAGAGCCCTCTGAAGTGGTGAGCCACAGAGATCACAGTCTGATCTCAGGTGACTTAAAGATATTTTTAAGTGATGATGTTAGACGTATGAAATAAAGACAGATTCTTGGCCTTCTGAAATGGGCAGGTGAGAAAATGCAGAGGACGTGTGGAATCCAGACTTTCAAGAGGAGGACACTTGAGATAGACTACTCCAAGAACAAAATGAAGAACTAATGAAATATGCAAGCATAGCAACTGAATATACTGTTGTGTGTTGGGTGCAAGAGCTTCAACATT
Source organism: Echeneis naucrates (assembly GCF_900963305.1). Lineage (NCBI taxonomy): Eukaryota > Metazoa > Chordata > Actinopteri > Carangiformes > Echeneidae > Echeneis > Echeneis naucrates. Next base: position 14,183,148 of record NC_042522.1, on the reverse strand, counting down.
TCATGCATGTCTATTACACAGACACAAGTACACACTTGTGATTACATGTAGGGTTTGCGGTTTAGGTCAGCAGAGCTGTTTAGAGGCTGTAGAGTAGAGAAAGAGGAACACAGGGGTGGAAGGGTGGGAGGGCGGAAAAGAGTAAAGGCCACTGTGATTCCTTCTCAGCCTGGAGCTATTTCCTGTGTACAATCTGCTGGTGCTATTCACCAGTTGTTTCCCACATTGCTCTGGACATGCGTAAAAAGTCGACTGCTTCCCTGGAAACATGTTGCACAAAAGCTAAATTAAACCACTGTGAGGGAATTTTGAAAATCTGATCAACCTCTGGGAGTAATTAAAGGAGTGGATTAATTCATATTAAAGCCAAAGGGTTTCCACAAAGTATCACCAACAAATACTCCACAAAGACGGCAAACATCAAGACTCTGCGGCCACAAAAGACGACACTGTGATGCTTTACTCTCAATGCCTCAAGCTTAGCTGGTGTATGTTTTGAGTATGATGTTCTCCATCTTCGTTTGGTGTGTTACCATGCTAACATTTTAGCACTTAGCTCAGATCAAACTATTACAGTGCATCCAGCAAAGGGCATGAATGCCTGCAAAATTTCATGCCAATCAATCCAACCACATTAAGATGTTTAATTCACAAACCATGTGCGGCAGAAAGACCTGTTCGTGAACGAATCTGAGCCTGTGGCGCGCATGCACGGACCAGGGAAAAAGGAAAGAATCACCCACTGACATGACTTGTCACTCCTACAAGTCATACAAAAGATTAGTTCAAAATTAACGACACACCACTAATGTGTGATATCAAGAGTATCAAGTACGCAGAAGATATGTTAAAAATTGCATCATCTCTATTTAATTGATCACGTACTGTAGCTTGGTCTTATCTACTGACGTCCTCGTCTGAACTGACAGGAGAGGAGAGAGACACTCACAACCGTTATCTGATAACTTTATTATCAAGTTAAAAAAAGACAATGAATTACAATATTTACAGAATATCCAGAGATAAATGGAATAAAATTGTAAACAATCATTCTAGGCAACATCACAACCCACCATCAGGTAATCAGATTTATATGGGAAGAAAGGCAAGAAGGAGAGATTCTAGTGTCAAACTATGGAGACAACAGTCTGAAAAGAGAAATGCATCAGAAACAAACTAAACATATATACAAGTATCCAGTGTGTTGTCAGCAGGGGTTTAACTTTGGGTAAACCGGGGATATTACAGTCTATCGACTGCACACAGTGAGGGATTCATAGTCATTTTCTATTCAAATGATCACAGAACAACAAATAATTTTGGGTTAACAGCTTCAATACCCAGATTTCCCCAACTGATCATCTGGTTTACACTGGGATATTAAGCTGGGTAATGAGCTGCCTAACAAAGCTTATTACTACAACAACAGTTTTCAACAGTTTTACTCTCAAAAAGCTACAAGCTGGTCCTGTAATGCAGAAAAAAGGGCTTTGAGATTCAGCACCAACTGAATGGGTTTTTCAGGTATTAACAAGGACTGAGGAGCAGAGTGTGGCTGCTACAGTCTCCCCTATTGTTGATGCGGTAGACTAAAGGCAGGCCCCTTGGAGCAAGTGAGATGATCCCCCCACCCCCACTGGCCATTTAAGATACTGGAGAGTCAGATTTCGTGGATCTACAGGTTGACTGTCAACCCAGATGGTGGTGAAGCCCAGAAAGACAGCAAGCACTTTGAGGAAATGCTCCCAAAGAAACTATTTTTTTCTCATCTCTTACTTTCCCATGTTTTTCTTCTTCAAAATAAAATCTTTCACCATAAATTAAGAGAGAACGGCATCATTTTCCTTCATGTGTTTAAATATTGTACAACCACACTGCTCTTCCTATCTGCTCATTCCCATCACAGTACAAAAAAGGAGATATTTTTCATGTTAACCAGACATTGTACAACAGTGTAATAATGTTTGATTGGGGACTCAAAAGCCCCTAAGGGTAACCTATCATCTTTAGATTGATTTTTTTTTCTTTTTTAAAAATGAGAACACCTAAAGGAAAAAAGGGTTTAGTATCCTTTCTGAAACAGCACAGTTCAAACACTTAACGAGTAGTTTTGTTTTTCTATACATGGCTGCAAACATGTAGTTTACCTGGGTTCCACCAATAGAACTCAAATTCTATAAACCTATGGTCCAAACCCAGATTTCCCATTTCAATCAAAGGTTCAATGCTCAGGAAAGACAATCACAGCAGCAAACACAGCAGGCTTGGTAAATATTTTGGTACACAGAACACAACTCGATTAACTGTGTTCCCCTACAAATTTGAAATTGTAGCTATCAGTCACTTCATTTCAGACTGTTACTTATTGGTCTTATTTCAATTGTACATAAATTTGACTTAATTGCTATTCTCCTCTTATAAGGCTTAAGGGCATTCAAGCAGCAAATTCCAGCAAATACAATCTCTGCCTTTTGTCAATATCAACAATAACACAACAATGTTGTCTAAAAAGAAGCACACAAATGCAGGCTATGACAGTTGTATCAATACAGGAGGGAGAATTTAAAGGGGTTTAAGTTGGGGGACGTGACACCTTTTAAAAGTCAATCTTTAACATACAGTCCCAGTGACACATATACCCTATGTGGAAACTAATAGTTTCATGGCTTTTCGACCAGTTACACTTGTCTTTTCAGTACATACCAACATGTCAAAGCTGGACCACAGACTATAATAAAAACACGAGCTTTTTTTTTCTTTTTCTTTTTTTTTTTTCTAAGAGACATTTCAGAACTTGGATTTAAGTTTATACAGATGCTCTAAGTCAGCCTGTCAATCATCTGGAACCTGAAGTTCAAAATATGGACACTGAGGAGGAACTTGGATAGAGATGAGGTAATCAGAGGCTGATTGTGAAGGGCCAAGACACCTGACAATCATGCAAACCTGGCTTTAAACGACTAATTTTAGTATGGAATTTCATTTGTAGTGCTCACATCATTAAAATTACAAAAAAAAAAACCAAACAAACAACAACAAAAAAAGAAAACAAAACACAGACTAGCAGCACAAAATCCAAAACACCACCTTCCCCTTTTACACCAGATGATAAAGCAGTACATGTTCTCAGCAGGTTTCATAAGGTCTATTTATTTGGTAGAAAACAGTTCCGATGAAAACTGCTCTCCTTTTTTAATGCTGTGAGTATAGCAGATGAAATTCCATTTACCTCTGCTGGATCGGGGTGGCAGTAGAGATTTCAAACTAAAACATTAACCACTGGAGGCTGACAAGAAATATACATTTCTTTGCAATGGTCAAATTTGAAGTTTTAAGCCTCAACATCCTTTTTGCTCAGATCTAGGCAGATCTTAAACCATGTTTTAGTATTAAATCAGGATGATTTAAATTGATCTAATCTGATCTCAACTAAATAATGACCCAAGGTTGCCACAAAGGGACATTTATAGAGAGTGAAAACAGATGTTGAGGCCATAAGTTCTTGGGGGAATAAAACCTATTTGGACTTTAAGAGAGAAGCTGGGAATTTTCCTGGTAACATCAAACAGTTGGAGTTATTTTTAAAAGCAATTAAAGCCATACAGTGGCCATCTGAGTGACTGCATTTTAAGGCACTTGACGCTGGCATCAGTACTCAGCTGTGGTGGTCGACATTTTGATAGCACATAGTGTGGCGCGGTTCTGTAACAGTGAACCCAGAAAAACACACCTTTATGGATCGCAGAGATCTCTTAACCACGTGTCATTAAAAATCTGTGGCTGGCTCAGCTAATCACATATTTTGAACTGAAAAGACAAGTCTAATCTTTGAGTCTTGGTCAAGATGCCACCTGTTATTATGTTCCAGGCTAACTCTTAACGGACATCGACATCATGATACAGCTAACATATCACTGGTGTTTCTCTGACCTGTACACATAGTGGAAAAGAGGTAACCTGGCTCACAAACAATATGATAACCTACAGGTAAAAGCACATTTAAAGTAGTTCCATTATTTCTATGAGTTTATCCAGGAAATTATTGGACACTATAATAGCAGATTTAAAATGAGAAGGATGCCACCGGCTGAAGGCTTATACGCAGTATAATATTAAGGGACCTAAAATATAGCAATTTGCTACAAACATTGGGGGAAATTGTCAGTATTTCTATGAATGAATAAAACACGATTTGTGATTTAGCTAATATAGATAAGGTGCAACTCTTCCTCAAGAAAACTTCCACACATTTAACACAATGCTAAGATGAAAAAAGGCTCAACAAGAAACAAGAAAAGGTAGCACTACAGTGGGCCACAGTTGTAAATGCTTAATTTCTTGTTTGTCTCTTCTATGTAGATTTACAATTCCCCTGTTTTGGAAGAGCAGGGCAGGGAGTGGTGTAAAAGGTGCTTCAAATAATAAAACGCTAAATTTAGTTTATCATTTTGGACAAAATTCTTTATAAATAGCTTAGTTTTATCTAGGTGGGATCTTTCACTGTAGATTTGACCAGAATGTCAGCAATAAAGAGTTCTGTTCACTATTGGTTACCAATATATTAAGATCTGTCCTAGGGGACCGCTCATGTAAAGAGCTCAGCCATTTTATGCAGCACAACCTAATACTTATATATGTAACACCTAAAATCTAATAATGTGCCAACTCATAAGAAGTCACTTCTTTCCATTTCAATCATTTCGTTTCCTTTAACGCTCTACTTGAAGATCCAACTTGGCGCTGATTCTACCAAATGCTATAGTTTTCTAGCATAATATCCCAAGAGGCCACAATCAGTTCAACCAAAGTGTTGATCTTTTTTGGTGTTGAGCATTTCTTTGTCCTCCACATACTGGAATTGACTTCTCAGTGACAGATCAGCAGAGTTCCCTTCCTCTTTCCTGGTGTCTGACAAGTCCAGTCCTGAGTCCATCAGGACAGAGGAGCCAGTGGAAGATGGAGCTGAGGCCTCTATTGCTGCAGTGGTGCTGGTGTCCATCCGACTGTTGTTAACCGTCCTGAAAATGCAGGAGTTATCAAAAATTAGTAAAAAATTTGAGATAAAAAAATAATGATGGAGAGAGCAGGTTTGCAGTAATGAAATAAATGTGGACTTAAGCTTCTCTCTTGCTGTGCTGAATGCTTTCATGCTGATTTTTGGTAGGTATGATATTTTTAGCATACTATCTAAGTCAAGCATGTTAGCACAGTAATATTTGCTCACTGGAACTAAATATCAAGTTCACCTTTGCTGATTCAGACCTAACTAGTGCCTCTGACAATTAGGTGTAATTCAAAGAACAGAACAAAAGCTTGATTATGGTGCTCGATGAAAAGTCAAGACCATCAAAGATATTCCATTTCGCCCTGAGGGGGGGCTATGAATGCTCGCTCCAAACTTCATTGCAAACCAACGACCAGCTCTAAAAAAAACAGAGAGAAAGGAAATGAAAAGAGATAAAGAAAAAGGAAAGAAAATACTCACATGCCATGTCGAAGGACATGTCGTTCCCATTCAACACTGTTGGTGAAGCAGCGTCCACAGAACTCACAGGGAAGACGCTTCTCTGAAGCGCTCGGCCCACAGCTGCTGCTGCTGCTGCTGCTGCTGGTAGGAGATACAAGGACCTCTGGGAAACAGAGTTCAAATGAGCGGTTAGTCTCACAACAGTCATTTCACACGTTTAGTTCATATTTGATGTTCTGCTTTAAGGACTGGTGAACTGTCCAGGGTGTACCCCACCCTCGGCCAATGTGAGCTGGAACTGCCACAAGCAACCCCCGCTACCCAGAAACTGATATGCGGTAGATGAATGAATGATGAATGAATGAATGAATGTCTTGCTTTAAAATGTAGAAACTAGAGTTTATTCATTAAGGAGTATTCCATAAGTAATTGTACACCTAAAAATGCTTAGTTTGTTTATGTGTATATGGTTAAAGTGACTTCTATCTTAGAAGAATGAAATTATGAAATCACTTCAGAATAATGAGACTTTGGCTGCTTTGAAAAACAAATTCTGTTCCTGAAGGACAGCTAAAACCCATAAAAAGATAAAAAAAAAAATATGAATGTCATGGGACTTTCGAAATAAACTATTGTGGAAGCAGGATTGATTGTCATTTTTGGCTTCACATGAGACAGAGGAGGTTTTATTACACGGATCACAATTTGATATCAACTAAGAACATGATAGCAAATGGCTTTTCAGCAGATACAGTTACAGTGCGATCCCAGTAAGTTTGTAACGAAAGCTGCTGTGAGATGAGCTCATATCAAGCAATTAAAGAGCATTCAGATGCATCTTCGACTTGACGGACCAGGTGTAAAGAAGATTTGATCGCTTTTTGGGAAAACGTCATCCATTGTACCTGACAGCATGGAGTGAGAATTTTTTTTTTTTTAACCTTTACAAACCGGACATATCAGAAAACTTTGGGGTAAAGAGCGGGTCAATTTTGACCCCCCCCCAAGAATTTCCTCATATTAAGTGTCTAGACGAATTTTAGGATGATTAAACAGCCTATCTGTCATTAATAAATGCAGGATGAATATTTAAAATATGTTCCAGAGAGCAGGGAGAGCGTATTTTTTTAGGTTTTGCTAAATTCATTTTTGGAGCCAAACATCTGTTATACAATGTCATGTCTTGTTTTACATAAGAAATGAAAACACAACAGCCATAGTGAGTTAAGTATGTTTTATTGAAAATGAAAACTGAGTGAATGTTGTGGAACAGTTGGAATTCACAAAATAACTATTTATAATCATTGCAACCATTAAAACAACCTGCCCTCACTGCTATGCCATAATATTCAACATTAATTAGCACTGAACACAAGATAGAAAAAAAAAGGGATCTCAAGACTCTCAGTCTTTCAAACTAGTCTCTGCATTCAAAGCGGTGGTAGGAAACTTTCCTTGTGTGAAACTTGCACACGTGTTTCCCTCATTTGCAGCAGGCTGTCCCTGTTTTGCAGGGCAGAAGTTGCATCACTTTCTTTTCTGTCGCCGTGTGTTGGCTTCTTGTGGGACTTGATCAGGCTCAGACTGCTGCACAGCCCTTACCAGTGCTGCTGAAGGTGTTGTTGCTTTTCAATGCACAGAGTAGAAAGGGACTTTTCAGGTTCCTCCAAAAAAAATCTTCTCCAGTTCCTCCTCTTTGCCCTCCAGGTGGGGTTCAGCTCAGTCCATATGTCAAAGGCATTGTAGGCTGATACATCAATGATACTGTAGGATAGCATGAGAGGTCAGCGGGTGGTCCTTCTCTTGCAGCTGTATGTGCCTGTTACTTTGTCCAGGTTATCCACTCCTCCTTTGCTGACATTGTAATCAAAAATGATGGCTGGTTTCTGTCCTCCCGAGCACTCAACTCTGCAGCCTTATGTAATGCGCTCATGAGGATGACATTCTTGTTCTTCCTTTACAAATATGAGACAGCTGTGATGTCCTCACTGAAAGCGAAGACCTCTCTCCCCCTTGTTGCAATCAGAACAGGTGGCAGCTCAGGTTTATTCCATCTCACAGTGCCAACCATTGTGATTTTCTTCTTCATAAGCGCCTGACCAAGCTCATGACAGGTGAGGAAGTTGCATGTTACATTGTGTCCTCTTAGCCCTTCTGTCATCTCTAGCACAACACGTATGCCTTGCTTTTTCTCTGGAGCTCCCCCAGCTGGCTTCCCAGTGTATACTTGTACAGCCCATAACTTAATTCCAGACTTTCCAGGCTTGCTTGGCATGCACTGAGAGGACACGGAAAGGACAGTGACCTGGGAAAACACAAGAAGGGGAAACAATTTATCTTTCTATTCTATTAATCTTCTAATTTGTTTGAACAATATTTTGGTTTTTTGATGTTTTTTTCAGTGGAAACATGATTTCCCGTTTATCTACGGAAGTGCATAAGAAATGACAAATGAAGGGAATGAAATGTGAATCAATGATTAATCAATATAACAATAAAACACAATTCTTACCTCTGAATGGAACCAGTCTTTTGTCCACTGGGACCTCAGGACCAGGACTATACATGAGAGGCAGCCGTTCCACCCACTTGTCCCAGACATCCCTGACTGCTGCCAATTTGTCAGTGGCACGCCGTGCAGTTTGTGTGTCACGATTGTCAAATGTGAGCACTGCCGATACGGTACGGAACATTTCCAGGGTCATGGTGGCTCAAAATATTGGCCTTAGAAATGTTTTTGGACTTAATCCCGAGGGGCTGTGATCAGAGTTTTCCTCCACATTATCTTCCTGCTCTTACACATCCTCCTCCAAGTCGCTGCCAGCTTCCTCATTTTGGAAGAACTGATAAAGGGCCTCTTGTGCAGTGAGTCTTGCTGCCATTGTCGCAGTCACTCAAATGGCATGACAGGTACCTTTATAATGTTATTTATGCCCAAAGTGTTTCAAATGTGCTACTTTGTAGATTATTTTGTTACACTGAAGGTGCTTTGGCTGAAAGGCACCCTCTGACCTCTGTTCCTAATCACCTCCATGCTTTTTTACAATTACACTGTTTCATGATCCCACCACGCACCTTCAAAGACCAGCAGGTGTCTGTCTCTATGTCAACGTCAATGTGGAGGGACAAAGACAGGTGTCGGGGGGCCCTGAACTCTGTAACCTCTGTCTCGTAGAAAGCACACACAGACATGGCCTGTACAGTTTCACAGTTCCAGGATTCCCCTAAACCACCATTTTCCTGGATTTGACACACCCAGGTGGAACTAAAATCCATCTGAATAGGTACGGGTCAAATTTGACCCTGATCGGACTCAGTGTGCAAAAAGTATAAAATGCAAAAATTTTGGGGTACTTTGGGCCATTTTAGCAGAAGTCGTTGGATTTCAGGCTAAAAGAATGATTTTTAGGGCATTTTTCCTGCTGTCAAATGTCAAAACGGGTCAAATTTGAACCGTACGGTCTGTAAGGGCTAAGCTAACAGAACATCAGTTCTTGATGATGATCTGTATTTACCTTGTAGGGCAGGCTTCTCTTCCTCCGCCCGCTTAACTTCTTCATCTTCTTCATCTTCCTCCTCCTCCTCTTCTTCCTCTTTGATGTTGTCCTCTACCTCTTCATCTTCCACCCCTCTCTGTTCATCCACTATGTTTCCCATAATTTCCATTCCTTCGTTGTTATCGTCGTCATCCTCCTCCTCCTCTGTACCTAATTTTCCATCGATGACCATCTCCATCATTTCTCTCTCCTCTTCCTCCTCTGCGCTGCTCCCTTGTCCCTTTATCATCTCCAGCTGGTCCAGGTTGACTCGGCCCATCAGCTCAAAGTTGCGGATAACCTGATAGGGAAGAGGAGACATTTATGAGTTTGGTATAGTGTGCTCTCTGCTACATTCATCTACACTGAATATTAAACTCAAGCAGTTATTTTTTCAGACTCAAATTGTTCAATAGTAACTGCCATAAATGTTTTAAGATGAGGTCTAAAACGACTACATCAACTGAAACAGGCTTTTGAAGATGAAGGTCAGCCTCATTAGTCACATGTTTTCTCCTGTTAATGAGATCTAATTCAAAAGACTTAAACACTGAGCATCTCCTGTACAACATGTACATTTTTCACTGTATGATGCAGTTAATGAGTAACCTTTAATAAACTGAAACATAAGTTATTTTAACGAGGATAGAAGTAGTGACAGCAGATCCTGCTCTTCTTGTTGCTTATGCAACTTTTATCCTATATTATGACAGTAATTCCCTCCTCCCATCGTCCCGTAAGACTCAGACCTGGATCCTGTGATCCACATCCCAGCAGTGACAATATAGTCCTTATAGTGCTTTTACAATGGGTGGGCTGTATCTCTTGTCCTTCCTATTAGCAACAGATGTCTGAGTCTCAGATCAAAAGTAGATATGCAGCACAAATACTTCTCAGACTGAAGCATTCCTTTAGAATACTCCAACAGAAAGAAAATAAAAATGAATTTACTGTCTGTTCTGCTATAGATCAGAGGTATTGAAAGTCTGCTCCTTCTCCTTACTGGTCTAGAGATGATTATTCCCTCCTCCGACCTATATCAGATTCTTTCTAATTTCCAGAAATATCAAGTCCCTCCCTCTCAACAACTGCAGGGTTAGTCCCTTCACCCAAGATCCAAAAATGCCACATTCTGCCATTCAGGAGCTAAACCAATCCTGAATTATTTTTCTGATCTTGATTGGTGATGTGTCAAGCTTCCATTTATCCACTGTTTATAGCCACCTTTGTCTGTTTTGGGGAAACAGGTGGGCTGAACATCTTATCAGCCATTGTGTAAAATCCAGCCATGTAATGCATGAAAAATGATAACCGGGTGCCCTTTAAAGTTTAATGTAGTGTAAACTACTAAAATACCATCTGCCTCCTCACATCATCTCATGAATTATCTTCATTAAGGGAGACCGAGGGATGAAACAGTTTCTCTGCTGGATACGGTTACAATACACTGAAGCTTGAGCTCTCCGACATGCATGTCCATCCTCATCTCATTTTATCGTATCAGTAATCATTATTCTGATAGTCCTATTGCCAGACATGCCCAGGGGTTTACATTTAGATTTGAAGACGACAAAGGATGTTTGAATTTGAAAATAAGGTTAAAACACAGAAAAGTTTACATACGTTCACACCCTAGAAATTACATTTTATGGTCCCTTCTAATTTGAACCTTCTAAATAATCTCACTTAATAAAGACCCATTATCTATATTCAGACAATACCCCCCACACACAATAAATGGCAGCAGCAACTGGATCAACTGTAACTTTTCTCAGCTGTCAAACATGTTTGCTTTTTTTTTGCTACTGGTGGGTGGTGTTGATTGTCACTTTACAAGAGTTTCAACCATGTGTGTACATAATACAGGAGATTAACATACTCCCTCTGAGCAGCGCTAAGAAATGGCTGGAGGAGGCATTTACTTGTAGTCACTGGCAGTAGCTTGTTAAGATAACATTGATCATATTGAAAAAAGAAAAGGGAAAAAATGACCAATTTGTTTTGAAAGCTTTGGGTATTTGGGGTTTTAAAGTTTATGGCATAACCCTTGTTTACAATTCAATTGTTTATGACTGAGGATAACTTTGATTTTAGAGCTACAAATTGGATTAGCTGTAATATGCAACATTTCAACACTGTGGAAATATAGATAGTTTATTGCCACAGGTTTTATAATAACCCCCCCCATAAAAGCAGTGAAGGCCATATTTGCAAAGTGCTACACCAATTAAGTAAACTAATGAATAAAGCCTATAAACCACATTTCCTGACTTTCATGGTGATAAGCCATAAAAATCTTATATTTCCAAAATGAGGCCACGGTTTACAGTTATAACGGCCTTTTTACATTTTTTGAATTAGACTATAGAAAGTAATTACGTAAGTGATGTCAATTTAAATTTAGCTCCAAAAAAAATTTCATGTCTGGATTTCAACAGACCTTGTGCTCAAGGCGGAGGTGCTCCTCTAGCTGACTCCGTCGACTGCTGTCATAATAGCAGAGCTGGCATTGGTAAGGCTTGATCTCAGCGTGCTTCTGCAGGTGCAGCTGCAGGGTCTGGTCACTGGAGCATGTGAACGTGCATTTGTGGCAACGAAACACCAGGCCCTGAAGGTGGCGTGACAGCTTGGAGCGGCTGACCTCCAGTGGAGCCACTCGCTCCTCTGGTTGAGGAAGAGGAGAGAGAGCCGTGGATTATTAAGTCAGTGGAAGGGAACGTAAATGACGATGGAGCAGGCAGATGTGAAAACGTTTCAGGGAAAGCTATAGTAACAGAATGCTACGTGGAGATGTGGGGGTGCAGGAGATCAAATAACATTTGTCCACACACACACACACACACCCCGACGGAAAAGTGTAATCACAGTGGCTATTACCTTTTGGAGATTTTGTCATTTTCTAAGTTTCAACACAAATGCAACACTAGATGACTGGAGACAATGACAAATCAAAACCACAGGAAAGGTTTTGTCAACTCATTGATAAGGTCCATCCTGCTTTGCTGACAACAGATTTTACAACATCTCAGGGGTGGGGCGGGGCGGGGCGCACCCTGGAAAGGTCACCATTTCATCACAGCGCCAACATACAGAGACAGAGAGACGGACAACCATTCACACTCGTACTCAGACCTACGGACAATTTAGAGTCACCAATTAACCCAAACATGATGTTTTTGGACGGTGGGAGGAAATCGGAGTGCCCAGAGGAAACCCACGCAGGCACAGGGAGAACATGCAAACTGCACACAGAAATGCCCCAGGCCTGGGAACTGGACCCACAACCTTTTTGTTATGGGGCAACAGCGCTAACCGCTATGCCACTGTGCTGCCCCTAAACTAGGAATCGAAGAAGCCAATTCCCAAAGTGTCACTTCATTCTGTTAGACGTCTGTGAGCCTGATGCGTACCTCTGTGCAGTACAATGTGATCGATCATATTGCTCTTGTGTTTGGTGTGGTAGAGACAGAGAGGGCAGCGCAGGTCTTTAGGGAGGTCCTCAGGTGCATTGTTGTTGTGTCCAGCCTCCACATGCATGGTGAAGGTATTCCTGAGACAGATTTACAGTCAGACAAAGAGATCACTGGATGACAAAAATGAGTTTAGTCACATAGATTTGCCATCTTTAATCTTATAAACAGCATATATGAAAGTGAAAAAAATCTGTTTTCCATTTCCCACTGTTGATGCAAAGTCTTTTCTTACTTGTAGCAGGTGAAAAAGGAGCAGTCTTTACACTTGAAGAGCTTCTTGCCACCATGGCGGTCCCTGTAGTGGCGACGGAGGCTCTGCATGTAGCCAGAGCTGAACTCACAGAACTCACAGGTGAGGACGCTGTCTTGTCGATTGTCAGACACTGTCAAGCCACCATGTGTTGAGCCGGAAGACAATTGACTGCGGGAGGCCAGCTGGTAATGACTAAGCTGCTGACGAACATCGGCGGGCTCCAGGTATGATGGATCTGTGAGAGGGATACAGATTATCGCCATACTTCTAATGCAATTACATTTGCCTACTTGTTTATAACCTCAAAGATTAAAAACACTTCATATGGTTGAAGATTAAACCAGTTTGGCTTGAAACAGGTTTTTAACTGATCTACCAAAGCTCCAAAGCTTTTGCAAACAATATTTACTTAATAATTCATTTTATTGATTTGAATAATGTGTATAAATCTACCACTTCTAGTCTTCAAATATTATTACAGAGACATAAAGAATGTCTCTTGATGATGATGCATAAGCAGGAAGTAACTCCTAAAACCAGAACACTTCATTGCTAGAATTAAAATGATTTCTACTCTTGACCAAAGTGGTTTTGGGTCACCCACAACGGCCAAAGTACATATGACACTTCCAATGTATACTTTTGCACAACAGTATGGAGTTCAACCTGCTTTGTGCATCTTTTCCAAATTGATTCTTTTTGTGAAAGATGTCAGATTATTTTTTTTCTTTTTTAGGGGGCAGGGTGACCATGTTTTTAATATTTAGTAAAAAAAAAAAAAAAAAAAAAAAAAAAAAAAAAATCTTTTCCTTTCTAACGGAGACACAACTTTCCAGAATTGAGATGTGCTCACACCAGCTGTCCCCTCCTCTCTTAGATACAGAAATGTAAGTGTGACTGTCATCATTCGTCTAAAGCCATTTTCCCTCCTCATCCCCTTTCTCATGAGCCCACATTGAGCGAACTCATCTTCTCGTCCTACTTTGAGCCTCCGACACATCAATAAATAAACCACAGTGACACTAATAGAATATCTATTCATGTGAAAAATGCCTCATTCAGCACTCGTATGAGGAAGCGTAGAAGGAAAAAAAACTTTACTTTTTAACTTTTACTTTATAAAATGCTTGAAATCCAATTTCTCACTCTTCCGGTAGAGCCAGTGGAATACATATGAATCAGACAATGCCAGAGTTGACTTTTGCTTTTAATATCCTCGCTGCATTGTGGAGATGTATATGGAGATGAGATAGCAGATGCAGAGCGAATTTTGTAGTCAGGTAGTGACGTGTCTTCTTGAACGGATTAAAGACCAAAACTGTCTATTACAGCTCACTGCATAAATGACAGGTGGATTACTTGTGTGAGGAGTTGAGGGAGACAGAGGAGGAGGAGAAATCTTTGAGGATGAGGTTGGATTTCAAAGAATTTTCATAGTTTTGGACAGGTGCAGGTGGAAATGTTTAAACAAAAAAGGCAGCTGCAGCTTTACTCAAACTATTTTCAAGAGGTTTAAGCAATCAGGTCTGTTAATAAGAATCAAATTCTAAAACATGTAACAAAGTAAAAAAAAAAAAAAAAAGGTGCAAAACTGTTATGACACACCGAACAGGGAATTTAAGGCATTGAAAAGAAGCTACTTCTGGCGTGGTGGAGACATTCAGTACGTCAGCTCTGCTCTGTCTCAATGCTTCATTTGTCTTGGTGGGGCACAGCTGACAGTTGTGGTTGGTACATTGAGGAATGCTGGCCTGCTTTAGCTCCAGGGAAGATTCCACAGCTCCAGCAGCAAGGTAACAGCTGCTGCCAAGAACAGCCTGCACGCTGCAGCAGTGGCTGCACGGACACTACAACACGTCAAACATGGCATCATATCAAGGAGTTTGCTGCTGCACCAACCTACAGCGAAGACACCTCTTCCGTTGCTCTTGTCATATGACAGGAGCATTAAAGAAGGTGAAGGCAGCCAAATGGGAGCAGTCAGGCTCATAAATCTTCATATAATTAATTCAGTCTGTGCACACCCAATAATATGAATAAGACAGACTTGTTGACGCAAGAACTGCTAATTTTCAGATTTACAGTAACCCACGTTTAAAAAAAATAACCCACCTTAATGAAAAGCCCAAGGAAGAAAATAGATAGGTTTCAGCTTCAGCATCAAGCCCCAGTGTGAAGATTTGATGCTGTTCTTTGCCATATAGTGACAGTATAGTATATATCAATTTAGATATTGTACATGTGATTTAAATACATCTCCTGAGAGGTTTTCAATCATTTATAAGAATTCTAAATAATCCATTTATAACAGGTTTTTCTAAATAATCCATTTATAACAGGTTTTCACTATTTTCTGATAATTTTGTGTGATATTGTGCCCAAGTCAGATTTTGTTATTGCAATTATTTGGCTGCCCTCTGTAAAATTTGGGAATGATCATGACATGGAAATGGCTGTCAAAATAAATACTCTGGAGTAAACAGGAAGTCAGCTGAGCCCTGCTTTTTTTTTTTATCCTATCTTTGTTTACAGTTAGGAAAACTGGCAGTATGAACAGTTTGCTCAAATAGCTACTAGCAGTTCCTGTTTATAGTGTACCCAGTTTATGAGTGGACTTACTGTCATGACTGTGTAAACTTAAAAATGTGATGATGATGATGATGATCTGTAGGTTTTTGGAGGCGTATCTTTGATTTGTTTTTCCCTCACAAAGTTGCACTGAATCTAAAAAAAAAAACAAAAAACTGTGCAGCATGTCTTTGTTTCAGGTCTTTTCCTGGGTTTCTGGATGGATTCTGCTTCAATTTGCTCAGTGAAGATTCTCCAAAATCTTGCCTGACAAGTATCATAGACATTAAATCTGTTCAAATGATATTACACATGATCTCATACCATCTGAGGCCAAGGGAGTCTGCTCTGTGTTACTGGTCAGCCGGGAGGGCCTGAGGGCGGCATGAGCAGCCTGGGTAGCAGCGCGGAGTTTGGGGAGTGTCAGGGCCTCACCGTGGTCTCGCAGAGAGTGCTCCTTCAGCTGGCTGATGGTCATGGAGGAGAAGGGGCATGACAAGCACTTGTATGTGTGCTGCTCACCTGCAATAACAGGAATCAAGTTGTCAAAAACCTGACAAGCTTTTGAGACACACAGAAGGAATATTAGATGAGGATTGGCAAGAGGCAGTAAGAAAAATTGTAATAAAACACAAAACAAAGCTATTCCCCTCTGAGCCAAGGTGTAACAACTTTACCACCTCATGCTTACTTAGCTCTAAATTATTAGTAAATATATTAAGTCGGACATCCTTGGAAGTTGACAATAGAAAAACACCCCCCCACAAAAAAAAGTAATAATTAAAAAAAAATTCAGCCATACCTGACCTAACAGGGACCAACATTTGCTAGAGTTTCAAAGGTGGTATAAGCAGGACAAGGACGATACTTCACTACGACTTCAGTTCCTGTTTTGGTTACTATGTATGTTTCTGCAAAACTCTTTTGGTAGAGTTTTGAATTTACCCATGGGGGATTTATAGCATCTTATTCCCCGTGTCTGCTGAATATATCTGCTTAATGCCAGCAGCATCCTGAGGAATGAAGCCATTACTACCAAACCTGGTGTGACTGCGACCTGTTCTTAGCAGCAGTAGTTCAATAAAGAAAACATTTTCTTATTCAGCTGTGTCTGGTAAGAGCATATTGTTTGGAATAGGCCCGATCCTGGATGTGGATCTGTCAATCTGTCAATCCAAATGTTTGCGTTGTGTTTTTGTTTTGTTTTTTTTAGCATGCTGGGCTAGAGACAGTGAAAAAATGTAAAGAACTGGGCCACACTTATGAGATATAGCTTTCATTTTTCCCTTAATGATACAAAATAAAGCTCAATGTAATCATCAAAGTCCACTTTTTGAATATAATGCCATCTCTACATTGATCTGCCTTTATTACCCACAGTAGTTTTTAACTCTTACTGCTGCTTCGTGTTCCCATCAGACATTTGACAGCACTCATGCTGTTTGAAAATAGGCCTTTTTACTTTGCCAGTTGTATGATTGTTTCTTTTGCTTGTGTATTGATCATTCAGGCAGATTTCTTTTTTCTTTCTTTTTAAAATGTTTTGAATGCATATGTCTTTGGATCAATGTTGCCATCTGGCTTGCTCAAAACACAAAAGCGATCACAGGCAGAGAATCACAAAAGACACCTGTATGTCTTCACCTTTGTGACATGCTGAGAATTTCTTCCCCAAAGTTTGAAATAGACAACGCTAACAATATATTCCTCTGGGTTGTTTGTGCTTAAGTCTGGATCCAAATGCAATTCCTTTGGATGTGCTTAATTTGGGTGTCTAATGAACTCAATGAATGGCGAAGCGGCTCCTCACGCCTAATCCACCTGTTGTATTATGCTGGATAAGATAAATCAAAGACAGCGTCGTTATGTGGAGGACGATAAACAGAAGACTGTTATTCTGGCCGGGGAATACCGTGTTAGTCATGGATACAGCTGTAAAATGGGATTTAATGCGTTTCTGTTTTTACCTGTGTGTGCCTTATGCAGGTGGCTCTTCAAGCGGCTCACGTAGGCAGATTTAAAGGGGCAGAGCTTGCACTTGAAGGGCTTGTGGTGCCCGTGGTGAGACTGCACATGTCTGTCCAGACTGGTGATGGGACAAAATATGCAAAAAAAAAAAGATAGGATATGAGATAAGATTGTAAAAGAAGAAAAAAAAAATTTATGAAATGAGGACAGAAAGATAGCAGATAAAGAGACAAAGTGGTAAGAGTAGGGTACAGGAAATAAAGAGGCAGAGCTCCACTCCACACAATCCACTTTGATGATTTCAATAGCAGGGTGTTTTTTCAGCAGCATCTAAAGTACTAGATTCTGTTTACCTCACAAACAACAGCCGCACATTTTCCAATGACTACAGAACAAGGAGCCGTGGGGTGAACTCATCTACCCACAATCCCCAGGTGGGAGGGAGTGTGTGAGTGCCTGTGGGGACGGTGGCTGTGTTTTTAATGCCAGCCTCTTAGGTGGCATGGGA
The DNA here is from genome assembly GCF_900963305.1 of Echeneis naucrates. Lineage (NCBI taxonomy): Eukaryota > Metazoa > Chordata > Actinopteri > Carangiformes > Echeneidae > Echeneis > Echeneis naucrates. The sequence continues at coordinate 14,165,375 of NC_042522.1, read as the reverse complement.
ATGCAGCTTCTTTCTGGGTCAGGGCACATACAGTACAGAGGTATTACACCTGGGAGCTCAGAGGTGATGAGGACTCTCTATTTCCCTTTCACTCTGTCTCTCTACGACTGGGAAAACAAATCAGACATCCAAAATGTCTGAGTACACCAAATGTTTGTCTCGCTCTCCTAGGAGGCTGGAAATCTTAGAGAAGATGGAGGATTCAAAGGCAGTGCGACAGGGTAAACAGATCATGGTGTAAAACTGTGCTTTGAACAAAATGAGTTTAACATCCAGCTGATTTGTAGAGCAGCTGGTGATAAGCCTGTAAGGCATACCAGGGTGAGGGTTTAAAAGATGATTCGACCATAGCTACACATTGCACATATTGTATGGTTGCAGGTCTACTGGTCTGTCACTGAAGAACGACGAGTTAATGAATGTTTTGTTGTTTATTTTTTTGCACTTGCTAAATAACATGGACTGAAATATAAATCTTGCAGTAATTAACACATCATAAGCTTTTAAAGGTTAACATCACTATTTCTGGAATATTGTTTATAGCTTTTTTCTGTAAGCATTTCTACAATTACAGTTATTCAATGTGGTTACATATGTATCTTGCCATTTAGTAGTTTTTGGTGTTTGTGACACATTGCCTTCAAGGGATTCAGGAAATAATGTATGCAAATAATGTATTCAACAGAGCTGTAGGTTACTGTTTATCCAAACCAAATATTTCAAATGTAATATTCACCTCACTAAGCAGAGTGGAAAAGCCACAAGAGGAATAATGTGTTTTTTACACAGACATTTTAGCTGATCAAAAAATTAATGGAAATTGTGTCTACAAAACAAGACATGGGGACTTTGGATCTGAATTTTTTTTAGCAGCAGGAGCAAGAGAACAATGAGCCATCACAGTGAGCCGTTAGATGAAAAGCAACAGGGGAGAACTACTTGTATATTATGGGCAGCAATTATTTATGATTTCTCTGTTATAACAACTCAAGTTTGTTCGAGTGTATTGCTAGATAATTTCTGAGTTGAATGTAGCTGCTCAGTGAGTCTTAGCTGTAGTATCAAACTGCATCGGCTTATGCATCCATAGCCAAATCAACCAGGTATGACAGAAAAGAGCAATGTTCATTGGATGATCCAAATTTCTGGCAAATATGTGGTGACTTTGGGAAATGTTTTATAATACACATAATACAAACCCCCATGCTCACAGATCCTGCTCCTCCCGACTTACTTGTGTCTGAAGGGCGAGACGAACTGGCAGTACTGACAGCTGTATTTGTCCTCTCTGCTGAACAGCGCCATGGCTGAGTGGCTCCTCTCATGGGACCTCAGTCCCTGCATGGACATGAAGACTCGGTCGCACTGGGCACATGGGTGACCCCCTGCTGCTAACCGCTGCTTCAGTTGGCCTTCTGACACGATGGCCACGAGGGCCGCCGCACTTCCTTCAACGGCATCGGCTTCTGGATCCACTGTGTCCGCGTCGACCTCACCACAAGCTGTGGAAACCATGGATGGGCCCTCGGCTTCAGCTGCTTCATCCCCATCCAGGTCGCCATTAGTGAGACTCTCTGGAGGCAGAGTCAGGGGGACTTCACTGACTTCCTGCTGCAAAACAAACAGGACAAGTCTCAGATGCTTTCGTAGCTTTTCTGTGCCTGTTGACTATTTTCAAAAGTCAATTATCTGAATTGCATTATTTGGACAGTAGTACCATCACTAAGTATCATTTGGAGCTTGGCACCTCTAAATCTTTTTCTCAGAGCAGATGCTAACAGTGCATAACTAACAGTTAAGAGTCTGTGCAACACATGTGGTTGTGTTCATGGTACATCGGTGCAATAATTTTTCATTATATTTTAAGCTTTTGCTCACTCTTGGGGCATGTTGGACTGTTGATCAGCCTCACATTAGAATTACGTTTATCTGAAATACTCGAGAAACAGCCCAACACTGGGCCAGAAATGCTTCAAGCTATGATGTGAGCCTGTATGGGTGTAAGATAAAGCTGGGTCTGGTCCAAGAGAATGATAAGAAAAAAGAAAAAGATAAGTGATTGATGTTCAGTACAAGTAAGGTTTGATCGTAAGCTTAGCCAGCAGCTAACTTCCACCCTGACCTGGAAATCTGCTGGTATATACGGACAAACAACAGCAGATATTGAATTGACTGTTCTACACAAAGGTACAAAAATTAAAGCCCGGCTTCTTGAATCCAACTAGTAGTTCTGTTACACATTTTTTCCAACTTCCTTCTATATTTGCATATTATTGCAACCATGAAGCAATCTTGATACCAAAACGCAAGCATTATTGTGAGTGACTTTTAAACTTTTGTTGGCTTCAAGACCTGATGATGATGCTAAATCTGCCATATGTGAAATAGGAGGATATAAATCCTTACATATTCATCTGTCTACCAAAACGCATCTGCTGGAGTGCAGAGTGGTTTCTGCAGTTGTCACAAGCACAGAGACAATCACCATGACTTTTTTTATTGCCTGGAGGAAGCTCATTCTTTCTGTGGAAGGACCTGACCCTGCACTTCATGCAGTCATAAATAAGATGTGGCATCCACAGGCCCAACTTTGCCATCCAGTGTGCCGTGACTGCACTGTCAGCCTGTTCTTCATCCAACTCTATCAGAAACCACTGCAGCTCTAGAATTGAAACAGTATTCATGATGCTATAAAAAGCAGCATTTATTTTTACCCTCTGCAATGTGTAAAACATACGGTCTGCTCCATCTGGTGGAGATGTTGTACATGGACATGGTCATTGTGTTGCAGGGCATGAATGCTCACGCCTAAGCCCTGACAGGGTTAGTGCCATTGACACAAACATTTTATTCCTAAAAGTGAAAGTTTTGCTCCTTTCTTGTTGGCACAACTCAGCTGCCACTTTGAGTTCAGTATGACTTGACTCTTCACGGCCCCAAACCATCTCATCTTAAAAACATGAAAGACAAGCCGAGTGTCTGACGGAAGAACCATGCCTCTTCGTTTTTGGTGGATCCTGCTCCCCTCACTGGCCGCCTCAGTGGAATACTAATGTAGGAATGGTTACCCGCCGCTGCCCTAAAAGTTATGGCCCACCACTCTGTCCTCCCACCCCTCCTTCCTAAACCCTTCCACTGAACAGCATCGCTTATTTTCTCTGGGAGAAGCTGACAGACTGTCTACCCAGAAGCCCATGTCACAAATAAACAGAATGGGAAACAGAGAAGCACCAGAGCTAGAACCTGGGGACAGAGCAGGTAGCTGTTTTAACTCCACATTACAGTTGGAGTAATTTGTGTATACATATGTGCATTTGGCAGAGCTCTGATGTTGCTACGCTTTTAGACCAAGTCTAGAACTACTCTAAGACCCAGTTCAGCATTTTAGAAAATATAACATTTTCATTTTCTTGCAGTGCATTTTATAAGAAGGTAGATGTCACTCTCCTGTCTCAATGCTAAATATGAAGGTACAACCAGAAAGCAGGTGGTTTTGCTCAGAATAAAAACACTAAGAAGAACTTCAGTAGTCACAGCCACTTCCACTCTTTGTTATCATACTGTAGTTCATTTGGAGATTTTTAAATTTTATGCAGGAATAACTCAACTGAAGTGACCCATTCAAAATCAAATCTGCCTCCATTTACCTTGACATGTCCCTCTTTGACCTCTCCATACTGGACGTGCTTCCTCAGGTGGTTGCAGATGGCTCGGAGGGTGGGGTGCACCTCTATGCAAAAGTTACACCTGAATCCTATGGGGGTTTTGTTTACAGCACATTCCTGTTCAGAAAAGAGAAGCACAAAAGAACCTGTTTGAGTCACAGTAAGAAGCTTTCTTTTTGTTAAACCTCTAGGGCAGTTTGTCTTTGTCACATTATTTAATATTTCTAGGCCAATTACAGAGCAATACACATTCATTGAAACCAGTTGATGTCTTTGGCAAAGTCAGAAGCTGATGATGATCTTTTCTCAGTGAGATTTATCTCCATCACACTGCTACTATAGTCAAATGACCTATTCACATGAATGCGAAAGTGGTCGACTTTTAGACCTCACTGTACTTTAAATGAGATCAATGGTATTTTTAATGAACTAATTATAAGGCTAATTATCCCACCTCATTATCATGCACCGTTATATACTCCTGGTGACAGTGAGGAGGCCAATGGAAACACAATGTTATATATTTAATTTCATCAAATCACTTGATGAAAACAGAAGAACTGAATTACTTTATACATCATATCTGGAATGAATGAAAGTTTATGAGAGAGAAAGATAATGTCTTTGAGCTGTTTGAGCTCTCTGACCTCAGAGAGTTAAGGGACACCTAACTATGATTTGTAGTAGCAGCTTGTGCCCACAGCAGCAGATGACTTGCATCCTTTGATTTACGGGGTTTCAGTGAGACTTCGTCGTATCTTCACTCACCTTGTCAGGTAGATCTGTGAGTTTCTGTTTGCTGAGAATATGCTTCCTCCTCTCGTGCCTCATGGCCCTCTTCTGAAACTCCTCGTTGTGATTCAACAGGTGTCTGGCCAGGCCTGGGAGGGCCAGGAACTTCAGCTCACAGTGAGAACATTGGTACAACTCGGAGTCTTCATCATCCCCAGGAACAGGAGACAGCACAAAGTCCCTCTTTAAGTCGTTGCTGTGGTGGTCGTTGTAGTGCATAGAGAGTAGCTCGCCTGTGCTGAAGGACAACCGGAAGCATTTTAGACACTTGAATGGCAGCCATTCAACATCTCCATCCTGCTCAGGTTCAAGCGGGGCCTCCAGCACTTCCTTTTCTTCCTCCGCCATTGCATCGCCAGCAATCTTCTCGGGCTCTTTGGTATAGATAACGGTAAAGTAGCGTCCAAGTTTGCTAGCATGCTGCTTCTTGGGGAAGACACCTGGGTGGCGTTTAATGTAATGAGAGACAATACTCTTCCTGCTAAAGGCCTGGAAGGCGCAAAGAGAACATCTCCGTCTTTCCACAGCCAAACGGAGGTCTTCACTCATTTCTGAATTGTCTCCCTCTGATAGTGGGGGTGCCATGACTTTGTTGGGCTTTTCACTTAAAGTCTTGGAAGCAGCCAGACAATGGGTGTAATAGGCATCAATATCATGTCGTTTCTGGTAATGTGCTGCCAGGCCTTTGCGTATAGGATTTGTGTATGAACACAGAGCACATTTGAAGACATTGTTTTTACCCTCTGGCTGAGCACGGACATTGTTGTGCTTGATACGGTAGTGGCGGGCAATGCCTTTCCTGGTGGAGCAGAAGTATTTGCAGAGCTGACACTTGAATACAGCATGTTTTTCTGTCTTATTGATGGGTAACTGGGAGAGAGCAAGGTCCAATTCACTGACCTCATGGACTTTTGCTACACTTGATATATTACTAGCACTGCATTCAGCTACTGGCTCTGAGTCTTTGCTGCAAGAGAAATTTGTCAGCGACGGAGTGAACATTTCGGAGGCCGACTGATTGTGATATTTCTCATAATGAATTTTGAGTTTCTCCAGTGTCCCATGTGTGTATGGGCACATTTTGCATCTGTATGCACCGTAGCCCTGCCTTTGAGTTTTGCACTTGTCATCTCCTTCATTTAAGTCAGTGATTTGCTCGATATCATCAGCAAAATCTTCTGCTGTGACTTTTACCAGCGGATGTCTTTTCTGATAGTGCGTTAGGACACCATGAATGCGAGAGTTTACATAAGGACAGTGACGACATTTATACACAGAACTGGGATTGATGTCTGCTTCCTGTGCAAAATCTGCAGCTTTTACTTTCATGCCTGGGTGTTTCTTTCCATAGTGGGTAAGGAGGCCATGGAGACTGTTGTACTCTGACAGACACACAGTGCACTGATAAGGATTGTTAGAGATAGAAAGACGTGGATGGGGAGGATGAGGATTGTTTTCTTGAGGTGGGGTGGCGATGACCAGGGCTCCGTCATCATCAACGGGCTGGCAATTGAAAGACACGTGTTCTTTGGCTACCTGCTGGTGGATATGTTCAGCTGAGCCATTCCCTTTGATGATATCTAAAAGCACAGATTCATCCCCCTTGATAGCCCAGGGGTGGACTGCCTGATAGTGACTGGTGATGTCCCATATTGTACAGGCCTCAAAGGCACAGTCTCTACATTTGTAATGTTTGGTTTCCATATTGCCTCCTCCATGTTGGGTGGTTTCTGGGCCGGCCCATAGCTTGCTGGCCATGTACGCGTAATCAACATTGTGCTCAGGGTGGCGTCTTTGGTAATGCAACAGCAGGCCCTGGGGTTCAGCGTGGGAGTAAATGCACCATTCACAGTGATAGCCAGCCTCCAGAACTCCATCTTGATAGGCCCAGTGTAAAATGGTCATGGCTGTGGCTTTCACAGTGGGGTGCTCTTTTTTCAGATGCTTCTTCAGGGCATAGACGTAGGGGGACGAGTAGGTACAGTGTCTGCACTTGAGAGAACGAAGGGTTGTGCTCGTGTCAGGGTCAGGGGGGGCTGGGATCATAGCAGAAGAGACACTACCTGACTGAACCATCTGTGCACGCTCACGTTGACTCCGGACAACTGCAGTATGACGACGCACAAGGTCCGCATTGGCCTTGGTTTCCCTGTGCTTCTTCTGATAGTGAATCAGCACCCCTTTTACAGTGCGGTTGCCATAATCACAGTGCTGACAGAAAAACAGCTCATCCTCGCCTTTATCGCCACTTCCTGCTTTAGGACTTGAGCTGTTTGATCCGTCGTGACCATTATTTTGGAACTGCTTCAAAAACTGTTTGGGTGTTGCGATTTGCAGTTCGTCCATTAGTTTCATCAAGCCAGGGGTGGGAGCACCATGTTTTATGTATTTTGCTGTCACCTTTACCTCTGGGTGTCTTTTCTGATAATGGACCAACACACCAACAACAGATCTGTTGCTGTAAACGCAGTGTTTACAGTAGTACATTTCTTCATCGGATCCGTACAGTGCCGTGCTTGACTGTTTTGGAGGTGAGGACATGCTGAGGTTAAATGAAGAGTTGGCTACATGTTGCGACTGATCCACTGACATGACCTTCATGGTTTTCTGTATACGAAAATAAGATGCTTTTTGCTCTGGGTGCTTCTTCTGGTAATGAACCAAAACAGAGTGCATGTTGGGACTGGCAAAAGAACATACATCACAATCGTACACCACCACATTACCACCCATGGCTTCTTTAAGAGGATCTCCCTCAGCACTCGCCTCAGGGGTCTTGGAAACATTTTTCAGCACAGGGCTGGACGAGGACCTGGGTGTTGATGAGGATGAGTTAAAAGTCTTCGGGCCAGAGTTTAAAATTTCTCTCAGAGTTTGCGATTCACCTGCTTTGTGGGGTTGTTCCACTATATAGCTGGAGAAGATCATTGCGTTGTTGATTTTCACGGTGGGGTGCATTCTTTGGTAATGGGGCATTAAGCTCCTGACATTGGGGCTTGTGTAGGAACAAAAACGACACAAGTATAACAGATGTGGTTGGTTGAAGTTGAGCACATTGCTTGCCTCGGGGTGATGATCCATGTAGTGTTGGTGAAGATCATTGTAATTTGTGTATTCGATGTAGCACTCTAAACAGCGGAAGACTGCACTCTGATCTTCGGGGTCCAGGATATACTTAAAGCTGAACTTGATGTAAGGGTGCATCCTCTGGTAGTGTGTGCTGACGCTCCGAGCTGACTTGTTGTGGTAATCACAGTGTTTACAGTAGAAACGTGTCGTTCCAGTTTCCTCTGAATATTCAACATTCTCCTGGACAGTGTTTTCGCTGGGATCAGCAGAGATGTTTTCACTATCATCTGAGAGAGTCAGTGATATAGGAATGTTTCTAGGTTTTGACTTGGGGTTGCTTTTTCTTTTCCCAATTCTGCCTCCGTCGTGAGGGATCACTGATTCTCTTGCATGAAGATGTGTATTGTAGGTAAAAACTGAGTTTTGGCTGTCATGGTCTCGCCCCTCTTTATCAGCACTGGCGTGACTTTCTCTTGCATCTTCATCATCCATGTCGTCTAGATTTATGATCATGTCCTGTTGGCTTTGGCTTATCTTGCTTTGAAGGTTACTTGCAATTTCATCAATTCTAGTCCGCTTTTTGACCGAGGACAGGTCCAAAGGCAAGTCATTAATGGACTTCCTGGCTCTTTTCCCTGTCACTAAGGGCTTTTTGGTGGCAAGCCCTAAAATGGAGGTCTGGGTTTTTTGTAGAAAGATTGGGGATGCTTCCACTTCAGAGTCTGGCTGGTCAGTCAGCTGGTTTTCAAAGACAGAGGGATCTAGGTCATCACAGTATGAATGCTTATGCTGCTGGTGAACCCTCAGGCCTTTCAGAGTAGTGGTGGAAAAGCTGCAGAGTGTGCAGCGATGAGGGTTCTGCTGGTCGTTCGATGTGCTGGTTGTCTTTTTTCCATTGACTTTAGAGCTTACATTACCCCCATTAACTGGCTCTTCACTGTTGTCATTGTCAGGTTCTGGGCTATCACTTGTTAGGTCCAGGGTCTCCAAATCGGAGGAGTTGTGGCTCTGTTTGTGCGTGCCTAGTTTCAGCGGACTGGTGCAAATAAACGGACATTCATCACATTTATACACTGTTGTTTTGCCAGAAAGGTGAATATTTTCAATGTGGCGGGAGATGCTCCGCCTGTGCATGGTGAGGAAGGAACAGAAAGGGCACTGAAAGCGGTTCATGTACTTTCTAAAAGGTATTCCTTTAGTCTCCAGCAATTTGTTATCCTCATCAGTTAAAAGTTGCTTTGCATCTGCTGACAGAGTTCCGGTATAGCTGGCATCATCATCTATATCGCCCAACTCTTCGTCATCATCGTCCTCTAAGCTGCTCCTAGAGTCGTCCTCATTGAGTAAATTGGCATCCATTTCTATGTCAGGGGCATCAGATGAAGCAAACCTCTTGGATAAAATAGAGGAGCCTGTGCTGTTGGGTGTTGCTGCACTCATTTGTGCATACTGAAAGGATGACATCTCTGGGACCGATTTCTCCAGCGTGTTTTCTGCTGTTTTTTCTTCCATCTCGTCGTCCTTCACGCCAACATCGGCAAAGCTCATCTTTGATCTGGTCGGGCTGTGCGAAGAGGAAGGAGAATCTGGCTTCGGCGAGTTTGCACTTGCCTCCCCTTCCAGCTCTGCAATGCAGGAAACAATCTTGACCTTGTCACTGTGCTCCTTCACCACGTGATCAGTCCAGCTGTCCTTCTGGTCCGTCTGATAGTCACACCATTCACAAGCAAATGTTCCCTTCACTAGGCCAAAGACTGAGTCAGATTCCTCTGCAGTGTCAGTGTATTCTGAAGGATCTCCTGCGCTCTGTGATGGACCTTTGCTATGACACATTAGTTGGTGTTTCATTATCCTTGCTCTGCGTGGAGACTTGTACGTGCAATACTGGCAGAAATACACTTTTGAATGGTCGCTGTTCATTACAACAGTATAGCAGGGCTGCTTAGCTGACTGCGAGGAGACACTTGCATCTGAATCGTCTTCAACAACATTATGCACTTTTTTGGTGTGGTTTCTCAGGAATAACTTTGATCTGAAGTAACGGACACAGAACTTGCACTGGTAAAATGGCAAATGGATTTCAGCTGTCTGCTTTTGTGACGTTTGATTGGAATTGTCAGTAGAGTTGGGGCCTAAAAAAGAGAAAGAATATGAGAGGTTAATGGTGACACACCAATGATTTCCTGCCATTATTTGATCTTTTTGTTGTTCCTGCTCTGCCACACCTCAATGCACTTAAGGCTCTTTATTAAAATACTGGATCATCCTACTATGAAGAGGTCCCAAAAAGTATTTCCTAACTCCAACAGTACTCAACAGTAACATCAGAACTAATGTGGGAGACATACTCATTCCAACTTTAGAAAGCGTATAATCCTTGTCATCCTTATCCGCAAACTCCTCATTTTCTTCCTCTTCCTCCTCGTCTTCGTCCTCGTCTTTCAGAGAGTCAGAGTCATCTGCATCTGCAGGCTGCAGGAAAACAGTGTGTACTTCCTGAATGTGAGTCTTCAAGTCATCATATGACTCGGCACGGAAGTCACAGCCATCACACTGCAGTACCTCCATTACTAGAAAGAGGGAGCACTCCCTGGAAAATCAGGGAAACCTGCAGAGAAAAAAGAACACGAAGCCATCGATAATAGTCAAAGTAAATGGTAGAATAAATGTTTAATCAAAGTGATTGTGAGGAGAAAAGGCCATTTCTGGGGATCATGTTTAACTATTCACAGGATCCATCAACAATAAAGATTTAGGTGACTCATATACAGCCAAAGTTTTAAGACTGAAGTCATTTCAGGATGCTGAGTAGACCCTCTTCAGGTTGAATTAGCAAAACTGTGATTCAAAAGGGATGGGGAGCATTATTTCCAATGTTACCTTGTTGGGAGAAGTTTTTTTTGGGGGGGGAGGGGCGGTGAAATACTGTTATTTTTACTTAAGGACAGACACACTGCAATTTGCATTTATTTTTCATGATTATTTCAATGCTGTGAAGAGTCTGAGAAGGCTTAAACAGCCATGTAAAACTTGAGTGGAAATACTACAAAAGAAAGTTATGATGCAGACCTATAAATCAAATACACCACTGATACATCTCACAACAAACGCCACCAAGTAAGAAGCTTTCAGTTTTGTTTCTGTAAAATGGGTTGTCAACAAATGTCGTCTCCTTGTGATAACAACATCACAGGGATCAAGCGTCATAAAACCATAAGAAAATGATTTCCCCCCCTCTAAAAACGACTGGAGCAGCACACAGTCTTGATATAAAGCCTCACAGAACATGACAAAGAGGGAAATTCGGCTGATGGCGATGTTGCTCAGAATACTAAGAAGGTCTCATTTTTTAGCATAGCATCAGTCGAAGAACAATGGAGGGACTGAGGAGGGATTATGGGCTGATTTGTCCCATTTTTATTACCTTGGGATAAGCAACAGCTGGAGAGCAGCTCCACAGCTCAGTATTTAGAGCAGACTATTCCATCAGATTGTATCAACTGCTCTGAAATAAGATTGGATGAATCAACTGAGAGATGAGGGCTTTATATCTTTGAGCTTCTCTGCAGTTTGGACTTGGCCAGAAAAATGTAATCTGATGACGTGGCCATCTTTTCACAGCTCTTTCATCAGGACTTTCTAATCAATTGTCATTTTATCTTGCAAATATTGCAAGTGGGATTTGTAGCTCACACTGGTTATTAAACAGGTAGTTTACCAACACAAAAAAAAACCAAACCTTTCTTTGAACACGAAAAAAAAAAAATCTTTGACAAAAATAAAGAAAATCTTATGATAATGGCTGTGCTCATTATTTTGTAAGAAAAAAGAAGCAGCACCAGATAATGAGTTGAAAATGTTTTAAAATCTCAAACTTCAACAACATGCAAAAAATTTCACTTATAAAAACGCGAGTCATACCACTGTTGTGCGAATCACAATTATGCTCTATACTGAAAAGAGTTTCACAGTTATTGCTGAACCCAAACAGTTAATGTACAGATACATCAGAGCTGCAACAACAAAAAGTAAACCAACCAAAAGAGAGTCAAATGAATGGCCACTTGACGGAAGAGTTAGGTCACTGCAGAAGTGAATCAGCACCTCTCAGCGCTAAACAAGAACTGCGCAATCTGAGTTTTACAAAGCTGAATACTCCCAACATGACACTGACACAACCAAAGTGTAAGGAGGTAAGACATGGTCTAAATATGGAGGGCCTGTAATGTTATGGGTATGGATCTGCTGCAGGACTCATTAGATCAGGACCACTTGTATCCTCTACAAACGCGGGTCCTTCATAATGTTGCATATTGCAAATCAATATTACGAATCCATGAGTCCGTTTAAGTGTATTTTTATGAACACTATGGATCTACACAGTTCATCTGTGACATCACTTCAAGTTGGTCTGAATACATACACACCCTTCTTCTCACAGTTTCCTGATGTTTCACCATCAGAAGCAACAGAATGAGCTGGAGGTTGTTTTTTTTTTGTTTTGTTTTTTTTAAAGGAAATTAGGAAAATTAAGAAAAAGGTGTGAAATTAAATTGAAAAGTAAACATCAAATTACATTTTCTATTATAATGGGAACATCAAAGCAGATATTATATGTGTATTGCATTTGGCAAAGACCAAAATATCCAAATTTGCAAGTATTCAAAGAGGTGGTTTACACTGCAAACATGGCTATTGATTGATTGATCTTAAAAAAAACAAAAACAAACATTAAAACCCCCATCTATGCCAAACTAATAACAAGTTGTGTCTATGTTTTACGTGTATAACACTACAACTCTTTCAATTATATTCTGAAAGCAGCATGACTCAACAGGCACAGTGTTTTTGTTTTTTTTTTTAATAGCGATAGAGATCTATGGCGAGAAAACTATAAATATCGTTATATGCATATGCTAGCATGGCTACTGCAAACTGCAAACTTTCAACACAAGCCCTAAGGAGATCAGCTGGATGTGAAACATGTTTCAGCCAAATCTCTAATGACTCAAGTGACGTCACTTGAGTCATTGTGAGTTGGGGCTGAAGACCGCAAGTCTGAAAATGAAAACATCTGTGGGTGTTGACTTACAGAGATGAGTTGAACAGACTTCTGAAGCCTGCTCTTTATCTCCATCAGCTCGAGGCTACATTTGACACCATTAGAACAGCACACCTGAATCTCTGACCAGGTGGTCAAGCTGCATTGTTGGCAATATGACATATCTAACGTGATGTGAAATTTTCTGCTATATTGAGTTTTATTTCTTCCATTAATCCAACAACTTCAAGTACAGCACTTAATTCAGTAACTCCTATAAATTGTTAAATGATGTGACTTGCAGTCATATTTATTTGGACTAGTTTGATTCTTACTGTGAACAAAGTTTCACTAGAAAAGAGATTACACGAAAATCTAATTAAGAAGAAAGAAAGAAGGAAACTACAACTTGAGTAAGAAAATAGTCTATGATTTTATCACAGACACCAATAAAATGCAGCCTCTGCACAACTCCAAAATTCAGAACACTCCTTTGGATTCTTCAACCAAGAAATTTCAAGTGAGATCCAGCCAGAGACAGTTGGGAATCCCGCCTTGATTCCCACACCCAACTGGCCAGGCAGTGGAAAGCTCCATGTGAGCTGGCCAAGCCGCCAGTATGTCCCTGAGCAACCAGGGGATCCATTGTTGTTCAGGGTCAGGTTACAGCCTCACCACGGGGCCCCACCCTGCTCTCTTGGCTGTTCACGGCAGTTTGGAACAAAGTTGCCTCCTAATGCCAGGTTCCTTGACATGGATATCAAGAGAATCCTTTCGGAGAAGGAGGGGAGAGGAATGGAAGAAGGAGAAGAAAAAAAAAAAAAAAAAAGGCTCCTACACAACCACCATCTGCCTTAGAATTGGCTGCGTCTTTTCAGCAAGTCAGTCCCCATGCCACACCAAGTTAATGGGTGAGATTGTGTAACTGCTTTCATCTAGTCAGCTGGGGCTCTAACAGGCAGTGACTGATCCTCCTCTGAGCTGAGCTTCAAGGGCAGCCATTTTAGGAGCTGACTATGTGCGCTTAGGTGTTCAGCCAGCACACAACATGGACCCACAGATCTGATCCTCTTCTTTAGAAGCAGGCAGCCTGTCACTGGAGAGCTGCTGACAGAAATCTATCTGCCAGATGTACAGCACTGTACCCAAGCCCTCTGCCCACACGGCTCAGCAGAAAACATCTCACACTCTTGCCAGCCCTGACTTCGCCTAGTCGTTTCATTTCTCAGGCAAATTATCTCTCACTTCAAGAGATTTTCAGAGAAATGCTAGAATCTCTCTTCCAAAGACAGACAGGATAGGTCAGAATGAGCGGCGTGCACCAACACTTTGTGGAAAGAAATATTGCAAATGCGTTTTGTAGGATCTGCCAGCTACTTTCCACAAGGGGGTCTAAAAATGTGAGGCATGTTTGAACTTCTTTATCTCAGAACTCTGCAACCCTTAGCCCTGAGGAGAAGACAAGAGAGGGGGCAGAGTGAAGCAAGGGGGGAGAGCAGGCCTGTAGGGGAAGGGTGGGAGGAAAAAAGGGAGGCAGCGAGAGAGCATGACGGAGCCACCTGGAAGACCTTCACTGGTAAGCAATAGAGGACAAAGCCAGACAGGGCTCCCCAGATTCCAAAGTCTACTGACATTTGTTAATCACCAACCGGTCTCTCTGCATCGGTGAGCTCTGCCAGCAGTCACACCCTCTACTCAAACTGGCTGACAGCAGCTGCTCTGTCTGAAAGAGGGCCTTTGAATAAGCCAGCATTAAGCTGATTAGGAGTACAGAGGTTTTGTCCTTAACTGTTGGTTAATGCGACCATATCATGCCAATGGAGGGACAAAAATCTACAGATGTGTTACATTCTAATATGGCCAGCATCTCGGAGAAGGATAATTCAAACAAGACAGAACATGCATCTTGTCAACCTGTGCAGCTTCAATAATTAATGACCCATTGATTGAAAATGACAGTCTGCTTTTCACAGGAAAAATACAGTGGCAACAACAGCAGGTAGCCAGAGACATGGAAATTGATTTTTGCGGAGATGAGATGACAACATCAGGGGAAAAAAAAAAAAAAAATCAATAGATTTTTAGTTTCAAGAAAGTTATAAAACAAAGAGAGAGAGACAGAGGGAGACTGAAGAAGTCAAACAGAGAGAGAAGGGCAAAAGAAACTATGCATTGCTTCAAGTTCTGATCTCTATAGAACAATAGGTTCACCAGGTTGACTCAGAGGACGAAAAATAAATAAATAAAGACAGAGGAGAAAGATCTCATTGAGCCTGTAGAAGAGCAGAAAACGTTGCGTCATAGGACCATTGAGAATTTGGCCTCTTACACAAACAGGAGATAGAGAGCTGAAGATCAAGATGGCTACTCTCATCCTCTGATGTCAGCAGCTCTGGAGAACCCAACAAACCAGATCTGATAGCCGGCTTGTTGCTCAAGCACAAAGAACACACAGTGCATATCATCATGCAATTCAATAGAGAAATGCCACAAACTGGGGCCTCGGTTTCAACACCTTCACGACAATAGAACTACAGGCAACAACGAAAAGAGGAAGGATAATTATTATTATATATATGTATACACTTTCCTTTTCATTTGAATGAGAAAGTGTGTCCAAACTTTTGACTGGTAGTGCATATATGTCCTCCCGCCCTATACAGATGCTGGCGAGCTAAATTCATTTTTCATCCTCATGTCGTCATGTGGGTGTACATGAATAATCTAACTATGAGAAACAGATTCAACATACAGCTGCAAATTTAAGATTGAACTAGATGCAACACGTTTCAAATTCCAGTAGAACTACTTTCTAAACTGGAAGCTCGTGTGATGGTAACATTCATCCTCACACATGAATATTAAAATAATAAGATGAGATTGAATAGATTTTAATGCATTTATGTCTCTGGAACACTGTGCCAATGACAACATACATTAGAGCTGTGCTGGTTTGCGAACAAGGATTCAGTCAGATAAAATTTTTTTGAAATCATACATTATTCACATGTATGAGACATGACATCTGGTGTAGACTACTGTGGTAAAACAAACAGGTTCACAACCAGCAGCTTATGCACACTGGCACATTTAGTCTATGTGTAAATAACTAATATTCCCATTCTGCGATCTGGCACGGTAAGCACCTCAGCCACTAATGAGTGGCCCCCATCCCTCTTCCTCACTGATAAAATACACTTGTCTTTTACCTGATTATTCCAATTTAGGTCACTGACTGCTATGAAATAGGTCCACTGTCTCTTATTGAGGAAATTCTACATTTGTTAAAAAGAGTAAATGGCAATGAGCTTTTAATTGCATGACTTTTAGAGCCTCAAAAAGACATTAAAGGAGTTCAGAGAGTTTACAGTTTGTGGCACTGTATTTATACAAACACTACTGTAACTGAAGACCTGAGGCAAATCTTAACTGACAGATTTTTACGGTGGTACAGCTGCTGGCACGATATGCACACTGGAGCTTAGTTGCAACTAAGAAATGTTTTCTTTATTGATTAATCTATTGATTGTTTTTTCTTCATTGAACTGATTAATATTTCATTTTCTCAAAAAAGAAAACATTCTTTGTGGATCAAGTTTACATTTTCAAACGACTTGCTTAGCCCCACAGACAGTCCAAAAATGTAGGATTTTTTAAGAAGCTTTTAGCCGATTTCTCTTCATCACAGAAAGAAGCCTCAATGCAGCATTTTAAAACCTTTGGATCTGAAGGCTCAGTCATTCTCCTGAAATCCAACATCTGCTGATGCAAGTATGGGCCAAGTCAAGCAGCAGTAAGAAATATTTATTTTGGCACCAAATCGTTAATCATTCTCTTTACCAGATAAAACTGGGAGAATGTGAAAAAAAAAAAAGTGAGGCAATGCTTTGGTTTAACAGTCATCCTAAACCTGGTAACGGCATTATTACAGCTGGACAATAAGACAAATTGCTACTGTACTGATTGATATATAGATGTATAGACATTTAATCTCAGACAGGAATCATTTGTGTCATTTGATTGATATATGGCACAAGCATGGCGGCGTAGTGGTTAGCTGTCGGCCCACCATCAGAAGGTCACGGGTTCAGTTCCCGGCCTGCGTCCTTTCTGTGCAAACTTTCTGTTTGCATATTCTCCCCATGTCTGCGTGGGTTTCCTCCCACCGTCCAAAGACATTCATGTCTAGGTTAACTGGTGACTCTAAATTGACCGTATGTGTGAATTTGAAATGTGAGTGGTTGTCCGTCTCGGTTTGTCTTTGTGTGTTGGCCGTGTCCAGGGTGACCCCGCCCCTCACCCTCAGCAGCCCCGCAACCCAGAAATGGTAGAAGATGGATGGATGTTTACACTGAAATCATTGGTGAAAGGAATAGTGTCATATTTGCAATTAACCTTCAGATTCTTTGTGGTGGCTGTAAACTGATGTCTGATCATTGTTTTAATTTTTCGTGAGATTTGTGTAAAACACAAGTCCACCTGTGGTCAGCTGTGATGACTGAGTGCACCAGAGGAACACCAGGCTGTAAACCTCAACAGAGAGACGCAAAGATGGCAGTCTTAATGCTTCCAATTCAATGTGATGGAGCTTGAGAGGATCTGCTGAGAAGAATGGGACAAACTGCCCAAATCCAGATGTGCACAGTGTGTTGGGAGTTGTCCAAGAAAACTCAAAGTGATCTGCTACCAGTGGGGATTCTGCAAAGCACTGAATCAACGCTCTGAATATATTTGGGGAAAAAAGCTTTTGATTTGTATTAAAGTTGACATGATTTCATTTGCATTATTGGGTGTAAATTTAATTTCATCAATACAACATAAAGTGTAAAAAGGAGTCTTCCTGAATCAACTGCACCTGATGCCAACAAAAGGCTCTAAAAAAGATAGCTAACTGGTTTCAGGCTGAAATATCCCGAAGAAACAGCTGTTAAACAAAAGGACAAGGCAAGATGTGCAAGACTAAGAGAATTTCAGATAAAACTGCACATCTGCTGGACAGAGACCCTCAGTACGAGAGCAAAGAAACTGCAGTGAGCGGACACAGGAGCGGTGCTTCACTCGCTCAGTCTGCAGCACAAACAGGGACTACATGGGAGAATCATGAGTGGAAAACTGAACCCCTGACCTCATCACAAAAGTCAAAGTCTGAAGTATGCAAAGAAACATCTGGACAATCCAGAGGCATTCTGGAAACACGTTTCAAAGAAAATTCAGCCAGTTGAGCACAGACACATCTTTGGAGAAAAAAGGAGCAGCATTTAATGAATACAGCATTTTGCCAAATTTTAAGGATGAAGTTGAAATATTCAGCTGTGGGTTTGTGTGGCAGCTGGTGGCACAGGAGGTATTGGAAAGATAGAAGGAAGAATGGCTTCAACTGGATGTCATCAAATTCTGGATGTAAATGTCCTGCAGTCTGTCAAGAAACTGAAACTGAAACTGGGCGTTTGGGGATTAATAAATACTAAGTTCAAGAATCAGCGGTTCATTAATGCTGCTTTTACTTAACAAATGGTGATGTTCCTTTTTTATTCTTTTCCAACATTTAATGAATAATAAGCAGATTAACAAAGTAATTAGTTAGTTTATTATTTAATTTGCAGGCTAACTACTGCTTTTCTCCCCAGCATTGACGCTCATTGAAACATCAGTGCTTTTCACTCTGAAGGACTTTCTGTTATGGGCAACACTTATCACCAGGCACATTTTGCTGTTTGTTTAGAACTTCTTAAGAAAATTTGCACCATCATGTTTTCCATCTAGCTCAAGATGAGCAAAGGATGTAAAAGACTACAGTGCATTTGAACTATTAGGAAAACTGAGGAAAGGAAAGCATCCTAAAGTAAGATTTTAATCTGCTCATAAAGGACAATATGTATAGGATTTTCACTATATGAAGCAGAAATCTTTGTAACAGGGCCACCAAGAGCTTTGACACCTGCATTTTCAATTGATATGGATAAACTATTATTTCAAAACATATTTAAACATTGATGGAAATTAAAACTTTTTGGATTATTTCCAATAATATTGTAAGCAGTTGAGGTTTTAGTGAGTAAAGCCTCATGGGAGAGTTCATACAATCTATAACATGCAACTAATAATGAATTTCATGATTAATTAATGAATTAATTAAAGTCTGAGTGAAAAGAGGGTAAACATTGAACCTCATTTTTCCAACATGAAAGAGAAAATCAGATATTAAAGCGTTAAATAAAATCTGACAATACAAAGACATTTAAATGAAATGATACTGTTCACATTGGTCTGACACAGTTATCATCATTCCTTGTTTTTCTGAAAAGGGAGCACATGTCTGCCACAGGCCTCGAAAACCCTGCCAAAGGGCAACCAGTGAGGTTAATTAACGTTTCTACTTTCAGCCAACCTGCAGCCATTTGTGCTTGAGCCTAAAATCACTGTCACACAGTTCAATCAAGAATACCTAGAAAGCACAGAACTCCAGCGTCACTTGTCTTGGATTTTTCACGGATTAGCCTCACCTGAAAGGTCTCAGAGCACACATTAAAGCTACGGGGTCTGAATATGTCACAGATCATTTATTCCCTAAATAGGATAGCACAAAAATTTCTTGGTACACACTTTGGAAGTCCTTTTGGTTTAGATTAGGGATGATGCCCTGAAAGCAAGCAAGCAAGCCCCCCCCCCGCAAAACCCTGCATCTGGTGTGTGGCAATTCTTTGGCTTGCATGCAGCTTACACCCTTGTAGGCTCACGGCTAGGCTTTTATCTGTTGGCACGGTAGCAGATAACAACACTGGTTCAAAAGAGAAAAACTGGTCCAACCTGACTGACCTTCATAGTCCAATACTGTGCTGCAGTCTCATCTTATTGACAGATCCATCCACAACTCTGCATTTAAAGCGAGATATATTGGGTGCTGTGCATCACTATGCAAAATTATTATATATATATATAATAATTTTGCAAAATATACTCAATTCAAACTTATTTTCACACCAATGTGTCCACGTACACAGGTCTGAGGGTTCCTGTTACAGAAGAGACAACTGGATTTACAGTAAACAGGGTCATCATTCAACAAGGAGACAGCAGCGAGGAGGAAAGTAAGCGAGAGAAAAGAAAAAAAATCCAATGAGCCACTGATTTTGTTAATAGTGGTGAAAAAGACTGCTTTTTATCAGTTACTCTGTTCATTTTCTTGATTATTTTACTTCCCACATCTTAAAAAAAGAAGTTTCTTCTTATGATTTAAAAACAATGAAACCTATAAACGAAGATATGGTGGAAGATGCTGCACTAGAGGTATTTGCGGTCACTTCAATCTGTGACTTCATTACTGAACATGCACATAAATGCAATAATATGCTTATAACTTACTTTAATCCAATATTTTGACACTGTGATTAATTCACAATGCCACAGTCTCAATACACAGACTGATATCATGTGGTGCTGATGAGCATATCTATTTCACTGGAAATGTGTTATGGCTCATGTTCACAAGACGAAGTGAGCTGGACAGCAGCCCCCCCGCCTGTGCTCTGAGCAGAGAGCTTCTTTAAATGACCACATGGCGTTGCTCATTTGAGGAAAACTGAATACACAGAGATGAGACATCGATCCCACCTGGCCGATCAATGGTCCAGGCCTTTTCAGAAGAGATGTGAGGAATCAATAATATTCAGTATGAACGTTTTGTCATAACATTCTTCAGACATCTGTTGAAATGGAATGAAAGGGATGGGAATGGCATTAAGTATAACAGAAGAGACAAAAATAGAGCTGGAAATACAAGAGCAATGCCTTCACAAATAACCCTGTAAGCTGCTGGAAAACAATTCAACTTCTAATATTTTGACGAGTTAAAGTTTTGAATATACCCAAACTCTGGTGTACATTTCATCTCAGGGGATGATTTCTGTAGTTTCTGATTTAGTTTTTGGTCTCTGAGGTAAAAATGATAACCAAAAAAAGATGGAAGATTGAGAAGCATTAATAATCATCTTAAATCACCCAGCGACACATCTGGGTCCCCGTGGTTGCACTGCTGAGGCCATATCAAGTAAATAATGAATGAAGCAACTGTGAATGGTCCGAAATGTGTCTGTGCTCTGTGAGTGGATAAAATCATCAACATTGTCATGAGATATTTTCTGCCACCTGACTAAAAACGCTAGCGTTAATCTGACCACAAATCTGTTTCAGGAAGCATATGGCATTCAGGAAAGTAGGTCAACCATT
Organism: Echeneis naucrates; assembly: GCF_900963305.1. NCBI lineage: Eukaryota > Metazoa > Chordata > Actinopteri > Carangiformes > Echeneidae > Echeneis > Echeneis naucrates. Next base: position 14,144,582 of record NC_042522.1, on the reverse strand, counting down.
AACCAGCTAACAGCCTTCACCAGAAACATTCTTCCAGCACATCTTCATCATAAGCTCCATGTCCAGCCCACATGCGCTTGACCAAAATACCCTGAATTAAAAGGAAGTAGATATTTAATATGAGAAATAACACATTCTTTATTGACCTCTCTCTCTTTATTCAGACTTCACTGTGTTGTGACTTTCATTTTAAAGATTTTCAATTTTTGCCCATTAGCATCCAAAAATAAGACAAAACAACAGAGTGAAAAGCCATTTTTAGTAATATATAAATATATATAACAATTCTTTCCACTGCAGCTGCACTGAGACTTTCAGCAGTTTGGAGACGCCCCTTTACCAGGAGTCACTGCTTCAAGTTGTTTATGTCTCTACAAGCTTTGCACACCTGAATCAGCTGTTTTCAGTTTTTTTTTTCTGGCTGATGAAGTGTCACCAGATTGGCTGTGAGGTCTTGAAACTGCCATCTTCAGGCCTCTCCACTGATGTTCTGTGGGTTTAAGCCTGAGCTTTGGCTGGGCCACTCGCTGACAGCCAGAGACTTGTCCTGAAGCCACTCCAGTGTTGTCCTGGCTGCGTGTTTTGTCGTGCAGAAAGGTCACCCCAGTCTCAGGTTGCGTGCTCTGTTGAGTAGGTTTTCTTGAAGGACCTCTCTGTTTTTAGCTGGCCACTGGGACCAGGGCCACCTCCCTGACAATGACTCTTCCTGTCTGGTTATTCAATTTAACTGGATGGTCAGGGGAAGAGATTTCGGTTTTGAACTTCTAAGAAATTTGCTAAAATTTGTAAAAATGGATATTTTTCATTATGTCATTGCAGATTGTATGATGATCAATTCAAACAACATACTGTGCAACAACTGAAAGGGTCTCGATATTTTCTGAGGCCGCTGTCCAATTTAGTGTTACCATTATCCATTTAATTACACAAGGTTGCCTCAGCTGCAACACAAGTTACATGGACTGCTTTGAATGTAGTATAGAGAGAGACCAATGACGTAGGACTGCACTGGCTCACTTCTGGAGACAGGAAGTAATTTGCCCCTGGGGTTTTTGAGGTATTTACAAATTCATTAGAATACATTTTATTGTCTTCTAATCTATTCTGTTCGACTGTTTGGTGAACTGGTAAATGTATTCTCCCTTTCAGGTCTGCCATTTGAAACTTGAAATGTCACTTTAAGAATTGTGTGAAGGGAGATGAGCTTTGTATTTAAGAATCCAGATCAAAAATCCTACCTTGGATTCACAAATAACATTTTCGGTATCATTTTTCTCTTTACGGTGTCGTTTGACTGCTCAGTTTAGAAGTACGTAGAACACAGAAAACTCCTGATAAGTTCATGTTGTTGGACTGACTCTGCTATACGGTTCCTCAGATATTTTTAGCTTTTGTTGTTGGCCTCTTGGTAGTCTTTTCCTTTAGGGCTTCCGCTTTACATGAACATCCATCATAGAGAGATGACCTGATCCAGATTAGGTCCTGATGGTACCATTACATTTTACAAGTTGTGAAGTTTGTTTTCTCTTAGATAAGTTATAAATCTAAAATCAGATTTAATGCATTAAATCTGATTTTATGACTATTCAGCAGTTGAAATAAATATTGAACGTGTCATCATTTTCCTCAGTAAATATATTTCTAAAGGTGCCATTGAGAGATTGAATTTTTACCAGATGTCTGTAACAGCCCAAGCACTCCACACGTGCAAAGAAATCAAACCACTGATGTCCATAAATTATGTGTAATAATGTGGAAATAACACAGGGAAGTGCAAAAAGGCACTGCATTGATTGGAGAAGGCTTTCTAAACTTCTGAATATTCCAATGATCACTGTTGGGGCCATAAGAAGTGGAAAGAACATGATTTCACCATAAGCCGGCAACGATCAACAGCTCCTCAAAAGATATCTGACAGAGGAGTGAAAACAATTTTCAGAGATGTCCAAGAGCCAAAGACCACTTGGACAACCAGAGAGATCTGGAATTAGCAGGTACAATTGCTTCAAAGAAAACAGTAAGTTATACACTCAAGTGCTGTGGCCTGTACACGCGCTCACAAAAAAAAGTTCCCTGCACAACAGTTAGACAAACCTGGGAGAATACAGTCTGGTCAGACGATAGCAAAACTGAACTCTTTGGATTCCATAATAAACACCATGTTTGGAGGTCATATTGCATTGCACATGATTCCAAAAATGCCATACCTACGTTTAAAAGGTGGGAAGATCATGGTGTGGGTCTGTTTTTCATCCTATGGAACTGGCCAATTTCATATATAAGGAAGGAAGGTTGAATGTAAAAATGCACAGAGACATTCTGCTGCTTTCTACCAGGATGATGAAGATGAAGCAAGGGTGGACATTTCAGCAAGACAATGATCCCAAACACACAGCCAAGAAAACTCAATTGGTTTCAGAGAAAATAAAGCTGCCAGAAAGTCCCAGCCAATCAGCTGACTTGAACCCAATAGAAAAATCTATGGAAAGAACTAAGTTCTTTGAAAACCCCGCAGAACCTGTTGTTTGTGTGGAAGAACAGGCCAACATCACGACTGAGCAATGCATGAAACTATTTTCTTCATATAGGAGACGTCTTGAAGCTGTCATTACCAACAAAGGCTTTAGTACAAACTCAGTAAGCGTGTTCCAATACTTTTTTTCATTCCATGACACATAATTACATTTCTTAACTTATGTTTTGTTTTTGTTTTAGGTATGGATTACTTGGGTTACTGACATCTGGTAAAAGTTTCATCTCAATAGCATTTACAGCGAAAAATGGTGATGTGTTCAGTACTTATTTTACTCGCTGTAAGCAAATGTTGCAGTGGTTCTCGTCATATTCCCTTAAAATCTAGTTTTACTTGATGTAATTAGAATCAGTTCAATTCATTTGTGCAAGATTAGCTGATTTAATGATTTTCAATGCAACAAAATGAATCTCAAAACTTTCACAACCCCAAATTAATGAGGTATGTCCATCCCCCTACAACCTAAACGTTTACTCATTCTGAGCACAGAGGAAATACAAATAGTCACCTTTTGCGTTTCACTTTCTTTTACTAGTTACTTAAACTGAATGAATAAGAAAAGGGAAGCTGATTTTTGTGTGTGTGTGTGTGTGTGTGTGTGTGTGTGTGTGTGAAACCAGCACAGTAATCCCAGATTGTCTCAGAGGACTGGTAAATACAGGTGCAGAGCCTTTCAGACGCTGCAATCCAGCGAGCTTTGCTGATCTGTCTGCAGTCTGACCTTCACTAGTGTCACATTCAGAGGGCGTAAAAAAGAAACCTCACAGCAGCAGACCCAGGCAGCCCTTAAGGATTCTGGGTAAAGGAGAAGTTTGTGTAAGCTTAGCACCATCCTATTAAATTGAGTGAACACTGGTTTGAAGAAACACAATGAGACGGAAACAGAATTACTGCCCCGAGAACTGGTTTACTCAACAATATCATGCTTGAGATTTCATCTGATCCAAAATCAACATTAATGCATTACACAATATGAACCTGTACCACCTCCACAACAAATGACGACGAGCATAGCCTGGGGGATTGAACGATTTTGATCTTTGGATGTCAAAGTGTTTTGCTGACTGAAGGCCTTCAAGAAAGTTCTCACATCAAAAAGAAAGACAGAGGAGGCGAGAGATGCCGAGAGGGATGTCATTAGCACGACTTTCAGGTGCAATACTAATCCCAGAAAGAGATGATAATTTTCTGCTTTATGTCTGGGCCATCCATACTGCAAGGTCAGACAGTGCCTGTGTCAGCCTGTCTCTCTCTGACAGATGGTTACCTGACATCACCCATCCAGTCAGACAGCTTTTAATACTTTATATCACTGCACTCAATCTCCTCTTTATATTACTCCTTTTTAAACCAAGGCATTTCCTCTTGCAATCCAAGACATCCAACTTGCTAATTCCGTGTTTCTTTTCTAAAGCTGCACAGAGAAAAAAAAAAAAAAAAAAAAAAAAGAAGCTGGTCATGATGGTACAAGTAACCTTGCTCCAAGGGTAGCCTTTGTGCTTAGCAAAGGGTTCAGATTGTTCCTCCTGAAAAGGGGGACGGTTGCAACAGAGAGCACTCAGTAGCAACATTTGGCCTCTTTTGCACTGAAGATAATGACCAAACAGATTAAGAGACAGGCATTAATAGCCATCTTTCGCGAGGGCACTGTCTTCAGGTTGTCATGGTGAAAACTCACCATAGAGGGAAAAAAATAAATAAATAAATAAATAAAAAATATATATATATATAAAAAACTGTCCATTCAAATTCAAACACCTCCACTCTTTTACTTCTCCTGTATTTACGTTTTAATCATGAGGCTTCAGAGAAGAGAGTTATGTGACCTTGCAGCCTTAAATTTTCACAAAGCAGCAAACAGGCTGGTAAATCCCTCAGCTAAAGCCTTCTGGGTGTGAAGGTTAGATAATGAATAACCATACATAGTTTCTCTCTTCATTTCTGGTAATGGTACCAAAAAAAAAAAAAGGAACCTTTTCATCTTAGCTGATCTTTTCTCTAGACACTACCATGTCTGTTCACTACAAAAAGCACCCAATGAAAAATGCAGTTAATAAGCAAAGTCAGAAATCAGGAAATCAAGTAGCTGTGTGAAGAGAAGGAGTGGAAGCTAGCAGGCATGCATGGCTGGAGTTCTCGGGAAGTCTACTGCTCAACCTTCTTTTAGTACAGTCACCTCACTTGGCTGTGCTCTTGCTTGCTTGCTTGCTCGCTCGCGCTCTCTCTCTCTCTCTCTCTCCCTCTCCCTCTCTCTCTCTCTCTCAGGGCTGACAGAATTATCTTCTGCATCAGAGCTGAGGCTGGGCCAACGCTCCACACAGAGGACTCCATTTCACACAGCCAGCCCCACTGTGGCCAAGGCGACGCAGCCAATCACACCAGAGTATCAGTGGCATGGCCATCCACCATTTTGTGCTCCTCAAGGTCTTTGGACTGTCCTGCTCAGCTGAAGTGGAGCTGCCTCTGCTCACTCTGCTATCTTGTTACACAGATGGAAGTGTTTAACTTTAAAAGTGCAGACCTGAGCAGGCAGCTTCCCCTCTTGTTGGTTCCTCTGCAGACTGTCATGACAGTCAGCAAAAGCAGAAGTGAGATGCGTGGTTTGTGTTTTCTACAAAGATGGCCACCTAGAGTGCAGCTCTGATGTTCTTCATAAGCTGTAAAGATCTGAGGACTGTGTGTCTAAATATGGAGCTTTAAGCCACCCTGTCATTCAGAAACTTTAAGAAGATATGCTTCCCTAGAACAACACAAGTGCCCTGACATGGTCTTAACATGCATTTGTGCTACTATGGCAGAGGTAAGAATCTATATTTCTCCACTGAAAAGCATAAAAGATAAAACTTGGGGCAACCCTCAGCAACAATATTAAATATTCCACCCAAAAAATGATTAAGTGCACAATTTAATTAATTGCCTAAGGCGTGATTATTTTAACAATGTTATATGGGAAAGAATAGGTAGATATATTTGGTTTTCTCAAGAGGTTCCTTCCCTTGAGCTTGAACAGAAAATTTCTATTACTATTCTATCGTGTACTGTACACAAGTAGGCTACAGAAAACTGAATGATTTTGCTGCTCCACAGACAATTCACACGTCTAAACTGTACATGCACACAGTCAGACATGTGAGGCAGAAAATATGATTCATTCAGATCTCCTGAAACTGCAACACGGCGGTTCAAGGGCTAAATAAACAGCACTGGAGAGTTGGGTAAGTGAAGGATGCCCAAGGACAGATTTTGGAGAGAAACCAGGAAGTGTATTTCCACAAGGACAATTACTCCAGGAAACCTGACATTCCACACAGCCTTGTAGTCCATCTATCCTTGGAAACCATTTCCTGACATAAATCAATCTGCTTCTGTCTCAAATAAATTCTGCATCAACTCAGATGACCTATGTGAAGAACAAACTCAAGGGATTTAAAGCAGAATTTCAGGTGCCAATTCAGCCTCAAAAAAATCTTCAACTGAGTATCTCATCTTGATCAAAAGTCTAGGTTTCATTTGAGTTTCCCTTTTTCTATTAAAATATCTTCAGGAGTATCTCATTCCACAATAAACTTAAAAAAAAAAAAAAAAAGGAATTCAAGAAAAGGCTGGGAGATGCACTCAAGGGTTTCTTATGAGTACTGCTCAGTGGACGACTGCCAGACAATACTGCAATGCTGACTTCCTTGTAAGCCTGACATGGCAGTTACTACAGTTACAGGCAGTGGGTGAGGTTACAACCAAACCATGATGTACAAGTATTTCAGAGTGACCAAAAGAGGACAAAGAGGAGCTGAAAAGTCAGTTTGGTTTCCTCATAGACACATTGGAGGAAAGGGTGAGTGGTGGCAATCTTTTTAAGGCTGCTAGTTAGTTTATCTAAGAAGAGATGTCAGATGTCAAGTTTCACACCAAACTGACCTCTCAAGGCTACTCTACAACTTTGAGAAGGGAAAGATGATAGACCCATCAATATTAACTCACCACTGAGACCTCCTTTCCAAGCTCCTAAATATTTAATCGTCCTTGGACAGCTCTGTTGCTTCGTAGGCCGAGCCAGTGTGGATCGCTTCTACAAGACCACTCCTGTTCCTGCTCAATGAAGGCCTTGTCCGGTGGCACCACACTGCCCAAGGAACGGGCGTCTCCAAAGAATTCAGGATTTTTTCCACCACAGGCAGCTCGAGGCTGACAGAGTTGGTTCACTGTGTCTTATTAAAGAAGGGCGTGAATCCTAAACCTAGTCTCGAAACCTGAGGATGCTGCACAGAAGACTTAATCTCTATCACTGGAAAAAACTGCTGCTTTATACCTGAATCTTTTGTTTCTCTGTAAAATTTTCTCCCTATATAGCAACAGTGCATGTGTATAAAAAGAGAAGAAAAGATAGACAGTGTCTCAGCTACAAATTCTTTTTTTACAAAAGGGGAAAGGCAATGGTGAGCTGTTGATGGTCTGATAGAAAGCAGAGAGGAGGAACCAGTTTTGCAGCAGTGTAACGTGGCAACTGACAACAGAAACTGGAATAACACCTCAAACAAGCCACTTCCTTGTTCTAAACGGTGACATGATGTTGTCTCAAGGTCTTTCAAACAGGCCTTTACCTAGCTTAACAGCATAAAATTATGGTCCCAATAAACATAATCCAACACTGCGTGGATGTGTTCCTTGAGAGAAGAAGGTCAGAAAAATGGTACAGCAAGTAGCAAGTCATATACTTTTTCTGTGCTATGCTGCAATGACTATGGAGTTGTGGACAGAGGGCCTGTGTGTCTCAGCACACTTACAAGTGTAGCAGCACGGCCAGGCTGCATCTCATGAGCCATGCATCATGTCAAGAAAGCACTCACTGGAGCATTTCAATTTGCTTTTGTGTGCCTCCCTAGCCTTCTTCACTGCCCCAGGTAGAGAAGAATGGAGGAGTGCATCACCCAATATGAGAGAGTGAATGAAAGAGAGGTAGGGAGAAAGACAGAGCAGATGTATGTGTGTGTGCGAGTGTGTGAAAAATACGAGAGCCAGAGAGAGCAACCAAGTGAGTGATGAGCTTCACAACTGCTTCCTCCCAGTGTTCAAACCATCACAGAAGTCTCTCCTGTTTAATCCTCTGTCCTCTCTGTTGAGCTTTTTTAGTGTAATCCTGAAATACCTTGCAAAAATCCAGTTATGTAATTTTTTTTTTCTCCCCAAAAATGTATCCACCTTAGTTCACTTCCATCCTCATCACCTTAAAGCTGAACTGCAGGAATGATTTGTACTTAATATTTAATGCAGAGGTGAATTTCAGCCAGTTTACTTTGACAGCACTTGTCACACTCCAAGTGTGCCACAAATATTTACTTTTGGTGATAAAATTCCAATTAAGCCCACAAGAGTAAATATGAAAAATGAAATATTAATGCCATTGTTAAACATTTGTGTTGTTATATCATGGTGTACTGTCTTATGGCATGTTGCTAGGTACTTTGAATAATACACAGCTGCGTAAACACACATATACCCGTTCCCTCAATGCATTTTGCCTCGAGTGCTAGAAACAGTGTTTCTAAATTCTATGCTGAAATATTATCATCCTCCAGGGTGCTCTGTGTCATTTAGCTCCCGATAAATTGATTACACACAAAATTATTTAAAGATATGCGACATGTTAGGAGAAAATTAATAAGAATACTTAAAATTCTGAATTTAACTTAGGAGGGCTCCCACTAACAATCATTTCCATTATTGATTGATCTGATGATTATTTTCTTGATTAATCGATTCACCTTTTTGTTGCAAAAACATCTTTAAAAAGTGAGACTTGATAGCATATGTGAATATCTTGTCAAGCAAAAAATTTTACCAACACAAACTGTGACAAAGGCACCAGTTTATCATTGTATTAGGTTATCCTGAGCTGAAAACCAGAATATTTAGTGAAACTGATTTTTTTTTTTTTTTTTAACTCAATCAAATGAACAATGGACTAACTAAACCTTTCAGTTTGGCCACAGGCCATCAAGATGTGACCCCAAGATTGGATAAAAATGCAGGACCTTTCTTATTCAAATTTCCACTTTTATTAGCAGACAAATCTATAATTATTTAATTGCTGCTTGGAGGACCTGGGGACTACAGGGGCTTCTGAGAGTCTACAGCTTCTAAGCAGCTGCCCATTTGGGATTACTTTAGTAATCCAGGCTTGTTTTACTATAACACAAACTGGACTGGAAATACCACCTCTGGCAAAACCACAAGCAAACATCTCTGACTCACATGACCTTAACAGGGGAGCAGAACAGAAAACCTGAGCACACAGATAAGCTACAGCTGTAGCATGAATAAGCTTCACAATTGAGAAGGAGTTAAGAATGTGTTGGAGACTTGTGAAAGTTACAACACAAACTCTAGCAGCAAGGAAGCAGAACACTGTGACAGAGACAACCTGTGTAGCTTCTGAGCTTTCTGCAAAACTAAATAATCTTAAAACAACAACAACATCATCACCACCACATCCAGGATTCATGACTGGACTCATCAAAGAACCTCCACTATCCACCAGACCATTTCCAGCCCGTCTGTGAGACAAATGTGTCGACCGCAGCAGATTCCTGCCTGGCCACCCTCTATCGGCTCCTCCTTGAGAACCTGTTTGCCCTGCCACAGGGAGAAGGAGCATCGCCACCATTTTGATTGCTCTTCTCAGCCCCAGCATTGTCGCAGCACAGTGTGTCAAGCTCACAGTCTCCTTGTCAGCAAGATTTCACACAGTGGCCAGGGGAACTGCAGAGCGTCGCACAGCCACACTCTCATACATACATGCACACACACTCTCCAGCTAGCAAACACACTTCCACTTTCCTGACAGGGTGGTCAGCAGATACCTTTAAGGATATTGTGTATGAAATGTCACCCCAGGTTGAACAGTGGATTTTGTAAATTATTGTTGGTCAATAATGAATAATCAAGAGCTTGTGGATTATTGACCAACAGCCTGATCCATCAGTCCAAATAACTTAAAGATACCCAAAACACCAAATAAATAAGCACAATCATGCGTTAACAGGCACGTGTCACCGACCCCCCCACCAAAAAAGGAGATTCCAGTGTAACTAATTACAAAAACCCAGGCAGTTTACATTTACATTTCATGATGTGTAAGTGTAGACAACTGCAGAAATGTGACGAAAAGCCACATCCAAAACGAAGAAACAAAAATCTGGAGAACTTCCACTCAGAAAGAGTCTGCAACAGCCAGTACCTCACTCACACACACACAGAGTGAGGGGATGTGTGTGTGTGTGTGTGTGTGTGTGTGTGTGTGGAGACCACTTTGTTGAACATTAACCGCCTGCATGGCCAAAACACTGCATTATTCAGCATTAGAATTCCTATCTCATCCATGTGTCCCTCAGCCATCACAGTCACAAACATGCACTGTCCAAAAGTGTCAGCTGCACATCTTTAAAAAAGAACGGAAGAAGAAGAAGAGAGCCATAGATAGTTAGGAAGAAACAGAGAGAGCAAATCCCACAATATCTGACGAGCAAAGTTGTATTTAATTATGTAAATCAAACCTCCAAGTTCACGGAGTTAACCTTGAAAGACCCACTATAGGATCAAGCCTCACTTTTTTTCCTCTGGAGTTCTTCTTCTTCTTCTTCCTCCTCTAGCAGACAAAAACTTTGGAGCAGAAAAAGATGCAAAGGAAGAAGAAGAAGAAGAAGAAGTAATTGTGACCAACCCCCCCTGAACACAACCTTTGTTCTGGCGTGAGGGATCCTGTCTGTCTGACTCCAAGGCTCTCCTTGGAGACTCATCTGCTTTCCTCCATTTTATGGTGAAGCCCTGCTGGTGTGACACATACCTGACTTGAGACCCAGTGACAGCAAATAAATAGGCATCCAAACTGTGCAGGGGGGGCAAAGAGGGGAGGGAGGTGGTGGTGGTGGTGGTGGTGGTGGTGGGGAAGAGGAGCTAACAATGTAGCCAGAAAAACAGCAATAAGAACAAACATTCAAATAAACGCAAAGAGAGAGCCACGCAGCGCTTACATTCATTTCACCAGGCAGCCAGAGACATGGAGCTCCAACCCTGTGGAGAACCGAGCCAGAGCCAGACAAGCTCCCTCTGCTTTTCTTTAAAAAAAGGAGAGGAGCACACACAGCTTCCTCACACTGGACATGGCTTTCCTAATGCGTGTGTGTGTGTGTGTGTGTGTGTGTGTGTGTGTGTGACTGGACCAGCGGCTATGCCAGCTCCTCCGTGTCGCTAATGGAGGCTGCTTGGGAGAGGAGAGCAATCCGTGCAATGGCTTCTCCATGAAGCTAACGCGCAACCACACGCGCGGCCGGCCGGAGAGAAGGGGGGGACGGGCACGCACAGCCGGGGCCGGCGGTCCCCCTTACTCTGACCAGACATGTCAGAATAACAAAAACAGTCCGCTCCCGGTTGCTGTCCTCTCCCCCACCACCACCTCCACCACCTCCACCTCCTCCTTCTTCTTCTCCTTCCTTAAAAAATAAAAACACGCAGGCGAGCCTCTCTCTCAGACCGCCGCGTCCATTTCCGTGTGTCACTTTGACAACAAACCGAAAGGCGACATAAGCGAGGAAGCGGTAGGTTGGTTAGGATATTAAGTGGGAAGCGAGAAGACCCACTTGACTTTGGGCTGCATGGGTGCACCCAACCGACTAAAAAATAATAAAATAAATTAAAATCTCCTCCGCTCCCCAAGTCGGCTGAACCTGGACTATAAGGAGCCAAAAAAAAATAAATAATAAAAAAAAAAAGAGAGAAAAAGGAAAACCCGAGGGGGGATCAGCTCTTTCCAGGTCATTCACGAGGCGCTCTCCACATTATATCCCATGATCTACCATACCGACGTTCTCGCAGACCTTGAAAGACCAGCCGAAAATCTTGGCGAACCTGGAAATATAGAGCAAGAGTGTTAAAAAAACAAAAAACAAAAAGCAAAACTCACTAGTACAATCTTCTCCTCGAGCGATCCTCCCAAAAGTTGTCCTCGTATTTCATGCGTGCGCCCGGTCGTTCTAATGGATGATCGCCATCTTTCCTGCTTCTCCTTTGCTGCAGCTGCAGATGACCTGAGATCCGTCTGTCTCTGAATAATGAGCAACCACACAGACAAGGAAGACAATCTGCAAAGCAGGCTACACAAAGAAGTTTGGGAGACTAGCAAGCACCAGAGGGTGCACAAGAGTTTACGACGAGACGTGGGAGCATCAGCAGGATGGACAGCGTCTCTGTCTGAGAAGCTCATCCTTCATCTAGACTGAAGTCAGATAGCCTGCAAAGCCTTATCAGCGGCTCAGACCACCACCAGATACATGCGGGCACCGGCAATTTTATATAGGCTTTCCATACCGTGGGTGCCACGTCATGGGGTTATCTGCAGTTCACTTTGGTGGTGGTGGTGATGCTGCTTCAACAACACTTGAACCAGACGAACAACAACAACATAGATAGACAGATAGGTGGCTGTTAACGGAGAGCAAATATGGACATTTGAAATATGTACTATGTCAGGAATGCATTTTTAATTACCATTGACTTTTAAAAAAAGAATGCACGCACCCATCAATCACACTCCCTCAAAGGTTTGACATCTTTAGTCAAATAGAAATCAAAACAGTAAATTCTCACGAGAGTGTCAATTGGTTCTGTCCTTCATTCAAAAAAACAAAAAAAAACATAAATAAATAAATATAAAGGGGGGAAAGGCGGATGTGTTGCAGTGCATTGCCTTTACACAGTGAAGTAGACATGATGCTGCAGCCTGCTGCTCTGTCCACCAGCTGCTAACAAAGAGGGAGCCCAAGACAAAAGGTGCAGGGTCCTGCTCAGATGTATGTCAGTGTGAAGGATGGGTGGGTGACAGGAGGGTGGGGGTTGAGCGGCAAGGGAGGGTGGTCTGTGCGGAGAAAAGTATACCTTGCGTGATGGAGTGACAGCAATATCATCTTACAATATCTTGTTTTTAGATGTGCTAGTTATGCTTATTGCCATAAATGGCATACGGAAGTGTGCGTAATACGCTCTGGACATCTTATTGTGCTGGATGAACGTTTTTAATTCATTCTACAGTCAGCATATTTCTGAAAATATAGACTTCAGAGTGCTTATATCCTTTTATGATAAAACTTAAGATTTGAATGCATCATATAAAGCTCACTTCTTCTGCATCAGCTGCTTGGTACAGTGCTTTGACCGTCCTAAAACAACACCTATTCCCCTGCACAGTTTCTCCAGGTTCTTTGCTTACTTAAGTATCACGGAGGACTTGCTGCAGTTCTTCTGTGAATGTAGGCCACCTCAGACTCTTCCCTCTCCTCGTGTAATCCCAGACAGACTCCATGATGTTGAGATCAGGGTCACACCATCTGTTCCAGGACTCCATGTTCTTGCTGCTGAAGACTCTGGCTGTATGTTCGTGACCAGTCAGACGCCTCCAGCATGACTCTACAGACGTCATAGAGCACTAGATTTGTGTATGAATCATGCATTATACAATGATAAAATAAAGTTTGATGTAATCAAATATTAGCCATCTTTGGGTACTATTATTTCTAATATATAAGAATGTTTACAATCAGTATGCTAATCTTTTTAATATTTGTTTGTAGTAGTTGCCTTCCTTTACATGGTGTACACAGATCTTTCAGGGAGCTGCATTGTTCGTGTGTGTGTGTGTGTGTGTGTGTGTGTGTGTGTGCGTGCCTTTTACAGACAGTAGATGGCAATAATAACATCCACCTTGATTAATACGACTTCCTGTTTTCAGTTGAATAGCAATTTGCAACTTTCTTCTCACGAGGACAAACTTATAGTTTTGTTCCCTAATAATTCTGTGCGTGACACTGAAATACTTGAAAAAACTCAACCACAAATCTTTTTGGGAGCAGACTTGGAAGCGATTGTTGTCTGATTTACAGGCAGAGACACTGAGAAGAATTAAATTGGTGTGAGATACAGACACAGTTAATCATGTTTGACGAATGTTGGCGTTGCCTCTCATGAGGCTCAGTTATGAATGATGGATTGAGGGGTGCATATATTTTTGTGGGATTTGTTAGAACAACGATATGCAGTTGCTGTTTGTGTCACCAACCTGCTATCAGTGCTAATGTGAGCCTGAATGCTCTACAGTGGTTTTGCACTGTGCCTAAACTGTGTGACGCCCTGAGAGCCAATTCATGTGAGAACATGAAACATATAATGTGTTGTTAACCATAAGGCAGCAGATGGATACAGGAATAAGGCTTTTTTTTAAGTACCTCCATAGTGCCAATACTCCTGTTGCAGTGACGTACATAGCCCCATGTATTTCCCATACACTGTGGCCAGCTATCACCTGCTCCAAAACTGACTTCTTCCTCCTTAAGGGTTACCGCTGATGGACTGTTGGTCATTCATGCTTTTTTTTTTTTTCCCCTCCTCAGAGGTTCTTTAGAAAACACTAGAAAAATTACCTGTCTTATTTATTCTAATTTCATTTTGATGTCTCAACAGATCTTTGGGGGAAAGTCTCTGGAGGAACAACGTGTGAAATATACACAGCCATGCAGACACGCACACACACGCTCTGTGTTGACAGTGCATCCTGTGAGTGCCAGGTAGCAGCCGGGGTTTATCATGCTGCTTGGACATATGGCTGCTGCGGCAAATCTGATTAATATGGGACGGCCACGGACTTCAGTGTGCACTGCAGGACAGACTGCACCAGGACATCCCCACTGGTCCGGCCTCCCCCGCGCGCCATGCCAGGCCTCCATCCAGCACGGCTAAAAACAGACCAGTCGTCAAGGATTCAGATGGCCTAAGCAGTGGGGGGGTGGGAGGCGTAAGAGGGGGTGTTGTACGGATTTGGATGGTGACTGATGATTTAGCAGAGACGTTAATAGTAAGGAATCGGAATATTAACACCATTTCAAAGAGGTTTAACTCCGACATATTAACAATAACATTTGCAGTCAATTATTTTCTTTAGGTTTTTTCAAAACAGGCTTTAATGATGGATATTTGAAAGTTCAATTTCAATTTTGACTTTGACTGTGCCGGTGAAAACTCAACTGTGGGGCGTCTTGAAAAGTTCCCAAGACTGGAACTGAGACACAGTTGAGTCCCACACGGGTCAGCGAACATTACGAGAGGTCAGTGCTGTGTGCTAGTGGAGAGAGGACAGAGGAGATACGAGCAGATAAAATGATTGCTGCCCTGATACTGTGGTATTTCATGGTCGACTACCTCCAAGTCTGTTTTTGTTTTGTTTGCTTTCCTTTTTTCCTTCCTAAAGACAGAGAAGCTTATACATACACATCATTATAAACTGTTTTCACCAGCTCATATCTGATATTTTATATCATGCAGTCCCTCCAGGAGTTGGCCCTGTGATTTTATCCAATTACTGCAAGTTTACCGCTGATTCGACCAATCAGGTGAGTCCACCCCAGTTTTGCGTGTTAATTGTAGCCAATAAGAAGTTTCAAAACTGGTAATCATAACACAAATTAAGAGTGCCAACCTTTTAATGGTTACCTCTGGCTCCAATAAATGACTGAATGAATGAATCAATCCGCGTGCAACTTTTTTTTTTTACTCCCCCGTTCAAACCGGGGCCATTTTCAGAGACAGGTCGCTCAAATTGGGGACTGTCACCGAAAATAAGGATCGTTTCGTCATCTTACATTTTGTCTGCGTGGTGTTTGTGCACGGGAGTTAACGAGTGTAAGAGGGACAGCTAACACGTGAGAGTGGACCAAAGTTGGGGATGTCATTATGGACTTTGATGTGCAGTAGATAAAACCAATTGCTTGATTCCAATATGCAAATTAAGCATATTGTGTTAGATTTGTTGAAATTCTTAAAACATTCATAGCAAATTTGTAAAATCACAAGCTGATGCAATTTTATTGAAAAAAAAAAAAAACGAGCCTCAAAACATTGCATCTTTTGCCACAACATTTCAAAAAAGCTGCAGAGACTCAGGCTTTTTAGGCTGCAACAATCACGAAAAAAGCCCACGAAACTGATTATCAAATAAGACAGACAGACCATAGTAACAAAGGGATTCTTCCAAAAGAGACACGTGTCTTCTTAAAGGAAATTTTTCTATGAGATCATGATGAAAGAAATGGTAATACATATTGTTTCTTTTGTCAGTATCTACACCATCTCTCTAGGATAACTTTTAGTCCCAGCAGTAACACTGCAGCCATGAGAGATCACTTAAAACACAAGTATAACAACGTTCATTAAATGGAAGTAAAAACATCAACTCTTACTTGTGAGGACTTTTAGGTGGGAATGTTATATCTCGCAAATTGCCAAGTTACATGTCTAAATGGACACATGATTTATTAATGCTTCTATTCTGTGAGCCTTTAACTTGTCAGAAAACATCTTCATCTCAATGCAGTATGACCAGAAATGTTGCTAAGGGGTCTGCACTGTGAAACAAACCGAATTATGTTTGTCTTCCATTAGTTCTATTATGCCAATCAGGTGAATGTGAGATGTTCAGGTGGACTGCATCATGTTTGTGTTTGTGTTTACCTTGCAGACTGGTGACTTGTACAGGGTGTGACCACACCGTCTTCTAACTGCAGCAACAGCTGCCTGGGACTCGGAACAACCTCATGCAAATAAAGACAACGACAAGAGTGAGAATCTGTGAAGATGTCGCACCAAAAGCAACAACAAGCTTTATGAGCAGTATCTGAAGTGTAAAAAAAAAAAAAAAATTTACCTCATGTTTCAAGTTAGTTTCCTCCAAATCAGAGGAGAACAGGCAGTGCAATGTTTATGCTGCACTTACAGTACATATCAAAACAGCACTGTTAACAATAGATATACCTGTGGTGCTATCAGAATGCAGTTTTCAAGCTTCTAAACCTAAAATGAACCTTTGAATAGGACCACTTTGTGGAAAACAACAATTTGTGAAAGCTGACAAAAAAAGAGGCTGAGAGGTAAGTATTTCATTTCTACTGTCACGATTTAAAAAACAAATGCTTCTGTTTCTCTTAAAATATGCAAACTCAATATGTTCCCCAATCACATTTAGAGACCATCTTTATTTATTAAGAGCAATTTTAAAGGGAGCATTAAAAGACTCTAAAAACATTTTATGGCAGCACAATTCTTTTCACATGGCCTTCAGCAAGAAACAATCAATTGATTAAAGTGAACTAGACAAAATCTGCATTTTACCTTTCTTCGGTCTGTGCATAACAAATGTTTCACTTGTCCACACAAACATCTTGGTAGATCCAAGTCTGATTCTCTGTTACAGTCTCATAAATACAGTTTGTATGAAAGTGGGCCAAACATGACGGAACCTGCATGGCTTTCGATTGCCGGCTGCCCGGTGATTTGCATAACCTTTTTACAGCTCATTTGGCTATGATAATCTGTAGATGTTGTCAGTGGATGTATCACCTTTCTAAAGGGCTGACGGATTGCTCCGTCATTCCTGCTTATTCCCCGTCTCCCTCATGGCTGACTTTCTGTAACTGCTTCTCCAGAGCTGATGGTGCTGATGGTAGAAAGGACAGATGTGTGTGCATGGACTGGATGCAAACAAATGGGTATGTCTGGATGCCACACTTTATTTCTGCCTGTTGGAGTGACACAATCTTCATTGTAGCAGATCATTAACAAATAATGTCTTAATATTATTACTTTAGTGTTAAATACATAATTTAAATAATATCCTTTGGCACATCCTGCCGTAAGAGCCACTCTGTGAGGCTGCATTAAAGCGCAGTGGTGTTCAGA
Organism: Echeneis naucrates; assembly: GCF_900963305.1. Lineage (NCBI taxonomy): Eukaryota > Metazoa > Chordata > Actinopteri > Carangiformes > Echeneidae > Echeneis > Echeneis naucrates. The sequence goes on along the minus strand of NC_042522.1, from coordinate 14,127,277 downwards.
GCTGAATGTTAAAACTCAAGACAATATTAAAAACTGCTGCACCATGTTCACCATGTTATCTTAGCCAGCTAACATAATCCAATCAGCACTAATCTCAAAATTTGGCTGAAGATGTTTTTGCAATTGTTTTATACAGTTTATCTGTCATTTAGATGTGACTGTGTGGCAAAACTTCATGCACATCTATCCAAGAGCTGTGACACATCAGAGGCATCGTCAAAGATATCCTTCAACCATAAGAAACAAAGCTTGCCTTTGAATTCATTGCGCTGCAGTCAGAAGAACACAAAAGTTATTTGTAATGGATCCTTTGAACATTGGAACAAAATTTTAGGCTGTAATGCAGAATAGTTGCGGATTCATTTCAGGCGCAAGGCCAAGGTGAGTCTTTGCTGCAAGCGTGTTTAAAAATGATTTCCTTTAATTAGTTTTCTGCAGTGTCTTTACCATATGTTACACAATAGGAAATATCATCTTGTGTGTGCATGCATGTATGTTGGTGGATCATTTCTCATTGTGGGGAACTTTATTGCTTGAAAGTCCTCATTCTCTGACCTCAGTGAAGTGATTGCTTCGAGTAATGCCATTAAGCAGTGCTCTGCAATTCTCCAGGGCCCAGTGAAAAGACTAAGAATAAAAAAATTATTTTATTTCTGACAGAGGTGGGAATGTTTCCCACTCCTCATTTATCAAAGGGCAAAAATTGATCACATTTTATTTGCTCCTTACTAGCTGAATCATACATTGATTGACCCTCACCTACTCAGCCTTTCATTTGTATGCTGGCGACAGGGACAGAAAGACAGGCTGAAATGAATTGGCAGTAACAAATGGCACTCTCATGTTAAAAAGCATGTTGGTGGCTGTAAACAGCAATGGAATGGGATGTGATAAAGAACTGAGCATTTTATCATAAATTTAAATGAAAGAAATAAGATTGTATTTGATTTTTGGTTGCATTTGGCCATTACAACATGCCATTATAAGGTTCTACTCAATTGGCCCACCACTGGTTGTGACTAAAATATCTCGACAGCTGCTGAACGTTTCTCCATAAATGTGATACACACATACACGCTCCCATTTGGTTGGTGATCTTGTGGTTTTTAATTAGCATCATCATATCAAAATATTTCCAGTAGTTTGGCTTATGAGCAAATACTAAAACTAGCAATGTTCCCATTAGCTTTAATTGTGTTTTGTTCAAAATTAGCAAATGTAGAACAAACATTACATCTGCTAAACATGTTTACATTATCATTGTTAGTCACTCTGTCAGGCAGCACTGAAGAATATTAGCACTGTTAGCACTCAAAACAACTCGACTGAATCAGGGAGAATATAAAGTGCAGGAGACTGACAAAGACCCCGACATTAACAGATTAACAATCAAACCCCAAATAAAGATATTGATTCATAATATTCATCTTCCTGTTTTCACTTGCCTCTCCTGAACTTTTTTTTTTTTATTTCCCTCTTTTTCTGACTTGAATGGATTCAAGCTTGTATATGAAATGCTAATTTCCAGATATTACCATAACACATCAAACTAAGATGATAAGCAGATTAAACATTATACCTGGCATGCTATTTTAGGGCTTAGCTCAAAGTTCTTCTGTACACACCCTTAGGCTTTTAAAATGCAGTTTTATGCGAAGCACTTTGAGCCACAGTGTAAGTGACAGGTGTTAAACAATTATATTTAGTGCTATTATTGCTACATGATCATTGGACGTCGCTGTAAATTTCCATTTCCGCTTTTGTGCAGAAATGGATGCCTTCAGCAGATCTTGCATGTACATACGTGCATGTTAAACTAATGCAGCTGAATTTGATTCTGAAAAGCTCTACCGTTTACATCTGCTCTCATTCTCTTTTCATCCCTCTATCTACCTTTCTGTCTGCAGGTATTGTCCTACGTGCCTAGTCTTTATTCCCATCTATGTAACAATAAATCTGCTCTGCCACAGGAACTAAAAAGTCCCCAGGTGAGAGCTGTGCAAGGAGGCCCTACTATCAGGGAACAGCCAAGCATACAGTGGACAGTGGCATCTCTGGGATTAAAAACTGCTGCATACACTGTTCCTCTGGCCCACTGACGGATGGATAAAGCCTTGGACTTCACCTTATTGAAAGAAGGAGAGAGTGCCCGGGGAGCCATGAAATCCATAGACCCTTCTTTAAATGGGTTTGTAAGAGGCTTCCGCCTAGCAAACCACAGCTGAAAGAGCCCATTAAATAAAGCCCCAGCTCCTCAGCAAGGAGCTGGGGCAGATTCATCAGAGAGAAGAGGGCAAAGATAATGATAGCTCATGGCCAGATGTGAGACGCCAGCTCCACTCGCACATCATATGGGACCATGTCAATAACAACAACAGTCAGACAAATAGTCTGTTCTCACTTTCTCCTGCCAGCTCTCTTTTGGGGATTGTGCCTCACAGAAGCAACTAAATGCAATAAGACACATGAACACATAACGTGGCGCACACAAGTTTGGGAGAGAAAACACAAGTTAATTGGATAATTTTCTTATTTAAGCAGTCTCATGGTGTTTTTGTTAACCACCCTCAGCTTATTTCAACACAAATTTAAGGCCAGTTAGCTAGATATGAGTTCTTCAGAGCACCACCTACAGCAGGTGCTCTGTCATTTTCATATGTCTCGCCGTGGATTAAGAATCAGGGTTAGGACATTAGCCCACCTTCTTTCTCCCTCTGTGGTTCAGCGAGACCTTCACAGTGAGAGAAGGTGGAATGCAGCCTGGATAGATTTGAATATCAATGTGGTCAGATAGGATGGGAAGGTGCTGGAAGGAGGGAGGAAGGAAGACTGAGCATGGCCTCTGGCAGGACAGTGTAAGAGAGGGAGAGAGAAAGAGAGATTTGTCATTTACTCTCTGTTCCACCTGCTCCCCTGTCATGCACCCTGCCGGGGGGGGCGGGGGGGGGGGGCACCCTGATGTCTGAGGGAGAGTGAGGGAAAAGGATGGGTGAGGTGAAGGGGAGGTGAGGAGGAGGATAGTAAAGGGTGAAGATGCACAGAAAGGAAACAAAGAAAGGAGATAGAAGATAGAAAAATAAAGAGACAGTTGCAGGAAAAAAAGGATGAAAATATATGCATACCATTGCGTATTTGAGGTGCCAACTCCTGAAATGCAGAAGCTAACTACAGGGGCTGGCAGGTATGCAAATAGGAGGATGTACCAGTGCGCCACCAGATTACTTTCCCTGCATTTGCTATTCATATATTTGCAAGGTGACTCACTTCAGACAAAGCAGGTGATCAAGAGCTTTTTCCTATTCCCTCTCCCTTTTCTTCCTCGCTCTTCCTCCACATCTGAATTGCAAGGAGAAGAAGGAGCAGGCAAGGTTTGATGGATCCACAGCCTCAGCAGAAGTCATAAGCCCTGCAAATGCCGCAGCCCACAATTGCATACCCGCAGATTTGATATGTATTCCGTCAGCAAACCCCATTTAATCCATTTTGCTGTCAGCCCCCCCTTAAAAGCATCTCGACTGATTCAGGGAGAGTATAAAGTGCAGGAGAGAGACAAACAAGACACCAACATGCGCAGCAAACAATCACATCCCAATCACTGAAAAAAAAAATAATAATAAAAAAAAAAATATATATATATATATATATATATATCTTTATATGAAATGTTCATCTTCATGTTTTTCACTTGCTTCTCATTACCAAGTCACTTCAAATTGCAGTCTCTTTGTGATTCTGTGTTTGAAGGATTCAAAATGGTACATAAAGGGCAGACGTCCCCAAACTAACTCAGGCATCAACAGTTGCAATTTTGACTAGAATATATTCTGCGTAGTATCTGTCTCCACATTTTCTTTACAAATTTGGGCAGTTGCACCATTTCTTTAAGCAATTATCCCAATACTGGGGTTTAAGCCCCAAGTGCTCCCAATTGGACTTACTCCACTGATGACGAGTCAAGGGTCGTATCTGCCCCTGTTATTTTCTCAGCGACTCATATTCCTTCTTTTTGATGTTGCTGCCACTTGGGAGCACAACTTCCGTATATCTGCTGCTGTATTTTGTTCCTTGTCCATTACTGCACTGACTGTGTGGTCACCAGTCAAATCTTTTGAGATCTAGAAGCCCCGAAGGATCAAAGCTATGCTATTCTTAAGTCTTTGTGGTGTCTGTCATGTGGATTTGGTAGGATTGAACCCATACTCACCCTTACTGATACAGCAACATATTATTCTGTTTGTAATATCCAAAGGGTTAGCCATGAAAGAGGTTCAAACTTTGGCTTTTGATGTGACTTTCTTATTTGTCACATTGATAGATAACAGAGTTTCAGCGAGTGTTTACAGACTCAGTAAAGGCTACGAAAGGGTGCACATAGTTTTCCAGGTACTTGCTCCAAAACAAAGTAGTGGTTTTTAATTTTGAGATTAGATGTACGCTTGCTTTTGATATTTGACTCCAAATGTGTTGAGGGACCACATGCAACGACATGAGCAGCCATTTCATGAGAATCAGGGTCCAAAGCAGATGTATGCACACTCGTGTGTGTGTCTATATTTATATATTCATCATATTGAGCATGATGACGGAGTGATTTACTGTCCTTGATACAGACTCTCGACAAGCCTCTGGGGGCTTTCTCTCGGTGAGATCTGAGATGAGTTTTTCCTTCCAGTTCTATTCGATCACAGACTTGTAATCTTTCAGTAAACAGAGGGGAAAGAACTACACGAGTAACATTCTTCTTAAAATCATGAATTTGTAACATTGTACCCTCATCTGAGGGGATACAGTGTATGAAGAGGATATGTCTGATGCATCCACAGTGCTACAAGGTGCCACAGTCTCTCCAAGGTCACACTTCATCTCTCTGCTGAGGCTGTCATGCAATCATGGGAAATAAATGAAAAGTGTGCAGCATCCAGAGGAAGGGGAAACAACAACAAACAGCGGTCTGTGGTCTACCAAAAACCTGTAAAAGGACATTTTGAAAAGTGTCAGCTCGCTTTTGTAAATCATTATTTACTTCTTTCATTTGATTTGTAAGACAGGAAACTCTGGACTGTCAATCATGTTTGGAAATGTGCACTCTTCAAGGCTCAGAATTTTCCTTTTGGGCCAAATCTCAGGAACCAAATCCAAGTCTCCAGGCCACATGATGACCCATATTGATTGTTTGCCAGTCCCCTCACATTCACTCATAATACTACCATCATAAACTGTTTGGACCAATTTGCTGAGAGAATATTTCATTGTACGTGAGGTGTTTTTCTGCCTTGACTTTTGGCTAATTCCTTGATATACGAAGAACAGAAGTATTTCTATCTAATGTATAAAGTTTGTAATGTCAAACTGTCCATTTTAATCACTTGAGCCATCCACAATCAACAGCTATTTTTCACACTGTCTGTTTTATAACTCAGGTCTCCAGATTGATGAGTGACCAGTGGGAAAATCACAGTCCACGAAAGGACGTTAATATGTTGTGTTTCTGCTTGATTCCTTGAACCTAGTTCAGCTAAGGTCAGAGTCATCAATAAAAAGATGTGGAAGCAGGTATGAAATATTAAAGCCCGTGTGTAATTCCAGTAAGCACAGAAGTTGTCGGGATTTAATTTCACTTCTTTGTTGAGATTTCTTCCTGAGACAGTTGGCGGAGTCAGCAGATTCCTGCCACTGGCACGAAATTCATGGGACAAGTGTCCACGTCAGCAGTTTCTTCCTTTCAGCTAGCGTGTAAAAGGACATCACACTCGTCAGCCGGGGAAAACCAAAATTATTAGGACAAATGAAACAGTATATATGTGAGCGGGTCTTTTCAGAGAGCATGTCCTTTTGGCTGAACAACATGATATTTTGTACAGCAGGCTCACTTGGGCTAACAGACCCCATAGGCCCACTTTACATGTGTGTGTGTGTGTGTAAAGGAACATCTATGACTGAAGGTGTGGATGTGCATTTATTTGGGTGATTGCTGCATCTAAAGTACTTGTGTAAGACTGTTCACAGTATATAAATTTAAGCAAAAGTGAAGTTCAACAGCGCAACTGAAGTGATATTACACAGAGTTTTTCATGTCTGTCTGCACAGCTCCCGCGCAAATCAACACTACCAAAGTTGTCAGTTGTTACCACAAATTCATGTGCTTGAGAGAATCTGAATGTCAGGGTTGCAATCCCAAGAGAAGTGTCTTCTTTTTGGTCATTAAAACTTTAACTGAATAATAAAATAATGAAAGAAGAAGAATTTTAATTTCAGTTCAGCCCTAATATAAGTCAGTGACATTCGTCATGAACTGGTGTCAAGCTGGTATCAACATACTCTTACTAAGTGCTAGTCTGCACGCAAGTGTGCAGTGAGTCAGGTTGGGAATTAGTAGCTGGTAGGTGTGGATTAAGGTTTCTGCTCATTAAACAGAGGTAGCAGAGCTGTAATCCACATCCTCCCTCACAGCAAATATATATATATGTAAGCACACATTATACTATAGGTCTACAGTACACAAACCATTTCATTCCTTTGAAAACAAAATTTAAGTTTGCATTTATTAATTTTGCATGGCCAAATGGCAGGATTTACACACAGAGCTGCTGATGTAAGACTGTGGAAATGACAGACAGGGGAGTTGCAGCAGGTGTATAGGTTGAGATTTTATCTGAGAAAACTGGGGGAATTTCTGTAATGTTGCAGTACCTGAATCTGGATTATGGCTGCAGTCCGCTTCAGCCTCTGAATTTGTGAGCTGGAGCTAAAGCAGAAGTCCCCACCACCACCCGTTAGTTCTATCTAAATCCTCTCAGGGCATCATTATGAAGTTATTGATCTAACAACTGGCTGTGTCGAATGTCACAGCAAAGATGGAGACAGTTTTGCTGATATTTTAAGGTATCGATATTTCATGTGCTGTGTGGAATAGCAAAGAGAAAAGCATGTCAGGATATGTGATGAGGTTTAATTGTGGGAAAGGACACTAAGCACTGACACATCGTGGGATAGGAAGTCCGAGTGAGGATGTGCAATCCAAGAGCAGCTACCATTGTTTATTGTGTCTTTAGAGGACAGTGGTTGTGTAACTCTTTTTTCTTACCTTGTTGATTTGGTTTATCTTTGTGATTGTTGCACATCACCAACACTTCCATGTAACACAGGAATAGAACACACGTATTACACATTTTCATCTGACTGGGCTCATCTAACTCCAAACACAGCTGCCAGAAAAACAGCGTTGTCACAATATTTTCAAATATATATTATTTTTTTTTAATTGGAAATTATTTGATAATAATAATTTAATGATTTATCCTTAGATGGGAACATTGTGTGTTGCCACGGTGAATGATATGTTTTTACTCCACTGTGAGTTGACGTGCTAACAGGCTGCATTTTTATATATTTGGAAACTGGTAAGAAATTGAACTATTTGTATTTTTTTCAGTTGCCATATAGCAAGCCTCGGCATTAACAGCTGTTTACTTCCCAGTGTTGATGAAATGTTCAGCATCACATTTAACTCACCAACCTTAACCTCCCTCTAGAGTTGAAAAGAAATATATTGACTTATTTTTGTGACTTCCTCTTTCCCTCTGGAGTTAACAAGGTATGTCACTTTCTAATAGTGACATACTAGTCTACAATCAGCCCTGAAGATATAGTGCTGTCAGCAAGATGCATTATAGCATTTCTGCCTTAACAAAATATAAATAAATGTGATAGTGCAACAAGCAGCAAGCACTTATCAAGCAATAATTATCACCATCCACTCTGAACGAGAAACTGTTTGGTAGCATAGAAACTGAAAAATATCACCTTTAGACCTGAAAGTTGATATTCTTCTGCCTCAGTATTTTCTAAAAGCATCATTTTCAAAACATTGGGGGGGGGGGAGTATAGAGTACACTGCAATGAGATTTGGATAAGAAAGATCAACAACAGTGTAGCAGGAATGAAGACACCATGTTAATGATTTGGTGGGTTTGTCAACTAATTGGGATACATCAACAATGACAGCTCTGAGTAACTCTGGAGGACTGTGAGGCTTTTGAGCAGCAAGGTAATCATTTCTTCTTTAGATAAGCAAAACCCTCGCCTGTGTAGGAGGGTACGCCGCAGTGGGAAGTATGAGTGTCTGCATTTTTTAACATTCATTTTCCTGCTATTGATGAGCACTTTTTCTGTCAAAGTGTAAGTCTGAGATTGCTTTATAAGCATGACAGAGCGGGAACACACAACTTATTTTGCATGATTCTATGATAACCTAAAAGAAAAATCGGATTTTTGCTTATGTCTGTTTATGCAAATTCTGCAGTTCACACCCCTCTATTTTGCACATATTATCATGCGGGACTACAGCTCACGAAGGCAGCACCTTTGTTAAGAAAAAAAAAAAAACAACCAAAAAACAGAACTGTATCTGAAGGAGCTCCACCTTATCTTACCAAAGGCAGCTTGTCAGCCCTCTGATGTTTTATATTCAGGGGTAATATCTGAATCAGATGAACAGAGGAACCCAGGTGTATCTGGCCACTGTCTGTGCAGAATTCAATCAAAGCCAAGTCGTATCTGCTTCAACTCACACTTCCTTCCCTCCCCTGCTATTTCTCTTAATTTCATTTCAATCCACCGTGCTCTATTGGCATGAATGACAGATGAGAAGCATTGTCATGGCATCTAACAATACATATTTCTCCATAGTCTTTTTTGGTGGGGGGTTGTAGCTGTATACATTAGGCATGTGCGCATACACACACAGTAAATATATAAATACATATACATATATATTAATGTAGTCAAAAGGCAGACCCCTTTATTGCATTTCTATTTCCCATTTCCATCGTTCTGCCTTCTTGTGTCACTGTCGACATTAATCAATCATGACTGAGTTCATGAATTTCAGCCAGGTAATTGAAGACGTCAGTTTAACTTTCAAAAAGCTATTAGTGAGTTTTGCTATGCTGGTCTGAAAGTCAGCATTTTTCAGACTTTGCTACGGCCCTTTGTTCCCCAACAGCTGTTACCAGAGATGGAAAGCAACGCCACTGTTAACTCTTGTCTTTTTAATCTTTTCCTCTGCAGAAGTTAACCAGCGAGCTTGTCTGGTCACTTTCCAACATCAACTTACTGAAGCCTCCAATCTACCCTGAAAATGCTCAGAGGAGATATTATGACCTCTCATCTTGTCACCACAACATTGGCCAAAACTTTTGTCAAGGGGCAATTGCCACCACCTGTTCCTGGTTTTAAGCCACATTCGGTGGCAGATAAATTATTTCTATTCTCTTCACTTTTGTGCTTCCAAAATAAAGGAACTCCAACCAAGCAAGCAACATATTTTTTTAGTAAAAAGAAAATACATCCCGTGCAGGAAAGACAAAATTAACCTTTCTTTAAATGTGAATGCACTGACACTTTTTATTTCACCAACCTAAAACAAAAAAAAAAAACTAACTAACTTTTACAAAGCTGACTGAGGTTCTAAGCTAACTGATGTCACCAGAGCAGGGGGATGGATATAAAGATGTATCAGTGAGCTTACAGGTTGAAACTCCTACTGTCCAAAATTGTATTAAGAAATAACAGTCAAGAGGAACTATGGAAATTAAGACAAGATGTGCAACATCTGCATTAGCCAGAGGCACTGTTGCAAACAAAAGCTATGGACAAATAAAGTTACAATGAAGAAAGGTTTCCACTAAATAATACAAGTGTATTCCTGATAAGGCCTGTGTGCTATGATATGGACTTTCTTATAATATAGTATTTTACATTGTTACAAATGTAGGGGACAAAGCACACTTTTTGTCACTTGGAAGAAGTAGAATTTTAAATGACCAAATTGCTGGCCTGACGAAGTGGAAGCTCTCCATTCAGCTGTGCTTCTGTGTGTTTGTGGTCACACTTTGTTGGGAGGGGATTGGATTTTCTGTCTCCATTTGGGCCACCAGTGATTAGATGAGTCTATGTCTGAGAGTTTAATCCTTGTTGGAAGGAGCACCAAGTTGCATGAGGCACATACACAAACACACACATGCACACACACACTCACAATTGAGATCCAGATGTATCTTTTTTTTTTTTTTATGTGGAGTTGCATCTGCAGGGAGGCATGCAGCCCTTGTGGCACAGGCCCAAGCTGCTTATTGATGGGCAGATTTAGCCTTCATTTCACTCAGACATTCCTTTGTCAGACCCCCTCACCCTGTCTTTCTTTCTTCCTCTTGCAACACACACACCATGTGTCAGATGATACCAGCATGGGGTTGGAGACTAGTGCAACAGGCCAAACCTTAAAAAAAGCGATAATGTCTTCAGAAATACTCCCTCATAATCCAGGATTTAGTTTTCTTGTGTCTTCTTTGGCTCTTTCTTTTTCCACTAAAAGTATTGTTCAAAATGAAAGTTGATGGACTAAACTGACAATGAACTGTTACATCAATGGATGTTGATTGTAAATCTTCCCCAGAGAGAAGGACAGAGCGGTTTTAGCATAATAATGCAGGTCTGTACTGTACATTAATATTCATATTTACTGACTGCTGCTTCTGTTGCACTCAGCCAGCAATCTGAGACGGAGTAGGTCTCTGCACATGCACGTACTTCTTCTTCTTCCACACTTTAACCTGTGCACTTATGAGTATTATAAATACACAGTGAGCATATTCCTGTTGCCCTCCAAATGTTCATCTGGATTGGAAGTTACAGGTACAATAAAACAGACACCGGATTAAGAGCACCACACTAATACAGGGTAAGGTCACCATTATCTTAAAAGGGACCAAATTACAATCCAATTGTTTATGTGTAAAGGGTCTCTAAGTATCTAAACAGTGCTGTATAAAGATTGCGTATTTTTATTTTTATTATTATTATTATTATTATTATTATTATTATTATTATTAGAAATTAAGAGTCATTACTTTTCCAGTCCTGGTGAGCTAGACTTATGTTCAAGGCTGGGTGGTCTTTATCTGCTGTAGCTCATCTGCCTGAATGGTTGGATGGATGTTGTTGATCCTGAAATCTTCTCCGCTCTACACAGTTTAGTCTACACAGAGCATTTATCTGAGTTGCTGTTGCCTCTCTGTCAGCAACAAGTCAGAATATTCTCCTCTGGCCTCTCTTTCTAATCACCAAGGTGTTTTCTTTTTGCCTTTTTTTTTTGGTATGATTCTGGGTAAACACAGAGATCGATGTGGGTGACATCTCAGAGGACCAGTAGTTTCAGTAACACTCAAACCAGGCTGTCTAGGGCTCAAACGTTCACCTTCATCCTGTTCTGATAGCTTTGCCTCCATCTGTTGCCTAGGCAATTTAGATATGAGATTGATTTACCTGATAGCGCCCTAAAATACATCTAAAGCACTTGACAGAGACAGAGAGGTGGGAAACACATTTTACTGTGGAAATTCACTCATGAATAAAACACTTCATCAAATATTTATTGAAATAATGAATCGAAGCAGTTCAAGACTGTTAATAGGAGGTCAGCTCGGCCATCTTTGGTATAATATGTGGGACTTAGAGGCTTGTTCTTAATTTTTTGCATTGACAAATCTACGTGACAAACCTAATAATGGATTGCAGCACTTTTGAGACAAATTATGGAAAGTTACACTCATTCAGTTCTGCATAGCCTTAAACTAAAATTGGGAGAAATAACGGGCTAATCTGGCATGTAGTAGACATTTATTTCATTTGGTATTTCATTAACCAGTCCAATGTTCAATTACCTGCTGGAAAGAAATGATAGCTTAGGAATCCTGAATAGGTATACTCTCATTTACCACTTCATCAGGGAAACCTAAAACTAATGCAGTCTGATACGACACTCCAAGTCCAATTATACTATTACAATTGTCTCTTTTTTGCCTTTGAGAGGTGTTTAAGTGTATGGTCCATTGATTGTGCTGTTGAATTGTATTGCACTATATTCAAGTGTTTCTACTGTTAGATCCTTCAATAATGTTATACAATTGGCTGAATGACATATTATGAACATTTACATGACCATTTTGGCTATTTTCTTGGATGCTTATTGGCACAGTGTGGTGCTTACATCAGTCAATTAAACCAAATGAATTTATGAGCATATTGATAAACGTGTTGTGGAGTAATTTTAGGGAAGTGGCATTTTTCTTGTTGAGGTTTCTGTGCATGCAAGCCTGTCCTTGTGCCACAGCAGCTGCCATTTCCTCTGTCCTCCAGAGCAACTCATGCATCCTTTGGCTTCCACACCACAGTGTTACTCATATCATCCTAGAACACACAAAAACGCACAAAAACACACACACACTCTTACTAATTTTAACCCAAACACAAGGCTTGCTCAGAGCGTATTTCATCACGCACACAACTGATAAAATGGACAGCAAAACATGCTTACCAAAGCTCCCTGATGCTTTTTTGTATTTCCTGTTTCGGTGTGAGGCCCATTCTCCTTGAGAAATTTCTCCTTGCATAGAATGAAAAGGCCTGCAGAGACACGAGATACGGCAAATAAGGAGCCTCACCACCTCTTTTAGTCACACCACGCCACGCCACAGACTTGTTGATTATACATGTCTATGTCTCAGTTTTGAATTTCTCTCCCTTTTCACTGGTCAAAAACGTACATACATGTGTTAGAGAGGCAGCAGGCACCTGGAACCAAAATGTTTTTACATATCACTCCAGCATTTCATCATTTGCGATCATCTTTTCTCTCAACAGGAAATAACATATCTTACACCACAACAATGGGAGCATGAAGGTTGAGAGATACATCAGTGGAATCATCTGATATCCTTCAGGGAGAAAACAAAGGGCCTGCTTTTGGCATGTAATTGAGAAACAAAAGCAAAAGTGATTGCTATGGAATTAGAACTGGGAGAGGAGAGTAACAACAGTTGGGATGTGGGACATCACTGGCGGCTGAGAGGAACAAAAGGTGTTTTTTTAGAATTTGCAGATGAAGAAAGATCGCGTTTATATTACCATGTAGACTTTTCGTCCCCAAACAATCACATTTTGTCCGTGTTTTGAGCCACACCAGTTCTCCATGGATGACGGCACATCTTAGGTATTCGGCAGCCTGTCTTGGATGACACTTTTTATTGCAACAGAGACAGTGAGAAATAGTTGGTACCTTGTGTAGATGTCTCCCTCATTCTCAGAGGTGAACGTGGCACAATTAGTATGCAACAAAGACACCTGGATGTGGCCACAATCTGTATAGAGAAAATGAAAGTTGTGGAAAATATGATGTGTTTTCAGAGCCTTGGGAGAAAGGAGCTAATATGCATGTCAGTCAAGCCTACTGGCAGCAGATAAAGCCTGGCAACCATTTTGTGGCAGAGAGTGCAGAAGATATTGGTGTGAACTAACTGACCAGATGCTTTTTTTTTTTTTTTTGAAAGTCAGTGACCTCCAAACAAAGATTTATGCAGAGCAGGTAAGTGAGGGGAACAGTGATTCTCATTTGTCCAAGGTGTCATTCAAATTCGAATGGAGTGACACTTCAATTAACTCGCTGTCTTCAACAAAGTTTACCTTGGGCTTCAGAAATGCGCAGTATTTCGTCTCATCCTGCAGGATTAGCTAATCATATTTCCAATCTCAGACCTGTCACTATGGTGTTGCTGTGCGGCAGCTGGTAGCCATAATGACAATTTATTCTTCAGGAAGTAAAGAGCCGTTTCCCCCTTCAGTTTCCCCCCAGCCAAAGAAGATCATTGTGTTTCTCCTTCCTTGTAACTCCCTCTCATAGATACAGTGCATCTGCCAACCTTGACTTGGTGCATGTCTGTCCATTTGTCCTTCTGTCTGCCTCTTTATTCATCGTTTCTGTCTGACTGTTTTTCTCAGTTTGGAAATTCCAGTTTTTTTGTTTTTTTTTTCCTTAAGTTTCTTAGCATGACACATCGGCTTCCCCAAACTATAAATATTAAAAGAGATGTTAATTTTATTTAAAGGTCAATTTACTCTTTTCCAGCATTGCACTTGAAATACTGAAATAAGTCAGACTGGAGTTTTGAGTTTACCTCACAGGCCATGTTGTCCCTGACCAGCCAGCAGTAGAAATATCTTGGCTTGAGACCAAAGCTCTGTGTCCGCTGACCTCCTGCACAGCCTGGAGATAGTTCTCTGCTTTTTATACGAACTTCAGTCCAACACCTTCCATTCTCACAGAGAAGAAAACTCCATCGAGGCGTTTAAGAATTGGGATGAGGGTATGAGACACACACAGTGGAATGTCAGGATTTCAACAAAGCAGCGTATATGGACCAGTGGAAACTGACATTGTTCCAGATGTCGTAGCAAGACTGCTCTGGCCAGTATCACCTCCCTCTGCTTCACGGAGCAAAGCACCAGGAGACATGGGAGGAATGCAAGCAGATGTTTAGCATTACAGTACGTAGGCCTGTTTTGGCCCCGGCTGTCCCATGATGAATGTCATCATGGCTGACAAAGAGTGACAATGTCTCTGCCGAGGAGACTGGAGGCGCCAAGTTCGTCCACAATGATGCAGAGCATTCACTGTGACTTAGAAATCAGATATTACAGAAGATCGCATCATTGTAAAGTACTGCATAGCAGATCGAGGTAAATAGGCCATCGTGCAGCCTAAAACAGATGATCCGGGGTAGTCTTCGTTTTCTTAAAGTGGTACTCAACCAATTTGATATTTCAAAGCTGATTTAGAGTCTTAGCATGCTAATAACTAGCAGAAAAGAAAGGCACAGCTGAGGCTGATGGTAATGTCATTAGTTTTGTTGTGAGAGCGTTGCACCTGGTCCTCGGGATGGAGTTGGAAGAAATGTCAGAGGATGAACAACATCATCACGCTTCATCCTGTGGGGGACATTAATATCTGCACTAAATATCATGGCAATTCAAGCTGTGGACTCTTTAATCAAAAATATAGCTGTCCCTCAATGCTGCTAAATTATAAAAACCCACATATGGTTTCATTTGGGCTCTCTCTGTTGGTGGTTTGTATCTATTCATTGCTCATAAAAAAACAAAAAACAAAAAACAAAAAACTGGTGAACTGGTGATTGCACAATAACACTTTAAGGGTGAGGACTTAATGTTGCGCTGTAATGAATAATTTTTTGGATACTGAATGGCAAAACTATCATGAATCTGCTAATGTAAAGTTTTTGATGATCTGTTCATACAAGAAATGGAAAAATCTAATATTCCAAATCCAACCTCAGAGTCAGTGGAGCTGAGAATCACTAGTTTCCCCTGAATTATTACCAGACTGTCATAAACAAGACAATCATAGCGCCACACTTCAAGTCTGATGTTTATTTGCACGTTTCATCTAATCTCTACTCTTTGCTCTTTTTTTCAGATGAATTACAAAACACCTCTCAAACGAGTGGTCCTAACTGAATTCATACATGGCATTGTAAAAACAGAAATACCAGAAATACATACATGAAATGATTGCTTCAAGATTCTTAAAATACTGCAACAGGTTTTTCCCTTTCTCAATCACTTCACCTTCCGTATCAAATATTTATCACTGAACAACAAAAAAAATGTTAGACTTGCGTCACACGTAGGGCTAGATGATCAAAACTCGCTGTGAGTCACACCAAGATCCGATATGTTCTTTTTTATTTATCTGAGTATATATCTGAGTCAAGGTGTCATCCTCTGCGTGCAGCACGGGCTCATTCCAGCTGATGCAAACATAACAAATATTATTCCCTCTGTAGCCTTGTGTGGTGGGACATGACTCTTCCATCATTACACACCTTCAGATGTGCATCCGTGGTCATGAATATAAATTCAACGTTCTGGAAAGAATTGGGTCTCAACAACGGCATCTAATAAGAATATTCATACTGTATATCAACCGAGGCATGCGTGAATAAAAATAATTGAGCGACGTGGTGCAAAGGCAAAACAGAGGAAATGACAGATGGGAGAAATACTGTACAGAGATGGAGGCAAGAAAGGTTGTGAACTGAATACTGAGCTTAATGATCGAAAAAGCAAAGAAAGAAAATTCAATAATGCAATAGTTGTTTCGCTGAACGTGACCTTTTTTAAATTTATCTTCTACGTAAGTATTCATATATATTTTTCTGTTTCTAGTTCTACCCTTTCTGTTGAGAGTAAAGCAAATTGCACCAAAATACCTTCTTTGCAATTAATTACTAGTTGCTTTAATGGTTTAACTTCTGCCACCATGGTTTTTCTCATCACACCAGCTCTAAGCAGGAGGCACAGTCAACTTACAAAATACTTTCTGTTCCCTAACTGCTCACTTACCTGCTCGCTCTTCCTCTTCTTTTCGAACACAAGGCTTCAATGAGCTCTCTCCCTTGCATTTTGTCCTTGGCAGCATGTTGAGCCTCGTCCCATGACAAGTTCATTTGTTTCAGCTCTCGCATCAGAGTCCAGCTGGTTTTGGGCCTCCGAGTTTTTCTTTTGCCTGGTGGTGTCCATCTTAAGGCAATTTGTGAAACCCGGTCCTGCCCAGATCTCAGCAAATGTCCAATCCATCTTCAACAACTGTATGTGATTTCCTTGGTGATACAGCTACCTGTTTTCTTGAACAGTTGGCAGTTGTTGATTTTGTTTTGCCAAAAGATCATCATCATATTCGTCTGAGGCATCCATTTTAAAAACCAGACTTCATGTCTGTCTTCACCACTTGACATTTCTGTTATGTAAGCGAATGTTAGTTATGTATAAAGATGTATTTCTTGGGAGAAGGTTGGGAGAAAGCACCTTGTTGCAGTTCCTGTTGGATTCTGCTCACCTTACCTCACAGCCCCGCCCACCTCATCAGGATTATTTCCTTCACCTGGACTGTTCCTCCTCATCTGCTGCACTCAGCTGGTCCTGATCACCAATCAAGTCAGTATATAAGCTGACTGTGGTTCTCAGCCCCCCAGTAAGTGTTTTGGTCCAAATCCAGAACTGTCATGTGTCAATAGCTGTCTTCATCCTGCTGAACACCTGGCTTGAAGTAGACAAAATGGTGGTTCCTCACCAGTTGTTGCAGCCCTTGGTGTCAACATTTTGGGAATTTTGACAGCACAACCTTTGGATCAGTCTTCACGGATGGTGTCAGCGTTCCAGATGCCTGGGAAGAGGTCTGTCGAAACTCAAGTGCTCTCCTGAGATTCAGTCTCTGTTGATGGATTTAATTTTCAGATTTCTCATGTCAGCCACCTACACCCATCAGCAGCATTTCCTTTGTGGCCACTTTTAGGTATCAGTTGTGGCATTTCCTGGAACGACTGAGGCTGCGAGAGTTTATTTTAAGAACTTGCTAATTTTTTGATGATATGAAAAGACTCTACAGCAAAATGGTGTTGGCTTTGACTCTGAAATGACAGCATGATGTGTGTATATATTATTGCTCAGACATGTCTTTGACAATTCTAAACATAATGCAACACATTCTCATTGAAAAGTCATCAGTCTGCCTCAGTATTAGCTTTCACTGCTTCCCAGATTGAAGCTCAATAAATACACCAAAAACTGAGCCTGGAAGGTAATCATAATCAGTTTTCTTCTCAAAGAGGCCTATTTCTAAAATCTGTGCTTATATCTGCAGTTTGAATACATAACCAACAAATTATTTTCCTGTTGATTGGTTCATTAGCTCAAATCATTATGTAATCTGTTAAATGCTACATAGCAAGGTTTGTGCTACCTTTGTGTGGCTTATACATGTAACTATTCCACGCTGAAGCTTCAGCAGTCACTGCTTCTTATTGGTTATCAGTCTCCATCAGGTTTAAGTGCATAAGCTTATCTCAGCTGACCTTCCTCTAGCTAATGACCCTTGTCATCACATGGGCTCCTCACCAGCATTTTACACCAGGGATGCAGTATAAACTATAGCTTTGGTTCACCAGTCCTTAATCACAGCTCTGTAATGGCAGTTACCTTGGCACAGTGTTATCCATCATCATCCAGCTTTAATTTATAAGGGATGAGGCATAAGAAACTGCAGAGGGACAACACATAGCAGCAGTGACAGGGGCTCCCTCTGGTGTGATTAACAACAAACACTGGGCGCTCCATGTTGTGATGGGCAAAATGGTATGTACTGTCTGCCTCAGATGTGACAAATTATGTTTGTGGAAATTGAACAGTGTCTTAAAGAAGGATGATAATTTGTGACTGAGAATCTGAATGGTGTTAAAACATATTGGTATCAACATTATTCCTGTTCTTTTTATCATCTGATAGCTCCTTTATTGTTCACAATGGTCTCACAGATGTTCACCAGGATCTTGTGTCAAGTCCAGCCAAATGACACAACGTGAGGGAGCGATTGCATCGTGCACAAAAAAACCACATCAACAGGGCTCAGAGGAGCAACTTTTCATGAATGAAGGAGTTTGCTACACAGGCAGTCAATAGAAGCGAGGCAAACAAATCCAAAGGAGGTTGAGTCGTGATCAAATCAAAATCAGTTTATACACAAACAACTACGCAGGGAAAATAAAACTGCTCTGCTCAACACAAGGGGCAAAGAAAAGCTGCTAAGGGGACACAGACTAAGTACACTTAGAAGCATAAGACAGTGGGGTGGGGAGCTAAACTGATACTCTTGTATTACTCAAATTTGACTAATTTAAGGCAAACAATATGCATACTCATTTCTCACTTGGGTTTTTTTTTTTTTTTTTTTTATATGTGTAGCAGCCTGAAAATGATTTGAAGCAATTACACTTTCATGTTTCATTATAAACCAGAAACACTATTTTGTGCAGCCCTGACATCTGAGGGAGTTTCCTGGGAGGATTACGGACTGCTTAAAGGTTTGAGTTATTTCACAAAGGGGTTAGTTTTATGATTTATAAGCTGAGTTTAGTTTTTTTTTTTTTTTTAAACCCTTATTTCTTCAGATGACCAGTTTTGGGCATGTTGATCAAAAAAAAGTAATTGCTTATAGTTCTCAAGAAGTAACTGTTAGTAATTGATGTGCAGCATTATAAAGGTAACTAGTGACCAGAGAAACTTTTTTTTTTTTTTTTTTTCTCCTCCCTACCCTCAATGCATTGTGATATCTCTACTTCCTCTGATTGGTTTACTGTGGTTTTACTTTACCTTTGCCAATCCTCATCAGTTTTACTACAGGTGAATAAGCCCAATTAAAGTAACACATCCCATGTAAGTGTCACGAACTGTAATGGTGTAACAATGGAACCGGTTACAAAATGTTTCAACACTTATTTCCATCACTCCAATTGAATGGCTTGTTAATGAATCTTAACAAGAAACACTATTAAAAAGATGAGCGACTGAGTAATATGCCTTTTTTTTTTTTTTTTTTAAACAAATATTTTACCGCCTTTGTTAGGTGGCAAGAAGTAACCTGGCTCATTAACGACTGCATGCTGCTCTCCAAAAAATTCATCTGTCAGTGCAGCCGTATTACAGGTACAGCAGGAGTGAACTGCAGTACAATCAAAAAGCATTGTAAATTATGCGCAGACTGCAGAGGCATTTCACAGTCACAGTGAGACCGTGCAAACAGGCTGCAGTAAGTAGCCTGTTAACAGTAACCGTGGTAGTTTTGGAGACAGTTCCATCAGGGGGCTGTGAAGGGGAGGCACCGACTCCCTCAGGAAGGGTTTCAGAGCAGATGGTTGCCTGGGTGTGCAGGCTCTGTGGCAATCCTGCCTGCCCTGTGTGGTGGCGTGTGTGTTTTTTTTTTTTTTTTTTTTTTTGGTCACCCTGGCTTCATGCAGCTCTGTTGTAGAGGGCAGCTGACAGCCATTCACCCACTCATCAGAACAGACACCATGTCGGTGCTTGTCCTCGGTGTAGGAGGAGGCAGATTAAAACCAGATTGCGGTGGAGGATTCAAGGATGTTTTCAATCATTCACCCTCAAATGTAAAGCAGGATTGGTGAGGGAGATACTGGGCTTTCCTGATGCTATGTGAAAGGGATTTTTCTTTTTAATCTCAAGAGATGTGAGAGCTGAAACCCTATCGCTGAACAATAACATTCATTTTGAACAATGTCTGAAATCCTGGATTATGTTCAATACTTGTGGTGTTAAAATGGGAGGATTGTCATTAATTAAACAAATATGGTTAGGGTTGCAGAGCAGGAACTCTGGGTTTAATATTAGTTGTGTGGTTAATTTTAGGTTTGTGCGAGGACACAAACTCAGCTGTCCACATTAGATGTGTCTGAGTGCTACACCTCATCCACCTTTTCTGCCTTTACTACACTGAGGTCACACTACTTCCTGTGTTGACCCTAAAAGTTAGCGGTAAATATTTTCCAATATTCTTTGTGATTTGAGGTTCTGGGCTCAGGTCTGAGAAGTCTGGCCAAAATTTCTTAAAATTTGTACTTTTTCTAACCTTGGAGTTTATACCATCCACCCTCTTATCTTTGGCGGCATTTCCCTAGATGTGTCATTGTGGAGTTCAATCACTGTGTTGATCCGGCTCTCTCTTTGCACCACCACCTGTTTCCCGGTCCTCTCCAGACATTTCCTTTGTGTCATGATGTCAGCTATGTCCTGTTCCTCATCATCCATCCAAGCCCACTCCTTTTCCCTCAACGTTTCCTCTGTCTGCAAACCTTTGAAGATGCCACATGTGACCTTTTTCAAAGCTGCAGATGCAAACTTGGCCCAGTTAATGACCCCAACCTGTGCAGCAGTTTTAGCTTATCCTTAATGCCCAAGTACAAAGGATTAATATGTCAACCACAACTGGTGTTTGCTGTTTGTACACCATAAAAAGCATCAGCTCTTTACCACCTCTCTCAGTATTTTTTATTTTTTTTATCCTCTCTTTGTGGTTGGTTTCTAATGTATTCTGCCCCCATTGGTGGCCTCTAGCCAGCCTTGCTCTTCTGTTCTCTAACAATGGAGAGGGAGGAGGTCACCCGATGCCTCTCTGAAGCTTGACTCTGCTCACTTTTGCTCTCCTCATATTCCTTAATATGCTGTCTTCCCCTGTCTCCTTTCTTCTGCTTTCCTCTTCTTTTTGTCTTCTCCTCAGCCCTCTGGGTGAGGTTGTCCTACCAGGATGTAACTAAGCTCATTCTCTCTTTCTGTCTCCCTCTGGAGAGAAGAAATGGCTGATACAAGGCATATTGCAGCAGGCAGGTTCCTCAGAGGATGATGTGCTTTTGCTCAGAGGAAGAGGAATGTGCTGTACATCAGAGGCAGATGTTACAGTGAACTTAGGAGACTGATCACAATGAACATCTCACCCAAAATCCATGCCCCGTGTTACTACAACAGCCTCGTCTCTTCTGAGAAAGCGTTACACGTTTTGTGCACCCAGCTCCAGGAGTTGAAGTCCACTTATTGTAGCCTCACTGAGATTGGACTTCAGTGTTGGATGATGACGTCTGCGTCACAGTAGGTGTTTGAACCCATCTCAAGTGTTAGGGTCATGGCTGTGTGCAACCCAGAGTTTCTTTTCTGCCCATTATCCCAAAGAAATATCTTCATATTAAATTCTTGCACACATCACTTACTTTGTGAGGATAACATTCAGTGCCAAAGCAGGAATTGGTGTGTCCTTTTGTGAGGTGCTGTTATGGAGACCTACGTGCCAAGGAGGGGAAGAGCTGGCCACTAAATTATGAGAAATTTGTATCATTTCAATGTAGGGATACCAGAGTCCCCTCTGAATATTGAATTGACATAAATGGAGTGGAAAAAAGAGGTTGTTTAACCGTCTGATAAGCAGTTCTGAGGCCGAAAAGGTCAGAGTCCGCTGGCATGTCACACATCCAGCCCCTGTGAGGATCCTGGAGTTTGTTCCATACCCAGTTTAACCACACAGTTACTGTTACAACTGGTAACAGTAGGTTATTTGACAAATTCAGTTTTTTCCCCAACTTTTAACCAAACTGTGGTTTCCGTCCACAAATATTGTGGAAAACATTTTAAAATTGCCAGTGTACTTCAGCCAATGTCAATGAGTTTTCTGCCAAAAAGGCTGGTTCTTCACTGTCTAAAATATGTTTTAACTAATGTCCCTGTCCAAATCAACGACTAATACCATGCAAACTCAGTCTGTCAGTCATCATGTGTAAAGCTTTGACTAAATCATGGTCAGTTCGTGTTGCTCAGCCTCCTTATATCTACATCTTTTATTATCATACCAGCCAGAGCAGCACCAGCGTAACAGCTGCTACTGCTGTAGACTCATGTCTGTGGAGTCAGCAGAGGAACTCGCCATCAGGTCCTGATCGACCTCCTCTTAACTCCCTCCACCCCTCCATCCCAGGCCTGGACCCTGCTGGCGGCCATGATGAATGATTCATCCTCCCAGGAAAAAAAGAGCTGACTCATCATTGCATTTCAGCTCCATATTTCCAAAGTGGGCAGGAGCTAAATGGCTTTACCAATAGCTTTGCCTTCTCACCAGCTACAGTTATCTTCTTGTTCTGCTGCTGAATGTGCAAAAGAAGGAAATGTAGTATTGAAACATACAGCCCCACACCGAGGTAAAGCTATAAAGGTCTACTCTAGGCTGCAGCTAATTATTACTGTGGTATATCAATATATTTTCGAAGCAGGTATACATAATTTGCTGCCTTGCAAGGCAATTTCTCAATTTTGATGAGGCTATCTGACTTGATTGAGTATTTAAGTTTCACGTTGAACACTAACATTGCAAAATAGTCAAACGTCTGACTGGACCCGGTGTCTGTGTCTTTGAAGATATTAGTTTTAAGGAAATGGTGCACACACACATTCAGATACACAGACTCGCAGTGTCACACTCTGAGATGAAGGACATTTTAGTTCTGCTCTGCTGCAGTGGGCTAATGGTCAATAACAGATTTATTTTCATCACGGTACTGTGTGTGTGTGTGTGTGTGTGTGTGTGTGTGTGTGTGTGTGTGTGTATATGTGTGGGATATGTTAGGGTGCACATTTGTGTGTGTGTGTGTGTCCTTCACTTCCTTCTCCGGCAGTTATTATGGACATTTGGAATTCTGTGCCAGCTTCTAGATTGAGCGGGGGGATTACTCATCTGCCTCAGATATTGTGCTCCTTGGTGGTGCTTGGCTTTGCGGCTGAGTTAATGAGAGTGGAAGGCTTTGTTGTCGCGAATTTCTCTATTCTTCCAAAAGAGGAGGAAAGGTGCAAGACTGGGGGGGGGGGTAACTACTCTCAGCTGCTTTTTCCCGTTGAAAAGGAATGACAACTAATACCTGAGGGCCCTTCCTTATCTTCAGCCTGTCAACACAGACAGGCCATATCATTCACCAGGAGCTTTACTCAATGGGGGAAAAAGCCATCCACCAATAGGAATAAGCCCTTTTCTTGAAAACAGTAGTGCTCTATCTCTTACTGTGACTCTGTAACCTTTATCATGCAGTGTTTATGGAAGAATGGTTCCTCACGCTGCCAAATGCTGAGACTTTCTTTCATTTCCTGATTTCAAAGCAAGGATGAGATGTTCTCGGCTTAAAGGAAACAGGATGAGGTGAGGATGCAGGAAGTACATTGTAGGACAAAGATTGGATTATGGGGTGGGGAGAGAAGCTCAGGTTGAGATTCAAAAGATGTGCTGACCGCAGATGGTGTTATTAAAGTGCATGTCTGTGAGAACGTTGCTCTGGCTGACATCTTTCCCCCATCCTGCATTTAAGGATCGTAATTTAAATGATGATGCAATTTTAAAGCCCTGCTCTCCTTTCTAGACGCTTTTTGTACAAAGGCAGAGATGAACAAGAGAACACAATCACTGAATGAGATGATGGATGAGAGAGATGCATCATGCCCCATGGCTCAAAAGTTAATGAAAGTCATCATCATCCTGAAGAAGTCATTTTTGTCGATAAGACGAATTAATAAGCAAGCACATTATTTAAGAATAAAAGGCCAGTTGCTTTTTTTTTTTTTTTTTTTTTTGGGAGAACCTGGAAAAGGTTGTATGAAGGTGCTCCTAGAAAGAAAAATACAAAGAAAAACCCAAATAGGCCTTTACATTTCATTTAACCCAAAAAGAAAACCACCATAGCCACATCCTGAGAGTACCCACAAAACCACATCTATCAGCTGAAGATGGTTGTTCTTGTCATACAGGCTGGTAACTTGTGTATAGAAAACTCACTTGAGGTAGCAACATTATTTGGAGACACCGCTTTAAAAAGTGCTCTGTGCTGCTGAGCAGTAGCAATCTCCCGATGAAAGATAAAAGTCCAAAGTCCCCCCCCGCCATTCAACCCACAAAAGTGTCTCCCAAGAAGAAATCGATGACCTTCTGTGGGAGGTGGAGATATGGCTCAATTGACTACACAGCCCACTAAATAAACAGGCAGTGGCAGATGATGTTAAATGAGAGAGGAGATAAAACACTCGGACACAGTGTTACTCTGTCGTCCTGGTCCTACGAGAACGCAGGAAGTGAATCAAAGACGAGAGCTGAAGAGCATGCAAAGTCATGGTTGTCCTTCCACTGGAGGACAGAAATGTGAAAAAAGAAATTTCAAGGTAGGGGCAACACGGCGGCATAGTGGTCAGTGTTGTTACCCCACAACAAGAATATTGTGGGTTCGATTCCTGGCCTCTCTGTATGGAGTTTGCATGTTCTCCCCGTGCCTGTGAGGGTTTCCTCCCACCGTCCAAAGACATCATGTTTGGGTTCATTGGTGACTCTAAATTGTCTGTAGGTCTGAGTGTGACTGTGAGTAGTTGTTTATCTCTGTGTGTTGGCCCTGTGATGGACAGGTCACCAGTCCAGGCTGTACCCCGCCCTCACCCAGAGTGAGCTGGGATTGGTTCCAGCACCCCCATGACTCAGAAACAGACAAGCAGTAGGAGATGGATCAGTGAATGACATTTAAATATTTCACTGATTCTCTTAGTCTGGCTGCTGGATATATTCTGAATAATAAACCAAATTTTGATTGATACATAGGTCACAGAACTGCTTTGAGCTAATTGCTAATGTTAGCCTGTTGAACTGCTCAAACTGCTAAGGCGAGTATGTTGATGTTCGGAAGGTAGCTTCAATGTTTAACTTGTAAGTTGTCTTGGCTCAGCATGCTGAATGAAGCCGAAGCTGATAGGAGTGTGATTACTTTTTTTTTTTGTTTTTGTTGTCTCAGGAGTATTGGACTGATTAAAACATTGACCTAAAAAAAACTTAGAAATCACCAAAGCTATTGCAAATCATTGTGAAAAGATCTGCAAGCCAAATTCATTCAAAACTTGAGGTATTTTATCAAAATCACAAATGCAGTTTCGAGGAAGACCACATTTTGTCAGCAGAGGAAAAAGTCAGGAAATCACCACAGGTTGGGAGGAGGCATCATCTCCGTTGTCTTAAATATTCAGTTTTAGCCCATCCGTCCAGTAAGTGAGGAGATACTTCATCGGGTATCATGAGCATCTGTACAAAATTCTATCGCAATCTATCCCCTAACCCTAACCATAACAGTCAACTGTCAACTAACTGTCAAGTTGCATGCCATCATGTTCATATTCTAAAATATCTTTTAGATTTCTTATTCAGCTTGTATAACTTGAGTAATGCAATATGTTTAAGTATTGTATAGAGTGAGTTATTGGAAAATAAAAATGAAATTCTACATGAACACATGGGTTAGGGTTAGGATTTTTCTTATTTTAACCTTTTTTCCCTTTTTGATGTGTGGTACCTACACCAGTTCTCCCCAGTAACACCAAGTCTTGTGGTCTGTGACAGATAATGACAGTGATGATGAGGTATTGAGGACCAGCAGTCTCCAGAGCTCTGAGTGGCTCACATTCACTTCCATCTCTCTCTGATATGATTGGTGGCTGAGTTAATTGTGGAGGTCATGGATCGATGGGGAATTGAACTTCTTCCTTGGAGACCACAAAAACTAGATCACTCAAAAGGAGATGGCATTATTGAAAGTAAACTATTGCAATAATAATAAAGACGGATTGTGGCCATGTCTTTGTCCTTTGTGGAAGATCATAGGATGATACACAGATGATCCATTTCTGTCACTGTGACAGGAAAAACTGAGTTATGGTGGCTTTTAGTAATAATGCCCATTAATCTAACCAGAAAAAAACTAAGATACTATTTATAAAAAAATCAAAATAATTTTGATGACTGGAATGAAAAGTTCAGTACCAAATTACGTGCGTTATTCAAACAGAAATGCACGTTATCCAAAGATAACTTGAATTGAGAACAACTTAACCTTGTTAATACCTAAAAACATCTCACTTTTCTTCCAAAAGGTTTGTTCATAACTGAAAAACTACGGGATATCCAGCTGTCTAAGATTGAACTTTTCTTGGAAACCATGACCTTGATGGACGTGATATCTTCATAGATAAACAAAATTTTATTCCAAAAATCCCCCCCCCCCAGAGAAATTGCCAAAGACATTTAGCAGCAGAGTACAGACCTCTCTAGGCTATTGTTGCAGTTGAATATGTAGCTTTAAGTGGCAAATATTGAGTCTTGTCTTCATTGATTTTTTTTTTTTTTTTTTTTTTTTTTTCTCCCCACCCCAGATTGTTCATAGTGATCTTACGTTCAATAATTTTCAACTGAAAACGATACCATACACAAACACACACCACGCACACACATCTGCTCCTTTCAGAAATGAGCATCAGGATTTAGCAGCATTTGAATTGAAATGTGATGATAGGTGTTGCGTTGTTTACTTCCAACGCCAGGTGACTGCCAATCAAATATTTCAGATTCCACACCCACGCAGTTCTGAGAAGCTCAGTTTTCATCACTTCTTAGTATTTTGGCTTTTTTTTTTTTTTTTATGTAACTTTGATTGTTGCTTATTTAGTCATGAATATCAGTTGTTACATACAGAAATACTGGGCGCAAAAAAACAAATATATTACTATTTGTTCTTATTTATAATACACACACAAGTCCAATTCTAAGTGGTGGAGTTGAACATTGGAATAGCCTTTATAGCTTTAATAGCTTTAGATGATCTGATTCACTATATGCAAGTGCCAAGTTTGCAAAGTTAAGTTGCTGATCAGATGGTTCCATGGACACAGTTTTCTTTCTGCTATTTGATCATTGCCACTAGTTTGACTGGGTTCAATCCAGGTTTTGCTTGCATATATTCCTCTATACTAATGCCAGGGAGAGTTGCACCAGACATATGAGCACAGAACTGTTCCCGAGGTACCCGAGATTAATGACTGAAAACAAGTGGGTGAAACTGAGAAATAACAACTATAAATACTACTTTAGAGAGCTGGGATCAGGCTGGAGCCGTGCACATCTATAAGAGTTTCTTTGCTCTGCCCCTTTCCTTATTGTGTATGCAGTGAAAAGGAAAGTGAGCCTTTCTTTTTTTTTTTTATTTTGCACAGTTTTATGAGTATCAGTGGGTGCCATTTTAAAAGTGAAAGGTTGCAGCACCTGACATTTGTGGTCAAGTGCAAATTTTTTATTCAAAGCACATCAGATATTTATTGAGGGCTGTAAAGCTTAATATGAATGGCTGACCTCTAATTCTTTATGGACACATTGAGGAGTAGCTGTCGATCCAAGTCTTTGTTTTAGGGAAGGTCCATGAAGACTTTCTCTTTTATTTTTTTTGGACCTTTCAATAGAGTCCAGATTTGTTTCCTCTCCCTGATGAGGTAAAGAATTACTTGGGGGGTCTTTTCATTTCCCATGTTCAGGTAAGTGGATACCGCTTTTATGTTGCAGTTGCAAGGAAGTTTGACATGGCTTTGTTGAATTTCCATTTTGGATGTGTTTAAGTTTCCATTCATGTTTGCATGAAAACAAGTGGATTATGTTAAATATGTTGTTTATCGCAGAATATGACCCCGGAGGCCCATGCTGAGCAGAAGGTTTCCAGAGGAACTGTGATCACTTGGCATGTGACGCGGAGGTCTTTGTGTTGTCTACACAAAATCTCAATCATCATCATAAATTTCCAAGAGTAAAGGCAACCAGTAGGTTACAGTTTCTGGGTTCACCACATGGTATCTCAATAACCAGTAGCTATTTTAATATGGTTGTGAAGACAGATGATGCAAATCATTTGTCATTCCAGTCTCTCCAGGAAATGCTGAAACCAGTTCTTGTTGCCTCATAGAAACTGGCGATTTATCAGGCACACTAAGCTTGAATATAAAAGTTGCACATCTTCAAATAACAACCTCCAAACCCATCTGTTTAAAACATTTACTTCATATGTTAGTCCCTTCATTCCCTATGAATCTTCCTTTGAACCTTGCTTTTACTGTGTCATGTTTTAAGTTCTGGTCGGAAAACCAAAACAGAATTTGTTGGATTATTTTTGTCTCTTGAGGAGCAAAATAGACCAGAAGAAAGATGTCATTGTTTGCTCAGCTGGGTTTTTTTCCCCTAACCCTGACAGACTTGTCAGGGACAGTGGCAGAAACATTAACTGATTGATCACTTGTAAGACTTTGACACGACTCTTCTAGTTTCTCAAAACAGGCTGTACTTGATCTTTCTCTTATGACGGTTTTCTATCTGAGTGTGGATATCGGGGATTGACCTACCAAAGAAAGAAACCAAGACTGATGATTATAATTAGTTTAAAACACTGCGGTTTGTTCTGGTGGTTATATGAAAATGTAATCATGTGCATGGAGTCAGTGGAGTCTAGGTCAAGGATTTGACTTTGGTGTCCAGCTTCTTATGCAGCCTTTCTCGTGGTTGGACTTGTACATTCCTTACCAGAGGCAGGTTCGTCTCAGTGCCAGGGTCAGCTGCAGTAACAGATGGTTGCTGGAGCAAGTCTGGCTTTTCCCCTTCTCTCTTTTGCTTCCTTGCTCTCTCTCTCTCTTCACAATAACCCCACTGCTGTTCTCATGGTAACACTATCTGCCAAGTCCGAAGGATTGGATTTTTACAGGACACATGAGCTCAGCACTGTACCAGCGGTGGACACTCTGCTCTCCCTCTCTCTCTCTTCTTTCCTGCACCTTCATCTTTCTTTCTGTCACTATGAATGTTTCATTTCTTCCTCCTCGCTGGCCCAGGATCCCTTTGTCTCCTTTATCTGGCTCCTCCTATCCTCAGCTCGTCTGTCATTGCCGCTTGTTGAGTCAACGGTTCCTTCTCTTCCTCCTCCTGGTTTTGTTTCATCATCTAGAAATCCCAACCGTGACTCGGCTCTATCAGTTAATGTGTATAAATCTAATTCCAATCTAATCTCCTGCATCTGCTGTGCTATTGTTCCTCTTTTCTTTGTTTGACTGTATCTTCAAACCGCTTCCCTCTACTGTATCATGTTCTCCAGGCTGGGTAGATAGATTATCATATGATTGATGATTTCATCTCTGGATATGATCTCTCACCTAACGAGAATGGCGCCCATTCTGGTGTAAAGTTCTCCCAGACAGGCATGGTTGGCTGGTGGTGGTTTTATTTATTTATTTATTTATTTTGTTTATTTGTTTGCCATTTTTGTTGGGAGGGGGGTTCAGTTCATCAGAGACACACACATGCACAGACCCATACAAACAAACTTATTAAGGATATTAGATTTAAACAGGCACAGCATGGTGTAGGAAAGACAGCCAGCTGTTCTTTGGACCAACTTTGATTTCTAAAACAGTGGCCATCTGTGGCACAGTGATTGGGGGGGTGACCCTTTCTGAATTCAAAACATCTCCAAATCAAATGCAAGACCACACACACACACACACACACAAACCGTTGACAATTGCCACTCCAATCAAAAAAAGGAATTTCAAATCACAAGTTAAAACGAGAAGCTGGCTTTCTCTGCCATTTTTCCATCCACAAGGTGAGCTCAACTACCTTTCTCTACCTCCTCTTTCTTCCTCTGACGGCATTGTAAATGGAATGAGTCTGGTTGCATTGCTGTATTACGGTGGGATAAAGTATCAGTGCTAGTAATCTTCCGTGGATTAATGGCTTCTTCTTTATCTGCTGCGGCTGCTCTGCTCAGATGTCTGGCCGGGCCAGGAGCCTCCTGCTGGAATACTAATGACAGACAGACAGACAGCTCCAGCTCTCCCTGTCCCCAGCCCCAGCCCAGCCCACGGGAGCTGTGTGTGACTGAAAGAAAAGGAGCACATACGCGTGAAGTGCAAGTGCATGTAGATAGAGGGAGCACTGAGCAGAGGACACAGAGGGAGACTCTATGTGTCAAGTGTGTGTGTGTGTGTGTGTGTGTGTGTGTGTGTGTGTGTGTGTGTGTGTGTGTGTGTGTGTGTGTGTGTGTGTGTGTGTGTGTGCGCGTGTGCGCATGTGAGACTGTGCATGTATGCGTATGTGCGTTTTGCCCCCAAGACCCTGTCGCCTCCTTTGTGAGGTAGTCGCTGTCCTCCTTGTCCTGGCTGACACCTGCTTTGCATACAGGAGGGGCCAAGCAGAGAGGAGGGGAGGGGCAACGACAGTAAAATGAGGTTCCCCCAGGATGTGAGAGAGGGACACGGAGGGAACAAGGAGAGGAGGGGAGAGGGAGGAAAAGATACAGCAGATTAGCAGAAGAAAATAAAGCAGGCTGATGGAGTGAAAGGAGGAACCTGAGGGGAAAATGGAGACAATGGAAAATTTGACCAGATCCCAGGAAACTGACCGCACATCATCACTCTTTTACTATTGGCAGATCTACTGATCTACACTTTTTTTTTTTTTTTTTTTCTTGGTTGGCCTAAATCACCTCCTGTAGGGTTTGTCATTGTGCTGTGGTAACTCCAATTCCATTCCTTCAGCAAGGTCACATTTAGCCTATAAAGACTTAGCGCTAAGAATATGTAGTAGGGTCCTTTATGAAAAGGAAAAGAACCAACACTAAACGCCATCTGCTTCCTCGGTGAAAGAAGAAAAGAAGAGGAGGAGGAAAGAAAGAGGAGGGGGAGTGACAGAAGCACACCATGTACCAACTACTGGCCATGCTTCTCTGAACAGAAATATAGAGAACAAAAGAACACTGTACACTCTGAGTTTACCTCATTTCCAAGGTGGAGCAGGAACCACTATGAGAAGTGAAGCACCAAATGAACGTCCAACCAGTAAAAGACCAAATTCCAGCTGAAGTCGGATGACTTCAACCTCACATCAAAATGTCCATCCCATAGTACATCATCAGAATACTGGAGGGTAGGTGCAGGGAAGTGGTTGTGGATAGTCAGTGGCACCTGCTGTATGGATAGATTTTAACCGTGGAATCATCCATGAGCCTTGAAATGTTGGTATTTGGCACAGTTCCTCCTCACTGACTTCACATGATCATTCACAAAGATCCATGAGCTCTAATAAAGAAGGCGAAAAAGGACAGAACCTTAATCTGCCAGTCAAAGACATTTATTTGGGGTGGTCAGCCAACCAACTGCATACAAGAATGGTTTGGGAGTATAATTGTGACTGCTTGAAGCTGATAATGATGGTGGTTGACATAATGATGTTTTCCTTACACTTAAAGACAGAGGAATGACTTTTTAAGATGAAAAGGCTGCTTATTCACAAATGGACAGGGAGCAACAAAACTTCATCACTCCTGAACAAATTTCAAATTTCACGTCTTGTGACTTCAAGGGAAACTTCAACGATATTTTGGTGAGAGAAACCCCCTTCATACAACAGTGTGGCCGTTTTCTCACTCTGTCACACACAAATACACATTTACACGCACACACAGCTTGCAAGTCAAATTACAGCAGCTCAATTTTTGGGGGGATTCTCCTCGCAGGTATTCTTTACAAGTCAGATCTTGAATGGAGGTAGACATCGGCTGTTTGTGAGTTAGAGCTCCTGAAGAGACCGCTGTGTGTGCTTGAGTTGTTTTTTTGCACAACACCACAGTGTTGTCATGATGCCCTGATGTGACTGCTCATTCGTGTGGCCCTCACATTTTTCAGATTCTCCTCTAGTTAGTTGATATTTCCTCTTTTTTTTGCCTTCAATCAGCCTTTCTCTTTCCTTCTGGTTAACTCTGCTCTCCGGGTCTTTTCCTGTGTGGTCTCAAACAGCTCTCTCCTTACTTTCATCTCACTTGAAGCGATAATGAGTTTGATTGCATCACCCGCAGAGTCATTCGACAAAACTTTGGATTGAAAAACATTCACTTTCATCGTTTCAAAACATCCCAAAAGGAAGACAGTTTCAGGGAAAAATAATGAACCATTTGCTGCTGCGATGTACCTATGATTTTTTTTTTATTTTTTTATTACATTAGTATTCATCTTTTTTTCTTTTTTTTTCTATTGATACATTATCCATGGCAGACATTAGCTCAGAGCAGAATTGGTGCACATGGTCCCACAAGAGATTATGTCAGTATGTGGTGAGAGTCCAAACAACGTCCAGCGTGTGACATCACGTTAAGACACCACTGAGTTGGCGCAGGTGCACCGCCGCAAGCCAGAAGATTGCAGCTATAGTTTAGCACGTTCACCAACATTTAGGAAGGGCAAAACAACAAAGACATGACTGAGACTGACTAGACTAATGTAACAGAACTCATTGGAAATACAGCAATTTTGTCTAAATTTGAACACGATTCTGAAGCAGTGAGAGTGGAGGTGTGGACATGTGAATAGGTCACCTTTGTTACTGTGGAGCGTAAGAACACAAAGTGCTCTGACTCTTTGGTGGTAGGTAGGAGGGATTTGGTGACTGTGTGTGGGAGCATGTGTCTTTGCAGGTGTGTGTGTGTGTGTGTGTGTGTGTGCCTCCGAGGTCTTTGTGCCTTTTTGATTGACTCAGCCTTTGTTGGCATTGTGCATGTGTCACATGCACATACACTGGCACGAGCAAACCGAAACACACATCCCTGCACAAGTTGGCTGAATTCACAGTTTTATTTAGCATTTCAAATGGGATATCACTGTTACTCTAAAAATTAAGCCCAACTAAAACTTGGATATTTCAGTTTTGATATTTTTATATTATAAATTGAGAACATCTTTTACACCTCTGCAAAGCAATTTTGAAGTCCAACATCAGCTCTTGGGTCCACCCGAAACACTACACAACCAAAAATGTCCTCACAGGAATGGTGAAGTGGCTGTAGCCGGTCCTCACAAACGTTACTAAACCAGACCGTGTACACTCAGACACATGCCGGCAGCTACCATTGGCTCTGCAAAGAGGGTCCCCTCCTGTCCCCATCCCTTCTTGCCTGCAGCTGCTGGCCAGGCTGTCAGTTCCCAGGCATCAAGCCATCATAGATGACGCCTCCTCACGCCACCAAGTGGTAATCACCTGCCCTGCACCTTTCAGCAGCAGGGGTGCTACACTCCAGGCAGCAAGAAATGGCAGAAATATGCTGCCAGCAGTGTTTATGGTTGCATTGATGTGAGTTTGAAAAGCAGAGCGCGTGTCCAAATTCTGAGCGAAGATTTGAGGTATATACTGAAAACACGTATTGAGAGGAGAGAAATGCTGCTTAGTTTAACCTGTGTAATAAAACTCTAAAAGGAATCACTCAAACCTAAGTTAACAAGAAGTTCAGTCCATTCGGTTGAGTCTTTGACCTCCTTTTCTTGAAATTTGCAGGTGAAAATAACTCAAACTGTCCGTGTCAGACCCCTGATTGCTTTGAATTATTGTGTATGTGTTGTGTGTTTTGAGTATATATGATCATCTTGGTATGTCCCTGACCTCCAGTCCTCACTGGAGTTTCAAAGTCCTTTTTACACAAATGTAGGCTCATTCAGAGTACTGACGCATAGTTTACTAAATCCTTGCTATATCCATGACCTCTCCTCGATACCACCATGGGTTCAGAATAGTTTTTATATCATTGCTGTGCGTGCATTGTCTATAAAATCTCTGTGTGTGAAGGTCAGTCTGCGTGCACACATTTAAGGATTAATTTTACTGCATCTAACAACTGGAAAAGAAGCAGCAGCCTGAGGATAGAGAGGCTGAGGAGATGGGCCACAGGGATGGTGAAGCACGGGGGGAGGGGCAAAAGGAGCAGGGGCTCAGTTTAGTGAGTAATTGTAGTGGGGGTCATACGGGCCTGGACCTCAATAAAGGGCTGTCCAGGAACTTTCAGCTTCTGAGTTGTCCTCATGTTGATGGGCTTCTTGTCAGAGGTGGCAGTGTGAGCACGACAGTGGCTTTTTAATGTGTCTTTTAGCTTTTCCAGGTCATCTAGTTCTACATTAGTCAGTAACATCAATACAGCAAAAACTTACCATCCAAGCCCGTAAATTACACACGTGCGTCTGCAATCTGTGGACTTCACCCGTGTTAAAGCCATGTACATCATTTTAACCAGCATTACTTTTGATGTTCTTCGAACATCTTTTCTTTTCTCTTCACTTGGTTCTTAATTTGTATTCACAGGGGGCTTCTCTTTCTGTCTGAGGTTACATGGATGAGAATTGGGGGGGATTTGGGAGATCTCTTTCCAGCAGCTTTTTGAAGAGGGTGAGGTATCAATCAGGTGCTGATGTTACACTGATGCAATCTTTCACTCTAGGAGGTTACTTCTGGACGCTGTGCTGCTTTAGAGCAGCTTAGTAGCTGCTAACGTAGCTATCAATTATTCTTTGGTATATGATGCTGTTAAATAATGTGCTAGGAGAGACACATGTTTGATCCTGGATTAATGTGCAGTGTTACTTCATGGACATATTATACATAAATGAAATGCATGTTCACGCACTCACATCCACTGACACGCCTGTCAAATAAAGCCAGGAGCCACAAGATCATATTTTTTGGTGCATTTAAACCTATTTATTTTCATGCTCTCATCTGTAGTTCAAAGCATTCACAAAAGAAGCACAACAAAAACAATAAGTTGTCTTTTGTTTCGATTGGTACACATTCAAAAGCGCAATTATTTGGTATAAATATGATATAATCTCTTTAAAAAATTTATCTTACCATTTCAGAGTAAGAAAGATAGCATTTGCATGTAGCAGAATATACACAGAGAGAAAGAGAGATAAAGATAGACATTCATAGATCAGCAGGTGCACAGCACTGTTCCCAAAACCCACAGATAAAATGATCATCAATTTTTTCTCAATATAAATATATATTAAAAATGAATCTACACATTTTACTGCAAATATGCAATCAGCCCAAGGATAGTACGATGTTCATATCCAACAGCAGGAATAGTGCAGTATTGTAAGGATGGGCTGATTATCCCAGAATAAGGTGCAGGGTTGGTTGGAGTCTGAAGGCTGTAAATCGAACTGCAAATGAAATGAAACAAATGGAAATGATGAAATGAAAACATGTTTCTTGATAAAAGAAACATGGAAATGAAAGTGTGAGTCCTGACATGACAAATGTGAATCAGAAGTGACTCCACAACCCAGCTTAGAGGTGAAAAGGCGCTATGGGGCAGAGGGTGACTAGTTGGTCTTCTTGCAGCTTGTAGTCTCTGTGTTCTCTGACTCCTCTTTGGCTCTGAGTGATTCACTTTGTCCCTTGACAGAAGAATCAGGGGTGTGTTTTCCTGCCTTTCCGTTCTCGCTGGACTCTTTGGTTGCAGCAGTGGAGGTCGTCCTGTTTGTTGTTCTCTTATCAATACATGCTTTCTTTGCCTCGCCAGTGAGGGCGGCATAAGGGGAGGAGCCGGTGAAGAGGGTCTTGTAGATGGCTGACTCAATGGCAGCAAATGGTAAGGCGGTGGAGCCAGTCAGCATCATCCTCGACTGGAAATGAGAAAATGAACGTGATGACAGAAGAAGAAAGCAAGCATTGATATTGAAGAGGAAATCTCATTGCTTGTAGCTTGTACTGACGAATAATCACCATACTGCAGAGTAGGTTGATGTCTTTCAGCTCATTATTTAGTTTTTCTGAGCTTTACTGCTTTGGATAATTCTCACCACTCACATTAGCATTGTCCTTTGAGGCAAAAACTCAGTGTCCACCTGCTCCGCACCAAACAACTGGCAGAAAAAGCTGATTGTAGTTGAGCAAAAAGCCAAATAATTCTTTCACTAGTTGGTGAACCAAACACAGCTAAAAAGCCTGTGACCATGTCAGAATATGACAATTAATTGTGCTCAGTTATTGAACACAACATTTGAGTTATTGCAGATTAATTTTCTTTTTCTGTTGTCACACAGGCTGAAATAAGATGTGACCTCATTTAATCAGACCATGAGTTCAAGGCAGCAAAACAAATACAAGACAACAAAAAAAATATATATACCAATCTTTCATGACTAATTATGTGATGGTGACCTAGTTGACACATAAAAGCACCTATTTGTTTCCCATTAGGAAGTGAGTGCATAATACCTGAAGGATGAGAAACGCAAAACAATGAATAGCAAGTTGGACACACCTTATAAATCTGATGAAATGGCTGTGTTAATTTAACAGATCAGAGACAGAGGGAGCTAACAGAACGAGAGTTGAAAGAAGACATGGTAGATTTATCTGTGTCTCAGTCAAGAGCACAAGTTTCCCAGAGAAGAGAAGCTGATGCAAGCTGATGAAAATGATGCAAAAGGCTCAGCCCTACGGGTAATACCAAGCTAATGTGAGTCACCACGGCTGAAACTTCAAAAAAACACAGAGGGAGAAAGGTCATTTAGAAGACAAGCCATTTGGAAGGGAGCTAACGAGCTACCAAAACATTTAAGTTCAGGTCTAATTATTAAGTATTAAATGATATTCGTTATTTTTTTTTTTTTTTTATATAAACAAAAATGTAATGTCCTGTTTTGTATCGCCATTAACACCACCTTGGTCCAAGCTTCAAGAATGAGATACACCACAGACTGACCTTGTTGATGACGGTGAAGATGGTGTAGATGAGCATCAGGTGGTGCTTCTGCAGCGGCAGGTAGTGAGTCTGCTGCAGAGCAAACAGCACCGCTCCAATCAGGGTGATCTTTGTTGGGCTAAACAAATAATGCAATAAGAAACTATCAATTATGATATACAACTTAATACGAGATAAAGTCAGAGCACTGGTCAAGTCTTACATGGACAAACTAACTCATTTTATTTTTAATGTTGCTTTGAGCGACAAATAGAACATTTGCTGAAGAACGTTGTTGAAGAAATTATGCAAAGTGTCAATATCAATATCTCTGTACGGTAAATACGAATTTATGATACAACCAGCAGCCAGCTAGCTTAGCTTAGCTCAGAGACTTGGAACAGCAGAAACAGACAGCGTAGCTCCTCCATTGAATGTAATGTTAGATCATTTATTTAATTTCTACATATGCATTTTTACTTGGGGTCAACCAAAGGTGACTCCAAGATGAGGTGGCCAGTTCATAATTCAACTTGCCAATTTTCTCATAAGGCTTTAAAATGTTCCCAAAACTTCTGCTTTAAAATCTCACATTATCTACAATGCATTCGCATTAAACTCACAGTGTTTGAAACCTGTGGTTTCATAAGCCCAAATGTGCAAAGCACTGATGTAATAGCAGCAGGGTCGTTAAGAAAACTTACTAAGACATTCGGAGGAGCTCATTAGTCTCTGGTTTCCACACACCTCGAACAAGCTGCTCAAAATTACTTATCAGGCCACCTCCAGCACCTAATGTGGGTAGAAATGATATGCATGGGTGATACAAATTAATATGTAATAGATGCCTGATTATTGCCTTAATCAAAAGAAGTCATTCTTTGCTATGATTTAGAACCAATGGCAAAGTGTTGTTCCCAGAAAAAAAATCTGGGGAGAAAGTCATGTGCGCACTGACCTTTAGCCCATCCAATGGCAATCATGACGAGCAGGCTATCTTTATATTTGCTATGAGCCTGTGTGACCCCTCCAAGCACCTTCCATGTCCTGGTCACTTCCTTCATTCCTGACAGCACGAGCCTGAGAGGCAGCAGAGCAGTACAACAGTACACCAGGTCCATGGGGCAGTAAAACACCAGGTACCTGCAGAGACACACATGGCTCAGTCAACTGGAGGGCAGACATTTCAAATACCAGCTGCATGGAAAGTGCTCTGTGTTTTCAGTAAATATTTTTACAGCAACACACGCCAGTCTTTGTCTGTCAGTTAGCCAACTTCTCCAGCAGAGGGCAATGTGTATTTTTTTTCCCCTAAGTGTAACTATATGTGCCACCAGCAGATGGTATCAAAGTCTTCATATTTAGAGATGGGCGCTACGTCTGTTTCACTTAATGCTCTGCACATTTCATGCTCTCTTTACACAAAATTATACTGTTCCCCATTCCTTCTGAAAAGAAGGCCTCATTATTTGGTGTTTTACTTTCTTCAGAGTAGCTGCAGGCCTCTCATTATGCTTAAAACTTTGTGTTTTCCTGCTTCTTTTGCTCTCCTATCTATATATGTATAGTGCATTCAATTTTCATTTCTTAAATATTTACCAGATGACAGAAGCAAGCAGAACGCTGCTGCTGTTGGTCAGAGGTGCTACAGGTGGCTCAGCCAGCATGATTCCAGACAGTACAGCGCCACCAAAGCAGAAGAGCATGGAGCTGAACCAGCAGGCTAAGGGGCTGACTCTGGACACCTCAAGCGCTCCTGCACAAAAACAGTATATTTATGAGCATGATTTTCTTTTGTCCTATATGTGTAAAGTACATGTAGACCCATACAAAAGGCATTAGCATTCCTACTGGGTTTAAAACTATCTGCACTCTTATGTGAGCCAGTAAATGAATATGGATAAAATGAAGTGTTGACTAAAAGCACAGTATTGTTGCAGAATACAATCAGAATAAGAGGGAAGTGGCGCAGTTGAGAGTTAACACAGTGGAGCACAATGGTTTAGAATTAACAGATACAGGGAACAAACAGAGAGAAAGATTTATGGAGCACAGCAACATTATTTGCTTTTTGAGCTAGCAGTTCAAAGTGCAGTGCAAAGGGACAACGTTTACAATGCCACTTTACTGAAGATAATTATCAGCTGCACGTCGCTTCTTGCTTCTTCCACCCTATATAAAAAGAGCACTGTATTCTTTTTAGCCCTGAAACCATTTACATACTAACTACATGACATAAGCACTCACGAGTTATAGAGAAATCAAAGAGCAAAGAACTGTTCCCTACTAGCTTTGTTGGATGGCCTCACAGTAAATCTGTCCCATGGAAGGAAGGTTTACTGTAATTACTGTTTACCTGAATTGTCAGCACCGAGTTGTTGTCTGTTATAAAACTCTACGTATGTGTACCTTTGTGTAAATTGTCCAGTACTATCGAAGACCGACTTGTCATATCTCTGCAATGTTGTTAGCGCACACAAAGATGTACAT
Source organism: Echeneis naucrates (assembly GCF_900963305.1). Lineage (NCBI taxonomy): Eukaryota > Metazoa > Chordata > Actinopteri > Carangiformes > Echeneidae > Echeneis > Echeneis naucrates. The sequence continues at coordinate 14,088,152 of NC_042522.1, read as the reverse complement.
ATGTCCGTTAGGTGGACGCAGGTAGCACCCAGTTAACCTTGAGCCACCTGCCCAGAGTCAGTGTGGCTGCTCACAGGACCATACTGGTAATCTGAGGATTACAGGCAGATTATAGACTCCTGGAGAGAGATCGGTAAACCAGAAGGATTTATAGTTGCCTGCAGATACTCCTGCATTCAGTTTGCATGGTTCACATTCAGTTTTACTCTTATAATCATTATCTTTTTCAGTCAGTTTTATAAGACATCGGTCAAAGTTGCAAATTACTGTTTTAGACCTTACATCTGAAACACAGTACCATTTTTGAAACTTTCTGATAATAATCAGTGGATTTTTCCATGTGAATGCTATATTCATAAAAAAATTGAAATACTTTATATATCCTGAGGAAAAAATTATATATTTTCGTACTGATACGGCAATGTGCAAGCATGGTTTATCAACTTTAAATACAGGCCATTTTGTGCAGAGGGTCACAATTTACAGACCAGACCTTTTTCGAGCTTTCCTTTTCTGTGAGATGATGCCAAACTCTACCTTTAGTCACAATATGTGAGGAACTGGTAATCAATAACATTACTGGAGAAAAATATGTAAATATGTAAATTACAGCTACTTATGGAATTATTCATGATTACAATTTTAGTTACATCTGACTTTTTTTTTTAATTTTTCAGAATATTAATGTGATTACCTCCTAAATAAAACCACATCATATTAATTTAGCCTCGTGTTTTGATTCGTGGACATGCAGGAGTTGTTTAGGCTTAATTAGCTTAGCTATGCTAGCTAGCTAGCTGACCAGTGGCAACAGACGTTTCGCTTTCATCTAGCTAGCAAAGATACACTTCCAACTTATAAAGCCTTTGACAGAAATGTGCAATTTACCTGCAAGGCTACCTATCCGAGGTTTAGGGAAGGATATTATGTGGAGTCTGATATTAGCAATGCAAATTTGCAATGTCATACAATATTGAAATTTCATTTATGTGCAGAAGAAAATTCATTTTACAAAACAGTGATTTTTGATTTCAATCTATTTTTTATTTTTTTTTATTTTTTTTTTTAGAGGAAACATTCAAGGATTCTGTGTGTGCAAGACACATTAAGGCCATCTGATGCTGACACTGTAGATGGAAATGTTTTATGATTTTTCTTTGACTTAACACCGAGCTGCAATGTTCACAGATTTTGTATCTGAATGTGTGTGAATGACTTAAGAATGATCTGGCAGTAAAAAGACGTACCGGAGTTAAAGCTAACAGTTTAACAGTTGATAACATTGGTTCAAAGGAAGAAGTGGGAAGTAATTTTAGAGACGTAATCAAAAATTACATTACTTTGATACAGTAACTGAAATAGTTACACTACATTACATTTTCTATAGAGTAACATGTAATTGTAACTAATTACAGTACAGGCCAAAAGTTTGGACACACTTTCTCTTTCAAATGAATAAGAAATTGTGTCCAAATTTTTGGCCTGTACTGTACATTTACAAAGAAACCTTCCCAACACTGTGTGTCATAGATAGACATCATAAGTTAAGTCCTCATAAAAGATAAGTATGAACTAAGAAAGTAAAAAGTACAATATTTTCCTGTGAAATTTAGTGTCACACACACACAGCTTCATCTGTTTACCTTGTCGTATTCCTCTGATCCTATTTTGTATAAACTATCAAGCTTCGCACAAAGTATTTTCCCCAAACACCGACATGTAGAGACAAACAGAAACAAAAAACCATTCATGTTCACACTTGTGCTTAAGGGCAAGTCAGAGTCACCAATTAATCCACACATGCATTTCTTAGACTGTGGCAACACACAAGCTCCACACAGTCCTGGGAATCAAACAAACAACCTTTTTGCTTGAAAAGTGAATGTTAAAGTCATATAACCTTTATTTCAATGTCGGCATTGGTTGGTATATTTGGCATTATTAAAATTGTAATGAATGGAATGAATATAATGTGCATTGTTTTTTAAACTGCAGCATTAAGGGCACAACGAAGCCTCAGTGTTCACTCATTCTATCAGTTTTACTGTGTATTGAGTTTTGCAGGTGAAAACTGGTGACAAGCAGGTGGTTTTTCTTGTGAGCAGGGGAATTATGAGGGCGTTACAACAGTTTACAGAGAGGAAGCGGTTTAAAACGAGAGAAAAAAAAAAAAAAAAACTGGCAAGAAGAAAACGTCAGATAGTGAAGTTTAGAAATGTACTGGTCATCTAGAGCCACAACTACTGGAGACATCGTCCTGTCCTGTCACTGCCTGCATGAGTCCTGATATGACTCCTCAGTGTCCATGCTTGGTGTTGGAGCACTTGTACACATAGCACATAGTTCACAAATGCAGCACATTGCTCACATAGCAAACAGCGTTTGTCTGTCATTACCTTTCGTTCAAGAACAAAACAAACTGCTGCAGCCAGTGTCCGAGCCTGTTCACTGACTTGGCTGAGCTCCAGCATTTCAGAGGGAGGAGGCAACCAATCCTGCTTCAGTGTTTAGGTGGAGACTATGAAACGTTACAAAACATTTACTGGTGTCTGAAAATATATTAGCGTGTCTTTTAGGGGAACTCATATCTCAAAACATGAGTGAGGATATCTGCATTAAAGATGTGGAAGAAAGTTCATGTTGTATGTATCCAGTCTCCTCGTTTTGCATTGGAAGGAAATACATTTGCAAGCCAAATCTGAGCACTATAAACAAAGCAAAGCATTGAGACATGTGATCCTATATCGGTTGCATTTCCTATTTCTTTCTTTGTCTGTAGAGTGGCTTCATGTTCCGTCTTATTTCTCCTCCCCTCAGTGCTCCCAGGTGTTAAAACAAACTGCAGACCATTCGCTCTGTAAAAGACCAGCTACAACTTGTTAGTTGAGGAACTTGAGATCGGTTTGACCTTTCAGACATTTCACAGTAAATGAGAAAAAGGCCACTTGCAAATAATCTTAGTGTATTAACTGAATGTGAGATTCCTGACACAGCCTGATCAAAAACAATGATTTAAGTCTTAACCAGGCAAATCTCACCTAACACCAAAGACAGTATTATCCAAGTCTGCAAATCAGATACACCTCCTCTCTTCTGAAACTCACTGTCAATCTGGTTTGTTAACTCTAGAATTCTCCCTCCTTCGTTAAGTCCATTGTGTGCTCAAACACTTTTTGCTCTCATTTAATCTCACTCTCCCTCTCATGAGCCGTTGGCTTGTTACGGCCACTATTTTAATTTCACGGCGTCTGTTGCCGACAGCCCTCTTTTCTTCTCCGCATGGACAGAGTCTTTAAAGGCAGAGCTGGATGTGAAAAACGTGGCTTATCTCTGGTTATTTTTGGCTCGGAGAGGTGACCACTGATTGGCATATAACCACAGCCTCCATGTCCTTGTCCTCCCACTTCTGATTCAATCCACTAACAGAAATGTGCTTGAAATAGCTACACAGGAAACTCCAGTGACAGTGGTGTGTGTTTTTACCGTTTAGAGCTTTTGAACCGTGATTTTTTATTTTTTTTTCCTTCACTTCTGGAAATTGTGTTTTCAGAAAAGATACTGAGGTAGCTGAACAACTCCAGCACTGAGCACCTAGAGTGGCTCCACTGTAGAACAGAAGAGGAAGATTAAAACAGGAAAGAGAAAAGCAACAGAGGGACATACAGTTTATAGCATTCCTTTCCTTTTTGGGAAAAAGAAGAACTGGTGCTGGCTCCATGAGTGTTTAGTCTCTTGACTTCTATTCCGGTTTTACTGACCTTGAGATTTAAACTGCTGTTTTTTTTTTCTTGTAGTAACTTAAATAAACCGTCAGTCACCCTTATTCTGACACAGAACATGCTTAAATAGACAGTTAAAAAAATGAGTGCAAACACAGTGTACTGTTTGCGTCCTAACCCAGATGCAGTCCACATGATTCGCTTCCCAAATACATCAGTCTCGCCTTGCTCCATATGCACAAAACACACGCAGGGAAAATATGAGGGTTTTGCTTTGTGTTGACCTTTGGCATTTTGTTTGTCCTTACTTTTACAACGTCTGTCTTTCATTCAGCTGCTGGCTGATAGATGAGAGTAGAAGACAAAGGGCTAAAAGGTCACAATGGCCTGGATGCTTTGCAAGGCAAGTTCGAAAATAGACTGTAGATCTACAGCAGTAGGACAACAATGGACTGGGTGTTTGTCCTTGAGTGCATGTGCATATTGGAAGTCAAAGTCCACTGCGCAGTTAAAGTCCACCCGTCTCCGTAGCCACTATCTCAGTGACATAACAAAGTTGGCTCAGTTTCTGCCTTTGGTCTGAGCTGATAGAACAGACTTTTAAGTGTGTCCTTAAAGAGATTTCCAATCGCTCTGCTCCATGAATGTTTGTCTTTATCAGTCAAACAAAGAGAGCAAATATGAGCAACAGCCTAAGTGATAATAGATAACTGTATCCGACTGGCATGTTTATACTCAAAGCTTTATACTGGAGGTAGATGCTGGCTTGTCTATTGGTAACAATACAAACCATTCACTCCGCATCAGAGAATTTGTATTCCTGTCATTTGAGGCATGGGGTTTCTTTCCCAAGACAAAGACAGACTGAATAATTCATAAATTAGGGCTACATCTCAAATGGCTCAGTTTTCATGTCTTCAATGAAAAACATCACACAACATAAAGATAGCTCATATGGCTCAATATCAGTGCATCGGTAAGAATGCTTTTTTCCATTCTCAATGTGGGAAATATATCCAAAGCAAAACATTAAAACTGATGTCTGATGCAATTAACTGCATGCAACTCTTACATGTGGTGATATATAATAAAATACATTTACTAAAGGTATCTCTACTGCCAAACATACTTTCAGTCAAGTTGGTTATGATGGTTATAAGTTTCTATAGAATAAACAAACTAACAAGCTACAACTTAACATTGTTTAAATTCATTTACACAGTAGGATTATTGCTTTTATTGAAGCAAAACCCGATGAATACGGCCACCACTGGACAGAAGTAAACATGCATTTTAACCATTCAATGACAAATTTGGTTTTATGTTTCATTACAATAAGTAGTTGGAAAATTGCGTCATGATTGATTCATGATTTTCAGTCCAGCATCTTCTCCAACACGTGATTACACTGTAAACGTCTACTACGTATACTGCGGCAAGTACGTTAATATTATGAAATAAACCTCTAGATTAGATGGACAAATGAAAGTAAAGTAGAAAAGAGTAACTAATTTGTATACTTTTGTTTTCAACTGGGTCATTTAAACAACTTTTATGGCTGTGTGGCGTTCAGGTGCACTGACAGCAACAGGATAGATGAGGCCTTGTAAAGTTTCAACAAGCCAAACTCCTGCAAAGCAAAGCTGCAGCTTCCTCTGAGCTCTGCACTCAGTGCAGGTGTGTGCAGCTGTGTGTAGCTGTGTGTAGCTGTGTGTAGCTGTGTACAGCTGTGTGTAGCTGTGTGCAGCTGTGTGCAGCTGTGTGTAGCTGTGTGTAGCTGTGTGTAGCTGTGTGCTGTGGTTCAGTCAGGTCTTACCTGGCTGTTCCCTCAGAGCCATCACTGACACCACATAGTGCGCCATGTCAAAGTAAGGAAACATGGACAAGTTGGCCAGCCCGTGGGCCAGATGGTCCAAATGGAGGACTTCAAACAAATCCATAGTCTTATTATTTCTTATTTCTATACTTAATCCCGAAACTGAACGAGCTCAAGTGTAGAAAAAGGCACCGGTCCAACTCGGAGCATCGGGGGGAGGGGGGGCCGGTGGAGCTTCATCCACCGCCCGTCCAGACTGGGGATGCGCAGACCGGGCTGCTGGCAGCTGGTTATTCAGCTCCGGAGGTCACCGCTGGTCGGCTGCCGGTGGATCTACACCGCCACAGGATGGTCATGATCGGTGTGCTACCCCCCTCCCTCCTCCTCCTCCTCCTCCTCCTCACCGAGGCTGTCATCGGGACATACGCGGAAATCCTGCTCCGTGTTCCGCCATAGTAGTGATGTGGCGGGCGGAGCCAGAGCGGCTCTGTGATTGGAGGAGCGGCAGAGCGGTGAGCCAATCAGGAGTCAGAGTGGGGCTTTGAGAGGCGATGCCGCCTGACTGGTACACATACACACACACACACACACATTTAGACTACAAACATCATACACACACACATTTAGACTACTAACATCATACACACACACATTTAGACTACAAACATCATACACACACACATTTAGACTACAAACATCATACACACACACACACACACACACACACACAAGCCCATTCACACATGAAGAAAGAGACAGTAGTAGTATGAGTTATTTATTTAGTTTATTATTTACCTTCTTTTTTCACCTATTTAATATTTTGCTGTGTGTGTTTGTTTGTTTTTTTTGCTCTACCTCTGCTACATCCCCACTGCGTGACAAATGATTGAACATATGTCATACAGTCATCCTTTCGATAAGAGAGACTTGCATGCAGAAATGATACATGGTGAATTTATAGGCCTCAATATCAGTTTGACCCTTTTGTTAAAGTAAACGGAGCCCAGCACACTGTGAGGATGATCTATCACAAGTAAAAGCCCTTTTCTGTAAATGCATGTTGTTTTATTTTTAAAGCAGACAATCGTCACTGCCACCACAAGACATACTCCATCAGCCCACCCTACTTTTTTAAAGGTAAGTCACCATCACATTGTCTTGCTGGTGAATGTAACACACACGTTTCTTCCTACTTATCAGCCACATGATCAAGCTGCAATTACAATTCTGAATTTGTTCATCAGCACTCAAAGGTTACTGATGAAACATTTCTGGCCCAGAGTGACCCCGCTGCCTCAGTCCCCCTACCCCAGTCAGCAGGCTGAACCAGAGATCTATTCATGCCTTTGCAATTACATGTGAAATTCAACAGACTGAAAACAGTGTATGGATGGGTTGCTTCACAGCAGCATGAGTGGTTTCGCATCAGTTTCATTTCAATGAGCCAGACATCACATGTTATTTGGGGCAGACAACATGACAGAAACACTCATCATTATCCTCATCATCCAAATGAGTTCTTTCTAGAAACAACCAACGTCTAACTGTAATATATATCAGATTTAATGAGTGAAAATATTGCAAGCCATATTTGTAATGTTACTGACTCTGATGTCATGACAGTATAAACCCTTACAGTGTGACTATCGTACATACCAGTGTTTCTTTTCCAGCTGGCAAGTGTATAATGACACCTGGTGGTGACAAGGCAAGAGTTCATTACCACATGTCTTGGATTACCAATTCAAAAATACTCGTAAACTTAAACAAAGAATCAGTAATTAACTTCATTTGTGAATTATATAATATGCATACATTCTTACTGTAAAAAAAACAGCTGTATTCAAAATGTTCTGTTGGCACATATTTGAAACTGCAATGTGAGGCAATTGTAATGCTAAACTCAACTAGAGGGCCTGGCAAACAGTGCTGTCCCATCATATTGTAATGCCAAACATACACCAGACGAGGCCCACGCTCCAGTGTCAGAATATTCCCACTTTCTGTGCAATCCTGCTGACAAAACTGATGTTTATGGTGATTTTAAAGGAGCTCCCGCTTTTGAATTTAATATATGTGTGTTTCTGAATCGCTGAAAGCAACAGGTCTCGCACTTTATAATATTGTTGTAATTGTAAATAGCCTGAACGGGAGAGGCACGCTGTCTAAAAGTGTTCTGCAGAACCTGCGTTTGGGAAACTGTAATGGGAACTTATAGCCAGTAGAGGACAGCAGCTGACTACCCATCGCATATCTGATGTACTTCTGTGTTTATTGGTCACCTGAAAAATGACCATCCACCAATAGTAATAGTTTCATGATCAGTAGTGTCACAGTCATTAGGAAAAGTGACTCGGACTTTATTCATATATGTGTCAAAACCAATTTTTTTTTTTTCCAAATATGTTTTCAAACATAAGATTTTATTTATGGTGCGTATTTGAGTACAATGCTGGCAATAACCTTTTTGTGACCTGTGACCTGTTTCAGAGTTAGTTACTTGTTAAGCTTTGTTACAGCCTTAACTCCAGTGTGATTTGAAAACTGTTATAAAGATGGACTGATAAATATCTTGAGGACACAAAGTACCTGATGATGCAATCACGTATTTAAAACCAACATACATATGAAGCAACTCCACCCGAAACCAATCCTGTGTTTGTGTTGGTTGTCAGGACAGCAGCGAGGTGTGTATCAGCTTGTTGAAACCTCTTGGCTACACAATGTAGCGTCATTGGAGACTGTAGATTATTTCCAATGCCCACGTTTTAGATATGACGCAGCTCTATTATGTGGCACCTCCCATAAATATATTATAGGAGTCTGGGTCTTTCAGGTTCAAAGCTCAGTGCTTGCCTCTCATTCTTGGGATTTCTGGGGTTCACTTTACAAGTAGTGAAAACTGGAGATTTCACAATTAGTCTTTATTCAATTACGTCTGGGTCTGTTAAGCCTTTCAGCAATGTGTTGCCCTGCTAATATGACCCCCCCCCATCCATTGTCACCGACTAGTCAATGCTGTCTTCACCGAGGAAGTCAAGCAAGGGTGAGGCCAGATGAGATTGTGCTGGTATTTGTAATGACTATCTACATGGGGAGTCTGCTGCTTTTGAACAGCTCCTGTTACATTCACGGAAAACAATTGAAGGTCAGGAAAAACTTCTTAATGCAACGGAACAAGGTCTGGGCACATGAGTGAAGATGTGAAACAATAAGCCACCATTTTTTGGCTTGTAGGTGTAGAAAATTAATTCTAGTTCAAAACAGTGAAATTAGTTGCATATTAAAATAGCAAAGTTTCTTTCTATGCTGCCATTGTTCATTTATAGTTTTTAGATTTGTTTGTTGTTTTGATTAGTGTGGTATTTACATGTATGTTGTCTAAATTATGTTTTGGACAGGATGATGATTGAACTTTACTCTTTGAATGCAACTCTGGTTGTTTTTTTGTTTTTGTTGTTTTGATTCACTCTGTCTGACTTTATTGACTTTGTTGTTTCCTAGCACAACAAGTAAACACAGTATTGATGCAAACCATTGCAGCAACTTTGCAAGCATTTGCCTTTTACACATTCAAACAGAGCAGCATACGGATTCATTTGAAGTTGTGTCTTTGTCCACCTGATGAATGTGAGTCTGCTTTGAGCTCTGAATTTGGTCACAATCATCTCCCATTCCCACGTCCTATATTTACCAGCTAGTTTCTGATGTTTGTTTCTCTACAATTTGAAGAGGAAAATAATTGTTTTCTGGGCTTGTTTAAAAGCTACTTCTTGTATCTGGAAACAGCATTTGGAGTGGAGAGTGAAGCAAAACTACTGGAGGCCACAAAACAATGAGGTGAAAGACACGGACATGCCGATGCTTCTTAAAGCTGAAAAGAACCAAATCAGATGATATTTACCAGCCACATTTTACTGCTCATTATCATTTGTTCCATCCATAAATGGGAATATTGGTTTATAGCTATAAGCTTTAAAGGAACAAAGTGACATTTTGTTGCATCAAGTTGTACCCCAGTGAAAGGAATGTTTTCCTTCCTAACATTTTGGTTGAAAGTTTTATCTAAAGAAAGCCAAGGATAGAAGCAGAGTGCACACCTCACAAAAGATGACATAAAGAAAAAAGAATAAAGAGTGATAATGAAGGTACAGGTAACCTTGTTCTGAGTCACTTTCTGTCTGTAGCATGACCAGCCATCGTGTTATTGTGTATTTGTGCAGCAACTGAGCAAAATACCTTGATCTGGTGAGAAAGATAAAATTTAGAAGCCCATTTATCAAACTGAATGACTTTCAGGAATCTATTTTAATATTTCACACGAGACTGCATGCTCCGCAGAGAAGTTTCTGTTTTGCTCATATAATTGACATTTCTTCAAAACCAAGCTTCTATCTAATGCCTGATGCTGAGTTTGCTTAACAGCTGTGGTTGCTCTCTCTTTCATGTGTTTCTGGCCTCTTGTGAATCACTCATTCAAACAGCTCTCAATTACAGCTCGAAGCCCTGAACCCTAAACTGCCTGCTTATGTTTCTGCAAATGATTATTCTTCAAAGTTGAACCCTATTGGCAGAGATTGATGAGCTTTTAACAAGAGCAAGAGCAGACTTACAGTTAATACATTTAAAGGCCTTGAAAACACGTAGCTAAGACAATTTAGTTTCCTGATATTAACAAATGAACTTTTTTTCCATATACACACCATCAAATAAATAATAAATCGACATTGATTGTGGGTGGATCATAGAAAGGCATGTCGGCACATCTGCTCCACTATCATCTGTAACTTAAATTTAATTCCTCTTTCATTGTAGGGATTGTCATTCATTATTCTGAGACAGATTTGCATCCATCATTGCACTTGTGATTAGAAACTTAAACCTCAGATGTTTACTTTGTGAACGCAGAAAAAAACTACAGCTGCCATAAAAATGTGTAGTCACAGAAGCATGTGTTCTTACATCATCGTAATCCTACACTATAATTGCTGCTGTCTATGACCTATCACAGTATTTAGTCTACTTTGTCCTCAGATCAAGCTTACTTGAACTGATTTGATTTAATGGGTATAACAATAGCACTGAAACTCAAGCCCATAATTAAACACAAGCACCGGAAACAAAAGATAAATGGAAAATTAGAATCAAATACAAATCCAAATATTAAACAGGTGTAAAAGTGCAACTCAGCAAAAACACTGAGTCACATTTTATAAGTGCAAAAGTATAAACATTAAGCGGCTGAGGGTGTACCATCATTTTTCAAAATACTAATCCTTATCAAAATGGTTGATGTTGAAGTTTTTTATTACATGTAAAATAGCAATAACCTGAAAAAAGAACAAAAAGTTTGGATTAAGAATTGCATCAGATCCCTTCCATTTGTGCTAAAACGCCAAGGCGAGGTGAAGACATTTGCTTATCACAATGAAAGTAGAACACAGTAAGTCAGGCCGTCAGTGTGGCACAACACCTCCACACTTCAATCCCCAGCAACACTGCTTAAAACAGCAGCTAACCCCAAAATGCCTTGGAACAACCAGCAGCATGTTTGTGGATAGCTAAATATGTCATGAGTGACATGAAACACCTCATATAGAGTTACAGCAGTTTGAAGAACATGAGCGGTGTGATTATATTGGATCATTACCTGGTTGTGTTTGTTTCCACCAAATGTTCTTCCCATAAACACACAAGCAATTCCTGTTGGGGATCAACTTCAAATAAAAATAATGATGGTAATAGCAACAAAGCTCCAGCAACAGCCCCAAAAACAACACATTGTGATGGAGCTTTTTTTACTTCAGCCGTGTGACAGTCTACTGAGGTTCACCTCGCCGGCATCAGTCTCATGATGGAGCTTCCTCTGCTGACACAAAGAGGTTGGTCACACAAAGAGTCAGTTGTCTTTTTCCGCCGCACCATGTTTATACAAAAACAGAAGTTCTGTCTCCATCATGACCGGTGAGGTCAAAAGAGGTTCAGATCAGTTCCTTCATGTAATCCCAGAAGTCCCTCCCCCCACACTGTTCCCTGCCGCATCTCCCTGAATAAAATCTGTGCACTTAGTTTCAGCAGAATCATTGATTTGAGTTGCATCGGTATTGATTTCAAATGGCTGAAGTCTGGCTTTAAAATGAGCAAATATTATTCCTCAGCCAAGCACTTAAGTACGAATCATTTATCCCTCTAATCAGACAGTATTGACCTTCTCTTTAAAATGAAATGGCATTAAATATTATAAATGTGCTGTATCACACAGTGAGGTTGCCTCAGTGCACAGGCTACGCTCTCTCACTGGAGGGGATTCAAACCTAGACTGTACATTCACATACAGAAGTTTTAAGTTACAATAACAAAAAAGTATGAAAGAATTATTGATCTTACTTTTGTGTTTTCAAAGAGAAATAGAAGTGCACTTCAAAATTTACATTTAATCTTGGGACTGATATTTTTTTTTTTGAGTCCCGACATTACCATTTTGATGAGTCCACTGGATTGTAAAAATGTGGTAATAGATAATGTTAATCTCCAGTTAATCGGATAGTCTTTTCCCGTATGCAAGCTGATCTGAAATCAAGAACTCCTGCAGTCTGCATACAAGAGCCGAAGGCCTGACTTTGCATTGTGGATATGTGAGGGAGAATACCTAAAGTAGAAACAAGGTCAGTCCTGAAGGAGGATGTCTCGGCCTTTTATCAGCGAGTAAATGGTTCAAATAATAGAGATAGTAATAAATACAAAATCTGTACATATGGCAATGCAGAAACAAATCACACGTTCACTCTGTTTTACTCACTCACTCACTCACTCTGCGCTCTTTTGCATTCACGGTGAGTCTCAATACTGCTTAGTACAGTAGTGGCTGTAACATAAAAATTTTCCACCGATCAATAAGGTCAATAAAAAGCAAACCAACAGATGATTGTTACCTTATTCAGCAGTTCTCACCGGCTACTTTGTTCCCTTCACCTCGCTGTTTTGGTTTAGTGGCCTTTAACTTAACTATTTTTCTTCACCCTCATCTCCTTTTTCAGATGCAGTTGACCTCTGGTTTCAGCAAAAATAAGCTCTTAAAGCCTACTCTTCACTACCTGCCCACTACCAAAAGGCACATAAACAAAGTTAACAACTAGCTGGTGAACAAAGCGGAGCACTTTCGTGACTAAAAAGCCTGTTATTTCCATCAGGAGTAGGTGGAGACCAAAACTCCAAGCAGGAGAAATGCACACAAGACTACTTTAGGACAGTGCTGATATTGATCCATGTCTGCTAGGCGCTGCTTTGCCCCCCCAGTATCTACATAAGGTGATCATGTGACTGTGATTTTAGCCAAAATAACCAAATACTGCTACGTTTAAGTTGCTTTATGTAATTGTGATTTCAGGATCTTGATTTAAATGGTCTAAGTCTACGTTCATTAAAAGGATGAAGCAGTCAGCTAAAATTTATTGTCTGGTTTTCAAGTGGTGCACACTATCTCAGACAGTCTAGTGTAGTAGTGTCAGGAGCACACCATGAGATTTTTGTAACGGTGTGTTGAAAATCACAGCTGATTTGCTATCAGCTGTTTTGGTGTGATATTAAACTCCCATGATAGCGAATAGCAGCATTATGTCAGAAGTGTTTAAAAAAAAGTCCCACACGGGCCATGTCCTTGGTCATATGCCCTTTTTATCTTGTTTTTTTCTTTTACTCCACATTGTTTAAATGTGACTGTAACATTTGGGATGATTTGGTGTGCAGCACATTAGATGCACATGAAAGGTCAGTCAGTGATTCAGCTTGTTGTTTTCCGCCTCAGGAAACTGGATGTATGTGGGACATTGGCTGCCTCTGGGTCTGGCTGGAAAAACCTCTCACCCTCCAGACCTCTCCACAATGCTCACAGATCCCAACTGCACTCCCTTACACACACACACACACACAACCTAGACACATCAGTGTCTGTATTCTATCTACAGCATTCCTCTTAACCCAGTGTGTGTGCTGCTGTGTGTGTTTGTGTGTCAGTCCGACCACACAGCAATGCAAGGAGCCGTGTGGCTGGCGTCATTCTGTGGTAAATTAGTAGTCATGTTATAAACAGATTATTTTAGTCTCTGATTACGCACATACCAAATGATGGCTTAGCCGAAACACCATTGACTCTGCCCAAGTGTCCTCTCTTTGATTACACAGATGATAATTATTATACTAAAGAAAGTTGCTCAGGATGACTATCAAACTGAATAAAGGTATTATTAAAAATATACCAGTGAAATTGCTGTTATAAAGCTGCATGGAAATTGTTAAAGTTACTATCTATGAAGGATATTTGATTGCAATATCAGATTTTCTCAAGATTTCCATTTCCTCCTCCGTCTTTATCCGGATGCAGCTGCTGCTTCCACATACAAGCAGGAAATGAGGAGCGTTAAATGCTTTTGTGTGCCACACTAAGCTAATGCTCAGGATTACACACCGACCAGCTCAGTTTTTTTGTTGGACCCCCTCCAGCTATTACAACAAAAACTTTTGTATGCATCATACACTCAGATGCAGAGAGAAAAGGGTGGAGGGTGAGCTACACCCTATTCTCAAACCTCACCAACCTCCCCCATCTCTCTCTTAAACACACACACACACACACACACATTTTCTTTTGCTACTGGGTTAAACCATATCATTTCAGGAAGACCAGATCTGGGTGTTGCCATTTACTGCTGAGACCGCAGCACCGGGCTGGTTATAGTGACAGCTGTGGCACAACATTGAGAAACTATAACTGCTTATGTCAGTCAGAGCAAGTTAAGTGGAAGAAGAAGTAGCACCAAAAAAAAAAAAAAAGGGGGTGGTTCAAACAAATATGGCATCACCAAGACATGATTTATACCCTCCAGTATGATTCTCTGTGCGTGTGTTCACCTCTATTATTTGGAAATGAGGGAGTTTAACAGGGTAACAAAAGAAACTACACGTGTAAGAATGAGTGCTAACACCGACAAACTCAACTGAGAGGTCAACACTGTCTTGACCTCATACTGACACCTTTAACTTGTTGAACATTGATGAGAGAGGAGAACCCACAACAGCATGCCCTGGGAATGTAGGCAGTATTGTTGCCACAACAGAGCTCTATACTAAATGATCCAAAACAGCACTTTGGTTTTCATACTAGCTTAGTTTTATAGATTGAAGCCTAGAAAGGGATGTAACAGATTAGGAGAACGAGGCCTACTACTCAGTTAATAAAATATACAGTGAGGAGTAAAAAGCTACATGTGAAACTGTAATTCAGACTTTTCACACAACACCTTCGTGCTCAGACTCGATCATCTAGATAACAGGTCTGTAATATTTCAAAAATGTTTTGCTTATAGTTAAGATTGTGTCTTTTCCTGTGTGGTCTGTTTGTCTATAAAGCCAGGAAGACATCAGGAGATGTTGCAATTTATTAAATAAAAACTGTTATCTCTGCAGTTCAGCAGCTTGAAAATGACTGCAGGTTAATATGTATTATTTATTAGGCACACACACATAAAAAAAACACTCATTTCATATTATATATCTGACAATTGCAGCTTTTAGTTAACACCACCCAATGTAACTCATCTTAAAATACAGTACAGGGGATTGCTGTGAACAGGGAAGGATTAAAGAGAAACTGTATAAAAAAAAAAGAATAAAAAGAAAGACCAATTAATTATTATTATCTTTTTTCTTTTTCAATTTGGACACTGTGAATGTGGGGTGTGACAAGTGAAACTGCCAAAGCTATTTTTGTTGCAGAGCAAAATTATCAACATTTGAATATACCTGTGTAGTATCAGAATCAAAAATCTGCTCCTGACAATTATTTTTGCATCATTTCTATTAAATGCATTAACTTGAACTAAATTATCACCCGATGGGTCATTTTTGTTAATACTAATTTTCGCCTCTTCTCCATGAGGAGTGATCATCACAAAAATGATCAAAAGTGAGTGTGTGGACGCAATTAGCCTTTTTACATTTAAAGGTCAGATGAGTCTGTAGGTGTGTAGGTCTAAATATAAGTGTGTGCTGTGTACTGTGTGTAATTTTAACTTTTCCCACAGCTGCATCACAGTAAAAGCCCCTTTTATTTCCAAAACAACTCTGTTGAAGCCTCTGTAGAAATGTTTATGTCTGTGTTGATAATAAGTTAACTTGTGACACATTAAAATGGTGAAGCTTCAACTTACATGTAAGTTTTTTTTTGTTTTAGTTGTAGTAGCGTAAGATGAAACTCAATGGTGAACAGAAGGCGGATTGTTTCAGTCGCTCCTCATTGTTTCTTTCGGGTCTGGATTATCTGGTCCATTCATTTGGACCACGGACCAATGATCAGTCGCTCCTCTCTCCTCTAAAATCACCATTAACCGGGTGTCAGACTGCAGGTCAACTGAAATAGTGAAAGCCACAGAGAGCCTGCCAAAAGCTCCGCTTGCTTTCTGTTTGCTTTTAACTGGTGGGCAAAAAAGAAGAGCAGTGTTTTGTGTGTCAGTGTGTGCACCAGTCCACGGTGGGAAAGCTGGCAGTATTTTGTGTTACAGCCAAGGCCAAGTCCCGATTAAAGCATTGCACAGCTTTATCTCACCGACACAATCAGTTTCGTCTACATAATCCTGAGTGGCAGAAACATGGATATGATAAACAACTTGTTGCATTATTTTATTGAAGCCAAATGAAAACATAACCACCATGTCATCAACAACACTTTAAGTTTCGCCTTTTAAGACCAACTTTATTCCCTCTTTCTGCATTTCAGGTCTCGGTAATTACCCATGCTGCTTCAGACAGACATTTAGATTAATCAAGCCTGACTTGAGCGGTTGTCGTGCTGAGGAGGAATGCTCCTCTTGACTCTCTTCGTGGTTGAGGATAATTGGGACTGATTATCGCCTCTTAGTGTGTGTACTCACTGCTCACTGATGAGGAATGAGCCAAACACACAGATGCTCGCAAACATGTAGACACACTTTGTTGTCGCCAAGGTGTCGCGAAAGGCTCACACACACAGGTTTCCTTCATTATCCGTTCCAGGGCATACCTGCAGAGGAGGAAGTGTGTCTATTTGAGCTGCTGTGTCTCTTGAAGACATTCCAGTGCGTTTTCCTTCCCACGCTGAGGGTGGTGCTGAACAGAGGCTTGAGGGCAATAGCCTCTCGGACTGTGTGTGTTTTTTTGTTGGTGCATGAACAGTTGAACATGCCTTGTCTGACCGCCACAACGGCGGCTACGTAACACGCATTCCTCTGGGACATGTCCAGACATGTCCGAAAAGACCATGCAAGGACATACACTTTCTCACAGATTTAGGTTTTTAGAAAAGTTAATGTGGGGTTTTGGCATGCAAGCACCTGAGCACACGTAGATGGAGAGGAATTTTAATGCTGCGCAGGATTAGCTGCTATCTCAGCAGTTATTTCTCATATCAACACTTTGCATCTAAGCAGAGATGCTGGATGCAGCTTTGCCAGGTTTGAAAAGAGGGCAGCAACATCAAGCTTTAAGCGAGAGGGGGGGGGGGGGATTAAACAGCTATCATTAGTATCGTGGTAAAAACAGAAAAGAAAAACACAAGTGTGGAGCTGCCCTGAACTGTGTGGCTCCAAAATAGATCTTATCAGCGAGGTTCCTGTGGCTAGACAAGAGGACTGATGAAAGACAACGGGTTACTGTCTATTTATGCGTGGACCTCCATAAACACACAGACACACACACACAGCTAACTCTTGTGTCTCAGCACAGCATCCCCAAAGCTCCCTTTGTCAATATGTATCAGCAGGTTTTGTTGAAACCAGACTCCATGGACCTCAGAGGGCTAAAGAAGCAGTGTGGAGGAGAAGACACCCGCCCTCCCCCTCTCTTCCTCACCCCCAGCTGCCAGGGAGGGGTAGCTCTGTGCCCTGAAAGACCTCTGATTTATACCCTGCAGGTGTCTGGCATGTTCATGTGAGTTCATACACAGCCCCATGCACGTGTAATGTCAGAACAAATCGCCCCCTTCAGTGTATTTTACTGTTTAGTTAAGGCTTAGTTTAGTAGAACACTGAGTAACGCTTGACACTTTGAGTCCACTTCATTAAATCTGCACTCTTAGAAACATGAAAAACCTCTTTATGTTGCGTAAAGAGAATCAGAGTCAGAATGCACTTGCGGCCACTCTGCAAAGCACATTAGACATTTCTCTAGATGCCAGAATATCCTTGTTAAAAAGAACATCTGAGCAGCCAGGTAGTTTTTTTTTTATGCAATCCACTACAATCGACTCTAAAACTCATAAATGCCAACTGCATATTAGACACTTAAACCAGGGACTATCTGCAGACCTCGTGTACATCTACAGATTGTATTATCTCCCACAATAAACTCTAATATGAAGTGTTTAAGGGGTAATTCTGGCAGTATTTTGTATTTCTATCACTGTGACGAAGCCCATGAAAGATCAAAAAAGCAATAAATTGATCATTTACTTTGACAGTCAAACGCATAAAGCTGAACTAGTACAGAGACAATATGCCTGACCAACTGATTTATGTCAATGTGTTACCACTCAAAAGAAAAATTTTGCATGAAAGTGCGTTCCTGTCTGCTGACAATTACAGACATGATGTATCTGTTTGCCTGCATGTCTGCGAAGTTCACCAGGTGGTCAGACTGTGTGCTGTGGGTCTGTTGACACAGACACATAAGTAAACAAATGATGTATCTTTTCTTCGGAAGACATCGATATCATCAGTGTTAGCTTCGAACACAGCGTGTGGCAACAAAGGATCCTTACTTCAACCACTACAGGACATAGTTTGCATTTTCTTTTCTTTTCTTCCTGTATGCCATTCTCTGCGTGTCTCTCCGTGTCTTCCTTCCTGCCTGAACACCCCCCCACCCCCCAAAGCTCCTCAGAGTCCATCTCCTCTTTCAGGTTTCCCAGATGGATAATTGTGAGAAAGGGTATACTATTAAAAACTAAGTGAAAGGGGAATTATGAGATGATGAGGCGGAGAGGTGGTGGTGTGGGTGTTGGGAGCGGGGGTGAGGTCAGTGTGAGAGTGCTGAGTCAGCTCTTCCTAACACCCATCAACGGTCTATTCCCGAGTTTCCCCAGGGAATGGTTATGTTCATGAGGCTCCACGCTCTATATAACAGGAACATTCATAGGACAGAAAGCACTTAGTGACAGGGGTCACATTACTGAGATGGGGAAATAGATGGTGGAAAGGTTTCACATAACCGTCCACGTATGTAACAATAAGTCAAAGCATAAGAAATGATGAGGCCCATTTGATTTTGAATAAAACGATATGAACACCCTCAGGTAGCATGCATGCATATGACAGTGCTGTTCCCGGAGCGACTGTGCAAACTGAAGTGAAATACATTTAAATATACTCCCCTCGTCACAACAGTTCACTTTGACCCGGATCCCATCTTCCTCGTGGAACCGCGACTTCAGCTGCCTCAGTCCATCTCAACAATCAAACAATAACGAGATGCCTGCAGTAGGTCAAGGTTGTTCTAGATATTTCTTAGAAGCCGGCTGAGCTGACAGCGCCACACTGAAACTGATACTCACACTGCCATTTCTAATTGGCTTACAGGAAGGAAGTGGATGAATGCCAGGAAGTGAGGTTCATTGAAAAGACCCAGCAACTGCTGAGGCCTTCGTTCTTTGCAGCATGAAACATGAAAAATTTCCTGAGTGGGCTCAAGTCGGGGCAGCTGTTGCTTAGCAACGCTGATTAAGTTTAATCACCAAGAGACCTTTATCTTCTTGTGACTGCAAAGTTTGCCCTGCCCTTTGGAGAGGTCACCCCAGATAATGTGTGCGAAGCCATGATATGGTGAAGTGTATCTGAGTATCATTCTATCAATTAACTATTCACTGCCATTCTGACATGGGGATCAGTAATCTGTCTTGGCATTTGTGATTTGACTGTGAAATAGTCATTATCTGTCTCATTTCATATAGTCCCTTTTTCTTTAGAAAGGTAAGGGAGAACCACACACAAAGAGAGCCAGATAAAGAGAAAGAGAAAGGCGACTTCATCGGAGATGGGAGGGAAAGTACAGAGATAAACAGAGAGAGGCATGTGAGTGAGACAAAGCTCTGATTGTGAGAAATGTGCTGTGGCAATCCAGACAGTCTTTGTTTGGGTAATTTATTGCAGTAAATACCTGACAAATCAAACCCCTTTGTCATAATTGTGAAAAAATTTAAGAAATCAATTTTTTCAGTCATAGTCCCTCATTTCCAACATTGCCTGAAATACACTGATGTTTATAATCAATTATAATTGCCTTAGTGTCTTATTAACCCTATTTGTATAGCAAATTTTTGGGATTTCCGAATGACATCATACAAACCACGGAAGAATTCACAGGAATTTATAAACCTGAAAATCATTTTCTGTGGTGTTTGTTCTTGTTCTTCGTCCGGCCTTATTCGTTGTCCAATTGTCAAAAGGAAAGATTGGCTGTCTCCACATCGCATCTCTGCGAATCAGGACTCGATCTCAATTGTCTTTCTCTCACACACCTCTTTTGTTTATCTCTCTGCTTTCCCTCCTATCTCAGACTCATTTGGCCTTCTCTGTGTCTCTCTGTGTGTGGTTCCTCACATAGGGAGTGACATGGCAGCGATAGCAGCTTTATTTCACTTATAGAAGCCATAAATCATTTAGTTGATTCTTAGTTCGTAGTAAATTTAAGTTAAATTTAACTTTAATTTTATCTGACAGTGCATTTCTTTTTGTCTTCTGTCTTGGTTTCTTGTCTTGTCTTGTTTCAACTATAAACTAGTATTACAGAAATATCAAAGTATACAGAAGAGGAAGATGGAAATTATCACAAAAGAGTTCAAGAGACATTCCATCGAAGAAAGAAAGACTCCTCAGTCTGGTTCTGGTATTCCTCACCATCACTTATCTACATTTTTGCTCTATGCCATTGAAAGCACTATTATTTCTACATTTCAGTAGCATTGCCAGAGAGTTGCACAACTATTTCCTATGAAAAAACAAACAAACAAGCAAACAAGAAGAATCATATATAACACATTGTGCCACAGGATAAAAAGAGACAGCTAACAAAACCACTCCAGTTATTAATCAAACCACTGATATGAGGAGACAGATGGCAGGAAGTGTGTGTGTGTGTGTGTGTCAGCTGTGGCTGTCATACCAGCTTGACGTAAACCTTCCCAGGTGTTGCCTCCTGGGCTTCACTGAGGGAGGCACGGTGGGCAGTGCATTTCTGTGTGTGTGTGTTTGTCTATGTATGCAACTGTCTGAAGGCAAACTTTCAGGAGTGTGTGTTTCTCTACAGGTACTCGGGTTTCGGTGCCAACGCAAATGTACGTGTCGTGTCATGCCTTTGTCAAAGTCAGTGTTCACAGTTAATCTCACAATGTGCCTCAAAGCCTTTGGCAAAGATGAAGACAAAGAAAATCCTCTTGAAGCTGAAGCAGCTCTCACATGTGCATTCTTCTCATACCACTGGTCAGCCAACGCCAAAATCAAACAAAGAAAAGATATCTTTTACTTACTGTATATTTATTCAGGAAGTCCCATTGAGACCAAAGTTTATTAGACAAGCACCAAAAGACAAACTAAACCCATCACCAAGATGCGGGAAGAAACAAGTACTGGATATTCATATAAATAATTAAAATACTTTAAGTATTTAATAGTTTCTTTTATATTCACTAATAATTTTCAAACACAGGACCATAGCCATGATTGGTCAGAATCATAGACATTGCAGCACTTCCCTGCAATAGCACATTTCTAACAGACACAACTTTCACAAGGAACAGGAACAGGAAACTAATCCATCTGTTCATCATAACAGCAACTCTCTTCTTTGTGGCATGTGGACATCCATCCATCCATCTATCGATCCATCCATCTACCAATCTATCTATCTATCTATCTATCTATCTATCTATCTATCTATCTTTCTCATACTTTACTATATTATTCTTCTGTTCACATTATGATGTCTAATTTCACATTACACATAAACTATTGTCCATGTCTTCACTCAGGTTGCAGTTGAATGGCAGATCTACTATTAAAACGTTGTCAAAACCTGCCACACTTTACACACCCAACTTGATTCAATTCAATTCAATTCCAAGTGTACATAATAGTACATAAATAGCGGTTAGTAATAACCTTAGGCAAGAGGCTACAAAGGTTTGTTCAGATTACTACTTGCAAACTTCACACCTGCAACCCTTGTCACTATTTTAAACCATTCACTCACTCACGCATCTTCATCCGCTTTCGCCGTATCAGGGTCGCGGGGCTGCTGGACTATTTTAAATTATTCTGATTAATTTAAAAGACCACCTTTAAACGTGCAGCATCGCATATTAAAAAGGTTAACAGGTATTCCTGTTGGAAACAAACACCTGCTAGAATAATCCCTTATGCCTGAGAGACAAACTTAAAATCATATAACATTGACTTGTCATGCATTGAACCCATGAGTGATTCAGAAAGACCTGATGTGAGTCATTTTCAACACAACCTCATAAAACAAAAAGGAGTGTGTGGCTCTTTTGTCCAACTAGCTTTGTCAGCTGTTTGTCACGCCATCCATTTGCATTTTTATCATCAACTTCTGGTAAAGATGAAATCATGACTAAACACTTGAACAAAAAAGGAAGTTTGTGTTTCTGTGTGTGTAGAGAAAACAATAGCTTTTGACTGCAGGTTCCTATGAGCATGAAATGCCAGGACCTTGAAGAGAAGTAACTGTCACTTGCTGGTACCACGCTGCCAGGAAGGAGATCACTGACGGATCTTGTTTCAGGAAGCAGGAAGTCGGACTGATAAGCAAGAGTGACCACAGGCAATGAAGTACTGTTAAATATATCACAAAAGACAACCACACACCAAGACCCTCATGAACGCACTGCCTAAATGTCACGGGACTCTGCATGAGCATGAATATGAACTGTGATTCACGACCAAAGAAATGCTTGCACAGTTTTTTTTTTTTTTGTGCCTAGTACAAAAATGAACTTATTGTCTCGCCACGTTTAGACAAAAAGAAAGTCGGCAGATTTCTCATCATGGCAGAAATTTATCACATTTCCCCCAAAATGTTTCCTCATCAAAAAAGCCTAGATAGAAACAAAAGCCCACATTTTTCTGCTTGCGATAGAAATACATTCAGCAGAACCGCTGTTTAGAAATACTGGCACACTTTTGAATAGATCCAGGTTTAATCAAAACCTCGGGAAGCACCTGAGAAACTGTGGCCTAATTTGAGATTTGCAGGTGTGTATGTGTGACTTTGAGAAGAGATGGGCAACCTGCTCTGAACTCATGCAGCAGGCTGGAAGAGTAATGTCACAAATCAGTGAATTTTTCAGGAAATCAGGAAATTCTTCCTCAGAAAAAGAACATGAAAGGTCAGCATGTGGTTGAATTGCGAAACTAGTGGTTTCAACATATGTGTTTGTGCGTGTATTGGTGCCATTTCGCAGCCTTGAAAAAACTTTTTTTTTTTCTTTTGATATTTCTATGAACTGTAACACTCAATCAATCAGGCATGGCTGTTTGTATTAGTTCCGGGAGAAAGGGCTGTTTGATGGCAACATAAAGAATTAAAAATATTCCAAATGAAGCTAATGTTAAAGCAGTTTTTTTTTTTTCTATGAGCCTGTTTTTAAATAGCTCATCTTTTTGTTGTATGTCAGCTCCCAGGTGCTTCTCTGAACTGGCAGCGGACTGATGTGATGGATAGCACCTCACACAACCCCTGCATCAAATGGCCCGAACCATCACTCATTTTAAGTTAGAATTATTTTCATATATTAGGCCTGACTGAACAACTTAACCAATCTGCGTCTGTTGTACGATTATAGAGGGCTCATTGTTTTCACAAATATCTACTGACTTAAATACACTGAATTTTATCCTACCGCACCCTTTTGCCATCACTGCAGTACTTTGCCAGCTTCAAATTGGCCAATTTACTCAACTTGTGAGGGCAAGATCAAACCTTGTTTAATTACAGTGAAAGTAATTGGAAGGTTGCGGTCAGTTTTTTACATTTACAGAAGGTATCTCACTGCAGACCCCTTCTCCATCAACACTGTTACGTTTTATTTAGATACACAAACTTTTTCTGCTTCAGACGAAAATTCCAAAGAATATTGTAAAAATTCATTTCAAGCTGGTTTTTTTTTTTATACCTCTGGGTTTAAAATGTGCATAAAATATCAGGATGGGGGAAACATGTTTGGAGTTTATGGGACCACAGTAAGAACAGGTCATTGATTTCAGAGATTGGTCTGGTCGTCTTTTTTTTAGCCTTTCCAAAATGAAAACTGCAAGATAGTGCAGGGAATTATGGATCACTTTAACAGCGGAAGTCCCATAAAGTTACTCTCAGCCAATGTTGCACAAAACTTTTTTTTTTCCCAAACACAAGTCCTCTTATACCTTTATACCAGCCTCCCCTTATAAAGGATGCCTGCTTTTGTCTGAAATCACCGAGGATTTTCAAATGCTAAATCTGCTATGACTGGTTTTCCCAAAGCATCTGGCTCAGGAGCTTTTGTGTGCATGATTGTGTGCATGCAGAATATTACTTCCTCTCCTGTTGACGTCTAAATAAAGTACACCTTTGGGTCAAGATAGAGATTTGAATAGCTGCATACCCCGCCAGCCATCTGCAATAGTTACAAGTCTAATGAGGAATCCAGTAGTCGTCCCTCTTCCCAAACTCTCGCTCGCTCTCTGTCTCTCTCTCTCTCTCTTTCTTTCACTCTCTCTCTCTCTCTCTCTCTTACACACACACACACACACACACTCACTCTTCCCTCAATACCACAAACAGAGCATAGCCAATTAAATAAGATGAGCAGCAAAGCTTGGGGTTACTGGAAGCACACAAAAGGCTTTTGTAAAGCTGCTCCAAACTGACACACACTGGTTGAATCTATGGGAAAAGAGTAACCATGCATACATTACCATGTAGCCAGCAACCTTTACCAGCGTGTGAGTCACAGGGATTGTACCTATATCAATCTATAGATGTGCACTGAATTACTTTGCAGTCATTTAAATGAATGATAAATGCATGACAAACTGACCAATTTACAAAGCACAGTAAAGCCAAAACCTAAAGATTAGACCTTGAATCCCCCGTCAAGACAACCCCTGCACTTTTGGGGGGAAAGATACAGCTTTAGCATTTCTGTATTTTCTGTTCAAAAGGTGGAGAGAAAATGGAGGGAAAACAGAGGGAGTGAGGGTTGGACAAAGACTGACCCCTCACACAGCCAAATAAAAAAAGGAAAGAAAAAATCCATTGTTCAGGCAGAAAAGACTCATTATTAAATGAGACAAAGAAAAGGAAAATAGAAAGAAAAAAGGGACGAGTCGGCATGTCTTGACTCATCCAGACAGATAATAGTTGAATGATACAGTGTTTAAACCAATAGTACTTTCAGGATTTAAAAAAAAAAAAAAAAAAACAGGAAAGAGGATGAGTGTTTTTTGGGGAGGGGGGCATCTGCAGGAGCTCTTACTATAAAACAAATTTCATAGTGGCTTTGTCAAATATTTATGGGCTCTCTCCATTTTCGTTTGTGTACAGTACGGATATTTATTGCATCTAATGTAAATGTAAATTTCATCAGTTAAGTTCAGTTCTGTTTTTTTTTTTTTTCTCTCTCTGTTTTTCATTCGTTTCCAGCCAGCTCTTTATTCTCTTGTATCTTCCAGCAATGAAAATACATACATGTATATGAGCGTGCAAACACAAAGAGATGCTGGCATGCATGCAAATGAACACAGTTGTTTTGATTCTTTCACACCCTCTGATGCTAATATCATTGCTCCAATCTGCACAGCATTGGATGAAACTGAATAATTCAACAGCGAGGAGAGCTGCTTTTGTCCATCTTTGCGCACACACACTGACACACACACACTTACTACATGTGTACATATATGTACTATATGTGTTGACTCTGCAGTCTTCAAGGGCAAACCTGTTTGATGAAGACTTCAAGAGATTTAAAATCAAAACACTGAAGTATGTGGAAGCCACAAGATGGTTCTAAGGCTTTCTGGCCTTTCAAGATAGATGACAAATTATCTTTGGCAACAAAAAATCCTCTGTATCAACTCACTGACTAACCAGCTGAGCAATGTAACTATTTGCAGCACTTCTTGGAGTTACTGTTGTTTACTCCAGAGTCAGGGATCGACACCACTCCCTCATGTCTATACAGTAAATATGAAGCTACAGCCAACAAAAAGTTTAGCTTTGCATAAAAATTTGGAAAGAGAAGAAAACTGTTAGCTTGGCACAAGTAAAAGCAGCAAAATGAACCAACCAAAACCTCAAAATCTCAACAGAAAATATTTGTTTGTTAAACCCATCCCAAAACATAAAAGTAGGAAGTCAATTGTGTTTTTTTTTATTGTGCCAAGCTAAGCTAATGGAAGCCCATAGTCCAAAGGTTTGAGCTATAGATTTCAACTAAGTGCATTCATGAATATTTCTTTTTTACTCTATTGTAAAAATAATAATAATAAAAAAAAAACAACAACACTGATGACTCAATCAGTGTTCGAAATCTCAGAAAACAGGAGAAATGTGTTCATGTCCTTTGTTTGATTTATGTGACACTTACAGGGGGAAGGTTCCATGTCTGCCCTTGAGAGATTATGGGAGATCATCAGATTTTTCGAGTGTAACCTCAAGGATTGGTGGATCATCCTCTGCTTCCTCTTTGATGGTGACAGCATCTGTGTGGAATGCAGATTTCATCTGAACCACCGGGGGAAACAGTTCAGGGCAAAGTATTCATTACACTTTCCACTATCTCTCACTGGAGATGGTTTCCACAAAGAGACAGGGACTTTGTTAAGACGTGAGTCCAGTGCTGGAACCATCTTATGCGTTTTCTACAACTGGACCGTTCTTCCAAAAAAAGTGTCACCTGCTCTTAGCCTGGTTTGGATTTAGCTGTATTTTTCAAATACCTTTTTATTTCTTTTATCTTACACCGCTACAATTATATATTATGTATAACTTATGTTGGCACAGTTTAAGAATCTTATTCTATTCTTATATCAATGTAGCAATATTATTGGAAAGTATTTCCAATAAGCAAAATCATTTATAGGTTTACTTGCTTTGGTAGTAATTGAATAATCATCTTTAAAATGTATCATTCAAATGCATGAATATGTTAACTGAACTTTGTTCACAGCTGTTGTCTCTGTTGGCTCACACAGCCAAAGTTTCCAAGCTGGATATTAATCAGGTTCATTACTTTGCTACAGCAACATATTTGTGATACAAAGTCAAGGCAGCTTATGAAGCTGAATGCCTAAGCAATAAAAACACACTCAGGTGTGTGTGTACTATATTTGGCTGTACTGTAAGTTCTACCTGTGTCTGCAGAATGCATCTTTATCAGGCAGTTCATTCAATAACGGCTCAGAAGAGGTTGTGGTTTGACGTAAGAAATAATAAAACTATCCCAGAGTGGTTAATTATTGAAGAACATGGGATTATTGTCCAGTGGTGTGAAGAGAGTTCGCTACAGATGAAATGTGAAATGGTCGAGATTTACTCAATCTCATTGAATCGGGTTCATAATGGCAAATGATTACAAAAGTGGAGAACTAAAAAAAAAAAAAAGAAAGAAAAAAGTGGATAAACGAGAGCACTGATTCCTCACTCAAGCTGGAAAACAACAGCATTTATTTGTCCAGGCATTTACAGGGTCATGGACTAAATAAAGTCCAGCCATGCTAAGAAATAAATAATGAAAATGTCAGTGTGTTTCTTCATCCATAAGCTGTTAAAACAATTAAGAAGAGTTTTCTTCCCCCAACAAAGCCAGTGTCTTTGTCTTTAGACAGCTTTTTTATTGCTGGAGGCCGGTGTAATTGCACGCAGCCCATTTTCTGATTCAGCACTTCCAGTGCAGTGTTACAAAAAGCAATCAGAAATGTCCCACAGCAATCCGGTTTATTGCTCCGTGCTTATTTCAGATGTGGTGAAGTCAAAGGCAGCGCAGCATTCGTTTATTCTCTGAGGCCAAACCTGAGGAAAGTTTTTCTCCATCTTGTCGAATTACTGTGTTTGTGTATGTGTGTGTGTCTGAGGTCTCCATCTGCAGGGGACATCCTTGCTGCTGAGGTCGGCACAACAGGAAGATTGTGCCTATTGTCTCATCACTCAGGTTTTTGTTTTTTTCTCTCTCTTCTGCTGACTGTTTCCTCCCTCACCATTCTGCTCTGCTCATTTTCATCTTCCTTTCTTCAATTACATTTTTTTAAATCAATTTGCTCAGACATTGCAAGTCTCAGCTCAATGGCTCATTTTTACAAATTAAAACTAATATCATACAGTGTGAAAACATCAATATTGCATTCATTAAACAGCTATTACAGATGTATTCCAGCGCTTTTTGGGGATTTATTGGGTGTGCCTGGAACATGCTGGACTCACTTTATTGATTACGTCTGGAGCAACTCAAGCTACAAATCTGACTCATTTATCAACTACGGCAAACAAATTGATAACAAGGATTTCTATTGATACTTGACCCGGGTCTACAAAAGATCTACAGGCAGGTCAGCACACAGGCCCAGTCAGACCAGGAAGTTGATTTTTACGTCTTTATCATCCAGTATGTTTGACTTATTTTAACATGCTGTTGATCCTTGTTGTTGTCAATTAAAAATTTGTATGAAATAACATTAATGTTTGCCCAATATTTTCGTCTAATGCTGTATGGTGAGTATGTATGTTTTGTGGGACTTTAAGCTTTAAGCCCCTTCTAATTTTCTGACACATCACCATGTTCATTATCTTCTTTCTTACTACTAATTTTTGGCATCCTCTATAATCATTTTCATGCCGCGAAGAAACAAAATGATTGCCTCCCACCAGCCGAGCCAACTCACACTGCCTCCATCTAAAACTGCCATTTGTTCCTGTAACTGATTCTTGAATAACTTCAGTCTGAGAGGCGTGGAGAGAGAGACAAAGACTCAACTGTACTCAAACGTTTGCCTCTGAAAGGAGCACGGCTGAAACCCCAAACTGAGCACACTGACTCCGAAAAAGAGCAATATGGCAGGAAAAACCTGCACCTGTGGCTGTTCTGTCAACAAAAGACAAGCGATCAGTGGTCCCCATTGAGATAGAGTTTACCAAAAACACACACACCGACAGAAACAAGACAGGAATTTCTGCCCACGCCCCCCCAAGACAGGTGCTCAGCAAGACAGCAAAGCCCTCCCTCTTTTCTTTTTGTGTCCGACCTGGCTGAGGTCAAGAGAATGAATATGAGAAAAGATGGAGAGTAGGGGAGATTTCCTCCAGACCACCCACCATCATCTTGATGCTACGGTCTTCCCCTTTTTTTGTCTTGTGCATCAGAAATCAGAAAAGTGGGACCGATCAGCAAATTTTCCCTTGTCCCACCACTTTGTCGACTGTTTGTACAACAAACGCTCTACAGTTGGGGATAAATAAGAAATGAATGGGGGGTTTCTATTTTCTTGCCCAAACCAAGTCTTGAGTCTCAGTGTTTCCTGGGAAGCTGATTTGGAATTCCCAAACAGATTAATGGAAATCTGTATAATTCCAGTCTTTGAATTTTAGTACGTAGCCATATTTTGCATTATTAATCTTGTTTAAGTTGTTTGTTTCTGTTTGTCTCAGTGATAACAGCTCTGGACAGTCTCTTGTTCTTTGCTTTTAATATTCCTGTTATTGTTGTGGCTTTTCCCCACCCTGCTGTTAATCTGGAAGTTGTTTGATATGTGATGCCAAAACCCTCTGGGGTTTTTGTGCTGGGTATTGATGGGAAATGGTACGTTCTTTATGAATCAAGGATCAGTGAAATTATGTGGGAACAGCACTTCCTCCGTGGATTGGTGGGATGTTTGTGGCCTTGATTTATTCAGTGAGTTTGAGTTTGTACAATGACGGATTTGGCGTGACAGTTCTGAAAATAAATGTGTTAAATTACTTTACTGTGTGCATCAGTGTGTGTGTGTGTGTGTGTGTGTGAGCACTGCTTAATAACTCACATACTTTGAGGTTTGTGCGTCTTTGTGTGTATTTGTGCTGCTACACTCATTAAGCTTGGTTGAATGGTTACTGTAACTCATTAAGTTATAGTTTGGCATGGCCCAGTGGATGTGTGTGGACCCAAAAAACCAGCACAGAAGCCTTGGATGGATTAGATCTCCTAGGCACAAAAGAAAAGCAGTGAACAGAAAGTAGATGTGATTTGATTATTGTGTTTCAGTCTGAGATTTGGATACAACATCTAGGAGCCTTTAACCACAAAGGAAACACCTAGCCTAGCTCTGAGGAAAGGTAAAACAAAGAAACTGTAGTTGGGTTTAAAGGGGTAGACTCTTAGCAGTAAGCATTGCCCATTATTCCCCATATTTTTACATTTTGTCGTCTAATTATATTCCATGCAGGTACGGCTGTTATCATTGTTAATATCACTGGTAGTAGTGGTTTCTGTCATAACTGACAGTCTATGAATCTGTAATTATTTTCATGCTGCATGCCTCCTAATAGAGCTAAATCTCACTCTTCATCTCTTCCTCCCTCTATGCATAATTATTAATCACCCCATTTTAATTTAACACCGCAGACTCTGACCTCCATTCAGCGTCTGATAATAACTATGAGAGAGAGCAGGTGTTCTCATCATCCTAATGCACTGCCCAGTAATGCGATCTCCTGAGCAGACGGTTTGAAAGCGAGGGGTTTTTCGCTGTCATATCTTCAAACCCCATGGGTCAAAAAAAGCTCATCTGAATTATTAAAACAGTCAGAGGGCAGACTGATTCAGAGTCAAGTTTTTTTTTTTACCTTAGACTGTACCCAATTGTAGCACTTCTGTTTTCTTTCTCTATCTCCTTTCTACATCTACATGCAGTGACATTCCTCCAAATAGTTAACAGGTTTTTGTTTTTTTTTTTCCCCTCATCCCAACATGACTAACATAAAACCACAAACCACAGCCAGCGTCGATCTCTTGTTCTCTCCAAGCAGAGAACAAAACCAAAACTAAATCAAACAAAACAAAACAAAACAAAAAGAAAACTCAGGTGAGAAAAAACGTATGTTAGCTATCGGGGACAAGATTATCTGTACGTGTGTGTGGTCAACCATCGGTGGTGTAATGGCAGAGAGTGCCAGATGTGCCCCTCTTACATTATAGATGATAGACGCAAGCATAAGGTCTGCATGGGTGTTTACATCAGTGTCCCTTCTTCATCTGTCTCTGAGGTCTGCTTTGCGTTGGTGTCGTGTGTTTTATATGTTTATTTATTGATGCTGAACTTGACATAAGTCATTCTCATTCAGGTTAGTTACCCAATATATGTTTGTATGTGTGCGATACAGAGTCATTTAAGCATTTTAAATTGCACTTTGACTGAAATGAAACACCCCTCCCTTCCTCTCTCCTCTCTCTCTTTTTAAATTGGTGGCAGGTGTTTGGGTGCAGTGGAGGTTAATGCATCAGTCTTCCATCTCCTCAGAGACATGTGAACACCACCCTGTTTCCTCCCATTAAAAAGTAATTGTGATTAATGCGCACACACGAATGCACACACATATGCACGCTGACAGCAGTACTGTATCGTGTCCTTTTAATTAAACCAAAGAGATATACACTAGGGTTTTGAATATGTGCAGCCTTTTGCTTGTAATCAGTTATATTGTATTTACAGTGGCTAAGCTGAGCTACCTGAGCCGTGTCATGATGTTGTTCTTGTCTGTTGTGTTCTCTTTAGTGTATCAAAGCTATTTAATTGCTCCTATAGGTATTTAAAAATGGAGCTAAGATCCACCTTTGGGCAAGGGGAGGATTAGTACCCGCTTGTTGTTTATCACTTGTAACTGGAGTTAATTGCTTGTGTGGCGAAAAGCTTCCCACAACTGCCTCAAGGTACACATCAGAATTAAAATTCTGGTCATATCGCAGACTCATTGTTTAAATGTTGAAAAATCCTCATATGCATAGTTAGTTTTAAACAGTTTTAGAACAGCACATCGCTGAAATCGCTGATGGTGATCAGAATAAACATGATAATTATCACTATAGTGATCATCATTAAAGCAATCATGATATTCCTACCACAGCTGCTGATAAGCAACGAGAACTAAGAGGAGACTGATTTGAATGCAGATGAGACAGCTAACTGAGAGACAGAGAGAGAGAGTGAGAGCGAGAGCGAGCTTGTACTTCTCTTTCTGTGTGAGACTTGGAAATGTAAAACAGGTTTACCAATCGTGACTGGATTGCTGGATGGAAACACAACTGATTTCTCTCCTCTTATGCTTCATTAACAATCTATTTTGATTTGCACTGCGAATAATATCCGTTTCCTGTTCAGAACTGCTTCCTTGCTCTGCCCTCGGAAGCACAAGTCAAGTCCACAAGGACTTCCTTTGAATTTAGTTAATATTGATGTCAGTGTTCCTCTACAGTATTATTACAGCAAGGCAGCAATGAGGACACATTTAGTTTTTGGATATTACAGACCATTTGTTTTGATCTAATGTTTGAAATATTTGGCTTTCCTGCAGCTTGAAAGCAAAAATAATAATCTGTGCACATGAATATGTGGGAAAGTAAAAATAAAAATGAATGAATTTTGGGTTTAAGAGGCTGCTAAATATTTTAATGTATTTGATCCTACCAGTTTTTCTGGCTGTAACGCTGATGTCATTTTTCTGAAGAGCAGACCTGGTGCTTTGTCCTTGGTTCTGGATCAATGCAACTATGTACGCAAGTGAGGAATCAGTGGACCAGCTGGTTCCCTGCACCTCAAACTGACTTTGGTGAACACAAAGAATTGTTGCATCTGAGAAAAAAAACAATATGTGAGTTTTTGCACATTCCTCGAATGCACTTCTATAAAGTACAGCGTAGAGGGAACTGAGCCACAATTGCATTCTATTTCTACCAAAAGTTTGAGTGTTGAGTGATTGTGAGATGACTATAGATAATATAAATGTTGGGTATCATTTCATGTTTGTGTGACAGCGGAAATGCAAAATGCAGCACTCTGGTGCAGCACAGTTGACCACATTCGCACTGATGTGTAAGTCACACCAGCATGATTGCTGAAAAACCTGCTCATTTCATGGGTTAAAAAAAGCCCTGCTCTGATAAACTTAGAACAAACACCATGAAAACTCAACGCCGTCTGACGCAGATACTAAGTAGCGACATCAACATCAAGCAAGCTGTCCAAGTGAGCCGTTTTCATCTCTGTTCCCCAGACAGACAAAAGTTATTTCTAAAAAGATGACTGTCTATTTTTACATGCAGAAAATGTCACTGTCTTGTTTACTGACTCTGTCCCACTTTACCACACCCCCTCCCCTCAAGTTCTACCTCTTTATCCCACTGAGTCTGTCTCCGTTAAACCACAGATTTAACAGGCAAAGATTAAGACAGAAGTGAATCACACCCAGTTTCTGACTTTTTAAGACGTGTCTCTCCCACATCTGCTGTTATAATTACACAGCAGTCTGTTTGTACCCTTGCAAACACTTCTCTTTTTTCTCTTTGCCCTCGGCTTTCATCTGACTCTGTGTTAGTCCCTTAACTTTATTTTATCTCCTACACCTTATTTTTATATCACAAACTCTGTTTTTAATATTCTCTAAATGAACTAAGCACTAAAATGACCCTGTAGTGATCCTGTATATTCATGTATCAAGCAGAAGTTCTGGTTAATTTGGCAGTTGTCTAATCCACCAAACACATAACATTATACATCCTACAGATAATCGCTGATACTGTTGCCGCCTATTGTGGCTGTTGTGGATGAAGTACGGTGCTTATAATGAAAAATCTTTTACTTTCAAGACTTCCAATTTAGTTCATGTGCCCCCCTTTCTCTTTACTGTCTCTGAAATGTTTCTACACCTTGGTTAGACGGCGTCTGTGCTAAATTAAACTGATTGGACATGATTTGAAAAGACACTCAGCTGATAATGCACATCATGACATCAAACACACAACCACGAGCTGGAAGGTTTCTGGAACTTGTAGTGATTGTGTCGAGGCAGAGATCTGGGAAAGGTTACTTTTTTTTTCTGCAGCAGGGAGGTTCCCAGAGGATCAGGTGCCTCCATAATCCTTAAATGGAAGATGTTTGGAACAACCAGGACCAAGCTGAGCGATAGGGAGAGAAGAGCACTGATAAAAGAGATGACCAAGAAACCTGATAATCACTGTGCAGAGTTACAGGAAACTTCAAGATTTTCTTTTGGTTTATGCAATATAATTGAATGTGCAAAAATGTAAGGGGTCTGAACACTTTCTGAATACACTGTATTGGTCAAGACCAGCTCATGTAGTAAGAGTATCATTTGCATCTTAAATGGATTTTTATGTGTTATTAAGTAAATGTGCGCTAGATAACTGGCCAAATGAATCACTTGCTCTTTGGCCCACATCCTCACCCTCCTCCAGAATTTTAATGAGCATGTTTTTTAATCTCCTGCTAAATGCTTAGCAATTGAACAAAAGCGAACATATGGTGGAAGTTAAATTATCTTCCCAAGAGCCATCAGCAGTATAATTACCACACAATCACTCCCTAACTACTCTGTTTACAGTGTTTGAATGACTAGATAAATAAATAGTTTAAAACGAAGAATTCAGCATCTTCGCTTGTGAATGTCATCTTAAGTGCTCAAATGTTTACAACACTCATACCCACATAACATCTATTATCTCAATCAACACTCTCTAATATATAATCAATTCATTTACTACAAATTTTGTAGGCAAAATATTCTTTGGGTTTTCTATAATAAGTACTGGCTTTCCTTAGTTTAAGTTGGGGAAAGGTCATGGTTTTAGTTTCCTACAGAAAAGATCCTCAGTGAATGGGGGCACAAGGCAGAACGTGTTTATTAGCATGTTAAAGAAGCCACAATCTTTTCTTTGCCTTAACGTCAAGTTTTGAGGATAGTCAGGGTAGGAGCCGCTGTCAATGTCCAGCCTTTGGCACACCCAATGTCCACCCACGCCTGGCCACATCCTTACAACTCTCCCGTGGAACAAAAACGCAATTTTTTTCCCACTGAACTTAATCCTAACAGCTATTAATAACTTTATTGGCCAAAGGTAACTTCTAGTGGGCAGAGTCTGGAAATAATGTTTGGATGAGTGTAGCAATAAATCTGATTATCTTTCATTAGTTTGCATGTTGTGCAAACAGAGGAGATGCCCTTCACGTTTGTCACATTACAATTCTGCAGAAATTCTCTGAAGTAAAATATGAACTAGTTAAAAAATACATATGCATCAAATGCACAGATGCACTCTCAGCACTCTATGAATCCAATGCTCAGACATGAGCGCTCTTCTCATGAACAGCGCTCTCTCTCTCTGTCTCTTTGGTATTTGACTTGATATAAAGACACACTGACCTCCGCGAGGTCATCAGAGGGTAGAGAGACGAGGCAAGCAGGAGGGGGGAGGTGAAGTCTGGAGCGAACATGCGTCTGGGAACCAAGTGTGATTCACACGCTACTCATCCCCATACAGCTCTGTTCTATACAGAGCCTCAGGCACTTCGCTGAGAGGGGGGCTTTGTTTGGAGTGTTTGTGAGTTAAAAAGACCCCATGTGAATCAACAATTTCAGTTGCCTCCTTCTTACTAATCAAGGGTTCATCGTTCATGCATTCACTCTTTTGTTTTTCAAACACAAAGGACTCCACAGAAATCTGGTAAAAGGAATCGATCAGTTTTTTTTCTTCTTGTTGTTGTTTTGAGAAATCTTTTATCCAAAATGCATCCAGTTTCACAGGCAGAGCACAGCTAGAAAGTCATTCACTTGTGATGTTTCACCACACGTGGCAGTAAGTGGGTAACAACTTGACCAGGGTGGTTATTATCCATCAAAGAGCCAATTAAGGAACTGCTCCCTCAGCCTCTTTGTTGAGGACCTGAAAGTGATCACACAATAGTCACAAAGTTCACAACCCTATGCCAGCTACGTCATTCACACTTCTCGTTTCAGGCAAACATCCTAAAGTTCCAACAAAATTTCCAAACAATGAGATTAAAATGGATACACTGTGCTTTGGTTGAGCTTTGATAATACGTCGCTTAATGCCATGTGTGGCGAAAAGAGACTGCACGACCAGTCAGTCAAAGTCAATCTGACTGAATGTGAGAACTGCCAGCATCTCAAAGTAATCACTCGCTGATCAGTCTTCTGGGAAATCAGTGAGACAGACAGGAGGCAACTGCGGCTGGACCTGCTGAAATCAGCAAAATGCTAGACAGTGTTGCAGAATTTGTCACATTTCAAAATCTGGTGACATAATTTACCCAAAATTGCAGAAGAATATTGTACGTAAACAGGTAAGAATTTCTCCACTTGAAGAAAATTTCTCTTAGCTTGCTGAATAAACAAATACATTTATAACATTGCTGGTTTGTCACATCGCTTATTGCACAGTAAGACGCAGTGTTCCCAGAAAGCCCTCAGTAGCCTTTTAATTTGCAAGTTCTCTTTATTTCCTTCGCTTTCCTTTTGTATTCTGTGGGCAGATTATTTTGTGATTGTTTGTTGTTGAGATCCATTCTTGGCATTTCTGGTGTGGATTTTAAACTAATTCGACTTCTGAGGTTTCACAAGCTGGAGCTGCCAGTGTTCTCACCACTAATGAGGGAGGTCTCCGGTGAGGGAGGCAGTGAAGAGGGGTGGCAACAAGTCTAACCTTGATATCTGACTCAGTTGCAAAGCAGGTGTTTCAGCCGCTTGTAGGTTCAAAGAAGAGAAAGAAAAAAAAAAGAAGAACACCGACACAGTCACAATAAATCACGAATGGAATTAGTGTAATACAATTTAAGTGATTGAAGCTGCTGAGATTAATTTAGATTTAATATATTTATGTTGCACTTGTATAGAGACTCTGTCATTTATTTGGAGTGTATTATATCTGAGTATGTGAATTTAAATGTGTACTCTCTAGATGACTATATTATTCTTGTTCATCCTCATGTTGTTCCCTCTCAGGATTTGATGTTTACAATGATCACCGTTATAAGTGGGGGGGGGTGCTTTTTTTTGTACTGAGAAATATTGTGTTTTTTATTGAAAAAACTCGAATTATTTTTGTATCAAAGAACAATTTGCTGCTTGTCTCGCTTTGTGATTTGTGCTTTGTTATGTCAGTAATGCAAGCTATGTCTGTGTGTGTGTGTGTATGTGAGAGAGAGAGAGAGAGAGAGAGAGAGAGAGAGAGGGAGGGATTAAAAAAAAAAAAACTCCCTCTGAGAAACCCTTAATGAACCCATGAACTCAGACACTCCTGTAAGGCCTGAGCTGACCAGGGCATCTGTAGATGCATCTGGCAGATGGCTCTGTGTTTTGTTTGTGTTTGTGTTCCTACACTAACATTCATATGTTTGTGTGTTTTAAGTATTCAAACAGGGCAACATCTCCGTATAGGACAAAGAGGTCAGCGGTGTGCAATAGGTATTAGTGCGGCGTGTGTGTGTGAGCCAAACAACCAGCCCAACACAAACTGAGCAGCTGGTATGACTCTGTATCACAGCCTGACAGACATGTCAGCTCAAATCTACTGCCTCTGAATAGGAATTACACTTTGGCTGGAATAATTCATCCCAGGTTTAGAGTCAGCCAATAAATAATTTAGTGCCATGTTGTGGCTGCAGAAAATATTCTGGTTGATTGTCATATATATGACACAAGTGCAGTTCTGGTCTAAAACTATAGCTTTCAATTAGAATGAAAGGTGTCATTTGTAAATCGGGAGAGGTTATCTTATTTGATGTAAATTACATTCATCTAATTGTATTTAATTGAAATTATGTTGAATGACAAAACAGGAACGATGATATACTACCGTACATACCCATAAGCCTTTGCCTCCATTGCCAATTATAAGCTAGTCAGAGGCATCAATCAAAGCTGCAGCAGAGTCAAAAGGCTTTTAGATGCAATTAGGAGCTTTGGTTTATGCTAAGCTGTTGTTGCTGGACACATTTAAAAAGTGATTAAAACTGCTGAGTGCATAATCTACAATGGTTTAAAGAATTAATCAGATTTGTTATATATATATATATATATATATTTCTTAAAAGTTAGATGAAAAGAGCAATACCGCACTCATGTCCATAAAGTAAAGACCAGGGGTCGGGGCCATTAGCTTAAACGCTGCAGCTTAGCATCAAGAGAAAACAACTCACTCGGCTCTGCCCAAAAACTGTTTAAACTGAAATAACAACATCATATCTCTTTCTTTTTTCTCTGACAAAGCAGTAAAAAATGACAAGTTGTGGACTTTATCTGCTCTATCTAATTTCTTGGCAAACGTAGCGACAATGCTTGGCAGATGTTCGCTAAGATGAGATAATTGTCTCTTGGCTCCAACTCCTCAGTGAGCACCAACATGAGCGTGGCATTGATCTATTCACTGATTCTCAGCAAAAAAAAAAAAAAAAAAAAAAAACTAAACTAAATGCTCACTGGATGTCACACGTCCGTCAATGCACACAGCCTTCAACTTTTGTCTTTTTATAATTGCTAATGTTTTGTAAATACAAGTTTCATGTTGTCTCAGTCAGTCAGTGTTTGTGTAGTGACCATAGGATAAATGAACACTTCTAATTTGAAATGCCATTTCAAGCTTCAGTATTGTCAGTGTCAATAGTATCTATTTTTCATAATCCTTTAACTACACAACATGTATGATTTTTTTTAAAAAGGGGGATTCAAAGCCTCTTTTCTTTCCTTTGCTCAGTGAAATGATGCCTGCAGGCCAGGTTTACCTGAACAAAGGATTGGCAAGCACGTATAACTATACCGGTGTAACACGCAGATCCAAGCAGGAATATAAAGTTTTATAATCTGATAGCTCATGACCGAACTTCGCATACTAATGGTAATCTGGGCAAACTGAGGTGACATAAGAAATCTCGATAAAAAAAAATAATAATGCAGTCAACTGACGGTGAAATAAAATGTCTCAGTGTTGTGTGTGTGTGTTTCATAATCAGAGAGTGAGCCTGTAGGGGCAGGTACAGGAATGCAACGATGGAGACAGTGGAGAAATATCGTCATCGTCAGACTGTGTAGGTGATAGAAAGTATACAGGGTGGGTTTGTGTGTGTTGTTTGACTTCCGTGCATGTGTGTGTGTGTGAGGTGGGGCTCTGCCTTGCGTTATCTTTGCATTCGACACTAACTCTTCTACACAACTTGTATGGAAACTTAGAAAAAGAAAAAGACACTAAAAGCTGACACCCACCTCTCCCTTTTACTCACACAGACACACACAGTTAATTCCTGGTGCCTGGCTCCCAGAGGCATACAGTTTCACAAGGGGGTTACCTTTGAGTGTTCAGGTTTTAAGGAGGACGACCTGTGGAGAGGAAAGTTAGTCCTGAGGGAGCCGCTGAACGCTGTGCCCTTCTTGCTCTTTGTAGTATTTCCAACAAGCAGTAAACAAGCTGCCGCCGAACAGTTGAGTGTTCTTTCATCTTTCATTTCAAGCAGCTGTCGAAAATGTTCAAATTTCACTTGAAGCTTAAGTTGCACTTTTTTTTTATTATTATTATTATTATTTTCAGTGGAGAGTAAGAATCAGAGAGAAGCATTGAGTTTCAAATGGGAAGTCCAGTGTCCCCAGTGACTAAAGAGTATCCTTCACATGCAGGCCAAATGCAAACAAAGACCTTTTGGTGTTGTGACAGGATATCTTTTATGGGGCCTCCTGTGGTAATGGGAAGTGGCAGAGCAACAGACAGAAACCCGAGCAGCTCACTACCTGGTTTGTCAATTAGTTCAAACAAACAGTGTGAGGGGGGCAAAAAACTCTGAAGTTCTCCTTTTGGGAAAGCTTGTGTAATATGAAGAGGCTACATATTTTGTTTCCATAGTTCTCCACCAGCTGTGGGGAAAAGTTCCAAAATGTTAGTACTTCTATGTAAAGCACCACACATTAGAAAATAAATATAATAGTTTATTACTGTATGTCTATTTAATAGAACAATGACTACTTCAAATAAGCACAAAGGACGATGGACAAATGAAAATGACCAGATTCTCATTATAAGGAAAGCTGGGAGTGCAGGGGACAATGGAGCCAGAAACCAGTAGGAGTACAAAGAGCAAATCCTAAAGATTTGTGAATGTGAATTAAACTGAAGCCGTTCAGTTTTTGGTTGCTTTGTCTTTGAGAGACCAGAGCACAACATTGCACCAATCTTGAGGACAAGTTAGTGGCAAAAATGCTTACGACCAACAACAACAACAAAAAAAAAAAAACTTGAGGCACAATAAAATGCTTTCAATTTAAAACTAAATCAATATTGCATTTTAGCTTCCCAATAGAGCAAATCTGTGTTGCATTCCCCTCTGACAGCCATGACCAACAACGCCTGGTCACAAAGTCAACATGGCATCACTGTTTCCTAGAGTCTCTGTTTCTGCCTGTCCAGATCAAAACACAGTCCTTGCCTGGCGCCAGAAATGTGTCTAAAAGTCTCAATTTTAGGGACTCACAGTAGTGTGGACGCCAGATAAATGCAAATGTAGCAAAATTTAAAATGAAATCATATTAGCATCTGTGTAGCCTCACACAAAGGAGATATTCAATCTGCTAAGGTTTTTTCTGAGGACCATATCCAGCACTCTTATATTCCTCTGCTTATCATGACTGACGGACTCTGAGGGAGAGATAGCGCTGGTCCGATCTGGCCAGACTGCTTTCTGTCATCAAAAGAAGTCTGCTTCTTGTTACTTTGCATTAAAACCCACTTCTCTCCTCCCTGGATTTAATTTGAATTGATTGACCCTTTCATAATTGATTCAAGCTGAGGATTAAAGAGGGCAGGTACAACAGCCTGGATGCTGGAAAAGTAGTGGACAAGTGCAAGTGGGAGTGTAAATACATCAACTCTATTTAGAGTTGGAGCATTTTGTGTTACCGTAGATTAAATACGCACAGTCATCTGTATGATAGTCATCATGGTGCAGAAATGCAGGAATATGTGGAGCGATACAAGCAACACAGGGCCGTCAGGGCCCTGCTCATATTTCAGCATGCCGACGCTGTATCTGAGTCCCAGGACCTGGGCGGTTTACGATTGGCTCTTCTCCAGCAGCATCCTCGCATTGCAGTGTGCAAAAAGGTTGCTTCTATCTCAGTCTCTTTCGCTTGCACACTCCCGACAGCCTGCAGCATGTCAACAAACCGACTGCTCATCGGTGTGCACTGTGTGGCTGGTGGTTACATTAAGTGGCTCTGATTTTGTTCATAATTTATTAAATGGACATTATAAAAGATGAGCAGCTCCAAGTCTTTCATGGGACAGATTATGCACAACATCAACTTCAGCCTCGTGGCAGCAAAAATCAGAGCTCGGAGCATCTGAAGCATCCGATACGTGCAGAGTAATGGTATCTTTAATTTATCAAGATAGATTTATAGCTATGTAAGTGAAGGACGAATATGACTAAATGGAATTTGACTTCGTTGACGGTTTTCAGCCTTTTAATTTCCCTCACTATGTAATTTTATGAGAAGAAATTACACGGGGGGACATGTGTCCAATGCTGCACTGTAGATA
The DNA here is from genome assembly GCF_900963305.1 of Echeneis naucrates. Classification (NCBI taxonomy): domain Eukaryota; kingdom Metazoa; phylum Chordata; class Actinopteri; order Carangiformes; family Echeneidae; genus Echeneis; species Echeneis naucrates. The sequence goes on along the minus strand of NC_042522.1, from coordinate 14,046,955 downwards.
AGCGATTCTACCCCTTCTGCTGTTTCCTTCTCTTTTTCTGGGTTCAGCTCTGTGACTTGTATTGTTCATTTGGCCACAGTTTTTACACCAGATGCTCTTCCAGCTGCAACCCCTCCTCATTTATCTGGGCTTGAGACCGGCACCAGCCTACCACCGGTTTGCACTGTGGCTGGGGTTGGAACCCAGGGCCTCTGCATGCAAAGCATGTGCTCTACCACTGAGCTTCGTCCCCGGGCCCCTCTGCTGTTCTCCTCAAAAAAAAAAAAAAAAAAAATCCCACTCACATGACAGACGATATAATGTATCTGGTCTCTTTTAACAGACTTTCCTGGTTGTCTGCAGATCTTTAGCACAGGTACACATTAGGACAAAATCAAGAGGAGATACTACACGGCTGCAAGAATTGAATCCATGCATGAACCAACAGGCTCAGTCAAAACATCGTGTCTCAGTGCTCCACTTCCATATTTTAACGCAAAGCACCAGCTATTTGATTTACCCCATTAGCAGAATTATTATGTGCCCTGTACTGCCAAAAATAGATGCAATGCAACCAACTCTTAATCCCCTTGAGAGGACTGTGACATTTTCCAAATTCAACAGGTGGTCCTGTAAAAAATATCACTGTTCCAGGATCTAGTCTTTGCTGTGCCACTTATGCTGATTGTCTCAGCTGTGCTATAAATCCTTGCATGAGATTCAGGAAACTGGCAGGTTCTGCGTTCAAATAATTCATATGGATGGATGTCTCCTTTGCAGGAGATAGAGCAGACCAGTGGGATGCTCAGAGTGGAGGAAAGATCTAGCTGATCAGGAGGGTTTTTTCTCTATTCCTTCAGAGACTACTTTATATTCTCATAGAATACAAGAGAAAATCAAGAAACAATAAAATAGACCCAAAATGAAGCAGAAACTGAACTTGTCCCAGTGGCTCTGTTTGAATAAGTCAAAAGGCCAACACATAAAGCCTTGTTTGAGTGTTATTTCTCACTAAGACATCAGAGGACATGCTTAGTTAAAAGGTTAATCTCTATGGATGGCTGCCTTCATCCAGCGCAGCGGCTGTGTTTGTCACTCTGAGCTTTGCCTCTCCTTTTGCTGCCTGTAATGGAAACCAGCAGGGGTCCAGCCTGGCTCAGCTGCAGTGGCAGTGTTTTTCTGCCAGTCTGTCACCCCAAGCTTGATGAACGGAGCCAGGGGCTGGTGGGGTGGAGCAAAAATCCAAGGAAGCTGGTTTACATCCACCTTTCGAACAATTCAAGAGCTCCTGAACAGGACTGGCCCCTCACAGAGCACCCATGCACAGCCCATTGTGTTTCCCTTTTCTTTATAACACCAAACGCATGAAGCTGCCACTGAAAAAGGGGGCTTTGGGGGGGGGGGGTTACAGCACTTGCAAAAACAGTCGTGTAGTTCCCTGACATGCCGAGGGCTGACTTGTGTAAACACCCTTATGACAGCTAGTAGGACAAAAGCCTTAATGAAAATGTGTGTGTGGCTGCTGGCCAGCCTGCACGGTGGGTGAGGAGCTCTTCCTCCTCATGCTGCCTGCTGCAGAGGACTCCTGCTCCGCCTCAGCACTCCACCTCTGCACACACAGTCCACCGGCAGCAGCAGCAGCAGCTCACACACACACAGACAGACACACACCGTCCACCGGCAGCAGCAGCAGCAGCTCACACACACACAGAGACACACACAGTCCACCGGCAGCAGCAGCAGCAGCAGCTCACACACACACAGACAGACACACACCGTCCACCGGCAGCAGCAGCAGCAGCAGCAGCAGCTCACACACACACAGACAGACACACACCGTCCACCGGCAGCAGCAGCAGCAGTAGCTCACACACACAGACAGACACACACAGTCCACCGGCAGCAGCAGCAGCAGCTCACACACACACAGAGACACACAGTCCAGCAGCAGCAGCACACAAACACGCAAACACACACACACACACACAGTCTCCGGGGCCATTAACCTGTCGCACTTTGGATACGTGGAAGCATTAAACCTGGATATCGGCTCCTGTGGGAGTCAGCAGAGCAGTTCAGACCCTGTTTGACATTTTTGATTTATTTTTTTAATTTTTGGGGTCCTTTTGTGTCGCTGGAGAGGAGAAAGTCCGAGCAGGTAAGCGGTCAGTAAATCAGTCGGTCTGTCTGACTGAGGCTTCATCGTTCATGTTCAGGTTGAGTCAAGTTGTCTGGGTGAACATTTTAGGCTTCTTACTGCCGCTAACAAAACACAACACAGATTTCCGCAAACAAGGAGAATAGAAAGGTGTGTGTGTGTGTTTTTAAACCGCATTTACGAGCCAAATCTTCAGTTATTAAACATCCACCAGACAGAAAGACAAGCCGAAACACGTGGGGAGGGGGGTCTGATCGTGTGTGTGTGTGTGTGTGTGTGTGTGTGTGTGTGTTTGTGTTTGTGTGTGTGTGTGTGTGTGTGTGTGTACACTGTAGTAAAACCTGTTTTAAATAAAGGTGGTTGTGTTGAGGTGTTGGTCAGAAGGTCACAAGTTTGGGTGGAAATTCCTGTCAGGTATCGACAAAACAGGTTGTGTGTGTGTGTCCCTGATCTTATTGAATGAATGAATGAATGAATGGATGGATGGATGGATGGATGGATAAAACTCTGACCCTTGTAGAAGGATTTGTATTCACAGTGGATGACTACACGCTGATCAGACTGTCCTGGGGACTATAGGTGGGTTTCTCATGTTTATCTTTGTGGGTTTTGTCTCTGCTGAGCAGGTTATGTTTCAGTAAAGGAGGGTTTCCATCAAGCTGTCCCACTTGTGTGCTGATGTGTTCAGAGGGGGGGTCCATGCTTGATTCAGACCTGCAGGTTTAACAGCTGTTGAGTGTTGATAAGGCCTCTAACCTTGATTACTTTGCTGGGTAATCATATCTGTGGGCTATTTAAATCGTGCCCATCCTGATTGCATTCTTCAAAGCATTGCAGCATGTTAAGCCCAGAGCGAGCCCACAGTTTGCTTCCTGCAGCCCTTCGATACTCCCCAATGATTAGATTCCCTCAGATTAGGACAGAGGATTTTAATTCCTCAGCAAATCTGGGTGTGTTTTTGAGACATCTAGTGGTCAAGCAGCTGTGTATGTGTGCAGCAGTCATAGGGGCATGGGGGTACGTGACTTCAATGTTCATTATGTTTTTTATGGTAAATTCCTCATCAGACCAATATCCACCATCGCCTTGTTTTGCTCATCTTTATTTCTCCAGCCTTGTAATAGGTTCACCACATATTTTCTGTATTCTCTGTGTTATATATTGAAGACATGGCTAGAATTTTGTCATATAGCTGAATTCCTCACGCGTGTGTGTTTACAAGTAGAGGTGAGAAATATTGGACCTTGAGCTTGAGAAGGAGTGGGGAATGTAGACAGTAGGGTCTATCTCTGTTCAAACAAGCAGGGCTCAGCTTGTCAACAAGGACAACCTGACCTGAGGTGTAGTTTACATTTTTGGAGGACAGACAGATTTTAGGTGAACCTCTGTCATAGCTTCCTCTGTTTTTGTGAGGGGAATGTGGAACAGCAGAGATCAAACTTCCCTGGTTGTTGGTCTGGTAACTTAATTAAACTTCCCACACCGGTCCTCTGTCTGTCTATGCTTTATTATTGCCGGGCTGTTCCAGAATCCCCCCTGATCGTGCTTTTGACTGTCAGGCCTGGTAGCCTTAAGATTTGCATATCACTGATCAGTCATCACTTCACATGACTCATGCACAACTCCATAAGCTGTTGGGCAAGGCTCAGCTTCCTCTGTTGTCAAACAGTTAAACAAGCACTGGGCCCGTGGGTGCTTTCCTGCCCAAACTGAGTCAGACAGAACAAAGACGAATGTAAACATGCATTATCTTTGCCAACAGAACTCCCCATTCCTATGGTTATACTGGCGTACTGGAGTCACGAATAACTTGTACTCGAACAAGCCTTAAACCTTCCTTATCTTGTGTGTACTTTTTTTAATAAAATTTGCAAAGGTATAATTTAGAAATCAAGATCTGCCGCTTTATGAATACTAAATGTTACAGTTGTATTAAGGCTGAATGAGTGCATGTACAGGCCATTTTCTTCGTTGTCCAAGGGGACTCATTGTTCCTCGTCATTCTCTCTCACTTTTTTCTGTCCAGATAATGAGTCTAGGTTTCGAGCTAATGTTCCTCCGTGTCATTGCAGCACCTTGTCGAGAGGTAATTAAAGCTGTGTAAAGAACATAAAGAGGGACACCCAGATGCAAGGAGACAAACGATACCTCTGAAATGTTGTTGATTTTCTCACTGTCTGTCCAGTTAAACAGAACATAAGAGGGGCAGAGGAGGGAGGTGTGAGTGTGGGTCAGTTTGTTTGTTAGAAGAGGAGGACACACATGTGGAATGGGAGGTGTGTGTGTGTGTGTGTGTGTGGAAGGGGGAAGGGAGGTTGGCGTGGGTGTGAGATTCACCCTGGTGAGACTTAAGACATTCCTGGCATTCCGACCTCTGGGATGCTTGAGGCTCCTCCGACTTCTTCCAACCCATCGGGGGCTGCAGAGGACTCTGGAGGGCTTTTATGTCGCTTGGCTCACACCGGCAGGTCCTTTGGTTGAACAGAAACCGCATACCCTCTAATTTAGGAGGCCATGGGAACAAGTAGCACAGCACACACTGGCTCTTCTTAAGTTACATCCACAGATGACACTTGAATCCTAACTGAGGTCCTCGATGAGCTTTAAAACACTTGTCAGCTCGGAGTCTGTCACCTTTTACCTCGACAACTCCACATAGATATCTGAACTTTCTTTTTTTTTTTTTGTCTTATTATTTAACAAAGATTACTAATATCATGGTTGAAACTCAATCAGCTTAATAAATTCAGTTTGTGGAGCAATATGAATCTGATGTGGCAGTTTAGCATTTTGCATGGCTTGAAAAACAGAACTACTGTGTCATTTATAAAGTGGAGGAGAAGAAATAATTATATTGAGGAATCATTTCGCTCGTCGTAGATTTCACATCATACTGTCATTTTTAAAATGTCACAAAGACATGAGATTGTGATTATGCCAACCTGTGGGCAAAAAATTCCTTCATTCCTTTAACACTGTATCTCTTTCTTCTTTGTCTCTCTTTTGTATGCTGTCTTGTGATCAACGTCCTGTGATGGTGTTAACCTTCTGTGGACCAGCCATGAGAGTTCATCCTGTATCTCCCACATCCGCCCACAGCAGCCTCTGACCGAACCTGATTTAGTAAACCAAAGATGTCAGCGTGCAGTGACTTTGCAGAACACGTGTGGAAACCCGGCTCTTGTAAGAACTGCTTCCACCCTCTTAGTGCTCACAAGACTGTCGGCGGAGTGGATGGCTGCGTGCCATCTGCATGTCTGAAGACCAGCCTGGGAGGCGATGAAGAAGCTGGAGTAACAGCGCCTCCATCCTACAGCAAGCCAACCATCGCTGTCAAACCCACTATGATGAGCCTTGACACCACCGAATCAACTGACGTCAATATGAACATCGAGCAGGTGAATTTCTTGAATATATCTTTCCTGTATCCAACCGTGATGTGTGTTTCTGGTTCTGTTTGTAATGTGTGCTCATGTTTTTATGTGGCAGGAGAACACAAAGAGCCCAGTTGAGCGTTTGGGCCTGAAGAAACTTCTGGACCTGTCATCTCTTTATATTGACAGCAATGGCTGCAACAAAGCCCATAGAGATGCAGTTCTGCAGAGTCCTGAAACCAAGATGGACCATAACAACTCCTTTTCTTTTGGTTCCTTATCCCCCAATATCCTGTCTAAAGACTCAAAGATCATTGGCAACATCTTTGTTACCCAGGAAGAGGGTAGAGGTTCTCAGAGTTTAAAAAAGACTGCCAATGGAGAAAACCAAAGGCAGCAGAACAGTACAGCTGCTATCACAACCAAAAGCACTTATAATGGAGGTGGTGTCACCACCAAGGCAAATTATCAGGAAGCCCATCAGGCCTCTGAAGAGATGCCTCCATCAGTGGATATTGTCCCTTCTAGTCCTGCCATAATTCATAGTAATGGTACAAGCAGTGAGAGCATGACTGCTGTTACCACTAAGACCTCCAGCACTTCTGCCACTTTCCCCATCACAACCTTAAGTGTGGACAACATTAGATATAGTCCCCCACTAGCCCCCCACTCTGTTCCAGTCCTGTCAAAACAGACCAGTGTATCAGATTCCTCTTGTTCCCATCGTAGTAGTACAGATTCACTTCCTGGGACAGAGAGATTGAGTGGGAGGCAGGTCGGGTCAGGAAGCCCTCAAAATTCACCAGCCATGGATAGCCCTCAGTTAGACCCAGATTCTCCCAATGGACAGCCAGGTTCTGAGCCCATTTATGCAGAAAGCACCAAGAAAAAGCGTAAGCCGCAAGGGAATGGAGTTCAGTCCCAGCCAGGGTCCCCAGACCAGAGTAAGAGCTCCTCATGCTCTGAGCTTGAGCTTTCAGGAGAGAGTCAGCGGGCCACCATCACTGTAATGGCCGCTCACACAGAGGAAAACAACAGGACTTTTTACCTGAGCAGCCCAGATTCAGCTGTCAGCACGCAGTGCCACTTCAGCCCCACGGCACGTAAAGACCCAAGCAGCCCAGCCTTCCGTTGGCCCACGCCCACCCACAGCCACAGCGCCCCCTCTCTGGCCACAGAAGCCAACCTCAACACCACTCTCCACCCCAAGCCCCAGTCTAGTCCACCCATTCCCCCAAAGAGGAACATCCGCTCCCCCAAACTAGGCACCTCTAGCCTCTCGCCATCCATGTCTTCACCGGTCCCCCTTCCTGAACTCCCCAGATTGGGCACCTCCAGCCTGTCACCGTCCATCTCATCTCCAGTCCCTCTCCCTGAACTCCCCATGCTTTTCCTTGTCTCTGCCAGAGAGGGCCACTTCAAAGTCCATACAGAGCTCCACAGTGCCTCGTCCGAGCGCTGGCACAAGCCACATCACCACAGTTCTGGCTGGAACTGCTGCATTGAGGAAGAAGAGGAGGACGAGGACAGAGAGCGGAAAGAGGGGGAAAAGAAGAAGCTGGCCACCAAGCCAGGAACATCCACCTCGCGGGTGACATGCCTGGTCAATGGTGCTGCTATCTGGAAGGAGGCCAGAGACGGGAAGGCCCACAGCAACCCCCCTCCGACGACAGAGCCAGGCACGGCCCCCCCGGCCTCCCCCAACAATGGTGCCTGTCAGGGGGAGACTGAGGGCACCGGTGCAGAGGAGGAGGGCAAGCATAACGGGAGTATGCCAGCCAAGCAAACGTTGCATGGCGGCTCATCAGAGCTTCTGGGAGCAGCGAAGGGAACTACCAACAATGAACCCAATCCACCTCCTCCCCCACCTAAGAAACTGCACAGGTAAGAACAGCAAAGGTGTCTTTTTTTTAATGGATTTAAACATTTACGAATGATTCCATTAATATTATAGAATGGAACACCAGTACTGATTCTGGGTAGGACTTAGTTTTCTAAATAGAAAGTTTGTCTTTATTATTGATCAGTCTTTTTCAGTCAATCAGGTTGTCAGTGAAATGTCAGACATAATGACAAAATGTCAATTTCATGTTAACAGAGCCGAAAGTTATTCTGCCACACTGACAACATTGGAGTGATGGATAGATTGAAAGTTACCCGTTTAAATGTGAAGCAGTGAAAAGAAAGTGAATTATGTACAGTTTGGAAGTTGTGGCCACACAACAAGAATCTTTTGATGAGGGATTTACATAATTCAGTGCCCTTCAGTTAAATTTTTACAAGTACATTTTTAATGTAGAATAGTGAAAGCATTCAGCTGTGCCACATCTTATGTCTCTAAGTCCCAACCTACTAAACATTTCTCAAACACCAGCTAATGAGTAAAAGCAGAGGACGAGCTGGTCTTAAATAATGTTTACAGTGAAGGAGCGATGTAAAAGAGAAGGTCTAATAGAGGTTTAATTACACAGTACCTTACTATACACTCCCTGAAAGACACATTCATCAAATCTGAACTTCCCATTATCGCATATATTTGCGTGACTGTCCTCAGGTTTGCTACCTAACGACTTGCAGGAAAATTAATGGGACTGCAATTCAGTCATGACGCTGTGGTTTCATTATATTACATAATTTAGCACTTACACGACACACTTAGTCTAAAAGCATACATGAATTTTGCTCTCTGTTGGGACTATATATAACGTTGCTGCAGCCAAAGCAACATAAGCCCCAGTGCATTGCCAGGAACTGCACATGCATGCATCTTACTCCAAGCGTTTGTGTGAGTCTTATTGTGCCCTTCTCCTTTCATAGCATCATTATTCAGCCTTGAATCAGCCTCCATTCTAGCGCCTTGTGATCATTCAAACTGCTCAGCCACATCCCTCAATGCATGCCTTGTTCTATTCATGCTAGTAACGTGACTTTTTCAATTCTAATTAACACGCAAAATGGCTCTGTTAAATAGCCCCCTTCTGTGTCACATTACTGTAAATTTGTTTTGGCTGCAGCTCAATAGACAGAGTTGTAACTAAAACAGACATTGCTCCATTGTTATTGTCATGCAGCAAAAGAGATATCATTAACAGGTGTTTTTAGTACGTGCACTGTTGTCATGTGGTGTACATTTCTAAAGTTAACTTATAGCTGCTGAAATTCATATCCCGGTTACTTTTAAGGTTTAGTAATTAATTCAATTAAATATTTAGAGGATCTGCAGCACCAGAGAGTTTCACCTCCTTTAAGCTGATTCTACAAAAAGACTGGAAGTCTATATATCCATTTATTAGCAGTAACATTTGCACGCATGCTTCAACCTGAGTCTGCATGAAGCTAAGAATACGCGTGCTGTCTGAGTCAGCCACCTAAAGTAGAAACAGAGAAAAGGCCTTGTGTTGCAGTTATGAGAGCAATAAACTTTGCTTTGTCTAGAACGGCACGATGAGGTGCAACACACAACTCGGACTTCCTTTAAGACAAGCAGATGTTCTACCATCTTGAAGTGCTCGAGTCAGCAAAATCTAAGCAGGACTTCACTGGCCAAAACACAGAAAGCTGATCACATTTCAGGGGCCCTTATGTCTGTGGTAATTCTAGCAAGGGCCCATCTCTCCTGTTATGACATTGCCGACATTCTGCACTGATAAAAATACACCTTGTCGAGACACGTGGGAACACGCCTCAAGCTAGCCGGCGACAGTTGTGGCTTCCTGGTGTTCCAAGTTTATCAGCGGGTTTAGTGTATTTAATCAACAAGTGTCTCTGGGGCACCAGGATAGTACTGGAAACTGAAGGGCAAAGTGCCGCAGGAAAACAAAAATCTAAATATTGGCTGTAGAGCAACTAAATCTTCACAAGAAGTTTATTATTGACACACAAAAAAACCTCGTGTGGAATGAAAGCAAAAAAAAAAAAGAAAACATGCACCCTGGGAAGCAACGTTTTGTTGTGCTGAATCATTTAAAAGCCACAGATGGTCTGAAAATTTCTGCTTCCCAGAGCCTTTGATCACAGTGAAAAACAGCAAAAGTTCCCCCTTGTATTCTTTCTAACAGGTCAACATCATGTGACGGGTCAGCTCAAGAGACGTGTGTGTTTGTGCACGTGTGTGCATCATGCATGAGTCTGTGAGGAAGTGCTCTGTAACGGGGAGGGCGTGTCACCTGGTCAGTGAAGGTTGCCAAAGGGAGGAGCTTTAGCGAACAGATTGTTACCCCAGGCAACTCCCAAACTGTCCCAGTCTGGCAGCCAGTCACTGCCAACAGAAGTAGAATTTATAGATCAGCCATGTAGATTCAAGCCTATGAGTTTGACTTGGGTGTGATTTGTCTTTTGCTCTTTAAATTACTGTTCCGAGATGGTGCTGCCCCTCCCTCTGCAGAGCCGTCCTGATCGCCCCTCTGCAGCAGAGCAGATAGCATCCTGTTGCCATCTGACAGACCTGAAGCTACTCTCAAGTGAACCACCAGGTCAATGAGTGAATGCTACAAATGGGATATGGCTGCTTTAATTTTGTGTATCTGATGGGTGCCGTTGTTCTTTCTGCTTAGACAGACTTTAAATACACATATGACTTCTAAGGAACCAGGGTTGTGTTACTACACATGGCGGAGCTTTAGACAGCCGCCAGTCTGATCTAAAGGTATTTCGTGCCCAACAGTCGAACAAGGATCTCTGCCTCTCCAGCATGAGGTAGGCACATAACGGCAACTTCTGTGTGTCCCGTGCAAGACACTGAGACTGACAGTAAATTGCGGTGTTCTCAGTGCTGCAGGTAGTTCATCTTAGAGAAGAATAGCAATTCATCACTGTGTTTTTGTTAGTAAAAGTAGAGGAAGATTATACACCTTCACCAGCCAAAATTTGTGTTTCAGAATGCTGCATGAACAGTGAAATGTGGTCAACTTTCTGCTAATATGATATTTTCTTCGTCTCTCGTAATCCTTTTCAGATTGTAGTATTATTTATTTGAACCCTGCCTCAGCCCAGAGTGACAGTGGTAACGTAGACTGTGTGTGTTACAGACAGAGCAGCAAATCAAATTTATAGTTTTTGATATGATGCAAAAACAAAAGAATAGAAAAGAGAAAAAAGGCGTGTTGCAGCAAAAAGGGAAGAAGGCGGCTGACAGAGAGGAAGATAACAAGGCAAGGCTGGAACAAGTTGCACAAGATAAGAAGAATTGGTGTCAAACATTAATGGATGATTGGGCTTATATGACCACATAGCCATAGTAACTACCCTGGCATTCTGGGAAATAAACAAGTGGTGCCTTTCTTTCCTGAGCTATATTGTAACATAAAGGGTTGTCACCTTGTAACTAAGAATGCAACCCATCACACATTGGCAATGCAATAGATAACTACATTTGAGTGTTCACATAATAGAACATAAACTCTTTAGAATATAATAGTGCCCAACACAACAACAAATCATACATGTATTTAAATCAGTTTCTCTCAGGCTCATTAAACCGGGACATGTTGGATGGGATGCGTTGCATTGTACGGGTGTTCATGACACCGTCTCCACCTCATGTGTGAGTACAACCTGAGTCAGCCTATTTTCCGAGCCAGTCCCGCCGCAGCATAGAGAAACTCTGGGGATAAATGTGTTGCGTGTATTCAGTGCATTGTTTCATCACTCTTAATGCTGCATAAGCAGCTTTGATGACTTGCATGTAGCCCCAGAGAGCGAAGGTGTGTTTGTCAGTGCGTGCGTATGTGAGCATTTTGCAAACCTGGGGGAAGCAGCGAACAGATGTCCCTCACTGCGTCTCTCTGATGTCATCATTCACCACAGAGAACGCACTATATAAGAGTCAGGAAGTGAAAGCAGTTGTGTGAACTTGGTCCACAACAACAACAACCTAGTTTAGTTTGTGTCTCATTTTACACTGTCACATTGCTCTCTGTTGCTGGTTAGGTGTAACTCCAGTCTGATCCCTTTTTTAAAAACTTCCCTAGCTCCTCTCAGACACCTTTATTAATACCACACACACACATATGATAGCAGGATAGCATGTGTGTCACCAGATCCAATGTGTTTTTTAGTGTAGCATGATTGTTTACTCTCTGAATCTGGGTTACTTGCGTTGTTGGGGAGATTGTCTGACAGATTTACTGGGGCGATCTATTCGTCTGAAATCAGCAATCAAGATATTTATTAATAGACTGTTAGGCTAGAACTGGGGCTCCTCAGCACAGTGATGGAAATACTAACGAATGAGACTATTTGGTGTCATAATAGCACAGATTTTATGCCAGGCTAAAATAATTTTTCATAGCTCTGACTGTCAGATGCAGATAACAAACACATGACTGAAGAAACTATAAATCAATTGTCGGATTAGGTGATCAACAGAAAAGCCAATAGTGATTGAGTAATTGGCTCAATTGAACAAATGAATGGATTTCTTTAGCTTCCTGACTGCTCCTGTTGCAATAATGGCAAGTTATTTGTCATGTCATTTCAACATGTCACCTTGGGCTCTGGGAAATCATGTTTGCCATGTCAGAGTGTAGACCAAACAATAAATCGTCAATTGATAATGAAAAACTATACGTGTTGATTGCAGCTCATGGATGTTTGGTTATTGTTACATGAATCCCTAATCAAAGAACAGTTTTTTTGTTTGTTTGTTTTTATCTTTTTTTTTTTTTTTTTTTGCATGCCCTTAATCAGAGTTCACATCCTTCCACAGGATATTAAGCAATGGCATCATTCCACCAGACAAAACCTCATGTTTTGGACACAAATCTCTGAGATCTAGACTGAGGCATGCACAGGTGCACACATGTACACAGTCATAATCCCCGCGCCCATTACCATTCCTCCTGTTCTCCTCTGTCTCAGTGTTTCCACTACCTTTCATCATGACTCTTTTGTCAGTTAAACGGTAGCAGATCCTTTCGCTGCCCAGAGAGAATACCTAACCCTTTGTCTTCCTCCTGCGCTCCTCCTCTTTCTCCTTTCTCTTCTCCTCATCTGTTTGTTCTGCTGATTTATGGTGGAAGTGAAGTCAGGGACCAGCAGATAAATGGATAAGGAGTAATTTTGTGATGGAAGGGAGGAACAGGGGATGAAGGGATGGGATGAGACCATGTTTCCCTGAGCCATTAGTGGGTATAATGAGACAAGTGAAAGGCTGTCACTCAGCCTAATTGGTCACCTTAATTAGATAGTCTCCTCATGCACAGTTTTCATGGGTATTTTAAGTGGCAACAATAGTAGACAGGCAAACTAAGAAGGAGACTGTGGCGCTTCTGTCTGGTGAATTAGAAAATGAAATTGGGTTTATGTTACTTTTGCAAGAAGACATAACAATATTTCTCTTGGAATTTAGTCACAAAATGCCTCACTTGTTCCAGCTAAGTGCGGCTAATTGTTGCTAATCTTGCCAAACTGCAGCCAGATTTTGCCACGTATTTGATCATTTTGCTTCTGCAGTGCCTGACGCAGGTTTAGATTTAAAGGAGAGATTGGAGAGACTACATGCGGCTGGGAGCCATTGGTCAGGCCCAAACCAGCCTCCGGGGTGCCCGCCCCTTTGCTTTATCACAAAAGTAAACCAAGTAGTAAACATCTTGTGTCTCAGTGGGAGTCTTGTTTACTGCACGCTGCTTGCAGCCTCATTGCTGTAGCCCTTACACAGATTATCACTTTAAAATAACTAAATCCAGTGATTGTGGGGAAATTTAGGGAAATCTAATGTGCCATTATTAAACTCTAATAGCCACTTGATTTGGGTGCTGGCAACTAAAGAGAGAGCCAACCTCATAATGAAGTCTGACTGTCACATCTGTGTCATCAGGGGTGAGTGGAGAAGTGTGTCTCTCTAACTTGGAAGTCAAAATACTTTGACTACAACCACTATTTTGAATGATAAACTACTGCTTTGTTTATCATTTAAAATAAAACAATGAGTTCATACCTTTATATTAGTGATCCATTTTGCAGACCTGAAAACCTTAAGGGGAAGTGGAGTGGTTCCGCATATATAAGCAGATGCGCAAACCGCAACAAACTGACAAACTACAGCAGTACACAGGCAGACAGCAGTGCAGATGCAGAAATAAACATTAGTTACATTTATTTTTACCTTCTTCTTCCAACATACTAAATCACTCTGTGTTTGCTGTTTCTCCTGTACAGAGTGTCCAGTAAGATGAGCGGCAGCAACATGGAGCTGGACCGCTGCAGCCAACAAGAGAGCGCCACTTCATCTCCCTGGGGTCAGAGTAGTGCCAGTCTACCCTCTGCCTCCACTGACAATCTGACTGCTGACACTGGTAAGCACAACTCACACTCACATGCTGCTAAGGTTTGTTTTTTGCCTTTTTTTTTTTTTTTTAATAGCCCTGGTAGGCATCCATTAACATCCTTCAACGGAAACTTTCACAGGTCCTACCTGACCTACAAGCCTATTTCAATGAATCACTGGAGGAAATCTCTTTGTGTTCAGATAGTGTTTTATCACAACTATGTCTATGTCAACTATGGTGATGTACTTTGTACTGAAACTGGACTAAAAAGAGGAAAGGCAGTGCTGCATGGTTTTACAACCGTAGCTTATCTCTTCTGTTTTCTCCATTTCTCCAAGTTCACATGTCCAAATGGTTTTAACCTAATGTTGATTTCTGTCATCATACCTGAGATATAACTCAGAATGACTGGCATCTGCCCTCAGTTTGAAAATGGTCATCATTCATAGAACAACTTTTAAACTCTATTGCTCAGACACTTGTAATTGCTGTAACTTCCTTGGCAACGTCATTTGAAGAGATAATTATGGAGTATGATAACAAGGGAAAAAGGGCTTGGCTACATCCTTCAGAGTATTTTTCTTTTTCAGCAGCCCCCACCCCCTGTGTGAAAGCAGTTACTAAAGACTGCACCACACAATTATTTGAGTATCTGTCTCCTCTAGTGTAATGTCAAGTCCCAGCTATAAGTCTCTAATTTACAAATGGATTATAATTGGATGGAAGATGTTTTGAGTGTCAGCTTGAACTCTGGATTGTGGAAATTCCCAGCTCTTCAGAGGAGGCAAGGTAGGTGTTTAAACTGAGACCGACCAGTAGGCAGTGACATAATTGGATATAGTAAATAAATCAAATTCACAGCTGTCCTCCAAGACTGTGCAAATCTGTGTGCACTGCTCAGGTTTAGGAATTTCAGTCACAACAGTAAAAACAGGATATATTGCATCCGCAAAGGCAGAGAAAAGAAAATTAACATCAGTTGAATAAATTTTGGTCTTTTATATTAACAATATAAAAAGGTTCTTGATGTTTCAGGATTTCAGGATACACCAAGTCTGTGCTCCTTCTTTTTTCAATAATTGCAGATTTGCTGATATAAATCCCCCCCCCCCCTTTTTTTTTTTAGATTTTCGAGATGCTACACGGATGTCTTGCTCCTCTCCATTTTCCAGAAGTCCGGTGGTTTCAGCTCCAGGGTCTCCTCACCCCCCCTTCAACAGCTTAAATAGCCAGCCACCACCCCTCCCGGAGAAAAAGATGGTGAACCGCACTGTGTCAGCTCCTGACAGCACCAATGGGAAACCATTTGTCCGAGCCTATCCACGCCTTCCGTTCACCGGCTCAGAGAGCAATGTATGTCGACCTGCTGATGTCGGCTCCCGGTCCAGTTTACCGTCCAGCCCTATTGACCCACGGCCCATTTTCTCCTCCAATGACTCTCTGGAGCGTTGTCACGCCCCGCTAGGGCGAACCTCGAGGTCCCGGACGCTGGATGAGCCATTGAAGACTCACGGGCGTCTGGGTGTGCACTGTCGGAGCAGCATCACCTGCTCATCTTCTCCTCAGCTCAGTGCTCCCTTCTTGGGCTCAGAACCAGGCCCGTCACCAAATCTGGGCTCCAGCTTGCAGCTCCAGACCCTCCTGAGCAACATCGACAGTAGAGAAGGGGTGTACTCCAAACTGGGGGGCCTGTATGCAGAGTCTTTACGGCGCTTGGCTCTAAAGTGTGAGGATCACTTCACGCGCTCCCAGAAGAACTCTCTGAGGTTTGAGGAGAGCAACTGGTCTCTGTTCAGGCTCACATCTAACAAGCCAAGCTGCAACTCTGGAGATGCAGTTTACTACTCTGCTGCCTGCGCCTCAGACCCCAGCAACTCCTACGCTGTTAAGGTAATCTCAAAAATACTGGCCCTAATTTTAGACAAAGTATAGAGAATTTGTTTTGCAATAACTGTGCTCACCTACAGTAAAACTTCAAGTCATTCTTAATAAAATAAAATGCCATGTCAATGCCATGGCATTTCCAAGCTCGGTGACAAATACATTGTGTAATGGCTTCACGACTAGAATACAGGTTATTTCAATATAAGATAAAAATGGCAGACACTACCATAAAACTACCACCCAAAGAGAATGTGTAAATGACTTTGCTTAAAAAAAAAAATTTATAGCCACAAAAACTAGTTTTCCTTGAAAATGCTTCATTGAACTAAAGAAATGCATTAATTTTTTTGCCTCTTCATCATGAGATGCCTTATATTTTACCATGCAGTCATATAGTTTTTGATACTTTGTAAATTTTTTGGAGTTTCTGCTACAGAATTTAAGGTTCATTGAGGGTGTGTTCTCTCCAGTCAGAGCGACTCAGAATCATCTTTACTGTTGTTGAAGGAATAATTTGGACTGCGGGTGTTGTAAACTGTTCTTTCAAGCTGGGATTTGACAGTTTAAGGATGGAGTGAGGAGATTGAAAACGGGTGGTGGTGTTTGGTTTTAGGCTTCAGATGGGATGGTCCCCAGTACAACACAAACTTTTAGGGTATGTCGTGCACACAACCGCTGAGAAAAGCAACGTGTGGATTCAGCCTCACTGACCTTTGTCCCAAAGTCATTAGTGCTGTACAAAACAGCAGTGCGGATTTGTACACAATAAAATTTGTGTGCCCACTATATTGCCTAATATCTCAAGACCCAATTAATCTTTACATTCCATGCAAGATTTATAGTCACACAAACCCTCGTTTTCAAAGCGTACACACAAAAACACACAAAACCTGATACACTCAATGCAGCGTAATGCTAATGATTATGATGTCATCTGAAATCCGAATTGATTTGTGTATACACAGTGTTTTGGTAATTATGTGTATTGACATTTGAAAACTTGTCAATTAAGATTTTAGCCCAGTTGATCCCAAAGAAGAGATTATATTTATTAATCTGATCCCAACACACACTGACATCAAATGGTTAGCAGTTTCCCATAGCTAACTAAAGAATGAAAGACACTGAGAGGCTGTAGTTTAGAACACTAGCCGAGCCTAGTTCAGTCTACAAGTGAGTTAAAATAGTTTTTTCTTCTTTTTTTTTAAGCTTTTTGGTTGGGAATGAACTTTAAATCTGCATCAAGGATGCTGGTTTTACTTGAATTAGAAGAGGAACTGAATTGGCTTTGACCTTAGAACTTCACTAACAAGCATTCCTTTCTTATGTTTCTTGGCTTCCCTCCCTTTCCGTCTCTGTGTTGAACCCCCCCCACCATCCCTTTCTTCTCCTGCTCTTTGTCCCTTCCTCCCCCTGCCCTTTGTGTTTATACCTCGCCAGATCTGTAAGAGCCCATCAATGGAAGCCAAGCAGGGCCATCTCTACGGTCTGTCAGTGCAGCAGAGCATGCCACCCCACTTCAACCTCCAGCAGGACTGTGGACACTTTCTCGCTTGCATCCCCCAGAGCATGTTGCCTTCTGATGAGGTCTCTCTTCACACCACACCTGCTCCGTCGCTCCCTCAGCCCTCCACATCTGCACCGAGCCAGCAGGTAGACCGAGAGCGAGTGGTGGTCATCACCTCAGAGATCCCCCAGCAGACAGCCGCCGACTTTGTCAAGGAGTGGGAGGCATTTCATAAAACTCAGCCAGAGGTCTACGAGCGACGCGTTTGCTTCCTCCTCCTCCAGCTCTGCAATGGCCTGGAACACCTGAAGGAGCATGGAGTCACGCACCGCGACATCTGCCTAGAAAACCTGTTATTGGTGCCTCATCACCGCAGACCCTCCCAGTTCCCCCACCAGACCAACAATGACGGCAGCACCAGTGGTGGGTCGAGTGGTGCAGCCAATCAGCGCCACCTTCCCCGGCTCCTCATCAGCAACTTTGCCAAGTCCAAACGTCGCTCCTCCGAGGATGCCGCTTCGAGCAGCGTGGACCCTCGCACCAAACGTGACCATGCCAGGCTGGCACCAGAAATTGTCTCAGCAGCCCAGTACCGCAAATTTGACGAGTTCCAGACGGGCATATTGATCTATGAACTTCTGCACCAACCCAACCCGTTTGAGGTGAGTCCAGCACTTAAGGAACAGGACTATTCCTGTGAGGAACTGCCCCCTATCCCCTCTGTCTCCCTTTACTCATCTGGCCTCTGGCGGCTGGCCCAGCTCCTGCTCCAACCCGACCCCATCAAACGAATCCACATCCAGGAGGCCAAGCGCATTCTGCAGAGCCTGCTCTGGGGCCCCAGGAGAGACCTGATGGATCAGCAGCTGGAGAGACATGGACATGGAGGAAGCTTTGTCGATGGATCCCGACACGAGGGTCTACTCAACTGGCTGGACGTGAAACGAGCCCTACTGATGATGAAGTTTGCCGAGCGTTCACTGGAGCCTGAGAGGAACGCAGAGCTGGAGGACTGGCTGTGCTGTCAGTACTTTTCCTCAGCCCACCCTCTGTCCCTCTGCCACACTGCTGAACTGCTGTACTCACTGAAGTGATGGCTTACATTAGGAATGAAACTGTATGTAAGTGTAGCCGAAGTTATGTGTAAGTTTGTGAGTGTGTGTATGAGAAAGACCAACAATGTTAACGCCAATGTCTCGACACTATGGATGGGTCCAGACAGTGTGAGCCACTGGAGATACTGTGAAATCTGCCCACCTGTTTGCGCTACTGCCACATGCACGAGCCATGCATCAACTTAGCCGTCCACTCTAAACCTTTTACACAAACAGTCCGACCGAACATCAAAATGACGAACAAAGAAATGACTTGAAAGCATTCAAACACCTGGACAAAAACATTCACTGGGATTAGTTGATGTTGATAAATCCATCAGTAAAAAAGAAAAATATGGACTATTGATTTTCTATAATGTACTTACCAAAGTTTCATGTTTGACACTGTATTTTGTGTATCTATTAAGTATCAATGGAGACATTTTACCACAGAGAACAGCCAGCTTCACCATGTCATGCTGTGTCTTGTCTAAATGTGCAGCTAACTCTTAACTTTCCTGATGTTTTAATAAAAATATGAGGTCAGCACCAGATTGAAAGCGTTGCACCTTCTCCATCGTAGGTTTATTCATGGAACTAGTAAACATCACAAACAGAATAATGCCTGGTACTTTGTGTTATCTCAGGCCTTGTTAGACAGCACTGTAATTATTGCTCAATATAAATTAATGATAATCTTTACTGTCTAACACAACTCAACATGAATTGGACCGACAAAACACTTTTTTTACCATAATTGATAGCTTCCACTAAATGGATGGTGCCCAGTTCTATTTTAAGCTTACTTTTAGTATATATTTAAATGTTTTAACATTTGTCACAGTGCCTTTTGTTCTTTGTATATGTTACAGTGACTCAGAAGCCAAATGTAAATATTACTGATCATTTGTCCTCAGTGAAACTGGCCTTTCACAGAATGTTATAGAAACGACTTTGTACAGTTATTTGTAGATGATATTAGGAAAAAATGAGCCGAAGCAGGTCTTAAAAAGCCATGAATATGAGCAGCAGTTAAAAATATTTATGATATAATTTGTTATCCTGTAGTAGCCACTGGAATTTGTGTTTATTTTCGTGTCAGTAATTGAATAATGTTTGTTTGTTGTTGTTTTTTTTTTTTAATGCACAGCAGCATCTGGGCCTGTTTGTTTTTTTTGTTCTGCGTAGGCTGCAGAGGAAGCTTCATTAGTTTTTTCTTTTCGTTTATCGCCAAGAATTTTTTTCCTAAAAGTCCAGAGAGACAAGAAATAAACCACCTGCATGCAGGTTTTCGTCCGTGACAGATGTTTCTAATGTTAAAAAGAAAAAAAAAGGCCTGATCTCACAGCTAATACAATGATTTGAACTATTTTATGTGTGCCTCACTTATTTGCATCTATCAATAAACTGTGCATATATTTTCTCACAGTATTATCTGGTGTTTTGATCATTTCTTGCATCTACTTCATTGATGGCCTATTAGCATTATGTTGTTCCTGCCGGCTTCTAGTGCTGACAAACTGCTGCCAAGCTTTTTTTTCTACGTGCTGAAACTCATAAATCTTAGGATCAACTGAAGAGAGACAAGAGGAGATGAGGACCTGACTGAAGAACAGTCCCCATCTTTTGTGACTGAGGAAGTGGAGGGTGTTATTTTGATGAACACTGAGCGTTGATGCATACTAAATAATCCAGGCTTTGTTTGCTTCTTGCTGGACTTCTGGCTTAGAATTCCTATTTATCTAAAGTACATTATGCAAGTCTTTGGCATCTGTTATAAAGGCATGAATAAAAACCTTTAACCCTGTAACTATTGAAATTTGCCTCGAGCATCAGACAACTCATATTGTTAAGTAAATCTGAGCAGGAGGTTACTCCGGCTGAATACATTCATTTGTCTGGTATTTCTGCTGTTAGGTGAAGCATGAAACACAATTTACGCCAGTAGTTTAAGTCATCTTTGATGTGCGGCCGAATTTTGAAATGGTTTTTACGTAAAGATATGAGGGAATAAATATTAACAGGCCAGAAAGATTTGAAACTTACATCAGCCATCTGTAAGAGAAGCGTCCGCTGTCATGTGGGAGACAGAAAGTGAAGCACAGAGCAACACAACAGGTTGGACGTGTTGTGGAATCTTAATTTGAGTTTGGAGCCTCAGGCCAAAACAGACCACAGCCTTTCCCCCCCCACCAAAATCCCTCCTCCAGCACCCCCCTCTACTCCCCTCCATGTAGCTTTCTGCTCTACATCACTCCTTCAAAACCACTGGCTGCTCCCTTGTCATAGGTGGAACTATGTTGCCAGGGTGTTTTGACCAATGGAATGGCATTTCCAGCAATGCCGTCTGTCTCTATCTCTCTCTCGCTCTTTCACACAAACACACACACACACGTTCACTCACCAAGTGAAGCAGCTTGTTGAGCAAGAATCCCAATAACCCCCCCGGTAACAGCAGCAAGGCTCCCTCCTTTGTTTGTCCGGAGAACGCCAGTCAAAAGGTTGCATACTTTATTTGCAAATATGCTTCCCAGCAGACAATCTTCTGCACAGGACCTATGACAAAGACACCACACTACACATCTTCAGCATAAATGTCACTGAAGTGAGACACATCAGGACACTTTAAAACTTTACAGACTGATATTTGTTAGCTTTTGATGGACATCTAGGTATATACAATCACGCATAACGTAAAAATGGATTTGCTACAGAAATACAATGCCTGCTGAGCCTCAACGTGTACTTCTTTAAATTAGACAGTGAACCTTGAACTGAAATAGGTATAATTTTGACTAAAATTACCGATTTCCCGCATTCTTGTAGTCACTTCTGTACATCTAGCCATAATTACTTGAAGCCACACTGTCATTATGTCTTTTACTGCCTTCTCTCGCACACGCACCACACACATGCAGCAAATAGTCTTGTAACACTTAATGCAACAAACATGAAATGACAATGGGTGGTTGACACACTAGTAGAAGGCCTTTTATACATAGTTACTTTTCCAGCTTTTAGTCACCACTTCCTTTGTTTAATCTGCAGAAGTACCCAGGCACGATTTTCATGCAGTGGCCAGGTTCGATTATTATTTATTTATTTATTTTTTGTGGGGAGGGGTCAATCTACAAACAATCACTCAACTTTTTCCTTATCTGCAATCCCTCATTTGTTGCCCAAAAAGACCTCTATGGTTGTATGACCTTGTGCAAGCCATTCACTCAGTATTACAGAGATGTGGAGTGCAGATACTTAGAAGAATGCAGATGGAGTGATACTGGGTGGCCTGAACTTCTTTGACTCTCGCCCCTGCATAAGAAGGCGGCCTAGGGCTTGGTATGGTCATTCCAAAAACTGTTTTCCTGAGAGAGAAGAAATCTGTTTGCCCTCCTTACCTTTAAATAACATGGCTTCCTGTTCATAACTCCATGACACCACACCGGTCTAGCCTGACTTTTTTCTTTCCTTTTCTGGCTTTATTAGATAGGACAGCTGGGGGTCTGACAGGCAAATGATACAAGCTGGAATCGCACCAGCATCGGACCACGACATAGCATCCTGTTTATGCCTCCCCAGGTCTGACCTCTAACCCACCCCCATTTCAGCTTCCTTGTCTTCACTCAGTATTGAGTCCATAGAGGAGTTCTGAAACTCCATTTGTGGACATTTTATTTCGTTCTACTCTGCTATGCCTGTGTGTTTCTGTTCAAACAGTTTAAACACTGCCAGCAGCAGATCTGACAGTTGGGATGTCATCTGTCTGTGTACTTGTCGATCTGGCTGTTTTTACCCTGTGAGGTCCAAAAAACTGCTGTTTCCAACTTTTTACTGTCGCTAGTGAAGCTCATGCTGCTGTAGTAGCAGCTGAAACAAAATGCTTCACTGATTCCAAAATTAGATTGAGGATTAATTACTTTTCACTGAAACACAGCCCAAAGCTTGACGCCACAGGCCAGCACTATTAAGAAACCCAAGAGTAACCGTCACTGACACGGCAGCACTACTCTCCTATTAATTACAAAGATAAAAGTGACACTTGGTGCTACCCAGCATCCCCTGGGAGTGTGCACCCAAAGCAAGCAGATAAAGCACAACCACGCCACGCATTTCTTCAGGCTGTTATTTGTCTGTCCTTCTTATGACGACCACATTGATTTACTGATGTGCTAGAGGTGCCAGGGGCACCACAAGGCCGTCTCCCACCAGAGATTGTACGGTAGGGCTTGACAGAGGTCATATAGGACAGAGGACATCACTGCTCACGCTTCCTTTGTATCCCTGGCATTCTGACTTAGTGATCCAATATGCAATTGATGTTTTTACTCTGAAAGCCTACACACAAATATTCAGTAAACCTTGAGGATGACAAATGAGAAAATCAAGGCAGAGGTGCAGACACTCTGATGCCCCTGTAATCACAACATACAGAACTCTAATGGCTAGACAGTGGAGAGTCGTGAACTGGACCTCTTGAGGCACAAACGCAGTCCTTGACATCAAACTGGCCTTTAAGCTCACATCAATGCAAACACTCATGCCATGTTTGTTGCCATGAAGTTCAAGTTCTTGAAAATGCTCTGCCTGCCTCGCTTTTCCCAAAGCCACGCTGCTTTTGTGATTTTGCAGCAATCAGGATCATGAAATCTTGAAACAGCTAACAAGTTCACAATACTTCAATCAATCACCCATAGCATGAAGTAGAAAACACTGTACAAAGCAAAGCTCCCTGAAAGACAGTTGCCGTAATGTGGCATATTTGAAGGGTACAGGCATTTATTTTATGGTTAATTTACTATTGTTTACTAAGTGTTATGTTATTTTAAAAAAAATCCATGTTATTAAACCAGTTAACCATTAAAATGACCATATGCATATGACGTTTTCATGGCTTACCCATTAGTTAACATTCAGTTCAACAGACATACATTTCCTGGAATATTGTGACATCTAGTGGGTCAATACCACAACTACACCTGGCTTTCCAGTGCAACAATCCAGTTTAAAGTTTCTGTAACAAAGGCAGGCATTTTCTATTCTTACACAAGATTAATTTAATAATTCATTCTAGTACAGCAAGTGCTATTGCATTGAAGAGGCATTAACTGGTATAATACTGCTCTGATTAAAGATGACGAATAACGAATAACCTTTGAGGAATATGAAGAAAACATTACTGGATTAGTTGTGAAATCCCACTACAGCGTTCACGAATTCAGACCCAGAAATGTCATTAACTGCCAAACTTTATTTTTCGATCAAAACAAAGCACAGCATTAAAACATTTCAACACTGTATGACATTCACCCACTGTCTGAAGTGTGTGAAAAGATTAAATCAAGCACTTTTGGCCTAACATCATGCTCAGAACTAAAGTTAGTCAAACTAAATTGTTTGGTCATGAAAGACTTTCAATTTTTTTATACGATTTTACATCACTATCAAAAAGTTGGATTTATCATGCCAAAGCCTAAGCAGACGTAGGTGAAAAGAAGTCTGTAGAACTTCAAAGTTTGTGATGTTGAAAAATGTGTCCGATCATTCATTTGATTATGACTTGTTAGTATGCAGCCTGTAAAGCGGGGAATACCAGGTCCTCAGGCAGGACACAGGTGAGATCAGCCCAGGTTGGAGGAAGGGAAAGGGAAGAGATGAGGAGAGTTTGGGTGGGTTGGTGGAGGTGGTGGGGGGGAAGGGGTTCAACTTTCAGTTAAAGGAAAAATTTGGGAGGGGATGGGCTGATTTCGAGGCTTTGTGTTCATTTCTTCTTGGGTTTTGCCTCGAGGGGTAGGCCAATATCTTTCCCACGCAGTTTCAGCCCTGTTCATGACAGATTTAGAAACATACTGATGAACCTGTTGTTTAATCACAGGACAACCGAGACAAAATATATGGTTATTCTGTTATGAAGGATAATACCAGTTTCTTACCAATTGCTCTCTCTATCTTCCCCATGACCTGGTTATTGGGGATTGCTCTCCCACTCTCATAGTCTGCAATGACTTGAGGCTTCTCATTAATTTTCTGAAGAAAAGATTTATCATACATAATTTATAATTATATTGAAAGACAAGGCCAAATGCCTGCAAAACTACTCACACATGCAACAACAGTTGTTAGATGGAAATGGGTGTCTTTTCATTTAAATCTTTTATGTTTTTGGAAGTAAAACGGTAAAAATTTTAAATTACTAGTTATCTGAATGTTGAAAGTTATCAGTGATTGTCTAAGCAGTCTTCTGATTTTCCGCAAGAGAAATAGCAATGATGCTAAGATCAGCACAAGAAATTGCTCACAAGTTTATATGAGTATTAGTTAAAAACGGTAAGATGATCACTGTGCCACTGCATTATTATGTAATCAAGTGTAATGTCAGGTTTACAGGTTTAAGTGTTAACAAGTCAATTGTATGATTTTTTTTTTTTTTTTTAGTTCTTTCAATAGATCTTCTTATCATCCAAAGCAGTGACTGCTGTTTTTAAAAAGAGGCAGCTCCTTCATTGCTGGTTTAAATCTGTTGGCTGTGCTGCCCAGATGTGTGTCACAGACCTTCCATTGGCTTTTTTTTTTTTTTTTTAAATCAATGTTTTGAGGTCAAGTGTTTCTGTGCATCATGAAATGAAATTCAAGCTAACTACGTACCAGCTCAAATAACATCCTAAAAAATTTCACCACACACACAAAAAAAAAAAAAAAAAAACAGACAAAGGCATCTTTTCCAACAGTACCACCATCCACTATATATTATGGATGTGATTGGGCTATATTAGACGTCTGTATACTCACAGTGGCCAGGTCTTTCTGGGTCAGGCCTTTATCCTGTCTGCCTTTCTGAATGACCTTGCCCACCTCCAGGGTAACTCTTTCATGGTGCAGCTCTTCTGTTTCACGGTCCAGCTTGGCTGTGTTCTTCGTCACGAGATGCTGTTTGTTTTGGCCTGCAGACCCTGTGTGACAAATGAAGATCAATGTAAGACTAATGTACCATTCAGCGTGGCAGGCATGTAAAAAAAAAAAAAAAAAGATCATAATCACACTTTTCTAAATGACAATGAAATTCAATTAGTGCATTTCATGTTTTGTGTGCAAATTTTGGGTTAGAAGAGGAACATCTCAATACGCATTAAAAAATAAATAAATAAATAAAAAGGTCACCAAGAACATCGTCTGTGGCCTTTAACAAATTTTCACAGAAAGCAGAAATTTACATTTCTTGGATGTCTCAATGTCCTCCCCACGTCTCTGAGCAGCCGTGATAGCCTGAAGAAAACATGGAAATGTGCACACCTTAAATTTCAAAGCATATTCCACTTTCATTGACAGACAGTTTGGCTTCTTATTACACATCGTTTGGTTAATGAGTAATGAATATTACTTCTCGGAAAGAGAGAAGCATAAATCGAACCTGAACGCTGGTTAGGCTGCAATCTGCTGACATGGCAATATAAACAATGTCTCAACACTGTCTGGGAACAGCTGTTGTGTGTGAAGTCAGCCTTTGGCGTGTGTAACGATTAGCAACACAACCCCCCCAGAGAAGCACCGATACTCATGATGGACATTAGGGCCGACATGTTGTCCTCCCCGACACAGACACATCCAACTAAAACTAAAAGCAGCGTTAAATCGAAGGCGCTAGCTTTAGCCGAGCCGACGCTAGCTAGCTAGCTAGCCAGCTAGCAGCTGTTCTGGTCACCGTCAGGGACTTGCTAAAGATATCACCCCCTGGACCAAATGTAACGTTTTCAGGAGTGGGGGCTGGTCGTGACGAGGAGCATGTGAGGTTAACATTAAAACTGTTGGTTTAGACGACGTTGCCATTTTTGCTAAGTAAACTTTAGCTTCGGCTGGTGTGTTGTTAATAACAACACCACGTTACACCACAAAGCATGGGCGACGGTTGCTGGGCAGTCGGACGTTTCGACGCGCGAGGGCGTGATCAGTTTTACTGATCCTTCACACAGTAACACTCATAAATGTGACTGATTTTCTGACCGAAATTAAAATTAGAAAGCAAAAAATGAAAATACAGTGGTGAGCTAACCTGCTTGGATTTGGCCTGAGCAGCAGTGGGCCCCTTCTTCCTCAAGACAGTCACGGTGTCCCAGTCGCTTTCGGCCATGTTTCTTGGGGTTTGCTCGATACCCGGAAAGTTCAATATAGGTAGAAAAATAAGTTTAATTCGCTGCGTTTAAAAGGATCCTTTTAAACGACGAGCAAATCTGACGCTCCTTCCAGAAAGACCACCCACGCGCTCTAACGAAACTTTATTTAAACACAGTGGTGAACAGTGTGACATCATGGCGGCGGCTCAGCGTCGCCCTCCGCCGGAGGAGGACGCTGACCTACATCTACGTGTTGTCCACACGGGATGACACATTTAAAGCACACGTTACATCAGACAGGACCGATTAAAAAAAACAAATAAATCAATCTTATCTAGTTATTGCAAAAGTTTGGTCTGTTGGCTGTGTTGAAAACAACGTGCACAAATGTCACACAATCTGGCAACATGGGAATTTATTGGAAACAGGTTTTTTTTGGAATAATGTGCAGTTAAATGCACTGGAAGCATTTTCTAATCTTTTAAACAAAATAAACACTAAGACAACAGGGAACTGGACAGCAACACAAAGGAATATAAAACTGTGAAGTACTGAATTGCAGGTAAAAGTTTGAATGATGATTGAATGAGTTCAAACAAAGTTTCTGATGTGCAAATAACACATTTGTTTGAGGACAGCCGTTGAATATTTTGCATTGAACCACATCCTTTTTTTTAGGATATTAGCTGCAGACTAGCAGGTCACCAGTTACAAGACATTTCAGAGGCAGCGTCGCTGTTCCGTCGAGTGCGGATGGGGGACCAGCCAAACTCAGACTGGGCGTCATCAGCCTGGTGAAGACGTGCCCAGCGGTAGCCATATTTGGAGCCCTGTTTCCCTGCCCATGCACGAGGCTTTGGATTCATCTGGAAAAAGATGAAGCAGAAATGAGGAAAGATGCCAATGCACCGTGCAACATTATATGTATTTTCATCTTGCAGGATGCATGGAAGAAGACTTACAATATAGAATTAACCTTTTTGAAAATTGGACATAGGTTGTTTCTTAGCTGGTTACCTGTGAGCTGGCTATCTATGGTTACCGGAGCCCCTGCACGAGTCAATATTACAACTTTCTCTGTGTGGATTCATAAAATTTTTTAGTTTAATCAAACTCTTGATCAAATTTTCACAACTATGAGTGCTTTCCAGAAAGGGGTCTAGTTTATTCAACCAGGGAATGCAGATAATTATGCTGGGCCGCACAAGGCAATTACTTTATGGTGACTTTGTACAAACTATCCCCCACTAAACAAAATTAAAACAACATTTAATACAGTAATTAGAATGGCAAGAACTTTAAGTTGACTCCTGCGTTATTCACCGATAACAAGGTGCTGTTTTAAAGAGGGTTTGGGTAAAATCTAATTTTAACGGCATTCATATTTCAGGAGTGCTTTACAAGATACAAATAAATCCAATTTTATATTTTATCATATGCACACAAACTAGCTCACATGCTCAGTAAAGAGGTTAACCCATAATGTTGTCAAGTAAACGAATGTCATGACATGCACAGTGACTCCCTTTGATTTGGGAGGAGTAAATGTTTATATGCTCAGACCTTTATTCTTCTCTGTGAAAAACAAAACTAGTGGCATTTTTTCTGAATTGGATAGACTTTATACAAGCATAACATCCCATCCGATACTACACATTTCTCACCTGAACAAAAACTGTTGTGTTCATGTGAAGAGTTTCCACACGTTCTGACAAGTGATTCAGCCAGTCCAGATGGTCAGCAATTGCCTGCGATAGATCCCCATCGCACTGTATCAGAAGGAAACAATGTGAAATACAAGGGAGCTTAATGAAAATACATTCTGATTAAACAGCTGTCATTGTAAATCATATGCCTAATGTACCTCAGACAAGTTGTCCTTTAGTTCAACGGCAGCAAGACGCACATGCTCCAGTTTGTCAATTTGCTCTTTCAGCCGGTCATCAAGCTCTTGCATCATCATCAGGCCTTCATCTGAGCTCACACCAGCCTTAGTCGCCATCCTGAGTCAGAGGAACACATCAGTCAGGTATACTGGCTGAGAACAGGAGGTCAATGAGAATGAAGTTGTATCAAATAGGAATATTTTGTGATACAAAATCTGTATTTTTGACCGATGGCTGATCATAAAAATACATCTTAGATTGCTCTGCAATTGCCTAGTATGTGATGGATATAATCAGAAAACATAGGAGTATATCTGCAAATGCAACTGTTTCTGTTTCTTGCGTTTGGATGAGAACAGCAACAGTGTCGAGTCCAGAGGAAACATTTAACTTAGATCTTAATGTTCCCAATGAGTTTCTGCTTTACATTTAAGTCTAACTTAGAGAAACTGTATAAACTGTTAATAAATAATAATCAGCAGGGTATAACCTTTAAAGATGCTGGTGCTAACAAAACATTTGGAAATCCTCTTTAGGTTGAACCAAAAGTGCAGCCGTGTGCAAACTACGTCATTGCAGTGGTTTTTCTTGATCGATAATCTGATTGTGTAGTCTGACATGTCATCGATTAGCAAATTAGTCGACAATGTATTTCCAATGGAGTAAACGATTAGGAACATCCAGCAACACGAATAAATGTTAAGATAGCGAGCTAGCCTGAGCCAGGTTAAGATGGCTGACACCATTTACTGTTTGGATCGATACGGAGTCATCAGCTAATAAAAGTTATTTTTATCTTGTTGCAATACGTAAACAGTATCAGTATTGTTTACAATTTAAAAGTTATTTACCACCGTTCATCTGGATTACTGTGACCCAGATAGGCCTCCATGTGTTGTTGTTGTTTAGCTCACAGCACACGATGGTCGACATTATTAAACTGTTCAAACTTGGAAACAATACTTCAGATTTAATGTCCCATCAGCCAGCTGTGCTCAGCGGAAAACTCTGTTCAACGACGGAAGTGGCAATAAAGTTTAACAAACCAAAACCAAGTTACCGTTGTTTACCTAAAGTAGACACGCTCACAATCACAGTCTCAGATTTAACAATAGAATAAAAACTAACCAAATAGGTCCTGTGTTCAAGTTCATAAATTCCTCGAGAAGAAACTTTCCTCGTCCAGACAAGTCTCGTCTTTGTCCTGAAAAAAAAAAAAAAATCTCCGGAATTTGACACTTTTGACGTCACCTAATGGGCTATTTTTTTTTTTTTTTTTTTTTTTTTTGAAGGTGCGCCACTATTATGTTACTACGGTATTGTTTTATTATTAAAATTACCAACAGGTCAAATAATGAAGAGTTTTCAGGTCTATTTCAAACTCGTTCTGAACACACTGTTTAAAAGTGATATCAGATGATGTTACGGTAGATTTAACAGTCTTGGAGGTGTCTCTGTTCAGGCCATTGTCTTTGAATTGCGATTATGCACGATGAAATGATGAACTAGCTATTTTTGCTACCCTTATATAGACCAATAATACAATCAGAAGTGACAACTAGTCAAATACTCATTCGTGCTGTCTGGATACACACGTTTTTTAATTAGGCACACCCAAAACTATTTCTATATTTAGCCCACTACAATGTATGAAATCTAGATGAATCAGGGGAGACAACAGGTCTGTTTACTGTAATTACTTAGTTCTATAGTACAATCTTTTATAAATTTAATGTGTGGGTAGCTTTTGGGACAAAGGCAGCATTGGTGTAGTAAAGCAGTAACAGATAGCCAGCACTACAGAGCTTGGCTTTCTGGCTCTTTACAAAATAACAGCAGTCTGTAAAATCCTGGTCTTTGGCTTCATGTTAAGACCTTAACTTGTGAAATGTAGTGATTTGTTGTTCATTTTGAACTAATCTTTTGTATGACTTGGTGGGTGATTTGTTCTTTTTTCCCTGGTTCGCGTATGCACGCCACAAGCTTAGATTCATTCATGAACGGGTCTTTCTGCCACATATTCTCTGTGTAGGAATGGCTAATTCGTTCACGACTCATAAAATAAGGTCTTTGGGTCTGAGTCTCTCGTTCACTTGTCTCATGGCCACTGTGCAGGTTCAGTGTAGAAATGAGGGATTTCTTCACGACTCATAAGTGCAGGTCTTCTGGTCCTCTGTTCATTATTCACGTGGTTACAGCAGTAACATGACCAATGTTGTTACTGGTGAGGAGAGCTATCTGATGTTAGCACGAAAGTTAACGTTCACTATGTATCTATGGGATGGATGTTTAATTTGCCTCTCCGTAGGAACAAATTCATTCACTACGGAACTTCAGTGAGCAGGTAGGCTGAAGTGAACAGCCATCATAGAATGAGAACTTTTTATGACAGGCAGAGCGCTTTCCTACAGGAAAATGAAGTAATCAGTAATTTCAACTTCAGTAGGCTTTGGCCCAAAAGGGTGCTCAATAATTTAACAAAAGCAAACTTGTGTACTATATGCCAAGTGAAGACCATGTTGCTCTTCAGTGTTTGAAAGCCGTGTTTTTTGTCATTATTCAAATGACTGCTACAGCACCACACTGTTTCAAATGAACAAAATGAATGACTTGAAAAAAGATGCATTTTGCTGAACAGGATTAAAAGACCTGAGTCTATAAAAAGCGCTGAATCTTTAGTGAAACATGTAAATGAACAATGTATTTGGAAAACTGAGCTGATCACATAGCATCCAACTTTAGTTGACTGATTATTTAAATTGTCAAGCCAACTCACAGCCAGAGCAGTACATGTCAACTAAAGTCCCAATACCAAAATCATTTCTCCACTATTTCCTTCACAAGAATTTGATGTATGATTTTAATATGACAAAGTGAGAATACAGAATCAACAGTACATTTAAGAAATCACAACTGCTTTATTTCTTTTCTTTCAATAAGCTCTTTTTTTAAACAAGGGAGAGTAATGACCAAATATCTGAAAGGATAAAGATCAGATAGGATAAATAGAATGCTGGATCAGCTGTAGAAAGCGCTGGTCCTCTGACAAAATGAAATATGCATCTTAAAAGTACAAAAAAAAAAAAAAAAAAAAAAGTCAGGGCAACATTTTGGTGCAGATACAATGATGAGAAGCATCAAGATCGTTTGCAGAAAGGGATAAGAGGCAAAAAACACTCCAAACCTGATAAACCTATCAACAAGTGAAAGCAATTCATTCTGAGAACACAGTGAGCTTTTCAATGTTAAATCCTTTATAGTGCCACAATATCTAAAATGAAATGTGGATTTAAGCCTCCCCTCGCTGACAAGGCTCGACTGTACAGTTAAGTATGCATGTACATATATACCAGTCAAACATCATCATAAAGATAAATTGCAACATTTTGTAGTGTCATGGAGCATTATAGTAAGCATCAACATTTAACCATTTATGACATTGGCATTGTGAGTTTCAAACTGAATGTCCATTACAAAAAAAGAAACAGAAAAAAAAAAAGAACAAAATATATGATGAATCCAACAGCTTCACATTTTCAAATAGAACACTTTTAAAAGTCCTTCGTAGTCCACTGGAACTGCAGTGCGCCAAAAACAAAAAAAGGCTTAAGCAAAGATCATATTTTAATTCAGCAAGCAACGCTTTACGGCCCTCCTTTGTGATCATTAGTTTCTAACAGAGGAAACAAAGAAGTTTTTTGGACCCTGATTGTGATTATAGTTAGGCTGCATTTATTGCTAGTGCCACCTCAGAGACCAGATGCTAATCAAATGTGTTGAGTCTGTTTCTTCACAATTCCCCACGGTACTGTCAGGTGGGATTTGAACAGAACTAAAGAGAAAGGTCTTTCAGTTGCAACAAAAAAAAAGGGGGGGGAACTGCCCACTGGTTCAGGGGTGTAAAAATAATCACTTATATCACATCTTCACAAACTGACAGTTTGATTCATGACAACCCAAACAAAGCAGTAAGAAAGCAGACATTTCTATCAGTTATCTCAGAGGTCCTTTACAGCAATTGAGAATGCAGCACCTCCTCATCCCACACACAAAACTTCACAAGGCCAAAATTGTTGCCAACTTGGTTTATCAAAATCCACACAGTCGATGGCAGCATAATGAATGCCGAGTCCAGGTACAGTCTTTGTGAAATGGTGCAAGCTTCTGGCAGGAGCCCTGCAGGTTAAAACACATTCAGCACATCACATGCACACGCTTTATCAATGCTAGTCAAGTTTCCGTGGAAGCAACATGATTTTGGAACAATGTCCACCTTTTTGTTTCAATTTACAGACAGGAGAGAGCAAGCAACAAAAAAGCGAAGAACAGAGTTTTAAGGAAAAAAAAAAAAAAAGAATTCTACCAGTCGAAGCAGTTTTGCCACGGTTCATGGGCTGGGTGTGGAAACCCAGAAGATGCATTTCTAGGCTGATACACTTGACATTTGTCATGTTGACATGCAATGATGTCTGCAAATTGGTGATGGGATTTCTCCAGGGTTAATAAAAGAAGTCCGATAGAACGGAGGGGTGATGACTTGCAACTTGATTTACCAGCAAAAATGCCAATGAAAAATGACAAACAAGTGCCCCACTGCATTTAATTTTTTTTTTTTAATATTGTAACAGACTTTGCTTCTCAGAGCATGTTTTATGAAGTGTCTGCCTGGTCTTAAGGGCTACAGTCCATAAACATGGAGTAAATGTTTGGCAAAATAGTTTGAAAAATTAACCATCTTTCTGAGTTGGTCATTTTCTTTTTCCCCAGTTCAAGGAGAAACACAAAAGAAAACAGAAATATCTCTTATCTTTACCAATCTCTCCCTAAAAGTGACTAATAATAAATTAAAGAAGACCTTGAAGAGATCTGCTTAAAAGACTGTTGTGTCTATGTATATATTTATAATTTATTTATATATCTCTATACGTGGTGTGAAATAATAGTGTCCAGTTCTGATGGTTCAAAAGGGGTAATTCATCATGTCTGCATGTTTGCCTCTTGGCTCGGTGCCTTGGGATAAGATGGACCTCAGAGGGCTCAGACATCGGTCAACAGGTTTTGTGTTGGCAGGCTGTAGGATGATGAGGATTTTCAGGTCCATTGTTATGCCTTGCCCTCCTCTACTTTGACCGCCTGGGGTTTGATGGCTCCAGTGCGTGCTGGTTTGGCCTGCCCCGTAGAAGGTAGGGGCTCCTGGAGTTTGCTGGTCATACCCCCAGATGATGTCTTGCCCTCACCCACTGCCTTTCTCACATCTCGTATGGTTTTACTCTGGACGAAGAAAAGACATTGTTACTAAGACCTACACCAGTGCCTGGCAAGCTATACATTTTTGTATACACAATTATTTTGATGGTTCAAGCCTGATGATCAGCAGCCATTTTTGACAATTCCCCCTTATGAATTTCTGTGAACTGCACAGGGTGCATTGTCCTGTCCAGTCAATTAAAAGCTTTTTTGGAACACCTGACATAGTAAATGAAGTAAAAGGTAAACAAGATTCTTAGTTTTTAGAAGCAGTGCTAAATCCAGCCATGCTGGTGATTATCTGTCAGCCAGGTTACCCTTAAATTACTAAAACAAGAATCACTAGAAGAACCAAATAAGCCCTTTATTGATCTGTAATTCTATCTATGAATGTAAAAGTAATTCCTGCTACAAGGAAGAAATATGCCATTGAAACTACATTTCCATAGTACAGTACAGATTAGTCAACATAAAAAATGTAAATATTACAACTATTAACTATAAAATTATACTTTCAGATAAAAGATACTAAATAACTTTACAGGACTAAAAATAGACATTTCATACATGGTAACTAAGACTGAAATAATCAAGTCAATGGCTCAATTAAAAAAAAATCCATAAAACAAGTAAATGAAATATAGAAAAAGAAAAGTGATTAAATTAAATTACCTATATTTACAGTGGGTGGCTCACCTTCATGCCATCCTCTGGCCCTTTGACAGAGGGCTCGGGGGCCGAGGGAGGGGTGGAGTGGGAAGGGTCACGGCCAGGATTAGGGTAAGGGGGGGAGCGGATGATGACAGGCTTGTTGACCTGCATGACTGGTCTCTGGATGGGGTTGGGGAAGGGGCCTGTGGTGGGGGGCCGCATGTGCATCACCATGCTGCCCTGAGCAGGTGGGACCTGTCGGTCATTGGAGAGGATGGGACGGGAGTAGATGAGGGGGTGGGAAATAAATGAAACGAATAATTAGCATGCTAGTCTTGAATTTCTATGGGCATTTTCAGACTCAGATAGAACATTTACGTCACAGGGTAGTAGTAGGGTTTTTTAATTTTTACAAGTTTACTCTGGACCACATGAGAGCAAGTTTTAGCCAACAAACCAAACCCACTCAGATTTAGGTGGTGAACGCATCTGTCAATCGCCAAAGTTTAAAAATGCCCCGACTAACCTGTTAAGTAAATACATT
This sequence comes from Echeneis naucrates, assembly GCF_900963305.1. Lineage (NCBI taxonomy): Eukaryota > Metazoa > Chordata > Actinopteri > Carangiformes > Echeneidae > Echeneis > Echeneis naucrates. The sequence goes on along the minus strand of NC_042522.1, from coordinate 14,012,259 downwards.
TTAAAATAAATGAAAAATACATACCTGTTGATTAAAATGTGTTGGCAGGGGGCCTACAGGGCCCCCAGGACCAGACGGCTTGCCACTGGGGCTGGCAGACCCCGGCCTGATGAAGGAGAAAAAAATCCTATCTCAGTAACAATGTAAAAGGTACACAGAGTTTTATCTGAATAGCAGTTCTATCCAGTTAACCCACTCCACTCACCTGTAGGAGCCTCCAGATATGCCTGGGGAATGGCTGGGCTTCTCGGAGAACTGAAAGCCTTTCATTTCCATCTGTGACCCCTTTAAATAGTGAAAACAGAACAGGATATACTGTTAATATGAACCACTGAGGAGTGCTGGTTTAAAAGCTGCTTGATACAGCCAAGTCACACCTCTCGACTGCCAGTCATAACAGCAGTCTGTGAGGCAGGTGGCAGCATTCGGCGCGGGGCACCCACTGACAGGTTCTGTCCTTGCTGCAGCTGGATGGACTGTGGGAGGATGAGCGGCTGATGAGCTGAGCCATAGCGCAGCTGAGAGCCAGGTAGTGGCATGGTCACCTGGAAAAATGAAAAATTTTACCTGTAAATCTGCTTAAAAGCCAAGTGAAACATAGTATCTTAAGTTGTTTGTGAAACCAACTAACCTGGATGAGTTGAGAGTCCATTAACTGGGAAGAACCCAGACCAGTCTGGTTCATCTGGCTGTCATAAACTAGTTGCTGGCTGCCATTCATTGGTTGATAGTGTGAGCCTGACTGTGGCTTGACCATGTCTGAGGGCTGCATGCCTGGGAAAGCTGAATAGGGACCCTTGAGGGGGGCTCCACCAGACAGCACCATGGGACTGGGCTGTGACAAGTTTGGATGCATGTAAACCTGGGACCTGAAACAAGGAAGACAAGGCATGGCGGCAGAATGAGCTAAAGAAATCAAATGGGATTCATTTGTTCGACACAAGCTGGACAGATATTACACTTCAAGAGAGGCAGTTCCATGGACCCTCTACAACTTCCATGGAAAACTGGTGTCAGTACCTGAATGGGGGAATAGAGTTGAACATCTCTTGAGACTGAGAAACAGGTAGACCGCCTCTAAGCCCCAACTGAGCCTGAGCCTGAAGAGACGTGTGTAAAGATATGGGAATCTGCTGAGCTGCTGCCGCCTGAATGGATGAACAAATGTAACATATGACAATTCTGCTGGTATGCAAACATGCAGGTTTGCTCATATAATTCTCTTCCTACCTGTTGGTACGTCTGCTGCTGGGTCATGGTGGGAGGCACAAGGCGTGGCTGGCTTGGAAAGACGTGGCCATCCAGATATAATGGGGGAATATGATTACCTACAGAAGCATCCAGAAACAACAGCTTTAAAGTTTACTTCAAAGATTAAAGATTAAACTTTCAATCAACAGAGAAAAAGAAATGCCTTTTTACCTTGCATGGACATGGAGGGTGCTACAGATGCCACAGGCATTGGTGGCATGGACACTCCTCCAAAAGAACTGTAGCTGACACCACTGGATGAGCCAACACTGCAGGGAGGCTGAGCACCTGAAGCACCTCCGCCAGGAGAACCCTGCTCAGGGAGGGACTGGGAGTTCTCCCACGCCTTGCGTGCTGATTCCATCTGAAGGGACACAAACATTTAAAATTGATACGCACGTTTCAACATCACAGTGTGTTTTTAGGGTTAGGGTTATATATTTTCCCATTCAGGAGGACGACAAACATGGATTATTACTTATTTGTAACACATGAAAAAATAAAGCTCTATGTACATGAAATTTAATAAAATTACTTTGAGAGTGAGGTCAGCACTGGGGAAGGAGATGGGATTGAGGTTTATGCCAGGTTGCAGGTGGTTGGAGCGCAGCATGGGGATACTTTGATTCAGAGCCGTCTGTTGAAAAAGACAAAAGTTCAAGATCTACCACTTGCACGTCAATGTTTTTTTTTTTTCCTTTTGATATGTACCACAACCACACACTTCTATTATTATTGTTAATTTACTAGGAATTATTAATATTAGTTATTTATTTTTAATATCAATATTAATTCATAATAATTTAGGATGTTATCCTTTATTAATTTTGCTCAACTCCAAAACACCACAAGTCAAGATAGAATGACTCACATTGGTGGTAAGTGCGTCCTGAAGCTTGTTGACAGGATTTGACACGGGCACTGGGGTAGAGCCAGGTGGTAGGCTGAAATCAGAGTCTTTGGCACTGACACCAAACTCAATCGGAGGCACAGGCAGCACAGTGTCTACATGGAGGTCCACACCATTGACTGGCGTGATGGGGCCACCTTCCAGCCGGTCAACACCCTCTGAGCCTTTGCGGTGCTTCAGAGAACGCTCATTTCCAATGGGCCCTGGCTTGTGCTGTTCTTTACTCTGCTCTGGGCCAGCATCAGAATCCTGCCCAAAAAAGGAATTAACAATTTATATTGTCAAAAAAGCATCTAACTAACAACATAAAATACAGATGCTGAATATTTGCAATAAAGTTACTACCTCAGAGTTGGGCTCACTCCCAGTGTAAGACACCTGTTTAGTCCACGAGTCTCCACCTGAGGACTGTACTGAAAGAGCTGAAAAAGATAAATTGATTGCACTCTTCATTAATGGGATACGTTTATAATTTTCCCTCAAAGCCCTCCACTCATAAACACCTGGTTTGATAAACATTTCTGCATTGAATACAAAATGTAGCTTCATAAAAAAAAAAAAAATAATAATAATAATACTGGGAACATTTTCAATCAATCTGAATAAAAATAGTGTATGTTTCTTTTTTTCCCTTGTGTTTTATTGTCAAACAAATTGCTAGGACCCAAAAAGGACCAATAAATTTCAATAGAAAACACTGCTACATGCATATACATTTCAAATTGATATAAAGCATTCTTTCTGCTCTAAAGAACCAACAAAAGCATTGATAAAAAGTTACTACCTGAGCTGTTGGTTTCCCAGATTTCAGTTCCGAGGTTGTTGGAAGAAAGTGCCTCCTCGGGTTGCTCGATGCTCATGCTTCCCTGCTTTTTGGCAAAACGTGGTGGGATCTTGGATGCTATTGTCCTGTTCTTTACTGGCACCTAATGCAGTAGTGAGACACGGCTTAAATTACATGTATTTAGTTCATTCTCAGCATGAAGACTGAACATATGTTGAATGTATGTTTAACTTACACCAGCTCCCTGTTCCTTCCTCCTCCTTTCATCTTCCTGTGGGCGTCTTTGTTTTTTGGACAAGGCATCCTGGTATCCATCTGGGTTTGAAATAGGCCCCCCTGCATCTCCCTCGACTATAAAATAGTTTTGTTTGTTTTTTTTTATTTAGTAGAATTACAAAAGCACCAATTGTCCAGAAATGTTTCATTTGTATCAAGATAGAAAATCCAATAATGTTAATAATAGAAAATTTGACTCACTTGGGTAACTGCTGAGTTCATACTGGGACAGAGGTTCAGCTAAGTCTGTCTTGACAGGTCCTGGCTTCAGCTCCTTGTCTAATTTCTTCCCTGAAGGTTCACTGGGCTCCCTCTCCTCTGGTGATTCTAGGCTGTAGACTGGGCCCGACTCATCTGGGCTCCTGCTGAAAATCAAAAGACAAAGGAGTTTTAATCGGATATTCTGAGCACTGCTAAAGCATCAACAGAAGTTGAATCTTGTTAATTCAATTTTGAAGAGTATGTTTTGAGGAGCCAGTTAACAAGGCCAAATAATAAGGGAGAAGAAAATTAAATAAAAATAAAATAAGGGACCAGGCACTAGGGGAAATTAGTGCAAAACCTCCAGAGCTGTCCAATATGCTAAAGGCACAGACACCTTTCTCACATTCATCTCACCAATCAAAATGAACTGGATCCTCATCTGGGATGGTTTAACAAGAGCTCAGTACCTGAAAATTCAACTCCACAGGAAACAATAGCAAACTATATATAATATTTCTTCTCTTGGGAATGGAGCACAATGGAAGAGCATTGGCAGAAAAAACCACTAATGTTCTTGTTGTGGTTTGTTCTGCTAATTGCAATTGATGCATTATTGGTATGGGTAGGGAATAATATAACAATTTCATGAACCTCAAGAAATTAATTGGAATATATTTAGGTAAAAACTATATTTGAAAAAGGCAGACCAAGAAGTTCACAGCAACTAAAATGAGGCCTAAAGCAAGACACTGGAACATAAATGTAATTCCCAGGCAGATATTTCATTCATAAGGGCGATTCACACTAATAGTTAGTTAAGATAGTATAACTTGCAATGAATCCCAACCTGAAGTTTGTTCTATTATTAATCTCACCTCTTACAAGTTCCTCCATTCTGCCAACTGTCATTTCTGTTGGAGGAGGTGGGGGTGTTGTCAGGTGCACGTGTCATCTTGCTCGCTTCCAGCAGAGATGGCTCTCCTTTCCTGTGCTGACGTTCAACTAATGGTCTCTGACTGGAGAAGCTTCTCTTGGAAAGTTCCCTTTTCTCACCAGAGCCTGGTTCACTATGGCCAGAGTCAGAGGGAATATCACCATGTCCCTGTGTAGCTGTGCCTCCACTTCCAGCTCGCCTCTCTCTCCAGTCACCAAAATCACTGTTGTCTGATCCTGTCTCCCAGTCCTCCACCTGACCATGCTGGCTAGATCGTCCACCAGAGTAGTGACCACTCGGCCAGCTGTCTTCCCCACTACCTTTAGAGCGACCAGGCCAGGGGTTGGCAAAGTCTCCATTTACATACTCATCACTTGTCCACTGGTTTGAACCAGGTTCTCGTTCTTGTCGCAGGCGACGGAAGCGTGGGGGCTTGTCTTGACGGGGTGGGCGCCGTCTCCTTAACATCTGTCTGTCAGGGTTGTCATTGTCAAAGTAGTACTCTCCCTCACGGTCATCTGTGCCATTTTCCATCAGAGAGCCAGTGAATTTGGGGGTGTACTTGAGAGTGTCACGTTCACCAGGTAGTCTGCGAGAATAAATCGTCTCAGCTCCAGGACCATGGCCATTTTCTTGCATGGAGCCACCATTACTACCAAACTGGGGCCCGCGGCCTCTCCATGTAGAAATGTCTCTGGAGCCTCCAAAGCTTCGACTGTAACTTCCAGTGGTATTAAGTCTTGGAGGCAGCGTACGACCCCCAAAACCCCTACTGGCCTTGGTCTTTTCTTTGAAATCTGGGGCTGTCTGGTCATCTGTATACACTTTGTTGGATCGCCAAGAATCTCTGTCAGCTTTGCGGGCCTCTCCAGACTCTGAGTAACCTTCTCCATTTTCTGATCCCTTCTGGCGTCGTCTCTTGGGCAGTTCCTCGTATTCAGAAGCTTCACTCAAGGTCTCACTGACATTTCGTCTTCTGGGCTTGCCCCTCTGAAACTCGTCCACCTTGACAAGGTCTCGAGGTGGTGCTCGGCCTCTGCCTGTCCGCTGAGCACCAATGCCACTGCTGTTATTGTTATAAGCTCCTCTGAGATTGTCTCCGCCTCTACCACCACGGGTCCCACCTCTTGAGCTGAATTCCCTAAAGCTTCGACTACGGCCTCTTCCTGTTCCCCTGACTGCACCAAAAGCCTGTTCCTCGTCAATAAAGATCCAGTTATTGCGCCGTGGTGCCTGGGGCTCACGGTTTTCTTGGCTATCTCTAGGTGACTGGCTCTTACTACTGTCCCATGCACTCTCCTTGGGAGAGTCGTCACTATGGGTGCTCAAAGGCCTCTCTGTTTTGGTGGGAGCTGGTGACTGATGCTGCCTCTCTTCAGGTTGTTTCTCAACAACAGGTGAGGCTGCACGCCTGTTATTGGCAGGCTGGATGTCTTTCTTCAAGTCATAAACATTAGTGAGCACTTCTTTCTCCAGACGGTATGGGACAGGCTTCTCCTCAGGCTCAGGTTTAGGCTTTTCATTCTCTTTATCTTCTACTTTCAGTGCCTTGAGAACTGGTTTCTTGATGGGCCCAGTTCTGCGAATCAAGGTACGCCCACTGGTCTCAGCTGGTTGGCTGACACTACTACTGGAGCTGGAACTCGGTTCAGACCACTGAGTTTGAGTATTACTAAATCCTCCATCTTGTTTCTGGCCTCCATCTCTCTTCCAATTGTCCTTGGAGCCATCTATGGTCTCATCATGAGATTCAGAGCCATCTTTTAAATGTTTCTCTCTGCAGTCTTGTTTAGAGTATTCATTATCTGCATGATTCTGGGGGTGGTTCTGAGCAGTGGTCAGCAAGCCTTGGTCATGATGTGCTCTATCTGGGCCTCGGCTCTGGTATACATGATGGGGAAGATCATCTTGAGGGTGGGTCAAGCACTCGTTGGCCCTCTCTTCATAGGAATCTTGTTGGGAGCAGGCCATGTCACTTCTGTGGGAGAAAGGTGATAGAACAAGAAAGTGACAAAAACAAACGCAGACACATCAAGAGAGGCCTATGTGACAAGGAAACATGAGCACTTTAAACTATTTTTTAGCAAAATGAAAGACTGCCTTAAATGAAAAATTCAAAGCAAATGTTTTTACACAATAACAGACCTGTCATCTGCCTGGCCACTATCTGAGCTTTCATGCTGTCTCTGGTAAGGTGGAGTGAAACTACGCAAGGGGTAGCCATCTTGGTTCCACATTGGGTAAGGCTCGGTGGAGGGGGTCCTCCTCTCCGGGTGCAGGTTGGGATGACATCCCTCATCAGAACCAGGACTATTCAAGTGGTCTTGATGCATCATGGGTTTCATCATTCCTATTCAGAAGAGAGGGGGGGAAATCAGTGTTGAAACTTTTCCCATGCTACCAAACTTCCAAATTTCAGCTGTGAAGCTACATGATAATTGTAATGCTCACCTGAGGAATGGACAGCACCAGAATAGTAATCCACAGGGGATCGACCTTGGGTCATGCGTGGATCCATGAAAGGTGGCATCATCATCCATCGAGGGTCAAACCCAAGGACATGTGGGGGATAGTAGCTCCGCTGACTGTGGCTTGCGCCAGATGAGGCAGGGTGACCAGACTGCTGCCAATGCTGCATCTTGTAGACTTGTTCCTGTAGAATGTATACGCTTAATACATATTATACATGATAAAAATACACTCTAAATATGAAAACTTGAATTCAAGAAAATTGTTTCATGCACGATCCATGATTATTGACAATGTTCTAGCTAAGCAATAATCCCTTTCAGAAGAGAGATTGTAGGAAAAGCCATCACTAAAACATCAAAGACAGAACCATTTTCAATTTTGTGCTTTGTTAATTACACCTGTGCTTTTTCCCCTAGGATATGTCCCATGAAACAAGCTGCTCTGTGTTCAATCATACCTCTTGAAATGAACAAAGAGCAAAAAAAAAAAAAAAAGTTAATTTGCTTAGTGAATCATGCCACCTATTATATATTGAGTCTGGTTCATAGTCTGATGCGCACCTCCCAAAAAAACATAACTACACGTAGAGGAGACACAGACCAGTGCAGACTGAGAGGGCTGTGACTGTTCCAGTTCTGTATTTTCAGACGGTGCACCGTTTTCAAACATCTCATTGTTGTACATGGACAGAGCATGGGTCAAGTCGAGGAGCAACTCATTGAAGTCAGAAAATATGAGCACCTTTACAACTCCTCAAGCCAGAAGCTAAACAAATAATCAACTAGAGACGACGATAACAATTCAGGAATGCGCTCCCTCTTTCAACAAAGCAGTCACTAATACATTGATGCATGATACTAGGATTAGGACTTTGTGGGCTAGAAGAGGGCATCAGCTGGTGCTCACCTGCTGCTGGTGGTGCTGTGGCTGCTTTTGAAAGCGGGGTGGGATGGATTTAGAGGAATGACGTCCATTATAGTCTCCTGGGGGGGAGGATGGCTCCTTACCATCATCCTCACTGCCACGGAAGGTAGAGAAGCCATGTTCCTCACGGTAACTATGGCCAGGAGAACTGTCTGGGTGACACTCACTTCCCTCTGCAAATTGATTCAAAAAATAAGAAGAATTTGGTACTTAAACCTGCTTAGTGTTCATAGTTTAGGAGTTAAATATGCAGGAAAAAAAGCTGTATTTTTTTTTTTACCTTTTGTACTGTATTGCCAGTTCTCAGAGTAACCTTTACTTTGGTCTCTGTTTGGAGACAGTGGGACGTCTTTGCCATCTCCTTCTTTTTGGCTTTCCTCTGTCCTTGACATTTGCCTTTCAGTCTTCCCAAACTTTTCATCCAACTTTTTGAGCTTTTCAGCACAAGCAGCCAGTCTTTCCTCACGGGCACGCCTCTCTTCCTCCTCACGGCGTCTGCGGGCTCTTTCAACTGCCTCTGAAACCTCGGGTGAGACATATTTTGCCCTAGCAGGAGCCTGAGTCTGACGCTGGTGATCTTCCTGGTCAGCCAGCGGGTCGCCTTGGTTTTTCTGATGGGCCTGGAAATGGAACAGAGGGAGTTCAAGGGCCAAGACATTCATTCATTGTTTCTCATTTAAATACACAGAGGACTAAATGCTGAAATATGCAAAGTCATGTTTTTGTGTATATGTATGTATTTTGTATATCAAACATATTTAATAATAATGTGATCATGAAGAAAAAGTTTTGAATTGAGATACATTTGTTTTCCATGCTTAAAAAATAAAATGGACAGTTGAAACCAGGTTTTACTTTTAGGAGTGTTAGGATTAGGGCTGCATTCCTCTAATTTATGGAAACTTAGAAAAGAGGAGTGAATGACAAATTCAGGTCCAAATGTATACATGGGAAATAGCTGTTACATAGTATGCATCTTGGATCACTAACCTTTAAGAACACTCCATATCCCAAATCCACCCACACTCATGCAAATTTAAGACTTGAGTCAAAGAATATAGCAATTTCTTCTTTCCAAATGAAAATATCAGACATGTAATCCATCCTTCCATTATGTGTATCACATCTTTTTCACTTGCCAAGCACAAGGGCTTTGCAAGTAAAACATATCACTATGGCTGCTGTAAGGTTAATGTAGTAAAATGTCAATGACTGTCTCATCAAGGCAAACATGCATTGTTTTGCTTAATTTTATTTTCACATTTAACAGAAAGGCTTTGTTTTAACTGTTTTTAATCAACATGTTAAAATTTTAAAATGTTGAGTAATCCCAAAAAGTGAGAATCAAGGCAGAAAATTACCTGGGGGTCTGTTGAGAGGTACCTGCCATTGGTCTTCCTGGGAGGCTCGTGGTGATGATGGTAGGAATAATTTTCATCAGGCCCTTCATGAGGGTAAGATGCCTCACCTGAACTTAAGGAGGACTGGCAGTCACGCTGGTTCTCTCTCTCCCATTCAGTCCTAAAAACAAAAACCCTGTCAAAGCTATGACAGCAAGTGCTTCCACTCTAACAGCAATGAGAGCAGTTATGACGTTATCTCACCACATCTTTTTATCATTGGGTAAATGATCTTCTTCATCATCACTGAACTTGAGCTTCTCGCTATAATCAACTTCCTCATGGAGTCCTGGAAAAAAAACAAAACAAACCATGAGCATGTGTGCTCTGGCAATGGGATGGTAACTGACACTGTTGTGCCATCTAATTACTTGTCACAAACAAAATAGTTGGAATAGTGAATTTTAATAGATGCATCACTAGAGGGGTTTGGAGTCGGTTACACAAGTTGAAGGAATACTGACCAGCCCATCCATCCTCACAGTCATTGTCAAGCTCATCCAGATCCTTCAGGTCTTCAGGATTAATGATAGCTGGGCGTTGTGGTCTGTCACCAGGCCTACGGATGGGCTGAGAAGAGAGTCTAGGTGGAACACGGACGAAACGGTTCTCTCGTCTCACCTCACCACTACAATCAAAGATGGAAAAGAAACTTTAACAAATGGCAGAAACAAATGCCTCAATATAACTGTTCTCACACCGTCACCACAACTCACTTGACAAGATCAGGTTTGGCAAAAGTTTGTCTAAAAGTGGGTTTGCTCTCAAATCGGGCTGGGGCTGCTACGGTGGTAGGGCCGTGCTCTGTACCTGGGGCTTCACGTGTCTCTTTAGAGCACATCTGAAAATAGCAAGATGACCAAGTGTTCATAACACCATTGCAATTTGCCGAAAGGTGGTTTTTAACTATATTTAGGAGTTTTCAAAGACAGGTACCCTGAAAGACAGCATCTGAAAAGTCAAATGATATGTGTAGTACTTACAAACGCAGGCAACATGTCATGGTAAACAGCAGTTGACGTGTGGTGAAGCTGGTACTGCAGAGCAGTAGGGACGGTGGTTCTGCGGACAGGCTGGGCGGGTCGTAAGGAAGGCTCCTTAGGGTCAGGGCCTGGTGACTGAGCTGTCACTACAGTTGAAGAGGTGGTGCCAGTGGCAGAGGGAGGGTGAGATGAGGCTGGAGGGGTACCAGTCTCAGCCAGGGCAGTGAGCTTACCCTCAGGATCTGCAGGCAGCCCGGGGGTCAGGGACGAGGGCTGGAGGTTCCTGCCACCACCTTCCCTCCAGCTCGTCACATCTTAAAGTGGAGGGAAGGAGATTTCAGAGATAAATGACAAATCCTACACAGACTGTATTCAACTGCAAAAAATTACGTTTATTCTAATTTATGAACTGAAACGTCATCATTTGCTTTCCAGCATACACGAGCTTATCTATGGGACTGCCAGCCAATTTTTGGGCATATAAACTTACTCTGGGGGCGGAGGCTTGGTCCGGGCCCATACGACGGATCGAAGCCGCTTCTTTCCTTGCCAGCCCTGTCCTGTTCTCCAGCTGCCTTCAGCGTGGGAAATTCCTCGTGAGAGAAGGGCTGAAGTCGGTTTGAGGCCCTTGAACCTGATGTTGGCATTAAAAGAAGCAACATAAGGAAAGATATTTGGTTTATGCACACAAAAGTATATAGCTCGAACTGGTGAAGTAACATGCAGTGACATCTGTACAGCATATCCTTTACCATTGATATGCTATATAACGTTTAATGCAAGCCACTCTCAATTAGAGATAAATATGAGATGACTTACCATCTTGCTCTACTGCCTTTCCATTTAGCTGGCCCCATTGCTTTGGTCCACCTGTGTTTGTGCTCTATGGAAACCAAGAAAACCAAGGCCACAGTCCAACAACTGCATTAAGGTCTGCTGATATTTTTATGAACAGAGTATTTTCTGTCTGAGTCTAAATGATGACCAGAGAGAAGCATTTTTTTCTGATGGTTCAAATCTGCTGTAAATTCACAGTTGATAGCTAATGAAGAGCAAATACATGTCATAAGTCTAAACGCAGTCTTTATGGTGGTAAAAATAAGAAAAAGAATGCCCCAAGTTTCGCTACACAAACACACCTCCTGGTTGGCTACCGGTGAGGGCTTCTGAAGATTGGAGACAGATTTCTGTAAAGCCAGCTGCAGCTGCAACTCCGGCAGCTGTGGTATTGATGCAATAGAACTAGAAACATGAAAGAAGGAAAAGCAGTTTTGGAGATATAAGTCAGCCACAATGATGCTGATAGACTGGCAATCTGATAATATAACATATATGGCTTTGAAAACTGACCTTTCCAAAGCTCATTTTATCTCGATATTGATAAGAATGATCTCACAATTTGTGCTTCTGAATCGCATACAGTGTTAACTTATCTACACCCAGCACTAGACCCCATTACATCTTCGTAACACTGTAGTACATTAAAATACTTGGATGACAAGATTTACCTGAGCTTGACATAATGATTTGATGAGTGGATAGTTGAAATATTTTTCTCTCACCTCTTTTGATCGGGTTGTTCCTGCTTGTTCGCCCATCCTGTACCGTCTTTGGGCACAATAATCACGTTCGGATCGTTTCCTTTGTTTTCAGATTTCAAGCTCGGCAGGTGAGCAGGTGGGGGCATACGCCGGGCTGTGGCCACTTTGCCAAGACTCTGCAAGCCATGTCGCGGAACTACTGAAGAGAAAACAAAAAGGAGAAAACTTAAAAAATTACAACATGAGGGGGTGTTGACTAAGAAGACAGAAAGACAAATGAATCCACCTTACCTGCGTTTTTCTGAGTTTCTATTGATTTCCCCTTGTACTTGTCAAATAGGCTGAGTGAGGAATACTTGCTTTTCCCATCCTTGGACTTGGTTATTTGCCCCAAACGATCGGACATTGCGATGTAATGTCATCGAGTATGGAAATTTTTCTTTGCGCCTCTTCCAAGTGCCTTCTGTTTCTACAAAGAGAAGAGGAAAAGAAATGTCCACTTTAAGAATAGTCTAACTCAATGATTCACTATTTTACCCATTTAACTTTTTTTCTTCTTTCACAAGCGAGGCACAGCCTGAGAACATCAGCACAAAGCAAAAGTTTACATTACCAGCTCTATTTGTACAGCTGGTATAAAAAGAGGCTACTGAAACAGTTTCCAATTAGAGTAAATAAATGTGGTTGGATAATTTGTTTCTAGAGAATATACATTTTGTGCATAAATCAAGTTCAAACAAATAGGTAACACCTTTAAGCAGATGCAGAATGTACCTGTAGTATTTGCAATGGGTTCCTGTTCAACTATTAACAAGATGTGAACCAATGTGAGGCAACACATCATCTTTTGTCAGCACTGACACTTCTGTAAGTCATGGCCATTGTCCACACAGTGAACATAAGCATTACCACTGTAGCCTCAACACCACAGACAAATAGAAAATAATGGTTGCATATGGGCTCATTGATCAAAAGACTACTTTTAATGGCATCACTTCTGAGATGAGCATTCAATGGGAAAAACATTTTTTTCTTAACATTTGTCTGCTTTTAAGCAAATTCTGACCAGTGCAAAGACAATATCATGCCCAACTTGTTTTCAAACATGTAGAGGCATAATTCTTATTGTAGAATTACCGGTATTTAATGACCACCAAACAGCACGAGATGCTTTGAGCAGCTGACTAAAATAAATGCTGTAGACATGCTGTCCTTCCTGCGTTCATAGGAAATTTTTCTTCAGTAAGCATAAGTAAAATGTAATGGCATAAGGGCTGCTGTGACAGATTACTTATTTTCAGCAAGTTTCAAGACATTGTGGGGATTTCCCCGTGCCTGGATTAACACAACTAATCACATGAGATGCTCAAAATTTATTTCACACTAAAATAAAGTACAATGAAACCAGTTCTTATTAGCAGGAAGTAAGCAATATGATGTTGCTATCCCAAGAACCCTTTCTCTCTCCTGATTTAAGCTACACTTCCATTTATTCTTTCTTTAGTATTGAAACTGATGTGACGTTTTCATAAATGGATTTGACTTGTCTCAGGTTGTATTTGTTTGTAAAGCATCAGGCTTAATTCACATTAGCTTTGTAACCACACTCAATTCAGATTGGACAAAACCAGTTTTTTCAGTGTTAAGATTGTGAGTATTTGACCAAAAGTTGATGTTAAGATTGAATATTGTAATTTGTACCTAAAGCTCAGATTTGACAGTATTTTTAATGGATTTCGAGCAAAACCTGTGCAATTAAATATTTATATTGTTTAAGTCAAAAGTCAAGCTATTACTAATGTACCAGAGGCCGTTTGGTTAAAGCCCCGCATAGGCGTTTTACTGAAACTTTGGTTATTTTTTTAAATCTATACCTACAAATTTCTGTAATATGAACTTGAAAAACAAAACAAAAAACCAACAACAACCCAGAATTTCTACAAAGGCCGCCACATTACTGATATAAGCGACACTAGGTTAGCTATGAGAGCTAACGCAATGACAGCTAACGTTATCAGTCCCTGGACAGTGTTTACACTTTTCGTGCCAGTTCGATCAGACAAGTAAAATACAACAGTATGAGAGCCGAAAGTGACTATTATGCCGACATATTTTCTCCCCTGATAATTAATGACTGGCCTCTCTAAAGTGAAAGTTAGTTACAGCTGCCGTTGCCTCACTCGAAGCTAAAGCTAATTCCAGCACACGAAAGTGACACCAGCCAGCTCACTGGTCAAAAACAAAAACACAACCTAATGCAACTTAAGGCACCACTAAACTAAATATGCGACTTCAGGCATCACACCTGATTCCAAAGACCTTGGACAAAAATATCCTAATAGACTGTAGACTCACAGCAAAAACGTCAAGAAGGACCCTTGTTTTAGTTGCTCAGCAGTAGTAAAATGTGCTAGCTGGTGGCTAAAGGAAAATGGCTATGTAAACATCAAGCGCTACTGGACAAGATGGTCCGGTATAGCTGTGTATTATTTTTACCTTCATGCAGGTGATAGATGCGAGAATAATGCTGTTTTTTTATTTGTTTATTCTTTAAGGCAGAAATAACCTAACAACCGCTTCCTTTTAAGTTAGCATTAGCTAGCACCGCTAGTCGCAGCTTGTACGAAACTAGCGACACGGCAATTCCGTTAAACTTCCAGTGTAGTGATCGGAAAAACACGCCTGACAGGCCGGCCAGTCCCGGCGCAGTTACGCTTGTGTCTGACAAAGACAAAACACGGTGAAATTACACTCGTAATTTCTATGAAACACTCACATCTATGCTAACATTTTCGACCTAGCTTTGGCTTTCACAACGGTCTGAACACAGCGATGGGAATGTAGGACAAGGCGATTAAAAATGGCTGCTGCCCAGAACAAAGCAACAATAAAACTGGGCAGAAGGAGAAGACGAGCAAAAACCACATCTTCGGCACCATCATCCGCGCCCATAACTCACCGATTCAACGACTTAAGATATCCTCTGGTTAGCGACAGTGATATATTTCCACAAAATGTTGCCTACTCAAAGGATGGATGGCGATTGAAAAAGCCCAATGTTCATAGGTTGAACCGACAGCAGAGTTGTTGCTTGGGTCCTCCCCGGCCTGAGAATGAACGGAGCAGAGTGAAGGCTGGAGCTGCTCGGCACTCGGCGTCCTACGTCACCGAGCGTCGTTGGCAAGGAAACAGCGCCCCCAGTTGGTCAATGCGACGAATTAGATGGCCAGAGTAAAAAAATAAATAAATGAACCTATGTAATTAATTAATTAGATCATTAATTAATAATTAATTGGATAAATGTTTGCGAACAAATAAAGTTTAACGAGTGTTTTGACGAGTAGGACACAAGTGAACAAAATACACCAAAATAAAAGAGGGAGCAGATGATACCAGGCATGGCACAAACAAACAAACACGCACGCAGACACGCAGAGTGAGGCGAATACAAGAAGACTGTAAGTTGTAATTACTGTAATTAGTGTCACATAGCAAAGAGGAACGAAAGGTCAGATAAATTGAAAAGAAGTAAAAAAGAAAAAACTAAACAAACACTTCACATAAAACAAAATCGATTAAAATGAATTTTTACTATCTTGACCTGACAGTTAATTAAAAAAAAACTAAATTGGACTTGATACTTGATAAAACGGATCAATGTGATGTGTTAGACATACGATAACACTATTTTCAAGCAATATGCATATTTAGCTTTATCTAATTATTTTATTTAATTCTAAGAAAGGGGCATTTGTACTAAAACAGTACTATCTCTGCTTCACATGAAAATTAACCGTAAGAGGAACAAATGAGGTTTATAGTAACTGCTGCTGAAAGAGCTCTTCCAGGAAAACTCAAGCCTATAAAAAACGAATTTTATAAAAGGTACTGAATTATAATGAAGCAGATTCCTCTAGAGGGAGCACTTGTCTAATCCTTCTTCAGCTGTTTTCTGAAATGCTGCAGATACCGGATCTCACAGCAGATGGCGGCACTTACTCAGACAAAAAAAACAAAAAACAAACAAACACACAAAGGTTTTTATCAGGGCATCGTGCAGCCTCATGGCAAACATTTTGACAAATGTATGACAACTGCCACAATACCTCTTTGACATTATAATTACTACAGAGATATTCTCCTACAGCAGAGCCAGAGATTAATAACACCTATAGACTTGTGATGTATCATGTTACATATTTTATATTTAACTGGGAACATGAGAGGAACAGGGCATAAAGACACAACAGTAGGAAGTGTGGTGTCTGTTGAATAAGTGCATGTGCACTATCAGTAATCACTCACGGGGATATTTAGGGTTTGCAGGTTTGTAGAGACCTTGATATTGGTGCAAAAGTCAAAGAAAAACTTGTAGATAACTGCGAGGACCTCCAGGTTTTGCTAGACAGCCAATCATGTTCAGAGACCGGGAGGTCTGGACTGCTGGTCGTGCTGTGTGTTACCTCGTGTTAAATAATAGACAGTAAACTGTAATCAAACTTTTAGCAACGATTAGCAATGTCCTCTAGCTCTCTGTCTCCTGTCCTGTGTGCTCCATGTCTACTTCCTTTTACGATCACGCTTCTTGTCACAGATGCAGGATGACGGCAGAAATGAGTCGAGGCTCCGCTCCTTAGCTAGCCGCCCCACCGTCGCTCCTACGGCAGCCGGGAGAGTTCGAGTGCACACGCAGCACTGCACTGGTGTCGTTTCTTGTCAGATTATTTGTGGTAAGAGTAGCGTGACAGGAAAGCAATGTCAAGGACTCACACCCTGAATGATACTCAGAAATACTGTTGCACAAGTACATGAAACCTTTGCTATCGAGTCCAACCATCAGTCAGGTAAACAACTTAATCTCAAAATCATCCAATTACTGTGCAGTCATAAAGAAAAAACGGAAACAACTTCAGTTGTTAATAAGTGTTATATCAAGTGGATTCTGCATAGTTAGGATCACTCCTACAGACTAGTTGTCCCTAAGATGTAATGATGCTCACAACTTCTCAGACAGCATTCATGACTCCAATTAAATGCATTTTTGCTATTAATAAATAAAATATTTGATGTTGCTGTTCTTTGCTTTAATTTTCAGATTGACATCTAGACATAATGCTGTTCAATGAATGAATGACCAAACATTCAGACCACCTGTGTTTTTCACCAAACATCTTGATTCTTCTGCTGACCAAGCTGTGCACTATATGATACTTTACAATCTATGTGATGTTTGAGAAAGTCAGAACAATCTGAGTTATTTTTATTTTTCACTCAACTATTCATCTTTAACTCTCTTTTCCTTATTATGCATTCAAATTTTTATGGAAAATGCACAGTCTTCACATTTTAGTAACAGTCCGCCTCATTTTATTCATACAGAAAACAGAAACATGAAATATGGAAGCAACTGCACGAATGTTCACAAAACTCTATTCATACACCAAACCAATGTACTGAAATATTTTACCACAGATGGAAAAAAAGCAAGTTTCATTCAAATGTTCATACAAAAAAAAAATCATAAAATGAAGGCATATCTTAAAAATCTTACTTTAAATAGATACTCTTGCTTTGCACGCTAAATTTGTTTATTTGGGCACAGAATAAGTATCGGACAAACCATTATCATCTGTTAGGCTAAGGTGCAGACTGCAGCAGCCTGCAATGAAAGAGCTGAGGAGACATAAAAAAAAAAGAACTCAAACCATTGGAGCATGATGTAAATGGGACATTGGGGGAAATCATATTTCATCCTGTCTGAAAAATAAAAGATGTGTGAAGTGTGAAATTTGTTTTACACAAAAATAAGTTCATAACATACAGAGTAAAGATCAGATATACATGTCATGCCAATTCGAACACAGCGGAATATCCAAACAACAATCAGCTATTTTAATATTGCATCCAATATTAAGGCCTTACACCAAACTCTATTCACCGTCAGACATAGTTTAAGTATTTCACTTGTTCAATATAAAAGCCAAACACTTATTAAATAAAAAAAGAGAGAAAACAGGAATAGGTAATAGAGTGGAGGTAGAGGGAAATAAGTTAGAAAAAGTAAGACACAGTTTTTACTGAATTAAAAGGTTGAGTTATGAATGAATTGTACCAGCTTTCATACATATGCATGAGAATCAAAACTAATCAAAAACTAATCTTAAAAAATGCACTGTGCACTTACATTTTCATTTAACACCACTTTGCAGTTGTCTTATTTTTGCTTTTATTATGAAGGAGTAGTAGGGATGCGTGTCAGGAGATCTGACTGAAGAAAACAGAATTTGTGAAGCATTATAAAGATCTTGAAAGGTCTTTGGATCTGCCTGTCTTGTGCATTACATGCAAGTCAGCATTTGCATCAAGATATAAATGCTTCTCTGTTCACAGCCAGAAATAAGAACTTCAAACCCTTAGAAAAATAACTAACCTACCCAACTAAATCCTTGACATTGTGGGGTTAGTGTATTAAGCCTTGTGTGCTAGCATAGCCTTGTATTAGGAGCTCAGAAAAAGGGACTCCAGCTGAGTGTGCTTATGGAAATAAGAGTCTGACAGGTGCTTGATGACAGCCACACTGTCTCCATCAAGCTAAAGTGGAACATGCCCAGTGCAAAGCCACACACCATATCAGTTAGGTGATGCTTCCCCAGAAGCACCTGTGACATTCCCACCAGAACGGCCCACAGCACCAACAGGATGCGAAGCGGCACGGCCAGGACCAGGTGGGACAGCAGGAACTTAGAGACCATAGCGGCTCGGCTGGCGTGAGCAGCTGGGAAGGAGTAGAAGTCCATGGCGATGCAGTCCAGAAAGCCTGGCGTCATCTCCCAGGGTCCCCTGCGCTTCACAAGTCTCTGAACTCCGGCCACAGTCATGACATCAAGGATGAGCGCTGTCACAGAAAAAGAGAGTTCGATAACAAAGGCACAGATTTTGTTGACATACTATAATAGCAAGGTGGAAGAAATATTAAGCTGCTTTATTCAGGTTGTGCTATTACAAAATATAAGAATATTCCATTATACTCCTTACTGCTAATAATTCATAGACATACAAAACATGACAATCGGACAATCTTTATTTAATATTTGAAAAGGTTGGAAGCCATTTGTTCGATCCATGAAAATGCATCAAATTTTATAAACTGTGACATACATTAATATGAAGTCTTAATCTGATAGCAGGTGAGTAGAACAGCCAATAATTCCAACAGCAATGTTGTGGAGAAGAAAAGGGAAGTAGGATACAATAAAAACACTCAAGTCAAGCACCTGAAAACTGTACTACATTATAATACATTATCTATGGAAATGTACCACCATTGGACAAACCCTGGTTATACAATTATTTATATATTTTTTAATGAATGGGGTCTTGTCAGCTCTGTGCACATGCTTTATCTTTCCTACTTTTGTCGTTTGGTTTCAGTGCCCATACCAGATATTTACAGATGCCTTTTATAGCACCATAGCAAACCCAAAAATATCCCCACCATCGCCATCTTTAACTTCTGTTCAAGTCTGCCATCTTCACATACACACTCAACCAACTCTTCTAAATGACTGTCAGCTTCTCTGGCATATTAGTTATGCTGCCCTACTTCTCATTCCACTCGCCCACCATTAACTAACTGAGACATTATTTTAAATTCCGTTAAAGCGCCTAAAGGCAGGTTAGTGAGGAGCTGTCATTTTCATGGTCAGTGGGGGGAAAAAGACGAGAGAACCAAGGAGAGGTGGGTGTACTAGTAAAAAGTAAAAAAGTAAAAACATCAAGACGTTGGAGAAGTCCTATGTTGCCCTGCAACTTATAACATATGGTGTGTGCTGGCGTGCCCTTCAGCGGACTAAAGCAGCAGTGACAGTTCAGTTTTTCTTGCTGGATTTGTTTGGCATCATCAGAATATCAAATGTCTAAAGTCATCTAGAGTGTGCGGATGATAGCTGTGAAAAGAATTTTGGGGGGAAGGTTTTGCAGCTGTTTTCAGGACAGTCAGCATAACTGTAGTCATCAGTGGCAACAGTTAGATTTGAATTCTCAAAGACTCTCCATCACTCGGACAACAAAGACAGAGTGCCTGAAATTGATGCTAAACACCGAGCTATCTGTTCCACAAAGCTTAATGAAAAATTAATCAAAGCTGACAGCTGTGTGAGGATGGCCTAATTGTGTCTATTTGTTACTGTAACAATCCATGGTGAGCTCAACAATAAGACCATGAGCTGGAAGTTCAGAGCTCACCAAATTTATTCATTTCATTGAGCCATAGCCGCTCACTGGCTGTGCAAATCTGCAAATATGCATGCATGGTTTATGTACTGTCTTAATAATTCTTAGTTTGCTGCTGCTTTTTTTTGTGGTCTTCCTGTTGTAATTCTGAACCACCACTTCACTGGTTTCAGTACATTTTATCAAAGAACTGTGAAAAGTGAAACAACAGTGACAATTTTTGGATTGCACCCATTTCTCTAATATGTGAGACCCTAATTTTAAATTAAGGACCTTCTTCATGAATAGGTTGACCATGAGGGAAATTTTTGCCTGAATCATCTGTAGCTGTCTACAGCCGTTTTTTTTTTTTTATTATTTTTTTTATATTTCTTCAACAGTTTGAATTGTTGGTTTATTCTAAGTAATTGCAGACTCTTTAAGAAGTGGAGTAATTAGTGAAAACAAAGCAAAGTCACACAGACAGAGAAACTAGAAAACACCACAGTCCGACTACACTGCAGCTGATAAAGATGGGAACATCCTCTGCTCAGTCAAGGTCTGCTTTTGGATCCTCAGACATGTTCAGTTGTCTTATAGATAGTCCCAGTTGTTATGTGGCTACACTGTTTTCAAAGCACTATATGGGAAATATTTTTGCACAGCACAGTTTATATGGTCTCAACAGTGGACTGAAATTACACCAACCCTGACACACCAGACTACAGGAGAACAAATCAGAAATAGTTAACAGTAAGGCCCCAGCCGCTGTTCAGTGTCTGTAGATTTATTGAGGTCTGTCTATTGAGATGCACTTGAGTAGACTAGAAATGATCCCAGACTAACACAGAATGAACAAACATTTGGGGTAGAACATGGTTCAAAACAAAAAACAACTGTGTCCCAAATCCAGAGATTTACTGACTTCCAACCAGAGCTCAAGGCTGCCACAGACAGAGGATTTATATTTGGTCAATAATCTGTGTGGGTCAAGATTGTGCATGTGCACTTCTGTGCACACGCCTTAGACCCCCCCCCACAAAAAAAAAAAAAAATCAGAAAAATTCAATTGCATGTCATCGGCTATTTGCTGCAGAAATATGTTGAAATAAATTGTTCTGCTCTCCTGCTTTACACTGTAATTGCCAACAGCAGAAACCAATCAATGATTCAACACTGGATCAGCAGCAGCAAAGATCTTCTTTATGGGACAAAACCTTATCAAACAAGGGCTGCTAAGCTTAACGTCTCAAGATCGTTGCTTCTGAATAAGCGTTGATCAAAGGAAGCTGGTTTTGCTGCTAAGATCTGTGACACAATGCCAACGATTGTGATGCAATTCCATTAAAAGTGCTGCAACTTTGGCCATTTTTTGTAATTCTGCATCAATAGTTAGTGTGTGGCTGTATTAACTAGAATTGCGTGGCATGCTGTAATAACATATTATGAAAAACCACAAAAAACTAAACAAAAGTCTCTTATGAGATGACGATAATTTAAGGTTTTTTTTGTTGGGCTACTGCACTGGATTGTGTTAAAAAGAAAAAAAATAGCCCCAAATTTGACTGCAACATAAAAAAAAACTTTCTTTAATATTGATTTTATTGAACTAATCTGTTAAAATGTTGAAAATGTGTCTCCTTCCAAAGTATGAATCTGCTTTTGCTGAGGCAGAATCTGAATAGATAGATTATATGATGTATAATAAAGATTTAAAAGGGCCATTTTGAATTTTAATGTGTGTCCATAATTTTGTAGCACATGATGTCTTCAACTTAAAGACTGATCAATAAATAATGTTGAATGGCTGTTATCAGATCATCTTATCTTTTAAATGATGACTTCTAAGGCCTTTATAAAGGGCACATTGGCCTGGCCTGGTGTTGGGCTGGGACACAGCTCGTTAGGAAAATGTGGACTAATATAAATGAGATTGTGGGTGCAGGTCATCCCAGTGATCTGTTTATTTGTGTTAACTTTTCTAGACAGCCATGAGGTGAGTTTTCTGGACGGACTGCATGCTTCGGACAGGCCGGTGAGGTGTGATGTGACATTTACCAAGCAGCAAGTTGACCAGGACCTCTTGTCCAGCCAGAGTATTACTCCGTGTGAGACACACGATCGTGCCAATGATCCACGTGATGCCGTGCCCAGTGAGCGCCAACAGAGTGACCATGGAGCGGCAGCCTCCCCACGGGGACGACGTGTAGGCGCACACCCCCATGCGCTTGGACAGACAGATGTCAATGGCGAGGAGGGAATTCATCGCGATTCCCTTGAATGAAGGGTTCAGCTGCATGCAGTCTTCCTCTGGCATCCTGCCGGGCTCTCTCCTGTCTTTGCTGCCACTGTCGGTAGGTTCTTCGCTCTGCTGGCTGATTTGGTGCTTGTTTTGACTCGGTCGCCGTGCGCTGCCTCGGCTCTCGGAGGGGCCGCCGCCTCCTCCTCCTCCTCCGCCGCCGCGCAGGGGCTGGTGGTTCAAGGACAGGAACTCAGGTCTGCTCAGGACGCTGTTTCTCTCCCGCGCCCTGGATCTCATGTTATAACTCGAGGGCATGTTTGGATAGGGCCAAGTTCGCTTCTGCTGGTGCAATAACCGATTGTCAATCTCCGGATGGCAATTCAAGTGGTGCGAGTTCAGGTCGGCTGTGAAATGTCCGAGGATACCCCCCCCCCCCTCCAGCACCAGTTTTCCGCCTCCTGTGGCCTTAACAGATATATTTAGACCCAGTGGAATGCGCGATGGCCACGCTGTTTAAAACATGCGGACAGGGAGAGCGCGCCGAATGGCATCTGTCTCGGCCAACGCAGGGAAACCCGATCTACAGCAGGCAGATAAAATAACAACATGCGGATCTTTGCACGACTCTGCTGCACAACTAACAGATAGCGCCTCTTTTCAAGACAAGCTCGGAGCAGAATAGGTGCAAGAAATACGCAAGACACGTCGTAGCGCGATCATCGTCTTACCCGGAGAAGGGTCAGTCAGCTAAGAACCGAGGAGCATCACTGCAGCTAAAGCTTCTCTGCAGCCTCCAGCATCACCTCTGATGTCCGTGGCAGCGAGGAGAAGAGGGATCTAGTCATAAACAGAGCGACGCAGGAGCAACAAGAGGAAGTTCAGAGGCAGCCAAGATCACCAACAAAGGGTGAAGGCGAGACAGGAGAGCGTTCGGAGCTTCCGTGCGGATTTGACGTAGTTTACGCACAGTCCCGATTCAGCCTGCGCGCTGCGCTCCGCTGCGGAGCGGAGTTCTCCAAGGTGCTTAAACAGACAGCGGACTCATCATCACAGAGACACAGGCTGGCCTGTCTTACCACTGTGGCACCACACAACAAACACAAAAACACACATCAGTGCATAAATATTATTATAAAGCTCCAGCTGCCAACAAACAACCACGCTGCTCCTGCGTAGGCAGTATTGAGTCTTTACCTCCCTTTTATTTATACCGACCTCAATTAAAAAAGCATTCAAAAATTCCTAATGCACTTTACTGAACAGACCAGAAGAACAAAAACAAGACTGAAAATGAATGCGTGAATACATAAATACTGTTTGAAGAGAATCGATAGCTCCCACAGTCAATAAAGCATACTGCCATAAAATAAAATACTAGTCACCACAGACCCTAATGATTCCTGATTACACTGATCACACCTGTCCTGAAACCTGTCTACACAATAAAACAAATCAAATCAAACTAACCCCATCTGACCATAAAGCTGTAAAAAAAAAACAAAAAAAAAAAAAAAAACACACACACACATACAAAACAATGCAAATTAAACTCGTCGTCATCCATTATTGATAAAATATTAGTATTTAGTTGTGACTTATCGGCACGTTAACACCTGGGATAATGTGCGAGAAGTTGACACCTCTTGGTGTTTGATCACTAGTATAAAGTCCACAATTTACAATGATTTACTATGGCACAAACTGAGAAAGGGAGTAGATCCGACTGTTGAATGATGTCTGGCGTTATTCTGTGTCGGTCAACTAATGAATTCATTGACCAATCATTTCAGCTCTGAAGAGACGATTGTAAAATCACTTAAAAACCGATCACTTTAAAAACTCGTCTGAAATTAGAAATCTTGCTTTAAGGTTTCTGTGGACAAAGCCCGAACCCCTCCTCCAACCCTCTGCAGGTCAAACTCGCAGCAAAGCTTAATTTAATATCACATGGGAACTCCCTAACGAGATAACTGCTGTCTCTCAGCACAAACGCGACGCGCCTACATTTCCCAGAAGCCCCTGCAGGCCCAGGGCGGAAGTGTCGTCTCCGAGATACTTAAAGAGCTGCTCCCCAGGCAGCTGAAACAGACTAATGCATTAGCGGGGTGAACCTGCCGCGGCAGCGATGGGACGAGCTCGGAGAAATGACAGCTTGTGCCGGAATTTAGACTGAAACTGCATCCGAGCCCGGACGGCACAAGGACCGGGACCGCCGGCTGCCGGCTCCGCTCCAACTATGTGACTATGCGCTGGCACTTCCCAACAAAGAGGCGTTATGTGTTTTTATTTGTATTTATTTATTTTAGATTTTTTGATTTTTTTTTTTTTTTTTTTTCGGAAATTCCATAGAATGGATCGGGTGAAATGGGCGCTAAAGTTGACCCGGCGGTGTCCTCTGGAGATCTCAGAGCTGGTGGAAAAGCTACCTCTGCCTGCGGGACGCTGAGACCGTTTGGAGCGACAGACTCGGGGAGAAATAACGGGAGCCGGCGTGAAGGAGATAAAGGATTTACCTCTCTGACCTAGGAACTGTGAGACCCCCCCCCCCCTCCTCCTGCATTCACCTCTGTCTCTGAATCCCTCCAGTATTTGGCTCTGGACACTTTCTACTGAACTGTTTTATAGGTAGACTTCCTTTTTTTTTGTGCATGTCGTTTTTGTTGTTTAAAAATAAACCACAATTCATGCAGCTGCACATGAACCTTTAATCCACACACATGAAATTCGTCGTTATATCGTTAAATTACACATTTTTGTTGTTGTTATTGAGGCTGCTGCGGATTAAATGGACTCCAAGCATCTCTCAATGTGAGCTGCCAGTTGTCGTTTATAAATGTCCGGCTTAACATTTTTCAAGTAAGATTGTGACCAGCTGGAAGCGCGAAACGATAGATCCGGGGATTACCCTCTCGCTAAATAGTTAAACGAGTCACACAAAAGACAACTTGACCCGAAATTGTAACACTAGTAGTTTCTGTTAATTATTTCGCTCGTAATTAACCCGAGGCTTTTACGCGCACCTTCCCAGTGGATGCATGATGCCTGGGGCTCGGATCTTTTTGTAATGGTGCACATGTGGGAGGCACTGCATGAAAACATCAATGCACGGATAAGCAAAGTTATCACACCTGCACTTGTGTGGTGAAGTTGCGTTTACGCACCAGAAAGCATGCGCTCTACAAATATGAAGACTCTCTGAGCCCTTCCTCTTCTTCTTCTTCTTCTTTTTCTCCTTCTCGTCTTGAAGTAGTTTTGGATCAAAGATGCATGGCTTTTTTTTTTTATGAGACAGTCTTCTGTGCATAAACACTTTTATTTCTGGTAAAACCTTTTTTGCTTTTTGCCTTTTTTCGGGGTGGGGTGGGGGAAACGTAGTGAGGATCCCACTGAGGTGATTTTTCTTTTGCTGTTTCCATGCGTCTGTCTTCCCCCCCAGAACTCTGGACGTTGCTGCAGATTGTGTTGCTGTTTAATGCAATGGGCTGTATCCACAGTATCAGGTGTAAGCCCAAGAGTTTCCGAGACAGTATCATCGTCCTGGAGGTGAACACTTGCATCGATTCCAACCCAACCAGCATCGACGAGTCAAACAGCATGGTGCTGCGCTACCGGACACCACATTTCCGAGCTCATGCTCAGATCCTGGTGCCGCCTGTGGCCGGCCAGGAGACATGGACCATCGGCTGGATCCAAGCGTGCAATCACATGGAGTTCTACAATACTTATGGAAACAAAGGGATGTGAGTATCACAGGTTCTTCTGTTTGCTACCAGCAGAGGTTGGTTAGATAAATAGTTTATTTTCCCAAGGGAAATTTGTTTTCACAGTCTGACATGGAGTCCAACACAAACAGATACACAAAACACACACAGACAAGTACAAGGCCACACAACGTACAATATCATACATTTACATAAAGGATGGATACACGATAATGTTACATTATCAGTGTTAGGTTGATGAGAATGTGTGGAGCACATTTGGTTTAGACTCCTCAGGTTTCATGTTTTGAGTTTCTTACTGGAGTCATTCACATGATGTTCATTATTCTTAGTTGGCCTGCCATTACCAATTATTATCAGCATCTAATGATAGCCACTTACAATGCAATTGCAATTAATCGATTAGTATTGGTCTGGAAAATGCCATAAAAATGATGCATTATCTTGGCTGGCAGGTTTACTCTCTCACATGGCAAAGTGAAAGCAGCAAGTCTGAATGAATAAATCAGTAGTCAAGTTGCTGCTCATTAAATCAGTGTTGATTCAACCAATAGTTGCATGATTAAGAATATGATATTTCATTTAAAAGGGTCATGGAGAATATATGTCCCCAATTTTAAGTATATCAGACACTTACGAGACAAAACTCATCAGTTCCCCATCAGCAAGTGAGAACCTTTATTTTATTTCTGTATGATGTGCAAAGCGAAATGGAAGTGGAAATATTATAGAGTTGTGAAACTGGTGCAACTGGGTTGCCCAACATCACTATGTGCTGTGTATTCAGAATTGTACACATGAACATCTGTTGTGTGAAAGATATGGCCTACAGAATGAAGATAAATCGACTTGACTGTAAGTGCACTTTAATTCAATCAAAAGCTCAGCTGTCTGCAGCATGTGGGCCCGTGGGCTGCAAGCCTGCTGGCTACAAAGCACTTCAAAACCTGACAGATATGAGAGCTGGACATTGTGATGGAAAATAATTGCTATGACCTTTCAGACCCCTCCACTAGACAACACAGTTATTTTGCTCCAGTTGTTATTAAAAAACAAAGACCAACAAGTGCAGCTTTAAAATTGGCTCACAACACTGAGCTAACAGGTCTCTTTCACTTTGTTGCGTTTCTTCCTGTCAGCGTACGAGCCTCTGTTGGTACAAATGTAATACATGTGGTGTATCTAATATAGTGCTGCAGACAAACAGCAAGCTGACATGCACCTAGAATATGCTTTATCTGTGTGCACAGCAGCAGAGGATGTGTGCGAGCTGCACGTCTAAGATTAGAGACCCAGTCCCCTCCCCTACATTCCCACCCCATTACGACCCAACATGTGTGTGTCAGACTGAGGGAGCTGGTGAGGAAGTGAAAGAATCCCCAATTACTCTCCAGCCCAGTCCAGGCTGATCGATGTCTTTTGTAAAATGCTTTTGGGTTGACGGTCAGTGATTGCCTCTTTCTTCCAAGCTACTCTGTGGTATTGGCAATATTCACTCGTTTAGCTTTCTGAACTTGAAACGTTATGGCCTTCTCTCTTTTTAGTTAATGGTGACTGTCACCACTCCACATAGAGAAGCTGAAAAAAAAAAAAAACAACCCCATCCTATCCTCAACATAAAGTTAAAAAAAATATATAATTCAAAACAGCCTCATTTTGAAGCCTAAACCATCCCCCTAATGTTCTGCACCTGATTGTGCTCACAGTACAACAGCAAACAAATTGCAATTATATTTTTTCCTTCTAATTTTATTGTGAAAGATTTAAGGCTGGAATGGACAATTATTGTAATTGTCTATTAGTTTGCTGATAATTTTTTAAAGCATTAATTACTCTTGAAAATGTTTTATAATTGTGACGCCTGGAGTTATTGTCTGTTGGTTGACTAATCAATTTTCTGACTCATTATTTCAACAGACACTTTTAAAGATCACTTGAGCTACTAACAATCAGGTTAAAAAGATAACACAAACCCATCACTTTAAAAAAGTAAAAGCTGAAATTAGAAATGCTGCTTCAAAGTTTGGGTCAAATTAGGTTAAATACCACACATAATAATGCATACAGAAAGAGGAAGCGTGATCTCAAGCTGTAACTAACCAACATGGATGTAACAGATACAGTTTATATATAGAACTACACTGTATATAGGGCTACAAGAATGCTCCCAGCCAGCTTTGCAGCACTGTTTAGGCACTCCCCTCTTAGTGCAGTGTTTACATGATGTTGTCTGTCACTCACACACTCCAAAGTGTGTTTCATACGTGATCGTATTCCATTCCTTAAGTCTTTAAATGTTCAGTGTCGGTAAAGGCGGATAGTGACAGAACTTCACAGGCCCATTAGGGGAATTTATTGTTGATGCTCATTTTTTAAGTCACTCTTACGATGGAAGAGACGAGGCTGCTCTCGCTGCTGATACTCTAATGCTAAGTAGCTTCTTTGATGGTAATAAAACTTAAGTGTGCCATCATCAGACTGAGCAGATGACGACGGTAATGTGGATGATTTCTCGGCTTTAGATGATGTGCTCTGAATTCTGGGCACATTTATTGTCTCTTCCTCCCTGCTTCTCTCTTTTCGAGCAGCTTCACTGTGGTATGGTTTTGTAGGTTTGGATTGTATGTGTGTATTTTTAAACAACCATGCACACATGCTGATACACATGTTGGCATAAAAATGGAAAAGTGCTGAAAATAAAAACTTGATGGGGCAGTGTGCTAATGTACTCAGCACACAGAAGCACAAAGTGACTGGTGTTGAGAATAAAGTTTACTGTCACTGGTACATTGATTGGCATCAAATGTTTTGAGTCTTTCTTATTTTATATGAACAGAATTTTGTTACTCTTAAACACTTGGTCAAGCATACAAATGAAAGTTGCAACAAAGCTGCAGAAACAGGAAACAGGCTGTTTCCATATTGCTCTGTAAGACACTTCATTTCTCAATGAAGCTCTTTGCAAACTTCAAATTTCCCCCTTGTGCAGTAAAATAGGCTGCAAATGAAGTTTCAGCATTTTATGCCACGTTTTTGAATTGACACACAAATTTGTCTGTTGCAAACAGGAAGTGAAATACATCTCTGAAATGCTTCTGCAGTTATGATCAAAGTTCCTCAGTAGGGTGATGTGTGATGTGTGCATGTGTGCAGTCTGCTCTGGTTCATGTACCTTTTCTGAGCGCCCCTGCTATTTACATTCGGGCTACGTTCTGGCTTTTGATGTACGTTGGTTTTCACTGAAGACTCAGTCAGTTTCACAGTAATTCAAATAAAGAACCAGGTCTCAGATTTCCTGTCAACCAGGAACTCAAACGTACATTTAGCTGTTGTTAACATTGTCTACAGTTAAAATAGTGAAATTATTTTCTCACATTGTTTTTTTTTTTTTTTCCCCCCCTTGTATTGGAGTTATCTGAGTTTATGTCACTGACAGAATTGTTTGCTGCAAATTGGTTTGGAGGCATCAGGAAAG
This sequence comes from Echeneis naucrates, assembly GCF_900963305.1. Classification (NCBI taxonomy): domain Eukaryota; kingdom Metazoa; phylum Chordata; class Actinopteri; order Carangiformes; family Echeneidae; genus Echeneis; species Echeneis naucrates. Next base: position 13,982,930 of record NC_042522.1, on the reverse strand, counting down.
ACGATTAAAGGATTTTTCATGTACATATATATATATATATACACACATCTACACACTCACATTCACTCACTCTCTCTCTCTCACACACACACACACACACACACACACACACACACACCAGCTGATGTCATGCCTGACATGCTAATCTCACCCCCTGGGTGAATGCATAAATCTCAATATGAGGCCAGGCCAAGCAGACAGTGAGTCATGTGGCTGGGATCACAGCGTTATCTCTTCTGTTCTGCTGGTCTTTTGCTTCAGGGAAGGAAAGGTAATCTTTTTCCTGGTGCAAGTAGAAAAATCAATAGGTGGACAGACTGGGGTCCAGATCACTTAAGCCGTTCAGCATTGCCCACTGTGTGTGTCACGATATTTCACTGTTGCATTGTATTTTTCCTCTGCAGTTTAAAAATTGCTGGAGAGAGCTGACGGAGCAGACAGCCAGAGATATCAAGAGGAAGATTACTGATCATTTATACAGAAAAAGTTAGACAGGCGAGCTGTTCACACAATCAATTCTTTAGTATGGGTTATTGTAAAGCTACATTTTTAGGATAGTTCCAGTTTATTACTTTGGTATTGTTTTTGTAAAAGGCATGTAAATCTCCGAAAAGAAGTCAAACAGGTTAAGAAACATAAACGGTATACAAATATAATGAAATAAGTATATCACCATCAGACTGATCTGTAGTAAGAAGTACGAGTACAATGTTAACATAACCCACAGAGACGACGATGATGATAACCAAAACTGTTGCCAAAAGATCCAAGAACTGATAACGCCCAATTGTCAATTGACTGCTTAATAGCCATAAACTGTATTTATGGTCGCTTTTCAACTTCCAGGTCGAGTTGGGAGCTCCCTGACCTACGTGATGGCAAGATCCAGGCGATCAGCGACTCAGACGGTGTCAACTACCCGTGGTACGGCAACACCACAGAGACCTGCACTGTTGTAGGCCCTACCAAGAAGGACAGCAAGTTCACCGTTAGCATGAACGACAATTTCTACCCGAGCGTGACCTGGGGGGTGCCGGTCAGTGACAGTAATGTGCCTCAGCTTAGCAGCATCCGCCGCGACCAGAGCTTTACAACCTGGCTGGTGGCCATCAACCAGGCCACCTCAGAGACACTTGTCTTGCAGACAATTCGCTGGAGAATGCGGCTTCACATCAAAGTAGACCCAGAAAAGCCTCTGGGCAACAGGGCCGTTCTAAACGAGCCCGTGGCCCAGGAACAGCCCCAGGTCCTGGGCAAGAACGAACCCATCCCCCCCAACGCCATGGTCAAGCCCAATGCCAATGATGCCCAGGTGCTGATGTGGCGGCCAAAGAGCGGTGACCCCGTAGTGGTCATCCCACCCAAATACTGAACTGTTTCACTGACCAGACTGGCCTTGGATACTTAAACAGTAAAAATCTCTTATTTGTTCTCCTCGTTCTCTTTTGTTCTAGCTCATCACCAGCTCTCACTGCTTCAGCCTTCCTTTAGGGAAGATTTTATTTTGTTTTTGCCTCCCAGCTCTTTTTTCTTTCATTTTAAAACTATTTTCAGAGAAAACCAGAGACAAATGAAACCAGCTCAGATAGAAGACCAGCTGTTTCTATGAGGACAGGGGCTAGTTGAACATACTTTTAAAACCGGAGTGAACAAACTGCAACCATTCTACCTTCAAACTGGGTCAGGTCTCACTGTGCTAAATGAAGTCGTTGCAAAAATAATAAACATGGGTATTTGTTGTTTGTTATATTTTATAAGTTGGCTCTTTGGGTCGAGTGTTACGAGGTTTGTGAGTGTGGGTGGAATCGCATTACCATGTTTGCATACATGCTACTACATGGATTGGCACAAATGTTGTGTACATGTTTAATTGTGTTTTTATTTATGGGTTTGGAGAGAGTGCATTTAATTTTGTTTGTTGTTTTGCTTTTGCTTGCCATGTGAAGCACATGGCAAACTGCATTGGGTGACATACTAGAGTTTAGGTTTTTTTTGTTGTTGTTTTTTTACATGTAAGACATTCAATCCATGCTGCCTTAAGTTTACATCGCTTTCCACTGAAAAGTTTTTTGCCTTAAACAAAGTGCAATGCAATATTTTGCTCATTTTTCCCATCTCTTCCAAACTTTTGGTGCTGGCATGTGTGGGTTTAGGACAGAAGTGACACCAGAACTGGGTCTACAAATGTTGGCTATGCTAATGTTCTCTTGCATTTACCTGACAAATGTATTGTCTTACAAGTACAACCAGCATTATGTGTAAACACCATTATACAACCAGGCAGACTAGTTGTGTATCAAGTGCATTATGCAACAGAGGACATGCTCTGTGCAAATGGACCCACAGACAACAGCAGTTCAGCAAACCCTTGTCAATAGCACTCAACGCACAAAGCTCTATGTGAGCTCACCAATGTGAGCAAAAGGTACTCAAAGAAAAGTCAGCCTCACTTCATTCACTTTAGTCCATCTAGCAACGTTCAGCGTCAGAAAACATTTCTCTCATCGCGCCACCTCAGGGCCCCATTTCCACTTCCTCCCATTCTCTCTTTTTTGAATTTACTCTGACTTGCATTTTTCTTGCCACAGTGAGCAAGGATTTGCATTGCTCATCTTAATCAGCGAACACTTCAAATTAATATGCAGCCACAGACAGGGGAATTAACTTTTAATAACCAGAGCATCGGAGCGGTAGGATATCTACCGTGCTTTGTCATCCACTTGTCTGACAATCATACACAAAGCGTTTCTTATTGTTGCCTTTCACATGCATCGCATTCCTTTTTAAAGAATATTTCATATCTATTTTTGTCACTTAATCGTTTCATCTACACTAATATTCCTCCTTACAGGGCTTCTTTCCACTTCCCTGCCTTCCGATCTTCTTTCTCTCACTTTTTTATCTGTTGTAGAGTCTGACAAGCAGAGCAGGAAGTATGCAAGTTTGATCCCAGCTGCTTGGTTGGCATATAGATGACCCAGTTCCCTGCTTTGCCTGTTGTTCTTGAAGCAGAAATATTGGGCTTGCCCCTTTTTTCTCCCGCTAGCAAATGAGACACACACACACACACACACACACACACACACACACACACACACACACACACACACACACACACACACACACACACACACACACACACACACACACACACACACACACACACACACACACACACACACACACACACACACAAACAGCTCTAGTCAGCTAAATACCAACATTGAAACAAATAATGCTCATTTAAATGTTAATCTGTGAGCAGGGCATCAGCTGCAAAAACAACCCCCCCCCCCCATCTGCCAATGAGCTCTGTCACAGTTTGTACGGTTTTTTACACCCAGGTTTTCAGAGCTTTGTAGCTTTAAGATGCTACAAACATTTTTGTAAGTTCGCTGTGCTCACCAAGTCCCTGTATTTTGCCTCCAACTAAAAAAAAAAAAAAAAAATTGCATGCAAGTCTGATCTGCTCATGTATTTCACAGTTCCAGGCTGGCTGCTGTTTGATTGCATTAGCATCTCCTTACTACCAACTGAAAAAAACATTCACCCTTCACACTCTGTCCAGATCACGTTTCTTTGTGTCTTTCAGGATATTATAGTGTGGCTGATATTTCTTCAAACTGTTTCTTATTTGCTTTTTTTTGCAGAGTGTTGGATGGATTGGCATCTTTCTGAAATCTCTCCTCAGATGACACAATTGTAATTTGAAAGGGTTGAATATTTATTTAACCACAAGTGAAATGGTTTCCAGTTGAAATCTAATAGTGTGCTAGCTCACTTGACTGACAATCGAGTTTTGGAAATTAGCTGGCTAAAGGCTATGCTGATATAATTAATTCTAAGCTCGGGTACATCAGGCACTGCCGCTCGACTCGATTCATGCGTAACGATGATAGCCTCTGCTCTGGGCTGGGTCCCAGGGAATCGTGGCGATAGGAGCAGTGGAAGAAAAGTAAGAGGCTAGTTGTGGGACTGCCGTCATAATTAGATCTGCTGTGACACACTTACATGCCCTAGATGGACTGAACTGTGCTGAGCCGTGCTGTGCAATGCAAAAGGGCTGACTGGAGTCAGGGGTGACGTTTAACTGAGGTCAAATGTCAAAGGTCTCGGGGGCAGCATATCTGTGTGAGAGGCGCCATCAAATTCCTAAACTCAGCTGTAGACATTAGAGTGGCTGTGAGGGAATGAATACGAAGGTGACAACAAACGGAACCTATTTAGAAAACTGAGGCTCATGTTAAGAACTCAGTGACCTTTTGTCTAACCTATTATGGGCAAATTATTGTGGCACGGACCATTTCATAGTGTCTCTCAATGACTAGATACTGTGGGCAATATTTGAGCTGAACTGCATGTAATGTATTTAAACCCTGACACGCAGAGCCCCACACCTTCAGAAGGTGTGTGTGTGCGTGTATGATGTCATGCTGCTCTGTGTGTTGAATCCCTTTGGAAGGATTTAGAGAGGATAAGTTTCACTGATACAGTTATGCTGTTGTTGAGTCAGGAGTCTCTCTCTCTCTCTCTCTCTCTCTCTCTCTCACACACACACATACTCAAGTACAGTGCTGGAAAGGTTATGCCCTTGTCATAAACCAGACACACACACACACACACACACAAACACCCTGAGGGGAAAGGAGCTGGCCTGCCATGGTATCTGATTGTCACAGCAGTGTCACATTGGCAGTGTGAACTCATTTATCAGTCCTGCACGTGGACTGTCTGAACACATGCACATGCTAAAAAGCCATATGCAGACACACATTTCTACTAATAGACAGGAGGCGACGAACGTCTCTCTTTTGTTGACAAACAACAACGGCGCCAAGAAACTGAAATCCTGAGGTCATTGAATAGGTGGCTGTTAATGCTTATTGGTATTTGATGTTCGGAAAAGGGCACCGACAGCTTCTGCACGTGTCAGAATCTGTTAATTTTGTGTTAATGATGTATATGTTATATTTACAGTGCAGAAAGAATACTTTATGTGCTTCCTTATTTAAGCCAAGGAGAAACAAAACCACACATTTATCACCACTGTATGGAGCAGAAAAAGTGCCAAAATTGGACAAAGCCAAAACTATGCAGTACAATATTGGAGGTGTCTCATGAGTTCAATAATCTCTTGGAGCTTGGTAACAGGCTTGTATTCAGTTTTTTAGCATATTTCAATTTCCAGGGAAACATCAGAATAGTAAAATCAGCCATGTGGGACTTTTATTTCTAATAGTGCTTTCTGCTTGTAAAGCCGTGCCAAGTGATGGAAGGCCTCCTCTCCTAAACCCACACCTTTACTTTTCTTCTGAGGGCTGCTACCTTTGTTTCAGCTCTTGATGTGATTTAACCCCCATGGGAGACATCCCTTTATTTATTCCAACAACTTCAGTCATGCCCATCTGCCTTCATTTCCTGGCTTATACTGTTGGTCCTATCTAACGAAAAAGAAAAATTAATGTTCTCACTGTTCACCTTCTTTCTCTAAGTGATATAACATAAGACAGTGTTTCAAATACAACCCCAAATGTACTACATAAGATGCTATGAGCAATTGTGTATGTTTCTCATCTTGTTTGGTTTGTGTTCTGGAAATACAGCACTGAAATAGTTGAAGCGGTATATGTTCTGGTGTTCAGCTTTGACTTTCATAACAATACTTGAAAATGGGTCAGTTCTGTCAGATATTTAAAACTGTGAAAATGCACAATATTGGGGAAAGTACCCATGAAAAATATATACAACAATTTTCTTTTTCATTACCAAATAAAATTTACAAATGCTGTCCGTCATCATTCCTTTTCTTTTTAGCTATAATGTGGAGATTAAAGGGTTAAGTTATGTGTTCTCAGTTAGTGTTACCAGGCTATTTATATGATCTTGTATTATATATAGTATATATTTGCTCATAAATACAACACTTTTATGAATATCCTATAATGGTCTGGGTTGTGGGCTATCACTGCTGCAACCAACAAAAAGCTCCCATTGCTGCCGGGTAGTCAGACATCACATTTCCTTCCTTAATGCGTCTGCTAGTTGTGTCTGTATACTTCAGGTTGGCTTTCTCCCCAGAGATGCTGAGCTCTGGGTCCATTGAAATTGCACACATCAAATGACCATGTACTCCCTGAGTCAGGACAAAGAAATGCAGTCTGACATGCTGAAATGAAAAAGCTTGAAAGCTTTCACGCTTTTGATGCAACCTGAGGCCACACATGATGTCCTGTATGTGACAGTCAAGAGAGTTCCATCTGCCTCTTCTTGTTGATGGCAGTGTGCGAAAGAGTGAAAGAACTAGATTGTATTAAGAGATGGGATATAAAAACAGGCAAAGAGCCAAATAGAAAACTGAGAAGATTGTTAAAATGCAGTCAGGTTACAAATAAATTAAAATGGGAGCTGATACACGTTTGGCATTCTGGAGAGGATTTATGGCATGAGGACACTGACTTGATTTAACTACCGATGATTGTAATGTGTAGTAAGGAGATTTTGTGGGATTTATTGACAATTGTAATAATAAATCGCCAGCCTCATCAGTTTGTTTTATATGTTCTGAAGTAGATTTCTTTTTTTTTTTAATGCATGACCCCGATCTGCCAAATTTTAATGCATTGTTTAATCAAAGGAGGTATAAAAGGTTTAAATATTGAGAATCATAGCTACATCACATCAGCTTGGGCACAACTGAGTTGTAACTACCTCTCAGTGGCTCAGGAAACTCTTCCCTTCCCACTAGCACACAGTCGCGTGTTTAAAGGAATCAAAATGTATGCATCTGAATCAGGTAATTGAAATGCAAGAGGGGTACACACGTATGCTGAGCAGCAATAATGGCACGTTCTTTTTTTCTGCTCCTTCTGCACTGTACCTCCAGTCCAACTCTGTGCTGAGCTCTCAAAGGAGTGAGAAGTGCATCAGTGAGTTCCTTCACTTTCTGTTCATCACTCGGTCTATAATAATATTACCACATTAAGAATGTAGGCAAGTCTTTAAAATTTATCTCCAGTCTACAGCACAAGCAGGAATATTTTCCTTTCTCAGTAGAAGCTCAGAGAGTTGGTGAAGATTTAGAGGAAGACGCTAGTTCTCACATTTAAGGGGAAGCAAGAGATTAAGCCACTGGTGACTCCAATGTGAGCTGTGAAAACGGCTAACAGTGAAGGGGAGGGAAGAGGGAACGTGGTTTACTGTCTCAATGGCTGTCCTGCAGTGTCCCTATGTCTACTTGTTGGATTCAGCTCCAGAACTGCGGTCTCTTCTGTCTTTGCTATCCTTGTCACATTCCTGAGCTGCACATTCATGGCTATATTTACATGGGTCAGAGAGTAGAAGTATGTTACAATGTCTCCCTGCATACATCCACCTGTCCCTATTTGTAAGGTTAATAATCAGTGCACCACTACATATTTGGCACAAGACGTGACTATTAATACACGCTGCAACAAGTCGTCCAATCAAAACAGCTTATTTTGCCTCAACTGATTGATTTACAGGTGACCTTGCAAACTGGAGCAGGACTTTCTAATATCATTGGTATTGAAAATTACAGCGCTACCTTAACATTTCCCACTTAAGGTGGAATTTGAAGGGAAAATGGATTGATAAGAGATAAATAGACTGATTTAAGGTAATCTGCTCTGGACTGGGGTATAGATATCACCTTAGTCTCTCTTCTGGGAATCTGAGGGCTTTGTCATCCTGTGAGCTGTTTATATTGTGTAGTTTTAAAAATACATGGGACTGATGCTACAGAAGTGATCAAAGGCTGATGTTCTGCATATTTCCTTCAGACGTGCTGGAGTTTTGACATTTATTTTGGTTGTCAACATCTAGAGAAAAATATAATGAATAAAAAGGAGTATGAAAAATGCTTGTAATTCAAAGATTCAACCCACAATTTAAATTCGTATGCAAAAATGCAGAGAGTGTTTATGAATATCCTCAGGTCAGTCCAGAATCCAAAGATATTTGCGTGGCTGTATTAATATTAGGAAACTGTTGAAGTCAGTCAGTGAAAAATGGGGAATACATACATACTCAATATAAAGTACATTTTCTGAAGATGACTATTATCATGCAGTGTGCTTAAAGTTGAAGTATCAATATTCTGTGATGGCACTGTGTTATTATTTGTCTGTTATGAAATAATCAGAGAGTGATGAAGCCATGTGCCTGTTGGCTTCTCAGTCAACACTAACAGGGGAAATTAATGGAGGAAACACCTCTGAAAGATTTGATTGTACAGTTGTTGAGATCCCTACTGGTCCTATTACGCTCGGACGCTCTGCATGGTTCACTAGCTTCAATTTAAGGTTTTCAATGCCCTTTCTATAGCACATATAATGCAATTTAACACATATAATATAATTCAATACCAGTTTTAGGTGTACAATGGAAAACCAAGAGAAAATAAATTGCTTTGAATTCCTATTATTTTCAAGTCTACAACATTTATTTCTATTGGTATGATAAATGAATATAACCTTGGTGTTAAAAACTGGCAGATAATAAACGACAATCAATAAATAAAATGGAGTTATGTACCAAATTGACTCTTGCTGATAATGAGACGGTGAGTTTACTTTAGCTGACAGTAGTGTCTATAATTTATCAGCCTACAAACTTATCCCAAAAAACAAATAATATTACAGATAAAATATTTAATTAGCTGCAGACTTCTTTAGCTGTAGACTATATTAGAAAAGTAGATAAATCATTTTTACACCTTGGCTCGGCGGACATTTTGCAATCCCTACAGTTATATAAGAGATTGATGTAACAAAGTTGACAGCGGACTGTTAGACTGACTTTTGAAAATAACTGCTCTCTGTTCAGTGTAATGTATTTTTCCATTTAAATTAATGACAGCCATTAAACATTGCACATCCCACAAGCTGGGACATGCATACTTATGGACAGCCTCTCCATCTGTGTAATGCCAGCCTGTACCTGGATCCCACACCTCCCACACTCTGCCTGAAGCTTTCTCAAGAAACCCCAAAATCAAAAGCAGCTAATGAAGGAGAAGCATTTCGAGCCTTGACACTTTATTTAATTCTGAAATACTTTGAGAAATGAAACTGAACACCTCATCTGACCTTTGATGCTTCATGATTAACTACTGGGAATCTGAAAGCCTACACACATTATTCTCTTCACACTTGTACACACCACACTGATGCGGTCGTGTGGTTGTCTGACAGTTGGTGACAACAGTAATGGCAACGTGTGAAAAAACAACTGATTTTTAAGATTGGTTGAACCCCCTTGGTGAGCATGCCTTGTCATTTCACACTATTGTCTTGTCATCTGGTCACTACTAAGTTGTAACCAGTTGCTTTATGGGTGGTTAATTCAGCCACTTATGACTTGACCTTTGTTACTGATAAACAATTTAAATAAAGGAATAATCAGATCCCCCAAACATTATCTGCATGTATTGATAGTACATTTTCATTTGCTATATTAATATAAAATATAAAAATAAGAGTAAGTCAGAATTCAAGGCTCCTGGTATATTCTGCCATCACAATATCTGACTTACATGTTTAGATAGCTTAGAGAGGCAAACAGCCTGTGGTTCTTACTTGATGACACGTTGATTTTGAATGACCAGACAGGCATCGGTGATACATATATAAGATAGATAAAAGCATGCAGATATTGACATTGACCTCTACAAGCCTGTTCGACATAAAGTAACACTGAATTTCTTGATATCACGCTGCTTAAGCAGATGATGATAACAGGCTACAGGTTCTTGAGTTGACAGTGTTGTCATAACAGACCAGAGAGCTGTAAGAAAAACATGACCGTGGCTAAAGCGCTTCTACAGTTTGTAGTAAATCATGCGCAATGTCTCAAAACAGGCCATAGCTTTTTATTGTCAATTAAGAATCAACAAGTGGATGGCCAATGCAACAAATCTGCTGACAGCAGATCCAAATTCAAGATGCATTCTTCGTAGAAAATGGGGAAAAGTACCAGAATCAGCAAATGAGAGAAGGTCAAAGACTCAGGAAGTCAAAGTGAAACACGCTCAAAGGGATACTGATGACATAATGAGCTAACTATGTCCTCTGTTGCGAAACAGACTCAACAAATTACATAAAAATCCTGGCAATCAAATCAGGCTTCCAGAGGCTGGATTAGCCGACAACATAAATACTCCGGGGAACAGTTTTGACAAAGCAGATGAAGCCTGGGTGACTAAAGAGTCAGCTCAAACTGGATTCCAGTGATGCAGAAGCAGAAAATGTTTACCTGAATGGGAAATTCAAAGGTGATCATGACAAGTGTGAGCTCTTTCTTTAAAAAGAAAAAGATGGGGCCAAGCTAGCAGCAAAGGCAATCTTGTGTGATGTATGCAGTATGTATATCATTTACCTATGGTTGGATCAATGGTAACAACGGCAGGTACTTCATACCCTCTCATACATTTTACTGTCCATATTCACAGATGTTTACATCTGAGAATATCTGATCACATTAGGCACTTTTCACAGGAGGATTAGAAAAAGCTTAGTTTGGCCCTGCTTTCTTCAAAAACCTCAGCAACTCAGTGATTCTCAAAGTCCTCCCCTTTGACATCTGTGATAATGCCTGAAATCCAGAATCAAGTTTATTAGATAACACTAAGCCCATTCTCAGTAATCCATTCACATGCAAAGTATTGAAATTGCTGCTGTGCCCACCTGTTTGTACTGCGTCACATGCAACAGAAAAGGGAGAACCAGCCCAATGCTTGAAAGACTTAAGGGAGTTTGACGCAAATTAAAACTTTCAGTGCAAAGCCGCTTTGAAGTATCATGATAAAGGAAGTACATAATCCCTGTGAGTGAGTTAGGAAGAGTAGAAGAGGAGGCAGAAAAGGGAAAAGTTGAGATGGCCTCACTGGTATAGTGGTATATTATTCATCAGCCATGATGTTCATGTCACCACGGCTAAAATGCTCACAGCTAGCATTTAAGTACCAATATGAGTCTGCTAACTGGCCGTGAATTTCCACTGAATAACCTAAAGTTATTAGTGAGGTTGCTACTTAAACACAGCCAACATTAGCACAACCAGCAGTTTACTTATCGTGACTTCAGCCATCACTGAGATTATCGACATCAAGCGACAGGGGCCTGACCAAAAAAAAAAAAAAAAGGCTCATGTGCTTTTCACTGCTGGAAAGGCCTCTTGGCAAGATGATGCTGAACTAGTTTACCAGCCTAGTAGGAAAACAGCTGCAGATGCCAACTTTGTCTTCGTAGTGACAGCAAAACACAGAAATCACTCCTTTAACGGCAGAAGTCACAGAAGTGTGTGACAGCTGTGAAAGGACAGAATTTAGCCAGAAGAGAAAATGTCGAATACTTGAATACTAATAAAACAATGTAAATAAAAAGGCAGAAGGTATTGATGTGTATTATCTTACTGAGAACTGTACTTGACATCAAAATGTTCAATTATGGCTAAATTATCATGTTTCTGAAAACATTCTCATATGAATGTATGTTATTACATTCATGTTTTTGTGGATAAACATGAGTTCAATGATAAATAAGCATCCCAAATTCAAAATTCAAAGTTCGTACTGAAAATCTATGAAGTCTCCTTTTGAGTCAGCTTAATTGGGTGCTGCAGTTTCCTTCCACCATCCAAAAACATCATGTTTGGGCTAATTGGTGACACTAAATTGCCTCTAAGTGTGAGTGGTTGTTTGTCTCTGTCAATTTGTACCAGGGTGCACCCCGCCCTCGCCCAGTGTGAGCCGGGACTGGCTCTAGCACCGCCCGTGATCCGGAAAAGGGAAAGCAATAGAAGATGATTGAATATTTATGATTTTTCCTTTGTAGGAATAAAAAAAATGTTGTTCAAGCTTTCAACCTACTCACAACAGAGACCCACTTCCTTTAGGTGTTACTCCACACCGAGGCCTTGGAAGAAGTGATCACTACTAAACCACCACAGAGCTCAGAGAGAAGAGAAATAGGGAGTGTGGTCTCTCTCTGTTAACGGATTATTGGATTTGGATTATCTGCCCAGACAAAATTACCCATTAGTCAAAATTGAAACATACTCTTTCAGAGGAGCTGGTGTCCACTTTTGGATCAGCCTCATCTCACTAAATGCAGGAACAGCAGACTGCACATTGAAATGTCTCAAAGCCCAAAAGATGCACTCACTGGGGAGTCCAGTGCCACATGTGGGGATGATGAATGTGTCAGCAAAGCACTAGCAGGAGGTGTTCAGGAGTTGCTAATCATCACTGACTGTGGCAAGTGGGGTGGGGCAGGGGGTTGTTTGGACTATGCTATTTTTATATCATGAAAGCAGCTGCCATCCTCCATAGTCTTCCACAGTCTAGGATTTTCTTGTCTTTCCAGCAATCTATATTTATATATATATATATATATATATATATATATATATATATATATATAAATATATATATATATATATATATATATATATATATATATATATATAATATATATATATATATATATATATATATATATACATACATACATACACACACACGTATATCTACACACATACACACACAAACAACCCTCTTTTAATGCCTTTAATGCTTTTAGAGGCCAGTTGTGGAGTTGGTTCTGAAAATCTCCCTAAATTCATCTGTTTCAACTGGAAGCATTACAGACTCTGGGCTCTGTGACTGTGTGTTCAGCTGGAAATCTTTAACTGAGCCATCCCATTTATCTGGTGCATGCTGCCATTGTCTCTCATCCATGGTTACTAAATGTATTCTTGTTACCACTAGAGTGACCTTTCCAAAAAAACAACTGACTACAAAAAAAAAAAAGTCGACAGTGGATTTACAGTCAATGATTTCTCATACTTCAACCAGAAAGCCAGTGGCTCCAGTCCACTGATTATATCCATTTCAGAGTGCTGAGGAATGTGGATTGGACTATTTCAGCAGGTGTCTCCAACAGGTCACATTATGACCCAGACATTCCCCTGCCACTTCAGAGCGAGGACGGCCTCTGCCATCAGTTTCGGAAAGAGACTGAAGATAAGGGTGAACAGAGTGACAGTGACATGCTCCACGGCCATAAGCCGGGAATGTAATTCTGATGATGGTGGCCGCATGCCACAGCACCAAAGCTGTGTTCCAAACCATAGATCCCCATCTACATTCTCCCAGAGCCCAACTTAGATCTGCATGCGAGTCAATGAATTAAAGATGGAGGAATGAGCCGCATATCAAGAGGGATTTAGCATCAATTAGCAAACCATCTAAACATAGCCGGGGGCGAGCTGCCACACTATTCCTATAACTCTTTGAGTGAAACAGTTTAGTTTCATATGGCTAACTCCAAATGTTATTCCCCTTCGTATTAAGTAAACACTAGGCTCTCGAATGATGTGAAGTGCTAACACAATGCATTTTGATATGCTTTACTAACCCATTTAATAAAGCAGTACAAAAAAAAAAAAATAATAATAATAATATGTTTCTGCTTTGCAAGATAAGTTGATAGTTCTCAAAGGATGACAATTAAGGGCTTTGGAAAAGGGCTGTGACGTTTTAGTTACTATTGCTTAAATTTAATCTCAAGAATATAAAGATAATACATTAGCCAGGAAGTCACATTATGAGAAAATGTTTCCCCTTTGTTCCCAGTTTTCTGCAAGAAAACCAAATCTACACCAAATAACGATGACTAATGAGTGGAACATGATATATGAACAATTCAACTGTAATATTAACAGAATCCACATCTATGGTAAACAAATCACGTTCCTTCCAGTGTAGATGACGTTGAAATTTTGTTTATTTCTATTTTTTGTGTAAAAAATATACATCAAGAGAAGAATTCCTGCAAAAATTAATTTAAAAGGAAAATATAACTTCAAATATCAAAGCACAATTCTTTTCATTATCATTTAAATGGTTGGTTTTGTTCATTTTTGGTACATTCTCCATGGGTGTACATTTGAGACAGATCTCTTTTCTATATAGACAGTTGGACAGAACTGGATTTATTTATTCATGCTTAGTATATAGTTGTAGTATGATGAAATGTCTAGAAATAAAGGATCCAACTTTTTGCACAAGGTACAGTGACTAAAATTTTTAAATGCTGGACAGAAGGCAACATCAATTTGGGGTGTTCCATTTATGGCAATAAAGAATTATACATTTACTAAAAAAGGTGATGACAAAATTATTTTACTTTCATGATTTCAGAAGAATTACAGAATTCAACTTTTTGTATGGCTGCCGATAACTTATTCTCTCGCGTTTTCAGAAAATATTAGAGACCAAGTAATATGGCATGAAATGGATAACATGTAGAAAATGAACTGCAGTCCGCTCCTTGAAAAGCTGTATTATTTTTTTTTCCTAATACATAAAAAAAGTTTTCTAATTTACTTTATTTACCCCTTCAACCCAAAAGCAACAGTCTTCCCCTTTCCCTCCTCCCATTGTGTGGCACAAAGGGCTTGATTGTAGAAAGTACTGTAGCTCATGGAGGTTTAATAAAACTAGCTTCTCCAACTGGCAAATGTTTGTGAACTTGATCTGGAAGAAGAAATCACAGACAAAGCAGAAAGAGAGATTATTGAAAAGAATTTCAATAATAGTCAGTTTTTTGTTTTTTTTTTTCAATTATGTCTTTAACGTGTAAATAAAGTAAATAAAACTTTTTTTCAAAGTCCATTTTAGGTTTAAAGATACCAAACATTTCATACCAAATTACAGCTTTGTTAAAATTTGGTATGAAATAATTTTCTGTTGATAGACTTGTAGTTTTCCTTCTGAAGACGTGGAACTGTTACTGAATGAATATGAATATTTCTGCTAACATAACAATGATAGAGCTTCATAAAAGTGTTGGAACAACCAAAGACATGTTGCTACTATTTGTGCTTTGCTTTGAGGTTTTTTCCCCATTAAAAATCAAAGTGAATGTGAGTTTAACATATATAAAACACATAAAATAAAGTACTGACAAATCATTTCATGAGTCATTATTTTGCCCACAGTGGGTTTACACTGAGCAGGGACTTCTGTGATTCTGATGTATTCTCTTTGTTTTGTTGTTTATTTTTTCATGAGCAGCGTCAAGCGTGTATGTGATCACACTGCAGATGCACAGGAGAAACCACAGGTATACAATGATAGGTATGAGATATATTGTGATTTTGTTCATTATTCAGTCTTTTATGAATTCCATCATCTCATCTGGGTTTTTGCTCCATTGCTTTGGCAACACAACTTTTTCTGTCAACTTTTATTTATGGAGAAATTTGTTAGACTTCTAATGGGAACATATTGCTATTGCAAATAATACCAAGACCGTTTAAACTGGGTTTAATTCAGTTAGGTTTTCACTTGAATTTCTTTCCAGTGTAGATGAGGTTGAGATGTTCAATTATGGTTCAGCATTGACGATACAGCAGCAATTCATAGTGTGTATACAGGTTATTGGTTTGGTTGGGGAAGTGGAAGGAGCAAGAAATGCAAGAAGAACAAATGAATGAGGATTATTAACAGCATGTGAATGTGTCCAATACACTAAGGCTCGCCTCCAAACACTCATGCACACTTAAGAGTGCATTCCAGTGAAACACACCCCGGGGAGCAGTGGCTACCATGTGACAAACAGCATCAAACTGAGGGAGAGGCAGAGTATGGGATGGAGGGATGAAAAGGAGAGACGCAATGGAATGACAGCAGGGTGAGAGTGGAAAACGCAAGGGAGCAATTTTAGGGAATAAGGAAGTTGCACTAGAGCATTAAATTGTGCAGCACCCTTCCAGGGACAGGATGCCAGGTTCAAGACGAAAGACACAATGTGTATTTAGTACGTGTAATACTGATCATAATACTGTATTGTTTATCGAATAGTGTACCGAAAGACGTGACTATAGTATTCACGTCTTTTTGGGGTTTACTGCATTTGAATAGCAAAGGGGAAATGAGACTCAAGGTGGCAAAAAACATGAAGAGTGAATAACTGGAAGGAGATGAGGTGGTATTAAATCTGAATGGTTCTATGGGGAGCACTGCTGTGGAAAAAACGATGTGAGCTTCAGCAGAGCTCTAACACCACAGGCAGAACACGCTTCTGCCATGAAGGAACAGAGAAATGTAGGTCTGTCTACTCATTCATCAGCTCATTCATCAAAAAAGAAAAAGGGCATGAAGAAAAACTAAATGTAGTGACCACACTTACTGGTTTGCAGACCCAAAGGTATTCCCTGAAAATCCTGCAAAATGAAAAGTGATTGAAATTAATTGTAGCAATAAAAGATTGTGTGGCAAAAAGATGAGAAACCAACAGTTCAGAAGCATTTCTCAATCCACAGAATATAAGATGTGTGCGTCGATCTGTGTACCTAAGCCGACCTGACAAGGCAACAAGATGAACAGATTTATCGTAAAGGGAGGGAAAAAAAAAAAAAAAAAAAAGGAAAAAGAGAAATCAAACAGAAACAAGTGGGGGAGCTCTGATCCGCTAACAAATTTAGGTCAGGCAAACTCGAAGACAGGCATACACATCATTTCACCTTAGGGTGGACAACATGGTGGTTTGATTGATTTATTTATATGCATACACACACACTCACACTTTATTTTAACACTACAATGCAAATAATGAGTTTAACAACATAACAAGCAACTCACTGGTTGTAGGAGTTTTGGCTTCTTCTGTATTATTACAATCAGATATAAATTAACTGTTATTTTTATACCACTGTATTACATAAAAAAATACATTAGAAACATTAAAAATAAAAGATGAAGAACACTAGGATAAACCAGTATGTAGTGGTTGGTAACATTAGTACTCACTCACTCTCCTTTAGCCACTGACTCTGCTGCCTGCAATATTTAACTAAGTGCTGGTAAACAAGTGGCCCCTTGCAGATGATTAGGGAAGAAAAGCAAAAAAAAAGGCAATTTAAATAGTAGTCTCACCTCCTGCCTGCGGCTGTTGTCCAAAGCCAGAGAAGCCAGTGGGCTGAGTTCCAAACCCAGAGCCCTGCTGGGCCAGACTCCCAAATGAGGGAGTGCTCTGACTGGCTAGAGCGCCAAAGGATGGGGCACTGGAAGGTGAGGCAAACCTGAAAACAGGAGGTGAAACAGAGGATGTGATACAGTGCAAACAAAACTCCTGACATTAAAACAGGCACAGGTTGGTACCAAGTGGGGGACATGAGACAGTTTGGTGTAGGCCTGGATGTCATTTACCAGCCATGTTTTACAACAACAATTTATTGGGACAAATAGAAAGAAGAAATTAGAAAAAGAGACATTCGCAGCTTAGCTAAATCCAAGTAAACATGCAAGCAAGACAGAGGGTGTCAGACCATGTGTGTGTGTGTGTGTGTGTCATGGTGCTAGAGGATTGAGGGAAAGGGGTTTACGCAGTAATCCCTTCAACAGGACCCACACCCACTGAAAATAGAGAATATGCAAAACAGAGGAAGAGAGAGAGCAAGCAGGCCAGTTTAATCTGCAGGCAGCATGATGACTCCAGAGTGAGATTATCTGAGGGGAATAATCTAGTCCTGCACAGAACAGAGTTTTGGGCGCAATGCACACGGTGGGCATACAGAGGTTGACAATGCTGGAGAAATCGTTTGAAAGATTCATTCATCTTTACAGCTGTAAAATGAACAGAAATTTATCTTGGTTTAAATCTGACTTGCTAGGGGAAAGTTCCCTTTCTATGCAGAGTTTGCATGTTCTCCCCGTGCCTGTGAGGGTTTCCTCCCACCATCCAAAGACATCATGTTTGGGTTCATTGGTGACTCTAAATTGTCTGTAGGTCTGAGTGTGAGTGGTTGTTCGTCTCTGTCTGTCTCTGTGTGTTGGCCCTGTGATGGACTGGGTTAACCTAACCCGCCCTCAACAATTGTGAGCTGGGATTGGCTTCAGCACCCGCCATGACCCAGAAACAGACAACATCTTCTACAAGCAGTAGAAGATGAATGAATGAATGATTGAATTAATTAATTGCTTGGGGTTGTTTAAAAAAAAAAATCCCATCATTTGCTATATTATACTTTATAGTAAAATGCACTTCAGAATAAGGCTGCACAATCAATTATAATAAAAGGCAATTTCAATTACGGGCGATTTGCATTAGCTGTGAGACTCTACATCAAACCAAAGAGTTTGATGTAAAGAGTTCTCCTCAAATGGCAATAAACTGGGCAGAAGGCAGAAACAAAGACAAAGCTTTAGTGGCATTAGTTTCAAAGTTGCATGACTGTACCGTCAGATGGATGAACAATAAGCAAGTGTTTTGCACCAGTAAAGGCAGCAAGACACACAAAACCGGTAAGTAGACCCTGATTTATTATTTTTCTGTCAAATTTAAAACTTATAATATAAAGTAAACTTTGCCATCTGAGGCTTTTATCTGTAGGCATCAGAAACAAAACAATGTGTGCAAAAAAAAAAAAAAGCAGTATATACAACCCCACAAAAGCTGTCTCGCTTCATAATTGGACAAGGCACCAGTGGAGGCTAACAAACCCATGCTCCATTTGGCTAACCAGCAAGCCTTGAAACAGTTTAATTTTATTTCAACAGTCTAATGTTAATAGCGTGTTTAACAATGTGGTGTTTCTTTATGTGTTATGCTTGTGTGAGGGGGTGTTGACTGAGGAAACACAGATGTTATGATTTCCAAAAAAGCTGCTGCTTGCTACAGGCAAAATCCTGCTCCCCATCTCCCTCCTCTGTGCTGCACAGTGCCTGGTGACACTGACATTTTTAGATGATTTCTGACTGTGGCAACCTAACAACCAAATAAATAAATAAATAAAATAACTGTCTCTAGTGTTTGTTAGTCAGAAATTGTGCCACACAAACATTGCTACTTCAGGATCTAAACTTGATGCAGGGAAAGATTTAAACCAATACAAAGACACAATGACAAATAGATACAGTACAAATGAAAAAATGAGGCCAGATTATTTAATCACATAATTGTGAAAGTTGCTGTCATTGTCAATGCAACGACTAGCTATCAACTATTCCCACTTTCAGTTTTATAGACAAACAAGGCTTAACTGAAAAAATTAATTGTCATTTAGTAAAAAAAAAAAAAAAGTTGGAAAAAGATATTTATATAGCAAGTCTTTATTTCATAGCTTGTAACAACATATTAAGATTCTTACCCAAATCCTCCCATATTGGCAGCCGCTGTTCCTTCTCCAAACACCTTACCAGCTGAGGAACCCAAGGTGTTGCTGAATGACGGGCTGGAGCCAAATGATGCTGCACCACCAAATGCTGGGGATCCACCGAAAGACGGGGGGCTGCCAAACACAGGAGCGCTGCCAAATCCACCTGTGCAGAGGAAAATTGATATATTCTTAAATTGTTTTGTAACAGCAAGAAGTGGAACATAGACAATGAGATTCATGGTCATCATCACTACTACAGAAGATGGATTAAAAAAGGTGCGTCATGACATTGTTTTTTGGCTTTAGCTCATTTACATAGGGCTTCTGATCAATGTCAAGGGTATTTGTCCTCTCAGGGGAAGGCTCTGAGCAAAAGAAAGGATACACACATCAGTGAGGAGAGTTATGTTCAGACTCCCTGAGTTAATATTAATACTAATACACTGAACATTGTTTACTGGGTAGAAACAAGTCAACAACTGTGTATTGTGTTAAAATTTCTAATGAGCATGAACACTTTCCCCACTATAACTCACCTTGGAATGACAAATAGATTTACTATATTGTGATTTGTACTTAATTATGGAAAAACCCATTTTTCTGAGAGAATGAACATATCACACCAACTCAAAACCTCAAAAAGAGCATTGGCAAGAGAGGGAGTTCTGAAATTACAGCCTGGCTACCAGCATGGTTTAGTAAATAATTGATTGAGCTAATGAAACAAGATGATATTCTCTGTACATGGACCAGGAAAAGAGCATTAGCATGCTTAGTGGTACCAGTATGTGGAACCAATATCTTAACTTGAATTGCTGCAATTATTAAGGTTCTGTTGACATCTTAACAACCCCAAAGTCTATCTGGGTAGGTTTAATTAATGTTTTATATTTTACCTCACTTTACATTTAATTATATTTACATCCATTTTAAAATATTTGTCAACATAGACACAGGAAAGCACAGCAGTCAGTTCAGACCATATGAAAAATCTAAACAGACGAAGACACATGTAGGCATATTAGCCTGGGTAACATGCCTCTACCATGTAGGTGAATTTGCTGAATATGTGTTTGGCATGATTTCTATCAGAGGCTGTATGTAATGGCTCCCATGCACCTCTTCAGGAAAAAGAATATTTTGTGGGCCCAGTTGTTGACTGTTTAGTTGGAATGAAACAAAGACAAATAAAATTACTTAATAGTTTTCCTGCTTTACCATTCTACCTGCACCCGTACTGTTTATTGCATCCTACTATACAATTAGTAATTCTATAGTAAGTCCTTTTTCAAAGAAAGACAGAAGGCATTGCTTTGCTAGCTTAAGAGACAAACAGAAATGGTGGTAGGATTGGTCGGTGTTAGAATGTTAGAAGATTTGAAAATGTTTTATACTCCTAACAAGGCCTTCTTAAAACTCCTATGAAACATTTTGCAAGAGAGGCGGCAGACCTTAGAGCCAGCAGAAAAAAAAAAAGCCCTTTCCTGTATCCCAATTATGACATTGCTTTAATTGATACCTCAGCTACACATCCTGTACACTACAGCAGAGAGGGATAACCGTATTTTCAAATTTACTCATAACAATGATGAATAGTGAATGGTAATATTCTAAATAAAGATACTTAGACTAAAATTATAATTCAGATCACTTTAAGCATTAAATATATAACACCTTTGATTCACTGCATGGTGACTTAGCAGTTTTTAGGTAACTTTGCATCAGCAGCATTCTGGCAGGAAATGACAGAGCATCTGACTACCTCACTTTCTGCTCTACTGGGGTGAAGCGATAAGGACACTTGCTGTATTGCGGATGATAAAGGAGAAAGCAATGTCAAGAGTTGGCTGCTGAATAAAATATGATTATGTATGGGTGCCTGGGGTTTGCCACCCTATCACTGAACCACAGCCCCGAAGCCAGACCCCGGAAAATAAAATGTCAAAGAAAAATCCAACATCACTTACACAAGCCTGATCTGAATGAATGAATTTCATCCCCTAATTTAATATGAATATCACAGATAGGTCTAGTGTGAGACTGTCATCAGTCTAAATGTAATAAAAAGTACAAATGTGCACTATTTTAATCTCTTCGAGTATCGAGAGACAGTAAGGACATAAAAACAAAAGGGATACCACATATTCATACAGGGAAAGTTGTACCTGGTTTTGTTGGTGTAGAGAAAGAGCCAAAGCCCTGTGATGCGACACTCCCACCTCCAGTGGTGAAGGTCCCACTAGGTTTCTGCTCACCAAAGGAGGATTGCCCAAAGGCAAAGGACTTGGCCCCACTATTGCCAAACAGACTGCTGGTACCTTGAGGAAAAATTAGCAAATTCATGTAAGGCCAGTAAATAATGTATTTCCAGCTCTTCTGTTTAATGCTTTCAATTTTCATTCTGGTGTGGTAGACGCAAGTAGTAAGATTGAAAAAAACTAAAATAAATAAATAAAAAAGTATCAGTAAACAACATTGTAATAGATTGTGTTGGCTTACCTGTCTGAGCAGATTGCCCGAAGCCTCCAGTGGAGCTGGTGGTTCCAAATGGATTCTTGTTGGCAGCCTCCTCTGTTGGTTTGCCTCCTAGGCCACTAAAGAATCCTCCACCAGCAGATGAGCCTGCTGCATTGGCTGAAGTTGAACCAAACAGACTCCCACCAGTCGATGGCTGCTGCTAGGAGACGATTGTTAGTCATGATTTGTCCAGAATGAGCAATATTTTGGAATGTAATACTATCAATCTCACTAAACGGAAGGTGAAAGATACCTGTCCAAAAACGCTTCCACTGTTTGTCTGCTGACCAAACACAGGAGTGGCAGAAGAGCAACCAAAAGCTGGAATAAAAAGATAAAAATGGTCAAGGCAGAGGTATTCTCTGTACTTCCACAACAGATGCCATTCCCAGTTTTTAGTCACCATCATGCAAGATTGCTTCCCATTTGTTCACCAGTATCATTAAACAGAGACCCCCTCCAACCCACATAGTCTGGAGACATCAGCTGTGTGTTACTGTTGAGCTGATACACTGACATCAGCTGTCCACAGAGACAGATATTCTTATACCGAGTTAGGAATCTAGAAAATCCTTGGGAACGGGACAACTCCCCTCATGCCACCCGACTGAGACCCTACAACCATAAATGTCATAGCCAACTCCACACCTCAAACCCACTCACAGGAAAGCAGTATACTGCAGACAAAATAAGGTGTCGAGTGTCACATTTGGTTCATCACAACATTTTCACATAGCCTCCCTCACTGCCCTTACAGATAGACCAGTATAAAGTAATGGTTGTCAAACATTATTAGTGTCACTATTGTCAGACACAAGTTAACTGTAGCTGTGTAACTTTGATGAATGAATATCATTGGAAACTGAAAACAATGTGTAGCCCATTCATTTCAAAGACTGGTAGTGTCATTTCAGAATGCCTTATTTGTTAAAAGAAAAAAAAAACAGTAGCCAAAACAAAGAGATATATTCTTTGCAGCTTCGGCTATCTTGTTGTTCAACTCTGGAAAGCCAGCTAGCACTAGTGTGTCTCACTCTACTACTTTTGTCGTTGTTATTGGCGATACTGTTGTTATGGATGTTTTTATTGCCAGTGCAGCAGAAACAATTGCCCTTGGGGGACAAATAAAGGTCGTGAAAGCATCCAAATTAGATTTAATCCAAATGACAGAAATGAAAAACAACAGCAGCATCAACAAGATTAAAATCAGGGCTGATACGACACGTAAAAACGAGACAGTTCGGTCAGAATTTCTTTATATTCTTAAAAAAAAAAAAGGACAAATTTTTTTTTTTTACTATAATTGCAAACACTGTTTGGCTTGAGATCTGAGACACATTTGACCAGACCTTTACTGGGCAATTCTTGCAGCTTTTGTAATTGACTTTATTAAAGTCAAATTATTCCAATCTTATTATCTTACCAAACATCATAGCTATAGCACTCATATCTTCGACATAAATGTCAGGATTTATTACTCAGTGCAACTAAATAGAGTGAGAACACAAACAGTTATCAACAAGTGCCTCATGTAGTTTACAACTGAGAGGAAGTGCCGCCTCCCACTCACCTGAGGTCTGTCCAAAGCTGAATCCTGTAGATGATGATGTGGTGGTGTTACTACCAAACACTGACCCTTGTCCAAAACCAGAGCTCTGGCCAAATGCTGGGCCTGTACTTTGTCCGAACAGCCCTGAACCTGTGCTGCTGGCTGTGTTTGCACTGCTTGTGCCGAAAGAGAAGGAACTTGCATTGCTAACAGTAGAAGCACCAAAGAGACCGCCCCCTCCTGTAGTCGCGCTACTAGAACTTGATCCAAATGCAGACTGGCAAAAAGAGAAGCCACTGGCAGTTCCAGTGTTGCTGGCTGATTGACCAAAGCCAGTCGTTGGTCCAAACACAGATTTGCCAAAAGCAGTTCCAGTTGATGTGCCAAACCCAGATGCGGTAAAACCTGTGATTGTTGGGGCTGCGGCGCCTGATGGTGCTGAGGAAACTGGGGGAGCAGGAGGTTGCCCGAATACAGTGCTAACAACAGTAGTTGCTGCACTGTTAGCAATGGTAGGTGTTGGGGTGGTGGCAGCCTGGGCAACTGTGTTGATGACTGGTGTGACTCCTAGGGAACTGCTGTCTGTCGTTGCAGGAACTGGCTGAGTAAAAATGGACCCTGGTTTGTCAGAACAGGGAACCTGAAATACTGCTGGCACTTCCTGGGAGACAGCCACCACAGCAGGGGCAACAGCAGCTAAAGTAGGCACAGGAGCAGCAGTGGAGGTGGTGGTTTCTGCGTTGGCTTCTGTTGTGGGAGCAGCACTGACTAGAGCTGGGGTTGTAGCTTCAGTTGGTGCAATGATAGATGAGGGAGGGTCTGTTGTAGGGGCAGCTGTGACCACAGGAGGTGTGGGTGTGGATGCTGCAGGTGTTGGTTTGGCTGCAGTCGTTTCTGTGGTGGCAGCATCCCCTGCAGACTCCAATACTACAGGGGCACTTATGCTCTCTGCAGCAGGTTCAGAAGCAGGTTCTTTTTCAGGAGGCGGCGTGGGATCTGAAGATTTTTGTGGAGCTTTTGGTTCCTCTGAGGAGTCTGAGGATGCTGCAAGAAGACTACTGAAGGACATAGGCAACGCTGAGGCAGCTGAGCCTGTCTGTGGAACAGAGAAGGCCGGCTTGGTATTAGATTCAGGGGGTCTGAACAGACTGCCTGACGTTGCTCCTTTGGACAAGTCTGCCCCTGTTGAATCTTCTGCAGACTTTTGGAGATTTGCACCAAAGCTAAACTGTGCTGCTCCCTTGCCCAATCCAAGTCCAGCATCCCCAAAGGTAAATGAGGCAGGAGTTGGTTTGGCAGAGGAATCTTTGGCTTCTTCTCCTTGGCCCACACGTAGTCCGGAGAAACTGCCGAGGGTTTCTCCTCCAATTGTCTTAGGAGGCTGTGGTTCTAGCCTGAGAGCAGTTGTGGTGGAGGTGGGTTTGCCTGTTTCCCCTGGTGGGTTTAAACTCATGGTGGGGGACCCGGTGCCGAGAGCAGCGGAGGTAGACTTCGGGATGAGGGGGAATGCCTCCTCTCCAGTCTGGCCAAATGCCACTTTACCATTTCCACCAAATGAAAACTTAGTGACGTCCTTCCCTACAGAGAAATAAGGAAAACAAAAATAAATAAATAATAATAAAAACCCTCATATGTTCTACATCTACAACTGTTCAATACCATGGTGCTCTCTTCTTTTTTTTTTTTTTTACCTTGAGACATTCCAGCTCCCTGTGTAACTGAACCAAAACTGAACCCCGTGGACCTGCAAAAGAAACAATTTCAGTCACAATGAAACCACAGTGAGAGAGTCTATGACTTGTGTAATGGGGAATATTTCAGATTGAAGGATTTCTGGGATGTGGGAAAACACTTGGGTCTCTGGGGAATCTCAGCAATACAAAGCTGCATAAAACTATTCACTTCCATCCACACCTTGCTCACCAATGTGGTCAGGCACAGGCAATGAGTGCAGCAATGGAGCAATGAAGCAATGAATTAATTTGACTAAGGCCACACTCTTTTGATGTATTTGGTTCTTGCTTCAATGGCTATACTGACTAATGGAATGGCTTTAGCTGGTTGCCCAAAATCACATTTCAGTGGGAATATCTACGGTTCGTGGATAAAGACCTGCACGGGAAAATAGAGATTCTGATATACGAGTGCAGAGAGATAAAATTCAACTATAATTTCAATTATTTTCTCTTTTCATTTTGTTAAATAAAATATATAAAATCATTCAGTATAATTTACACATAATCTTCAGTTATGGATGCTTCTTTGATTATCATGAGCTGACTCACCCTGATGTGAAGGAGAAACCTTTGCTGGTGCTTTCGGCTGAGCTAGCAGGAACCACAGAAACATCTGTTTTGGATGGTTGACCTGAGGGACACAAAGTGGACGAAGTCAGTCAAAAGCTGTCATGAAAGTTGTGGCATCCCCTTAATTTGGCATGCATCACAAGGCAAAATAAAATGCCAGTTGTGTTGGCCTGTGATCATGAGACTGTAATTTTGTTTATCTGTGACCATATGCCAGCAATGGGACAGAAGAAACACATTTCAAAACAGTGCTTACCAAATACAAAGCTTGTTTGTGAAGTGGCTGTGTTTTCAGAGGACATCTTCTGAATAGTTTGGGTAGGATTCTGCAGAGATAGATTAAAACAGGCACTAATTATTGTAGTTTTTCTTGACAATGTTGTAATGCTAAAAATTATGTCTAATTATGCAGCTCCCTCTTACACATCTACTCAGGTCCAATGAGCTATATTAAAAGAAAAACAGTGAAAAAAAAAAAAACATGGTTCTGGAGATGACTATGTTTAGGTCATTCCCATTAAATTGAACCTGAGCCCATGTGAGTATGAAGATATGTGAGAGGAGTTCCCCTGTCGCCCAACTGCAATTTGTAACACCGGCATGGGAAGGCAGTGGGACTTTTCTCACCCATGGAGTTAAAGCTCTGTATTCACATGCAAAGCTGTCAACAATCTGTGAATTTCCCAAGTTAATAGTTAAGGGGATAACAGAATTTTCGTAATCTAGATGTTTATACTTCAAGAAAGCCATGTCAAATTCATGAAACTATAGTGAAGACATCTGTTTACTCCTGCACCGTGTCACCAATTCTTTAAAGACATTTAGTCTGTGAGGCTTTCACTGCGTGTTTAAGAGCAGTTCATCTTTGGAACTAATGGGTGACAGAGGCAACAGGAATAAAGCAAAACGTGTATGACAAAAAAAAACTGACAGCTGATTGACTCACTCGTTTAGCCTGGTTGGAGGAGACTGTTGCAAAGACTTGAGCAGCAGGATCAGGCACTGACAAACTGGAAGTAAGAGCAGATGAAGAAATGATTCAAATGCACCCATGTTACATCTGTGTACACATGGCCAAAACCGCACGTGCTAATTATATTTACATTAATAACTGATATTGGAATTTGTTGTTGTGAAATGTACACATTGGCCTGCTATATTGGGCTGGGAATCACTTGAAGGAGTTGCTGTACATGTGGTCAAACAGTAATGGTTCAGAAAAAGCATAGCATGTTAGTTCAGAATCAGGGAAAAGCCCCTTTTCATAATCATCTTACACTCTCAATGACTTACTTTTCTTGTTTATTAATGTGAGGAGGTTTTATATGGGAAAAGCCCTGCGTTGGGATGGCCTGCCAAAATATCAAGCACAAAAGTGCAGGACAAACCCAGTGAAGCAAAAAGAATAACAGGCAGAAGGAAGCAAATGGCCAAAACACAAGTGCCTAAATAATGTCATGAATAAAGAGCCAAATGAAAGACATGAGGAATGGGAAGTGAAGAGGAGTGGTGGAGGACGAATGGTATGAGGAGTATGGTACGAAAACAGAGAATTATGCAGGAAGCATAATGCAGTATAGTTTCATTTTCATCTGGCTAAATTCTACAGTATATTATTTTTTCATTACTCATTGACCCAGTATTTGAACATCTAGTATGCTGGTGCAGGAGATTTGTATGACATAATCCATTGCCTTAGCTCTAGAGAGGTGAAGAAAGGGATGAAAATTAAGACAGCTTTTTTTTTTTTTTTTAACTCTGAATGCTGATTAAGAATGGATGGAAGAGTGTGATGAATGGGGGGGAAAAAAAAAAAAAAAAAAAAAAAAAGGTACGATGCAGATTAATCAAGTCTGAAGACTTCTGGCCCCTGGCAGTCATGTGCAGTGGCTAGGAATCAGTTAACCATTGAACTAATAAAGCATAAAGCTATGCTGAGGAGATGCACTCAAAACACAGGATCCTTTGAGGAATCATACTGACAGACTGTTTACTCTCTGCATCAGAAAGAGATTCAAGAGAACACAGGCATGATGTAAGATAGTACTTATTATATAAGATACTTAGTATCAACAACAATAAAAAAAATGGGATGATTTAGATGGAGAAGACAATTGGATGGTATGGTTCATTAAAAAAAAATTTAATTGGGTAATCACAAATTGCAGTTACCAAAAAGACTCCAATCCAATACAAAGTTAAAAAAAAAAAAAAACTATTAAGCTTTGAAGAGCACCTATACTTTGGACAGGCATTATCTCTCTGCCTTCCTATAGCCAAGAATAAAAGAGCATATCTGTTGACAATGATTCAGGGTCAAATAGCTAAAATGTGTCCCTGCTAAGTACCTACAAACTAAAAATGTTGTGGGATTGTTCACAGTTGTTCAGCTGCAAGCAAGACAATGAAATAACTCAAAAGTGTCTCTGCTTGTGGGTTTGCCAGAGGTCTGTACACTGCACTGTTCATAAATTAGAATAGGGTTGGTGAAGTTATTGTCACTGCACTGTACGACAGGAAATGTATCCAGATTACGAAATATCTGCATTCCTATGATAAACTCTGGGGAGCAGTTTAGAAGCATTCTGTGTTAGCCAAATGAAAACATTTTCTGAAACAAGTTAGTCACTGGAATACTATTTTAATTTTAGAGAACATTTAATTGTATCTACAGAAGAAGCCATCCTTTACTTCAAGTAAATCCACAGCATAAAAAAATAACAATAAATGCTGTGTTTTACCTGATGATGTTGGAAGATGGCACAGGAGGCCCTTTGTCCTTGAGCTCCTGAACATTGACCACCTGAGGGACAGTCTTCAAAGTGGACTCTGTCAATGAAGTACTGATGACTGCTGGGACACACACAAAAGCACATACATTAAGTTTACGTTAAGAATTTCAAAGAACATACATATGCAACTAAATGAACTGAATGTTTCCATGGTGATGCAGGCCTGGTTTGAATTGCACAAATGCTTAATTGAAGGATTCTCAGATGTATTGGGACTATCAACTCAAACACGAGTTGTCAGTTTCCCATGATTTGTTGTGTAGGTCTGTGTCTCCCCCTGGTGACTGACAGTGAGCATAGCAACCCAACAATAGACAAGCCTGTAATATGCAATGTTGCCTGCAACAACTTAATAAATCTTCACTATCATTTAAAAACAAATAAATGAACAACTGTTCCCACTTGAAGCCAAAGGCTTCCTTTTACCTGTCTTCTGATTGGCCATCTGCCTGCGGAGAGCTGCAGTAGCTGCAGCCTGCTGGGCAGGGATAGTGACAGGTATGGTCCTTTGCTCAGTTGGTGGGGCTCTATGTTTTACTGTCTTCGTGGCAAGAGCAGTGCTATCAGCCCCACTAAGGTTGATCTTATTGGTCGGAACTGAAATATAAGTAGAATGAGTCACATTTATAAGACAAAGCATGTCTACTTTGGTTCAAAAGTTTAACTGAGTTACATGTGTTATTTAAAAGCAGTTGCTCTGGATGTTCATGCCAGACTGTGTTGGACATTTTAACAACAGCTACTATGAGTTACTTACTAGGGCTGGCAATAGGGCTGAGTCCAAAGCCCATACCCGGTACTGAGTGAATTTTGGTTAAAGGGGTGGACTGAATGGCTCCAAAGCCTGGCTGGATAGAAGGGGTCCTCACGACTGTGGGGTGGCGGGGATTGGACAATGCTGGGGGTATTACAGTCATGGGAAGGGGCTCTGGCTGTAGTTCCTCTTCTTCCAAGTCCAAGTGAGCTGGGTGGGGGTCCAGGGACTGGGACAGGGAGGAGGTTGAGCTCACATCATCTAATTCCTCATAGTATTTAGGTGAAAGGAAGGCTGAACGTGACAAGTTGGCTGTAGGAAAAGAATACATTTCATGGAGCACAATCAATATTAGAATTTAAACAGGAATGTCACAGAGACCACTGAATTCCAAACATTTTTGACAGTTTTTTTGAGATTGTATTTGTATTAAATCCGCTTTCTTAATTCTCATCCCTGATATGTTTATGAAGTTATGTTAGAATTCTCAGACAGCAAGAATGCTTGAGTCCTGATGAAATAACTATCAGATACTTTTTCTTAAAAAATTATCACTTGTATCCCAATTTATGTGAATATCTTCCTAGCCTTGACTTACTTTACTCGTATTTGAGATAAACTCATATCTTTGAACATTTTTAAATAATCACAACATAAAATAATACAATTAAATAGGATTACAATCTTAAAATATTACTGTAATCCTGGTTGTATTAGTTAAAATAAGATATATGTACCTGGTGCAGTTGAGCGGACAGGAGGCATCTGTCCCTTTGAGAGGAAGTTACGTAGCTGGGACTGTTTCACTGGTGATATCTTGGCTGATGGTGGGGGAAAAAAAAAAAGCATTAGTATTTGCTAAAATTAAAAAATGTGCTATGCTTTTCATATTCAACTTAGAAAAATGAATACCTGGAGATTTGGTTTTGGGAGGGGTCGTGTCCAGTCTGGCTTTCAGCAGAGCATCCTTTAAACTCTCAAGCTCACTTTCCATTCTGACAAAATGACAGGAAAAAATAACGTGCATCAAAAAATCTATTTCCAGTAAGCTGATAAATGTAATTAGAAATGGATGTTAGCATCTTGTTGAGGCTGTCTCACTAAAGGAAATGACCAAAAAGAAGTGAAAACTTTGTTATTCAAGAAATATGATTACATTGTTAGCCATGATGTCAGCTGATTAAGAAAAACATCCTGCTTGGTTCAATTTGTTCACGTTAATTATTCAAAAACTGCTCTACATTCATTACGTAGCCCATTTAGGTCACAATTAACATGAAGTATGATGGCTCTGATTCCCAAAGCTGCTCCATAGGTTCTGCATTCTCCCAATGAACAAGGTTTTAACACTCATTCTTTCCTGAGGTTTTCACATTCTTCCACTCCTACTCCTAGGTCTTGGCATATCCTTACCCAGCAGTTGTTTCTGTTGCAGTATTACTGTTTATAGTTCGTGTTGTAGTTTTGTTGTAAAGTCGCAGTGAAGTTAGCTCCTTAACCAACTGTTCCAATCTGTTCTTTTGCTGGTCGATGATGTACAGGTTATTGGCAAGTGTAGTGTACAGACCCTCGCGTCCTGGTACAACCATGTGTCTGTAAAGTAGAGAATTATTTAAGCACTAATTATATTAAACCCAAAATCTTTTCAGTATGGAATATCTGGTGTTTTGTGCTTACTTTTGCTTTTTCTTCTTCTCCAAGTGTTTCTCCCATTCCACATTCAACACGTCATTGACATCTTCCACAGCAAACATAACATACTGGTACAGTCTGCGAATCTCCTGAGCAAAAGGGAACATAAGACAAAATTGATGTGACATACCTAAAGACCGCATGATATTTTTAAGTATTCACTCATGCAAAGATTACTTGAGTTTTCCATTTCCCAATTTCTCACCTTGAGCTGTTCCTCACTGCGTGGGTCCAGAGGTTTTTTGTACAGCAGCTGTCTGTAATGTCTGTCTTTGCTCAATTCACTCTGGGCTATGGCCTCTTCTGCCCCAGCAAAGCCTTCCAATAAAGTTGTCTTCAGTGTCCCAATGTCCCCATGAAGAGACTGAGAATCAGAAAGACAAAAAGGTTGGACAGCAATGCCACAGTGATCAGGTGTCCAAACCAATCAATTAAAACTAATAAACATGTATGACAATGACATTTTAGACAAAGATCATGTATTAACTCTTACATTAACACAAAAAATTCAACGTAAAAAACCAGATGTTGGTTGTAATTAACAAAAATATGGTTGATAAGTCATTAAGCACATGGTGAATATAACCTAAGAGGGTGCTTGTACTATTTTAGTTTATAAGATGCAAATACCAGTAGCAGCGTTGCTGTTGTGCACGTCTATAACTATGTGACACAGTACATTATTTAAGCACGTCACTGGAGGAACAGTTTCAAATGGCTGTGAAATTGTTGCAGAAAGTTATTCATGTTCAACTTGTGGTGTGCCAGTTTTCCATGAGTTTTTGAGTGAAGTACTCCGGAGACTGAAAAGGCTGTCGTGATAAATGTAACAGACCTAAATGTCGCAACAGAAAATTACTATTTTATATTTACTTACAATGTTATTAAACAGAAATAGATAATATAAAATGGATGGGCCAGTCTTTCAAACTCATCTGAAAATTTAATTAAAAAAAAAAAAAGAAAAAAAAAGAAAAAAGAAAAAGATAAGCATAGCGAACAATTTTGCACCGGTTAATTCTTGGTTGCCACCCCGTATGATCAGGATATTAATAAAATCATTTTGATTAGTTTGTCCAGACAGAATAAAAATTTCTGCTATCCCTATTTTTGGGAAATTAATTATATTTTTGAGTGTAGACCTCAGCAATCAATTAGACTACAGAGTGCATTGTTTGTTTTACGAAATTACCTCTCATGTTATGAACATTACACACCCGATGAATAAATCGTGGCAGCTTGAGAAATAATCAAGCAAAAACGTTTTCTTTGTACAAAGACAGCTCTGTAGCCATTCGATATTCACATGCTCATTTGAATCTAGACCCATTTTGCTCACACAATCAGTCTAGACCCAAATTTTTGCTTTCTCAAATATGGTTTAAACAAAAGTTTTTGAAGATGTATTTCACCTACAACTTACCTCTGTAGTTTCCTTGATCTCCAGGGTGAAAATATGGAGGTCTTCTGACTCTTTCCTCAACTCCTTCATTTCATCATTGCTGCCTACTTTGAAGTCTGCCCTTGCGCTTCTAGCCTTGAGGTCATCCAACTCCTTCTGGAAGTGTGCAATCTGACGACAAGGGAAAGAAATGCTAAGAAAAACTTGTCCAGACTCATTCCAATACTCATAACAGCAACCAGCAATGAATTCCATCAGTTATACAAAAATACTTCACTTTTGTGCCAGGTTTCAAAATGATGATTAACTACACGTAATTGCACTGTTAGGACTATTATGTGATATGTATAAATGGTGTGTTTTTACAAAAAGTATATGCTGTCATGCATTAGCCAATTAAGATAAGTTTGGACATCTAGCTATTTCAGTGAACTAACAGTACGTAGTAGTTACTGGTTGGAAACTTTTGGTAGCAGTTATGTGGTCGAAAGCTCCTACATTACAACACTTTGGCAGGTAAATGCAGAGGGAATCAAACTGACTTGCTCATACTTTGCACCACCTGGTACTATTAATTTACATTTAACAGTAACCTGCATAAAAATTCCAACCCTGCAGTTTATAGGTAAAAACAGAAACATCTACCAAGAACATTTATTTTCCCGATATTGTTTGGGACTGAAGCTTTAACTATCAAGACTCAACCTTTTTGATGTGTCTCACCTCTTCGAGTATGCCAGCCATAACGTGGTCTGAGTCTTTCTTCTGCTGTAGCTGCTTCTCCAGGGCCTTCACACTTAGAGCTGCCTGTATCCCCCCCCAAAAAAAACAAAAAACAAACAAACAAGAAAAATACACAATGTTCATCTTCAAAGATATGTCATTTACATTGTTGATAGTTTACTTTTGTTCGCAGCACTTGTTCGTTAGTTAGTTGAATATTCGTAGCAACAACTGCTGCACTGTTGCTATGGCAGTTACGCTTTGACTGTATAGATTTGTTGCAATGCAAATACTCAATGTTTTATCTATTTGAGACTGCATATCAAGGCTGTTTTCTGATTGTTAATGTTATTATTTATTTTTTTATTTGTCGAATATTAGCCGATTGAATGTAATGTGTTGCGAGTGCAGTGTGTTAGAAACTTGTTTGTAATGCTAATGTGAATTCAGTTTCCAGTAATTCATGGTAAATGCTGCAATATGTCTGGTTTCTGCTCTGGTTTATGGCGTGTCATATTTTTCGAATTAGTAGTCACAATCCCTGCTGTCAGCGTTTCACACCTGCTTCCTTTTGAATCTTTTAAGACCAAATGTTGAGACTTTGAGACCTTTCTCATTTTATACCTGACAATGAATTACCAAAATGATTGAAAAAAGATTCATGTCACTTTAACATTACCAAACTACATTTTGCTTAATATTTATTTATTACTCATTTTATGTTTTTGTCACATTTTTCAGACAAATATATTATTAAAAAATAAATAAATAAATAAATAAATAAATAAAACACAACAACAACAATAAACAAACAGGACCTGTGGAGTTTGGACACGGCCAGTAGCAGCAGGAGTAGGTTTCGGGACAACAGTGGGTGGCGTGCTTGTCTGAACTGGACGGACTGGAGGTGAGGCACAACCAACAATATGAGAATCACAATCCTGGTCATGAACATTTACAGTTAAAAAGTTCTTTGATAGTGATTCACAAGTTTGTGTAAAAGAAGGAACTGAGCTTTCTTACCTAATACAGCTGTGGGTTTAGTTGTCGTCAAAGCACTGGAATTGGAGACAACTGTTTTGGGCAGTGAAGAATTGAAGGAGAAAGACTGTGGGGCTGAAGCTGGTGCCAGGGTCTCCACAGCTGAAAACCTTAGCATAGAGCAAACAGATTTCAGTATATTTGTATGTGTAAAAACCTCAGTGTCAGTCAGAATAGCCTAAAATATGATATGTCTATACCTTTCATTTAGATTGAGTTTCACAGTAGGGGGGGAGGCAGTGGCAAGGTTTTGTGGTGTTGAAACTGGAGCTGGTGCTGCCACTGCTGGCGGTTTTATAGAAGGGGTGCTGAAAGAAAACGCAGAAGGTCCTGAGGGACTGTCAGAGGGAGGTTTGGACGCAAAGGAGAACACAGAGGATCCGGAGCCAAAAGGTGTGGACCCCCCAAGGGAAAAAGCTTGAGTGGCTGAGGTGGTGGATGGGACAGAGAAGCTGAAGCTTGATGATGACGATGAGACAGGATTTGTGGGAACGCTGCTGAAGAGAGCAGCAGAGGAAGACACAGCAGGAGCTGGAGGAGTGGACACAGCTGCTGAAGTGAGACTGAGGTTGGGAAAAGCTGCTGGGGCAGATGGGATGGGGGCAGTAACTTTGAGTGGTTGGACTGCCAGGGAACCTGTGAATAAAAAATGAATAAGTTGTCATTTTGAATTCTAGGAGCAAATTAATTACCCTGAGAGAGAAGAAGTCTGCATTTGTAGTAATAGGTTAAATGCTACATTACTGTCAGTCTTCAAAGGAGTCTCTGAATGAGCTTTACTTATGGAAAAAAAATAAAAATAAATAAATAAATAAATATCTGTCTAGTCAAAGCTGTCTGCTCAATTAAAGCAACTGGTCTCATTCAATAAAAAAAAAAAACTCCTCACAAAGTTTCAACAACAAAAACGGGAAAATGAAAATCAAGTGACTACCGGCCCATTGCATTTTCTTTCAGAGTACTTTATAGAATATATAAAGTGAAGGGGAAATTTAGTTTAAATCCCACAAGGGAAAATTTTAAACAAAATAAATTCAAAAGTTGTTTTGAATAATTTTTGTCATTTTACTTTGTTTTCAAGAAGAAGAAAACAAAATAATACGATTCACATCATAACTTACGTTTGGTGTGAAAGAATTTAAGATTTTAATTTGAGTCTACATTGCCCAGATATTACTGTGAAGTCTGGCAAACAGTAAGTAACTATCACTTATATAATTGCAATTTGCTATTGTGAATAACTTTGAACTAGTTTTTAGACTTTAATTGAACACCTTCCTTACCTGGCTTGGGAAGCCTCTCCCCTTGCAAGGGGACAGGGTTAGGTGGTGAGACCAGTTGCTTCACCCCAGGATTCAGGTTGAGTAGAGCAAATGGGCAGAGTAATCCCTCCGTGGATAGCATTAGCATAGTGGGTGCTGGGGGCAAGGTCTTCTCATCAGCTTTAAGAGAGAGGAAATACAAATGCAAATTCAAATCTAGTCAGAAAAAATACCAATTTTATTTTTCATAAAGCATCACTGTCACCCATCATTCATCTTCCTCTCTAGTATAACTCGACTATATCCTTGCTCTCGAAAACATTCTGTAACCTTCCACAGATCAGGGAGAATCTCTAGAGATCTCTGGTAAGAAACTCTGTAGACAGGTTTTTGATTGAGAGCCATATCGATATGCAGTCTACATTGGACACTGATATACCGCTGAGAAATTATTTTATCATCACACCTCTGTGCTTCCAACTCACACAAATGCAAAAAAGAAACAATTAAAAAAGTGCTGTCTACTGAATATGCCATCTCTGTTCATGTTGAAAAAGAAAATGTGGTCTGTCACTTTAATCATTAAAGTTTTGATTGCATTTGAGCTCAAAGCCTCAATGTTGGTGGACTATTTATCTCATTTGCCTTGGCTCATTCCACCTTGCAGTGGTTAAAATAAGCATCCAGTGTTCATCTGAAGGCAGCACACTTTAGCCAAGTACAAAGATGACATTCTAAGATACTTTGTTTGGTAAAATACAGTCCGCCACTGTACTCTTGTTGCCAAACCCTGAAACTCTATCCTGCTCTTCACACCCACTTTCTAAAAATCACGCAGTGTCCTGTGGGCTGCAGACAAAAACTGCAACTCCAGTCTAAACCAACATTTAAACGATGAAATTGAGTATTCACAGCCCAAATTAAAGATGCATTAGTCAGAGCTGATACTAGTCATTACAGAAAAGTCAAGCGATATATACCAAGCACTTTGTCTTCTTTGTTCTCTTTACAGCTGTTGTGTATCTGAAACTAATCTTCAGGTGAAACTTTCCCTGCCATCAGGGAATAACAGCTTGTTTCTCAGACTTTCGTTAATTACCACTGAAAAATATTCAACATTTTGCATTTTTTCACTCCATAATGACAGCCTCTTATTTTTTTGTCTACATAAATTAAAATGTCTGTCTACTACATAAATCAACATCCACACAAACACATTAAATTAGATGTTGTCAACATAAATATGGAAACATATGTTGAAGTATTGTTCTTCCCAAAATACAGCGATTTTAAGTTCTCCACAAAATAATCACACTGCAAAGAACAAAACACAAACATACTGCATCTATGAAACCATAGTTTGGAAGATTGTGAGAAGCAAAGAGATAGAGGGTGAAAGAGAGTGAACAGAAGGCACAGGCACGCAGTCCACCTAATCAGCATTCTGCAACAGGATTGTCTGGGCTTTGTTGTTTGTTGTAGTCCTCTAGCTTGTCTTAGCCATTTTAATTAGTGCATCTTTTTCCTCTTCAGATAACGCCGTTGTTACTTTTCTTTCACCTTCCTTATCTAATGTCTCACTTCAGATAAAGGTTTTGATCAGACTTCAATCATGTCAGAAATGCTCAAATTGCAGGGGTTTTTTTCCTGATGGGGATGGAGTGCTTAGAATGAGTAGGGAGAGATGTGACGAGACAGCATAAGCAGCTCTACGTGAATGTCTGACAGACTTTGCTAGTTAGGATAAAACAGTGTACTGAGACGGTAGCTTATCACTATTCTTCACACATGCTGCATTAGAACACTGCAGTGGATGCTGCATGCACATGGTAGCCTGAAATTGAAAATTAACTTAAAAATGATGGATGCCCCCTGGTTCTCTTTCTATTAGAGAAGATTTCTTGTAAAAACTAAACACCACAGAAGCTGTCAATTTGTAGAAATCTGAAAAGACAAAATAAGAAGGCTCTGGGCTTTGAACTTTTTCTCTTCCCTTGTAATGTAAAAGTGGAATCTGATTCTTAGGCCCCACAGTATGTCTTCCTGGTTTCAAAAATCAATCACTCCAATCATGTGCCCTCATTAAAACAAGCTCATCAAGGTGGTGGTCGTATCAGCTGTGACAGACTGTACAAAACCACCTAAACTTGTTCAGTTTCCATTGCTCATCATCCACTGGCCTAAGCCTCACCTTAGACATACGTCTAAGGTATTTCAAAAGTAAATCATAAGTCATACCTAAACACATGTGGATAACAACTGCAAGGAGGATGGATGTAATGAAATATTTTCTAAATCACTCAGTTGGATTATGTAGGGAAAAGTGGTAGGTCACACATTTGAGTACAAACTATGTTGTGACTGAATATTTGATTTCATATACTACAGTGATTGTAGTTTCAGGGTTTTTTTTGGGGGGGGAGTCAGAAAGGTGAAAAGAAAAAAATCCACAGAAAGTCCACTTACAGATGTGGATCTCCTGCTGGTTGGTGTAGTCAATGGCTAACCCAAGTGGCAAAGTGTCTTCACTTGACTCTGTCACTGGAAGCTCAGCCCTACTTGCATCTTCCAGGATCCAAAGTTCCCAGATCTAAAAAGATAAGTTGGAAATTTTGTCCACGGGCATTTGGCACATTTTCCTTATACATCTATTTAGCCTAAAACCAACTGTCAATTAAAACAAGAGAATAATCTATAAAAAAAAAAAACAAACACACAGCACTAAAACTTTGTAGATAAAGAAAGCACTTACAATGTTGTGTTTTTCTTTCAAAAATGTGGTTTTAAAACAGACATCCATCGTAGTGAGACGCACTGTTAATTTGTTCCTAAATCTATATTTAAAACTGTGTGTCTTTTTAAAATAAATCTATAACAGCTTTTTCTTTCATTACACACCTTGTCATCTTGTCTGGCTATCACGCTGACCTCAATGGAAGCTGCTGATGCTGCAAACACAAGGTCCCTGGATGTAACAATGAATCAAAGCAGAAAGTTACACAAACTTTCCATGACGATATAATAAGACAAACAACACTGCTAGGACAGATAAACAAAATATTTAAACAATCATGAGGTCTTTGAGTGGCTATTTTAAACATCAAGAGTTGTACATTTTGATTAGTCTTACCAGTCCTCCACATGACTAAGGAAGTAGTGGTGCTGTCGCTCTGTGCAGCTGCCGTAAACAGTGTCACTGAAATTCAGATACTTTGTCTCCACCTTCTCATCCTTTTTCTGCCAAAATAAAATGAAATTTAATTTGAATTAAAAGAAATTAAATGTAGGTGTTACATACAAGTCATACAAGCAAGAAGCATAAGGAAACAAAGAGCAACAGCCTTGTATGGTTCAGTAGTTGCTTACACAGAGGAACCCACTCAAATAACATAACACATTTGATAGCACGATAATACAGAAGCATTATTTGACCTTCAAGTAATACTTAGGCATGGTCCACTGAGGCACTGAGTAAGACTGCACTGAAAACCAAAGGTGAGAAACCTGACAGAAGTGTGTTTACGAGGATGTCCAGGGTACTCACAGGGAGGGAGATCAACACTAGCTCAGGAGGCGTCTCAAGGGACCCATCAGCAGCGGCATACACCACTGCAAACACATAGGTTTTCAGCCACAGCACATCCAGAGCTATGAGAGAAGATGGAAAAATGGAAATTAGTCAGACAGGGCACACTTCACAGCTCTCTTAAATTTTACATGTGGGAATGGACATCTTACCTTTAACAGGTTCATCGGGAGAGGAGGTGTAGAAGTGTGGACAAGGAATTACTTTTTTCTCTTCTAGTGCCTTTTGAACAGAGAAGAGAATCAGTCATTCACATTGTCCATTACCGGCTGCTGCAGCATTTCACTTTTGATTACAGGAATTTAGTTTTACTCACTGGTGTATATTGACTGACTGTGGCATTCATTTTTCCTGCAGCAACTTGTTTTCCTTTTGGACTCCAGCAAACTGTGTAAAAGAAAGTACATGAGTCACAGCGGAGATGTGGAATAGAGATACTTCAGCAGCTAGAGTCAGTCTCACTCACTGCATGTGATGCCACTTGAAGAGGGGAGCTCAGCCTGTACTTTGGCACTGTCAGTAACATCCAAAACCATCATACTGCCATCCGACAGACAGACAGCCAGAGTAGACACCTGAGCAGGATTCCACTTCAGATCCTGCACTGAAGTGCCAGGAGGTGCAGCTGGCTGCAGTGATGCAAATGGTAACTTCTGTTGTCTTGTCTGAAAAGGAATCAGACACATCAAAATGCTTGAAGTGATTACATTTTTAACTGACTAAGAGAAGTTGTGAAATATAACATTAAATTAGCAAAATATAAATTGCAATGAAATGCATTTTAGAAGTTATTTTCAATTACGATTATACATTATTTTATGCAGCAGAACCAGCCAAACAAATTACATTCAACGGTTAGCTGCGTCTCAGGAATTCTTTCATATTAGGGATCTCTAAGTCCACAGCTGCCAATACAAATAGTGAATAGCAATGTGAGCTTCAACGCGGTATTAATCAACTCAGTGTGTAATGTGTAAGGTGTAATGATTCTCCAAAGCCAGAGTTTGCTGCGTGTGAATTAGTGTAACATGTATAACTTAAACATAACTTCAACATTTACATAACTTTAACATTTAAACATTTCCTTGTTAATTTCAGTCAATAAACTGCATTATTTTGTGGAGCCTTGTAATGATATCTGAAGATATCTTAATGCTTTTTATATAAACAGAACTATGCACTTAACACACAGGTACATTAGGTAAAGTTATTCAAGTAGTCACCTTGTTCATGAAGGTGCGGACATCATAGAACGTGAGGGACAATCCTGCCCCCTCAGACATCCCACACACCGACAATGTAAGTTCATCACAACTGAGAGCCAAGTGGTGTACAGTCAGCTCCACAGTCACCTCTGCCAATACTGCTATTCCATCGACTAGAAAACAAACATTGGAGTGATATATGCGTACAACAGCTGACAGGAAATTAAATGAAAAATGTGGCACGATCACACAGCACAGAACTGAATAGATATGCATTTTAAATGGCACCTGTGTGGTCTTGTTCATACCTATTTCATTGGAGTTGCCATCTGCTTTATCAGCAGCCAGTATATCTTGAGTTTGGTAAACTTTGAATCTTCTATCAAGTCCAACAAAAGTTAAACCAAATTTGTTTGAGATGGTCAGCAAATTAGATCTTTCTTTTGGCAAATCCTCAGGCGTATCAAAAACTCTTGCTTTCTTCATCTGACGAAACTGAAAATCCTGCAACACAAAGGCAAGCACAAGCACTGTTACTTATCAGCGGCCAGTTATGAGCTGTAAACAAACGAGGGTCCAGTTAAATAAACGCAAGTTAAAGTTAACAGGAGGGAAATAATAGTATACTGTAAACGTGCCTGACCAGACAGGGGAGCTAATTGTCTTTGCCTTGGCTAATTTGATGACACCACAGATCCTCAAATTGAAAGTTAAAGTCTTGGATATCAGCGGAGAACGTACGCTGCGATTTTTATGCCCATTTTTATTATTTCTTCATTATTTGTGTTGTTACAGCAAAAGCACACGTGTTGACCGTCTAATATCTGGTCGTGTCATTTCACACAGAGGCGACTGAAAGATTACCTACAGCCAAGTTCAAACTAAACTGTTAAAGAGCAAACTACTACATGCTGCTAGCGAGCTAGCATCAAAATAGAGACGTGATAAGTAAAAACATCCGCTTTACTTTGGGCAACTTTCGAGAAGCTAAAGAACTCTTAATTTATAATCGTGCCCATTCCATACATTTGGCCTTGTCTATACTAAACAGAAAACCTAAACCCAAGCAGCTAGCTCACTAGCTAAAGCTGAGCTAACCTGAACCACAGATGATGAACTGGCACAAGGTTAGCAAACATTAGCTTAGCAATGGTAGCATGTCAGCACCACTTTGTAAATAACAGAGCCTACCTTCATTTCCCTCTCTGGAGGGGAGTCCGTGTCGTCACTCATTTTGAGGGACACAAGCTGTTGGTTTTTCAGTCGACCTGTTGAATTTGTCTATTTCTTTCTCACTGTATCTGAGAGAAGAATCTTGTTAGCCACATTGAACCGTTCAACACGGCGCGATTCGGGCGGAGATGCTACGTCACAGCTACGTAGGATGACAAGTAGATGCCAGAACAGAGCAATCACAACGCTGGGCTCCATTAAACAAAGCTATTTTCTGAAAAAAAGGACAAAATTTGGCAACATGTTCAAAAACATATAGCAATGTAAGGAATAAAAAAATTACATTTATTTACAAATTATCAAACGAACCCACTCTATTACTCCAGTTCTCCATCCTGTTGGACGAATAATATCAGTCAATTTCTAAAAGCGATTATAAAGCGATATACAATTTGAAAATATTGGCTTTCCCCTCATTCCTGATGAAATTCATTTTAACTACTATTATTAAATTAAGTAGTAATAACAATTATTACATTTAGAATAAACAAAAAACAAAATCAGTTGATTATGACCATGACCAGTGCACTGCTGTAATTTAGTTTGATGTCATTCTAGCAAGTTATAAACTATATAGATTTTTTTCCTTTATTGTCTTGAAATAAACTTCTCTTACTAAATGAATTTGAAGCTATATGAAATATAGAACTCACAATAGGAACAACTTTCCTCTGAAATATTACATTTTCATTTTCTATAATACAAAACGGCAAAAACTTCTTAACCTGGGTTCCTTAGAGGAAAATATTTTCAAACTGGATGCTCTGGAAGTCAACCCAGACTAAAGCTATGTTCAGTAAAAAAAGATTGCCAAATGAGACTCAGAGACAAAAGAAAGAGGAGGACAAATTTTGGTGAAGTTAGGACTTTTATTAGAAAGCAGATTTTTCTGTATTGCATTTAAAGAAATCGGGTAATCTTGGACTACACAACTGAAACTGGTGGTGGCAAATACCATGACGGGAATGGAAGGTAGATTTTGTATGCAACATCAAAAGTGGCAACTTGCATTCTTGTTGTATATATTATTGATGCTCGAGTCAGAAGGCGCATAAACATTTTAACATTTTTCATTTTAGACATAAAGCAGTATCAACACTGAAAATGTCCCATCCCAGTTTACCTGGTCCAAGCCCTGTTGATAGTGAAGAACATCACCATGATCAAAGAGTAGGGTTGCATGATAAGATCCTCTTTTGTCGCCCATCAAGAGGTTACCAATGAGCCCAGACTTAGGATCAAATTCAGCCCCTGCTTACCAGAGCATTACAGATATGGCCCATGTCAACATGGCACAGCTCTGTTCAGGAAGCACCAAGGTATCAGTATCAATATCAGTCAGTCCTTGTCGCAGAGACATACACTTATAACTAAGAAGGCTGGGGTTAACATCATAATGTCCCTCAACTCTGGAGAGTAAGCTAGCAGAGACCAAAGCAAGCTGGAGAAAGACAAAGCAAAGAGCAAGAGCACAGCAAGTCCTGTCAGATCTCCCTTAGTGCACTTTGAGTCTCAATCCTTTTCTGATTGTCAGAGCTCTGAACACATGGCTTTAATAGTTTCCCCCTCGTTAACCTAACCCTCGGCCACTTTTCGTGTTATTCTCTTTTCTCTTGTTTTTCAAAGTAGTTCTAAAGTGCTGGCATTATGTTCAAAGACATAAACGTACACACACTGTATAAACTTTTAGTGCATTTTCTCTGAGTCTCCTGTAGGTTCAAATGCATACTCAACTGGGTAGTAAGTTTATGTACCCCACTCTACACACTGCTTTGCTGTTGTTATAACAAGAGATTAAACTTTATGCAAACATTCAATAAAAGGCCAGGGTGTGTAGTAAAAATACAACCCTACTCAGACTCCACAGTTTTTGTTTGCAAACAGTGACAACAGTTATTCAGCATAAAATACATGGTGCATAAAGATCAGAGGTTCAATTGGGTTAGAGTGAGTGTCATGCATTTTATGATACAAGTGTCTCTTTGCATATAAATGTATTGTTTCCAGGATCACCATTCAACGGAACAAAAACCGACTGTGCCCATTCATTTTACAGTGATGGGGGGTGAACAGAGCACTATGTAAGCTTTTCGAAAGTAAGTAACAATTTATTAGCCAAAAGGTTTGTGAAAATAGGGCCTTACCAACCAACAATGTCCCTTTTGTAATAGTCAGCGATCACGTGTAAAGGAGACACCACTTTCCAACAAAGCAACATTGAAAATACATAACATTACATAGGTTTACGGGACTTTTTCTGTCAACCACTTCAAATAGAGCTCAACTTCCCAAGGGTTAGCCATGACATTCTCTGAGAATCTCTCAGTTTTTAAGTGCAACATCATACATGTTCAAATTCACCCTGCACAAGAAAAAAAAAGTTCCTCAACAGGAGGGAAATAAGAAAAAGTTGGTATTTTTGATTTTGTTGGACATATGTTTCCAGTTCAGATGAAGAAATTGTGGACAAGCTGTATGAAATGACCTTAAATGCTGATGTTGATTAATTTCATTGGGGTATCTAGGTAGTTGAATATTTGAATATGTAAGTCTGGTAAAAATGTCCGACTAAATTTGGAGGCTGGATTTTGTTTCACATTCTCCTTAAAGAAGAGGCACCATAGTAGAATAAATGTTTACATATATTACTAATACTGAGCAAGCTTTTGGGAAAATTATGGTTCTTTGTGGAAAAACAAATTAAATCACTGCATTCTATCAGTCCTTCATCTTGTTCTACACCCACACAGTCTATGGCACTGCTCCAAACCCTTCTATCACTGCCTCGGAGTGTATCAGAGTTTTAGTCTCCATGTGGTATAACGCTTTGCTGTAATTTGAATGCAGGTCAAATTCATGTAAGTTATAGTCTTCCCGTTGTAAAGTGAAAATAATAAGAAGGGAGGGAAAAATGTTTCTTCTGCACAGTTTAATGGCACAGATTAGAGGACAGGGATTTAACTCTCTTTAGAGTGGCAGTCTGATTAAGTTCCAAGCTGTTTTGTAATCTAAAACAATCACTGCAATTATACACATATGGATTTTTGGGAAGTCTGTTTACGTTAGCTGACAAAGTCA
Organism: Echeneis naucrates; assembly: GCF_900963305.1. Classification (NCBI taxonomy): domain Eukaryota; kingdom Metazoa; phylum Chordata; class Actinopteri; order Carangiformes; family Echeneidae; genus Echeneis; species Echeneis naucrates. The sequence continues at coordinate 13,938,608 of NC_042522.1, read as the reverse complement.
CAAGTACAGTTGATAGTCTCAAAAGCTGGGGAATTAAGGTGGGTGTGCCAACAAAACAACTTATACCTTTATTTTCTTTACAAGAGTAATTTTAAGAAATGACGCCTAATAAATTGAAAATGAGATAAAACCACTTTCTAACCCATTCTGTACAGCTTTACAAAAATCTTCTGGATCTCTCAGCTTTGCAACCAAATGCGATTTCTACATATGTAACTATTTTGGAAAAGATATTATAAAACAGTAATAAAACTTGACTTGAACCTCGCTCACTTTCTCGACTCAAGAAATGTTACTTGGTGTTTGCCATATTGGAAGATCTGTTCACATGAGTGAGAGGGAAAAAAAAAAGAAGAAAAAAAAATATATATATCACAAATTCATTGAAAATTTAGGACAGAACATCCATCCACAGTCAGATTCATATTATATCATGGCCCATTTTTAAGAGTATACAATTGAGGACAGACATGAGTCATAAAAAAAAAGATTAAATATTTTACCATATTCAATTGAGGCTTGGTGCCTTACCACAGCAGTGCTACGGTTTACATTCATCATCTCAGTCATTATATCGCAGCCCTGTTTTATCTATGGCAGATCACAGATCACCCCCCCCCCCCCCCCAAATTAAAAAAAAAATCTAAGATACTGTAAACGTCAATATTATTATCTAGTGCAATTTTAACCCTATGTTTCTTGTGCAGGGCCATTTTAAAGCTTCCCCCAAAAGAACCTGAAACAAAATAGATTAGACACAGATTATAAACTGGTCCAACTGCGTAGCGGCACAGCACTTGACGGTATCAAACAGATTAAATGTGTTTAGGGGCATTTATTTATTTTTCCGTCTTGCTGCTCATTCATGCTGTCACTGTCTGTAATGTAAAATTCAGATTTGTTTAATTTCTCAACCACTTCACAATTAGCAGTGCTGGCTTTAAATAACTCTGGAGTTCATTGTTTTACTAGACATGATGATCTGAGCTTATGATTAAATGTGCTTCCATCGCTCGACAGGGAACCAAGAAAACTGGAGAAAACACACAACAGTGTTTTTTTTTTTTTTTTTCAAATCAATGCACTTAATAACAAAGAAAGGCTGTTTGGACTTTGTCCTTATGCGTGGCAGAAAGCGTGAAAACATATTTTAAAAAAAAGAAGAAAATGAGGATGACAAATACAGGTTGAAGTCGCTGTTTGACATTGCCCCATTCGGTTCCCTCCCCTTTTCCAAATCCAAAACACCCTAATCAAATAAATAATCTAAATGATCTAGAGGAGGGTTTGTCCCTCAGATCATCCTGCATTTAGTCTTTAGCACAGTCATACTTTGCTCCTTAGTTTCCAACCTTTAACATTTTTTTTAAGTGCAAATGCAATAAGCCAGCAGAAATTGCTATTAGAAATTTTATTCAATAATTTACCCCCCTCAAGAACTCCACCCACCCCTCCAGGACAAAAAAAAAAAAAAAATCATAAAAGTAAAACAGGATGGAAGCAGGACTATGTAGTATTGGTGTCAAACACCACCACATCAAGGTGAAACAGTGCTTCTCTCTCTGGCATTTGTCTTCTTCTACCACTTGGTGTAGTGCATTTCTTCTTACTACTCCATATAGTCATTTTCCTCTACCCGTGGTGACAGTATGCTCCGTAGTTTAAAAAAAGAAAAAAAGAAAAACAAAATCCAATCAGCACTGTGTCAAACACAGTCAGTACTGGGTCACACCCAGGTCAGTTCTAACGTTTGTCAGACTGAGGTCTCTGAGAAACGTCCCAGTGAGATAAAAACAAACAAACAAAAAAAATTATTTTGCGTATTAATGGCATATCTCAAGGCAACGATAGCTGTTTTCTTATTTAGATGCAGGTTTGTGGTTTTGTTGTTTTCAGTAATTCTCTGTAGCCACTGTTTGTATTCATGCATGCAAGCTTTGATTTAGTGCATGTTCTTGTTCATGTCTCTCTCTGTATCTCCAAGACAGAATGGTGTAATTTAAAAAGGATTTTTTTCAAAGGTAAAAAGCATTGTTGGAGTTGGGCGGGGGTTGAATTTCAATGCATCGGTGTATTCTCAATACATCGGTGCAGATATTAAAGGCTAATATCATACTGTGGGAGGTGTGCAGGTGCGTTTGTGTGTCAGAGGGGCTGTCTGAAGCAGACACAGGCATCACATTGACAGTCTAATCCAATGTGTCACAGGCAAATGAGCATGAAAAACAACTCCATGTGATAGATTCTGTTAAATTGTGGAGAGCCTTCTCAGAAAAATCTTCCCTCATCTCTAGCATAAAAACAAGGTGAGGTTTGGTTTTTTTTTTTTGTTTGTTTGTTTTTTTTTTTAAATCAGGAAATAAAAATCTTTCGGTTTAATGGTGCTAGTATTGCCCTTGACCTTCAATTACAGCACAACTCTTTTTTTTTTTTGTGGATCCCAACTCCCAACAAAATGACGTGAAAAATAAGCTGATTTTTAAGAGAAGAAAATTTCTCTGATCTGTTTTTCCCAAGGTTTCAAGGGTTATTTTTAGAAGTAGCTTTCTAGAAAACAGAGTCATTTTACAAGCCATTATACCACAGTCCATAAACTGCCGGCAAAGTTGCTACCACTTTTGTATTGCACTGAAATCTTGAATCATGACTGCCATTTGCTCATCTGTCAAGCCTTTGTAATATTGTTGTGGGAGCTAAAACACTGTAAATACTGAATACATTATGAAAAGGGTGGAGCAGAAATCATTAGTTTTCTTGATGTGATAATGCCATGCCTGTGTCTGCTTCCACGGTCAGTAAGTATGCGTTAACACAAGCACGCGTGCGCGCATGCATGTGTGACATATTTCTGTTAGTAAGAACGACGAACGTTGTTTTTTGTGCTGATAATTCCTATTGAGGAAGCACAGAGGAGAAGAAAGAGTGGTGGACGAGATGCAAGCAAAAGAAAATGTGTTGTTAAACAGATTTCACAAAGTGAGAGGCAGCCTCAGAAGGACATTCACTGTCCATTCACCCTTAGACCTTGTCCGAAATTTTCCGCCTCCTGTTCAGGCGGAGTGTCACCACAATTGCCTGCCTCGGCCCCTGGGATCAACGTCGGCACCCCCAGTGATCCATTTACACCCTCTAACCCAGCTTCATCCTCATCTTCCTCTTGTTCCTCCTGGGCGCCTCCTTCACCTTCACCTTCGGCCTCTGCTCCAGCAGCCCCAGACCCAGGACTGCCCTCTGTGAGCGATGGGTGAGTCCTTACGGGGTCCTTACGATCTGGATACAACCTTTGCTCCAGGGACTTGAAGTCAGGCTCAAAGGGGAGGGATACCCCTGGTTGGGGGGCACTCAGTGCCAGGCCCAGACCCACAGCAGCACCCATGCCCATTCCTGCACGGTATACCTCCATGCCATCAGGCAGCATGGACTTGATCTTGGGCAACCATCTCTTGCGAACACGCCTTGCATTTGTGCACATGTCGGCAGCAATCACATTCATTTCACTCTCCTTGAAGTTAGGGTTGAAATTCTGACAGTAGACTGTGAAAAGAGAGAAAATGGTAAACTCCATGAAAACTAATTTTGCTATTTTGAAATTCTGTCTCGCAAGTTAAATAATTTAGATACTAAACCTACGTTTTACAGCGTTGAGGACCCTGCTGTCCAGGGGTTTCCTGCTGGGGTCACTAGTAGAAGAACGGATACCAGTCCCACAGCTATTGGCTAAAGTGTTTCTGCAAAGATACGAGTCAGCAGCAGGGGGCAGAGTTAGCCACAGGCACATGGAAGAAAGCAAACATGGGAACACACATAACCAACCACATTGCACAACATGGCCACAGATGGAGTGTGAAAGTTGTTTTGTGACAACTGCGGTCGTGTTGGACTCGTGCACAGAACTCACATCTTCCAGTGGCTCCTTAAAGACTAATACAAACTGTTGTCTTCAGTTGTGCATGCCTTAATACTCACCTATCAAAGAATGTGGCTAGCAGTCGGCGGAGCAAGACTTTGTGTTTGATACCAGCACATAGATGACAATTCATTAGCTGGCCGCGAGTCATGAACACCTGTGTACCTGAAAAGTAAGAAAAAGCAAGATCTGCTGAGAGAACTTCTTATATTACAACCAATTTCTTTGTCTTTCTAAGCTCCAAAGCTTCGTCTTTTCTGCCTTTGGCCTGAAAATTGTTCATCTACTCTCAGATAGTCTGATTTTTCCAACATTTGGAATTCACATTCAAGAAGATCTTTAATAGAGTACAACAAAGCTTCATTTAAAGCGGAAGCAGAAAGTGGGGAAGGAGTTAGAACTTCGAGGACAAAAAAAGCACAACACTATTAAATGACTTGGTTTTGCTTCTTTTACAATACCAACTCGTTTACATTCATGGGTTGTATTGTACCGCACAACTGAGTAACACATTTCCATTGTGTTCCATTCTGTTTCTAATTCAGTTATATTACAATTTGATTGAATCTCACCATGAGGCAACTTTGAGCCTGAACATTTTGCACAACTTGCATGTTCACACAATTGTATTCCACTGTGTCTGTGTGTAAAATAGATCAGGTTGTATTCAGGCTCCATTCTCTTGTCTGAAAAGATTCAATATTAAATTGATTCAACTTTTTTTTTTTTTTGCTATACTCTACTGAAGGAATTATATTAGCTACCTGCTCAGTTTGAAAGCCTGTGGTCCGACAGCCAAGAGCAATATCTGGCAGTTAGACCAAAGAGTTCGGTTTACACACATCACACCAAAAAATCTTTTTCCTCATGCTCTCAGAGGCCTCTTAGGGCCATCTTGCAAAGCCTCGGCTGTCATATGCTTTTTACTCCAAAGGGATTTCTGTCTAGTCACTCTACCATAAAGGCCTGATTGATGGCTGCTGCAGAGATGGTTGTCCTTCTGTCACAGTCATCTCTCTCTCTGCAGGAAAAAGAAACTATGTGCATCTTTGTCTTATCCCTTTCAGACTGACACAGTGATGTACATCCAACCTGCTATGGTGGTTGACCTGAAAGACTCAATACGCATCATCTGACCCCCCCCCCCCCTCCTCACCTTACTTTAACAAGGGTAACACTACATTTAACAGGGCTACACTACAGGCTTTGTTATACACAAAATCTGCATTCAAACAGGCTCACATTAGTGTGAATGGTAATTATAACAAAATGAACTGCTGACAGCAATCTCCTCTGGGTCACAAACAAGCTGATTACATGCTGCTTATGGCTAAAAAGGGACATTTGAGAGGTCACTGGGTGCTGGGTTACCTCTGCCTGGTTAAGATACTAATTTTGGGTGGATGGTTGATTTACATTTTTTCTTTCAAATTAATGGATACCTCAAACCTTATGAATGTATTAATATGTTTAAATTAATTAAATTTAATTTGGGCATAAACTGAGTTTTATATGTGGATTGAAGTGTAGAGTTATATGCATGCCTACCAGCTACCAATTCCAGCTTCTCTCCAGGGTCCCCCTCAGTGTAGAGTTTAGGGTGGCAGCGGTAGCCTATCTGGCTGATGAGGCTTGCAGGCAGCGCCACCAGGTCCCGGCGGATCAGCACACAGTTGCGGTTCTCCAAGGCCAAGGGCACTGCTGCCATTTCCGGCTTGTCCTGGACTGATGAGAGCAACGAGAATCAGAAAAGATTCAGACAGGATTTCAAAAACCAGAAGGATTTTTGTGTTGTATGGTAAAACAAGGACAAATAAATGTGTACACGAATGCCTCCATTTATTGGACTAAACCATGAGCACAAAGTTATATCAATCCATCACCCTCTGTGCCACCCTGTTTACAGAGAGACTACAAAATCTAATCAGCAAAGCAGGTTGGTGTAATCTCATGCAAGTTTGTTTTGTTTCATAAATGTTTTAGAGCATTGCAGATGTATCCCAGATAAGTCATGATGCTGCATCAGCAACTTGAGTTTTGGAAGGGGACAGATCCAAAGCTGGGTGTTAGGTTCTTACTTGAAAAATTGTTTCGCCTAACCTCTAAGATGACTGGGTGAGTGTATGCCCATGCACAACCTCCTGCACACGTGCACTCGCACACACACATTAACACAATGTGAATGGTTCTCAAATATCCCACAATGTCACCCTGGGGTGCTCTGACTGATTGCAGATAGAGTGGATTTCATAAATATCTGAAACTCTAGAATTTGACAAAGCTGTCTGATGCCTTTAAGCCACAGGAGGCTATTGATGATGGGGTTTTGTGTTTGTGTGTGCGTAGATGAAAATTAGGGTCTGAACTATCCACTAGTGTCTGTGTGTTTACCTTTAATGGCCCAATACATGTGACTATGCACAGAATGTGTACCCTCGTGTGTAGGCAAAGTACAACATGATGGAAAAGAAAAAGTGAAAAAACTATAACAAAAAGCAATACAGAGCAGCTGTTGTAGCTGTGATAAGGCGTGTTGTTGGTCACGATGCACTCCAATCATAACTCCATAAAGCTATCTTTATGCTGAGCCCTCCACACGCACACACACACTATGAAGGAACAACATCCTGCTTTTTCAAGGTGCAGGATACATGATTTATGAAAGATTACATAATTCAACTAGGATGAAATGAATCTGCACCATTTTTTGCTTGTTTGTTTTTCTTTGTTTTGTGTTTGTTTATGTCCAATACATAACAAGTCTGGACAAGGAGCAACAAAATGCTCAAATTTATGGTTATATATTTTTGCAAAGTCATGCAGAGTTTCACTTTCAGAATGGTCTAATATCAAATGAATTTTGGCCATCTGAGCCAAAGGCAATTGAGAAAGTGATGCACTTAGTCAGACCTTACATGACTAGAAAGATAAAATCGATGCTGGATTGCTATGGAGATTGTTAGCATTTCCTCATTTGTCCAGTTTTCCCTTGAAATAACTTTAATCTGGAGTTAAAAAGTAAATATTATTTTTGTTGTTGCAAGGTAAAAGTGCAATATTAGTTTTTGAGAAGTTTTTGCTGTGGAAAAACATTTCAGAGTAAAGGTTCAGAGATGTGTTGATAAGTGAAATACACTTAGGTACTGCAGCACTTCACAAACATTTTAAAAAGCATCAGCATAACATAATACTCACTCCCATAGGGGTTAGCTGAACGTCCGTAGAGGTGACTGTACGCATCCTCTGTGATCCCGTCATAGGGCTCTTCTTCAAACTCTTCATCTTCATTCTGGTAGGATGTAGGACTGTCAGTGGTGGGCAAGCTGGAAGCTCCAGGACTGGACCTTTCAACTCCTGCTCCACCTCCACCGGCCCCTTGAAGGTGGAACGGAGGCAAACCAGGGATGGCGGTCCCTCCAGCTGTCGTGTAAAACAATGAACTAGCCCTCGCCAGTCGACTTCCCAACTCTGAGGATGAAATTTTGCTTTGCGTTGAGGGTATTGTCAAGGGTGTTGGTTCCCCCCCTTCTAGTTTAATCTTACGCTGCGGCAAGAGCAGGGATGGAGACCAACCCGGGGTTCCCAAAAGGGCGGCCACAGCAAGGCCGTTACCATTATTAGAAGGACTCTGCGGTTCGGATCCTGTTTCCTCTAAAGACCCTGCTGTTTGCGAGTCACAGTGAGGTGAGTTGGCTTTGAACATTAGGTCCATGCCTCTTTCAACTATGTGCTGAATTTGGAGGTAGCCAGCTGTGTACATGACCACCAGCTGTTCGCTAGCTGCCATTGTTAGCTTCCCTGTATAGCAGAAAGTGAGGATCTGCTCAAAGCAAGCAGGTGTGACTGAGGAGGGCAACTCAAACTGGGTCTTGGTGGAGCTGCTGAAGAGGTCGCGGAAGTAGAGGCTGCTAGCAGCCAAAACGGCCCGGTGGGCTTTAAATGCTTGACCTGGTTGATAGAAATAATGGAGAACAGAAAAAGAAGTTGAGGATATTGATGAATTGTGGTGCACTTTCAGAGTTCTGCAAATAAAATTAAAACAACATCATTCCAGCCAACCCACCTTTGACCAGGATGGATACATCGCAGTAGTGTCCCAGCAGGCGCTGCTCATTCAGGGAGCCCAGAACTGTGGCTCCAAAGTTCGGGATCTCCACATGGAGCAGCTGGGACATGGTGGCCGCAGAGAAGGGGAAGATGAGGTTTCAGATATTCACTGCAGACTCTGCTACTGAGAGAGGCATCTGTAAAAAGAAAAAAAAAAGCATGGAGAAAAGGTTGGAGAAGACAGTGATAAAGAAGGAGTGAAAAGAAAATGCGTGAAAGATGAAAAGACATGCCAGAGGGAGGTAGAGAGGCGAGAAGGAAAAATTGAGAAAATCTAAAAAGAAGCAGAGAGAAAGAATGAAAATAGAGTTGAGATGAAGTGAGAAAATTAATACAGTTGAGGAAGAAGTGAGAGGTGTGTGAAAGAGACATGGATATGCAGAGATGGTGGGTGAGAGAGTAGAGACAGGATAGAGGAAGGAGGAGTCAAGTCAGTCCACAAGACAAAAAAAAAACTAAGTGAATACCATGCCATGCCTACTGTACATGAAAACATTGCGAAATACCTTAAAGCTATGTTGTTTTACATGACTAAAATTCCAGGAACCTTTCTAGGACTCGTGCCATGAAACGCATTTTGTGCATCAACAACAATCCTTGAATGACCTGTAAGCCAGCCGTCACAACACCTTTTCCACGGTGAACACAATCAGCTATTCATGTGACAAATCTGACTTTTCTTCCTAAAACTCCATAGATCCGTCCAAATTTGTTCTCTTTCTAAACTCAAAACTACCCAACACACAATTCGATATTAACTTTGATAGTTTCCATTGCTCCTGCTCACTAACATTCTCCAGGCATATTGGCACCTTCTTTCCTTCCCTGAACCTTTGTCATTGTTATTTTTTTCTTCCCCACCAACCCACACACATACACACACACATACATATACGCACTAGTTTCATTATTGAGCAATGCTGCAGAACAGTTTCCAGGAATACAAACTGAAAAAAAATGTCACCGCCTCTCTTACATACACACTCACACACACACACACACACACTCTCTCTCTCTCTCTCACTCCCACTTCATGCACTCCATACAGACAGACATGCACTCTGGCTTACTTACATAAAAAGTGTGCATGCATAAACACACACAGTACAGGCTGCATGGGAAAATTACTGTGTACTCTGGCATGCAAGCACTCACCTGGGGGAACCAGCACACGACTTTCTCCTACTAACAGTTCCTCACACTTGCACAAATGCACGAATAAAGCGCTCAGTGTGATCACGGACAGTTCTGACCTGTGTAAGCCAGTCTTCTGTTTAAGACACACCATGGAGCCTTGACACACACTAACACACCAGCAGCAGCCAGGACCAGGACAGACGAGGAGTAGTTAGAGATGGAAGGAGAGCACTCTGATGTACTCCGTCTGGCTGACTCTCTCTTTCACTTAAAGCGTCATCCCCACTGTTTCAAAGATGATTCTCTCTGGTGTCTGACTGACTTTTCTCTGTCTGTCTTCACCAGCCTATCTTATATCTCTATATCCTCCAAAGCCCCATTCTCTGTGCTCACTGTCTGTTCCAGCAGTGTCTCAAAGCCTGCCTCTGCCTCCCTGTCATTATCTCTCTCTGTTTTTCTCCCCTCTCTCTATTCTCCAAGGGTTGTATTCAACAAGTGCCACTGTAGAGACAGAGAGAGAGAGAGAGAGAGAGAGAGAGAGAGAGAGAGAGAGAAAGAAAGGGGGAGAGAGAATGGGGAGAGAAAGAGAGAGCATAGGCAGAGCAGAGCAGAGCAGAGCAGAGCGAATCAATGATGAAAGGAGTGGGAGGCTCAGTGTGTGCGCGAGTGTGTGTGCATGTGTCTGCGCGTGTGTGTCTGATCAATGCAGTATCTATACGTTGCAGGGAGTGGGAGGGAGAGAAAAACACAGGCTACAGTTACAGACAGAGACAGAGACTGGGCAGAGCTAGAGAGAAGCAAAAGAGGGAGGGAGGGAGGGAAAGAGGGAGGGAGGGGAGAGTTGAGACAGAGAGAAAGTCATTTGAGGACAGTACGAGTAGAGAAAGACAATTAGGTTGAAGCAACTTCTGCCACTTGCCCCTGGACACAGATGCCTATATGGTCTAATAGAAGGAGGAGAATGACTAAGACAAAAGAGAAATGAAAAAAGCTCCAGAGGTCGTACCAAACATTAATTAATTGGACGACAAGTAGTGAAACTTCCGAAATTCCAGTTTGACGCAAGTCAAGGGAACATGCGTCACCGGTCATCTTGGTAAAACAAAGCTTTACTAAATTGGAAGCTTTAAAATATACAATGTAGTAACCCTCTAATTCTTCCTATTGTATAATTAAAAAGGTTTATCAAAAACACTGGCTGCTGTTTCCCTCTTTTCTTACAGTACAGACAATAGTTTTAAAAACAAGGTTTTACTTTTGAGCAAGTGTGTATTTTCTCTGAATCATGCAAGGACCTCTCTGCCAAACACCTACACACAAGTAGGGAGCACTACTGTCTTCATGCAAGATAATTTGGTATTTCTACTTGAATTGATAAATTGAATGATTAATTTACGCCTCCGTTTTGGTGGCTCAGCTTACTCAGGTGACATTTCTGTGTTTTATACTGTCGCTGATTTTTGGAGCAGCGCACCGGGCGGCCTCCCTAAACGTTGCTTGATGTGGACAACGGAGGACAGGAGCCAGATGTCGCAGCCTGTGACAGGGTAGGAAAGACAAAAGACAACAGTAAGCAGAGAGGATAATTTCCAGAAAGATGTGTGTGGGAGGATAAGAATACAAAACTGCTGTGACGGATGAGTGAGTACATTTTACAGTAGGTGTGTGCATACATACCCACACACATACACATGTACATGTTGTGTAATTCCTGCACGTAAAAATCTAAAAACACAACGTGGGCAGTTTTTTTGACCTCCACACTGCATTTTTAAATGATGAGATATGAAGACAGTAAACATTTTAATGAATGCTTTCTATATCTCATTCCAACCCTTTCACCTCTGAATACTCAATCTGAAAAAAAAAAAAAAAAAAGATGATGCAGAGGATTATTATATCTGAACAACTCCACAGAAAGCATCCAGACAGATCGCCACTTTTTTTTTTTTTTTTTTTTTTTTTTTTTTTTTGTGCCAGAGAAACCTCAAGTAGAGAAAGTTGTGCTAAACTGAGCAAACTTTTACTCTTCAGTCACAGCAGCTATATGAAAAGGACAATATTACAAAGCCTTGAATACAATGAGTCAGACTTTGGTTTAGAAGGCTGTGCCCCAGCAGTGTGATAGCCGAACAGCACATATAGGTATACATGAGTGAGCACCTACAAAAGCACAGTTAAACGCTGGAGACGCAAATCTGCAAATAGACGTATACAAATTCCCCTGCTCTTTTCCGCACACGCCAACACACTTTCAGGTGATCTCCCTGTGCCTGTTCTGTTTGTCTGTCTGTCTGTCTGTCCCTCTTAAGAAGCTGCCAAACTGCTCTGTCCATTAGTCCACCCAAGTGTTATTGTCACTGTTGTTTCCTTACATCGCCTCTTGCTTCTCCCCTTTCTCCCTGTTCTCTATCCTTTCCGCCCTGCATACCACGTACCCACTGTCTCTCTGCCAATTAATGCACACAGGGCTGCATTGCAGTGAGGCTGGCGCGTGCCACGGCAGCAAGCACAGTAGAGAGTCTACAGACATGCATGTACGTGCCAGCCGGGCAGAGAGAGAGGGGAGGGGTGGAGGGGTTGAAAAGAGGAAAAGGGAGGGGGAGAAAAAGAGCAAAGGAGAGTGAACAAGCAAACGGAGAATATGTTGAGTCAGGCAGACAGGACGGCAGTGTGCCACGCTGCACATATACACAGGCACACAGCCGCATGCACATGTATGCATGGATGAATGTGAAACAAAGACGCGCATACATTTCCATTGCGAGAGTATGAGCAAACGCAAGACATTGGCTCACACCTAGTAGTACATGTGCACACACAATCATGAACACATGCATTAAATATAGACATTGCACATGATAAAAATATAAGGCATGAACTCCCTAAACTTGTTTGCTTAATTAGTGATCATATGTGCCCGTGTGTGTGTGTGTGTGTGTGTGTGTGTGTGTGTGTGTGTGTGTGTGCGTGCGCCTTTCCGTTGCCAGTGTCCTCATTTCCTTCTGTGTTTGCATTTCCATGTCAAAGTTTCTTGCATACCAAGGCGTGTTTTTATAATCATTGTTATATACTGGGCTGTGACTCTTGGCACTGCATGGCGGGTGTGTGCATGTGTCTGTCTGTTTGAGAGTATGTGAGTGTGTATGTTTGCGTAGTTTGTAAGTTGAGATATGAGTTTTGAATACTGCTCTGATTGCTGTTGTCTGCTTTGTTGGAATGTGTTACATCCATTTTAATCAAGGATTCATACCTACGCACAGTGTTATTAACTGTAGCAGCAGGTCCAGGCATATTTGAATAATATGAAGAAATGAGACGATTCACCAGATGGCACACACACAAACAATCACACACACAAACTCACACATGTACACTCGTACACACACAGATTTTAATTACTAGTTTACTGTAGCTACCTACCAAATGACAACAGAGTAACTTCCAAACATAAAACCATAAAAGTCATACACAATTAGGATTCATGTAATTGCCATTTAACACTTTGTGGAATAGTTCATTCAAGTTCAATCATGAAGTTAAGTTGGTGCCAGACAATGCAGAAAAAAAATACATAAACGTGGTAAATATATGTTAAGAAGGCGAATGCGCAGAAAAGTAACATTGATTAATTGTTAATTAGTATCTCATTTAAAGTACAGCAATCCGTAAGAAAAGCAAACTAAGAGTTTTTTTTGAGTGAGCTGACCAGGAGCAGAACCTTCCTCTCTAGCTTATGTTGCCTCTATACAATCACAATATGAACAGTCTCCTCGTTATAAATATTCAGATCCTGCAGTTGTTCTCATGTCTAAAGTGTACCAGACAACAGATTCTATCCACGTTGAGACGGCAACGCTCCCTGGCAACAGTTCTACCAATCGGGACGGAGCGGGTGTCTGCCTGAGTCTGTCTGAGTATCATTATGGGATGTCGAGAGAGAGAGAGAGAGAGCGAGGGAGAAAGAGTGAGAGAGGCTGCTTATCACAGCTTATAATGCAACATCATTCCCTGTGTATAGACCCCGCTGGGTTAAGTTGTCTCCACATAGTCAGGATCAAAATCATCTTTTTTTTCCTTTTTTTTTTTTTTGAGAAAGGGAAGAAAAAAAAACATCTCCCAATGATTCACACAGTTATGTAACAAACAGACAACTATGAAATGATTTGTTGTGGGCTGAATATTGTCTGCTATCTCTCTACGTGTATTCACTCAATATGCACCAATAATATAAATCTGTGACCGGGAGGAAAAAAGGCTGGATTTAAAATGTAATGAATGGCACAATGCTTCCTGCAACACAGTCACAACATGAATATAAAGTAATGTAGATGGCCACATAAGATGTGTAGTATGACGGGACCTAAAACCTGTGTAGTCATAAATCATCACAATTAGCTCAAGTACATTAAATGTGAAAAATAACGATTACTTTATACCAGGGGTTGGCAACCCGCGGCTCTTTCATCCCTCTGATGCAGCTCCCCGTGGCTTAGAGAAAATAATGTAAATAAATAATGGCTATTTGTTTTAAATACATTTTATTCTATGTAGTTATCTTTTTCAATGTAATAGTTGTGATTCTGGAGATTTAAGTGATCTTGTACGACTGAAATGAAAAGTTTTTTAATATTTTGTCAATCAAGACATACAATAATAGCTTCTGCTGGCTCATCCGTATTTTTTCATGCTGATTCATATAGTTTAACTACTTTTTCATGGGAAAGCTTAAATGTTGATCTCCGTGTCTAATATTATCATGACAGCTAATCTGACCTTTAGCTCGTCACTTAAAGCAGCTATATGATCGAGCCAGCTCTGCTGTTGTCGTCAGTGCAGCATAGCTTTGTAATATCTTTTCGCACATTGTTTGGTTTTACATGGTGCCACTTTCAGTCCAGGCAGACAGCTGTTTTCAGCCAATAATATCTGATAAACCCATTGTAACCCTCCTGGTCAGTATCAAATAGCAGACGGACAAAATTAGCAGCTATAAACATGAGCATTTCTCATTTTTGAGAGCCAAATATCTTTCTTGGGAGATGGTGGAGACCACAAACAGAGCTAAAAGGAAACATAATTTAGGTCAGCTCGGTGACCAGTTTTCTGGAAATCTCTGTTGAATAAAACATATGCTCTTGTCATTCTGTCATTTTAATTTGTAAATCTGACCCACAGCACTTTCTGGAATGAGTTGACTAAAATGGGGAAGGAGAAGGAGGTGTTAGATTAATTACATTTATTTGAAACATAGATTATGTTACAAGGTTACTTTGATCTGCCTGTGTAGATAAACATCATCTAAAGAATTAGTACGCTGTGGTTGGGCCTCCTTATCAAGTGAAGGTCCTTTGGAATTCATGAAACACGGGCGCAAATGTGACGCAGACAGAAAGGGAGGCTACTGCAATCTGCCTAGTTATGTGTAGAGTAAGGTCACACAATCTGTCTTTGTCTCCTGGCCTGCGACGTGTCACAGAAAACAGTAAAATCGGATCTTAAAAAAACAATAAACTTATGACAATTTCCATTACACCAGTAACAAGAGCCTTCATTAATTCTAACATCACTAGAAATCTACTGGTTATGCAAATGGAAACTCTATGATAACAAGTTTGCCATATTAACTTAAAAACAATGTCAGTGTTGTGTTAAAAGCCGCTTTAAATTACTCAAAATGGCTAAAAGGTTCAGTTCCTGCAGACTTAATTGAGGTCCATGATGCACCATGAATGGACTGAACAACACCAATTCTACAAGGAAATTTAGACTAGTCAGTGTGGTTTGTGTGCACTTTTATTTGGACAAATATAATGCCAGTCTTCCATTGTTCGCATTTCATTTTTTGTCTGTTTTTTAAGTGATGGTCCAATTGGCTATTGTAGCTACTGTCAATTTAATAATATGTAATTTAAGCAATTACTCAAAATTGCTGTTTCTTGGATCTGTAAGAGATTCATCATTTTGACAATTTGATCAATTTGTTTTATTGCTATATTACAATGACTGCTGCTGTAATCAGTGCTTATCACTGTTTATTTCCCCTTGAAATCAAACGGTCAAAGGCTCGGTTGCCTTTTTTGCAAAATGAGCAATAACATTCATTTTTTCTGAAAACCTGCCTATGTTGTGCTGCAGCAGGGGATTAATTAACAGCAACACACACACATGTATACATGAATATGTGCGTGACATTGAGCTGCAGCCACTGGATTGATGAAGATGGCATTGAAGCAATTGAATGACTAACACTGCTTACTGCACCAGAAACTGACATTTCACAGTGGGTGGGGACTTTATCAAACACAGAAAACTCCAGTAACAGCGGGCTACCAGTCTGTTTAGCTTGCAGTCACAGTGATGTGCGTGAGAGAGAAAACCAGACGGAGGGAAAAAGAGAGGAAGAGCATGTACAGTATGTGTGCACAAGTGTGTGTGTGTGTGTGTGTGTGCGAATGATCCTCCTGAGGCAAAGGCATTCCTAATGGACTCCAAGTGGCAGTGGGAGGTAAACAAACAAACAGTAGCAATGACTACTACAGGACATCAAGTTGGCTTCACACAAACACACACGCACGCACGCACACAAATCACCCCACAAAAATGACAACTTTTTTGTTGAGGGTTTAAGTGATAGAAACAGAAGAGAGAGAACGATCGAAAAGTGCAGGAGGGGAAGTTGAACCGAAAGAAACAATAAGGAAGACTGCAAGAGGGAAAGAAGAAAAAAAAAAAAGCAGAGGAAAGAGAGGGAGTGTGTGTGAAAGATGCAAATAGAAAAGAACAAGAGAAAACTTGACAAAGTGCAGTCACAGGCACATCAGAGTAAGAGATGAATAGGCAATTGAGGCAGAGTGATAGAAAAAGGTAAAGCTCAGAAGGAGGTGAGAAAAGAAACTGTAAGAGCTAAAAACAACAGAGATCAGTGGCTAAATAAACTAAACTGGCTGTACTTACAATCATAATCCCACTAGAAATTTGACCTTAGCAGTTTGGTATATAACTTGGTATATGGTGAGATTTCTTTTCAAACTGTTGCTCTGGGTGTCTGATTTTAAGAGCAGGGCAACTGACGAAGCCAAGTGATACAACAAGTTGACACCTACATCAAATCAAAAGAGATTTCACCTCCACATTACTGACTCAAAATGTCAGAATCACCAAACAGGCTGCCATTTCTGGGGCAAAAAGGTCCATATGACAGGAAAAATGGAGGACTATTCAATGTGACACAAAAGCATCAAGGGAAAGTGTTAGGACAAAGGCAGCTGGATTTTTTTTGGGGGGGTAAACACTCAATTCATATTGCAGAACCACAAAGGCCTTTAGATCATTCCAGTTTATAGCAACACATAAGTGTGACGTGTGAGTGCCCAGGAAGCTTAGACCTGGCTCTCACGCAAGACATATTTTGAACAAACACTGACACAAGACCAAAAACTCCCCTGAATTCCAACTTATAAGGAAGCGATGAAAGCAGCACAGGAAGAAAGGGAGTGAACAGAGAGCCCAGTAACACAGAACATGATTCAGGAGGCATTTGTGGAACAGAGGTGTCTAAAAATGTGTTTGACAGCGACGGCACTTGGATGTATGCGCAGGGATAAAATACAACGCAATGACTGGCATGTGAGATTTCTTAATTTGGGACAGTTTCTAACTGATAAACCATCAGCACTGGCATCCACGCACAGCTACCACGTTACTGGTGTATCACTAAAACACAACCTAATTATATTTTCCAGAAACCTCAGGTCCCTAGTTTCTTGTTGGCATCTACTGATACACCAGCAAAGCAGCAGTTTTGATGAGCTTAAGCTGTTTTTCTTTTCCCCACCTTTGAAATTTTTGGTAATTTCAAAGCTCAGTATGAAATTACTGGAAAGGAAATAATCAGTGGGGGGCAGACTGACATTGATGTCAATTGTGGCAGGCATAGCACCTTTAATTGAACAGCAGAGGTGCTGGCAGGATTATTTTTCGCGGTATGGACAAGAATTGTCTGCCTGTTTGGAGGCTACCATTGGGTTTCCAGTTCCCACACTCCATCAGACAAATGAACACTTACCATGTAACTCACCCCATCACACGCATTTCAAAGACTGACCAAGCAGCGCTAAAGCCAGCTGAAAAATGGGCTATTATATGAGATATCGCAGAGAATTGTGAAGTAAGTCATCATTATGCAGGCGATGGACTCCCTTAGGTAGATAAATAAACTAAGTTATCATCAGTTAAGCAGTTTTTCTTATTCTCCCTTAATGAAGGTATAACTAAAGACTAATGTTGTGGACTGAAGCCCCTAAAAAAACTGCACTATAGTCTCTATGAACATGCAACAAAGCCAAACTGCATTTTCCCTTCGCATCAAAATACAGGTGATGCTCTCCTTCCTTGTGATTCTGCTTTGACAAGGACACCGGTTCATTCTCGGGAGACGCTGGTGTGGCATCCCGAACAGCCTGCCTCATTTCCGAACTGTGACTGTGCCATGGCAGGGAGTGTACCAGTTTAAGAAGGAGCTAATTGGCTGTAGTTGATACCTGCTTTAAGAGCACCTTGATAATTTATTCTTGCAAGTACAATTACAAAGCAGATGCTCCACCGCTGTGCTAGCACACCATCTGACACTCACGTATGCTGAAACACAGCAAATTTGTGCAGTGGCTTTTGTACTTTGATTCACAAGCGCGAGGCCAAAAAGTTTCATTGACATCTTCTTTATACGTGACCTTCTTCTGGGGACAACAGGGACCATGAGATGGTCTGCTGAGTGTCACTGTCAGTCACACAAGGACTACAATTAGGTTAGATTTCACAGGAGGTCTGTATGTTTGCGAGTGTTTCAGTGTGTATCAGTGCTGACGTGCCCTGTGCATTTGTTCCAAACATGATTTGATTTTCACAGCGCATGACACAGTAGAGGATGGATGGAAAAGGATGAAACAGCATGAAATGAGAGCTTATCAGTGACCATCCTGCACATACATACGCTCAGCAAAGACAGTCACATATCCAATGAATGAAGTGGTGAGAGGGTAAAAAGGTTAGATTTGTTCATTCTACTGTTTACATACTGCATGGATTTAATAGCTGCTTAAGGGTACAATGTTGAATTTTTTTTTTTTTTTGTTAACTCAACCACTCATCATGACACTGTATGTATACTTAAGGACTAACAAACCCAACCAGTGAATTTCCTTGAAGTAATTCATAAAGTATTTAAAAAACGTCCAATTATTACCAATATTAATACTATTAATATATATAATATTAATAAATTAATCAGCTTAATAATTAAAATTAACAATATTAATATAATAATATTAATCATATTGGTAACTTTGAAAGCATGAAACCACATTCATGCTGCTGCACATGCTACAAAAAAAAAAAAAAAAAAAAAAAACAGGGCCTTGCTGCTCCATAGCTTTACTCAGCAGTTTGGTGATACCAAATTAAACATACAGCTTTCTCTTCTACCTATTGCTCCCTTTTGTCTCCACACTGAGGTCAATAAAATACTATCTAGACGTCAAAGCCACCTTGATTCGCTGTTTTAGATCAATCTGAGCTGTCTCAGCCAACAATGCTTAAGTAGTTTAGTCCTTCATTTTTAATCGCTGTAGCTTTTGGGGCCTTGCTCCATCCAACAGACAGAAGCATTTTGTAAGCACTAGTCTTTTCTGATACACACTTAAAACTTTTCCAAAAAAAAAATAAAATAAATAAAAACATCAAAGTGAGGACTCATTAACTTCTCTCTATACCCTTATTGAAGTTAATGGACCACTTCAGGATTTCAAATACGAAAGAGTACATGGGTCAAAAGTTTATTTCCTTTTGCAGTCTTATAGCAGGTCAATAGGTTTTTACCTGCTGGAAACACATGGCACGTTATAAAGCAATTTCACAATGAAGGTTCCTACTGTAGGAATTCACGTGTTGGAGGCATGTGACATGTTATGACAGTGGATTCATATTCTAAGAACAATTAAAAATGGTCAATAACAGCTGCAGCAATAGTGCCAATCATACAGGGGCATGCAAGGCGAGAGCAATAATAAAAAAAAAAAAAAACACATAAAATGAGGGTGTGCTCTGACAGCATTGTCACACCTTTAAGTGTGAAAGCAGCTTTCAATTCCTCCACAGTGAAAACACGGTTTTTCTGTTTCTATCCCTCTAACGAAGCAAGTTGCATAATGACATAAAAAGAAAGAGATTAACTTAAATGAAGATGTGTACCGTAAAGTTTCCAGTGCATTTAATGCCAACAGTGGGTGAAAGAGTGAGTGGCAGGAAGAGGGTGACACAGAAGCAAAGACGGGGTGGGGGTGGTGGTGGTGGTGTTGGGGGGGGCTATGAAGAGAATAAACATGCCATTTTGATCACCCTGCACTGTCGTTTGTGAGCTGAATGTTCTTTAGTGACACACGTGACATCAGAGCAGCCCAACATGGCTGCCAGAGGAGCCCAGTGCAATGCAAAAATGAGGACACATCTTTCAGCATCACTGCCCCACTGTCTACACACAGGCATGCACAAACACACACACACACTCAGACAAAGACATACAGAGAGAGCAGTGCCAACGTCGACCGAGTGCCCCGTGTACATTTTTCAATTACCGCAGACAGAATGCTTTACTTCACTCCCTTAAATGAAAACAGCAGGGGGAATGAAACACTATTTGATATCAGGACCAGAGTAGGTGGTTCAAAAGAGCGTCTCATGACATGCGGCAAAGATTGCCCATGATAAAAATTAACAACGTTGTCATGTGTTAAAATTTATCATAAAAGATGGTCTGTTCAAGTGCACAGTATTACATACAAATTTATTTTGAGTGCATATACTCCCTCCCCTTCGAAAGACCCACACACACACACACACACGCACGCACAGACACACACACTTCACTGTGACCTATGAATCTTCTAGTCAGCAACAGACTTAGCCAGCACACATGTGCTCAAATAACATGTCACCTTGTATAACCTCATCACAGTGGTAAAATACGTAAAAGAACCCCTGCTGACCAACATGAAAAGAGCTTGTTTATCGCTGTCTCAAGTTGAGTCAACAACTTGGAAATTAACAGCACCCTGCACGGCTGAAAAATTCCACTGAAATTTAAAATAATATTTGAACGTATATCTGTGGGTTGGCCAGTTTAGGAGGATAAAAGGATGGTTACTAAAAAATAAGGGGGCTTCACAAAATGAACACGCACAAAAGTTCAGGAGAGGAGTGATTGTGTATGAAGACATAATAGTTACCACGCTAGTTTCATGAAGTTACAAACTGTGACACTTTTAAGTCTGTGAGATCATTTTTAGTTGATTAAAGGGGTTTATGTGGGCACAATGTGGCCTTTCGTGGTTTAGAGACTTATTGTATTTACAGTTGCAGAATAAGCATTAATAGAAAGCAATTACTTGGAAATTGTTTTTATGATCTGCTTGTTTTGAAGATTCTTGGTACATTCTTGCCGATAATGAGCTGAGGGGATTGATACTACTGAACTATATATGGGGGTAAATATGAACCTAGCAGCTGGTTAGCTTAACATGAAGACAGAAAACAGGGTCACAGAGCTTGCTTTGTTAGACAGTTTGTTTTAGTTTTTTGTTGTTTTAATATCAAAAGCAATGTGTATATTGAAAGGCAGTGATTTCCTAGTTTCTTTTATCAACATGGGTTTGTCAGACAACTAGCATTTCTCTTGCACAGAGGAAGTAACTAAGAAGTATGTTAATTACCTTCCTGCCTTCTGCCTTTATACAAAGCTAAGCTAACTAATCAGAGTATTTTACATCAGAAAATTTACTGTTGTCATTATAAGACAAATTTAATCCAATTTGAAGCAAGAAAACATAAACCAGGAAATGCCAAAAACAAAATTGAAGACGAAATGGCTCGAACCTGCTGCAGCAAACACAACTGTAATGAAAGCATCAGGTAGTTAATGCTACTCTTTAGCAGTAATTGCTAATGTACATGTACATAAGGGTGGGGGGGTGGGGGTTGTGTAATGAAAATGACCCGCCTCAGATTCCTGTCTTTTTCCACTGGCCCCCACCAGCATTCTGCCAGGCTTTTAGGACATGAGGTGCACATACAGGACAAGTCATCACCACAGAGAAGGGGTCAGCCAATTTGCTTTCCTCACTTATTACCCTCTGTAGTAATTAGCAAACTTTGTTTACTGGCAGGAGTCTTGAAAGAGGCTTGAAGTTTGCAGCAATTTAATTATGTACAGCACACGGCAAAAGAGCATGGAAAATTGAGGTGGGCTGCAAGGATAAATGCCATCTACAGAGCTCTCTCTCTCTCCCTTCCTCTCCTTCTGTGTCTGCCTCTGTGTGAGTGTGAGTGTGAGTGTGTGTGTGTGTGTGTGTGTATCTGCATGATTCTGTGGGGTTTATTTATGTGTTTGTGTGTGTAAGTGTGTGTATGTTTGTGCATGTCTGTGTGCGTCATCCCCCGAATTATAGGTTTGACTTTCACAGTAAGTCTAATGTCCCCTCACTGAACATCTAAATCTGGGAAAATTGTTCTAAACCTATTCAAGCTACTGTCTTCAGTTACAATGAAGCCTTTTGCAAAGATATGGGGAGTTACAAAGTTGATTTAAGCAAGAGATATTTAGGTGAGTGCCTGTGACCTTATGATTATAAGCCCTGACATACTGGGGATTAAACATACAGAGGGAGTTCAACAAGGTTCCCAGAACTGGAAATCAAGTGCCAGGTAATACTAAGAATGATTATTTAAGTATGAACAGTTTTGAGATATTAACAGAATTTCTTTCAATTCACGTTACATCAACGAGTGTAAAGACCTCCCCATGAGAGTACCCTCTTGGATTTATTAATATTCTGATGGCAAAAATGCCATCAAATGAGGCAAAGTAGCTCTGAGTATGTAGTATCATTAAGGGCAAAAAATCTAATTTTCCATCCTATTTGAGAATGTGATCTCATGACTGTATCAGGAACACTTTCCCGTCATACCTCTCAACAGTCTGTAATTCTCTGCTATGGCTACGTACTCCTGTTCATGCTGAAAATACTTGGAACAATCAAATGTGCACATGCTCCCTTTCTTTTCTTTTTTCTGCACACAAATGCACAGACATGTACAGTCTCTCACTCACACACACACACACACACACACAAAACACAGGCTTGACATTCATGCCATGTGATCTTGCTAGGCATTATGCCAACGGCCAAACATGTCACTTACCAGAAATCTCTGAGACAGAGCGAGACAGTGAGAAAGCAAGAGAGAGAAAGCGAGAGAGTGAGATTCTGCACATTTGTCAGTTTGTGAGAGCTCCTTGCCAAGGGTAAGTACAGTACATACACTGGGAACATGAAATGTAGCTGCTACCACTATCTGCAATGTACTGTGGTGTGGGGGCAGTCAGTTCTCAGGGAAAAAAAAAAAAAAAAAAGGTACACGTGATCTTTGAGATCTAATGTGGAATTGTTCTGAGGAACATGCCATGTTTACTGTTCATTGTCTAAATTCTTGGAAGGCTTCCTGAAAAGCATGTAGCAAGCCAAAGCAGTCCAAATCAGTTACATTTCAAGATTCCTAATGGCATTTGCTGATCCTCACTCTCGTTTTCTCCCTCATTATTTTTTTTTCTCCACATTTCTGTATTCCAGCATATTTGAAGATAGACTTGCCGTGTGTGTGGTTGTGCATACCACACGACAATACACTACAGTTTATAGTATCAGAAACATCCGCAGCAACATCATCATTTTTACAGAACTTCAAAACAAAAGACACACAAACATTGCCCCACATACCATGCACAAATTTTCCTCAAGTGAGACTAAAAGTGGGATGGCCTAACTGAGACTAGTAGTAAATTCCAAGAAAGAAATTGTGCCATATCATATATTAAACGAGAAGCAAATTTGAGGAACTGCCCAACCCTGTATTGAGGCTTTGGCAATCACCTTCTATGCCTCAAACATGCACACACATGTAACTTGGTTGAAAAAACAATGTCGTGACAGACAGAGCAACATAAAAAAAAAAAAAAAAAAAAAAAAAATCTCTGATGCCAACTTTAGGAATGCGGTCTCACACGTAAACTGGATACCTGCAATCAAACCATCTTTTTTGTGATGATTTGACCTCCTCACGACCAAACCAAACCAGACCAGACTTCCATGTAACTTTTGGACATGAAACATCATTTAGTTGGACATAATTTAGTTTATCTCAGTAAATGTATCATTCTGCAGTGCTTCCAAATTCACTCATTTGAAGGTCAACCTGATTTGATGCGACTCTCAGCATAATTTGGGCTTTGATGAGGAAATATGCAGACATGTCAACATCCAGTGTTGTTGACAATTCATCAGCATTTGATGAGTTGAGAAATTATAACTCCATATAAGCTGTACATGGAGCTAGGAGGGTATTCTTCCTGTGGAGGTTATTCATGGATGTGTCTATCTATTTGGCTGGTGTACTACTCTGACAATGACAGACAAAAAGAAGAGAAGTATGCTATCCTCCTGTCCCATCAGCCCCAGGGGTAAATTAAATAGGACATGTGGGCCAAAGAGGAGCTAGCCAATATAGACCTGGAGATAGTTAAATTGTAATTTGCAAGAAGATTTTAATTGTAGCTAGTTAGAGGAAAAAATGCCACAGTCAATTACTTTGAGCTGGAGTAAGGACCAATTTGTCCAGAAAATTAGAATGAGCTTCCAAAAAAATATATCCCTTAAAATTTTAACACCTGTGACATTCCATGATTTCTTTTAACATATCTGTGCTGATCTCTCTGATTAACATTCAGCATGAAGACATTTCTTTACATTACCCTGTGAGAATTTCAGTTCCATGAACAACAACCAACAAGTCTGAACACCCCCCCCAAATCCATCAGGGTTTAACTAGCTCTATGTTCCACAGAAAATACAAGACGGATGCATGAGAGCATGATGTATGACTGGTGAACTGTATCGCATACCATCAGCAATGACTCATCCACTGTCTCAGGAGAGGAAAATCATACACACATAAATATACTCCCCACACAAGTACACAAGCATATATACGGACAAAAGTACCCTAAGCATGAGCTTGCACAAACACACCCACACACACAAACACACACAGACAAAGTCTTTTTCCTTGGTTTAAATGTTGTAGTTTGGACCAATGTGTCTTAATAAAGCTGGGAAGAGTGGGAGTGTGTGTGACTTTTCATATCAGCAAGCCGTTTTAATCTTCCTCTGTGTCTGTCTTTGTGAAATACGATAAAGACTGAAGCTTGTCCTCAAATATTTGCTGTCAGAGAGAGAGAGAGAGAGAGAGAGAGAGAGAGAGAGAGAGAGAAAAGTGGCAAGCACCTTTAGGGCAGTTTTTGCCAATTGCTGATCTGTAGGTCCCGACCAGAAAAAACTTCTGCCATGCATCTCTGAGAGAGCTCTAAGGAAATTCTACACAGGTTGATGTCTGACTGTCATCGTGATATATCGATGCTGACAGCAACCGTGATATTTAAACACTGAAATTGTGTTAACAATATACACACGAAGGCCTTGTAGATATTTTGTTTATCGCTTCATCATCACACTTGCTACAACACCCTGCTCTCAGATTTGAGTCTAATTCAGCAAACACCCAGTCAATACAGTTAAATATGAATTTGACTGATATTATAATTTGTATTATTTTACATTTTTACATATCATTTAATATTATTGTGATGTTAGAGTGAATTCTAATCATGTTGTGAAAATCTATTATCTGGATAGTCCTAAAAGTGAAGGAATGTTTTGTGTGTTGTTTTTTTTTTTTAGAAATCAGCTCAAGCTCATTTTTGGGTCCAGCAAAAGATGAAGCATGAATCTCAAAGTTTTAGCTCTCACTTTTCTGTCAGGATCTGCATCACTTACATTTCACACAGTGTTGCCCTTCTCTCTCTCCCTGACCCTCCCCACTTACAGACAGCCCCGGGCCCCCTTGTGGAATGCTGTATAGTGTGAGGCCTATGGAGGAAGGGCATCCCAGGACACACAGCGTGAGCGCACACGCACAAACACTCACATATGCTAACACACCCGCAGACACACGCGAACACACACACACACACACACAAAATACAGCTGTTAAGAGCCATCACAACCCTTTGGCAGGCATCCAAGTCAAAGACGAGTGATGTTGGAAGGCCCCCATTTAGAAAGAAGAAAAAAAATCCCCACATTTTCCATGTATGTTGTGTTAAACACTGAAGATAGAAACTTGGCAGAGCAAACCCACATTACCCCGAAATGATTTCCCCGTATTTGGACAAGGCCTATCATGAACTACACTGATATCTTTGTGTTGCTCAGGTACACCTATGTATACATATTGCTTCAGTTATCTACAAAAAAAGAGAAGCACAACACACCTCATTATCACCCGTGATATTTTTACATAAGAGAAGCAGAAACAGATGGGCATTAAAACACTCCAAAGTGGAATTCATTACTGTAAAACTGTGAGGAACATGTTTTTAAACAAGCTGTGAACTTCACATTACACTGCCTAAATGATTCATATGACTCTATAAAGTTGGCTTTAAGTTGCAATCCAACCTGTGTGGCACCTGTCAGGGCACAAGATGCCAACCATACTGTGAAGTTATACAGTTAGTCTGGGTTGTTATCACGTAGCAAAGATAAGATGCAGCCTTTAACTAACCTGCAAATATTTGAGGGAGTGAAAGGGGGGGGGGGGGTCTTTTTCACAGTCATCTTCAGATCGAACACACAACAATCGATTGTGGATTAGAGTCAGTAAGACTGAGAGCAGGGTGACAGTGAGAGAGGGAGGGAGAGTTAATGTGTGTGAGAGGGAAGGAGAGTGACAGGAAATGAAGAAAATTGCCAAATGCTACATGTGGGCCAGCCACATAATGCACCCATGTACACACAAGGCTGGGTGGGGGTGTTAACTGCATGTATAGTCAGATGACTCCCGCAGGGTTCAGGTAAGGTACACAGAGTCTAAACCAACACAACAGCAGGGCAACTGGTAAGTATATGTAAGGGGAAACTTGTTTCTCAACTTTTTCAGCTTCATCCTGAAAAAGTCACTACAGCTTTCACCAAGCTAAATATGTGGACACATTGATTGAATCCTCAAATAAGGAATAAAAAAATGATCTGGCCTGTATCATGCAATTTTAAAAATAAATAGAAATGTTAAAGCTAAGTCTTGTGTCTCTTGTGATAAGGGAAGCTTTTTGACACAAAGCCATCATTTTAAGATGAAACGGTGCTGATAATGTAAACGCTGGAAGCTGAAGATTTGAGGAGCCGGTTGTTTTAGATTAGATAAGAAAAGAAAATTACACTCTATGAAACTGTATCATGTCTATCTTCATCTCAGCAACCGTGCAATAATTATCAATACAATGGATGCATTATGGGTGGAGATTTTTTGTTTTGACTTCATCGTGACGCAAGACCGACAATATCATGCCACTTTCACCACTCATGGCTACAGTTGAAACTCACAGGACAGTACCATTTCCTGTGGTTTTTAAAGAGCTGCCCAACGCGACTGTGAGGCTACACGTTTTGGGGAAGGTGGAGGACATTGCACATATCATAAATCTGATTGAATTCCTTCAGTGCCATGTGCAGTTGGCTGCGCTCTCACGCGCCAAGCTCCGCGTAAAATCCGCACATTTCGCGATTATTACGCCAAGAAAGTTTTAAGAGTAACTTAGTTGAACTGTCGATTTAACTCGCAGTGTAATGTCGGCATTGTGTCCGCTGTGTGCAGCTGACTATTGTGCCTTTAAAGAGAGAGACGCGAGGGGATAATGCATAGCAAAAAAAAAAAAAAAAAAAAAACACACACAAAAAAAAAAAAAACACACAACCCTATGCGTCATACAAATCAGGCACTGCAAACACCAAGCCAAGACAGGGGTAGAGAGGAGGAGGAGGAGGAGATGGGGGGGGTGATATATTTACCAGATATGTCGCTAATCCATAAACTGCGGCCGTCAGTTGGCGCAGATGTGGCAGCCTTTCTCTTCGGAAAGCCGATAAAGTTTGCAGGCTGTTAAAAAAAAAAAAAAAAAAAAAAGAGAGAGAGAGAGAGAGAGAGAGAGAAAGAAAAGAAAGGAAAAGAAAAGAAAGAAGAGCAGGCCACGGTTCCCCCCTTCGTCCGTTGGCTCTCTCTATCAGTGCCGTCCTATCTCCGCCGCTCGTCCCCCATCTCTCTATCCCACTCTCTCTCTCTCTGCCCGCTTCTGTCCCTTTACAGGAAGTGAACGCCGCTCACATGAACGCTATACGGACTGCAGGCAGCCTGACATCATGCACCAGTCGGTCGGTATAGAGTTGTTTTTTAAAGACACAGACATTTTTGCCGGGAGCCGCCAGGTTACTGTAGGTGTGCACCGTCCCGGTGGAAGTCTCCGCAGCGGACGGACTGTCAGAACTGTGTGTGCGGGTCACATCGTGCGCCTTCACGGACACTTGAACCCGGTGCACTCCGCAGGCTTAAAGGCATAAAGACTGCTCCTCTGTGGACAGCAAACAACACCTCAACCACAACCAGGCGATTTAACCCGCAGCCCCCACTCTGCATGTGTGTGTGTGTGTGTGTGTGTGATGCATTGCTCGAAAAAGGCTCACGAAGCGTGCGCGCAGACGCTCCGCTGCGCCCATACAGAAAATGTACATGTGTGGTTACCTCACGTGTCCATGTGATGACAGCTCAGGCTACACGATGCGCATGTGTGCTGTTCTGCTAAATTGTAAGCGCCAACTGCTGGCGGCGTGACCTCAAGTCAACTTTTCTGTACTGCAGACATGCAATATCACTGCAGGGGTTGCAAACTTCATGGTAGCAGCACATCTTCCTGCTAACTCACCGCATGGGTCACTATGTATGTTTGTTCTCAAGGTTTTGGGGTTTGGTCGACATTTTCTTATAGCCAGTTTTGGTTTGCTATTATTATTTCGAGTGGTGAATTAAAAATGTATATTTTTCTTGCTTTTTTTTTTTTATTCATTTTTATTAAACTAATGAAAACAAGGTGAGCTATTTAAGCAAGCAAAAGTTAACTTAAAAAAAAAACGTTTTAATACTTTATGTTATACGAGTAAAACACACAACTAGTGTCAAAAGCTATTTGATAAAGTAAATTATTAAAGAATTTGATTGCAATTATACTTGGAAATCTTATGAAAGTACCAATACACAGAAATATATTTTATTCAATGAAACTACCACTATGACAGCATCCGGCCTAATCTCTTCTGTCGCGACGTTTCATTTGAAGCTTTTCTTGCTTCTTCCATCTTGTCAGTGTGTGAAAGTGCTTCTGTGTGATACCCAGTTTCATCCACGATCAATACTCATTTTTCATTCATTCAGCTTCGACCACGTATCCATTTCTCAGTTGCGAGGGGGGGGGTGTACACACTGGACAGGGCCAACATACAGAGACAGACAGAGACAAATAAGCACTCACACTCTGATCTACGGAAAACTTAGAGTCACCAATTAACTCAGGCATGATGTCAGAGTACCTGGAGGAAGCCCACGCAGGCACAGGGAGAACATGCAAACACTGCACAGAAGACCCCAGGCCCGAGAACCGAACCTGTGACCTTCATTTTTTTGGGTCAAGAACCCAAAGAAAGAATGCTGCCATGCCACCTCCAATACTCGTGCTAGGAAAAGACAAAACTCTGTATAGTCCTGTGACACATCTACATGGGCCTACGTTGGATTGATGGTTCATAGTTTACAGTATGCTTATTGTGCTTCCTGCTATTTTAAAAAGTGTATGGTGGCTCTGTAATGTTCCTGGCGGGACTATCATGTGTTTGCAGTATTAAGGGTGAGTTTATAATGATCTTATTGTATTTAGGCCAGTAGGGCAGTTATGTCCCTGATAATGTTTGCATTCACATTAAAGATTATTATTATTATGACTGTTCACCTAAACTAGTAGATGATGTGATAAAAAGTCCACTAATGATGTCAGCTTTTATATGCTCTAACATAATGACAATATAGAAGGTCAAACTTCACAACCATTGATCTGTAACAATAGGATGAATGAAGTTCACATGGCGTGATACACTTTGCTGCAAGCAAAAATGTTGTTTAAAGTCACATGTTTGAATCATTCTGAATGCTCGAGCACAATAGTTTTCATTCTAGGGTCCAGGAAAATCCAGGCAGTTCTTCAAGAGGCTTGACAAGGTCTTAGGCAAAAAGGTCTACGTTATAATTTTCACCACAATAAAGGTCAGACAGAATCACAGGACAGAATCAGATCGAATGGTGGCCACTTTAAGGGTACTTGTCCTTCATGTAAAAATCTTTGAGAATCACTGCTCAAGGCAAAATATTTCCATTTCATGTGGTCATTATGGTAAATATATCACTGTGTATATTGCGTTTTTTAAATAGTTGTGGGATTTCCACATTTGAATTTGAGAAAGGGCATCAAATGCAGAAGGGGTGAGGATGCTGATTAAGGAACCAGCCAAAAAAAAAAAAAGAAAAAAGAAAAAAAAAAAGCCCAAAGTCATTCAGGCTCAGCAAACAACTGCAATTTTCAAACAAAAAAAGAAGAAATGAAAATGAATGAGTGAGTGACTTAATGATCAAGCTCATCTGCAGTACAGCTCTATGACAGACACCACAAGACAACTCATGCAATCATTCAATCTCGTTCTCCTCTGGCGTAACTGGACTGTCAGATTGGCCTGGACTCCCTGTAAGAGGCATATGAAGTGTTGATCCTCAGAACAAAAGCTTATTGTTGTCCCCTGATTATCCATTTGCAGCCTGAGGTCATACCAGCCTGAAGCATGTCTTAGACAGGCCAACAGCCACTGTGCCGAAAGTTCATACCTAAGGACGGCCCTCTTATGGTTTTAGTTTCCAGTCTTTTTTATGTTCTTCTCCTGAGCTAGAGAAAAACACAATAACAGAAATCTGAACTGATGTTGTACATTCAAACACACAATATGTATATTTACACAAAGTTGGGCATTAAAATGTTTCATCTTGTTTTGCCCTTGTTAGTTCCTGTAAGCATAGTTCACACTATGTGAAACTGAGACTAAATAAGGTGATTGGGACACAGCCATTTCCATTGTTATGCTTGGCAGAAACAGCAGGATCTAGATGTGGTTGGTGTTTGTGTGTGTGGGAAGCTAAACAGAGAAGTCTGTCAGATCAGCTCTGAAACCATGTGAAGAGCGACTGATGGAACACTTGACCTAAAGCCGTTCTCAATTTGAACTGTCACACACTCTTATGACACAGCTCTAGGCATGCCATCATGGGTGTTAGACAACACAAGTAAACACATTCACTTGAACATGCAGTTTAAAGCAAAAACACGTTTCATCAACAGAAATTTTATTAAATAACTTTACAAAAAGAGTTCATGTTTGTCACTGGAACAGCTTCCCTCTCTCCTGTTCTGCCCCACCCATCCCACAAAATGACATTATACTGCACTTCTGCCAACAACTTCACTTGTTTTAGCCACTTTAAGTTAATGAATATCAGCTTCATCTCTCTGGGGGGCATATATTTATAACCAACCATGTATATTTATATATATGTAATCAACGTGGTAATCATTGTACACTTTTACTTTTGGAGCCCAACTTGTGTTCGTTTGGCACACATGACTGCCTTGCATCACACATACACAATGCTCTTCAGTCACATACTAAGTAACATTTCCGTGCAACATTGACTTTGACATTCACATTTTCCATAACAGTAAACAAAAGATTTTCTGATCGACATGCCCTTTAAAATTGGCGAAAACATTTTACAAATGGCAACAAAATATGGTAAAAATGTGATAGAATATAAACGTCATAAATCTGATGTTACACAGATTCTTTTCAGATTCTATAATTTCTGAAAAGAAACCGATAAGGTTTTATGAGTTGATGTCAAAATGGTCATTTTGACAAGAGCTGGGTGACAGAGGGCATCCGACGGGACAAGCTCAAGGTGTGTGTTGTCCCATAAAACCACACAGTGCTGTCATTACAGTGTGAAGCAACCACATTGTACACTACATTTCCCACATTGCAGCTACATGTCCACAAACACCATAAAGCACCAGCCAAGCCCCCCCACCAGAAACATGGTGATCTGCATGCTGTAGATGATCAGGTCATTGACCACCCCAAAGTCCAAGCGCCTGTGCCCCAGCAAAAGCAGAATGACAGACAGCTTGTACTGGAGCCGGAGGAGCACGCGCACGCTGATGTACTGCAGGAAAAAGAGAGCAGAGAGCGCCACCCAGAGAAGAGAGGTCAGCAGACTGCAGC
The DNA here is from genome assembly GCF_900963305.1 of Echeneis naucrates. NCBI lineage: Eukaryota > Metazoa > Chordata > Actinopteri > Carangiformes > Echeneidae > Echeneis > Echeneis naucrates. The sequence goes on along the minus strand of NC_042522.1, from coordinate 13,907,087 downwards.
CAAAGTACAGAAGGAAACGGAGGAAGCTGTACATGCAACGTGAGCGCAGGTAGAGGTCAAAGTTATTGTACTTGGTGCGCACTAGCTTGGAAGCATGTGTCGACCCACAGGCCGAGTGCATGCAGGTGGTGTGGGGGCCATGGAAGCTGCGCACCCGCCGTGGGATGGGGATCACAGGCATGGGTGGGCTACAGGAGCCCAGCACAGTGCACAGTAGTCCCAGTTACAAGTGGAGGCCTCTGTGAGAGCAGCTTCAGGGGAGGCAGATAGCTTCATCTGGTTGTGGAGCAAAGATTGGCTCTTACAGGAGCATAGCGATGAGACGTGGCAGCTGGAGCTGGAGTCAGCAACGCTCTCTCCATCAAGTGCAACAAGCTTCTGTGAAGGAATAACATCATTAATGTATGTTTTTTTTTTTTTGTGGGCACACTGTCGAACTACACATGCACACAACCCAAGATATGCAGGCCTGTGCATGCTTTATTTTCCTCAGATGACAACAGAGCGTTAGAAATGATGGGTTTAAACCTACATATGAACATAAAGCTGCTGATCATGTTTGTACAAAACGATCCTAGCTAAGCACACAGTCTAGTATCCTAAAGAAAGAAAGGACCTTTATCATCCTAGCCTTTAAATAAGTGATCGCGCAGAGCCAATGACCATCTTACATGCAACACACCACGACGCCTTCCTCCTCTATAAAAGAGACGACTGGTGCTTGATGCTCGGATTGTATCACATTATAAACAGCTGGCTGTAACGTAAGCACAGATGATTTTTGTTTTCTTTCTTTCTTTCTTTTTTTTTTCTCCCACGATGCCAGCAGAGATGAGGCAGAGAAGGCGAGCCGGTGACTCTACGTCCTGTCGCAAAATAAACCAGTCACCCTGCAGTGACGTCAGCGGCCGCCTTAAAGGGGACGTGCTCCCCCGGACCATTGATGGCACACCAAGAGAGCAACTCCATGCTCCCAACTTTGTGGGAACAGGTTGATGGCCCTTTCCTGCTCCAACGTGACTGTGCACCAGTGCACAAAGCAGAGGTCTATAAAGACATGGATGAGAGAGTTTGGTGTAGATGAACTTGACTGGCCTGCACAGAGCCTTGACCTCAACCCAGTAGAACACCTTTGGGATGAATTAGAGCGGAGACTGAGAGCCAGGCCTCTCGTCCAACATCAGCGTGTGACCTCACAAATGCGCTTCTGGAAGAATGAAAAAAATTCCTATAAACACACCCCTAAACCTTGTGGAAAGCCTTTCCAGAAGAGTTGAAGCTGTTATAGCTCTAAAGGGTGGACCGATGTCATATTAAACTCTGTGGATTGAGAATGGGATGTCACCTAAGTTCATATGCGAGTCGAAGCAGGTGAGCGAATACTTTTGGCAATATAGTGTATATTTGCTGCATCATTTCTACTGAGCTGGGCCAAATGCCCAGCAGTCCCTTCCTTAACTCCACAGTCACAACACATCACTGGGCAGTTACTACTTTGCACTGTGTGCTGTGGAAGTTTTGCTTTGTGTAAACATGAGTGCAATAAAAAAAAAAAAAAAAAAAAAAAGCTTTTCCTTATCACATGATAATTTTTAAACGGGATGTGTAAGACACAGCCACAAAAAAAAAAAAATAATAATAATTTGCATATCAACAGACAAATTTTATATGTACAATGTATGTATAAACGCATAAGTAGTTCATCAACTTTTCTAAATTCAACATATGAGGAAATGTTTGGGGTTATTTTGGTTTTGAAGTGGCTTCAAAACAAAAGTTTTTATTTATCTAGATTTCAAATAAAAACGTATTTGAATCGCCTGTATGGGGCTACTAAACAGCATTCAGCAGATTTGGAGCCAAATCTTACCAAATCCTAAGTTATTGCATAGAAAGAAGTGACTTCACCTTTTCCCACAGAAGCCTAAACTAAAGCTCACTGAAAAGAGTTAACATGAAATGGACACAGTAATTTGCTAAGTTTGCTAGGGATTTGATGTGCTTGTGGAACATCACGACTTACAGTATTACACGATATTTCAAGGATATATCACACTTTTACCTTACACTCCTCAAACTTGGTGCCTATTTGTAGTTTTTTTACATCGAATAAATAAATAATAACAATAAAATTAACATTGCAAAAAGTATGTGTCTCTCTAAACCTCACAAGGTTGTGCATGTACATCCTCAGAAGTGTAGGTCCCCTACACTATCACTCAGTATATCAAGTAACCTTCATTGGGCAGATTAATAGTTTGGCTGAAGGATTATATCGCAGCTATCTGTCAGCAAGCCAGATGGCAGCAGGTGGCCATAAATCATAATAAATACTGGCCTTAAAAGATAAAAAAAAAAATAGATTAATTATCTTAAATAAGAGTTTATTACAGTTGTTAATGGAATGCTGGGTCATTTTTCTACAAATTTAAAAGTGTAATATGCAAAATTAGAAAAACAAACCTTATATTATTTAATCAAACATACATAAAGCTGTCAAAGTGGCTTAATATATGCACCCATGCACTTTGCTTTCACATTATGATTGAGTTTAGTAATGAAATCCATAGCATAATAATTTGAATGGCAGCCAAAATCTTAAGTCAGCAAACTCAACTGCCTGTTTTTATGTGTTGTCCACAAGAGAGCGCTCATTGATAATTACATTATCAGTGAGCAGTGGGTTGTTGACGTTAGGTCTGCATTTTAAAATACTTGATAACCACAAAAAAAAAAAAAATCACACTTAAAACAACATCTAATACTTTTTATCTCATATGTGCTTCACAAATATTGATCTTCAAAACAAAATGTCTGAATTGCAAGTGAACCCAGCGCACAAGTGTTGGTCACAAGCAGCTGACAAGCCAGCTATATTGTTGTATTGTATTTTCTGTTTGCCTGCATGGACTCTTTTTCTGAGCTATTTTCACTAATGCAGGGGGTTCCTGCAGCACGTGTATTGAATTCTTTTAAAGAGCTGCTTTCAGCACTCCGTTTCCTCATTACTTGCCGATGAAGCCTTATTTCCTCTGCACAAGGTTGAACTTTGGCTTGTCAGTGCGAAACTGTGACACAGCAATCTCTGGCCTTGTCTTGCATCACTAAAAGAGAAGTTGTCACTTTCAGTATTAATATATGTACTTCAGATGTGCGTATTTGGATTCCTATCATTGGCATGAAAAAGAATAAGGTGACCTCTCATCCGGATTATATGTATGTAAGTCACTAAGGCAGTAAGTTTCTTCATCCATTCCAAGTTTATACACAAACTACATATTAAAGGTTTTGCAAAACTAATTAAAAAAAGAATACATAATCAAAATACTATTTCCTACATAAAGATAAAGTAGAGAATGAGGTGGGGCAGGTTAATCTAACATCCTATGTGTGTTGTAATGTGAGATTCTCTGCTGTCTTTGTTGTGCAGTCTGGCAGCATGTTGTGTTTGTAACTACAACAAGGATTGGCCTCTGGCGAGGCGTAGTACAACAGAAACCCTCCACACTTTCCCATTAAGAAGAAAACCATCTTTCAGCCTCCTACGAACAAAGTAATATAAAGGTCCATGTGTGTTTTCTCAGCCACCCGTAGTTACAGCTGTTGGTCAGCTTTCTCAGATAAAATAAAAGTCGATGTGTTTGCCAAGAGGGGGCGCTACATGAAAGTCAATTAAAACAGGAGGGAACAAAACTTAATCACAGCACCTGTTCTGATGTTGTTGGGTTTCTCACCGGCTCCACACGGATCAGGACTCTGACACACAGCGGGCCCAAAGCTGAGTTTACACCCCAGTCGGACCTTTATTTTAACCAAGACGGCGAACCTGCTGCTAATTGCTCCTCAGTGTCGAAGTAAGTTTAAAACACATAATGTTACATGTCTGTTTTTAACAGTGACCGGATCCAAAGGACACGATAGCACGAAATAACCTGTCAAAACAAATGTGTTCGGCTAACGTTGCTAATGCTAGCTGGCTAGCATTGCTGTGCAGTCCATTACCATTAGCTTTGGCTAATGCTAATGGTTATTAGCTTTGGTGTGTTCAGGGTAACTTTGCTGAATTGTACTTTTTCTTGCTGACTGATAATTTAAGAGGGACGAGGAGCTCTCTCTCCACTCAAAAGCCGGAAGTGAGCAACAAAGCGTTTGTGTTGGTTTGACCTGATTGTGCAGTTGTGGTTATCTTGGACTGCAGTGGTTCTGGGTTTAGGTTAACTGCTTGTAGCCCAGTATGACCATGGATGGTTGACCTCCTGCAGATTATGGACAGATGGATGCTCTGATTTACAGAAACACTGACCTTCTCGCCATTCTATAATGCACAAAACAATACTTCATGTCAAACCGTGTAATTCCTGTTGTATACTATGAGTTTTGAGATTGAAATGCTGAAAACTCACTAAACATTTCCCTTTTCTGTATATCCTTGCTATCACACCCATGTTGTCAGAAACTCCATACCATACTGTCCATACTTATCTTGGTGCTACTACACAGGTTGCTGTACTTCTTGACCCAGCTGAGTTGCTTCTCTGTAGGAAGAAACTTTCCTGCCTATCTAAGTCTCTTGAGATGTGAACTTGTAAATGGTTGCACTATTTTCTGTTTGGAAGATTAATGATGGTCATTCAGGAAACGAAATGCCTGAAGAGTTATCCTTGCTTGTCAGGAAGTGAAGAACCAGATTCCGTTCTCAGGTATGAATAATGTTGACACAGTAGGAAAGGGCAGATAGAGATCAAGGACAAGGGAAAAGGTGTCAAAAAGATCTCCATGGAAGTTCACATTTATGTCAGAGACCTCGTTACTGCATTTCAGTAATCTGTATAATCTGTAATCCATCTGAAAGTGGTAAACCTGCACAAAAATTGGCTAGGACAGTTCTTCAACTTACTGTTATTCAATGCAGATTAGCTGTTTCCTTTTGGCTGGTCTCAATTAAATGAGCTTACCTAATACCAAGGCTTACTGAAAGGAACTGGAAAAAGTTTGAATTTAGTTGTTTCATAATGGGAGATTCCGATCTAATCTGCTCATGGGAACACAGATGTGCCATAGAAGGTTTCAGATTTATCATGATACATGTTAATTATACTGTGTCTAAATGGAATGAAATGCATTTGCAAATTGCCATTTTTCTATGATTGTTTCATTTTTTAAAATTTGCATGTCATAAAACATTTAGTTCCTTTAGTTCCTGTATTTTTTTCTTTGAAAGAACAGCTGAAAAGAAGAAAATAGATTTTCCTGTTTGGTTCTTTTTTTTTTTTTTTTTTTTTTTTTTTTCTAGAAAAACGACATCAGGCAACATTTGGATTTTTCCACCACTGGAGGGAGCTGTTTATTCAGGTTTCACTGAATCCAGCAAGCAACAGTGCATTCAAGGGCAGGGCAGCAGGCTATCTCTCTTCTTTACTTCATGGGCCCCTTTGAACAAAATCCAGCCCCTGCATTATTGCTTTCTTTGATGAATGGACATATACAGCACCATTACAGCTGCAAATGGCACTGAATGGTGCCAAGTTTAGATGTCGCCTTTCCCCTACATCTGGTTAATAACTGCATCACAGCTGAGGAAGCTCCTCTGTCTCCTACCATTACTAAGAAAAACGATGTCAGTAGAGTGGGAGCTTGTGATTTAGACTTCCAAGTGCCCTTGTAAGAGATATATACTGGATCTAATCATGCATTATGGTTATATTATTGACTCATATTTTTCTCCTCCAAAATATGTAGACCTTTAGAGTATTGCCTCATTTTCTCAAAGGTGGGGTTGGTGGAAAAAAGTAGTGGTTATAAGTACAATCTGTGTGCGTGTTTCAAGTTTCTTTGCAAGTTTGAAAGTAACTGAATAATGGCACTTTTAAAATGACATTGCCAAGGCTATTTCTTCATTCACTGACATACTGCAGAGGAACAAATAGACTCTGTACTTGTAGACTGCAGTTGCAATCCACAGCCCAAGCTTCACTTCCCGCCCTCCCCAAAAATTTGCCAATACATTGCCATCATGACCCAAAGAGTGTCTAGAATAAGTAAGATTAAAGGAGCAACATGTCAAAATCCTCTTTGACTCCTTCAAATACACTTGGGCTAAATCAATTAATTCATTAACTAAGTAGAGGTCACAGCCAATAGTTGAGAGAAGACAAATTAAATCAATTATTCGGGCTAATAAGATGAGAGAGACTTTAATTAGTGAAAGTTTAATCAAAGCCATGTTTACGCTGTGCTATGTTATAAAGCTGCTCAAAGATTCATTAGTCCTGTCAGGCAAAACTTTTACCATATGAAAATGCATGCCGGCTGTGTGGTGCGCTTTGTTTCAAGGGAAGGCTAGTCTGAGCATGTCTTCCTTTTGAGGAAATTATTCATGAACAAGTCTTGCCTAAAGTTAAATAAATAAATTGAAAAGATGAGGAAAGGGCCTAACACTGATCCACTTCCAAGGCAGGCATGCAGGGGATGCCAAGCTTAGGGGGCAAATTAAGTACTCAATTAAACTAATTAAAATAAAACATGATGCAAGCAGTCAAGTCAGGCTGTGGCTTCCAAGTTTCTTTGCTATATAAAGTTGAATTATGAAGGAAATAGCCTCAAGCCCGTTCAAACACTTTCAGCCCCCTTCAGTGTTTTTCCTTACAAATTCATCATCGTGTGTGTGTGTGTGTCAATCCTGTGAAGCCATATGCTATCGTTAAAACCTTTTTCTGTTGCAGCAAAGGTCCTAAGTCTTCATCTGGCCACATGTTAATTTAGAATTGCAAAAGTTTTGCATATGGTTTTCGCATGTGTCAGTGTTGGACTTGGTATTGTTTGGAGAGGAGAGAAAAGGCTGCAGGTAGAGATTATGATCAGTTTTCCATTATTTTGATTCCAGTAGATCTTTTTGGCCTGTCTTTCCTTTTCCTCTGTCTCCAGCCCTTGTGGCTGGATTGGGTTTGGCTGCTGTTAATCCTTGTCATAAGGGGGCTAGGCTGGATTATTGACTGATGTGGAAACATCTGTAAGGACAGATGAGAAGGCTGTGACGCTTGGACCCAGGAATGGAAGTAGGGGTGTTTGAGGCAGACTGACCAGGGGAGAGTGTTGAGATGCCAGCAAATGTGAATCTGCTGTCAGCATGACTAGGGATGGGAGAAATGGTGAAAGTTAGACAATCACATCTGATCTCTAAAATGTCATAATTGCATTGGAGAAAAAGCATAATTAAATGCAGACCCTCCCACCCACACAGTGTTGCGGGAGGGCACAGTATCTTTTAAATACCAGAATCAAAGTTAGAGGGTGCAAAATACTTTTGATCAGCCCATGCACTGTTTAAAAATCTGTGTACGTTGTCTTCTTTTTCATCATCTGCAATCACACCAAGCCTCGTTTTTGCATATTTGCATATAGACCTCTTTCTATCTGGTAGTGATGCACAGAGCTATTAATATGCAGGGATGATTTAGAGGGCAGGGGAGACTGGGGGATTAGGCCCGTTTCAGTCCTCACTGGGGGGAGTTTGAGAAAAGGAGGTGGTTTACATCAACAAACCCTGATTTACGTCGCTGAACAGATGGTGGAGAAATTCCTGTGTTTGGAAAAGATGTGCAATTTATTTTGGTTGATGATGTGGAAGCAGAGAGATTGAGAATAGATTGCTTGAAATGAATAAACAATAAAAAGGTGAAACAGGAAGCTTGTTTAAAGGCTTATGTTTTATTTCTGAGTAAATTCAACTTTGTCATTACTTTCATAGTTTTCCTGTTACTTTTCATAGTTTATCTAATTCTAGAGATCTGAGTTGAGCTAATGTAAAGACATCTCAGGCTAAACACTGATTGCTCTCCAAAGCATGTGTCAGTACCTTCCACCACCAAAACACTGCAGATCTTTCTGTGAAGGAGGAACATGAGAGGCTCACTTACTCACTAGCTGCTACAATCCCACACATTTAGGTCCAGATGCTTCTTTTTTTGAAGCTGAGCAGTCTCAAACCTAAAGCAATAGGGATGGTGCAAGACAAATGAAATTATTACAAGATGCAGCATTTGTAGCGAGCCAACAGTTACCATGAGAATTTCACACAGGGCTTTTGTAGGAAAGTCTTTTTAGGATGAAACATGGTTTAAAAATTGAAGAGTTATGAGTTCAGTTGTTTCAATTGAAATGTGAATTTCAAACCACGTGTGAGTCTGAGCATTTAAATTTCATATCTTGAAGTGGCCTAGCTAAGAAGTAACAATGAAAATATGGTATATTGGCACAAGTCCGTGGCAGAGCTGTCGCCTTTTTCTCTGTCCTCATGTATGCTGACCTGTCAATTAATGATCCATACACTACCATTACATCAAATAAGTGGAAACATGATACACTTACCAGATTCTGAGTCAGATCAATACAGCTGCTACTGCCACATCTCATCAAGACATCCCTCTTTCGATCTACAAGAATTATTATATTGTGCATAATTTTAAATCATTGATCTGTGGAGATCCAACTTGCTGAAACATATAGATTTTTGTAATGTTTGGAGGAAATATGGTGATTCTGCATTTCTTATGATTAATATTTAAAATAGCTCCACGTTTATTTTGTACATTCACATAAAAATGGCAATGGTCAAAAAGTTAGTAGTTATTCCAAAACAGGCTTAGACTTGTAGTCATTGTGTGTTATTGCATCGTAAAGTGAAATGATTTTAACAAGGATGCAGGGAGAGAAAGGTCAATGCTAACAAGAGTCCCCCAGTGAAGGGCGTGCCAATACAGGCAGTTAAAATTGAGATTGGTTAGAAACCCAGGGTGTGAGGTAGGCCTGGATGTCAGTTTGCGTTTGTTTATGTGTGTGTCTGTGGACACACAAGTAAGTGACGCAACTGAAAGGATACTATGAGCTAAAGCTTGAACCACTAGCTGCCATTAGCCTGATTGGCCTGAGAGGTCAGCAGGGGTCAATTGATGGGTCAATCACATTGTCGATTTGATGACCCAGCCACATTGGTTTGGCAAATTGAGGGCCGGACGCTGGACACGCTTGCTCCCTCCCTTCCTTTGAATTATTGTGCACACCACGGCAACGTTACATTAACACAGAAAAATCTATTCGATCACTTATGCTGATTTACGTTTGGATTGCATTGCCCCGTCAACCTTGTTGACCAGCTCAAGAGAACATTTTTAATGCAAGGAGATTTATGCTGCAAATTACTTCACCGTAAAATATGAGTGCATGAGATCTGACATCCGAATGGTATGTTTGTGCTGATTTTTTTCAAACTAGCCAGACTAAGCAAATGCATATAAAACTAACAGGGGATAACAAAGCAATTTAATGTATTAGTGAACGCTGACATTTGGACCCCACTGTATATTATTAAAACTTTTTAGTTTATCAATTAAAACCATCAGTTTAAAAAAACAAAAGTAAGCAAAACAAAGAAAAACAAGACCTACATGTGAGTTGAACCAAAGCGTGGCCTAGATGGAAAACGCAAGATAAACGCATCAGTTTTCGAGGCCTGTCTCCTCATCTGTAGCAAAGAGCCTGGAGCTCTGAGTATCTTTATCAGTGCCCCATTAATGATACAAGAAGTACAAAAGTACTCCAGCTCAGATACCACTCTTCCTTTAACCTGCCAAATCCAGATCAGACTGAGCCTCGAAAGAAATACCTCCACATGATGTCAGGGGTTAAAAGGCTAAGGGGCAGGAAGACAGGTGACCTCAAATCATTTTCATCATTACCTCCAACACAGTAAATAAAGGATTTTCTGCATACTTAGAGATTTACAAGATAAACTGAAACTTCTAGGTTTTGTTTGAGGCGTGAGCAAACCTGGTTCCAGGACCCAGAGTCAACACTTGGGAACACCTGAGCTTTTCCTACTGAGAAGTCAAATATGTTAAGAAGTCTGCTAAAAAATATCTTTTGTGGCTAAAACAGAGGTCAGAATAGGGACTCTAATGTCATACACATATTTAGACAACAAGTGCTGTAATGCTGTTAAAATAGGTGGAAGCTGTTTTGTTTGCGAAGAAATTCATAATTGTTTACATTTTTAAAATATGCATCAAAGCTGATTTCTTTAAGCCACTTGGGTCAGGAAGCTGTAGTAGGCACAAGTCTGAAATATAATGACTTTAAAGTTAATATGACTAGTATGTTACCAAACCAGCTGTTCTAGTGGCTTATTTTCTCTCCACCAGGAAACGATGGTCTACTTTGTATTTAGCTGTCTAAACCTTTCTCCTAGATTTCCCTTCTCCATACTTTACCCATAATGTCAGTCTAGAATTTAACTAGCTGAGTGGCTTCTCTTGTACTTCATGTTTCTTAGCTCACTGACAGATTACCAGTGTATGTTTGTGTTTTAAAGAGTTCCCAACACTGGTGTATCAACCTGCCTTTTATGGAATGAATCCAGTGTTTCTATTGTTTTTGTTGCAGATATTTCATATTCAAATTTGAATTATACATATAAATTGACCTTTAACAAATATACGATACAGAGGAGCAACTAAACAAGAGCCCTGTTTGCACCAAACCCGTCGGACACAAATTGTATCAATGAGTGCCGCAAATGGAACAAAAATCAGGGTTGGGATATCAGCCTTCCAGGCTGCCTTTTTTACAATAGCTGTGTTCAGCAGTGTTGCAGATCAAATATCCAGCTTCACACACAGTGGCCCCAGGTTTGCGGTTACCTCAAACTCTTCCAATATTAAACACAGACGTAAACTGCAACTGGTCTCCCTTTACACAGGGGACACATGCAGGAACGTAGATGCATGTACGTAGACAAGTGGCTGCCTGAAGGTGCACAATTGCTTCATTTGGTTATGTTGAATGAATCAGTATGTATGTGTGTGAAATAAGCACAACGGGTAGACTCACAATGAAATATTTAAGAAAAAAGAAGCACACAGCCTGTCGGGTGTGAAAAGGTCATGTCACCAGCAGCAAGAGGAGGAAATGGATAACATCAAACTTTGCAATCATGTGGAATGAACTGAAATAGCCCTGACCACCTGTCCTTCCCTGTCTGACTGTCAGCCTTCTCCTGTTCCTGATGTCCAGTCTGACTGAACTGACACTATACAGTACTTGGATAAAAAATATTCAGTATGCAGTAAAATTTCATAAAATGTGAAAATCCTTTTTACTTGAAATTAGTTGTAATGTTTTAAATGCAATTTTGTAAATTTTGCTATTCTCAAACTGAAATCTTCTACCCTTGCACTTGCAATTTATAAAAAATAATTATAGAAAATATAAAAGCTAACTTTAAAAGGTTGGAACGACACATGTTTTTGGTTTGGTCCAAAGCACAAGATTATTTCTAACACGACAATTAGTCTTGCCTTCTAGCATTTCTAGTATGTAACAACATTTTCATGCTATGAGAGCAGACTTTCTGCAGAGCTTGTGGTGGCTTATCCTGCCCAGGTGGAGTTTTGTCCCAGTCAGCTCACTACAAAGGGCGTTTAGCCTCTCCTGAATAATCCAATGAGAGCATCCGGCAGATGGAGACCTGGGGTTCGAAACCTGAGAGCGACATCTGACACATATACACAGGGGGGACCTGGGGACTGGACTTCATGTGGTTGGTGTTGGTGTGGCTTCTGTACATGTCATCTAACCCACAGCTCTTTGTGTTTCCCTCCCTCTGCTTACTTGTTGATGCCCAAATAGAGATGTGTGGGCAGAATAAACACAATCTCTCTCACATGGCCTTAAAGGGGAGAGTCTCTAGTATGATTTGGACCTCATCCTTATATCTGGCCTGTAATGTGCTTTTGCATTCCATTGTGAAGAGACTGGGAGAAAAATAATAATATGCCAAGTTCCTAGCTGTGAAAATGAACAAAATCTATATGCAACATTGAACCTTTTTCTTACATTTACTCTCAAAGTGCATCATGTAGTGGTTCATGTCCCAGCTCTCAAGCAATCACGATTACTGTGTATTTGTTGGCAACCTCTACAACTCGTCCTGAACGCAGTGCTCACTAACTTATTGCCCTGTCCCTAACCTTTCTGGGCAGAGGTAGCATCCGTCATCTTAAAGTGCGATCTATTCCGGTCCACCGTCAGTCATGAGAGAGAGAGTAAATGCCTGAGCCAGCGTGTGTGTGTGTGTGTGAGTTGGCAGAACTTATGGGCTGTCAGCACAAAGTGCAGAGCCTTGCCGGAAACTGACACCCACTGAATGACTGACAGTGACATTGCAACATTATGTTCACTCTATATATATATATATGTGTGTGTGTGTGTGTGTTCTTGTTGTGTATAATCATGCACATTAAACAGTTTTATTTCTCCCTTTGCCCTTAAGGATCTTTCTCCTTTTTTCATGCCACTGTTCACGTCGCAAAGATGCACAGGATCACCACTCATCATGATGATGGCTTCATCACTGTCACCAAGGAATGTTACTGTGGCAAATTAGACAAGCCTTCTTTACTCATTGCTACAGTAAGGGCAATCATTTATCCCTAAGGTTCCTACATATTCCTTTTTCTTTTCTTTTCTTTTTTTTTTTTTTTTTTAATTTTTATGTGCCTCCATACATTTTCATATCCTCAGAAACATAGAAATTTTCATTGACACAGACCCATAAACAAGTGGAAATTCCGCTGTCACCTTGCTGCTTTAACAGTACACCCATCTCTTTGCTCCAAAGTGCAGCTCTTATTCTCAAATTTTCCCTTATGTGACTCCTCCTCCTTCATTTCTCCTTTTTTCCTCCGTTTTTCTCACTTTCGGGTATTCTCAGCTCTTTTTCGACTCCCTCTCTCTCTGCCAAGTGATCCGTCGCTCCATCTCCCCCTCCTCCTGCCGACCCTCCTCTTTCCCATCAGCACCCAGGGGCTGATGAATGCGTGGCCTCCTATTGATCGCGATGGGTGATGGATGATGGCTGGGAGATGAGTGATGGGGTGCAGGCAAAGGTGCCAATAAGGGGGCAGCCAGAGGGTGGGGTCTCCCCTACTGGCGCTAATGGGAGAAGACTAGGGGAGATGGCTGCTGTGGTGAAGCCGCTCAGTGCTGCCGTCTCAGCCCCAAGCACACAAGGTGCTGCGTTTCAGCTCTGCTTAACATTTTCCTCCCACATGGAGAACCTGTGGGTCATACTTTTATGTCCTGCTTAAGATGGACATTACTTGGCATCAAGTGTGTGGTTGTGCATTCATGGCTGTAATTACATTAGTTTGCAGAAAGTTTTTGTGGGTTTCTGGATGTATGAATATGATAGTGAGGGCAAATCAGAGGCTAAGGGTGTGTAAATGTGCTTGTGTGTGGGTGGCTACAGGCTGGGGGGGTATGGGGGGTATGGGGGGTTGGAGTGCCCAAGTGGTGGTTAGTACGAAAAGATGATGGATGATGGGGCAGGAGGGGAAGACTGCTTCGCAGCTCCAAATTGATATCCCAGCAAATGTTTTTGTCTGCTGTGAAAAATGGTGCCGCAACTCTCATCTCCACTGCTCCCCTCCTCCCCCTCCCCCACTTTGGTCTCTCTTCGGGCTTCTCTCTCTGCAGTGAATCATGCCTTGCAATCCATTTCCAACACCCGAAGCTTTACTTCCCGCTCCCCCAGTTTTCTGACAGCACCTGATCACAGCACTGTGCTCCTGGCTTTCTGCTCTCATTGTATACCTGGCTCTCATTTCCTTGTTGCTATAGAAACGTGCCCTGGATTATTGTTCAGCACCTCTCATCCTTTATCTCTTTCTTTGCCTTGCCCCTTCTGGACCAGCATTTAGAGTAAACTACCTATCAGAGTGGGCTATCAATTGTAAGCTATTTCTGTAGCTCTATGGGGAGGTAGAGAGGAGGAAAAAAAAAAAGGCAAAAGTCCTCCAGGTCAGCTGGTTCTCTAATTAAGTGGGATGATGTAGAAGTTTAGTAATACAGCTACACAGTTTAGAAAGGCTAAGCTCTCAAATTAAAATTTATTATAAAACATGAGGAAATGTTCAGTCTGTAGAAAAATAGATTAAACGAAGGTCTGTTCTTGCAAGTTTTTGCCCTTTCATAGCTAATTCCACAACATTTCTGACCATTTCTGACTGCTTCACATTTTTAGATTCATTTTCCCACATTTCTAATCAGCCTTTGTACCAATTTCTTTGTTACAGTATGAAAATCAATTTGCAAACTCAGATGTGCATCTCCATAATAGATGGCGTCTGCATTAGCTCTGCAGTGCAGCATCTTTACTTTAATTTCAGGTGTTCTTATGTCATTTCTATTGTGTATTATTAAGGTTAGGGTTAGTTAACATATTCTGACCAACAGTTGGCTCCCACACAGCCTTGCTGAAAATCTATTCCCACATTTCAGCAATTTCCATATGTTACAACTGATAAAGAATAATCTACAAAAAGACCTAAGTTACATTATATTCTCATTATTTAAGTTTCACATGAGGGCCAGATCCCTCCTTATTCCTTAGGATTGAAAGGAACATTCACACACTCCGATGCCATATTTGAACAAGTTCTGTGCTTTATAGTTGTGGGGAAAATCAAGTGTTCAGGATGAGAAATGAGAGTGTAATGTTGGGGGAAAGGGATGAGCGAGTTTAGAGATAACAGGGGGATAACAGTAGAGATGGGGATGAGCTCACTTCTTTTGCAGTGCTTAAGGAGAGAACCATCTGCAGGAGAGATTGTGCCTCAGATTAGGAGTGAGGCGAGGCTCCAGTGGAGAGGATTAGGGCTGCGAAACAGAAGCAACACTAATAGAGGACAATCCAGCTGCCTGGAACGAGCTGTGCCACCCACCTAGGAAGACATATGAGTGCAAAAAAAAAGAAGAAATGGGAATACTCGCATACATACACACACACACGCACAAAATCATACTCAAATGTGGATTTTATTAGTTTTTCTAAGTTCAATGGCAATGAGGCAATGTGCCAAAAGCAATATTTGGAAGCAATAAACATTCATCTGTGCAGATGTTGTAAATCGGACTCATTAGTTTTCACCCTGATTGCTCTGTGCCTGAAACACCTTGTTAATTCGCCTTTATTCTGTTTTCATAGAGCATAACGCAACATAGATCAACCATAAACTGAGAAGGTGTCAGTGTCTACAGATGCCTTGAAACCATGACAGACACCAAAGATTATATGACAGTATTTTAGATAAATTCCTCTTTGTTCCTTAACCTTGCATACTTAAACTCTAAGGTTTGAGCGTGGCAATATTTTGCTCCATGATGCGTCGTGACACTAATCCTAGTTCGCTAACTGGGCTGCCCAGTGAAGGGGCCAAGAAGCCTACTCCCATAAGACCAATCTAACTGACATCTGGGCCTCTGCCTTTCTCTGGGCTTCAGACAGATGTTGGATGATTGTTGAGCTCCCAGGGTTCTTAGGGCGGAGAAGTGAGAGTTGCCTCTGGTTTAACGGTGGTTATAAAATAGTTCATGTTTAAGATGACAGGAGGTGTACTGATCCTGGGAATACATTGAAGTCATTTTGGAAGATTTTGTGGGGAAATAGATTTTGGCAATATTTATCAAAAAATATGTTTGTGGCAGTGCAAGCTGTTTTGACTTTGCTCACTGGAATATCAATTATTTTTCTAAATAAATCTGATAGCATTTGTACAACTCCATGCTCTAGGAGGCAATATTCACAAAGGACAAAAGCATCTCTGATCCAGATCCAATTTGACAAGGCTGTTGGCTGTTTTCTAACAACAAAATGACCTACTGTGTGAGACGTTTGGTCAATGTAAATGTGCTAAAACTCCTATCAGAATCGTTTTCCTGCCTCTGCTAAGTTCAACACGTTGCCCAGATTTACAGCTGAGGGTCAGATCTCTTGTTATTCTCAGACTCTGCAGATTTATGGACGATGGGTGAGTCTCTCTGGTCAGCCGCTACTGAAATAATTAACACATCCCTGACACATACACACACAGCAAATTGCTTATTAGTTCATAGAGACAGATGCAATATTAGCCATTAGCATTTGTGTCTTTGCACTGTGGAATTATTTTTAGTTGTTGCAAAGCCAGCTGTCTATCAGTATGTTTTTTTATTTTTTTTATTTTCCAATTTGCAGATAGAATAATAAGGGAAGCGTCTCTGCAGTTATAATTGTAGACAGCAGTGGAATGACAATAAAGCTTCAGGAACTTCCAACTCATAACTAAGACACAAGACAAGATGAACCTCAGGTAACATTAGCAAACCAGCTAAGAACTCAGGAACTCAGCTAACTTTTCCAACTTTGGTATAAATGAAAGCTAGCTGTGTTTCCTGCCCCTCTCCTGTGGTCATGGTTGGACATAGTAATAACTAGTTTTGATTAGAGAGAAGTTTGGAATTCAGGTTACATTAAAAGCAGTAACATCTCAATTGTGTATCCAACTCCTGCAAATCAAGTAGTTACTGTGATATAAACGTAAACTGTGGGGCTCACTTTATATGATTTAAATTCACTTCTGTAATTATCAAGCATTCTTTTAAAATACAAATAAGCAAAAATTATTATTTGTATATAGTCTAGCAAGTCTTTCAATCTTGCAGGAGCTAAAAGATGCAAAAGCGTTAGCCCAACCTGTTCACCCCATAATGCCTAGTTGTCACTCTATAATGGCCATGATATAGTTTGATTGGTGGATCAAACACTTATCCCTCCCCTCAGTCTGCCTTATTGATTTCCTCTGTCCGTCTCCCCCCCACCACCTTTCGAACCCCCTCGTCTCTTAAAGGTGAGGTGGACGCATGGCCTGATAAATGGCAGAGGATTGATTCGTATTTAATTAACAATTTGCTGGAGACTCTCTCTCCCTCCCTCCTCTACTCCCCATCCCAACCTTCTCCCTCTTCCTTCTATAAGGTCTAAGACTGCTTGTGAGACACGCAATGAGCAGAGGAGAGGTGATGCATGGGTAATTTATAGTCTGATCGATAAGTCCTGGCCTAACATCCACACTGCTGGGCTACGAGGGCTGGAAGGACTGTCAGGGTCCACAAACGGGTTAAGAAGGTGAATGCTGAAAAGGAAAGGAGTGACAGAGAAAAAAGGATTGAGAGATGCACAAAAAGACAAAAAGCAGTTCGGAATTTTTCATATTTCCAAAGATTGAAAACATAATAAAAATGGCAAGGGGAGAGTAGAATAGAGAAGCTTATGCAGTTTTCAATGGAGGCAAGGTAATGTAGCTGAAATGTGAGATGTACAATAAGAATAACTAAAAAGAAGTGCTTCTTTGGGTAAGCAAAAATCATCTTGATGAATGAGTGACAAAGGTGACATTAATTTACCCAGAATTCCATTGAATTAGTGTACCAGTCTTTATACATATATTTTTTTTAACACTTCATTAAACCTTTAAATGACAAAAATAACCTAAAGTAGCTTCTGAAGGTTACTAGAGTAACCAATCACAAGTGATCAAATAAAACATCCTTGTTATATCCATCACATTAAATAGTTGAAAGACAATTGCCTCATCAAAGAGTCTGTAATTCTGACAATGTGGTGTTAGTATTTTTAGTTTACAACTGAAGCGATTTGTATATTTATTTGCCTTTTTACAGAAAATTATTTTGCAGTTGATTTTGTGATTGTTTAGGATCATTTTAGGATTTTGGACAAAATGGGTCATTTTAATTACAATCCCTTCTGATTTTTACCATATTTATGACATCTTAACAATGAGTGTAATAATGCATAATTAAATAACTGTTGGTTTCTGCTCTATTTCAGTTATATAACACTTTATGGTAGTGCTGTTATTCTGTAAGTCATCCATGAGGGGGCAATACTGAGATCATATTTTCTTTCCACTTACACATGGTGCACAAAGGAAGGAGCTCTGCTTCAAACCAACTTGGAAAAACCTATCTTTGTCAGCTGTCCACAGCAAAATAAAGTCCTTGTTATGATAAAATGCCTCAAGAAGAGACAGATACTCATAAAAGTGATGCTTCGCTGATGTCTTCCACATAGAATCCAGTGTTTATGCAGAAGAAACGTGTATCAAGGTGAGAACAAAGACAATTAGTCAGTGTAGCTGCACCTCCATCTACTTGGGATCACCGGATCTGGACACTGGACACCATCACCCTCCCCATCCCACATACACACGTAGACAAAATGGGCTACTGAGTGAGTACAGTGTGGGATGAGACTGCAACATTTACAGCCCTCCCCATAAAAGTGTTTTATCACACATCTTGTAATGCAACACATTAAGAGTTGCTGTTGTTATATCCAGTAAGGTCATTTTTACCCCCTTTCCCTGCATCTTACTTGCCAACACCATCGTCTCTCTTCTTCTCTCTCTCTGCTTCTCCTCTTCGCTCTTTTCTGCAAGCCACCACACCATGGCATGATAGTGTGATTATACTCATAAAGGTGTGAACATGAGGAAAATATATAGACATGTAGGAATAGCTGAGGTCTGCATCGTGACAAGGTTATCTAGTCCTGTAGCAGCTGGCCTGTGTTTGCAGGCAGTGGTTTAGTTGTATGCTTGTGTTTGTGTACTGTCTGCATATAGGGTTTTTCTTTTTCTTTTTTTCTCTCCCTTTCACTTGAGCCAATGTTCACATTTCTTTGTTAGGGAGCCTATGTGAGATGTGTGCACACTAAGTTTCTGCTCACCACGTGTAATCGTGTGTCTTCTATGCCATTGTTGAACTGCTTTTGAGCTTATCGTGGGATTATTATTCTGTGTCAGACCTACTTTTTACTACCTTTTTATAAGTGTTTTTAGTCCGTTTTATTCAGGTTTTTCATTCAGTCATCATCTTAATAAACACATATATGTATTATTTATTATTCCTCTCTTCAAATTTAGGTCCACAAGCTTTTCTGGTAATCCTATCAGTTCGGGCCTTACCCCCAACCCCACAACTCTTCTTCAGATCTAGCAGTAATAAAAGAAAACCATAATCCAGTGTTTAGAAATATGAGATTTGCTTGTTGGAATCTGGCAAGCCATGTCAGATTAAGGATGGCCTAGCCTGGACCAGAGGCAGTGTGTTTGCCTCCTGGTGATTGTGGCTTGGGAAGAATGGAGAAAGACCAGGAAGCAAGTGTGAAGGGCACACGTTCCATTTGGTGAGAGCTTTCGTTCAAGAAAAATCAAAATTTTGTTTTTAAGCAGTTACACAATTCAGGCAAAAGAAAATGCACAAATAAATAGAAAATAACTTTTATAATAATTTGGTTACAGAATAACAATATCTGTAACTTGTGTTAAAAACAAAAAGGGAGATCTACGCTACATACAGTATGTGTCTGATAAATATATATATTTTGTGTGTGTGTGGACCTATAAGGGTGATTGAGACAGAAAGTGGTTGTGTGTTTGGGTTATTTATGGCTGCCAGGATTTGAGATGATAGAACAGGAAATTGGGGCGCTTTTTCATTTTTTCTCCTCCCTATTTTACTGCACCCTGCTCATTTCTTTAATACCCTCTAAAATGTAAATCCGTATGCACACATGCATCCAGGACAATGTCCCCGATGTGAATTTTATGTAAAACGTACCCATAACTCTAGTCCACAGAGTAACATATGACTCTATGTAATTTCATTACGTAAAAGGGTTTTGTGTTTGTTGCAGAGCTGGAAGTGTGTGGGGGTGTGGGGGTGGGTGGGTGGGTGGATTGGCACATGTATGTGGTTGGGTGAGTTAAGGAGATAAAAGAAGTGATTATTAGTAAAGCCTTATGTTTGTGTCGTGTGTGTGTGTGTGTGTGTGTGTGTGTGTGTGTGTGTGAGGTTGAATGCATGTCAGCATCAAGATCCAAGAGATGCAAATTGGGCAGAGGTATTAAATAAAGAGGAGAGCCTTTCATTGACATCATAATAACCCATGCAGTTTTTTTGTTTGGAGATTTTATTGTGTGCATATGTAGGTGGCCAATCAGGGACTGAATTGAAATGGTCTGATATCACAATCATTTCTAATATTGTAAGTAATGTAGCAGAGGCTGATCTCAGGTGCTATAAAGCTGATGAAAATCATAGAGGAACCTTAAAAGTATAATACATAAAATATTAAAATTTTGTTTACAGTAAATATATTCTGCTATTGTATTTAAAATCAAAATTCCAATTTACTGGAATCCCATGCAATCACATATGATAAAGTGAGTGTGTGTGTGTGTGTGTGTGTGTGTGGCATGCAGTGAATGGAAAATCGTGTATGTATAGCAAAACAAGAAGAAGAGGTGGGAAAAAATGTAAATGAGAACATGTCCTGAGTTATGTATACAATATTCAATGTTATTAATGTTACTGAAACATTTATTTTAAATATAATCTACTATTTTAATGAATGCAGCTCTACAGTCACAGCTGAGAGTAATTTCAATACTACTTCTAAGAATAATCATAATAATAATTATTTAGATTTATTTTGGGACGTTATTCTGAATTTCTTCAACTGTTTACAATAAATACCTGAATGTTCAAGCAACTGATATTTATTTTCAGATGTGTTGGGATGTTCCAGTGTGTTTATCACTCTGTCCTTGTGGGTGCATGTTATTATCTCCTCATGCATCGGCACTTATGCCATAATTCTTAGTAAATGTGTCCTTGTGTGGACTTCATCCAATTAGTGTAATTGGAGTTTGAGTGGGACGGGGTGTTGTGTCTTTGCCTGTGTTATTTTTTTTACCCATTAACCTTTTTCTTGTCTTTTGACAACTTAAATCTTTTCCACGCATGTGTTCGAAGCAGCCTTGCATGTGATACTCAGAGCTCTAAATAATTTTTCTTGTGCATATTGACAGGTGCAGATCCAATGTGTCTGTGGGTTGCGCTGGTTTAGTATAAAAAAAACAAAATAAAATAAAAAAAAGCCCGGTCATGAAACTACACCGCTTCAACTGGAAATATATTCACGTCACTCTCCCTTTAACCTCCTATTTCTTTCTATTCACAAACAAGTAGGCACACACTGCTCACACAGGAGTCGTACACAGATACTCACTTTTTCTTTTATTAAGAAGCTGCCAATCTATAATGTGGAAATCATGCTCTCTTGGTATTGATTGTGGAAGGAAAGGGCGGGCTGTTTTAGTAGCAAGACCATGAGTGTATTTGTACATATGTATTGGTGTGGTGTGTGTGTTTTTTTTTTTTTTTTTTTTTTGGTGTGTGTGTGTGGGCTGTACCAGACACTCCAGTCTATTGGATTGAGATTCATTCGCTGTTTAAGGGTCAGGGTTCGGGCCACGTGTGCGCTGCATGCCTCACTGATCAATATCACAGCCACACACCCTGCCTGACCTCGGCATTTAGTCACCGTAAATCCCAAAGCTCCCTTTTTCTCCTGTTCGTCACCCCCTCCATCTTCTCCTCCTCCTCCTCCTCCTCTTCCTCTTTTTTTTTTTTTTTTGGCTTCTTAAGTCATTTAAAGAAGTGATGGAGTCAAGTGGGAGCACTTTGTAAGCTCTAAATACATTTAATGTAACTGGGAATGGCTGTTTGATGGCTAACGGTCAGAGATTCAAGTGATGGTCTTGTCTCAGTAGGGGTGTGCATGTGATTTTCCTCTGGGTACTCCTGTTTCCTCCCACTGTACAAATCCAGCACCCCCGTGACCCGAAACCGATAAGCAGTAGAAGATGAACGAATGAATGTCTGGGTATGACTCTGTGTGAGGAAAAAGTTCCAAAAGGATTTGGATATTGTAATCAGTGGGATGCTATTTAGCTTTGTGCTGAAATATGAGCAAAACCTCACTCCATAAGGTTTTCCACTCAGTCAGGTTACACCTTTTTGCTCTAATTTTGGCCGGAGTAATATTTCCTAATGCTTCACTGTAACCAAAACCTAATTAACCTGCAAATGAGACCTGAATCTTCCATAAGATATGGCAATAACATTTCCTCTGTATCTCATGGAAATAAAGTTGAAAGCAACTCCCAGCAGAAACACCTACGTGGAAAGACACGCACACGCACACACATGTTGTGTATTTGCCCTTCAAACATCCTTCAGCTTTGCTCCTCATTCCATACAAAATGCAAACGTGTTGCCCCTTCACCTCCCATCTCTCCTACTCTACATATCTCCCCTCCCACCCAACTCTCCTGTCTGCCGGCGTTGCCTCCATCCTTCCCCTCTACCTCTGGGCCAACTGTGGCAGCCGTCACACTACTCAGACATGTCTGACTGTCTGCTTTGATATAGTGGCGTAAGGTTTGCCTGATCACCAAGGTCAGGGACGGACAATCTATTCAATCCACTCATTATTATTATTAGGGGTATGAATACATTTGAAGGGGAGACTGCACCTTGAACTCTGATCCTTTATCCTCAGTTGAAATTTATCTTTCATTCCCCCCCCTCCCAGTTGCTTGGTGACAAAAGGTGTTTTCAACCTGTACGTATTGACCTTATTTGTGGTCTTTGATCCTAGTGTGCAGCAAATCCATTAACCAAATGAGATCGGTTGTGCCATTCTACATATGCATTATTTGGACATATAATGTCCTTACTGAGGTTCACTGTCAAGTTAAATACATACAAACAAGTGAGTCAGATCATCTTCAAAAACCCATAGCCTCTATAGCCACCACTCAATGGTGCCTCCCAATAAAGATGTTTATGGTTTTTTGTCGACTGAGAGCTAATAATGAAGTGGTGTACCATCAAGGTTTTTGTAAAAACACATCAAATGAGAAGGTGCTGATATGAGATTCCTCTCACTGCTATCAAAAAATTTATTGCCAAGAGGATAAGTGCGTGTGTGCTGTAAAGCGTAAACCGTTTACATGCAGTACTTAAGCTCAAAAAGACAACACTGAAGTAACTGCAGTGCATTCATGCCCCCTGTGTTAACAATAGTTCAACCGCGCCCTCTTGTTTTTGTCCCTGATCCTTCCCCACCCTCCCTACCCCCAGAAACCAAATTATAAAATCATCGAGAGCATGATGAGATTGCTGCTTGGTTATTAATCTTCAATAAATACATCTTGACCCAGGGATTAAGTGTATGCCCTCTCCACCCCCTTGTCCCCCCCCCCCCCCCCACCCCAATACACACCACCCTCACTCATCTCTCCAGAGATCCTTTGACATGAATTATGAAAAAAAAAAGGAACAACAACCAAAGCGTTCAGGGGCTAGAACAAATGTTGCAGCCTGGATTGAGCTTTGGCGTCTGATGATAGTGACCTTGGGTTGCCCTCGGCCAGAAAAACGGGATTACTTCTTCTCTCTGGGAAAGACAAATAGCATGCTTTTAGCTGGAAATGTGGTGGAATAGAAAAGTGCTCTGGATAGACACAAATACATGAATTTACAGACAGGTATTTTTCATACGTATAAAATAAGAGAAATTTCAGTAAAGCCTAACATAATCAGAACAGTATCAGTATAGTAACACCTTGAAGAAAATATAACTATACTGTAGAAACAATTGCAAAAGAAACTGACCCAAAGTTGCACTGTGGCAGTTCCTGATCACAAAGCCCAGATCATACATTAGCAGAGGTAAATTTTTGTCTGTTTGGTTGTATTGCCCTGTTGTGAGATCTGATAGGACGAGACAAGCTTCTGGCCTCATCGATTACTTGTTGCCCTCAAACTCCGACACTCAGTGAGTAGTTTATCAATTTGAGAAATATGTGTATTCATTTTCCAAAAAGCATCATGAGAAAGGTTACCCCTTTGACCCAGAAGATTCCTACTGTCCATCTGAACGTTTTGCCCCTCTTCCCAGAAAACATATAACCTTTGATATCTGGTAATTTCTAATATGTTGAAAGAATCTGTTAACGGTTAACGATGAAAGAACGGATTCGCCGACTTCTGGAAACCGCTCGAGTAGAAAGTGATATGGTAAACATTTGCAAACTTATGGTAATTAAAAGTTTGGTAGCCATTGGCGATGACACTCAGTTTAGAAGGGCTAACTTAAAAAGTTATGGATCAAACATTGCCTCATTTTTACTCAACTGTTGAAAGACGTATCAGTTTTAATTTCCAGTCATGATCTTTGTTGTATCCAGCGGCTCATTAGAAAGGCTCAGAGGAACAGCTTTGTGTAGTTATGTCATGCCCACTGATTTGACACTTTAATCAAATGCTATCTACGCTCATAAGAAGGTAACTTAAAAATTCACATCCAGTAAATTTTTCCAAATCGTGTAAAATCAATTAAAAAAAGTGGCTTTTCTATAGTTTCTACCGTTTCATATCTCACAATATGTCATCATGGATTGCATAGGTACATAAAGTAAGAGCCTGTCATCCAATCACAATGCTAAGACAGGACATTGAATTATTCTGTAACAAACATGTTATAACTGTAGATTTGTCTTGAATCAACCAACCCGAAGCAACAACGTCATTACACTAAACAGCACTGTTCGTATTTCTTCTTCCCCGCCCCTAAATGAGGCAGTATTCAAATTAAAGCAATAACAAGCAAACATGCAGGGCTTGCCCTTCATGTCTCTGCCCCCCCTCCCTCCATCTCATAGCTGGCAACAAATGCGAACCATGAGTGCTTTTGCAACACTCTTTCCTCTGCCACTTCAACTGTTGGCTTCAAAAACAACAGTTATATGAAGTGATTTATTGACTCCTTCAGCCAGAGATCTGAGTGGAGGAAAGATCTTCTTTGATTGTCACAGCAGACTCATTGCATCTGCTTTCCTCAGGCATGTATTGCAGGTTGAATTTCTGTCGGGCAGCATCAGGGGATGCATTTGCGTCCTCTGTCTGTTTCTTTGAGGCTTTCCAAGTTTGGGATACTGGAATCCTCCATCCCCGATGCCTCTCTGGCTGCTCTCCTATCCCCCATGTCGCTGAGCGGTGACAGCTGAGCAATAGCCTTCCCTGGGCGTAGCGATAATTGAAAAGCCTGATGGTTGGCTGCTGGTATTGCGACCATCTGTGAGTCTGAGTGGTTTGCTGAGTGTTGCGTTCGTGGGCGGGGAGGTCGAGGGTTATGTGAGAGCCAGACAGCCTCCCGTGGGGAGCTGTTAACACCTCATAGATGCCAAAAGGCCCCGAGATGGCCCTTTGTAGAGCCAAAGCTTCTAATGAGAAAAAAGGTGATAATCCCACTGTGAGGAAACTATAAGCATGTACCGTTATGAATGCTGACAATAGTAAGACAGAAATAAGATGCAGCTGAAATACGGTAAAACATAAGTATGTAAAAATACACAAACAGGTTTTCCACAGCAAATGGCCACTTCATTGTTGTTATACTCCACCAATGAATCTGGTGGTGATAAACCAACAGATTTGTGGCTGGGAGATTTATAACCTATAAAAAATCAATTAATGCTAAAATAATTACTCTATTACCCAGATGATCCACAAAATTTTAATTAAAACCAGATCCAATAGTAAGGCATTTTAGTCATTTATCAAAACGGACTCAAAATGCTAACGAGCTATTCGCTTTTCTCGATATGAAAAATTTTTTTGAACATTGGTTTTTAGATTAAGTGAATTTAACACATTTTAGGTTTTGCATTAGCACAACTGGCAAAGGTAGAGTAATAATTATGGCATTTGATTATGATTTTTTTTTTTTTATGCATTTTATAAACATAACTGATTTGACAGAAATATCAAATGACTAAAAGAAAGGAACTGGGAAGTTGTGATTATCTAGAATACATGACCCAATATGCTATCTGCATCAATATGTGCCTCATGCTGCATTAAAAAAATGAAACATTTAAATGCAGCACTGAAAAGAAGAGCTGAGTTGTAACATTGACGAACATTCCCAGTGCGAATGTATCCGAACGCATTTCAGTCAACCATTGCAGATAGATTACCAGATATTGCATTCCCGTCTAAGAATAAAATGAAGAGATAATTATGCAGCTGGCGAGTAATGGAGAGGTGGAGCCATGATAGATTTGATTAAAGTTGTCAGTGAAAACACAGGCTAATGACCGTGTTGATTAGTTAGATTGCTTTAATGCTGCTGCTGCCATGAATCTAGAGCATAAACAAAACTATCCTGGTCAGTGCTGTGTTTGCAGTTTGTTTTCCTCTCTGCACCAGCATAAAGATTCCCTGCTTTGTATTTGTGTAAAATTTTTGTTTTTTTACTCTTCAGTCACTCAGCTTTCTGTGTTGAATTTTTAATGAGGAGTATTTAAACAAAAAATATTCTCTAGTCTGAATCAGATATAATTAATAGTAAGTGGTTTTTTAAAAAACCCTAATCATAACCTCTAATGATGTGCAGCTAACCCCCCCCACAACACCTTTATTTTTCTATACCTTCATCTCCATTCACCATACCTTTACCAATCCCATCTCTGCCTCTGCACAACCACAAAGCCCCAGCCGCTGGAGGATCTTGCTCATTAACACGTTGCCTTAATTGATTGATATCTGTACCAGGGATAATCCACCGTGCCCCCACCCTCTTCTCCTGCCCTCCCCTCCTCCAGAGGTCCGAAAATGAAAAAGAGTGCACTGCTGCTACCATGCACCCATGCATACATTTACACACACAGGCGCATGCGCACACACACGCACGCACTCACCAAGCGGCCTCCCCTCTGTTGCTGCTCCATTAGGTCTGAATTGTAGTGGTGATATGTGGGACCCAAGGGAGGTGTTATTGTCAGACCTGATTTACTCAGCACCATCTGACACATGGCTGTGGATTGGGGGGGCTTGTGCGTGTGCGGGCATGTGCGTGTATAAGAGACAACAGGCGTACTGCCAGGCTTAGAGTCCCTTACAGAAAGGACAGTTAAAGCAACAGTTTAACAGTCCCTGCAAAGCAATAGGCAGCCGTAACAGTCACTGCCATTCAAATTCATATTTCAAAATGTGTACGTTTTTAGTTTATATTTCATAAATGTTATTCTGTCAACACTGCTGACTTAAAGCTACACAATCACTATTTGTTTTGTAATTTAAAAACTGAAGTGGCATATAAATTTAATGACAGAATTCAGTTAAAAGCAATCTCTGAAATTGAAAATAAAGCCACGACAGTCCAAATTATATCGTTCTTTTGAAGCATTTTGAGGCATTTATTTAATTTTTAATATCAACAGAAAAAGATCTGTGAATTAACTGAAAACATTGGTAGAGTTATACCAAGAGAGAATATAAAAATTACATAAGAACACATTTGTTTTTGTATTTTTTGTCTTTTGTCTATATTTTTATGATTGGAGAAAAATTGCCAGTTTTAAAATGACGATGGACTGCTATCCTTTTAACTTTCTAATAACACTAAAGGAATATACTTCATTTTTATGTAGTGAATGGAAGATGAATTCAGCTCTCTAATAATACTGCTAATTAATACTGTATGATGCTTCAGCTCCAAGAGCTTTGGTTGGCATAGACTGTAAACGAGAAAATTTCTCGTAACACATTAGTAAGCAGTTTTTTTGTTTGTTTGTTTTCGTGTTTTTATGGAGTCAGGTTCATTCACTTTTCTCAGCCAACACTTAATATAAAAATAAAGTTTGTTTTCTACAATCATGAACTTAATTTTCTTTATTAAATTAAATCTAATCTGCCTTAGTGTCTTGTATCTCAGCATCATCATCTTTAGCAGCTTTAGGAACTAAGTGTTAACACAAACAGCCTTTTTTCCGAAAAGAATTCATTTCAACTAACTGCCTCACCATCCAAACATCTTTTCCCCTCCATTGCCTTTTTCTTATATTATTTTCCCACCGTTTTCACACCTTCTGCCATTCTTGTACAACCCATCTCACAAATTACAACTTGATCTAATTCTTTACTCAGAGAATGGTGGATTTCCAGCTCAATCTGGAAGATTGGGGTTGGATAATCCCAGTGATTTGCTTTAAAGAGTTCAGGCCATGGTCACCAAAGTCTCACACCTGCTGTGTGACAAACAATATGATCAAGCTGAGTGGTCACACACAACATCAACACATTCAATGATTTTTGTAAAAGTACAAACTCACCAAGACAGTGATCGTATGAGATTAACATAGTCTTTGACACTTCACTCTCACCCCCTTCCTGTCTTTGGGTCAGGTTACACACCTGTAGTTTCACCGAGGCAACAGTGATACCTGCCACTCAGCTGGAAGGATTCAGCTCAACATCCTGTCTGCTGTTCCTTTCTTTGTCCAGGGAAGCTGAGCAGCACAGTGGGCAGCCATCGATGGCGGAGGAAGGTGGAAGTTAATTTGAGGACACCTGCCTCTGACTTTCATGTATGTCATACTTTATTGATGTGCGTACACAATACCTAACACACTTTGAATGCCTTGCCTAGAGCCGAATTTACTGCTTTTGTAGGAAAGCAACACATTTGTGCAGTGAAAATATAGAAGCGCAACACTTTTTTGACCTGCAATATTTAGGAGAATTTATTTGAATTTGATGAGGTGGCGAAAAGGACTGTGCCAAAATGAATGAATGTGTTTTGCAAAACAAAGCAGATGGTTTAAAACATAACCATTGCTGTAAGGTGTATCTTAAAAGATTTATATGGATTATAATATAGCCAACTGAGAACCAAATGCGTAAACATGCAGTTTCTCTCTCTTTCTCACACACACACACACATTTCAAAGTTTAATCTATTTAATTGAACCTGACTTTGAATAACTAAACAAATGAGGAAATTCACAAGGGGTACATGATCCCTTCTCCGCTAATGGATTGGAGATTCCTTTCCCATAGTGGCGTTTAGACAAACAAGACCCAGTAATCTCTGAATTGATGAGTTGACTCAGTCTGCATCAAATTTCTCCACTAAAGAGCTTTTGAACCCATGATACAGTGTTGGTAGTTAGCCAGAGACTCAATTTGCAGACACTGGCAGAACTATGGGCTTGCTCTGGTTTCACTTTCACTGTTATGCTATAGATGTGTAAGATAAACGTATATGTGATTGATTGAAAGGGTGACTCTACCTGGTTTGTTGGCTCATGTTTCTTGGTTTTGACGAGAAAGGCCCAAAATTGTCAACTGTACACTTGTATTAATATAAATGTATTAATCGTGTTTCAAAATATATGATTTAAATATGGAAAAAATATAATTTAATTTTAGTGACACTCATTCTCATACATGATGTACGATTTACGTCGTCTGGCTAGAGAGGGGAGAACGCCAACTTGATTTAGGTGACAAATTTATTAAAGTCCTGTCATTTAATCAGGATCATCATCATTATCATTACCAGAAGGAATAAATAAGACAAAACATTTTCCACATAAACAAACATATACATCAGGCCCTGGATGCTATAGCAGTTCTTCCTCAGGGTTGTTTTCTGTAGAACAAAACGAACAAGATACATCTGAGAACACACAAATGCATAGAAGTAATTGGACCCCTAGGTACCATTTAAGACAACATCTACATTTATGTCAGTTTCCCTGTTTATGAATGTACAAAGTCTTCATATCTGGGTTCTTATTCATGTCCAAGGAGGGGTTTATATAAAAATAAAGTCTCCACAATGATAAACCATTATGTGTGGGTATATATATATATTTATATATATATTTATATATGTAGACATTTGGCAACAACCAGACATTTAAAGACTCTGAACGTTGAATTGAAGCCTGCACCTGAACGCACTGTAGAAAAGAGATTGCAGTAGTGGGAGTAGATGAGAATAAGAGGGGCGGGGGGTTTGTGAAAATCCAAATTGATATCTAAATTTTCTCAGTCTGTCTGTACATTGTTCTGAAAAAGCTTGCAGTGGTTTCTGAAAAGCAAAACGTTTTTGACAGATTCTTTGCTTTACATACAGTTTTTCTTGAAGGAAAATTGTTAGACCGAGTGCTTTTAAGGAAAGGCATTCTTCACCTTTCTTTCATCTGGATCACAAACACCGATCAGTCAGATATTGACAAGATCCAAGCCAAGGATGGAAGTCTTGTCCTTTACACAGTCACTGTCCAGTCCCCAAAATCCAATAGAAGACACAGAAAACCAAAAAGGGAAAGAAAATGTCCAGTTTCTTGTAGATGACCAATCAAAACTGCCCATGGTCAACTTCATCTAACCAGGAGGCAGGACTGGCAGGAAAGTCTGGGTATCCTCCACTGCTGCCCGTGGAGAGGTCCGAGCTGGGGCCGTTGGCTGCCCCCATGGCCACCCTCACAGCAGGATTGATCCCGGGCCCACTGCCCTGGGTCATGATAGAAAGGCCGGAGTCGGGGTAGACCAGGCTGGAGATGAGCGGCTGGTGTCGAGGTAATGCCTGGTGTGACCCTGGAGACTGAGGAAGACCATAGGGGCTGTTCGAGCGGATGTCGTGGAACTGGTCCTGAGAGGGCAGGACGCTGTGCTCCAGGGAGAAGGAGCCATGGTTGTTGCCCCCTTGGCGGCCCCCCATGGCTGGAGATGACTCACTCAGACTGTTGTAAATACCGTTAGTGTGGCCAAGGTCTGACATGGGTGGTTCATCTGTGCAGAATGAGAAGATAAAACAATTTTCTTCAAGTAACGAGAGAGATTTTTTTTTTTTTTTTTGGGAGTAAAGCACATCTGCACGGATATCTCTTTGATGAATGTTGAGATACTGACCAATAATCTTAATCTTTAAGGGCCAAGAAAGCCCAAATGGGGAAAATATGTATTATGTGTCAACATTATTTTTTTTTCTTTTGACTTCAGATACCAAACATAGCATTTATAGTTTTGAGACAGACTAACCATGTCAAAAGAACACAACATTTTATAAACGAGTAAATTAAAAATAAACTTGTGATATTGTGTAAATGACTAACTGAATGCTTGAATGTTTCTAGCTGCTGGTGTGTTAGCAGTTAGATCGTGAGCTCCGCTTATTGACCAGCTAAGCATCCATGAAAGTGAGTAGTTGCTAAATCGCCTAACTGATATCACTACACCTTCTGTGATGACGTAAATTTCTGGTGTGGTGAATTTTTTGAAATTCATCTTAAAGCTCAAAAATAGAAAATTGAGTCCCATGGCAACAAATTGGAAAAGATTTTTAAATGCTATATAGAACTGATCAAATATTTAAGGCTATAATCTTTATTATTTAGAACTATGAAAATCACATTTTAGCTTTTTGCTTAACAGTTTATCTTTGACATTTTATAGCCCTTTATAACAGCAGTCAATTTGAATTTTCATAGCAGCAAAGATGAAGAGCAATGGGATTGTGTCCCATTAAGCTCCTCTGTTGGCCATTACATATCAATATAGTGATGATGCATATTTTTTATTACATCTGTGCCTTCAGTCCTTTTCACATAGAAGACATTTTGAAATGCCAAAAGATGAAAAGCACAGGCAGGAAATAAAATAGATCCTTCAGCTTCAGGGTCCTGGAATCGTGCTACCTGAGTGGCAAAGCCATCATTAATGTTATTTAACCTGCCTCTTCCAAAATGTTTTTTATAGAAAACGGCTACACTAATCATTTTGTGCATTGGACTACCTGTGAAGGAGACCTCAGCGTCACTGTCCATGCCTTCCTCCTGGATGCTGTCCTTATCAGATTTGGAGCCTCCCCGAGACCGTTTCATGTTGCGGAAGTACTGGCCCCACCTCTGCCTGCCAGCATCTTTCTTCAGCCTTTTCTCTTTAGCTCGCCGGTTTTGAAACCAAACCTGGAAGGTAAAAACACAATATTTCATATTTGGTTATGGCTTTGGTGATTTATTAGAAATGCATTTGAATATTAAAAACAATGCCTTAAATTTTAATGAGCAAATATAGGCCTGAGCATGGAAGCAAATGTTTCATGGTCAAAAACTCCAGCCTGAGCTTTCTTTTAGTAAAATAAAACAAGCATACGCTTTCTAACAATTCATTTAAGTTTTTATTTTATTTTACACAGGCTTGAGAAACATACCCAACTGTCCAAATGCCCATACTGTTTTGTTTTTAGTCATCATACCTCTCATTCACAAGACAAACTCTGCTGCCTCTTTGCTTGATGCATGTATTATGGCTTGGCGCATTAAAACCAAATTAATTTTCAAGGACTGTCTGGACACCACTTCAGGCTTTGATGAGTCAGACTGGGGGACTAAAACTGTGACACTGAACAGTAATCCTGGGGCCAGCGTCCCCTTCACCTGATTTATCACGCATTTAATTAACTTCCGACAGCTACAAGTTGTCCTCACCCCGGGGAGCAGACAGGTTAGCGCGCCATTGACTTCAATTATCACTTTTTTTTTTCCTATAGCCGCATTTAATCGTATCTATAAATTCTTTTGCTTGCAGTTTAGAAAACATTTAAAGCACAAGCAGCGTGTGTGGCCCAGATTTCATCTAATAGCTCACTTCTTGTATATGTTAGTGACATCTGATACAAAATTAAAGAAGGTCCCATTTCTTATTACTTTTATTTTTTTTTCCCTTGCACACAAAATTTAATCCATTTCAGCCACAAGCCGTTTTATATTCTCCTTAATGATATTCAGCCCCGAGCGGAGCCCCCGGTCACCCCTTCCCTTTTACTGAATAATGAGGAGCATTTTAGTGGCTTCCCTCTCTACTTTTGTCCTTGCAAATAAAACAATATATATGACCAGCAGCCAGGACGCCGTGAGGCTCCTCTGCAGCAGACAATATGCGGGAGGCCTCAGCATTGTTAACGAGCCCGCACTTAAGCCACGCACACTTTCACTTGGACTTCATTTGACTCAATCTGGCCGTAAATCCCCCCCCCCAACACACACACACACACACACACACACACACACACACTTGATTGTACAGTTGGATTGTGCCATTTCAGCCACAATTGTGCCTTGATAATGAAGTCGGGACACTAATGGAGCAGCCCTTAATGGATAATGATAAACTCTACCTGCACAACCCGCATATCCAGGCCGGTCTCTGAGGACAGCTGTTCCCGGACGTGGCGGGCCGGTTTGGGGGAGTTATTGTAGGCGTTCTTCAGCGTTTCCAGCTGTTTAGCTGTGATGGTTGTTCGTGGCCTTTTTGCAGTTGAGTCTGCTTCTGAAATATGAAGAGACAACCCACACTGTCATCCAGCGCCTTCGTATGTAGACCTCCAATTTGTCGCTTCTTTTTTGAATAGATAGAGAAAGGTCGTCGTCTAAAAGCGGTTTCATTCTTGTATTCCACATATGTACAGTGTTAAAATAAAAAAAGGTATGGGGGGGGTTAAATATGAGGGTGAAGAGAGATTGCTTCCCAAGAAGGCTCAGGTAGTTATGTGTATTTATTCTGGGTCAGTAATTAAACGTCTCTGTTAAAAACACACATGTACGGCAGCATATAAAACAAACTCCATAATATACGACATTCTAATTTAACCTAAATGGATAAATTTTGTCCCGCCTATAAACTAAAATCTGGCATCCTGTGCTTAAATGCATCGTGTCTGTTGGCCAGCACAGCAAAATACAAAAACCATCATCCAAATGGATGCTGCCCAAGTAATTGCACCCTCTCATTAGTAAAATAAACGTGTGTGTTTTTTGTGAAAACTTGCGTTAACACGTTGCATAAATCAGCACTTGGTGTCGGGGCAGTAAATTCAAACAAACAGATGGGGAGATAAAACTTCACCATGGCCGTCTATCCCGTGAGGAACACAGGCTGCTGCCGCTGCTGGGATTTTCAGCAAAGTTAATGTTGTGTTGGCAGACTTGGTATTTAAACAAGCTATCCAGTGAAAATGGGTTTGTACATAAAAATGTATTCCCTGACAGCACTGCTACAAATCAGCTGTATCTAAAAGCATCTAAAGCTTTCCCCTGAAGAAACAAAAATTATAAAGTTTTAGAACTAAACTTTAGGTAGGTTCAGTATATATTATTATTCAGATTTAAAAAAATCTGTCACCTTTACAAATTGCATTGTAGTTTAGTCTGCCTGTGAGATTTCTCAGTAATTTTATTATTAGCAAATATGTGTAAGATTTGAAAATTTCTAATTACTATAGGTATAGATTACAGATACAATAACTGGAAGCATCAGCATTATTTTTTTCTGATTTGCAGTGTGGCGCCTTATTTGTATTTGTAGAAAATTCAAGTTGTCTGGCAACTGTTTGAATAGTAGTCCACCTGCTAGTTAAACTAATGCACTGACTTAATAACAGCAAACATGGAAATACATGGTTAAAACAACAAAATGAAATACATTAAAATAATTAAAATGAAATAAAACAGGTGACTATGCCTCAAAGGCTGAAAACTTGGTTGAATAAAGCATTAAACAGTAATTTATTGTTTGCAAGATAGTGTAAATAATAGGGAGCACAGGAAATTAGACACAAACACAGAGGCTGATTGGATCCACATGTTACTGAGTCCATCTTATTACAGACACACACACACACACGGGAATAAGGGTTATTGAAAACTGATTCCTTCAAGTGCAAAGTGCAAGTGCTCAGCCTCTGGGGTTTCAATGTTTGTTATCGATTGGGGTGCGGGCAACGATGCAATTAGCACAGGAGGGTCAAAGTTTATCGGTGACCTTATTGTCACGTCAGATTGAGAGTGATTATAAACAGGACAACACATCATACAACCTGACGCAATGTTTTACTTAGTTTGTTGTTGTTGTTGTTGTCGTTCTAGGCCTGTGACTGCAGTGTCCATGCGGCTCAGCTCACCTCTCTGTTTGGCGGTCTCGTAGTCGGCCTTGCAGACCAGCCTGCTGTCCTCCATCAGGTAATACTCGTCTCCCGTGGCCAGCTGCCTTTTGCACACGACGCAGGCAAAACAGTGCAGGTGGTAGACGAAGTCCTGCGCCCTCCTCACCACCTGAGTGGGCGGGATCCCCTGCTGACACGCTGCGCATTTGGTCCCGAATCTCCTTTTAGACAATTTACAAGGTTGCCATCAATAACTTGGAAAAAAAACAAACAAAACAAAACTGGAATTGAATAGAATATTTTTGATAAATAACCGGAGACAGGACTCACTTGAAGAAGTCGTCTTTGCAGTAAACGCTGTCGCCCCGGCTGAAACACTTATCGGCCAGCTGAGCCTGGCAGTCGCTGCATTTCAGACACTTGCTGTGCCAGTGACGGTCCAGCACTTTGAGGATGAAGCGGTCCACGATGTGCTGGCTGCAGCCTGCACACACCGGGATATCTGCAGGAGACGTGATGGAGGCACAGCAGCAGCTTGGTCACTTCAGTGGCTTCAATATTATTGATAACAACAAATACAAAACATTACAAAAAAAAAAAGGCCAGCGTGAATACACCGAACCCCATGAGCAATAAAATTACAATTTTATTTTCAAATTATAAAATAATCTTTAATATAATAATAATTATCAGATTATATTGGCTTGTATTTAATAAAATGACATCCCTTGACCTTCGTCCCCACTAAATCACCAACCTCAATGCTTTTGTCTCACATTATGGAACCAACTCAACTCATTGTAAATGTGATGAACACAACAGTTTTTGTCTAAATGTATCAACACAATTGTGATACAAGTGCATCACTTCCTACTTTCCCTAATGACCCAGCAACAATTGGAAAATAAAATAAATGACACAAAGTCATATTACCAGAAAAATAAATACATTAATAAATAAGCAAGAAATAAACTTTTTATTTATTTTTTAATTGAAATTTTTATATTTGGTCTTGTAATCCAGAAAGAAAATATGCAGGTTCAACAACCAAATTACCACAAGCCTGGAATATATAGGTGTAAAGGTGAAAAGGTAAACATTTAAAATTAATCAATTTCACATTGACTTTTGGATGCAGTTGCCCTTGTGGAGATTAGACTTCCAGAGGGGATTTCTTATTCATTTAATGACTGCATTCAACTTGAAACTACTTTTGTACACAGGCCTGTCAAACGAGGAATATATAATTCACTTGTTCACATTTCAGTGAATTTCAATTAGTGAATTTATTAAAACAGTTTTTCAGTTATTGGGACTACACGCAATTATTTATGCAAATGATCATCAGGTTGTTTAGACATGATTTGAATGATGTAAATTATATTTATACATTTATTTTGCTGTGATTCTCAAGATTGAAAGTGGGGAAAACTGATTGACGTTTCAAACACCCATTTAAGTTGTCCAGCACCCTCTCAGAATAAACTGCTCATGATGTATTAGGTCTGCAGTGTAACATTACACAACTCTCCCAACAACAACAACAGCAACTGCTGACAAATTTGAGTAATAAAGTAAATAAAGTAAATAAAAACGCAACAGGCCCAAACCAGAACAAGGCAAGAGGTTACCAGCGTCCTTATTACTAATTAAAAGAAGCACAACCATTTCATATTCGTACAGGGAATCGCATTCCTTTTGTCCTGCTGCGGACAATTCATGAAACATTAACGAGCCATTTCTTCTTGCATCACCACAAACCCTGCACAAGTGCGGTGGGAGCCACGTCCAGAACAGGTGGATCCAGGTCATCATTAATTCAACACGGGCTGTAACGCTACAGAGCTGCGGCCTCCAGTCCAAGCAATGTGCTCACAATAAGATCTTAACCTTTTATTATGTATGTATGTATTATTTATTTATTTATTTAGGGTCCAGGTAACTCCATCAAACTCCTCCCAAATTTTCAGTAGTGGATAATAAATCAGTTAGCAAAAGACTAAATGATCAGAAAAGCATTACAATTTAACTGAATTCATAGAAAGAGGAAAAACATCTCTTGGAGGTGGTTTGAATTTTTTATTATTTTGTAATCAAGTGCATAAAATTACGTTTTAATTAAAATGGCGTCGAAGGGAATTGAGCCTGATTAATTTACCCAAACAATATCGAAATTTGTCGAAATCTTTTATGTGCTTGAAAACCTGATGCTTGAAAGTTGCATTGCCGAGATCTGGAGCAAGGGACATAAAATACAATTCAGGTCACGGCTGCTGAGACTCAGTTTCCCAAAACCAGCACGTAGTAATGATCCATAAACCTCACTATTAATGAACTTATTGGAAAAGAGCCTCTCAGACAGCCAACACTCAAAGGCCTGATTGAGAAAGATGCAGTCCAACATAACCTCTGGCCACACTGACTGTGAAAAAACGGTAATATGTTATGCTGAGACTTGCCGTTACCTTTCCGTAGCTCTTCACTGTGCGACAGCAAAGCGAGAAGCATCTCCGCGTTATTTCGTGCCTCTTTTGGAGAGTTGCTCTCACCACCTCCATCCATTGCGCATGATCTACGCCCACTTTAATGCAAAACTGCCTTTTCTGCGCCCATTCACCGCACAGCTGTAGCCTAAATTGTCATAGCCCGAGCCGCTGACAACAGTAATAGTATTGCTAAGAATAATAATGAGAATGAAAATTAAAAAAAAAAAAAACCAACAAATATGCCGGCTGGCCGCGGAGTGCTGCTTTTATGCGCCACCGTGTTGGAGCCTGAGTTGGATTACGCTGCGCCGTTTCCCAGGCGACATCAGTTACTGAGCACCTCACCCGGAAGGAGAAGGTGGTGGTGGTGGTGGTGTGTGTGTGTGGGGGGGGGGGGTCAATGCTGGGTGGTAACGTTACCCAGAGACACGTTACTCTTCAATCCGCAGGACATCAAGGGGGAGACAAGAAAGCTGCTTTTAATTTGGGAACTTACTTCAAATGATCTAACTGTGAATGGACCTCATCATGTGACAGTGTGTTCACTTTGACAGTAAACGCTTTCGGTGGCTGACCTCATGTGGGAAAGGGCTGTAAATATTTTGAGAGATGCGTGCATTGTTTTGTTTTTCTTAAAAACACCACACCAGTCTCTGCGGTTCTTTGCCTTAAAGGCCGTAAAGTGTGTTAGATGCCCCAAAAACTATTAGCAGCAGGTGTTAATGAGTCCTCTGGGGAAAAGAGACTGATGGTAAAAACAGAAACTGTCCGGAAAATGATGCTGGCTGATTCTGTAAATCGACCAAAGCGGTTTCTGGTCAGGATTGTCCATGAGGCCCCGAGGAAACACTTCAACCTAGATTGGATCTATTTCCTGCTGCTCTTTTAAAACGTTTCCTTATTTACTGTGTAAAATATTGGCCCTTTATTTTCCAAATAGTTATTTTCTCATTCGTGGAATTTTAAAATAAAGCTTATAGTAGGACAAGTGAGAACAGCATTCTTTTAATTTAACTGTTTTAATATATTTAATATGGTGCTGTTACAGGATGTGTATCTGATCGTATTTAAATAAGTGATTTTAAACATCTTAAAGGTACACAGACACACACACACACACACACACACACACACACACACACGCATCTCGTGTGTTGAGTACTCAAAGACAAGTGTTTATTTAGGGGAGAGATTGGCTGTTCAATAACATGTTGATCGGGCCAACACCCCAATGAATTTTATTGACACTGATCTTTGGCACAAAAGAGCGCCTGGGGAAATCACTGGTAGTGCCACAGCCACCGGAGCCGCTGATGAATCTAAAATCAATGTCCTATTTGCCTGTATTTCAGCATTATATGAAAGGCGTTTTGGAGACAGCCGTGGGGTTCATGTGTGCCCCTTTTACTTTTCAGCTTTGTAATAATTTTTATGTCATATCGATCGCTAACTTTTGAGGAGGTGAGGCCCACAGTAATGTGACAACAAAGCGATAAAAGGGCCATCAGGCTGGTGGCCAGTCAGTTAGGGGCAGTCTCTTTTTCCTTTAAGTTTTTATTTTTCAATTGAAAACTTTTCAAACATCTATTAGGTGAGCTAATTTGATCTAAACTAACCCCCCTTTATTTAACAGGAAATTGAAGCATACTTTTACTTTTTAAGCGTCGGACACAATGAATGTCGATTTTCTAGAATAGCTCAAATGTTTATTGCAGAAAATGAAATTATCTCCTCTTATTTGGACGCAAAATATATATATATTGCCACAACTCAACAGTCAGCAAAATTAGAACAGGACTGCTCTTTGAGTAGGACTCCGTCACCACCTCCGGTGTCCCACCTGTCGGGGCGGGAACGTGACACCTGTTGAGAGGGAGCGGCTCCACGGCTGCGGCTCCGGTGCTCTGCCCGTGTCCGTGAGCCCGCACTCCGGTGACAGCCTCAGGCGGAGGCGGCGGTGTGAAATGACAGCGTGCGCACAACAGCTGTCGGTGTGACTCCTCAACAATGAAAACTCATTACAAATTCATAACGTCTCCCACACGCTCTGCGCGACCAACGTCAGCTCTCTCTGCAACTTTCAAAATCTGCACCATTTTACGCGCATTTGAGCAGAAACGGCAGCTCGTGCGTTGTCTTTTCACAACAAAATGCACACAATCTAGGGCGTCCTTTTGGTGTTTGTCAGTGCACTCAGCAGAACAAGCGCCCGCCATCCTGCTGCGCCGCATTATAATCGGTTTCACGCTTAAGTGTGACCCATTCACGCACCGCAGGACGTCAATTAAAGCTCGGTGTCCTTTCCCAAAAACAAAACACACACACACACACAAATGATACATCGTAGTAAAAATGAGTTAACTTTGGCTCTTACCTTGACCTGAATTGTACCGAGAGAAATTCCCGGTGTTTTGACAACTTGACCCCGGGTGCTCCAGCAGCATTTTGGAGACGATCCTCTGCTCCAAATGAGGGAAACGGCGCCGATATACGCACCTCTGCGATTCAATTGGTTTTGTTGCTTTGTTTGTTTGTTTTCTTTTAGTATAAGGATTTATATGGATTCAAAGTGGAGCTTTCCTGGCGTTTTATCCTCTTAAGGTGGAGTCGTTCTCTGTTCGATGCTGGCTCGGTCTCTGGAAGTCGACCGTCGATCTCTCTCCTCTCGTCAAGAGCCGGGAACGAAAACTTTGAATATTCATCAAGTTGCTCTTTGAGTCCACACTGATCAGCTAGAGATGAGCTGGAGATGAGCTGGATGGGGTGAAGGTGGGGGCGTCGGGGGGGGGGGGGGCACTCTGTGACCATCAGCTGACCTGGAGCTGGTCTGTGGGACTGGGACGTCTCTGCCTCTGTCCGCGGTGCTGAAAGGGGGAGTCTCTCTGAAGAGGTTGGAGGCGTGTGTTTGCTGCTCCTACATCCCCTGACTATCTTTAAGCGCGCTCTCACACACACACACACACACACACACACGTTTGCCCTACCCTCTCTCTCTCTCTCTCTCTCTCTCTCTCTCTCTCTCTCACCCTCTCTCCCTCTCCACTCCTTATCTCCGGTTGTGGTGCACGTGTCTGTCTTTCAGGGCGCACAATGGGTCAATTGGGCATTGCTCGGGACATTGTTGTGGTGCGTTTCCATCACTGCGTCTCTCTTTTGTTTGGGTCAAAAGAGACCGCATCGCATTAATGATACAAATGGACTGAACGTGCGTGCAGTTACGGTTAGGCTGGACTCAAAAAAAAAAGAGAAAAACTGACAAATGATGTGTATCCTAAAAGGCTTCACGAACTCCCTTCCTGGTGATATTAGTTTAAAGGCCATTCCAAATGAAAGTGTTCAGGAGAAAATGCTGACAAAGTTTTTCATCCAGTACAGATTTAAATTGAAAAGGCCTGTATGAGTTTAGTTAGAGATAATTGAGGTTGACCATGTAGGCTGATTCATTCATTCTTTCTTTCTATATCCAAGATACTGGTCTTTCAGCTAATTTTTCCTGTAAAATCTCATTTCAGGCTCACACTTGTGCAGAGCTGGGCTGGGCTGGATTTGGCTAAGTGCCATGCCTTCATCCTTTTGATAATGTGCCAATTTCCACCACAATGCACAGAACTACTCCAACATAGTCCTACAGCTTTGATTCAATTTTACTTGCCCAGCACGCCAGCCCACAAGTGGTGTAAGCCAATTAGACCTACGCTGATCATTAGACCACTCAGGGCAATTAGCTTCCCAAACTTGGAAAGAAATCAGCCACCCCTTTTCTCTCTTCTCGTTATTATACCTCTCTTACATCCTCAGCTCTGTCCAAAAAAAATCCACGCACAATCACACAATGTCAGTAATTTAAAAACAATATCCAGTTGTTAGTTGGTAGTTGTTTTCATAGACAAGGAGCAAGTTTTTGTGTTTTGGGGGACAGTAATCTCCTAGTCAACATGCCAGTGTGGATCTTTAGGCAGATTAAAGGAGAAGTGTTTGTAAATCTGGAAGGAGCTGTACACAGTAACTGGGATCCTTAAGCCACCACAGCATCAAAAGAGCTTAGATGACAAACACAACAACACAACCGCTTTCCTTTTCCTGTCGTCTAATGTGAGAACAGCATCTCCTTGGATTTGCCTTTGTTGTTACACTCTCGATATTGCAAGATGAATTGACGTATCATGTCTATTTATCATTTTGATGCCTATAATCACAAAATTGTGTTCAATGAGCAAAAATCTGAAATTGTATGAAAGATGTTTCCATCACTTTTTCCTGAAAAAAACAAACACAAAAAACCCAAGTTGTTTTTCTTGCATGAATATTGCAATGAACCAATCCCCTAAAGCACTCTGTCGCTTTTTATCCGGGTTTGCTTTGTCTGTGAAATGTAGAGCATCATCACAGAAAATTGGTAAAATGTTTATACACCTGAGCCCTACTTGAGAAAGCAGCTGCAATCAGCTGTTAATGCTCCTCCATCAGGACTCAGCCTGTTGCACCTATTACAACTTGATTTTTGACCTTGAATATGAGCCGGTTCAAGAGGCTTACAAGTGCTCTGTGGATAAGGGTTTCACTTCAAAAGAACAAAAAACCCTATTTTCCTTCAAGAGGGGACTCTTACCCGACTGAGAATGGAGTAGATTCACAAATAGAAATCCTCACTCAGGTCTTACATTTTTCTTGTATAACACTGAAATAGTCTATGACTCCAGCCAATGCAAAGACGTATATTTTTCCAAACGAAATCAGAGATTAGACGGTCCCAAGTTTTACTAAAAGTACTTGTGACTAAATTCTTGATTTTTGTAAACAGCATTCCATAAAACGTGTTTTGTAAAAATGTTTTGATTTCTGAATTTGTAGTCATGTTAAAAGGGTACAAAGTAAATCTCCACCAAAGGCACCAATTTGATATCAAAATTATGAGAAGAGGAATAAAACATTTAGAGAACATGCTCCTTCAAACTGCTGCTTTTGTGGTGGTGTTTTTGTTTTTTTGTTTTGTTTTTTTTTGCCCATCTCTTCAGCTTTGTGTATACTTGCCATTTTACACACGTGCGCATCTCCACAAGTGCATCTCTGTCTTGAACATGTGAATGTGCATACGAGTGTAAAACTTCTTCTGTACGGCTGAGCTGGATGACCAAGTCATACCCCCCGCATGTGTGTGGCCTTGCCACCCCTCTGACACCGGGCTGCCATTGTGCTCCTGTCATGATCCATCACATCCTCCAAAGGCTGCCCTTGTCCAAGAGGGAGGGGACCAATCACACGCCTCATTACCCAGGCTTGGTTACTCCTACGCTGAGTAGTCCCAGGACAACTCAGCCTGTTGCTGTCTGGAGAGACGGAGGAAGAAGGAGAGAGAGAGAGAGAGAGAGGCAGAAGGGAAAAGCAGAAACAGTAGCAAGACGTTGTCAGATGTCAGGGGAATGACGTCTGAATTTGAAAAACAAGCCTTGACTATAACCGTGTCACAGTCATTGAGCTGTTGTTCAGTTTGGTCTGAATTAGTTGCTATCAGAGTTCCTGAACCAAATAATATTTCTAGACATTTCTAACACCAACAACAATACATTTGCTGTCC
Source organism: Echeneis naucrates (assembly GCF_900963305.1). Classification (NCBI taxonomy): domain Eukaryota; kingdom Metazoa; phylum Chordata; class Actinopteri; order Carangiformes; family Echeneidae; genus Echeneis; species Echeneis naucrates. The sequence continues at coordinate 13,864,483 of NC_042522.1, read as the reverse complement.
ATAAAGGTCCTCCTTCTGCGTCCCCAGAGTGACCGGCCTCTAGTTTTAAACGATAGCGAGCAGCACTCATTGTTTTGAAATGGCTCCATCTGGCAAGGTTTCACTGACCAGGCTGGCCGTGGCTGGCTTCCTCAGCAGCTGGCTAAACTGCCCAACCGCTTTTCTGCTTGGCCCTCGGAGTAACCGACACACTTTGGAGGCTTTGCCCCTCACACACACGCACACATGCAGAACAGGGGCAGGGGCTAACTGTCTCCCACCCTGCCAGTCTTGGGGTCAGCTGGCTCAAGTTGAAGAAGGGGAGGGATGTGTGCTGTGGAGTAGAGTTGCAGCACCAGAGAGCCCTTTGTGTTTCACCCCCGACAGAAATGGGTCAAAAGTGTTTTATGTGCGCTGTCAAACATTTGAAGCTATTTTTGTTTTTGTTTTTGTTTGTTTTTTTTTTTAAGATCGATCATGTTAAAATCCCCCCAGCTATGACAGAAACTCAGTCCTGCTTCTACTTCTTATCGTTTATAGGCTTAACTCAACAGCTGGCTCTTAAGAGTTGAATGCATGTTTCATTATATGTGCACAAGGGTCTACTCCTGGCTAAAAAGAGCTGCCACCTCTGCCCACCATCAGCCCCTTCCAATATTGATATGCTAATGATGAACAACACAGGGAACAAAGCTTGACTGCTACCACTGGAAACCAACACAATGGCTCCTCAATCAGGCTTTGACACTTTTACCACCCAACATGTGTCCCCAGTTTCATGCTCAGACAATGAAGGCCAACAACTGTCCTTCCATTTATGTGTATGGGGGATGCTGTCAGTTCCAACACACCGTCTGAGGACATGGTTGGTTATGTTTGACCCGGCGGTGTGTTTTACCCATCTTTGTCTAGGGTGGGAAATATCAGCCTTTTAGAGCAATGACAAGCCACCCTAGAGATGGACATAATGCCTGGGAGGTCAGAGTTCAAACCATTCAGCCGAAGCTTGCCATTACAGATGTTGGCCTGCTGTGGGGTTTCTCTGGGTATAGGTGACTCGTTTTGGGTTAAAAAAAAAAACAAAACAACCAGACAAAATCAGCCTTTGATACTTTGAAAATATATTTTTGTTGTGTTGCACAATAATGAACAAGAGGCATCAATACAACTAAGGACATTGTCCAAGACCCAACCCCAACACTTACAATACAATTAATACAATTAATAAAATATGACAAAGTCAAATAAGTACAGCAATTTAGTGGTTCTGCTTTCAGTGTTCAGGTTCTATGAGTTTTGAGTTTTGTATCATTAGAAGCATCATTATAAATCGTGCTGGAGTGCTTAATGAAAATGAACATGCTGTACGTTTGCATTCACAGTGTTCATATGTAGATCAATATTTCTACCTTTTTAACGAAAACAGCTACTAGACACAAAATGCTGAACCAGTTGAAAGGGACCCAAGGGCTCAAATTAGTATTGTGTTTGCATGTTTAAGGAGGTCATGTGTGGTCATGGCTGCTTATAATTGAACTTTAATTGAAATCTCTGTTCTGCCCCCGCCCCTCCTCTTTCTCTCACTCTATCTAATGAACCCACACAGACACAGCCAGTCTCCCCAATCTGGATCAGAACAGTAAGATCAACAGATGAGTTATATTTCTCTTTCTGCAGTGAGAATCACAGGAAACTGTGATTGTTGTCCTTTTCATTTTTCACTTTGTTCTGAACTGCTCTCTTACAACCACCTGTCCGAAGTATCCTCTCTGCCTCTTATGCATCCCTTTCATTTGCCATCACAGCACGGGAAGTAGAGAGGAGGACTGTACATGGCAACAGTGACCTCACATGATGGATGTAATCATTCTGCTGCAAAATGAATGTATTTATTATTAGTCATTTATTTGCTGATTAATCATGCTCTATGTCTGAGCATACCAGACAAGCAGCCTGCTGTTCGTATCACGGAGGGTCAGCTGTTTAAAAGCCAACATTTATCATTGTGTCGCTATTAGATGTCATTATTGTTGAGCTGGCAGGGATTCTGGAAACTATTCATTGAGAACTTAAAAAAAAAAAAAAAAAAAGTCACGTCCTTGGCTGACTTGTTTTTTATTTATTTATTTTTAATATTTAGGATAAATTATATTTCCAAGTCTTTAAAGAAGTTGAGCAGTTGCAACATGATGCCTTCCATCATCGCTGTTTGGACTCCTGAGGCGACTGGTGCAGTGTCTGTTCTGTTCTGTTGTCTTAGACTAACAAGTTCATGGCTGAAGATTAATTTTTGTCTGCCCATGAGTTGGGTAGTGGAGTAGTAGTGGTGTTTATTTTGGTTGTTGTTGTTTTTTTGTTTAGTTTTTTTTAGCCTTTCTTTTCCACCGGAGGGGGGAGTGTGGGGTGGTGGGGCGGTCTAAACACTACGGATAAGAGGCGGCCTGGCACACGCCTGCCTGATGGTCGGTAATCCCACAGTCTCAGACTCATGACCCACTTTCTTGGAGGAGCGTGATGGAGCAGCAGCCTCTTACCCAGGAGGAGCCTCCAGACGCAGTTTGGAGGGGTGGTGGAGCCCCCCTCACAACCACCACCACTCTGTAAAGACAAAGGAAAGATACTCTAATGAATAGACTCTGGAATCCAAATAAGAGGTTCAACCTGATGCTCTTATCATTCAGTCTATTGAATAATTTCGAGCACATGCTACTTATTTCTCAGTGTAAAATACCTGTTAGAGGAGCCATTTATTGTTAATTCCACCTGTTGTGCTTGTGATTCTTTATGGTATCACAGCATTTCAGAAAAGCTCAAAAATGAATGATTCTTTGCTTTACAACCAGGCAAATGCTCCCACCTCATAGGTCTGATCTTCATGTCGCACTAATCGTGATTCTTCTTGGGGTGCTATTAAACAGTGGATACACTTATGCTAGTGAAATGTAAAGACTTTAATTTGTAAAACCAGGAATCTGTGATCTGTGAGATAATATCGAGGACGTCATTAAGGATTTTAACCATTTCCTAATTAAAGCACAGAATTTAGAAGAGGTCATCCACTAACACAAAGGAAATGGAAAGAACAGCTTCTCCATTATTATGTCTTATCCATTGAAAACATATTGACTGAGATCCTGGCACGCGCCGTAGCCAAATAGGTCAACAAATGCTGCACTGGCGTCTCAGATCATATCAGCACCATACATCTTATTTTTTTTTTATTAACCGCGGCCCGCCCATCCTCTTTCGATTTTTGTTGTTGAAAACATCTACCCACGCACACCACAATGCACGCCGCTCTTACTTCTCCCTTTATCTTAATCCCTGGCAGACTTTAAGTGTCTGGCATTGGGGCAAAATCCCAAACTGGAGAGGAGCGTGTTTGGAGACCTAATCCCCTTACCCATAGACTAGAATTGCCCTCAATTCACCTCTCCCAAAGTAGGCCAAGAACAAGGAGCCACAACAGAGAGGACAAGCGGCTTCACAAGGCTCAGTATTATCACACTGCCAGACAGGCAAGACAGTAGGAAACACATTGGCACATGCACGTACACACAGACCAACATATGAACAGATGAACTGATATGCGGTGCAGTACGGACGCACATGCTACAAGGTGGCGTACACACAGTATACACACAGTTTCTCTGCTGCAGGACTCAGCTTCAGTCATAGCCTCCGTCACTGTCCTTCAGGAGTTTACTTCTAATGTTCCACCTTGCTATTGAAAGACAAAATGGATCAGCTCCACTCCAATATATGTATACTCCTGATGGGATAATAACTTTCTTTGAGTGCACAGCAGCTTAATGGGAGATAAGACCCAGCTCACGCAGAGTATTAGCTGCAAACGCAAATCATTAACTTTAGAAATCTTATTGACTTCATCAGTAACATGCTGCCGCTTCAAAAGTTGTTTGAGCTATTTTTCAGTCACAGAAGGACACATAAAATGGCAAATTTAAAAAGCTTAGCATGGATACCTGAACAAATGATAAAAGATCCCCTTCATTTATAGAAGACTATATCAAGACCATATCATATATCATATATCGTCCAGATTTAATGTAAGTGTGAGCCACATATGTAGAGGAAAAGCCACCACTAAATTAATTTGTGCAACAGTATAATTGCAAACACAACTGGATGGCAGAGCCGTGGTATCATTTGCCATTCATTTGACGATAAAAGCCTCATTGTTTTGTGTTTCAGAGACTGTGGATTTTGGCTCACAGCACTTAACTTTGAATCACAACGGAAAGGAATTTATTTTATTTTTTTTAAGGTGAGATGGATAGAGGAACAATAATATCAGTATAAATCTGCGTGTGCGCTTGTATGCATGTGTAGACACATATGCGTATGGAAACGTGAGCACTGACTCATCTAATGTCTGCAAGCTGTTTAAGTGTTTCATCCTTATGCATATGTGTGTATGATGTGTAGACTTGTGCCAGAGCAGAGAGGGGTAAACAACACTGCCACCCTTTGGTTATCAGGAGAGATTCTTCCCATGGCCACCATGGAGTTTCCAAAATTTCACAGAAAACATAGAATTTGATGACAGTTAGAGACGGTGTTTATCCCCAGAGGAAATTCATGTGTGTGTATATATTTATATACATGTACAGGCAGATACAAAAACACATTTTTTAGTCTACGTAAGGAGATTGTCACAGGCCTGCACAGTCTCTGCGACTGCCAGAGGAAAAGAAGTGTTTGAAGAGGTTTAAGGTAACTTAACTTAAGGTAACATCTCATCAGACTCTCAGATTTAGCGGCTCATCCATCGCAGCTCGCCTCTCTTTATCGTCTCTTCTTCTCTCGCAGCTCCTACACTGAGTTCTGGAAAAGATTAGGCCCGATTTTTTTTTTTCCATTACGCAAATTGTTTTCTCCTTCCCCGCCCGCTGTCATCGCTCACTTTTATAGAGAGATTGCTTCATCATTAGTACAAAAAAGCACAGACAGCTGTTGTACTACTTTCAGAGACTAAAAGGTCCAGATGCTTGATAGGTAATCAAGACACCACTGTCATGGACCAGGTGTTACAAAGGGAACCTTGTGCTTTAATGAATATCTGTTGCATATTTATGTGTTTGACCCCAAAAATGATGAAGCATTTGTGAAGCTTGTAACCCCAACACAGCCTATCTGGTACTTAATCCTGCCTAAATCACCGGCAGTAGATACATGGTTTTGATTATATATGATAATAACAGAGATCTGAAAATAACCATAAAGTTAGAAGGTCTATATTCACATCTTTAGATTAATGTAAATCCCTCTGATTAAACTAGAGGGCACAGATTGAAGGTAATCTTCAGACTGACTCACTGAAGGGGTCAAGTGTTTTAAACAGGCTTAGCTTATGTGCCAAAGCCCAAGCTTTACATATTCAGCAATCTGTACATTTGACAGGCTTCCTTTATACCTACTGTAAGTTTAGTATAATTAATTATATTCTGTCAGCGAGGACCCTTAAAATAGGATATATATTGCACCTGGATACCGCTCAGGAAGGCAGGAGACGAATGATGTAGGTATTGTTCTATCAGGCATGCGACCATAAATTTCCAATCTTTCATGTTGGGACAGTCCTTTCTGGTTATCTCTGTCTGGAGGAACTGCTGCCTATAACTCTGATATTTATGAAACTGGACACTTTCTGATATTTGTATGTGGCGAAAGTGGACAGTTCATACCTTTGTGTGAAACATTTAAGAATATCCTCATTCTGTGACTGGCAGAGAGCTAAATCTTCACCAGAGGAGAATTTTCTGAGTGGTGTGATCTAACTGTGGCTTTTCCATTGGTGTTTGTGCTGCCCTGCCACTGCTTTTCTTCTTCTGCTCGATCTCACTGTACATGCAGGCACACACAGATACAGTTTGAAATGAATCTGATTCACTGAATTTTATGTTTCAGTCTTTCTGACCACTAATAAGCAGATGAAGCAGAAAGAAAATTGCTTGTATTTTTCCCAAATTTGTACACCTGCTCCTTGTAAACTCCTCTCTATCTTTTTTTTCCGCTGGCAGTGAAATAATAGCTGGCAGCTACAGAAGTGTTCTGGCACAAACTGATCCATAGATGCTGATACAATGATAATGTTCACACAATTGTTTGGAAACACACACACACACACACACACACACACACAGAGGCAACCAAGTGTCCTGGAGTGGAATCAAGATACACCCTGGAGGGTTGAATATGAATGTTCCTGTCAGTGTGACAATTACAAGACAAGCATTTTATTTCAATTGTACACTTTCTGATTGGCTCAAGAGGATAATGCAAAATACACATACACATTCCTGCTTTTGTAGTGGCTGGTAGGTGCAAGGGGACCAAACCCAGACCACCTACTGACCACAGCATAAGACCAAAAATAGCCTAGACGTCCCTTACTTTGTTGATGTTGCTTTATGTTTAAACCAAACAGATTCAACCACTGTGAGTCACCTTCACCGAGGGGCTTAATCCCGCGTGTGTTTTTGCTCCTCTGAGCAGCGACGGAGCAGCATAAACTACCTTCTATATGAAGGCAGATGGTTTTGTTTTTGTAAAATGGGCGAGAAACAAATTTGAGTTGGTCAGTTTAAATCTGAAATCAGCTTACCTCAATCTCATTTTGCTTTTGTTGCTTCTTGTTTTGTGTAATGAGCTGTTGCTCTTTACAGAAGAGCCGCGGCTATGGGATTAAGGCAAAAACACAACAAAATATAAAGCAAAGAGCAAGGAAAAACAGGAGCTTTTGTAACAGCAACAAAAAGATTTTTTTTTTAGCAGTATAAAGTAGCTTCTTGGTAGGGCTCATTATTCTGAGTATACAAATGACATTTCATTAAAAAGAGTGGTCGCCAAAGCAATGGTACAGTAACAGACAAAAACAAATACAATATGAGCATATGCTGATGATTAGTAGCTGGTCCTTTGTCTTCCAGCAATATTCTCTTTCTGAATAAAAAAGAAATCTGAACATTGGATTAAAAATCATTATGCCGTTTATATACACAAAAAAAAAAAACTATAAAAAATTCTAAATAATCAATTGCTCTTATTTTAATAAATTATTTCACTGTAATGATACTGGAAATCAACAACAGCAAGTTAGTTAGCTTACCATAGAAAACTAAAAGCCAATAAGCACTGTTTGTGTCACTGGGGTCCACATAAAAGACATTTAAAAAAACAACAGAACAAAAATAGCAGAAACTTACATTAAACTTTACAGTCCACATAAGTCATCATCCAAAAAAAAAAGAAAAGAAAGAAGAGACGTACATGAATTATTAACCGCTGAAACCATCATAAACCCTGGCCTGTGCACGTGTGTATTATGTGTTGATCCTACAAATATGACATTCCAAGGTGTCTTTATTTGCTTCTTAAATATTGCTTTTTCAGTCAATTTAACCATTTGCAGTGGTAAAACGTTCCATGCTGTCATTGAACCTTTTACGTCTGTCAGCTTTGGAAACTGAGTGTTTGGGCTCAGAAGTGAAAACCAGCCTTCTGCATACGACTGTAAGTTATGTTTTTACTGATGTGATGTATTTTTTGATTGTAAAACTTTCAGCCATTGTAGACAGAACTGCTGGCTGCTGATGTTGGTATTGTATGGACATTGGAGACTGGAGTTTGCTGAAATCTTTTTTCGTGGCATTCAACCATATTATTCTGCAAAAGTCAAACGTTAAAAGAATAGTGCCATTTACGTCAAACCTGTTTTAAGGTATTTTCTGCATGGCCTCGCCACTACCAATGCCTTGCTCATTCTGTTTACAACAGTGTTAATGTGTCTTCATCAGGGTGGCTTATTGTCAAAAATGATGCCCAGGAGCTTAGTTTCCTTTACAGCCCCTGTGATGCTCCAGCAATGAGAAACACGTTCAGTGCCTTAGCCTTGTCCTTTATTAGTACATACTGCCATCTTATGGTGAACATTGGGCACTACAGAGAGCTCATATGTGAACTGCATCATCCCACAAACTGATTTATATGACAGTTGTTTTATTTATTACGATTTAGAGCGTAATTTTACTTTTTATCAACCAGAGCCAATAGACAATAGACAACAACATACATACACCAGAGCTCTGAGGAAAAGTTTGTTTTTCCTGCCTCTGTACCTCATACTTCTCAGTATAGTAACAGTTTCAACATGTTTTTTGAAATCCAGCTGACAAACAGCAAACGGACATGAGCAGGCTCATAACGCCCTGAGAAAAAAATCACAAAGGCTATGAATTTATATCTCAATCAGTTTTCCTGAGGATTACTAGGTTTCATTCATTTTCTTGTGCAGCATAATTGGCCTCAACTGCAGGAATAAGGCTGTGTTACCACTTCTAAGAATTATGAGCGCGATCAGCAGCTCAAAATGACATAATGAAGAAAGATCCTTCTCATGGTATGTTTAGTCATTGATGAGGGAGGTATTCGTTTTCCAGGTTGCAGTGGCAGATGGGTAAACAAAATAGCCCAGAGGTATATTTCCCTCCCTAACGTGAAAGAGGAGCGTTGTCACACGACTTTGCCCTGTTCGTCTTGTTGCACAACTGACCCTGAGGCTACGAGCAGCTCCCGAGTGGCTTGCCACCACCCAGGAGGTGAGAGAGAACCTGGGGGCAAGGCGTACTCTGGGAAACCAGACAGAGCTGCAGACTGCACGTCCCAATACTGCCAACACTTTCAGGTGTTGTTTTTCATTTTCTCAACAAGTTTGAATGAATTATGAGCTCAGACATGATCACACAAGCATATGTTAGTCATGTGGCATATTTATGAGTGTACAATACAACACAATACAAGTTTGTATAGTTGTGTTGCTGGCTCTTTTAAATGGTTTTGTGTGGGTGAAATTGAGACAAAAAATACTTCCATGCAACAATGCTTAGCAAAAGCAATCAAAGTCTGATCACAGTTGCGGTTTGCATGTGTTGCCAACGAGCATAATGAGGCCATGATATTACTGTCTTTTTGTGTTTAGCATTTAGCATTTCTTCAGGCCATGAAATAAAAAAAAATGCAGAGCATTCAGTTGCCCTTTGAGAGTATAGTGTAGCTGATAGACATGAAAACATTTACGTTTATTGTCAGTGAGTAAAGTCCAGATCATTTTAAGGGGGCTCGTTGGACTCATCCAGGCCATGTGGCGCTACTGTACTGAGTTATTAAACCTCACACTGGAACTTGGACACGTATAGTATCTGACATATCACATAATAGGGTGTAAAAGCAAAGTAAGCAATGAACCCAGGTGGACTCTGGGAATCTGTGACGTCACGGATGGAGGTGACACCCTCAGCCCAAAGTGTGTGTGTGTTGGAGGGTTTCTCCGTGAAGGAGGTTAGAAAGTTATAACACCAAGTTTGTGTCTTTTATTGTTATTATTATTATAATTATTTCTATGAATGAATTGTTTCCGTTAATGTGTGTGACACAGTTTCGGCAGCACGGCTCGTGACGTTTTCCGGGTGGGCGGGGCCTCGTGCTTCCTTCCGTCGTTCTTTTTTTTTTTTTTTTTTTTTTGTAATGGTTTATTTGCTCCCTTCCCTTCAGCAGCTGCCATTACCGTGCTGAATGAAGGAAGGGGAGAGGGGGAGAGAGGGGTGAACAACCAGACAGAGGGGAAGGACGGAAGGACGGAAGGAAGGGAGGGAGGGAGGAAAGCTGCGGCAGCCTCTGGAGGAAATAACTCGGGAGGAACGGAGCTCAGAGGCGGCGGGGCCATGGCTCAGTCTGCCGCCGCTAACGGCGTGGACCAGGACCAGGACCCGGCCAGCAAGAGGCTGCATTCAAGGTAGGACACCCACACCGACACCGAACCCTAACCCAAGGCAGGGAGGGGGAAAAGGGAGCGGCTGATAGGAGAAGTGCAGAAGCTGCCAGCTCAGGGCTTTGCTTACTAAAGGAGGAGCCAAGCTGAGGTATGGTGGTGGGGGGGCAGCTCTCAGTGATTTAAAGCCCAAGACCCAGCCACGGTTTTCAGCCAGAGCCCAGCTCCAAGCCTCATTCCTGGCATGGGTCACTGAGCTGTTGTGGCTGGAATGTGCAGACTGAGAGGAGCCTCCAGAGATGTGGACTGAAGGACGACTGTAACAGAGAAACAGAGACTGGAGATCACACCAACTAAACACAAAGTGATGCACAGAGGATGTGGGTCGGAAGTGTTAGCAGGGTTACCCCATGTTTTTGCACACTGGGGTAAATGGGATGAGCGCCTGCCGTCTCATTGGCATCTCCTGTCCTCTCTTGTATCATCAGCGTTTTCATTCTTTTCGCTGAGAACTGTTAGATAGAAAGCATTAATTGTTAAGTTTTCGATGCCGAACACTGACATGGACATGTTTAATCACTGATCAAGTTTCCTTTTAAAGTTCTGTCAAATCCATCGATTGAATAATGCAGCTGTTTGCTGAATTGTGCAGTATTTTAGACACAGATGATCAAGATTAGATGAACTGGTGAAAGAAATGTTCAGAGCCTTTTCGTGAAAATTACTCACTTTTAATACTGATTAGATCGGGACTTCCACAAGTTTGCTAGTAGTCAAGTAGAAAAGACAAGATGAACAAGGACTGACACAAAAACTTAGGCCATTGTGTACCAATTGGTCAAATGTTGATTTTCTTAAAAAGGAATGATTTTGGAGAAAGAATCTCCAGTTTACTTAAAAGTTTAAGTCAACAGCAAAGTCATTAACTAGCAACATCTTGCTCTTTCACTTGTGGGGGTACATACACTATATTAGTTAACATATACATAACATATACCTGAAACTATATATATATATATATATATATATATATATATTTTTTTTTTTTTTTTTTTCACAAAGTTAAATTACAAACATTTTTAAACTAACAAACATTTAACAGAACAGACTTTTAAGTGCAGTGTCTGTGACACAAAGCAGGCTACTGGGAATGCCTGTTTAGTTGTGAAGTGACTTTCAAAAGCCCTGCAAGGTTGTGAAGTCCTTGACAGACACACAAAGATAAATACACAAGAGTGAGTCAAAGTTCTGGTTATGGTCTTACGGCCAGATCTGCCCTCTGCCATTGCTTTCCCTCTATTTTAACAGATGAAGTCAAAGACATAAACACATGACCTTTCCTGTGTGGGTTGTCCTTTAACGATCTGTCAACAAACAATTGCTTTAAAATATATTCTGGAAATGTCCTGAATGTTACACCATCAGCCTGTGGAAAGAGGACACTGTGAAAGTATCTTTAAACTTGTGTTATCCATCTAGATCAGCCAGAATTTACTGCAGTCAAAAATATCTCGTTAAATGCCAATTCATTGTTAAAGGATGAATGCCTGACATTGAAAAGGGACATGTCATTTGATCCATGACATACCGTTCTGGAAGACTGTCTTGAATTTTGGAAATGAATGCTTATACAGTACAGGCCAAAGGTTTGGACACACTTTCCTATTCATTTGAATGAGAAGGTGAAACCTTGCAGTCAAAATCTGAAATGCTTAATTATGTCATATTCGGAGTGATGGGTGTGCATCACTAGCACAGCCCATGAATGGTTTTTATCAAAACTTTGTGGGTGAATTGGAACACAAACAAACAAACAAACAAAAAAAACCTCCCCACTAAAACAAACAAAACAAACCCATGGAGCAAGGTCTGGCTTGGTCCGTTGTTTCATTTAAGTCTCTTTATAAGAAGCGATTTATGGTCTGATCCTCTGTCTGATTTTTCCATAAAATTTTAGTATTAGTGAAGGTTTTAAAAATTTTATAGCATTGCCTCTGTGTCCTATTGTTGCTCCTAATTTTCTATCTGTTGTTTTTAAGATATATGGTCTCATGTTTGCTTTTTATCCTATAATGGCCCCTGTAAGCCTTTTTATGTGTGATTATGGATATATGTATTATTAGTAGTATTACTTATTTTGTTTGTTATAATTCCTTTTTTGGTTTTATTTTCTCCCAGTATTTTCTATAACCTTATCAGATGAGGCCACTCCATTAATACCACTGCTGATGTCTGGGTGAAAAGCTACGGGAAACAGAATAATGGAGAATAAAAATGAAAGAAAGAGCCGTCTCTGCTCTGAATGAGACATGAACTGCAAGAGGAAAAAACATTCCTGGAGAGTTTTTCTTTGGTTTCCCTGACAACTAGCCGTGGCACTCTGTAATTATGGCTGGATTACCACTCAGAGCACAGAGTTTCTTAGCTAAGCCAAGACTCATACGAAGAATAGTGCAGAACCTAAAATATGGATGAAGGGTCTACAAAAAAAAGGAAGAACTGCAAACGGAACAAGTTAAAAAAAAAAAAAGAAAAAAAAAAAGAAATTCTTCCAGAACAATATAATCAATTTCTTATTGGGTCAGATTTCCTTTTTCAGGTTGTTACATATATGAACATTAATTACAGTTGGAAAATAATTTTCTAATAGCTTATATGCCTGTTTTGATTACCCTGCCCTGCCAACTGTAGCAGACATTCAGACAGGCTTAAATTGTCATGGGGTGCACTACACAGTTTCTATAAAGGTTTTGTGTGGAAGCCAAAGTATTCGGCACAGCTTGAAACACAAAGCACAGACTCACACTGATTTGGGTTTGTGCCATTCTGGTCAGGGGTGTGCTTCATTTGAGAAACTGTTTTTATCACATGAAGGTTTGTTAAATGGATTGTGACCACTAACAACTTCGTTTTAGTCTGTTTGGCAGAGCCTGCCTGTTGAATATTAGTCAAAGCTGTTGCACGTCATACTCGGAAGTGTGTGCCGGGTGGAGCGGAGTTTCACTGGTTCTTCATTCATAAAATAACATGTCACTCACACTTTTTTTTTTTGGGGGGGTAGTTTGTGGATTCTATGGAGGGGGATGGGTTGTCTTCCTCAGTGAATATAGGAACTGTATAGTCACATTTATAAATGTGACTATGATCAGGTTTTACAGTGCTAGCGCTTAACCTCAGTTGATGTAACATTGTTCATTTCCAGTGTTTGGCCAAGCAACTCTTAGTCATTTATTATATCTAAGCTGTTCTATGTTTCAGTAACCATTTTGTGACATTTTAAGTTTGTTTTTTTTTTCCCCACTACCAATTCCGGAAATTAAATCAAATCAAATCAGGTTTATTTGTATAGCGCCAAATCATACCAAAGTTACATCAAGGCATTTTACATATAGAGCAGGTCTAGACCAAACTCTGTATACAATTATTTAAAGAGACCCAACAGATCCCCGATGAGCAAGCACTTGGCGACAGTGTCATAAACATGATGCTGGGTGTTTGTGCTCATAAGTACAACTAATTCTTACCTTAAAGCCTACCTCTTAATATTCATGTATTTAGATGATTCACCATTTGGCAAAGGCTCATTGTTGCCATAATGATTTTTCTTTCTTTCACACGAACATCAGTCTGACCTCCAACTTCCTGCCTGAAACCTGTCTAATATGTTGCATGTACTTTGTACTGCCATGGTAATGGCTCTGGTCTGTTCTTAGACCACAGGAAGGCTGTTATGGGCTGTACGTCTCCCAAACAGACCAATTAGAAGAGTAATCAGAGGAGAGAAAGGCAAACTGCACAGACTCATTCTTCCACCAACCACAAAGACTACAGGACGTAAATTCACTTTGTCAAAATCATCATGCGTGCTAAAACACGTTTTTCAGCCTCTGCTTTGCCTGTTTCCTTTAATGTCCACCTTTTTTTTTTTTTTTACATTTCTTAGTCTTCCATTTAACACGCACACTAATCCACATATTTTTAGTGATGCACAAGATTTTTAATTATGTCGCAAGACTTACTTAAAGCTGCAGCCATTTCCCACAAAAAGTTTTACAATTCATCAGAGGTTTTCAAAGAGCGCTTAACAATCTACAGCTGGACTCACTGTCTTTATAGCCTCCACCTCATCTTCTGCACGACCTCCAAAAACATTTCTGCTGTTCAAGGAACAACAGAGGAACTTTACTCTGCACTGCCATCATGATTCTTGAGATTACTGAGTAAATGTGGAGTTTTTAGTCTACCTTCTCCTTCATACCTCCTCCCTATGTGCCGTCCATTCATCCAAGTAGTCCTGCAAAGTGATGACTTTCCTCCCTTCCTTGTGATAAAATTTCTGGAGTACTTGTTGCCCTAAGGGCTTAGATATCTTTCTCCAAGAACAGCAAAAGTCATTTGTCATGAACGAGGAGAGAAGTTAGATCATTTCATTTCACATTTTTGAAGGACAAATAACAGACAAAGCAAAGCTCAGCAAGTTTATTTATACAGCTCATTTCATACACAAAGGCAATTCAAAGTGCTTTACATACATACAGGGAACATACAGAAAAAAGTAAGGACAGTGCTGAAACAATAAAACATAATTACAGGACATTTGCCTAAGCAAATGCTCATATGTGAATAGTTCTTATCGAATTTGAAAATATAAATGTAAACATACATCGAAGTGCAGCCTTGTCATTGAAGGCCTCACCTCCTCTTCACCCAGTCTTACTCGTCATGGCCAGTGACCTAATAATGTTCCTGCTAGTGTCAGCAGATAGTTGGATTAGTCCGGGCCACTCACTGAGCTGTGTTGGTTTCTACCAAGGAGATGCGGGCTACTGGATTAACCGTTCTCTCCCTCTCTCCTCCTTCCTCTCTGTCTCCCATTGGGGCGGTGGTCAAGCTTAGAAGTGCTGCACCCGCTTTGTCGTCACCAGCTGTCCCCCTGCGGTGACCTAGAACGTTCCCCACATTATACCTTCCCTCTTTCAAAACGTGGCTCATAATGACAGAGCACAACAATAGTTGTTGCTGTCACAGCTGAGGGCAGGTAGAGGAGGATAAAAAGAGGGGATTTATTTCTGTTGGGGAGCTGAATGATGTAAGATCGCTGGCATCTTAACCTTGTGGTTAAATCTTCTTGGATGAGTTTAACATTCCCTCCATGGACTTTTGATTAACAAATATTACTACATTTCTAACTGGGCTCGCTCTTTTGTGGAGTTTTCAACAATTCCCTCGTGGTCGTCTCGGTTTCAGGAGTAGACAGTCTATTGTTCTGTTTTTGGAGCACTCTGGAAACCTGAAAAGCAGATGTGATTCTTGGCCGATCGCAGACTGTGTGCAGCACTTCCAACTGGAAAGTGTCCAGGTTTGCAGCACCGCAGCTGACATTGTGGATTCTACTGGACTCATTCTGTGGACTTTATATTCATAGCTGGAAATTTCTTCTTAATGAGTGATGTCACCTGATAACACCAAAAATAGCAGTGATGATATCAGTGACACTAAAATAAGTGAAGACTTGCTGATTTCTCAGAGTTCTGGACTTAGCTAGCTCTTGTTAGCCCCTATCATCATGGCAGCCGAGCCTTGCCCTTTGACTGGAGCAGAGAGGGCTATGTGCAGGCTGGTCCACCATGGACCCAGACCTCAAGCTATGCTGCGGCCATTACACTTGGAGCTACAGGTGTATGTGGACAAAACACGAACCAGGCAAAAACACAGGTATGGCCAGAAGAGCCACAGGCTTTTAAGAGTCTGTCCAGTTGACAGTGTAAAGAACTGAATTAGAGTAATGGCAGCCCTACCAGAAAGGACTAAGACACGGTGAAACGTTATTTCAGAAAATGTACTGAGATGAAAAGATGAAACTCAATGACGCAAACTCTGTACATCAGTCAGTTTATGCCATGATATCCATTCCTTTGATACGTCTGGCTGTAAAGGGCTGACTCTGTGTCAGTTTTTTTCCTATGTTGACAGACTGTTGAATCATGGGTAAATGACTGTCAGTAATATTTTTACTAAAAGCTTCATCATACATAAAGTGTGAAGTTTATGTAGTCTTGTTAACTCACAGTGGGGTGATCCGAGCACCTTAATCAGCTTGATGTCGCTGAATGAACATGCAAGAATGATATCTCTGTAAATCCTTCTCATCTTGAAGCTGAGACTCAGTTGCTAAGACAACAATCCACAAATATGGCTACAGAACCTGTCGTCATGGTGATACTGGCCAGTTTGTACTTTACTGTGCAGAAGCTGCAATGCCACTGTAGTAAGTGGGCATTTCACTAAACTGTTCTGTCTCTGAAAGTGCCCCACATGCTGAGACTGTTTTCTGTGTTTTTTCTTTGTGTGTGCGCGCCACATTTAGGATGGAGGCCTCTTGCTTGGAGTTGGCCTTGGAAGGAGAGCGGCTGTGCAAGGCTGGAGACTTTAAAGGGGGTACAGCGTTTTTCGAAGCTGCCGTCCAGGTCGGCACAGAAGACTTGAAGACCCTCAGTGCAATCTATAGCCAGCTGGGCAATGCCTACTTCTACCTCAAGGAGTACGGCAAAGCCCTGGAATACCACAAACACGACCTTACCTTAGCCAGGTGAGCTCAGCACTCTTGAGTAATCCAACATTTGTTTTCAATACAGCAAGTATATATTTATTAATCTCAACGTTCCACACAGGCACTGAGAAACTTTACAGTATCATCTTCACAACAAAAGAAACTTATAGCAACAGGCAAATTGAATGAATATAAACTGTGACCAGTTTGTATTGATGAGTTACAAACTGAAGCCCTGAATGAAATTAATTTCAAAAGAAATGCTCATGATTTTCTTTTTCTTCAGAATTTTAGCCAATTGATAAAGCAACATATTTGACTACATTTATGAAGCAAAGGCTGTAATCTGCTTCACTCTTTCAGCAAATGATTCTTCTATTTGATGTGTAGAAGGAGAAGAATCCAGGTTACTGTCTGCAAAAGAATTTATGCACTATTCTTCTACTATCAGATGGATCAAAAAATCAGGGATTCTGTTGTGTTGACTGTGAATTCCATGAAAAAGTCAGGGGACTTTCATATAGTAACAGCTAGCAGCTGGATATTTAGCTTGAATGAGTAATCCACTCCCCTGCTGTGAGTGCAGCTGGTGCTTCAGCAGGGAAGTGATTAAAGGCCCTGGGGAGATTTACCTTGTTACATTACTGTCTCACCAGGGCTGCAGGGAACAAGTCTTAGAAAGTAAGCAGCCAATTACAAACATGCAATGCAACATCTCCCAAATGAATCTTGTTGTCTTAATGGCTGTTGTTTAACTAAATGAACTCTTAACATAGAAAAGCTATAGTCTTTTCCCCCGTGACTTAATTTTTCTGTTGTTTTCTCAGAACAATAGGAGACAGAATTGGAGAGGGGAAAGCCAGTGGAAACCTTGGTAATACATTAAAAGTGTTAGGGCGCTTTGATGAGGCTGTGGTGTGTTGTCAAAGACACCTGGATATCTCTCAGGAGCAAGGTGACAAGGTAACATGCGTTCTTTTTGCTGAAAATCTGCACACACACACGCTAAAAGATCTTTCTGCAGACTTTACCTTCTCTGTATGTCTCTATTCTCTGCCTGCAGGTTGGAGAGGCCAGAGCTCTGTATAACATAGGGAATGTGTTTCACGCTAAGGGCAAGCAGCAGTTATGGGGGTGCACCCAGGAACCAGGGGACCTGCCTCCTGATGTCAGAGAAACACTGCAAAGAGCCACTGGCTTCTACGA
The DNA here is from genome assembly GCF_900963305.1 of Echeneis naucrates. Lineage (NCBI taxonomy): Eukaryota > Metazoa > Chordata > Actinopteri > Carangiformes > Echeneidae > Echeneis > Echeneis naucrates. Next base: position 13,846,958 of record NC_042522.1, on the reverse strand, counting down.
GTATGTTCAGTTGTCAATGTAAAGAACACACATGTGTAATAGCTAAATTTTAGTTTGTTTGGCGGTAAAATAAATCCACAAAAGTGGGACTTTTTATACACAGAAAAGTCCCATCAATTAGCACAAGCGGTTGGTCCAACATTGTCTTGTTACACCTTCACACATCTGTACCTGTCTTCTTTTTTTTTACCTGTAAATTGTGACCTAGCTTTAGCTTTAGCCGCACCACTATTTCAAGAAAAAGACGTCATTTTGCTGTGAAATGAACCACCCGATTGAAAGCTCTTGCTCCCTCATGTGCAGAATAACATTTACTTTACTGCGCTGCAGCGTGCTGTCACTGTTGTATCTCACAGATGGGACGCTGTGAGAATTGATAAGTTGAAGATGAGTATCAGTTTTCAACAGAATGTCACTTTACATTGCTGCTGAAGATTTCAATGTATTCTCATCTGACCACAGAGGGATTCACCCTGTATTTGTGGCATTTCACATGCCCTCTGGTAAACCTCAGGGGTCAAATTTGGGTGAAAGAGATTCTTTCCAACTAATTCACTCCATAGCCAAGTTTTTTGAAATTCTGAATGGATTGTTATTCTTCTGACAAAATCTTTCTTGCTGCCACAGAACTTGGCAGTCTTGCCAGATGTGTCCTCGGGTCACTCAGTTTAGTTGGAAAAAAGCATTTTGTGAAGAAAAAATATAAAACACAGATGTCACCACACACAACTTCACTATCACGACATACAGGCTCAGAAGTACTGCAAACTTTTTAATTCATGATCGGTCCAGTTGAATTTGTCCCATTTTTATGTAATGACAAAATGCTTAGACGTTAAAAACAATGACATACTTTGATGTTTACATTTTTTTGTGGAAAAGGCCCATTATAATCCAAATTAAACTGTTAGAATATCTCTGTAGCCCCATGGATGTAAAACAGTTTGATAGCGAAAAATAACAGCTGTTTAACAACAAGTGGTAGAAATTCTGTCAATATTCGTAATAATAATATTTCTTTCTATAATTATTTATTAAATGCAAGCAAAATAAAAATCTAGTAACTAAACAAGTAATCAGTTTGGAATTGTTTTATACCAGTATTTAGAGAAATGGCTTGATGCGTAGTTGTAATTAAAATGTGTTGCTAAAATATCATCAAGTAAATTGGTGTCTACGTTTTTCTGCAGGATGAACTTGTGTTTGGTCAAAGAACTTGGAGACCGAGCTGCTCAGGGGAGAGCTTATGGAAATCTGGGCAACACCCACTACCTGCTGGGAAACTTTGTTGAAGCGATCAAGTTCCACCGTCAGGTGCGAAATCCACAATATTTACTAGCGTCATATTCATGCTACTGCAGCGCATCACATGCGCTATTGGCCATTGTTGTTGTGCCAGAACAGCACAGAACAGAGTCCTTCTGTCAGCAGAGCTGACCTTGTGATACAAGGTCGCTGACCTCACAGCTGTTCAGTGACTTTGTGACTGGTTGTGAAATTTTCTGCAGAATTTTGAGCAGGAAATGGACCTCATCACAATGGAAGTAAAATTAGGAAAATATGAATGTTCATCATTATGTTTTTATGTGTTTGGTTGGTCTTTTCTACACCCCCTGACCAGCTGTGTCTGAGTGTGAGCTTCCTGTCTGAGGCCACAGCACCACATCATAAACTTCCAGTGTGTCCTCATCACCCTGTTCCTTGTAAACAGTGAATAATGAGTGGCTACTTAATTTGTCATCAAATAACTCTGTTAACAATCAGTAAAATACACTTATTTTTAAATCTTAGTCATTCCCTCCAAACAAGTCAAGTTTTCACCCGTCTGTTTTCTGGTTTGTCAGCATGATGCCACAAAATTCTGAACAACCCGTGAAATCATCAAGCCGTTCGGGATAATTTGCTATAAATTGGATTTTTTTCTCTCTCTAAAGATTGGTCTATGTTGCTTGAAATTGGTCTCAGTGGAGATCTTAATTCTACGCTTCCTACGTTGAACTTGAAGCTTCTAGGTGCTATACTGCTGTGTATTACAGGGAAGGCACCAACTCAGTGTTGAGAAAGGCTCTTATCTAGTTTGCCTTTTCTCAGACTTGAGTATGACTAAAATTTTACATGCAAAATAGCAAGACTCACCAATGCCCAGTGGGTTAGTATGGCGGAGGACAACTTGAGTCTCTGTTCTGAGAAGAGCATTTGATTTAACTTATCTTCTAAAAAGAATAAACATCCTTGCTATTGTGTCATACTGATTTGATTTGACATTTCTGCTTTGTCATTCACAGCGATTATCCATTGCCAAAGAATTTGGGGACAAAGCAGCAGAACGGAGGGCCTACAGTAACCTTGGCAATGCCCTAATATTCCTGGGCCAGTTCAACACAGCTACAGAGTACTATAGGTAAGGAAAGAAGCTAGCCTGACATCTAGTGGATGGAAGGTGAAATTAACACATTTCTGCTAAATTAAAAAAGCTTTTCTCTATATTATCCTCTGCAGATTCATTTTCCTGTACTGCCCTTTAATCAACCATTATTTTTCTTAGGAAAACTCTACAACTCTCCAGGCAGCTGAGGGACCAGGTGATGGAGGCTCAGGCCTGTTACAGCTTGGGAAACACCTACACTCTTTTGCAGCAATATGAGAGGGCCATAGAATATCACCTGAAACACCTGTACATTGCCCAGGAACTTACTGATAGGTAGAGTGAGCCTCAACAATATCTGGAATACCCACAAAAACATACGGAGGCAGAAGAGCATTTTTTATTTTCCTGTTTTAATTAAGTGTGTATGTCCATGACTCTGCAGGGTCGGTGAGGGCCGTGCTTGCTGGAGTCTGGGAAATGCATATGTGTCTTTGGGGAACCACAAACAAGCTCTGCATTATGCCCGAAAGCACCTGGACATCTCAAAAGAAGTGAGACATGTTCCTAAAGTCAGCAATAAAAAAGATAAATGAATGAATAAAATCATTTGTAAAATTTGTCATTTGTATGTTTTCTTGTATGTGAGCTAATTTATTTCCCTTCTGTATCCTTGCTTTTATCCTGAAGTACTTTGAGTTTATGCTTGCCATAGGAAATGTGCTATACAAATAAAATTGCCTGTGACTTTGTGTCTTTGTCCCCGTCTCAGATCGGAGACAGAAATGGTGAACTGACAGCAAGAATGAATGTGGAGCAGCTGATGGAGGCTCTGGGTGTCAATGACAGTGACCTCTCACCTTCTAGTTCAGAGTTTGAGATGCAAGGTTTGTCTAAAAGTTCTTTCTACCTTTTGGATGGAATATTAGCATTTAATTTTATTTTAGGTCAACACATATATAAACAATTTTACACAATTTGATGTGAGAGTTTATGATTTAAAGTATGTTTGTCACAACTCTGAAAGGATGTGACAAATAGACACTTGACGTCTCTTGTTATTACTATGTCAATAGATTGTGACACAATTAACGTCCCCACTAATTCAGATAATGAGATGCGGTGAAAGACAAATATAATATTACATTTTCATGATATATTAATCTAAGTGTGTTTCTTCTTTAGTAAAAGTGCTACTAAACTCAGAAATTATTCATTTTATCTAATTAACACAAACATTATCTTTACTTTGGTTGAATTCTGTTTGAAAATTAATGCTTGTACTTCTTATCTTTTTTTTTTTTCCAACTATAGATTGTTCATCTTTTCAAATGTTAGAATTAATCTTCAACAATAGATGTAAATAAACCAAATTATCACGTGGTGTCATTTAACAGAAGTGAAATGATGAGTCTCCTGTCTTGGAGCTGAACTTCTTTTTCTTTTTTTCTGTTTTAAAGAAATTGCCATCATGCTCTAGGAAATTGCTCAAATTGTACAGATCATTTATTGGGCATAGTGTTCTGTAAACTTTTCTCAAGCTCATATTTTTGCATGTGTACACAATGTGGCCATGTTAGATGAAAAACTAACTTGACATAACAGATAAACATTATCTGTTATGTCTGAGCTAAGTGGGACTGTGAGAAAGGGCATTTGGGGTAAGATGAGTATTCTTTTGGCTGGAAGTAACAAGAAGGAAGGTGCATGTGTTTTCTAAAACACAGCCTGTCTTGAACATTGATTATTATCCATTCCACTCAGATGACCTGAAATAACAGAGGATTTCCAAACTCTTTATGATAAATATAATAAAGCATGGCAGGCAAGGCTGTATGATTTTTGTTCAATCATTCTGGCTTTTGGTGGTGATGTTTGCTTTCATTAACTTTTCTCCAGCCAAACACTCACACCAAGATTCTACATTTCCCTCTCTGGTGCAGAATTGGCAAATATACTCTTCTTCAGACTGTTTGTCCAGTAGTCTGCCTCGAACTCACAGCCACAGAGGGCATGATGGAACCACTACTGACAAAAAGACAAAAGAGGAGCTTGGAACATATGAAATCATTTTTTTCTACAGTAAATTGCATGAGCGTTTCTGAAGTTGCAAAATATTTCTGTTATGCTTAATTACGCATCTCTTTTTTTTTCTATAGGAGCGAGACCCAAATTCACTAAGAGGAACAGCATGGACAGTGTAGAACTGTGGAAATATTCTTCAGATAAGGTGATGTGTCTCTCTCTCTCTCTCTCTCTTGGTTTCAGTATCAGACACCATAGGAAAATGTGGCTGTAAATGTAAATGAGATCCCCACACAGTCATCAGACCCTCACTAATATGTTCCTGTACTGCAGAATGGTGAAAACCAAGAATTGGAAAGTATACCCCGGAGATCCAAGAGTCAGCTGTCTCAGCCTGGGAAGAGGAAAGGCTATCCTGACAGTCAGTCGTCAGATGAAAGGCCGTGGTTGGACTCTCCTGTAGACACTGATGACATCACTGTGCAAGTCCCGCCTCCAGCACCAGTGAGTGGTGTACCTTTGCTGCCTTGTCTTTTTTTTTTTTCTGTTTTGGTCTTTACTCACCTTCACTCAGACACATTGGACCAATGTGTTACGTGCTATCCACTCTGTTATGACAGGATAGAGCCAGGTTAGCCCTTTCCCATTGTTTCCAGTCGTAAAGCTTATCCAACTAAATGGGATCTCCTCACCCACCTATCACCAAGACAGTGAGCAAGACATAGTGTACTCTTACCAGTAAATCAAATTTCAACATATAGCACCATCTTTTTCTTATTTATAATCTCATTCATTTTAAGCATGTCTATCTTCCCAACCTGGGATTGATGTTTTTAGGTAACATAAGTCTACAATATAAGCATATTTAAACACAAATATATGAGCAAGATATACCATATACAAATTATTAAATTATTCTAATTTCTAATTTGAATAACATGTATGTAATATATCAACATTTCATAGTTGCACGCTCGCATATATATGTAAATGAAATTCAATACCAGAGCAGCACCAAAACACACAAAAATATTGATAGCCTCTTGTTCATATTTTTCTTAAATCTAAGAAAGATATTCTAGCTACTTAATTTAGAGTCTGAGAGAAAGTCAAGTTTCTTTTTTTGCTGCTGTTCATCTCTTGCCCAATATGTCCTCAGGGCTTGTGCTTTAAAGAGAAGAGGAGAGAAATTAGAGAGCTTAAAATGGGAACGTTACTTTTAATTTCCCAGGAGCTTGTAGGTATGATGTCAGATGTCAGCTATAGTGTAAGGGTATCTTCTCATTATAACAGTGATCCATTTGCTATGAACTAGATTTGGAAGAAGAAGCCTTTTCACAGCTGTGGTATCCCTAAACTTCTGTGTCCCAATGGCCCCTAATCACAGCCCGATTCTGTGCCAATGCTAATTGTTGTAATCGGGAGGCTAACATCCTAGAAAGAGGCAGAAATTACTGGGCTGCATGATGATAGTTCATCACAAGGGACTGGAAATAGCATCCAAAACTAAATGCTGGTAATCCTGCTGTCATTGAAATATACCCCTTTTCAAATATGCTAATCTTTCTGAGACCACTGTGTGTGTGTGTAAACTCAGAGGGACATTTACTGTGTGACGTCATGAGGAAGTATCCTCAGGACCAGTTACAACATAAATGCTGCACTAACGTGAAGCCATCAATTATGATCAAATTGGCTCAGTACTCAGTAATAACATGATGCCCCATTAAGTATATGATGTAATGCGAGGAGATCGAATGTAAAGCTGCCTGTTTTAAGTCAAAAAATTTGAAGATGATGATCCATATTGAAGATGTAGACATAAGTAAGTTTCAGCACAGACCTGGTTAGACCAATTAGATTTTTAAGAATCATAAAAACTTAAGGGGCAGCATGCCAGCAGAGTGGATAGCCCTTTTGCCCTACAACAAGAAGGTTGTAGCTTCGGTTCCCGACCTCAGGCTTTTCTGTGCAGCGTTTACATGTTCCCCCTGTGCCTGTGTGGGTTTCCTCCCACCATTCAAAGATATCATGTTTGGGTTAATTGGTGACTCTAAATTGTCTGTAGGTCTGAATGTGAGTGGTTGTTGGTCACTGTCTCCTCCTCCCACACACATGAATGATTTCATTTCCAGACTTCTTTCTATCTCCCTCCCTCTTTTCTATCTCTTTTCTTTCTTTCATCATCACATGTCCCTCACTATCTCTCTTTCTCTCTGTCCCTTTGGCCTACTTGATTAATTGGACAGTACAGAGAGGGAAGTGAGGAGATCCACTCAGATACCAGGGGGCCAAGGACACAGGATACAAACTGTTTATAAGTCACAGCTGATTAATGTGCAAAGAGCAAGTAAATAACAATTTTAATGTGAAAGGTAGTAAAAAACAAACAAAAAAAAAAAACAACAACCTTTGAAAAAGAGTGCTGTTGTATTTGTCATTTATGTTTTTAAAAATTCAGTTCAGGTATTGGTGGTTGTAGTCATTTTTAGTGTACTCTCTGCAGGGATGCAATATACTCGTAACTTCGCCCATTCCTATGCTCAGTTTCTCCCCCTCTCCCATATCCTCCCTCCCCCTTACCCCCAGCTCTCCCTCTCTCCTGATAATGTGACCTTGATCACAGAACTGCAACCCTCTCCGAAGAGTCACCCCCCCCACCCCCCCACCCTTTTGCTTCCCATAATGAGTTGTTTTCCCACAGTGAGTGAACGGACAAAAATGGTCTGCAGGAGAGCCGCAGAGAGAGAGAGAGAGAGAGAGAGAGAGAGTGTGAGAGGGAAGTGGATGGAAAAATTAAGAGAAGCTGAAACAGAGGGATAAAAGAAGAGTGGAAATTAGAGGGAGGGAGTTGAGCACAGTGGAAGAGCGAGGAGAGGGAGCGAGAGTGATGTAAAGTGGTGGGTTAAATTAGGGGAGGAGGTGTTAGCGGGTCATGTGGATAAAGTGAGGGGGAGAGAGAACTCTGAGAGAAATGACACTCGGATAGTTGGAGGACAACGAAGAAGCGCCGTTGGTAAGACTTTATTTGTGTGTTACAGCTTAAATAGGAATACGGTGAAAAATATGTCAGATGTTGTTGACTTTTTTCAGTTTGAGTCTTGACACGTGGAAGTGTGTATTTGCAATTTGTGTGTGTGTAGGTATTTATTTTATTCATTTGTATTTGTAGTAAATCTTGTGTCTTCGATGATACTTCACCTCTTCCTGGAGGCAAAGCAACAAATCCAAAGTGATTTTCACTTTCCCAGCTAGTCGGTGTCAGAAGTGTCATATCTTCCCCATGACCAAAATAACGAAATTTTTCTGGTTTTGTTGACCCTGTAATTTCTTTTGAAACCTTTTTTGTCAACCTTCAGGCAAATCAAATTCCTTTTTGCAATGTTGTGGATATTCCAAATTCTTTCACTATAAGGTGAAATTTGTTGTGGAATATGAGGAGGATTCTTAAATGCCACACAAAATTTGGCCATTTGATAGAAACAAAGTAATCAAGTTTTTCATTAAATGAAGTTGTAGTTTGCATAGAGAGTTACTTTGACAGTTTGATATATTCTAGCAGTTCATATTTGTTCCATATTTGAGGGGATTCCTGTGCTCACTCCACAAAGTTTCGCAGAGATCTACGTAACCTGCTTCTCAAAACAGACCTAATTTCTAAGGAAAGGCACTTTTCGTAGTGAAAGATGGAGAAAGTTCACTTTGTTCATTTGTTCGAAGATACGATTGCAAGCTTATTTCTTTTATTATGTTTTTGTTTTTATCTGTTCTGACTTCTGCTGTTGGCAATTTTGTCTTCTCAGATAATATACGAACCTAATACATAAAATCCACTGCAGTTGAAAAACTTCAGCACATATCTATACTGAGTGTGTGATATCTGGACTGTGGCATTTGAGAACAGAACAAGATGCAGCACAATGTGAAGGAACAATTCTTGATGGTGGATGAAGCACTGTCAGGGTTTTAAGACTTTTCATTGGTTGAATCATTGATAAGCTGAGTTACACAGTAATTAAACACCGCTGGTGTTCGAATAACACGTCACCAAAACATATCTAATTAATTAAAAGTGTCAGTTTCAGCTTATTAGGTCAAATACATACAGTAGTCCAATATGCTATAATATTTAGGTATAACTCTGTGTCTTAAAAGAGAAGTATTTTTTTGATATTTCCAACTGATTTTCCAGGTAAACTACACTGTGAGCTACTTCACTTAAATGTAAATGGGTTATTTATTCATATACAATGATTTAGAATATTATCTCATCTTCAGTATCTAGGTCAGGGTAGTTGCAGGTAGCACTAGGATGGTGATCCATTGGGAATTAATCACATTATTTTCCCCCTCCACCAGTTGGCCATCTTGAAAAATCCTCATTATGTAAGTCATAATGGCACTGAGTTTAAAATTCAAAAGATTATGTTTCCTAGATGCAGACCCAATAAAAGATAGGCAGCTGAATTCTCTTAGCTTGGAACTACATGTTGCACTTGGCTTTGTGCTGTATTGTTAAACAAACCAAAGTATCAAGCCTTAGTGCTTCAGATATAATAAAACAAACCTGTATGAGATGAAATGCTTTGACAAATAGAAAATGGAACAAAGGCATCTTTGGAGTTGGGACAATATCCGCCATTTATGTAGTTAACTGGAGATATGAGCACAAAGACAAATGGCAGGATTTCCAGATGAAAGAAGAACATATTGGTTTATTTGTCCAGCACAAGAATGTTTTACTAAGGTGTCCCTTTTTGTTTCAGAAGCTGGGCCGTGACCCCTCCAATGAAGACTGCTTCTTTGACCTCCTCAGCAAGTTCCAGAGCAGCCGCATGGATGACCAGCGCTGCCATCTCGATGAGCCACAGAACGGAGACAGTGGAGAAGGTGCTGCGAACTCTGTGCCTTCCCTGAATGAGATGATAGGTCAGTGGATCTTTAGCGCAGATCTCTATAGGATAAGTGAGAGTTGAGCAACACCTGAACTCCTAAACAAAAAAAAAACAAAAAAACTTTGATACATGAAATATGTGAAATTTAGAGAATAAACAATCTCAGCAAGAGACACATCTGTACTCACTGGGTTCTCCTCTTCTCTTAGATCCTGTGGCCACCACTTCCCCTCAGACTGAGGAGCTATTTGATTTGATTGCAAGCTCCCAGAGCCGACGTCTTGATGACCAACGGGTTAATGTCGGTTGCCTTCCTGGCCTGAGAATTACCCACAACAACCTGGGACACCTAGTGGGTGAGGGAGATCATCAAGAACCCAGTGATGACTTCTTCAACATGCTTATCAAGTGCCAGGTGAGTCCACAGTTCTCATATGATGACTGTCAATGGTTTTTTTAACTTTAGGACTTTGGAGCTGCTTTTTTCTTCACCAGATGTGCAGCCTTATTGGTTCAGTGTTTCGATGCAACAATCACATTTGCCAGCAGTCTCTAAACATAATCATATTTGCATCTTCAGTCCTCCAGGATTGACGATCAGCGGTGCTCCCCACCAGAAGCCGGCCCCCACGCCCCCACAGTGCCTGATGAGGACTTCTTCAGTCTAATCCAGAGGGTTCAGGCCAAGCGTATGGATGAGCAGCGTGTCCAGCTGCCCACAGAGGACCCTGACAACGCTCAGTCCCCTGATCCAGAGCCACCCGGTGGATTTTCCAGCTAGGACCTGGTGAATAATACTGCATGACTTCATGTCAAAGGAAATAAAAGCTGAGGGAGGGAGGGAAGGAAGGAAGGATGGGCCACCATTAAAGAAAAGAAACAGCTGTCAAGGCTGAACTAACGCAATTTGTAATAACAAGACAAATTCCATGTGCAATAGGTGGGGCCTGTCAGATGTTGCTCTATGTATTATGTTCTAAATGTCTGTAAACATAACGGGAAAAACAAGCAGGATTTAAGCTTGGCGGTTTGGGAAAGAAGACGATATACTGTAAGTGATGAAATATGTACTCAATCTAATGCCTTAATCAGCAATTTCCAAGACTAAAGATTGTGTCCCCAAGTTTCAGATTTTTTTTTATTTTTTTTTTTTTTCAAAGAAGCACACAATGGGCATAGAATTTATACAATTAATATATACAATTAATGTGGAAAGGTACCATGTAAGTCATGAAAACAACAAGGAATTGTGTTTAAAAAGACGCAAGATGAAAATTTGCTGAAATCTTAATCTGGAAACTAATAATTTTCAGCAAAATGTCAGTCAGCTCAGTTATACTCAGATCAATGCTGCTTTTACCAATCAAATTTTATGATTCCACCACTTAACTGGTGTTACTTGTGCAGTAGCAGTATTACGGGAATGACCTTCCAGTGTTCGAGAACCACTCCCTTGATTGGAAACCACCAATTTAAATTGACACGTAAGCTCCAACCTAAATGTTGTTGATATGCATTTATTAAATGCATCAGTCTCTTCACACAGTATGCAGTAATTGAGATTGCTGCCAAAAAGATACGAATTAGCTGCTTATCTTATAGATTTAAGGTTAGCGTTTTGTGATCATCTCCAGTTAGTGTTTCTGCTTGGCTTTTGAAGTGACGCTATATGCTGCCCATCGTGTCCTGAACCTCTGATGACAGACTGACTCTTACTGCCTTTATAAATAATTAACATACAAATACAAGCAGTTGGATAAGATGGATGCTTCATATTTGGAAACATATGAAGCTCTTGGTTGTAGTACTGGTTTAGTGCCACCCTGTGGTCAAAATATTGTATTTCCTGTAACCTCTGAAATGCAGGGAATGCAGACTGGAGTCTGTTTTTCAGTAACTGTTGGACCACACTGTAATTGTGATATTCTAATTCAAGTAAGACAATTTCAGCATCAAAATTTTCCCAAACTCTACCTTAAATGGGCATTTTTGTAGAAGTAGGCACAGTAAGATGCAGCTTATTGTGCATTTCAACTCATTTGTTGCTTTGAATGGATAAGAGATCAAGAAAAGCATTTAGAATTTTAATTGGGTTTAAGTTTAAAACTTCTTTGCTGCAAAAAAAAAAGCAACAACAAAAAAAAAGTAACATTTTTACATTCAGGCTTGCTTTTTATTGAAAAGTAGTGCATACCTCATTTTTGTACCTCAGAGAACCCTGAAGATCCTGAATTCTGAACCAGGATGGATCATGTACCAAGTTTTAGTGGTTATGTCTGATTCATCCCTCTTTGATTTAAAAAAAAAAAAACAAAAAAAAAAAACACTCATTGGGAGCAATGTTAAACGTTTTCTTTCTTTTTTTTTTTTTTTTTTTTGTGAATTAACATTTTCAGAAATTGCCCGGTACGCTTCTATTTGTCTCTGCCATGATTTGTACATATAAATATATTTTGTATTTATGTTCCATTTGAGGACATGAATATGTCCCTTCATGCTTTTAATAAAATGTTTCAGATGTTTTACTTGGGCTCTGTTTTGTTTATTTTTGGCAAAAACACCAAAAAAGCTCAGTCAAGCTTTGGAAAATTACACTGTAACATGAGGAACTATTGCACTGAATTTCATGCCATTCAATACAGTAGAAATGCAATGATGGGTTTGATTTCTCAAACTCAATCCTTTTTGTGAAACAACAAACAAAGGGCTAAACAGCCTGTTGGCTAAGTTTCACTTCATTTGCGTAACCAAGACTGTGTAGGAATGTAACAGCAAGTTACAGTTTCCCTTCAATTAGTAGAACTGATTGCTTCATAAGAGAAAGATAAGACTGCCGCTTTCTGAATACACTCATTCAGGCATGCTAATGATTTGAACTCAAACTTGCTGTCAAACACACTCCCCTCCCCTCCCTCTGCCTCCTCCTGTCATTCATCCAGTCTCTCCCTCCCTCATGCTTCTTGCTTGTGCTTCCTCCCTCTTACCCAGAATGCAGCACTGGCTGAACAGGCTCAGCTGAGCTATAAAAAGGCATCGCATGGGGGAGGGAGGGCTGCCGCTCAGTAGGAACTGTGCAGACACACACACGGGGATCCAGGGACAGCAGCCCCTTTGCACTGGGATCTAAAGCCACAGCGCGAAAGAGAGGTCAGTACAGAGGACAAAGGCTCCATGAAGGAGAAGCAGGCAGGAAATGGCCGGGTCTGGTTCTGAGTGAGGAGTAGATGTCAGAAGGAGTGTGGGCAGGGCTGTTGGATGGGATAGAGACAGGAAATAGCAGGAGACTGTCATGACCAACTGTCATGGTTAATGTTTTCTCAACAAACTTTGGTTATTCACAACGTTTAAAATGGTTGATGATATGAGAAGTTCCTGCATTTCTGTCCTGAACAAAGGCATGTCCTCCTGTGTGTTGCATGCAGTGTGATGATACTGAGCTGGGTTTGAGCTGAAATAAGCCTTCATTCATTCTTCTCTTTATCTTCAGGCGTTTAGGTTGACACTTCACTGCAGATGGGTTGCTTTCCCTCGAATCTACATTTTAATGTTCCTTTTCAAGGGACATTTTCATACAATTTGCTCTTGCCTTCTCTTTTCACTGGCATGCTTTGATTAGCGGGAAAAGGTCATCGTCAGCTCATTAGCAGTTAAATGTTAGTGTTCTTACGGGACAATGGTGCACATTAAAGGGAACCAAGCTTACATTTCAGAACGCAATCATGTCCCCAACAGCCACAGCTGACAGTGAATTTCATCTCGCTCCATCCTTTCACAAACAACATGGAATATCTCCTCCTGCACTGACGTCAAAGGGTCCCCTGTTCTCCCTTAAAGGAACAGTACGCTCAATTCTCCTGCACAGTACCTAAGTAACCAACATTACATGGAGAGAATGTCCAAGTTGGCCATGTGCTTGGTTCTGTTTTCACTCCTGTTGCTTCGAGGGACCGTCAGGGAAAGCTTCATCCCCATGTGCTCTTAGACATGCTATCCCTCAACAGCTGCAGACTAGCTCAGTCTTTTTTTAGCACGGCCGCATCCTAAATAACAGTAATAAGACATGAAGGCAAGATGAACAAAATGTATCAGTGTGTCTATATGCCATTTCAAGGACTGAGTGACAAAATTCCAGTTTGAATGTGACTGCAGTCTGCTTGAGAAGTGCACTCAGTTTCATGCTGTTAGATTACTTATGCAGAAATGAGTGTAAACAATATAAGCTCACTCACAGCATAAAAATCTGTTGGCTTTGTCTGCATACGACCAACCAAGCCAATGAAGCAGGGGTCCCAGAGCTTGGTACCATAATAGGCCAAAAGTGGGATTCCCAAACAGGCTCTCTGCTGACTCAGATGCCAGCCTCCAAGTGACATTTGAACAGAGTGCAGGGTTAATAGCTGCTGACCTATAATAGGACACCTGAGAAGCAGCAGCACCAGTATGAAGGCGCATTACAAGTGCGAATCAGAGAACAAGTGGGCAACATTTGCAGCTTTGGTTTGCTGAAATATATCTTTAAAGTCAACATGGTGAAACTTGTTAACTCAAGACATTTCCAGATCTGTCATTTGGGCCATCTATAGTGCAATTATCATTTAGATTTTTTCTTCTCTGATGCAGTATTTCTATTATGAAACATACAATCAGGGCAATTTTTGCCATGGCATTTGGAATGAATGTCAACTTTCAGCAACCCCTGGTGCCTTATGGCTGGGGCCATGAATTTCTTGCTTTTTTTGCACTGATGTACGATCATAACAGTCATTCTATGTGTGCTGCTCACATTTTACTACCCAATTTATAGATGTCACTTTAGCCACTGATCCTACTGAAACACATCTGTGCTCCAACAATGAACCCCCTGTCCAAGCTACCTTTTCTCCTTCCCTTCTACCCAAAATCAGGATCAAATGGGCCTGCTCACATTTCTTTGTCTGCTTAGGAGCCCAGCTGGATGTTAATTCCTTAATTATGTCATAACCCTTTTTGAAAGTATCTGGGTTATTTGTATTTCTCTTCTCATTTATGTAGTTTTTAATTTGATTTGCCTGCAGTTTGTATTTGTAATAGTACACATTTCTTAAAGGGCCAGGGTGTATGATTCAGAGCTATTTAGCAGTCAGGCTGCACACTGCAGTCAGTCATCAATGGAACTCAAACCTCCCCTTCAGGTAATGTAGAAACATTAAATCTCCTCTCTAAAGCCAGATTTTGGTTTGTTGTACTAGGCTACAGTGGAAACATGCACTCTGTGGAAGCGGCCCCATTCCTAATGTATAAAGGAAGGGCCTATTCCAGCCTAACCAAAATATAATAATTCATAGTTTTTATAGTCATACATGAGGGGACATTTAATTATGAATATTTTATCCCCCTTTTTAAATAGGTCTTTCTAAAACTCACACACTGGCGCCTTAAAATGCATTCATTAATCTCTAGAAGCTTTTTTAAAAGCAGGCAGTGAGCAAACAGCCACATTGTCACACAGTTAAAACTTAAAACACAATATATTCAGTCGCTCCCTGAGGCTTGTGACAGACTCGAATCTTAATGTATGAGGTCTAAGTAAACTGGTGAAAAGCAAATAGAATAGCCACAACATCAGGATGCAAAAGAGAAAGTCACCATAAAATGATAATATAGACAGATGGCACTACTGTAAAGTTAGTCAGTTCTTTAGAGCACACCCACTTTTAACAGGAGCACAGAACACAGACAAGCAGCGACTTGCACATTTCTATTTTCACATGCTGGTGTGACTGACGCCACCTCCTTCCTCATTCTCTGCAAAGTTAAAATGAAAGTATAACCAAGAAACTCCATGGCTGTTGTCTTCTTTAGATCTATTGAATATATTCAGGACCAGTGATAGCACCAATGAAATGCTGAGGGACTCGAATGGATCTTAATGTGAACTGTCCGGCTGACTCTCCAGTAAATAACGGGCTTTCATTGTTTTTTATCAGCGCCATGGAAATAAAAAAAGGAAAATTAATTACTGCTAAAGGGCGTCAGTGTGGTTGCTGTTGAAATTCGATACGAGTTCAGACATACTGTAAATGCTATGTACCACTTGTTACGAGTTAAGTGCAGCTATGTTCTACAGATAAATAAAACAAAATAAGCGAAAAAAAAAGTTTTCCCGATTACTCCTCCACATATTTGGGAGCTGTATATGTTGACATCAGCAATATTAATAGTACAGCCAGCAGTTAGACATCTATTCCTGTTTTTATGTGTGTGAATTAGAAAGTCTGCATCAGAAGGATACATAGTCTACGAAGAACAGGCTCCCGTCAAGGAAATGTGTTTTCTGTTAAGAGCAGATTGTGTTGAAGTCAAACAAAGTGGTCTCTTAAATACAGCAAGACAGATAAAACTGTCATGCAAATAATGACATAACAGTAATTACTTAAAAGGCGATGTAGTAATCTTGCATTCACGATGGTGAAGAATTTATTGCATCACTCAAAATGTAATATTTGATAAATCAAATCCTAAATGCATGATCACTAAAGCTGCACCTGTCTTTTTTTGACAGACCCATTAATCCTGGCCCTAAAAAGGAGCCACTAATTGTCCACTCTTGCCACAACAGTGACAGTCTGTAACTGATTAACTGATTAAAAATCTGTGTGACCTCCTCAAAATGTCTTGCTAATATTATCTATTATTTGCATTTCTCTGTCCTTCTCTGCCTTTTCTCTTTAGTTAAAGGAGAAGCATCACAATGGCAGGTAAATAAATTACTTGTGATTTCATGTGATTAAATTATTTACCAATGATGATTTGGTGCTATGGGAATTTGTTTTCTATTTGTATTATGAGTCTTGTGGAGTAAAGCAGAGGCAAGTTTGCTGTTTTCTTTGACTCTACTGCCATCCTTTGGTGATTTCTGAGATTGCAGTGAACGCCTCGTACTTCACATTTTAAGATCAAGATATTGCACTGTGACAAGCTGTTCTACTTTTAATGTCAAAGAATGTGTTATGACATGACATGAACATAACAGCACAAATATTTATTATGATATGATAGCTGTACAACATGAATTTTTAGATTGATTAATTAGATTAATAGTTGTTTTGTTTTTTTTTCATTCTGTGTAAATTTGTTAGATTTCTGATTCAAACCATTCATGTTGTTTGAACACTGAACAGTTCTACCTGAATACATGACTTTGTGAGTGACAACAGTTGCCAGGGCAACACTGTTTGAGAAATAGCGCAGACCGGCATACCGACTCTCCATACAAAATCTGTACTCTACTCTTTAACTTGAATGGGAAATTTATGTATCACTGATTCCACATGTCCTGACGGTTTGTTTGAAAACACCTCCTGAATTTAACTTTTGGCTGAAAAGAATTTTCACCCTGTTTGCACATTTGGACTCAAACCTCTTTTGCATTACTCTTATTTCAGACAAAATTAAAGATGCCAAGATCATCTTCGTTGTGGGTGAGTACAATCTGTTTGGATTTTGTCTTTTTCCATCTGCAGCAAGACATGTAAACACTAGCAGCTGTCTCATTTTGTGCTATGCTAATGCACTCTGTCTTTCCTTTTCAGGTGGACCTGGCTCTGGAAAGGGAACCCAGTGTGAGAAGGTAGTTGCAAAGTATGGCTACACCCACCTGTCATCTGGGGACCTGCTCCGTGCTGAGGTAGCCTCTGGCTCTGAGAGGGGCAAGCAGCTCCAGGCCATCATGCAAAAAGGAGAGCTTGTGCCCCTGGTAAGAGAGGGAGCGATAGTTAATCTGAATAAAACTATTTCGATACTTTTACTAATAAATTAAAACGTTGTGCAAGTAAAATTTGTGCAAAGATGAGAACTAAAGTGAAAGTTCACGTTATTTAATTGGGTACTTTCAGCTGCTTCTCTAAACTGGCAGTGCACCATTTCTAACCTACTGCAGGTAATTTACTGATTATGTATAACTATAACAGCCCCATGTGAAATAACCTGAACTATTGCTTAAAAATGTTCCCTGGAAGTTATTTTCAACTACAAGTGCTAAATTATGCTGTGAGGGTTGGTCATAATACTTTGGGGTTGCTTGCAGGATACAGTTTTAGACATGATTAAGGATGCCATGATCGCCAAGGCTGATGTCTCCAAGGGCTTCCTTATTGATGGCTACCCCCGTGAGGTGAAACAGGGTGAGGAGTTTGAGAAAAAGGTAGGAGAGATTGTAAGATTTTGGGTCTATAATTCATCCCTGCAGGAGTGGAAACAAGCTTAAATCATTAAACTGTCTTTGGCCCCAGATTGGCAAACCCTGCCTGCTGCTGTACGTTGATGCAAAATCAGAGACTATGGTCAAGAGGCTTTTGAAGCGTGGCGAGACCAGCGGCCGTTCTGATGATAATGAGGAAACCATCAAGAAGCGCCTGGACTTGTATTACAAAGCAACCGAGCCAGTCATTGCTTTTTATGAGAGCCGTGGTATTGTGAGGAAGGTGAGCGTGTTGCCATGATCGTCTGTGAACACATTGTTTGTGAAATCAAATATATTTTCTCACTTATTGTGTTATGTTTCTTTGTCTAGGTGGACTCTGAGCTGCCAGTGGACGAAGTCTTCAGCCAAGTCTCCAAGGCTATTGATGCACTGAAGTAAAACAACATGCTTAGACAGGCTGTGTCTCGTTTTTGTTTGACTTTTTATTTCCTGTGTTAATTTCATAAGAAAAAAACCTGAACATATGAGGAAATAATTACATTTCCGCGGAGTTTGTTAAAAAAAGAAAAAAGAAAAAGAAAGAAAAAAGTACAACTAAAGGCCATGAAGGATCAAAGACGCCTTAACTCCACCTCTGATCCAGCAATATGAATCTACAGTAAGGCAGCATTTAGAAAGCCATTTGTTTTTTCATAAGTTCATTCAAGTGACATTATGAAACAGGGGGTGTCAACAACATGCCCCCTCTTACGTACCCTGCCATAGAGTTCTGGAAAATAATAGACTCCTTCTTCATTATGTGTTTTGTCCAATGACATTAACATAAATTTCTATTCATCCATTTATATAAATATTTAAAGCACAGAAACTTTATAATTTTTCATCAAGATGTACATGTAATATGGGTGTCAATAAAAAGGGTATATGTAAAAAAAAAGTCAATTAAACTATAAGAGAAAAACAGGGTTGGAAATCTATTTATTTGTGCCGTTTGTGTCTTTCCTGAGACATGTACATGGACTGACATTGTGCGGACTTCTGAACAAACACATATCGTAATCCCAACAGACACAAACAACAAGCTTCCAAGTTGAAAACGGAAACGCTTTTTACTTCAGAAAGCATGTAGACACAACAGGATGCAGGGCACGCTGCTACAGCCATAGTTCATCACTGTTATTATAACTTCTCCTTTGAGTCCGTGATGACCAACAGGTCTTCCTTTGCCTCTCACCTTCCTCACATACACGCACACACTTCCAGGCGGCCCAGCAAACACTGCAACAGGTATCCGGACTAACCTCCAAGGAGAGCTCTGATCATGACTGCGCGCTGTAGGGATGAGGAAGAGGAAAAGGGCTTCTGAGGGGGGACAGGATGTGTCTGTCGGAAAGTCAATCAAGAAAAGGCGTCTGTAAGCACTTTCGTACAGTCATCGAGGATAATGCTTGAATGTGAGGAATGCAGCGCTTACCTCATGAAGGTGCAAAACAAAGCTGATGAAAGGAGGTGGCGGTGGAGTCAGTCACATACAGCACAGGGTGAAGGACAGGTCTGATCCTGTGAGTCACTGCGAGCTGCTGTTCAGGTATCATGACATTGCATTACTTATTCAACATGTGCAGAACATTTTTGCACGGAAAACAACTGACAAGAATACAAACAAAACCTCACCATTTTCAATTTGCTCTAAACTCTCGTCATAGTCCTCGCCAACCCTGTACATCTAGTCCTCAAGACTGAACTGAAATCCTGCAATAAAGGGGAAATATATTCATTTTGCATCCTTGCCCAGAGAGAATTGCCTGCATTCCATCAAATGAGCACCGTTTATTCATTCATCACTTGCAGACAGATGCCGACCGAATAATTTATGGTCCACCTGTGTGTTTTAAATCGGCTTAATGGTGATGAAGATAGGTTGATAAGCAAACTAAGTTTTCTAACACAGCAGATAATATGAACTGATACTATATCATTGTACATGCACTCACAGCAGCTGTAGACTCCCATGTAATTACAGTAAGTGCGTGTGCAAATAGCTCTTAATAACATATCAGTATGTTATCATTAAGTCTGGAAATGCAGAAATGGATCTAATAGAAAACCGTGTAGTCACAGGCTGATTGCATGATGACTGATACCATGTGAAATGGTAGTGGCTTTGTTTCTGCTGTTAGATGGCTGAAATACACAACATGAAGAGCCCACGAATAAATGTTAAAATGGACACTGTCTCTCACAGGGGCTCTAATCCCTCTGAGGGTGATCTGGGAACATTCATAGCTTTAGACATGCCCTGCTTGCTGAGAAAATTACCCCCTTTTTTTAGTCTGTTGCAGACAATTACATGTGGCGTTGTGACTCTGAGGTAAAATTAACCAGGACCACTCCACTTTGCTGCATTTTCCAACAAAAACACTGAATCACATTCAAGAGTGAGATATGATTTTGCAAATAGCATGTTTCTGTAATGAGGGCCTTGTCAATTAGCTGCCTTTGATGCTGACAGGCTTCAGTTCTGTTCTCTTATCAGTCCTGTATATTACTGCTGTAAAGCCATGCGTCAGATCAGCCCTTGGAGGACGGTAAGGAAACAAGTAAGCTGGTGCGTACTCTTTATTCTTTCTCTCTCACTCTCATTTGCTGTGGACTGCGGCAGGCTGGCTGGCTGGCACCACAGAGACCCTGTGGCACCGTGTGGGAACCAACGTCAACCTGTGATGAAAGACGATGGCCGATTGTTTCCTGTTATTGAAAAACTACTGATGGGTGGGGATGGAGAGTCGGGGACAGGCTCTAATATAAAAAGGAAAGCTATTGAAGGAGAGTGCTACTGTAAAAGTGTCCTTTGGCCGGCCTCGGATGACAGAGTAGCATAAATGAATGCCAACTGTGACATATGCCTCCACTCTTAAATCCAAGCCATGCAAACTGCTAGAAGACTGAAGTTATTTTAATCAACAAAATAAAAAGTAGCGTAAAACCGTGTCTACTTAATCTTATATCCCATTTCTTTTTTGTTGCTGCCTAAAGGAATGGGGTCATCACAAGTTCAGCCAATAGACAGAATATTAACTAGTCCAACCAAACTAGTAGCTGTGAATGGCTGCGTTTGTCACGACACTGACTGAGTTATCTGCATTCATGGAGTAACTGGACCAGCCCTGAATAATATTCAGGAGCATACCATACCATGTAGAAAAAGAAAGCAAAAGCATTCTTTCAGTTTGTTTTTTTTCCGTAGTGTCAGGATGAGGAAAAATGCAACTGAAATGCCTAACTGACTTTTGTCTAAACGCTGAGAGTACAGGCGGACCGAACACGAGTATTGTTAAAATCACCACTTATGATGCACTTGAAGAGGAAAAGAAAAAAAGGAAATGGGGAGAGACAAACAAAGTTGCTGTTTTGTATAATTTTCTTTGCTATGGCAGCATTGCAATTATTCTAAATGCTTTTGTGCCATTGTTAAACTCTAGTCTACAGTATATGTCTCCTCGGCTTGGGTTGATTTGATGGGATGATGACTCCTCTGTGTCGGCTCTTTTTTTCCTGACACAGTGGCAGTGGTGCAGCAGCCAGAGATATATTATCTTGTTCAAGAGAAGCTTTTTTTTCCCCCTTGTTAAGTTTAATTCAGTTAAACAAAGGAACCAATAATTGAAACACAATGTTTTTGAATATGCATCGATAAAAAATGTGACGTGTATTGCAAAAATATCGTCTGATTTCTGAATCTCCGTTATTTTGCAGATTGCGTACTATACAGCACATTAGACTTTATCTGTAATTGTGTTTGAGTTATAATGGCTGGTCCACAAACAAGTCATTTGCTAATTTTTCTGAGTTTGGTAGCCCAGCCCCATTGTTATTATAATAATAAGATATTCAGTGAGCCAAACGTTGATAACGTAACAGCATAAACAGAAACGTAATAGATAACATTAAAAAGTTAGCTGAAATGCAGTGTCTCCTAGTGCTGGCTGACTGCTTTGGCTTGCCAGGACAGTTAAAGGGAATGATCATTTGTCCATGAGATTGTTCCACCTGTGCTTTTTCCTGTTATGACAAGTCAAACTGTCTGCAGCGGAAACATCTGCCCATGCTGGCTCGCAAACTATATTTCCATCCACCTGTTTAGATGTATATTTTTGACAAAGCCATTAAAGAAAAACCTGGATGGAGATGCTTGAAATAACTTTTACACTTGTCTGTAATGGAAAAAGTGATGTATTGCAAATTGTGCCAAAAACAGGCACAGCAAACATAAATCATGTTAGACAAGACAAATTAATACAAGAAATAAACATACAATAAATGCTGTTGTTTGAAGTCAAGCTTGAGTGCTTTTGTTATGACTAATCTAATGTTATCTTATTGAAGCATATTCCTCTGCCATTATTTTTTAATGATATCAAATATTTGTTATTAATGATGCCTGTAATTTTCCCATTTTGACAAATCAAAATGTCTGCTTAACAAAACCCTATCAATATGTTGCTTTTTTTTTCCTGTTTGCAAGTGTCAAACTGTTATCATTTATTAGTGCTGTGTTGACTGTTTTCCTTCTCTCAATATAAAAGTCACCAGTAGGCAATAAATCAGATGTCACGATTTATGACTCATTGGCAATATGTATTGTCACTGATAAATATAAGGTTTATAAAATGCATTGCTCTGCATTATGTGGTTGTTAACAGAAAATAGTATGCACAGGAATGGCACCTGTCATATCACCTGCTGAGTGAAAATAGGTAAATCATTTTCACTAAACTAAACTTACAACCATCTTAAAATTTTGCAGCAATTTTCTCAGTATATACGATAAAATTCAGCATTGACCTTTAACTGACAATAGGCAAATGTTTCCCATAATACCACCATATTAACACTGAAATTGCCTCCTTGAGGCAGAGCAACAAAAACTCACACACTGTAGTAGATTACATCTGAGTGTGATGACTATATGAGCACAGGTAAAAAAAGAACATTAAAGTAAATTGGGCAAAAAGTCAGACATTTGTGGTTATGCATTTTGGGAACATGCTATCAGCTCTGGGCAGCTTCGACTTGACTGAAGAGCTATTTGCAGATAAATGTAGATGAGAAAGAAACATGAATGTAAATGAGAGGGTGAAAAAACACACCTACTAAGCCAGCTGGTCTCATCAGCATCAAATTGCAACACAACAAAGACACAGTGCTATACTGTACTGGGTTGTATACAACATGCATCACATGTGCTGTGCAGGTGAAAAGCTGGAAAGGTTTCTGCAGACACGTGTTATTGTGTATATGTGGGGGGAAACATCACTGTCAGTTGTATCTGTGAAAACACTTAGTGTGGCAGGTATTTGAGTGAATAACCTTACAACTGTTTCATACTTCATACTTTATTTTATCATCACACTCTGCTGAAAGATTAAAATAGCCCCCTAAACCTTGATGACAACAATGTTAGGATATTACACATGACATACGGCTGGAACTCTGTCGGAAACAGCCAGATGCCAAAAAAATGATCATTATGACTCATAAATTGTCATATCCTTTCTGGTTAAATGCTAGTTCTCTATCCACCCACTTGTAAAAACCCAAATGTTGAGCAACTTTGGAAAGAAAAACCAAAGAAATTTCTTTATCAGTCCTCATTATTACACTTCTGTGGGTCAGATGTCATAAGATAATCTTAAGATTATACACAAGACATTTGTTTTCTGCTTTGCAATATAACAATACGCCAAGATTAAAATTATATCACAAGCTTTTTTTACTGTTAACGTTGAGGAAATATGCTCTCTTGCCAAGGGAAAGTCTAAACAATGATTAAAAACATTCTAATCTTATAGTCGAGACAAATATATCTTATATTGTGTCATGTTATGTTATCTTATCGTATCATAAAGATTAAAAGTAGTGAGAAAAACTTCAATAATTAAATCCAGATTTCACAATCAGGGCTTAATTGTAATTTTTTCCCTTTTGATTGTTTTATTAAGAACCATCTGATCTTGTCCTGTGTCGTTGTATACCATTGGCGTACAGTGAATGTCTTTGGTAAGGAGGAAATCATGAAAACACACACATACAACACAAGTTCTGCTTTTGGGAGTGATGAAACATTTGATGTGGGTCTTATGATATTGTTTTTCTTTCCTTTTTGTTGTTATTATACGATTGTCAGTAAAACAACCCTGATCATCGAAGTTGTGTCCGTTTTTTAATCTATATATATTTTTTTATTTTTTAGTATTAGTATAAATTATTGGCTGTAACTTCAATAAGTTGAGATCAGACGGCAATTGGCGGCACCTGGGTAACCATGGAAACAAACCACTTTCAGGAAGACCCTGTAAAAGTTCGTTCCCCCCTAAAAAAAAAAAAAAAAAAAAAAAAAAAAAGCAGAACAGAGATAGATTTTTTTTAAATTTATTAACTTTAATTTATTTTTTATTTGAGTTGATGATTTACCCCCATTTACCCCCCCCCCCCCAAAAAAAAAAAAAAAAAAAAGCCGGTGGGAGGGGAACCAGTGTAAATCTGCACCGCCCAGCCAGCACAAAAACTTAGGAAAGTCCTGCCGCCGCTACTCCGCCGAGTGCAGCCAAGTCCTCTCCTGTGGATTATCAAGCCTGCCCCGCTGAAGGAAGACCACCTGTTTGAAAAGTAAGCCGTGAAACTCACTTCACTTTGAGTCTCCCCCCGTGTTTTGTTTTGTTTTGTTTTGTTTTGTTTTGTTTTTTTTCCAGAAGTGTGTGTGTTTGTTTGTGTTGTTTCCCTTGTAGCCCTAAAGTGGGCAGCTAGTTAGCTTCGGTGCGTTTATGTCTGCTGTCAAATGATTAACATTAGCTGATACTAACGGTTAAAAAACGTCTGTTTGTGTGGTTAAAAACAACAACAACAACAACAATTAGGTCAATTGGGTGAATTAAGTTGCCTCTTTGTTAGCATCTTATTTTTTTTTTTTTTTTGTCTGAAAATGGACACAATACCTTTTTCACTTATTATGTCTTTTTATTTATTTATTTATTTATTTGGAGATCACTTTTACTGTCGTTGTTGCTAGTTGGAGACATCACAACAGTTTACACGGACTCTTCCTTTTACCTCACATGAAACATATAACAAGAGCAAGTCTGCCGTCTTATCTGATCCCGGCATTGTGATATTATTTAAAGAAAGCCACGTCGTACTGCTTCCTGAAGTTAGCGGTGACCAGCAGATAACCCTTAGGTGCTGACCCTCATTGTGGGTGAGAGAAATATTGTGGGATTGCCCCATGTCCTTCTCCTTGAAGGAATTTTAGACATTTAAGCATCGACTCCCTCACCGTCCGGTTGTGCAATTTCTCTTATGTTTTAGTTTTGTTTTGTGTTTTTTTTTTGCTGCATAGAGCATTTAATCCAGTGACTGAACAGTTAATCTTAATGTTAGTCATCAATAATTATGACCATGTGTTTGGTTAATCAGCAGCAGAGAACATATTTCTTTGAATAATAGGAGATAGATTTGCATTGAATAGTTGTTTTCAAAGTGACATTGGCCTGAATTAGCCACATCCTCACCTATCACATCCCCTGCCCCCCCCCCTCTCTCTCTATCTGACCTTTTGACCTTTGAAGACTGGAATGCTGCTCTGCTGCTAGACAAGGACAATTCGGCCACCTGCTGCGTACCCTTGTACTTCAGAGAACCACACTCACCTTCTACCAACTCCTGAGACTTAAGCTAAGCAGACATGGAGAATCGCCTGGTGTGGTTTGCCCTGCTTCTGTGCATCGCTGCTACCGCCTCTGGTAAGCTTCATGAGTGATACTCTGTGTATTCAGCATTTCGATCTTTATATTACTGGATTTACTAGAGCATGCATTTATTTTAAAGAGTATCACCTTGGCCAGACTCCAAAGTGTGTTTCTGTCAGCCTTCAGTTTGGAGGAAGATATTTGTCCTCTTCTGCGCTGAAGTCACGCAATTCTCAAAACATAAAAGTGCAATATTAGCTTTGTCTTTTTTCTTGCATGCTACATCAGGTTTTTCCAGCTATACAAAGAAAGGTTATTTTCAATTTTAAAATAGTTGCACCTCTTGGCTTGAATGATGATTTATCTTTACAACAACTTCTTCTTATTTGATTAGAACCAAAGCTCAAAGCTTTTGTTTGTGTCATTCTTCTGTTCAGTTTTAGTGATGAAAACTTCCACAATCTTCCACAAGGACAATCCAAGCACAATAAACAAAATAACATTGTGGAGTGCACAGAGAGTTAGAGCAACTCATCTGTTGGCCACCTCTAACACTTCCTCCAGTGGATATCTGTGACTGCCCATATCAAATTCAAACCTGTAATCCCTACAAGGTGGCTAAGGGATCTGAAACCCTCTCTATGCCCTCAGGCCATAATCCAGCATGATGCTCTTACCACCGTGCTGCACTGTTGCTTCGGGTTGTTTGGATCTCACTTCCCTGCAGCAATCTGGCATTTGGGAGGGCCACATCGAACTAGTAATAAAACAATGTTGATATATCTTATTATTTGCTCACAATTGCCTATTATTGCAAATATTCTCTATATGATGATCATTCAATCCATCCACTGATTAGATTTTTACAATTTTTCAAAAATTTTAAAAATAGTTTTTTTGGGTAGAGCATATAGTTCCTCCAGGTGGTGGTTTTGTTAGTTTAGTATAATCTTTTGCCTCCTGAGAGCACTACAAAATAAAATGTAAAAAGTGATAAATGAAACTGCAAATTCAATAATCACAGTGGTGTTGTATTTGAAGGTTAGAGTATCAAATCAGTCCCAAGAACCTTTTATTAAACAAGAAATTTAGAAAATTAACTATATCTATCTAGATCCATAATCACAAAATAAACACAAAAATAAACCTCTCCAACATGCTTTTTTAATAAGGCAAAGTGGTCTTGGCAATCATGCATCTCCTTTTAGATTATGTGGCATAAAAACAAGCCTGCTCACTGCTTCCACTTCCAATGCTGATCTACTGTATGTCACAATATTGCCACAGTGCTAAACACCCTCTCAGCAGATAGCGGGTTGCAGGGATACAGAGGTATTTTTTGGCCAACTGGCAGACCTGCAGAGAGTTGACCTCATGAAGTTTACACCGCAGGGGACCACTCTTACTGTCTGCTGTTGGAGCCTTAATTGCCTCTCTGACACATGGTCTCATAGTGAATATTTTGTTATTTATCTCTTGTAAGAGGTTCCAAGATTCTTCTATTTCCTTTTTATTTTTGCATCTGGTACGGCTACTTTAGGAGAAGGCCCAGAGGAAGATGTAGAACTGTTCTCAAACAGAAGGCTACTCTGTGTTGACACATTAATCAAAACATTAGTGTGACACATATTGCTCTTCTATCTTTTTATTGTTTATTGGACGTCATATAGTCCAGTATTGTCATATTAATTTGTCATTTTCTCCGATTTTGTCTCCTGGGCTTAGCGCTGCGCTGTTGAACAAATGAGACACAAACATCAGACTGACCAAGGCCGACAGTAAACTCTATACCAAATCAAATTTACACATCGCCAGACTGAATGTGGCTCATTGGGGGGGGGGGTATTTTTGTGTTTTCGCTGGGAATCAAGGGCTGTTTGTTTTTAATGGCATCCATGCCAGTTTTGAGCAGACACGATATGAAAGTTCCTCCAAAGACGGAGTAAACACAGAGAGAGTGCAAATAACCCAAAATAGGCTTCAGCTGGCAACAAATCTCGTGACACTCTTGGTCTATTGTGTTTTGCTTGAGCTCAGTTTTATTTTATTGGAATTTTTTTTAATATGTTTGAGCTTCTATCAGTTCCTTGATATTAGGCTTTTTAAACAATCTAACATCCTTTGAAGCATGTCTTAAATGTACAGCATCTGTTAAATAGAAGTACAGTTGAAGGCCATCGACACTTGATGGGTTTTGTTCTGGTTGTGTGGGATGAATGTTTGATAGATAAACTGGTGCAACAGTCAGTATAATGACACTTACATACTGCTGGTTCATTTTTAATGTTCCCACAACTTTATGAATACTCTGAGTTGCTTTAACATTATTAAATCAAAATTTAACAACTCCATAGTTGAATCAAAATGATGTATGTCTCCCAATCGCCTTCTCTTGGTGGATCTAAAATTCGGGTTACCTTAATTAGCCCACCAGACTCCAGTTCTTTTGTTCCGACACTGACTTTCTGTCTACCTGTCTTGAGCTGCAAGCAAAAGAACCCTGAAACAACTCCTAACAATACCTTGAAATTTGAAAAACACAGAAACATTCTGTTGTAAGATCCTATTTTACTCAGTTCTGGATTATTTATGAAGTCAAACCAAGCCTACATCTTCCAAACCAAGAAAAGCTCATCCATCTTGCAGCCTGATTATTAAAATTCCCTATGTTTTGGGATCTGCCAGGGCTGTTTTGTTTGCTTGTCTGCTTCTGGGAGGCTCAAGTAAACCAGACATCACACCAGTCTTAGTTTCACTACACTACCTCCCTATGTGGTTAATTGTTTAAAATATTGCTGTTTGTTTTGAAGGCCTTGTTTTGTCCTGTGGTGCCACAATTCATCTAAATCTCTGAAGTCATTTAATCTAGGGTAGGATTAGTTGTTTGTGCCAAGATCATGGAGGCTTGTGAAGCCTCTGTAGTGGAGGAATTTGTTCTTCCTTGGTGTTGGATCTGTTGAGACCTTCTTTTTTAATAAAACATAGCGATGACTTGCCTTTTCACTTTGGTTCCAAATCTGCTCCCTATTTACTTTTTTTGTTTGAACATTCTTCTTTTGTTAATCTTTATTCCATTCTGTTATTCATTGCTGCCATTAAACACATTTGTCACTTGGTGCTTAAAGACAATTAATGAAGACAATGCTATCATTATGGATGTAATAATATCTGTCTTAGGGGCACTGGGGTTGATTTGTTTTATTCCTCCATCAAGTTGGGTTATGAAGTGAATTGGTGACTTAAAAATGGAAATAATTGCATGAAATACATTAAAAGTAAATCATTACTAGATTTTATACTCTGGCTTTAGTCTCTTGTTTTACTGCAGTGCCTACATTTCCCATAATACAACTAGACAATTTCTGAATGAACTCCAAGCTCTCAGTTTGAAAGAGGCTTATACATTTATACAGTTATACATTACCCACTTGAAGCTGCAATGACTTGATTGACATCCTCTAGGATATTTTCTCATCCCCTAGAGTAACAAAATACATTATACAGCTGATATTCACGGATAAAGTTTGTGTCTTGCCCTTAAGGCTTTTAAATTCGGTGCTGCAGGACTGACTGGCCTTTAAAAGACTCAGTCTGTCAATCTGCTTGTTAAATGTGAAGTATCCTACTTATATAACAATTTCATTGGAGATGAATGTAATTATTTATTTTCAGACCACTTTATAATGGCAAGCACAATAACCCAACCACTTAAACCAACTGTAGCAGTCAAACACATAAATAATTTTCTATGCATCTCACTAAAGTCTTTGTATTAAGTGATTTTTATCCACTCTGTGCCTGGCATTTCCTGGCAGGGAAGTGTTGAATATGCCCCCTGCTGCAACAACTTTCTCAGTGGGAGCCAGACATCATGATGTTAACTGCCAGACCTCCCGCTACATTTCTGCCTACCCCAGAGTCTCCCTCCATGGGCTGAAGAAAAAGTACAAAAGTGACTAGCGAGCCACTTGAGGGGGAGGGTGGGCTGTCAGAAAATGGATCTCAAAGAGGGAAAGGGTGCCAGACAGACAGACAAACAGAGATAACAGAATTCATAAAGACTGAATCATGGAGACAGAGGGAGTGGGGGGGGGGCAGTTTTTTGTGACTGTCAAAGAGCAGATAAGTGGTTCAGAAGAGAGATGTGGGGAAACAGAAGTAAATATGGGATTAAAGAAACAGATGTAGGAAAAAGGACAAGACAGATAAAGAAAGGGAACTAAGT
Source organism: Echeneis naucrates (assembly GCF_900963305.1). Classification (NCBI taxonomy): domain Eukaryota; kingdom Metazoa; phylum Chordata; class Actinopteri; order Carangiformes; family Echeneidae; genus Echeneis; species Echeneis naucrates. Next base: position 13,817,521 of record NC_042522.1, on the reverse strand, counting down.
GATAAGTGAAAAGCAAGACTAGGTAATTAGCCAAAAGATAAATTAATGATGATGATAATGATGATGATAATAATAATAATAATAATAATAATAATAATTTAAAAAAAGGGAAGTTTGTAAGTTGAAAGAAATGGCATGGCAGGGGTTTAAAAAGAACAGAAGACGTATGAAGATATTACAAAGGCATGCTGGAGCAGAAGCACAAAAAATTAAAAAGAAAGGATAAAAAAAAAAAAAAAAAAGTCATGTTAAAAATGGCGTCAAGTCAAAACAGTCCACTTCCCCTGTTTTACTGTAGTACGCCAGCTCAGGCTGCAGTCAGACTGGGTGGCAGGGAGACGCGACCACTTGTCGCTGCCTCAGACCGATTTCAATCTCCTTCAGTGTTATGCCCCTCCCAAATAACAATCCATTTCTGACTGCCTTGCTTTTCCTCTGTTTGACTACAGAATGCAGAGTGAGGGAGCCTCACTAACACTCTGTTCCTCTCATACTTTTGTTCCCACATGAATTTCACTGCCTACAACTTGATTGGTTATTGAGACCATATGATATAAGTTATGAAATTGTGGCACCCAAAAAGAAAAATTCAAAGACGTGAAACCTACATCTGTTTAAGAGAATGAATGAATCCCATTTACCAGTATTGGATATGTGTATTAAAGCAGCTTGAAATCAGATGAAAAAAAAAAAAATAAAAATAAATAAAATAATAATAATCATGGATGGCTTCAGCACAATTATTATTTTATTTCTCTGTGGGACTCTATGGCTAATCTGCAGCATACTCTGCAGAGCATTCTGTTGTCTTCCCATTTTATTTTTCACTTTTGATTACCTGAAACATACTTTTCTCTGTAAATTATGTTGCAGGTGTGCTTCAGCAGAAAAAGAGCAGACTTAAATCTAAAAAATAAATCCCGCTGTATCTCATTGTGACTCATATAATTGTATCCATCTGATAGCATACCCTATAATGGCATGGTGGATTAAGTACAGGAAGAGTTTAGTAGATCACTGTACATCATTTACATTTCAGGCTTATTGCCAAGTCTTTCTGCATCATCACTGTGTGACTGGTAAGTCTTGGACCCTCAGGCCTAAGGCTTGTCATGATGCATTGCATTATGCATGTTCACTGAATGGCTCATTAGTCATGGGCAAGATAAATGCCTCGTCAGCATGGCGACCACTTGTGCCCATGTTAACATGCCTGCTGTCTGCGCAGATAAGGCATGGCATTATGTACTCTTATCTTTAGGTCTGTCTGCTCAACCCTGGAATCTGCACAAACACGAGAAATGTACATGCATAGTATGAGAGAAACTGAAGGAAAAACTCTTAATTGAGTCAGGTGACTGACCTTTTAACCCAGGTTGGGTTAATGAAACCTCTGTTAGGGTGTGTATTTTAAGTAGTCTGCCTCCTATGTCTCTAGTTCATCAAAACTTCATTCTCTGGAGGGTTAATTATAGACAGTCCTTTAATCTTCCTTGGCTGAGAACTCTTGAATAAAGAGTTCTCACATAAAATATTCCTAAATGCTTCATGGAAATATAAAATGCCTTTGCTTTCAACCTTTCTTTTGGCAAAAAAATTCTAACAAAAATCAATACCCTAAAGAACGCTTAGCATGCTAATGCAATATTTTTTTTTGGTTCTACACATGTGGTATTTGTCCTTTTAGAGAACCTATCTGTCTACAAAGACCATGCTGGATTCAAAAATAGCTAGAGCTGGACAATGAGCAGTGTGCAGCTGTTGAGTAACTGCAGAGTCCCCTGATTCATGCACTGGGTGTATAGTTTCCCTGTTGATTCTGGTGAGACGCCGGTCAATCCGTATTTAGAGAGCTGAGATCTCTCTGATGTTTGACTGTTTTTGTGTGCATGTTCAATGTGATGAGAACATTCCTTTGTGGACACTGGATGTTTATTGGTTTTTGCCATATGTCAGAAAATAGAATATGTGACTCAAAGGGAATGCTTTGAGACAGCTGACAGATTACTGTAATTTGCTAATAAACTATATCTACAACAGATCTAACAGTCAAACTGGCAATACTTAATAATGTTTTCACACAGATGCTGGAGGGAATTAAGTTACAATTGTCACACAACTCACCATATTCCAGACACGTCCATTAGTTAAATTGTAGAAAACGAAACCAGAAACGTGAAGCCATCTCATTGTATGAGATGATTTAAAAACCCTTATACTCTTAGAGGCTGAGTGTGCGTTTTTGTGACCATATTAATTCAAATGTACCCCCATGCATATAGAAATAAAATATTTATTTTTTTATTTTTTTTTTAAGTCCCCCTTACACACTTGGATTGGGGATTGGATTGACTATCTTCACTTAAAATATGTTAAAAAATATCAGAGCCGTCATTACTATGCTGCCCTCACGTCAGAAGGCATTAATATTTGCTGGCAAAAATCAGTCAAGAAAAACGAGCTAATCTCTGTTGGTTCTACTCCAAGCATATGTTGTGTGAAGCTACATCAATCTTGAATGATTGGGAGCAACCACTGTGCAATGAATCTCTAACACTTTAGTCTGCTTTGGTTGCACGCAGTTAGAATGAAACTTACTAAATTAGTCTGTCCACCAATTACCATTCAGATGATTAATTATGTTTTGCTTTAAATGTTGTTTTTCTGTGTGTGTGTGTGTGTGTGTGGGGGGGGGGGGGGGGGGGGTCTGTCTAACAACGAGTAAATGGAAAGGATGCTCTGTACCCAGTAACTGATGGTGTCTGGACTGTAATAGATCACCCATACATAAGAGCATTAACATGAAAACAACCATATATTTTTCATGCCTGGAGGTGGGATATGCTGACCACTGACAACGAACCACAATTAAGTGAATCTGCATCAACGAATATGGGATGTCTAATGACTAGGAGCAGACAGGTCATAGAATGAGTGAGTGAACAACTGAGGAAGTGAGCCATAGACCTTTCATACGCCACTGTTGGACTTGTTTTTCCGCTGGCTTCCGACAACGATGAGACGACGGATGAATGGCTCCCAGAGGTGTAAACAGAACTAGTGTGAAGACAGGCTGTCTCCAGACCCGCTATCACATCCTCAGTTCCTCTCCAGCAAACATTGGAAGCAGGACTTGGCACACAGGCACACAGACCAAAAGTCTTAGGCCAGTAAACTGACAAGGCTAATCAGAAATTTTTTTGGGGGGGGGGTTAAAACTTCAGGACTTACCAGAGGGAGGTGAAATGGTGAGGAAGCTTGTCTGTTGTATGGACTGAGTAATGTGTAGTATGCAGGGGTTAGAGGCCAGGGGACAGTGCAAGCCCCTGCAGAGCACTGATAAGGGCTTGTTTACCTTCCTGTGGATGGTCAGGCCTCAATCTGCAGTTGCGGAAACTCCGGGACAATAGGTGTGTGTGTGTTCGTGTGTGTGTGTGTTCGTGTGTGTGTGTGTGTGTGTGTGTTTGTGTGTGTGTGTGTGTGTGTGTGTGTGTTCGTGTGTGTGTTCAAAAAGGGGGGCTTGAGCAGCCCTTGAAGCTCCCTTTTCCCTCTCCGTCTAACGCTGATAGGGCCACTGACCCCTCCCTGCCCCTTCCCCATCATGACTCCGTCGCCCGACCCTGGACACAAACAGTTTACTCTACCCCAAGGGACCAAGGGAGACAGTTGGTCTTGACGTTGTCTGCTGTCAGGGTTTTCCCTCCTTTTTTTTTTTTTTTTTTTTTTTCCTTCCTTCCCTCTCTCACTTCTTGTTCTTGTTCTCTCCAGCTAAGAAAGTTCTGCAGTTATCCATTGTGTATTTAACCTCGAGGAAAGTAGATGATGCTCTTCTCCTCAGTGACTGACAATGAGGGAGGGCATGAAAAACAGCCCGTGAAATCAAGCCTGCCTGCTTTTTTTTTTTTTTGCCTGGGGTGAGCGAAAAGGCAGATAGTTAGTGGGCTGCAGATACTCAACCCCTGGAATCTAAATCAACATTTAGTTAAGGTGTGATAGCCATTTTAAATTCAATGTGCTCACCACTGCTTGTCAGTACGCAACATTGCCTAGATACTCAAAATTCAAGCAATATGAACAGACAGTCAGAGATCTTTAATTTACAGGCAGAAGTATTTAAATGATATAAACAGCCCTGGCAGGAACAATCCTAATCCTAAAATTGAACATAAATATGCTTAACAAATCACTGAATTCATAGGAAAGCACCATAAATATTGACTCTGATTCTTTGCTGATTCCCAGCAAATCACAGCAAACAACTGCAACAAAAATGTATAACTTCAAGGGGACATCAGTCTGATTTTTATCAATTCAAATTTCCTGATACTTATTATGGTGCTTAATTAAAGAATGGCCTTCATACATCAAGTAACTTGTTCTTTTTGGTCGTGACCCTTAATACCAGAACTTATCTAATTTACATTTTAGCTAAGGTCATTTTTATTTCTCTTTACCAATGAATTTCTGACACTTTTGTGTAAAACCAGAAGTGAAATTATGATGTCCAGTACTGATTACTGACTTACTGTAGAAGATCTGTTCCTCAACATATACTTCTACTTTTTGTGCAGTCATAAACAGCCAGGCACTTTGTGTGATCCGCGATTTCCAAGACATTGCTTAAGGTGTTCTGTCATCATGCCACTATAGGTTTTTTACTTGAGCTCTTCACTCTTAAAAAGAGACAGCCCTTTATAGTTTGCTCTCTAGGAAGTGCGCGTGCACTTGTCATGATATGCTTTGAACCACATAGCCCGTTCTGTTTTGCATTCACACACACTATTTAAGGGCACACTATTTAATTTTTGCAGTGATTGGACAGTCAAGGAATAGTCTGTGTTTACACATTGTTTGCTCACGCATTATTTTTTGATTTTTAGCTTTCTATTTTGAACTATTTTGATGAAAAGAGGAAGAAGGTGGAGAAGAATAGGATGTCAGTGCTATGTAGGACTGCTTTGATTGCTAATAATGTCAAATCACCTCAAGTCTCTTTTTGTGCCCAAGCTCAGCCACTCAGTTCAGCTATGAAACACTGCATAATTATGTTGGTCTCTCCTGGACGGTGAAACTGGATTTGGGAGGTTCAGTTTAGCATCTTCAATTGATGAGGTTTTTAATTTAAATTTTTACTTGTTTTTAATTAAAATCTTACACAATATAAAAGCAACAAATTTAACACACATACACAGTCCATTACTGGGATGGTTACAGATATTTTAGTTGACTCTCTTCAGCAGAGAAAAGGGGGGGGGGGGGGGGGGAGTTATAAGGTCAGACTGGGAGAAAAATTTTACTTTTGATATAACTGCTAATGCCAAGAGTGTGGGGTGCCATTGGTGGCTCAGATCAATTAAGTCACATCAGGTGAACCCCTCAAATGACAGCCACACAGAGAAGGCTAATAAAGAGACAAATTTATAAATCCACAGGCACATAGCAATTTATCCCAGTATAAACAATGGCTAGTCCAATGCTAAAGGTTTTTGTTGTATAGCATCATGCAGGGTGAATAGATATATAATAATAATAAAATTCTGACTTAATGTCAGTTTGTTTAATCTACAAACTTCCTTTGCTTTCAGTTTCATTTTTTATCTCTCCCTCTTGCCTTGGTGGGGTGTTTCCACTTCCTGTATATATTGTTCCAAATGAGTTTTTACATTGCTGAAGTTTCATGACATAGCAGTGATGGCAATAATTTTGCAGATGCCACAAAATGTTTAGAATGGAAATATAATAAAATAGCAATATTGTAAGAAAAAGTGTGTATATGCGAACAAATTGAAGCAGAATGTAGTTTATGTTAAGCTGATTGCAATGTCCCAAAATGTTCTTGGAAGTAGTACTGGTGTAATTGTGCGATGTGTATTTGAACACCTTCGGAAAACGGATGTCTGTGATTTGGCCAACTGGTCTGCTATCTTCTTCAGGAATGCCCTGTGGGTTAGGAGAGCAAAGGCAGAGAGACCTTGGACAGGGAAACAGTTGATGATTCTCTTTTCGCTTTAGATGTGGATGAAGGGTACAGCAGACAACCAGGAGAATTGATGAGGGGGAGTTTCAAATGCATGATATTGTTATTCATTACCTGCAAATATTGGCACAATTCACCAAAATTTGCTGTTTCTTGAAGAGCAAACTTGCAGCACGGTGGCGTAGTTGTTAGCGCTGTCAATAAGAAGGTTGTGGGTTTGGTTCCCAGCTTGGGTCCTTTCTGTGTGGAGTTTGCATGTTCTCCCTGTGTCTGCGTGGGCCTCCTCCAGGTACTCCGCTTTCCTCCCACCGTCCAAAGACATGCATGTATAGGTTAACTGGGGACTCCAAATTGACCGTAGGTGTGAATGTGAGCGCGAGTGGTTGTTTGTCTCTGTTTGTCCTTGTGTGTTGGCCCTGCGATGGACTGGTGACCTGTCCAGGGTGTACCCTGCCCCTCGCCCAATGTGAGCTAGGATTGGCTCCAGCAGCTCCGCGACCCCGAAACACACAAAGCGTTGAAGATAAATGAATGATTTTTGGCTGCACATTCATTGGTCTTAATTTTATGAGCAAATTCTGCAATATAGTGCTATTAATATGGCAATGAACAAAGCTTGAATAAAGAATTCACATTTATGTAACAATACCTTTTTAATGACATTTGTAACTGTTGAGATTGACTTTTAATTTGAGATAAAGGTAAACTTTAAGATGAAATGTGATTATATGCACTTTTCATGAATTGAGCCTGTTTTCTGTGCACCTTAATTCCCTAATGGTTTATATTCTTCCCTTCATACCTAGCATCAAAATGGAAATTGCCAGCATCCATAAACATGTCTTCTCATGGAATGGGAAATGGAGGGGACTGATATAAGTAGATAAAGAGGACAGGGAATGAAATGGTTCTTCTATACCTCATTTACCAGCAAACCGCTTAGTGAGGCCATTGGCATTTCCGGGGTCAAGAGGGCAAAATGAATGTTCTTCACATCCTATGGTGACTCGTAAAAATTGAGACTTGTGACACATGCATTTACGGAGATAAACACACACACACACAGTCCTGCACAGTCAGTTTGATTTATACCAAGACCTCTTGGGCGACAGTCATGGGCCGTTAACTCTGTCACAGCAGAACAGGAGAGAAATAACTTCATGGATGTGGGTATTGAGAAACAAACATTAGCACAGAGGGCCAGAATAACAGGAAACCAGCCTTGACCTCCAGGGTGAGTGAGAAAAAGAGAGATGGCAAGTGAACATGGATGACTCTCTGTCTTGATTTGAAAGAAAGACTGAGGTCCAAAAATGAGAAAAGCAAGAAACAGTGAAGGTGTTGGCCCCCTAATGCCCACACACCATCACAAACCAAATTCTAAAATTACTTCCAAATGTGCCCTTAAATTTGCTAGAGGGCAGTGGTGAACTGCAAATTATGTATCAGGTCCCAAATCTTTCATCGATAAGCAGCCCCTGACAAGCTATTTTACAAAATCACATTACTGTGGAAAAAAAAAAAATAAAAGTAGCTTTGCATCAGTAATTTTGTGGGTGACTGTCATTATGAACAAGTCGATGAATTGAACAAATGACTAAGAGTGGATTACACCAACCCATTTGCATTATGGAGACGACAACAACAACAACAAAAACAACAGAATAGGCTGGTTATGTAACGTGTCCTAGCTCCATTTTTTTTTTTTTTTTTTTTTTTTGCTCTCGTTTATTGCATGTCCATCCTCCTCCACTGCTGGTTATGACTTTGCCTCAACCAAGGTCTTTGATTAGTCCTGCTTCTAAATAAGGCACATCCTGTTGACCTTATAAACTTTGCAATTTCCTATTAACCCTTTCCTCGTGGCTACTCTTTCTGTCTCATCTCACTTGCTCCACATCTCCACTCTCAGAGGGATTGAGGTCTTTTGGGTAAACAGACCAAATACATCATAAAAGTTAGTGGAGCGGCAGGTCATGCAGCATTTGCTAACTAAATTAGGTGTTCCTGTTTTGATATCACACTTGCTCTCTCATGCTTCAGCATGAACTACTAGGGCTGATGGAGGCATGCACAGTGGATGCACAGCCATGCATTGCTAAGTATTAATCTTGCTGTAGATATGCTTATCTTGTAATTGGGCACAGGACAAAGTAGTTCTGGTTAATCCCATGAGAGCCAACTTCATCGTGAAGATGAATGTCCTCATGGGCCAAATATTGCAATGCTGAGTTTCACAGGACTTTCTTAATTCCTCAGTAAGATGCTTTCTTCTTTGACCAGCTAAAGGTGGAAGATGGGCAAGGAAGGAAAGTTAAAAAAATAAAATTTTGTCTCCACTGTCTTTCTAACAGAGGACGTTTGCTAGAGAATATTTTGTCCCCACCAATAACCTTAGGCAGGTTAAAATGAAACGTGCGCACACACATACTTCCTGCATTCTAACGCAATAGAACACACACCACCACACACAAGGCACACACACATACATTGCACAGGCAGGTCAAACAGCAAGCATTTATACCCAACCTCATCCATGACCGCACGGCCTTGGCTCGATTAATTCGGCCTCCTGAGACACAGATCCCCAGGTTAAACAGCAGGCTCATAGCAGAGAGTAGAGTGAGCAGACTTGATGGATGACTGCAGCCCGCTTTCCTGACATGTCTGATAAACGTGAAACAGCAGATCCGTTTTTAAACAATGTAGTCCTACCCACACATTTAACATCCATACTCTGAGAGGAGGGAAAAAAGCTTTCATAATGACTAATAACAGATAAAGCCCCTTTAGACAAGGTATCTGTAACATTTCTGGGTTCATCTATCTTTTTAATAATGGCTTTTTGGTTGTCACAAATACAGCTCTTCATTCATGTGGTGTTCATATCTACATATGGCAGGGCTGATATTGATAAGGCCATTATCTTGAACTACTTGGCATTTGACACATCAATAATGTGGGAAAGTCTGTATTAATGCTGGAGGCAAGACATTATTTACTGTGACTTGATTATATGCTGCTGACACCGCTTAACTATTTGTGCTTGCTTTCTTTTAGCCTCAAGTCAAACATGTGATCCACAAAAGGGTAATGACAACAAATGGTTCCACGTGAGAGAGATGCTAATTGGCTGTTGGACCAGCTTCGTCACAAAGGACAAGGCAGAGGTCCATATCATGCATTTGTCTGGCAAGGTAGGTACAGCAAGGATATACAAATAAGATGCTGAACAACCTGCTTGACAGGGAATAAGATATGCAATGCTCCTGCTTGCTTATTTCAAGAAAATTAAGCAGGCAAATGAAATCTTTTCACTTTTCTCTTGCATCTCGGTTTACTTGTCTGCTAATCCTCAAAGTACACTTCGCCAATAAATAAACACAGAACGTTGTGCCAGTGTAAGCATCGCTCATGTGTTCACCTCGTTATACATCACACACCTTTGGTTTGATAACATATGTCCAACACAGATTCGTAATAATAAGGCACATCAGACACAGATTAATCAGATAAACTGGAGGAAGAAGAGGCCAGAAGGATGAGGAGTGCAATGCATCTACTGTAATACTTACATATGCATGTAGGTGATATAACTTTGTTGGAATGCATTTAAATTTGGTTTTATATATTGGTTATATAGCAAAATGATGTACATTAAATATCACTGCACAAACTTAAAATCTGGCCCCTGAAAATGAGGTGAACTCTTTCCTCCCACACTAGAAAATGTACACGCACACTCCGAGCTCAACTCTAATTGACCAAATAACCAGATAACCATTACCAGATGCCAGAAATAACAGAAAGATAGGGTTACCCAACATGTGACAGATGTTTTTTCACGCTAAACAGACCTTACAATACCTTTACCTCTGACTTGGTTCAAATTACTTTCTTTTTTTTTATTTTCAACAACAGTGCGTTGGGTCATTTTGACTGTAAAACTTTAAGCACAAGTGAATGACACCTAAAAGTAACACCAGTAAACTTAATCTATATGCTGTTATTGTTGTGCCAGACTCACATTTTTCACTGTCCAATATTGTCAGTCGGCTCACATTAGTCTTTTTTTTTTAATCAGTGTGCTCAGTTTAAAGCTGCTTCTTTTTTCTTCTTTTATACAGTTCTTTTTGGGTACTTTACATAACTCGTGTTAAGCAACTGCAGTTTTCCTATCTTCTTCATTTTTCATTCTACTGCTCATTCTTCCTCATTTGGTGGAGATTGTTACCAGCAAAACAGACGTGCTATGTGCACTCTAGCTAAGACCCTGTCAAAGAATGGAGCAATATGATACTTCCCTGAAGAATACATTACCTCTATAAAATTAATGAAAGGATCTTTCTTTATGTTGCTTAGGACAGACTTTGAGAGTCCCATCAGAATTTTTTTCTCTTAAGGGAAACCTTCACTAGTAAACTAAACTGACTTCTACTTCAACAGCCTCAGTATTTTTCTGACCAAATTAATTATTTTGAATTTGATGCTACACAAAGACGCACATAACTGTGTCTCTAAAGCCCAGTCTATAAGATGGGTTTTTCATTATTTAGTTTTGTTTTAAGTAAGAAAGATGACTTTATAAAAGAAGACGATTGTTTTTGGCTCAAAGATGGGGTTACTGGCATAAATGTTGCTGAGATCTTTGAAGTCCTTTAGTTCATTTGAATGGACTGAAGATTTTCAGCATATTTATGGACTGGAAATCAGAGGAAAAATGTGTTTGATGACAAAGCAGATTTAAAGCGTTATGACGGAATGGCTCCTCATCTTCTTACACCAGAAGACTGAAAATAGATGTGTTATGCTGTGGAGGGGGAGTAAAAATGGGTATATATTTTAGGGCAAAAAAGTTGGACATTGTTTATAGAAAGAATGAAAAAAGTTGTCTGACCAAGTGGTATAAATTGATGTTGGTGGGAGTTCATAAAAGGAATTTGACTGTGGATCTGTGTGATGCAGTGGACATTGTACAATATCCTATTCTCTGGTGGGACGATGAGTAGATGTTTAATTAAGTGAAGGAAGAAAGTGGACGTAAGATCTTCTCACACAGACCTCTTATCTGCTCTTTACTCTCTGTGCAGAGCAGATTTTTCTTTTAAACACAGAAGAAGGGAAACATTTTAATCCCTTGCCAAACTTCCCAGTCAGATGGGAGCTTTGCCTATGTCCCATTTGTCCTTTGAATTTTCTTATCACCTCCTTCCTCATCCCTTTTTGTTTTCATACTGATTTACTACCTGCCAGAGACGGTTGACTCTCACAGTTTGACCACCCAGAGAATTATAGAGGGAGCGTCAAGGGGCTGCATAGGCCAGGAGAATTCATAGGGAGAAGCTGATTGTACGCGGCCCACTGATGTCACACGCTCACTTGGGTAGTCAGGGTCTTGGCGCAAGGCCGAGTCTAGGCCAGTGGAGCCAATTCAAGTAAAGGGAGAGAGCCAAAAGAATAACTGGAAACTGCATCAGCAAAGGCCCTTCAAAAAATGCTCCCAAGAAAAAAAAATCAGAAAAGGAAAACAATTGTATCTTGAGGGCACAGGAACAAAAGTTGCAAAGGTGAGTGATCAAGGTCAGTAACAGTCATGATTCAGAGTTCAGAATTAAAGAATGAAAGTCACAAAAGATAAAGGGAGGGAGACTAGACAGAGACAATGAGGTTCAAAGAGTCTATGAGGAAAACACCACTGAGCTATTTCTGTATGAAGCAATGAACTTCATAGTAAATGCCGATGATTCATTTACAGTATGTTTGTGACACATGATGCAGGTAAAGAGTTCTATTTCTGGAAAAATAAAATCTCTGCCTGTAATAAGTGATTTGACTCATGCTGCCTCTCTTAAAGGTAATAGACCTATCAATCATCTCTGTTATGTTTCTTTGTTTTTATTAAATGTTGTGCACTGAATATGGAAAACAAGTATTATCAAATGTGATACCCTCCAACTTCTGCTGCCACACACACAGCACAAACTCATCGGCACAGGTAGATAGAAACATGGATGGCATTATTTTATATTATCTCTCACCCTTCCCCTCCAAAAAATGTCTGTTAAACTCTCTTTCCTAAATTGTGTTAATTTTTAAAATGCAATGTTTGCGTCATACAAGAAAACAGATATTAGTGTTAATTATAATGATGGACAGAGTGCAGCACTTAAATATACAACAGATTTATATAGACATTATAATCACCTTTTGCTCTCTTGGCAATTGCTATTAATTTCATGTTCTGTGACAAATGTCTCCATCTTCTCACCTGAGTTTGCATTTTACCTCTTGGCCAATGTTCTGAAAAGGAAGGAAGGAAGGAAGGAAAGAAAGAAAGAATGAAACAAAAAACAAAACTCTTCCACAATAATTAAATATATTTCAAAGTGACCACATGTTTTAAGGTTGTGGTTTACAAGTAGTGTGGTTAAGTTTAGATTAAGTCCTCAGGAAATTAATGCTATTCTTCCTAATGTCCTCTGAAATCATGGAGCTATAACTCTGTGTGTGTGTGTGTGTGTGTGTGTGTGTGTGTGTGTGTGTGTGTGTGTGTGTGTGTGTGTGTGTTTGTGTGTGTGTGTGTGTGTGTGTGTGTGTGTGTGTGGTGTGTTGTGTGTGTGTGTGTGTGTGTGTGTGTGTGTGTGTGTGTGTGTGTGTGTGTCTGTCTGTTCTCTTTGAAATGCATCTTTGCTTTTCCCATACACAATTTGTCAATGGTCTCCTTGGACCTAATTTGTTCAGTTGGGGTCTGAAGATTTTTCATCACTCAGGCCTGAGTTCATCACAATTCTCTTGGATAACACAACATCAGGAAGCGAGTAAATTAATTTAATAGTAGGGATTCAAGCTGTTTCCCCCAGCATGCTCATTGTCTTCCCATCAGGCTCTGCTCTGAAAAGCAATCCAACTTCAAATATAAAAGGAAAACTATTTAGTTTCAAAAGACATGATGGATGAAAGCAGAAATTTATATTTATGAATGATACATTTCCAAAAAGTCTGGAGATATTTCCAAGCCCTTTTTTTTTTTGTAAGGCAGTTGTTCATTTATAATGCATCGAGTCATAAAATTGAACTGATTTCCAATCCATGACTCTTTCACTTTTCCAAACCCAATTATCTTGGGGCTATTACAGAAGTAAAAGTAATTAGAGGTAGGATTTATTGAAATTAAGTCAGTCTTGAAAGAAAAAGAAAAAAAAAACCCTCCCTGAATTCAGACTTGTGATTCTGCTATGAAAAGGTTTACCCACCACCACTTATAACCATAAAATTAAACGGTTCCAGCTTTACCCCACGCACTTGTAGAGCATAGTGTTTAAAGCTGAACCATGCAGTGACTGTGGTGATTAACGGAGCTGTTAACCTGAAAATATAGTTAATGAGGTATTTCATTATGTGTTAAATTATGTAATTGAGGTTTTATATAGAGTGTGTATATATAGGAACATGCACTAGGGCACAAGAAATCCACAAAAATAACTAAAGTAGATAATACAAAATATTTCTCTGAATTCATATTGTTAGTGTTGTTTTTCATGTCAAGATGGAGTGTGATTTGGATTATTCTTAGTCTTACTCCAGAGTATTAACACAATTTTTAGCATCTTTAATGTTGCACAGACACGCAGCTTAAATTTATGAAATTCAGTTCATTGTACATCAGGTAAATAATTCATTTTGATGTCTTTTCACTTGCTTTTGACTTGTTTTATGTGTAGCACAGAGATGTAATAATACACGCATGCTACATTACTTCATTAATGGCTGTCAAGCTGGCAACAGACAGCAAAGACGAGCTTCCTTCCTTCCTTTCTGCAAAACCTCCTTAAATGACTGGCACTGCTTTTTTTTTTTGACAAGATGCAGCTGTTGACATTTTGTCATTGCAAAAACAAGGATAATTGCCATATCCCCTCCTGATTTTTGCAATTGGGCAGGAAAAGGACTTGTACAGAATTAAATTACAGTTGGAACTATTTTAAAACTTTTAGCTGCAAGCAAAATGTCTTTCTACTGTGTCGAGTTGAGGTCTTCTCATTTAATGATGCTCTGTGCCAGATGGGGAGGTTTGCAAATTGGGGAATAACTGTGATATTTTTTTTTTTTTTTTTTTCCCCCCCCTCCCCCCCCTCCCCCCCTTCCCCAACACTATATTTCGTGACATATGACTTAGTTTTTCAAAGATCTGACATTTTATAGAATGGGGGGAAAACCATGTATTTATGGTGTTTTCAATTTTTAATCTTTGAGGTGACATGACTCTCAGCAAAATGTTACATTTTAACAGAGGCTAGCATAAAGGCTCTTTCTCTTTTCTTTTATCACATCATCATGAAGATATTTTTCATCGTCTGCTTTTATTGATCCTAAATTGGGATTTGTGACAGCTTCTGTGTTTCGAGTTGATATAGAGTGCATATATAAATTACTCCTTGCACTGTGCTGCATGAATACAAGATTAAGAGGGATAACATTTTTTTTCTTATTTTATTCTACTGCTTTGTTTGCATAACACAGCATGCATTCAGTATGATGAACTTACCGAAAGAAAGACTTGTTGTAGTAACCCGGTATGGATGATTGCATGGTGTAAGTGAATTATTATTTTCCTCATCCGTGTTCCACCTGGAGAGTTACACCACTGCAAAACTTTCTCTGCATACAGCATAATAATAAATTTCTTCTTGCAAAAATTGATGAAGTTCAGTGCAAAATCACCAGCATTGAATCTGCAGCTACATGGGTGACATTGTAAATAATGAATATAATGAATGTTTCTTTTCTTCTCAGGGTAGTGAGATGTTCTCCCTCGAGATGATGAATGGCAAGCCAATGCACCTTATCCTCGCGTCGATAGCCCCTCATTATGTTATGTTAAACATCACTGCTGATATTAACATTTATGTAAGTACATTTTTTTTGTTTTATGTCTTTCTTGGGGTTCCTTTTGCACATGTTGGGAAGGTGAAATACAACAGAAGTCATGCAACAAAATGCCAGTTTGATCTCATTTGTTAAATTTTTATTTATTCCACAACAGATAGTTTTCTGTTGGTGCTTGAGGCTATTCAACAAGCACTAAACTAATCTTGAAAAATGAACAGGTTGTGAGGACACTGTTGTAAGTAGTTATTTTTCAGTAATGTACTTAGCTCCTGTCTAGTGCCAGCTGTTTAAATACAGTCAAACTGCCACAGCTGTGCAGCTCAGTAGGCTTGTTTAGAGAGAGCGATCCATGCTGCTTTTGCATAGATACTGGTTGCCCTGTATCAGGCAATATGTGCTGTTGTTGTTGGTGTGTGTGTGTTTTAGTTGTTGTTGTTGTTGTTTTTGTTTTTTTTTTTGTTTTTTGTTTTTTGTTTTTTGTCTCTGTCTGTGTGCATGTTTTTTTTACTGTTTTTTTTTTTTTTTCTCCCCCCTCTTCACTCTATAAAATCCGTAAGAGAAGTTTTATGGTGGCCAGCAACGAGAAGGGCTGATGGCATCGGCTGTAAAATTAATGATCCAATGAAACTGGAGATTCTGACTTTTACACACTCAGATTATATCTGTAAATTAAATCTAAGGAGGCCACAAAACAACTTTCATTCAGTTGCTTGAGTGTCTAATTAAATAGAAGGAATAATACTATTATGGGACAAAGCGCTGCACCGGTTGTCAGAGCTTAGTTATTACAGCATGTCAAACTATTTATAACAAGGTGAATCAAACAAATAAATATTGTTAATGAGAAAAACCAATGATTTCTTTGATTGGAAAGTCACCTTAGTACATGTCATGGTCTTTTATCAACAAACTGAATATGCATACTTTTAAAAGAACTCCATTGTACAAAGAAATTGTATTGCTTAAAATGTTATTTTTCATTTAAAATATGTTTCGATGAGGTATCTTATCCTCCTCAGTAATGACAACTTAGCTTAAACCAACCTTCAGGCAATTAAGCAACTCCACTTGTTAAAGAACCCTGCTGCAATTTAAATACAGATATGTGGTGTTATTGCTGAGCTGGCTTGAACCTATTGCTGTTTCCGATGTCAATGTTTAACATTTTTTACCAACGTCTGGAACTTGTTGGTGTTGGTATCAGTTCATATTACTGCACGATGCAGGGTGGAATGAGACTTTAAAATTTCCTTAAAAGAATAATCACAGTGAACATTTTATCAACTTTATTTTTCTGTTTAAACGTCATCATTACTGTGCTTTCAAGACATTTACCAGCTCTAATTGTCTAAGTTTTTAGAGGGAAAACTTCGCAGTTAGCAGTCAAATAACGTTTTAAAAGTGAAAAAATCAATTACATTATCTTACCTGTAAGATATGTTCAATAAATATTACAAAGCTTTAGCTCGTTATTTGCCATTGATAATTAAGTTTAATTGCTGTCTCGCATATGGCAGTTTTCTTTGTGACCATGAATGCATCACTTTGAAGACTTCAGTGCCTTCCCCTATTAAATCTAAAAAACACAAGAATAGCCTCATGTTGACAGCAAAGAGGCATTCAATTTAACTGTGCTGCTGATGACCTAAAGTATATGTGTACTGTCAGATTGACACACATTAACTGAAACCTGTGAAAGGCAAACTAAGCTTATGTTGGAAGGCTATAGTATGCTTTGAAAAAATGTCAGCGTGATTGTAAATGGTTTGCATGAGGTTAAGGCATCAATAAATGTGATGCGTTCAAGCTGACCAATCACAGTGCTGAAATGTTTACAGAAATGTCATCAATTAGTGATATGCTGACAGCAGCGTGCAATACTGCATCCTGTATCATGTCCTGTCAAGAATCTGCACAACATTGCCTGTGACCACAGGATGTTTTCATGGGATGAGAAATCTCACTGGGGGATAATAGTGTTTCACTGCAGATTTCAGTGCAGGAGGAAGAGCATCTGTTCTGCATCCGAGTAACTTTGTCACCATTCCTGACAGCTTGGCTCAGTGTCCATCACAGCTCATTGGCCCCCCCAAAGCTGACCTCAGTGCAAAGGGTTTTTTTTTTTTTTTTTAACACACATTTGTCTATGAAGTCTGGTGTTTGTTTGTTTGTTTTTTTTTTTAGTTTTTTTTTTTTAGGCATAATATGTAGTAGATACACAATTTTCTGTAAAATAAGCTTATGTTATTGAACGGGTGAAAAGAACAGGTGGTCTTTAAAACTCAAAATTCCATGATGGGCTGAATGAAAAGGTTCTCATCAGAACCCTCTGTAATCTGCTGCAGATAGAAATTGAGTTTTCACTCTAAACATCTTTGAGTTCCTTGAACTTTACTATGAGGCTGCAAAATATCAAACCATTTTCCCACAGAGATTCCATGGGGACCAATCAGAGTCCAGTTCCACTCTAATCATTAAAAAGATTACCACTGTTATTTCCCTTGTTCTTCCCGTCCTGACTCTCAGGCCTCCCCCCTGTCTGCCAGCTTCTGTCATGACTGGCTTCCCTTCTTCTCTTCCTGCCATTTCCCTTTACGCTATTTTTGATCCTGTATCAATCAAATATTCATGTAGAAGGACTGATGGCTCTCTTGGGCTCATTTGGCTTTCACTTTGTGACGCAAGGGCAAAAACACACAAAAACTGTTAAACACGCTGTATAAGTCAGGAGAGTGTTTTTCATTATTTAAAGACACACTGGATAAACATTAATAGGTACCAAAACAGTTCTTTCTAAAATTATTCAGCATTCTACCGCTCAGCTTATTTTCACAAACCAAGGAGGCTGAATAGTTTGAGTCAGAAACCAGCATGTGCCGCACTGTCCATTCGCTGTGCTATAATGGCGCTCCATAATTAATCAATAAAGTATTTAAGATAGAAGCAAAGAAGTTCTGTGTTGTTTAGTTAATTCATTTTTTTTTACAAAATATATTCTGTTTTACAAAACTATCCCTTACTATGATTGGCTGTTCTTTTGGATCACTGTTACCAAAACAAGGGGATGGGGCAGTTCTTGCACAGCCTCTAGACTGCTGGACAAATCAGAGTGAAATAAAATCCATTTTAATTTTGAGGCCAAAATAAAACATTGAATTGTAGTTTATTTAGCACATTTTCACTTACTGTATGTCTAACTATATAGATTTTAGACAGTTAGTGACTTCAACACTGTAAAAGCTGCTATTCCATATTGTTCATGCAAAGCTTAATGTAAACTCCATTATTTCCCATTGGCCCAGACGGGGAAACAGCAGTGTCTAGATGTATATATTTATACCTTGTATGGAGCCAGATTCCAGTCGACTGTGGTGACGCACAAAGCTAAAAAGGTCCCATTTCCTGGCCCCACTCAGGAAGCAAAGGAAAGACCTTGGCTCCAACAGGGTTGTGCAACTGGGCTCGTGGACACTTAACCATAATAAACATTTCTTTTTAACAGGACTCTGCTAAGAGAATAGAGGGAGAATTGGGTGGAGGGTAATACAGGAGAATGGGAGGGATGGGCTAACAAGTTTGAAATGACAAAACCTGAGCGGACGTGAGGTAAATGCAAATAAATATAAAGATGACTCAGTTAATAATGTGTTTATTATAGCATTGGGCAACAGGCAGACAGGCATGCCTTTTAATCTAGCTAATTCTGACTGAGCTTTTATGGGAAATTGCAGCCGATTAAAACTAATCAAGATAACTTTTGGGTTTTACTTTCCAGGTGAGCAACAGTATCGGCCTGTTCGGTAACTATAAAAACAATGTCTACAAACTAGACCTCCCCAGTGAAGATGAAGAACTGGTTGAATGGGCAAAGCAGGAGTTTGGGGGAGTGACTTCATTCACCAAAGTCCAAAATCTGAAAACTATCTTGTTAACAGGCACAACAGGTGAGAATCATTTGTGTGACCTGGATGATATTTCATCACACTAACTCTTCTCTGATGTCTGCTCTGAAAATATTTGTGCACATTTAGTGAGGTAATATGCAATACCACTGAAATGAGAAGGTATGTAACGCAACACTCATCAGATCATTTCAAAAACTGTTGGAGTTTTCTGGCTGTTTAAAAGTGCTTCAGATTTATTATCCTTGTCGTCCATGTTTTTTATCTGGAATATGCTATCTGCATCTTTGTTTGGTCTGAAACAGCATTTTTTGGTGCTGAGGAGACAAAGTAGTAACAGTCTGGAAAAATTACATCTCCAGTTTATATTGTTCAACAGCGAGTCTGCAGTACAGTAATTAAGGTTGGATGCTGGAGTGTTTCCAGAACTCTTGATAAAATTCATCACTTTTTTTATCTTATCTTAAGTGTGAATAGGAACCTCTTCTGATGTATCACCAAGGAAACACTATGCTGTGATGAGACCAGGCTGTATTGAAAAAGTTTTTTCCCCAGTGTCTGCATATTCTATCTTACTGATTTTATTTATTTAGCTAGCTATTTATTTATTTATTTATTTATTTATTTATTTATTTATTTATTATTTTAAGTTTTCCCAGCAAAACTCTGTTGCTGTAGGCCATCTATAGATAGATTACAAATCTCACCATCTCAGTTTGCTACAAAAGCAAACACCAGGTGAGTTATTATTTGATCTTTAGAGATAATCATGCAGACATCACATTCTTTGAATAAAGAGAGATTGAGCATGTTACTTTGAATATTTTCTTTCAAAGCAGAAAACTTGCATCATGTGACTCGTGATGAGAAAATACAGTGTTAGCTGAATGAGAGTGGACAACAGCTGCCCCGAAAAGTATCATTGCATACAAAACCAGACCCCATGGTGTTTTCATATTATATATTATTTTATATTATTGTGTGTTTTGTCCAATCTCCATCTACTTAATGGCCACTCTCCTACCAGACCCTGTCGACCATTGACGGAATATACAGTACTCTGAAATGTATTGCAATTTTGTATAATTCAGGCACTCAATTAAATTCTTTATCCACGGACAACATTGCTTGTGCTGATTTCAAGCCCAGAAAAGCTCCAGTAATGCACCATGTTTGAAACATAAATATCTGTATATTGATAACCTTGCTTTATGATGAAATGTCATGTAATCAGTGCAAATCTTTAGCTTGGATAAAGTTTAATAGTGGAGACTCCTCAACATCCCAACTGCACAACATATCATTGCATTAATATTTGGAAACCAACAGTGGTTAGATTGGAGGCACAAAATGCAACATGATTTGAAGTGAGCATTCAAGGCTGAGTAAAGGCTGCACATAAAGATATTATAAGCTGCTTTTGCCAGCAGCAGCAGCAGCAGCAGCAGCAGCAGCAGCAGCAGCAGCAGCAGTAGTAGTAGTAGTAGTATGGTGCTCAATGCAAGCAAAATCGTTTCTTAACAAAGCCCTCTTGAGGCAGTTTGAAGCACAGCAGAGCTCTGACATGGTAGGAGTGATAGAAGTAAACGATGATGGTAGAATAGTGATGGCCACTTTTATGTCCAATGTCTTTCACTGTGTTACGGGGAAATTTATTTTTAATCTCTCCTCTTGATGACTGCCATTCTTCCTCGGGGTCGATCAATTATAGGGACTATAGGTGAGGGTTTAATACCCCTTTCTGTCAGTGGCATACTGATCTTTCCCGTTTTAATTGTGTTTTGCTTTCAGCCATCCTTAGTTTTAGCTAGTGCTTTAATTTAGTCATAGCCCACAAGGGCATTTAAATTACTCAAACATAAGAACAGTTAACATTGCCATTTTGTTGCATCGGTTGGCTTGTGTTCAGGTGTTGGATGAACTTGCTTAGGCCTTGTCGTAGGCGTCTGAAAAGTCTGTGCAGTGACTACACAATAGTGTTATGCCAAGTTGAAGGCTTATTAAATAGCTGAGAAGAAAATATGTACATGTCCCTCAGGTTTCTTGAATGTCTCACTGTGATTTGAAATTCATGTCACACTATTACTTGTGCCAAAGAGGAGTGTTAATCAGGGTGAAGGTAGCTACTTTTAAATTCCAGCTTGAGCTGAAAGCCAGACAGAACTTCTTGTAACTAGAATTAGCTTGAACTGATACTGCATCCAAACCATTCACCAACAGTGAGCTATAAAAGACAGCTGCTCTTGGACAGAAGTATCCCCTGCGTAAAGGAGGGCATCAGTTATTAGCTTGACTTTTTGACACTTTTTTTGACAATATGCATATGTTTTATTCTTTTTTTAATATGTTTCAAATATGATCTTGTTTATCTCACATGAGGCTCTAAGAAGTTAAATGTGAAATTCAACCACATCAGTTTTATGAAACAAAATGTGTGTAGCAACTTGAGCAGTGTGGACTGTGGTGCACCTGTCAACAATCATCATTGTATGTTTTGTATGGTGTATTGTATGGTGGCTGAGAAAAGCCTTTCCACCTTTGGACATGAAGGCAAGGTGCTGATGTTCCTGTCCCAGCAGTTTTACCTTCTGTTGCAGACTATACAATAACTTAGCAGCACTTATCACCAAGTGTTTTTAACACTGTAAACTGTAATACCCAGAAGTAGTTGCCAAGGACATCACTTTGAGGGAATCAAACTTGTAATATTAAAAAATAACAGGTTAAAATTACTGGTTATTGCAGCAATGCCATGGTCAAATACTAAAAAGAAGCGCTGGCAGTACATTTTATGTAGCTGTTGTGTTTGTGTTTTTACAGGAACCAAACCTGACTCCCACAGTTGTGTGCTTAAAAATGAAGATGCATCAGAGAAGCACTTCATGAAGATTGAAACTGGCCCTTCATCCTCATCATTCACATCTTGCTCCCCACAGCAGCAGGAAAAAAGTGATGACGTTGAACTTCACATCATAAACATCCCAGAGAACACCAGTATAGGGTAAACCTTAAGATTCACAAGACATCTATCTCATGTATTGTTTTGCTCTCCTGGTTGGCAAACCTCCCATGCAATTTTTGTTTCTTTATATTGCAGCAATGTATCACTACACATGGGCACAAAGCAGATCAGGGTGTTCCTGAGAGGTCCTCAGGGCACCATATGGATCATCCTCAATCCACAATACACCCAGTTCAGTGTAAGCCTGCACATATTCAGACACCAATAGTTTTAGTTTAGTTATTATGTTTGTTGTAAGATTACCAAACGTAAAACCACTTTTATTAAGAAGACATGCTGATTGAAGTTCACGTAACAACAAAATTGATTTCTTACACATAAGCTTTCCATCATCTGTGAAAGCAAGTTTGATATTGAGTGAGTGCTTCCTAAATCATGACAGAATTTTCAGATTTCTTCTCGTTTTGTCTTTTTACAGTCTAACAATCATGTGTTCCTTCCCGTCCTGGCACTCTTAATGCAACCTACCCACACACTGAACAGTGACAGCGCAGAGGATGTGCAAAGGCAGGCTTTACAAATTTTTAATGCCAGTTCTTTCACCAGCTATACTGAACTCAGACCTCTGGCCCCAGCTGTTCTTCTAACTCTAAGAAAGGATCGCCTCACAGGTAAGTAAGTAAGTAGAATGTAAACATTAGATGGGATATGGCCACACATTTTTCTTTTTGGCAATGGTGAGAAAGCAACAGGATAAAGACTGCAACTTTTAAGGGAAAAAAATCAACAGTATTAAAATGTCCATATTTATATATTTGTTTGTTTCTTGTTCTCCTGACAGAAGAAGACCAGGGACACGAACAGGTCACTTCCAATTATAGTGATCGTTCTGATCCGATGCCTCTGTTGATGCAGCTGTACCCCTCCAATGATTACCTTTATCCCCTGGACCCGAACACCAAGATACAGAGTGACAAGAGAATTTATGCAGAGGTAAGAAATTATTCTTCCTCCTGATAAATATATTGATGCCTCCAATAGATGATATTTGAAGTAAATATGTTGGTTGGCAGGCTCCAAATGTTTCAAACTCCCATTACCATACTTACAGACAATACTATTTGTCTTTCTGACACACAGCTGTTAAAAATTTGTCTGCTGTACTCTAAGGTTTTATACTCTTCTATTTCTAGCAAATAATGCTACCCCTAATTTGGGTGATTTAACAGATTGTTGTTATTGTTTCATTTCACTTCATCTTCTGTGTGTCTCCTGCAGATTTCATGGCATATTTTAGGAGATATTATGCTGACCATCAAGGTGATTAGCTGTATTGTGCGCTCCAAGGACTCGTGCCCTGTTGTGAAAGAGCTGCCCTTCATTCCAGAGGCCTGCTCCTTAAATTCTTGTCCAAACAGCACCCGACTCAGCTTCTCCTTAGATCAACTCCAAGATCTGACATCTACCACATGGGATCTGGAATGCTCTGTCAAAGTATGCTCCTATGAGGTAGGAGTTCAATGACAGTTTTTGACATAGCATGAATAGACCATCTCAAAAGGTCTGAGAAACCTTTTATTTCTAAATAAAATCTTATGCAATAGAAATAAGATAAGAGCATGTGTCAGAATTTTAATTTGGTAATCGAGAACACTTGGCATTGAACTTATGAGTTGACCCCTAGTAGTGCCATGATTGTCACCACCTTCTCTACCTCTAGCATGGTCAAGGGTTTGGGTTTGTAGATATGCTTTTAGTTGTTAAGTAATTTTTGCCTCCCCACTAGAAATGTGGAGATGGTGGAAGAGTGAAGAGGAATCTGGAGGTTACCCAGCCGTGCCTGCAAACACCAAGTGAGTTCAGTTTAAACTCCAAAATATGCATCAATACATGATGATACTGAAACCCAAAATAAGACAGTGTTATCTTATCCTTTGCTTTTTCATGCAGCAATTCTGCTATAGCAGAAATATAGCAAAACAATATTTCTCGATTGTACTCTCAATTACTAAAGCTGACATTTAATACTTAACCACTCAAGGCCAAACTTGGTCCAAATTTTCTCAATTAATCAAAGTTTTGATTCCTCGTGCCTCTAATATAAAAGTTATATAATATATCATTAATCAGTTAAATAGAGCAAAAAAAAAATTCACAACTAAACAAACATTTGCAAGCCCCCTACCTCACTTTTTTTTAACAAAGAAATAATAAATATAAATTGCTTTCACATTACGTATAATGTTGTCCTCATGATGGCCTTACTATGAAGAATAATGTTTCTTTGGTCTGTTTAATTCTTTGACAATAAGCGCTCTGGGGACTCAGACGAAAAAC
Source organism: Echeneis naucrates (assembly GCF_900963305.1). Classification (NCBI taxonomy): domain Eukaryota; kingdom Metazoa; phylum Chordata; class Actinopteri; order Carangiformes; family Echeneidae; genus Echeneis; species Echeneis naucrates. The sequence continues at coordinate 13,793,454 of NC_042522.1, read as the reverse complement.
AAGAACTTTTTAAATTACCTTATTTTGCCCTTAGGAGTTAATTGCTACTCTGATGCTGGGCCATTGTATTGGTGTTTGCTATTTCAAATTTCAGTCTTGTTTGTTGCTTTCAATGCGCAGCAATCACGCAGGCGGTTGACATAGCAGTGAAGTCAGGATATGCAGTGAAGCCACTAAGGGGCTGTGGGGCAGGGCTTCGTCCTTTAGGAAGGTCTGCAGGCTGACCTTGTGGCCAAAAGCAGAAGTAATGACCCTCAGGGGAGGGAGGTGCAGTCCTTTGTGTTTCCAAGGGGGTATGACTATGATGCTGTCCAAACACAGCCACTGGACCATGCGCTATTATCAGACCATTCAACACTGTTGAATCAAACAAGGAAAGATACCTTTCTACCAAAAAAAAAAAAAGAGATGTCTCTAAGCGGATGATTAATTTCTTGGAAAATTCAGATTTTATTTCTAAGGGAAATGACAGGAAAAATCACGCACTGATTAAATGAGGGAATATGCCAGACTTTTTTGTAAAACTGATGAAAGATTTGTTTATTTTCTCAGCTTCCTTTATCCTCCATTTCCTTTTAAATGAGATGTACAAAGGCAGGTGTGTCAGCTACAGTGTATGTGATGAGGAAACTGACTAAACTACTCATCCACACTTTCCTGTGTCCTGTTTGACCTTGTCTTTGCTGTTTTGCTAATTAGAGATGTTTTTGCCAGAGTGACTGAAACAAAGGAAAGGAATGGAATTACTTGTGGAATAACTTGCTGGATTAGAAAGTCTGTTTATGTAGCTCCATTCATCATGTGTCAGAGATTGAAGGGTTATATCAGCAGGACGAGCTTCTGTTGTGAGCTTACCCAGAGCCAGCCTCAGAGTTCTCCATTCAGCAATCCTTCCTGTTTGGTGGTTTTCATGCAGAGGCCTCTGGGGAGTCAGAGCTCAAGCCTGCTGCGTGTCTCCTCCTCTCCACCTGCACTGGAGCTTCTGCTTCCTGCTCCTGTTTATTCAGCTTTGCTGTCAAAGCTTCACTTATACAAACTAACAGAGCAACTGATTACAGAGAGAAAGAAGTTACGGGATAAAGATTGCTGAAGCTGCTCTGATGTTTCTGGCCCATTCGAGGGTCAAGGAATGTTCCTCATTGAGAGTTAAAACAAAATCAGTTGACTTGTCTGGGATGCAGTTGGTTCAAATGCCCACAAGATGTCACTATTCAGAACATTGTGAATCAGCCTGTATTTTCCATCGTTTAATCAAATGAAGTATAGTAGTATAGTATGTCACATAATTACAAAAAAAATCGTAATTATTCTGATTTTAAAATTAAGTGAAGTTAAATGTGCAATAGTGCGTGCACGCACACACACAGACACACCCCTTTTGTTCAAATGTTCATGATGTGCAGAGTGGTGGCAAATTTCTACAAAACAAACCTGCTGTCTTCTGTCCTTCATGTCCTATCTTTAATATAATTCAGGAAAGGGGAGCTGTATTGTATGAGGCCCAGTATAGTATTTAGCCTAGCACATTTCACCAGGAGGCAGGAGCCAACAGAGGCAGGTGAGAGAAACTCGTGCAAAGGTGATGATTAGTTTCTTCCAAATGTTGTGATACATGTGGGAAGATCTCTGCAGGTACCCAAAGAAGAGGGAACTGTTTGCACTCTGTTTTCCTTGATATGCAACACATATCATGGGGACTTTGGTTGCTGGTGTGTTTTCAGACAAAGTTGGTTTTGTAGCCTCTCAAGTTTGATTTCAGTTAAAAATTTAAGTCTGTCAAGAATAGAATATCCAATTTAGCCCAATCGGATTCAAAGAAGTACCTACAGCCAAAGTTGAGCTCACAACTGTAAATTACCAAACTGCTTTCTTTACCAAAAATAATTTAAAAACTGTATTTCAAGTAATTTTCAAGGACCTATTCAAATATTCAAGAACACATAGCATGGTTTTCTCACCTTGAGAGCTGGAAACAGAGATCAATACTTGCCCAGTGAGTATGTTGTTTGTGATAACAGATGTCAGGAACAGTTTGAAGTGATGTCTGAGTGCAAGGGAACAACTATCAAGAATCTATTGTGCATCCCTTATGAAATGACATCTGTCTCAAGGTGATGTGTTCATACCTTTGACGGACCACAATGAGCGAAGCAAAACCATGGGCTGGGGTATAAAGATACTGGATCAAAGTTGTTTTGTTTTTTGTTTTTTTTGTTTTTTTTATTTTATTTTATTTTTTTGTTAGCTTGTTCACCTACTCTTTCTCTGCTTGAAGGGAAATTATTCTTTTATTGCTGCTGGCTCCAAGTTTTATATTCTCTATTAAGTTTGTTCGCAGAGATGCACATTTTGTTGGGCAAGCCAGTACACAGCTTGCTCAGAGAACATCAGCAGCTCCATAGTTGATTGTAAATTGAAAAGTGTATCATTACATTTGGTTAGAGGAAATGATAGACTGCAAATTTAATGCTTTATTTCTGTTAGGGGAGGTCACCCTGCAAATGTAATAACGTTTTCTGTTTTGTGCTGTGGCTTTACTTGTATTGTCTCTTCATCTGGGAAAGTAGAGGGAAGCAACAATGGTGTCAACACAGAGCAGCATCAGAATGTTCACTGGGATTGTCAAGCACATGTCTTTGCATACTGTGGAGTAATTACCAGTAATCATTGGCATTGGCATGTGGATATTGCTGTTTGCTGTCGTTTAACAGAAGCTTGTATAAATAGTTTTGTATTTTTATGCCTATGTTGCAGCCCAGCCGTGCTTTGATTTTGGCCTACCCGGTGTTCTGGGCATTGCATTTGGAGGGTTCCTGATTGGTGTTTTACTTATTGGAGCACTGTGGTTTATCAAAATTAAAACAGGTAAATATATCACTAATAATTTAGTGCCTGTGGTTGAATGTAAAACTGAATTTATAATTTTAGAAAATGTCTCCTGCTTAATTCAGGGTATCCAACTGGGATAGACATGAGTTCAACTGCAGCAAATCTTCCTGGTAAGTTTTTGGCTTTTCGCTTTTATTTCATTTGAGCTGCGTGTCATCATGTGCTGATTTGGAATTTTTTCTCCTATTCCTGAAGGATGTCCCTGCTCAGGAGCAAAACGACAACCAGTTTCAAGCAACCCCTCCCCATCTGAGAATAGCAGCGCCAATGCTAGCATTGGAAGCACCCAAAGCACACCGACCAGCAGCATGGCATGAGATTATGGTCTCCACCACTGACAGAGCCACCATCTCCCTTCAAAGTCACCTTTTCGGGTTTTGTGCTTATATTTTCTTTAATAATGCTTAAGCAGCATTCTTCTACTCCTAATTTGAATTTCTCTTTAAAAAAGCACAACCACCATCTTTGACACACCAAACCTGAAAAGGATGTGATCCGGGAGTTTGTAATGGAAGGTGAAGGGAGTCTGGGTGACGAATAACAAAATTCTAATCAATGGTTTCTGATGCTCACCTCTGTAGCCTCTCTGTAAAGTCAAACTCCTAGACAGGAAGTTAAAGAGGGCAAGAGGCGAAAAAAAAAAAATTGGCTCCCAGCAACAGGAAAAACAAACCATATCCCCCCAAGAGCTAACAGGAAATTCACTGCATTCCTTTCAATGAATTGTGCTTGTTTGATGGCAGCACAATAATAGTTAGACAGGAGACAAACCAGTCAAAAGTTTGACTTTGAAAAACAGATGAAAAGCTGTTTTGCATTCACATCCAAGCGACATAAATACGAAGAGCTTTTTGTTCAGTCCAAAAGGTTAGCAACAACACTGAGGGCACTAAAAAGCTCAACAAGTGAGGATCTCAAACCAGTCAATGCAATGCTCATTTCGAGGGGTATTTGTTCTTAATTGGAGTTCGAGGTCAACGGTTAACAGCTACCTCCTATTATTTGGAAAGTCTAGGGCTAAGTTAAACTTAGCACTAAATCTCTCTGGTGAAGTGATCTAATATTTTACCTTATTTGTCACTTTAGGCAAATCTTATAGCTGACCAACAGGGTCATTTGTAGCTCATGAAACAAATTTATGGTGCCATTTTTGTGCTGTCCAATAGCTGCACCTGGGCCCTCATGTCAAAAGATTTCTTTACCTCTGATTTGCTTTTCTAATTACACAATAAAACTATCTGAAATCATGTTTATGGCCAAAAGGCAGCAATAAATTAGGGACCATTAAGAAAAGAGCTTTTATTTATGTGTGCTCAGAAATGATCACTTATGTATAGCAGCAGATTCGGAGATGCATGACTGTGTTCAGAGCCGAGCAATGTGTCCATGAGGAGGAGTTAAATTCAAAACCCTGCAGTATTGGTTTTTAGCCCTCACACTCATAAATGGGCTTCAGCGTCATTCATACAGCTTACACCCACAGGGTGGAGCCTCCTTAAAATAGTCTGTCTGGAGGTTGAATTCCAGTACTTTTCCTTTGCGCAATATCCGTGTCCATCACCACTGCCTGACGATTTGATGCAAAAAAAAAAAAAACACCAAACAAACAAAAGACAGCCATGAAAACAAACGTATACATAAAAAGACACCATTATGTATCGCAATTTGGTGTCTTTCGGCTGATTTTGTTTTCCTCCTGTTCAGTAAGCTCCAGCTGTTTAATGGTTAATGAACCATTAAACTTCCATCATTCAAAGATCAAGACTTGACATTAAGCTGGACATTAACTGTCCAACCTGCTTGCTCATTTTTCATGCCTTTTCATTGGATATATAACCAGCTGCTAATGCTCTTCCCTGTGGAGAGGAAAGCAAAGAAAGAAAACCATTTTTAGACCTTTAATGGTTATAACAAATCACCACTGCATTTGGAGCTTTTCGCTTCGACAATCAAAACCATCAGTGCTACAGGTTGACGAGTTGCCACTACAATGACTAAACTTGGAATTGGGTACAGAAAATAGACTGTACTGTAGCTTTCTATGGCGAATTTGATATTCAGTTAGTATTTCCTGTCCAGAGGAAAAAAGAAAAAGCAATTTTAGCTAAATATTTGTTTTAAATTAATAGCTTTTCCCTAAAAGCTTATCACAGACAAAGACTGTCAAACTGTAAAAATGTGCTGAATGGAAAAAAAAAATGTTTAAGCTCCAACTTCTTTTGGTTTAAGCTTTAAACATAAGCTGTCAGCATTGGCCTTAGGTTGGACCCAAAAGTGTAATCACTAGTATAATACCAGATATTGTATGTTCTGTTAGCTTTAGATACATTAGTTAGTAAATTGTGCTTTAACACCATGAAGATTATTTTAAAGAATTATTGTCTATCTTTGATATGGAAGCTGAGCAATGAGTTTAACATGAAAATTATGAACTTCTTACTACATTTGATAGGCTGCATCAGCCACTGCAGTGCAAATGCTAGACAGAACCTGCACAGATGCATGATGGGGAATTTCCATGAGCGCTACAACTAACCCTAACGGTTGATCCGTGATACGTATTTTTTTTCTTATTTCTTCAGTGTATAAATGTAAATGTATGTTACAGTTTTTATTGCCCCTCTTTTACCTCTTTCAAAAAAGTATTTCCATCATGTATCAAGAAAACTGTTCAAAAAGTCAGTTTAGAATTGTGATGTTAAAACATTTCTTTACATACATATGATGGACTGACTTACATTTAGTGGTGACATATTTTCACACTCCAAATAGTTTATCACCGTATTTGGTTTGTCAAAATAATTTATTCAACCTCAAACCTGATCGCGCTGTCATGTGTTTTCCGAACCAACTTAATTTCTAATATGTCTCCTTGTTTTTCATATTTGTGTAGCAACACAACAGCGGGCCAGTACACATTGCCACTTGAGTATTTGTGCAATATGATTAGGTTAATTAGTATGTAATGTCTATGTAGTATTTTTTTTTTTACTGTTTTTTTGTGATTGTTGTATGACATTCTTGCTTTCAACATTTTCCTTAACCTGCTTCTTTCTTTCATGTATTTGAACTGAACTGGGACAATTTCGAATTAAGACACTTAATGCACAGTTTGTTTTGTGTAGAAATCTTTTTTTTTTTAATTATTATTATTTTTTCCAGTATGCTTACATGTAGTCGCTGAAAGTTTGTCTCACATCGCAGGTCTGAGACAGTAGCAAAATTTGGTTTGGTGGTTTTACCCTTGTCTGACATTAACCCTGCAGTCCCAAAACACAGCATATCTCTTATGACACTGACATCCTGACATTGTATTTTGTTCCTCGCACTGTGGGCGTGATGGGAAAGAGTCTTCTGAATTCTGACAGGCAGAAGGTCTACCCACAAAGTAGCATCCCAGTTAAAATATGCCACACTGACATTTTTTAGAGAATGTTCAAACTTCAGAGTAAAAATGCAGCAAGTAGTGCAGGTTTTTTTTTTTTTTTTTCTAATTATAGAAAATGACTGCGATAAAAGACATTCCTTCCTTAAAACACAGACATACCTGTGTTATTCCAGTCCTAGTGTTGCATTGACAGTAAAATCAGACTGTCAGGTAATTCATTAAACCCTTTGTTACCTCTGACCAAACTCTTCAGACTCTGCACAATTCAATATGATCGTGTCTCATCCATCTTCTACCGCTTATCTGTTTCTGGGTCGCAGTGGTTGCTGGAGCCAATCCCAGCTCCCACCCTGGACAGGTCACCAGTCCATCACAGGGCCAACACACATAGGCAGACAGAGACCAACAACCACTCACAGTCACACTCTCACTCAGACTTACAGACAATTTAGAGTCACCATTTAACCCAAACTTGTCTTAGGATGGTGGGAGGAAACCCGCAACCCTCTTGTTGTTGAGCAACAGCGCAAACCACTATGCTGCCGTGCTGCTCTGTATCACATTAGTGTATGTGTGTGAGTACATCTGCACATTTATGTGTGGGTCGGTGTGCAGGTACAGTAAACTAAGCCTCCCTACACTTATGTAAGTGGATTCAACCTCTTGTTTTCTAACAGCGTTCAAATACTGAATCCTTCCCAAAAGTCTGAAGCCTGAGCAACGTGTCAGAATGTCTTTTGATTTTTATACTGTATAAAATGTCGTGTTACTTTTCATGCTCGACCAAGCAGCCCTTTGCCATTTTAAATGGGTCCTTTTGTTGAGATAGTAATCAAACAATGTCATGTATTTTTATATTGTCTCTGACGAAATATCTGTCTTGTCTGGAATTATCTAAATAAAGTGAATATGACAGTCTTCTTCTTCTTAGTGTGTTTGTTGTGGGTCACCCTTGAGCGTAATGTGGTGTTTGGAAAAAGCAGACTCTCAGGATTCCAAGGATCTCAAGACAAACGATGGCACAGGAGAAATCAAGGAGCAGAATGCTGACACAGAACAAAGAGGCAGAAACTGAACTTATTCATATCAACGTGGGGCGAAAAAAATCTGGTACACTGAATATTACGCTGTTGTATTTGCCTATAAGCTTGATAGAAATTCTTTTGAGCAGGAAGTGAGAATGTCCACTTGACTGATGAGCCACTGCCTCTTCAGTGGGTGAGAGCTTCTCTTAAACTTGCTCCTGATTTGACTTGACACGAAAGAATTGGCACTGACGTTGCTCAGAGACTTTTCATAATGGACCATCACTCAATGCAAACACGCTATTCAGCCCAAGCGGTGAACATACAGTTTAACAAAACCAAGCCTGCATGCTGTTGGGCAGGTGAACCCTTCGCTCTGCCCCATATAATACTACATCAACACAGGCTCGGATAAAGTAACAATAGTATCGTGATTAATGGAATACTTTTGCGAGCAAAGTAAATAATTACAGCTGTTAAACCAACGTAACTGACTAAAAAGAGCTCTTCAGTAATGTATTTGTTATTATGCCGCTGGATATTTTGCTTCTTTATGTCATCATAATTTTCAGACATTTCCTCAGACTAATGGCTAAAAATTGAACGTGGCACCTGTTTGTTCTTGTGAAATTATGTTCATTCGAATCGTACAGTGATGCAGAAAATTCTGTCTTATTACGACTTTCATGGGATTCAGCAGAGCCTGACTTGTGACTGACTGGAAACACAATGAGCTTCCAGAAGTGAAAACGTCAGGCTACATTTATGCTATGAGTCACTTATAATCTTAATTGTTGGGTGAAATGATGAATGAAAATAACAGTGTTTTATTCTACCGATGACTTTTTTTTTTTCTGAATCTCCAACTCCAATCTTCCTCTTTACGTGCCGATTTAATCGTGTTTTCAGGACCAGAGCCAAGCCACACAATTCATGTTTATGGATAACCTTGATCACCAAATACCACCATGGAACTCATTGGCCTTGTGGAATGAAAGCACACGCACAAAGAAGTGCACACATACAGCAGCTCTGCTACGTTCCTTTGTGCAAAATTACAGAACAAAGTAAAACAACCTTGCTGTCAACTAACTCAACTAAGATGCCTATATGGATGATAGAACTTGTGAATGGTTTTTGGTTAACCTGTAACTTGATTGACTGTGAAAAATTCATGTATGAAATCACAAAGGAGAGAAGCAGAATGCTTGTCAGAGGCCAGCTTTTATAAGCGTTTCCTGAAACATGAACAGATTTTTGTACAGCCAGTTCATCTTTGGGTACACTTACCTTTTAGAATTATCATGTCCTCTGCGATTGGTACATAACTATGTGTTCATATGACCTCTATGCGCTTTGTGAACAGTAATGCAAATTTTCGTTGAATTTGTTACGACAGCAGATAACGAGATAAAATTGTCTCTTGCAGTCTCCCCACATTGCTGGAATATTTCCAAAAGCCAACGTATCAATGGGGAGAGAAAGAGAATGGAAGAAGAAAAGAGAAATGCACAGTTGAGCTGGTGTAAATATTGACTGGAAGGTGGAAGCAAGGGTATGGCTTTGTTCCGCCATCTTCAACAGAAATAACCTCTCACACAGACACTAGAAGATGGAGAAAAGGTGAGTGACGCTTAAATACTCTGAAAATGAGAAAAATACAGAAACAAGAATTGTATTCCGCCATGTATAACCTTCAATTGATCCATCTTAAATACCCCCATTGCTTTGGATGAAACAAATTCCACCACTCACTTTTTCATATCAGACAAATACATTTCTGTATTTCAGCCTCCCATTCACAAAGGAAAAATGAGAATGGGGAAAATGGCAGCTGATACTTTATGAGTTTAACGATGACCCTACAGTTATGTAAAGGTCATGGGCTTAATTATATGTCCTGGAGCTCTGCATGAGGACTCAAACTGTCAATTGTGTAGAGTTGACCAGCAACTATGATGAAATTAAAAAGATAAACTATTCCCGTATAGCTTTCATTATACTGCTGTATTTCCTGGCAACACTGCATAATGACTGCCTGCAGGGGAAAGTCCCGTTACATTTAATTACTCTGATAAATAGATTACTGCTGACCACCACCAGATGGTGCTATATTTTATTAGAATTTTTTTCTGAACTCACTGACTGTATTGCCTATTAACAGAAGATGATCCTCACCATGAGGTAAAGTATTAAGCAGATTTTCCGTTAAAAAAGAGGGAGAAGATGAAATTATGTGTAAGGAGATGAACATTGAATACGCTGGACTACGTTTCTTGCCATCACATGAAAACAGTGCCACTGATTCAGGCAGCACATTTCAATTCTTGCATAAAAACTTCATTTCACGCTGTCAAATAATTGCAGTATATTTGAAATCAGGTTAACAAATCTGCCACTGATCTTGACATGAAGCCTATAAAGCCTCGAGGGCATGTTGAATTCAGGAAAGCTCCATGCAGGCATAACTGAAGCTACTCAGAGTAAGCCACCTCTCCCTCAGACTTTCACACCCTGAGGCGTTCTGCAGCAAACAAGGTTGTTTACATGCTCCGAGACGGCGCACAAGCTCAGCCTCGCTCCACATCTCTCACCCACACTCAGCCGTTCACTCTCTCACAAGCACCCATACACTTGCCTAACACCTCACTCAGTATCCACAGCCTGGCCCGGGATAATCCTCTAACTTATAGGCAGTGTTGTGCGCTTGAAGCAAATCCCATCCCTTGAAAATGCAGACACCTCTGGAGCCGATGTGAGGTCCATGCACCTTGAAGTTGATACAGCACAGCAGTTTTGTCTTTCATGTTTGCTCCTATTGCTCCATTTCGTGCCCCCCTTGGATATATCTCATTTACAGTTACCAAAATAACAGTTTGACACATTATTTGGGCTGGATATTTGCTGTAAGTATTTCAGTATTTTGAAATAATAATCAGCACAACCTAAAGATCAAGAGAAGCGAATGTCATTAGGAGAAGGTGTATGCCTCTGTGATTTGGAGCTAATATGCTTTGCATCAAAATGAACAGCTTCCTCACAGGATGCAAACCAGGTTGGCTAGAACATTCACTTTCAGTCAAGTTGAAAGGAAAGATATTGCAGTAATTGTAAGTAGTTTCCTTCCTCAGAAAAATCCCCTTTTATGTATTTTATGCATGCTTTTATCAGTGAGCCGAATTATTTATTTAGCAGGAGTCCAGAACCAACGTCAATCCCTGCATGTTCCAAATTGGGGGATTTATTTGGGGGATGAAATCTTGAAAGTTGGCTGGTTTTGCAGCTGTTCATGGCTCTCACTGACTGTCCAAAGCTTTCATTTATAACAATGCAGCTAAGAAACCAAACCACGTGACTGGATGTCTGTCAAGTGATCATAAAAATCATCTATACACAACCACATATAGTTTTGTGTGGTTTTATACATAAAACTGTGTTGGACCAAATTAAATTCACTTAAAATGATTGTAAGTCACTGAATTAATGGGAAAATGAGACTATTATCATCTTGGCATCAGCAAACGGCAATAACTGACATCATTATCAGTCCGCACAACCCAACGATAGACTATGTTTTCCTCACTAGCTGAGATAAGTGGATGCCCTGTGGCAGTCCTGAGACTTCCCCACCATCTCACCAGTTAAGAACTCCTCAAAAGAGCCCAGGGAGATCCTTAAGAGAAGCTGCAGCAGCCTCAACTAGTTCCAAGTGGACAACAGTTCTCACACCCGGAGCAGTTTCACCTCTACATATCCTTGCCTTTCTCTCATCTCACATTGTCAGGTTGTCAGGGGCGCTCCACCTGAACGTTTCACATTCTTCTTTCAAATGAGATGCCCAATAGTTGTGCCTGAAGCCATGCATTTTAAACTGCCATAAAGTCGTGTCTATCTGTCTGACAGACAGGCTCATATGACAGAGCTGAGGCGTGACTGTTAAGTGTATTGACCGGTTCTGTACAGCAGGACAGCAGGAGAAATGGCTTCATTGACCTGATTTTTTTTTTTTTTTCGTTCAAAGGAAGAAAAGATGATATCACATAACATATAATGAACAGCCGCTGTTTTGAGGACCTTTATGAGCAAGATGAAGGTCTACCCACTTCCTGGCTACCTTGCTACATCCTTGCTTTGTATTTGTACTCTGTAGACTTTATTGTCTACACTATTTGTCCGCTGATGTGGTGAGATGAGCAAGACAAATCCTGCTGTTCCATCCCAGCACACCACAACTTGTTTCCAGTGTTTTATAACATCTCTCCCCCTTTTATTTTATTTTTTATTAATGACTGTTGAAGTAATACTCTTTTCTCCTTGAGCTTCACGCCTACTGATCCAATGGATGAGTAACTATTGAAGTTTCTTTATTTAATGGGTTGGCTTTCTGCTAACTGGCACAGTAGTTTATAGTTTTCCAATAGTGTTGCTCCCTCCCCTCCCCTTTAGTTCGTCTCAAAGTTAGAGTCTTAGAAAGCACATTTCATGTCTACAGTTTTGGTTGAAAATGGGCTGATCAAGACCATCAGACGTAATTAGGTGGGGCTTGTGCTTGTTGAGTTGAGCTGCATTATGTTGTGTGTAGTTGAAGAATGAAGGAAGGTCTGGTTTATCCCTTGAACTGGCAGAAACAATAACATGCAGACATGAAAATACGTATTTGGACTCAGTCAAGCTACTTCACCAAAGTAGTTAGCTACCTTTTTTTCAGCGCCTAAACTTATTTAGTACTCTAACATCACCTTATCAACCTGGCACACTTTTCAATAACCCTTTTCAGACTCTTCACATGATAAACTGTTAAACAGAATGCATTGTGTCTTCTTGTGTGCAAATGATTTTGAAGATTTAATACTTTCTTTTGACTTGCTTGGCAGCTTTTAATTTCTTTTTTGCCCGCAGAAATGTTGTTTTTCTTATATTTTATTAAGACCAAAATTATTGTTGACCTTGTCTAGCACGACTGTTTTCCTCGTGGATGATGATGATGTTATTGCATCAGTTTTCAATCTCTCAAACCTGAGTTTGCCAGTGTTTTTGTGGTGCTGAAACAGCCCGTGTTAGTTACAGCTTAAACGTGATTGATAAATTTCCTCTGTGAAGCCGAACTAGCCCCACAGTGGCAGATATGGAAATAAGTGGAAAGGAAAACACAAATGTAAATTAGTGTAAGCAGTAAGTGTAGCTCTAGATAAACCCCTGACTGGCTGTAAAGACAAGTGCCTTCGTGCACAGACTGCTGAGCACAGCTAGGCCCTTGTAAACAAAGCTTCTGCTATTTAGTTTCAGTTGGCTTAATTAGAATGAATGAGGGGGGCTTGTGCAAAGAGGACAGTTTTTTGTGGGTGGAGGGAGAGGGGAATTGGCTATGGTGGATCGAAAGCTGGACCGAGAGATAAAGTTACTAGCGGGTGGCACGGACCGTTTGGACAATGACAAACAAAGCCTCCAGCCAAAAGCCCAGCCGTAATGAATTTAGGGAAACAACATACATGTTAATATGCATTCAAATCAAATTACTATGATTGTATTCCACGTTTTATCGATAAAGCAAAAAGAGATAAAGTGTATGCGTTTGTGTGTGTGTTCTAGACAGACGATGGGAGATAAGTGCACTTGTGGTTTTGATTTGTTTGTGTGGACTAATATTTACCATTTGAGTCCTGGTGAGGCATTTCACTGTACGCATTACAGCAAGTAAAAGGTTGGTGTTAATAATAAATTCTAATGCCAATGTAATGCAGATTGCAATTTATAATGGAAGGAATCATTACAGCGAAGACGGCAATGAACTAAGATCTTTAAAATAACTAAATAAATTAAATGAAATCTATCAAATATCTCTGTATACTCTTGAAAAAATCCACATTTTCGAAACAATCTTTGGGCCTGAAAGATATAATTCAATTCTGGAGCCAAATGGACAGGAAAAAATAAGTATCAGTCGCTTTTAACCGCATGCACTTTGCAACTTAACTGCAGTTCAGAAATCCTACACAAGAATGTGCATCTCTCCTGGGTAACGTGTTGTGGGTGGGTACTGCGCCTGGTCAAAGCAATCAGTTGGAATTGTAAAGTAAGCTCCAGCTCTTTGAGGTGCCACTCAAATGTGAACCAACTTAATGGGATTTACTCATAAATAATGCAACTAAAAACACCTATGTGTTACATCATGTGTTCTTCCCCCACAAGTTGTATGCGTTGTATAGGCAATGCCTCTGCATGTTTTCTTCTTTCTCCTCAAAAGTAAGTTTGAGTTCAGCACCAGTTTTAACTCGATTTTTGCATGTGAGAAACGAGATTAGATATTTGTAATTTTTTGTGTATTTCTGTTAATTTGGCCCCTTCATTTTTCAAATACGTACCAAATACAGTTTATGCGAGTAAATGCTGGTTGTTCATGCCGGCAGCTTATGAAGTCCAATATTCTTGTTTTGTTGTGGGATGACTGTGGATAAAGTGATTATGACAAAAAAAAACAAAACAAAACAAAACAAAACAAAAAAACAGAGAGGAATTAGGTGACACATTATTTAGATTGACAAGTCTATTAGGAAGATGTTTGGGTGGATACATCATTTAACAAAACATCGGACTTACCATGACAACAAAAGTCCTCTAGTCTTAAGGAAGTAGTTAATTTTAGCCCATCAAACGGTCTTTCCTGGAATCTGACCAAGCGGTTTTTATGCCCTGAACAATACTTCAATACCAGAATAAAACAATAATATTCCTCCCAAGGTCTAAAGAGGGTGCAAATTCAGGTCATGGCGATCAATAACTTTTGATGCTGAGTAAGACCATTATGTGTGTTTTTCAGTTGTAAACTAACATTCTCCTGCTTCCCGGTTCCATATATATAGTAGTTTAGGTTGGTAGGTCAGTAGATACTTGCTGCTTGTGAAGACAGACTCTCCCAATGTCTCTGACTGAGTATGGACACTAATTATTGTGACTAAATACCATGAAATACAAGGCCACAGTTCAGCTACTCTCCTGGCACCCACAGTTATTCATGGAGCAGTTTGACTTTTTGTTTTAAACCATCGGTCTTAAGTAATGGACAGAGATAAAAACAAAAGCATTTTCTTGTGTTGTATTCAACCACACCGCTCACGAAACTGACGAAATAGGGAGACTGTAAAACCTCCTGGGAGGTGTTGAAACGCCACAAACTGTCAAAATGTACGATGAAGGACGACGTCAGTTCCATGTCCACCCACAGTTATGACATATTGAAGGTGAGAGGTCATGTCCACATGGGGAAGGTGATAATGACTTGTGTTGGGCAGAAAGATAGAGCCGGGGACCCCATCAGGTATGTGTCACAGTAAGTCTTGTCAACCGCAGAGCACCGGATGATCGAGTAGCTGTTCTCAAATGTAAATGATCAAAACAAAACATAAACCACTGGCTATGCAAAAAATTTGTTTAGGGGGTAGGTGGAAAGTCAGATGAACACAAAATGTCCGTTTGACAGTAATGAATACAGTTAATCTACATTTTGATGGAAATGCATTCCCCATCGAACAATGGTGATTAATCACCGTCCACCATCTACCACTCTCTCCTCTGTAAGTTTGGTGTATAAACAACAATAACACCGAGGTTGCGCCGTGATGTGTTCAAACGTGAACCAGTCAGCCCATATTGACTTTATGTCACCCTTCCACTTGGCCTTTTGTTTTTGTGGGGGTGGCCTGTCACGGCGGTGGCAGTGGAAGGAGCGAAGATTTCTCTGAGGAAAGACGGCAAGAGAAAGGTCATGGTGAATAAAAGGCTTTTAATCGGAGTACCTTGTGTCATGTGCCCAGGGAATATCAAAGTCATCCCAATTCTAGTGAGGTCAGACTGGGGCAGCCTCCCTGTTTGCCCACTGCTCTCTTCTATGTTTGTGATGCCTAAATACCCAGGGTTGCAGAGCTTTAAGAAAAGGTTAGAAGCAGCATGGTGTTTTGTCTGACTGTCTCTCTGCTGATGTGTGTTCCTCTCTCAGTGTCGACGGGTTCACGTGTGCTTGTGTAACGCTCCCTGCATAGAGATAATATTTGAAATGTGGCTCTGTTTGAAGCCTTATGCTTTGTAATATTACTATCCTCACACACACAACTGACTAAATGCATTTGCTGTCATGTTATTAACAATCCAAAACTGCTTTTACTGCTGTTGCAATATTCAGACCTTAAGGGAAAACACATTCCATTTCTGTATGTGCTATACAGATGCTTATATAATGCTGTATCTTAATGTTACAGATATTTATAATCTTACACAACATGCCGAGAGTCTTGGTCAGACCTTGCCAGTGGAGATAAGCGGTAAAACTTTTGTTTGATGTCAGTGGTGTTGTCAGCTTGACCAAATGTCTGGGCAATTATTGAGGAACTCGAGCAGTCTCGGGGATCGCTTGCCAGTCCATTAGGTGTGAAGTGGAATCAACGTTTTCTACAACACTGCTTCCAAAAATCCTTCATGTCATACAACCACAACTAACCCACTCCACCAGAGTTCCTCTCTGACTGCTTTTGCACTTTGTGATCCAAACCCAAAGGCTTGACTCTGCTACGACTCTAAAAATGAAATATCATTTTAACAACAGGCCCAGTTAGGATGGCCGGTTAACAGCCCAGTGTGTATGATGTTTGTTGATCCATGTTTAGACCAACAAGATGTATTTGTTCCACCTTCAGTTATATACCTGCTAGTCCGGTTGATTATAAGAAACTTATTTTATCTTTATTCATTCATTTATTCATTATTAATTTTTGCCATCCACTTGTTTGGGTTACAGTAAAGTAAAATATGTTACTGTGAACTGACTGGCCTCGGTGTATTGTTGTTTGTGCATTCAATAATAAATATATAGGCATGTTGTGTTATCAAGTGACCCCTTTCTTACACAATGAAGTAGGAAAGATCGGCTCTTTTGGGCTTTATGTCGTTTATTTGAGGAGCCAAGTCGCTCGATTGTTTCACTCGCGAGACCGAGTATCATTGAACGAGATTTGCGTGTGCTTCGGAGATCGGACAGGTAAACGCTGAAGAGACTTTTCTCAGATCGCTGTTCACCTTTTCTGTCGTTGCTGTTAAGTTTGGCCGTGTTTTGGTCCGTTTCGGGACGTTTTGAAACCCGGAGCAGCTTCTGGTGAACACACCTTTGGGCGACTACATCCTGTTTCAGGAGATATTTCTGAAAACTCCGCAGCGCGTTGTGCAAAGCTTTAACATTTCTGAAGAGATGGCTGAGAATGAAACTGGGACAGCAACACGTATCCAGATATATTAAAATTATACAGGTTTTAAAAAAAAAAGCACTTAAATAAAGTGCAGGCACTGGGGTTATTTAAAACTGCATTTTAGAGTCGACGTGTGTTCGGACTTCATATGCTACAATGGCATTGCATTTATTTATGTATTTGCTGAGGTTCATGCGGTCATTTTCAGCAGCAAGTGTTGAGCAGGCTTGCAAGATAAATGAATCTGTTCATTAATGTTAACCACAGCAGTGTGTGAGGGAGGGATCAAACAGTACTGTTTCCCTGAGTCGGCCTAAATCAGAGGAGTCAGGGATGGCATGCAGGTCGGAACTGGTTGATGTCTGAGCGACCGCTCCGGGACGATTCATCTTGACGATGCACTCCTCCCCTCGTGGGTGTCTTTCAGTCTTACTGTCAGCATGCCAGATTTCCAATGTAGAACACTAGTCTAACAAAGCTGACTGAGGATTGGATAAAATCAAACCGAGAGAAACCAAGAAAAAAACAAAACAGTGTTAGGGTGCTGGCAACTCAACAAGACTGTTACATGTCCCAGTTGGTTTGCCACAACCACACCGGTTTTCTGAAATCATGTGGACAGGCACCACCTGTTGCAACAGATTCCCTGTCACAAGTTCTTCTCATCACGGTTTCTCATTAATTTTCCATTCTCACCAGATAGTTTTCAGAGCTGGTGGCTTAGGCCTTGCATTTTAAATTGGGACACTGTGGTCAGCTTTAAAGGGGGCGATTGTCTTTTTAGCTTTTGATATTAGTGGTACGGTACATTGAATTCTGGGATAAAAATCTAACAGCACAAGGCGGTTCAATAGCCGTGTGTGCTGGATGGTAAAGGAGAGAAATTGAGGCTTAAATGAGATGGGGATGAGATGCCACTATATGGAGGTCAGCAAGATATATTGACAAGAGCTAAGGCAGACCAGAAACCCACTGTGGGGAATGATCATTTTGCATCCGAGCACCATGACCGGTTCTGTGGATGAGATATGATAAAAAGAAAAACTGGTTTTGGACGTAAATGTCAATTTTAAGATCAGTTTTATATGTATGATAGGTTGACCAATGGAGGCTGATGGGTTTCTATCTGAAAAGGTGTTGTGGGATGGGAAAGAAGGTGGCCATGCTTCACAAGAGCAATGTGCATCTCGGACAGGTTGACCTTTCTGTTGGGTTCAGGTGAGGCAATGACGGCACACTCAGAGGAATTCATTATGCTTTTTATGTCATTCCTTTCTTTCTCTTCAGTAACTGTCGAGCTGCACGGGGCTATTCTTGTAGAGCGCCTCTAAATTCAATTCTTCTTGGTTTTATGCCAAGTAAAATTATTTGCTTCTTAATTTTGTGTATTTGTGCATCTTAACAGCTGCAAGAAATACAGCATCAACTACTGCCTGTCCATGTACCAAGGCATTTTTTTGATTGTCATGGCCTAGTCTTGCCTTATTAATGGACGAACTTTTGAAGTATTTTAATGGGAGAAATGACTTTGTATCTCTGCAGGGTAATTCCAAAGGCAAAAATGCACTGTGGAGGTTGATGTCCCAGAGGAATTGGAGATGAAGCTGAGCCTGAGCCTGGGCTCAGGCATGTGTCTGCCATGTCGTGTTTGATTAATTGCACTGCAGGCATGCTCATCAAGAGGTAAGAAAATATGAGGGGCATAAGTCAGGCTTCATCTTAGGATCCTGGCAGGTGTTCAGGCCTTCAAGCACAAACTTCTCCAAAGTAACCAATTCAGAAGATCTACCGCCATCCTCCACCTCAGTTTTATTAACACTTTGAATGACATTGATCTTTCACAAATCTTATTATTGGACCAGAATGAAATTTTGAAACATTTTTGTGAAAGAAATTAATGATACCAAAATCTCTATGCATGAGACAACTTCAACTGTGACAATTTCAGCTGCTAGCTGGCAGGAAAGTAAAGGCCTCTCTTTCCTGAGACACTAAGTCTCCAAACTCAATAGATAGAGTTTCTTGCAAAAAATTCCCACAAAGCAGAAAGAGTTGCTACATCTCTACCAAAGATATGCTCCGTCCAGAAAATATGCTGTCACAGAACGTCATCTTAGAAAAAGACAAATCCTTAAAGACAGTCTTAAAAATCCAGTCAAAGAAAATCTCTCTGCGGACCCAAAACCAGCTGCCTCTGAGAACTTGATAGGAGAGTGTGGCTGGAAAACAGAGTGAAGAATGTCATCTAACAGAGCAGCTATTCAGCTGAGTCACTGGTTTTCTTTCAGATAGCTACAGATCTCTGTGCCACTGTGTGCCCATCTGTAAACAAACATTGCATACAACACTTGTGATTCATTCATTCATTCATCTCCTACGGCTTATCTGTTTCCGGGTTGCGGGGGGGTGCCGGAGCCAGTCTCAGCTCACATTGGGGGAGGGCGGGCTACACGCCGCACAGGTCGCCAGTCCATGCAACGTGTGTGATGTGTTTGTTAATTCATTTTTGTTTACATTTTTTTGCCATTTTTTGGATAAAATTTCCTTATAAATGTACCAATAGACAAGAAACATCTGGCATCCTTCAATATTATACATCTTCCGGGCAATCAGAGCATTTATATAACTGGACTAATGCAGCATTTGGACTCTGTATATGTAAGTTGTTGTTAGCCCCAGCAAATATGTAAATATAATGTGTGCATAGGGAATGGCCTGCACACAAATACACAATTCTGTCAAAGACAGAGGAGAGGAGCTGATGGAAACTGTATTAATGGATAATGAGACAGTAGCTGAAGAGCATAAAACAGACTGATCTGATGCTGCCTTGTTTATTGGGGTTGTTTGCTGTACAGATGTGTTTGTCTTCTGCTTCTAATGAATCTCCAGGCACAGCAGACTCTGCAATGCATGTTGCTATCCTCCATTTGTCAATTCAATTCCACCGTTACTTCAGATAAAAGTGCAAAATATTGATGGTGACCATCACAATCCATGAAAACAGCAACACAAAACCGCCTCTGAGATGGATCCTTGAAGTTTGGTGCACTTCACTTATTTGGTTAAAGCCTATTTCTTTGTCTGCCTCTGAGAAGGCCCATTGCAGCAGTCTGTGCCATTGGTATGGAGAAGTGATATTCCTGTAAGCCTTTAAAATCTGAATCTGAATCAGAAATGCTTTATTAATCCCCGGAGGGAATTTCTCCTGTTTGGAAGCTTATCTTCTAATAGTTAAGGAGTTGTAAAGTCTGATAGCAATGGGAATAAACCATTTTCTCTAGCTTTCGGTCATGCGTTGTAGATCAATTAACTGCAGCATCTTTCTGCAGATGTCTAAGGATCTGAGCCTCCTTAAGAAAAAGATGCAGCTGTATCCGTTTCTGTGGAGTGCATCTATCTTCAAGGACCAGTCCAACTTGTTTTTCAGGCATACTGCCAGATATTTGTAGGTTGGCAACACCTTGATGGCCACTCCACACAAATCTTCACCGAATGAAGATGAAGCTCGGACTTTTTGAAATCCACTATCACTTCCTTTGTCTGAGTTAGTTTTTGTGATCCCAGCCGCTGAAAGCTTTTATCAGATCCCTGTATTCACATTCCTGCCTCTCCCAGATACACACTAACAATAGCAGTATCATCTGAGTATTTTTGTTTGTGTTGCACGACTCAGAGTTGGAACTGCTGTATACAATCTGAACAGGAATGGAGCCAGAAGTCTGTTGTGGAGCCCCCATGCTGCTCATTATTGTTCTAGAGACATAGTTTCCCGACCTGACAAACTGTGGCCTTTCTGTCAGGTAATTTGTAATCCAGGAAACATGTGAGGGGTCAACTCCCATCCCTTTGAGCTTGTCTCTGAGGATGATGGGTCGGATGGTGCTGAATGCACTCGAGGAATCAAAAGAACATAATTCTCACATAAGTGCCAAGTTCTTCCAGATGAGAGAGGGAAGAGTGGAGCATGTAGAGGACGGCATCAAATATTGCAAATGTTACAATCTTTGTATAGATATCTCACGTTTCCTCCTGGGAGTTATATTTATATATATATTTATAGCTTGAAACTGTAGTCTTGCAATTAACATACAGCTGCAAGTCGTGAAATATTACTGGAAGAACAACAAAGAATCACGTTTTAAATTTCCTGTTCACACTCGGCTTGCAATATTGATACTGTTATGCCGAGACTATCATATAAAATATCTATGAAATTGACTCCTTTGCTGGTCTCTTCTTCATATAGGACTCCCTAGGTCTTGATATTCACAGATATAATTTCTTCTTTCACCATTAAAATAAACAAATAAAGGCAAAATTTTAAAATCGTGATTTTATTTATTTATATTTTATTTTATTTTTCTTTGGTGCCCCTCAAACATTTCTTAGAAATTAACTTTCTCAATACAACTGATACTTATTGACACCTCTGGCCTTTTTGCAAATCCAAGTCAATTTGGATAATTGCTTTCTGCATAAGAGTGTCAGTCATCCCAACAATCTCCCTGAAGGTCAGAAAAAGTCGTGGTATTTCTCATAGATCGCGACTTTGCAGCAACAGTCTTGAACTCCCAATATGTCAGAATCATCTCAGCGGCAGAACAGGAAAATATGTTGTTTTAGAAAAGAATGATTAACTTCACTGCCATTAATCAAAGTCGTATCATTGTGATTGAAAGAACAGATTTGTGAAGAAAATTTTGAAGAATGGGACCTTAAGTAAAATCATATTGTTTTATTACAATTCGATCTACCTCAGATAGTGCTGCATGCAAAAAGGATTTTTAATTAAAAAAATCAACTGTTATGTGAATCAACTTGTAAAAGAACAGACAAGAGGGTTATAAATAAACAAAAATCAGTTCAAATGAATTTTTAACCACGTTTAAGAATTTATAGACTCAAGTGAATTTAGAAAAAATTTGGGAAAACTATAGCTTTAGATAAACTGATATTTTTAATTTAAAACCAAAATGGCCAGAATAACAACGCTTGTGACTGCTATCACAGTCTGGACCACACCGAGCGGTTTATGGTCAAAAGACTTTGGGGCAGGGCAAGGCCGACGTAGCACTGCGAAATGTCTGAGAAGGCTGTTACAAGATGAAGTTACGAAAGGGTGGGAGATTGATATGCTCTCTTTCATCCAACAGCCTGCGTTGGGGTGCTGTCAGAATGACTTGCTGTCAGACTGTCACTCCAGGCTCCCTTCCATCAAACTGATGCATCCATGCTTAAACAGGGCCCTGTTTAAGCATGGAGAAGACAGAAGAGCTAAATACTGTAGATACTCCATCTTTTCACAGGTGACCTCATTTATCTCAATGGGTGACGAGTTGCACGTTCTACTAGCCTCTGAACGTGAGTATTTTGGCAGGTTGTGTACCTGTGGGAGCTGCAACAGCGATAATTAGTGAGCTTGCTTCATAAAAACACATTCACGTTCTCGGATTTACTTCTTGGTTCTTCAATTTTCACACTCGTCCTACATACGTTCTTTTAAATATTCTGATTCTTGAGGGCATTTTGTGCGATTCTTCACAGCTTTCTCTCTCTCTCTCTCTCTCTCTCTCTCTCTCTCTCTCTCTCTCTCTCGCTCTTTTTTTTTTAATAACTTTTTTAGTTGAGATTTATTTGTTCAAACTTTTCTCTATTTTTTAAGATAAAGTCTATAATGTGAAGCTGTAGTATATATGATTTGTGAGAATAAGAAAACTTCAGATTTCACATTTCACTGACAAATTATAGATCTAAATGTTCCAAGTTTCTTGTCTGCAGGATATAAAAACTCAACCCACAGGAGTTCATGGATTTTTGAGCTTCAGTGCTTAACTGATGGGTAGAGGATTGTCAAAAGTTCTGACTTAATCTGAATAATGTATAATAATATGCAGCTGCTCCTGTTGGCAAAAAATGTAGAAATACAAAGGCATGATTTTTGGGAGGTATTGTCTTTCATTTTCTGTATCTTTCTCAAAACTCTCTGCTTTTAAAAGGCAATCAGTCTAGTTTGCCCGGGAGGCATGTTAGTGCACTGGTTAATGATGCAGCCTCACTTTCAAAAGGGCTGTGGTTCTTCCTTTAGTATAGACAACATTTGTGTTGGTTGAAAAAGATGCCCGTGAAATCATTCCTCGCCAAAGCGCTGTCCTCGTAATTGAAGTTGCCTGACTGGACGCAGCATTCTGCTTTCAGAAGACTATCCTCAGAAAACCTAAAGCTTGTGCAAAACAGCTTCACTGACAGCTGCCGTAGCTCAGTTGTTAGATCAGCTGCCACCCAACCAACAGACCCTGGGCTCAAACCGATCTTTCTCCAGCATTTATGTTAGTGTCTGCCTGCCCACTGGAGCTGCTGAATACTTTTTTTTTTTTTTTTAATGCGCTCTGGTGTGTGTTAAAGAACTGACTTTCAGCAAGAGTTGAAAGAAGCTAAGGTTATTTTTTCTAAAAGTTTTCATCTTGTATACTATTACATTTATTTATTTCGTTTGTATAGTTATTCTATATTTCAAATCATTTTGAAATGGTTTACATTCATTAGAAAGATTAGCAAAGTGGTTCAATATTTCAAAGGAAGTACATTGGACTTCCCTGTTGCTTAAAGGAAGAGATGAAAGAGAGTTCTCAGGTGTGGTTAAGGCTAAAACAATTTGGGTGAGGTAAAAGAAAGCTCAAGGTCACGGTTTTAGAATAATAATGACAAAAAAAAACAAAACAATTTTAGCATAAGAAGGGATCCAAACTTTTGTGGCCAGTCTACAACACAATGGAGCATCCACAAATTAAACCCTCATACTGTTTCTCTTTGCTCTGCGCTGTATCAACACCCTGCCTCCTGAATTAGGTCAAACATTTCTGACCTAATTAGCATCGGCTTGGAGAGCCGAATTGTGTTGTGAATGAAATAAATCAACGTAAGACTCTTCATTTAAAGCTGTAAGATACAACATTTGCTTTAAGTCAACAACTTTCACAAAATGAGCCCCTAATCTATTTTAGTGTTATTGTTTTACATTGTCAGCTATGCCCATGATTTTGTCTAACCACCCCCCACCCACCCACCCATTGCATTAAGAAAATGATCTTCTGACTTTAGACCTATCTGTCTGGCTGTATGCCCGCTGCCTCTAGTAAACATGAGGCAGGAAAGGATTTGCTTAAGAGCTGCAGTTGAATGTGCTAACTGCTGTGAAAATAAAAGCAAACAATCCCCCAGTCGTAATGCATCTCAGTGTCTGCTCCCTAAAAGACCTCCTAAATGATGGCGCCTTTTAGTGAAATCAGATTTAGTCCTAATTGGATGACAAGACGCGGTGTGGACTCCCACAGGACGATGATGCACATACATGGGGCGGATAAAATAACAAGAGCATATTATAGTAGAATGTAATGAGGCGCAGTAACAATACAACAAATACGAGATGGTTGTGAAAGTTGAAATGTTCAATGTGATGAAGACTTTTGAAAGAAATGTTGATTCATAGTTGGGCTCTGAAAATCGGTGGGAGCAGTTTACACCCTGGACATGTCGCAAGGCAATCGCCCACCAACAGAGACAAACATCAATTCATGTCCACTCACTGTCTTTAAGTCATCAGTTAACCTCATATGCATCTTTGTACTACAGAAGAAAGCTGAAGTACATGGAGGGAACCAATGAAGGTGCTGGGAGAACATGCTGCTCAAATGTAATGAAGCTGACTGATTTGTAAAACATTAAAGGTAAGAACATCAGAGGAACTTCTCAAAGCAGCCATTTTGACTCTGATAGCACAAAAAGCACAGGTGCCTTCAGTGTGCCTGCCAAAAAGTAAATACATTTCTGTGAAAAAGCAGCTCTTGACATTGGGGAGAGACTAGGAGGGCCTTTATTTTTTATTTTTTTGCTGCATTTCTTTGGGATCAAAAAAACATTTAAGTGAATTATAGGGCAATGCACCAATCAGTCAAAGGCAATAGCAGGGCCAGTCCTTAAATGAATGTTCATTTAGTGAGTGACTGGATGATGACTCAAGTGACAAAAATGATTAACTTACAGAAAAATGTGAATGAATTTATGTAGAAAATAGTCATCCTGTGAACAGAAGGCCAAGCCACACTGAGCTCTCTGACCTCATCGCAGGTGAGGTGACATCACCTTTTTCTCTCAGCAATCACTTAACAAGAAAATAATGCTGATATAACAGTCCTTGTCTTTGCACGTGTTTAGTGATTTATTTATTTTTTTTTTTTTCTCCCCTCAGACAGCATTATTAAAGTCAGTTTCTGCAACACAAAGCAGCAGTTTGGAAGTGACTGGTGTTACACGTGGAGCTTAAATGAGCTGTGCTTCAGCAGCTATATATGCTTGTTCTGATGTGTGACAAAGGAGACAGAGGAATGTGTAAATGAGAACAGCTGTATTTAGAATTTGTATCCATTAAAATGCTGTATTTGTGAGCCGAGTGCAGAAGAGAAGAAAACAGGAAGGGCTGACACCAGCTGACTGCCTGTTATGTGGTCCAGCCATATACTCAGTTTTGACCTCGCGTTGTTTCAGTCAGAAATGGGAAAGCCTCTTAATTAGCCTCAGCCAAGATGGACTCTGAGTGGAATGGAAACACTAATGTGAACCTCTGCTCTCTCTCTGAGCTCCAACCATTTCAAGAGTCTGTATCTGAGGAATGTCCTGCTGGTTTCCCAGAGGGGAGATTTGGGCTATATAACCTGTCAGGAGCTTCAAACAGGAGCAAAGACGGAAGCGGTTTAGGTCTAGTGACATCCCATGATATCTCTTGTGAGCACACAGCACAAGAAAGGAAAAAAGATACTCTCAGGGTAATGTGAGGCTCTTCAGTGGGGAGCTGCGGTGTTAGATAACGCCTCATTTTTCATACAGGTACAAAGCAGATGATGCATTGTTAAGACCTGCCACTGATTTGTTTTTGTCAGTGTGAAATAAAGTTAATGTAGGGACAGCTAACCTATTTGACTGTCTTAAATATGAAGGGCGAATTTATTCTGCTTCCCCTTAAGTACTGCTCGGGGATTCCAGGCAATATGTGATAATGGCATGGCGCTGGAGTGCTTGTCAAGATGTGCAATCTCTGCTGAGTTTTAATCACATGTTGACCCATATTTATGACACAAAACATTTAGAAAAAAAATTACCTCTGCGTGGAAAGAGAGAAAAAAAAAAACAAAAAAAAAAACATAGACTAACAACGTACTCAAATAGGCATGAGACCCAAATTTTAATTCCCATAGTAAGATTAAGAAGACTGAAAATGACACTTGTTTACTCCCTTCTTTTGCTTGAGCCACTTGGCTTCTACTATGGTTGACAGGGCGTAAGGAGGAGGAGGAAGGGCATCTGACTGAGCGCTGCTGCAGTCCATTGACTGTTTTCTTCATAGGGAAAGGTCAGAGGATAAACTATGACGGGACACCTGCTGAAGGTAATCATTAATAAACCTGCTGTCCTGTCAGCAGCCCCTGGTTTTACCAGATGTGTTCTACCGAAAGGAGCAGAATGTGGCAGAAGTGTCCACACATCATTATAATACAGCTGCATCGAGGCTTAAGTGTGAATTAGGATTTTGTTATAAGCGTGACCTGTGTGACTGAGAAACTGAATGTGGAAGAAGTTCTTTTTTTCCCCACACAGGAAGTCTAATTCATAAAAGGTAACCAAGACAACCCTCTGTTATACAGTAGATGACAATCAAGGACAGCCGTAAATGTTTGAATCCAGGGTCTGTTGCAGTACTTATCATGTGACATGAATGCAGGTGCAAGGTCTGAACCACGAACTGCTGTTAAGCCACAGTTTAGTGTGTGTTCACAACTTGTACCTCAGCAGAATTATGTAAATATGAAAGACAAATTATGTTTCCCTATTTACAGAGATTACATAAATATACAAATTGGTAACAATGTATTCATGATTCAGTTTTTATTTCTGTGGCTTGTATAAGCCCCACAGCTGCCCCCCCACCCGCCAACCACCACCACCACCACCACCCACTCCTCTCCTGTCTTTGTCAACTACACTTCAGTTGCAACTTCATGCAAATAAGCCTGCTGTCCTGCAGGGGAGAAAAGGTGGGAAACCAAATTGGATCGAATGTAATTCAGTTCACCAAGCAGGGAATGAATCGATAATGCTGAGAAATGGCTTTGAAAGGACTGAGTGCCCACCTTTGGTAAGAGGTTTCTTCTGTTTACAGCACAACCTGGGCCTGCATGCTTATGTATTTCACGACAGGTTAATCAAGAATCACAATACTGACTGCTTTATTCCTGACATCCCTTCTCGTGATGTTGACCATGCAGCACTTCAGAAAATGTCTTGCCTGTTTGCATTTTCAAGTACGATAGGTCGGCATGAATGGTTTTTCCATTGACTCTAGATTTGCATTCTCATCTTTGTGTAATATATTCACTGAATATAGCTGAGCAAACAAATTGTTATAGTTTAGTGTTTACTCTCAGGCAAATCAATCCACTTACAAGTAACTGTGTGTGTGTGTGTGTGTACTTGTACATGCAGATGCCTTATACAGTACTGTGCATATGTACCCGAAATAAAACGAAGGCTGCCATTTTCGCCGTCACTTTATTTTTGCCGCTCCAACACACACACCGAAATTACAAATGGCACAGAGGCTGCATTGCATACAAATCATTAACATACTGAGTGAATGCACAGCTCTTCCATTTTCTACATGCTATTTGCAATTGAATTCTGACAAGTAACTAGGTAGCTCTTCATTTTACGCAATTAGCAAAAAATAACTATGCGTTTCTTATTGTGTCAGTATTTTGGTGTAATCACGCTGTATTACTGTAAAAAAAAAATTACAGATGTTGCAACAACAAAAGGCTTTTGCAGCAGTGGCTGAGAACATCAGTAATTTGGAAAGACTGTCAAGTGTCCTTTTGTTCAACAATAAGAAAGGCTGGAAGATTGTTTGTTGGGGTATCTCCTTTGCACTTATTTTTTCTTGCAAGATTTCCAGGAAAAAATTGGGAAGGAGGACATGCCAGTGAGGGCAAAGCACCTGCTGCAAAGACCCCATAAGGGCACTTAGGGATCCCACAGTCGAGGCTACAGCACAGAAAAAGATGACTGGGATCAGGTGCATGTTCTCTGATAAACTCGTGCTTGCTTGTAAAATGATACTGGGCCTGAAAATGGATGGACAAATGGAAGTAACTTCACTTCATTG
Organism: Echeneis naucrates; assembly: GCF_900963305.1. Lineage (NCBI taxonomy): Eukaryota > Metazoa > Chordata > Actinopteri > Carangiformes > Echeneidae > Echeneis > Echeneis naucrates. The sequence goes on along the minus strand of NC_042522.1, from coordinate 13,765,704 downwards.
GGACTTCCTGACTGAGGGGTATGGGGGGCATCTTCCCAGGGGAAATCTCGATCCTAAAGACACATTTGCCCAGAGATTTCTCAAACTTTGATGGATTAAGCAGTTATTTTATGTCATTTCATTCATTTCCTTACTGTCCCAAATAAAGACTTTGATTTATATTTGAAAGAGTCAGCAGAACTAAAACTTGTGACGGGTAAAATCTGCTGCTTGTGCAGTTTCTGTAACATGTTGAGAAACAGATTGGTGTCAAACAGATGGACTCAGCTGAGAGTTACTTTTTCTTTTTTTTTTTCTTTCCTACGATAAGGAAAAACACAATGGATGCAGATACTTCTGCTCAGATGTGAATCGTAGGTTAGTATTTATTTTGGAGAAGGAAGACCTAAAAGATGCAAAGTTATGTTTGCAAAAATAAGGAATATTGTTGGAAGGATCAAGAAAGACTGGGGGCAAAAAACGCATCAAGGTATTAGATGATGATGAGAGGATAAATGTTGGAGGAGGCCTGTAGTTAAATTAGTTATATTAAGATTTATAAAATTGAATAGAGGTCTGTGTTATGAAGGTTTCTGTGTAATCCAGAACAGTTGTTGGGTGTTGTTGGGCATGAGACATCTGGAAGCTTTTGGCTTTTGATTATTTAACAATTATTTTAAAATATTAAAATCAGACAATATCAAACTCATGTTGGCAGGGGTTGTGTCCTGATTTCGAATTTTAGTCGCCGGGCATCACAACCAAAATTCAATGGTTCACAGCGTCGGTGGCCAGATTCATGTCTGCACCGTGTAATAATGAGTTTAATGCTGTTGAAGAGGTAGGCCTGATTAATCTGCCAGCGATGGCCATGGGCATCTCTAATGACATTTGAAAGCACTTATGGCAGACATAAAGACAGCTGCACCCGGCGACTCAAGTGACTATGCCCAAGGAGGGCTGTGTTGCCCAGAGCAACACTGTCTGCTGCCTTCTTGTTGCCCCTTGAGACGCATCCATGACAAACAAGCATGTCCTACAGCGGGGCTGGGACTGGCTTACTGCCCTGCTTTCATGTATCCAAGCACAAAGCCAAGGAACAAAAGGGGATGGACCAAAAAGTTGGAGTGGGGAGACTAACAAAGTTCGTGAGTGAGAGTAAAGGAGAGAAAGACACAAAGTAGAGGTGAAGGGTTGAAAACAAACATCATTAACGTTCGCTGGGGCTACAGTGCTCACTAAACAGTGGATTGGAATATAATGGGTTGGTCATACACATTTAATCTGATGCAGCATCGGCAGTGGCCACCAGAGAGTCTGAGCACAATTAGAACTGGTTTTAGGGCACTGATTTTCTGATAGATGGCTACTTAGAGACCTTATACCTCCTGCATAAAAACCCCAGGAAAATGTCTGGGGATGTTACATCAATGCTGCTCACGTAACATGCGGAAAATAGAGGTGGGTTGGCTGGCAGTGGGGGGGCTATTCGGAGTAAACCCACTGAAGTACCATGGTCTGAGTACATATACGCAGCACTGACAAAAAGGAAGATATACAAAGAATGCAAACACAAATATATGCCGATAAACAGTAAAATAAAACATCTCATCATTTAAAAGTGTGGCCTCTTTGGACTAATAGGATGATTTGTTGATTTTGTAGTTGTTTTTTTTTTTTCAAAGAGATAATTGAACATCGGCAGGGAATAATTACAAAGAACAGCAGACATAGAATCACCCACTATGCCAGAAACTACAGCTTCGTTGCCAGCTATCCCTTTTTGCTTCAGGGTCTTTTTTTCTCCTCCCCCTTTCCCACAGAAATATTCATAGGTCTTTTTTATGCACTGCACATTTGATATATAACCAAAGATATTCAGCAATATTAAAGTCTGGGGACTGTGAAGGCCAAAGCTAGACTTAATTTCTTGTTTCTGTAAGAAGTCCATGGTTTATTTGATGTGGATCATCATTTGTCATATTCAGCAGTTTCTTGAGATTTATTTTCCTTATTGACTCTGAAACACTCTGCTTTCAGTCGTGACATCCATACATGGAGGTGTGTGTGCTATTGTATTCACAGACAGGCAGTGTTGTTAAGAGGAGCTGGAGTGGCGTAGATGTTTGACAGACTACCAACCTGAGTTAGTTAGTTAGAACGGGGTGATGTTGAGGACCTCAGGAACAAAAGACAGAGAACACATGCTCTGTCTGGTTGAACTTGTCTGATCCGATCTGAGCTGACCAGGTTGATTGACTTTCAGAGGACATATTTCACTCCTGCAGGGAATCTCTCATCCTCAACAAAGAAATGAACTGTCCTGTCCAAGTCATGCTTAGTGCACTCTAATTAGCTGCAATTTTTTTTTTTTTTTTTTCCTATTCTGGTGAGATTTAGAGTATCTACTCGGGCATTATCAAGTGTTTGGGAACACAGAGTTTCTAACTAAAGTCAAGTGAGATTAAATGAGAGAACAGAAAATCAACTAACCAACAAACTATCGTAATTGTTAAGGTAAAAAACACATCAGCCCAGCCTATACAGACCTCATCTCTACATGACAATGTCACATAACTCGCTTCTTTGTTGTCTGTGTTGTGCGACATGTGTGGACTTAAATGTACACATTGTTCTGGGGCATTGCTACTGTAGATGTTCCTTAACAATAAACTTTAACTGTGAGGGTTGTAATAAGATGCTTGTGCGGCGCAACTGTTGGGTTATTTCTTTTTATGAGAGAATAGTCAAACTTTACTGTTGTGGTGCTTTGGATAACAGACCGACGGTTTTTGTTGGGCACTCAGCACAGTGTTTGCTGACAGATTTTTGTGTGTCACTTGGTGAAAGCTTGTAATTTAAGACCATAATCACAAGATACTATTCAAGTTAGAGAGACAGATTTATGTGAAATGCCAGTGCAGGCACCAAACATTGTCTGCACTAGATTTGGCTTATGTCTGGCGAATGTTGCTGACAATGGGCAGATATTTCATATTTCTACCGTTACAAAAGGAGGGCCGGCTCCTATGCCAGTGTTCCACAAAAATATTTCTTGGCTCTTATTAAATTTTTCTCCAGCTCCTTCTGCCATGACTTAATGCAGAAAATGTCCAGAGATAAACTTTCACATCACTTTGAAATACTGAGGTCACTGAAATTCTACTCTCTTCAGCGATACACCATTTATCAGCTGCATCAGGACAAGCTCGTGGCACCTCGGCCACCTTTTATGATATGTTTGACCTTGAAATCTGGGCAGCTTCTGCTTTTCATAATGTTTATACATTGCATATGGAATGAAGGTTTTTTTTCGCTGGCTCAGACTGAAGGACCAGCTGGTTTTCTGCATGAGGGGGCCGACTGACTGACGGTTTGATGGGCCGTGTGATTGGCAGACAGGTAAAGAAGGCTCCATACTGTTGGTCTGCTGATCAGATGTATGTTGTGTCAGTGTTTAAGCATTCATATAAAACATCAGATGTTTTGATATTAATTATGTGAAAAAGCTAATTTTGCAAACTTAAAGGCTGTCCAATTATTTTAATCCTATAGAGCGAAAAAATGTACGCACAATATAAATAGCCCCTTCACAGGATCTGAGCAGCTCCGTTTATAGCTTGTTGCTGGCATCCATCTGCCACCAGTTGACTTTCTGAAATTCTCTCTGCCTAACCAAAATAAGTACTTAAGTCATATAAAAGGATTACTGCTTGGGTTGCCACTTTATGCAGTTTTGAAAACATTATTTGGAAAGGTGACATGACTTTGATGTGTCTTTGTAGCCAAATACTATCAGAATACATATAAAAGTACGGATAAACAATTTTACTTTTCCAGAGTCCACAAAAGTGTAGAGAAAAAAGGAATGTCAGAAGACAGACATATCATTAGTCACATAACCACATTTTTACAGAATGAATTAGTCAGTAATGAATAAATACAATTTCAAGAATTTATTAGACATGCATTGCGCTGGTATTAGCTGCCATCTATCCATCCATCCATCCAGCCATACAAACAAGTTTCACACGACATTTCTTGATGTCTTTCAAGAATCTTTGGAAGAGCCCTATTTTACTCCAAACATTTTGCACTGTACGCTCCTAATCTGTGTGGATTCGCTTCCCAGTTTCATGTGTAGACAAGTGAACAACGGATTTAGGAATACCAAGGCCAGAAAACAAAATGCTGCTTGTGCCCTTCAGCCTTTGGCAAGAAAATTTTGGTTGCCTTTCTCAGATGCATGAGGATGAGCCGTTGGAACAAACATGTTGACTTGCCATGACACATTCAGTCTTAGACACGCAGATTGAGATGTAAGGTCTTCCTCCGAAATGGTGTTCAGTCTGTTTTGTTAAGTTAGTAGTAGTTTTGAGTGTACAGGACTTTTCCGCTCCAGGGCTACCTCAATTAACTGCACTGTGTCATTGATTTAGCACTTTTTTGTCGCGGACATCTGGCGTTCAGTGTGGTCCAAAGCAAACTGGCAAACTCAGTGGCTCAACATTCTTAGCATATTGGCTCTTGAATATTGCCATTGGTTGGGAAAATGGATGGTGAAAGTGAAGGTGTAATAATGTCTAAGCCTTGCTGAAGTGCCGTCTCTTACACGTTGTTAATAATGATATCAAAAGGCAAATTGTTACATTAGAATGATTAGTAATGGCTTTTTATTTTATATTTAGACACTGTAGTTAGCTTTCAAGATCTTGGGCAAGGCAGGACTCCCATGCACATTTGTGCATGTCTCTTTAATTGGGGAGTTAAAATTAATGCTCAGACATTCACTAACTAACATTCACACAGTAAGTGCTGTAGTTTTGCATGAAAAACACATTTCCCGTGGACCCTTAAGTCACAGAAGAACTTCCACAGCAAATTAGTAATTCAAACAACCTTGTCGAAAACGGCCACTCTTTCAAAGAAATGCCAGATGGTGAATATCCAAGCTGATGGCCGGGGAGTGTTTTCTTCTGTGCCAGAAACAGGGACGCAGCATGAGCAACAAGAAACAAAACAAATTTAAGTGTGGTTCCAATTGAAATAACATAAATTTCTGCCCCCTTAAAATAAATCTGAGAACAGTGATGCTTTGAAAGCACTTGAATTAAATAATTAGAATGACAACAGCATGGGACAGTATGGGGAAGGCCACGGCTTTGACCACTGTGGTTCACCACTAAGAGAGGTTTGCAATCACAAAAAGGTCATTCCAGTGTGTCCTGGCAAGGCAGGGGCTCTTTGAAGGGAGCAATTACAGCATTTACTGCTGCCAGGGCCCTGAATGATTTGTCTTCAGAGAGTGCACCGTACACATAGTCCATTTTGCTTTTGTCCTATTTACCATCATTCTGTCTTCACATGCTGTTCTGAGCTCTTGTTACGACTGCTGTGACTTCCAGTACAAAGACCTAATTACAGTAATGGCAAGGGATAAACAGATAAACAAGCGAGCAGATGAAATGCAGGCCACAAAAGCAGTTTGATAACATGTAAACCTCCCGCACTGTTTGCATAAAATCTATCCCAACCAGCCGGTTAGCTGGTCAGAAAGATAAGCAACCAACTGAAACCAAAGCAGATTACAAATGAGTAATAATATTACACAGCTCATTGTAATTATTCAGGAAATGTCCAGTAGTTTCATAAAAAATGCCATTAAAATTCAATAAAAAATGATTCAAATATATTTCTGGATTAGAATTTGAACACGTTTGAGCTTCTTCATGGGTGTGTATGTGAGGTGTGAATATATTCGAAGCATGTGTTGCGAGAGTAGCTCGAGGCAAGATAGCGGAATAGGGAATGGGTGACTAATGAGGACTTGTTTTACCACCGTTGCCTCGACTCTCTGGGTGTAGTGCTTAATCGTGACTCTGCATCGCGTCCGTCGTTTAACCACAGGAGCCTTGTCGTCGCACTGAAAGGCTTCATGCAGGTCTTGGATAAGGATGGTGGAAATCTAGGAATCTGTTGTTGTCCTTGATACCGCATAGTGCACAATTATTGATCCAAGGAAAACCACTCAATCATGACAGTGTGCCTTCTGCAGAGCCAGCAAAAAAAAAAAAAAAAAAAAAAAATCCCGTACCTGATATCGCAGAGTCCCCAGGAGGACCCCCCCTTGAGGTTTTCAAACAAACAGGCAGAGAAATTACACATGGACAAGAAAATGTGTGCATTTGTGTGTGTAAAATTTCCATCCAAAGTCTCCAAGTAATGTTTATATGAGGTTGAATAGCTTCAGCTACAGAAACATATACGCTTGCAAAATGGTGTGAATGCTTTTATCACCCTAAAGGTGTTGGGTGTATTTTAGACTGGTGACTTGTCCAGGCCTGTCATATACATCATTAGTTAAGTTCAGGCCCTCTGGAATTCCCACTTGGTATAAAAGATGAATGTTTGGATGGTGTGATTTATCCTTTGACTGCCTAGTTAAGAAAATGTCTGTAGCACGAGAACATGTCAAAAGATTATGAATTATTAATATTAATTAAGGTTTTAATTAAAACTTTTGTCCAGAATTGCGATCACGTAGAAGGAAATACACTGTTTGCTTCAATTACGTTTACTGATGAGCAATTGTGTGTGGGCAGCCAAGTTAAAAATAACTAAGTCAAAGTGCTCTGTTTCAGTTCTCAAGTGAAAGAAAGTGGTTGAAGCAAAAGGGCAAAGTTAAGAGGAGGCAGGCAATGAAGTGAAACATAGAAATGCACTAAAGGTCCAGAAAGGCATTCTGATAGTGGATCTTTAAAGCTTGAGTGATCAAGTCCAAGTTAATGTGTGTACAGAAAAGCACAGACCTGACACGCTCATCAACCGAATCTGAAGGTCAGCGCAGAGTTCCACCTGATGGAGATTGTGAGATAAGACGTGAGGTGGGACTACAGAGGACTTGACCGATTTTGGTTGATAGGAGACGGCAAGAACAGGATATTTGTCCCACCCTGGACAACGATGACTGATTTTATCTGTGGCTGGCAAAATATCATTATAGTGCATTTTTTTTTTACCAAGTGTAGGGTCTCTATTTTTATTTTTAGTTCAATAGAAAAGATCTTTTTTTTTTTTTTTTACGGTGTGAACTGGAGGAACATGTTACAGGCCGGTATGTTATGGTTTTCAAAAGCAAAATCAAAAAAGTGCAGGAGGCAGTTTTGTAAGAAGTGATACTGTGCCCAATGTCACAGTTTGATTTGCTACAATCAGTGGCAGCAGTGCAACCTGAGCAGTATTTGGTTACAATGTGCTTCTACAAGTGAACATATGGAGAGTGCCCTTTCATCGCCCCTGTATTAATTCACCTGCTGCACTGACACGAGCAGAATTTTGATGACACGACTGACAAACACTCAGAGCTTTGTCATTTACAGAGCCAAAGCAGATAAGCCAGTGAAGACAAATGATGACAAAATATGTGTTGTATAAGTGTTGCATTTTAATTGACACACTCAGGTGTGCAGCCAAGAAGTTGTTTGTCAACTGCAATAGAAAAATATGATCTCCTGTTGATCGGTTTTACTGCAGAGCCAGGCCATAAGATAGTTAAATTCGTCATGTGTGGCAACAACATGCTCCCACGGCAGCAAGTTGGGTTGAAGCCACCTTTTCCTGGCAGAAACAGTTGGCCTGAGCTTTGACACTACTGAACACAAACCACCCGAAGGAGTGAGTGAAAGGACATTTAAATTCATGTCAAGAATGCTCAGATGGCTCTCCACTTGACAAAGCAGGAGTCGTAAAAAGAAAATTTCACTTTTATTTTCCCAAACAACAGAGCAGCAAAACAAAACAAGAGCAACAATATGAAAGAGGTAAAAGTGGCCAAGCCCCACACCTGAGGATATCTGAAACCTGAGGACTTGTTTGACATTTTTGCTTGAGCAAATGAGTTAAGTGAATATTAATTCATTTAAAGCATTTCTTCGTTCATTTTCTGTCTAGTGGCTATCTGATTAATTGACTAATCCCTTCGAATGCTCACTGAATCCAATAACCGCTAATCGTTTAAGCGTTTGGTTGAATCCTGTCTCTTCGTGCTTTTTCTTCTCCTCACTGTAGTCTTTTTTTTTTTCATTTCCTTTGCAAAACCAAATTCTATAGGACACAATCAGGGACAACTGCCATTGTCACTCTCATCACTAGCACGTAAGCCCTTGTCCGACCCCAAGGACGAGTGCACTCAATAACTGTCCCTGTCCAGACACGGTAAGCCTGCGCCACAATCCCTTAAAACCCTGAACTCTGACATGCTTCAATGAGGTACATGAAGCCTCCTCCTTTGGGAGATTAAATTGAAACTCTTTCCCACTAAACTCCTGATTAATTGGAAACAATTTTTTCTAACTCTGCTAATCTGCACTGTTGTGTATTGTCCTCAAGCAGTGGTTAGTGATAACACCACATACTGCTGAGACGTGACAATGCAGATCGGGACTTCTATGCAGAAAGATGATGTATTGACAAAGGCCTTGGATGCTTCTAGAGAAATCCCCCTTACTTCATTTGTCATAATAAAGACTATCAGAACAAGGGAATTGGAAAAAGTAATTTTCTTGACTGCCATATACAAAGGTCTATGGCCTTGCTGCTTATTTCATTTCAGCCAGCGCTTTTATTTATTTACAAACTCAAGATAAATGTGTCTGCTCAGTCTCTTTTGCAGAGCGATTATCTGTTATTTCTTCCTATCTACTGGCTGTGTCCTACATACAGTTCCTCTGTTTACCCATCAGCATTTCTTTACTTTGTGTTAAATTTCTGATCGAAAATTGCAAGCACGACAGCTGTTTTCACACAGATTTCCACGGGACTTTTATCATTTGTTTTAGGTGCTTGCTTTGTCACGCATAAACTCCAGCATTAATCAATGTTATGACAGCATAACTGGCTGCAGAGATATTTACTGGGTTCTCATGTGTAATATATCTTTCCATGTGTCTGCCTGTCTGTCGCTACCTACCTACCTTTCTCTCTTCCTTCCTATCTATCTATCTATCTATCTGTCTGGGATCTAAGATGCTACAGTGCACTTGTTTACTTTGACTGCACACTATTGTAATCCCCGAGGTGAGCCAAGATGCTAGACACAAAATTCTCTCTGAAGTGGGAACTGGAAGGAAACTAAGGTTTTTTTTTTTTGTTTAAATTTGGAGCTCTTACTTCCCTCAGGTTAGATCATGTTGTTCTACAGCGAGCGCTGCAGCCACATACTGTACATTGGTTCCACCTTATAGGTTTTCCTGCAGAGTAATTGAATCTCTGCCACAGTTGACCTTTACCATCACTGCTGACTACATACGGTGCCTTCACAGAGAGTTCTGACCCCTTCGGTTCAGTTTTTTTTTTCTCCACATTTTCTTAACTTGCAGCCTCATGCTAAAATATTTGTTCTCACAGCAATCCACATTCAATAATCCATAAGAAAAGAGGCAAAAAACTAAATATTCACAAATTTGCACTGCAAGTTTATCCAAGAGCACTGAGGCGTCCATAATTCTTAAATGGGAGAAGTTTCACTCCTCCTGCAGCTGGGCTCCAGGCCAAACTGAGCCAGGGGGAGAAAGGCCTTGGTAAGAGAGGTGACCAAGAACCGAATGGCCGCACTGGCTCAGCTCCAGAGATCTAGTATGAGATTTGTGAGCAGCTTTCAGGACAAGCAGTTTTAAGCCAAATTGAGGTCAACTAGCTCAGTCTTGATTTCTCCAAACCAGAGAATCTGGTTTTTCATCGTCTGAGAATCTTTTGAAAACTGACGGAGTAGAAGCTGGGTTCAAACCAACGGGCTATTACCAAGGCCTCTCCCTTGGTTACTCAGTCTGGTCAGCTGAGAAACCTCATATAGACAGATATGCATGCCTTCTCAAATCATGTCTTATTATCTGAATTAGCCATAACTGGACTCCAATACAGGTGTAGAAACATCTCAAAGTCAACCAAAAATAAACAAAACTTGTGCCAAAACAAAGTGTCTGAATAATCAATGTCATAGTATAGGATTTGCTTTTTTTTTCCACCCATAAATTGTATTTTCATTTTGTCATTATAAAGCACTTCATAGAGTTTGATAAAAAACATTTTGGTTGTGTTTCGGTCCTGTTTTTATTTTATCATCAGGCAGGAACCAAATAACTGTAAAAAGATTAAAAAGATGTGAAAAGATTTTTTCCTGCACGTTGTGTTTATTTCTTTATTCTAAACTTTCTTGCCTTCTGATGTTTATGGACCATGTCTGTTACCAGAATGTTTATCATATGTCTGCAATCATGTTGTCATTGTCATTATCGATGTATGCCATGCATTGCAAACAGACTCTGCAGATGTCTGCCTCAGAAAATACATGTTGCCAGGATGTAGTAGGAGTTTTCATGGTTAATGTTACATTGAGCACCTTTCTTCATGGTTCATCACCTCAGTATTGGTTCTCAAGTGTCGTTTAGCATCAGCTGGGAGTCGGGCTAGATTGACTGACTGACTCCCTAGAGAGCTTTGCCGGATATGATATTTGGCCTCAGTAGCTGACCTCTTATCATTTAATACTCTATGTGTATGTCGCTGAAAAGATATCTTTTATCTGCTTTGCATTAAAATTCCATTAATTTCTGTTGTCTGCCATCACAGGGTAATTTGGGAAGAATCTTAATCCAAGAAAGCTCCAATTCATAATAAGCAAATTTATATTATACGTATATCCACAGGCCAAATTGTAAAGGAAAGTAAGTTTAAAACTGAAACAATCTTACATTATAAAGTAGATGTCAGTTGTCGGACAGAGTTGTTTTTTTTTTTACTCAGTACATTAGCTATGCTATATGCTATTATCTTACATCAAGGTGCTTTAATAATGCGTCAGTGAAGTGTTAATGTAGTTCAACTCTAAGAAACACTTAGACACTGCAGTTTGTGAATTTGTTGTACTGCTGAATATTTATTTGTGTTGAAAGGGGTATTATCCTGACCCCACTCATTTGAATTAGAAATGAACGCCACTTATATGATGCTTCTTAATGCATTTTAGCCCATGAGTCACCGTCACACATACAATGCTCCGTACACACCCAGCACATCGCTCCCTCCCTCTCTCACACACACACACACACACACATACACTGAGGGCACATCCAGGGGGATTTTGTGTCAGCATTTTGCCCAAGGACACTTTGACGTGAAGACTGAAGGAGCAGGGGAATTGAACCACCAACCTTCAGATTAGTTCTACCTCCTGAAGCACACTCTGGCCCGACTTCCTGGACCAATGAAGGCTACTCAAAATATCTTGAAAAGGTTAATAGATATTTGATACTGGAAGTAATTCTTATATTTGGATCCTTATAGTCTTTATCGTGACAGCTTCTCTCGACTAAACTGAGAAAAGAGATAATATTACTAACATTGAAGCAGTCACTTTGGAGATACTGGAAGTCATTTATTTTCCAGTGGTGTCATTATAAACGTAGTATCAATGTTGAGAGGTCCCCAAGGCTCTTCTGTATGGGGAAGAAGTCATTATCATGAGTTCTCACTTCACCTTTGAAATTAAAGCGCAGTTCTAGAGAATGAGATGTGTGCTACACAGAAATCCAGCTTTGAGATTGTGTCTGTGTTTCATGCATATGAAATTCAAAAATACCCCCCCCCAAAAAAAAAAAATCAATAAAACACATGTGGCTGCTGTGCCTTCTGGTTAATGCTTTGTCACCTATCTTTAATTTTACCTGACTGACCTAAGTCAGTTATAACTACACAGATGATTGGTGATGATTTTCTTTGCTCAGGAGGTTGTAGAGTATTCATAGTTATTCAGATTACTGTTTTCAAGACATACAAGCTTTGAATGGTGAGGCAAACGTCAGTGGTCTAAGGACATGCACACAATAGGCCTGCAGCTGTCATTTTTTTGTTGCATAGTTTTTCCCACAAATTTTTTGATCGTGTAAAATACAATGCATAAATCCAATTTCATAATTTAGCTATGATTGTAGCCTTTACTTCTTTTATTGTGTGCAGGATGGAGACAGGAAGCAGACTGTCGGTTACACCTCAGCCCTGCTTTTTGTTTTCTGTTTGGCTGTGTCGCATTAAGTGTTAGTAGTTTCTAATGGAACTTTAACAATGGCTGTACACGGTCCAGTGGCTTGCACGTGACTTTTACAGATGGGCTAGTCGAGCCAAGCCCACACTCCCCAAGTCGGCGTGTGATTCATCTGTTTACTATGCCAGCATCAAAGTTATGGAAGAGACTGAAACATACCTTTGCATGACAGTAGAAGTTGCAAATAAATTCAGGGCCTGTCGTGTCTCATGTGTCTTTTTTCTGCATCCTCTGCTCATAGTCTGGACATCTCCTCTCTTCTCCTTCCTGGCTGAATAAATATTAGGATTTTTCTTCAGGTCTGAGAGTAAGCATATCAAATGTGCAGTGTGGCATAATATATGATAATATAATATGATCCAATATCATAGTTTTAAAAATCACAGAGAACAATGTCATACAATCACAGATTGAAGTGAAGGAAATTTCACAAGAACTCCATTTAATTCACAGCTAATACTACTTTCTTTATGGATTGACATGCTAAAATAAGACAACATGAAAGGAATACACAAAGTGGGAGAGCTTAGCCATGAAAAATAACAAATAAAAATGAGCAACTGAGCATGAAGCCAGAGTTATAGTACACTCAGTTTCCTGACAAAGGCGCTGCTGACATTTTTATAAGTCTGCTAAGTAGAGAAAATTAATCGTGAAAGCTGAAAACAATGGGTGGGGATTTAGTGACACATTTATGTACATAGTAATTTGTCGTGATGATACTGTTAACTTGAAAATCCGGGCAGATTTGAAAGAGAAGAAATGTGAATGTTGGGTGTTAGACAATCAGACACACACAGCAGGTGTCCTGAAATGACCTCTTTAATACTTCCGGGTTACGTTTGATCGGCCGTCTGCCCGCCGGCTGCTGCACCAGCGTCAATCATCCGTGCGACTTTTGGAAAAATTAAATGTCGAGGCCTTGAAATTTTACAGAGTTAGTATTTTTTTTTTTTTTAATAATTAATTCATTTATTTTACTCACTTGTTGATTTGACGGATTCGGGAAAGTTTCTTCTCTACTGCCATCGGATTAATTGATACGACAGGAAAAGGTAAGAGTCGCCGCTGGTCCAGCAGGATGTTGATGAAGTGTTTTATGCAAAGTGCTGGCTTTGACTGACAAGTTGTGAATTGAATATACATAAGTGCAAAATGCCTTTAAAACGATGACATGCCATACCCTCTTATCTATCTATCGTTTCATATTTAACTGTATTTATATAAAACTGCTGGTTGTCATCCTGCGATATTATATATCTACTTCCTATGCTGCACTTTCGCCACGTTTGGGCATCGTGGGCACAATATCACAGACAAAACTTTGAAAATAATACTGGCCCTGTCTGGTGCCCTTATGGCACTTTGAGCAGTTTTGTGGAAATTGTGAGAGGTTGAGTCTAATTCTCTTCAGGGGTTGAAGTGTTCGGACTGAATTGCTTTGCGGTTGTAGAGATTGCATGCTTTTTATTTTCATGTGGCCGAACAGTTGCTTGAAATATCAGAGTTGAAATCACATTTGCTACTTGGCACATTGTTGGGATGTATTGAATATGTACAAGAGCAATTTTTGATGGTTGGTTGAAATGCTTGGTTTGTGAAATTTACTGTTCAAGTTCAGAAATCCCTTTTGGGAATTTGGCTTTTCTCTTAACTTAATTTCTCCCTCAGACGTGTCTGTGACTGACACCATAGCTTTAGATTGTCAAACTGTTACAATAACAAGTTATGCAGCTTGGCTTGAATGGCTTTCTGAGGCAGACTGAGGCTCATTTAATGGTCCAGCTGTTTATTTATTTTTATCTGGAGCCTCTGCGATCAGACAGAATGTCGACAACACTGAGATCATGTTTTACAGATATGCCAAATGCAGTTTTTGTTCTGTTGATTAAAAATTGAGCTGGCTGCGGCTCAGCAGGTAGAGATGCTTCAGAAGCTAACCCTGGAGGCTTCCTCTTCCTATCCATGTGTCAGTGTCTTTGACAAACACGCTCAACTAAAGTAATATACCAGCATCTTGCATGGAAACTTGTTTGTGTGTCAACGAGTGAATGAGAGGCACACTGTGAATTGCTTCGGATAAAAGCTCCGTTTAAATGCAGCCCACTTAGTAAAACGTATAAGCTGTGAAATGTTACTCAGCTAGTTGTTTGTGAACATAATGTAAGATGACAGGGTACCTTGATTACAGTATAATTGCTAATAATGGAGGAGAACCCAGTATTGGACCATGATCCTGCAATTACAGCAAGATTTGATCAGTTATACATGGGATAAAAGGAAAGTGAAAAGATTGGCTTACTGATTGAATGATTCAAACCAAGAGGTAAATGACTAATTAGATAATCAAAGAAAGCAGGAACAAATAAAGAGACTAATTTAGAGCAGAATATAAGCATAAAAGGGAGTTGCAGAAATGAGTGGAAGCTGGGAGAGTGCAGGGAGAATGCACACAGCCGACACTGAAGGAAAAGAGAACAAATGATTCAAAACATGGCACGCAGATGAGGGGAAAAATGAAATCAATAAAAGGGGCCAGTACCTAACCAAGCTATATTTACTCCGCAAGGCTTCCTCAGAGTATCATGGTGCAGCGCCTCAAACCCCTGAATATGCCCACTCTCCACATGTCAACAAGCGCTACATGGTAATCACCAACGCAAGCACACAAGGCCTTGCTTCAGAAGTCAATATCTGTCAGCAGAAAGCATCAACAGCCTGGAGTTCAGGCCTGGCCCCTCCAGCAGACCTGTCAGTATGCCTCAGGCATTGCATCATTAGTATAACCCCATGTCAGCACTCACTCATGTTGCAGCCCATTGCCCACTGTTTGTATCTACAGAAAGCATTAAATGAAGTCTGCGAGCAAACTCGAATCTTCATATTCAACTGCAAGTGAAAGAGGAATTTAATAAATCACAGATAGTGTCTGATATCCAAAAGAAAAAGACTGCCGAGCTTTTGGCATTGGTTGACTTGAACATTTTAACAGTAATGGCTAGAGAAAAAAATATTATTGTTCAATGTAGCTTTATAATCTCATAAATATTAAGCAATGTGAATATGGTCTTAATGGTTAAAAACTATTTTGAGTTCTTCCTGCAACTAAATTAAATATGCAGACACTCCCCAACGAGTTACATTCTGAAAGGCCGTTCATATCCTGAATTGTTCATAAGTTGGTTGTTGTAACAGAGCACGTCTTAGCGCTGACACGAAAGTACAACGAACTGTGATGCTGGGGTGGTGTAGGCTACGGTGCTGCGGCGTGAGGAGCAGCGAAATTCGTACCAGGCAGAAGAAGCTCTCAGAACAAAATTTGAGCTCATGGTAGCAAGGGGAGCTAGTCGAGCACTATTTGAACTTTTGGCTCTGTCTGTTCGTATCTCTGAATGTATAAAATGAATCCAAGTGGGTTTCCAATATACTTTACATGCCCAAAAAAACCCCAAAAAAACACAGATTTTATTTTTTGGGGGAAAAAAACAAAAAACATGCCTTATTTTTAAGCCCTGCAGACTAATCTTTCTATCCGCAGTCACATGTCATTCATAGTTTTACTTAAATTACTCATGTGGAACATCCTGAAATCTTTCAGAGTGTGTGTTGATCAAAATGATGAGGACTCAGTTAGAATATCAATTTATTTTGGTAGCTGTAGTGATGGTTTTTGACAGAGATTAAGTTCCAAGACTCATCGCTTGAAAACAAAAATATAAATCCCAAATGAATTAAGCTCCGGCAGCTGGGTCAGAGACAACTATTGAGAGAGCCGAAGGGCTGGAAAGGAGAGAGGAACATGTGGTGTGAGCCTAGTGAACCCATCCTGTTTGATGGCTGGATGTTTCATTTCATTTTTCTTATTATTTTTAGTGTGTTGTACCTAAGATTGGACATGACGTGGGCCAATCTCATGGTGTTATCCCTTTTAGAATCACCATCAGTCACAAGCCTCTCCTGTCCCTGCAGCCTTCAACAGGTGGCAGTGCGTCAGCGAGCATCCCAGCGAGGCTTTGCAGACTGAAAAAAAAAAAAAAAAGTCTCATTGTCAAAAAGGAGCGAGATGAGGAAAGTACCAACGGAACTTAGATGAGATGGAAAGGTGGACCAAATTCAAACACGAAGGGAAGGGAAGCAGCCTTCTTTCTTTTAAACGTGGCTTTGTTAATTGGACCAGGATAAAGGATTGTCTGTGTGTTTGATTGCCCAATTTTAAGTGAACTGGCTACCAGCTATGATCAACAGGCGATGAGAAGGGGGCGGCTGCTTACTGCAGACATCCACACGCCAGGATATCTGAAGCTGCACAAGCATTTGCTGATGTAACACCCAGGTTAAACTCACCACCACACACGAACACTCTGATTGATCAGTGGGCAGTTCAGTGGGAGTTGGCAATGCTGAAAAATCTTGGCCTGTGTCTTACTCTGGAGCGTCCTGCCACAGTGGTGGGAATCTTATGCCGATGAACAAATGCTCTTTCAGGAGCCTTGAGCAAACTTCGACTGTACAGACGGGCGCAAAATTTATGATGCTTGGGATGAGATGAATGAACTATATGACACTTTTTCCACACACATTACATCCCGTGTCATCTCAGTCATCCCAGCCATCCCTCGAAGGATGTCAGCTATCCAAATAAGAATCTTTGGGTAACAACATTGATTAATATAATAGGAAACTGATAGAAAACAGAGACCTACAATAAGCATTATTATCATGAAGGATTTTCTGGAAAATATGTTCACTCCAAGCAAGTGCAACGTGAAACAAGGAAGGTTAAAGTAAAGCAGTAGGGAAAAATATAAATGCACAACAGCAGTTGTACACTGAGAGCAGCCTGGCAAGGGATTAAAACAATGGCCTCAATTAATCAATATTCAAAGGAGACAAAACAATCCATCAGTGTAAATGGGGTGGATGATTCTGATTTGCTGAACATTTTTTTTTTTGCTTTTGTTATCATCTCAGTATTGTCTCACTATTTAAGAGGGTGAACTGTGAGGTCTCTAATCTGGAAAGCATCTGCGATCAGGCCCATTCTCTAATCCGAAAAGGCCAAGAAACTGAGCAAGCGTACCTTCCTTTTTATGAAACATTTAGAGAAGCTCTTAAAATTATATATTAGATTTTTTTCTCCTCATGGATACAAAATTCTTCATCTTTCATAGAAGTTTAATGCTTTGAGAAAATCAAATGTCATTGCGCACGGTGATAATATAGAAATAGAAATAATACAAAACAAAAATTTGTTTAAGGTGGAATCTTACCACTTTAACTTTCTTTTATTCCACCTATGCAATTTTACACAGTTTTAATGAGCTATTTAATTGAGCTATAAGAAAATGTTGTATTCTTTTGCTGCTCTTTGTTCCATGTATGCCGACTGGTTCTGTCTTACATATATTTGTCTTGCTTGTGAGTTGTGATGTTGTGTGTACAGACTGGGTTACCTGCCAACGAGTTGCTCTCCTCTGGATCAATAATGCTGTCTGAATCTGTATCTGAATATGAAGACCTCCTGCTTTATGGGGTCTGCCCCCCCCCCCCTCCCCAGTACATGGCAAATGCGCGAGTGTCAAGATGAGAGACTGAAGAATTTATCTATTTATTTTCTTTTCCTGATATACATGCTCACTGTACGGCTGAGGCAATCCATGCATCCTCCGAGGAGTCTTTGTTCACAGAGAGTAAAGATGTATTGCCATTGTCACTGATGCCAGATTCAGTGCTTGTTAGAGGCCATTTACGATATAACACCAACAGTTCATTGCATACATCTTAGTATCTTGCGTCAAGCGTTGCCCAAGTAAAGGGACGCTAAGAAATCGTTGACTGGAGAGCAGTGCTCAACATGGCCAATTTTTCCACTGGCCTTCAGCACTACAAGTGGAAGGGTTAGAATTATGAAATGCGTTTAGTAGCATGAATGTGAATAAGAGGTAGCTTCTTGCAGCTTTTATTCTACAGTAGACTGAAATCACGTGATCCACTGTCAGTGCAGTGGGTCTGTTTAACATCTATGGAGGTTGAGCAGATTTTTTTGGTGTTCGAATCAAAAAGGACTTAATTATCAAGGTGGTCATATTATTTGTACGGTTTAAACTGACTTATAGTGCATACCCTGCCATAAATATTGAATTAATGTGGTTTAAACATAAATAACACACTATGACATATTTTCACTTTGGACCTAATTTTTTATTTAATTTTTTTAATGCTTTTACTAATATTTTCTACTTTGGACCACAAAAGCGACCTGTCTCACAATAGACAATATCTGGCAATGATGGCAGCAGAGCCTGGGCTGATGAGTAAACAGATCGTTCAGCAGTCATTTTCACTTTGAGTGATGACTAGTAGGGTTTGGAGAACAAAAAGATTTTCCGCCTACGGTGACAAGTGTTTGGCAGCACAACAGGTGTGCTTGCAAATGAGCCTTAGTATAATGCCATTAACAACAAACATGCTATACCAAAAAAATAAAACAAGACACATCAAACATCAGAATATTGAATTCGTATTAATGCATATTTCTAAGCACAGGATGTACACGAAACATCAAGCAACACGGCCACACACTCCACACACGGCCACTAGAAACTTTACCGTGTGCATCAGCTTAATGGCCGTCCGGTCATTGTGTCTAAATGTCCATTCAGTAATTCGTTCTTCAGCACCTATTTGAAGGTAAACTGGCCATGTGCTTTCAGCCACATTGGATGCAAACAACAAAATGCTTTTTGCATGTTTACCTCGATCACAAAGATGAGAGCAGAAACTGAGTGTTTTTGTTGTGGCCTGGAGTGCACAGTAGAATACAATGAGAGAGCTAGTGACCGTCAGGTTTTTTTTTTTAAACCAGGATATTACTGTAAAAACAACATCATATGCAAATTCCAAGGGTTCATTGCCAGGTTATCTTGATAAAGGTTTTGACTTTGATGAATCCACATTCCCTCTGCTGCCTCCGGGTTTGATGCAGCCGGCCTGCTAATGACCTCCACACATTATTTTCCACCGCACACGCTTGTTCTTGGACATTATCGATAATAAGTTCAGATTTTTCATATGTGACACTCTTTTTAATGAACTACCAGTCCAGACAAAGATTTACTGCTTCTCTTGTTTTTCCACCTTCAACCTACCTTGGCATCCATGAAACCAGAGGGGAACTAGTAGTTGACAAAGTCACTGCTCATGGTTTGTCCGTGTATTGCAGTGTATTACTCATTGTTAAGAAATTCAGCTGTATTATAACTTGCCTGTGGATCTGTATTAGACAGCTGCACAATCCCTATAACATTACTTATGTGTGTTTCAGCTGTTGGCCTCTTAGTCTCTTGCTTGTTTTGTCATCTATTGTGCCTATAAAATTTTACACTCCTCGACCTCTTTCCATAAGTTTTAGTATTTTTCTTTTTCTTTTTAACAAATGCCTACGGGCTCTTATACTGTCCCTGGGTTACAAGCAGAGACATAAACTTTCAGAGAACTGTGGATAGATTCTTCTAGTAAAGAGCCTCAGTGGCAACCGTTGGGACTGTATCAACCACCAGCCTAACAATTAAGACTGCTCCCACTTCTTGATTCATTGGTTGTAGACTCCACAACATTTTTTATTTATTTTTTCGTTTGCTATGACATACTTGCATAAATATCTGTGCAATTACGCAATTTAATTATGACGGCTAGGGGCTAGCCCAGGATCTCTACTGTCCATCTTTTAGATATTCTTGAATCCATCCATCTTTTTTTGGCCCTTTTGTTTGGTTTCAAACCCAAGGATGATGGTGACAAGAGGCTGAAGTCAGTTACAGGCTGTCTGTTGCCTCTTTATGCTGATTTTACAGAGACACTTGATTGTCTTGTTTTTCAGTTTACAGGACAAATGATGTGTCATGTTGAGCAAGAGATGCTTTCAGATGTTTTGTTCTTTTACTAAGGCCATGTGAAAACTACTGCTTTCAAATCCAGTCTCAGTGATGCCAGGCGCCTGTGTTTGAGGGGGAAAAATAGAGAGTTCTTCCACCAATGCTGCTGACATTTGACTAGCCGTGTCTGGAATAAATGCAGCGCTGCCTGGGATTTCTGTAATAGAGTGGCCATATCTGTGCCATGTTAAATATCTTTATATATGAAGACCGCTGATACTTCCTGAATCAAGATACTTTTTTAATTCAGGAAGTCATATTTAGTTTGTTTATTTATATTAGGTAGTTTCATATCTGGTATCACAATAATAGTAGTTGTACTGATAATAAAAAGGATGGCCTACTTGGGAAGTGTTTTGAGATAACTTCTGTAGTGACACGGCTCTGTAAAAAGACCAGCTGACTAAATTTAACTGAGCTGGATTGCCATGATACTATTACACTATGTATTAAATGAGCCTATGATTTACTTTGTCTCCACCTATTGTCAGTTTTATTGTTTACTTTTAACACCCCCCTGCTACTCCATTGCTATGAAAACTATTCATATTTTTCACTTAAAATTCAACTGACATGCACATTTCTAGAGTTTCATCGGCCCATTACCCTCGCATGAATATGAGTAAAGAAAAATCCTCGTTTTCACCCTGCATCGTTAACAAGTGTTCAAACAAATGCTTGACTATTTCCATGTTAGTGGTATGCACAGTTAAACAAAATATACATGGCATTTGGTGCAGTGAATTGATTCAGTTTAATTGATTAATTTAGATTTACAATGAATAGAGGTCTCCTTAGCTGCACTGCAGTCCTATACACAGACATCAAAAAGATGCATACACAGTGACATTATTCATGAAGCTGAGAAATGAAACCATGATGAATGACTGGACTGCTCATTTATGCAAACGCACACACGCACTCATACATAAAAGACAAGCACCCAAGCACACCAACATACACACACAAAAAGCCCTGCACACATAGGCTGCTTTGAAACCAAGTCCGAACTTCTCTGTCAGTCTAATCAGCAGTCAACACAAGCTCAAGACCCATCAAGAAAGAGACGAGAGATCAGTCATTTTTACTTACTTTTAATGGGCTGCCTTTTTCTCTCACTCTCCTCTGGGTATTTCTGCTTAATCCTGTGCAACAGACAACATATAAATGTCATGAAATGTGGCTTAAGTAATAAAACGAGAGAAAGCACTAAGAGGTTTATTATCACTTGAACACCGTTCTAGTTCATGACCCTTTTACTTCAGAGTGGCTCACAGCACTTTAGACAGAGAGGAGATAGAAAGAGGGTAAAATAAATTAAAAGGAGGATAAACAGGACGATTGGGGCCAAAGGATAGTAAGTTAATTTTGCTTATAGTAATCAGACCTGGTCCTGGGTGGTGAAAATGGTTTTGTCCACTTGTTTTCAGGCATGCAAAGGGCCACCACACAAACATGAGCAAGGCAAGTAGTGTGTGTGTGTGTGTGTGTGTGTGTGTGTGTGTGTGCGTGTGCGTGCGTGTGCGTGTGCGTGCCCGCCAGTTAATATGCATGGCTGTGGGTGTGGCTGTGGCTGTGTGTTTTTTATATGTTGAAAAGGTAGTTTGTGTACCTGTGAGTGTGTGTGGGTACATGAGCACTTGTGTGTTGCTGCCATGTGTTTACCCAGTGTTATGAGCTCCAACCTTGGCACTGTTTTCATACTCCAGACATGCTCCTCCACCCACTCAGTTCTGCTGGTGAAGAGATCTGGAATGAACCATGCTTACCGCCCACCACCAGCCTTCCAACAAGTAATTGTGAAGCGTGTGTGTGTGTGTGTGTATTAAAACAGAGCAATCAAAAATCTATTCGTTTACCCTGGAAGTTAAAGCGTGCTTTATCTTCTGCATGGAGCTGCTTACTGCTTGATACAATGTGCTTTCAAATTCGGCAATGTCAATTTTCAGATTTGCCAGAGTAGATAAAATGGTTTATTTATAATATGACTAAATAAACACTACCAGTCAAAAGTTTGGACACATTTTCTAATTCAAATGAATAGGAAAGTGTGTCCAAACTTTTGACTGGTAATGTGTATATATAAAAATGGTATGTTTCCTAATCTAACCAGCAAACTAAACAAAGGTTGAGTAATAAAGCTCAAAAAAAAAAACAGCTTAGTAATAGCCATTATATATAGTCTCCATTTTCATCCAGAAGTGTCTTGTCCTTGTTCCCGTAGCCCTCTTCTCATTAAGTTTCACTAGATCCCCAATACCTGATGCAGACCATGTTGTTAATTCAAACTAATTTTCTTTCTCCCTCACTGTTGCTTCACATTAAGTTCCAAAATACAAAACAAAATGTAATTCCCACTCCTGCATGTTAACATATGTCTGAGGCTGCTGCTCCCTGAAATATTGTCAAAAAATTGTTGTCTTCCTGGGACCACCGGGACTGGAGGGGACATGTGACCTGCAGTCCTCAGAGCCGTTGCTGACTCTGTGGTTTCTGTAGCTGCAACTACAAATGAACAGCAAGAGCAACTGAATCCTGAATGCAGCATGTGGGTCATGACCTTGCTGCACTTTGAAATATTATATCAGTTTTTCTTCCTCTTTAGTTCATTTGAAATAACACAGTTTTTTAAATGTAAAGAAAAGCCAAAAATTTTGAGATAGTCAATCCTGAAATTTCAATATTGCACGATTGTTCATAAGAGCCGGACTTGGAATTGCTTCATGTGTTGTCCTAGAAGAAGTCAAGATGTCAAGTGTATGAATTTTTTAAAGCCACTCCATAATTCAGGTCACTCACTCCTTTCCCTTTGGGCATTTGCGTCTATATTGAATATTCACCATAGAATTCAAAGGGTTTGTTGCAATATTTGCAGATAAACAACACAGTTTCTGTCTGTCCCCTCAGAGGGACTGAAATAGTAAGCTGCACATGGATGGATGAATGTTGTACCTTCGCAAACAAATCAATAAAACTCATTTCCTTTTGGTCAATTGGTAATTAAATGCCACTTTTTCCTCAATTAAAAACTGACTGAAGTGCAGAATATGGCATATAGTCATATTTTTTTTCCTCTGCCCCCCCAACCCCCTCCAGGCTTTTGCAAATACCCATGAATGATTGCAAATGCAAAATAATTTTCTGATTTGTATCTGCAAATTGCTGCTGCCCTAGTGGTATCATCAAAGCTAGGTAAGCTTTATCAGCCCTCCACCTGGTAACAGATTTTAATGTTGATGGGTTAGATTACCCAGAGTAAGGCTTGCCAGTATGCAAAAGGTCATTCAGTATTCTCTAAAGGGTATACCTGACAATTATACAGGATAGGACAGGTCTTAAAGCATAAGGCGTATATATTTAAAATGTGAAATATAAAAAATACACCAGCCATGCTTCTTTATCAAGACAAAGAGCTTTCATTACTGTGATGTTTCTCAAAGGGATAATGAAATGTCACAGTGGATCCATGGCCTGCATTACCTTTTAGTTTTAAAAATCTGCTATCTTCCATGAACAACTGCAAGGTCTTCTAATTTTCAAGATGCTGTCGTATTGTCAAACGCCCCGTATTACTTCTGGCCAATATGAGCCCAGCCGAAACGCCCTCGGCTCTGACCCTAAGAGAAATGCATTTCACAGTGGCCTTGGGTGAAGTCACCATCAACCAGGATCATCTATGATCGGAGGGGCAGGTGTAGAGAAAACAGCTGGGGGATGGGGACATACTGTATGACCATGGATCAAGCTGTGGTGCAGAGATGCTGCTCAATGGGCCGCAGTTCCAGAGAGATATAAAGCTTATGACAGATGCCTCTCTTAGAAATGCATTCCTACACTGGGCTTGAAAGCATCCAAGTTCTCCTGAGTGTTGAAGGGAATACCTAACCAGGATAGCCAAACCTTTCACAATTGTCGACTTAAACTCTTTCCTGTTATCTGCACCCAGATGTTTACTCCTATAAATGCCTGTCACATTCAGTGACAGACGCGACCTCTGACACACATCTCCACTGTCATCCACCAGAATACATTCACATATGCAATGAAAACAAGAATTACACTTCCTCCCTCCGAAGCATTTCCCATTCTCATGAAACTTCCACAGTTGTATACACAAATGTGTCTTTTCCACTGTTGCAAAGCTCCCCTAAAGCAGAGTCTGCAGGATGGATTTGCTCTGTACTGTCTAACACCCAAACTATTTGCATTCTCTCTCCCCTTTTTATTTATTCACTTTCTTCCCAGACGGTGGTGTATATTGGTGTAGGTTCCAAACAACACTGGTAACAGAACACACATTTTAATTGAGCATTTAAGAAAATTAATATTGCAGTACTGGATTTATTGTGGGCAGTGAAATTCAGATACTGATGCGTAGTTTAATTCCTTAGTTATTGGATTTTTAGAAAAGAAAAAAACAAGAAAACATCCAAACAAACAAATCATTTGACTACCTAATGGGCTTATGCAACACATTGAAAATAGTCTCTCAGTGCGTGGTGATACTGTGTCAGTAAGTGTCTCAAATGCTCTAATATGCTGAGGTGAAAGGCTTCTTTGTCTTTTAACAGAACAGACAATCGATCCTTCACTCGCCCCAGGAAATTAATCACAGTGTGAGCGTAAGAATTAATCAGAGGCTGTAATTAAAGAATGGTTGAGGTTAGCTTGGCTGTGGCTTTAGAGCTGGTTCAGTCAAACAACTGCACTGTCATACTAAATTTAGGTGACTGGACAGTAGAAAGAATACACTGATTTGCGAGATGGTTAAATTGTTTTAAAAGTGTAACTTTGAAAGTTCCACCAGAAAGCGGTCAGCATGGTCTGATTCTTCTTTTGCTATGCTTATGTTTCCCTGTGAGAATCCCATTAGGGTTATAATGGCGTTGATGACAATGAAGCAAAAGTGGAGGTGGCATGGCTTTGCTGTAGTGCCACGAAGCTTTTTGTGGAAAATGCAGATTTGACCGTTTTTAACACACTGATCTTTAACAATACTGATCAACTAATTCAGGTGACTATAGAACAGACTCAGACAAAGGAAGTCTCCCATGTGATATAACCTCAACTGTTGTAACTTTGGCAGAAATCCGGGTGTCCATCGGGGACTCATTATTCAAAATAAAAAGATTTAGGTGATTGACAATTAAAGTGCCTCTGCTGTAAGAGAGATGTGTTGCATGAGTTATGGAGGAGACAATGAAATATGATCCCAGAAGTCCAGTTTGGGTAATAAATAATAAATGAGTTTGAAGGTTTATCAGACACTAAAACATTGCATGCCAGTTTGTAATATTATAAGGAAAGACATTTATTAGAAGTATTGTAGGGCTTGCTTTAAAAATTACATTTGCTATAAACATCCTTGTCTATTCTTTTGTCGTTTGGAAGGTAAACTGTAGAAGTAATAGAAGGTAAGAAGCTGCTCAAATTCATATTCCTTTATTTTCCCCAGGGGGGGAAATGCAAATATATTTGGTTATCCTTTCAGTTTAAATAATTGATTACATCCTTAAAACTAATAATAACATTAAACATTATAATAATTATTATTATATAACTTATCAGTTGATCTGATTTAACTGTTAGCTGACAACAAATCAAAGAAGAGATGAAACTGACGGTGGACTGTTATTGCCACCGTAGGATTTGTTGGGTCTTTTAAAATAATTTTATGAAGCATTTTTGTCCCTAACCCTACACCTGTTCTATATGTAAAGTGCCTTGATGTAATTCTGATTTTGATGTTAGGATTTGGTATTAAATTAATAAATTTAACTTGATTTATCTGTCTTATAGTTCAGCTTTAAAAAAAGAAAAGACAGTCAAACTATAGCTCCTTTAGTAAAGGTGACTGGGTAAAAAACAAAACAAAAAAAAAAAAAAAAACAGGCTTTTTCTCTCTTTATAAACCTCAGTCCCACTGGCGTGTCCTCCCTGAATAGGACAGCCTTGATCCTGTCAATCCCCAGCACCGCGGCCGGAGTTCTGCAGATCATAGCTGGATGCCAGGGATTCATGCTGATCATCCATAATGTTCGGCAGCTTGTCCTCTGCTGTGGAGATGGCTTGCGTGTAGAGCACATGGTCCACTGTTTTCATGCCAGATGCAACGGTGCAACTGCTGTCCTGCACTTGGAGTAGTTAGTGGATGCTTTGTTGCTCAGGTAAACACACAAATTATTACCTTCACTCTGTGCCACTGATTGGACAGAAAAGAGAATTCACAAAAGGCCCCTTGCAATGCTCACAAAGGATATTACTACCAAAATTGAATCTCCATTAAGAGTGGGTATATTTTGTATGATGTATGTAGCACTCTGCTTTATATATTATATTCAAGCTTGTTACAGCGGTGAAAATTGCAGAGTATTTGCACAACGTCAATGACATTGAATAAACAGCTAAAGTTTTTCTAGAAGAGGACGAATGACAGGGATACTGAGAAGCACATGTATGGCCCAGGCATAGAACACATTAGCAGTCAGGGAACCACCATTTTGTTTTCTACCAAGGTTGCTTCTGCTGTTGCATCTAAGATGCTCCTCAGTGACGCAACATGTAGTTTCATTAACGCAACAACAGTTGTGTTGTCATATGAATTATCTCTTATTATTTTTGCCCTGGTTCAAATAGATAGCTATGGTGCAATGCTGCAGCAATTTCTGTACACGTCGTCGTGTTTCAACTGGATGATAAAGACTGGTTTTGCAGTGAGGCATATGAGCAAAATGGATCATATAAATCGATGGCTACTGCCACTGAAGTCAAAAAAGGGGAAGGTGGGGGGGTTGCAGATGAGTTCAGGGGTACCAAGTTCAGTGTCTGACGAAAATGTTGGCATTAGAAACTGTGGATGGAGTCTTTATGGATCTTTATTACCAATTTATTGGTTAAAGAATGCACCACATGTACGTTGGCACCATTGAAGGCATTCAGTTGCAGAGAGTGTGAAATGTGAAAAAAATATCATTGTCAATGATGGGGGTACCATCCTGCTGCTCTGACATTTCTTTTAAATGCAGAAAATGAGCACCAGAGCCAGAATTATTTCAAAGCTGTCAGTGAAGAAGGATTCTGCCACCTGGCCAGACATCACGCTGCGTGGGTGGGTGACGATGATGACAGAGTTCTCGGAAATGAACCTAATTTGTTTTTGGGACAGCGTCAATTTTTTTGGGGCTGGAAGTATTGCAAAACCAGAATTCATACATTTTATGATAATTTGAAAGATGGGTCCAGAAAGTAACAGCGACAAAATTGTCTTGTTATTTATAGATGGCTTTTACAAGGATAATGACATACAATATAGCCTGAGATGTAAAGGGGGAGCAAAGCTGCGGGCTTAGCTGAGAGGAAATAATGGCACAGACTTTACTGACTGAGATGATGAAAAATTAGTTCAAAGGTTTGAATTTTATTATTTCCGAGTGTTTGATACACCCATGACACCATAAAACCAACGTCTAACTGAAAATACTGATCAATGAAAGACATCTTTATTCTATGTTTTGTCTTCATGCCATAAAATATGTACAAAGATTTCAGCATTCAAAGATTTTAAAACTAATGACAATGCAAAATGAAAATAAAGGACACACTTAATGCTCTTTGAAATTTCTGACTGCACTGTTTGCTCAGTTTCCGTCAGCTGATCATGGCTTGTCACAGTGAATGCTTGTCAGAGAAACTCCATCGCCTGCTTGTTGCCCCCACAAAAAAATTAAATAACTAAATACTCAAGAGCCACCCAGATCGATGAAAAGAAATCAAGAAAATTCTCTTGGTATCTACAACTCGCTCATTATTTTTGACTGAGAGAGACTATCATAGCTCAACAAAACACCTCATGGTACTCTGCCTCTATGCCATGTGGCACACACAGCTAGCTGATAAGATGAAGTCGATATTACGATCCATGTTTTTGCTCACTTGAGCATTTTATCAGGTGTTGATATTGCACCATGACAGAACACCCAAAATGAACTTCTATTCTGCAGATGTATATTGCATCATGCATAGAATCTGTCTTTCAGCACATTAACCTGTAATTAATGGGTAATGCATGCCTAATGATGTACAGAGTCAAAAGCATCAAGACGATTGCAAAAAGGATACCAAACTGACAGTTGTACTGGGATGCCATGGGCAATGGGAAAAAAACCTGCATCAGATGTTTGCCAAGGCTGGATCTGAGTATTTCATGTCCCCTGCCTTATCACAGTGTTTCAATTCTGCACACGTAAGATGATAAACATGGTACTTGCCAAGTTTGTGAAACAGTATCGAAAGGACGGGATGTTTGCCTTCCTTCCAGGCAGGTAGCACAAAAGCTTTGAAGGGTTTAGATCCCGTAGGGAAGATGAGCAATAGAGATTGGAACATTGGTTTGAAGGCAATTGGCATATAAAACAGACAACTTCTTTTGATTTTTTTTTTTTTTTTTTTTAACATATATTGTATGATGTATGATGTCACAAACCTGTTGAGCCATAATCACTGACAAAATCTCAAATCATTGTAGTATATTTTTCAGACAACAGTGATTTTTATTAAGATTTCCTTGTGTGGTTTAAATTAAAGTTATTCATTTTGAATCCTGCAGTACTTCCCATGTGCTGAGAAAGTGCAACTTTCCTACTGTTGTTACTATTTCGTCATGCTGCCTCGTCTGTCTTCATCTTCTCGCCTCTGCATTGTATAAATGCTAGCTCTGGCTAAGCATGTGCCGATGAAAGACTTCCACAAGGTGGAGAGTTATCCATCACCCTTGTTATGTGCATTATATTGTGCAAAATTGAAAGGATGTGCCTCATCTAAGACCATTCAACATTTCTAGTCTTAGTCTTTTGATGCAGATGGTGTTGGGATCCTTGAGTGTTACCTTTCAAAATGCATAATGGTGAAGGAAATCCTTCTGCAATTCTCTCTTTTCAACACAGCAAAAGCAAGAATTCATGGAGAGCCAAATGGTTTCTTGTCCCCAGTGTAATTTATGCTTGTTAGTGGTATAAATTGTACGGTGCCCAAGAGGAACATTACAGAAAAAAAGGTGTTAACTTCAAGTAAGGATCCAAATTGGCTTTGAAGAAAAAATGTACAGTCTAAAGAACCTACAACTAAGAGAGGGTCTCCCACTTTGATTTCTTTGCAGTATAAATTAATGTCCCAGTGTTTTAGCAGACAAGCTGTCTTCATTAGTAACCAGACAAAGCACTGCATTCAGATCTGAAATCCCAGATCCCAGTCAAACAGACGCAACAGTAGTTGTGTTAGGCTCTTTGCAAGCAGCCTGAAGAGCTTTTCAACATACCAGCTGAGAGTTGAAAAATGTTTTCTATTCTTGTCAGATTTGTCGAAATTGAATGTGATCATATTGTTCATAAGCCCAGCTGGCTGTGTTTCATTTCTGCTATATCGCCAAACCCATCTCGAATATAGATAATTAATTATCTGGAATGTATAGAAAATAAAGAAAATCTCTGCTATTAATACAGAGATCACGGAAATGCTCATCAGCGTTGCATGAGTTAGACTGAAGGATAAGCCCCTTTACCAGTTAATCCTGCATAGCATTAATACTGATTGGGTATAATAGTACTATCTTATTTGGGGATCATTTTTACTTCATCCCTCGCTCAGTGTTTACCCTCAAACATCACTGCTGGCTATCTGTGCAACTGCACAGTCAGGTTTATCCACCCAGTCAAATTAATCCTCAGGAACAGCTTTGAACGTACTGTATCGCTGCTGGATTTGGCACATGCACATAAGAAAAATGTCATTCAGGGGAGAAATAACAGACCTCTGCTGGCAGTCATTTGCAGATAAATGTATCTTTTCTCTGCATATAGTTTTCCAAAATACCTATCCCATCCATATAGTTTCCGCCGTCCTTTGCTCATACTGGAAAGAAGTTCTGAGAGCTAAATTTCAGCACTGCTCAGGAGGTGGCACTGAATCAATTTCCAGGTCCTTGCAGTATGCAAACTACATAGCAGTAATGACCAGTTTGGTTAACTCTGCACAACGTTCTTGTGCCTGTTTAAGGTCCCTTTTGACTCTGATGATCAAAGTGTGCAATCTCCATTCTCCATATGGGTGCTGCCAGTATTTGATTCCAGCTTGTGTGTGTTTCTATCTGTATGTTTCCACTGGCTTTACAGTATATCCAGTAAAGGTGTAATAGTTGACTTAAAATGTTTGTTTGATTTGAGAGAATGCAAGGGAAAGAGACATGCACCTAAAACCAAAGATAAGAGGACAAAACAACAAAAACAACAACACACAAATGTAATTTGATCTTTCAGACTCACTTTTCCATTCTTTTGTGTTTGATGCATTGATGGAAATAGCTCAGCCAGCCGAACAGCAATTGTTGGGCTGGCTCTAGTGTTCCTTTAAATGAAGGATGTCTCTCCCATCACCTCCTGCTCAGATTCAGGTGATCTCCAATGATTATATGACTGCAGAATTATTTACTTGTGATGAGAACTTTCGCTTTTTCATCACAATTTTCTGAATTCTGAAAACAAACAAAACAAACAATTTAAGTTGTCAAGAATGCCCTTGAAATTCCCAGTCTGTCCAAAATGAAAAAGGCATGTCGATAAGACAGCACACTGTTGCGTTCGAGAGGCAGTGTGGAGCAGGATTTCAGCTTTTTCACTGGAAATGGAAAAAATGAAAATTTCTACAATGAATGATGATGGTGTTTACTGTTGTATGTGAAATGCGATGTGTTACTCTGCAGCAGTAACAAATTTGAGGACTTGAGTGATAGCAAGTGAAGACGCAAAGGCACAGAAAACTGAGAGTTGAGCAATGTGACCTGAAAGAAGCTCCTCCTTACTTTTTGCTGCAGTTGTTCTGAAGAAAAGGCCAAAACAGCAGGGACAGATAACATGCATGGACATCTGTCCCGGTTGAGTGACACCACAGAAGGAAATATATAGATTATAGTCTGATGCTGTGTCTGCAGAATAGAACCAGCCACCTTGTTCTCACAACGGTCAACTTCAATCATTCCTTAAGTTTCAGGGTTGTCGAGTTCTCATAGTTGGAAAGCAGCATGTAGAGAGATTCATATTTTAGGTAAATGATGGTGTCACATACATCAATAGTTCTAATATCATTTTGCTAACTCTTGGAGTCGATCCCACGTCTTTATATGACAGTGCTGATAGACTTCAAAAATGGAATTAATCTGCTGGATAGTCGTTCCCTTCATTATTTTCCTTTTCATTCACTCATGGAGGTAAATTTCCCTGTACAGCTTGACATCACGCCATGTTACACCATCTTTCTTGCACAGCCTGAAAACGGCTCCTTGTGAGTCTGTACCATTGTAATTCTGGAAACCTCCTGTTCTTCGAACAACCCTCCACAGTTAAATGGTTAAATCAAATACCAGCTGTACTTTTTCTCACCATATGGAACCATTTTAGTGCGATGATCCCCCTCAACAACATTTGAATGATTTATTGGTTGTGCCCATGTGTTGCCACCTATGTGGTCATAGTATATTCTAAAATTTTTTTTTTATTCACAGTACTTTCCTAATGCTGCCTCTTTTTTTTCCGCTCTATTGGACAGAACATTCACAAAATAAAAAAATTCACCTAGGTTTGAAATGGGCACTGTCCTGTGAACTGACCCACGCTTGGTTTTAGCACAAGTCCCCCCTAGAGGGTTACAATGGCCATTAGCTAATTGCACTGTTTATTCCTGTCAAGGTAGATGCCCACGCGTTCAATCGACCTTGCAATGTTGCAACAAATCTCCCATTTTACCTCCCCGTCTCTGATCCAAATGCCAAGCCCGGGACATCATTAGGGAAGTCTAAGAAATACGTAATCCTTCTCAAAAGCGCAAGCATTTGGAAAACAAAACGGGAATATATGAGAAACAAAGAATACATGAGCATGCAAAAAAATTAGAACAAAAATGAACTGCAGCCTCCGAGGAGAAGTCAGTTGATCACATTTTCAGCCACTTAGTTAACGTCAATTACTTTCTTGTCACATTTGTCGGACTAGCAAGACCTTAGTTTTATTTAATTACATTTATTAAACAACAAAAGGCCAAGGAGGGCAGAGGAGATCCACACTAATTAAAATGCAGCTAGAAAAGGATTGGCACATGCAATGAAGTGATTCGACCAGTCAACGCCCTACCAACCACGCAGAATAACTTCAAGCCTATCCCCGTTGTTTATGAGATTGAGCCGTCAACCAGACATCATTCAGTTTGAAGATGTCGCCATAGTCGCCTCTGTCATCACAAGAGCTGTAATAGAGGAGTAGGAGATGAGCTGTATGCTAGTGAGTTGATCAATCCAGACCAGTTAGATCAGATCAGTTAGAAAATGTCAAGCAATAAGAGTAGAATGGAAATGTGTTGTTGTACACATCGTCACAGTGAAAATCTGACTTTTCTCCCATGCCATTTAGACATCTTCACGAAATTGTCATCATATTGATGCAAATACTATTTATTTATATATCCTGCACTATATTTCGCTCCGGATGTGTGGCACAGTGAGCTCCAGGAGCAGACTACTCAATCAGGTCCCAGAAAAACCAATCCAGCATATCTTTGTTGCAGTCACTACTTTCTTTTTTTTTTTTTTTTTTTTTCTCCTCTCCCCCACTTGAAGACAGTGTCGTTCTTACTACTGTATGAGCTTTCAACACAACTCAGAATCTTCTGTTGACACAAAAGGGTGTTTGTGTGTGCCTGAGTGTGTGTGGATGTGTGTTTGTCTGTGTCTGTGTTTGCTGAGGGGGTACAGACAGGAACTTCGGAGTTTGTAGCTGTCACGGCGAGACGTCAATATTTATGACATGTTGTTTGCCATCGTCTATGTGTGAACTCTTTCTCCTTCAGACATCTGCGGTAGATATTTCCACATTCACACAGCATTATTGAGCACCGCTAATAGGGACTAGAAGCTTGTAAAGTCAAATTAACTGTGGATAATTATTTTATTTTCCTTTCAGCATTTTCCAGACAGCTCTCACAAATTGACTCACATATTTCCACATTGAAGCTGCCCAGTTCAGCCACAATATCATGCGTGAACCACTGGAGCACTGGTGGATTATGGGCCTTCCTCAGGGTAATGAGGGGGGAGTAAGAGGGGGTCAAGTATGCTCTCAACCACCATTTTTCTTGCCCGTCTGGGGATGAAACCAGTGACCTTCCGGTTGCACACACCTCTTGGTATCAACCAGAGGTCAAAACATTATAGACTGAGTTTTTTTTCTTTTTTAATACTGTGAGTCCTGTATGGTCACTTGCAGCTACTACAAAAGAATTTACAGCTGCTTTAACTATGAGTTTATTAATGTCTGGGGTCATTTTCATCTTACTTACACTGCACTCACAGTGCCAGGCTTTTGGTCCACACAGTAAGCGCACTACAATGCAAAGCATATGGCTTTTTTTGTAGCTGAACAGATCATGAGGGAAATGCCTTTGCCTTGCTGCCTCACCAGAGCTTGTTGTTTTTTTTTCTTTTCTCCCCTCTGCGTTCTCCACTGCACCTGTTAGAATCTGCCCTGTGCACCAGGACATTTGCTGGCAGTCTGTGAGCCAGATTTCTTGTATTGCTATACACACACAGAGACACACACACACTTGTTTCCAGCGCCTTCCTTAATGAAAGCTGTGTCACCATCCACCGCCAACACGTCATAAATGAAAAATTTAAAGTGTTACAAGGCTATGTGTATTTTGCACTGTAAAGCAATACTATGCAATATTATTGTACCATTTATCTGACTCTGCTCTAATCAATTTGGCATGGAATCAGTTAGCCAACTGGCCAACCTCCAGCTTGGCCCGTTTGATACCCTTGTTGCAGGCATTTTGCCACTGACAATGCTTTTGTCAATTGGAATGAGTTTCCCCCACCACACTGAAGCATTTTCACTTTCCTTTCCATCTTCTTCTTTTTTTTTTTTGCTTATTTGACAGCGTTGCCTTTTACATTGTTAAAATTGCACCACTTTGAAATGGCAGAATCCACAGTCTCACTGACCTTCTGTCTTTCTGCAATGTGTTTTTATCCCCGATCCAAAAACTCAATCCTCCAAACAATATAGTCTCTCTCCTTTCAATTTCATTTACTAAGGCTGCAGCCTGGAATTCAATAATATTGCAGTTCTTGACTTGTGTTACTTTCAAATTTTCTCTCCAACATACAGTTCTGCTGATTGGCTTCATGTTGCGATTTGTAATGAGACACAGGTGTATGTTGTGTTTTCTGATAGAAACAGGCACTTTGAAACAAAGAATTATATACGTATATTTTACTTTCAAATCTCCTAAAACTGTTATATATCTGGGGCCAAACCTTCGGTGATGTACTAAACTCCTGCCAGGCTCAGGCATCTACAAGCTCCCCGTTAGCATTAGGTGATTAAAATATCATCAGAGCACCAATTTGCAGCTCATTAGCAAAACGAGCCAATGTACAATGGAGCAGCAAAGACTCTGCAAACAGAGAAATACATAGGCTTACACCAAATAAAAGACTGAGGCAGGGGCATGAAATGAAACTTCACAATGATTAAATGAATGTGAAAACAAAGTATCTTAAGTGTTATATGCTTCATAAATGTGCCCAAAGCTGGGGAAGACAAGCCTTCACAGTGCTGATGTACAATACATAAATGATGAGTGGGTGCACACATGAAAAAGACAGAGAAGCAAAGAATAATCTGAAAAGGAGTGACGGAAGATGTGTAGACAAAGAGTTAGAGGGAAAAAGAGATTGCTAAGGACAGTAAGAGTTGCTGTCAAGTGTAAAATGGGAAAGTAGAAGGCATGAGATTTCTTCTCTGCTGGCTCTAGTTATGTGCATTTTTGGAACAGCGAGCTTCATCGTGGTCCACATTGTACCACTGAGCCCGTCAGATGGCCTTTAGCCACGCCCTAATCACTGCTCGATTATTCAGACTGAACAACTTTGGGCTTCTTAGTTAGTGTCTTTTCCCCCCGTTGTAGTCCCATTATAGTATGTTTATTCTCATCTTCAGTCTGTAGTGAGAAACAAATAAGGCCTACGTTTTTTGTTTTCTTTCTCTCTTTGAAATTACAGGTTTTGCGTCGAGCTCTCCACTGTCACTTGGCTACCAGTCTTTTATACATACTGTAAATATCTGTTAAGTGTAACGATATACTGACATTCGAAATTCACCAGCTAATAGAGGACACATTACGCATCTTTATAATTCAATATGTGGCTAACTATTGTAGGTTTTCAACAACAGGTAATTAGTGTTGATACGTAATTATGTGTTACTACTAAAATACCTTCTCCGGCTTCACTGATTAGGGCAGGGGTCTCAACATACTTGAAAGTTTCAACCTACACAAAGCAGTGCAGCAGCAGCCTTCTCTGTGATTCATAGCTGAATTACCCTTGAACACACTGCACCAGGGTGCTCATAATAATGCATTTGTGAAACTGCTTGGCTGTTACTCAGTATTCTGCACATTTTCTTCTTGCAGCACAACTTACAATGCACCAAAGTTACAATGACTTTTTGTTTCCCTTTGTAATAAGCTGTACGTGGCCCCATTATTGTAGATATATATGTCAGTGTTTTCAAATGTAGGATTACTTTCTTTCAGAGATTAAGTAAATGTTAACCTTAAATAGCACAGCATGCACTGGATATATTATTAATTCATGTTTTAATGTTATGTAGATATATGGGTCCTAAACACCACTCTTTAGTTTGCTTGGTTGGCAAAACAGATTGAATGGATTTTTTTTTTTTTTTGTTTGCTTAATGTTGGCATGAAAATATTGGCCCAAACAATGACAAGAGACCCCAGGCTGATAGAATTTTAATTGCAATTTATTATTTGGGGAGTTTAACTGAAAGCTATAGTAGAAGATACTAACACATCCATTTAAAGGCACAGATTCAATTTTCACAGCCCATAGAGTTCTGTGTGACTTACATCACAAATGAATTCGCAAGCAGAAGTTACCCAAAGATGGAGGGATATGGTTAAACAAATCAATGACGGTGAGTCGAAAGTGAGTTCTAAGAGGCTACACTCAGCCAGACAAGTGCTCTCCACTGCAAGGTCATTGAGAAGCACCGGTATATGTTTGAATCTCACCCAGTCCAGAATTTCTTCAAAGGAGCCCGGAAACTTGTTTTTTGTTTCAATGCTCTGCTAAAGTTTGTGATTAGACGTGCAACCTCGCCGTGTTTAGTCCTTTTCCTTCGTGCCAGATGGGCTATTAGAAATAAGCTAACTGCATGCTGAGCAGCCACCCACATACTAAATGCAACATTGCCACATGTGGTGAGATTACCTGTAGCACTACTCATATTATGCATTAAGCCTCATTCAAGGTTCTTGTCACTAAGCCTAAAACTTTCCGTGGACTCTATGGAGAAAACGCCATCCGTGATCTTGTCACAGCAGGTTTTAAAAGGTTTATTCAAAACAGTAACATGTCCTCAAAATCCCTCTCAAATGACTTTCTGTGTCTACTTAGATTTGTAGTTTTTAAGCTGAAGCCATATTCATATTTTACAGACAAGTAGATATTATGCAGACTGTAAGTGCATGAGTTGTTTGTCTGAAATCCATAGTTTAACATTGTGTCATTGTTTGCCTTCTTCAAAGCGCTGTAGGGCTTCCTTCAATTCATGAATCAGTTATCAACATACAGGAGCCCACTAAGTTTGAAAGACAGAAAAAGACTTCATGAAGAATAAACACACAGGCATTAAAGCAAAAGGTTTACATAGTCTGTGAATATGACCCAAACCTTGATCTGTCTCTGAAGGATGTGAACTGAGGCACACTATGGTATAACTATATATAGCTATGACTCAACCAGAGCTTTGTACAAAGGGGACTGCAGCAATACATGTTTCACTGAGTTATAGTTTCATAATCACGGTATGTTTGGCATGAACTGTACCAAGGTCATCCGTTTTAAATGAGTTTCTTCTTCTCTATCTCTTCTTCCATATGAGAAATAATAATAATAATAATAATAATAAAAAAGCTGCAATGTTTTGCAGATATTGTGGTCTCTGGTAGGATCTGTCTGGTTAACCGTCCTTTTTGTTCCAAAAACTTCCAGAAAGTGGTTTGTTTTTCATTAAAGTAGCAAGGAGGCTGGAATGGTGTCATCTTCATTCATCTGTGTTTCTCCCTCTTGACCCTCCCCCTCATTGCTGTGCAAGAGGAAAAAAAAAAAAGCAACATGACTGATGGACCTGCTGGCTATTTGGACATCTGTCTTCGCCTTCATAACTCTGGCAGGGAGAGGTCCGGGTACACTGTGACAAGCTTCTACATGTACGAACACCGGGCAGAAACATCTCCTTGGTTGAAGCCTCAGAGATCAGCCATTAGTAGGTTGTCAATCTAGCAAGTGCTAACGGTCTTCTGGGCAGCTTGGAGGAGGATTCGATGGCCTCCAACAAGGAAGTAGAATTGAGATCATTATCTCACAGATATATTTAGCTCCTGTAAGAGTAAATGTCTGGGCTGATATATATGATATATTTGGGAAAGTTATTGCAGTTATGTAGATAATGGAGGCAATCTACACACTTTATATATAGTCCTGTTTGACAGCGGTGTAATCGCAGAAGGCTGTGGGTTAGTAACTTTAGTCGTATTTTGCATTCAGGGCTACACGCTAATTAAATGCTGAATGCCGTAAGTGGTAGCATATTGCTCCCTAATTCACCTTACAAGAAGGCATTAAGTAAGTTGATACCCATAAATTAGGTTCCACACAGCCAGCGTGCGCAGTGTGCGCACAGCCAGCTTTACAGTTAATAAGGTGCTAAGATCGGAAATGATCTCATACCTTTTGTAAAGGATTTCATTGCAGTCACTACAAGTATTTGTGCCTGAATAGCTTCCAATTAACTACAATTTGTTTACAATTTCAAAAGTTGTGTGACATCAAGTTAGAAAAATTTAGTTATTTCATACCGAGTATGGAATGTGGTTGCTCAGTAAAATCATTCTAAAAGTAGTCCGCAGATATGTATTTGTTTCAGTCTCTTCAAAGTCACAATATCAGTTTGAAATTCATTGCTTGTTACTGAATCGAAGAAGAAAACCTCCTTTATTCTCCAAACCTCTTACGGCACAGGCGATGGCATTGAGACGCAATGTAAACAAACCTGTGATGTAGGTGACAACCTCAGGACGAAAAGTGTTTGTTAGCAGTAGCGCTAAAAAATAAGGAGCGAACAATTTAGCATCTAAGCAGACTGTTGTTGACATCTTCAGGTATGTTTTGAGACTGTTCAGTTTGCAACTGACAGCTGCTCATTTGATGATGTTAACTGAATAAGTTTGGAAGAAGGATGGCAGGCTGGGGAGGAAAAACAATTGAAAGCCAGCTTTTGAAATTCATGTTATTCCAAAATGGTTCGAACTTTTTTTTTTTTAGAGATTTTAATCCAGATGATTTGTATGCTGAAGCAGAAAGCGTCATCATCAACAAGAGCAGTGGCGACAAAACGACAGGAAAAAAAAAAAAAAACTTAGTCTAATTCCACTCGGGCTCAAGCAGTTTGAGTCCACATTAACTATAAGACCTTCATTTGTCCATAAAACAGCTGTCCCTGTTGGCTTTGCTCAAGGCACACTGTCCCTGAATTAACCTGTCTGTGAGGTATAGAACCAGAACAACCTAATAGCTTATTTCTTCAGCACTTCTTTATCACCGCTCGCGATCAACAAACACAAGCAATCAAATGGAAGATCTTGAGCTCTTAATCTGTATTCAGCTGTTCAGAAGCTGTTTGATGGTCTTTAAATGCAGGATATTCTCATTTGATTGTGAGCATGCCCTAAGCAATGAGCGTCACATAACTTTCAAAAAATTCAATAATTCATATAAATTCAAATAATTTATTGACCCGGCTTTCTTTCCAATTTTTCTGTCGTCTCACTCTGTCTTCTCCTTTAAGTCCCTTCTTTCTTTCTAGCTCTTCACCAGCACTTCCCCTTATGGAGATGGGAAAATATAAAATATGCATCTTTCCAACATTGCTTGTCATCACCCAACCCCACACACACACACACACACAGAACCCACTGCAGTATTATTGATAGTTCACAATCGCATTGACGGTTAGTCAATGTGCTTTTTCTAGTCTCTTCATTGAGTAGCTTTTGTATTGTAGACTGACTGATGTAGCATTTATTCTTTATGTTGAGTAACAGCAAAAGTTGACTTTTTTTTAACAACAAACATGTCAATGAAATGAACCCATACTACAGTAGAATTATCAAAAAAGGTCTGAGGTTTTTTTTTGTGTGAAGAGTCCAAAATGCATTATAAACTAAATGCATTATTAATATGATTATTATTATTCAAAATGTTTTTTGTGATTTGAGAGTAAATCTCAGAATATCTTTATGTACAAAGTTAGAAGGAGAGTTTTAGATTTAATTCAACGATAAATAGAATTCTGAAATATAATGACTTCAATGATCCCTGGAGAATGTCTACTATTGCAAAGGGAAGTTGTCACGTGTCACCAGCACTT
This sequence comes from Echeneis naucrates, assembly GCF_900963305.1. Classification (NCBI taxonomy): domain Eukaryota; kingdom Metazoa; phylum Chordata; class Actinopteri; order Carangiformes; family Echeneidae; genus Echeneis; species Echeneis naucrates. The sequence goes on along the minus strand of NC_042522.1, from coordinate 13,726,132 downwards.
CCAGGCTAATGACTGTAATGGCGCCATTTATCCATTTAGCCTCATTGAGTTCTATGCAGTGTTGGGCCCGCCAGATTCTTTGCCTGTTGGTGGGTATTGAGTGAACCTTTCGAGAGCCACAGAGAGCTGTCTGTGACTAGAATGGAAGTAAAGGTCTCAAAATCAGTTCAAAAGTTTGATTTGATTTGAGATTTTTTTTTTTTTTTTTTTTTTGGTGCTGTTACGTACTCGTACTACATACAGATGTTGAATCATTAGCTGGTTTACTTTGGTAACTGTGATATTTGTTTCTAATAATGAATGATATAAAAAAAATATCCGACAATAAGATATATATTTAGTTTAGCTCTATAAAACTAATAACAGCAATGGCTTTTGATCATTTTGTATCATCAGAGAAAAGAGAAGCAATAATCCTGAGCTATGGGTAAGGGGCAAACCTGAACGAGACATTGGCGGGGCTCAACTAGATTAAACTGATATAATAACCCCACCCAATGTTCTTCATGTGACCCTTCATATTGTGCTGTGCCACATTATCAGTACATCTTTTAAACTTCACAAGATTTAAGGCAATTTTACTTAATCTGACCACAAATTGTTTCATTTTCGAGAGTTCATCCTCATATTGTGAAGTTCAGCAGTGCAGGCTTTGACTTATAGTTTAAGTATCATGAATAAAATGAAGGTGCAGGCTGTAGAGCTAAGATTAGATATAAACACCAACTTCAAGGACTACTCAACCTGATGAGGATTTGTCACACAACTTGTCATTTTTGTCATGTTAACTCTGAAGTAAATATTTGATAGCAAGAGACAGCCTGTGCTTTTATTCCATTTTCCGTCTTTGGTCGATGCAACAGATTTGTTCAGGCTATACATTGGCCTTCTACAATAGACACTCTCGGTGGGAATTCAGCGGAAAAGGTCTAACTCAGCATTGCAATATCAATATTATTATTGTTATCAATAGCTTTTGGAAAAACAGTTTATTGTAAGGGAATATTCTACAGTAGCATAAAAAACAAACCGAAATACAAAAAACTTCATGTTGGGGCTCTACAAAAACTTTGAGTCAAAAGTTTTGATTTGTATGGATTAACATCATTTACAACTGTATTGTAGAAGGAAAAACCCTCCTGTTATATTCCAACCTTCTTGTTTAGTAAAAGTAAATCAAATAGTTTATAATGCTATTCTAACACACACACACACACACACACACACACACACACACACATATATATATATATATATATATATATATATATATATATATATATATATATATATATATATATATATATCTATCTTAGTGATAATTTGCATAGACATAGAGCACAACACAACAGGTTGAACATAAGGTATAAGGCAATGTTCCACAAAATTGCACTCATGCTCATATCTTTTCCTGTCATTGGTATTATCCAGTCAGTGTTGTGAGAGAAACTGCAATCAGGCCTGATGTCAGGAATGTCATTGCCATTGACAGCAACAACCAGATTATCATGCTTACGGTGTTGCATTTTAGAACCGTGGGCAGCGACCACAAACAGTTGACCCCCGACATTGTGTTTCAGCACCACTGACAGCGACAACCAGGTAATCGTTCCTATATCCACTTTCAGCACCGTGGACAGCGACCGCATACCTGTCACATACCCGTTTATCCCCAGGTTCAGCACCGCGGACAGCGACCATGCCAAACTTTCTCCGGTTTCTCGCCATCGTGATTTTCCAGTTTTACACCGAATCTTAGTATTTCATTTTCCAGGTTGGAGGACATCCTGAACAGTCCACAGACCCGTGGCTGTGGGGGATGTTTTAGAAGCGGAGGCTTTGGAGCGAGTTCACATGAACACAGTCATACATTACTGTATTTTATGCAAAGCACACAGCCCACACACGGCACATAGTGTAGCACCTTCTTAGCAGCTCGGCGCCTTCTCACTTTGTTGGTGTTTCAGTTTTTCTCCACATCTCTCATCCCTGTCAACTCACAATCCAGCCTACTCCAAAAATAGGTGCAACCCAGTTTTGCCCCGTAATTAGTAAAGGCCATGCCCTCCATGGCGTTCACCCCTCAGCGTTGGTGTAAATATTTACCTATCAGCAAAGAAAAGTCACGACACGGCTTCCTATCCTCACCCACCCTCAATCCCCATCGCCTTCCGCCTCATACAGTCCAGACCCACCCCTTACTGTCTGCCATGACCGTCCTCTACAATACGAGACTGTATTCTTTGTACCTCCCCTTTCTCGCCCTCAGTCTGTGCATCCCAGCCTCCCTTCCTAGATATCCATCCCACACCTCTCCACCCGCAAACGGCTCTTACGGTGAGATAAAAAAAAAGAGATAGCAGAACAGTTTCAAACACGTCGGCATAAATCTGACATTCAGAGCTCCCTTTTCTCCTTTCCCTCCTGACGGACTTCATTACTTTATTCCTCTGCGCGCCAATGCCCGAGACCACGCCGAATCGGAGGATTTTTTTCCCTTGAGCATGAAAAGGATTGCCAAATCATCCGCAATCCAACATCACCGACTGAGCCACCAGCATGAGCACTGGATACATATGCTCCAGCAGAAGTTGTTGGCTAGAGAACTAACAAATCTTGGACCACAAATACCGCTAAGAGGGGAGAGTCAGTTTTAGGTAAGTGCGGCTTGGACCTTTAACACGATTTCAAGATATTTTTACGTTTCTACAAATAGCATACACGTATGCATATATATATATATATATATATATATATATATATATATATATAATTTTTTTCCCCTGTCTATCACTGACCACGAGGTAGTGGTCGGGTAGGCAGGGCTATATTATGGTACAATTATGGCGATGTTGCGTGGTCAGCATGTTACTGAGGTGACGTCCTTTGCAGGATGGAGGCATTTTTTTCCCCTTTCTCACTGTGAAGCTACCTCATATAACAACATAACTGCTCTTGCGAGTCCCCTCTTGTTCCGCTCGGGCTGAACATCGACGGAGCGCTCCGAGTCCTGTTAAAGGAAAAAAAAAAAAATTAGATCATGCGACTTAAGAGTCTTTCATAAACGCACCATCCTTCAAACATCCCGCAAACGAGTTATTTCTCCCGTTTGCGCGCACTCGACCGCACATCATTCTTCCTCCCTGCGCGGTGCGAGGCAGCATCTCGCCGAGGTTATGCTGCAGAAGTGCGGACGTGAAGGAGCATCAGACACTGAGAGGAGGAATGACCAGAATTTGGGGGGCTCGAACATGAACGCAGACCTGCCGAGGCACCGCTCGCTGCTGGCAGCATCCAGAGTGGAGGTGCATTAGACAGGCCTGCAAATCTGTGCAGTGGGTATGAATATTTGTATTCAAGCTAATCGCAGTTCAGTCGCTGCCACCCCCGCCCCCTTTTTATTATTATTATTATTTATAGTAATAATTCTATGGTGATCAATTCAGTCCTGAAACTGCACAAACTGTACGAGTTTGGATATTGGAAATGGAATGAGTTGCAGTAATGCTTCCTGTTTTTCTTATTGGTGTTTTTTTTATTTATTTATTTTTTTTTTTTTTCATCCCATGTTGTGGATGAATTGCTGCCTGTAATGAATTTCTATGAAAGCAGATAGATCGTACGTGCTGGTTTGTTTTGAACGCGGGTTTTGAGCGAATGAGAGTGCCCGAGCATGAAAGCGAGCGCGTACGTGCTTATTTTGTTGTATATAAATGTGTGTGCGTGTTTGTGTTTGTGTGTGTCACCACTGAGGCAAAGTTGCCTCTCCGTGTTCCCTGAAGTTGCTTTGAGTGCTGTTCCACTGACTGACTGCGAGGGGAGCTCATGCTCTTTTTAGATGAGGTGTCATTATGTGGCTCAAGGCAAGATAACTGTGTCTGATACTGACACCAACTCTATGAAATTACAGAAGTGTCTTCAGTTTGAAAATGGTCCGGAAGTATTTATCTGCACTTCCATGACTGCCACTGCAGTTTTTGTTTGGTTTGTCAATGTTTCTTTTTTGGGGGCCAATTAGCTACATTTGTGCAGATGTAAGAACCATCCAGAGATACACACACTTTGTGCATTCATTATTGCCAGGTTTAGAGTACAAGACATTTGCCTCCTTTCAGAGCAGTTGAATAGACCACAATGAACAACAATCTCAGTGCAACTGAAACACTGTTTGTCTTAGGGCCTTAAATGAGCAAGGAACTGTCTGCGCGGCACCCAGCTGTGAATAATCCTCCGATGCTGAATTTGAACTTCAAATTAGGCTTCGCTGCGTTAAAATTAACATTACACTGACAGCATATCAATCCCCAGCGTGATATCGTTCTGCCGCCTTCTCCACACGTGCAGTGCTGAAAATTGCCCTGGTGGCAGGAATTGCAGGAGAGGAGCTGCCTCATTCAGTATGCCCCATTCAATCTGGTGGCCTTTTCAATGGCGAAACACTGGCAACATGTAATCATTTTCTGAGGGAAAGCATTCCACATGACATCACCAGAGTGAGAATGCAAGCAGTAGCTTAAAACTGTATTTGTGTCACGGCTTTAGATGACCTAATGTTGATTATGCTTTCAGGGACCGAGAGGAGAACTTTGAGCAGCAGAGAGGACTTTGGCAGACCTTGGCAGTGCAACTCAATAAGGAATTGTGTGCAAATTCTGTGGTTATTATACTTAAGATGCACAAAAATAAACACCCACCACCTTAATTAGAAGGAACGGATGATATGCATTCATCCTGTGCTCCATCCCCATTGTGCCTTGACATGGATATTATTTACAAAGAGTCTTTGTGGTGGAAAGAGAACAGTCCTAGTCTTACATAGGCAGAACCAAGTGTCTCTTTCTCTGTCTCTCCTTGGTTTGTTGTACTGGCACAGCATTGTTTCTGTGTGGGCGCTGGCTGCAGCTGTAGTGGCCAGAAGGGTGCCTCACAAGTTTTGGAGGAAAAAAAAGGAAAATCAGTTTTTATCAGAGACAAGCAACCAGGTCATATGTGATGTGTGACAAAAGCTCACAGAAAATGCTGTTAAGTTTGCAAGTTTGCAATATTTTGAAAAGACAGCAGGAACATTTGACCTCCACTTGAGCCCGTCTGGCCTGTGCGCCGCTGCTATCAGTACCGTTAGACCACAGGGACCCAACCCTGCCCGTGTCATTTTGTGTTGAGGAGAAAAAGAAAATACAAACTCTCAGCCTGAGGTTCTTAATTAAAGAGTTGGTGGCTGATCACAAGTAGTTAACTGAATTCGTGCACATCATAAAATTTAAAGCCACGTTAAGCCTTGATTAACAATTACAGAAGGAAATGTTTGTTTTAGTTCTCTACACTAGCCTTAAAAGAAGCCCCTTGTTCTGTGTACAGCGAATACATCCAGCTGTAGGACGATGTGACGTCTGATTAGGTGAAGGGACGTTTTGAAATTCAAATTCAATTTGCCCACAGTGTGAAAACCGTTTTGGGCGAGTCGACAGTGGGCTCAGAGAATCATCCAAACAGGGTTAATTTTATTGTTAGAGACTACTTAGGCATTCATTCCACACAGTTCTTCATCTGAATGCAGCGGCCTCTCTCGACCGTCTCGCTGCATCTCTCTCTCTCCTCCCACAGCAGGAGACCGCAGTCTATATATTTGTCAACATCATCACTGTTTTATGATACAACCAAGAAATGCGTTGCATAATAAAGTTGGCAAACAAGCAGAAATCATTAATTTATTAGAAAAATATATATGCACCTTTGGTTCCTTAAAGAACCTGGGTGTAGCGTTATGTAAAAATCATCAAATATTAACCTTATTTGCAGGAGCTGCAGATGTGCTGCTGGGTTATAATTGGCAATTCTTCTTGCACTTTTAATTTCTCATTGTTTTGGGGTTTTTTTCGGCATGAAACCAAGTTTAGAAAACAAAACAAAAAACATTCAGGTTCTTTTTCTGAGGACTGCCAGATGTTCAGACCTGCACATTTGGTTAGCTAACACTGCAATCTATGAATCATGGCTTTAGATTTAGACATTTAGTTGCTGCCAGATAGAAGTTACACTGGATAAAGAAAGTGATGCTAAATTGAGCATTCCTGAACCTAACCCCTGTGTCGTTAAACACTGCCAGGGAGTCCACTTATTACTTCTTAAAAAATATGGTAACTCTGACAACACACTAATAACTGCAGCAATTCATCTTCCCTGACACCACCACCATCTTTCCTGGCTTAGTGACAGCACTGCTTGCACATCTATTTCAGTTTTCTGACCTATGTAACTGTGAGTAGGTGAAGGAAAGAGATGTTTTGATTTACTGTTCATGTCACGCTGAACTATGCAGGTCTGCACCGGTCTGCAATTATACATAGAACTATTAACTTCATTTGTTGCCTCCCATGTGCTATACTTTGATTTTGATTTCAGTGATATATTCTACAATATCCACTTACAACAGTTGCAGTAAAAGACAATTCTCCGAGTCTTGGAGCCACTTTAATCAGTATTTCTATATTAGCAATGGATCAAATGACAGTGTGGAGATTACAAGTAGAGATGAAACCGCAGATGATCACCATCCATCTCTGCAGTTCTCGTCAGCGCCTTGCTTTGTTTTTCAGGTCTGCAACTTACATTTTCTTATCCTGAGGTCTGTTACCTGCCCAGCTCTCAACAGCACAGGAACAAAGTTTGCAAGAAACCAATTCAACGTAGTGTCACATTTAGTAGCTAAGAACTTAAATGACAGCGCTGCTCTATTTCTGCTTAGTGTGTAAATAAGTTATAGTCGGCTTGTTGCACTGACCTCAAAGTGGCCGCAGTTTTCTCTTAACTCTTGTTATGTCTTCACATTCTGCATACTCCCCTTGTCCTCTGGGCCAAAAACGATAACACGGGCCCCTATCAACTTGAGGCAGCTTGTGTAAAAGGTTTGCTTCTTGCTTTGCACTGCAAGCTGGTGTTAAAACTTCTTTACACTTCTGTGGCACACAGCCAACTAGTTCATCATAGGGGCTCAGAGATTCTGAGCTGGCATTACTTATAGTCGTTAGCAGTGAGTGGCTTATTGCATGCAAATATAGCCATTACCTTCTGAGGGCAAACTCTCTTTGGAATTGATTCCAAAACTTGTGATGGTATTGTTAGTCAAATTCTGGGCTGCTCTATAAACAAACCTAAAATATTGCTCATTTCTGCGAGTCGCCTATGAATCAGCCTGTGTAAAAAGCCACATTTTAAGATATGAACATTCTCGGAAAGATAAACTTTTTGAAAAATTTTAATTAGGCCTCTCACAGAGAAGGTTTTAATCTTTTCCAATCTTCCTAGTGCTGACTAGCAAGAGAGATGCACTTCCTACTTCAGCTACACTCAATTATTCTTTAAGAATAGAGAAACATTTGCTAAAACATTTCAAATAGTTCTGGGACTTATCATATGAAGCCAGGAGGAGATCAGAGGCTGCTATTTTCAGTCCACGCAGTATGTCCCAATTTTGAAAAATTAAACGGCAAAGCAGTCATTCGGGAGAGAGAGGAGATTCATAGACTGACCCGTGACCGATGTGATGTCGGTGAGTCAATGCACTGTTGGCTCATGCTAGTGGCTCTCAGCAACACTGACCTATATTGCAGCTGAGGGCAGCAGCAAACGACTGATCTGATTTGAAAATCCAAATTCTCATCCAACCAAAGTTATATAGATACATCCATTAAATCCACAGTTTTAGATTTTTATTTATTTATTTATTTTTCGGAGAGATCAGCACGTGTCCTTATTTAGTTTCCATCTGGGAAGTGAGTATATACCCTCATACCCTCATTGCAAACTGCTGCCACAAATGTGATTGTACCTTGTCTTAGTCTTTTTCTTGTTCTTCTTTTTGTCTTGCCTGGTATTTGCTGGCAGCTATTGGCACAGCATACAGCTCTTTTGTTATATTTGGGAGTGTGCAGATCAGAAAAAGAACAAAGATTTTAGAATTCAACAGCAAACTAAATTTAAAAGTCAATCGTGTAATTCAACATTTTTATGGACAATTTAAAGAGCTGAAACGCATTTCATGGCCGCAGTGTTTGTTCCTAAGTTTCAATACAGTCTGTTCTTTCCAAGTTTTAAAATGCCATTCATTCCATTGATATTTACGATTCGTGTATTTCTTTGTATTATTATTTAATTGACTCATGAATGAACGTGAATTATGAGGAGGAAAAAAACATTATTTGAGTTCTAGATTCACCTTTCCCTTCGAATGTTGTGCTTTGAACTGCTGCAGTCAAATTCATCAATACTTTTGTTTTAAAGGGAAAATCTGCACCTGAAGGCTGTAGCTAATATTGTTCTGGACAGTGCTGAATACAAACTAGATTTGCCTCAGGATGATGAATATGTTTTTGCCTGCACTATAAATACTGTATAAGATTCTGTTATTTTTATTGTGCTTTTACTTTAAATCTTAATTTAAAGTAATTTGTTTTATTTTGTTTTAAACAACAAAATAATAAAATCTATAGAAAAAGAGAAATACTATATTGAATACCAGTAAAAGATGATCACTTGTCAATCTTGATACACTTCTAGAAAAAAAGTCTAAATATATGGAGCTTAATACCAATATATTATTTCTACCTCTATAAAAATAACAGCTGTGTTATTAAGCGTTTATGGGAAAAAAAAAATAAAAATCCAGGATTAAATAGGTCAATCTACAAAAGCCCTCATGGCTTGCTGGAGAGAGGGTTAAGTCAACTGCCAGCATGGTTTCTACAAAAAGAGGATCACACATTGCATATTTAACAGAGAGGGAACAGTGGCCAGATAATTCATAAAAATAGAAAAAGTGAAATAATATAAAAAAAAAAAAAAAAAAACATTGTGGAAAAACTGTAAGGGGCATGTTGGATTTAACACCAGACTCTGGACTCCTTTTCATAATTGCTTTAAGTAATTTCTTAATTCTTCTCACCTCCCCTTTAAATTTTATCATTAGCCTTGACCATGTAAGTCCTTAACACTCAGGTCAACTCTTGTATAACTGGAAAAATGCTTCAAGATGGCCGCTGCTCTTTATGTCATATATTCCCCAGACCCATTGCACAGCTCTTCACATGGCATAAAATCGATCGCAATGAAGAGGGTCAGAATGAGAATGGGAGACAACTTCATATTGAATTCTAAGTTAAATTGCCAGTGTAAGTACTTTTTATAGAAGTTGCATGAACTAGTTTTTGATTTCAAGAAGAAGAATTGATTTGCTGTTAAGATTCGGTATTAGACAACCACAGGAGTTTTGTGAAACATAAGCAACCGTATGTAAGGTAAAACCTGGCAAGGTTGAAATTTCAAAAGCCATAAAGTGCCAGCCTTGTTCCAGACCTTTGGCTTCATCAAAGTCATGATGTTTCGCTCCACGACGCCTGTTTTCTGTGGATTGACCAATCAGAGTTTTTGTAGGCAGGATTAAAAACTGAAGTATAATTTTTCTATTAGCTTTCACCATCCATCCAATGACAGGAAAAAAAAAAAATGGTGAGAAAATACCAGCACGAGACAGATGCAGCTGTAGTTGTTGTGAGTAAGTTGATTTTTGAAATGCTTACGTTGCCATATTTCTTGAATTATGTTGACAAACAGGTTGCAGAGCTCCTGCCATAATGGAAAAATTGCACTGCTGGCATGCGTAGTGAAACTCTCAACTGATTGGATGGAGGAAAAACAAAATAATCCCCCTTTTCCAATCAGAAATTGGCCCGCATGAACACAATGATAAGCTGAATGAATAAAGAGGAATGAGCCGGCAATTCAGTTTGATTGTCAGGTTAATACAATACGTACACATGGCCCATTTTTATGCCTGGGTTAGCTCCACCGCGAACATCGCCCCAATCAAGACGACGCTTTATTGCACCAATGCAACTCACAATATTAACCCTGCTATATCACAGGTGCACTGTGTGTCAGTTCCTCATCGCCGCCTGGTTCCGACTCAACCAAACATCCAAATTCTCCTTCAGGACGATATGGACCAAAACAGTCTCATGGCAGCAAAGGCTTTCATGCACTGTTGGACTCCATTCACCTCCACTTTGGTTTCAATTGAGGCTGTTGGGATTACTAATAAACAATGGCACTGGGTTGCCACCTGGCCACCTTTCGTGATTGCCTGATGGAGGGAGGAGAAGGAGCCAGCTGGCCATTCTTTACCACTTGTGCCAGCCATTGTGCCTTACACTGCACATGTGTAGTGTTCAGTCGAGAGAAGTGCTTCCTCTGTTGTGCATCCATCATCTTCTGTTGAGTATAACCCTGTCACACCCCGAAGGCAAGATCTGTTACATGTTTATAATGGCAGTTTACCTTTTGTTGGGTGAAGAATGCTGGGAGGGTTAGATCCGGGGCGGTATGAGTTTGCTCCATTGTGCACCGGCTCCATCTGCCTTATGCGAGTCAAGAACTCTGAGCTGCACTTCAAAGAGGAGACGACTGGAGGATGAGTAAAAGCTGCAAGTCAGTCATTTGGCCCTGAATTGCCTGAACTTAACTGCAATATCAGCAGTGCAGGGAAAAGAAAAAAGAAAAAAGTGGCTGGCGTGGTCAACTATTTTGCCGGCTTAACTTCCTCAGCCCCTCACATTGACACAAGGGCCAGGTGGACAGGGAGGAAGTGGAAGGAGAGGAGGCAGTGTGCTCGATTTATCAGTAATTATGGAGTGCTATTTTCTCTGTCTCCCATCTATGGCTGCCCTGGGAAGCAGTAGCCATTCTTTAATCTTGACACCCAGTGATCATGTAACACAAGGAAGAGCCTATTAGAGGTTCAGAGAAATTGGAGGGGGCCTCTCTCCTGATTCTCTTTAAAGGGAGTTCTGGTGGCAGAGATGGTGAGAATCGGGGGTAAGAGAGCGTGGGGAGATGGAAGTTGAGGTCGTCATGGGGACAATTTTGGAACTGGTCTTCAAAACTAAAGAGGCTGAGTACTGAAGTTGAAGGAATTATCTTGGGAATCTCCAGTTAGCTTTTCTTCCACTTTTTTTTTTTTTTTTTTTTTTTAAAAGGAAGAAGAAATACTTGCCAGAGGACACATGAGCTAATTTGACTCTTTTTTTTTTATTTGAGATGAACTGAAACAACTCTTAACGATATGAAATCAGCTGTAAAACAGATCAGCTCTTTATGCTGCTCCCCCCTGGGCTTGCTTTAAACACAATCAAGAAATTGTTGGGCGTAATTATATTATCCTTTGGAATGATTATGTATCAAATAACAGAAATCAGATGATGGAGATGCAAGAGCTCAAGGATATATCTGGCAGCAAGAAAAGACAGAAAAGCAGTGTTTAAACTCTTTCTTCCATGGGCAGACACCTTCCACAACCCCAAAACCACATAGATGAAGTAAAAGTTTCTGTTTTTAATTGGGTTTTTGGAAAGCCCCGATAAGTCAATCCACGGGCAAGAAATAATACATCAAAATATTCCCAAATTCATTAATTCTGTAACACTTCACTTGGTGACACACTTGTTGCCTTCTATCAGAAAAGCAGAGGAATTGGAAGCACGCATTCATTGACTCTCTTAACATGAATAATTTGTTTACTGAACAGCATGCAGTGCCAACCTGGCACCTCACTCCATTAACACAGTAACATGACATCACCTACTGCCAAGATAATTTCCATCGGGCCTATATGCTATTCTTTACGCGCGGAAGACAGACGTGGGCACAGCGAATAACAAATCACATATCAGCCTATAGTGGGCCTTTTTGTTACATTAAAAACGCCATTTTGACACAAAAGACAAGCGCAACTGAGCCTGGGGTTGGGGGGAGGTGATGGGGTGGTGGGGTAGGTTCATTTGTGTTTCAGTCAGTCATGTGTGTGAATCAAACTGCTGACTGTGTGCTGACTGGGAGAAGGTGTTTAGTCTGTCGCGTAAATAGAGAAGCATCTTATATGTGATTTAATCAGCCGCTGTACATCGTGACGTACTGCAAACATGTTCTGCTGTGTTTAATTCCCCACAAATTAATTATGGATGTATTGATGTGGGTATTCCACTGCGACGTTAAAGTTGCATTGTGGTTTAATACGCTGCTTGTTTGAAATTTGCTGTGTGGTGAAAATACATTTCGCTGGGTGATTACCTGGTCTTGAGCACTGCTGTGGCGTCACAGTAAGGAGGTGCTGCTCTTCAATCCTGGGCCTGCCTCTCTTTGAATGGGGTTTCAATGTTTTCTTTCTTTGCATGCGTCTCTGTTCAAATAGTCTTTCGGAGCATTTTGAAAACATTTCACAGCCTTAACTGAGCAACCGGCAGCAAAACAGGAGTGGGAAGCGGATTCGTCTCATATAATCAGTGTTGCAGCAATTAAAAATATGTAAAAATGCGAAAAATATCCAAATTTAGTTTTAAACCCTAACCCTTTCCAGAGGTGACCGGTGCGATTATCAGCAACTGCGTAGTCGTGTAAAATATGGCATATTACCAATATGTTGCATTGATCCTGTGTCTGTGTTCACTCATCCATATAAATGCATGCACTCTCTGTCATCTTTTGTGAAGTGAAAAGCATTGATTGAATCTAATGGGGCCAGGACTAGTATGTATTTACGTATGCACCCACATGTTCACAAAGCACACACAGACACGCATACATAAAACATCCCCAGAGACCTCGGTGCAGCGTTGCCGTTGGGGCTGCTGTCCTTAGTCTTAATGATGGAGAGGCCAGTCCAGGTGAAGCTATAGCAGCATCCTCTCCGGTGTGTTTGCACACTCAGCACACCATCATGACAACCATGTAGGACAGAGAAGAGGCAACGTGGCACTTTGAAGTCACAGTGGTGAGCAGGGGAAAAAAAAAAAAGTGCAGCGGTAGTAGCCTTTGGCTGGATAACAGACTGGCTGGATTCGAATAACAGCGCTTCTGACAACAGATCGCATTTAAAAGAAGAAGAGATAGTGGCACCTGGTTATACACCTGATATTCTGATGATGTTTTATTGAGCTCAGGAGCGATTCGACAAAATTCGCTCGGCCTTGTGATTCTCTGTTCCAGTGTTCTTTTGTGCAAATGGTTCACGAGACAAGTCTTTGTCATCTTTGTCATTTATCACTGTAATTGAGCTTAGCAAAAGTTTAATAAGGAAGACTACTTCATTTTTAATTCTTTCACCCCTAGGCTACTCTTTCATCCATTACTTCCTCTAAGACCTGCCACTTGTCTGCCATCTTTTCATTCCCACCTCCCTCCATTATCCTATCACTTTAAAATTCAAGAGGCAACCTCCTCTTACTTCATCATCCAATCAAGTAAGCTGAAAATTTGCTCCTTCTCTCCTGCCCACATGAGCTCTAATCACTAATCAGTGCACTCTGTATTAACCCATTGAACTTCAAAGCCAGACTGCTTCTCAGTAGCTGCAATTGGTTTTTTGCACACAAACAGGAAAGAAAAACCCCCAAAACAAACCCTTTCCAAAGTTGAAACACTCACACATGCACAGACACACAGAAACATCATGTTGAGGCACTGATTCCACCAGATCCTTGCCAAACAAAGATGGGACTCCTACTGGGAACCATCAGTCAGACATCAATTTAGAGCAACCAAATTGTTTTAAGCTGGTTTTAAACATTTGTCTAAAAAAAAAAAAAAAAAAACAGGACTCAGTTTTTAATCTACCATGGGAACATGGAGATTACAACAACGAGAATACACACTCACACAAATGAATATAGTTTGCAGAATATGCATAGAAATGGATAAATAAGAGTGATATAAACTCATCTATTGAAGCCATCACCCCAGATACGCATACCTAGAGTCCAGGCTCTATAGCTTGACAACTTATTGACGTCATAGTGCTCACATTAAGCAGATTCCCAACCAGCCGTGTGTATAGATAAATGTAAATGTTAAGTCAGCTGGATTTGGTGGAAAAAATCCAACAACAATTAAGTTGATAGAAAACCAAATCTTTTCTTTCAGTAGCAGGCTTATAATTTGAATAGTCACACAATGGGGCAGCATGAGAATGTTTTTTTTTTTTTTTTTTTAAAGTTGATATGTATATTTTGAAGATTGAACTCTCACTGCCCCCCCCCCCCCCCCCCCCACCCCTGCAGGTTTGTAAAGTAGCTCTGAAACAGCAGCTTCACACATTACGTATTCACAGCATTTCCAAGCATTGCATCAAATCCCTCTCTTCACTCATTCCACGTGACCACACACATCAATCTGTTTTCCTTTCATGTTTTGTTTCCAATATTTTTCGACTGTTTTGAGAGACTATTACAGTACTGTACAGAAATTAAGTTTAGAAAGACTTCAGTGAACTGTAATATGGACAGATACTCTAAATATTGCCTCTGTGCAGCAGTCAAAAATAGGCAAAAGAGGTAAGTTGCAAAACTTTGATTAAGATAACATTTGAAGTATAATCTGTGCTTTATATGACTGGGAAAGAGTGCATTACCTATAAAAATCACACCACTAAACTGTAATTGACAAAGAGGCATTTTTTGTCTTTATTAGAACATAAAAATTTGAGGAAAATGTCAGAATGTCACTCCTGGCCTTTTGAAGCTCATAGCACACCCAAGTTTTGAATAATTGGTCTGTAAATGATTACGCAGCTAAAGGCATGTTGTTTTTTTAATATTCCTGTTATACCAACACATGATTTGAGCTCGGTTTGCGTCAGAGGACAGACACAGACAGAGGCCAAAGAAACCCCGGAGCACGGGAAATGAAAATGCTAGCTTTGTGGCAAAAGCCTTTGAGCAATGACATAAAAGGAGGACAGCTTTGAGGAGGAATACAGTGAGAGAGGAAGAATTTTAAAAGGCATGAGACCAAGAGCACTCTATTTTCAATCTTAACGTGGGGAATGGGTACACGTTGGCTGCTGTAACCCATATCGAGGGCACGGTTTTGCAAACGATAACCTCCCAAGAAGAGAAGACGAAATATGATGCAGAATAAAAAAGCTTTTCTCAGCAAAAATTCACAATCCATTTAGTCATATCAGGCCTGGAAATGTCTGCTCAGGATGCCTTTGCGCACGTGGATCTGTGCACTCTCTGAATATATGTGTGCACGTGAGCCTCCTTCTGCATATGACAAAGCTGCGTCCGCTTCATCTCTCTTCTATCATACAGAAAACTATCCTACTTGATTCAATAGTCGCCATTTCCCACAAAATAAAACAAATAGAAAAACCATATTTGCTTTCACCATAATTTCATTGAACACATATATATGGTTCGAATCTATGTGCTAATCCTATGTGCATCTTTAATCAGGCAATGGCAAACTTTGTTCAAAAGAAATATCTTCAGCCCTTTGGGACTTTGGGACATTGTCTCTGTCCTTGGCACTGTAAGGTAATTACTAAAGATGCTTGCAGAACTGAGTGGCAGATGCATCCAATGCCACTGGAGACAAGCAAATAAAAAATAAACAGTTTACCCTTTAAAGAATATTTCTCAAAGTGTATTTATGTACAGATATTATGAAAAAAGGAGATGATATATTCTCTATGAATTTTTGGGAGGCAGAAGCATTACTATATTATAGGGTAATAGATGGCATGAAGTTGAGTGTGTGCACCGCGAGGGACTTTGAGTCTGGTATTGACCCAAACATAGAATACTGGTATTCATAGATGGGACTGACATGAAGCATGAAGCGCACGTCACATGTAGAGCAGTTCAGCATTGCAATCCTTAATCTGCAAGGAATTGAGAAGGGAGCACTTTTTTCCCCCACCATCTGCTCTGCGTCTCTGCAGATTTTGCTGATTTATGGAGCCCAATGAGTCTCTGCTCGCTTCTCTGCTTTGGCTCTATTTCATGAATTTATGGCTTTGAGTTAGGGACAATAGGAGCAGTGACCATTGCCTTAACATCCCATTCCTTCTGCTGCTGACGAGCAAGGCGGTTGGTCCGATTGGGGCCCTCTTGCCAGAGTCTTGTGATTAGCAATTCGTCAAGGAGAGAATAGGAAAGTAAACATCAAATTGGGAAAATAAATGAGGTCAGTAAATTTAGGAATGGCATTGTATCAGAGTGCAGAGAAGGAAAAAAAACCCACTGCAGCTCACCATAAGGCCAGTGGTCTAGTCCCTTGAGAGGGCAGCATCTGTTCTGTATTTCTGTCAGAGACCCCCCTCCTCCCTTAAAACTCTGTAAAACTGTAAGGTTGTCATGGAAAGGTTAGGGGAAGCAGCATTAACTCAGAAATGTGCTATCAAAATATTTCCTTAATCCTTCCTTTTTCATTTTTCACCCGGCCTATTTTTTATTTTTACTTTTTTTTTTTTTCTTCTTGTGATTATATATCAACATCTGGCAGTAGAAATTGATTGCTGTTCGGAGTGCAAGTGGAGAGGGACGAGTTCGAGAGAAACACATTGCTCTGTTCGAGCTTCTGTTCATCATGTGCACATGCTGATAAAATCCAGGATGGGAAACAAAGCAACAATTTGTTTCCTTACCATAGTCCTGTAACTCAGATAATGAAATGGGATGAGCAAATCAAGTCCTCACCCTGATAAGGTGATACTTTCCTCACATATGTCTTTCTAAAATAAAACACAGCTCTGCAATCCAATTGCAGTCTCACAGTTGCCTCGCAACAACACCTCACACCCCGGCCCATGGCGCTGATAGTGAGATTTGAATAAAATGTTACAGACACAAGCAATTATGACAGATCAGTCACAGAAGGGAGAAAAGAGGAAGGAGGATCTGCTGTTTAATTCTGCTGGTAATTACAGTCGGGGAAGAAAAAAATGGGAAATGGATGCTGACGTGAGTCTCACTGTAGGCTCATTAAATGCATAATGTGGTTATTTTTTTACTGAATGCACAGATTGCTTAGCTGAAAATGAAACGAAACCAAAAAAAAAAAAAAAAGCGGGCATGCACGCAGACACCTCAGATCCATATGATGTTTACCTACAGACAATTCTACCATATGCACTTTCTACAAAATAAATGCATTTAGACTCCCTCGGAGTCCTTTCGCTGTTTATCCTTTCCTTTGGTGTAGACCTTTGGAGTCTCGTCAGTGGAAACCACACGGTGGATAACATCCCTTGACATTTACATGCATGAGCAAGGAAGGACTGCTGTGCGCACAGTGTCATTTACATCCTCCCAGCAACTTGTATCCAGCCTCTGCTTCATGTCAGGGGCTCCTCTGGGTGCATTTTGAGTGTGACCAGCTATGGGAATGGAATTGGCTCTGCCATTTTTACCTTTAAGCCTGCTTTGTTTCGGTGAAACCTTTAGAACAAGAGGTAGCATGCAGAATCAGTTAAGGTTGGAGTATTTTAAGGCCCGTTTTCTTTGACCCTTTATTGCCGTTGGAAAGAAAGGTGAGAGACGACATATTCACAACAAAGACTGTGCCTGGTGAGGTAAATCGAAGGAAAGCAGTCAGTGGTTTTTCATCAATAAGACCACAGAGTAATTAGAGAAAGCACTTGAAAGCCAATTTGCAAGTTGACAAATGATCAATCTTCATCTGTAACACAGCCACAGTCGCATAAAGGAGCAGTGGTGGATGTGGTGACAAATGGTGTGCCTTTTCTAGCTAGCATCTCATTTTATTTTCTGAAAGGCTCAGACGTTGGCTAAAGCGGTAGAGCGTTTCTGTTTCCCCTATCAGCTTGAAACACCTTCCCTGGCAATAAGATGAACACTGGGCTACATCAGTGGCGCCGTGGTCTTATTCACTTCATGTGTTTAAGAGACATATGTTAATGATAATCAGCCTAACTCTCCCAACCACAGCATTAGTGGGAAAAGGTGAGCTATGTGGATTAAAATAACGGGCAGAAGGGGAAAATCTGCATGAAAAAACGCAGTTAATGTGTCACAATATTTCCCTCAGTGCAAAATGAAGAGAAAAAAAAAAAAAAAAAAAAAGCCATGCTCTGTTCATTTGCCCTTCAGCCATCCAATATGTTTCATTTATCGGAATCACGTGGCTGAACATCTTCCTCCTTTAACACCTACAGTGTTTGCTCTCCTGCTTAGCTTGAACCCTTATTAATTAGTTTGCTTTATGACAGAAGACAGCGCTTGTTTAAACCCATCTCATAAACCGCCCACACGCTCTTGCTCTTCAACCAGGCAACTATCAAATAAACCTCGCAGCTAGTCCGCACACCGTTTCACATGACAGATGCAACCATTCCCTGCTGCTCTCCTCTCTCCGGGTTCCATTGATCCTTCGCCTCCCAAAATAGATTTGGACACAATAATTCAGCAGCCAGGTAAATTGGAATAACTCTAACCATTAGTGAATTAGTTTGCTCTTTAAAATCAGCCATTGATCCCTCGAGCTGAGCTGATTGGTTGCTGACCAACCAGAGAATTTAATTATCAAACAAGAGTGCTGCTTGCTCAGCCATGTTTTCTGAAGGTCAGAGTGCCACTGCAGCCCTTTTAAAGACACAACAGGACCAAGGCGGAAGACTTGGGGGTGTTGGGGAGTGGGGGTGGAATCCAGTACAAATTAAGTTAGCCACAGCTTGGCCTTCCCATTCCTCTGTTGCTACCCAGCAATTGCAAGTGGCAGACCATTACCGCCTTCAGACACGGCTGTGAGCTGTGCAATAATAATTCTCAGAACTCAGACAACACCAGTTTGGCATATTTAGATGCAACTCTGCTCTCATTCTCTCTCCTCGTACTGTCATTCCCTTACATCAGTCCCACATAACCCATGGGCCCCAATGAAGCTGCAGTATTATGAACCAAGTTAAAATAACCCAGAGGAGGGAAAATTCATTTAAGGCTACCAGCCAGCCAGAACCTTAAGTCAAAGGTTTTCCTTCCTGATGCTCATTTCCCTGTATCTCTGGGAAGGAATTTTCTTTAAGGCAGTCCTGCTGCTAACATTTCAGAGCGAACTCAAAAATAATGCAGGAAGTAAATATTAAATACCGGTGGCCATGTCTCATGCAAAAGTGATAGATGGATAATTTACAAATACAGTATATCTGCTTTAATTCCCTCAAGTCTACCTGTCCCCTTGCAAAAGACTTCATTCTTCCCTGATCTCTTTCCTCTCCGGGATTTAGAATACAAATAAGGAGAACAAGCCTCCCCATTCTTATGAACTTTATAGAATAAAGAGGGACACTAAGGGCCCCACACAGGGGAGAGAGGCATTGATTGGCAAAGCTAGTGACGGGACCAGAATGGAGATTGAATCCCCTTGAATGAACCAGAATGGAGGAGGAGTTGCAGCATGAATAAGGCTGTTTAAAAAGAGGATGGAGAAAACAAGCCTCCCTTGTCCTATCTTGTGATTTCCTGAAGCAGACATCCTCCCCTTTTTACCCTGCTTATTCAAGGGTAAACGTGATGTACTTTCTGTCTCTTCCTCTGTCTGTTTCACTAATCCACTCCGCAAATAACAGAACATAAAAGATGCTTCTGCCAAATTTTTGAGATGCATGTAAACATTTTCTGGATCAGTGTATGTAATGGTCTGGCGATGGAATGGCGCAAAATACCTCAGGTTCGGAAGGAGAGATTGAAAAGTTACATGTAACCATGAGGTTGACAGAGAACATTAGAGGGGAGTGTATATTTTTGATGAGTTATCTAGCAAACACTCTTGAAATTTTGAAAAAAAAAAAAAAAGTGTAATTTGTTAGCACAAACACATATAAGAGGATTGATTGCACCAGCCCTGGAAAATCTGGCTCTCAATACGAGGACGGAGTCATGAATACATTTACGTTACAGTCGGGATGATTGTATTTTATGATGAAAGGTGCAATTTTTATAACAAAATTAATTTGGCATGGGATGATTGGGTAGCTCCCTTTGGGCATCTAGCATGTTTCCTCTTTAGTATGAACCATTTTACATTTTCCCTTATGGTGAGCAGGACCTGTGAGTGTATCTCTCTCCATCATCGTGAGGTTGGCCTTAAGCATCCCTCTCAAGGAAGCCATTTCCTTTCTGAACATATCAAATCCACTTCAGTGGTGATCGGGGACGAGCAGGGTGCCGGCATCACTTCAATCATTGCTCCTCTGTCTACAGTCTACCTTGCCTTTGATGTAGCTTTGACACTGGCTATTGTAACTCTCCATGTGTGAAATTTAAATCTTTGTCTCTTATCCTTCTGCTAGTTTTAATGTTGCACAGAATACCATCATCGCTACTGCTCAAATCTAAAGGTTTTTGTCATTATCACTGAGCACTGATGATGTTTGGCCGTATGTAGTTTTGTCGTGTTGCGTTTTAGAGATTGCTGATTTTGAAAAACATGCCCCCAAAACATCCACCATGAGACAATTCAGAGGTTCATGGGAGATTTAGCTGCAAGTGCATCTTAAAATGCCAATGTCCATTCCAAAAAATCCAATCTTTTCCATTTTGAGCTGGCCTTGCAGATGCAGTCACATCCTCAGTACCAGTGAGGGACTGGCAATAGATGATGGCCTCCATCCAGTTGTTAAACTGTCCCTGTGGTTCTCCGCCAAATTATTTGGCTGTCCTTGTGGCGGCATTGAACTGTTTCCTGCATCGAGCAGAAGTTCTCTTAGGACTTGGACACCAATTATTAACCAAATGTGTTATCTCATCCTAGGGGAATTTGAAATCATCCGCCCTGAGTGGCTTTTATATACGGGGCTGGATACTTGGTTTTGGCGAGTCAGCACTTTCCTGCACATGAACATCAGTTTATACTTGGCAGAAGGTTGTTTTTTTTTTGTTGTTGTTGTTGTTGTTTGGGTGTGGTAAATACTCCCAACAACTCTCTGTAGCTTCCATATTTAATTAAAAAGAGCAGGATCTTTTAGGGGAAGAAAAAAGAGAGTACCTAGTTCCAAATCACAGTCCATTTCCAACTGTGCTGCTGGTGTGCTGCACCACATGACTCTAGCCCCCGAAATACCAAAAGTGCATCACCCCATCCCATGTGGACAGGCTTTTACTCTACTTGATCACGCACATTGGTGCCTTCAAAATGTGATGAAGCCTCGCAGCACATCCGACGCTCATCAAGCCAATCTTCTACTAATGTTTTTTAACAACAGAAAGCAATTATATTTTCTCATAGTAAGACTTTTATCTGTAGTACAATAAGTTTTCTCATTTTCAAGAAAAATTCAAACTATTACTACCAAGCTAGTATTTAAACCATGAAAACGTGCCTCTCATCATTTGAGCGATGAATTCAATCAGAGTTTCTTCTTTCTAGCAGTGAATATTTATTTCATGTGTGATAATGTTGCATTACAAGGCGCACAAAGCAGACATGCAGAAAATCTGGCATGAGATTAATATTTTTGTCACGGCAGTACAAAATGGAGAGATCTTGAGAAACTGAGGATTTACTCTCATCATGTGGTCATATGAAGGTAAATGGACTCACTACAGGAGGGTTGAAGGATTCAGATAGCAATGAAACCTCAGGTGGTGGAAATGACTGAGCCTCTGTGCTTGAAGGACCGGTCTGCATTTGAGGGAATGGTGGCAAGGCTGCCGTCCACCAATCAGCTTTTCCTACCAAATCGACAGGTTTAACTATTTTTTTTGGAATTTCTTTTTGCTTTTTAAATCTTGTGCAACAGATTTCTTTTCCAGCAACTGGCAGCATCAGGTGTGTTGGTGTAACTAAACTTGGCAGAAAATCTGCATTTATTGTGATTGATTCTGTGCTGCAAAGTTTGGTTGTTGACCCCTAATGGCCAACATAAAGTCTCAATGCAGTAACTATGAATAGATATTAAATGCAGTTCAATTTAAATCGTCCATTGTTAGCATCAACTTCCTGAATTTGGTGTACTTTAAGTTTCGAAAATGCAACCGTGATGTAAGCTCTTCTTGTACCAACAACAAAACTATATTAGAAAGTGTTATGGTGCACCCTGACAGATGAATGGTTGAAAACTAAATGACAAGTTTATAGTCAACAATGAAATCATTGAGTCAAGTAATTCATTGAAATCAGTTAGTCATTAGTTAAGTCAAGCACAGCCACTGTGATTTCAAAATGGCCAATTATATAAGCTTACAGATCTAAATAGCATTACAAGAAGTATTTATGCACTAACATGTCAATTTCAGCGCTTACAAATGGTAAATCTTGAGTGGGAACGAGAAGAATAAGATGAGTGATCTGCTGCTGAGTGTCACCATATGTTTGTATAGTGTGCACAATTCTGTCTGATTGCAGCTTGTGGCTATTTTTTGTCTGCAAAAACATTTACTGCTGCATAAACATTTGTTTGATAAACAGTATAATGAAGCACGATTAAATCTTTTAGATCTCTTTGACACATTTTTTTTATATATATATATTGTTTTTTGGATGACAGAAAGACTTTCACGCCATCTTTTCACAAAGGCACATGGCTATAAATCCCTCCTCCCACCCCCCCTCGGCCCAGCGTCGCCTTTCTCCATCAGATTATGTATTGCTTTATTTTGACAAGCAAACCCAAATTAGTTTAACGTAATTAGCCTGAAACAGCCCAGTTAAATTTAAATACACTGTCATAGTTTGTCATTGCCAATGCATATATTGATGGTTGGAAAACAAGACTTGTTTTCTGCCTGTCAGATCTGCAATTATAACTGAAATGCAGTATTTTTTAGTTAAATACTATGATTCCATTAAGTTGATGATGATTCCAATAAGTTTTTAGAACCAACTGAATCAACAAAATTTTAATGTTGACACATTCAAGTCATCCCCCAGATTTTTCCTGATAGTCTGTTGGGCATGCGTCAGTGTTTTACATGATGAAATGCAAAATGAAGTTAAGACATTGATAAGAAACCAACACTTTAATTTCAACCTTGTTGTGACAAAGAAAGATAAATCTTCCTTTAAGAATGCCACAGTGATTGCTTTAAGTTTTACAATCGAGTGGTTCATCATGTATTTAACAGGAAAAGATTAGACCCATTAAATTTTCTCTGCTCTTTTATGATGTGTTATTGTCTAATAAACCATGAAAAGGGGGGAAGAATTTTTGCAGACACCAGCACTTGATAGCACACTGTTGGGTGCTCCACGGCCAGGGGCCAAAGTTCTTAAATGCAATTACTGATGAAAATCGTGTCCTTATCTGTAACTAAGACACATATTTTCATTGCCAAGCTGATAATAGAATTCACAGTTATTTTAATAATTTGTTTGAAAGGGCAATTTATTTTCCATTAACCAAGATTTGGTGTTAAATGTTGTGTTTTCCTTTTGGTTTAATGGAATTGTCGCTTTTTGGCTGTTTCAGCAAGGTTGTTATAACTGGAAATAAGCAAAAAATTATTTAGTGTTAGAATATTAGTCATACTATTGTTTTCTGAGCCTGAGCTAGATTTAAGTCACCCAGTGGAGGTAGGATAAGGTGTGTTTTATCAGCTCTTTCTGTCTTGAAAGAAAAAACAAACAAACAACAAAAAAAAAACAAAAACAAACACACCATACATCTGGCTTTGTTCAGATCTGTTTTTAGACAACAAGTTCCAACAGACTTTGCTGATCTGTTTTTCTTAATCACTATTATTTTGTGGATTTGACAGACAGCAGTGGCGAGTCAGCCAGGCAACATGGTGGCGAGAGAAAGGGGCAAACAAAGATCCCCAGCTGGAGTTGTGGAGTGTGCTGTAAAGCATTGGACTCATTCTGGGCGATGGTTACCATTATTGTGCCATGGTCTCACGCTAAGGTTATTATTACAATAGCATAACCTGTCTCTATCAGCTTTAATGGAACCAAAGTGAGGTCTTGCTTTATGTTCGATGAAAATAGCCAATATTTTGTATCACATTATTTTTTTAAGAATTCACGAAGTCAATAGTTGAGAGTTTCCTCCTACAGTAATTGACACCACTGGGTAAAGGGAGGTGGCTTTCTTCCACATTAGTGGCTGGATGTCATAACATATCAGAAGGCAGCTTTCTAACCTTGTCAGAATACATCATGACACCAATTAGATAAAAAAAAAAAAAGACGACAAAAACACAGCCACACAGCTCAGATTTACTTCATGCTCATCTGCAAAAGGGTAAGAGTCTTGTATGGAGAGCCACAATCTGTGTGTCTTTACACACACACACACACACACACACACACACACACACACACACACACACACACACACCAGAAAGAAAGAACTCCGGAGAGGCATGAAGGGTGAATAGTCTGAGAAGGAGCGGCAAATAAATACACATCATGTCAAAGTAAAGTGACAATGACAAGGGCACTCTCTTATTTGTTCAGTACAACACAATTAACCTAACTCTATGACATTTTCTTGTACTACTAAAATAGACTTTGTCACGTAACACCTCTCTTTTTTTCTGTGTCTCTCTCTTCTTTTTCTCTCCCATCAGGTCTCCACATAATGGAGCGAGAATGAACAGAGAGCGGCTTAAAAAAAAGCATGAACTGGAGGTTTATTGAGGTCATCTGCTTCCTGTTTATATGGGACCATATAACAGTTCAGTCTTCCCGCCAGGACCCATTGGCCACTGAGCAACATGTCACCAAGCAATATGACTGGCTCATCTCTGACCGTGGACCTTTCCACCACTCACGGAGTTATCTGTCCTTTGTGGAAAAATTCCGCCAAGGATTTACGACCAGATATAAAATTTATAGGTGAGTTCACTCTCAGTCCGTGTACTGATACCACACGGGCTTTTTAACAGACTGTCAGCTGAAATGGCTCTTCTATTTTGAGATTTTAGTTGCAAAAAGCCACATTGTCTACATCGTTAACCTTTTAAGTGTGCATTTTTTAGATAATATACTTTACAGCCACTTCTTTTTCTTACTTCTTGAGGTTCTGCACTCTTTCGCTTTTTGTTGGGTGGGGTGGGGGATTAGATTCCCATCAAACCAATTGACAGGACATAGAAAAATTATAATCAGTGTATAACTTTATTGTTTTATTGACTGAAACATGCACACTTTTAATTAATACAAGTCCAGTATATATTTATTGATTTAGTTGCTTGTAGTTCGTGCTATTATTGAAATATCGTATCGACAGGTACGTTACAATCAAGTGAAGAAGTGCTGCCTATTTTCCCAACCCCTGCAAAAACAAACAAACAAACAAACAAACAAAAAGCTGGGTCATGCACATCCAATAATGAAATTCCAGTCAGTTTTTGATCGGATCTTCCCTGAAACTGAAATTTACCTATCCACTTTTTAACGCAGCCTTTTTGTTTTAAATGAGATAACTCTGACATGACCAGGGTTTTTTGGGATTTTTTTTTTTTTTTTGTACTGTAATACTATATGTGGATGTGGATGTTGATAATATATACAGTATAGTACAATTTTGTAGCCGTGTAAAACACATTCATGTGGACATTTATTGGTTAAACAAAATACTTAAGCCTGTCTAATTGCAAAATGATATGGACCCCCCTAAGTTGTACAATTTTAGCACATTAAAACTGTAAAGGACTCACTGCCAAAAGGATTATGGACTAGACTGTTTAAAGTCATATTAATTCCTTCCCTCTTCTTTTAAATTTCACGCATATCAAAACTCATAATGACAACTTCATCACTGATTTATTCAACTTTCATCTTCTATACTCAGAATCATTCAATACAATTTGATGTTCATTAATTGCAGCATTGATTTTATTTTTTGCCTTCTAATTTTTGTGTCTGGGATCTGTGGAAGATTTTGGTATGTTGCAAATACGCTTTACTTTGAGCCGCAGAGCTCCCCATCGTTCACATACTGAGCTGTAGGTAGAGAAATGAAATGGCTAGAAGCCCTCTTTCTCAGAATCAGATGCTTTGATTCCTCACCATCTTTCTGCGGTCTCCAAACTCAGAACTATAGCAAAACTGGAAAAAGAGTAAGAGAGTCATTTGCAGCGTTCCTTTTGGCAGATTTTTCGTAGGGTTTGTTCTCTCCCTCTCCTCTGTCTCTCTTGGTAACTTTCCTCAGCCCCCCGGTCCCCACCGGCTTTCATGCCTTGATATTGTCACATGAACAGTAAACAATGCATTTGCATAATGCGTAACTTGACAGAGTGGGATGTTGCGTGGAGACATGAATCTCAGAGGCAAAACTTCTGAAGCCGCTTTCCACAGAATCTGTACAGCCGTCGAGTGCTGGCTGTGATGATGCGGTGATTTATTAAAATAGAGTATGTGTGTCTGGATGCTGGGTGCTGCCGGGAGTGTCGCTGGGGCCCAGGTGGCTCCTGTTATTTCTCCCTCTTAACAAACCATTAGTGGCGTCAAGTTCGCCCATCATGGATATCCCCCTTCTTCATGACAAGACAATTAAATCTCGTATTGAAATTGTGGGGAGGGAGGGGACAAAAAAAAAAAAAACCTGATGCGTTTCTCATTAAGAAATGAATCACAACAATCAACAAACCACAATCACAGCTGTCAGACATCTGCACACCTGTCAGAAAATGTGAACGTGGAGTGATTTCCTTTGAGCAAATATTGTATCCAGCACATATAGGATGTGTGCATAGCCGACTGGATGGGAGCTTCTTCTTAGCATGAGGAATATGATTTAGTGTATAATCATATACATTATTTGAGGTGAGGGAGTGATATATTTCCCCAAAGGTCCAAAGGAGTTTTCCAAGGGTTTTCCTCTCAACATGAAGCAGTTAATTTCTGCGATTAGTACCTTTTCAACCAGAGAGGGTGAGGAAATAAGTGACATCAGCTGGTGTAGGGTTCGGTTGGAATGAAATCATACATACCCTCAGTCCTCCTCGGCACATGATTGCCCAGCTCGTGCTCCCCTCTAACCACCAATGAGGACTGAATCGCCTTGTAAATTTCCCTGGGGACTTTCTCTGCCTCGACGATTTAGTGGTGGAAAGTGGTTGAATCAGATTTGCAGGGAGACAAAGCATCCATTCCATTCGGGTTCTCTTATCAAGGGAGATTACCCCAGGGGGATGCTGCATGGACAGTGCCAACCTGATCAGCAACAAACAAATCTGCCCCATCTTTAATAACATGGGCGCTCCGCCTAATTTGAGGGATAAACACTGATTTTTAGGAGCTGCCAGCCTCTTGTCTCCTCTTCTGAAAAGGTCAGTGTTGCTTGAAGGGTAAAGACACACCCCAAGGCACCAATTACCCTCTCCCCCTGCACTTATGTCTCTTAAAGAAATGATTGGAGGACATTTTCTATTGAAGTGAGCAATCTTCACTTCTGTGCCACAGCTGATTGCAATCTTCAAACCAAAGTCCTCTTTCTTTTTTCTCATGTTATTGGATGCACGAGTGTACGTTTCCTGTATGGTATTCATCAGCGAGGAGAAGGCCGCTTTTCACCGTTGGCTGCGTGCATGCTGCTCGCCCTATGTCAGGGCTACAGCTCAATAATACATATCAATGTGTGCTTCAGTTAGTGGCGAAATTCGATGGCCTGTTTTGGTCACACTGCCATCCGTTGTTCTTTGGCTTGTACTCTATTATGGGGGGTTGAATGTGTTTCAGATGATGCGTGTTCTCTGTTTGGCCTTTGTTCGCGGAGCTCTATCTCAGGTTCTTGTGAGCCTGAGTGAAAATCCAATATAAATGCAAATCTGGTAGCCATTAATGCATTTTAAAGGCCTCAAATCAGCATTGCCCTGTAATCAAAGAAGCAAGATATACTGGGCTGTTATTATTGAATAAAAATATTTATGAAAATGCATAGCTCTGATTGATCACATTTTGAAAAGCTGTTCTAAAGTGAATGAATATAGAGGACTACTCTTGTCTTGGGAACAGGCCTCATCAAAACCCCAAAAACCAAACAAAGCTTTGTAATGAGCTGTTAAAAAATAGTGCTGAATTAAATACAAATTGTGCATATAGTAATAACTGAACAGATGCAGTAGATGCTTTCTAAAGGATTTTCAAAAATAATAAAAAAAAAAAATGCCTCAAGTGTGATAATCAACTTTTTGACAAGGAGGTATTGTATTTTTTACTAAACAATCTCGGATAATGGCGAAGCCAGAGCATAACATCTGCTGTCATTGTACTAATATAATGAGTCTGCACATACTTTATTTGATACCAAAATGGTTGTATTTCTGCTTAAAGACCAAGAAAGAAACATCACATTAATTACATGCTTCTTCTCATCTGCCAAAGAGCCTCTATAAGTGGGAATGTTGTATTACCTTCACTAATATCTATTTCATTTTTAACCTTTATTCACATAGCTGAACTGAGAGTGAGACAGGTCAGAGAGAGAAGGGGGAGGATGAGGGCCAGAGCTAGAGTCAAATCTGGGCCGCTCTCCCAGGAAAGCCCTTCGACACCTATCCATTTCTATATGTCACCCTAACCCTGTGCTGCAGTTTTTATGAATAACGTTACATCTGTTGACTTCTCAACTCAAAAGTGAACACAGTTTCTGAAGCTAACGGCCAGCAAGGTAAGTGATGTATACAAAATGGTACGGTGAAAAAATGAGTACAATAAATGCTTACATGCGGCAAGATAATTATAAAAGTAATTGATTGCTTATTTGCTTCTCTGCATATGTTCAAAATAATTACTAGATCTTCACTATTTAATTATAAGACCAGTAAATGCATTTCCCCTGACCTTGCATAACTGTCAAAATATGATATTTATCCAAAGTCTTTGACAGGCGTTCTTTCATATAAGCAGTCTCTGTGTGTCTAACTGAAGTTTTCCTTTATGAATTAATTATTCCTAACTTTAATCAGTCCACAGACAACCACTTGATCAGCATTAAACCTTGAATGAATAATCTGCACTTCTAATTTGCATCTGCAAACACTTCTTTTATTCAGTCTAATTTAAAACGTTCATCAGCTTAAAGCCACTTCTTTCATTTGTCACACGCACAGCGTTATGTTGACGCGATATGTTGACGTGTATTTACAACGTACGCAAACAATGACATAATTTTAAAGAACATGCAACTTCACAAAAAGGCACTGGCTTTCCTCGTGTGCTCGGTGTGGATGTGTGTGTCAGCGCAGATCTGGGCCCCATTTGTTTTAAACAGTAACAAGGTGTAGCATTTGTCCGACTCAGGTCTTGAATTAGTTTGGATGATCCATCTGTAATTGGATAGAGCGAGGGAAGGCGGATTTGATGTAGTCGGCAGATTTGCTGAGAGAGGCTGCAGCAATGTTTAATTCAGCAGGCTGTAGCCAAAGGAAGAGAGGAAGGGCGGCAGTTAGGAAGTCAGGAGGGATGAAACAGACTGAAGAAAGAGGACAGAGACATTGAGAGGTCTGAGGTGCATTAGGGAGTGAGACAGGAAGGTGCTAAAAGTGTGTGATGAAAAAAACATATAGGAGTGCTGTAGACAGTCTGATGAGTTCAGCATCAAAACAAAGGATGGGGAAGCAGACAGGTACACTGGCATTAAGGTCATATTCAAGGTGAGGAGGCGATTCCTCTCTGATGCACTGGAGCGGCTCAGATGAGTCACAAACACCACGTACGCAAATGCACCCCTCTAACAGAGGAAAACCAACTAAAGCTATCTATTATTAAACCCTTCTTATCACAGCTGCACACATAATCACATGTTCATCATCTGTTAAAACAGATGTTAAAAAAGAGGATTAAAAGAATTGCATACTATTTCACTTTTTTTGTTATTCCTCTTTCTACTTCCATACAGTGCTCAGTGGGTGACACGACATCATATCACTTATTTATTACACATTTCTTTATTTATTTTTCAGCAGTGAAGGGATGACAGAGACGGTCTCCACAGGACGAGCTTTGTGGTGGAGTCAGGGTAAATGTGGAATAGCAACGGAGAGGTTGCTGCAGTACAACTAGATTAGTAACAAAAACTTCATATTATTTCATCTTCCACCAATTTGCAATATAAACTCACTTTGTCGGTTTAACTTAAGACGTTTATCTTACAGCCAAACTTCAGTCTGCCATATGACATCTCCTCTATTGTATTTTCACTGAACAGAACTCAATGAAAGGGCGCCCTGATGGCTTGGGAGTTTAGGAGTTCTAAATTTAGTTTGTATACAACCTGAAAATATTAAATAGTTTAGTTTATTATTAAATATTGCCGTAGAGGCGAATTTACTGTGATTCTACATATTTGCACATTTTCCTGTTGATGCTCTGACGAGGTGATGGAGAAAACCAGTTGGCTCATGAACATAGTGTCGCTGAAACACGATCTTGGCTGTCATCACCCCACAGCAGCAGATCTGATGTCTCATTTGCTGACTGAAGCAATAAGCACCTCTAACATTTAGATGTCAGTCATCCACAGCCAATCAGGAAATCTTGAACCTCCTCACAGCTGAAAATCACAGTTTACATCATCACTGAGCATTGATTTACTTTTTATTTTTTTCGGACTCTGACAGCAAAATTATTGTTATTATGACTATTCATATTTTTCTGAGGCAAATATATATACGTACAGATGTGTATGTAATGGAGAAAAACCACAACAGCATTTATACAAGATGGCAGAATCACACAGAAGTGCAATTTACCCTAATCTCTCTTTACTCAATTTTTGCGTCATTTACACATACAGAAACAGCCACACACACACACACACACAAGCGCGCTCGCAATAAACGCAATGTTATCCTGGGGGCTGCGCTGCAATTACAATCACTGAAGCACTGCTGATGCTGGGTGTTGATCTGCATTTCTCAGCTGTATAAGTTTGGGAGAATCAACGGGGGCCGATCTGGGGAGGGACTTTATGCCACTTCCCTTCTCCGACCTAGTGGTAAAAAGCCCCTGCTGTGGGATGACTTAATTACTGGCAAGAAAGGGATGATAATTAGAGGAGAAACAGGAGGCTAGAAGAAACTGTCAGGGTTAAGTACTGACTAATTCACTGCGTGGGATGCCTGTGCCACTCTCCCTTGAGACTGGCAGTGCAACGTCACCACAAGAGAAGATGCTGAAGCAGCCATGTTTTCTATCACCTTTTCTAAGTATTCTAAAAAAAGCCGGTCCTTGCGTAAAAGGTGCATACTGCTTTTGAATCCACCGAAGAGCAAAGCTTAAAAAATAAATAAATAAATAAAAAACATCCATTGTTTTCTGGTTTCTGCAAATTCTCCATTCCACATTTGATGCCTCAAAGATGTTTTCACCTGACCCAGGTCAATACGTTTTAGCTGATTAAAGAAGGTTTCAGGTCAAAGCATGCTGCACTTGAGGTCCATCCATTTAGTGCAATTAAAGCTCTTTATTGTGTCTGTTTGAACCACGACACAACTAAGATATGATAGCCAGCGAGATGCCAGTCAAGCTACACTTGAGGGACCTGGGAAATAGTCCAATCAGGCAACTTACCAGAAAAGATTGGCATGGCTTTAAATGATTAAAACAGGTAAGCAGGAACAGAAATCCCATCAAAGTAATAATAATAGTCATTTTAAAAAATTTTGTTTTTGCAAATGAATAAAAAACAAACAAACAAACAAACAAACAAACACATAAATAATTAAAGGTCATAAAAACTGGGATTAGCTCCAGCACCCCCGGAACCCAGAAAAGGGATTAATGGTTGAAGATGATGATGAGTTACTCATATAAACAATCCAAAAGTTCCAGCACATTCCTCATGGGTCTAAAAATACACAAGTTTAGAATATGTTCCAGCCCCAGAGTCAGTTGTGTCTCTTCTAAACACCTCACCTCAGGTGTCGTTCCTCTCCTCCTACCCTGCCCTGCAGTTTGTGTATGCCTTTGGTTTTTCTATGTGACCTACAAAAACATAACACTGTTTTTGTTTGGTCTTTTGTTGTTTTTTGACAGGACTGAAAAAGATCTGAGTCAGTTCACTTCCAGCAAAAGTCTGGAAATGTCGGACATGTTCACTTTAACTGAGTTAGAAAAGCACTGTATGATAATTTTAGCTGCTTATTTCAATGAGGCTTTTATGTGAACTCACTGTTCTAGCTTTTTAGCTGTTTGTGTTACATCCAGTGGACACACAACAATTTGATAAATACAGTATTTGCCACTAAGAAATAATTTTACCATTCAAAAGGTCATATTATTTCATTTGCATAGTTGGCTATTTATGGTGGTTTCACATTTAATTACACAATTGGCATTTGTTGTGTTGTGTGTCTATATAATATTCGGTAATTAGAAGGCATTAATGTTTTTTTGTTTAGGAAAAAGTAATCCAAGTGAACTTGTAGATCAAGACCGAAGGGGTGTTAAAGTTGAGCTGTTTTCCCCGCATACTGAGAGTATCAACATGAATGGTTGATGTTTGGCTAAGCCTTCCATGACGGCTGACCCGTATTCCTTTCAGCTAACCGTCTCATGAAACCATTTGGTTATCGTTAGATAAGATAAGAGCTCCAGTCTGTCACAGACTTGCAATGAGGCACCAGATTTTTAAAGGGCAAAATATGTCTCTGTGGGTGGTTAACTTCACAAGTGGCTTCCTCTCAAAAATGGTTAGCATACCTAAATATCCTATTAATTATGTAAAAAGAATGCTTTGGATTTAGGATATACTTAACTCAGCAGCAGCCCTTCAGTATATTCCATGTTAGAGAGCCTTATAATGTCCAGCATACTAGCTAATGTTGACTCAACTCTCTGAACTGCAGTCAGGATGGACAATGAGAATGAGAAATAACTTCCCTCTGTCCTTCACTGGCTGTCTGAAAAATAGATGAAGGAACATTAAAATGACAAAAAAACAAATAATGTCTGTCATTTAAGGATCTCCAGGTCAAACTGACCCAATGGAAATCATATTTGTAGGGACGAAGTATGAGTACTGAGTAAAAACAACTTGTCTTGTGGGTTCTTGCCAGATCACAAGTGCACACCACGGTAATTAGTCTGGGAAAAAATTGATGATGTCCTTCTTTTCTTTCGGGAAAAAGTGCATTGTATCTACAAAGGGAGCTTGAGGAAGAGGGCAGAGAGTTAGCCAGCCTGAGATCCTCTGGAGGGTTGTTCTGATCTCTCAGGGCTCACACAGCAGTGGCCTGATAAGTGGGTTTAACAAGTAATGACATGTTTCTAATTTTCAGACTTGGAGCAGTGAAGCAGAAATGGCATGATAGATTATTACTGACTTGTTCATGCTTTTGTCCTTGAACACGCCTGGCATGGTATGTAACAGCTAAAGATCTCAAAACACAAGAAGATACTCCGGTCCTACCAACATGGGTCCAGAAGTGTCTGGGAGAGACTGCTGACTAACGACCAATAATTCTGCATCAAATTTTCTTTTTCTTGAATAATTCTTTCGTTCAATTGAAGAAAAGTGACAGCAAACATTTGGCTTGTTCGTAAAAGAGCAGCTGATACAAATCTGTCCCGTGCTTGAAGACCAGTGCCATGTAATTATTTTTGATGACAACAGAAAATAGAATATGGCAAACAATCCGAAACGTCCTGTTGCCTTTCATGTGCATTACATGGAGCTCTAATTTTGAATCTCAAGTCCCAATATGACTAAAAAAAAATTATTTTGAATATTCTTTTTGCAATTTAGTCATGCATGGAATAATCCTTTGTTTTTGCTCACCTTTTTCTTTGCAAGCTTTCCGCCACAGTTTGTAAATGTCGTTCCCCTGTTTCTTTATGTCCAAGGTGGAGGAACCGAGCTTAGTATTTGCTTTAGCACTCTTCACAGTTTGTACTGCAATTCGCAGCAAGTTGACAAAACACATTATTTCATTTCTCAGACTGCCAAGGAGCCATTTAATAAAAGTAGTTCTCCTGATTTGCTCTCATAACCACTTTCAGTATTAGTATCATGACCGTGGTGAAGTCATTTTGATATCCTTGAATTAAAGACAGTAAAGGAAATTGCAAGAGCCTTTGTTTCCAGGAGATAAAAAGATAAAAGGGGGATTATTAAATTGAAAGGGATGGTTTTGATTTAACTTATTACACTCGCAACAAATACACTACATAGAAATTGTCAGCATAATGTGGCTTTATTTGGGGTGTGACTGACAGCTATTATGGGGAAAATTGAGTTCAGCGGCAAATGGGTGATATACAATAAGCTGCATCTCAGGCACCGACAATAACGGTTCTTTCTTTGCACTGCAAGAGCGCTTTGACCTTGGTACTTTTTCCTCATATGCAGAAAAGGGAGTGTATTGTTGTTTTGTGATTTCATTACAGTACACACAAGGTGACAAAGTGTTTCATCAGTTGTACACAATATACAGAATACAGGAAGAATTTACATTGAGATAGAGGCCCCTTAGAATAGATGGAATAATCTTTTGAATTGCTCTGGCTTTTGTGGATGTAATGGAAACAATATTTTTTGAGGTGATGGTTCATCTACATATGCTCTTTCCTTTAATAGCAAAGACTTTAAAGACATTTTGAAAATCCAATATTATTTTGCTTTTCCTATAAATGCAAGTCAGAGTCTCTCACTCCCATTATTTGTTGTATCGGCTCATAATGTTTCCATTCCGTCCTTGCCCACACAGTCAGAGCAGTTCATCAGCAGAACTTCTCACATTACACAGTTAATTAGATTCAAACACATGCTCATGTCACTCACCCATTGCTTTTGCTTCCGGCACCATGTCCCATCAAATTCTTGAGATTAAAGTAAATTAAGAGATTGTTTTTGATTAGAACCATTTTTGTTTCATCGCCTCATCACAGAGTGCACTCACAAAGCTATTATGCCAGCAATCATTTTCTATTTAGGCAATCACGGCCCATTTGCCGATATACTTCAATTAATGGTTAATAAGTAATATGCTAACTAGTGAAGCTAAAGTTAGTAGAACCTTTTGAGGTATCATGCTGCATAAAGTTGAATACTTGAGGGTGGAGTATTGCTGTTTGTGCTGTTTTACCACTGAGCCACAGCTGAGCATGCTTTATTGCATTAACGGTGTCATCATGGCTGTAAGTAAATTAAATTCATGCTGTTTATGCCCCCTTTGCCTTCACTTGAGCCTATTGAGGATTTCTTATGGGGTCAGTCCATTTGCTCCAGACAGAAAATTAAATAAAATAATGACCCAGCCAAGAGACTCTCAGAAAAAGCTTTCTCCCGACAACAGTAGAGTTGATGGAAGGAAAATTCATTTTCCCACCCTTTTCTACATCTGTACGTATGCTACATCTAGTTTTTCTTCGTAAAACCATCATCAAAAGAAAAACCGAGGCATTGAGCTTCACCGGCTCACACAAAAGCTGGCAGGAGAATTCATAAATCTGCCATTATAGGCTAAAAGGTGGTGTTTGTTTTTTGTGCGTTACTTTGACGTAATCCTTTCTACATAAGTGACTTGTTTTCTTCTCTGATAAAAATTCGGCTGTTCCTGTGCTAATGCTACCACAGATGGGCTCTGCAGGCATCGGGTATGACGTCACACCCAGGGTAGATGTTAAGGGCAGACGGGAGCCGTTGTTATTACACATAAGGACACTTTGGATCTTTTCCACTTTGTATTTTTTACACAGTATTTTGCCAGCTGAATGAACTTCTGTCCTGAATTGAGACAATATTCTAGTCTGTAGTCCCCTTCCTCATTATGAGACTATAAGATTATTACCTGTAACATAGACTTGGTATGCATGAGATCCCATTTTCATAACGTTTTTATATTCTTGAAAAATATGGATCTCTCTCTGTTGGAATGTGTACAGTGCCGTCATTACCATTACAGACGTGGGGGTGGTATTGACAGTGAATATAGTGCAATTTCCTGTTAACACATATCTAATTTTATCTAAACCCATTAGCTGGGAAATGTTTACATGGCCTCTGTGCTGGTCCTTACAGCTTTTTTTTTAATTTATTTTAGAAGCACTATAACAGAATTTCATGAATGCCCCCCTGATTTCCCGCACTATTTACACGGCTGTGTTTAGAAATCTGGCCCATGCCAGGATTGAAGTGAAAATAAATAAAATGGGCACAAGCAAACAACGCAGGCCACCCAAAATAACATCCCACCTCTTTCTGCCTCATCCTCCTTTGCACACTGGAGCATAGGATTAAGATTCATTCTGCAATATTTTGAAAGGTTCTTGGTGGCTGAAATTCTTACAGGATTTCAATTGTATCTCTGTCTGTTTGATTTATTACTGTGCTTTGCCTCCTTATTACCATAAAGGCCTGGATTTCCCACCCTCCCTTTCAGTCTGTCAAGATGCCGCATAATACTGTTGCAGCACAGGAACAGGGGTTCCTAGGACTCACATAATGGGGGGCCTTCCCCAAAGAAATAATGTTATCATTGCTGTACGAAATCCCATATAAATGCTGCAAGTGATCCAGCCCCTTGGTTGCTCCCCTTGTTCATTTGAATCACAGGTAAAACTTTTTTTAAAATTAGTTTTTATCTGGCTCAGAATAGAAGCGGGCGTCAGAGACCTCTGACTCAACACCCACATCTCAAATTCATCAAGCAATGTACTGTATACTGTACTCTAAAGTACTGTACACTTCAAAATCATAGCTATCATATCATATCATAAATGTCATAGCTGGCTAGCTGCATGAGTCCCTGAGTAACCACTGAAATCACCAACCTCAATGCAAATATTCTTGTGTCGTGTCCACAGGCTGTGTAGCACATGGTAAGCATTATGCTAAATATATCTACTGTATGATGACATTCACACATTAACTGACAGCAGGATAGGACATACACTAATTGATAAACTAAATGAAGCAAGATTGGATTCAATCATGTGTGACTCAGCCAGAAGGTTATGTCAGTTTATCACTTAGTCAATGGATTACATACTTCAAGTCCTTTTTTTCCAAACTTTTCAAAAATTTTGTTTTTAATAACCAATCTGCAACACTTAAAGCCCCCGAAGATTCATATTGAGTACAAAAAAAAAAACCAAACCTTTGAAACTCAGTCTGTATTTACAGCCTACCCTTTGTAGTCCTTAGTATGTCAGGATCAATAGTGTGCCATTTGGTAATGGTGCAGTCTGTCCTCGTAAAGTGTAGGACAGCCAGAATGAAATTTTATTTACCAGGTGTTTGCCCTCCAGTGCCCATCGGTCACTGGTAAATCACAAAGTGGACGAATGAAAAAGCTTGCACGACATGTAAATCACATTAACCTCTTGTTGGTACCTTGACGAGTTACTCTTCTCAGGACCAAGACCCTGAAATGCGACACATATGGGCATTCATAAACCCTGCTGTGCTGAGATGTCATAATATTTTTCTTACGACCTGGGAAAAGACATCACATTCAAGTAGGTGAGACGGCGTGTGTGGGAACGCCATGCACACAATGAAAGGGAATAAGTCAATACTGTGTGGGAAGACAAAACGGCTCCACAAAGTCATTCAGGGGGGAATTATCATCATTGGATCAAAGTCTCCCCCAGTCCTAGCTGCTATCCAGTGTTTATCTGTTGAGACCCTCATGGCTATCAGTCAGCTGAGTGTGGCTCCATAAAAAGCAGTGTGGCAAAGATTCTCAGGGATGTTTAATTGGCTTTTGTAAATAATGTAGGCTGTTACAACGCAAATCCCCATGTGTAGCATCATTTTCTCATTCATTTTAATAAGATAGTATGATGGCCAAAGACCAGTGAATTAGCAAAGAGAATGCCTTTCAACTCAAACATTTTGACTCAACCAGTTTTACCAAACCATTATATTTTCTAAAACTTAACTTGTACAAATCGCCATTTATACTTTTACACATTTTCCAATCTGCACAAAACACAAAAATCATTTCCCCCATAGTAGCGCTTCAAAAAGTCGATTAGTATGAGAAAGGGTATAATGAGGACATAAACACAACACAGGAACTGATAACACTGCAAACCACTCTCTTGCTGTGTCCCCCCCCCCCAAAAAAAAGCCCAAAAGTGATAACAGGCCCACCCATGTCATGTCAGCTCAATGCTATAGCCATGTTTTTTGTTTTTTTATTTTGATGGATCATTATGTCTATGCTAATCAGAGTAGTAGTCCATTAGCATAAGCGGTGCTTGTGGGCCATTACATTATGTTAAAATTGTTCTATAAATACAGAAACCAAGGAGTTGGTAAATGACCTTGCAGTAGCCATGCATGCGTCACCTTCCACAGTCCTCCCTCACAGAGAGCATTTTGTGTTTTATGTTCAAAATCCGACTACCACGCACAAACCCTAACTCAGTCCGAGGGGAATTGAGGTCACAGAGCCAGGGTTTGGTGGAAAATAGCTGCTTTCTCTGCTCCCCTGATTGGCTGAAGGGAATGGGATATTTTTTTACGTGACAATGAATTTGACTAACTGTATAGTTCAAAGTGATTTTGTTGTATTGTATCCTTTTCAGCCCGCAATTGAAGTATTAGTTAAGTTGTCCCGAACAAACAACTGGTGGAACAAATGGCTAAAAATGACAGGTTCATCCCTCATCAAAGTATCAAAACAGATGCTGTCTTTTACTTCTTACACAAGGAGGAGCAGACAGTTCTCCAAAAACACATCAGCACTGACACCAAACAAGTGCAAATCAAACCTGGATTTTTTTGTTTTTTTTTTAAGCATAAACATAACTTAAGTTAAATGTAAAAGATGATGCGTTTATTCAGTTTTGTAAAAGCTCCTTTGAAAAGGAAAACAATATTTCCATGTATGATTAACCGAACGTATCATAGAGACCATAGAGACTTTTAAACTTGTTGTCATCCTGATTCACATCGATTGGAGGGTAATTCCAGTCCTGGACTTTAATCCAGTGTTTGATCCACATTATTAGCTTTATACCTCCCTAGCTACTCACAGACTCGAATTAATAGTGAACATCACTTTGAAATGAGGGTGTTAAGATCAGGATGATTGTGATTACGCTTGCATCAGTCTGTGAGCTGCTCAGTTTTGTAAAGTAAGAGTAAACATTCTTTACAGTAAACAGTAAATATCCTTGAGTCTTTAGTATATATGATTTAGATAGCATATATACTAAAACTCGTGTTCTCTCTGTTAAGCACATAAATCTATCCACTGTCTCATCCAGACTTGTTTACTCTTCTGCCTTTGAGTTTGTTTGTTTTTTTGTTCTAAAAGTGTAACTATACAAAAGTTTGTTGTACCCCAGTCGGCATTTACTTTACATTTGCTTCCCCATGAGATCACACTATACGAGATCCAAGAGGTCGGGCAGGATTCCCCGATTTGCCCCTCTGGCACAGTAATCTTAATATTATCATGCTGTGTGTGGTGCGCCAGCATTTTCAAATCTTGTAGTGTTTCTGCATTTGAGATTATTGGCAAATAACATCTGGGAAGTTTCCCCTTTGGAGTGTAATGTAAATTGATTTCAGAACTGAGATCAGGATATTAAAACTGACGTAGTCTGAGCCTGGCTTTAGTGATTGCACTGCTGATTCTTCTGACTCTTCTCTTAGGCTGCGGTATTAAGGTTTCAGATCCATGCAAAGCCACATCCATACACTCCATTGACTGGCAGCTTTCTGGTGCGCGAGCACAATTTCTTCTCTCATTTAGTTATTTTTTAAGAAATATATATTTACATTCAAATATGTATAATCTGAAAATGGGCTATGGGAAACGTGTGCTGTGTGGAAAGTGGGAGGCAGAACGGGGTGACGCTGAGTGAAATAAATGGAAGGAAGTTAAGGGAACCACCAAACGTGGTTAGCGTCCATAGATGTGGAGCCTTTTCACTGGCAATGGAACCGCAGGATTTACTAAACACTGTAACTCTAAATTAAACATTAGCTGTGAGAGCAGCATGATTAATATTGTATCCTTCAGAACATTGAGACTTTGAGGATGAAAACTGCATCTTCTCTTTTTTTTTTTTTGCTTTACAGATGCTAACTCTTCTACCAAGTCATATCTTTAACGTTTAATATGAACCTAATCTAAATGTAATCAT
Source organism: Echeneis naucrates (assembly GCF_900963305.1). NCBI lineage: Eukaryota > Metazoa > Chordata > Actinopteri > Carangiformes > Echeneidae > Echeneis > Echeneis naucrates. The sequence continues at coordinate 13,686,289 of NC_042522.1, read as the reverse complement.
AAACCATCTGACTTAATTATCCAACTTTGTAAATTGAATTTTCAGTAAAAATTATCCTTCAAAGTTTCACAAATGAACATGCTATATATTCATTTTTATGTATATTATGTGTTTATTTTTTCTTATTAATATCACGAATCACTTTAATAACCCAAAGCATTACTGTGATGACTGTTTTAGAAGTTTAGGCTCGAGGGATGGAAATGTTCTCTGCTTATATTAAACGTTCCATCATGCAACTAACAGAACAAAAGACTGGTGGATTTAAAAGTGTTTGAATTGTTAGTGCTGTCAAACTAAAAGCAGCATCCCTTGCATTTGAAAAAAGAGCAAATTTAAGTTAAGTATATTTAGTAGTTGCCATTGCTGTTCTGATTTATGCGTAAATACTGGAGTATCAAGAAGCTGAGGTCACTGAAGGAGATGGGAGCAAAGTCATCAAACCCAAATAGAAAAAAATTCAGATAACGTGATTTTTCTTTCACCTGTTTTTTTGTTGTTGTTTGTTTGTTTTCTCTGCTATTCTTTTCTACAGCCGGTTCATCTTTTAAATCTTCCTTGTAAAATACTGAGTGTCACACTGTTGCCCTTTTTGACAGCATCTCGTCTGCTTCAAACAAAGTCAGGGTGTTTTGATAACACTAACATGTTTACACCTAAATGTGACATTTTTTCTTTTTGACTCGTTTGATCATAAATGGCTGTTGTTCCCTTCATGTGAGAGAAAGTGGCAAAGGGTTTTTCAGAATCAGAAATATTTTTTTATTAATCCCTGGAGGGAAATTCTGCACTTTTATTTTTTTCCTTTGCACCACAGATGAGTCAAAGGTCAAGCTGTAATAGAACAACATATCCTTCTGAATATGTGAAGACTTTGATTCGGTTTGAGAGGAGGACAAGGAGGTAAACAAGGAGCCAAAAATTACAAGTTTGCCCAAGAACATGTTGTCTCCACATCCTGCCTAGGCCAGTTTCTCACACACTTAATTAGAGATATTTCTTTCAACAAAACTGCGCCTCACTTCACTCCGTGCCACCACACTTCCACTTTGAATGTCTGTCATGCTCTCTCAAGGTTTTTTTTTTTTTTCCCCCCCCTAATCTGGGCCTCAGCGTCAGGATCAACAAAATGCCTGTGGTGACACACTTTATGATGGTCGTTTCCTGCCTCTGTCAGAGCTTTAGGGAATATTCGCCGGCTGTCGATACAGCCCAGCTCTAATTGAAGCAGACAACGTGCCGCCTGGAAGGTGCTATGGCATGCAATAGTCACACTTTCTGTCCATTATGGTTACAGAAGCCATGCTATTCATAACACCTAATAACCCGTACAACATGTGCAAACAGCTATTCAAAATAAAAGTTGACATGTAAAAGTATTACGGTTGTATGTATGACATTTTGAGCTTATTACAAGACATCAATGAACAACTTATCCAGCATTTCATCCTGACCAACGATTTGGGGCATTTGTACTTTTACAGAAAGTTAATATCCTTAAGACTTCAGTCCTGCAGAGACACAGTGGTGCAGTGGTTAGCACATACACCAGCAGGTTCTGGGTTTGAACCCCATTGTTTGCATTCCCTCACAAATTTCCAAAGACATGCTACGTTTAGTTTACAATTGTTTAACTGGTGACTGTGGTGTTAAGGCTGACATAACTAGCTTGACATCTGCTCATGCCCAACATCAGCTCACCTTAACCCCCCCATCCCACGGCCCTGCGGAGGTTAGCAGTACATAAAATGGATGCATGGATTCTAGTCCTGCTTGATCTGGCAGCACCAGCGATTATAAGTATGAGCAGCAAATGCAGTTTCTATTAAACATTTCGCAGCTGATACTATGCAAGAGCCAAAAACACGAGAGAGCAAATGAGGAATCACAGTATTTACCATGCAGCCCAACAAACTGATTTCATGCTGTGCGTGGCAGGTATAGTTTTCCCACACAGCGACAGGGCAAAGGAATGGTGAGCAGCTGGAGGTGTGTAGCTTGTCACCCTCAAGTCATCATCTAAAGGATTGCTGTGACTCTTTTGTCTTGTCCCATTACTCTCTGCTATGTTTAAAGCCGATCTGACCAAAAAAAAAAAAAAAGAACCAGAAAATGACAGTTTTCTTGTTTCAGCAGACGCATTTTTGATAAATGTTTGCTGTCGATACTAACCTGAATGACAAATACATTGGATTTTCCTCAGAAAGTTTCGAAATGTGAGCCTACCTAGCATTTCCCGTTGAACGCTTTTGATGCAAACCAGCGTAAATTAGAAATATAGAGTTTCAATTAGCAATAACATCTGTTACTCCTGTTACATCTGCAAATTACAAAGAGTGACAGTTCATCAAATTCATGCATTGTGTGTATAAGCAACCTAAATCTACTAAAGTAGCACACTAGAATTAGTGAACAGATGTGTATATATATATATATATATATATATATATATATATATATATATATATATATATATATATATATATATATATATATATATATATAAAAAAAAAAAGGAAACGTATCAGAAATTTTAATGTAGCAGCAAGATTTTAATCTCCTTGTCCAGAGCATGATCATCCATCTGAAACTGTAAATATTTTGGTTCAAAGCGTTTTAAGCATGATCATCACTGAAGTCAGAGTCACACATCAATGTTTATTTCTTCCAGCAGAATGATGCGGTTGAATTGGCATAATTTACAGTTGATGCATTGATGCAATGAGTGAAGCGTAAAAACCCCTTGTAAGCATCAGTTAATCCAAAATAATAAAAGTGGGTCACTGGCAGAAATGTGTTAATGCATTCGATTAAATTTTCAACTCGTTTTACATTCGGCCGTTTCAGTTGTATGTTTGTGTCTAGCTGATCCTCAGAAGATGACTTTCATCAGCATCCTCTAATGGAACCACAGACACGAAACATCCTATATACCGCTTATTTCCAGGTCACGGGGCGGGGGGAGTGCTGGAGCCAATCCCAGCTCAGGCCAGGCCACCAGTCCATCGCTGACATCATATACAATTCATGTCAATATTTCAAAGCCAAATCTAAAGTAAATCAAAGCTTCTTTCATTGGCTTCATTGCTCAGGTGTTGACTTTGACAGACTTGCCTTGAGTTTCCTCTTCTGGTCTTGATGTTCTCCCTCTTCGCAGAGTTTAATATTTGTCTTACTTTTGCTCTGTAATATGTGAGTCTGGTGTAGACTGATACCTGAAGGTAGGAGGTACATTTCATTAAAATCAATGGGCTCCAAACATTACTTTCCTTGATTAAGGTCTCAAATAGAAGAAGATATGATAAGGCCACCGGTGCATTTATTAGAGCAAATGCTAGCTGGTGAAAACATCCTTATTCTGATCCACATGCGAGGAAGGAGCTGGCTGTACGGTTACAATAACCTATTTCTTAGCAACCGCTGACTGTGTTTACTCAACTTGACTGTGCTGAGCCAAACATTGGAAGGCAATCAGATAAAATGGGGGTCTCAATGAGGCCACTGAGGGATTAACCAACTTTAGCTGATTCTTCAAAGAAGAGAGAGGGAAAAAAAAAAAAAAAAATCCTCCATGACCAAGCAAACTCTTTGGAAAATGCCAAGATTTTGCTTGTTAGGACAAGAATGTGTGGGATAAAGGAGCACACATTATCCCTGCATAAGGGCCCACCAAAAAGCTGTATAAGGCTTTATGGATATGTGCTTCAGCAAAAAAACCAAAATAATAAGGTTGTCCGAGTCACTTACAATATGTATAGAAAAAAAGGAAAGACTTTTTGTATGGCTCTCCACAGCCATATAAGGCCTTGTGTATTTTCTGTGTGTCAGACACTTCCAGACAGGCAAACGTAACATACTCACCCTCCCAGGCAAGTTACTTGAACACCATAAAGCAATAATCACCTATGTCCCAATTTTCCTCCTATGCAGCTGCAATGCCATCTATCTCATCTTAACTCCCTTTGATAGGTCATTAAACCAGTCTTGGAACTGTGAAGTAAGGCACTGAATCATGTCGCAGGTTCCATCTGCTGGCATGCCTAATCCGAGGCAGAGGGGTCCAAGTACATATGGCTGCCACATAAAGTTTTATATAATAATTGGCAGTGACGGAGCCATGAGGAGGATTCAATGAAAATGAATTGATATCCAAGAGAGCGGGATAGCAGCAGAGGAGGATGATGCAGTGAGAGAGGAAGGAGAACAGAGAAATTCTGCCACATTAATCCAGATGTCGCTTGCAGTTCGCTCCGCTTGCGTGTTTGCTCCAGATTTGGGAAACAGCAACGTGTACCTCTTACAAAGCTCAGCCATGGGACGGGAGTGGAAGCTGAATTAGCATGAACTAGTATGATATGTGAGGCTTGTCCTGCCAGATGAGAACTTGTGTCTCATCGAGTTTGTCTGCCTCAAGTGTTTATTGAATATCTGATTAAAAAAAAAAAAAAAAAAAAAAACGCTGCTTAGACAGTGAAGAAAAGAGTAACGCAGACAATCTGACATTCCTGTCAGTTCTGAAAATCGGCATTGTTTAATTGCGAGAAGGAATTCACTCATTCTTAATGCTTCATATTCCATCTGCTTTCTGCCAGATATAAATATGCAGACCTCCCTGTCCTTTTTCAGAGCTGTGAAGACTTTACCTTTGAAATGCTGGCTACATCATAAAGTTGTGCGATTACATAACAGTCCACTGGCAGAGGGGAATGAAACTTTGAATGCTACTTTAGAGTGCTGAATAGAGCATTAAAAAGTGCTGCCATCAAGCTGCGCTCAGCCAGAATGACACATTGCCAATTGCATGTCGGAGAATTCAAACTTAGTAACCAATCAATTAGAGGGGACCCTCCTATTCATGACTGAGTCATTATGAGGAGCCCTTCAGGGGAGGGAAGAAAAATACTGAGGAAAAAAGCTTTGAATTAAGCTGTTATAAGCAATTTGCTGTGACTTTTATCCAAATTGCTTACTTTTAAAATAGAAAAGTTACGCACATTCTGTCTCCTTTGAGTATTTCCTGCTTTGTTTGGATGCTTTTATTTTGTGTCTGCCCATTTTGAACAACAGTCTGAATGGCAAATTAGCCTGAATTGAATTGGGTTTTTAGCATTATGAAGTCACAATGAGGTTGACCCCTGACCGTTTGGATATAAATATTCCTTTTACACCATTAGATATTTATGTGTAAGGACCTATTTGTGTCTTCTCTCTCTCTCTTTGTATCTTCTTGTATTGATAAACATTTAAAGTTCAGCGTCAACATTCATTTTCATTACTTGCCAAGAGCTCTCTCCACTGAAGGATGTCAACACCAGTGCGAATGTACTTGCCCTGAAGACGTAGTGCTGCTCTGAGAGAATATTATAACCTTTTGTATTTTGAAAACAATAGTGCAAGAGAAAGAGTTCAGAAAGCCAAGAAAACTTGCACTTTCAATTGTGTCAGAAGCAGCCCGTGAATTCTTGTGGCATGGCTGAAATTGTATTACATGGTGCGCTTGACTTCTGACCTTTGAACACAAAACACAAATGGATTCATCTGTGAATGTTTGTGCCCGATGTAATTACACTTTCACTGATCGCAACTTGGTGCAAACAAACAAGATGGAGGGCCCGAACACACAAGGCAGACACCAGATGGCATGAAATATTTTAGAGTTGAGCAACTTTGCCAACTGATTCAGGGAGTTAATCTTTTTATTAGAAGCTGTACAATTGCTTCTGATATCTGGATGTGTATCCAGAAATTTTTGCCCTGAGCGGTCTTTTTGTCTTGCGAGCAATTATAATGTGAACTTTGGAGTGGGGGTTTTGCAGGATCTCTTGTCAAACCAACCTTGAAACTAACTTCTGTTTTTAGTTGATAATAAGAACAGGACATGTCCCTTTTATCAAGGCTTTTCATGATGTGGATAGCAAGCATCCATTTGATATCTTGAAGAATGATTTAAGTATACTTTTTAGGAGGACTTAAATGAAGTATCCACATAGATCAAAGAGCACATCAAATTTGGATGGTTTGGGGGGTATATGTCAGTATTTGCGTTAGTGTACTGGTTGATCTTTAGTTTCCGTCTATCTGCTTTTATTGAAGAGAGCTGAAATTTCAATTAGAGTTATTGAGAAGACGAAACGTTTGTGCTTGATCTGATGGAGGGCCTGTTCCACTTTAAATCATACACTTACTCTAATTGAAATCATCATTTTTATACTAAAGTCTATATTAAATGTATTATTTAAATTCAAAACAACCTAATTCTGTGGAAATGCTCTTAAAAGGAAATTACATTTCCCCCATCAATGGGCTAAGGTAAGTAGTTTCTGCAGTGTACATTTGTTTATACCTTTCTGAATGTCACATTCAAATATACTCACACCTCTTAGTTCAAAGTGTCAGCGTATGTATGTCACAGCTCTGCAAATGCATCTAGGTTTGATGGAGGTGTTGAGAATCTCCCCAATCCATATGGAAATAGAAATATGTCTACATTTGACAAGAAGAACAGATGATGATGATGATGAAAAGCGCAGTTTCTGATTAAATTAACATTGAAATGATGCCTCCCTCAGTGAGCCAACACAGCAGAAATTCTTTCTAGGCTGCTTTTGTGCCAGAACAAACAGATATATGGAATGTGCGTGCGTACACATATGAACAAATAAGTAAGGAAATAAATAATCCAAATTTGTATGGAGGTCTCAATGCTTGCATCAGTTTCACCACACAGAATAACCCACTACTTCATGAATGTCTAATCTGCAGCTATCACGTTAGGCATTAATGTGTAAATCAAAAACAGTGTTTTCTTTTGCATTTGGCACGGCTCAAGAAAACCTAGTGGTTTCAGGGACAGGGGCGTTTTTTTTTTTTTTTTGTTTTGTTTTTTTTTTCCTCTTCCCTTAAACCTCAGAGAGAAAGAGATGCCTGTAATGTCTGTTTGTGAAAATGGTCTCTTGATGTGAGCCTCAGTGGGTACAGACACAAACATCATGAACATCCACACAAATATTTTACTGGGGTCTTTTTCAACAACCATGCTGTGAAGTACATCTTCGACTGCGGTCAGAAACAACAAGGGGAGAATAAGACACTGTTGAGGAAGTTGTATTGTTTGTTAATAACGTTCCCCGTTGGCTTTCCTACTTGATATTCAAGTTGGAGCCATGTGCAGGGACAATTTTCTCACAGATATAATGAGACACTGGTCAAATTGCGGTCCAAACAATCATGATTTTATGTGAATGCTGCTTAAACAAACACAACAGACGTTAAAACTTCTTCAAGACTACACAGCATTAAAGACATGCACTGTTGTTCTTTACAACCATAAAAGTAATTATAATGTTAATTTCAGCGCTGTTTTTTTCTCTTTTTCTTTTTTTAATCATTGGCATCATCTGACATCTTAACAACTTAGGCCATAATGTACACAGCTGCATTATGTTTTCCAACAAATGCTTTTGGAGGGATAGAGTCGAGGTAATTAATGTGTCACCACAGTGGAATTAATGCTGTTTTTTTTATGGATTTTTATAATGCAGTTCCACACACTGTAACTGCAGCAAATGTAGTGTGAGCAGCATTTAATCTTTTATTATTATTTATTATTTTTTTTTTCAATTTGGGTTTTAGGGAATTTGCACGTTGGAAGGTGAGGAACACAGCGATTGAGAGAAGGGACCTGATCCGGAACCCCGTGCCACTCATGCCCGAGTTCCAGCGCAGCGTTCGCTTGCTGGGCCGTAGACCCACAACTCAGCAGTTCATCGACACCATCATTAAAAAATATGGAACCCACATCCTCATCTCAGCTACACTGGGAGGTAAGACAGACTCACTGGATTCATTTGCGCATACTCATGCTTGATTAACACGCTTTACACGCTGTTTTAAATGCTTTTTTATACATTACATGATTTGCTTCCATATATTATGTCAATTAAATTACTTTATGGGCAACGTTTGAAAGAAAATATATTTCTTCTTGATATAGTCAAAAATTGCTCCAGGTGCCAAACAGTTAGTTCTTAATGTGTATTTAATGTGAAATGTTTTATGATTGATACGATTAATTTTGAAGTTAGTTCCTTTGTCATTATCGTCCCCAAATAAACAAACTGTAACAAATGACAAATCTCTTTCAGGAAGTTAATGAATAAAAACTTTTCTGTTCAGTTGCACAGATAAATATCCCAATTTAATGATCCCATATGATTATACTGTGAAAGCGCAACAGCATGTTGTCCCAGATCATTCATCTGCTTGTTTGCAACAATGTAGAAAAAAAACCTTAGTGAAACAGTTTGGTGCCGAGTTGTTTTCCAAGTTGATGGAAAAACTCTCACAGCAAAACTGGAGCTACATCACGAGTGCAGGACAAACCAGTCTGGAGAGAATCTCAAACAAACTACTTTCTGCCAAAGTAAGATTTGGGTGATCTTAAAGTAACCAAAAAGAAAGACCAGCAGACGTACTGAACCATTTTATAGACATCCTCGAGACCGAGCTGCATCTGCATCCATAAAGCCAAGCCAAACGGAAAAAAGGAAAAGCCAGCATCAGTAACAGTTTCCAAACGATTTTTTTGAACAAGCCCAAACATTTTAGCATTTGGTCAAATAACAAAAGTTGAGCATAAAACAACTTAAGAGCTTTTATGTTTAGATATGTTCTTGTGTGTGGATGTGTCAGCCTGTGTCTGTTGTGGGTGGCTGGCACAGGATCAGCTCCACACTAACTACCACTCTATTCTGCAGAGGTTTTCAATTTCGACAGGCTTAAGTGGCGATTTCCAGCAGGACAGTGACCCGGAGCTTGCATCAAAGCTACGACAGGGCGATCTGATATCTATAGTCGTCACACATCATCCCCATCATGTTTGGGGACATTTAAAAAGTGAAAATGCACAAAATGCTGTAAGATCACAGACATAATGGGAATCCTCACATTCTGCAAAAAAGTATTATTGAGGTTTAGCTGCCAGCTGGGAGCTGTTAGACAAATTTAGCGAAGTCAGGCTTTTAATGAATGGTTTTCTTCTATAAAAGAAAACAACAAAAAACCAAAAACAAGCACAACAACACGTATGCTGGAGCCAATGCAGGTGGGGTGTGGGGTGATAATTGGTATGGTGTAAAACAAACATTATCTTTGAAGGAAAGCAAATAAAAGAGGCTTTTTGTTGAAGAACAAGTTTAAGAAAATATTGGCCAAACATACCGCAAATGTGTCAAATCAGATTCAGACAGAATATGTTCTCCTTAGGACTTATCTCCATTACAATAAGAAGTGAATAATATTCATATTCATTCAATATTCAGCTGTGATCTCAGATCTTCACCACACTTGGCTGACATTCAGAAATCTAAATTGAAATGTAGAAAAATTAAGGGGGAAAAAAAAGGTTCCCAGCTGTGTTTAAATAAACTTTTATACCTTCACAATATGCTTTTTCACATTCGATTTTTTGAAACAAAAGCAAGATCGGTCCAGTCATTCATAAGTTAATTAAACCAGAAGTGAAGTTTTTGTCATTTTAGTCACACAGGGGGACGATTATCTTACGTGCCGCTATGGAAGAACGATATCAGAAACAATTGGAGCCTTTTAGATAGTCTACATAAAGCTGCAGTACTCTCAGAAACTAGCATGGACGGGAAACTGTACTGATGAAATATTGTTGGTATTTTATAAAGCTTTTTGTCAAAGCTGTTATTTTGTTGCAATAATGACATAATTATAATAAAAACTACCCCCGCAAAACCCACATTCATAAGCAAATACATTTTTAAAGTCACATTAAATTTGCAGTTAAAAACTCAACATTGAAGGAACAAAACGTTTATGTAATGGCAGATTGCAGTATTTTGGGTGTGCGTCCCAAAAATAAAAGTTAAGCATCCCTGCTGTCCAAGTCTAAATATAAATGGCTTCTCCCTCAAATCTCTTATCTTATCTCAAGCTCAGAGGGATGCATGGAGGCAGCTAACTGTGATTACTTTGCCAATTGCATTTTAAAGATATAATTAGTAAGATAATCCAATCTATTCCTCAAATCCAGTATTATATAATTGTATGCATGAAATGTTGCCAAGCAGTCGCTCCACTTGTTCTAAAATAAGGTTTTTAGCTCTGTAATCTCACAATCAAATGCCTTTGAGAAATATCCACGATACTTTTCATGTCATGTTTTTCCTCTCGTTCATATGACACCATATGGGATCTTAACACATTAAGCTGCTTTAATTGGGGTATATGTTTACATTTTTAAAACATCTATTAAGCCTATAATTCTGCAGAAAAGTGGTGAAACAGAGCCAGCCTGTATTGTCCAGTTCTTTTGTCTGCTACTCGTAGAACAAATGAAAACTATTTCTGTATCCTGGTTCCAATATTATAATTAGAACAACTGATGCTTCAGCAGTCACCAGAGAAGAGAAAGGAACCTCCTTTCATTTGAATATCTTGCAGTCCACTTGATGTCAAACACGAGAGTGTAATAATGATGCTAAAAAGAAGAAGAGAATAGCAGATACGAGGGCTGCAATATAACACGCTTCACTTTATAAGGTGATTTATGCTGGGGCAATTTTTGAAAATTGGAAACACAATATTTGGTGGAAACAATATATGATGATAAAATGTAATTTGGGGCGTCTGTGCTGGAAGAAAAGCCACCGCTGAAGATGGACCAGGTGGCTAAAACTCAGGGGGAGGGGGGAAAAAAAAAAAGCCCCGGAAAGAATCATATCGTTTTCAACCACAGCATCCTCTGCAGTCTCATTATATTGCATCAGCATACATAGTTTTCTCTTCTTTTTCTGCATTTCTCCCCTTTCATTCAGATTTTTAACCCCTGGCTCACTTTCTCTACCTGTGAGTTATCACCATATTATCTTTAACCTTGAGGCCATTTTGTTTCATGTTACAGGTCAGTACACTCTTATCTCAATCTTGGGATTGCCCATTAAAGGCCACAGTTATATGAACCAATAAATGTGCACAGTGATGAGGTAAGAAGAAGGAGAAGCCTATTCTCTCTTTAGCCACGCTAGTCTTTGTGATCTCAAGAGCCATTATACTCTTGACGGGGAGAAAGCGAACTCTTTTTCTCCCAGGCAATGGAAAGTTGATTGGTCATGTGTAAAGATCCCCATTAGAGGTTCCCTCCTCTGAACTCCGTGCTGATACATGCAATCTTTAACTAATGTCATATAACTACCACATCTACTTCTTCTGCTTACCTCTTACAATAGGCCTGCCTATTGTGGTAGGCAAATGAATACACATTAGTGGGCTGATGTAATTAGTGGTTCATAATTACCGGAGCTTAACACAAATGACTGTGCTGATAAACACTGGAAACCATAGAGAAAGTCACTTTTATGGGCATATTTTGGAAACATCATATTTTATATGAAAACTGTCTTTTGATCTTTTGTTACTATTATTAATAGGTTGTTGACATGGAACCTTCCCCCACTGAGGCGTAACATGCCACTGTGCTTTCAACATGTGCTTTCTGCTGCGGTGCCCACATAGTTAAAGGTACCCTGTCGGCTTTTTGACCACTAGTTGCGCTCTCGAGCGTGTTTGCACGTCTCTCCCTGTTTTGTTCACCTTTGTCCTCGTACATGACGGTGTACAAATTAACTGTGCAAGGTCTCTAATTTCCCAAAACTGAGATTTGCTGGCAGTAACATGCAAAGAAGCAAGCCAGTGCCTCATGACAGGAACTGACAAGCAGTGCACAAAATAGCATATTAAGATAACAGCCTTATAAATGTTGGCTTGGAAGAAGAAAATACACACAATGTGTTTTAGACCTTGAGCATACTGAGAATGTGTTTTTGTTAGTGACGCACAATGTAAAAAAAAAAAAAAAAAAAAATGAAGAAAACTTCTTCGGCCCCCTTTCAGGTAAGGTTAACTTCAGGCACTTAAAACCATTTGGTTAGGGTTATAGAAAGAACATGATGGATATCAGATTAATATTGCAGGCTCTTGTGTTAATGGCACACTTAACATTCAGTCATTCACCCTGACCTCTTCTTGTGCACTATCTGGGACAGAAACTTCACACCAACTCTGCCCTTGCTACTACAAGCGCCTGCCAGTGCTAGACGCCATTCAGAGCTTAGAGAACAAAGACATTATGTGACAATACCCTTTGGTTATGTCTGGATTTATACAGACAGTATTGTATGCGGTTTATTTATATATGTATATCAAACAATAATTGTAACAGTAGTAATAATGTTGCCAGTTTAAACTTTAGTTGTCTTTGGAAATTGGGTCATGTGTCTGTAAATGCGTTCTAAAAAGTAATCACAGGTTATGCTCCATTTTAACAGGCGTTTAAAAGATAAATTGTCAGTTCCTTATTCTCATCTTCACTGACTGACATTGAAAATTAATTATCAATCACCTGCCACCTTTCTCCTGTCAGATCGTTTTAACTACTTCATACCACCTGGAGCTGAGTGTCTGGGATATGTGGCTGCTTTACAAAGGAAGCTTTGTGGGATATGGATTTAAAAGTGGAACATATGACCTAACTGAATCCTGGGTGCACACAGCGTGTGGGAGACTCTAACAGAAGCTTTAACAGAACAAATACATCTCAGATATCCCAACAAGAAACACCAACACTGTTAGTTGATGCACCAGAGTTTAACTCAACTGTGAAGCAGAGATAAAAAAAAAAACACACACACACACACATCATAACAGTTTGACATAGATGCTTAACATCTCTGATTTGCCTGCAGCCACTGAGAACAATACAGAGATTTAAGTTTATTGACAAATCCAAACATTTCCAAGTGCCCAAGGAAGGGAGCAGAGACACTGCATAACCAAAGCTGTATATAAATGCTGGAGGAGAGTATTGCTCCCGGTGTTGAAGAAGTGTGAAGGACAGATTTGCATTTTGCTAAAGCTATGAGAGACATATTTCAGCACATCTCCCATTTCCACTGCCTTGTACATTTTAAAAATATTTTTTCTACTTTGAGTGAGAGCACCTCCATTTCACCGTGAAATCTAATGCTGTCTGTATAGCAAGGTCTCGAGCGTTTGAGTTGAGCGAAACAATTGCAGAAATTCATGGGAGGGCATGAACACAAACACACCTCCAAGTGAGACTATTGCTACAAGGTGATATATATATATAAAACGTTGAATGCTATATACAATGGAATAACATGGGGTTATTGCCATTCACTGTCTTCAAGGGAAAAAAGCTTGTATTGTTTCTGCAAAATTTTTAAGCGATATAATTTATTTTTTCCTCCTCTGCTACACCGTGCCCTTTAAGTCTCACTGTTGAATAGAAGCAAAAAGACAAAACAAACAAACAAAAATCATCTCGCGTTTCTTCTGGTAAATTAAGGTGTTAACATGTAGGAGAGATTTAGTTTCATCTCAGAAGACCCTTTTACGGCTGTAATCTCAAGTGAATCCACAAACAATGACTGGATCGGAAACCTTCTCGCTGCTGTAGTCCGATGGGTCCAGACGTGTGGCCACTGAAGCCTGAGGCTGCGGCTCATATGCAGAACTGTCTGCACAGTCCGTGCTGTCAGTGCTGTCAGTCTGTTCACACCTTACTTGAAACATTTTTTAGCTGTTGATTTGCTGCCACCACTTAAAAATGCAGCACAGTTTGAGAACTGAGATATTTCCCGCAGACTGACTGTAGTTTAGTTTGCTTCATGTATGCGGTTATCGTGCATTTTACATCAGAAAGTGTATCCACTGCTTTAAAGAAAATAAATAAATAAATACTATGCAAATGATAAAACTGTGTTTGTTTATCTCATTTATGCAATTAATATAAAGAAAAGTCTACTTTCTGGGCGTCTTTGTTGACTTTGTCATATCTATAACGCACACACATTTATTGTGCATGCTGAACTTTCATCTGATCATACAGTATGCTCAGTGCAGGATCATTTACCCAATTTTTCAGTTTTCAACAAAAAAAAAAAAAAAACAAGCTTTAAAGGAGCTGTTAGTACGTTTTGCTGATGCAGCCGATATAAGCATTTACAGCTATTTATAAAAATAGAAGCAAAACAAGTGATTTTTTTTTTTCCTCTCTTGGTGAATAAGGACCTTATTTTGGTGCTGACCTCACAACACTTTTTCTAGACTGGCAAGTAAACAGCTGAGGCCTGAAAACCGAACTATTGCCACATAGTCAGCAACTGTTGACTATGTGACTGCAAACGTCTCCTTTGACACATAAGGCATGAACCCTTGTATGAATGTGTGTTTGTAACTGTCCAGTCATTGACAGTTCAGTCTTCTGTAAGCATGCAGTTGTGACAAACTACCTGTCTCTGGCTGTGATCATTGCGCACAGGTAGATTGCTCTTCCCACACCTACCGCTGACAGTTGGCCCTGTGGGCTTCTTTCCTGTGTCTGGGTTGCGGCTTTTGTCACCCAACACCTTCCCATTGCTTCGATGATCAGGATTTTCAGTTGTGGGCAAGCTTCTAGTCCACGGCTCATGCATGGTGTGACAAACTCCTTTGAGAGCTCTGTTGAATTCAGGGTGCTAAAAAAAAGGCATATGCATTCAGGGTTGCGAGGTCGAGGATGTTATAGGATGTACCACAGCACCACAGGCTACCTCTGCGTCGGTGCAAACATCTAGTCCATGGTGCCAACACTTCCGCCTTTGTCGGATGGCTGCTGTGCAGTTAGGAAAGTTGGATTTCCAGCTTTAGACAAGCTACAGTAGACAGAATTCTCGGTCCTCATCATCTGAGGACCATCATTTTCAGAGATTTCAGATTCTTGCTGTGTAAAATAATCTCCCTAATGGGTGACACTTCTGACATAGTGTGTGTGGTCCACAGAAAATATATTCCTGGCAGCTACAATTAATCAGAATCACAGGTCCCCATGGGAGTCTATAGGAATGCAAGTGTATCATTTTTGACCCACTTATGGATGATTGGGGAAGTAATATGAAAATTACAATTTCTTAAAAAGTATAAACGGTAACTTAAAACCCTAACCCTAACTTAAAAAATTCAATAGAATGAATAAAATCTTGCTTTTTGAAGAATAGCTTGAATATGAAATGACGATAACTTCCTATTACAAAGATATTGCAAGCAAATGATCTCATCGGATCATTTTGACCCACTTGTGCATCAAAGGTGAAAGAAAAACTAGGTCTGAATAACATGTTCTATCTACGTTTGTATTCTGTGAACTTTATCCTGACCTGAAATTTCAATCTAACCTTAAGCGATCCCAACTGCTGTTCAAATGTGGGTTCGAAAGTGAAGACAGGCCAAAATGTTCTCATACTGTACGCAAGGCATTAAACTAAAAATGTTCCTGGCAAAGTCAACACACACACACATATTTACTAGATGTCCTTGTGTTCACACCTTTGCTCGTTTTGAAGGGAAACAGCACAGAGTTTTTAAGTACTTGAACACCTGAGCTCTGCATGAGCTGATTAATTGTGTCAGTGAGGTGCCCTGTAATAATGCACCACATTGTTTTATTTACAGAAAGGTGCACACAAATTAATTTTTCAGAGCCAGGGAGGTAATGATTTTTGCCTGACCAGTAGAAAGAGCCACAAAATATTTATCAACAAAAGAGCTCCATTATGCCATGCTAAGCTGCAAAAAAAAAAAAGAAAAGGGCAGATCAAGGGCTTAATGTGGCACCATTATTCTCTTGCAGCAGTGTAAGTCAAGTGTGTGTAAGTAACTTTGCGAACCCCCGCAAGGGAGTGAGAGCATGGTAGCGTCAAAGAACGGGGCCTTGTCCCCTCAGTGCTTGTACGCTAACCAGGCATGAGACATTGGCCCTGACCGCTACCCTCCCCTAGTCACGGTCACCACAAGTTAAGTGACCAATTCCAATGCATTGCTCGGGGCCACCTACCCATTCGCAGCAGTGGAAACGTGAACATATGTGACGTGCTCCTGGACAAGTTCCAGACATATGGTTTGCCATTTCATTTAATCTTCGAAGGAAAGGTTGCGTGAGCGAGTGGAAAGGAATCAGTATTTGCTTCTTTTTTTTTTTTTTTTTTTGGTTATGCGTTTGTAGATGCAAAATCCAGAAATATAATGCATGGAGAGCGAGCAGCTCAAGCCTGTTATTCTCTGTCAACAAACAAACATATGCCACGAAAATCAGAGCAATTGTCTGGCGTTGTGTAAACATTTGGTCCCATTTCTGCCCTAAGCATTCGCATTCTTCTCTCTTGCCAGTTATTTACCGAAAGGTCAAGATTTAGATATAAAAACAACCACCCTCGTCTTTCCCCACGGACACTCAAATTTAACATACAGCACATGTATACATAAGATGAGAGCTCTTTTGGGCTTCTCATCGCTCCGGTCATAAGTCTAGACTCTATTTATGAAGAGAGATTAGCTACATGCTGATTTTGTGTGTGTGCCTGTGTGTGTGCATAATCAGTTTCATATTCACAGTAGTTGTGACCTTATTACTGTGGTGGATTTTAAATCCACATAACATTAAAGGTGACTAATCTAGCTCTACCTTGGCGAATGGGGATTTCGGAAACACCACCATCAGTTACAACTGTGGCTCACCTGGAGCGTTTAGGATAACTCTGATGGATCACTATGTCAGGAAGACACCAGCCAAATCAATCTTTAGATCAGATAAGAATCTGTCAACATCTCCTTTTTTCTTGAAGCTGAAAGCTTACGTGTGCAGACCAGTTGATTTATGACACCACAACCCGACACATAAGGTATTTCTCTGTAATTTAAAGTATGAAATGAGAAAGAAATAAGATAGAAAGGTACAATTTAACACCTCTCCAGGCAGTCTCTCTGCCACCAGAATGGGTCAGAAATTTCATTTAGCAATGCTCGTCAGTTATTTTTAGTCAGTCATTCAGATAAAAAAGAAAAATTAAAATTTTAAAATTGGAACATGCCAAGCAATGTTGCCAAAAAAATAAAAAGGTTAAATTTTCAAGTGGCTCCACATGACACTAACACCAGCTGGAGCAGCCCCTTCAACCATCCCTGTTTACTAATTTCCTTGGCAATAATTAAATTTCTGCTATTGGTAATACTATTTTCTACTGGCGTGTTTTTATTCTGTTTGTTTTCTCCTTGCCTGGGGTAGCTGAGAAAAAAAGGTAGCCATGCAGTCGGGCAGTGATCTCAGACTTTTCGACCCCATGGTATTTGTTCTCTGCGGGGTAAAATTCCTTTGATATATAATTCTATATCACTAGACTGCTCATGGAAATAATGCCATCCCAATAGGGGTAAATCCGGGGACATTTCTGGGGATGGTGCCAGCTGGGGATAAAGCAGCAAATATGGAGACAGTTCCTGGAAAACTGGGGCATCTAGTTTCTCAAACTAAAACTGCTTGCCTCGGTTTTCAGGCCTCTGACTTATCTCGTGTGTTAAGGCGTTTGAGATAAGCTTGATTTGGACAATTCTCATAAACGAAAACATCGACAGTACATTCACATTAGTGATTTGGTGCACCTCAAATAAAGAAGATTTCCCTCGCTGAGACCTCAAAAGCTTTACCCCCCCTTTTGCATTCATGGAGAAGCTATTATTTTCTTCCTCAAAATCTAAGTGACTTAACAAATGGTGTGCAATCCTAATCATATTTCCATTATCTTGTGCAACCTGCAGGAGAGGAGGCGCTGACCATGTACCTGGCCAAAAACAAGCTGGACAGGAAGCTTGCCAACGCCACTCAGAACGTGGAAGCTCTCCATCAGCTGGCCTCGTCATACTTCATTGACCGCGACGGCACGATGAGAAAACTGCACGAGATCCAGATCTCGACCAACGCCATCAAGGTCGGTGGTTGAACTTTTGCATCAAAACTCTGACACCTTTGTGAAAGGGTTACACTCCAGGCAATGAAAATTACAAGAGAAGGGAAAGGGTATCCTTTTAGTTCAGGTTAGGGAAAGATCACTTTCACATCACTTCTTGTAAAGAGCAGTCTTTGAATTTGGTGATAATGAGAGGGAGCAGTGATTTGGAAAAAGGTTGCCTGTCAGGAAAAATATAAACATAGTGCACCCAGACAATCTGTTTTGACAGTTGAATAAAGACGTTATTTTCCTCTTTCCCCAGAAACAGATTGTCTGTAATAAAAAATAAACGAATGGCTGGCCTCTGCATTCAAGCTCTTTTTCATGTGTTTCAAATATGGACTTGTTTTTTTTATTTTTAGTTTTAAAAAAATCTAAAATTTCAAGTCCACTAACTAAACTCAAAATGACATTCAAATGGTAATAATTTTACAGATAACAATAAGTAAAATTTCACCAGCACCGACTGATTTAGCGGGTGTTAATTTCAAGCCCCGGGGATCATAATTATTTCTCTGGTTTTCCAATCACACCGTTGTTGGCAGAAAGAAGATTGCAAATGTGAAAATAGGTGGCCATAGAAATTGGATGCCTTATGATCATATGGACATTCATCCTGTAACAATCAATCACCTCTTACAAAACAATTTAAACTGCAGTACCGAAGTCTGTCCTGTCTTATGTCAGGAATTCCAGCCTCTTTTTAATGAGGGTGTAAATGTAGTAATTTAACTGATGCACAGTTACATTGACTAAGATATTTTACATTTGTTTATGTGAGCTAAACAACATTTTAACATGTAGTTAAAGTTTCATGTCATGGAGATGGCGCAGGATGAATTTTTAACACTCAAAACTAATGGGAATTGGCAATAATGCTTGACTAGCGCCAAAGTTCTGTGTGAGATAAAACATTAATGGGTTGTAGAACTGCATGCTCTTAAAAGCTTTGATTTTTTTTTTTGTTTTTTTTTTTACAACAAAATAACTGTTACAGCCCCCTGCATGCAAAAAATATGCATCTGTGTTCAATTCAAATCAAATCAAATTCAACCAAGAACAGTTACAGAACTCTGTGACCGCACACAGTCGGTTTGTCGGTTATTGTAGGTGTTCAGTATGTTCAGTATGACTGTAGGGGTCGTGGTGGCTTATTGGACAGGCACAGACAAAAGACATCTGTGAAGACTTATTCAAATGTACCTTACCACATTATGTCACAACATCCTCAGGGCAAACACTCCTGCCAGGCTCCTTTCCGTGTCTTCATCACTGCTTACTGGGGTGCAAGCCTAATTCCCGTTTTGCCTAAAGCACTGTTGATAGAGTGCATTTTTAATTGCGATAAACAGACTAGTAGTTTTAGTTTTTTGGGGTTTTTTGGAAGTGATTAAACTTCCACTTTTAAGGCAATGTATGGCAACTCTCTGGAAGATTTTAATTTCTAATTCCTGGCCTCTTGGTAATTGGTGGAAAGACCGTTGAAATCTTCTATACAGTAATTCCAACACTGCTGCCAAGCACCTGTGCCTGTGCACTTGCACAAAGGCCTCCAATCCTACTCTGCCATACACCCACTAGTGCTCCACCTCTCTGTCTTCATTCAAAGCGCACCTTCCCAGCTTTTGTTGTCATGAGTGACAAGTGGATTAAGGTGCGCTGGCAGATGAGACACCAGGTAGCAGGAAGTCAACCATGACAAAATTAAGCAGACCTGACATTGGCTGCTGAGTCAGTTTCTCAGGAAAGGAAGGCAAGAGGTGCAGCAGGGAGTAGAGAGTATCCATACAGTATTTACTCACACATACCAGCACATGCACACGCACACATACACACACTGCAAAGCTTTGTGGACTACATATCTGCTGATCAAGACTGATGGATCTGTAATATATGTCAAGAGGTGACGCTTTGTCTGAGTTTGGAGAAAGGCAGCGAATAGATTGTTGATTGAGGGATTTAGTGAGTGAGAAATGGCAGCATGTAAGATAGCCTTCCTTACACCTATCAGATATTGCTTCCTCTGAGACTTCGCGGTGGGCTTTCGGAAATTCTGAAATGTGTCTTGCCCCTCAAACTCGTAGGAGTTTAATGGGTTTGATCCAGCAAGTCCAGCAAATGGAGCATAACATAGTATTGTACAGTAAGAGCGGCTGAAGAATTATGATGTTATTTGTTTGGTATTGCAGTGTGCCAGTAATGTACTTTGGGCAGGGTAGCTTAAGAGCACATTCAAGCGAGTGTAGTGTAAGTGTTGATGAGCCTTATGGTGCTTCGAAATACGCTGAAGCCACATTTTGGGACATATTGTGTTTTCTGTTTGTAACGGTGCACAGTTTCAGGTTTAATTAGCAACTGGGCAAAACAATCCACCGCCCTGGGGGCCCTCGTAGCTCCAGGTTCTCTGTGTGTAATTGCTCTGTGGTAATTTGATTAACAAAGTCTATGATAAGCCCCTTAAAATGAAATTATTATTTAATCTCAAGGTCTTGTCTTGTAGAGGAGCCCAGTGTCCAAATTTAGTTCATTACAGTAAATGTTTCCCAGCTTACATTGTGCTAACATGATAAATATAGATGCATAATTATACTTTTTTTTGTTCAAATTATCGCGTACAAAACATAAACCACTTAAATCTGTCTGACGACGCTGCGTTTATGGTGGTGCACAGAGGAATACAGAATTAGCAATTTAGGCAAATATCAGCCACTGACGCACATACAAATCATTTCATTGTCAGACAGGACTGAAATGGGAATCTGAACAGCAAAAAATATTAAAGAAATGAATGTTAAAAGAGTTAAGACTAATTATTAATTTTTCTTTTCACTATGTGTATAATAGTCAGATATTCTGTGATCAAAAGTCATTTAAGACTCAGCTGCTTTCTGTGGATCTGCTATAGGGGAGGCATAAATTGCATTTCTCCAGTCACGTCGGCAGCAGACAGACAGTGATCAGAATGTGCAGAGGAAGCAAAGACCAGCAGAAGGCGTGGATCTATAAACACAGAGAACAAGGGCTTTGCTCCTCCAATATTGATTCAGTATGGCTGTGAGACCTGCTTTGGAGTGCAAACTTACAATCAGGATGAAAACCACGTGTCAATACAGCAGAAATGCTTTAGACATTTTCCGTCTGCAAGTAAGCAGGTTAAAAAGGCAGGTCCACTTTGTTGAACTGCTGAAATATTCTGAGAGGCAGCTTTAAACTTTGGCCTCAGGGATTCAGTGTTTCACTCAATTACTTACGATTTGCTCATTCACCAACTGCCAGTTTTTGCTCATTGGCTTCATTTCTAGCATTTAATGCACACATAAACACCTTCAGTCCATTTAAGACTTTCTGATGTTCTCCATGAGACAGTTTTTGAATACACTAAAGGTGGCGTTGTATCCTATTCATGGCAGTCTGCGCTTCGTTTCCCTGATCCTGCAAGGATCGAAAGGGGAAGAGTCTTTTTTTGTTCAACATTTCTATAAGGTCAGAGTTTAATAAGCAAATGTTGCCAGATGGCCTTCATCAAATCCACTAGTACAATTCCAAAAAATTCATCTTTGGAATAGTTTTTTGTTGATACTAATTACATTGAATGTATCTGAGCTCTCTTCCAGTGAAGACAACATGGGTTTACAGCTATGATGATATAAAAGCTTTCCTGCTCCTAATATGACAAAATTACAAATAAGATCCTTGCTTTTAGTGAAATTGTCTAAACAGATTCTATTGAAAACCCTTAAACATATTGGATTTAAACAAAATACTAATAAAAACTGGGCTAAAATACATTTAAATTGGAAATCCATCAGTAAACCAGTGACTTTTCATCGCTTCTTACTGTCTGGTGTAAGATTCATCTTATATTGTTGAAAACAAGATTAACCAGAGGAGACTTCAATATCAAGAACACAAATGCGGTCAGAAAACATTGTTGATTGAGCCCTTGTTCCCAGTGGTATATCCATTAGCAAATAAAGCCAAGTAGTTTTACAATGCTCCGCTGTGAAATCTGAAGAGAAAAGAGGTTGTAATTTGGAGAGGGCTGTATATCGTGCAGATGTCGGGGACAAGCTGCTGAATGCCCCCTCCATTCAGCAAAGTGTCCCAAATGGTGTGCCGCCAACTTTCATTTGGCTCTTTGCCTGATATCACGGAAGAGTTTCGTGTTCATAGCAACTATTCTAGGATCAACACAAAGAAGTAACAAAAAGTGTTTACTTCCCTTGTAACTATTAAATATTTGTTGGTCAATTCCCAACTATTATGGCAAATCTGATCACTAATCTGTCACCAGTGTAGTAAAACAATATATTTTACATCTAAATAGATGGATTCTTGAGGCATTATGATTTAATATGTACTCACATTTTGATATTTTATTTCATGGATTTATTTTACGCTTTATTTCTTTGTACTAGGAAATGAATTGGTAAAATCTGCAGTATCTCAAAGAACTATTTTAGCTGTGTGTATTTTTTTGCAAGTATTATTTGATTAACTGTGTCATTATCAAATCACTAATGAGGCAGCAGAACACTACATGAACATCAGGGCAGCCAGCAGGACATATAACAATCAGTCTTTGATGGCATAAGACATCTGTGCAGGCGCTAATGCAAACTCCTCATTATAAACAGAGTCGTCTTTTCATCAGTGAGAAATACAAACAATTGTTTGATTGTTATTGGACTCCAACAGGTTGTGCATGCTGTGCAAGCAGCATTGGTTGGAATACTGAAAACACATTACTGTTACGGCTATGTTTGAAATTGATCCCTAAGGAGAGCAGCTTTTATTGTTAAATAATATTCAAAGATAATTAAAATCGGTAATAACCAACGTATTATGTGGTACGTTTCCAATGGTAATGGTTTTCTTTATGCGTAGGTGTGTGTATGTGTGAGGGCGCTCTGTAAAGACTATATCCAATTGCTTGCCAATAAATGTGAGGACTGATAGCCTACGTGCATAGGGGCTGGCTGAATCTATTTAACCTTTCTTCCTTGATATCCCTCTCTGTCTCTTTGAGCCTCTGCACTGCTTTAGAGATCTTAGCTCCATGGGAGCGTTAATCAAAACCAAGCCATATCCCCCACTGTGCTACCGGTACCCTCAGCAAAACCTCAGCTTTGTTATTTTCCCGCAAGCCCTACCTATACAGGGAAAAAAAAAAAAAAAAGAAAATAAATGATGTTTGTTTCCACCTACTCATGAACAGAAAATGTGCCTAAACCACATCAAATTGCAACCGAAGGAAAGCATAAATGGCATGCAAAATGGAAAATAACGCAGTTGTCATTGATACAAAACTGTAAAGTAACTTCTTTGCCCTTCACTGCCTTGTCATCCTCTCGTTTAAAACATCTTGTAACACTTGTATGCAGTTACGGAAGCTTGTCATAGTCATACATGTATGCACTGAGACAAACAAGCTCACAGTACAGTAGATCGACAGTACTGAAAAATCTGCCCTGGGGTTGCAATATAATGAGACTGTGTGCTATAGGAAGGGGAATTTCAGCTCTAACATTTATCTCCATGAATGTATTGCCGCTCTTTTATTAAACTGGAAAAAATATCACAGATGCCATTTAGCACAGTGATATTATCCATTTTTTACTGGTTCATAAATCGTAACTCAGTCAGCCAGTCAGTCAGTCATTTTTGTGCCAAAACCTTTATTCATTATCACACACACACACACACTATAGGCTGTACAGATCAGATACCAATAACACCTCATTCTATCTTCATGTGGTAATGTCTATAAATCATTTAATAACAGGAACATTATTATCTCCGTCCACTTATATTATTCATCAGCCGGGTTCTATTGCAAAAAAATTTACAATCAGTCCAAGGAGAGGTGACTTCCTGCTGTGCACGATATCATACCTCGCTGATAGAAGTAAATGGCATGTGGTTGTTTGTCTTTGTGTGGATGAACCTGATTGCTGGAAGCCAGGACTCCAGCAGGGGAGGGACGGTCATTTAGGAGTGAAAATAAGATACCCACTGGAGTGTTCTAATGAAATGAAAATGTCAATTTTACAAGTGGGTGTCTTCGTGCAGAAAAGTGTGACTATGCAGTAAGAATTGTGATTAGGAACTGGGCATTGTGTACATGTGACCGCACACTACCGTGTGCATGTATACGGGTGTGCAGGCAGCTGACTCTGACTGTGGCGTGTCGACAGTATATTCATTCACGCATGAAGTATGCAAAAAGGCCCTCCTGCTGGGGACCATGCTTACCGCATCCCCTCACAAGGTCACCTATCCATACAGTGAGCCCGGGCTGATTTACACCAGCATTCAATATGCATATTTGCCGATGATGCCGCGGTGCTGTGGGTGGTGGCAAGTGTAGCAGCCGCAGCCACGCTCTCCTCTCTCTCATTTCACAGTCCAATCGCGTGAGCCTCATGAGGTAAAGGAAATTTAACATGTAAACAAAATGACCCAAATTTTTTGTCATCTGCCGGAGCCAAGTTTAGAGCAGAGCACATCTCATTTGCATTTGCCACAAGCAAGCATGACCGATTTCATATGCAGTGTTGCTTGAGTTGTATACTTGAGGGTGCCACGGTTATAATTAGAAAAGCCCTTAAGTTGATCATTCTCAGTATCGCTTAACAAATGAACTACAGATAACTTTTATATTCAACCTATTATTTTTTTTTTAATAATACAAATTTGAATATTAATGCAAAAAAAAAAAAAAAAAAAGTTACACATAACACAAACGCGCTACTATAGAAGCTTGGCACATATGTTATCTCTTCGGCGCGGCTTACAGTAGCTCTGTAGCAACATGTAATGTGATATGAGAAGGACAGAAAAAAATGTCCTCAGAGATCTTCCACCACCAGGCCTGGAGAATTACAGAGGAGCACGTCTCTTCATTTCTGTGTAGCCAGAAATAGCAAGTCATTAAGAGAATGGCAGGTGATGGGCAGATTAAGAAGGCTCAGCAGAGGCAATATGTAATGAAGACAGTTCAACCTTACAGTATTCTCCCCTGTCCCACTCACCCATCTTACTGCCTTCATCCCTTGTTTTCCTTATCTCAAATAGCTTCAAACCATCTTTTTATCCTCCCTGGTGTTTCAAGTTGAAACACAACTTGGGGATGCGACATAATGTGAAGTTTGGAGGATACTCCTCTCAGTGTAGTTTGAAAAACAGAAATGAGAACACACTGTTCCCATGACAAGTTACAGGAATTATAGAAATAATGAGAGCTCCATATGCTGTGATAATTTTAATGAACTCGGTGACAAGTGGTTTCATTTGGACTAGTGAAACAGTCAGGACACATCCAAGGTCTGTCTGACGCACATGATTTCTCTATCGCCACTCTTGCAGGGCTGCCATGCTAATGTAAAGTTAATACCAATTAAGTCTACTGAGATAGACAGTCTTTATTTTTGTTTATTGCAAGTAAAAGGAAAGTCTCTGTTAAGCTTTTATTATCATTGATCCATGGGACTCGGATAAAGCCATGTATGCAAATCCCACATGCAGTGTCTTAAAATCGTAAAATATCAGTGATTAAATATTTCTTAATTTTTATACAGTTAAGAAGAAGTTGATAACAACCTTTCTATTTGATTGAAAATGGCCTCATTCTCTATCACTCTAATTAGGCACCAGATAGTCACATGACATTTACTTTACAATTGATAGTCTAAGAAGCCTAAATTATCCCTCATACTCCAGCGCCCCATGGTAATCTAACTCTGTTTTGCAATTACTGTCTGTAAGAATATTGCTTGGTGTAAGAATAATTTTGCCACTGTCACAACCCAGCCCTCGTCCTGCACGTTGATTTCGTCTTGTGTTGAAGAAATTGCACAATTCCAACCTCCAAGGATAATGCAGTGTTCACTGGTTATTGTTGTTGCTTTGTCCCTAATTAGAGTAAGTCAACAAGGCTGCTGCCTATCAGATAGAGTGACAAATTATTTATATCTTTACTTTGGGATATTTATAATGGCTTAAACATTTGCTCAAGGTCACAATATTTGGTTGGGAAAACTCAGCAACTGATTATGCATGTAACTGAGAGAGTTTTAATATGAAAAGAAAGAAACAATCTAAGCTAATTGCATGTCCCCGCACACACCGAGTTTCCACACACCTGATGTTCTGCGGCTGCATCATATTCATGTCGCCAGAATGAACTCTACATTGTGAAATACAATAGAAGCATACACAGACGGGAGAAACATTTTGAGCTTGGGGAATAACGCATGCGTATTATGTCGGGGGGAAAAAAAAAAACAGAAATGGAGAAAAGTTGGGATCTCATGTGCATCATCTCTTATTTACTTGGTTAGATGAATTTCTTGATGCAGATGGCAGTTAGAGAGGAGGTTCCAGAACCGTGGTTTCTGACTGAGGGCTGTGACACAGTTTGGGTCCAGTGGGATTCCACTGTTGTGTTCTGCTTAATAATCCAAATCCTCCAAATCCCCTTTGGCCCACTTCAGTCCTTTGATTGCTCCTTGTATTTTTATTACGTTATTCTCCATTTTCATAATCTGGTGCACAGCACTCTTATAGTGTTTGCTGGAGAGAACGAATAGAGACAACCTAACAAGTGCTGCATACGGTTCTGCTAAGGTCATTCAGATTACAGGGGCCTCTCTCTAATCCGTAAAGCTGGGTATGTCGGTGCCCAATGTGGAGAAAAGTTACTGCATTGTAAACTGGCTATGGAAAGCCATATTTGTTTGTACCCTCACGCATATAGAATGTGTGTCTTAGGTTATAATATAAATGCCCTTGTTTTGCCACCAGAGAAAATGTGGAGGGGCATCAGGATAGATATTCACTTTGCTCAGTCACCATGGATCATGCAACACAACCTTTTGAAGGAAGTAATTCATTCAGCGATAAGCACAACAGAAACGGAGGGGGGATAAAAAGCACTGTCAGCAGACATCAAGATGGCAGAGTGAGATAGGGAAGTCTGGCTCTGTAATCAATCTGCACATGCACCTTACAGTATGCAAGGCCATGAGGTGAATTTTCTAAGTCCAGTGCTTGGCTTGGAGAAAATAAAGTCGGTGAACGTGCTTTAGATCGTTGTCTAGTTAAATTAAGAAAACTCAGATCTTATCGTCCTTAATATCTGGTAAATAACTGAACCAGGTAAATCTAACCAAGGAAAATAGTTCTCCAGTTTTCAGGTTTTACTAATTTAACTTGAAATTAATTTACTAACTGTGAGCAACTTGGCGGCTTCATTTCCTATACTGTGCTATTTACATTGCCATCATCATTCATCATTAACAACAGCTTTTCTAGCTAGTGATAGTCGTGTCATTCCTTATGGAATCCATTTTTGGTCATTGAAGTGCTTTTAACGCACTCACATTAAGAACTCTAATGCTACAGTAAAGTAAAACAAAGATGCCCATTTACCACCCGATGATAGACATGAGTTAGATAGACTGATTTGAAAGCGCTGTTATGTGTTCGAACATGACACAAATTGCTGTTGCAAGATTTATTCAGGAGTGATGTCGCCGAGTATGAGGAGTGCTTAGTTCTCCTACTGAGTCTGCTCCATTCTGTCTGGCCTTATTTTGCTTTTTTCCCCTCAACAGCTTGATGCCAAGGGTAAGATATACATCTATCTAATTTCTTGCTTGTCAGCTCACCATCTGGTGCAGTATCAACATTAAAGAGAGGAAAACTCCTATCATACTATCAATCACAAACACAAATGCACACACTCACACCATTGTATAAAGAACAAATGATCACGGCCATGGGTGGTGGAAAAGTTTAGAGTTTTTGTTTTTGTTTTGTTTTTTATCCATCAATATGGACACTGGAAGTACATGGGTGAAGACCTTCCTCAAAGCATCCATTCAGTCAAGTTCAAGTTTACAGTTGATGAGTGATGCAACCGGGCCACAATGCTGCACTTCCAACTAATATGTTGTCCCGAATCGGCCAAACTCACAATAATGAAAATTAATTGAAGACAACCTTCAACTGTTCTTCTAATCATTCATTTCTTTCACAGTGTCAAGGCCCACTTGCAGCTTTCAAAAAATATTGGCAGATCACATCCGGCTCCGAAGCCCACAGCGCTCAAATAAACAAACACTTTATCTATTTAATGTTAACTACCAAAGACTTAGGACTTAACTGAAAGCAGCGGAAAGCAAACAAGTCAGCTGGCTGACTTTCATTGCTTTATCACAATACTATCGCTACTATTTCTAGTTTGCATATCCTATGAAAACTGGATGGGTTGTCAGTGTGTGAAAGTTGTTGCTTGAAGTTACACTCAGAGAATTAGAAGAAGTTGCCGAACCCGAACCACCGTACAAGTTGTGTATTGTTACCGTCTGTTATGAGTGCTTTCTGAATTGGTGCCTGAAGGTCAGAAAGACAAAAACACAACACCAAATAAATGCTCTCGGATGAGTAACTCTTTGCTAAGAAATTCACCATATTAACTATGAAGGTCAGTAAGGTATTTATTTCTACTGACCCCCAAGAAAAACTAATGAGTTAGCGTGTGTTTATCCGCCCAGACTACATCACCTGTGACGCAGTTGTGTTGGTCGTGTCCTGCATCTCAGTCAGATGTAGCGTGGGTGAAAAAACTCTTAAATAAATAGAACATTTGTTCAGTGCTCTGCCTGACCCGTTCCATTTTTTAAAGCGTATAGTTATGTTGTAGCTTGAAGGCTAAATAATTTTTTAGATAACTTTTCTTTGTTAGTATACACTCAGTACACAACAGGGGCAAAGGATAACAGAATTTTAGAAACATTTACAAGTTCATTGACACAAACAACAGAAATATCACATCAGCATAAGCATTCAAACTCTTTGCTGCGATATTTGATTGGTGTTCACTTGTGGGGAAATTCAGCTGATCGCTGCTGATTTGCGAGGGCACCCGCTTGTCTGTAAGTAAAGTCTAATAGTTGACAATCCATATCAGAGCAAAGACCGAGCCATTATCCCTGCAGAGCTCAGAGAAGGGATTGTGTCAAAGTACAAATTTCAGGAAAACAAACAAACGGGAAAAAAAACAAACCACTACTTACTCTTCCTTCCACCTCCCATTCAATTATTGTCTCACTTTCTCATTATTGTCTGTCATACAGTAAATCTTCTTCTTGGCATCTTTTATGCGCTGAACGCAAAGACACACCGCAAGAGGTTTTTGACCTCTATTCTTTTTGTGTTCTTTGTCGTGCTTTATCTCATTTGTTTTCTTGGAATCTTGTGAAAGTAGTCATTTGAACAACTGGAAGAAGTAATGAGCAAATGCACAAAAGCAACAGAAGAGAGGGGCAATTTTATTCCTTTTCTTTTTAAGTGTAACCTCTTCAAGGTCTCTGCTGTGGAGGCTATATATTTTAAAAGCAGCATCTTCACATGTGAATAGCGTCATTATTTCTTTTGACAGAGGTTTGGGACGGGCAGCCACTATAGTCCCAGCGCTTTTACTTGGAATGGAACAAGAGCATGGTTAGAGAAAAACAGCTTTTAATGGTTACTCTTACAAAAACCTCTCCTTTTCTTTAAATCCTATGGATAAAAGGGATATAGTGTTTTTACAAATTGGATATGTCACCATCTATTTCTTTAAAATCATATTACATAAACATGTTGCTTAAAATTCAAGTAGGCCTTCTCATTAGCATCGAATCAATTAGTCTTCACTTTATGGCTGCAACGCTAAAATGTGATTCTTGTGTGAGAAACCTGTCTCAATACATCCTGTCACTGCCGAATGTCTGTGGGCCACAGGCTGTTAAATATACAAGTGTGAACTCATGCAGTTAGAACATGCGAACATCCAAGTCAATCAGAATCAGAGCATTGTCCAAAAAGTGTGAGATTATATAACAAACAGCTGTTAGCAGTGACATTGATAAGAGCTGGTTGGTGGTGTGAACCTTTCCTGTTGTTTGTTGTTGTATCACGGTGCACAGAGTGCCGTGCTCTATAAAAATGGATGCACAAATATGTGATTGTTCACTATTATCTTCACATTATGTGCATTTTACACACCCACGTATGACGAGTGCATTGACTCAAATGTATGTAATTCTGCTGCAGGTGACGGAGACGCGGACGGGGCCACTGGGCTGCAGCAGCTATGACAATCTGGACTCAGTTAGCTCCATCCTTCTGCAGAGCCCTGAGAGCAAGCTACATCTACAAGGTAAACAAACCCAGCCTAATGGTTTTTCCCTCATGCAGCCGCACAATGTTCATGAGAGCCAAGTTCCATTTTAGCCTTTACAATTAGATACAGTTCCTTAGCTGTACATGAAATGTTCATATGTGGACGACAGGAATAGTTTGCGCCTTCTCAGAAATTGGATGTATTTTTTTAACTGGGACGAGGACCGGGATTGATCCGCTTCCCTCTCCCCTCTGGGGGCTTGTGATGCGATTCTCCGTGGATACAGATGTCTGCTCATGTTCTAACGTGATCATGTTCTAAAGTCTCTTTAAGGCTTTGATCAAAGTCGGGGCCTAAATTCAAACCAGCTGCGTGAATCATGCAAATTATTTAGCCATTAATGCAGAGACGAGCACTCTCCATGCAATGTACTGTCCATCATGAGACAACATCAAATCAGACACATTTTTTTTCAAATGAAATGGTTCGCATTTCACTGATGGATCATACAACAGTGGATTCCAGTCACAGCATTTTCCCATTAGTGGTTATTTCCTTTTAAGTGAAAATTGTTTTGTTTTAAACAGTGACACAAGTAATAATGAGCCTTAGAGAAGGAACTGCATGCAGTGACAGTCACCCAAGGGAAAAGAAGTGATGGAAAGGTGTGTCACTGTGGTCAAGTGTTTGAATAAAGTGATAGGTTCTTTGATTTTTTTTTTTTTTTTTCAAGTTTACAGTTATTAAAACTGGTTTGAGAATCAGAGGAATATTTCCAATCCTTTTCCCGCACCCACTTCCTTTCCTCGCTAAAGAAATTATTACTCTGCTTCTAAAATCTGAGAAAGTAAGTGGTTTGTCAAAGAAACACTTTTAAGTCTGCCACTGCCACTTACTCAAAAGGGCTCTATAGGTTTTGAGAAAAGCTTTCTTGTCATGCTCCAAATGTATTTGCCTTGTGCTTTGAAGACTATTTTGTCACCCAATTGATAAATGACAGGCCTGAGAGAGAGTTGCTCTTTTGGCTTGAAAATAGTCCCAAAAGGTTTTAGAATTGGTTTTTCCAGGTTAGAGTTTGGCATTATAGGCCAAATTATATAGGTGTGTGTGTGTTTTTGTGTTTCATGTCTGCTCGGAAAGGTGCTGTGACTGAGAGCGTGCTTGTATTTCAGAGCGGTTGTCGTTCCTGCCTTTGATTACAGAGACAACTGATGGTGTAACTTCTTCAACAGTCACGGGGCTTTTCAGAGCGATTGCACTCCACAGGCTTTTAAAGCGTGTGCTGTTCACATATATTTATAAAGTAATCCACTGATTTCATTGTCCCTCTACATTTCATTCTGCCATGAACGCAGAAACAAAAGTAACAGAATTCTTCTCTCTTACTGAGCATATATCTCCAAAAATGAAGTCACATTATATTTTCTGCTCACGGGTCACAGGCTCTGGACCCCATGCTGTTAGGATTAGTGCTTTGGATTGTCTCTCTCTATTGGTCCCACAACTTCAGTTTTCTGACACTATATTGGGGAGAGTCTTATCGGAGTCATAGCTTTCTATTCTTGATCTTTAGGGATCCCTCCTTTTGAAAAATATGCACTTTCATCAAGAAACATGAGACTATGTCCATGGGCCAGTTTAGTCCTTTGTGTGAAAAACAAGCAGATGACAATGAAACAGACATGGTCCTTTCTTTGATATGTTTATTAGTCCTGCAAACAACTTCCAACTTTAAAATTTCTAAATCAAACTAGTTCAAAGTGTTCAGCCGTAGAAAATTGTATGGTGTGAATAAGTTAAGTATTTAATTCTTTTTGAAATGAAGGAATGTTATTTTTGTATGACTTATGAATATGAATGGATAAAGTTCACAAAGTCGTTTCGGGTCTGGTTGCTTCATAAGTAAAATTACTCGTTGGTTGCTTAGTGATTGCTACAGTAGCTACACTTTATTGTTCAAGCTGGTATCAAAAGTTGTCTGTAAGTGGTTGCTAATGAGATCCAGTTGGTTATATGGAGGCATGAAGTGGCCACTGGTAATAACCAAGTTGCAGCTATATTATTAAAACATCAACTTTGAATGTTTCAGTGGTACACAGTGACACAAAGGGGGACTTAAGAGTCCTACTCCACCGTGATGCGTCCTTACTCTCCTGTCACTAAGCGTCAGCCCATTTGAAGCCACATTCAAAGTTGTTGACAGGACTTTCCATTAACAGCGGCAGCTAAATTGTGGAAATCACTCAACAGTGAGCTGTACTCAGTGCATTTCCTATTCCACTATACCGCATGCATTATGTTCAGTAAAGTCTCTCTTTTGGACACAAATGTAGACAGACATGCAGACAGATTGAACAGGAATGATTTAATATCCAAGTGAAGCCGAGGAGTGGTGCAGGCAGCAGACTATATCAGCGTGGTCCAGGTGCATAGGTACAGGAATCGGGGCTCGTAGATTGTGCGAGGTTAGGGTGGATGCACACGATGGCAGCACGGATGAACCTGAGGCACAGCCAAATATGAGTGAGTCAGGATCCAAAAAAGAAAAAAAAAAAGAAAAGTTGTGCAGCTGTAACCTGGTTGCAACTTCGTTAGCACGAAGGTGAACAGACAGTCACAGTCTGGCTGAGCGAAGAGTCGAGGTAAATATACTGCAGCAGCGTGTGAACAGGTGCACAGAGGAGTCTCATAGAGACTTACAAACTGGAAGAACTGAAACCACAAGTAGTATGTGCTCTTTCCTTGTAAATTAAAAAAATCTTCAAATAATTAGCAACGCCCTCCCTCCCCTTCTTTTTTTTTTTTCTTTTTATAAAAGATTTTGTTACATTTCGTTTTGGAAATCCATAAAATCAGTGTAAGAAAACAGCACACAGACACACATGACTGGCCAAAGGAATTTGAGGGGAAGTAGCCAGACAACTTTTTTTTTTTTTTTTTTTTTTTTTTTCCACCTGACTTCCCAGCATGTGTGCTTTCATGTAGGTGTAGTGGAAATGAATAAATCACCCAAAACCACACTGTCAGGCTCCCATGGTGTGGAGAACACTTCTTTAAAGGGATGAGGGGAGAGCAGCTGATGTGATTGGGCATGACTGATGCCAGGCCCCAACCACCAACTGACAAACCCAATGAAAATGTATATATAATAATGGATCCTCCTGATCCCACCCCACTCTCTAAGTATGCCATACGGATTCTGCAAAATCCTCATAAGTGTGCTGCAGCACACTGCACTTTAAATTCTTCGAACCAAAAAGGTCCCCAGCTATAAAAGATCCCTCTATTCTGCTGCACTGCCAATTAAACCGATGAAGTGTTTGGAATATAAATGGATTTTGATAAGTGAGAGTGACAATAGTTTGATTAGAAAAGCATATTGACTCCAGAGAATAAAGGAGAAAAAACACTTCAGCTGTTTGTGTTTAAAGGTGGTTCTTGTTTTGTTTATTTGTTTTTTTTGGTCATTTATCTGAATGCACTTAGAAAAAATTTATAAGGAGAAAATGGCACATTAATGGTTGAGACGTAGCAACTTGTGAAGCTCGTAGTGGTTCCAAAAGCGGCTCGGTCACAAATCACAGTTCAGCTCAGTGACTAATTTACTGTGTTGTACAGAGTCAGAGCCCTAAAAAAATAACGGCCGTGACGTCGTCATCTTCTATGACGGTGCTCCGTGAACGGACTTGACACGCCACCGCTGGAGGAAGACGATGCTCTCTGAGCCCAGGACAGCTCTAATAAGCAGGAGCAGTTCTCAGCACATCTAATGAACACCCACCATGTGACTCATTTTCAAACGCCTGTTGACCTTTTACTAGACAATTAGCTAAAATGCAAGGTTTTGGTATTTAAACTGTGGGGAGGAGTTCCGTCTGGTTACTGTGAAAGATCACGATGAGCGGCAGTATTATAATATAGTATGAAATATGAACCCCATGCAGTATTTTCCCTTCAGCCAACAGTTGGATTTTATTCTAATTATTGGATTTGATATTTTTTGAGGCAAATTTCGTTAAGCCCAAAAAATCACCCACTTCGTTGTGTACTTCTAGACTGCAGGAAGAAGATTAAATATCCTTGACATTTTTCTGCAAAGCTGCAACAGATTTTTCTCTCAGGTGATTTATTCCTGTTGACTATGTCCAAGTTCAGTTGTGTTGCAGGACTCCACAGTGCTCAAACACCTCATTACGCTGAATTTTGGAGTGTTCAATCACGCATATCCTCGGAGGTAACAGCTCGCAGGTAGATATAAAAATATTTTGCTGTCGAACCTGGTTGCTGGTGAACTATTAATGAGTATAATGCATTTCCTAGCCCACCCACCGAATGCCACCTTCATCTGTCACTGTACAAATATATTTATGGTTGTTATTCTGTTCAGGAAAGGCGCTCCAGACGAATGAGACTCGGGAAAGAGATTCAACGCAGATTTGAAGGTTTCCAAAGAGCTAATGCAACTCAGCTAACTTCAGATAAAAATAGAGCTTCAACATTGATGTAGGAATAAATGTATTCCATTGAGAAATTTCTCTTTCTTAAAGAATCACAGCTGATCTTGAACGCATCTCGAGGTCTGTCGTGAATGACTGACCTCTCCATGAACTCGCTGATTTAAATGTGCTGCACACCACATGGTTCCATTGTCCATTGAAAAACCATGTATTTCCCCAATTGGCATTTAACGTCGTGTGTTCAGATGAACTCATCGTATCTTCGATGATTTGATGAAACTGGTCTTTGTTCTACGAAAATAAATTCACTTTGACTGTTAGCTGACAGATTTATTGTACTAAAATGAAAGTGACATTCCAGAGAAAGGCGCTTTGCCCAGGACTGACACCATGTCCCCCAGTTGATTTGTGGTTTTAATTCAGAGGAGGAAAAGTGTTGGTCTGCAGAATTTGAAATAATAAAATTTTGTCTAAGCCGTAAAAGTTCTGGCTTTTTTAAACAAACAATTTGTGACAAAATGTACAAACAAAAAGTCTGTACTCATTGAATTTGCCTGAAGTCTCCAAATAAAATCTCTCAGCTTAGGAAATAAAACATAAAAAAAAAAAAAGATTTCAGCTTCCAGCCCAAAGTGTGTAACTGTGCTCTCAAACTGAAGGCGCTGTCTTTGGCCGCTTTTGCCCAGATCATCCTTATTACAATATTTGGCGGCTGACAGAATACAGACAGCCAGCCTTTTGCTGGCTGATTGACAATAACCAGGTACAATATACAGCGATGCGTCTCTCTGAAAATAACACCCAGAAAATGTATTTTTCTCACTTATATGATTCAGGTTTTTATGGCAGTTCCATGTATCTTCCATGTGTTTCCCTCTGCTGTCTGCAGTGAGATTGGCTTGGAAAGTGTTTTTCAGGCAGGCTCTCTAAATCACCAAGCAAATTCAGAATTCTACTGATTCTACCGATCCGCATACAGCTTAATGCACATCACTCACTTTTCTATTTGGGAGAAGCAGATGGCATGTCAGACATGTGTGGGTCTATATATGATCTTCAAACTTGCTGGAGCTGTTTCTGGTGAGCTAAAATAAACTATGAAGAAAAGTTTTTGTCATGATTTTCTCAGTCTTGTTTTGAGCTCTTTTGGAAACTTTTTCATTATTTCTTTTTTCTTCTTTTCTCTTTTAATTTTGTTTTTACCCCCCCCCCCAAAAAAAAAAAAAACAAAAAAAAAAACCTAACAAAAAAACAAAAAAAACGTAACTTCTGTTCACCTTTGGCCCAAATCCTGAACAAAACCTCTTCAACTGGATGTACATTTCTACTGCAGCCCCTTTGTCTTTTGCAAATGAATCAACTTGTAGAAACCTTGATCTAGACCAGCTATTTTAATTGCTTATGAATTAAATAAGGGTATCGTATTAGTATGCAGCACCATGTGAGTTAGAACAACGATGCAGTAATAGAAAATCCACTCAATTTCATTCTCCTAATTAAACTTTTAATCATGCCTTTTTCTTTCTCATTTCTATTTTTTTTTCACTCCAGACCTCAGCACTTTATCTACCTTGAGGCAAACATGTAACTGCAAAACTTTTGGTGGAAAATATACACAAGAAATTGACTATAAGCCTATAACCAAAAGTTTCCCCCCCACCCCCCCAGCAGTAATCTGGACAGCATCCAGGCTGTATATTGAAACCATATTGAATTTGGTTGTCGTCGACCTTTTCCCATCTTTCCCAAAGTAACAAAGTAATCTTTTTAAGGAATAATTCCCCCCCCCCCCCCCCCCCCCCCCCCCTTACTCTCTCAATTTCACCCCTGTGGTTGAGTTTTTGTGAGCTGGTGGGGCTGCAAGCTACAGACAGCTCAATGCGGGTATGACATTCCCTGGATAGTCCCTCTGCTTTCACTTAGATTTAGATTAAAATGCTGTTGTGGAATCTGACATCAAGGGAGGGACCTATCAAAGCGCAAACTCAGCCCGCCTCTCTCCCACAGTTTTGCTTTGTAAAAATGTTTGGCAAATTAACTAACACCTTTTGCTTTTCCCTTCTTTTCGCTGGCCCTCTCCGCCCTCCTGCCCAACAATGATCAGAATTAAAGATGGCACTGGAACGACTTTTTCTTTCACTTAGGATTTCATGCATGACTTAACAAAGCTTTGATCTATTAAACATGAAACTTCCCATTGCTCCAAGTTAAAATGACTATGAAGGTTGCACTTCTTTAGATCTCAGCATGTGTAGCATCTGACCGCTTTTTCTTTTTTTTTTTTTTATTGGCAGCCAACTATCAGGAACCTGCCACGTCCAGACTATTTGTGGACATGTGCATTGATCCTGACCTTGTTATCAATCATTAATTAAAGTTGAAGCTTGCGCACACACTGATTACTCTGAGTATGATATAACTATAAATCATCTATCGGACTAAAAACAAAATGTAGCGAAACAAGCTGTAATTGTAACATGGATGCTGCGAATCATTGAAATCCAGGCAGGAAAAAAAAAACAAAAACAAACTGTGGTTGTTTACTCTCTCAACTTTAATCTGAATAAAATATCCACTCTATTACGCTTTACAATTGGGACTTGCATCCACTTTTGTTCCTCTATATTCATTTGTTCTTTATTTTATTTCCTCTCTCCAGGCTAAAGCTTAGAAACCCAACAATATTGGATTCAGCTGGATTTTGCCTCCATCGGGACCTAGAAGTAAAAATTGTTTATTAAGGGGTGTGAATAGAATGAAAGAAGGAATTAGCATTTGGTAGTTAAATTGGTGGGTTTTCATTGTTTTTTTTAAACTGTTATTATACAGCACTTTTCAGGTTAGTAGTGAGAAAGCCTTTTTATTATTATTTTCATATCCTATTTTCCCTGAATTGAATTTGTGCTGATTTTCGTTGATAGCAGACTGGAGAGGCTTTTGGGTGTATTATGAAGAAGATTATTGTGGTGTCGTTTGTAAATTGAACAAAGCTAATTGTTTGCATTTTAAAATTGAGGCAAAGAAAGAGGAAAGGCCTTCTTCACAAGCCATTACCTTGCAAGACCCAATCACTTCCAATATGGCCGTCATAAATTAGCATCCAAACAAAAGCAAACTAATTTGCTTCTTTCAGTCCTTGCCACTCTCTCTCTCTCGCTCTCTCTCTTTCTCTCTGTCGCTCCCTTTCTTCTCTTTCTCCAGTTTCCTGAAGAGCCTATCCTGGAAGAGCCATGAGCCTATCTTGGAAGATTTATGAATATGTTAGAATAGCCTGAGCCAACAGTTTTCAAAGTGGTGAAGTGAAAATAAATTAAACTGGCCCTGTAGGCAAGTCGTGCGGAGAGTGATGAATTAGATACTCATTGCTCTGTCGCTCGATGCCTGTCCCTCTTTTCAAGTGAAAAAGCTGCAAACATTATGGAGAAGACAAACAAACATACGGATCAATTAAGTTTTTTTTTTTTTTTTTTGAGGACGGACTTGTTGACGAATCGATTTGAGGACTTGTGTATATCAGTAAACACAGCGTTACCAGAGAATCCTTTATGGAAGAAAAGTCTTTGATGGAAAAACATGGTGAGCAAATGTTGGTAGAGCAACAATAAACAGAAGAGGCATTTTTCTTTTTTTTTTTAAATCAACTTTCTCACTGACCCGTCTCTCTCTTTCTTCACGTCTTTCTATAAATACAACAAAGCGAAATAGTCTGGCCTTTTGACAGATTTCCTTTTCTTTTATAGAAACACTGACACACTATAAACCTAAGATCCATATTTATGTGATCATATTTTGAGATAATGGAGTAGTTTGTGCTCTACACCATGGACTGTCATTGAGGTGGAGTATTGAACCAACCATTGGACAGGCTTTGGAAGTCTTTATTAAAAAGTGCCCCCCCTCCCTTTTTTTTTTTTTTTTTTTTTTTTTTTTTTTTGCTGCTCAGAGAACTGATAACACTGGATCATTTTCATGATGGATAGCAGCACACATTTTTCTCTCCTCTCCAACATGCTGAAACCCCAGTACCTGATGAAATCTTTCCATGTTGACCTGGAGGTCAGCTTTCAATTGGAGGCGGTCAATCAAGACTGAGTTTCCATTTCAGCCAGCGTGACCATAAATCTCCTTTTTCCCCCACTCACTCTTGCCAGCTGCAGGCTGCCATTTCTGCAAGTGCCATGGTTTTCTTCTCGGTCTTTTTTCTCTGTCTGACAGATTCTCTTTCATCAATTGATTGGGGTTTTCTTTACTTTTTGTGCTTTTTGGTTAGAAAGGGCCTTGCAGTTCTGAACAGTTGTAACATCGACTGTTTTCACGAAAGACTTTTTGGCTCAAATGTACTGTACTCAAATCATCATGGCACATCATAATTCAAAAGTATTTATAACCGATAAACATTTACTGTAGCATAAACCCAATATTAAGTATGTGCAGTTCAATGATAACTAAATATATAATTTAAGGCTCAACCTGCAATATATATTTGTATGCGTGTGTGTCTGAAAATTTGAGTGACACGTCACCACAGAAACCCAAAAGCTGGACACACAACTTCAGAGAATATTTTAATCTTTTTGACCCACATGTAGCAAATACAAGCAACGCAACCAAATGCACGGGGAACAACAGATGCGTTTTTATGGGACACAAAAAAGTGAATTCCAGCTCTGGATACAGCTGCTGTTTAACGCTGTGTAACTTCTGATATCTGAGTCGTGCGTGTATTGCTTTATTTTGTAGTGACCTGTCTGTTTACATGTGTCTTATACAGCTGCATCACTGAGTCTTGAGTTTTCAGTCTCACAATACTTGTCTAAATAGTCAATGCACAAGCTCGTGCTTGTGCAATATGTGACTCTCAATTTGAGGCTGCTGCACAACAGCGTGTTTATGAATCAGCATATTGTTCGTTTTCAACGGCGTACCAGACAGATGCTTTCCAGTACAGACAGATTAAAATTATTTATGCATTTAGGGATGATTGATGTAATTTCCGTGATGAATCTGGCCTTTTGCTCTGAGACATGTACGCAGCACATCTTGACACTTTGAGGGCAGTTGTGTCTTTTTTCGCTGAAATGGAAATGTCAGAGCTTGTCATATGTCTCTCCTCCCTTCTCCAGGGCTCTTGTAAAACATGTGATTTCTGCAAGAGCCAAGGGTGTGTATGTGTGCGTGTACATGAGCAGATGCACTTATTTGTGTGAGTGTGTGTGTGTGTGTGCGCGCATGAGTGCACACAAATGTCTAACAGTGGTACAATATCTCACCAATCGAGGCCCTACTGCTACTGCTGTGCAGGGACACATGGCAATATGACGTAACAGCTCGAGCACTGCAACTGAGGAACACAAGCATCCACATCTCTAATTACTCGCCGAAGCCACATTCTGTAACACAGCTAGTATGCGGTGCTTTTGGAGAATACCTTGAACATATTAAAACAAAATTACTACATACAGCTTTCGCAGAATAACACCTAGGAGGAATCATTCCTGAAATGAGATCAAACATTGCTATTGTCCGACTGTGTTTCTCTGCACAGGGGAGGGAGAAGAAAAAGTAATCACTAACTCTGTTTTCACTCCGACTCGACTTGTGTGTCTGTCCGGCGTGCAGCACAACTGGCAATAACTCAGCACCGTGGAGAGCTCATCTACCTCTCCAGACTGCCTGCCTCCTCAAACCGCTTCAACGTGCAATTTCAGCAATTCCCTTTTTTTTTTTCAGGAAGGCAGGAGCAGCCAGCCCTGAATGCCAATACTATTTTTATATGTAATTTATGCTTTTACCATGATTACTGCACCTGCATCCTTGCTGCTTTTTTGTGTCAACGAGTTGCTTTTGTTCACCGCTATATGGGGATATTGTGTGGAGCACAATGTGTTCTGCAAAGTCTCTCTGTTGCGCAGAGATACAGTATGGTGGATCACATATGCATAGGCAAGCACATGTTTTATTTGCTGTACAAAATAGGATTTTCCATTTCCCTGTTGTTTTTCTGTTGAGGATTTATGCATGTCTAAATATTCATGTTCCATAAAAATTCCCTAAAAACTAAACAGAGAACACAAAGGACAAAACAAACAAACAAACAAACAAACAAACAAAACAAAACCCCATTAAAAAGCACTGCACTAAAGCCATGAAAAGGTGTTTCTGATTTAAAAAAAAATAAAATAAATAAATACTGGTCCAAAAGTTCCAATAACAATTGCCTTATACACAAAAACTTAAATAAGGCTGTAAAATTCCAGTTTAAGTCGACAGTTCTGTTTGACAACACAAGCTCCTGCCGTCTAGAGTGTTTAAAACACTTATGATAATCTACGATAATCTACTCAGCCCAGACACAGCAACGCATTATCCACTCGTGTGCTAAGAACACCTCATTCAGAACTTTAAAAAATGCTAACATATTCTGAGAGCTGAGAATAGCTCCAGTGGAACATGTTATTCTCTGTCAGGCCCGACACACACACTGTCAGAAACCTAAAGAGATTTATGCAAAGAAATGAAAAGTGGATAAATAGCTACTTTAGCTCCACCTTTACCTCAGCTGGGTTAGAGGAACCTTCGTGTGAAATGGGCCAACACAACAAATCTTAAAACTATATGCAGCTGCTGTATTAAGTATCCAGGGATCAGCAGGGCAGAATAGGAAGGCTTAGACTGTGGAGAAACATTCAGTCTTCCAGTTCAGAGGTCTTAGGTTCTGTATCATGGCTGCAAAAATAACCTCCGATGGTAATTTAATGCCCCCATTGAAGTAATGCACTTTATTGCACCAGTGGATTAAGTAATGATTATTTTGCGAAATTGCAGCCACACAATGGTCAATTAATCTTTAATGAAACTGTAACTTATGAGGCAGAGCGTGGCATTGCAATAAGCAGGCAACTGCTTGCCAAGGCAGTTACAAGCCTCAGTTGTGGCCTACACCCTCCATCTATCACCATGTAAAAATAGAGCACTCTAGAAAGACACCTAATGAAAAGGCAAAGTCACAGTGCCACAGACTCCGTTTTCTGCATTCACAAAATCTTTGAGGGCCTATAGCCTCCAGTAGACGTGAAGAAAATATATCGGGACCAATGTATGCAATGAGATTAACTGCCATTTTGAGGCGCTATTTATTTAGAGCAAGCCAGGCATAGGGGTTGCAAGGCATTATGTGCACTGACAGAGCATGAAGTTGGAGGTTGTCAAATGGCTGCACGGGAATTCCAATATGCAACTTTCATTTCATCAGCAGCTCTTTAATGATGGGGAGTGTGACTCCCTCATCCAATATCTAGTATTTCCCCCAACAAATACCTGCTGTGGAGCCGTGTCGGCTGCAACTTTATAGTCCAATCGTTTTCATTGTTTTCACAGGTTACCGCATGAACATGGCAAAGCTGGGAAAGATAAATGATCAGGTTTCACTCTGATTAGGTTTTCATTTAATTTTTGTCCCAAGGACTCCAATTCTCTTACCCAGTCTCCACTGCGCTAACAAATGTTGATGGATTTAGTTTTATTGCATGACATCATTTCTATACTGGAGTGGGTGGACAAGACATCAAATTTCCAACAGTTGTGTACGTGCTCAGTGGGAGAATGTATAGGAGAGCAGGAAAGGTGAAGAAACAGGAATGAGGAGAGTGATTGATGGAGTGAATGAGAGCCAAAGGATGATTGGGTGGAGGGGTTACAAGTCAAGGGGCGTTCGTATGAGTGTGTCGGGAGTGGGAGTGAGTGTAATAAAGTAGGACAGACGAGATGTGTGCAGAAAACAGAGACCGTGAGAAGCAGACAGGGAGGCGTGGAAAGAGAAAAGACAGAAACATTGTCAGAGTGGAAACAAGAGATTGCAGGACTGATAGTACTGACCAGGGTGTCAGCATATCAAATTGTTCCTTCTGCAATAACCCGAGACAAACACATTGATGTGGGGGGGGAAAAAAGGAGAAAAAGGGAAATGTGTCTGTGTTGTTTGTAGGGTTGCGAGGGTATGAGGTATGGTTAGACAGAAGAGGGGAGGAGGGAGGGCTGAGCAATTTGGTGTTATTGTGCACCCAGCCGCTGGCACCAGCGCTGTCAGTGAGCAGCGGTGATCCGTGAACTTGCCATCTGGATTCTCCCACAAATCACATGAAAGTTTCAAGCCCAGGAATACATCAAGCTAAATGAATATTGGATCCAGAGGCCGCAG
Organism: Echeneis naucrates; assembly: GCF_900963305.1. NCBI lineage: Eukaryota > Metazoa > Chordata > Actinopteri > Carangiformes > Echeneidae > Echeneis > Echeneis naucrates. The sequence goes on along the minus strand of NC_042522.1, from coordinate 13,643,596 downwards.
ACAGGCCTGATGGAGAATAAGGCCTATGCAACCCAACTCTTTTGTGGTCAGACGTGATCCATGCATCCCCTTCACTCGCTCTATCCCTTCCTCCTTCTGTTCCCTTCATCACTGACGGGCAGCGGTTTTGATGGGGTGAGGGGGGCGAACAGAACTGACTGATATTCAAATAAAAGTAGATATTAAAAGCAAAGGTTGTTGAGTATAAAGAGCAGGGAAGGGTTTGCAAAGTTGAAAGCTTCAGATCAAAAGATTTAAAGACCCTCAGCATGACAATGGGTTTTGTCACCGTTCTCCAGTCAAGTATTTGCACATGCAGTTTTAAAATCCTCCACCTGAATTGAATTTATCCATTTAGCCAATGCTGTGTGCATTAATTGCCACATATATAATCAGTGATACAATTTGATTCCATGACTACGCCCTGAAAATGATTCATTTGTATGAAATTATATGCTTGCTTTCCCTTTCACTTCTGCAACATTATGTGGATTTTGCATAAATGAATTCCCATTTTCACCTTTGGGTGAAAACAATATGTGAGTGAAGAAAATAATGCAATCATTCGTCCTTCAATAACATGTTATGTTTTGGTTCTTGGTTGCATATTTTCTGCTGAAGTACTGTAAGTGCTCCAGAAAACCCATTAAGAAAATATTGCCTCACCAAGAAGCTGTTTCATACAACAAGGAAAAAATCTATTTAGTTTGTTTCCAATCCAGTGGCTTGTAGACCTAGGGATTTATTTTCCCAGGACGTGAGCTGAAGAGAAAGCCTTTACTGTGAAATCTCCAAGCTTCAATTCTATGAGATCCCCAGGGTTAGATATGGATTGGCTCCGAGTTTGAAAATTATTAATACCTTGTCAGTTGAGAGTGAAGGGGTACTTTGTGATTTCATCTCAAATTGGCCCCTAGATTACAATCTCAACTCTTGCAATTAGTATATAATTACCACATTGCCATAAGTATGAAGCAGATGCAAATGGAAACAGCAAAACACGTGTACGCACAAGAGAAAAAATAATCTCCACTAAATAACCCGGCACAACAACGCAGCACAGTGGGCATCAATCACTGTTATAGTATGTCGCATCAGGAGTGACCTGAGAGTTGAACATGGATGAGCTTTGAAGCACATCTTTTAGAAAAATAAATGAGTGCTCGTAACACGATGCAATCTTGGGAAGGCAGCCAACCATTTCATTTTTGTCATTTGGCTAACTTCTTTCTGCTCACAGTGAACCCCTCTTTTGGGTGCCATCCCCCTGCATTTATTATATATGTAAGGACTCACTATTTATGCTGTCTGAACACAATAAATATAAAAATATGCAAATATATACACTACCAGTCAAAAGTTTGGACACCCTTTAATATTCATTTGAATGAGAAAGTGTGTCCAAACTTTTGACTGGTGTCAAAGTGCATACACGTATGTAAAAATAAATATTTACATTTAGTTAGAAAATGAATGAAAAGATCATCCTCACTCTGTCCTTTCTGATATTCTCTTCTTTCAGGTAATTTATTTATTTATTTATTTTTTTTTTTTTTATCAGATCTTATTTTGTGCTTTTGTAAAAAAAAAACACAAAAGATAGTGTAAAAGGCAGGATGGCCGCACTTTTCAGAACTCTTTTGTGTCCAATTGCTTCATTGATTTCCACAATAAAGAAAATTGAACTGGAGCACTGGAATGCGTTCTTTTTTATTATTATTAAAATTCATATTATATTCTAGGAGAAATGGTTTAAACACATTATGCCTGACTAAACTCTCCCATTTGTCTTTGTTTCAGGTCTTCAGGTTATTTTCCCTGAATACCTTCAGGAGAAATTTGTGCAGTCAGCTCTCAGCTATATTATGTGCAATGGAGAAGGGGAATATGTGTGCCGTAACAACCAGTGCATCTGTCAGTGCGCCGAGGAGTATCCCCAGTGCAACTGTCCCATCACCGACATCCAGATCATGGAGAACACCCTGCTGGGGATGTCTGAGTCATGGGCTGCTTCTTATAAAGACTTTGAAAACTCTGGTAAGATGAAAACCCTTCACATTTTTATTTCCCATGTTCATTATCTAAATAATATTAAAATATGTCTTTTTTCTTTTATTCTTAAAAGTGGTTTTCCTTGTTCACCAAGACATAGCTTGATTAATAGTAACTAAAGATTTTGAAGTGAAAGTGGGAAGGTGGACTTCTCCTTTTTTTTTTTTCCAATGGGAAACAATGATTTCTACATCGTTGTAGGTGTTTTGGAGGTGAAAACATCTTTTATATTATGAATCCATTGACAAATACTTTTTTTTTTTTTTTTTACAAATGAGAATTTGTCGTGCATTGGGGATAGACAACTTTCGTATGTGAAAGGCTTGAATGTCACTCTAAGTTGAATGTTTTTGAATTGAATGTGTCCCTTTTTGTCCAGTAGAACAACAGAAGACAGTGGAATTTTTAGCAGAGTGAAGACAAGCGCACAACTGTGCCCAGCTGGTACATGGCAAGGCACCTTGCTCTATGTATTATTGATGTGATACACAAGTGTCCCAATAAAACCTGCCAGTAACAGATAAATATATTTATGACCCATAGAGGGAAGTTAATGTGAATCATGGAGGTCACTGAGTGCAGAACATCTTTGAAAGTGTGCTTGACAATGAAATGCAGAAATGTACCTGAAGAAGCAAAAAAGGATTAATTCAAATATATAACTTGCCTGGTGGTCAAAATAAGCAATTTAGCGAAAGAGTGAAATGGGGGAATCGAAAATTTGATCAGTTTCAGAATATCTCTGTGGAGGTTTACAGTAAACCTTTAACTTTCTCATGTTTGTAATCTTAACAGTGGATCAAAAACAAAAACTAAACGTTAAATATGTTCGTTTGTTACCACGTGTACTTAATAACATAGGGAACAATGGATTTACTCACTTGCTGCTGATTGTAAGTATGCCGTTCCAAATCGACAGCTTTTTATGTCGTCTGCCATATTTATCTGCATTGTGATATTTCTTATCAGCAATCCTTTCTTCTTCTTCTTTTTATTTATTTAACTAATCAGCTTAGTATTCTACTGGCTCACTATGACCAGTGAAGGTGGAGTGGGCCATAAATGTTTAAAAGTAGCACATAATAAAATGGTGGAGGAGCACTCATATGAAGTTACCCTAGAGAGAAAAAAAAAAAAAAACCCTCTAATACCACTGATTGGGCAAGTAACCATTATTATTACAAAAGAAAAACACTAAGAAAAGGCGATACATCCTGTCAAGACAAATTTCTCCTGCTCGTGGTAATTATGTTCAGAACCTCCCCTACAAAGACTTTCTGTTTTCTCTTGGGAGATAATTTTGGCCCAGTTTGTTGCCTTTTAAAGGGAGGGAAGAGTGACTGATGACTGATGTTACCATCCTCCACTCCCAAAGAAAATATGCAACAGTTCCACCGTAGTGAAATTACTACATGTCAGATGAATGTTCGGCTACTGTTATCATTTTTCATCAGGAAAATGTAATCACTACGACACGAGTACATGAGTACTTGCTGCTTTAGTTTTGTCATACATTATTTTCACTCCCTTGTTAGTTTTTGTTGTTGTTGTTGTTTTGTTTTTTTGCACTGCACAGTGACAACTTAAATCTTTGGTCAATAAATATTTTACAGGTATGGAAAGCCAAAAATTGTGATGTAATGGCACATGGGGTGGGTGCAGTGGAGTTAAACTGAGGGATGTAATCTTTAGGTAAGGTGTGCTGGGTGACTTGTGATAAGAGTCATTCAAAGACACAATGTGGACTTGCCTGGGAAAGGAACCTTGAAGGCTTTGGTGTTTACGTGAAAGCACTTGGCAACTATTGAGCTGGCATTGGGGGAGCGACCTGATAATGGCTCTTTCTTTTGGTTTTCCGAATCAGATCATTTTGATCGTCAGGCACCGAAGACACCCAGGTTTTGTAGGAAAAGGAAGAGAACCAGTACGTGACATCCCTGAAAACTGGGTGGAGGAATATGGCAAGTTCAAAACAGGGGAGGAGAAGGAATCTGGTTTCTTTGAAGAAAAAGAGGCAGGGGTACGCTTGACATGCCTGTAAGGAAAGTGAAGAAAATTCTGACATTTCACAGCTGCAGCAGAGAAAGATCTCTGAGCTCTGTGCTTAATGCTGTTAAACTGTCTTGGATAGGTCTGTAGGAGGCTACTGGCAGACTGTACAGATCTTTACATGTCTTCAGTGTGGGGATCTGAGTGTGAAGAAGCTTTGCATTCTCCTGGGAAATATTTGTGTTGTCCTTCTCCCCACAATAAATAGTTTAACCCTGGGGCTTGTATACAGCAGGTGTATTATTTTTGAGTTCATAACTGTGCACAGAATTTGGGCCAAGGGTGGCGTGGGGTTGTTTGTAGGAGGTCACTTCTGAGCTCGACTGGCGTTACTGCTCTATAAACATAAACTTTTTCATCGAGTTGCTTACGCAATTATTTCTATCAATGTGCTCAAACCTATTTTCACAAATAATGAGCCTCTCTGAGTCATGGATCATTGAATTAGCATGCCGAACAAAACATTTATCATCCTAGGATGTTAACCGTTGGCGTTTTAGACACATCTTCATGTGCGTTGTTGCTAAAAACTGGAGCAAGTGTTGAATACAAGGGTCAAGGAGCTGTGCTCAAGCTTTTCACTGCGAGGAGACAAGCAGAAATTTTCAGAGGTAGCCAGAAGAACACAAGGACAGTCTTCAGCACTGCTGAGAAAAAATATACTGCTCTTCAACAAGTGTGTGGGAACACAGACTAAGAGGGTGTTCACTGAACCCAAGGCCTTATATCTTTTCAAAACTCCTCCCAGCAGAAGTAACTCAAAAAAGGAAAACTCAGCTTCTTCTTCTCCAGTTTCAATGAGAATTTGAGTGATATAAAGTTCATTGTAAATTGTTATAGAAACTTCAGTGTAAATAGCTTAAATATTACTTTGAATTTATTGTCAATGGCGTAAAATACAGAAATTTTAATAGGAATTGAGGCACAGTAGTTTCATTGAAATAAATCAGTTTTATTTACTCTTCATAGCCTTCACTTTTTTCTGTCACACAGCCAGAATCCCCTTCCCATGCCTCCTTTCTCTCTTTTTGCAACCCCATCTCACTCCATCTCTCTTTGCTCTGCAGATGAGTTTAAGTCCTTCCTGAAGAGATTGCCCTCCACTCATTTCCTGCCCATCGGCAGTGTGCATCTCCTGTGGGGCAGTGACTGGGACCTGCAAGCCCGTTACAGGCTCCTCCAGAGTTCCCTGGAGATCCAGAGGCTCAAGATCCAGCGCACCGCCCGCAAGCTCTTTGGCCTCAGCATCCGTTGTCACCACAACCCCAACCACCAGATGCCTAGGGAGAGGTGGGTAGAAACGTGACCTAGATGTCTTGATGGAAATTAGATGTGGATTTGCTCGGCACACCAAACCAAAGGGGTTTATTCCTTGAAAAGCAAATGTAAAAATGTATCCCACAGAGTGTTTTTTCTCAGGGAATTCTGTTTTTTTTCCTCTCTCTCTCAGATGATGGAGGGATTTATATTGATTGTTATTTCTTGAAGCATACAAATTAAGTATTTCATCCTTTATATATTTCAACTTATGATTCTGTTGTTTCTGTCCATCAAATCAACTTAGTGCTGAGCCTTGCACATGCCGAAAGCACTCTTGCTCACTCTTGTATTTCTTATTGCAGTCTGAAAAGAAATTGTAGCTGTGGGAGTTTTCTTGATAGGTCATTGCACACATCTGTCACCACCTACTGCAGTCACAGCTTAAGAGCCTTGCTGTGGTGTCAGCAGCATTGACGACCCCCCCACCGCCCATATCAAAAAACACTGTGCAAAATATGGTATATAACTTACTAGCTGCCACATGCAACACCCCCTAAAACCGTTTAATGTAGGAAGCGTCACCATGTAAATGGAAGTCAGAATCTGTAAAATATTCATTTAAGTGGTCTGCAGATGAGCAGTTGTGAACTCTCACTGACAGAAAAAGGAGCACACCCACATTTGTGTGCGTGTTGGCAAAGGTTTGTTCTGAAGTGTTATCAAAGAGCTGCAGTATGTGCTTCCCCTTCCATGGAGCACACATCAAGAGGGCCTGATGGCACTGGAAATAAGAGCAGTGTGTTTTTTTTTGATTGCTTGTGTGAGACAGCTTTGCATCAGATGCAGGACTTATTTGTTTTAATCACCTCACTGTGTGTAAGATTTGCATGCACGTATGAGTCAGGCATGGTCCTTATCTCACAGAGGGTTCCCAAACTCATTTTGCATTCCTTTAAATGTTGTTTTGGTTTCATGACAGAATAATAATATAATAGAATTGTTTTCCAGAATTTCGAGCAATAGGAAATGCTTTACATTCTTTTGTAAAAAAAAAAATAAAAAAAGACTGGTAATTTTTTCAAAGTGTCACCAAATAAGAGATAAAATATTGTGCAAAGCTCGTCATCTGTCATTTATGGTTTCCTGTCTACCCGCCTCCTGTTTGTCCCTGATTCAAGACTCAGGCAAGCCTTCCAACGCCAACTGGGACTGTCATCACCTCTCCTTTGGGTAGCCTGTAACAGCTGATCAAAGGATGAGGGAATTGAACCAAAGATGAAGGCCCATAAAGCATCAGCCCAAGTGTCCTCAAGGTGTGTGCCAACCACCTTAGGGATGGCTTCCAGCACATCTTCAACCTGTCAGTGAGATTTCAGAAGCAGAGTGTGTGCTGATGATGATGTGAAAAACATCTTGCCCGGCCCCGGTGGCCAAGAATGGGCCCACTAGGGTACTAAATGACAGCAGGCCAGTTCCCATATGAGGGACAATTTGGATTCTCTCCAGTTCATACATCAGGTCCACAATGGGAAGGATGACATTGTCATCCAGCTGGTAGACTGTGCATACTCCCACTTGGAGAGTCACTGTTCATTGACTTCACTGGTGGTTTTCACACCATCCAGAGTCCTCTACTGGTAGAAAGCCACCACTTGGATCACAGTCTGTGGCTGGCATATAACAGTTTTTAACAGTATGAAACTCTCTGTTAGATCAACAAGTTGTAAATGCAGTGGCCCTGCAGGGACTGTACTCTCTTGCTCGAGGTTTGCCTTTAAATTTCAGACTGTAGGGACCACTCAGAGTTATGGGGACCTCTGAAATGAGCTCCACAGGTTCCCTGAAAACTCGGCAATAGTGCAGTGCTTCTGTTCAGGGGGAATATTAGAGATAAAAAAAGCCAAAATATTTGAGGAAATAGGAAATCGGCGCCCTCGTCCACAGGGCACTAGCGGTCCCTGGATGGTTTTATGAGTATGAAAATGATGTGAATCGTATTTCACCTGTAAAGTCGTATGATCTCTATGAGCGATAGGAAAACACATTTGACTGCCCCCTTCACCTCCATCATCCAAACACAGAGTGAACGGAAATTTTTTGGAAGCCTGGTGTCCCATCTCTCCTGGAGAGACTGTTCTTGCTGTGATGGCCAACAATAAAAGACAACACAATGATGAACCCAATGTTCATGACATTAGCCTAGAGATTTACTTAAAACATAAAAACTGTAGAATTAGTCTTTGGAATTTGATATGAAATATGAACAAGGTGCGTCCTGATGTCTTCTAAGTTGGCTGCTGTATTGCCATTGTGCACCTTAGTGGTTTAGAAAGTCTTCTGCAATGTTTTGGAAAGATTACACCCTGAAAGCTGGCGAGCACCAAGAACACTGTTAGGCAATTTTTCTTTCTTCTTTGGTTTGACGGCAGACAGTGATATCTTCTCATACCAATTTCAATTTCACATTGAATAGTGAAAATGACTGCCAAGGATATTTTGATGGTTCTCATTTCTGGTCTTACATAACTAAAATTTGTTTCCTTCCAAATATCTCATGGCAACACCATTTTGACATAAGAAATACTGGTATTGTAATAATGACGCAAAAACCAAGATGGCAACCCAATATTCATTTACAACCCCAATTTAACATCTGTGCAACATTACAGTCTGCTTTTCTGTCATTACCTTGATATCTGCTGCTGCCGTGGTAGAGAAATACAGAAGCTTTTCCTATGCTTTGTTGTCTAGGCAACCCAAATTACAAAGAAAATTCACTCATAACAAGGCAATCTTTTTATTTCATTTCAGTGGCCGACGAGCCAAACCACATCTATCATACAAACAATATTTGTGCATAATTGCTAATGTGTCTAAATGCAGACTATATTCATCTCATTTAAAAACAGAGCTTGTGTCCAGAGGTAGTGTAGCATGCATTCAGAGATAATGCATCCTCAATAAAGTAGGTCCTCTTTAGTTTCATTTCATTTCTTACCTACAACATTAACAAGGCGTCCATATTAAAGCAATGCTCATCTGTTTTAGTTTAATTAAATTATGGATGCAAAATGGAATGAGGGGAAATTTGCTGATGACTGAGTGCAATTATTATGATGCAAACTTGGGTTACAAAGTCAAACTTATCCAAAAAAGATTTCAAGTTTTAAATCATGTTGTCCCTCTACCAATTTGCATATTAAATAAAGTAGACATATTTACATCCGCTGAATGAAAGCTGGGCATGGGATACATTGTTTGGGTGTCTGCAATTACAACTGCATACCACTTCATCACTTTTCAGGGCTATACCTCACCATAAGGCACCCACTCATGGTGAGCGTCGTAAATTCCTGCTGTGGAAACTTTATACGTGAACTGTATCGGATTTGCTATTGCATTTCCTGTAACGAGAATAGCGGTCTGCTTCAAGTAGAATGAATGCAGCAGTTTGTCTTTGGTATAAATGATTAATAGTGACAGATATGAAGGAGCATCACACTCAGTCAAATCATTTGCATACTGGCTTTGCATTGAATTTAATTATTCATGTTCAAAGTCAAGCATATTTGCAAATATGACTGCGCCCTCCATATGATGTATTACTTTCTTCTAATTTATCTGGACTTTGACATGACTATAGTTGGTGCTTGCACATATCCTGACTAAATATGATATTGAAATTATTCTTGTGATCTCATGAAGTCATCTCATGTTGTTTTTTTCTTAATTTGTCTGTTATTGTTTTCCATGAGCAGCAGTCTCATCTTCCCTGCTCTGACTTTCTCTTTCCCTCTCTCCTTTTTCATGCTCTGAAAAAAAAAAAAAAATGGCGGCGCTCTGATGCATGGTGAATCTGAATGCTAAGGCTATTTGATGCCCAGTAAAAAAACACAGTGAGAACACAGAAAACAAACACTGTCCAGTCCAGCGTGTTTTCATTTAATTTCCCGACCGTATGTCAAATCTAAGCTAAGCCATTGCATGAGATGGTAACAAACAAAGCATAAATAAAACTGGCTGCATGGGGCACTCAAATAGTTTATTGAGGGAGGCAGCTCTTTGATAGAATGTATTTTGGGTCAGTATTTCAGATGGGATATTTCAAGAGCAAATATATTCAAAGGAAGATCATTATGACTGGGCCTGTGTCCAACGGAATAACGAATGGCCATTAAAAACAAATAATAGGAATGGTTTTATATTTGAGACACCTGTGAAACCAATTTCCTTTCTAATTAGGCAAAGATTGTATGTTCAAAACAAAAGATATTTAAAGTGGTTTGTGTATTGTCCACTGTCCTGAATTATTAGATGTCCACTGACTTCCATGCTTATTGTTGGAAAAAGAGAATCAAAAAGTCAAATGTGAGTAATGTGTCCACGCTTATTGTCATGGGACACTCTCCTGTGAGAGCGAACATTGAGTGCATAGCAATATTTTTAATTGTCACATATGTTTGTTCTCTTGCTGAATATATTAAATCACCCGAGGACTAGCTGTGCACTATTTAAGCAGGCTTCCTTGCTAAACATGGCCAATAATGGCAAGACTAGCTAGAGTTTTGACGGTCACAGAGGAAGGCTGTTGTCTTCCCTATGGCTAATCAAAAAAACCGAAAATGAACATGTTCACATACAGTAGTAATGCAGAAAATAATTATGATGGGAACAGATATTGCAGACAGCGTTACCATTCGAATGCTTCACCACTGTATACAGCAAACCGAGAGTGCTGGCACATCTCTACAGTACTTGGTAGCTCTTTTTATATTTATGCTGAAGTGGACAGCAAACACAAGCTGGAGGAAGATAACATGATACATCCATCTCTCAGAAGACACTCTGGGCCAAACCGCACCACTGCAGTGGAAAGTGATATAAAATCACAAATACACTGCCTGCACCAGGAGATTAAGACATTTCATCTCTCAGGAAGAGCCAAAAGTAGATTGCGGCGCACTACTGTGCATAAGCAAACAAGCTCAAGAAACAGCAGCTCCACGCAAGTACAGAAAAATACATGAAAAATGCACATCTGAGAGCAGTTTATATTTAAGAGTTGCCAGCTCTCATACTTTTGGCATGACTCAGAGGCTTTCAGGCTTTTTCACAGTCTGTAATGTCATGTTGCAAACAAATATCATGTCAAACAAAAACCAAAGCGTGCAACCAAGATGTGGCACTTTCTATTTGTAAGATAAAAAAGCCCTATTCACTATGTAAATCTCAAAGCAACAATTACACCCAAACCAATTACGCTCAAAGCATGCGTCCACAAACATTATATCGTACACAACACAATCAAGACGCTGCATACAAGTTAAGAGAAATAAAACCCAAAGTCACCGGCAAAATAGAAAGAGAAACTAAATTAACGGTAACAATTCTGTTTCCCTCTCATGAGTTAAGAAAAAACAAAAAACATGTCCTCTCAAATCTACCTTTTATAGGGACCATTGATGTAGTGACTAGTGAAAAAAAATAAAAAAAATGCCAATGAGAGAGCTGGAAAGATTCAATCATACCAAATGAAGGAAATGGGTACAAGCAGATTAAGCCGAGAAATGACACTTTATCTATGGAGATAAATTACACCTTTAAATACTATTGTATGAAGTTGTGTTGATGGAATATTATCAAGGCTTTATTTCTTTCTCTTTCTGATGAGCCAAATAAAAAAAAACAAACAAAAAAAAAAAAACACACACACAACACAAAACTATCAAATGCATCACTGTACATGAAATTATTCAGGCTGCAGAGCAGACAGTGTGTAATATATTCTGTAACTGTATTTTTTCCCCTTACTTAAGTGACTAAATCTTTATTCTACTTAATATATTTTGGGTTGCAAATGCACCGACTATTTGTTATGCAAATGTGTTTTCCCCCCCAGAGCTCCAATAACCTGTTCACTCAAACGCAAATGCACAGCTCACTTTAAGTGGCCGTTGCAGTCGACAAAGGAAGAAACCAGATGACCTACTATGAAGATTGACAAAGTTTGCGTTGGAAGGAGGTTGGGATGACTTGTGTCCTTGTTAAAATGTTGATTTTAAGAAGGGCACACAAAATGATTCCATGCTCAATTTCATTCTTCCAGCATTGTACCATAACAGCATTAGTTCTGGTCACTTTACCCTGCTGTAACTGTTCCCTTTCCCCTCTCCCATTAAACCATACCATAGAGCAACATGCAATTTGAGGTTACCCAATGTTCCCGAGGAAAGCATAAAGCATCACGCTATAGTGACACTTTATTTTCATTCATTTCAAATGAGCATAATTCAAATTTTCAGCTTCAGTACACTGTGTAAGTTGACTTCCTTTTAGAGCGTGCAACCATTTCGCATTGCTTGATTTGAAATGGACACCAATTTGCCGATTGCTCTGAATTTAATTTCTGCCATTCAGTGACCCCTGAATATTGTGACATCATTCTTCATAATCGGGTTTTGTTTTGGGGAAATAAAGGTCAGATCATTTTCAGTGTCTAATAACGATCTGTTCTGGGCTCATTTAGGGTATAGCTCAGGGGTTAGGGTGGCCTGCTGAGAATGCGATGTCATCCATCACAGTTAATACTCAGGTTCATTAACATGTCAAGCTAACCTTGACTAGCCCTCGTCTCTGAAAAACCTGGATTCAGAATTAACCTCCCACAGTCAGAAAATAAGTTCAAGTACTGTCAAGATGACAAGAAAAGATGCCTTCGGGGAAATGAAGAGACAAGATAAGAATAGCAAGTAATGTCTCCCACTTGAGTAAAATAACCCAGGTCCTCCTTGGTGAAGGGAAGAAATCCTCCTATTCACTGACTAGATATTCCAGATGTACATTATCAATGTACGGTATTATATCTATTCTTCACATGTTTAATGTGTTTTAAGAGTTTGAAGAAAATCATCAAGCTGGGTCAACCTGCTAACACTTAACTACTTTACAGGAATCCACCCCAGTTAACGTTTTTTTTTTTTCTTCTTTCCACTTACTGTATGATATTGCACCTTTGAATAGTAGCGCATTGACAAGGTAAAAAAAAAATAAATAAAATAAACAACTTACATTTAAATAGAATAAGATGCTGTTCAACAATACATTGTAAAAATCAGTTCTTCTGGGAAAAAATAGAGGTTACAGAAACACAATATGTTCTGGAAGATTTGCCAGCAGTAATTTATTCCATAGACCATTTGCAGCAAAATATATTTACTGACATTTAAGTTTAATTTTCCATCTAACCACTTTTAATGCCTATATCCCATTTTTTCATTTTTTTTTTCTTTCTTTTTTTTTTTTTTTGTAGATCTGTGATGCAGTGGCTCAACAGGGTTCAGTCCTTCCTCTACTGCAATGAGAATGGCTTCTGGGGGACCTTCCTGGAGAGCCAAAGGACATGCGTGTGCCACACAGGTGTAACTCTGTGCCAGCGACCCATCCCTTGTGTCATAGGTGGCAACAACAGCTGTGCCATGTGCAGCTTGGCTAACATCTCACAATGTGGCTCGTGCAACAAGGGCTACAAGTTGTACCGCGGCCGCTGTGAGCCTCAGAATGTGGACTCAGAACGGAGCGAGCAGTTCATCAGCTTTGAAACTGATCTGGACTTTCAGGACCTAGAACTCAAATACCTGCTGCAGAAAATGGACTCACGACTGTACATTCATACTACTTTCATCAGTAATGAGATTCGTCTAGAAACATTCTTTGACCCTCGATGGCGTAAGCGCATGTCCCTGACGCTCAAAAGTAACAAAAACCGAATGGACTACCTCCACATGATAATCGGCCTCTCAATGAAGATCTGCCAGATGAGAAATAGCAGTATTGACCCCATGTTCTTTGTTTATGTCAACCCCTTCAGTGGTAGTCACTCAGAAGGCTGGAGCATGCCATTTGGTGAACATGGTTACCCACGCTGGGAAAAGGTACGACTGCAGAACTCCCAGTGCTTCAACTGGACGCTCCTGCTGGGCAACCGGTGGAAGACCTTCTTTGAGACAGTGCACATCTACCTTCGCAGCCGTGCTAAGATCCCAACTGGCCTGCGCAATGACACGGGACAGGGCCCAGTGGACCTCGCAGACCCAAATAAGCGCCAGATCTACATAAAAATATCTGACATCCAAGTGTTCGGCTACAGTCTGCGTTTTAATGCCGACCTGCTCCGTAGTGCCGTGCAGCAGGTTAATCAGTCGTACACACAAGGAACTCAGTTCTACTCATCCTCATCTGTTATGCTCCTGCTACTGGACATTAGGGATCGGATTAACCGCCTAGCTCCTCCGTCTGCACCTGGTAAACCCCAGCTGGACCTCTTCTCTTGTATGCTAAAGCATAGGCTCAAGCTCAACAACAGCGAAATGATTCGAGTAAATCATGCCTTGGACATGTACAGCACAGAGATACTAAAACAATCAGATCACCTGACTGCTAAACTCTGCTGAACATAATAACATTAAATTAAGGACAGCAAACTGCACACAAACAACCCAACAAATGAACTATAAAGGGATATTAATATTAATTTTGTTTTCTCTTTTTCATTTTTGGACCTTTTCTGCCTTTTGATGTAATATTAACTTTGTAAGCAGAATTCTTAAAGAGAAAAAGGAAAAAGGCAGTGATGAAAAGCATTTCAGGCGGATAAAGAAGATTAATGGAACCACTATAAAGACTGTATCATATTTGTCCCAGCATGTCTGTCATTCCCTAAACGAACTTAAAAGAGAGAGAGAGAAAAAAAAAAAAAAAAAAAGAAATATTAAATCTACGTACTGGTGAAAAAGAGGCCTTGATTTTACTCTGAGGGATCAAAGGTTATATCTGAAACTGCCATTCTTTACCGAGAAAAAAACAAAACAACACATTTTTAAAGGAATACTGACATAACACAAGGGCAGAACAGATATCCTTTTATTTCCGCTAATGTGCAGAATATTTCAGACATAATGGACAATTTAATATTAAAGATGTTTATACATTGTAAGGATTAAATAGCCCTAGAGAATAAGTAGTCAACACATTACTTATAGACTCTTTATTACATTTCAAAACCCACAGTGAATCTGCATTGCTCTTTGGGAGTTATGGGGCACTCTGTCATTGTTCTGACACATAAGGCACACAGCAGGGCAGTAATGGATAGTCATGTCAAATAACAAAAGCCAGCTGTTTATATATACATATATATGTGGGTGAATGTGTGTGTATGTGAGTGTGCAAGTGTGCACATACATTTTTTTGGCTTGACGCTTATTGCTGTTTGTTAATTGAATGTGTCATTTGAGATTGACTCCAGTCTAAGCTGAATCTTGCAGTTGGAGCGCTTCTTCCCGTGTTTGAAATTCGAGCTGTGTTTTTCACAAGGCAGTACCTCCTGGTGCGTGAGTGCAATATTGTGGTCTGAAGATTTAACAATCAATGCTATTTTGTACAGCTTTGCGAAATGTACATGTTGTGACTGCTGATTTGTGGAGCTTTTCAGCACCAAGAGCAAAATGTAAACATTTATCATTCAGGCGCATTCGCAAGACAACTTAAAGCCATACACTCCCCTGAGGTAGACATCTGCAAGACATAAGGTCCGTCACTGTTTCACTTATACTTACTTCATGACATGGAGAGAGAAAAAAAAAAAAAAAAAAAAAGAACATTGTCCATTTGTATGTTTTCCTTTTGTTCCCTCAGTTAATTTCAGATAAGATAGACAGCAAAGTGGCAGATGATGAGAAAGGGGGGTGTTTTCTGTTGGATAAGAATTGTGTTGAAAGCCATTGAATTTCGATGTTGTGTAACAGGAAGAAAAAAAAAAAGAAGAAGAAGAAGAAATTGCTATATTAAAGCTGAAAATACCTTTTTGGCAGCGAGTAATCTGTAAGCTTTTATGCCTACATGTAAAAATGTCTATTTTTTTCTTTTTCCAAATATGAAATTCAAATTTCTTTGCATGTTGCTGGATACATCAACAGAGCTGCAACTTTTAACACCTGCAGTCATCAACCTTAAATATGAAACACTACCTACAGTATGTATTTTGGGTCACGCTTTATTTGGGTAACCTGATGCTGAAACATTGCCATTACTGATTACTTTTTGTAGGTCATTACTTGCATGTTTGTTAACAACAACAAAGGCAAGGTTCCCCATTTTGTACAACTTAGCTTTCTTCACTTCGTGTTCAAACTTAATGAAAAAAAAAAAGAAAGAAAAAAAGGGCAAACATTAATTTTTCCACCATGTCACCTTAACTCTGGAAGAACCTTCATTTTCAGTGTAAAAGCTGTCAACCCAGTTGCGAGCTTTTAGAATAGCATCTAAAAAAAACCCATACTTTTCCAGTTTTTCCTCTCGTTTCTTGTGTCTGTTAGTCTATTGATGTGTCTGTTGTTTGGTTGCTTTTGGTATTTTTTATTTAATTTTGTGTATTTTTAATAATTGTTGTTATGAATTCTTCAAAGAATTCAGCACCTCTTATACAATGGTCAAAGTTTGAAGCAACAAATTGCATCAGCCCTGGAAAAAGACTTTAGGGACATACAGTGGCTTAATAAAGTATACAGATCGGCTAACTTTTTGCACACTTTATTGTGTTATCGATAAAAAAATTTCCATCTACACTACAATGTACACTCAGTAACCCATCATTTTAAAGTTCCTAAATATTTTAGACATTTCTACACAAACGGAAATCTCTCATTTATAAAATTACATTTTGTTCTTGTGATTAGGTACATTGTTACCTTTCATTTTTTCCTGAGATGTATCTGCTACTTCGTTGGAGCCTATCTGTGTCAAGTTTAATTAATTGGCCAAGGTTTACAGATCCACTCAAATATATGTGTATAAAGAGAGGGAGGGAGAGAATCCTGTAATACAGACTGCAGTACAAAATCCCGGCAAAGGTATAAAATAATTTCAGAAATTCAAAGTGTTACCAGGAACATGGCATCATCTAGTGACTGAAATGGAAGAATGAACCACATTGAAGGACTCATCCTAAAGTTGGTCATCTAGCTAAACTGCCTAGATGGGTCTTGGTTAGAACTCTACCAGGTCTTCTGAAGTCCTCTGTAGAGATGGGAGAACCCGCCAGAGGAATTTATTGTCCAGTAGCGACATGGAAATCACTCTGAGTAAAAGACAATTGCAACTTTCTGAGCTAAAAAACTGAAACCTTTGGGCACAAATCCAGGCACTGCATCTGATGAATGCCACTCTGTTCATACTTAGAGTGAAGCATGGTGGTGGCAACATGAGTGGCAACAGAGACAGGCAGACAGGTCAGAAAGATGAATACAGCAAAGTACAGAGAGTGGACAGGTTTGGCAACAGTTTATCTGTCAGCACAAGCATTGACCCCAAGCATAAGGCCAAGGAAGTGTTGGAGTAGCTTCAGGACATGTTTGACTTAAGCCCTGTACAACATCTGTTTGGAGGCCCGATGATGGCAGTTCAGACATCGAATTTGATTTGGTTGGAGAGGGGCTGTTGGGGCATAGGGACAAAAAAGTTGTGAACAAAGACTGAACTACCACAGTTTTCGAAAAACATGATGAATGCCTGAAGACTTTTGCAAAGCACTGACGGGCAGATTTTGGTGCTTATGGGTTATTGAGTGTAGATGAGAGTGTGGAAAAAAAGTGAAGGGATCTTACCACTTTTCTGAAATCACTTAATCAGAATCATATCTGACTTTGTGTGACAATGATTGTCCTGTTTTACTGTTGTCAAGTCTTTTTGTGAAGCTCTTTTAATACTCGAGGTGCTTTATAAATAACAACCTAGTTGCTCATTTATTAAGTAACAGTGTAATAATGTATCACTACAAAATCTAATGAATTTCAGGTGGCTCAGTTGTTTGCAAAATTCGCTTACTTTTAATGTATGTTTGTCCATATGTGGTGGCCAGTTTAGGAAGCCAAGGCTCAGCTTGCCAGACTCAGCTCTTTGTTGCAGAACCCACAGTTTTTTCATTATCAGGTTAATGCTTCCATACCTTTACTGCTTTCAAAGAGTGACCGGTCATCATTTTAGTAATGTTCTTTAAAATTTGCAAAGGATGACAGCGCTGGAGCAAAGTAAATAAAAGCCACAAGGAAAAATTGTGTCTGGTCCAGTAGCTAGAATTAAAATGTACTGCATTGTGACTAAGCATCTATTTGCGCAACTGTGGTCATTGAGTTGCTTTCTGCTGTGGCCAGTGCAAACATTTGTCTGGAGGGCGGACAAAGTGGTAGCATTGTGGGAGTTCATCCAACTCAACAGTTTTGAGCTTCTTCGCTTGCTAACTTAACATTATAGTGCTTTACAATTTTGCAAAAAATCAAAAATAAAAAAATAAAAAAATGTTAGCATCTGCTGCTAACATTTGCATGCCAACAGTATCTCATAACAGATTTCTTTAAAATGAAATTGAGCTAAATCTGATATCCTGGTGCTGAGCCCAGATTACCAAAACCTTGTGATGAATAGAAATGCAGTAAATAGGGGAAGTGATTGTTCAGCATCAACATTGGAGTATCCAAATGAATTGTTACCTTATTATTATTGGTAGTAGTAGTATTCTAATTATTTTCATTATTATTATTAAGTGCCTGTTATCTATCCCTTTAACATGTTTAGAGCTGGAGAAAACGTTTAGATGTTACTCACAAGAGTGACACTGAATTTAGCTTCAGATTTCAAGACCATACACGAGATCAAAATACGCAGTTTTCATCTCCTCCTGAGCATCGAGCTTCAAGGAGGTTTGTGCATGTGGGGAATGCAACCACCAGACAGAGACAAAGAATGACTTGAAAATATGGTGGATATTTTTTTTGTCCCCTGTTGTACAATACATCTGTAAATATTAAATCTGTTACGGTAACAATGCTCTGCTACAGTAACGACATTATTAAAAATATAACAGTATCGAAAGGGAATACAAAGACTACTTAAAAAAAAAACAAAACAAAACATACAAAAAAAAAAAACAAAAAAACAAAAAAACAAAGCCCTCCATTTGAGTACACTAGCACAAAGTACAGGGCACCCATGTCTTATGTAACAAATTAGATTCATGACAATTTATGACTGTTTTATATTGTCAAAGCATACTGTACATTGCGTTTTATTTTGAACCACCTGCAAGGACCATAAAACAAGCACATTTACTCGTATGGCATTATGCTACCACAGTGTTGCTTACATGTATCCATGACTATGTCTGAAGATTTTTACACCTGATACCTTGCCTATGTACTTTTTTGCTGTTTTGTTGGGCTCATGATATCAGCTTATTTCAAATGAATGTTTCATATTATAATCTATTTCTCATTAAAATGCTATATTTAATAAGAAGAGCAAGGCTTGTTTGTACCGTTTCCCTTTTCTAGAAGCAACATGGATATGCAACACACAACAAAGCAGTACATACTTCGTGCAGCTTACTGAATCCTAAGAGCCTCCTAAATTTAGTGTCCTGGCATGGTTAATGACAAAATACCTTTTCTTAACAAGGGTCTGCCTCTGTAGAAGATTTTAATGCACTATGAGCATTATCCTGTCTCTGACATTTGCTGATAACAAAGATTTCTTCCCTGGCCAACCATTTCTTTTTGTGGCTTTCCATTTTATTGTTTGCTGCATACACGGAAAGAATGCTTGTGCTCGAGGATTCAAATCCGGTAAGTCAACAGCATTCATCACCCCCATATTCAGTATTATAAAGGGGCCAATAGTTTGATCCATCCTTTCATCCACTTAATCATTTCCTGTTTTTGTTCTACTTCAGTAGCTAAAAGCAGTGTCCGGGCAGGAGCTGGGACAGGGATACAACAGCTAAGCATCCATAATGACGTGTGAGCCATTTGTAAGGTATTACATTACACCTGCAGCTAAATGAGCTTCAGAAAATCAAATTAATGAAATTCTGAACATTGAGCTTTTTTACCAATTTGGTTTTGGTGTTGATGTTGTGAAAATATATTAATTCAAAAAATATTGTTAATATCCAGCAGTTACATTTATTGTAGCTGTTAATGGACAGCTACAATAGACTAACCCTTACTGCTGACAAGAGTATTTATTGATCGCCAAGTTATTATGGTCAGCATCACTGTGAATACTGAAACGACATAATTACAAGTGGAAGCAGTGTTTTTGGTTTGGAAAAATATCCCTCACCTTTACAAAGTAATACAAATTTTTTGCACCGATATTTTATACAGTTCATTATAAGATTCGTTGGTAGTCTTTTTATTTAATGTTGTATAGTAAAATGTATGTCTGTTATAACATACTTAAAAAAAAGTCCCAGCACACTGCCTTGATTTTTTTCTTTTTACAAAATAACTTCTTTTTCAGACTTTTTTTGTGTCAAAAAATACATTATCCTCACATCAACACTCAGTGCTATCATAAGCATTTCAAACGCTCACGCTCACAATAGTTATTACAGTTCACAAAGGATCCACATGATGCAATTGAAGTTAACATTTTTTCATTTGTTTTTCTGCATTTAAGAAGAATAAATAAATAAACCCAATTGATATTTTTTTCCCCACTACATGGACAAAATTGTGTCAAATCAAGAGGGAAAGAATTTTGAAGAAAATAGATTGTAAATAAATATCCCACAGTGCAT
Organism: Echeneis naucrates; assembly: GCF_900963305.1. NCBI lineage: Eukaryota > Metazoa > Chordata > Actinopteri > Carangiformes > Echeneidae > Echeneis > Echeneis naucrates. The sequence continues at coordinate 13,623,603 of NC_042522.1, read as the reverse complement.
TCTGCTAGACATGCGGTTATCCAATAGGCCTTTTACAATGTTTACTTTTTGACTTTTCAAGTTTGGTACTCAACCTTCCATCGATTCAGTAGTAAGAAGGTATTTACACATGGCTTTGTCAGAAAGTAGCTTTTTCTTGCATCCACAACAATTTAACTGCACCAGCTCTACCGTCTTTACGCTATATGGATTATTTTCTGCAAAGCTACAGCACTTCAAAGCCAATGATGAAAACTTATTTTTGCCCTAACTGCTAACTACGCCACCCTGCACAGACAGTTTGTATTTTGCCAGATACACAGGGCAGCAGATTTTGGAGATGTGCATCTCAGCTCTTAAATAAACACCATGTGAGCTACAGTAATCCTGGCAAGATTTTCCCCACGTTTATGAATTTTTACAGAATGTTTTGGTCTAAATCCCTAAACCAGAGCTCCTAATGCAAATACCCAGACATGCTCTTACACTGGCTTCGTACCAGTCAACACAGCCAGTTATACTGGTTGAAATGCTGGCTAAAGCAGCAGCTGAACCCAGGTTTCTGCAGCAATGAGCCATGTGCCACCTGGACATTCCTCGATCATGTTGTCAGGGATATAAAGGGGTATCTTTGTTAACACAAGCAGTTTAAATACTTACAATGAAAGAAAGCACATAGACATATTTTTCTTTTATGCTTTTATACATATATTTTGCAGTTCATTGTATTATACCACATCATTTCTTAAGATTTGTCTGCTGCACATTCATGTTGTGTATTTCTCATTTAACCAGCTCGCAAAGGTCTCTGAATCCCAGATGTCACCACCACCTGCCTGGACTGTTGACACAAGGCAGAGTTGATCCATAGATTCATTAAGTTGAAGCCAAATTCTGACCCTGACCACCTGTATGCCTCAATGGATATCCGGATTCATCAGACCAAGTTAAAAAAAAAAAAAAAATCGACTTTGCCAGTCTGATTTTGCTTTTGCACACAGCAGCCTCCAAATTTCTTTTCTCAGCTGACAGGAGTGGATCTTGATGGGGTTTCCTGTTGGTAATGCCAATCCCCCTCAAGTGGTTGAAATGGTGTGCATTCTGAGAAGCTTTTTGTACAATTGCAAAGAGTGGTAATCAGAGTTACCGTAGCCTTTCTGTCCATTTAGACTAGTTTGGCCATTCTCTCCTGACCTCTCTCATCAACAAGATGTGGAATGTCTGTTAAACTGTCGCTCACTTAAAAAATAAGTCTGAACTCCTGACTGTTTTTCGCTATCTTCAGCATAAACTCTAAAGCCTATTGTCAAGGAAAATCCCAGGAGATCAGTAGTTTTAGGAAGACTTAAACTGCTTGCCCAACACTCACAATCATGATACAGTCACAAAGACACAGAGTTTTATCAATTTTAATGTTCAATGGAAACATTGACAGAAACTCTTGAACAGTGTCTGCATCACGTTACAGATGGCACTGCACGATTACAGATCAGACAACTGAGTGAGTTGCTAAGTAGGAGTCTGCGCCATTGCGTCACAGCAAGATTTTGGGTTTGATTCTCAAGCCTGGGGTCTTTCTGTACAGTTTGCATATTTGTTTGCACTGGTTCTGTCCAGTTACTCTGGCTTCCCCTCACAGTCTGAGTGACTCCAAATTCCCATGAAGGTGTGAGTGCGAGTGGTTGTTAGTCTCTGTGTTTCTTATCTGTTGGCTTTGCTATATACTAATATTATGTCATGATGAGTCATTCATCATTACCAGCTCGACGAATGCATTGCACAAAGTTTTGGGGGAAAAACTACAATTAAAAAAAAAATGTTTTAGAATGAAGGCAAAACCAAAATGATGTTAAAAAATGAATTTAATTGGCATGACTGATAGCATAGATTGCCAGAGTTCCCCCAAGAAATTGGATCTGTGATACCAAACTGTGATTTGAATTTTGACAAAAGAAAAGGAGGGAAAGCTTTTATAATAATAAATAATGCATTGCTGTGTAATCGGGACACTTTCGGGTGCTACTCTTGTGGTTGCTTTGTTTGGAAGATGATGTTCAAGCCAGACTGAATAATTTTTGGTTTTTGCCATGCCGTTGCTCCTCTGGATTCCATCATCCGTAATAAAGCGAGCTTATACAGGTCTGCAGATTTGTCACTGTTCACAAGTGCACTGCATTTATCTAATTATCATGATGCCAAGATCTGGACATGACTGGACTCAAAAAGCAGACACGGCAGTAGCTCAGTGTCCTTTAATAAAGTCTAACGGTTCCCTGCACGGGTATTGAACCAGCAGTGATGTCACAGTCACTACTCAAAACACTCTGTTCAGATCCAAAGACTGTCAGGAAAACGTAGTCAGTTATCCTAAATCACACCCTCTGAAGCCATGACTGCTCACCTCAACATAGAGGTGCATTCAATGGAAGACTGGAAAATTGGACGAATGGAAGATTCTTTTTCCTCATCAGTTCATATGTAAACTCAAGAACTGTCCAGCTGAGTGGAACTCAACACAAAAAGCAAGCAAAAGAATAATAATAATAATAATAAACAAATCAATAGCAACAGAGAGTGGTAAAAATGTACCTTGACATTTTGCTCCTGTTTATTAGAGAGGGACACAAAGGAAAATATGCTTATTCAAAATGATTGTTGCACATGTGAAAATGTCCCCAGTAAACAATGAGGACTGTGCGCAGGTTTATTATCTGTACAATTCCCATGGCAAGAACTTTCAAAGTCTTTTTCAAAGCTTAGCAGGAACATTCAGTGCTTCATTACACTGCAGATATGTGATGAGAAAAATTTGTGGATGCTTTTGAAAGGAACATAAATTCCAGCTTTTGTCCAACTAATAATGGGCTTACACTGTCCATAACATTTTGTGAGTTTGCATATTGTTTATGTTGTCTTTTACCTTATCAAATGCAAATGTTTTTAATAATATAATGTTGCCAGGGTGATTCAGGTCAGACCGACAACAAATTAATAACACTGAAAACACAAACAACTTTGATGCTGATGGTATTAAAAGATTTCAGTGGCTTTGTCGTCACCTCTACATATTATTATCTGCGTTGGGTATTCGTATAAATATGGGATTTGAACCTTATGATAAGGTTTCTTTTCACTTGATAGAAATGGTTTTCTTGCTACATGAAAAGACATATTGTCAACGTATCACCCTGGATCTGGTTCTTGCTTATATCGCTGTGATGCAACACTTATGCCTCACCAGCCACTGCATCTAATCCCTATGACATGAATGTTAATACGACCTGCCACACAAAAACACTCACATGGTTCACACAGCAATGATATTTTTACATTTCATATGGTTGTATATTTGCCTAAAGCACTGACTCACTAAAATGTCTGAGCAACACTGCAATCTGAGTAAATGAACTCGTGATAATACAGTGAGAGTGACAAATGATATCTCCCCCTGCTCAACCTCAGATCGCATCAGTGCTAATTAAGATGAGCATTACTTTATTTTTGACACAAATCATATTTTTGCTTATTTTTTTGAACTGCCTTCTCCCTGGCCTTCCATCTTTATGTCCAGGATTCGAATTACACAGTGGCCCTCGGGGGAGCCATATTTTACAGTGTGCAATGACTTTTCAACCATCACTATCCAAGTGCCGCCAATGACAGGGTTACTGTGAAAAGACACACTCAGACTGTCTGCCAATGTAGCCGCACCTGAACTCCTCGTTAGTAATGAGGAGTTAGTGTTAGCGCTTTTTAGCTTTTTTGCCTCCTATCCAGCAGGAGTCAGTCACAAAACATATATTATATGGACACAATAAACACAGTCTCGAGGTCTGTTGGGGGGGGGGAATCAGGTCTGTGGAGGGGTGTGAATGATGGATGTAAGTGAATTTTCCTTGATAATAAGAAGTCGTGGGTTCAGATCCCGGCCTGGGCAGCTGGTTGGTTAGTTGGTTAATTGTCTGTAGTGGCCTACAGCACGGAAAAGCGGTAGATGGATGGATTACTTGAAAACACTGACTGACCAAATACACCAAGTCCAGTCTGTGGTCTAGTTTCTCAGGGGGGTCCGGAGGATTCTGGTCTAGTCTTTGGAGGGATCTGGTTTGGTCTCTAGTGGGGTCTGGTCCGGTCCGGTCCAGTCTCTGGTCTGGTCTGATCTGGTCTAGTCTTGTCTATAGTACCTGGAGGGGCCTTCTCTAGTCTTGGGAATCGAACCGGGAAAATCAACCAACATTCTTATTACGGTGCGACAACACTAACCACTATGCCATGGAACTGCATGCGCAGGGTTGCTATAATGAAGTGTTCAGGTGCGGTTACATAAATCTAGCAATCCAGCGCCGCCACAGCCACAGCAGGAATATTTGGAATTGTGTTAATTAGTTGAGACAAATGTTTAGAAACATTAAACATTAATGAGCAATTAAATACACACAGCCATGACATGTTTATTCCTTTTCATTTCCTGAATGTAGGGAAAATGAAATATTGCTCAAGGTTTAAAGTTTTTTTAGAGCTCCCCTTGAATGTCTCAGGGCAGGCTTTCAGGGGAGCTCGTGTCCCTCTCAGTGTAACTGAACTCTCCTTAGCTCCCCCGTAATTCGAACCATGTTCACATCGCTTTTACTGAAAGTGATTCCCAGCATCCTACACTGACACATTTGGTTTCTTAATATTTTTCAATCACAAATGATTGACCTAATCAGAGATGAAATGATCAATTCACCTAACAGGATCTTTGCTCTTCCCAGGAACGCACACCTACTGCTCTGTTCCTCCCAGCACATTCTCTCAGTGAGAAACAAGTTCACCACAATGTGTTCGCCATTAATATCATGCTGCTAAAGCAAGATCTCACCTGTTAAACCCACTCCCTGCCAAATTCAATTAAGAGCTCCTTCCACTGTTCAGACATCTTTGCAGGTGGTAACTGAACCTATGAATTAAATAAACTTTGCATTACTAAATCATATATTAAGCGTGTTTCTGACCTTTGAACCCAATAATTGGATTCATGTACTCCTCTGGGAATTGGTACATTGAATTAGACTACAATGTTAGACCTACATCCATAACACTACTTGCCCTATACAATACAGAATATACTGTATAACATGAGGAATCTCTTTTTGAGTTGCCCCTTTATCTCAGGATGTTTCTAGTTCACATGTACTTCTCTTAACTTATCCATTGTCTTTGTGTATGAAATGCTTCTCCTGAGATTTTCACTGACAACAGTTTGTAGAGTTTACTAAGAATGAAGCAAAAAAAAACAAAAAAACCCAAAACAAAACAAAAGCAAAAACTAAAGATATCCAGTGAGTGGCATTTCTAGGGAGTGAAACACTTGGTTGGTGAGGGAGGTCAGGGTAGAACGGCCAGACTGTTTGGAGCTGACAGGAAGACCACGGTAACTCAGATAAACACTCTTTATGACTGTGCTGAGAAGACAAGCTTGTCAGAAGGCATAACACATCCAACCTCAAGGTGGATGTGCTACAACACCAGAAGACCATATTGTGATGTACCCCAGTGAAGAACACAAATCTGAGGCTGCAGTGGGCACAGCCTCACCAAGACGGGAAGGTGCTGAGGTATGCAAAATGTGGTTTCCACAGCACAAATCTATGGACCCACGCAGAGGTATTGTTTGCATGTATTAGAAAATTTAGTGCTAATACAGGCAAAACATGTTTAGACTTCTATCCAATAATTGCACAGATTTTTTGATATTTTACAGCAAAATTACTTTAAGATTATTAGGTCTGCGACGCCATCCTTGATGTACTTGATACCCTTGCTTTGAATGAATTATGACTGGAAGACTTATCAACTGGATTTTTTTAAAGGTCATCCCATTTTCTTTCCATCAGTAGCCCATGTTTCACTTTCACATCAAAGTGAGTGTGGGCTTTCTGGACTGGTGGTTCATTAACTGTGTGCCGTTTCACTCTGGCATACCTTGACAATGGCCTAATTTATGATGGCTTGCATACTGTAACAACAATCATTTGTCACAGTGTGTGTCAAAGTTTTTGAGAATCAATGAGCTTTACCGGCTCACTGAAACCATATTCTGCACCAACCTGAGCCTCCAGATAAGACAGTTGCAATTGCTTGTCTTCTGACACATCTGTTGCTACAGCAACCCCATCTTCCTCTGGCCTCCCCTGAGCCTTGTTTCATTTCTCTTTATTTCTTTTTGAAAAAGCCTCTCATATCCACAGCCATCATGTCTTGCCTTTGTGAATAAGATAGCTAGTTACTGCCAAATGCCAACAATGACAAGCCTTGTAACTTTTGCACTCTTTCGCTATCTCCTCTTCTCTCACCTTCACAGAAAATGTGCACATGCCAAGCAGTGTGAGGCAGCTGTGCTGCTTGAGCACAGATGTTCCAAAATGCAACTGAGTTTTTCAACAGCAACATCCCATTGAATTTGATGGCTTTTTACATAAACATAATTATAATGATGGATGAATAGAATTAGGGATTTTTTACAATTACTTTTATTTATCTTATCTTAATATAGGATCTTTCTATAAAATATAAAGAAATCCTGGAGTATTCATAAAACATTTATGGCTATAGCCACTGTTGTACAGGTCCAACAATTCCCTGGACCCACTCAACCTTGTGTCAATAGTTCAGCCTGGTTGTGTAATGGTGTGCGGAAAGTTTTATTGGAACACTTTAGGACACTCCATGCCAATGAATCATTGTTTGAATGTCCTAGCCTCCCATAAAGCCAATCACTGCGTCCATTTATGGCCAGAATTTACCCATCCTCTAATGGACGTGTGCTCACTGAATTTAAAGGCCCCAAACACCCAAAGACTCAAATGCTCTGAGAAATAAATTTCATAAGTGTCTGACCAGATGGCTTGGGGCATTAGAAGACTATTTTGAAGTTTGAAACTCTGGGTTCAATCCTTGGAAAGATTTTGAAGATCATCACCGAGATGAAAGACTCTACGACTCAATGTCTTAGAGGACTGCTTCAAAGTTCTGAAGACGTGGACTCTGTGCTCATGAGGTTTGATAAATTTTGAAATTCAGACCCAAAGTGAATTTGAAGGATGGTCAGATTCCTTAAATTAGACTCCATGCAATAAGCATGCTTAAAACCACCTTAACCAATCAAAAAAACAACAACAACAACATATCAGTTAACAAAGCCACAAAACTAGATTACAATCCTACTGTTCTTAATGAATACATTAAAATATGACGAGAAAGAAATACATGCAAGAGTTAAATTATTTTCACTTATTTCCCTTTCAGCTAAACCAGTTGTTCTCAGCCCGATTTAATTTTCTGACACAGTAGGAAAAAAATATTTTGCCAATATCTTACCTATATGAATGGTTTCCAGAGAAAACTGACTACAGAGAGGATCAAATGAAAGATTCCCAAACTTCCTCCTGCACAACTGACCAGGAAGTGGAGAACACTAGATTATGTCATACTGGCCTAAAACAGTGAGAGGTTCCTCTGAGGACCACAATGACCACCAGGGTGGGAACAAACTGGAGGAGTGCTCAGGTCCAATCACCTTGTCAGGGCTGTGATTGGCTGCTAACATCTCTGCTGCTGTGTGCTTCATGTTCGACCATGGATAGGTGCTAACATCTCTGCTGCTGTGTGCTTCATGTTCGACCATGGATAGGTGCTAACATCTCTGCTGCTGTGTGCTTCATGTTCGACCATGGATAGGTGCTAACATCTCTGCTGCTGTGTGCTTCATGTTTGACCATGTTAACCGGTAAGCTGCTAACATCTCTGCTGCTGTGTCCTTCATGTTTGACCATGTTAACTGGTAAGCTGCTAACATCTCTGCTGCTGTGTTTGACCATGTTAACCAGTAAGCTGCTAACATCTCTGCTGTTGTGTTTGACCATGTTGACTGGTAAGCTGCAAACATCTCTGCTGCTGTGTTTGACCATGTTAACTGGTTAGCTGCTAACATCTCAGCTGCTGTTTCCTTCATGTTTGACCATGTTTGACCATGTTAACTGGTTAGCTGCTAACATCTCAGCTGCTGTTTCCTTCATGTTTGACCATGTTTGACCATGTTAACTGGTTAGCTGCTAACATCTCAGCTGCTGTTTCCTTCATGTTTGACCATGTTTGACCATGTTAACTGGTTAGCTGCTAACATCTCAGCTGCTGTTTCCTTCATGTTTGACCATGTTTGACCATGTTGACTGGTAAGCTGCAAACATCTCTGCTGCTGTGTTTGACCATGTTAACCAGTAAGCTGCTAACATCTCTGCTGCTGTGTTTGACCATGTTAACTGGTTAGCTGCTAACATCTCAGCTGCTGTTTCCTTCATGTTTGACCATGTTTGACCATGTTAACTGGTTAGCTGCTAACATCTCTGCTGCTGTGTGCTTCATGTTTGACCATGTTTGACCATGTTGACTGGTAAGCTGCAAACATCTCAGCTGCTGTGTTTGACCATGTTAACTGGTTAGCTGCTAACATCTCAGCTGCTGTTTCCTTCATGTTTGACCATGTTTGACCATGTTAACTGGTTAGCTGCTAACATCTCAGCTGCTGTTTCCTTCATGTTTGACCATGTTTGACCATGTTAACTGGTTAGCTGCTAACATCTCAGCTGCTGTTTCCTTCATTTAACATTATGATAGGCTGCTTATTTTCTGCCTCACTGTGGTTCATATTTGACTGAATAGTTTCTAACATGTCTGCTACTTTGTGCCTCATGCTGGACTGTGAATTCAGGCTGTTGTTGCTGTTGGACTTTGCTCACATCTCTGCTGTTGGCTCCATGCTTGGATGTCTCAGGTGTTGTTTGTTTCATATTAGATGATGAGAGGCTGCTTATTTTATGCTTCATTGTGGTTCATTTTTGACTGTAAACATGTTCTGGCATCTCAGCTGCTGTGTGCTTCCTGCTGGACTGTGAGTAGCTCCAAACATCTCCTAAATTGGGCTTCCTGGTGGACTGTGAACTCAGGCCACCGTTGCTGTTGGTCTTTGCTAACATCTTCTACGGTTTGTTCCATGCTCAAATGTCTCAGCTCTATTGTGTTTTCATGATAAATTATGAGATGCTGCTTTATTTTCTGCTCCAGTGTGGTTCATTTTTGATGGTAGATATGTGGCAACATCTCAGCTGCTGCTTGCTTCACGCTGGACTGGACTGTGAGTTCAGGCTGACGTCAATGCTGTTGGCTTCTTACTGGACATTTGCTACCCTTTCTGCAACAGTGCACTTCACGTAGAACAGTGAGTAGCTACAATCATCTCCTACGCTCTGCTCCTTTTGGTGGCTGCGAGTTGACGTTACCATCTCTGCTACTGTGTGCTTCATGCTTGAATATGGGTTGAGCTTTCTGCTGTTGTGTTTTTCAATGTTAGAATACGAGAGGCTGCTCATTTTCTGATCCAGTGCAGTTCATATTTCATTGTGAATAGGTGCTAACATCTCTGCTGCTGTGGGCTTCATGCTGTTTTTTATATTTATATATATATATATATATATATATATATATATATATATATATATTTAAAAAAAAAAAAGGCCTCTTCTACAGTCATGGTGTTCTATGTTGGACTCTGCAAAACTGATAGTTCCGCTGCTACTACCACTGTTTCATTCATCTCTGTAGTATGGTTTTGTCAGCGCCCTTAAGTCTCCTATGCAGTTTTATAATGTCCACTGCAACCTTATCAATCTTTACAGCTTTGAAACTGACAGCGTACATTTACTGGTAATCATACACTCCATGGCTTTCGTAACAATCCTGCTCTCTAAAATACTGCTCCATCTTAGAACATATACTTTCGTAAATTTTATACATGTAATATTCTTTTTTTCTTTTTAAATGGGGGGGGGGAGGAATTACCCAATATGGTTCAGGGCATGGGTTCAAAGCTCAAACCTGAAACTGTATCAGTGTCAGGGAGTTATGTAAGCGGCTTTTTATTCTGATTTAACTCTGCCAGATTACGTTTTTTTTTTTTTTTTTTTTTTTTTTTTTTAATTTATTTATATTTATATATATCTCAGCAATGATCGTAGAGTAATGGATGAGGCTATACTGATTGTTTCCTAACTCTCCAACATGTGTACAGTCAAGGTTCTGTCAAATTACCTGCAGATATGTCTCAGTTCTCAAATTTATAGGCTAGATAATGTATTTCCAGTCCATGTTAGTGTATTGCAGTTAAAGTACAAGACATGGTTTTCCATGTGGAAGTTTTTCTTTTTCTGCTAAACATTTGATTTTTCAAATGACCATGTTGTTGGATAATGGGGACAAAATCTATAGATCACCTTACAAAAGCTAAACATTTGTCATTTTTGCTATGAATTGGCATTCAAAAGACCTCAGTTGCTTTTGTATTTTCCCTAATTTAAGCATAAATGATAATAATGATGATGATAATAATAAGTAATCTGTCAATGGAGGGCAGCATTCCTTGTTTCTATACTCTTCCAATGTAAATCATTTACTATAGGCATACAGTATGCATGACAAACTTCTGCATGCATTTAATATTTGAGAGGAAGTTTAACAATGTAAAGCAGGGTTATACATAATGGACAATAACAGAGTTTTTGCGCGGTGCTTTGCAAATATGTTTGGCTCATTTTTAAAATTTCTACAGAGAGTGATTCTGTCTGTGTATGTCTGGGTTGTAGAGCCTGGTCCTGGCCATTATGTGTCTCTCAACAGCCTGGCAGAGGTTGGTGTTTGAAGAAAGGTTTGGTATCTCTGAACAATAGGCACGGTTTCCCTCAGTTCAACACTACATCTTAATGATAACTGGCTTAACAAAGACTCAACAATGTAGTGCACCACTCCAAATGAAGTATAAATAAGAACTATGGATTGACAGCTTTATTAATTGAATTAATTCTAGTTTTGGCGAGTATGCATTCTAATAATGTTGTTCTGCCTGCTTGTGTGGACAAACAGTAGACAACAAGTAGTCACTCACAGCTAAACAATTCTGCTGGCAGTTGTAAAGATTCTGTGTAAATACAAATTGCATATGTATTTTATCATCTAAAGGGGGAAAAAGAAAACTTTTTCCAATAAGCACATCTGTCCAGTTTTTGTGAAACTAGCTCAGACTATTTAGTTACTTTCTTGATTTTATGCCTAAACAGGTGTCTTCCGTGCAGATTTCCATGGTGCAATAGTTTGCAGCCTCATAGCCAACACCTGGCAAATTGCAGCACCGAAACAGGAAGGCTAGAGGAGACAAATGCCTTCTATCAAAGACGCTGAATGCAAAAGGAATTTGGCAGAGAATCAAAGCCCTGTAACTCATTTAATCAGAACAAGATGGCAACAATGTATGTCACAAGGTTTATAAAAACAAAGATTTAGCACAATGAGTTTTTCATGGGAAGTATAAAATCTGATTTATTTATTTTTTCTTTCACCAAGCCTACAGACAATAGGCAAGCAGACTGGGACCAACAAAAAAGTGGGACCATGTAAAACACACACTTACATATTGGATGGATGGGGGAAAGCAATCCAGACTTGGTTAAATAAATGACTAATAAATAAAGCCTATTAACAATGAACAGGTGAACTATCTGTAAAATTGGTGCTTTCCTCTGGGCAGAAAAACAGCTGACAGGAATAAACACACTTGTTAGTGTACACTCTCGCCTTGTAAGGAATTAGACACAACCTGGCAGGTAGCTCTCCTGATAATTGAAGACACTACAGCGTAAACACCTCAAGGCTGTTGTTATTCTGGAATCTTGTTAACAGCTGTGGATGACAGGAATGTGTGAGTGGTGATGTTAAGGGCATTCCACAGACTGACTTTTGTGACAAGCCCTGGAAAAAAATAATATAACGACAAAGTATTTTAGGTGCAACATGTTGTCATATTGCTCAGAGCAAGATTCAAATGACTTGAAATACCTTAAGAGTTTGGTGGGTGGCGAAAACTAATGTGGTTTGACGAACCGTCTTGATATTGTGATGTTTTGAGTTCAGCTGTGGTGTTATTTATCATGGCCCTTAGGTGCAGAGCAAAATCACAAATTTTCAAAGAAAATATGAAATAATGACTCAGAGCAACCTTTCAAAAACAAAAAATAACACAGCAGCATCATAAATCTGAGACCACCGTGACAGTTGAGAAAAGCATGTGCATGAGGGTGAGGACAAAGAAAAAAGAAAAAATGTCAAACAAATCAGAAAACACATTCTGTGATTTCTCTATTCTCCACAGATCCTGTGTTTTCATGCACAAATGCATCTGTACAACCAAAAATTGAACACCACAGTTATTATATTTGCATTAGAACCACAAACTGTATTCTATATTAACCTATTTATTCTTCAGCTGGTGGATGAACAAGAAAAAAGAAATGTGAAGCAAGACTAAAATAACCTCTGCAGCTCATATACTCATTGCTAACACAGTTGGGCTTTGTGGTAATTATAATGCAGCCCTGGTAGCAACAATATTCCAGTCTCTGAGCATCTGTGACTGTCTTTATCTGACTTGTATTAGAGTTTTTGCATTTGCATACTCTGTGGAATCTAAATTTGTCCTAGATGCTGGACAGTATTTCCAGGCCTACAAATCCCTTTGAGGCTGAGTGGTCTTATTCAAAAATCTGCCAGTAATCAAATCTAAACCTGCCAAAACTGTTTGTTTTCAGCAGACGTGTAATAGGATTTCCGCCATTCCTGGATTTATATTTGAAAAACAGTGAGGAACATGACAGAACAATGCACTGTAAACCTGAATGATCTCTATCTAGTTACCATCACATGTGAAATGGGGTGTTCTGCATCACAGATAATATTGATGTTCATGCTGATTGCGAGGGTGCTCATAAGTGTTGTGGTGATAGGATGGGGATATCCTGTTGTGTTTTGGACCTGAACATTTTCTCTGCCATCATGCCTGCAAGAATAATTTCCTTTCACTCTTCACTCCAAGCTGGAAATCATTTCTAGTTGTTTCCAGACATTTTTTTTTCTGACCCATGTGATGGATTCACCTGCTCAAACTATGGAATAGATTTCAGTTTCAAGATGTTACTGCCTGAAATTAAATCTCAGAATGATTTGGTGCACACAGCACCAGGAACTAGTGGTAGGGATTATTAAAGTAGATGGAGCTCAGTGTACATTTATTTCAGATATTACTTGGAACATTCATTTCCAGTATAACTTCCATAGTCATGGCCTTACAAACCGTATGGTCTAATTAGATTTAGAGCCTGATCCTAGGGACCTGACATAAGGGAGACACTACTCGGCAGTAACATAAACAGTAATGGTGGTAATGGAATTTGAAGCCCTCTGTTTTATTGGAAGAGAACACTTTCCCTGTTTTTATGATGGACTCATGGTTTAATCTATTAACAGCTCATTGGTGGTAAAGAAATAGAGACATGCTTAGCATTCTCAGTATTGTTGCCTTGCAGCTTATCAGTAATAGGTAAGTCAGACGTCGTCCTTGGAAATTGTAACTTTTTTCTACTTTCTCTCTCATTCTCCTTTTGTAAGCAGCCCTGGGTTTTACTGAATAATAAATGGAACAAAACATAATTTCATTAGCTGCCTCATGCAACAGATTTTAAGGTTTCATTTCGACTCTATGGACAGTTCGTCGTTTCAGGAACGGCACATAATTATAATATAACTTTATGAAACAAAAAGCTTTGTGACCTGAATTGCCACTCCACTTATCTGACAATTATTATATTTTTGTTGGATGGAAGGGCTATGCAACTCTACAACTCGCAACAAAAGCGATCAAGGTCATTGGATTCAAATGGAGTCACAATATGGGTGTGTTACTACTGCCCAATGTTCAGCATATGTGGCTGCAAATAGGCCTAAGTGGCATTCATTAACACAGGACCTCCACACTCACCGCCCCAGTTTCACTGTCTGATTGACAGAATGGGGCAATTTATTTACATACTGTTGACCGACAGCTTCACCTTTCCACTTCGTTCTTAGTGTGAAGCCGCTGGCGGCTTTTCTTCCCTCTGAGGCCTCAGAATAGCACAGTATAGCACACTCATCTTTTGTACACACTAACAAACTAGCTCTCCAGCTCGCTTGATCTAGACAGCCACTGGTGAGATTGATGGCTGTGACTTGAAAGCTGTATTTCAGAGACTGCCTACTCTCCCCTGACAATATTCTATAAACTGCTTCCTCTGGTAAAACTGGTGGCTCCCACTCCATCTGTCTCTGTCAGGAAAGGGAGGGGGCAGACACAAGCACTATGATCACAGTTTCAAAACATAAGCCAGAAACACCTTTTTAGCCATTATCTCAATCCACTTTCAAGGGATTGTAGCAGAATGGAGTAAAATTATGGAGACACATCAACATGCTTTCATTTTTTTTCAGTATCACAATAGATGGGGTCAAAGACGAAAAATCAGCTATTGTCTATTGAAGGGGTCACTGTGCTACTTTTATTAAGGACTTGCTTCTGTTTTAGGGACACACTCCTCTTGGGTGTTCAGAGGAGCTCTGAGAGCTAAATGCCCAATTAACCTTGCCTGGCCCAGGCACATTTTTACAAATTTAAATGGTTCCCCAATGGCAAAATGTAATTAATTAATTTAATGGGACGGCATGCTCACCTCATTGTTGAAAGGTGCTTAGTTCACACGACTCTAATCAATGGGATTACCTTTGGCCTTATTTTGCATGCCACTGAGAGGAACCATAGTAAAAACAAATTATGATTTGTAGGACAAGTAATTAGTCAACGCAGATACCATACCAGTCAGACAATGAAAGAAAGTATAATTTTGACAGAGCAGTTTTATTGCTGATAGTTCGTAATATACATATGTACTTATTTTTGATGATGTGTTTGACTGTTACTGTCTATGATTAGATCTTTTTGGATGCCTTTTCATGTTGTTGCACACTTAAAATCAACTGTATCTTATGATTTGTGAGATGAGGCTTAACACCTGCTATATTCGAAAATTTGGTACGTATGTAACATTAATCAATTTCGATTTGCAAGGAGGGTGATGTGCTCATTTGTGTGAAGGAAACATAATCTGGGAAGTCTGTCATATAAATATTTAATTAATTTAACCAAAAGAATTCACAGAATTAAATTCAAATGTCTCTGTAACTACGGCCTTCGTTCTGCTTTCAGGATTATTTGTTTCTAGCAGTGCAGTCACCCACAGCAATGATTTTTTTTTTTTTTTGGTAATTCTCCAGGTGAATTGGCTTTAGTAGTATTGGTAATGTTAGTGAGACAGTTTGCAACATGTTTTACTGTTAGAACTGTGGCTTTGATTTGGACAAGATGCATTTTGGTACTGTTAAATTAGTCCATCCATCTCCCTCTCATACTGCTAAACTCCAGGGCCTGTTAAGCAATTCATGTTGTTGTGGTGAATCACTTTGGTGCATATAATTATCCAATTTTTAATTTGCATCCATATTCTGTCAGAGTGCACTCACATTTCGGTAAACAAATTCAAGCTGTTCTGCAATATTTTCATCAGTTCCTCCAGACTCTCGGTTATTAGAGCTCTCGTGAAAATGTACAATAATGGCCGTGGTTTTTTTTTTTTTTTTTTTTTTACATTATATTCTGTTACCTTCATGCTGTACAACATAGTTAACAAGCCTGTTGCTTAGCAACTTCAGCCATGTGCATTTGTTTTGGTGTTCTGGATCTAAATAGTTTGAATAATTTATGAAGATTTCTTGGAAAAGGAAACTTAAATTACCACATGACCCTCTTCAATCTTAACTAATAAGACAAGCACAAGTTGGGCCAAGGATGAATTCCTTTAAATGAGTGAGTTGCAAGTTGCCATTATGAAAATAAAAACAGAGTGATTATTGTTGAAATCTGAAATGAAAAACTTTCTGTCACCAAGAACGCATTTCCTCCAGTATTTTAACCCTGCAGGAAGTGCTGGTTATACAGCTGAAGTAGGCTACACATTTAAAATACAAACAAAAAAAAAAACAAAACAAAACATTGGATATATACCAGATCAAATCACTTTTCTGCATGTGAAGAAAATTCTAAACATGTGCAAATGTACAATACATGCAGAGTAGGAAGCAACAAAGATGTGGCCCTTATTCATTTCAGGGTACATAAAGAGGCAACTCTGCTGCTCACCTTAGTCACAGTGGCAAAGAAAGGCCAGCTGGCTGCCTCCCCATGGGAGCACACACAGTTTTGCCATCTGCCACCAAAATTGAGCAGATCTAATATGTGCCTCTTGCCGCTGCAGGATTAGCCAGAAACCAGTGCTGCAGCAAAGTAATGAAGGAGAGAAATATTACGGTGTTGACAGACATAACAGACGTTGTAGACTACAGTATGACTATGCTGCATGGTTTAGATATAATAATCTGAAGGGGGCACTATGCAGAGATCATCAAGAATTAACGTCCAACTCAAGTTGTTTTTGAGACAGGACTTTTTTGTCTATGGCTGTGGTTTTTTATTTTTTTATTTATTTATTTTTTTTAACCTGTAAAATTATTATACATTACAATTACTATACTAGACATACATGATTTAGTGAGAGGTGGTATTAATCACCATAATGTTGTTACCCATCAATGACAACAACCATGATATTAAAAAATCTACTTTTTATTGTTTTAACAATACAGAGTTCATATGACAAGTCATATTTATTTGTGTGTACTTTATTTGCCAAAAAAATTGCTCACAGTTTTACTTATAGCTGTAATTATTTTTTTTCAAATGATTAATGGTTAAGGATATCTTGACAGCTCTAAAGAGAAATAAAATGAAAACTTAAAACACTGGATCTGTTATTGTTGTTCGAGGAACACATCCAATTAAATGAGAATGATTAAATGATCATTCCATTATGTTGCAGACCAGCTACTGTCATGAACCATATCAGGAAAATCAAATGGTTGTCAAAATGGCTGCACCACTGTCGGTGGACTGAATTGTTCCCGGTTGCAGAACCTTTCAGATTCATCCCACAACTCAAGCCATAGACAATAATAGAGACTGGCGAAGTCCACAGACAACTGTCAAGGCTGATGCGTTAAGTAGGGCACGAATTAATCTAAATTTACATCAGATTTGTAACCATGCAAAGATGAGTGTGACTGATGGACTGTTCGAGTTGATTGCACAGCCTGGGCTGCCCAATCCAGGACTACAAGACCATTACGTACAGTGACCTTTTGTCTTTCAGTGTGGCAACAGTGAACTGACGAATAGCACCGAATATTTCGACAATTGAATCCTCCCTCTTTAAGTCACCCTCTGTCTGCTGGATCCTCTGTCTCATACTTTTTACACACTGTTTCGCTATCCTCTCCATCTATCTCCCATTTTTAATATCTTTGCTCGCTGTGCATTCATCCCCCTCTCAGTCTGTTTTGATCCAATTCTTAACAGCCGTGTGCACTTCTGTAAGTAAGAGTGAATCACCCAGGGGACTCTCATCAAAGGGCTGCCAGGAAGACAAAGAGGCTGTGCTAACTGCCAATGTCCTTAAAGGGGACTTGCTGGCAATGCCACCTTTGATCAGTCCACCATGACTGTATTTCCTTCAGCAGTGGGACTATTAGATAGCTTTCTGTGTCACACTCAACCATTCAAAATAACTCTGTAGGTTTTGAATAGCCTATTATAAAAACACATTGTGTCCAGTGCATTTTCTGCCCACCAACACTTTGCAGTTTGTGTTCATTAAAACTATGAATGTGATGTAGGAAATCTGGATTAAAATAAGCTCAGCAAGAATATCCTCTTAATGCTTAGATAGGGATTTTCATGCTGAACTGTGAACACCATTAATATAAAATGAATGTTTTTATTGAAGTAGTTTTAATACTTTTACAATTTGCTGTGTATCATTTTAAAGTAATGGAACTTTTTTTTTCACCCCACTGTGATCGTCTAAGTTTCCGATGAAGCACTCTTGCTTTGACGTCTCCATTTGGGATTTTTGGAAAGTGGTGCAGGAGTTGGACTGAGGGTCTTCCCACTTCATGCAGAATAGCAGGTTAAGGTTTTTTTGATATGGCAAAGTCGGGCCACAGTTGAGGCCACCTGCTCTCAAATCACAAGGACAAGGGCGATTTTGCAGAGCTGAGCCAGTGGAGTGTCAGTCAAACTATGAACCAACGCAACCGCTATCCTTCCTCCTTTCTTTTTTTTTTTTTTTTAAACCAACTTCCTTCTCGAATGCCCCACTACAAAGGACAAGTGGAGGGTGGGAATGGCGCCGTGTCCCTCCCCTCCATCTGGTGCCGCATGGCTCTGTCAGGATGTCAGCCTGCACGTAGTAATGAAGGGTGTCATCAAGGTTACTGCAGGCTGGAACGCTGCCTGCTTCTCTCTCTCTCTCACTCCCCCCTTCCCTCTCTATCCCTCATCTTTGTTTTGTGTAGCCCATATTGTCTGTCTGTGTAAGAAGCCAGTTGTTGGTAATTAGGTATGGCTCGATACCACTTTCTCATGTGCAATTCAGGCACCGATACTCCAACCTTGAGTTTCTGCCAATGTTAATGGTACATTTGTTTTGGATGCACTATGTCTAACCTAGCTATCCATAAAAAATAAAAATGAAACAAAACAAGCATATAGATATAAACCCCCCGCCAGCCCTAAAAAAAAAAAAAAAAAAAAAACACAACAAAACATGCTTCGAATATTTTAAGACATGCACTACCTATGTGACTTTGTCAAATGATGTTAGAACCCTTTCATACAGTTTTTAGCAGCCTTTTTGATTGATCACTATCATTCAATTAAAATATACATTTGAAATTGAATTTAAGTTGCAAGAAGAAGAGTATTTAGAATAAGAGGTATGTTCTATCATTTAAGTGTAAAATACTGTTCGTAAGACAACAGGCAAAGAAGCCGTTACCTCAAATTTCACACCAAAAAACCAAGTTGCAGTGAGAACCATAAAAGACTTAAAAATAAAATCTGTTATGAAATTAGCTGTCCAACATAATTCATTAAACATGGCATGACCTCAAACTCTTAAAATTAAGCAATTGTATTGTGAAAAGATGATAAAAACAGAGCAGTAGCTGCATAACCTTTAAAACTTTCATAAAAACCTTGAGCTCTACTGTTTTACAGCCTGTGTGTGACTGAAGTTTGTTCCCTCAAACATATTCATCAATTATAATGGAGGCTGTACTAAAGAGCCTCTCACTCTCCCTCCTAGAGGTGCACAGAGAAATTTGCCATGACTGACGAGGAGCACAGTCTAGGTCGGTTGACTTTCCAGGACAGCAGTGTCTGAATGCAGAAGAGCTGAATTGCTGCGATAAATATGCTCTTCCACACTTCTGCCATCTTTCTTACCTCCACCATTAACGCATTATTCGCAGGTCTTAAGGTTTATGTATTTTTAAAGTACCTGGCATGACCAAAAATATAATTATCAAGCATTTAAAATTTGCTTACCCCTTTATATCAAGTGATAATAAATCTGTAAAGCTGATGTTTTAAATGAACTGCTGCCCTTAAGTGTGCAAAAGTGAAAATTTACACACACACACTGACACGCGTGGTTGGTTTGTGTGTATATCCTCTCTTCCCTTTATATCTTGGATCCAGAGGTTTTGCAGGAACTACACTGCTTCAGACTCCGTATCTCTGAAATGTCTGTTCACAGCATCAAGGAGGATGCCTCTCATGGTCTTAATTCCCCTGCCAGCCTACTTTTCTCAAGTGAGAACACAGTTAAGGACATTGACACTAGGATGACATGAGATGTTGGCACAGATGAAGAGCTTAGCTACCTTGTCAAATTCTCAAAAGGGGGCTTGTGACGGTCTTCCCCAGTACCCCCTGCTGATTTGCAATCAATGTGGCTGGCAGGTTGTATGCCACCATTTCCTCACAGTCAGGCTCTTGATCATGTAAGACGTATTGTCCACTTCGCTCATATGTCTTGTTGCACACATTTAAGCAGCACATCCTCCTCCAATTTCTAAAGCTTTCCAAGTGTGAATATGCAAGGGGCATAGGTCTGCTTGGTCATACTAATTTCTTCTGTCATAGCCATAGCTGTTACATCAGTCCTTCATTAACAACAAATTGTAGGGCAAGTACACAGTACTCAAAACTGGCATCTCCAAAGAGATCCATTAGCTTTATTACAATAATGTATTGTCTCAATGACATGTGATTTCCTCTTTACAATTTTCCATGCATTTGACATCTCCCCTTTCACTCCAGCAATGGACCTTAATGTGTATGAGCTATGAAACTTAGACTGCAGCACTGCTTTTTCCAAAGTAAAACTTGAACCCATCCACTATGCTGGTAAACAATAACATGTGACACTTCTCAGCTCCAATTTCTTTTGTGAAACTAACCATGGCAATTTTCCAAGCATTTTGAAAGAAATTTGCAGACTCAGGTTCCCCCCCCCCCTCTTCATACCTACTTTGGATCTCTCTTCTGGAGTTGAAATATCAGTTTGGCAAGATATAGCAAAGCTCTATAGTGAACTAAAGCATGGGAAACTCACATTTTTGACAACAGGAAGCAGGTGGCCGTCCAGCACAATTCAGCAGTTGGATTTGCTTACTTTTACTTAGTTTTATTCTGGAAGCTTGTTTCCTTTGCTGATTTAGTACACGTTCTTTTCCATGATGCTTTTGCAAGGATGTGATCAAAGTTGTTGTTGACGTTTCCAAATAGTGATGGCAATTCTAACTAATGTGCGCCAGATCATTTGGCTCAGCTCATTAAGAAGTGTCGGTACTGCCGCTGACGAAAACTACTACTGTGATTTAGACTACTATATTTGTTTTTTATAATTTAGTAATGCCAGTATCAGCAGTTAGTTTTGGCAACTGATTGTATTCTCTCCTTGTACACACAACAAAATTATTCAATGCAATAGCGAAACTTTTTCCCAATATCCAATGCAGTGTTGGACTGATACAGAAAAGAGTGCTGGATCAGCACACTGCTGTTGAATATCAGCATATTTTCATTCACTGTTTTAAAATGAGTTACACTCAGGCAAATGCATATTGACAGAACTGAACTGTAGGTACAATTGTATTGTAGAAGACAAAATAATACCAACAGGCCTGGGAATTACCCAGTATGTGATGGATAACATTGAGAAATAAAAGATAAAACAATCCGTAACCATCTGTATCAGAGGGTTAGTCCCTGCAGTGGCTACTGGAACATCTTTGAAAGACAGAAGATATTTCATTTCTCAGGGTTATTTAACATTTTTATCATTTAACCGTATTCCCCCATAATAGACAGACTAAAAATCGGTTCAGCAAGGCACACTTGGATTCTGTTGAACTCCAAGTCACGCATTGATCATTAACTAAACATTAGTTTTTAATTACTTTGTTATGTTTGTGACCCATCAACTAACATGATAAATTGTTACCTCCGTAAGACTGATATATAATGTGCTATTAATGATTGCATAATTAAAATAGGTGGGGGATGGTCCCTCACTGAGAGCAGCTCATTTTATTTCTCTTGTTATTCTGACTTCATATTAAATGTTCTTTGTATGCAGGATGTCATTCTTTAGATATTATCACCATTGCCATTAATTTTAACTGATTTTCAGAGTAACTTCTGATGCAGCAAACCTCTGAGATCTGCTGCGAAGAAAGAGGGGAAAAAATAAAGGATCATGTCCTATCATGTTAAAGCAACATGTGTCAGCATGTAGCATTTTGGACAAAAGAGACAGGACAAAAGCTGCTACTTCGATTCCTTTAATATTCAGTCAAACATAAAATGCTTTGTTGAGGATGAACTTAGCTGATCTCTCCTCTGGCTGGCTACCGAACAAAATGCCATCAGTGGCATTGCTGAGCTCTGGATCGCAGTGACATTAATTTTCCCGGTGTCACCGCTGATGTATGGGGCTGCTGGATGAACATGGTAGGGAGGGCATGCTAACCTTGTGGGATACAGTTAAGGGTCAAACCTTACCCACCTCAGGCTCTGCGCCGAGGAGGGCAGGCAGAAGTCAGTTTTACAACAGCACAGTGGAAAGAGTGCAGCCCATTTATTTTTCCCGAAGAGTACAATGTTGCATGCTTACAGACACTTTCCAGCCCAAATTTGATTTTATTTTCCACTTTCTGTGACTAACCAGATGAATTCTTATTGCTGATGCATATACTCATTATTTCACTAGTTATGAAGTCTTCAAGTGTATAATGTTGAAATGAAGTTGTAATTCCATGTTCTGTATGGAAATTGAGTCATACACAGGAGTTACATTAGAGCACAATTTTGGAAAGTCTCTATAGACAGTCCTCAAATTTCAAGCCATAATTTCAGTCGTCTAGCTCCTGGAAGAGTCAGATAATAGGACTGAATTAATTTCCCTGTTTCAAACCCGATGGTGAATAAAAGGGTTTTGTGTTTTATCTCTTTGCACTATCTGCCTAGATCCTCTCTGCCCTGGGAATCAGGATACAATGCAGAAGAGAAGAAAAAGGAACGTTTTTAACTGCTCAGCACAGGTCCTTGGAACGGGGGGGCATGACACTGCACCTGTGAATCCCTTTGTGCAGCATAATGTCTCTGTGAATCAAGACAGACTCTACAGCCACACACCTGAAAGTGGTGAGGATGTAGAGAGAAGGTATGGGACAAGGTGGGGTCTGACCATTGTTGCTCAACCTTGTCAGACAGCAAAGGGAATACACCTCTGCCAGGCTTTTAAAGAACCATTACTGTCATAGGGAGTAGTCTGACACAAGGTATGAATGGGACTACAGAGGGAAATAACTTGACAACCTTGGCTGCAAAGTGCACAGAGAAATATGCTCTAATGGTGCCAGAAAATACTGGTGTGCCATGTCTGTAATCTCATAGCAGATAAAGGGGGGGGGGGGTTCCCAAGAAAACAGCCACAGATGTAGATAGCATATTTTATAGCAGAGCAAAAGTATGGCTCGCCCCCATGCTACATCATTTGCCCTGTTGTCCTTACAGAAGGCTTTGCATATATACTCGGAGCAACACATTACCAGCAGGAATTCATAGATTCATAGAATTCTCAAGTTTTGCACTTTTGCCAAATAGCACTTTACTTCCCCTTTTTAAAAACATAAACTAAGCAGATTTGTCTTAATTAGCCTTTGCTGTCAGAAATAATTTGTTGTTACGGCTTTAATTGTTTTCATTATTTGGATAATAATCAGCCCCATTTTGACTACCAGCCCTTAATTGGAAATACATATATCTGATTATAGAGCACATTTGTGCAACTATTAAAATGCAGATCACAATGGCTCAGTTGGTCTCCCAGAGCAACTTTCCTAGAGCTAGCTAGGAGTTGTAATTCTGCAGAACATTACGTTGTTGTGTATTGGCGTCCCACTTTAATCCATTGTAAATGAATTCACTTAAAAGTTACTAATTATTTCTTGTCTACCAAGTTCCTCAATGCGGTGGATTTTTACCCTTCCCATTCTCATACTGAACAGAACCACATTAGGATCACACCACTGATCTTGTCACATGTTTTCACTTTGAGTAATTATCTTTTAAGACGCTGGGGTCACTGATTACCGATGTGTTGACGTTGCTTTTTCCAACAATATCAATGATCTATGTCACTCATTTATGCCTCCTGAGATACTCAGCTCTGTCAATGGTCAGTGGTTTACCCTTCACTAAAGCTACTATCCTGAGCATAGTTATTCCTCTCATGCTGAAATCATTGCTGCAACTAGGATTTGTTTTGCCTGGAAATCAGGGTGCCAGGAAGTTCCATACTAGGTATCTATAAAACTAATTTCAAAAGACACGGGGATGCCATTAAAACATGACCAATAATCTCAGAAGCGCCAGTTGATGTCCACTTTTTACTTCACATTATGAATTTAAAATATAAAACTTGCATACAGAATCTATGACATGCTTACAGTATATTACTACAGTTTGGGTTGTATAGAAAGAAACTTCTATTGCCTTCTTCAGCAGCAAAAAAAAAAAAGAGAGATTACTGTGGGTCAAAGGAAAATATTAATGGAGGTGAGAGAGCTCTGTGGCTTTTAAATCCCTGGCCTAATGGACTGTATTGACCACATTAATAAAACAGGATATGTGTTTCTAATGTCCTCTCCATGGTGCATTAGGCTTTGCTTGGACTGTGCTTCCATTTGCTTGTCGGGATGGCAGCTGGGTGCAAGCAAAGGAAACTTATCTCGAGCAAAACATGGGTGGGAAAATCTCCATCCATCCCTTCAAGTCTGTGCAATGAATTATTTCAAATTTAATAAAGGTTTGGAGAGGACAGCATCTATGAGAGAATAACGTTGGGAGGAAGTCTGATGTTCTAAGAAACTGAGACAATAAAGGTTAAATGATGTACACAACACTGTGAAGCTCTCAAATATAATTATTTATGTGAGTCCTTCAGGGTTGTGATCATCCTTTACTTTTTATTGTTATGTGCTCTCTGTTCAGCAAAAGAACAGTGTGCACTCCTGTTTTTTGTCCATTCATAAGAACACTCATGAGACCCATGCCCTGAAATCCATCCTGTAATTTAATAGTAGCACAGGGCCACATATATAATTGTCATATAAATCTTTGGGAAGGCAGAAAAAGCACCTAGTCCATTGAGAGATCTTAATTCAGTCCAAGAGTGCTGACAGACCCAAAATTTTAGTTCAATACAAGTCAGTACTATTTACTGTACACTACTAATTCGTTCATTCATTCAATCTCTGTTTTAGAATTTTATTCACCTGCAACAATAATATCACAATAGCAAAATATAGGGAAAGTACAGTACATTCAGACGACAACGCTAACAATGTGGCTAAAGGGATGGCAGTGTTGACCAGCTGTTCTAACACTTTGGTCCAGCCTGAAGTATCTCAACAGCTATTTGAAATTTTGTATGGACCCTCATTGTTCCCAGAAGAGAACGCCTATGGAATTTGGTGACGAACCAATATTTGTGTAGGACCACCGGCAGATTGACTTTGGGCTAACTAGGAATGTACGACCTGCGGTTCATCAGTAGATTGGATTGGTCAATAAATATTAACTTCTTTTTGACCGCAGATAAAAGGTGCAGTGAACAAATATCTTTTTCCATTTCAATTTCAAATTAATGTTTGATTATTTAAAACTAAAGCGCGCGCACACACAAAACAATGATATTCAGTACAGATAACAGCAGATAGAATTTTGTTTTTAGTTTGTTCAATACTCTATTATCAGGTCCATCAGGCTGGGCTGTACTTTTTTAATAATGGCACATTCAAAACGAATATACAAAATCCACATCTATGTGGTTTCCAGCATTTTATTTCCTGTTGTCCCATTTCTTATTCATTACAAAGCAAAGTCATACTGCTGTATCTTCAAACTGCTGAAATCAAACAACTTGGGCTCCAACTTCGCAGGTTTACTGTGCTCCTACAAGTTCTCTCTATTTCTGTCATCCTTCTTAAGCCTCACACTCTTATTTCCTCCTGGTACTGGCATTTTATGAAATTTTCCAAGCCTGCTATTCCCTTCCTGTTTGGCGGTTCTCTGCAGTTTGTTCCAGCCTTTCCACAGCACCCACACTTCACACCAGCCCGATAACCTGCTCCTCATTCCCTCATTAGTTGCTTAGCTTATAGACACCAGCCATACACCCACTGACTGCAAGATCGTTCATTGTGCCCCTGTAGCCATATAGCTTGTTCACCTGCCTTCCTCTACCCTGTTTATTTCTGTTTATTTATTTTTTTACCCGCTTGCTTGCTTTGCCTTCTGTATGAACTTGCCTTGCCTGATTGACGAGGCTGTTGCTGATCTCTGCTTCGAACCAAGATTCAGTAAAACTCATTTTAACCTTACTTGCTATAACTCAGAGCCTGAGTCCAAACATCCCCTCACAGAGCTAATTATCTAGTGATGAGAGGAAGAAAAAAAAAAAAAAAAACAAACAGCAAAACCGAACTAATTCAAGCTCTGACACATGCATCGGCTTCACATGTTATATTTGTGTGTGGTGTTGCACTGGGAAATCAAAAAGGCTTTTCCCTGTGCCTTCAAAAGACGACCTTTTAGCTTTTTTTTTAAACCAGACAACCACAAATGCAGTGTTGCGTTCAGTCCTTTTTCACCCTTGAGCAAGCATTGTAGAGATTCATGGCTTTACTAATTAAATTTTTGCAAACCTGGTGGAGCCCCCGGCAGCCATTATCTGCCAAGAAGATTTTGATTAACTGGACACGAATCCACTCTTATCTAGAGTTACTGTTTGGGGCTTATAAACATCAGCCCCCTAATTAAAAAGAATAATGCGGCACATATCATGTCCAAAGCAATCTGCATCTAGCTTCGCTATCAGGGGAAAAATGAACAAAGTCAAAAACCTTAAGTTTTTGCGTGAAACACAGTAAAAGCAAAATGATGATTTGTGTTTTGTTGTATATAACGGGGTTGAGCAACAAAAGTTTTTGATACGTGACAAGGCAAGATTCTGTTCAGACAATGAAACCGCAAGGAATATTGTTTGTCAAAAACTGAAACACTTATAAGTTCCACATGATGCCTCCTCCTCCCTTGTGATATTCGGTAAAATGTGGGCTGACATTTTCAGCTTGAAGGGAAATTCCCTTTGTGCCTTGGAAAAAAATAAATAAATAAATAAATACAAAAAAAAAAAAGATGTCATGGTGTAAAATGAAGTATAGACTCTAAACAGGTGTAGAATATTCTGTGCAATTCATGCTCTACAATGTGGCCTATTTCCCTTTGGAGCTACATCTAAACAAAGGCAATGTGTTTCTATCTGCACCTACTTCTCACAATCCTTGTTTATTATTAAATAAATTAATTAAGTCTCATGTCAACACTTGCCAGGTCCAACAGCTTTGATGCCTATTCAGCTGGTGAAAACTTGCATTTACTTTGTAGTCAAACAGAAAGTGCAGCTGCTGAAACAAAGAGGTCAATAATCTCATGAACATGAAAACGATAACATCTTTTGCCAACATCTCAGATGTATTCATTCATGTTGGTGCTAAAGTTGATGAAAGGATCTGTCTCTGCAGTACTGTATATGCAAGCAAATCTTTCATGCACATATTTTTTTTATTTAATTTTTTTTAAAGATGTAATGGTGTAGTGGCTGGACAGCAATGTGACAAATGTCACTTTTTGTTTACTCCATGTCCCACAGTTCATGGAGGCCTGCCCTGACTGTGCTGAAAACTGAACTCTTGAACCCCAAATCAATTACGAGTCTAGTGACTGCAAAGATGTCTCAACACTAATACTGTGTTTCACTTCTCAGGAGAAAAAACTTGCCATAAGCCTCTAGTAGATTTCTTTCACCATTGATACTGATTCTTAAACAACAATCACAAAAACATCTTCTGTCTTCTCTCCCTGAGGGCCAGACCAAACTGTTCACCTCACCTGTGTGTGTGTGTGTGTGTGTGTGTGTCCTCCACCGCAGGACTGCGGCAGCCAGCCCTGGCTTTCTATTCTGAGTTTGCTTTTGATAATGGCCATTAATAATAGAATGTTTGATTTCATTTCATTAAAAATTTAATTCATGTTTTGTTTAGAAAGAGAAAAATGGAGAGAGTGAGAGTGAGTGAGAGAGCACACCAGAAAACTGCTGACCTTCACTTGATGTTCTGTGAACTTATTGACATAATATAATTATAGCCTACAATGGGCTTCAGCTCTGACTCCAGTGATGCTGTTGTTTACATGGCCTCCACTTTCTCCTTTTAATAACAAGCGATTGTGAAAATAGTCCACACACGCACACACATCTATAGATGTATATTAAAATAGAGACTTCTGGCAGCACAGGTGGTTGAGTGGTTAGTGCTCACGCCACATTATCACAGTGTCCCAGGTCTGATTCCAGCCCGGGGGCTTATACTGCTGGTTATTTCCCCCTCTCTCGCTCTCCCTGTTCCCTCTCGGCTTCTTTACCATTTACTAACTGAAATGTAAGCATAAAAAATACATAACGAAAACATTTTCATCTGTGTCATGCTGGGGTACTGTGCAGAAATCAGTATTGTGGAAGGTGTCAGTTTTATCGAATGTTGCTGGCATGATGTCAGTGTGTATCTATCAGCAGATCTCTTCACTCTGTTTGCGCATGAACTTGCTTACCTCAAGCATGAAAATGGGCTCCATGCTGTAACTGTAGATGGCGCACCGCTACAGTGATAGTGACAGTGACACACGTGTGCCTCCTTTAACCTGTTAACAGGGGTGAAATGACAATCGCGAAGTTCTGCAACCTTCATGCCATCATGAGGCGAACTGTATGCCCCAGGTCCCAAGACGCTGGCTGGTTAGTTGGTTAACTATGTATTTGACATAACTGAAAGAAAATGCTATTCTGTCATCACCTTTAAACAAGATTAAGATGCAGTAAGATTATAAGATGCAATATGAGATTCTTTTATGAGCCTTTATGTTAGACTAAGCAACATTATTTGAGTTGACAGTAATTGGATAAGCTCAGCTCATGAGTGTGAAGGTTTAATAGTGCAGTCTTATAGTCTTAACACCATACAAGTGGGACAGGACTTGTTTACTGTACTCAAAATATCTATAAAGAATTTGTAAAAATATAGAGAAAGTTAATTCTTTCATAGGAAAGCTAATCTGTTAAATATATTGCATTATTCCGGCTGCTTCATAGCTGTTGCTTGTCATTTAATGCTTCTAGAACAAACAGGTCTTCACACTATATTCAGGAATCTCTTGTGCGTTTCTCACCTGCAGTGTCTCACAGCTGTATGCTTTGCGAGCCAATGACATTTTTAGTATTAGCTTTTTAATGCTGGGACAGCAGGTCATAAAGGTCTAGATATATTTTTTTTTCCTACCTCTCAAAGTTTTCTTTGTATACTGTGACAATTATGAGGCCACAAAAGAATGCCACCTGACAAGAGAAGAAGTGGAGGTGCAGCTGGATATGCCAAATTAGGCAGCAAGTTGCAAAGAGAAAAAAAGAAAAAAGCTTTAATTCTGATGCGTTCGCATGAAAATAGGGCAGGTGTGTTTACCATCTACCTGCACTGATGCTTCTGCTTTATATCTGTATTATAACATCTACAATCAATAATACTTGGTCGAGATGATTTGAAGATAGTAATTTAAGAGTATCAGGTTGTTCTTAAAGTGGGGGTTAAAACATTTTGCCAACACTTTGACTTTTAGCAACTGCTGAATTTTTTTGCCTTATTTTTTTCATGTATTTGAAAGTACCCAATCCGTGTAAAGCAGCAGTTTTTGTTTTTAACATTTATTTTCAGTTTTCGGATTAAAAATTACAGAAAAAAAAAGACCAATTTAGTTTAAGCAATCTCCATTTGGGTTTTGGTGTAAAGAGGAAAAAAAAATGTTCACATAGATGAGAGAAATACAAAGTGAGCCATTTTACAAAACTAGATGTCTACAGTGATTTAATGCCACAGTTTTAAATGGAAGTAAATTTACAGTTAAAATATGTGATGTGTAATTTCAAGGCAGAATTTATATCAGATGTAAAACAAGCAGACACAAATAATCAAAAACTGCTTCCAAAGTATTTTTTTTTTCTACTTCCCATTTTCACAACTGAAATATAAATGCAAAGTAAGCATCTTTCCACACTTTCAATCATTTAGCTCCATGGGCTTTAATCTATATTCACTTTAGCAATATACACTAGATAGCAATGCATAATCTACAGAGTATAATGTATAATCGCCAGATGACATGGGGTTATAAACAGAATATGCTGGAAATGATTTAAAATGTGCTTATGATACAGATTTCGCCCCAAGGTTCATACAAGAAAATCAAATTTTGTTGAACCTCTGAGAGGAGCATAATTCAACATGGAAGATTTTGTGCTATGTTAATGCATAATTTATCCTGTCATCATTAAAAATACCAGGAGCCAGTGTTTATAGGTTTCTATGATCAGATAAAAGAACTAACACAAAAACCCAGCAACATGCAAACAGTCTTTCCTCATTCCCGTCTAAAGAGGATGGGCAATTATATGCAAGGACCACCCTTTGAATGTAGCCCTTTGAGGATGATATCTTTTCCTTTTGTATCAGTCTCAGGAATTATTATGGACTTTCCCAGCAGATATCGCCCACCGTCCTTCAAAGAGACTTAGGATTTCTTGATCATTTTTGATCTTCTCATGATAGCTGCTGAGCTCAGGTACTGCGGATTTATGCAAATATGTTTTTCACCAAAAACTGAATATTAACAATAACTGACAAGATATGGAATTACAGCATTTACTGCTTTATTTTCTTCAGGAAAATGTAATGGTCGACCAAATTTTATTTATTTATTTATTTATTTTTTGGACAAATAATCATGGCTCATAGAAACCACTGGAAACCAAACATTTCCAGATACAGAAACAGTTTTCCGCTTGATTTCCTGAGCACATAAGACTCTTTTCACAGATTTATATAAGTTTTAAATCATGAGCCTGCCAGCGGACTAGGCTTCAGCTGACTGCCATCTACCATGTAATTTTGTTTTGGCCAGCCAAAGGCCAGAACATAATTTGACATAACTGAGTCTTACCTCTTCCCCCCAGCCTGAGAATATTGTAACCTTTCATTATAAAACCCGCATGAATCCGGTTCATCGCCATAGCTTAGGGATTTGGTGGAGTGGATTGGTTTGAAAAAGACTACAGGGAGTACTCTCCTTAATGCTGGCAGTGGAGCTATGTTCTAAAGTGCTCCAGGACTCTGAGGCAAAGCAAAACAATTTGTTTCATTTCTATCAGATTTTAGGATATCTAAAGCAATCTCACAAGAGCTCCCTATATGCTGCTGTGCATCATCCTGCATGCATGTACGCACCCACTGCCTATTTACGGCAAGTAAGACATTTGATAATGGCAAAGGTATCAAGGCCGAGGTGTCTTAGACAACATTTAGGCTGATTCATATTTAACATGGGTGTCAGAAGGTAAAGGCCAGCGCTAGCCACTCCTTCATTAGCTTCACAGAGGGACCCTTCAGCAAGGCCCTTAACCCCCTTATTGCTTCAGTGAAGCTGCTCGGTGGCCACTGGGACAGATTGAACTGTCAGATTCATTCGCAGGTGTGAATGAGTGTGACTGTGCAAGAGTGAACAAGTTGTTCTTGAAAAAGAAAAAATTATTAATGTCAAAGCCTTCCCTGGATAAAAGAGGTACAAAAAATGAATGTGATTGCTTTGCTACAACATAAATATAGGCTGTTTGAAATGATTAAATCAGTGATGTGTGTAATCCTGCAAGGTGATCACTTGTGGCCTAAGATACAGTTACGAGTTTTTGTGACTTAGAGAGAGAAAGAGGGGGGAAAAAAAGAAAAGAAATCCAAATGTAGCTGGGGACCGACAAGAATTTTGAGCAAGAAGCAGCGGTTGACACTTCTCTGCACCTCAAGTTAGAATTTGATACACTTCTAAATACTCACAGGGATCCACCCTTCATAATCAAACAATCCTGAAACTTCACTTTATAAAATAAAGTGTCCCAGTTTGAAAAATGTATACAGCAATGTTGGTACTTTGATATAAAGTTTCTGGAAAAGGAAGCATATCAAGCTTTTAGATTGATTGGTCATTGAAAATGAATGAAAAGCGCTTGAGACATTGGCCAATTGGTTCAATTTCTTGCAAGCATAATGAACAAGCCCGACAATGATGGGGATGTGTGTCCCATCAATGTTTCCGACATTGTTAAAAACTGCCATATCCACTTGAAGGTAATTCTGAAAAAGAAAATCAGTTATAGTTCTAAAACAGCTACTTTTAATTGCCTAATAGCTTTACTTTAATGAGCAGGAGATGCAAAAAACATCTGAAGTAAAGCTCAGCAAGAAACGGCGTCCCTGCACAATCTAATCTGCAGCACTTGACTAAATCCCCACTATTCAGCAGTTGCTGAACCTCTCTGTCTGCAAAAGAAACTCCCAGGATGCATGTCCTCAACAGCTCTTCACCTTCAGAGTCTGTCTTATGGGCAAAGATGCTTTGTGATTACAGCTTTTATCTGTACATGCATTTAACTTAAATACTCCAAGCAGAGAAAATGTCACCACCACCAAAAAAAAAAGAAAGAAAGGAAAAAGTCTTTAAAAAATTTCATAGGACAAAATCTCAGCAGGCTGAATAGTCTAACGCAAATTCAAATACTTTAAATCCTCTATTTTTTGCATGTGAAAATGGTGCTGTTGTTTGACTGCTTTACTGATGTCTGATTTGGGGGGAAAAAGCCATTTATAAAAATGTTAAATATATTCCAGATGTAGGAAAAAAGCTTCAATGTATTCAAAATTTACAGCCTGAGAGAAGATGGAGTCCCCGTGGTGCTCCACCAACAGATTGCTCTGCTGAATGAACCCTTATTGACATCAAGCTTATCCTCGTCACATTTTAATGAACGGCCGAGGAGAGAGAGGGGCTAAGACTAAGAGTGGCAGGATATAAGATGTTGGATTGGCGTCTGATAACATTATGCTCATTATGCTTTTAAAACATAATTGCAGAGGTGTCGGAGATAAACTTGAAGGTGCTTGTTTGATATTGGTTTCTTTCTAGTGCTGCTATGGTCACTTTTGAAACTCACCTTACTGGGTTTGACTTTGATGACACCGTGACTCTCCCCGTTGTCTCAGCTGCTGCATTCTATAAACAGATAGTGGTTTAAATAGGATTTTCTCCATGAGTGTGGGGCAATAATCCACTTTGTAACGTTACCTAACGTGACAGGATAACTTCCCAATTTCCCCTAAGTGGTGGAAAGTGACCACACTGCTTAGGTTTCAAATCTGAGGACACACACTGGGTGGTGCATTAAACTGTTGAGATAACATTGTAATTAAAAAAAATATTGCAACAGCAAGACTACTTCATTGGTTTTTAATTTTAGACCAGATTCGTTTGTCACATTTCGCCCATTGTTTTTCTTTTTTTTTCTTTTTTTTTTTTTTCACCTTCACAACCTCTGCCCAGCCATCTGCGCCATCCTGGAGTGGTTCCTAAACACAACCCTGCAGTGGGTAGTCAAACATGGCCCACAAGACAGGATGAAATAAGAAAAACATGTCATCAATCACAAAAGCTTAAGGCCAGGAAGGCAACAGTAGCATCACACCATTCATCTCTTGCTCTTTTATTCCCTTTATCTCTCCTCCCTCTTTCTCGACCTGATCCCTCTCCTCCTCCATCCATTTGTCTCCCACCATTCCTCTCTTCCTCACTGTTTCCCTCCATTTTATGCCTCTTCCCTCCATCCATCACTTTCCTCCCCCATCCCCCAACTGTTGCATTAAGCTTATTTTTTCCCTTTTGCACCTCTCCTTCTCTATTTCTACCCTTCATCTCATTTCTGGTGGTGTAGTTGTCCGACTTCCAGACTCCCTACACGACGCCTTCCTTTGAATGTTTAACTGCTGCTGAGAGAAATGAGAATCCTCAGACACGTCTTGTTTAGCTGTTCAAAGAAGAAGTTATGATAAAAGAAATACAAAGTACATTGACCATTGATTTTTCTTTTTGTGTGTGTGTCTGTGAGTGAGGGAGATTAAGAGAAATGGGGTAGACTAACTGTCGAGCAAATGCGTGCTACTCTGATGTCATTTCCCAGTGCAATGGCTACAAATATGTGCAGCCGATAACAAAGGTAGTTGAGAAAATTGCACTTGTTAAAAAATCATCCAGTCTTAAATTCCTTTTATTTTATAAGGGCACAGTGAAATGCATCAAAAGCCAACATTTAAGTATCCTAAAATACACCACAAATATTGCTATGAAATACATTTAATGACAGCAATGAACTTTGAAACAGCTGGAGTATGACTCCAGATTTTTATGCTCTCTCGGATTACAATTTGTGGCGTTGAAAGCACATAAATAAACAGACAGACACCTGCAGAACTGGTATTTATGTTGTTCAAACGGAGCAAACATTTTTTAGCTTTATAACGCCCCTCCACATCTCCCCTGCAATAACTTCCTGGCAAGTGAAACTGGAGAGCAGGTAAAACCTCAGTGTTTACACAGAATGTATCAAATTAAGTTTTCATTTCCGGTACGAGGATATGTGAGTCTCAGTATTTCCGTCTGTTTGACATGTTATGAACACCGCTGTGCCAAAGCTGTGTTTTTGTTTGTACTGCACCCGCCAAGGTTTCTCTTAGAATTCATCTGAAGTTAGCGTTTCCATTATATTAGGATATATTTGAATATTATGAGTTTGTATTTCAATGTTGAACAGTGACCAAAGCTTTCCTACTGCAAGTCCCTCATAATATGGACAAAACGAGGAATAAATTGACCAAAACACAGAGATGAGATGATGTAATTCGTGTCTAGGAAGCCAGGAAGCCACATTTACAGCTTCCAAAATAATGGCCTTGGGAAATCACTTTAGTTTTTCAGCTGCAGAACAATTTAATAAGGTTTTTTTTTTTTTTTTTCTTATGAAAGGGTAAGTGTTGGAAGTAAGGGTGGAGAGAGGAAAATATCTCAAGGACAAAAGCATGATGCGTGTTTTGCAGTATGATGACTGCAAATAGCTGCGATCTCCTGGAAATTTTTTTTATTGCTTTTTTTTTTTTTTTTTTGTTCCTGTCCTTGGTTCCTTCACAAACTGGAATTTCTTTTCCTTGATACGCAAGTCTCCCTGTGCACAGAAATATGATCCCATTCAAATGCCAGACAAGACACTTGCCTCTGAAGGCTTTTCAGGGAGACAGCGGTTTACCATGAAAAGCTTTCACTCCCTAAATTGATATGTAGCAGTCATTTTCACACAGCAAACTAATTATGATTTTAAATTTGATTTGAAAAATAAATTCATTAATTGGAAGGTATTAAACTTTAATTTCAATAAATTTTGTGTGTGTCTGTGTGTGTGTGTGTATCCAAGCACATAAACCGCCTGCTACTATCAATTATAGCAGAGCGTTATTGCACTGAGGGCCAGAGCTGCTCTTCTCTCTGCTGTTGATGATATTTAATATTTAATACTTTTCTCATCAAATTTATCATTTATTGCCACATGGAGGTAGGAGGTGTATATTCCTGTATCTGGCACCAAGTGTCTCCATAACAGTATGTCAATGTAGAAACACTGCAACTAATGCGTACATGCATGGGAATTGTCTTCCTTTGGAGAAAAACAGTATTGTGCACAGTGGTAAGTGTAGCGGAAGTAGATATCAGCTTATTTTCCTTTTGTATTTTAAGAAAACCAATTAGATCTTTTTTGACATGAAGTATTTTGTGAGGTTTTGATTTTTCAGCTATTCAAATGTGTACGGCTTTGATAAAAAGTGAGAATAGTTTTGGTGCTTTCATGCTGCCTGAATGGATACAATTATGAGTATCACAACACAATAGAGCAGATTGAATATAACATAAGAGTTACAATTTACAAAAGTGGGGTAGTAGAACGTAGATGGTTTTGCAGGTGCAGTAAATATAGTTTTGATGAAAATGATTGCATAATTTAAAGGCTATGTGATGATGACAAAGTCATGGGAAAACTGATCATACTGGCATAATTTAAGATGGTAACTCTAATTAACCACGTCGTTTATGGGCATTCATCCCAAAAGCCTCTTTATGAATTTACATTCTGTAGATCAGGAGGGATGACAGATACACCTGTAAGTGTGGGAGTTGACCTTCCCAATGCACACAGTTTTTAGCTGAATAGCGCACAAATAAAGGACAGACAAAGCTGAATGCATAACCAAGCTGACTTGCACCAGCTGCCTTGCACAGGTTATATGGAAGAGCACCAATGGCAAGGAAACCCTGGGGTGCTGTCACTTTCTTGGTGACAGGGAGCAAGCAGGGACGCAATGGTTTGCCCCCACTGTCAGCTGCAACCGCCCAGCAGACCTCAGTGAGGACAGCTCAGGAGGTGTGCAGCTTTCTTGTTTACTCCCCATGCGACAGCTTGATGAATGGATATCTGTGTGAGTGAATAAATTCTTTGCCCCTATAGATTTGTTGCCTCAGCCTGTTGTGGCCAGTACCCAACGACATGGTCCTTACAAATTGTTTCAATAAATTATCATCCAAGTATGTCAGCAGACGACACGCGACGAACAGTCAAGGCTGCCAAATAGTTCTCCCCAATGATAGGCAAGGATCAATTAACTCAGGTGGGTGGATTTAAGCTTACTTGAGTACCAATTGGTAAATCATACATGCGGGGGAATATCCAAGGACACTTATGCTTTACTCTTTGTCAAAATACAGCAGTGGAATGTCAATGCGGCCTCTGACACAGAGGACGCAGAACGTAAAGGAAATACAGCCTCCTCTGAACTCCTTTTAGTGTTGTCTTAAAATGGTTAAATGCTTTAATGTACAGTTCAATTACAGCAATAAAGCTGCTGTCAAAGAGTGTATTTATTTGCTCCTCATATTATAAATGTATGATGCTGAATTTTCTCATATTTACGTCATAGCACACAGCAAAACCCTTTTCATCAAAACTTGAAATCAGTTCCACAGAACCTTGACACATGTCCAGATTTCTGACATCAGCTGCATTAAGAAGGAGCTCTCCAACACCAACTGCACTGTATGATCAAGGTCAGTATAGTGTTTCTCCCACTCCTGCTATACAGTAGCACATCCATCTCTTCTGCTGCATACCAGAAATGCACTCTTGCCGCATACATTCCATTACAATATTACAGCACATTTAGTAGAGAGCTTTGGTTATTCCCTCTCATGCTGACAAAAACAATTTCCCTCTCAGGTCTTAATGAGGATTGCAGAGCCTTTCAAATTATGGTTCCACATAGCTTATCACGTCTTGGCCTATGTGATATTGATGAGAGGCAAGCGACTGCATTCATGAAATTAAGGTCCTAAAGTCACTGCAACAGAATGCACAGCAGTTAGCATTTCTTCTGATGATTTAAAGGGTCTATTCGCTGGCGAGTGCATAGTTTATGGCTTAATTCATGCTCATAATTCAACCACAACATCATTATATACTGTGAATCACAGCCCCTACACAAGGTGAAATGGGAGAGTAGAACAGAATAGGTACAAGTGGCCATATCAGGACAAAAGAGGAAGTCAAAAGGGGAGCAGAAGTGCAGGGCGGTGCACAACAATTTTCCCTGTTTATTCCTTCCCCTTTATAAAACACAAGTAGGTTATCATTATTAGGAAGCATGAAACTATTGATTTATAGAATTCACAAAACCATTTCTGTTCTGTTTAAGCAACACCGGTAGCTGTGACTTTTGCTTGAACGCAAGTTGTTGATGATAGGTTGATTCCTCGAACTGAGAGTGAAAGTGTGGAAGAAGAACAAGTTATGTAGTGCTGACGAAGACCTTTAAACTGCTGAAATTTAAAGTTCTTCCTGAAATTTGTGTAGGATTTAATTGGGGTGACAACGGTGGAAACATAGCACAGGTAATGCAGTCCTCTGAAATTAGAGGCTTCCGATGGAACATACCTGCTGATTTCATATTACTGTCAGGAGAGTGAATCGCCTGAAGGGGAAGGACATCATACTTGCAAGCTGTTGTAGATGACGTGGTGAGAATAACATCATCTGCCTTCCAGCGATATTACCATAATAAAAAGTTTTTGTTTTTTTTTTTTTTTGTGCGCGTTTCTTTTTTTTTTTTTTTAAGGGGATACTGATGTGTCTCCTCAATGACAATTTAGAAAATAGACATCAAAAAGTGATGAAAAACAATGAAGCGATGATGATGTGACAAAAAATGAGTCACTCCAAAGATGCGCTCCAACATATTGTGCATTGCAAGGAATCATCAGTTTGGTGTCCTAAGGCAGATCTGCAACTTTTGAAATATTGATTCACCACCACTGAGCAAAAGATCTGGTCTGATCTGCGAGATCGCAGTCTGTTCTGCCAGTAGAAAGAACAGATTCAGACCTGCTGAGGTGAGAAAGACACAAATCTTACACAACACAGTTACAGGAAATGAGTTCAAGTGTGCTGTCTCCTTTCTCAACTATCTCTGCTCAATCTCCAAAATTCATTTGTCATGCAAATTACAGGTTGCTATTACCACCCTAATTTCTCTGTTTCTATAGTGGGACTATGCCCCTAAAGACATAGTTTCTCCATTTTTAAGGGACTGCTATTTTAACAATTTCAGTCCACTGAGGTAACACAATTTTCAAACATCACAATGACATGTCAAACCTGTCTTTGGGAGAAAGGGGGCAAAAGGGTGAGCTATTCCAAGGCAGGTCAGAGAAACGGTCAAGATTCCCAGAAGGCAGTTGCTGATGACAACAACCGGTTGACAGATGGAGAGAGACCCAATGAGTTAAACCAAGACTGATGTGACAGGCGCCGCCATTAAGGCACTGACCATGTGACAGACTGTGTCATACACACGGACGAACATCGGCAGACAGAGAAGAGAGGCAGTCACAGCGAGCAGCAGCACGAGGAAAGACAAAAGAGTCCGACGGACACACTGTGGTGACAGATGACCAGATAGGATGACAGACCGACAGACAAATGTAGGTTATACTGGATATTTATAAATCAAATTGCAATTGAGCGTAATATTACCTCTCTGCATGTAACGTATCAATAAAATTTCCATTCATTCTGATTGATGTGGCCATAAAAATCCGTGCGAAAATTTCACTCAGTAGCTGTGAGGAAATGTAGGAGCGGGAAGATCAAAAATAATTTTTCATTTAGCATCATTTAATCTACATCAAATTTTTTTACTTAAAAAAAAAAAAAAAAAAAAAAGTCATATCAAGTGTTTAACCCTTGAAACCATTTGGTAGTTCACAATGCCTATAAAGTATGTTTAAAAATGAAAAAGTGAAAGTAGTCTCTTATGTTCAAGCTCTGAGATGTAGCAGTCCTGTCAGTGGTTTTGCACTTTTTAGGATTTCAGTTTTTAATTTTTACAAATTCATTTAATTCAAAGAAATTGTTGTACGTTGTTGTTTTTTTATTTTTTTGTTTTTTTTTTATCTCCCAGCATCCTTGGGAGAATGCAATTATGACAACAGCCAGGCCACTACAGTATCCTACAGAGAATTTACCGTAATGCCCATCCTTACCACTGGAGTACCAAGTTCCAACATTGATGAAGATCTCTTTATTTCAAACAGATGCACTAAAAGCTGTTATTATAGAAGCATTGTAAGATGGATAGTCCAGTGAATTGCACTAACTCTTGTGAGAGAACATTATAGATCCAGCAGTTGTAAGATTCTTTGGACACAAAGTGTGACACAAAGTGTGTGTAAATGTATATATATCCTACTAGATATATTTTTTTCTAACAGTAGCTGGTGACCAGCTAAAAATGCATAGAACAAAGCATTTTGAACAGAAGTTATGACACAAATAAAGTAGTCAGTTTGTTCTCCCCCCAGCCAGGGGGGAGAATAATTCTCTCTCTTGATGCCAGCACTGTGAGGCAAATAAATATTGTTGGCTTAGACTGAAGGCTTCATCAAATGAATTTAGCAAGAATCAAGTAAACAGCCCTGAAATAACATTGAATCTCCCAGCTGTTTTTTTTTATTTTTTTTTGCTCTGTGAATTGGACATGTGCTTTTTATGCTCCCTTGATTCCGATCGTCGTAGCATTCCCACAGTCACTGATCACTGCAACAAGAAGCAAATACTTAAGTCATGACTGACCACCCTTAAAAAAAAAAAAAAAAAGTCTCTTCTGTACTCTTAATTAGTTTCAGTCCTGTCCAAAATAGCAGGGAAAATCCATGCATGGTGTTATATCAAAAGCTTCAGCTTTATAAAATCTTCTTTTTGGAGTTATAATCACCAATTCCTCTGTGCGACCTTGAGTTTCACCTTCCGGCACCCTGACTCGTGCAGATCAAAGAAACTTCAAGCGCCACATCTGGCCCTCTAGAAAAAGATGAAAAAGTGGCGCAACCTGAGGCTTAAATCTTAGAAGTAATAATCTCCTGTGGTTAAAGGTACCTCAAAATATAAAAGAATTGCATTGAGAGACAAGATGAGAAGGGAAATAAATAATCTTTTGAATCAGGAATCAGTTGTCGGTCACCATATTATCTGCTTTCCTTTTCATACGGAGGCCTGCTGCATACTTAAGGTTCCAATAGCTTGTCTGTTGGCGTGGTTTGCTGTAAATATATAGCACTTCCAGAAGAAATAAGCACTGCTTTGATTGGTGGATGTTCTTTAATATCTGTTTAGATGGATTTTTGTTTTGACCTTGGCATATTGGACACATGAAAGTATTTCTTTCAGAAAACCCAAAGGACTTCATTTTGGCCCCATCTCACTAGGAAAATGTGAAGAAATTATTCACCACACAAAGCACTCTGGGTCGAACGCCTTAATCACAGCATGTGGCTTTCTCCCATGTTCCTCACTTGAAGCGATAACTGTGCATGTCCAGGGTCCAGGGTCGTCATAATTAAATGATCTCGATTTGATGCAACACATTACATGCTGGGGACTGGTTAATAATTACCATGTTATCATCACAAAAGGGTCATCCCATCCTCTGTGGGGCTGCTGCAGATGCTGTAGGAGTTAATGATATCCCAGGGGACCATATCAATCCTTGCTATATTCAAATGTCACTTCAATTTAATCATTCAATTAAAGGACTGGTAATTGCGAGGCATATTAACAGACTTTCAAATTATTTTTCCCATGAAATTTAATATGTCAATAGTATGTTTGTCATTTTGATTAACTTTTTAATATTTATGGGGTGTTAGTAGTATCCTTGAGATTCTTTCATTCGCAGCTATAAAACTATAGAAACTTAAAGTAGATTTGAGAAAGTACATTTGCTGGAAATGTCAACAATTGCTGATTTGATAGCCAGGATTTCTTCTTCTCTTCATAGAGCCAGGGTTTCTATTCTCTGTGCATTTTGAAAGCATTTTGACAATGTCAAACTATACTCTTTACAACTTCTGTAGTTATAACCAATTTGAACCAATATATGCAGTACAGTAATTTGTACTACAAGTTGCTCACAAGTCGAAAGGATTGTATTTGTACACTAATGAAATATGCAGAAATCAAGCATGACCCAGGTTCTCAATTGTAAACTATGTTGCCGAACGGGGTCCGTTTATTCACTGAGTTCCTGCTGCATTACTGTACTTCAAATGTTCCTGAGTGGCAGGTACTATAAGGCAACGTCAAAAAGGGAGCTTACAACATTTATCCAGAGTTTTTCCTCCTTTGGTGCTGAGTTAAAAAGACTGGCATGAATATCCATTCCACGTGGCTTATGTTGGTGAATGAAGAGAACGACAATAGCCTTGTAAATGATAAAGGAACACAACAACGGTACATTCACAAGAGTCACAGTCCATTTAACATTTGTGTCCTGCTGTAGTAGATCTGTGCTTCTGTTATATTTGTGAATTTGGATGTGCCCGTTATGCAGAAAACAGTGATTTTTTTTTTTTTTTTAAGTATTCAAATGGTAGTCCAAATTACAAAGACAGTCTTTCTAATCATGGTCCCATGTGATATAGTCATGATTCCAAGCACTGCACACAGTGATTTTATGCCTACAGTACACAGATGTTTTCATTTATTTATCTGATTTGATCGCCCCCTCAGGACTGTGTAGGAGTTCCCAGCTCAAACCTGTTGACCGTCTCCCTGACAAAGTTTCTTCATGTCTGTGATGGTGGAATAACTCGACCCCTTTCATCTGAGGAGGCATGCCTTCTATTTGGCCTTTCCAGCACGCTTTTATTTGCAGCAGAAGCTGAAGGGGCAAAATGTTAAATAGAGTACCAGCAGCCGGTATGGTTGGAAACATTATCAGCTGTTGATCAAACAGTTTTAGTTTGTCAGAATGAATCTAAAAAAAATCCTTTAATCAATGGCTATATGGCCTGACATGCACTCCACCTATTTCCCCATCCTCAACATTCCTCTCCCTCACCCCAGTCTGCTTCAAAATATGAATACACTGCAAATATGAATGAAGAGCTGTGTGAGTATTTACTCAGACAGCTTAGCGTTTTAAGGGAATGACACTGAGATACAGTCACAGCACAGTCG
Source organism: Echeneis naucrates (assembly GCF_900963305.1). Lineage (NCBI taxonomy): Eukaryota > Metazoa > Chordata > Actinopteri > Carangiformes > Echeneidae > Echeneis > Echeneis naucrates. Next base: position 13,581,553 of record NC_042522.1, on the reverse strand, counting down.
ATTACACAGGGAAGGGACATGGGGTTGTGATCAAACACATTTAGGTGCAGAAAAGATAGGAAGAGTATTCTTAAGGGAGATTGAAATAGGGTTAAATAAAGAAACTGAACTGAGAGAGCATGCACATTAGATACAGAGGCATAAAAGTATAGAAAGAGACTGAAATAAGATTAAATGAAGGAGAGAGAAATAGCAAGTATGAATGAGGAGATACAGTAAGGAGAGGGGACAAGGCAAATATGAGTGTGATAAGAAAGAAATTTAATAATGGAAACATCTGACAGTTTTTAAACTCTGATTAGAATCCAGATTAAACTTGCTTTTAACAAAATGTTACAGCGATTTTTCTCAGTGCTTGAAAGGGCATTATGTAAGTTGAATTAAGGAGCAAAAGCTAAAGATACAATTTTACTGTAATGATGCACAGTGATGCCAGGCTCAGGCTCTTTTTTTTTTTTTTTTTTTTTAATTGATCAGTGCAGATTATAACTGATAAAGCAACAACTTTAAGAGTTGTGCTGAAAATTTAATGCCTCAATGAACAAACCAGCTACAAGATTGACAGAATAATGCTCTTAATATGGCAGACCAAGGGCTGAGATTCTGGATCTTCGGGTTAATGGCCGTGAAATGTGGAAAAAAATAAAAAATATACAGTATGTTCCAGGACTGCTATCCAAACCTTTGAGAAATTGAGCTCTTACATCATTTTAATTCTTCCGTAAGAAGCAGAATAAAATACCAATTCAGAAATAAAGGAGGAAGATGGTGGATATTTAGATGACATCTAAGGGCATATTATACTGCAGTTAAAAACGCCATAGTGTACATCAAATATTAGACTTCAAAAGTTTGAGTCATTGGAACAAGCAGGATGAATTTCTACCAAAAGCTAGTTCATTAAAGAAAGGTGGTGAATTTGATGTAACACCTATCAAGCACCTATAATTTTCCAGAACTGCAGTTCATCACAGCCGAAAATTTGAATACTTAAGTGAAAAAGGAAGAAGAAAATCACACGGAGACATCTAGTACTCTCAGAATCTTCGGGGAAGAATCTAATTTACATCACTTCCTTGCAAAGGTAGAAAAAAAGAGATACAAGAGATGAAACAGTGGAAGGAAATGTTTAAAAGCCCGGATACAAAAAGTGTAAGATGCTATTTCAAAATGTGCGCGACGATTCGGTTTCTCTGCTGTGTCAGCGACAGGAAGCTGTCAAAGAGAAACACCAGGGGGAAAAAAAAAAAAAAGGAACCATAGCCACCTCAACTTCTAAGCCTTGACCTTGGAACAGCCCGAAGTTGATGCTGTTAGGACACGCAAAGAATGATAAAGGAGGTACTGGCGAAGGATGGCAAACAAGCAGGTCATTTTGCCAGCGGCAGGGTGATACTTCTGGCACGCCGGGTGATTTCTGTCTCGTCTGGGAGGTATAGGTCATAGTGAAGACGCAGGCGTGCAGGTTTTGGCTCCTAAACTGTAGCACCATGACACACTGCAACATGAGGCAACATTTCCTCTGTTATGGGAATATGTAAAGGTCACAGAGCTGTGATGAGGTGATTATCATTATCTGAATAAGGATTTAAAAAAAAAAACAAAAAAAAAAACCAACAAGCTCCCTGAGTTTGATCAGCGTTGATAGAACATTTCCAAACTGCACAAATTAAACAACTATTGAACCTAAAATGCCTCATCTGCTGGAACATCAATATCATCGACACCTGACACTTGTGCCAATATATTTTGGCTGCTCCGTGGTTCTTGTTTTAGTCTCTTAAAATGCCCTTCTTCTGCAGGTTTCAATTAGATTGCTTTCCGATCACTCCTCCGTGTCCACCCCGCAGACATTTCACAGAATGTACAGCTTAATATCTATTTAATCATATCACTTACATTAAGCCGAGTCTTATTCCACGCATATCCCTTAATAACAGGATAAGCTTCTATTCCATTAGGATGCTCTATTGGATAACACATCAGTGTTCATAATTTGAGATGATTGATGTTTTAATGTGTGATTTTTCTGTCTTCCTCTGGCTCAGTTTGATCCAAGTCTTCATCTGCTGCATGTCAGATTAAATGCAGTCAACAAGGGACACAGGCAAGTCACATTTCAAGACTCGAAAGTCAGTAGTGGGGCATAAATCACATTCCCCAAATACAAATTTGTCATTATCGAATATGTGGGGTTGGGGGGGGGATCTTTATTTGAAAAGTAATTTCCATGTCTGTGAAGCTCAGGGAAGGTTTGACCAGTGAGGATAAAAAGGAGAGACAGCTGCTAAGAGATGATGTGATAATAGGAGCAATTGACAGGTTTACAAGGGCTGAAGTCACAGTCCAAATCACTGTCGAATGCCCACAGTGCAGGTCGGGTCATGGGGGCATTCACTTAATCACTAATAAAGATACAAACCCCAGGTTGGGGCACATGGAGTTGAAAGCACTTGTCAAATTATCCAGAGTATTGATCCAGCATTGATCGTCCCACTCAACCCCTGATGGGAGTTTGGAGTGGGCACTGTCCCTGGAGCTGAAAAGCACTGCTAGTTCTTGTCCAGGCTGGAGCTCATAGCTCAGCGTTTCAGCTTTTCCCAGGCGGCGTGAGGGGAAGTAAAAGATGACAGATGATGATTGGTTTGGAAGAGGAGTGAAGAAGAGAGAACTATTCCCTGAACAGTGGAACGAGCCTGCAGCAGCATCTATCAGCTACTTAAAACATCATCTTGAGGACTGCTCATGAGCAGATTTACAAAAATTCACGCACAGGTTCTTCTGACTGTGGGGTCTGCGGGTAATGAAAAGGACCACCACGTGATCCCAACAGCCTTTATGTAAAATGTTTGTGAGTGGCCTGTCAGGTTCAAGTGTCCGAGACTTTCTGAAACTGATTAGCCAAAAAATCCAATTGCATATGCCTCAGCACTATGAATGTGAGCTCCCTCCCTTCATTTGCAATTTAAGTCCACCGGGGAACATTGGAATGATGTAGAAAGTCATGGAGTGCATAAAGCTGATTGTATTCAAATCTGTGTGAAATGGAAACCCCTTATACTTCTTTTGTTCTGGAGAGACTGACTTCTTATCAACAAGTAAAGCAACAAAGGAGCGGATTAACTTGCAGTGTCATCAGTACAGAAATACAGTAAGAAGAGGAGACATCACATTTCCTTAATGATGCACTTGAAACTACAAAATCAAACGCACAGTGAAGCGCAACTCGACTGAAGTTAACAGGATAGTGCCAAAAATTTGACTTTACAGCAAATCAGCATTGTTCCCGCATCGAGGACCGCATTAGCAATAGATTGACCTGTCTGGAGTTACTGCAGAAGTTGGAAGTGTTGCTGCTGTGTTTTTATTGATTTACATTTCATTTTATGATAATTGGAGCGAGAGCAAATGGAAACATGTGCAGGGTAAGGGGCAGGATAATGGCATACCTGTCAGGTGCTGGGACAACAGGACAGCCACAATTTATTTATTTTTTTTTATCAGTTACTGGCACAAAAAACTTTGCTGTTTTGACTTAGAGGCTATTCACTTGCTGAATTCCACTGCGAAAAGGCTGAGGAACATGTGTCCTCCACATCTTGCCATGTGTCTTGATTCTTTTATGTCTCAGCCACGTAGCTGGCAGGCACACAATGTGACACATAAAGAACAGCCTTTAGAAAAAAAAAAAAAACAAAAAACTGCGCCACTGTGAATGTTATGTTCTCAGTGCAGTGTCGATACAACAAGCCCCCCGTAATATTTATAAATCATTGTCATTGTGTCTGAGTCAAATATGCAATCTACAAGGAAAGGAGGGGAAGGTTGTCATCTCTGCATTAGACTGTACAACAGAATTGGGTTAGATGAAATGCTCAGATCAAGGTCTTACTGGATGACATGTTGTAGCTACTGTAGTTACTGTGATACGTCTCATTGGGACTTGTGCAAAAGAAAATCCCTGCGGCGTTGAGCAAACAGCATTGATATTCCAGGCAGTAGATAATACAAGACAGCTTTATTGTTACTGTAACTGTAAAAGTACTAACTATACAAGTAGCGGTAAATATTCAAATTAGTACTAAATATACAATGGCTCAAAGCAAATGCTAAAAAATGCATAAGCCAGCCAACGTTGCGATACAAATGTAGAATTGCATAAAGTTGAAGACACTGTTGGCGGACAGTCCATTGATTTCCATAGCATAGCAAAGGGCACCAGATGGTGTTGATATGATGGGCTGCTGGGGCACAGACAGCAATTCTTAATGCCCCCTTGTTCACCTTGCTATCATGCAGATTTTCTATAGAAGGCAGCTGATAAGTACAAACGCTCATCCACTCGGCAGCGCAAAGCAATTTCAGCAAAAGGGGAAAATCTGACTGATGCAACGTGTAAAGGCACAATGACAGCAGCTGCAATTTTAAAGCAGAGGAAAACTTTCTCCGCTGTTGTTCAGTCACAATCACATTTGTGATGTGAAATAACCGACTATTTATAGCAAAATTGTGTGTTAGAATTAATGAAAAAATTGTTGCTGCTTCAAAGGATTTTTTAGGAATCTCCTGCCAACCAGATGTTTTTTTTTTTTTTTAAAGCAGTTTTCCTTTCCAAGTAAATACGGACACAATCTTCCTTTCCTTAGGTACAGCGCTGAATAATGGCCTGAGGTGGTTATGCAGAACATGATGTAACAGTGCAGTTGACCTTTGCCAGTTTGGGGAGAAAATGCCACTACTTCCTCATTTTATCATGTCCACCATTGGTGTTGCAATTGCTTCCCAATAAGCAAATATATTCATGAGTAATGGCCACAAATGTTTTTGTTTTGCCATTGTGCCCTTTGACCTTTGACCCCCAGATTCAAATCAGTTCACAGTTCAGCCAAATAAGCAAGTGAATCAATGTTAAAGAATTCACTAGAGGCTTTCCTACAGTATTGCTTTCATCAGGCCTCAACTATTTCATGTGAGGTCAGTGTGACCTTGAGCTTAGGCCAACAAAATCAGTTCAACCCAAGTCCAAATGTGTGTTTGTGCCAAATCTGAAGGAATTCCCCCAAAGCGTTGCAGAGGTGGATGGACAGACGGATGGTTAACGTGACCGCCCCGGCTGTCACTGGCATGGAGGCATCAAAATTTAGTATATGTGGCAGAGGAGCGTTGGACGGAGCTTTAGCAGCAATTGGCAAAGTGAGAGGAGGCGAATTGGGTGTTGCTGTAAACCTGCATCCATATAGTGACTTGATAGTTAGCCAGTAATCAGGCAGCTGAAGAATGTGCAGTGATCGTGAGACAGAAGCCGATGAGCTAATGTGACCACTGTTACAGCTGAGCCAATAAAGCCCAATTGTGTTCCAAAAAATAAATCCAAAGTTGGTGAAAAGTAAAAAATTCACTTTCTTTCAGAGATATATCTTCTCATAATCCACCACAAAACTTTATTAACTTATTAAAGTAATTCTCATTCTAACTAAACAGATGCTTTGAATCTGGCGTGGCTGCACCCACCCACTCCCACCTGCTTGAAACAAAACAATGTGGGTTCAACATAAAAAAAAAAATTAAACATATACTCGACAAAATATTTTCTCTACCTGCACATGAATTTGTCACGTTTCCTGCTGCGAGGAAACACCTTGCCACTGTTCCCACGGCCCTACTGCAGAGGCAATATTTAAGAACAGAAAATAGAGTGATAAATATGCTTCTGATCACATTTATATTCATTCAACAATGCATTCAGTTTAAACGTGGAAAAAAAAAAAAAAAAAAAAAAAAAAGATGGGCACAATGTGACATTCAAATGTCAAAAGAGACACACAACATTTTTGGCTTATTTTCTTCCATTTCTGATGTAAACCCCTTACTGCTTACTGGTTAGCATCTGGGCCAGTAAAGACCAATAAAATGAGATGTCCATAAAAGTCATTTCCAGTTTGATTTACTGGTCTTTGGGATAGTTGCCTTGGCAATAGGTAGTGACATGGTCTGTGCTAAAAGTCCCCTTTGGGGACAGTATGAAGGGTAGGTCTAAAGTATGCACATGCACTCTGAGGCGAGGCTATCACCATGCCATCTGTAGTCACTCCACAGGAACATAACCAGCACCATTTATTGCACATATGATTACTAGTTGGCTTACTTTTTTTTTTCTTTTACAAGCCATCTGCTCAGGAGAGGTGAGAAGGGATATGTGAAATGGAATACTGTAGCATATTGATTCTCTGCTTTAACACATTAATATTCATCCTTAGCAACTGGCAGTGTTTAAATCTGTTAGGGCTGTTGTTAGTCTGATCCTTACATAGTTTAATCAACGACATATCTGTTTAGTAAATAGAGAGATGCACACATTTGCAGTCAGCTTTTGCTTTCCAAGGCAAACTTGTCAGTGTTCCAGTTGATGTATCCCTGAGGCTGATGGTGTGGATACAAGTTTTCTGTTTTTGTTTTTCGCAAAAAAAAGACCAAGTCATAAACTGGACAAGCTAAACGTGACTAATAAAAATCTAATCCATAACCTCTGTTCTGTTAAATGATTTTATTGTCTGTTTATGTTACATGCACTTTGACGAATTTGGTTTTATTGTTATATCTGTTGTCTGGCAGAATGGTACAAAACCAGCAGTTCTTTGTGATTAAAAGCTGTGACATTCTGTGCCACTCAACCATCATCCTCACAACATTTAGACAGCATATTGCTCGGTTTTGTGCACAAACAAGCTCTTTCAGGTGGGCCGTTTTTATGTGCTGATGGTTTTTGAGCCCACACATCCATGTTGTCCGCCTCATTAGGTAACAAAGCTTTGGGGTGGATTGTAATAAAACTGGTGGAGGTGTCCGTCTCACTCTGGTGTGTCAGTGTCAGTGTCACTGTGTTTGTGTTACACTAACGATGAGTGTCTGAGTAACTGCTATACAGCCATGAGAAGTGAATACTATGTGGCCTCAAACCTGATCATGAAATGTTCTGTATTATGTTTAGATTTTCTGCTTTTACGCTCTTTATATAGAAATTTTGTTTTAGTATGACGACACTTTTAACGATTAACAGATGAAAGTGTAATCTAAATCGTAACATTATTAAAACACTTGGAGTCTCAATATTTCCCAGTTACTGTTTTAGGGCATTTTAAGTTTCAAAGCGTGTTGTGGGCTTCTTCTATGGTAATTATGCGATGTGAACAGCTCAGACTTTAATGTTTACTGTGCAGTTTCAGTGGATTAAAAGAAAATTGCCACAGTTAATCCTTGTCTCTAATACCTTAATGACTTCGAGTCCCATTTAGCGAATATTTGTATTTTTTTATATCCAAAACCTATAAAATGTTATAATAGTTCATGTAGTGGTATAATGCACAGTGACATTCTGATGCTGAGTGTCATATTTCATGGTTTCTACAAAACACCTTTTATTTTTTTGATTAAATTACTATGAAAAGGTTAATCTCCCTCATTAATTACTCCACTTAATAAGGTATAATGTTTTAATCAGGTCAGGATAAATATGAAATAAATCTAAGGTCGAAATTCACTCAGTAGTGTGCCATTAATCGTCTCCTGATGTGACAAGGATTTTAGTTTGTTACCATTTTAACTGAGACATCAATACTGTGTGTCTTATTCCAGGTAACATTGGCTTGCAGGGCCATAGGAACTCAGGAGCTCATGCGAGTGAGAGTTACACTAATCCAAACACAAGACCATTCGCATTTGGAGTACAAAAAAAGCAGGATTAAGTTGTTGCTGCAACGTGAGCCTGGCAGAACTGTTTGTGTTTTCACTCAGACTGCTGTCACAGAAACTGTTCTTTGCACTCGCAGTTCTAAGTGGTGCACAAAGGCAGATAAAATGATATGCCAAAATGTGCAGCACAACGTGTGCCACGATTCGCATTAGCACCAAATTAGCTATGCCATTTTGCCCTAATCTCACATGGGTTCATTTAGCAGTAACAGACCACTTTGGGCCAAAGATCGTTGACTGACTTTGTAGCTGTCTCATTAGACTTGAGGTGTTATTCCTCGGGTGAAGAGAGAGGCTGAACTGTCACCTGATAGTGGTAGTGATACGGATCAGATGCACTGTAGCGGGCCTTATCTGCGGTTTTGATCTGCTTAGCGAGAACTTCTAGCGAAAGTTATTTCAACCTTCGATTTTGAGCCAACTTTTGCCGTTTAATAAGCAGAGGTTGGGGAAAATTTGAACGTTGTTCAATGCCCCCTACAGCATCGACGGGAGCAGTAAGGGAGGCTGTCAAAGAGGAGGAGGCCATCCAAAACTTGGTTGGCACAGCTAGCTCCAGCATCAGAGGAGCGGTTGCTACAGGACAAAATGGCTGTGTAGGCCAAAAGGCTACTGTGTTTGCAAAAACTGAAGGGGTGCATTTGGAGGGGCTAAGGATGACTGTCGAAAGGTTTCAAAGAGAATCTGTGTGTGAATTAGTACCTAAAGAGGGAAAGGCGAGAATTCTACCACTTCAGCAGGGAAGAACGGTGCTGATTCAACTACAAATGAATTTTTTAAATGAATATTCCATTTAAAATTCATTACAAAAATGACTGTACTGTAGCGGCGCAGAAATCTAACATGCATATATATATATTATTTTTATATCAACTTGGACTCGTACTATAGAAATGCGTCATACATCAGCATTATATATAATGAGGATGCATTTCAGATTCTTTTGTTTTTGGGGGTGCGTTCCTTTGCTAACTTAGGGGGCGTAAAAGGAGATCAATATTGTGATATTGGAGTTTTACTTTGCTCCCTTCATAATCTTCCATGCTGTTTGGTTTGATTTAGGGAGTATGCACCAGCACAAAGCCACTAATGCCAAGTGCAATTGCATGCCGATTGGTGCAATAAATGGCTCTAAGTCCCTTCACGTTGCCTGGCTGAAATTGTGTGAGTTCAGGCGGTGCACTGAAGTCATGCACACCATTAGCTGATAAGTAGTAGTTGTCTCACACAATCAGAAGTCACATTCAAACAAGTCAGTAAGACAGCCTTAATAATCTAACAAGCTTACTCTCTCACTCTTCTGATCATGTATGCTGCCTTGCTGCTAACGCTTGCCGTAGTGTGTGTGTGTGTGTGTGTGTGCGTGCGTGTGCGTGTGCGTGTGTGCGCTGATTTCTTCCTTCTTCACCTCCTTATCCACTGTCTTATTAGCATAGTTGAGATGGCATCTCTTGCCTTGTGCATTATGTATATCCCACATCTCGGTGATATCTACCCTCTGGGTTCTTTTTTGTATTTTTCTTGTAGTTTTAATATGCTGCCTCAGAATCTCATATACTGCTTGGATTTATTTTGCTAGCATTGCCGTTAGCGCAGTGGAGCTTTTTTATATTTCAAGATGGACTTAGAACTGTGGCCTAACAATGAGACGGTCCAATTTTGGGAGTCAGGGACCTCCCTGTGTGGAGTTGGTATGTTCTCAGTTGATGGTGGGCATCAGGGTACCACGGCAACAGCCAGTCCAACCCAGTCTGACCCTGCAGAATCTGTCCATCCGTCACAATGAAAAGTCCCAGAAACTTTAATAGTACATTTTCTATGAGCACTCAAGTCAACACTTGCCATCATGTCATCTTTGTTCACATCTTGTGTACATTGTGTAGCTACTTTGCAATACACAAGTATCCTTTTTGACATGTGGGTTAAACTTTTGGTGTAATGTAAAATAAATAAGTAAATACATGAGCCACGGAGGTGATATGTACTTGTGTTGCCCATCTTTCAATCTGCCACATCTGCCGCACCAACTGATGGGTTAATGAGGGGCGCACATGTCCTGTCCTATTTCCTGCAATCAGCTCACTCAGACATTTTGACAGGAGGCAATTATGTACGAAAAATACTGAGTACGCTGAAAAATTGCTTAGACACACACACACGCAAAGATATATCTACTCATAGGGTCAAAACTGCATAAGGGATAAGGCTCGGTGCACCTGATTGGCAGACACTGTGGAATTAAAGGTGACATGTATGATCTGCAGTCCATTTAAAGCCTAACCCCAATCACTTTTACATACAGAGTGGCTAGTATAGCTTACAGTCAATTCAGGGTCATGTACAGATAGGCAGTTCATATGGCATTTTTTTTAGTTTTTTTTTGTGTCTGTGTGTGTGTGTGTGTGGTAAGCATTCAGCCTGTGCAGACACAACTTAAAAAAAAACAAAAAAAAAAAACTAACCCTCTTTAAAATACAATATATCCTTAGGGCATATGGGTTATTGCCCATATTTTTCCATCCTAACAATGTCCTTACACAGAAAACATAAAAAAAACACGAGCACTGCTTAGATTTTAGCCGAACTAATGAAATGACCCGTAAGGCATTTGACTCGGGGTAGAGGTTGGGGCCGGTAAAACAGTCTGCCCGTGCATCTTCATCTTGCTGAGTGATTGAGAGATAAGGCAGTCAGAAATGATGCGAGCCAGTCATATATCAACCAAATACTTCCCATCACCCACCTCCACACCCCTGGATCCCCAAGGTGATATTGACTGGAGCTTGATAGAGAAGGGCAGTGGGAAAATGCCTCCAGTCAGCATGCTATCATCATTCTATAATTAATCTAACCTCAGAAGCTTCTCATAATTTGTATCTTGCTGTTTAGAAGAGGAGGCCCACGCCATTGTTGACTTAGAATTTGCTGTATGTTGCTTAAACCGCTCTCTTGGTTTCAGTATTATTTAGTCACAGAAAATCCTATTATATGCAGCGGAGAATTCATTTGATATTTTCTGGTAAGAATCAGATACTGTGTATAATTACAGCCACGTCCCTCCGGAAAGTTTGCTAATCAAAACAGAACACTTTTAAATAAAGGGGCTTAAGAAACACATTAAAAGGCCGTAGACTAATTCATAGATGCCTGGTTTCTGACAAGAAGCTGATTTAAACCCGTGAAGTGTCTCTTAATCTGCCCTTCCACCTTGGGCAATCTGTCATGATTGACAGTATGTGTTCAGTGATAACAACACAAACATTCAATCTGACTGCAGAGGCACCACAAGGCATTTAATTTCCCTCCAATGAGACAGCTAGGGAGTAAACCCTGTGATTACAGGTATAGCACTGGTTAAAGTTCAGCTTGGCAGGATACTGCTCTCCGGTGATTCAGGCCCATTAACATCCCGGACACTCAAGATGATTTGCATGCATTGTCAGCCCTTTAAAAACGTCACAGTAAGCACTTGAGCAGCTTGCTACTGCTGGGGCCAAGGGGCCTCACACCTCCCTGCTGTCAAAGATTTGTACACTCACAACCCTAATTGTGGCGTTAGTGGTTGTGAGGCTACATCTTATCTGAGGAGAATGACTATAGAATGGTTTTATATTGTCCGTTGCATTAAATTGCTTGAGTGGGCTGCACTTAACAGCTGCAGTCCAATTTTTCAGATTAAAGGCTGCATAAGTGTCATTTTTACAACTCAATAAACTGTAAAGAATCAATGTTTTTTTTTCTTTATCTATTTTCCACCGGAGGGGCATGAAAGTAGTGATAAAGCAATTACTAATTAAGGTATCAGACAAAACAGTACAACGCATAGTTGTATGTATGTATGTATATGGCTGGACAAATGGGACTGGAAAAAGGACCTCCAGCAATCACAGAGGTCACAAAAAATAAAAAAAATTAAATAAAAAAAAAAAGCCACATGAATGCCTTTTGCATTGATATAAGCTCAGAGAAGCTGATCCACCAAACGTCAGTGTCACAGGGTGGGAAATGATAAGCAATGAAATGCAGATTCAAAGAAAAGAAAATGGTCATATTGAAGTGACACAGAAGTACAGCGAAACAGAGCAAACAGAGGTTGGAGGAGCAGCAACAAATGCCACAAGCATTCAATGAAAAAGATTAAATATTGTTTGTGGAACATTGTAAATGACCTGATTTAAATATATATGGGGGAAAAAAATGTTTCTTTGGATTCCCATCTTCCTGTATTTCATACATTCATTCATTCGTTCATCTTCTACCACTTTTCCATTTCTGGTTCGCAGGAGGGTGCTGGAGCCGATCCCAGCTCACATTGTGCGAGAGCGGGGGTACACCCTGGACAGGTCGCCAGTCCAACGCAGCATTTCATACATATTCTCAATATATGTCCAGTGTCAGAAATTCACTTAAAATAAGTCAGCCTTCTAAACTAAAACATATTATTGACAACAATGTTACAAAGTGTTTCACAGTAACAGACACACAAAAAGAAAAAAAAAAAAACAAAAAAAAAAAAACAATGGGACATGATTTGGTAAATTGTCATAGTCCGTTACATTTGCCTTGTTAACCTTTCACCTCATCTTGATACTGACCCAACGACAAAACTTCTGCACCAAAATTAAGAAAAAAAAAAAAAAAAAAGATCAAATGCTTTTCTATTATAATTATTTGGAAAGAGGACCAACATGGATTTAATCTCCAGGCTATTTAATCAGCACTTTTGCGCGTAGAGCTTTGGATATTTACTGCCCCCTTGCTCCTGTTGGCATTGGCTATTTCATTTGGTTAAACTCTGAGGAGAGTTTCAAGTCCCTTGTTTGTCACACACAAGAGCTCACTCTGTGCTTCCATCCAGAACAGATTCCAATAAAAAATAAACAGTCCAGTGAAACTCACTGCAGCAAGGTGTCTGCCTTGGCAGCAGCGTGCCTCCAATCAGTGGAGTCTTTCTCAACCCAACTAGTTTTCTGAAGTTTTCAGTCCCAAACTATGCTAACTCTTTCAATGTGTGTATATATATATATAATATATATAAAAAAAAACAAAAACCCAAAGGTTTCAAAAACATTTCAATCATTATATTATTATATTTTGGGGTTAGGCCATTGGCTAGGCAACACGTGGAGAAATCAATTTGTAGCATTTTATTTTTTAATCTTTATTTTGATATAAACCTTTTAGCTATTAGTTGAATGCTAAACTGTAATATTGTGAAAATGCTGCAATTACCTAAAATGTACTTGAGTCCTTTCCACCCCAATGTAACGTGAAAATACATTTCACGTCACAAATTCTAGCCTTTTAAATTTACCATATACACTGTGTAGTGTATTATGTTTTGACCGAGCAACGTTTTCACACACAGCCCCGTCTGGCTTCCTATTGCCGTGATGTCTTGTTCTCAGATGAAATTTACATCCTGCAGATGCATCTGTAACACAAAGAGGCGCAAAATGGAGTGTGTTGTATCCAAGTTCAAAGTATGAACCCAGCGTGGCTGTTGGTGGGGGTGCTGGATCTTGCTGAGGATTTCGAATATGTATCTGTATGTGATGTCTTGGTTTTCTCAGTGTGACATACCCTTCGCAAATTTAATGGAAAACCTGTTGCTGGAAAACACATAATCCTCCCTGCAAACTCCTGAGTTTGGAGGATATATTCTGTATGTATATATTCCTTAGAGGGTATATTAATATATGGGAACAGAGTTGACTCACCAAAATACTATTTGGGCAGAAAGAAATTCACCGATCTTAATTGCTGCTTGATTGTCTATCTCAGGTGGATTATTGAATGTGAAAACAATTAATATCTTAAATCTGTATTTTATCTTTTGTCACAAATAAAGGAAACTGAATAGCTTTTACATTCCAGCGAACCAGTGATTAAAAAGGGAAATAGCTGTTGAATGTATCGTTCATTAATCGTTTAACAAATGTGCATATGAGAGCGAGGATTAATGCGCTTTTTTTGTTTGGCTGGATAACAACCTTGCTACATTTCACAATATTACGTGATTCGTATTCACCTCCCACCTCCTGAGCGAGAAGTTTACAAGCATGTGTTGGAGAGTTTTACCGCTTCCCTGCATATCCCACCCGTCTGCGTTTGGTTCACCCAGTAGGAGTCACTCCTGTGAGCCCTTATTGCAGGAACACAGCACTCGGTGTGAAATAGGCTTTATAAACAAACCCAGAGTGACTTCTTTCAGCTTTTCTCAATGGGCAACAACTTTTTTTTTTTTTTTTTAAATACTGCTTTTTGTGTCCACCTTGCATTGTTCTCCATATCTTGTTTGCTCCACTGCATATATCTGCACGATAGCCAAATTAAGCAAGCCACTTCTAATCCATCAAAACATTGGCTTAATCAGACCACTTGTCACACAGAATGAAAGCTCCTTTAGATAAAATGAACATGTCAGCATTAGATAAAGGGACAGCTTCCTGTCCGTGTGCAGGGACAGTGAATGACAGGCAGCGCCCGACTGGGAACAGCAAAGAGCTCAGGAGTCTGGTGTTGATAGTTTGCTTGAGTGATTTCCTTTTACATGCGTACGTTTCAATGGCTTCATGATGAAACAAATCAAAAAGAATAGGACAAAATAGTGCATGGTCCTCTTGAAGTCACTTTTGGCCAAACTCTAAGCTCTATAAACAGAAATGACGCTTACTGAGTGAGTGATGAAGTCACACTCTTTGTGGGTTGAAATGAGCCGAGTGAAAAGAGTTGCATCGCTGTTTGGTTGGCTGGCTGGCTGGCTGAATATTGAATGTTCCTCATTGGCTGTTGCGCTTTCAGAATGAATTGTTTCTATTTCATCGTGAGGGAGATGCTTCCAGGCGGCATTGATAATGGAGTAAATTTACCATAGATCGCAGCACAGTGAAGTATGTCCAGTGATTTAGTCAGATGACAAAATGGTTGTAAAGTCGGGATCCCAGCAGCGCAAAGCACCGTGGGAATGGCTTCGAGTGACTGATTAAGATCTTGTCTAAACGGGCTGCATCACTGCGACCATTTCTTATTCGTTTTGTTAAAAAGAGGATTGAACATTCAGGAGAGCAAACAGCTAAAGGGTTGAAACCCGCCCACACTCGGCAGCATCTAGCCTGCAACATGGTCCAGGCATGTACAAGGTTTTCACCAGGTCTTGTTATTTCGCCTACTGTCAGATTGATGAGATGGGCTACAAAAAAGTCTTATGTGCTTACCTCCCAGTTGCATCAGTTCCAGCCGGTCCTGTACACACCAGGTAAGGAGTTTATCTTTCAGAGCACGAGTCATAGACTCCCGGTTGGCACAGGTCTTGATTTTGAAGATGTACTCTTCACTGTTTGGCTCTATGCCTATCATTGGATATTTGATATTTTTGAAATACACATATTTCACACATATTTAAGATTAAACCGAAATTCTACTTCAACTAATTTCTGAGTCTTATGGATTCCAAGATTTCTGAAAATTAAAGATAGATTAAGATGTGTTTTATAATTAGATTTATCCAGACTTCCTTTGTTCAATATAGACCAGGGTGGTAGAGGCCTGATGTGGTATTTAAAATGGCTTAGAAGCCACATTCATTTGGGAGAAATCAAACTTTGGCAAAAGTAAAGCACACACACCAGCTCTTGGAACAACAGTAAACAACTGTGAAAGCAAGGCAGCAGGATCTAACTGGATCTGGACAGAAAATAAACGAACCCGATGAAAATTGACCTGGTATGTCGGACAGTCTGTGAGTTTGAGGTACTTTACGGCTGGAGGTTTTCAGGGTCTGGTGGCTCCCGGAGCAAGAAGCTAGAGTGAGTCTGCCTTTCATGAGAGGCTCCTCTCATCCTCTTTAAAAGCAATGCTCTCCCGCCATGATGTACTCACAGCCTGGTAATGGAACGAAGCGTTCAGAGCAGCTTCTCTTGAGAGGAATCTCCTTTTGGATGTTCAGAGTCACAAATTTGAAGATGCAGCGGTCTAAATATCATGCTAAGAAGAGATGCTGTTCCTTTTATTCAATCCACAGTTCAGAGCTCATAAATGGCTTAGATTGAAATGCTTTCAGGGTGCAATGTGTAATTTCACATGTCGCAATCCAGTTGACATGATGTGGAAAATGTATTCTGTTTATGAATAATGTTGATATAAAGCAGCTCTCGTACATAGTTGTTTGACAACATATGTCAGTGAGAGACACTCTGAGACTTCAGATGATGTGCATATTTTTCGACCTCAGATGGTGTTCAGGTGATGCTCAGTTGAGTAGTTGCTTCATGAATCACAGATGTCAGATGTTTATCTGTGCTCTGCCCTTGTGTCATAATAAATTATTTTCTAATTTTACAAACATAATGCTTTACTGGTTGCAGAACGAGCAGGACAAATTAATTCACTATCAATTCAATCACAAAACCTCGAAAAATGTTGATTAATTAAATCCTCATACCAAAATCATTTATCCAATAGATTTATTAGATTTGCGCATAAATAATTAGATTAAGTCCATCAGCCGTGATATATTGGGTTCAAATGATTTCGAAGAAAGAACAAAAAACAATCTTGCCCTGTTTTATGAAAAGTAGAAATGTGTTGATGTCCGATGTTTTATTGCCACAGCTACACGCTACGGCTGTGCATCAGAAGGGATTTAACGACTCTCACAACCTGGTACAAAGTCACCGTTGTTACTCGTGGACAGATAGCTGGATAGACAAATCATAGTCAGTCTTCACAACAAAGGCGCAAGTGGAATACACAAGTGGCTTGCTGTTGGATTGCGCCTTTACTTATTGGACTTCTTTCACAAAGCTATTCAGCAAATCACTAAAATATCACACAGTGGAAGATGCAGCCTATATATTTTTCTGCTTCCTTATTGATTTTCTGGTCTTGGCTTTAATGCATTTCAGGCTTGATTAGTGGTTGCTCTGCTTAGAAAAATTGTCATTTAGACTGTAATTAAGACTACACATTTGTGAACAAGGTAGAATGTGAGGATGTTATGTACCACTTCAGAATACGTCAAATTGTTAACTGGTGTATGAAAATAACCTCAATCGGTCACGCCTGTAATACATCATTGTTTCATGATTTTATGAGACGTTACCTCACTCCCGGATATGAGTATGTTTTTGTCATGGTTAGAAAATGAAAGTTTAATTTTTATTTAGTAGAGCTGGAATATAGGGTGGCAAATTTCCCACCCACCACTCCAGCCACAAGATTTTGCCTTATTATGTTGTTAGACTGCTGGCAGTTATCCTTTTTCTTTTTCTTTTTTTTTTTTTTTTTTAAATGCATGAAGAACATTTTTGCATTCTTAGCAATTACAGGAGATGTGCCTCTTGTCAAATGAAAATAGATGTGGTGGCTCTGAAAATACTATACCATATAATCTTAAAGGGAGAGGATAATCAATTCATTTGTACCGGTTGCTTGGAAACTGAGGTTACGCTTGGAAGTTTCTTGGACATTTTCATAGGTTATATATTTATTTACAATGATGTCCCTGAGCAGTGCACAAGCTAAGCTTCTGCACCACTTAAATCTTTCTAGCTTTGTGCAGACATCAACACAAAGCAATTCAGTATTAGTATCTCCCTACAGAGAATCGGGAGCTGCGAGAGGAACAGCCACGTGAGCTGCATAGCAGGCTCGTATTTTACCTTCAGGCACTGGCTGCCAACATCTCGACCACAGAATTACAAATGACAGTGCACTTCCTAGAATCATGGCCATCAGTTGCTGCACACCAAAGATGGCGGATCTAAGACATTCCAGAGTACTTAGTTGTGGAAAGCATGAGTTCAAATGGTAAATAAATAATATATCCGTAGTATCGGAATGATCAGATGCTCATTCTTACATCCTAAATGATAAAACTGTGTTCTTTGCAGCTCACGTAAGCAGGTGACGCTCAAGGCCCCTATAAAACTCAGCCAGTGGTCATCAATTCAAGTGCATGTGAATGTGCCTGCGGCCAAATGCAGATTACAAGGAAGGAATAATTCAAATCTACGAGGACTGCAAGGTTTAACGACTTCTCCAGCTATTTTCCAACGGTGATCCTTTTCTATTATGACCAAAAGAATTCAGCACTATGCTATATTTTATACATCAAAGTGTGTTTACAGGTCTCAGGGAGTACAAATACATGAATGGTTAGAACGTTGCATAAAATCTTTTGTCGCTCCAGAGGGAGCTGCATTAAGGCTCATGAATTGATTGCCTCATAACTTGGGGTGATGTCAGTTAGGGTTGAAGTTTTGAAAGTTTGAAGATGAAAAGGATCTGGACCTGGGCAGTTGCGGTGTGTGCCGGCACAATGGGAGGTGAATTTTTGAGGCAGCACAGTGGCATACAAGTAAATGCACTGGGATGCTATTTCCCCCAGGGCAGCACAAATTAATGCGGTGATGCGTGTGACTGGGTTCGAAATATTTCAACTCGGGCAGATATTTTCAGATTTCCTTCTGAAGTGGACCTACCAAACCCAGCTGTCTTCTTCATCCCTGCTCAGGGCTAGTGGCTTCGGGCAACTTTTGCAGCCACTATTATAAAATGCATCTGCATCTGTTACCAACCTGCATTGTGTGAAATGCATGAGAGAGCTTTTGTCAAAGAAAAAGAATAAACGATATATTTGCTTCTTTGGCATCAATTTTGACCATTTCACAGGCACAGATCTTCAATCTGCATGCGAAGCGACAAAGTGACAATGTAAAGAAATTCTTGAAAGTGATTAATTTCCTTCCATTATAAAACTCTTGGTTAATACTTACATTTGAGTTGGCATCCAATGACAAAATGTATTCTTTATCAAAAATATATTTACAGTCCAGTCCTGGAGGTAGATCGGCAACAAACTGCTTTAGCAGTTTTGCTCAGTTCAAACAGCGAGAAGGGAAATAAAAAGTGAAATGTCGAGTGTCAGTGAAAAAAAACTGCAGACAGGTGCCAACAGCTGAGACGTGTCGCCGTGCAGCAAAAAGCAGAGGTGAGCGTGCCTTTACAATGACGACTGTAAGGTTCAGGCAGTGTCTGTGCATTTCACAAAAACCTTTACGGAATTGTTTGTCCTGTCACAAAGCTTTTTTTGTGGGGCGGTTTGTTTCACAGAGCATTGTTTTCATTTGTTATGAAGTTAGTCACTTGACATCCAAAAGGAGAAAATGCAAACATAAAGAAAGATTTCATGTGTTAGAACACTCTTGCAGACTTACAGCTGTTCTATGTTACAAAGCTATTGCAGGGAAGTAGCATATGTAGAGAACAAATGGGGTGTAAAACTGCATGTGCATCATCATCTGCTCACAGTATCACTACATTATGAAAACAGGAACAGGAAAATTGCCACATGTGCACATCTTACGTGCACAGATAGTCACACAACATTTGAACTGAATGTTCCTCTTGATGACAAAAGAAATGTCCTTTGTAAGAGCGCACGGCAGGTTTTGTCAAAGTATAAAGCAAATAGATGAACTAAACTTGAGAAAGAGCATGAAGGGAATAAATTAAGACATTTTCCCTTTTCCCATTTTTATCTCCATTGTAAAATTCCCTGCCCTTCATTTATTTGACGTCCTTGATAAGTGGTGATTGGTCTCTGTATTCTGCAAAATGCAAACTTTAAATATTATATTATAGGTTAAATATAATAATGACGTTTGTCACTTTGGACTGTGTACATGTCATTCAGAGTTGTGGGCCTACGAGACATGACGTCTTTATCAGTATCTCAAAGCTAAATTTGAATAAGCCATTCCATCTTTTAAAACATGAAAAACTAATTGAGGAAAATTCATGCCAGCAGAAATATTCTTTGGTGGCAGCGCGTGTAGAGGTTGCGAAACCTCTAATTCAAGCCCAATCATTATGAGAAAACACCAGAGGCAGCAGTGAGTCATAGGAAAAATATGTTCTGGGGAAGTGTTCTGTAATGTTCATTTATATTTACGGGAGTGTTTTTTTTTTTTTTTTTTAAGTTTTTGTTTTTAAAACTGTAGAAAGTACAAAAGAACATGGCCATACCAGCTGCGATACCACATCAGTCATCTTTGAAGGGATGTTTTACAGCCTGTATTTCCTTGTTTTTGTAAAGCTTGACAGCTTTCTTATTGTAACATGCAAGAAAAAATAAAAAAATAAAAAAACTGTCACTCAACCAATATCTCCTCTCAGTAAACTATCATAAATTGATTATGTGTTCATCCTGTTTGTAATTATCACATCCACCTGTGAATTACAGTGGAAAGTCCTATGAAAACTGAGAATAAGAGAAAGACTGGTCTGTATAATGCAATTCACTTCAATAGCTGCACGAACAGCTGTCTCCAAAATGATCATACAGTTCAATCAGCCCCTTTCTAAAACAGATTCAATACAAAAATGGACATTATGAGCATCATGAAAGTGGAATTTAATGTTGGACTGTTCAGTGAGACTACACAATAGCTTGGTCTACTTCATGGCCTCTCCACTAAAATAGAAAATGCAGAAAGAACTTGTAGAGGACTGGTAAATGTAATTGCTTATAAACGCATTTCAGTATGTACCTGGAATGCCTCCTCTTATTTTCCACATTGGACAGAAGAAATCATTGCTATGTGCACAACAGAAAAACATGTATTCATATGTGGAAAAGGGAGCTCCTGTTTCATGGATCGGCACAATAACCCTGCTGCTGTCTCTGTTGGGGCTTTTGTGATAGGCAGCTGATTCTTGGGTTGTATATTGCTTCTAAGAGGGTAGTCGTGTCGGAGCATCAACCACATCAGCTGGAAAATAAACAAAATATATTTGTCGTGTATGAATTAAGTGGCACTGTGCAGAGCGTGTTCACAATGGAGAGTAAGCTTTTTGTCATGCCCATGGACACGTTTCAATCACTCTATCAACAGTCCTCTCAAAATGTGTCCTTGTGTGTGTGTGTGTGTGTGTGTGTGTGCTTCTCTCTGTGTGTGTCATGCCTGCTAACTTTATAATGTCTGTGTTGAAGGGTCTACTAGCTTTTAAAAAAAAAAAAATAAAAGAAAACCCAGCACACTCCTCGTTCAGGGCAAATATATTTGAATCTGATATGAAGGCCTGTTACAGTAGTTGTTCTGCCAAGCCGTTTCTTCCAGGCATATTATTAAAAATATTTACTGTGGATGCTCGGCCCTGCTGCTGATTTGTGGAAATGAATGAGATAAATCCACTCTAAATGCTGTCAACACTACTGTGCAGAGGAGGTATTTCACAACACTAACCATGTGGGTCACAAAGCCCATGTTTGCCTCTGAGGGAATGCTGGGTGTGTGCACTGTTATCTATCCATAAAACTGGGAGTGGTAGAGGGAAGGCGAGGGGTGGGTGGGTGTTTGTGTGTTTTGCAGCAGAGCACAGCATGGCCATATTCTCTTAATGGTGCTGACTGTTACTGTGGGAGTCTGCGGCAGAATCTTAAAATTATCATCGCTGTTGACAGTACCACAGGAGCTGGCACCACCAGTTTTATAGCCTGTTTTCTCTGGAGATACTAAAGTTTTTATCCCCAGGGGTCATAAAGTCGCTTCATAGATCTGTGGTTCCCAAATCAAATACTAGGGAGTGTCTTCACCGCATACTGCATTATCTGACACAGGAGGTGTGGAGTCCAGACCTGGCCAAAGATCGGGCAGCTCCCCTGTAGGGACACATCTGTTCACATTTTCCTGATTTTTCTCTCAAGAATTTATTTAATTACAGGCTGTCTTCAGGTCAGCGTGAGAACGAGATTGCGTACAACCTATAGTTTCCCTGCTGGGCTTCCTGTCAATCTTGATGGCTATTGCTACAAATTTGACAGCGCAAGGCCACAGCCAAGTTCTGCCACACATAGCTGGACAAGACTGTTCATGAAACATCTCCCGAAGACAACATAGCACTTGCATTTATTTTGAGCTATATATAGGGCAAGGAAACTCTCAAGAATAATTCTTCTGTTGTATCAAGTATTGTATACAATGGCGGAGAGGGAAGAGGAGAGAAACCATATTATCATTTAATGAAGCTTTTATTAAAGTATTGAAATGGATTGTTATGGCTCATATTGTCAAAGCAAGTGTTCGAGTAGGAAAACAGTGGCCAGAGTGTTATTGTACCTACCCAGCCTTAGTAGGAAAGAAAGGTGAGGCCCTGTGAGACTTCTTAGCAAATCACAGAGCAGCTCTGTAGCACATCGTATAGAAAAGCATATGAAAGGGCCTTACGTAAGCAGACATATGTCCATAATTACCAACATAGACACCCCCGCTCCCCACACCAACTCTCTCTCAACATGTAGCTACAGGCACTTTCAGTTATTGCTATGTTAAACAGAATCGTTTGAAGAAATGAACCAGAAAGGACTTTAATTGCTTGGGTGAAACGTATGAATGTTAGTGTTTTCGTCATAATTAAGATCAACGATTTCATATTAATTTGAACAAAATAGGCCTCAAGGAATACACACACACACACACACACACGTCTACATGACTTCAGAAAACATTACTTTAGTTACATTTATTTCCCAAAGACTTTCTCCAACCTAACCATAACAGTTACTTACCTTACCTGAACCATAGTTGAAATGTTCCTTCAATTAGCATCCAATTCAATATCAGCTAACAATATCTTGTAAATCATTAGAAGATGGACCTGCTGTTTGTTCCCATAACGATGATGAGTCTTTATTTGACTCTCTTGTATTGTGCAAACACATCTGGGTCCGCACAGCCTGCCCACACACACACACACACACACACACACACACACACACACACACACACAGAATGTTCACACATCCTATGCATATACTGTGAAAACCAGATCAGGTTTCCAATTGGTGTCTTTGGCAGGTTTGTTTTTTATTGTTGTTGTTTTTTTTCAAGGTGTAGCATTCAGTTAGTGCTTTCTCATATCCCCGCCATAAAAGTGTCAAGTAACACATGATTAACAATGGAGCTGAGAGACTAAGGGAGAATGTGTGAATGTGTAAGTAGTCTTGTCAAACCAGCTCGGAGTTTATATAAGGGTCATCCAAATGTAATTTTCCTCCACAGCACAGCTGTTTATAATCTTTCCTTGGATCTCACTTTGCATCAGATGATACATAATTTTGTATGAGTTTGGCATTTATAATGACGGGTCATTACTCCACACTTTGTGGTGCTCGTAGTTAAGTTGGACTGTGTGCATTTAGTGAAAAGTGCTGTGGAAAAAACAAAAGCTCTGATAATCCCCACTGTGGTGATAGAAAGTAAAGTAATTAGAAGTGATGGTGGAGTTCTTTTAAGTTCAGTTGAAGCTAAAAGGGGAGTGGAAGACTCACTCAGAAATAAGTCTGATAAAGTTGCACTCTGTGTGTAGGAAGTGTAAATGGTCACAGCCGCTTGCTCATACGGTCAGTAAGGTGATAATGTACTGATGCTGTATATCCAGCCAGTGAATCAGTAGTACGTGACAATGAATATCCAAGTTTAAGTTTTTTTTTTTTTTTTTTGGTGGGAGAGTCACTGTAATACCTACCTTTTTGAGTCTGAAAGTTTTCTTCCTCACTTGGCAAGTTGCTTCATTTCCCATACTGTCGCTCCTCCACAAGCAGGTTGTTTATTGCACCTCGCAGCATATGGTGCAAACCATTCTTCTCTCACCTCTCACTCTGCAGGGTTTCTCCGCCAAGCCTTTTCTCTACTTGCTGATTACGGTCACAGTTTTCAAGGTATCTGAGAGGGCATATAGCATGTTCATATAAAGCATTGTGATGATGGCAACTCAGCAGAGCAAAGAAAGGCTAATGAACTGAAGTAAAAATGTTTTTATTCAGTGGAACAGTTCTGCCAATTTTACCTTTTGTGAAAGAACAGCTTTGCTCTTTCTTCTACATAATCACAATACACAATCATGTCAGGTATTAGTTTGTATCCAGTCATGCTACCTTGGAGTGGTGTAATCTCCCAGCAGGCCTCTATTCCTCATCAGCGTCTCTGCCTTTATTTATGCACTCATTACATTTTGATGCAGTGGGCCCAGCTGTTACTCGTGCATACCATTTAGTTCAATAAAAATCTCATACTTAAAGCGATTGATATAGCGTGAGCACCTGCCAAAAATGAAAGGCCCTGTCAGCGGCGTACACAGTTGTTTATCCGATTTGTTTTGTTTTGCCTCCCCATTTTATCTGATGTGTATATCTTTGTGCTGCTAAATGTGATTTGTACACGTGCTGGAATATGGGAGAACTGCGAGTGTCTTTCTCATATAGAAGTCATGCGCGAAGGCAACATAAGCTGATTTTTAAATGGGCATCCAGAGGCAGTTTGTCTAACCTGTGCCACATCCAAAATCCTTTCAATGAATTAAATGCGAACAGTCGTTAGCGAACAACTGACACCGCCAGTTTTAATCCACTCTGTGGTATTTTGTTGCAACATGTGGGCATCTACATCACGTAGTTACAGCAAAAGTTTTATTTGAAAACCATTTAACATCACAAACAAAACAACAAGAGCAGCAAAAACTATTAAATAACCACTTCTTTGTTTTGGTCTCAGTTATTATTCTCCCAGTGCTCACTGAAGTATGCTGTTCAGTAATTGTCAATGTGAAAATGCCTGTGATATCTAAAAACTAAAATTATATCCACGAGTGTTGACCTAAAACTAAGGATAACTCACTCACTGCCTGTTTACTGTGTAGAAGATGGAGCTGGCAAGCTAACTTTCCTGTCGTGGTTGACAAAAAACAGATCGGCCTATATGTGTCCCGCTGTAACCATGTCCAGAGGCTCGATGGTTGGGTGGACTTAACACATTAGCCCATAACCTTATCAGCCTGTAGTGCTAATTAGCTGTTGATAACACAATGAATGCTAACACACTGACTCCAGGCCTTACACTTGGGTCATCCAAAATATATCTGAAATTCACTGTACTTGCAGCTATGAAAATTATCATCTTAGTGTCCAATTCCAGTGTGTGTGTTTTGTTTTTTGTTTTTTTGCTCCTGCTTTCTGTCAATGTGTACGTGGATTCTGTGGCATTCATTTTGCCAGACAATCTAAGGCTTAGTGTAGGCAGCACTTGTGTAGCTGATAATGTGACTTAGTCATTGTTTATCCTTTTTCATTGTGAAGAGGAGAGCCAATCTCAAAATGTATCTGAGAGAGATACTTCCACAGTGACAGCACTCCTCCAGAGTTCATTATCCTGAGTGTGCACAGAATGCACACCCATATTTTCCATTTTCAAATACTTACA
This sequence comes from Echeneis naucrates, assembly GCF_900963305.1. Classification (NCBI taxonomy): domain Eukaryota; kingdom Metazoa; phylum Chordata; class Actinopteri; order Carangiformes; family Echeneidae; genus Echeneis; species Echeneis naucrates. The sequence continues at coordinate 13,556,543 of NC_042522.1, read as the reverse complement.
AAGCTTTCTTGTAAAGCCACTTAGAAAATAAATTCTATGTATGGCTTGTATAGCTTGGGGGGGGGGGGGATAACTGCATGGGCCTGGGGTACTAAAGGAAGAGGAGAGATGGACACGTCTCGGCCCCAGGGTTTATTGATCTTTGTATGGACGACAATTGAATGCAGGGTGTCATGTTTTGCAGAGTAACTGGGAGGAGTTCAAATTACGTCCAATGACTATGTAGCGGCAATACTGGGATGGAGGACACGAATTAGATGCAGGAACACATTCCTTTTTAATGATTGAGCTTTTGGCCTGATGTGACGCTGAAAAATTAACCTACCATCCAAATTTGATGCTCCATTCTAACAGAAGACATTGCAATTCTTTGGCACAGATGAAGCAATTAATTTAAGTCTTAGATAATTAAAGTGTTTTATCTTTGTGGCATTTATAATGCCCATCTCCTTCTTAGTAAAGGGCAGGGGGGGCTGATTTCCCATTAAATTTACAGCTCGTAATGCTGCTGAATGCTTGAAGATAGATTAGTTATGAGAGATTGAAGACTCAACTGAAATTTATATTATCAGGCACAAGAAAAAATAATAAAAAAAAAAATCTCCCTGAATTTCCTGAGTAAATCTTGATTTAGCAAATTATTTGCACATTTTATTTGATGAAGGTGGATAATCAGTTGGTAAAGTTGACTACGTCATTAGGCTCGTGGTGATGAATGTAAGATGTGCCGGTTAGAAGAAGGGGGGGTCACGTTATTGGTACATTGTTATCATGTAAGGAAATATATAAGAATATATACAAAAAGTATACTGCTGATACCTGAACTGTGACTCATTCGACCTTGACTCAGACGACCTGAAATGGAGCACCAACTTTTCTGGTGTGAAAATATTGCTTGTAAGTTGAACGATGTTGGACACTTGGCTTCAGAATAACTGGAGTCACACAACGACACAAAGCCATAGAGACACAAAATGACCCGGTTTGTCAGTTTAGACAAGTCAACAAGTTCAGGGGGAATACAGATCAGCTGTACAACATACTCTGCTGAGAACTGTAGCTCACACGATAAAAAGCTGTCTAACATAGAGTCTGTCAGAGTTTTATACCCAGGCACCCCATCTCATACACACATACTGTACATTCAAACAAGTAATCTCACATTTCACAATTTTCTAGTCATAAATGTTTGTTTGGATCCTGGATTCTCTCCCAGTCTCTGCCTGTGTTCCTTCGGAGCTCTCCCATTTCCTCCCACGCTTACAAGACATGCATGTTGGATGATATGGGCATTGGTAATTGCACACATGAGTGCAGTGAAATGCAGAGTTTGTGTGTCCGTCTCCTATCTCCTAGCACTTTTAATAGAACGGCAACATTTTCAAAATGCAACTTGTTGGCCAGAACATGCTGGGTTATGATCGCTCCCCCACAACGGTGAGCAGGACAAGCAGTTTACAGATCAGGAGCTGAAATTAAAACAGAATAGAATGTGGATGAATATAAATGGGATTTGAATGAATAAAGCATGCCTTTGTTTCAAGACTACAGATAAGAAAAATTGTAAATTGTTAAATACCTCTTTCCACACGCCACATTATATATTGAATGTCTGACTACAAAGAAGCCTCTTTTTTGTTTTCTCACATATTGTTGAGCCCATTCCTCAGTCTTAATTGGCAGTTTGAAACATTTACTGTAGGATCCAATTTGGAGGGTTTCTATATCGTGCTGCAAAAAAGGATTATCTCATTGCAATAGCTAATTAAGAAGCATAAGAAGGCAGAAGTTTCACTCCACTTATCTGCTCAGTGGCATCAACCACAGTCTGGGTCAATATTTGTGAAGCTATGAGAGCACAGATATCCTCCATCCTGCTTTGTGGTCACATCCACAGCTCAACAGAGTCAGCTGCCTTGATGGACGAAACCACGGATTTGTCAAATACCAGCGTGTGTACATGATTGCTTCCTCTGTTGCCCAGCAACTGACCTTGTTTCATTGTGTATGCGTCACCACACGTGGTGGTTTGAGAAGAACAAGCGCTTCCCACAGTGACCACCAATGGAGAGTGCAAGCTTTGACTTTCCATGTCTTTCAGCTGACAGAGAGCTGATTAAAGTTTGTGAAATTAACTTTGTGCTTCCTTTTTATTTATTGTCTTTTCCAAAATCCAATTTGGGTTGTTCTATTCTCTCGAAACCAATTTCATATTTCCAAAACATACCTCTGACCGCACGCAATGTTCATAGCTCATAGCTAATGATATTGTTTTATATCATCATATCTGAATGGTGAAAGAAGGAAAACTAACCCCATGCCATCATGTTTGTTAAAAAAAAAAAAGATTAAATTTGATAATATTAAAAATAATTATAACATCAAGGATCCCTAACACAAAATGAACAATGTTTTACTACATCAAACATACTAAATTGTTGAAATTAAGCTCTAACAACTTCATTATTTTTGAATTAGTTTATTTTACGCTGGTGGATTTCAGTCCTCATGAGAAACATTTGCCCATTACAGCCCATAACAGCATCCTCTCATCAAAAGGATGTCTCTAGGTGTTTGTTAAAGAGTGTTAAGCTCTGGATTTTTGGAGCATGGAGTCTGGCTCTGGGGGAACTGCTTAAGGTTCACTGACCTCCTCAACTCTAATGGCACAAGAAATACGTAGAAACAATGAAAGGTGATATCAGCATTTACCAACGTGGTTCTTTCCTTTCACTGACTAGACCTCACTTGTTTTCATATCTTCATGGTGTTGTATTAAATTAGATAAACAATGAACTGACTCTATCGAGTTCCCATTCACATTTAGCTGAGCTCATTATGTTGAGACAGAGAGAACAACCATTACCTTCGGTGTCCACATGTAACAAAGCAAAACTGCAAAAGCACCAGATTATCTTTGATTGAAAACATTAAATAAAACTGCAAAATATTCAGCATATGATATTGCATATGAAATAATATTGTGCTGTTACCAAACCAGGACTAAGCAGAAAACGTAAAGTGGCATCAAGCCAAATCTGTCACAGACAGGTTTTCTCAACATTGACCCGTCACACTCAAACAACCGCAGCACATCTGTAGCGTGAAACACTGGCTGCACAAATTTGGATATAATGGCCACAGGAGCCATATTAAGTATGGTACCCCATGCCAGTGTTACACCACCTGTCATTAAGGCTTTGTGGATAAAGACGGTTTACTTTTTGGAAAGGAGTAAACAGACAATGAAGAAGATCTCAACAAACTGTAAACTTAATGGCCCACATTTCTGTGTTAGATAGCAATAGCACACCAAAGACATGTTTGGTCCACTTTTGCCAGGATTAAGGGTCTGAATTAAACATACAGACATTCCAGCTGAGAAAAGCGCACGGTAAGCTTCGAGGAAAACATCTCCTAAGCCTGGGTGCTGCTGGGATAAACAGGTACAAGCCATTCAGAGACACGCTCCAAACACGGCATCAGAGGCACATCAAAAATAGACCAGTCCAGCTGAACAGGAGAGGATTCTGCCACCAAGCCAAGTGCTCTGTGGAGAATAAGGGAGAGAGAGGGGGGCGGTATGAATAGCTTGGAAACTTCCCTAATCTCTCCGTCACAATTCCAAAGCAAGCTTGTGAGAGGGAGACATAGTGCTCATTCCTGCTGTGGCGGATGTTCCCTGTGAATCCCCTGGCTCTGGAAGACACGGGTACCTCCACAGCAGGGGGGGGGTTGGTACAAAGAGTTATATTTAAATTTGATTTGATTCATATAAAACAAAAAAAAAAGTATTAGAAATGACTGAGAAATATGTATTTTTATTATACAACTCGGTCACTTCTTGACCTGCGAACTACTTTTCACTTCTTTTGTAAATGCTACGGGCAACATAAATAATGTTTTTGGTGATGAATTAAAACAAGGCGTTTTCCGTTGTCAGGTACTTTTGTAGATCAGTCCAATTGGGAAATAAGCCCCTGAAAATAATTCTGCCTGATTTTTGAACTGAGCTGATATCTGATGGGCTTCATCCAGGCAACAAGATATTCTGTCTCAATCAAAAATGAAAATCCGACCTTGGTGCATGAAATGGTCTCCCCTTTGATTCAAGGTTCATTGGATTAAATCTGTGCTATTGTAACTATGAGTGCTGACATTCAATGCTTGGCTTCACTGATGATGCACCCCTTTTTTTTTTTTTTTCTTTTTTTTTTTTAAATTGACAAAGGTTGCCTCTATATATAACTGTGTGAATGAACGACAGAAAGTAGCATTCCTCGGAGAACTTTTCCGCAGCGTGAGCTCAGTCTGTTATTCATGTGTCCTCAGAGCATTTGTAAATTCCATTTACTTTAAAGGATAACCTCAACTTTATATTCCTACTTCTTCGTTTTCTAATGTAAATATTTCGCATTTCTCAGCCAAAAAGTAATTTAAACCAAATGCGACGCACGCGGTCACTACTATTTTAAATGTAATATAATATAAAGCAGAGTGCTGGATATCACTAATTGACTCCACTCCTTTCACAAACAGCACCTCTTTATCATGTTGTAAACTTATTGTGTTTTGATTAATTTCAAATTGCTTGCCTTGCTTCAGTAGAGTGTGAAATGCACTTTCCCTTTTGTAGTTTTTCAATTTCTACCATTGTGAGCAGAGAGAAAGAGAACGGGGCGGGCAAAGAGAATGAACACATCGATGTCTGGTGTAATTAAGAAACTGAAGTATTTGAATAGGCATTGCCTTCACCAACTATAATTCATCAAACATGGTCTTAATTAAATTGTTTACACAGATGTCTGCAAGCTGGATCCTGCAACAGTCATTCCATTATATACAATATTATTTCTGGACTCACAAGAAAAGTTTTGTGTGGTTGTTTACCACACCATAAAATAGAGAAATTAATTCCTCTTTGAGATTAGCCAATTCAAACAAGGGCTGCATCGCGTTGAATGTCACTAGAAAAAAAGGCTTCTGTCCTCTGGAGTGGCAGCTGTAGAAAGGAGAAACATTATTGTTTATGCATTAAATATCTCGCTGTCAACACATACTTCTTGTGGCGCAACTGTTAGGTGTTCACAGTCCTTGTCAGTAATCACTTTTCAACAGTTTGTTTTCAGTGGTTCAAATTATTTTTAAATTTTCATTCATATAATCACCGTTTTGAATGTTATTGATGTAGCTCTCGTGACGGAAAATCCCCAAGTTTAGTATTCTGTTCATGATATGATATGACTTTAAAAATTCAACATGCAACACAGCCAGCGCTCCAGAGGAAAGAGAGGGCTCAGGGTTGCTTCCCTTTTTAGCCAGTTAACAAAACACTGAATCGTTATAGTCTGAGTCACACCCAGCCAAGGCTGCAGGAGGAATGTAACCGCTGTCTCAATCACTCTCTTTTATTAGCCTGGACCAGACCAGTGGTCTGCCTGCCCCCATTCCCAGTGTTATCTCGGGGATTAAGGGCTCGCTGTCTTTGACCACCCTCTCTTCGCCTGGTCACACAGATATAAACAAACACTCTGCAGACCTCCACAAAACACACAGGCATGCCAGCGCACACTCGCCCACACATGTTTAGAGGAAAGGAGTTACCCAGTGGAGTTAGAATGGAATGAGTGATTTTCAATGGGGATTTGAGGGAGATGTAGTTGTGTTTTTTTGTTTTTTTTTTTTTTCCCCTGCTCTAAAACTCTCAGAATAGCCTTTGTGAGCTGAAGTGCAGACAACGTTGTTGAAGAGAGTGGAGGAAAAACAACATCCTTGTGAACGTTATCTTTGAAAATATATATATTTTAAGCATTTGAGATTTGAACTGCGACGCACAATGGAAGGGCAAACATTGGAGACCTTATCTCAAAATGATGAAAAGATGGGAGAGTTATAAGAAAAGGCTGTAGGTGGCCATTGATTAGTGATGCACTTCTGCGGCAATGGAGCGCAACCTAAATTAAAATATAGCTTGTATATACAGGTTCATCACATTAAGAAATCTTTTTTTTATTTTACAAATAGCTATTTGACTTATCGTATTATAATGCATGACTGATTACTGGAACCATTAAAATAATAGCAAATCACATTCCACTCATGAGTAGCCACTATGAATAATGAGCACAGAACAAGTTTCCTCCTTTCCTTTTCTTTTTTTTTTTTAAACAGCTGAGTACTGTAAAATAATAAGAATTTCATCTAACTCTGTATTGATCGATGGAGATTGCTGCAGCCTTAAATTATCCTTTTTTTTCCCCCCACAAACAGGATGACATTTTTGAGACAGAACAGTGAATATGTGCATGAACACAGTAGTATTGTGCATACAATGTCATATCCTCTATCAACATGCCCCTCTATGAATGATTATAATGCCAACCTAGATTCTTATCGCTATCCTCTTTCTTTGCGATTGCGTTGTCAACTTTTAGACATACTCATGAGTCTCTGTTATAACTATGCTGACAGCATCATCAATATGAATTGAAAGAACACAATTTGGTTTGTGCCTGTCTGGCCACTTGCATTTTATTACGCTCATAGCTCTGTGCAGTGTCACACGTGGATTTTACTCATTCATCTTAGTACCACAACACAGGAGGTAGCCTCCTCATCTTTTTCGGTCTTGACTGGTAGGGTAGCAGACTTTCACGCTTTCACCAGGTTCTTTTCTAACCACATTGGTTGTTTACCAGCTCCGACAGCATGGCGTTGTTTCCACGTTCTGAGTTAGTATGAGACATTTTGTCAAAATGTGCTCCTCTTTCAGTCTCTCTCACTCTGCCGGCTTCCACCCTGTTTGGTTTTGCTTTACGTCACTTGTCTTTAGCCTTTACTTCTTAAAATGTCTCTTATTTGCGTAAAATTAGCTTATTTTCTGTTATGTTGTGTATGTGACACAATATTGTATATGAAATTGGGAACGGTAGTGCATCGCAGTTTTATGGGGGAGATGGATGGATTTTTGGAGATATAACAGCTCTGATCATTGGCATGAATGAAATTAACACAATCTTGACTCAAGCAGTAATGGACTTGTTCAGTCATCACACTTGAAGTGCTGATTGCCTCGTTAGTGGGAGTCTTAAATTTAACAATAAATTTGGGGGGGGGGGGTGATGTTGCAAGAGCCAAGGCGCTACCTCCTCCGTCCACTGAAACTGCTCTAAGGCATAAAACAGATCTTGCGATGGCTGTCCTGTTTCTTTGGCTGACCTTCAGTTCCTCACATCGGTCCATCTGACTTTGGATTCAATTTTACTCAACTTTAAAGATGCCAAAGAAAGACTAAGATATATGGATTAACCTTTGGTGAATAGAATGACAGGAATCATTACCAGTGAGTGACCGATCTAAGTGAGGAGGATAGTGAATGGGACAAAACATTCGAAAGCATTTCATTATGTCTCTTTTTTTTTTTTTTTTTTTTTTTGCACCAACATCCTCAAGGTGAGGTTACCTGTAATCTTCCATATAGTGTGTTTCAGGGTGGATATTCAATTTGGCCTCTCTTGCTGGTCGTAGTCTTCGTTTCTGTCAGGTGCAATTGTGTACCATCCCACATGCACACTGCACACTAAAAGACGACAAATTAGCTGTCAGTTTTACTAGCCATGTGACCTCAAAAGCAAAGAGAAGGCAGATAATGATCTTAGGCTAAGGACAAGTATAAAGGCACACACACATCTGCACACAAACTGTTCTGTCCAAGGACTTGAGTCCTACATAATGGATCAAGGGGGACTGGCATGGGGATATAGAAAGGTAAATGTGATTATCGCATGACAAGCTTTAGCCGTCTTGAACTGAGTTGATAAACTGTGATGCATTCATAAAATTAAAGTTGCTATGATTAAAAGTGCGAAACAGGCCTGAGCATCGTATATACCTGCTCTCCCATAAATGAAATGAATGTTTTGTAGGTTAATTTGTCATTCACCAAAGGGAATTACAGCGCAGGCATCTACATAAAGCCAAGTGACATATTATGTATTTATAAACTTGACACATAATGGAATTGAATTGCTTTCTTTCACCTTGTAACCCTGCATAATATACTCTACTTGGAGTTACAGGCAATGGAAAACAAAGACAACAGACACATCAGGTCCACACAGGATGTTGCCAGCGTTTTTGGCATAAGACAGCATAATCATGAATTTGAATTGCAGTGAATTATTAAAATGGGGTAGTACCATATTATTTTACTCTAATTTTAACATATATACACGCAAATATTGACTTAAGGCTTGTGCTGGGAATGAAATGCAATTTCAGTCAACTTTAATCAAAAGTCTGTGTAAGCCAGGCTCCTCAATAAAATGGAAAGCTCCTCAGTGACATGAAGGAAAAGGTAAAGTTATCTTTGTATCTTTGAAATGTGAAATTTCCCAAATCCCTGAGTGAATCACTGAGTATACTGATATACTGGTGTGGGGAGACATTCTGTCTCTTAAAAACTATAAAGAGATAGCTTGAATTTTCAGGCCAATTTAATGCATTTCCCTCTAGTCCTATCATCTTACTGTCTCAAAAGCGAGTGCCCTCCTCTTATTTTAAAACAATCCATAATAACAAGTCCCAAAGTGTGTTTAGTCCTCTTGAGACCTCTGACATAACGAGTTAACCATTTGTGAGTCAGGTACAGCAGTGCTCTGGAAAAGAAAAAGCATTGTTCTAGAAACCAGTGATGCTCCCACCTTCAGCAGTTAGGGGGGGAAAGCTATTTTGGGAGCTCTCCCTCATGAGCTGTGGCTCTGATCCCTTTGTCCATCGGAGAGACAGAACATTTTCAGCCTAATGCAACTGGACTCTCGCTAATGACAGCAAATAGTCCTGTCGGCTAGATGACAGCAGCTGAGAACAATACTTAATGTTGACATCACTTGCAATGGGGATCTATTTCAGTTTTCTTCCTTTTATAGTGCGCCGTTGGAAATTGCTATCTGGTTCCCTTGACAAAACCCATATAAAAGCTTTGGAAGAGGAGGCGGCCCTGTGTGCCCGGGAATCCCTTTCGATCCTGTCCTACTCTTGCTTGTTTCTCAGCAGGTATAAGCTCACCTCTGAATCCTTTAACATCATGGCACCAAAGAAGATTGAACCGAAGAAACCTGAGCCCAAAAAGCCAGAACCTAAGAAAGATGCCGCCCCGGCTGCTAAGCCAGCTCCACCTCCGGAGCCAAAGGCTCTTCCTCCCAAGGAGCCTGAGTTTGACCCCAAAAGTGTCACTCTTGAGTTCACCGCTGACCAGATTGAGGAGTTCAAGGAAGCCTTCACCCTCTTCGACCGTACACCCACTGGAGAAATGAAGATCACCTACGCCCAATGTGGGGATGTGATGCGAGCTCTGGGTCAGAACCCGACCAACGCAGATGTGTTGAAAGTGCTCGGGAAACCACGGCCGGAGGACATGAGCAGTAAAATGGTGGACTTCGAGACCTTCTTGCCAATGCTCCAACACATCTCCCGTGCAAAAGATCAAGGCAACTTTGAGGATTTCGTGGAGGGGCTCAGGGTTTTTGATAAGGAAGGCAATGGCACCATCATGGGAGCGGAGCTGCGCCACGTGCTGGCGACACTGGGGGAGAGGATGACAGAAGATGAGGTGGACAGGCTGATGGCTGGACAGGAGGATGCCAATGGGTGCATCAACTATGCTTCCTTTGTAAAGCATATTCTCTCTGGGTGAACGGGACATTTCACTACAAAGACTTAACTTTACCTCTGTTTTCATCACATTTCTGGATCCCTGTTAGATTTTTATCCGTTTAAAGGTGAGCATGTCACTTATTCTGTGGCATTATCAGAATGCTCTATAAAGAAATGTTGACCGCAAGACTTTGTGGTTAGTTCTTCTTAATAAACACACTGAAATACAATGCAATGCCCATGAGATAATATGGACAGCCATGTGGATGAATCCATTAATAAAGGATATATGACTACAAATTGCCTCACAAATGTCATTTCAGCATACCCAAGATTTAAAATTGAAGAGAAAATTATAAACTCATGCAGAATCAATTAACTTTTCACAGCAATTGTGTGAATTTGATCAGGACAGAGTACTGTTGGGATGGAAAAAGTGAAAACGGCAAAAAACAAAAATAGGATTTGGCTCCGTCTAAAATTAGAACAGATTTCACTCTATTCTTCTTTACACAAAGCATGTTTGAATGAGCATATTTGTCATTGTGCTTGAGGGGCAGCCGCTGTGGATCAAGATATACTCCCACATTCTTGACTTACACACACACCCCCACATGTGCGCAGACATCAGGATCCCTTTGACAACTAGAAGACAGGTGCTCCAAGGCCAGGCCTCTCTTCATCTCTATTGCAGTAGCTGACGGAACAAACTGTGCTGGCAGCAAAACATTCATAATAGTATTATAATATTCAGAGAAATACGCAAGCAAACGTCTTCAAATTTCGACATTGTCTTTTTTTCAGGTGGAGAAGATTGTGCTGTGTTTTGTAGATATCCATTTTTTTCAGTTAACACTAATTTACATCCATGTTCATCAGACTAGCTGCGGTAAAGTTCACTCGTTTGAGGAGCAGAGGGACGAACGTTGCTGTGCTGTTGACAGCTAGTCGAAACCAAACGGATATAAATGCCGAATTAATTTACTACCTCTCTTCTTTACTATGCAGAGAGCATGAGAAATACTTCTAGTATCATTGTATCATTGCTGAAGTTAGTTTAGCTCATGTTAGTGTAAACCTCTGAAGTCTTGGTTTTTACGTAGTCAATAAGAACGGCAGTAAGACAGTAATCCTATGAGGGTGAAGCCCAAAAACCGAAGTTTATTATAAACTGATTTAAAGGTTATTTAGCAATTGAATTGAAACCTCTACTAGATACAGTGTGATTGCAGCCTATTTTTGGCTCATTATAGAAGGAGAAAAGATGCAGCTAAATAGTAGAAGAGGCACTTACTCTGTGCAGCTGTCAAGTACATGCAAAGGAGGTTCTAAGTGCAGTGGGCATCGAGCTTCGTACCCGGTTGAGAGCCAGCCAGTAATTTAGACCCATCGTGATTAATCAGCAGCTGTTAGCTTTAAAGTCCTTTGTCAAAAACTGTGGCACACTTGGCTGAGAGGATCCAACAGCTTGGCTACATAAGTTTTCTTTTAGCTGTACAAAACACGTTCCGTATAAAAGGTGGACACATCATGTTAAATATTTATTGAAGGTGTCAAAAAGGTGACGCCTCTGCTGTAATTTTTGTAGCAGTGGTTTCTGCCCATTGTTGTTTGAGAGAGCCTAATATTAAAATGCCAGCTATACAAACTGTTCTCTGCGTGGCTCTCAAAGCCCAGGTGGCAGCATAAAACATCCACAGTGTGCACACACTCCAGAAACATTAAGCGGCAGTATTTTGTCTCATTTAAAGTGGCAATTTGTGGGATCATCATATTTTACCAGACGCAACATGCAGCGCTGGGTGCCAAGCATTCATCGGAATAGCGATCTTGCAGTGGATCTTATTTTTGGCAATCTAACTGTGTAATGAATGCTGAGTTGTCTCCTATATTGCATTTTAACTTTCTGAACTGATGCTGCTGCTGTTTGTTTTTCTTCTGCATCACATTGCTTTGGCTGACATATACATACATATATTTAAGCAGTGAACTTTCATTGTTAAGAGAAAATAATGAAATATCCAGTCTTCTTTTTTTTTTTTTTGCTCGATTTCTTGGAAAAACAGAAAATATAAAAATTTTGGATTTTCTACTTCAACACTGTTTAGCTTTGTAGTCACAAACCAGACAATAATGACAAAGATAAATGGTAGCTCTAACAACCAGGAGTCAAAGCAGGTGTGCCAAGGTCAAGATTGTTGAGCATCATTTGTTGGCAGGCCGTCATTTTTCACAGAGAGCAACAAATTCACCACTCTCTATTAAGAATAGATGAACTCATTTGCTTTACTCAGGAGTAAAAAGACCTGATAGGGGTTGATCAAAATGCCTTTGCCTTTGCTATGAAAAGGATTAAGCACTAACTACATGTAAGCTGCAACTAGAGATATCCAAGGAAAAAAAGAAAAAGAGCCCAAAAGAGAGGTATGTTTTCTAATGTTAACATTAAAATATGTTAGCTATCACAGATAGTGGTGTTGTAATAACTCAGACAGATTGAAGGATATGAATTTCAATGGGGAAGGCAGCAATGGTGGAAGATATATCCCATCAAAATACAAAACAGCAATACAGAAGGTACCCCTTTTTTCCCCTTTCAGCCTGTCACTGTTTCATATGTTTTGGATCAATATGATTCCTGTTTTATTGTGATCAAACAAGTGGTTGTCCTCTAAGCATGGCTAACTGTCAGGGCACCCTGAACCCTGGAGCGATTCTGCATTGGAAAATGAGGAGATGAACTGGCAGCGCTGGAATTGGCTGGTTTGCAATTCTAAATTTGTTCATTTTCATTCATTCATCTTGTACTGCTTATCCATTTCCGGGTCACGGGGGGTGCTGGCGGCGTACACCCTGGACAGGCCAACAGTCCATCACAGGGCCAACACACAGAGAGACAGAGACCAACAACCGCAATTCTTAATTAATGAGCAAAAAAGACATTTTGATAGAATTAGAAGCAAATTAAGATTGCTGCTTCAGACAGTCGTTGATGATTAAAGGATTAAGGTGTGAATCTCTTTGACTGACAGCTATTAATGTTCATGTTGGTTATTTAGTTATTTGAAGAGGAATTAGACATTGTTCCTATAAATAAAACATTTGTTGCTGCGCTGCGGTTGAAACAGTTTCCATCACTTCATTTTCAGGGTGCACTACAACTTACAGTCTTCGCTTAGCTGTCATGAAATAAAAGGCAACATATTACCTCGGATCTGCACTTGCAAATGACAAAGGATGATCAGCTAATTGTTTTGATGATGAATGAAATAGCTCATCTTTGACATAGCTTTAGAAAAAATAGCTTTTTTCTAACTTTGTGCACTATTAGCACTGAACTTCACAGCATGTGAGTTGTTGCTATTTTCATTGTGCTGCACATCACCGAGCTTGTTGGCGCTACAGTATTGACCTTAATGTGCGTGTGGCCTGGTGTGGCAGATGGCAGTTATCACACTGCAGCGTTGCTTAAAGAAATTATATTGAATTTCATTGTATCTTCTATTAGATATTGTTTTTTTTTTTTCCTTCTCTGTCTGATTCTGTCCTTTAAAATTACTCTGCTACTCTCTCGCAATTTGCTTATTATTAAAACATACCATGTATGTCATGAATGTTTTGCCAGAAGGAGCAGCGATGAAAATCTTCAACAACTGCAACAGATTGTTATTTTTTTGTGATACCATCAGTCAAGATAATCAGTCTGAAAATATGAAGATCACAGGTTTAAAAAAAAAAAAAAAAAAGGTGGCATGAAGATCACACTACTTTTGGAGGAAACGCAAATTCGTTTGTTTTTTTTTTTTTTTATGTAGACTTTTAGTTTCATTTTGTGTTTTTTGATAAAATAATTACAGAATTGGGATTTGAACAATGATGATTCACTGTCAGGAAATCGTGTGGCTCCTTGTTGGGCTTCTGTACAGTCTTTTTAAAGCATATTGCAAAGATAGCCTCTCTATTAACAACCTCTAACCTCGCAGCTGCTTTTATTATCGTTCACTCAACACATATTGTGTCCAGGGATCAATACTTCTTCACCTTGCACAGCACAGACGCCAGATGAGATGCAGCTTCAAGGGCAATAATGAGGAGTGCCTGAACTTGCTTCTTGCGAACACGTGAGTCTATAACGTTTAGACTCATCGGTGTGAGAGAAATCAATGCAAGGTGAATTATAACATGGTTTGAGACATTTTACATTCAAAGAAAGACAATTTTGTCAAACCATTTTAGGCAATTGATATTGAATGCAACAGACTTCTATGGGATTGGATCAACCCTTTAGAAAACATCAGCATGAGGCTTAATCAGGTTTATCTGCAAACGGGAAAAATAATTATAATGTACTGTTTTCAATAATGAGTGGAAAATATCGATCCTTCAGCAACATCGCATAGCAAACTGGCTGACCCCAAATTATAATAAAGGTCAAGTGGAAGAAAACCTTTGATTACCTTTAAAAAAAAAATGCCACTTTTGAACATATTTGATCATTTTCATCTTTTGAACACACAAAACCACCTTAAACATGAAACAGTTGTCATATACTAACTTCGGCTTGACTCAGATAGGGTTTAGTTTTCATTTGAACTCATGAGAGGCCACCATATATCCAACTCAGAAGCCTCTCTGCTTCATTATTGTGCAAAGTGATTTCTCTTATATTCCCTTAATGGGTTCCTTAAACTAAATCTTAATTAGAGCTTCTTCTTGCATTGTCGGGTGTTGAAAGGCAACAGGGAACATAATCATCAAACTCATTTATCTTGTTAAAAGTGCTGCAGTTAAATCTTGAATTTCTGCAAGAAAGGTCAAGCAAAGCTGGTATGGAAACATAACTTCAGCTTTTACTGGTTCATTCTCAACATCATGCCTTTGCTGATTTATCAGGGTGCCTAATGAACCTGTGCACAATCTTGCAGGCAGCAGCACAGTGCAATTTATTTATTTAATTATTTATTTTAGTCCACAAGCCTCTTAAAGCTGAAAACACAACATTTGAATCTTTTACGAGGGTTAATATATCAGGACAAATCATGAGACAATTCAGCTCCAAAGAAGAGCTGAATTCTCCACTTGTTTGCACTGCAGATTAAACGAGGCCACGGTAAAACTATTAACATGTCTCTCTAATGCCACAAAGGTAAATCAAGCACTAGAATGGATTCACTACTAAAGTCCACCTTTTACAAGAACCCTTCATTTGACATTTATCGTGCTGGCCTACAAATAAAAATAATTTCTTAGTGAGGGCAAAGTTTCTCTGCTAGTTTCATGCCTACCCATAGGGAAGGTGAGCCCTTGCTTAAACCTCCAGAGACATCTCCTTTGCCATCCTCAGCGGCATGAGGCTATTATATTTCTGTTTGGGCTTCTCGACAGGGAGTCAAGCTGACAGTCGTGCTGCGACTTAAAATCTCAGCAACTCCTATCAGTGGAAAATAAGCAAAACTGAAACGGTGACCTATACCTCTGCGTGCAAGTTCTCAAATGTACTGATGAGAATTTTGTCTTCTTTTCTGACTCTTAAAGGTACCAAAGCTTTATCTAACAGCAGAAAGAGACTTTATATAAATGTTCATTCGCTCAGCGGTTGTACATCCTGAATGTCATATCATTGTAAGAACGCAACAAAATGTGTTTTTCGATGTTCCTATGTGGGTGTACACAAATCATAAAAGATCAGTTTTTCAAAGAGTCACATTGTGAGACCTTTTAAAAAAAAAAAAAAAAAAAAAAGAGATCTGTACATCTCTGTTATGTGGGCTGTGCAGTCCCCTGCTAACATAACAACTTTACAGTCGACAAAGTAGCACTTCTCAGCGTGTGTACACAGAAAATTACTAAAATGTCACATAAACAGGCAATCATCCGTGCACCATAAACACCCGTGTCAATCACTGGGAATTAAGTTATTTGGCGGTGGGTTGTATTGATGTGTTGCAGTTGTACAGGGGACACTTAATGTAAATCTATGTCCTCAGGTCTGATCCTAATTGAGTGTTCTGAACAGTGATATCCCTTTCTTTTTTTTCTGAGAAACCATTGTCAGGATTACAGTCACCCTCTGGCCAAAACATCTAAGTAGCACTAAGAAGAAACATTTTCTTACATTTCTCATTAAATATTGCAAATTTACCTAGCTCCAAGTCTGCTTTGAATTCAATTTTGAATGTGACTCCACACTCACTTTTTTATTTCTTGTTCTCTTATGTGCCTACATTTGAAAATTGCCAGTGTGCTGCTGTTCCCTGACCTCCATCAACTAACCAGTGAACTGCTTTTCTTTACTTTGAATGTAAAGAAGAAAAAAAAAAACCCCAAAACAACAAACAAACAAACAAAAAAAAAAACTAGACATAAAGTAAGTCTTTCAGGGAAGGAAATTAATTAATCCGCTGAAGTAGCTTGGGTTCATTACAGCAAAGAGGATGCTGATGTCTTTTCCCCCCTCCTTTTCCATGTGGAATTAGTTTCTTTTGATCAGTAAGCTTTCTGGAAATACATTGAATATCAACATCAGTCATAGCCAAAAGGATTTCAGAAAAAAAAAAAAAAAAAAACTTACTTTCAACTGTTTAGTCCTTCCACCCAAACATTAACATTTGTTTTGAAGTAGTACCATTTCAACATCTTTCCTGTGGAACAGCCACCATTGGATTAAGTGAAAAGTGAATGAAAGCAGCTGTTGCAGTGACAGCACAGACAGATGACAGATGTCATCTACTTTCAAAAAGCTGCTTTAAAACAGCATTCCTGTAGTCACACCCAAGTGTATTTGTACTATATAACCATCAAGTTCATCCTTACGCTATAAATACGTGTTGCCCAAGTTTGATTTATTGGCCAAATCAATTTTTCGGCCCATAACCACACCGCTGCTGTCTGAGGCTCTACTGGCATCAGTACATCTCAAAAAAACAACGTGAGCAATACCACCTCAAAAGAGAGGAGGGATTCATAAGTTGCTGTATTCATCCGATGTTAGGATTTATAGCATGTTAAAAATTCTTACATATTTTGGTTGACGGAAAAAAAAAAAAAAAGATGATGGACAGATGTCAGTTGGTAATATATTTCCAAGTTGCTGACCTGCTTGCTTTGCTTTGTGCAAAAATAAATTGCATTTATTTTAAACTAGCGCAGTAAATGTGGGGGGAAAAAAAACAAGCTTTGTGAGTCTACTGTGGGCCAGAGTCGATATTCAGTTCTCTGAAGGCAGTATATGCCAAAGCGCTGTCGTTCAAAAGATGAAGGGTCAGTTTGTTTCAAATGTCAAGTGCAAAGATAAGTGAGGCTGGCACAGCCATTGTGGTCACATCTGCTTGCAGGACTGTTGAACTGTGGCTAGTTGAGAAGGCGTGTATCCTTTCATTCACTGTGTGAAGAGCTGTAAAATACAGTTCATATCAGGGCTTACTTCGTCTTTGCTTGTTTAATGCTTTGACAACATGCTATTTTCTTAGAGTAGAAAATAGCACACTGATAGATCGTAAATGGCATATTGACTAGTGTACTGTGTCTGATTGGATATGGATAGCCTAAAACAAAGAGGTGACTTCCAGCTTTGCACAGTGAAAATCTGCTTTTTTTTTAAAAATCTCCTTAACATGTAACAGAAAACATTTTGTTGGACTACTTAAATTACAATTTATTTTGTGAGAACTTGGCTTTGCAAAAAAAAAAAAAAAAAAATAAAGCAAAGACCTTGCACACGGGGTAAATAAAGGGCCAAGCGGCCGACACTTTTATAATGAAACCTCACAGACTATTGTTCTTTCACTGAATTCAACTAATTCATCAACGCCTGCAAACAATAGGCGCGCTTCGTTCTTTCCATGTCCACCTCGAGTGCTGTGCCTTACTTTCCTCCGTAGCAATTTATTAAGAACTCACCTGGTGAAAGAAAAACCTAGGTAAGTCAAAAAGTAGCTTCATTGATCCTTGTGCAAAAAAAAAAAAAAAAAAAAGTATGTGCAACTCTCACAGATAATTTTATTTATATTAATGCAGCAAGTTTGTGACATAAGTTAAAAAAAAAAAAAGAAAAAAGAAAAACAAAACACCTTCACCTCACTGACGGAGAACAAGAACCTTTGTCCTGGTTAGTTGATGCATGACACATGACCTCTGCTGTGAGAAAGAATTTAAAATTAGAACGGGCCTCTGCATGATGTATTAAGGTCTTAGCGTTTTCGTTGACTAAGTCCGCGCAGTCAGTCCAAGGTGGAGGCCGTGCATGTGAAACCATGACCCTGCCAGAGACGCTGCAAACATTTTCTGTCAGAGTTTTTGTTGAGTTCCTGCATGTGAAACTGACTGGCTAGTTATGTCTCTGTGTATTATTCTGAGGGTTTGGAGAGGGCAACATTTTGCTCACCCCCTGGACACACACACAGTTCACTCAGCATGGACTATCCGTGTCCAATGTGCCAGTGAGAAATCATGAGAAAAATGGGCTTTCTTTTTTCCACACTGCTGAACTCTGCACCACATTTTCCACCAACCCTCTGTCCTTCCTCTACACCTAAAATAATAGGGTTGTTGGACCTCCACAGCTGTGCTGGCCAGCTGTTTCCCACTTGTTTCCAGATTTTATGCTATGCTAAGCTATCTGTCCCTCGGCTGTAGCTTCAAAACGACAGGTATGAGCTGTCTGACTTTTAGCAAGTAAACAAATGAGCATACTCCCCAAAACAACACTTCTAATACAGCGTGGCTTGTATGTCTACAGTTTAATATCGAGCTGTCAGTGCGTTACAATTGGGAGATCGGTGTTTATTTGTTTTGTTCTGTTTTTTTATAAAGGGAATAAGAGAAGCTGGTGCCATTGTTACCCATTCCTGACAATCCCAGATGCACCTGCTGATATGTAATTTATGATAATGCAGTCTTCCTAATTCCAAACCATTACTGGGCGCTCTGTGAATGAAGTGCACGCCTCCAGCCAAAAACCTGCCTCGCTCTATGCCCACCCCACACTCCCCTGCACTCTCTCCTGTTTGTCATGATTCTCAAAAGCAGGGCCACTAAATACATAGATTTTCACACAGGCTACGCCCTCTAATGGGCTCATTAGGCTCTGACACTGCCACACACACTAAGAGTGCTACATGAAAAGGAAGCAGGTTATCCTCAGCCAGCTTAATAAAGCTGCCTGGAACCTCAGCATGCCACATACTATCTCCAAGAGATTCCCAGCCCCCCTGGAGTTTGGAGCATATAGGAATACGTAACAAACTGAGCTTAATCAAATGGGGATCTTCCTTGAACTCCCACCTAAACCATGCGATATGGAATAAAATATCCAGATAAATAAATGATTCCTGCATTATGCTCATAGAAGATCAGCCTAAAATAAGTTGTTCAATGAAAGAAGTGCATTTCCGAAATGTATCCTGAACAAAGTGTGTAAAACTGTAAAAATAGAAACAATTTTATCATTGATAAGAACAGAAAACAGTCATCCATTCTCATTAGTCAGTTCACACCCACTGCCTGCAGATACACACAGGTTGTGGTGTCCATCACCGAAGTCCCATCAGGACAATTACCAGCAGAAAGTGTACATCCACCTGTGCAAGTCAGAAAGAAATGACAGTCAATTTTGTCTGACCTTGTTCTAAACTAGAGCCTCTATATTTAGTTGCAGCTAACCTTTGCTTTTGGCATTGCCTGCCAATTTCAGACCAGGTTTATATCCCGATTAGCCGAACCCAGTTTGTCACTCTCCTTGGCAAGATGGCGAGACCATGGAATAGCAATTAAGGACGAATCCCTTGTTTGTCTGGGGTCTTTTTTTTTTTGCATAATTTTCACTGCTCTGACTATTGCAGCTTCAGGCTATGTTCATATTTCAATAACCAACTTGAGTTCAGGGGACGTGGTGAAACAAATTTGCCAGAAGAAAATTCCAAAAATGTCTCAAAAAATGAAATAAAAAAAAAAGGAAGAATGGTCAGGAAATCAATCTGAGAAAACAAACAGCAGTTTTTGTAGTCATATATAAATAGAAACACCAGCATGTGCACTGATTTGACAGCTTTGACAACCAGCCCGGCATCTATTAGAAAGAAAACTGCTGCAATGCAGGTTTGAGAATGCATAATAGAGAGATTGCCTCGACATACCCATTTGATTTCTACCTCACCACATCTGAGATCAATATCGTCTATCTAGTTAGAGATTTTGATAAATTGAAGTCAGTGCAGTTTCCCTGCGCCCCCCCTCACTAACTGAGGTCCGTCTTCTTTTATCAAACACAAAACAAAACTTGAACAGAATTAAAGGTAAGCGTTTCTTAAGCTTCTCCGTTTTTTAAGGGATGTAAGGAATCTTATTAAATTTAGTATTGAAGCCCAAAGGCATCGTCGGGCCTCAGTGTATTCTCAATAGATGTCTATTCAGAAGACCCAAATCTATCTAACTTTGGTTAAGAATTGATATTGCAATTATGGTTGTAGTTATCAAGTTAACATTAATTGAGATTGTATCAATATTAGCTATCCTTTTCCTTTGCCCCAGGATAACTTTTTTCCAAAATTAGTTCAATTAAAAAAAAAAAAAAAAAAAAAAAAAAAAATATATATATATATATATATATATATATATATATATACATATATATACAGTCAATTGATCACCTTCCAATGCCCAACAGTGGCCTAATATAACATCTTTCAATTACGACATCAAGGCAGATGGCTGTAAATTCAAACCGGGACATGCGAACTGAATGAAGGAGTTTTGCTAATTCAGTGAGTAAATAAATAAGTAGAAAACATTTCATTGATTTTCAGTATCTTCTGTGTGCACATTGACTTAAGAGCCTCTCTGGCTTGTTGGTAATAAAACACAACGCTGAATGATGGAAAAGAGGCTTTAATAAGTGTTGCAGTATCTTCACACATAAAACCAACACATAAACAAGAAAAACTGTTCATTAAGCAGAACTGACAGGCAGGAATATGAAAGACAGTTATTCTGCAGTCACTCATTACCTTACATGTAAGACAGAGCATCAAAACGTGCCTAATGTAAAGAGCAAGCAATTACTTCAGCTCCTTTCTGCAAAGTAGGTGGATACAAATAAACTGTGGAGAAGAACTTCCACCTGCGTGCACCACAGGTGTGGAGGTGGAGAGAAACTTTAGATGTATACCTCAGTGATCTACAGGAGCAAAACTTGAATGCTGCAGGGAGTTTGACTCAACACAGTGCACACAAGCACACACCGCTGTAAGTCAGTGATGGTGTGTGTTTCACATATTACCTGAAATATCTGCAGAAAATTGCTCCTTTACAAAGGAGGACATGATTATACAGCATTGGAAATCACAAAAGGTGGTTATAGGATAGGCTTCACCAGCTTCGTCATTATGGGCTCCTCGTGAATGCATGTCGGATTATTGGATGGTATTGGCTTGGGGTGTAATGCTTCAGGCTGTTTACCCACCTGCTTTTTCTATCTTGCATTGAAACTCTAGAATATTTATAAATGATCTGTAAGAAACAAAGGTTTTCAGCCCTAGGAGCACAGCCTGTGAAGACCGATATTATTCTTTTATTTGTCAGTCCACCTGAAAAAGGAGAAGAAGAAGAAGAAGAAAAAAAAACCTAATCAAAATGACAGGTTAAAGAGTACACGCATATACAGTATTTGCTTTAAACATGAGCTTATGCAATGCAAAGAGAGAATAAGGGGAATATATATTTTTTAAACACTACCATTTGTACAACAGGCTACCTACCAGTGTTGCACCATACTGTGACACAGAAAGAATCTAACAATGTGTTGCTCTCTGCTACTGCACCTACGCAAACTGACAGTGTAGGGTGAGGTGGGGGGGGGATCTAACACCAGTATTAACGTGTTTCACTGCACAGTGAGGGATTTCATGTGCTGATGTCAGTCAGTGGGTACTGTTGAGGGAGCTGAAGTGTGAATTCAACTGTTGATTGATTAAAATGTAGCTTTCGAGCCGCATAAAGTTGCAAGTCTTCACACTCATTAAACTCTGCTGATGATTACTGAGTGTGCAACTATAAAGAAACATAAATACGCCGACTAGGGTGAAACAGCACCTTAATAATCCAGATCCAGAGGTTTGTGAATCTCTACCTGCCGATCGCTCTCCAATTATACGCTGCCGCTCTGTGGTATTTTCACAAAACCTTTGCTTCAGTGAGAAAACATGATGGCCCCCAATTGAAAGCATGTTAAAAAGGTCACACATCCAAATAAATGCCAACATTGCCAAAGTACTTCCCCTTATATAAACACTCATCCAAACCAGAGGCTTGCTGCAAACACACAGAGAGACCAGCTCAGATGAGAGGACTTAATGTAATGTGAGTTTGGCCTTTAATTAAAATGCACTGGATTGATTTTTTTTTTTTTTTTTGGGGGGGGGCCGTGGCTGAAAAAAAAAAAAAAAAAAAAAAAAAAAAAGGTTGAAGAAACATGGCGTACTGATCCGATGTGTTTAGATGTTAATTAAAAGAACTGTGCATCTGCAAAGTTCATAGCTTTTGTCAGTAATTGCTGGTCATTACTTGTTTATCTTGGAGAATGTCAACTACCGTCATTTTCCAAAAATAAAAAAAGATTTCCTTCCACCGAGAAATGGTGCACAGCTTGCATGTGCGATAAAGTGTGGTTATGCTGTTGAGAGTAAAGGCTGTGCATTTGACTTCAACCTCTTGCTGACAGCTAAACTTGCCGGGGATGTATTCAGTGTGACTTTTGCCAAGGTTACAGAGACATTTATCACTGCTGAGCTTTGGCTAAACACAATAGAAGAAGAAGAAGAATGAAGACACTTTTTCTAAAGTACATGTAGTGTAGAGC
Organism: Echeneis naucrates; assembly: GCF_900963305.1. Classification (NCBI taxonomy): domain Eukaryota; kingdom Metazoa; phylum Chordata; class Actinopteri; order Carangiformes; family Echeneidae; genus Echeneis; species Echeneis naucrates. The sequence continues at coordinate 13,534,036 of NC_042522.1, read as the reverse complement.
TTTATATCTTTTGGGGCACTGCTGTGGTTGTGAAAGGGAAATAATGGCATCTAAAGCAATGTTACGATTCATCTGCATATCCAAAGTTAATAACTTTGCATCTGTTCAAAGCCATGAGCATGGACTGTAACTCTCTCTGGGTTTCTTAGTTGGCTTGAATGATCTCTGTAAATCCATTCAAGTAAATCCATTCATTTTTGGCTTTTTCCGGGTCACGTATGACTGAGGTCTATTGAGCCGAAGGCACAACGTGACATGAGAACTATTGAATATTTACAATCCACAGTGAGTGTCTTGGGGGAGGTTTCCGGAGCACTGGATGCAAACCAGAGTAAACAGTGCAGGGCTGTGTTTTGAACCTATGTACATCTTATGAGGCAACAAGACGCACTGAGAATAAATACTAAGTTATGAAACAGGTAGACTCAAATAAATGCACCTACCTCTAGTCAGCTGTAATGAGCAGCACAAATTGAAATATCTTGGGGTTTGGTTTTTGTTTTGTTTTTTTTCCTGTTTCATGCACATAAAGTTGCCAAATGTGGACTCAAACAGCCACTTTTACAATCAAACCCCCAGTATGAGGTACAGACATAACAAATGGGGCATGCATCAAGTATCAAAAACTCTGGTACTAGTTAAAACCACGAATTAATTTGGTTAAAGTCCTGTTGCTTTCCTGAAATTTTAACATCGATAATGGTGGCATTTTGTCAACATAATGAAGAAGTAAATGGTGTGGTGTTATAAATGAATTTGTTAAATGAAATGGAAAATGAAAGGTTGATGTTGTATGCGCCTCTCAGTGTTTTCATCGTACTCTGTGCTTTCATGCTCAGCTCCCACATTAGTGCCTTACAGGCAGACCTTGCCTGCAGAGGACATGCTAAACCTCGACCTGAGAACGAGTCACATGTTTTGAATGTGGTTCAGTGAATGAGTGTTTGAGTCATTGAAGTGTTGGAAGAAAGACCACAAGGACATAATGTGTAAAGCCTCAGGTACAAGCTGACGGGTCTAAAATCATTTCTATGTTTATACAGTCAATATACTTATTTGGCGTTTAATCGATTATCAAATTTCAGTATTTCACGTTCAATATTGAAAAAAACTTAAGAAATAATCTTGCTGAAAAATATGAAATTCTTACATTACATAAGCAGTATATAAGTCACAATTAGTACCCATTTTATAACACAGCCGCATTCATTATTTAGTCACTATATTTCTTTAAAGGTACACAGTAAATTTATTTGTACTCCAACTTTCATAGATCAACAAAATCACAAAAATGCTTTACAACAATAAAGCTGTGCAAATGTTCCAAACACAGTAAAGGGAAAGGCAAATAAAAAGCAATAAAACAAAATCGAGCAGCTATTTAGGCAGGGCTAACCAAAGGCTTGTCTGAATAAAATAAAATAAAATAAAAAAAACACTTTCGGTCGCTTCATAAAGATATCACCGGAGTGTAGGTCAGTGTCCCAATGATTAGATGAGAGCATTCCCTAAACCGAGCCACCTCAGTAAGTCAGGCACGAACAAGGTTTTCACCGATGCTTTTACTGATAATGATCACTTACGGTTTATTGCGTTGCAGATATTTAAACATTTTTTAAATTCCATTGATAGGCGTGAGACTACTTAGATAAGTCTTCATCTTTCTGTTGACATTTTGAGCCTTGAAGTGTAAACTCAGAATTTCAGTAGCAATGTGTCTCACAAGGCACAAAAGACAAAGCTCCAAAGTTAATCCAGGATAAAACAAAACTTTAGCACTCCTAGCACACAGCACACATGAACAGTTTCATTCTGCTTTTATAGGGTAACATTTCTTTGTTGCTGCCATTTTCCCCTTTTCTTTTTCAAGTGTTCGAGTATAAACATCAAAATCAGTCAGTCTTCTTACTGCACTCTGAACGAATCCTTGTGTTTTCTCTCCAGCGACTCGGTTGCGAGTCTGCCCCGCTCTGCTCTCCAACCTCTCTGCTCTCTCTAATGCCTTCCTCTCATTCTCTTCTCGCTCTGCTGATCTCCCTTCCCTCGTCACCTCTCTCCTCTCCATTTCCTGGAGCTACACCAGCCATTCTGACTCCCCATGCTTCATAACTGGTGTGTCCTCCTCTTTACAATCGGCCCAGCTTTTGCCCGGTGCTGGTAGAGGAGGAGGAGAAAAACCGCTGCTGCGTCCTTGGGGGAGTCACACTGGGCCGGAGGATTAATGTGATGTTTAGGTCTAAGCGTGTCGTCCATCATCCTGTACCACTTCCAGGATGCAGGAGTAGTTTCTCTTCTCTCGGTTGCCCATCCCTGTAGGTGGGTCCTTTAGCTTGTTAAAAGGAATAAAACGACATTCTGTTATTTTTAGATACTGGTGAAGTTATGAAACTAAATGTTTCTTTGGGATTTGAATCTCCTACTTCATTTTGTTTTTCACTATAGCTTTTTTAAATGCTACAAAAATGAAGAGCGTGTGATCAACCCTAATCAAGGACCTTTTGATCCCTATAATTCCTTTTAATTCTTATGGGTGCTCTGTCTGATATGTACGTGAAATAATTTGTTTGGTAGCTTGATTTATTTCCTGTTCAATGCTGTTCACTGTTCACAAAAGCAAATAGCAAGGACTGGTGCATGCACATGATGATTCATGTCTGTCGTGTTCCACATGTTAACATTCACAAATTGCCAAATACTTACAGCTGTCCATCAAACGGGCTAGTTGGAGTGGGTTTTTTTTTTTCTGCCACTAAAACATTGCTTTTTTCCAAGAGCAGGTGGTGGTGATTGTCATTTAGAAAGAATGAATGGAAAAATAATTGTATTTCAAACAGGAGGTTACAACACACCCTGTGATCAATCCTACGTCTTCAGAGCAAAGTTTATTTTGATGGCGAATTTCCAACAATTCTTTAAAAACAGCTCTTAATGCGAACATTGGACATGTAACAATATCAGACGTTACAATCAGATTAGCTAAATCAGTTTCCGCTTCTCTATTTTGTGACTAGACACATTTTAGTTTGTAACCACAAATTGGAAACTTGTCATATTAACTGAAAACATTTTATTGGCAAAGTAACTTGCTATAGGGGAGACCCAGTAGGGTTGTAATGCTGCCTGCAGTATTTCTTTTCCTCTGCCTAGGAATGCTGTAAAATGATTCAAACCAAGGAAGTCTTCTTACGTTTACGTTAAGGGTTGGTTGTAACACACTCACGCACGTAAGCTCTTGTTTAGCCAACTATATTGAGATAGTGGTTTGAAATCAGCAGGGTTGAGAATAAATCACATTTTGCCTGAGAAGCTACAATTTGATCTGCTGCAGTTCACACGACTTAATCTGCATTTGTGTAAGCAATGAACAAAATTGAGTTTTCGTCAAATAAATTACTTCTACACCTCAAAATATTTTTTTTTTCTCAATGAAATCTGCACGGACCTGTTTCCAGTCTCGACAACCACCATGTGAAATTGTAAATGAAGTTGGCAAATGCTGGAATGATCATATGACTCCGATACGAGACGGTGGTGTTACAACTCTCCCCATGTTACAACAATACCTGGCCTCCCCTACTCAATTTAACTGCCATAAGAGAAAATGGAAGCATTTCAGCAAAGTGCAAAAATCTCTACATTATAATTAAATACTGTGCCATTGCCCTTTTATAAAAGCACATACCAGTGTTGCTTAGTGATGGTTGGCAGCTTTGGCAGCTCCGTTAAAATTTATGAAGGTAAATGTTATAGGTTTGTTTGGACTCTATTAGTTTGGAATAAACCTGACAAATGACACTTTGTGCTCACTTCATATAGTTTAGTGTTGCCATAGCAGCAACAAAGATACCAGCAGCTGGCCCCCAAGTTCAAAACTTTCTCCGGCACTTCTGCTCAACCTCCATTGGCTCAAAATAGGATGTGATATCTGCTGGAGAAACAGCCAGTCGCCATCACGGGCGCGATACATCATACACAGAGGAGTAGTGTCATCGGACTCCAAGGACGTTGTCCCTTTGCCCCCTCACAGTATGCATGCCAGCTGCTTTGATGAAATGTGAAGTGACACCTCTGTGATAGACGGCAATTAACATAATTCACAGTGATTAAAATTAGGAATTTCTTCTGTTTTTCTTTTCATTTTTTGGGGGCAGAGGGGGCACAAATAATAAACCAAATAAGTGAATAAACGAAGGTAGAGCCTCACTTTCAGTCGGGGCTCGTCATACCACAAAAGATTATTACATCAAGCCAACATGAGTATCACTGACTTGAAGCCTACTTGATAGCTTTGTGTTGTGGAGATTACATTCACGCTGGCAGAAAGTCAGCGATATCACAGACTTACATGCAATGCCCTTTTCAGATTTCAGTGAATCAAAATGCTCCGGCTTTCCCCGGATAGTGTGCAGAGCTCATGCAGATGAGGTGCTGCCATCCAGCTTTTTGGAGCCCAGTTTGGAATGAGATTCTGCCAACATTTCTGGCCACTGAGAATACCTTTTATCAGATATCCCAATCTGAAGGAGCATTTATCTGGGAGAAACGACGTCAAACAGCTATTGAAGAGAATAGATGTCTAAGTGTGCTTTCTTGCGTTCCAGATCTTCACAGATTCTACGCACAAAAGTTCATTCACACGTCTCAGGAAGCACTACTGCCAGTGCAAGAAGTTATATGAAACCTTCTGTGGTTGGTTTGTTTGAGGCTGAAAAATAAATGTCTGAAAATGTAAAAGTATAAATGACGGCATTGATTTTTTTAGTGAATTTGTAAGACTCTGTGGGAGTCCCCATCTCTCCTTGAGTCGATTATCTGAACTCTATTAACAAACATCTTATACAACATGCTTCCACACTGGTGGTTGAGTTCCATTATGACTCGTGTGTACTTCAGGCCCTTATACATGTAGGAGGTTAATTTTACGAATTAATGTCTGCAAAATCTCTTCATTAATTTTCAATCAATGCTAAAATTGAATGTTCCTTTAACCAATCACTGTGAAATGAATGTTCAAATCATCATCTAAGATGGGTAACTTCTGCCACTGAAAGAAAAAAAAAAACAAAAAAAAAAAAAAAAACAACCTCAACATTATTTCAAGGGTATTTAAAGAATGCAATCAAAGTTGGTTAGCATGCGCAATGATGCACAGACAATTAAACCTAATTTACCTAAGTAAATCAATGTCACTTTATCGTATGGGGCTGCGAGAGGAGGAAATAAACCTTAGATTACTGCATCCACATCACACTTGTAATTCATACAAGCTGTTGAATGATTATTGTGCTATTGCTCCCTCTAATTAAATTAAAATGGACATATTTTTCTTGCGCCTGTTTATAGGGAAGTGCGGCGCAGCCATGGTGCATTAGCACAGTGAAACCATATCTTGTGGCCACACAACCTCATCTATTTATCCCTTCTTTAAACAGTTTCCACTGTTCAGGCCCACATGGGGCTGGAGCCTTTCCCGGCACACACTGGGTGAGAGACGGAGCGCTCCCATGACAGGTCGCCAGTCTGTCACCGGGCTAATGCATGTAGACAGAGAGCCCTTGTCGCCAAATAAGAGTGACCAAATGTTTCACTGACATATCAGCCAGAGCACCTATTAGAATCTAATGCAAAAAAAAAATAATAATAATAATTAAGCATAAAGATTACTGAAAAGGAAGTGCTACAGATGAATAACTTACCATGCGATGCAGTAAATACTTAAGCAACATGCTTTAAACTTTACTGAAAATTACCCGTGTTTGCTTCCAGAAATGGCTGTTAGTTGTTTTTTTTTATTTTTTTAATTGATAAATAACTTATTTAAATGTTGTTGTACCATACATAATTTAGAAGCTGGGGCCCTTTATTGTCATTTGTGTTTTATTATCTGTTGTGTATATTAAACTCAGATCTTTCTTGACAAAACGCACGCACTCTTCCACACACAGATCGAAAAACAGAACGTGAAGCCAAGAATAAATCCATCTGTCAGATACTCAGTAGGTAATGAATACCAAGAAAACAAGATTGGCATGTTAAAAGAGAACTATATTTAAAGTACCCTAAGAAGTGTATTTTCTTTTTCTTCTTGATTATGACAAGTTAAGAGTATATACTTAATGGCGTGCCTTACATAAAGAGCCTCTGATAAACCAAACACTCTCTTTCTCTCTTAGTGATAATATCTTCTCATTTTTCTCTTAGACATGGCTGCATTAGCACTGCCAAAAAGTAGTGACATGAAGATAAAAAAGATCATTTGCAGAACGTACCTTTGCTGGTGTTTTTGTTTGTGTATTCTGCCATTTGGCATATTAACACCATTTTCAATGTGTAGAAGCATTTCTATAAAAATGTGACTACTCTGTTTTGTGGGTGCCCACAAAATTTTTTACCGTCCTCACATTTTTTATTTATTTATTTTGTTTTTGTTTTTTTTTTTTACATCTTTTTCCTGACAAAATGTCCATCTTGTAGCTTAGATGCCAGCAAGCATGGAACAAGTAATTGGTTAGTGTCATTAGTTCATGCAGCAACCATTTAAATTCTATTTCATCATCAACTAAAGCAAGACTTAATGGGAATAGAATATAAAAGTAGACTATTAGGTTAACTAAAGGCGGGTGGCGGTGGTTAGTAAATGACAAATGAATGGCACAAAGCTTGCAAACAGATGTTTAAATGGTTGGGCTTCGTGTGTGAAGTATGGAGAAATGAAGGACAGTATGCCTCATGTTCATGGTCGCAGTGACAGAGCTAATTACAGCCATCAGGATGTTCTCGTGTTCAAGAGAAAAAGATGAAACCCAGCTAACGTAGAAAATCCTCAGCAGATGGACACAGCTGTGTAAGATCCCCAGGGGATGGTGGTGTATTCATTACTCATTATGCATTCATTCATTCATTCGCCGCTTGCCTATGCTTAAAAAAAGTGTGTAGTGAAACTGGAAAAGATGCAATTCCTCGTATTACGAAAGTAGCATTTACTAATTACTAACTGATCGAAAGTTAAACGTACAAGAAGAACTCAGTCAGAAGTGTGACAGGGAGACTGTTTGCTCAAAAAATGAGTTATTGTAGCCCAAAGTTTAAAATCAGCTGAGTAAATCCAGCAATCGGTATGTGGAGGAATTTAGGTTCAAAATTAAGGACTATTGTATGAGTACACTTTTTCAATGTGGAAGTAGCTGATTATGCTGTTTGCGTTATGATTTCCTGGCTGATTGTGCGGCCACGTGGCTTTGACATTTTCGAGCAGGCTGCTGGTCACTCCATTGTTTTTCTGACAGAATTAGATGTTTTACACCAGCTCTGCTGTGCTGTCTGTAGCTTCTAAAATAGCTGGCAGTCTTTGTGTTGCAGCAGCTGGCCCAGAATTGACTCGCCCCCCCCACCCTTGGTTCCCTGAACAGAGACTTGTCGTCATGGTTGTTGAGGAAGAGTGAAGTGAAGCAGACAAGCTGTGATAGGTCTGCAGAGACCTGATGTTCCGGGTAGCAGCAGCGCTAACCTGGTTCTGAGAGCATTGGTGCTCTGACCTGAGAAGGAGAAGGCAGCGGAAAACGAAAAAGGGACGAAAACTGGTGAATTGTGGGAGATGATGTCCACCATGGACTTCCTTTGTCTCTGGAACAAAGGAAATGTGGTCACTCCATACTGAATGTAAAAAAAAATACCTTTTTGGATTATTAGGTTTGAGGACATGTTGACGTAGGTGCTGTTAGCAGAGTTTTTCGCAGAGTGTAACCTGCTGAAGTGCTGGATTGATTTATAAATGGGGTTTCAAGTAGTAGACTCATTATGTGGAAGGGAAACATTTGATTGTGAATCCATGAAACTTTGCTTTTGCATTTGCTCTGTAGCTAATGTTTCATTCGAGGCCAACAAGCAGAGAGCAGTGCAGGCAAAAAGAGAGATGCCAATGTAACATGAAAAATAGGAGGGAGGTTTTTTTTTTGTTGTTTGTTAGTTTTTTTTTGTTTTGTTTTTTTTTGAAAGATTAAATCAGCAAAAAAAAAAAAAAAAAACAAGCAAGGAATGAACGGAGCATGTGACAGATTAAATAGATTGTCCAATTTTTTGCGGCACAGTACTAGTTCAGCTGATGCATCACCTGATCTACCTCTCGGACAAGTCTACAGTTCTCCAAACAAAAAGTGCAGGCTTGGCTTTCTGCACATTAGTTCCTTTACTTGATCTGAATTTATTGAATAATGATTTATTCATAGTTTAATATTTGGTATTGCACGATTAAAAACTATGTCTACAAAGAAGAAAAAAAAAAGTCTCAAGTTGAAATCAGCTCAATTTGTCAAAAGATCATCTAGCCTGACCTTTCATCTACAATTAGTGTTTGGTCAGTTAGAATGTGAGCAACGGCACTTGAAATAATCATTTTCGACATGAATTGCGACTGCATGAAATGCTTCCTGGGTAGCGGTAGTGGGGTAGAACTTCCTGTCTCCAATATCCAGGCATCCTTTTCCTGCAAATGGAGCGAGAAGAAACTGATATTAAAAATAAACTATAATAAGTAACATCATTTTCTCTGCTGTATCGTCAACAGACTATTTGGAATTAGTCGTGTGCCTGCTGAATTGGTTTTGTCCCCCTCATTGCTTTTATAAATCTATTCCCCTTGATGATGATTTCTGTTGAACAACTTAGATTACATTCGCTGACCTTTGACAATGTTGCTAATTGTGCAGGCCTACTTTCAAATGATAAAAAAAAAAAAAAAAACCCTGAAAATTGCAGTAATGTTCAAATATATTACCATGCTGAAATGAAGATGTAATAGACCACTCCCTGGCTGAACTGTGTGCCACTTAATTACACTGGGAAATATTTCTAACTCCGCCCGATGCCAGTTGCGCTTTCATGGCACAGAGCGGAAATGCCCACTCTATCTCAATCGTCAGAGGCAGCAGGATCCACTTAAAGGTTCTTCGTAGGTAATTGCAATGAAAATGAGCTTCTTCAAAGACAAATTAACCACCCTGAAAGTGACGCCATGTCCTCAGTTGGCTGTGTGTCTGGCAGCTAGTCCACCGGAAGGTAAAAAAAAAATAAATAAAAATGAAGCACCCATTTGATTAATAAAACATCAATGTGAATTCAGGATGATATGCATGTGGAGCCGCTTTGATCTCCTGTTGGAAACTATGAGTGTTTTAAATTATATCTACAAACAATGGACCCTTTTTACATATGACGAGGATGAGAGCTTTTGGTTAAAGGACTCGTGTTGTCATTTGAAAAGACATTTGGCAAAGGCCAGATTCAGGTTAGTTCCTAATATCAAAGATGATGCAAGAAGTGAAGCAATCGTTTTTGTTTTTTTTTTTTTTTGTTTTTTGTAGCTCCTCTTGAGTAGAATCAGTTACAGGGCCTGTCCACTTAGCCCTGGAAACAAGTAGTCTCATTTAGTCTGTTAACATTAGAGTCATGTAGGGTCTCCAACTGGGATAACACAGAGTGAAATCATTCATGTAAATTTGTGCGCACACAAGGTGCAACTGTGTGAGTAGCCATGCATTTTAATGAAGCTGACACTGAACTCTTGGGTGGTAGTGTGTTCAAGTGTGGAAAATATGTTGGTGGGAACGTGTTTGGCACTAAAGCCTGACTTGGCTCTGTGAAGGGGACACAAATTGTAGAGCATGTCTGTGGAGAATTAGCGTGTGCACTGTCTCATTGCAGCTCAATTTAATACTGCAGTGATTAATGGAGTCCTGATTAACCATAGCTTACCCCTCACCTTTTGGATATTTGCTGTGCCTATCTTCTTAGAATGGTATGAATTGACGCTCATGCTGTTTATTAATACTTTTCGGATGTGTGGAAAAAAGCGGCCCTGCAGATCTAGATATCGTGCGACATACGACACACCAGACTGTTTAGACTGTGCTTTTTTTTTTTTTTTTTTTTTTTTTGAAAATAACATCCTATGTTGTAATATGTACAACAGATGTTCACTTTGACAAGATTTAACGTGCAGTGACCCAGAATGCTTGAAAGAGAATATAATTCAGATACCTTGGGAGTTTTAAACCTTTGGCATTTTACTAAATCATGAAAATCTGATGTTACTTTATCTGATGTTTTGCGGTAGCGGTCCACAGAGTCACCCTGTTTTCTTTTTGTTTTTTTTCTGTAGCTCATTAACATGAAAATGATTAAGTATAAGGCAATTAATGAAAGGTCATGGCTGCCAATCTTAAGAACCCCCCACAGAAAATATGGAACCATGCCAAAGAACATGAGAAAAATCAATATAGTATAGCACTTCACGTACCAGCGGTAGCAAAATGTATTATGACACAGACTTCAAATAATCTTTCGAATTCGAGGTTGGGATCACATGCAAGAAAACATTGAGAATCCCAGGATTACGAGGACACAGCAAGGGCAAAGCTGTTTTTATCCCTCCATGCCTACCATGAAGATTCCAGCAGAAAGAGGCCGTTGACATATATTCCCAAAAGACACACAGTGAGGCATGCAGTTTCCCCAGGAGCCAATAGAGCATTTTACATTGTGTGCCATGTAACAGCAGCCATAGGTACCTACAAACCCCCCACATTAAAGGAGTAAACAAAATGTTTGTAGCTACATGCGAGAATAAAAAAAGTATCTGCAGGCATTTGTATTCAGGCCAAATGTTTCTTGACAGTGGATAGTTTCGTTCATTACGTTCTATCCATTCAAGTCTAAAGTAGATATCAAGGCGTTTTTAACACATTGTGTCCAAAGTGTGAGGGTTCATAAAGTAATTGGATACCCAGAACTCTCTCTGGTCTGTAAATGTTTTGTTTTGTTTATTGTCAACATGCAACTTACGATAATAACCCCAGAGGATTCCCTACAATCATCGTAAGCTTCAGATTCAAATCACAAAAGCACCCAAAAAGCTTCAGATTCCTGGAACAGCAGTCTGAAGTCTGTTCTAACAATCAGCCTCCATAGAAAGAGGAAAGCGATAAGGAAAAGATCCAGACCCAAAGCCCACCAAATCATCCGTCAAACAAGGTTGTGGTTCTGCTCTGACTTGCACATGTTTGGATGCAAGAGGACCTGCAAGTCTGGCATCTATTGATGATTGCACTGCTGATGGAAGTAACAGGATGAATCCAGAGGTAGACAGGAGTCTTCTGTGCTCAAATTGAATTGAATACATCAAAAGTCGGTGATCGCTTTTGAGGGTGAAGAGGTGGAACATTCTTGACTGGCTGAGTAAATCACCTCAATCCAACTGACTTGCTTTCCATTTGCTGAAATCCAGACTGAAGGTAGAAAGAACACCCCCCCCCCCCACCCCGGGGGAAAAAAAAAAGCAAGAGCTAGAGGTGGCTACAAGTAAAGCCAGGAAACACATCACCAGTGAAGGTACCAATTTCCTGGGATTGTCTATGTTTCTAAAAAATTGAGGCAGTCATTGAGTGTAAAGGATTTTATTACTGTAGGCGGATTGTGTTTGAATTATATTTGCCCATTGGCTTTTAAACCATTAAAACTGGGTACTACGTGTTAAAAGGATTGCATCCCCTGCTGAGTTCTAACTATATTGATATAAATTAGGCCTGTAATTAACCCGCGTAGCACACGTATCAAGGGCTCCATCGACAAGTCAAATGTTGGCCTGCTGAATGTGAATGCATGGTTTTCTTGAGATGTCTGAAGGACTTGAGGCTGCAGCAGTTAGAGAGAGCTCTGTGTATATATATATATATATATATATATATATAGTTCCATATTAATCTCATAAATACAGTGCAGCTGATGGTTTTCTTTATCAATACTTGTGTTGGTTCTTATTGTTGTTTTTAAAGAGTATGGAACTTAGAACAGCAATAGAATAAACAAAATTAGTCCTTTGAACAACAGCAGTGATGTTTTACGGCAGCTCATAGTCTGTAAACTCAATAACCTCTCTCTGGAAATGGTAAAATGTCAATAAACTGAACACAATTCCTGACATAAAAATACTGAGTGAACCTGACTGAACAAAGGCATCAGTCACGTTGACTTATCTGCTCTGTCCTCCTCTCTCAGCAGGCACAGTCCCCATCATTAGTGGCATGTTCCTGGTGGGAGCTGTTCCAGGAAATTTGTACTGTATTGAATTAAAGTACAGTGTCGTGTCAGAGCAGAGGCTGGTGAATTCTCTATTCGAGTTTGTAAACCATGGCAGACAAATTCTAAGTTGACTAGAAATAACAGTGTCAGGTAAAAAATTACAACAAAGGGACAAATTGAGCTGTGATCGGAAGATTGGAGCTTTGAGATTTGTTTATGCCCATCTATGTGACCTATTGAAAGAGACTTGAGGCTTATTAATCGCACTCATCACCAGCCTCCAAGTTTCCCATGGATTCCTCTGTGCGTGCAATTTGGCCCTGAGCTGCTCAGAAGGCTTTGTTTTAAGCTGTGATAATAATTCCCACCACAGCGCCTAGCAGGTGTGTGAAAATGGCGAAAAACAATTGTTTGTTGCGCAAAACCTCCAAGTTTCATCTGAAGTACCACCACTTTATTTCTTTATTTCTTTATTTCTGCAGACAAGCCATTCTCCCTCTCCCTGTGTCAATGAGGAAAACAATTACATTGCTGTGTTGGTGATTTTATCGCCATTTTGAATCACTAAAATTGGGGCTTTTTTTGTTGTTGTTGTTGATTTTGCTTGTTTTTGTTTTTTTTATACTGTGGCAACATTCATGAAAAACATGTTCAGCTTCATTAATTATTCCCCTTTTAAACCCACCAAGGATTGATTTGACTACAGCGCAATTGGATTATACTGCACAAGCTGTTTGAAGTCATTTCCTAGTAATTTGGGATCTTTATATGGTCAACAGCTGCTTTAGTTGTTTTGGAGAATTCTGACACGGATCTATTGAACCATACCAACTTTATATCTTATGGTGACATTTTACCACTTCCAAGTCATAAAACTGAATAGTAATATATTATATATTTTTTTTTTTTTTTTAACTTCATTTAACAGCCACACACACATCCGAAAATTCACCTTTTCAGAAAGCAAAGCTGAGTCTGAACACTAGTTCATCCAGATTATTCTCTGTCCTTTACCTCACCCTGTAGGAATGTATGTTTTTCATGTGAACATCTGAACAGTTAGCGGGTGCTTGTGACTAAAAAACATTCTCAATTTGAAAGACTTATGCATTTCAGAGGATAAGTTATGTGCCGCAGCCTGCAAACAGAATGATTCATTCGGTTCACAAGGTTCATTGTGGAGTACTTGCAGATGGCCTTAGAAAATAAATGAGATTTTCAAAGTGTGTGTAGGTGGAATATTTCTGTGTCGATGTGCTTAGCCATAAACACAATTATATGTCTAACCCCTGACAGCGAATTGAGAGACAGAGAAAGTAATGGTGTTTGCATATATCATTTTCTACTCTGACATCTCGCATGTGCGCCTGCACCATCGACTGCGTGAAAATGTGGCTACAGTGTGTAGCACGAATGTGAACTGTTAAATATTTTCATAAGCATATCCAGAACAGTAACGGGGCGAAAAAACGCAAAAGCACACAGGGAGAGACTCACTGTTTGTGTTGGCATTGATTGTTCCCCATTAAGCCCGAGGATGCACCAGCTCTGTTGAGGAACTAATTACAGTGGATATCATCCAAGACGAGTGAGAAGTACATCTCTGGACTGAAACACCAGAGAGGGAGTAATTGATGTTCCTTGATAGAGGAAAAAAAAAATCCACAAAGACAGAACAAATAGTAATAATGTAAAACACTTTTTGTAAAATCTTTTTGTCTTCAGAAATTATGCATTTGGCTTGAAGAGCAGAAGAATATGTCAGGATCCATATGTGGATTGATTAGTAAAAATTCTTACATGTACTTGTTGCTGAAAGCACATTTATTTCTTAGTTATTTTCAGGCTGCTGCTTCAGTTTGTCACGATTAATACCTCCCAGATTTACTAAAGAACACACGGTCCTATTCGCATTGATCCGTTAACCGGTATCTTTCTCTCAAATGGACTAGTTTGTAAAGTTTCCAAATGATTAGCAAAGACAAGATTTGCAGTGCTTCAAGAAATAGCAGTGATATTATGTCAGCCTCGTTCTGAATTAGTTCCCACAGCTAATGGCTTTCGCACCTCGCTGTTGAAAAAAAAGTATGACCATCTCAGGTGACCGTCCGTCGTGTGACGTAACAGGACGAGGAAAACAGCCAGTCATGGACAGGTGGCTCCTGCTGCGTGCGCTTTTAGCACTGCAGTCATAAATAATTCTATCAGCTCCTATGTTGGGACTTTTTGTACCTTACAATTTCTTTTCTTTTCTTTTTACTGATGCTGCCTCATGTGCAGACTACATATCAGTCCCTAAGTTAATTATGATGATACATAGACATACTTTTATTTTGATTAGAAGTTGTGGAAAAAATCTGCTTTTAGTAGTTTGTCGTAGAGTTTTGCACATTGAAGTGACCTGATCTCTCATGTTATTTTAAGGTTTTTCCCTTTGTTTTTTTTAACATTATTTAAACATAATTGGCACTTTACTGCCTTTCATAGTGTATTAGATAGGAACCTGCTCATTTACAGAGTGTGTATTTCTCTGTGACAACCATAACTCAGCAGTGTTTAATATGTGAACTAAGCATGACTTCTTTTGACTGCATATCATCAGAGTCCATGCATGCCAAAAGTAAAGTAAAATAAATAAATAAATGAAAAAATCCCAAAAAATCCTATAGGTTTCTCAGTTCGTTCGTGCATGCGTGTGCATTTGTGTGTTGGGTTAATGAGAAAAATAACCTGTAAAGGGAGCTGTCACTGACTCATCTGAATTTATTTAATTGCCTCTCCGGTTATTAAAAATGTTTTCAGACTGTATGATTTATAGTCAGATGGCGGGGCAGGAAATGGTAAATTCATTGCCGTGTGTTGCACCAGCTAAGGCACCACCTGCTCAACAGCATGTCCAAAGGGAATCACTGCAATCTATTACAAGCTCTCTCTAGAGCACAGCTTGTTTTGTCGCACCATGCCCACTGGGTAATTTGGAAGCCGGCCCACTGTTTTCTAAAACATCCAGGATACTTATACACCAAAATATGTATGTATAAGCGCACACATTTTGCTCTGTAAGTAAAATATAGGCAGCAGAGAGTGCTTTGCTTTGTGTGAGGATACACACGGATTACTGAGGGGAAACATTAAAACTGTGTGAAGGTAGTTTACTGCAGTACAAAAAAAAACAACAACAACAAAAAGAACTATTTAAATACTAAGAATGGGGCACTGCTCTCTCCACAGAATTCAGAAAAGCTATTCAGAAAAGCAAAAAGCAGCAAAAATGGTGACGGTAGCTCAGGAATGCTGTCGCAATAATCCTGACATAGGTGCACAACGTGGTCATTTTCTTCTTTTCTTTTATTAATATCTGTACATAAATGTAGTGATGGCCTTCACTTGAAGCGTGCCTGTTTTCAGGGCTGCTGGTCCAATCAGTTGTACTGACAGGATTATTAAATATGTGTGCACAAAGCCACAGTCACGGCCACACATGACCCTTAAAAAAACATTTCTCTTTTCGCTGTATTCATTTATCAGGGGTGCAAATGTGTTTGTTTTTTTTTTTTTTGTCAAAATAATTCACATACGAGTCCGAACAAACCAGCAGTGTTCGTTCACCCACAAGCACAAATCACGCTGTGCCAACTTCTCCACACCATATTTTGTGACCCCCTTCCAACTCCTAAATATTAGAGACGATGTGAACTAAAAACACAATTCAAAGTAATCTTGCCTTTCCAAGCAGCCTTCTTAATTTTTCTGGCGGGGGGGCAGGGGGGGGGACAGACTTTGAGCTGTTATTGACTGAGTGGAGGAATGTAGTGAACAGAGTGGACCAGCAGGTGTTGATGTTACTTCATAAATGTCAGCCAGAAACATTTAGCTACGCAAAGAGAAACACACAGCCCACTCCACTTGCTCTCCATCTGTATTCTTTTCCCACATTCTGCGTACTGACTGTTCTGTCCGAGACTGATGGCTCTCTGTCTGTCAACATGGGCGTAGCAAAGGAAAAAGTCAGCTATCTTTTTGAGCACTTATTTCCTGTATACGGAATGATTTCGCGCCTCTGGCTCAGTTATTACGGTCCATGATGTTTTATGGGATTTATGTAAAGCCTGGAACATCAGGAAACATATCAGACTCAACAGAAGTATTTTGCCTTTTTGGTAGATTATGCCGATTCCATCTTTTTTTACTTTTTCTGGCTGTTGTAATTTCCCAGAATGTCTGGTTTAAGAAGATGCTCATTTGCAAAAGCCCGGTGGACAGATGAAACAGTGGCTATTATCATAAATGCTAGGAGATGGAAAAGTCAGATTCCACCTTTGTTTACAGAGAAGAATGACTTATACGCTGTTTTTGCCCATCTACCAGAAAGAGAACTTGAAGCCTCCACACTGCATGCTTGTAATGACACTGTACACATATCTTGCATGCATGCATGTTGGAGCATTAAATTCTGAAAGGATCTTTTCAGCTCGTGCTTTTGGAGGGTTAAACTCAATGTCAGGAGCTCTGATATACTCAGCCGGTGGCACCCACCTCAGTTAGAGTGATACCACGAGAAGCTGGCCACTTAGCAAGAGCCTTGAATGTGCGATTAATGGTCACCCCGTCACCAATAATGTCCTGGCCTAAAGGTATGCTATGCATCAGAGGAACAGCTTTCACTGTTGCAAGCAGGTAGTGGCAGAGTAGCCTGATGAATCATTTTGATTTAGGCCCATTTACCACAGCTGTTTAAAACATTATGTCCTGTTCTGAGTTCACTTTACTTTACCAAACAACTGAAGGCAAAACATATGAAAATATCATTAAATTCTTTTTGAAAAAATAAAGATGACTGTGAGCCTTTAACTGGAAGCTCTCTTGGGCTGTTTTTTTCCTGTTTGCAAGTAGCGTGAACACAATTACATCCAATTACAGGCATCTGTTGGCCAGACTCATCCAAAAGGTGACTGTACATCTTTTGCTTAGAGTCTAACAAAAAGCCTTCTCATCCATGTTGACGATTTTTGTCAAAATGCTGGAGGAGTTTCTGCTTTGCTCACTGAGGGAGAGTCTCTGACGTCCCCAAAAGGATTTCTGTCAATGGTTTGTTTTTTTTTAACAATAGAAGCTACCTGTATAGGTTCAAAAGTTGCACTCACTTCTCTTCAGCCAGCTGGACAAGTCTCTGAGCAGGGCAGAAAAAATAATAGACAAAAAAGCCTGATTAAAGTCCTTTTTGTAAACACCTCTTGGCGATACCAGAGATCTGCCCAACTGAGACGCTAAGCTTACTCAATGTTGCCATCATAATTTGAACAAAATGACTCTAATGTTACTGTTATCTCTAATTAAGACCATTATTACTACAATTCTCAATCTAAAGTGAATTTAGGTTAAATTTGGTTAATGTACGATAGAGCCACTTAAGAATCCGTTTAGCCTGTAGTCTGCAGTTTAATTTACTAACATCAACATCCATAAACTAATAATCCCCTCTGTCCCTGTAAGCTTAATTAAGTTCTCTGCAGAGAAACAAAATTCAGTCACAATTTAAAATACACTACCCTTTTTTTTTCCTTTTCTTTTTCTTTTTTTTGGCTCAAGTGCTGCTTACTCGATGCCTTTCTGAAAAACAAAGAAACCTCTGTGGTCATAAAACCATGATTAAAAATATAGCCAAAGGAGTTAAAGGAAACCCCGGAGTTATGAACGGAGAAGCAACGGAGAAGATGCAGTTGCCTCCACGCACGGCATCAGCATTCAGTTTCACGAGTCTCAATGAGTCTTCAGTGCAACTGAACAAGTGTGGGAGATTTTAGACTTCCATTATAGACAGTGTTCTCCAACCACCATCATCAAAATGTCAAATGTGGGAGTATCCTTCTAGTAGCTCCGAGGGTTGCAGCATTCTGTTGATTTGTCTGTGCTTTGGTACAGACTGAAGTGTCTCAACGTGGCCGTTAAATTTTGTACAAACTTTAATGGTTCCCATAGGATGACATTTCCTCTTACACCACCATGGTGTTGGCATGGGGGACGTATAAAACAAATGAAATAACAGTGACAGCAACTTTTGGGACGGCTAACTAAAACTTCAAAGTTTTCAGTTCTTTTTTTTTTTGTTTGTTTGTTTGTTTGTTTTTTTTGTTGTTGTTTTATGGTTTTGTTTGTTTGTTTCTGTCCAGCAGTGAAGGTGTTGATGTAAAAAACTAAACAAAAAATAAAGGTTTTTTAAAAATGTTTTCAAATGGTGGCTGTGCTCACCTGGCATTTTTGTCCATTACAGGATGCATTTTTACACCTTTTTTTTAATCACCCAGAACAGAAACTTTATAAATACATAACTAAATATTTCCATCAGCCTCAGTTGGATTTAGTGTTTAGAGCCAACTGGCAAATGTTAGCATTCAAAAGTACAAAATTAAGATGTGAAGACATCACCTTAAATGTTCCTTCACAGGTTGTGATCATTGATAATTGATGATGTGATTGTTGATCATCAATGTTGTTGTGTTATGGAAGCAGGAGTGCAGCCTGGACTGCTTCGCTGTCTGAACCCAACCCAATCCTGCACCGAGAGCAATGGAGGTTGTGAGTTTGTGTTGCTACCAATGGTTACATGGATTAAAAAAACAGTTTTTCACACATAACACACAAATACATGAAATGAAATATCAGCAATTCTTCTATTTTCTATGTTTTACCATTTCAGGCTGAAGTAGCTATACACTCTGTCAGCTTGGTGTGGGCGTTTAGCTTCATCTTGATTCAGCCCAGAGAGATGCTAGCATGGCTATTCTTGTTCTTTTTACCTAATTAAAATTATACTGCAGTTTTCCTTTAAGACAAGTATTGACTGTTTCAGTACTATTGAACCATGCTTATATTGTCTCAATGACCTTTTCTTATCTGCCATAGCATTGACTTTCTTGCATGAGAGCATGGGGTTCAACTTTACGTAGCTTGCTGTGCGTGCACACTTACAGTTACATTTAATTTCATTTTTAATTTATTTAACAAGACTGTGCACGAAGGTCTGTCTCACTAACTTCCTGCCTCGTTGCTGTATGTAACACTTAATTAATTTCCCCCCAGTTCCTATTACCACACGACTACTCTACCAACATATCTCACCTAAGAAAGATTAGTTGTAAAGCGTTAGCCATAACTTATAAGTGTCCTGGAGCTTGTCTTCGAAGAATGCACGTCGTCATGAAGGTAGTATGCCTCCTTCCTTCTTTTGATGTGTCATACTCTCTGTAATTGATTCCACTCACTTCTGTCATGCTTTTGCCTGCAATTTGCACTGCAATATGCCACCCCGAACTTTTTGAACCCATAGCATAATGGAAAAGCTGTCGGGCCCGTGAAGCATGAATTATCACCTGGTCTTGCACATAATGCTGCTGGCAGAAGAACACAGACAGACACTCAGTGTGTCTTCCCCCGTCAGAAAATTATATTTCTGATTAAGTTACTGAGAGGAACTATTGTTGCTTGACTGTGTAAGCTCCCGACGCTTCAAGAACTATGTCATTAGGCCATTTCCCCAGTAGTCATAAGGGTCTCTCTCTAATTCTCTCTGTAGTCTACCATTTAAATTTAAGGCTGAAATGTAATCAAAGCTCATCGGCTTCTCAGAAGGAACATATAATAAATGGAACTCTGCATAATTTAGCTCCAAGCAGAGAAATATCACTGTAGCATTTGAAATTGCAACCTATTTCACTGGTTTAAACTAAGAGAATATCAAATGTTCTCATGTCTAAGTCTATAACTAATTAATAGGTTCTCTTCTTCCCTGTAAATGGAGGCATATGTGCTCAGAAGCAATAAGGTGTAATTTCTGTCAGATGGTTGTGTCTAGGGCCATTTATCATCCATTAAAGCTTCAGCATTTTGTTTGTGCTGAATATGCCTCTCCCTAATACAAAACTTCTTGATGAGTAGAAAAAAAGAAAATGTTGCTGCCATGGAAAGTCTTTGAAATGCATAGCGCTTATATAAATAAATTTGGTTGTGTTTATTCTGTCAGCCTCCTGATAACTTGGATTCAGTGATATTTCCAAGATGAAACAAGTCACAAATTTGGCTTGACAAGCAGAGAGGCATTATGTATCAGAAGAAAATGTGGTCATATTATGTTTTCTCTTCCTCTTTACATAAGTGAGGGCTCCCTCCCCAGAAGTATTGACGGAGGCATTAGAGAATTTAGCCTTCAATCCATTATTCCACTGATAACTAACGTTTCTTGCAACTTGTTTTTGGGTTCTAATGTTTAATGTATTTAAGTCACAAAGATTAAATGAAATATGACAGTGGACCTTTAAATTCTTAATATAAAAACTGTACGTAGGAATGCCACAAAGAAGGCACAAAGGAGTCAAGAAAGAAAGAATCATAAAGTCAGTGGGCAAATGCACGCAGACACACAGCTTAAACCACCTAATGCAAATGATAACCCAGAAACAAGTACCGCCTAGAGGAGGGAAGAGACCAAAGATAAGACAAAGTGACTGTGTTCTTTGCACTAATAGTATACACTGTAGCCCAAAATGCTTTTCAAAGTCAGCTTGGGGCTAAGAAGTCATTTGTTTA
Source organism: Echeneis naucrates (assembly GCF_900963305.1). NCBI lineage: Eukaryota > Metazoa > Chordata > Actinopteri > Carangiformes > Echeneidae > Echeneis > Echeneis naucrates. The sequence goes on along the minus strand of NC_042522.1, from coordinate 13,513,378 downwards.
ATGGTGTCTTCCCAGCAGGAAGCCAAAAGTCTAGTTTTGAAAAGTGATATTGACAGGAAGGCCACACCTTTAGAACGCCGCAATGTGCTGTATCCCCAGATGGCCTCGGCAAAAAGTACAGTCAATTTCTGGGTATGTCTCATTAAAACAAGATGGCTTTTTAAATCATTGCATGGTGACCAACTGGGAACAACGAAAGAGGGCAAGGGAGAGGGGAGTGAAAGGGAATGGAGAACACGAGCTAAACACTGAAAGAAAGAGGTGTCTTATTCTGCTGTATATCTGCTAGAATCAAAAGGCCTCTGTGTCTTTTTTTTTTTTTTAGCCCTTTTATCCCTTTGTCTATACTCCACTGTTCCTGCTCTCTTTGGTCACAGAGGCCTTTCACTGCTACTTTCTCAGTGTGATGCGGTACAGCTTCGTCAGCAGAGACAGGACTCGGAGGATCTGAGTGGACCTTTGCTACCACCTAGAGGTTTCAGTGATAGTGACATCATAGTTTATCACATTTCAGCTGTCAGAAAGACGTCTTTGCCATCTAGTAACTATACTGATTGAGATTGTTGATCTGCCAAAATCATCCAGTACAAAATGAAGTGAACCTTCAAATCGTGTTTTTTTTTTTGTTTTTGTTGTTGTTGTTGTTTTTTTTTTTTTTTTTTAACTGTTAAGCAATGCAACTTTGCAGCACGTATCTCTGGCGCTCTGCTTTTTCTTTATTTGAAAGGCAAACTTCTTGCGTCCTGAGGTGTGACGCATGAAATTTTTTCTACTGTGTCCATCAAGTCTTCCTGACTGACACAAAAAATATGTAGGCTCCAGAAAGATAAATTTTCAGTTTCAAAGCTGACAGGTAGGAGGAAAAAAATCTACCTTCCTTCACCATTTAAGCCTCCACTGCTTTCACAGAAAAAAAAAAAAAATCACAGACAGTATTGGCCTCCTTAAATTTGCATTACAGTCCCAGATAGGCAGGTAAATGATATACCTACTTCACAGGGCTTATTTCTACCTGTGGAGACCGTGGCAGGGGGAAGTTTCTTTGGTTTAAAACCAATGAGCTTCTCCTGCTTGAGGAGGAGCTCACTGTGATGCAGGTTAACAACAGTTTGGAGTTCAGAAAACCTTTGACTGGTAGCAGAGCAATGTTTTCAAACATGGTGCAGAGTAGCATGGGGACAAGCAACCCCTGGTGAGTATATTACTATGAATTGACTGAGAGCACGTTAGGATAGTTAAGTGCTATAAAAAAAGGTCAAATGTCTCTGTCAAAGACCAGAAGTTGAAGGAAATATCACTATATGCTATTCCTGATATGCAATATGAAATAAAAACCAAGTGTGATTTGTAGAAAGTAGTTCACAGTGAATTGAGCCTTTTTGATATAAAATGTCATGATTTTATTTCATCCTTCCAGACATTTGAAAAACAGTTATCATTACTTTATTTTTATTATCATTAAGCTACCACGACTTTCAACCACCGAAGTCCAAATGAATGTTTGTGTTAATTGAAATGAAATTCCCTCAAGCTGTTCCCGGTATGTTGTACTCCCAAGTGGAGTAAGCACTAAAACAATACCATCTTTCAGACTCAACAAATCTTTGTATTAAATTTGAAATCGTTCCCTCAAGGTGTTGCTGAGATATTGTGCTCATGAGAATGGGACTCATGTTCTCGTGTATTGTGCGTAAGTGCATCTCTGCCTTGGCTGTCGCTTGGCGTGGAGACATTGGAAAAAGTTGATCCTGTTGTCGGCCTGAGTGAGGACACCCTGGAGGCAGCAGAAGTCAATACTTAACTCAATTCCATCTTGGATATCACCTCTGCCTCTCTCTATAATGAGTGGGTGATGCTATGGGCAACTTGAGTCTCACCTCAGTTTTCTCAGAGGGAGCAAAATGGAGCATTTTCGTCACTCTCTTATGCTGACAGCCACCAGAGTGTTCAACACTTCCTACCAACCCCCCCCCCCTCAACCACCTCAGCAATCCAGAATGCTGGCAAAGCGAGACACCTGAACTCTCACACTCCTTTCATATGTCTCTGCTTTGGATTAATCCATTTCAGACTCTTCTATACTATCTAATTATAAGTCAACTCTGTTTTAAAACAAATATTAATGGAAAGGAGCGCTGTTGCCCCACAACAAAAAGGTTGTGGGTTCAGTTCCTGGCTTGGGGGCTTTCTGTGCGGCGTTTGCATGTTCTCCCCGTGCCTGCGTGGGTTTCCTCCCACCGTCCAAAGACATCATGTTTGGGTTAATTGGTGACCCTAAACTGTCTGTAGGTCCGAGTGTGAGTGTGAGTGGTTGTTGGTCTCTGTATGTCTCTGTGTGTTGGCCCTGTGAGGGACTGGTGGCCCTGCCCTCACCCAGAGGGAGCTGGGTTTGACTCCAACACCCCCACGACCCGGAAACAAATAAGCAAGGGCTCCCTCCTCAGAAGGGGACAGCGAGAAATATACATGTCCAAATAGGCAGGTCCAATTTGTTTTGCTCTGCTATTTACATCAGTTTTTGGATTTTTCTTGGGCTGCAGACCACAGAGACTTTAGAAAATACAATATGCCCAACCATAAATATGAGCAAGCTTTATCCTTAACATATGTATGAATTCAGGGGGACCCTCACAACGCTCATTTTCAGTTTGCATTGTATTTTGCTACCACAAAGGCAAAAGCTTTTCTGATAAGAATCCTGCAAGCAACCTGGTTGACGCCCAGATAACAGGTTAGATCCAACGCATGAAAACTCAATGGGCGTTTGATAACATCTTGAAACTGTTTAATGGAAGCAAATGTTCATTTATCTTCAGCGTGGTCGTTGACACATTTTAGGAGACCCTTACAGTGTAAACAATTGATGATTTCTCTACGGAAAACAAAGAGCCTTATATTTAATTGAGAATGCCAACATAAATCATGCTCAATAAACCTTTAAAATAATTGCAAAGAGCTTCAGAGCCTTTAAGCCTTTTAGAGTCAGAGACAGGAAATCAGGGCTGACCACTGGGATCAGGGATTTAGAGACCCTCAATTCACAGGGCTGGCAGCAAATGTAGCATAAGAACAAAGCTTTGTACACATAACAAAGTCTGTCCTTTGAAATGTGCGTCCTGGGTCATAGATTTAAATCTCACACCAGATAATTCTGACCTACCACGCATATTCATTCGCTGAGTAGTCTTTTTCTTTTTTCTTTTTCCCCCTACTCTTGTGGGTTTACAGGCGGGTACAAACAGAGAGACACACAGTGGTAGTTCTTTTTTTCTGTTGTTTTTTTTATTTATTAAATTCTTTTATCAGGCAGCTGGGAGACGGGGCTCTCGTGGCTCAAATAATGTCACAGAGCAGTGTATAGACTTTGGAACAGCTGTGGCTGTAGATAAAACCTTAATCAGGTGAAGGGAGCTCGGTAATATAATAACCTGAAGCAAGAGAGTCACCAAAGATGCGGCGATAGACACAAAACACCACTACTTGATGATATTAGTTCAGGAGCTTACGTAACTCCGTCACTATCATGGCCCACTCAGAATTGGATAGACACGATAGGAGCACCTCGTAAAAAAAAATAAAATAAAATAAAAATAAATAAAGAAATGTTAAGTGCTCAAAAGATGTTGGGGAAAGATAGACAGATGGGGAAAATGCAGTCAGGATGAATATGTTTTAATGACACGATTTTGTTTCCTGTCATGGATTCCTTTCTTAATCTTCAGGAAGGTGTGAGGGACGGTGTTGGAGAGGTGGCTCCTTGACAGGGTGTAAAGTCGGTTTTTGTAGAAGGAGATGACTGACGTGCACCTGCAGTCAAATGCACCATGTTCTGCTAAATTTAGTTGCAATGGGAAACACTAAAACAATCCACAATCACTTGTACGTAACAATAATAGCACAATAAAAGTTAAATGCCACACTGAAGGTACTGTGACATTTTTTTCTTCATGCGTGGACATGAGTAACACAGACTACCATCTACTCAGCATGGATGAGAACATTGCAAGCATCAAACTTTAAAAGACGGAGGAGGAAGGGTTGAAAATTGGATTCACAATATCTTTTACACTTCAAGGACACGGCGCCGGCTGAAACTTTGTTTGCAGGGAAATTCCACAGGCGACTTTTAAATCCTTTTTTTTTTGTGTCAGGCTTCATTAGCACAGTACATTTCTTTACCGCAACTGACTGCAGCAGTAACACGAAACTACTGATGTGCGCATTAATGATACGAAAAAGGAAGAGAACCAACACCGGCAAACCAGCAAACATCCTGCTTGGAAAGAGGATGCAAATTACAATCAGGGCAAAGTTCATATCAATTACAGTGCAGTAGCAATCTGTGGTGTGTTTATTCTATGTAAATGTATAGCACTGTGAACAAAACTACAAAATGCTTCATGATTGTTTTCTCAGCTGGAATATTTAAATGATTTTCAATTAGATGAATTGCATGGAATCCCTGAATTGCAAAATATTATTGTCTCTGTACTTTACCCCTTGCACTGCGTTTCCACCTTCCCATTTACCTGTCTGTCACACCAACGTGACCTGCTCCCAATCCCTTCATCCGCTTCCCAGTTGTTACTCCCATCTGTGCTCACTGTTTCCGGCCAGATTCTCGGTCCTTTTGACCACTTTTACACACAGCATACAGTTAACGCTTGATGCTTTTGTTGGGGAATAGAGGAAGCAGGGAGGCACATCTGTTCCTGTGTTCATTCTAACCTTCAGACGCCAGCATTATTATTAGTAACTTTAGAAATAGTGTGTAGGTGCGATAAACTGTAAAATTCACAAAAATGAGCTGAAGTCATTTTTACCATTAACACCTGACGGAGGATTAATTCAGGTCTAGTTAATTTTAGCAGATACACTGGCTGAGTAGTTGAAGGGTCCAACTGAATGCTTCTTATGCGCCTTCAGTGTGGCTTGAAGGTGGCACAAAGAGATTGCTGCCTTTCTTCCTGCTGTTGCCACGTCAGTCACTGAAAGACACTTTTCTTCTCGTAGCTTCCATGACAACATCATGTCACAGTAGACCGGTTCAGACTCCAGCTCTTTCAGACTTGGTTGTTGGGCTCTATAAGATATACAGTACAATATACTCAAATCTGTACTAGCTGACTGACATTTCTTTGCCACTGGCTACTAGAAAGCAAGATGACATCAGGTGTTTTGAGTCGCAGAGATTTTCTATATTTAACCTGGTCAGTTTTTAATTATACTCCTCAAAAATGTCACAGTTTCAATCAATTCCACCTTCTCCATAGACACAGTCCCACCCACCTCGTTGCTTTGTTATTTACTCAGAAAAAAATAAAAATGCACATGTCCTTGATACATTAGTAGGCAATTAAAAGTATTTGATGGTAGAAAAAAGGCACACACTTATGCTTTTATATCATGAGTGCTGAGGTGCAAAAAGCCATTTTCCTTTAACTAATGTGGAACAGTACTATTTATTTTTTTTTTTTTGCTGAATTGTTCTAATGGACATCTTCTCTCTGTCAGTGAATTGCGATTGGAAAAAATGTGGAATCTGATGTACTTATAGTAGGAGTGTATATATTGAAAGCCTGAGCAATCAGAATGGCTTTGACCCCCATGAAGAAACATTAGAAATATCTCTCTCTCAAGAAATCAGCTATTGCAATTCTCTCTTTGTGTTGGAGATGTGTTCTTGTGCTTCAGCCATGTATTACACAGACAGGAAATTAGTTAAATAAGAAATGAAATCACATTCTAAATAGATAAAAACGAATAGACAAAGAAATAAATAGAAATGAGCTATAGTTGAGACACTGCCAGGGCTAATGAGTAATGATATTAATAAATAAATGTTGACTACAATTCACAGTTTTCTTGAACCTAAAAAGAGATTACTAATGGCATACCACAATTTAAGCAGGCCTCTGCTTATGACGACAACACTCTTTCCTCATGTTTTGATGGGCTGATATCCAGCAGATCGAGTTCTGAGAAGCAAACCACGAACCCGAAAATTCAACATGCTGTAACAGATCAAGAGAAAAAAGAAAAGCAGATATTTCTTTCTTCTGACTGGGTTTTATCCAATATGTAGCAAACAATATATCTTGTTCCTACACTGCCTCTGCCTACCAGAGAGAGATCAAAAACTGTTCATGGGTTTAACAAGTACGGTGACACAGAATCACCCCGGTGCAGCTAGACTGGGCCCAGCCGCCCCTTTGGCCCCTTTTCAGCTTTAGTGGCACGGCTAACCGATGGATTGATGGATTTACTTATCAACTTTTAGATTGTGAAGTTAGTTTGTTTTTATGAATGCCAATTCAAACTGTGTTTCATAAAAATCCAAATATGGCCGAGCATTATCAGAATTTGTAGGCACTGCCAAAACTCAGAGGAGTTGTATGTTTTTAGTTTTTTTTTTTGTTTTCTTTTATGAAGGTAAAATATGTCATAGGATTGTTTGCAAAGCGACACCCAGGCCAGGATGTGCTCCAGACATAAAGGGACAAACAAAAATCATTCAATATTTTTTTATTTTTTCTCAGTGCAGTGCTAAAATGAGCACTCTGGCTTAAGTGAGCTTCTCGCTTATTGCAATCGTAATATCTGCCTAAAAAAAATTGCTACAGGATTTGTAGGATTTGCAGCCCTAATGCCATTTGGATCTAAGACATCTGCCGTTAAAAGAGCAGGTTGTGCTATTGTTATATAGTCAGCATAAGCATTAGCATTGTTTATTTATCAACCTGTATGAAATGTGAGCGCAGCATCAAACTTGATTCCCTTACAGACCAAGAGTTGTCTGCAGTGGTTGAAAACAACTTTTGCTTGTATTTCTACTGAGATAAGCATGATAACCAGGTCCAGTTGGTTGGCCAAGAATCACTGCTCAGGAGGGGTATTGATTTTTTTATATCGGTGGCCAACAGTCTTGGCAAGACTGGTTAATGCGACCATTGGCTATGTAGCAAAAGCAAAACTTGCATACAGCTCCATTAAAATATTTATAAGGAGGGATACTGGTTGAACTGAAAATGAATATAATGTTTGGCTCTTTTGAATTTGTTTAATGAGCTGAGAGGAAAACAAGATGTTAGAGGTAAATAAAGCTTGAAAAATATCCGTAGCACAAATTCACCTGAATACCGCAGGACTTTTTCTGATGTCACTATTTTCACCCCCCCCCCTTTTTTTTTTTAGACTGGCAAGAGCTGCACATGCAGGTCAAATTAGTCCGTGACTGCAGATTTCTGGAAATTAAAGCTTTCATTTAATCGCTTGTAATGACCAGAATGGCTCTCTATACTATGAGCTGAGGCAGAGGTGGTTCCATCAGGGCTCTGCCAACACGCTCTGATGATATTAGGTCCAGCCTTTGCCAAGGATCAAACAGTGACCCACCAGTTCATCAAATACTCCAAGGCTGGACATTCATAAAACATGCTTTCCCTGGCTAGCTCTTGGCATCTGGCTCAGATGTAATAAATCGCATACTGTATATTTTATAAACTAACTGGTTTGGGGTTTTACTGAGGGTTATATTAAGACAGAAGCCTTGGAGTCTGACTGAAGATGGAATTGGCTATATACTCAATTATAGATTTAATCCCGTATTGCTGACCATACCACCACCACACCATCCCCATAATGCAGATCTGACATTTAATGCTGCCTTCAAACCTACAGCAATGCATATTTCAAAATAAAATTCCTTCACATCGAAAATGGCTTAGGTACAGCTCTGCCTGTCACATTTTTCACATTTTATAATCACTTTTGTGCCCATGAAAACTGCCCTTCCACACCTACAACCCCCTTATCTTTCATACATGAATACGCATGCACGCATTCATGTGCACAAGCGCGGAGACACGACTTTACCAAATGAACAATTTTGCCTTTTACTGCACTTCTTGTTATCGTTACTAAACTGCACCCTTGTTATTGCCTCCATGTATTTCCAATTATTTTATATGTGAAAGAGGGCAAAGCAACAAATGGAGTGGAGGCAAGAGAGAGAAACAGTGTAGCAAGCCAAGACACTTTGTAATGCCATGAGCAGGTTATAAGGAAGATAAATAGTGTGACACCTTAATGGAGCCATACAGTTATCCTTTATGAATAAAGTGAGATTGCTTCATAAAAGGTACCCTTCATGATTAATGATAGAAGTGAAACACTTGCATCGATCCCGGGCATAAATGGACTCTCCAGTATTTACAGCTGTTAATGTTATAACAAATGGCATTATAAAAGTTGGACGTACTGTAAGTCCAATAAAATGCTGCCTCTGGTGGCCGTCGTTATTACCGTGTCCTGAGGGGCTTTTGGTGGAGAGACAATGGTATGGCGGCATAAACACAGGCTACATCAGATTTGCTCATTCTAGCAAATATCTTTGGATTGCAGCACACTTTGAAAGGGCACGCATTAAAAGCATGGCCATGGCCAAATATATGCCTGCGGGCATGGATTTTATTGTGCTGCGTTTCATGACATCTCTGCTGAAGTGAATTATAAAAGAGGGTGCCATTAGTGGAAACATTGCTATGAACTAATCAGACAAATATGTCTGAGATATCACAACTGGCGTTATAAAATAAAGTCCTGTCATATAATGAGCAGCACAGAATGCAAATAATTTAACAAGGCAGCCTGCATGTAACTGACTTGGTTTAGTTTATTTATGAAAAACTTTTTTTTTGGAAACACCAAAGGACAGATGTAGAAACGCATTTTTGACAATGTTTTCTGTCTGCCATGTGTCTGATTGAACAAAATTCAGAGGTGAGTTTCTCTGTTTGTGTGCACTGAGGTAATAAATGACTTAAACAGATGCAATCGCCTTTCTGTCTGCATTCCTACTGAGGAAGCCAGAAGCAATTTCCAGGTTTTGAAGGCTGGATATTAACACCTCAAAGTCATGTTGGCTGCTGCACCATGATGTGCAGTACAAACAGAATGCGTCCTTTCTGAAGCAGAATAAGCAGACATGTTGTAAAAAGCTCTGATTCAATTAGGCACAGATGGACAACAGTGTCTCTGGAAAATTTTCACGTCTAGTGTTAGAAATCAATATTCCCAATGAGAAAAATACAGCTGGTAGGTGTAAACAGCAGAAACACAACTGTGGTCATGATGTTGCTGATCAGATTATAAAACAGAGTAATTGTTTTGCTTGTGTATGACTTGTTTGGAGGCAATGCAGTGATTATAAGGGACAGGTGTTCCTGATCAGCCACAACTAATCCAAACTTTGATGTAAACAAGTTTTTCTTTTATTCTGAGGGAGGCTGAGACAAAGACCTTTAATGGAAAAAAAATCTATCCAATATACCAAATATTCAGACCTCATCTATTTGCCTTTTAAAGGGAACGTTACTGGAATTTCACCACCACAAATATGATTTGAATGCTGGTGAGCATTTTTGAGCTGTTATGATCCTGCTATGATTTTACATTCGATTTGTCTCAGATTTTTCTTGGGATAATTGAAATTCAGGCAGGATGTACAGGGCATGCGTGAAAGTAGAGAAAAGCACATAACCACCTGTGAAGACTGTGTAGCTGGACTTATTTCCACATGAGCTGAAACTTACACTTCACTGTGCAAACCACAAACCCACAAAGGACTATTTATGAATAGGACTTATTCTAGGATTTTGGGGGCTTTTTTTTGGGGGGGACTAAAATAAGTTGCAGCAAAAGTCTTCTCTTGCCTTGTCAAGCGGGGGCGGACTAACCTGATTGGTTGATTTTGTGGTATAGTTATGGTGATTGGATAAAATTGCAGGGGCACCCAAATATCACGGGGACTGGCTGAAATTTGCATTCACTGTTGCGATTGTAGCATTGAAAATTCCTGGAGGGGCTGACAAGTCTAATTCTCTAATTCTCTGAAATAACAAAGAAATCTCCTCAAACAAGGTGGAATTTGGGCCTAAAATACTGCCTTTGTACTGTCATTTTTTTCTAAAGAAACTGTCATTTTCTTCTACCTCCTTGCTTTGTTTTCAGTGAAGATATGGACGACCATTAAACACAACAAACAAGGGAAATTGCCCTGTTTGATGTTTGGGTTAACTGTCGCGTCAAAAAAAGAGAGGATACAAATACATCTCAGATGCTGAATATTAGACTGAATGTGTTGTGAAGGCACATTGTTCTTGTGATGGTGACCAATGAGAGAAGATGCACGTAAGATCAATGGCCTTCTGGATGGCCTGTTGAACCTGGATCAATAACTACTGCATGAGTGAGGACTTGTTCTCTGATTTGGTGTTCCTCACTGTCAGACACTTTCTCATAAGCTACAGTTACTCTTTCAGCCATCCTCCCCTGTGCTCAACACACAATCGCAAGCACACACAGATACACACTTCCCTCCCCATCCCTCTCTCTCCAAAGGCTAAATAGTTTGCTGGAAGTCCCCGGTGCAACATGGTTAAGCCATCATCCGTTATGACAGAGATGGAAAGGGTTATTATCTGTGCTGCTCTGGATTCATACTGTGTGAGACAAAGGTGCATTCGGATCAATACATATATAAGTGCTGTGGCTGACACACTAAGCCTGTCGAGGTACATCATGCGTACTAATATAAATCTAGCTTACTGTCAAATAAGCAGCACATTTATGGTCATGCAAGTAATGTGAAAAAAAAAAAGAATATTTATAATCTTGAAAACAAGTTGGACCTCTTTTTGTATTGAGTGTATTGAATAAAGAGAATTTAATAAACTATATAATGAACTAAATCGCTCCTGGGACATTTTTATTTATTTATTTTTACAGAGTCAAACACTACTAGTGCTGTTGTAGATTATTTTTCAAGGGTTTCAACTCCAATTTTTGCCTCATGCCCCAAACAACGCTCAGTAAGAACACACTCATTCTCGTGTCCAATTATATTTTGTAAATTAAATTATCTATCATTGGGAAAACACTGGCATTTTGTCCCTCTCTAGCACGAATTTCCAATGAAAAGATACTGCAAATTTAATTGTCTAATGGAGTTGCCGATGACAGAGAGGGGAAAGGCAATAATTGCATTTGAATTTCAGATTCTTACTCCTAAATCCTAAGCCTCTGCAGCATATGAAGGAACAAACATCAGCATTTCACCCTGGGAAGAAAACAGCAAGGACAGCAAGATGGCTGACTGCTGCTAGACAATAAACAGCTGACACTATAGGTTGCCTTGCACTGATGTACCCCCACTGCTATGTCTTGTGAGCTAAATCTCTCACAGAAATTTGTGTTCACTGGAATAGTCATGCATAATCCTCGCTTGTAAAAAAAAAAAAAAAAGTGAGTGAGGTTAAATTTAATGATATCAGGCCAGTGGCTTCTAACAGCTTGTGAAGACCCCAGGATGTTCTATAATTTGCATTTCCGCCGTTAAAAATATGCTTTGTCATTGCTCAGGGGTCTGTGAACACCTGGAGAGGAACGGTAGTGCCATCAGGATTCTGTTGTTTTACAATCATGGCACTTTTAACGCTGTACAACCTCGTAAATCTCAATGCCAATGCTCAATAAATTGGATTCTGAGGAATCTATCCAAGCTCATTTTGCCACTTAAAGGTAACCCTTTAGTTCAGATCTCCACCAACAAAATGTTGTGTTGTATGCTTGTGTGTGTACTAGCTCTATAACCGCAGGGACAGTGGGTAAAAAAGTACGTCAAGTGATAGACAGACATTTTTTAGTCCGTTAGGAGCTATAGGATCAAAGGTGTTCTTAGAAGGGATGAGTCTGCAAGAGATTTGTGAAGATAGAGAGGAATGTTCCTTCTCTGGTAGGATTTGGAAGAATGTTCCACCATCAAAGCACACATGTTCCCTAATGGAGAGCACACATTGCCTTCTTTGTAGCTACGGCAATGCAAAAGATCATTCCTTGGAGGAGCCTCGTGGCTGGTAAATTATTGTATGAGTTCAAGAAAATGGGTGCAGACCTAGAGGTTGTCTGAAGTGAGTCAAGTACAGCTGGACTTCTCTTTAGGTTCTGGAGGATGTCTTAAGTCTTATCCAAAAGGCTTTTCATGTCTAAAAGCTGGAGTCTGAATGTTTAAGGTCAAAGGAACCAAGGTGTGACTCATTTTGGAGTCCCACCCGGACATCACGGCTTAGGTTAAGGGGTCACACGTGTGGAGGCGATTGACATGATGGCTGGATGGGTCAGCAACAGTCAGGGCCATGTCCTAAGGGACAACCCTGGGAGAGGTTAAACACCTGGCACTCAAGCACTTAAGACTACCATGATGCATATAATGAGACAGACATGTGGGCTGCTCTAAGGGGTTTGGCGACTAGAATTTGATTCAAGCAGACATGCACAGCCAATGTAGGTCGATGAGTAGCACAGTGACATGTGCCCTTTTAGTCTGGTTGAAGACCAGATGGACTGTTGCACTCTGGACCATCTGTAAGCATTGACCATACGTGAAAGGAAGTCGGCCAAGCCTTTGCAAAATGAACTAACAGTTCGACGGTGGTTGGTCTATCATGTTTATTATATGCTTATGAATTGCTATGCAGTTTTTCACAAGCTTTAAACTGGTCACCAATGACCAAGTGGACCGAGTGGCTCTTTTTAGGCGTAGAAAAACACCACCAACAACCACGTTATTAGTCAAGATACACTGTAATGACAGCATTCAAGTTTAAGCAGAGGAGCAAAACATACCAACAAAGTTGAGAGTTTCACTTTGCCCTGTTTGAGTCTAACTTGTACGTTTCTACCTCCAATAGACTTGGCCTGAATGGAGTCTAAATATAGCTTCATTCTCACTTTCATGATGATTTTGCATCTTGTATCATATCAATTTTATTACTCGTTATTTACCATCTAACCCTAACCCAACAGTTGCCATAGTCAAAATGCATTTAACCTAGATTATTATTTCAGAGATTGGTCTGGAAATATCTCCGGTTTTCATTTCATCGGGTCACTGTACTCCAACAGAGCTTGGTAGTAGCTGAGCTATCATCAGACAGTAAACCTACCAATGAGAAGGCACAGGTTTGCCTTGGCTGTTATGAATGAAGACATATCTGTTCATTTTATGACATCTACAGTTGATGAAAGCCATAGGTTGACCTCTGAAGGGAAACTGAGAATGCACTGTACAGCAGAAATAAGGATTGTCCACGTTGCACATTTCCAATCACCTGTTTGTTGTGTTAAGGCTCCTGGATAGCAGCTTTATGTTAGTCTAAAAAAAAAAACCTGTACAGACAAGTAGTTTCATGTGTGATCCTAAAATGATTTATTATTTCCCTAATTTTTTCTTACTTTTGGCATTTAACTTTTTCGAAATGATAATTGTGTTGCAAATACACCCTTAATGGTCTGGTTCTTATGTTGCTGTGATACTAAAATTCACTCAACTGGAATTACACGCTCACCCATCAGCTCAGTAGACATCTGTCATTTCTGAAAACTATCCAGTAAAGGACCTCAGCATAGTGGCACATTTGAAATACCTGAGTGGGGAAAATTATTATAGAAAAGACTTCTTATGGCATATAGGTAAGCTTGAGAAATGCCTTAAAAATTTCTGAAAGGCCTTGGCATTTAAATCACTCCACCAACTCCGGTCTTCTGCCGTGGCACTCAGCACTGACACACAACGTAGCTCATGCACTGCAAAATTGTCCAATATAAATGTAATTTCATACAGCGACGCAGGACTGGATGTGAAGGTATAGAATTATGAGTGCTGATTTTCAGACCGCATTTTTCTTTCCTAATTTATCTGTAAGGGAGAGAGGAAAAGCAGCAAATTCTGTGTCCTCCTTTCACACTCTTTTTTTTTGTGCTTCATAAATCCCATTCACAAAACCCTCTTTGCCATGACCTGCAGTGAATGTCTCTGTATGGCCCTGCTGTTGCTTCTAACTGCCCTCAACCCAATAAACAAAAACTCTTCAACTTGGACTCTATATTCACCTTCTCGTTTGTATTCCAAGGACGACACTCCTTGGGTGCAATCTGGCTGCAAGAGACCCCTTGATTTGTACTGTATTGTATCGACATTTTACTTACTTTGCCATGAAAAACTACTTTTCTATCCCACACTTTTTTGTTGTCTGGTTCTGTTCACACAAATTCATTCCCGAATGAGACCTTGTATTTCACGCCGCTGGACCCATGTGCTAATTCATCTGTAAGTTTAACCTGAGATCTGTCATCTGCTGGACTTTCAGCAGGCCAGTAAAAAAAAAAAAAAAGAAAAGAAAAAGAAAAAGGGGAGAAAAAGCAGATGTTGTTACACTTCAGTTGTTAATTGTGTATGAAAACCCTGAAACTGCAATATAGGGATCTCTGCTGAGCTTTTCTGACCCGTATTTAAAAGCCCAGACTATCGTACCATCATCCCTAAGACTTTTCACACAGAGGAGATTAGCTGTAGGCAGGAGGGACAGAAGTCGAAACAAAAGCTGACAGAAAAGATAAAATTCGGTGAGGCATAGTTTCTCTGTTACCCTTTCTAACAGCTATATGTCGTAGAAAATACGCAAAGCTATGTTCCACAGTGAATACACCCACAAAACTCCACAACCTGCAACCGAAATCTGTATCGCTTGCCGATGGCAACATTAGTCACGTCATTTAGGAATAAAATGTTATTTTAACCACACACATCAGAGAGCTCTGAAGAGGAAGAGTGTATTGTTCTGTAGCCATTCAGAGGGAGCATTGATGTGCAAATCATCCCTCACTAATTCCCTACTCTTGGCTGAATACAGAGGAAGTGAACTTTCCATTAAGTAAATAGATAAATTCAGTAGAAACAGAGACATTCCATGAGGGGGGGGGGGACATATGATATGGTCCAATATTCCCTTATTTCTTTTCAACGAAAGTCAGGATTGGCCAGGGAGACACAACTTAAAAGAAAGTCATTCCCCACTGAACCTATCTCTTGACTCTTTTGATGGTTAGCAATTCTAGCCATGTATGAGGCATTGTAGAGGCTATAAAAAAAGCATGGCCAAATGTTTTATTCATGGATGCTCAACTTTCATAAGATAAGGGGTATCATTGTTGCACCAGCAAAGTTAGCAGAGCCCGTGCGTGAATGTTTCACCTTCAGCTTTTGGAAACTTCTGTGTTGTTCTAATCACACATATATTTATTTTTCGTAGAATGATGTGCGGCAAAATAAGGGAGAGGAAGGCGAACCAGATGATGTCATGTCTAATGGAACATCTATTCAGCCTGGGCTTTGTTTAAAGTTTCTCTTTGGCGAATGAATGCATTTACACTGGTGGTTAGAGTGCCTGTGGTACAGTATCTTAGGCTATGGGTTTGTATACGTACGTGTGAATGCATGATCACATTCACACATGGATTGGTATATCTGCAGACTCGCATGCACAACTGGGGGTAGAAAAAGGAAAAAAAGAAACGTTGCCACATCGCATATAGCATATTTGTAGTAGATGGAATTTCTACACCATTAGGTCAGAGGAAACACAGGAAAAGGCTGCCCGCAACGACTTGCATGATATTTTGTAGTGCTGTACCTGGGCGTGATAGCTTGTGCTGATATATTTGGTCTGACATTTACGATAGCCTCACTGTAGTCCCTAATTATTGAACAATTTCAGCATAAAATCCGATTTAGTGCTTCAAATGAAGCTGCCTGAAGTCATTTGGCTCTGGCCAAGACTTATCTCCTCTGGTGGTTTTTATTCATTTGTTTTGCTATATTTTCTTCTTTTGTCAACCTTCCCACTGTATATGCCCTAAAGATTTTTCAGCACTGGAGTCTCAGACTGAAGGGACTGCTTTCATCACAGAACAACATTGCCCCCTGTTGGCCGCGCAGGAGAAAACCCTGGATTTCTCTGATGCAGCAGTGATATGTATGCTGGAACCACACTTAACCACTTTGTACTCACACACCCTTTGTTGTTGCAGATGATCACTGACCTTGTCTCGCCACTTGTTATAATATCAGTATCACATCAGCACCTTTGCATCTTAAGCAAGTCCAAAAGAAGTACAGTTACCACAAGTGAGTACAGATAAATTATGGGAGTAGTTAAATGTTTGGTGTTTGACTGAATGACAAACAACTTTAATGTCGTGGGCATGGATATATTCTGTACACACTCCTGGGGAGATACCCACACTATTCACACTTTGTATCACCCAAGCATCACAGCCACCTTAATAATTCCAAGTAAACAATCCCAAAAACATTTGATGACATCCATATATTTTATACATTATCCTAATTAAAATTCTTTCCATTGTTTGGTCTGGCCTCCTTTACAATCAGAGTAAAAGGCTTTTTAGGAAGGGCTGAGCTGAAGATGCTGCTCCAATGTACTGTAATTGTACTTTGTTGATGACATTTGGCGTTTCCACTGGAAATAAAATGGAACGTAATATCGAATTTGCAAATGCATGCTGCACAGAATAAATGTTGACTGCCAGTGCCAGCGCTACTTCCCACTGACCATTTCCATTAAGTAATATTAAAACAAGCAACAATCCATAGACAGTATGAAGCCCTGTTTATGTCATTAGAGAAGCCATGGTAAAAATATTCAGTGTTATCTTTTACCCCTTTACCGTTTGTCATTTTGTCTGTCAATGTGTGTCCCAGGCCGCTAGCAACACAAATCCCTGCAATGGTGTGCCCAGAAAAATTGGCAAAAGTTGTGTCTAATCTCTTTTAGCCGCTCAAGTTCTGCTTGTGTGATGCTCTGAACATTTGGCATGCTATAATGCAGTTACGTATTTTTAAATTTCATTTTATTGTCTTGTCTTGCTTCGTGTCTATTGTTTGGCTCGTTTAAGTTCATATAAAAGCACTGGTGACACTTAGTGCTTACACAGAAACCAGTGTGCGTGTGATTGATTCAATGCATAATCCATATGACTCAGCTGGTGTTGTACTGAGGAGATAATCCACCTGGATGGGCGTTTTCAAGCTGTTTGCTGTTGCCTTCTACTTGCCTGCGGCTCCTCAATTAATTCATAGGCTGCTATTTACAGCCACCCGATCATAGCTTGACGAGGAATATCTTTAACCAGGTATCCATGCAGGAGATGAAGCACATATTCCCGTGAAGTCCAAGCTGTCCACAGCTCACATGCGTTGGGCTTCAGGTTTTCGTGTTGGTGTGTGTTTAAAACAAGATTATTGTGAATATAGTGTGATTTAAAATGCAGTGTATCATAAACCTAAAATTAACTATACCTAAAGGACTGTCTTCGCCATCATTTTATTTTACTACATATTTTCCAAGCTATGAGGCTTTATTTTGCTTACACTTGTAGTTCTACAAACAACACCTTTATCAAATGTGATGTATTGGAGTTTTTATGGAAATTGTGGCTGAATAAAACTTATTTTGCATAAACTCATTATTATTATTCATCTAGAGCAGCTATCAGACTTAAATCTAATTTGGGAATTATAGTTATTATTCAAAAACAAAATGGCCTTGGACAAAGATTTTACTATTTCGTTCAGTGCAAATATGCATTCATTTATACAAATCTTTTTTTTTTTTTTGTATTTGGCACTGTTTATTAATCAAATGCATTATTCTAGTTGGAGTTATTTCTTGACTATTAAAAAGGTTTATAGCAGCCTTGTATGTTTTCCATCTTAAGTACTTTTCTTTGTTGGCTGCTCTCGGTTTTTGCAAGCACATACTGTATTTGTAATGCGGATGTTGCCTTGTTTATTCTGTCTATCAAATAAGTGCATGAGAAGAGGATGAACATCCAGCCTCTGTCCAGACTAAGTTATGGCTTCAAAACCCAATAGACCGTAATGGAGAATGAAGTCATAATTGCGTACATGATAAAGTGCCAATAATATATCATCCAGAAACAAACAAAACATGATACATTAGTAGTAGTTCAATTATGCTTTTGAGTGCACTTGCAAATGAAAAGTACTGGCGTAACTTGTCAAAACATAGGTTTAATGTTAAAATTAATTACAGAAATGGGGATGTTTTCTTCTCCTGACTTCCATTCTCCTCCATTTACACTTTGAACAACAGCTACGTTTCTGTCTGATCATGTTCCACTGAGACCATGATCTAAAAAGAAGAAAAATTATATAATAAAACTTTCAGGCACATATTTAGTTACAGCATTAATTATCAGTTGCTCTAATTGCGTTTTCTGTGTCCGTCTAATTAGTTTGAAGGCACAGATTTTTTTAATTTATTTTTTTTCTGCAGCAAGTCAGTGTGTAGTAGGGTCATGTCAGCAACTGCAAATTAGGTCTGGGGTCTTACTGATGAGCCAGGGGCATTTGAGTAGAAACCACACTGCACCATGACCATGATGAAAGAGATACAGTAGCCGACTAATAATCTCTGCTGCATCGTAGCATAAGTAGTTTACCTCCTTCTGTAGTGGGTCAACAGGAGCAGTTGCATAAAATAATCTGGAAGCAGAAGGTGAGTTCTGTGATATATGTGAATTGTCAAGTTCTGGTTTGCTTCTCATGGGATGTTTCTCTGCAGCTGGATGAGAATTCTAACTGGTTCTTTGCCTCTCTGTGGAATATCTGTATCAGAGAGGTGAACCACCCAGCTAGATAGCTGGAATACACTGATAAGAAAAATCACCTTTGGCCGATAACGAAGAGGAAGGGTGTGAGAGTAAAATCGTGCTGGATTTTCAACTCACATTTGAATGATCTAAATAGCTTGCAAATATGTCACGGGGAAAGTCGCTTTCAATTCGGTGGAGATTTGTCACTCAAATGTCGGTTCTGCTGGCCCTTCTTTGGTTTAGAAAACCAGCAGTAAAATGGAAATTTCAAAATCCATTAAGCCATGGAAGTAGGACTCAGTCTTTTCTCATTTCTGGCCTTTGTTGGGTATGTTTTGTTTTTCCTAGTTTCCAGGCTCAGAATGAATTAAAGATAATGTAACAGAATTACAGCTTTTAATGGATGATACAAGTAAAAGTTTTGCAAATTAAAAGAAGCAAGCTGGTGGAAGTTTTGATCATTTAACTTGTTTTTTTTTTTTTTAACGGAATAAGAATGCCATCAAAATTCACTCCTGTCTCTACACAACTATAGCAGATGATTTGACAGTAATGAGTTAATATTCTTTGATGGAGAGACAATTTCAGTATGTCTTATTGTTACTGCTGCACAATTTCACAAGTACAATAAATTAAATTGGCATAGTAATGGACGGAAATGTTGTCTTGAGAAATGAAACCAAATGGATATGGAGGCTCCTAAGAATAGTTGATAACAATGAAGGAATTACCCATAGCAGCAGGGAAATTTGTTTTAATTGAGTGTTTTTCATTGTAGCTTAAATGGCAAATTTAAATTGCAAATATTAAAAATAAATTTGAGAGACTTTGAATTCCATTGACCTGCACTTTATTTTACTCCAATTGGACTTATGCCGTCAAACACCTATGCAGCCAAACAGAGATTTAAAATTCTCTTTAAACTGTCAGAACAACATGCTGCAATAGAGTCTACGCGCAACAGCTTAAGTGTTGTAATAAAACATGCCCGGGGGTGAGGAATATATTGCTCTGCTCTTAAAGCTGGCGACAGATGGATTGGAGGGAACGGAGGAGGGAAAGCTAAAAGGAATGGCAGGGTGCAAGGCCCAAGTAATGAGTGAGGCCACTCTCCTGACCTTGCCTGACTGTTAAACTTACCTCGTACGTCACCAGTGGGACTAGCGGATGGTTGAGTCAGTGGGTCGGCGTGTGGATGGTAGACGGGGGTGACAGCTGACCTGGCAACTCTCAATAGGGATGATGGAAGAGGATATGAGCGCGGGGTGGGGTCATCCAGAGGTAGATTTTCTAACACTTGGAGTCTGTCAGAGAGCCACAGGCCTGTCGATGAGACAGGACGTGGCTATGAATGACAACAGTCTGTGGCTCCAATGAAGCAGAGACATGAATCACCTCGATGGCTCCACTGCAGGAGACAGACAACTTCTTTTATCCGGCCAATAATGCAAGTGAAAGCACACTACATACTGACCTGCCTTCTCTCCTTAATATAAATACCGTTTTTGTTTTTTTGTTTTTTCAAATACAGGCTCATGAGACAACTGCTAATCACTGCTAATCACCTTTGAGATTAGCAGTTTGTGTAAAGTGAAATTAAAATATTTTATCTTTCATATTTAAGGCAAACTACATTTTGTGATTAATCCACAACTACCCCGTAATTAATCAATGAAAAATTTAAATCAGTTGACAGCCCCACTTAATACATACTTTAAATTGTACAAATTTAAAGAGCAGCTTTAAAATGCAGTTATCAAATTCTGAACTCCAGTCATAGTTAAAATATTTTAATGAATTTGTAGTTTAGAGTTTAAGGCATGAAGGTTACCATATACCAAAATAAGTTTAACCTCTATGTGTTTGGGCTTTCCATTTTAACGTGAAAAATCCAACTTAAAAAAGTTGGCATTATCGCAGGAGCCAAGCGGTCTGTCCTCTGCTGATCCTATGTTATATTTTTATTCCCCTAATGCCTCATTTACAGTACAGTCCCCGATGTTGCCTCCTATTTTATAGTAAAATAAATATTTAATTCTCATGTCCTCTACGGAGGACAAGAACAAAAGCAAAATGCTTTTTGCTGAATAAAATGCTGAATTTGCTGTAAAGAAACACTCGCATAACAATTTCTGAGATCTTCACACAGGAAAAGGTGTCTGCAGATTATGCCGAAACAGTCATAATTACATCCCAAAATTCCTATCTTTCATAAAAAGTACCAGTGCTGATGGAAGACATTTTGAAGAAGGATAAAAATTGACAAGGTCCAACCCCCACGTGTTACATCATTTCACAAATTTCGGGAGCAGATGTAAAGTCTCAGTACTTAGAAATAAAAGGACTTATCAGAGGTTTGCCGTACTCATTGTCTGGAATGAGCTTCTCAGCACTCACTAAATCATTTTTTTTTAAGATGATGTTTGCTGTGTGACATGTGAGGTTTGCAGAGTTTGTGTGGCTATGTGTTTGTCCTCCAGGTGTAACCCAGTTTCTAAATGACTGGCTCTTTGTTTACACCTGCAAAACTGGGGCAGTCTCCATATAACTTCAACTAATCAATTAACAAAGGTAGCACAAGAAGAAACTGCCAGCACAGCAGAGCAGAGCAGCAAATTTGTCATTTAGTGGCACAGTTGTTGTTTTTGCAGGGGGGGTTGCGTTGGATTTGGCAGGAAAGACGAAAATGTCTTTGGGGATCTGTCAGTCAGTCCAGACGTTTTTGATCCAGAAAGAAATGTCTCAGTACAGACATGTATAGTCGGCAATGAACACCATCTATTTTGGTGATCCCTGACTTACCTTAGTGATACTGTGAAGTCCTTATTTGTGGTTTTTCTGAATCTCAGCAGGAGTTTGATAAGTTCAGATGAACTCAGTGCCATCACTGGGTAAAAACTCTCCCTTCTCTAATACCATTCATGACAAAATAAGAGCAGAGCTAATTAAATGTCTGTCGTTTGTTTACTGCAAACAAGGAAATATTATCACGCTGAAATGGCAAATGTTAGCGTGCTGACATTTAGCGCCAAAGAGTCAAACAAAAAAAGGGAAGGATTCAGTCTTAATGTATTCATATTTGATATTTCATCATGTGCTTCGTCTTCACGTCTGTTGTTCTAACCTCTCAAACACAACCACTTTAGACTACATACTGTATATCTCACACTCCTAACAGCCATGCTATTCTTGTTGCACCCATGGGATTTCAGTCCTGTGCAGTTTTCCAGACTGTAGATATAGAAGCCAAAAAAATGTGCAGGCATAGGCCATTGAACTGTTAGTTAGTTCACTCAGTTAAGTGCATTTACAGGCTGATCTTTCATAGCTGGCCTTTGCACAGTTCTGCTTTAATACCGAGAGCTTTTTTAATTATCATTTTAGTAATGAATAAGGGAGCAAATATTAAAAAACAAAAGAAATACTGGTTTTCTTTATTAATATAAATGAGTTCTTTGTACGATGCAACCATTAGTCCAGGCCTTGGTACACAGTCATACTCCAAAGTCATGCATTAAAATCTCTACAGCCTTGCTGAGAGACAAAGAGTGAAAAGGTCAGGTCCTTCGCTCATTACGCCACAATAATCTGTTTAACCATCTCTGTCTAGGTACAGCGAACGTTAGCTTGTTGTCTATCAAATTTGATTTTGAAAGAGTCAGCAGCTTCCACGGCATTCAGGTCGAAGCAATTTCCTGAGCAATAAATCTCATATAACCAACCACAGACTTTTTAAAAGCTCTCCATCAGCTAATAACAGTACAGTTTTCCTTTCCATCCCCTTGTTTGAGGTGCTTCTTGCAGCTCTCCACCACCTCGCTGAACACACCAGTATCAATCAATCTGATCTGATGCCTTGGTACTGTTTGCCCATTAAAGACAGACAGTGTTCAATGAAATCTATCAGCAAAGAGGTCATGTCTGCAAAACTATGGCATCTCCTCAATGGGGCTACACTACAGATCTCCACAGTGTCAGCACTTTCACTAGGAGGACAGCAGAGCTTGTCAGATTTGCCCTTTAAGCTAATCTTTGTAGCCAACTATTCTATCAGGAAATCAGTATGACAGACAGACTAAAATGTCAAATTAACACAGAGGGGAAAGGAAGACAGTGACCAAATGTGAATTACGATACATAGGGTGGATACAGAAATGACTCGGATGACTCAATGATGGCAGTACCTCTTCAAAGAATGGATAAAATGCTGGA
This sequence comes from Echeneis naucrates, assembly GCF_900963305.1. Taxonomy (NCBI): domain Eukaryota; kingdom Metazoa; phylum Chordata; class Actinopteri; order Carangiformes; family Echeneidae; genus Echeneis; species Echeneis naucrates. The sequence continues at coordinate 13,490,629 of NC_042522.1, read as the reverse complement.
GTCACACAGCATAACAGTGATTTAATGACACTTGTGTCCTATTCCATGCAAAAATTAAAATTATCAGCAAGATAAACAGGGTAGCTTTCAGTTATACATATCAGGAACACAAAATGATAAATGGACTAATTTCAGTGGGGACTCTAAAATGGCGGCAAGGCGACATAGTGGTTAGCGCTGTTGCCCCACAATAGGAAAGTCACGCGTTCGGTTTCCTGCCTGGGGCCTTTTGGTGCAGAGTTTGCATGTTCTGCCCGTGTCTGCGTGGGTTTCCTGCGGGTACTCCGGTTTCCCCCCACCGTCCAAAGACATCATGTTTGGGTTAACTGGTGACCCTAAATTGAGTGTGAGTGGTTTTTGGTCTCTGTCTGTCTCAGTGTGTTGGCCCTGTGAAGGACTTGTGACCTTTCCAGAGTGACACCACTGTTGCCCAATGTGAACTGGGATTGACTCCAGCTCCATGACTCAGAAATGGATAAGCGGTTGAAGATGAATGAATGAACCAGCCAGTTCACAGCAGGACATAGGGTCACGTTTGAAGGGATTATTGTCCATTTCATATTACTGGTGTAGCAGAAAGACTCTGTGTCTCTGATCCGTAGAAAAAGTATTACTCCATCTTTTTTATTAAAATTGATAAATCAATGAAACTCTTTACTGCCAGTAATATAAAGACAAAATGAAGTTTACTTTATGCTTTGCTGAGAATTAACGGCTTACTGAAACACTTTCTGACAGAAATGAATGATCAAGGTTGATAAGTTTCTCCACTATTGATAAACACAAAGATACTCAAGTGTTTGGTATCTGTAGTGGTTATAAAGAAAAAATAAAAGAAAGGTGTCGGGTACAAAAATACTCTCGGCTAGGTAATGGCCTTTAAAAAAAATAGTGAGATAGTCTGTTTAATTTGCCCTGAATTTGATTGGTCTGTGTTTCTGAATTAAGGTTGACCGAAACAGAGAAACAGACAGATGGGGCTTGAATGTCTCAGCAGCACGACAGAGTTTGCAAGTGCATAGAAATGTGCACAGGGTTCACCTCATTCGTCTTCATTGTGACTTTGTTTATCCTTCTTTCCCCTTCCTCGTGTGTCATAGATCTTCTGCCTTTAAAAACTGTCCGAGGAGATGCAAAAAAAAAAAAAAAAAAATGGGACTACCAGGGAACAGAAGAACCAGGACTTTGACTCCAAGCTCCATAAGATGATGGTTGCATAGCTTAATGAGCTGTTAATAGGAGAAAGTACCATGTGGCTCCTTTAGTTATTGTAAGGCTTTTTAAGTTGCAGCATATGCATTATGGGATGTTAATGTTCACTGTTTTCACTGAGTTATTTTTAGATTTGCAGTGAAAAACCTAAACAGAGGGCGAAAAAAGTCAAAAAAGCTGCAAATTGCCAATTACAATGTACTGGTTGGCATAAATATCTCAATAAAATGGCCTTAAGTGTATATATGGGCGAGAATGTAGGAAAACAAAACTCATTTCATTAACATCTTGTGCTTTTAATTTTCAAAGCCCCAAATAGAAGTAGATAACACAAGCAGATAACACCCTCAATAGCCCCCGGGCATTTGCAAAGTAAGTATTGACGTGTGTGACATATTTTTGAGTGATTGCAGTTTGGTGGATTTAAAGATACACTCAGACTCACTTTGCTAATGACATCCCCCCATTGCACAAGTGATTCCAGCTTATATGCTTCTTCTTTTTTTTTTATTTTATTTGATCTTATTTTATTGTCATAAAAATCCAAATGAATTGGTGCAGCAATACATAAAATCAAAACACTATACTGAAATGCACAAACGAGAAACACATCTTGAGGGCAGCTGAGGGAATAGTTCAAAGTAAGTGCCACATTTGAGGTTTGGTTAAAATGTTGTTTTGTTTATTCGGGGCTAAAATATCTGTAATTGTTCCTGTTGTCGGGGAGAAGAGAACATAAGGACATCAAAATAAAAAACAGGATAAGCTGTTTTTTTTATTTTGTTTGTTGCATTACATTATATTAGACAAGTGTATTTATGTAAATTGAGAACAATTGCTTGTCAGAAATGCACATTATTGTGCCTTTATGGGACGTTTTAAAATGTTTATGGCTGTAATTCCAAAACGTGGCAGTATGAGGGGCTATCAAGGGCCACTTTTCCCCTCAGGACTCATAAGCCTCTACCTGGTTTGCCTATCTTGACAGTGTGCTTCTGAATACATCCATCATGTGAAGGTACTTGTTAACCTCAACTCATTTGTGCTTGAATCAGTTGAAAGGCAACTTACAGCAGGAGACCACTGTGAATTATTGGATACAGTTTAAATCCAAATGCTCTGACAATTGCTTTGCACCATTATGAGGGTAAGTCTGCATCAAGCAGGAGTCCTACAAGTGGACTGGCTGCTGGCTTTTTCTACTACCACGCGTCGGATGAATGTGCCTCGCTGACTGATTGGCTAAGTGGTAACACCCACAGCTGAAATGAGCATGCTAGATATTTTAAAAGGAACCTAATTAAGCACAGTTGGAACTACCCCCAGATTGGGCGTTTGGTGAAAATATTGCCTGATTTGATTTGAAAAGTTGCAACACTGATTTAGCAACTGTGTGCGTGTTTTTCTTTCTTTTTTTTTTTTTTTTTTTGAAGGCTTGTGACAAACATTTTTGCGGGGACATTAGTTTAACAGCTACAAAACAAGAAAAGTACAGGGCAGGTTTTTCACTCCTGGCGCGGGTTTATGAGTATGCACAGTCGGCTCAGATGCTGCTGCACTAACTCAGGTAAATGACAGCACCGCATCCTCGGCGTACATGAAAGGAACATTATTCAGATGTGTCCTGGAAAAGTAGACGTGAGTCGTCTTTTTTAGAGGTAACACGCATGTGCGCGTCTACCAGGTGCATATAAATGTGCACTTATAAGCACTCAAGACTGTAAAGTGCATGTAGTGGGATATACCAGTATTTCTGCCACGTGGGGGGAGAAAAAAACACAGAGAGAATGTGTGTTTGAATATTTCAGCAGCGTGGGGAGAGCCAGTGAGAGAGGCTGGCACCATGCCCCCTTTCCATATTCATTCCCAGCATGTTTGTATTTATGTCTACACCAGAAAAGAGACAAATAATAACTACTGACAAAGAAGTGTACCAAATTTGCAATCCTTTTCTTTTTTTTTTTTTTTTTTTTTTTTTTGCATCATGCATGTTTATAGACTCTCCTGTTTATAAATGCTACTCACAAATGAAATGATGGAAAGGTGGAAACTTGCTCGTTGTGGTGAAACAGCTTATTTGAGGGAACATTCTATATTCCCTTTATCAACTTTAATTGACACCTCTGTTGCGCAGTCACTGCAAGATTGATGTCTTTTGCTGCATGACTGATTTCCTTTCTTGTTAGTTCATCAGAAAGGCCCAAGATCTGCTTGTTTAATTCTTGAAATCAATCAGTGGACAAGTAAAACACACCATGAGCACAATAACATACACCATTTTCTGTCAGTATAGTACTTTTAGTTCGTATTAAATTGGGAAGCAGTTTAACTGTTTCAGCACAAAGGACAGAACACAAGAAAGCAGATTACCTCACATCAGTATTAATTATTTTTTTCTGAAGAAAAATGAATGACTGTATTGCATAAAAATTTTAGCTTGACTCTGAGCCCTTGGATCAATGTGACTTTTTGGCTGAAGCTTTGGACCAACCTGTCTCATCCATTCAACTGTCAAATACTTTTGACTCTTAAAGCAGTAACTGAAAAATAACTTCTGCAGACAGCCTGTAATTAGCTTTACATATTCATTGTTTTTTTTTTTAAATGTCATCTGTGTAACTTAATTATGTTATTCAATTTGGATAGGGTTTTTATTATTTTTTTTACTTAATCGATTGTATGGGGCAGCACGGCGGCAGAGTGGTTAGCACTGTTGCTCCACAACAAGAAGGTTGTGGGTTCGGTTCCCGGGCCTGTGGGCTTTCTGTGAGGAGTTTGCATGTTCTCCCCGTGCCTGCATGGGGACAGTAATTGGTGACTCTAAACTGTCCGTAGGTCTGAGTGTGAGTGTGTGTGGTTGTTCGACTCTGTCCATCTCTGTGTGTTGGCCCTGTGATGGACTGGCGACCTCTCCAGGGTGACCCCGCCCTCATCCGATGTGAGCTGGGATTGGTACCAGGACCCCCTGCCACCCGGAAACAGATAATCAGTGGAAGATGGATGAATGAATGAATAATTGATTGTATTTTGAAAGGAGTTTATCCCTTTGCAGAGCTCCTTGGGATTTCTTTAGGAAATCACTTTCATTTGTGGGGCACTCAGCTGTGGTGTTATGTATTCAGCATGGAGTGAGTGTACTTTACTTTGGACAAGGGTCTTTTAGGTGAAACTGCACTTTCACTTTAAGTAGTAGACAACATTTCACTTCATGCACAAGCTGCAGATGACCTCTGACTCAAAGTGAGTGAGTTCACAGTGAGGATACAGATGAATAAAACTCCTTTGCTAAGCACCAGGTCGGCTTACTTCATTGTATGTTGAGAAACCGGGAGTCTCATTTATGAATTTATGGGGCATATCACCCATTGTGCTCCTGCGTCTGAATTTTCTTCTCCTCTTTCTCTCTTTCTCTCTGAGAAAACATTCATTTGGAAAGTGGCTGTTGAGCAGTGATCCTTTTCCTCGCTGCGCAGTCATAGGTAGTGTCTGAGGCTGTCGGCTTAACTTATTGTCTGAGTGTGTGTATGAACAAACAAAAGAGAGGTAACTTTGCATTATAATGTTTTTTTCACTTGCTGTTTCCAGAATTTGAAATTAAATTGAAACCTCAAGTTTGAAGCCAACATGGAGGGGAAGTCTGTGACGTGCTCTGAAAATACTTGCTTGCGCAAATAACCACATTTACACAAGTAGACCTCTTATGTACAATTTTGTACTTTAGTCAAGTAACTTCTAATGCTACATTATACCTCAGCTGAAGCACATTTTGCTGGCAAATATATTGGCTGTTTCAGCCACCACATTAACTCCTTTAGTTCCATGTTACCTGCACATTAAGACAAATATGACAAATCCTCACGTATTTTTGTGCATTGAACTCCCTGGTTGCAGTGGTTAAAATGAAACCAAGCAACACAAATTAATGCAATAACAAAGCATTGTTGATGAAGTTAGCCTTTTGTAAATGTCTTGCTGCAGTATTTCTCTCCTGTGGTAGTCATAAATAAAACAACTTCTTTGAGTCTTCAGCTGTTATGCTCAAAAGCTCCAGAAGCCTTACTAAATAGACCTCAAAAGATTTAACTATTTTTTTTTTTTTTTTTTTTGGGGGGGGGGGATCATCAGTCACGTGACTACATCCTTAAATCCCCAGATATTTATTGATCCACCAGTTATCTGAGTTGCACAAATCAAATCTCCGTTTTGATTGACAGCTGAGCTGAAGGACACCGACACGCTGACTCCACCTTAAATCCCGTCTGAGGGGAACACGTGTTTGTCCACGTTGAGGTGATTTGTTGTCCCGCGGTGCGAAGGCAGATGGAAGTGCGCCCGCAGACTGCTGTGGGGGGGTTTGGTTGGAAGTCGTCCTCCTCCTCCTCCTCCTCCTCCTCCTCCTCAGTACACCTGTGCTGCCGCCTCCTGGACGGACGCGACTCCTTTGCAGCGACTGTACTATAAGTGAACGGACAGCTTATGAGCCGCGCTCAAAGCGAGGGAACCGCGCACAAGGAGCGGGATGGCGAGGACAACGCTGCCGCTGCTGCTGCTGCTGCACCTCCACCTCCACCGCGTCCTGCTGGCGGGGCTGCTGCTGACGGAGACCCGCTCGGTCCAGGGGAGCAGGGGGGCCACTCTGCCCGACGAGGAGCGGGACAAGAAGGAGGGCGACGCGGAGACGCCGTGTGAGGTGAAGACCGTCACCGTCTCTACGCTGCCTGTGCTCCGGGAGAACGAGTTCAGCTTCACCGGGGGAGCCTCCGGGAGCGTGGCCGGAGGAGGTGGTGCTGCCGGAGCAGGTGGTGCCGGTGGAGCAGGAGCCGGAGGAGGAGGAGCAGGAGCAGCCGGAGGAGGAGGAGGAGGAGGAGGGGGAGGAGGAGGGGGGGAATCCCGACTCCTGTTATTCGTTAGAACAGACCTACCTGGGAGAATTTCCGTAATGGATGATCTTGACAACACAGCTCTCCCTTACTTCACACTCGGTAAGAACTGCTGTGGATCTGTCCACCCACCTCCACCTTCATGATGATACCCATCCAACCAAAGCTGCATGTGACCGTGCACGTTGGTAGGATGCAGGATGTGCGCGCTCTGAGCCGCATCTCCAAAATCACGCCTTCACTTTTGCTCTTTTTTTTGGGGGGGGGGGTTCCGATGTTATCAAACCAAACCAGTCTTCCAAAAATCCAACTCAAAGTATGAAACTCATTTGCCTTTTTATTTATTTATTTTACTTAAAGCAGTGCTGCTTCTCTTTTTGGAAGTGGATGGACAACAAACTAAGTGACACTAGTGTAGGTGACATTTCACTCACCCTCTGTCTCCCCCCCCTCTCTGTTTCTTTTATCCCTCTCCGGCTTCCCTATTTTGTGGTGTAATGTGATTATGACTTAAAATTTCATGCATAGCCTAAGTAGGATGCTCCAATCAAGGAATGTAATTTGGCCCCGCAAATATACATGAAATTGGATTTTTTTTTAAAATTAATGCTGCACATAGCTGGCGGTATGAAAGAAATAGTTTTCATCACTGTCAACATTTCCCCCCCACCACCACCACATAACACTTTTTTTGTGTCTGGTCACACATGCCTCAATAACAGTGAATCACAACAGCACAACACTCTGCTATTTGGAATAGCATTGCTGATTGGATAACCACAGAGGGCGTGATAGATGAGGAAATGTCTCTGCCTCACACCAAGCTCAAGTATATTTATAAGTGGAGGAGTCTATGAACGGGGGTTTTTGTTTACCTTCCTTTTCCCTTTTTTTTTTTCCCACTTTATGTCACACAGTCATGTGAGAGTTGGACGCTCGTATGCTGGCCCCTGTGGTGTGCTAGCCAGGCAACTGTTCTGCGTGTGAGTGCATGCAGGAAAGTGCTTGGCGCACTGTTTTGTTTGGACTATTATTGCGAAATTTCTGTGTGTTTTCCAGTTCCCAATCAGTCCAGAGTGGGGGTATTGGCTCAGCGTGGTGAAAACCTGTTAAATGGCGAATACAAAATGCAAAACTTGTTGGAGGTCAGTGGTGAGGGGATGGAGAAAATCCATGAAACTGTCTCATTACCTCAGTTTTTGAACTCTGGCTTTTTTTCCCCCCCTCCTCCGCTGGTCTCAATTTCATTCTCTCTATGGAGAGTGCCGACTAAACTGGCTGCAAAGCAAAGACGGACGGGCGGGCTGTGGGCCGGAGCATTAAGCTAGTAAATCACTTTCTATTCTCATTAAGGACAGCCGTTGACTGGTGAGAAAGGCCTCTCTGTCCTCCCAGTCAGCCAGCTAGCAAATTTGCTGCTTCACCCTTCCAGTGCCTGACTGCAAACTGTGGGGGGAGGATGATAGAAAGGGCTTTAGCAGCTCCACATTTGAAATACACATTGAAGAAATGACATGTGTGCAGAGCTGTTGTGTTCTTTTTGGGCAAAGGTTTTTGAAAACAAATAGTCGACAATTAGTTAAGGAAGCACAAACAGGATAAAGGGACATGCACATGGTCCCAGTATATATTGGCTTGAAGGATTTGAAAACATTTCGGCTTAAAGCTCAGACACATATTCAAGTAAGATTCTGTTGAAAAATTAGCTTTAGGGCTGATAATATGTGTTTAGTGCCTCAGAGGATTAGAAACATGTTCACTCGTGTGACCGAGCACAGTATGAATATGAACACTCTCCTCATTGTGGCAGTGTCTCCAGCAAAAAGTACATTTTCGCAGTGCAACATTGAAATGAATTCACCAGTGACATTTGTTTCCTTCCTTGTGTTTCTTTTTTTACCCTTTTTTCTGTTGTCTTTGCGCCCATGTCTTTATTTATTTATTTTTTACTGATTTCCATTTTACGGCAACTCGTATGCTTGGAGAGGCTACAATTCTCCAAACTGAACAAACAGCTCATCTATTTTTGCGTCATCGGTTAACTTCCCCCCCCCATGGCATGTTGGCACTGTCAGGTACCTACTGTGTGTGTGTGTGTGTGTGTGTGTTTGTTTGTGTGTGTGTGTGTGTGTGTGTGTGTCATGACATAACCACGCACCATAAACTAATGATGATGCTTCCCTTATACGTTTCCGGGCCCTGGTATCAAAGTCAGACATTGACAGGGATGCATTTGACCTGCGCACAGTATTCAACCTCATGCATTAAGTTGTCTTGACAGCTTTATTGGTTGAGGTAATAGTAGAATACAGGGTTGTTGATTTAAAAGAACAAATCATCCAACTGACTTGCATTGGTAATGAATTGTTATCATAAGAATAGCGGATGTTGCATCAATATCCTGTCGTATCCTTCTCTGTTTCCTGTTAAAATTTGATTTATTTCTTGTTTTTTTTTTTTTTTTGGAAGTAATTGTGATGCTCCTGGATGCTGCAAAGGCTTAAGTACTACCCAGTACACATACTGATACACCCAAACACACGCATATTAGAATGGCTCAGACTTGGGAATTGTCAGTTTATATTCACTCCCGTTTTCATAGAGGTATTAGAATATAGGATTTTATGGTGTTGACCATATTGGATTAAAGCAGACACTCTCCTCTGTTCTATTAATGTTCTGAAGGTTTCACAAAGTTTCTGACATCAGTTACTGTGAAAAAAAAAAATGAACAGGTGAGCAGCTGTAACAACACAGGAAATGACACCTACAATAATGCACGTTGATCTAAAGAACAGAAAATAGTACAGATGTCATAGCAAGAGCTCCTTTGACTCCTGAGAATTCTCTCACTGACTCTGATACAAGAAAATAAACATATCAAAAGATTAATTTGCTCGGAACAGCAAGGGGTAAGAGTCTTACTGCACTTGAGGCAACTGGCTGCTTTTGACCTTTGTAATGCTTAAAATAATCTGCCATTTTCCCTTTAGAAGCCCATTAATAATGTCTATTTCTCCTTTCGTGTGCTTACTGTTTCTGCTTTAACATGTAACACTGGAGCCTCATCAGCCAGTGTTTACCACTGTACTACACTTGACTAACCTGTAAAAGTGCAAACCATGCATTAAATTCTCTTCTCTGCAAACCATCAGCTGTTTTTTCCCTCTCCCTTTTTTACAAGTAAATTTTCTTACCTTTTTTTGGGGGGGGTATACCTTCTTAGCCAAATGCCAGCCAAACCATAATGGGTTTCTGTGATGCTTTCAGATGTCCGATTGTTTTGTTGAACAGATATTAGAGGTTAGTGAAAAGGGGGGGGGGGGGCACGGGACAGCAAATACCCTTCCCACTGTGGCCTGCCTGCTCAGCTTTGATTTATTACCTCAAGTGTCATGGAGAATGGATGAGCAGAAAGGGCAGCAGCAGAGGAAGTGCACAGAACACTTTCCCATCCCGTCTTTCCTGTTGGGCTCTCTTATTCCTATATAATGTTTTTCTAAAAAAATAATAATGAGGTAAAGTGCAAGCGATATCAGTATATTCAATAAGCAAACAGCCCGTACTCTCCTTGCCTTTGGTGAAGCGGTGTGCATTGGATATGCTCATATTTTATTGTTTATTGCGTGGGTTGGAGGGGGTAACGTTTAAACGAAGTTTGAAAAATTAAACATTGAAGTTTTCAGCTTCAGGGCTTTCAGTTTAAAAAATAGAGTGGGTTTTTTTTTTTTTTTTTTTTTTTTTTTTTTGGTTCTTGTTGTTCCCCCCCTCCCCCCATGTGGTTTTCGTCTGTGCCAAATGTGTTGGTAATGTAAATTTGTTGCATCATACTTAGAAATTCTAGGGGAGAGAATTCTCTGCTGCTACGCTTTGTCACACAAGATAATTTTCTTTGCTCATTTTAAGTGATGTGGGACTGGGTGGAAATCAATATGTTTAGCAACATGGCTGACTCGGTAAACACCTCATTAGGAGTTCTTCACCTTTTTTAAAAACCTTCAGGTACTCAACATGACATTTTGTCCTTCTTTGGCTCAGTCTGTCCTATTGGACAAAATATTTCTACTGCTAATTTTCCAAAGCATGTGGGTCTTTTTTTTTTGTGTGTGTGTACTTATTATCGAACACTGGTACACCAACCAGCCGTTTTCTCTCACTCAGTCCTCCCCTCTGTATCTTTCTAAACAGGAGTTAGAGCAAACACTGCTTGCCTAGAGATGGGAGATTAAAGGCAATATAGTAAAGTGGGAAAAAAAGGAACGCCTCTGCCAGAGAACTGTGTTCCCTGTGGCAAAGAACATGTACTCACTGCACCGCGTCTCAATCTTATGTCAGGGGCTGAGCTTTGCACTGCAGGACAAGCAATGAAGTGGGGGCAAAGGTCATCGGTAGAGGTAGGAGTGATTACATGGTGTGGAGTTGAGATGGATGTGTGATTTCTCTGGTTGCATGAGATTTTGTAAGGGTTTTTTTTTACAGTTTATCTCAGAGAGCTCATCCTCCTGATATATGGCAGATGTTAAGCGACCATAACAAACAGGATCCACGGTGGAGCTTTTGCAGGCCATTAAATGGTCTATTTATCATCATTTGACCTACTATAATCCTCCTATAGGATCCTGCTGTTTTAAGATGAATGCTCTACAACATGCGTTTTCATCTGCAGCGTAAATTCAGTCGCTGACAGCACCATCGCCACTTGTACTAAAACACATCCACAAGAGAGCTTACGAATTCAAAAACACTCTCTATATGTATGCTATTTGTTTGTATTTACTAATGTTTGTATGGTCTTTCAGTACCTTGGTCTTTTTAAACGCGGTTGACCAATGTGATCCAAGTATAAATATTGGGAAGTTGAAATAGTCAGCAAGCTCTAATGCCAAAATTTAATATGCTATCTCCTAATGTTTAGATGTTTTTAGTTCTGAAAGATATTGTACACTCAAGGAAAGCTTGGATAAATGTGTTGGGCTTGGGGCACGGGTGAGGACAGCAACTGCTTTGTTATGACTTCACAAAGTTATGGAAGGCTTGACTGCTAATTTTTAGACTGAATGAATATAAACTCTCTAGGGACTAAGGGCCTTGATACTTTCACAGTGTTAGTACAGAACCATGGCATGTGTTATAATCAAAAAGAAAGAAAGCGTTTCACAATATGACACTTTTAAGAATGTGCTGCATTAGTGGTTCATGACAGTTCAGATACAACTAGAAATGATGCATGCGTGAAAGATTGATAGCACTGTTTGATGTTCTTGACAATTTTGAGGACTTTGCCAAGGAAACACAAGAGGTGTGACAAATCAGAGGAAAAACTAAAAAAAAAAAAGTCTCAGGATGAACAGCTGGGCGGTTCTGTTTAAGCAAAGAAAGCCATTCTTCCGAACTATTTCTGCACAGTGCTTTGTGACAGATTGGACCAAAATTTCCAAGTGTTAAAATGGTTTGAAATCCGATGGCTGTGAAAGTGTGAGTCACATCAGTTTCATGCCCATCAGTGACACCTGCATGGAAGCATCAGTCTCTTGTTTGATTCCTCCACTCACTAATTTTCAGATGAAGTGCCAGTTTTCTTTTGTTCTTTTCATTAACTTACTTTCATGTCTATATATGTATCATTCAAGAGGAGCAACTGGAGCTTTTTATAGTTGTTAAAATAAGTAATATAATAATTAATGAATGAATATTGCTCTGTTATGTACAAATTTAACACAAATGCCTCCTGCCCATAATATGGGCTCATATTATGTGCAAAATGTGGATGAACTTTTATGCATCTGGCTCCTGCAACTATGTGCTCACTGCAACATGTCCGTTTTTGGTAAAGGTACAGTATGTTGTTCTCTTATGGGAAGGCTTTCTGTGTTTATAAAAAAAAAAAAAAGTGAAGAAAATGTCACATTCTGTTACCTCACTCGATGGGAAAACTTGTGAGAGAACAATGGTGCTCATTCAGCTTAAAGTGATGGACCTAAGTGATGGCTTGGAATAGTTGAATGAATTGTGGTCAGTGACCTGTGCAGCTCGTATCCTCTTTGCAGGAACTTAGCTTTGAAATGTTCCGTCTCAAAACCAGCGTCTCTCCTCATGCCCTGTGGACAGCTTTGATGTCAAGATAATCATTTGATCATTACCATGATTGCTGAGAGGCGTATTGCAGTTATCTTCAACGAAATGAACAAAGAAGTTTATGTAAATACCTCTAATGAATGCACAAGCTCACTTTTATTTGGCCTTCTTTCTGCCTCTAATCTATGCAAATCAACAACATGCGTGTGTGTTTTCCTGTTTTATTAATTGGCAAAAAAAAGATCAAAGATAATATTTGGCAAATGTGTGTATGGCGAATTCAAAAGCTCTCAGTTTTGTCTTTATTTTTTGTTAGTTTGTCAGATATTGTATATTTAAAATGAGTCAGCCACAATGCAATGTTTTTGGTGATTTACTGTAACAGGATATATTGTGAGACGGGTAAGATCCTGATAAAGTGCTTATCCTTCCTCATAAACATGATCTCTGTTTACTTGTATATCAAACAAGTTTGGTTGTCTTCTTACACGTGCTGCAGTTCTGTGAGGCAATAATGGCTAAATCTGATATATATAGAAATTTTACCTCAGAAAGCTGGCTGTTGAATACTTCTAATTTATACAAGTGTGCAGAATTTCCCTCTGGGGATTAATAAATTATTTCTGTATTCTGATGCTGTTACCAACCTAAAAGCTATTTTAGCCATTAACGTTTTTCGTAGAATCCCCATTGTAACTTTGGAAGCTTTCAGAGGTTCAGTGACGAGTCCAAGGTCTCTCAACAGCATTATAATGTGGCCTTTCGTGTAATCTGAAAGCAGCAGCTGGCATTTCTTCCAAAATTTTAATGAAAAATTTAAAAGCAACCAATTTTTTTTTTTTTATTTTATTTGCATTGCATCTTCTGTGGCCTGTGTACTCAATCTGTGATTCTAATGCCTAAATCTTTCCTGACAAACAGCATGATAAAAATCTATTTTAATGTAATATGAGCTCAAAGACAGTGGTCCTTCTCCCACTCAGGTTTTACATGTTTGCACTCCTTTTAAAAAAACAAAAACAAAAAACAACAATAACAACTACAACAACAACAAAGAACTCTGCTGCTCTTTTATCACAATACATAATACATCCAATCTCTCCTGAGCTCAGAATCCAAAAATCTTCATGTCAGCTCAAATCACAATTTTGAAAATTTTAGCGTCAGCTCAATTAAATAAATTTGGTTGCAAACCTACCTCGAAAAATACCTCTAACATTAGCATCACAGGTCACATTCAACTTTTTCTTTTTGTCTGTTATGTCAGTGTACCTCAAGTGAATTTATTTTAATGAGTAAAGCTGGACTAGTATCAAAAAACAGCCTGGACATTGTGTCTAACAAGAGAGCGCCCTGCAAGCTGGTTCCCAAAAGATTCATAAACTTTTGACTTGTATACTGTACAGGGGCTTTATAGTCAGTGCACTGAATGCATAATGTGACACTGATTTATAAAAGCAATTCCATTTAGATGCTCTTTTTGCTCCTTTGGCTCCTCTGGTGTGTCCCCTACCACATAATAGAAAGCCCTATGTGACAAAAACAGTGTAATGTATTTGCTCTCTTACAATACCGGTTATAATGCGAGTCAGACGTTAAGGGCTAAGGAGTTCTGGAGAAATCCATCAACTTGCAAACAGTGTATTTGAAGGGAAGCGTGATATGTTGAGTATTTCATGATGTTCAAGTTTGCCATTGCATCCTTGAGATCATCGACTTTTGCTGGTGGAGCACTTACATCAAACGAGTTTAGTAATGTGCACTAGGAACACATATGACCTTTCCAACAAAGTGATGGTTTGATTGAATGAAAGGCAGCAAAGGTTAATTCAGTAAAGGCATAGTTCTGTGCCCCAAATGTGAAAAGGAAGAAATCAAGGCTTTCATCACGGACCCGTGCTGATGAACGAATGCTTAATAGCTGCACCTGACAGACGGTTGTGGATTTTGCAGGATTTTATTGAGCATGAACACGTTTCTGCTACTCTGTTAACTGATTTGATTGGATTTCTGAAGTTCATGAAGAGGTCAGTCTGAGTTGAATGTTTTGGACCCCCCCCCCCTCTATAACTTGTACCAGAACTTTCTCTCTTGGTATTTCAGCATTTAAGCTGGGCAGGTCGATACTAATATACACCATTCTGTTTAATTTTGAGAATCGATTGCCGCATAAAGACATTGATGCCAAGGTTTGTCTGCAAAAAAAACCTACTTTATATTTAATGAAAGAAGGAAAAGAGTAGATAGTGATGTAAATGGTCATGTACAGTAACATAGCAGTGAACCATTAAGTCCACCCTGACTGTATGAAGTAAATCAAACATAGGAAGGACCTGGGAGAGCAAACTGTATTCATGTGTATGGACCAGAACATGATATTTACTTGTTCAGCTGGTGTGTGTGTGTGTGTGTGTGTGTGTGTGTGTGTGTGTGTGTGTGTGTGTGTATATATATATATATATATATCTGTGTGTATGTGTGTGTGTGTGTGTGTCTGTGCTTGCGCGCTCACATTTGGAATTCTGCTTGGAAGCTACAGTGCTGCTTAGAGCTGTTCATCCCCGTGTGCGTACTATCAGGGTGCTCGAGAGCAGGTGGATTTCCTTTGGCCCGGGCAAAGCTCTTAGTTGTGTGCAAGTTCTGACTTATCTTGCAAAGGCTGGGATGAAAATGCTGCATACCTGCCTGCTGATACACAGCCAGTCAGTGGCAGACTGCTCTATGCCAAGTCCCTGTGTGACACACAAGAAAAGCAGCTTTCGACAAACGGTGGTGTTGCTCACATCTTCCGGAGATCTCTGCAAAGCTGCTATAATTTTTCTTTTTCCATAAATAGCTTAAAGATGTTTAAAGAACTTTGTAACAGTTTTGTCCCCTTTTCATGCATAATTAATTTTGTGCAAATCAAAGGAACAGTCGGTCAAGTAGGCTACAAGGTTTTTATTTATTTATTTTTTTTCATTTTCAAAGTCTGTTTTTCTCTTTAGAATTCACTTCTTGCCAATAACAAGCATGGCAACAAAGACCAATTCAGTGTTTTGGATTAAAAGGAGTAACATGAAATGCAAAACAGTGCGTTTCCAAAAATAGGCTGTAAACTGCCTGTTCCTCATTTTCTAGCCACACGTCCATTCTTTCCTCCTTTCTAGTTAGCAGCGTTTTATGTTGGAATGTTCTAATTTTTCTGCACTCATGAAGCGTTCTTTTGGGTGGCAGATTTTGCGGTCAGAAAATGTCTTTTTGCCATAGTAAATGGAAATGTTTGAAATTACATTTATTATTTGAGTAAGTTCACAGTTGAGTGCATCAAATTGCAATCCGCAAAACACCACCGCAGTACGTGGCTGTAATTAAGACCAGCGGAAGTTAGCGTCAGCATCAGGCTGTCAGTGGAATCTACGCTCGGTAAAATGCACTCGGACCGTCATGCCTGGTGTCAAATGGAGTAGACAGCCTGTAAATGCCCTCCTGCTGGTCGACAGGTTAGATTTCCAGATCACAAGCAGGATGAAATCCCAGGTTTGCTTTGTTCAGGTTCCAGTTGCTCTCTCTCCCCCTCTTGCTTTTTTTGCATGCACACTGTATGAGTCACCGATCTCTGGTTTTATTCTGAACATGTTTTTAAAAAACAGCTCAGTGTTTCAATGGTTTTAAGATTATTATTTTATTTTTGATTTTTTTTTACATTCTCTGAAAAGCATTACTCTCAACAAAATGCACTTTTCATACCTGTTTTCTCTTAATTCACGTGCAGGAGAATGTAGCTTGTTTTTGCTGGAGCATTCATTCACACGTTCACTACCACCGTGACAATGTAGTGAAATTGTCCAGACTAACCTAGTTAATGGTATTATTGAAATCATGTGAGGGTCTTATTTTGCCAACATGACAAGCAGTGTGTGTGTTTCAACGAGAAAAAGGAGAGTCATTGTTCATATAAGCTGGCCACAATGATGTTTAAGACCCATAAAATTTGATTCCCAACAGAATTTACGCTGCACCTTGGAATGGCTCCAGCTCTGCACAGCGCTCCGCCGTCGTATCCCCTCAGTTCCTACAAAAGATTTTAAACCTTTTATCTATGCTGGTGTGTTTGTACCTATTTGCATTCCCTCCAAGCTGTACAATCTTTGAGATTTGCTTTCAGATAAAGAATGTGCACCATTTATCTCCCCTCGACCGATGGGTTCCTGTTCTCCTTTTTTTTTTTTTTTTTTTTTTTAATGATCCATCGTGCGCATCTGTCCAAGTTCCTTGTGGAGTTAGCTTTATCTGCACGCGTACACATGTTATAAGTCTTGTGTTTTCCAGCTGTCAGTCTGGATAATATCAGTCCACTGACTTCAGACACAATCAAAACATTATCCCTCACTCTCAGTAATCAGGAAGATGTGACGAAGCAATCCTGTGACCTAGAGCAGTGTAGATCTGTGGATGACCACTGTTGATGTGAGATAACCGCGACTTTGCACAAGTCGCACAGAGGAAGACATTTTCTGAGTGAAACAACAGGCAGTAATTAATAATTATTTGGCCATCATCTGTGACTATAATAAGTTCTCTTTGAAAGTTGTTTTTCTTGTCAGAGTTTTAAATTGTAAAACGCTGTGCTTATCATGCATCAGCATCCCTCGGAAGACATTTTGAGAGATCAGACATATTAAAGCATCGCGGCTATGCCGTGGTCCGTGAGACTTTAGATTGATAAATATATCTCCACATCAATATTTAACTGCCCATTTTAGGATATGCCCCAGTCAGATTTCATCATTTTATGTCCATACACCATAAGTTAAAATGAATGGAGCTGCTTTAGGTGGAACTATACACTTCTCATAAGCCTCAGGGAAGAATGGACATTTGGCCTCATGCATTGTGTGCTCATCCAGAGGAAGCTCATTGATATGTCATGGCTGTATCCCTCCCTTGCCTCACTTCTGAGGCAATGCACATACTGAGCATTTTTTCTGCTATTTTGTCTGGCTCTGGATTAGCTCTGATCTAACAGCAATTACCCTTAGAAGTGTAACACAACAGAGCGTGCTCTCCTGAGGTCACTGGTTGGTGATGCATCTTCAGACTGGCTAAGATCACTGTCAAAGTGAGCTAATTGCACACGTGGGCTCTGTGGTTTTTAATTGTGTGGCAATTTTTACGGATTGCCCATCACATGAGAAGTAGAGAGTTGGTGGAGCTTCACAAATGAAGATTAATTTGATTAAGATTCTGCATCTAATAACTTGAGTGATGCAGTCATGCACAGACCTGGTGGTGATATAAAAAAAAAAAAAAAAAGTTGCTAGCTTTCACAGATAGGCATGTAGACATATCCTCTTCCCATCTGTTTCACACAAATCCATATTCAGAGGGAGAATGGAAAAATGCATGTGGTGTGTCTGGTTTTAATGTTAATGCCACCTTTTCTAGATGAATAAATCGCATTTCAAGCAAACGCAGTGAGATGTGGCTAATTTGGGGCTCTCACTAAAAAGGTAGGAAGATTTATATGACAGTATGATTTCTCC
Source organism: Echeneis naucrates (assembly GCF_900963305.1). Taxonomy (NCBI): domain Eukaryota; kingdom Metazoa; phylum Chordata; class Actinopteri; order Carangiformes; family Echeneidae; genus Echeneis; species Echeneis naucrates. Next base: position 13,472,937 of record NC_042522.1, on the reverse strand, counting down.
CTGAGAGACACATCAAGGCTTTATACTTGTGCTATGTTATTTATTTATTTATTTTCCTCATCGCACCTTCCAAAGCCTTTGTTATCTCAATGTTATCACAATTATCTATATCAACAGTTGCATATTTGTTTTTTGTTTTGTTTTTTTTTGCCCTTTTTCATCTTTACTTTGGATTTTTTTTCCACTGTGGGTTCAAACAACCCCAATTACAGATTACTGCTGTTATAAACAACATACACAAGACTGCTTGGAGATTTCTCTTTTTGTCATCTTACGGGGAGAAACATTATTCTGAAACCAAATTAATAGATTAATCAGGAACGAAAATAACCAGAGAGCAAATCCCTTGGTTGAGGTTAAGAAACAAACACCTTTTTTTTTTTTTTGATTAAAAGTAGTGTTCTTGTGTGTGTGCCAGCTCTTTTGGCAAAAATATTTTCACATCTCCACACGTACAAGATCCCCAAAGGCAGCAACATATCTGTGTGTGATGGTCAGGACTCAGGATTTGCTTCGACTAGCCACTGCCAGAGGGTAAAAAATGATGTACCCATGGTACTTTTGTCACGGCTGTGTGCTCTGCCTTCATTTCTGTTGTCGGCTTTGAAATTACAGCTTTGAAAAGCACCTTTTTTTTTTTTTGCAATAAAGAGAGAGGTCAAGTAAAGATATCAATAATGTGACATCATACACACTCAATGGATTTAGCGAGATGTGTCCGCCCCAACAAATTTGCCAGGTCATTAATTTAAGCAGGAGAAGCAATTCTTATCTAATAGTTTTTTGTACACTTTATTATATAATTCTTGTATCTGCTGCTCGACAAATCTGTGTAATTTTGGCTATTTTAACATTCGGTTTAGAGACTGACAGATCTGATTAATCTTATCGTATACATACAGTTGTTGATATTGAGTCAGTTTTTTGGTACTTCATAAATAAGTAGATTGATGTTATTTTAGATGAGGTTAATAAAATGTTAATTATCCAATGTAGTTATGAAATCAATATTTGGTATTCATTTAGATTTTTTTTTTTTATCTATTAACCCTGCTGTAATTATATAAAGACATCATTATGGGATGTTGTAACATAATACGATATGTGATTATCAAAATTAATGTCCCGGCCTGTGATCACTGATTAAAACCAGTCCCTTTAAATGTAGCAGAAAGCAGAGGAAATAATTACTGCTGGTACTGCCCATTCGCAAATTTGTCATTGCTGGATAAATTCTATAGTTTAATGTACATGATATCCAATTATACATGTAAAACTGTTTTATGTTTAGTGTAGACTGTTTGTCATAGACAGGAAGAATACTGTACGTGAATTGTGTCTTACTCGTTTGTTTTATGTGTTGATGCTGCCACAAACTGAAAGAAATCTGTGAAGCTAAAAACAAACCAAAATGATACTTAAACTGGCCTGTCGCGCAGTATTGTAGAAAAAGAAACAGATGTTTTGGGATAAAGGAAGTAAAGAGATCATCATATGTTGCCATGCGTGCGGCACACCTTCCATCCATTAGTACAACAGTGTGATCACTGTTCCATAACATGACCGCAATCAGGACAAATGCACTATTAACTCTGTAATGAGACAGCTCAACAAACAGAATTAATGGGTCCGTTCAAAATGGCACTCTCCGGCGATCAACACTTAGTTAGGCTTCTAACTGGCTGTCAGAGTTGGGAGAATGCTTCGACTATGGCCTTGGCTCTATCTTCATTGATTTACTGCCTATTCTTGTTTTTAACTTCCTGGCAATGTTTTGCCTCACAAAACTGAACTCTGACTTGTGTAATTGTAGGAGTTTGGGTTTTGACTGCAAAAAGTCTCACAGTATATTGTGGATTGGATAATTGGATATATCAAACATATTTTGTATTTTTTTTTTTAACGAACATCAGTCATTTGTAGCTTGGCCAAACAACCTAAATAATTAAAGATCTTTTTTTTTTTCTCCAACTGAATCCTTTTATTTTCATGTTGTAAGATGAAATAAAAATACTGTTCATTGCATCAAGAGCCCTTCTCTGCTGTTAAGGTGGTGTTGCACATTGTTTAATCCAATATTTTTTTAATGGCAATATTTTCGCCTCACTTGTACTTATTGTGTGTTGGTGATGCACCGAACTTAATGGTTTTGCAATGTACTTAAGTGTCTTGCGTAGTTTTTAGCTAAATTAGCTTTTAGCAAATAACATATTACCCAGCTGGCTAAATCCTAGTAAAATTTTTAGCAATTTTAGAATTATTCTGATACCTTCCCAACATATCAAGTCCTCACTTTAGTGCTCTCTGTTATCTCGAAATTGTTTTCAAATCTCACCACGTGAAAAGTGTAGGTACAACACCATTTGTAGACTTTCCCCATTTCTTTGTGCCAAAATTGAAAAAAATAAAATAAAATAAAAAACAAACCCAATAGCTGGCTGAATTGGAGCGTTAACCCTTGGGCAGGACGATATGGCCAAACTTTATCAAACTTTATCACAGTACATTTTGAGTTTGCCAAGTCTATGAAACTTTCTCCGATAAAACTGCATAATATTTTAGATATAAAACCACCACAAATAAATCAATGTTCACCTTTTACTTATATTCATACAAAAACGAAACCATCACCATCAAGGAAACAAAAACCTTGCTTTGTCAATATTAATGTCTTTCAACTAACTTTAAACTAAAGGCTGGTTTCAGTCATGACAAAGAATATGAAAAGTGCTCAGAGTTGCTGCAGCATTTTGCAGCACATTAAGGCGTAAAGTTTACCGATCTCCAATAGCTGAACTGTTGCAACACCAGAGAATGAGCCTCTTCTCTTACCAACTATTTCCTCTTTTTTTATTATTTTCTGCAAAAAGTTTTGTGGTCAATGGGTCAGCCTGCATGGGACAGCCACTGTGTGTGGCTGGATTGTATTCGATGTGCATAGTTCTTCCTTTTCTTTCTGGTATTGGTTTTGGCTTTGGCTCCTTCACCTTACCCTTCCGTTGTACATGGATTGGAATTGGTCTTGCCCGGACTGGAATCTGAACCAAGCTTCTGAATAAGACAACTGAAACCTTGATAGCATACACCACTGCTGTCTCCCCCTTACCTGGCACTGACAATGATGCTAATGGAGAGGGACACGCACAGGGTGGCCTCAGGGCAGAGGTAAAAAGGGCACAAGCTCCGAGGACGGCTGAGGACACATCACTTGGAGCGAAGAGGGCTGGCATCCTGCTCCCCACAAAGCTAGCTACGGGGTCACTGCTGCGCTCCAGGCCTTTCGAAAGGCAGCCAAAAACAAGGTTCTGTCCAGCGCCCCCCTTCCCCAGCCTCCAGTAATGCTTGAAGGACCCTGTCAGTTGGCTACAAGTAAATTGTGGTGCGTTATGGGTTTTATGGCAGGGCAATTTCACGTTGTCTTCCCTCATAAGGTTTAAAAAAACTGTCAGGAAGATAAAACATACGGATGTGTATCACCGCTTTGCAGCTTTTGCAACACCAATTGCCCACTCACTCGATGAACAGCATACTGTTTATCCAGCCGTTATCAGATATTTTCACCATGGCTTTCAGTGAGCTCCCTTGGGGCCACTCTGCCCTCAGCTGTTTACCCTTGAATATAAACACTGCGGTGCCACATACCTGTGGGCGGCATTCAAACTGGCAAGGGAGGTGATGGTCTTTCCCTTCCCATCAGCTGACCTCAAAGTCCTCCCTTAACATCAGCAATCACTCTCGAAGACAGAGAGCAATCTTGCAGGCCCACATCATCACAGATCCATAAGTGCTCCAGTGGATGTTTCAGCCCCTATTGATATCTTCATGACTACTGGGCAGCTGAAGCTGGGGTGAACCAGAGAGACTCTCAGCTCTTCTGATGTGTACTTCTGCATTTTCTCATCCTTAGGGGAGAAGTGCTCCTCCCATGTGATCTTGACAAGCTCTGCAAGGACATTTTCATCTTTGGAGATAATAGGGCTCCTCCCAATTGTGTAGTTGTGATCCCTTGTGCATATGCCGCCTTTAAGTATTTACGCAAGAAAGTTTGAAATGTCCTCACTTGAAGCATTCCCCTCACTGCTCCAAAGTATCTCCTGTATAATTTCTAGTAAAAGGGCATGACTAAAATCAATTTAGTTCAGCTTAAAGCACAATTTCCACACCAACAATACACACTCATTTTTGAAATGCGAGGAAAGGAAATAAATATTTGGATCTTAGCTGCGTCTCATTACATTATTCGCATTAAAGGCCTTTAAAATCATATACAACAATCGCACAAATCAGAGATTGAAAATGAACGTCATTGCATGTGTTGGTTTTTTTTGGATCAGTAATTGGAATTCATACTAACCAAGTAATATTTATTATTCTTGTCTGTCAAAATGTCCGCAGTACATGTAGAAATTTTTATTTCTCATGAAAGTCAAACTTTCGTCCAACTTGGCATGCAAATTGGATCAATTTAGTTTGACTGCTTTTAGTATGAAAATATTAGACATATCTGACAACCTCGAGATATAAAGTTGGATGAGCAATATATGGACATAAAACAAACTTTCCATACTACAACACAGACATTACAGGTTATGTACGTATGTCACATTTTCTTTTGTTTGGTGGTTGTCTCTGCACTTGTGCTGTCAAAACCAGGACACCCAACATTAATAAACTCCCTGACAACCCAGTGATGGATTTATTCCAAGCACTTTCACTATTACATCCAGTGATCTAATGGGATTTGCCAGACTGACTATTATGATGAAGCAGGCAAATGATTGTCAGGATGTTGCAACTCATCAGTCATATTAATTGCATTTATATGTCATTATTATAGTCTCCTAATGGATGATAGCTTCTTGCAGCCGGGCCATCTCCTCCTTAACCTAACTGAGTTTGAGCCAATGTTTTTGTTTTTTTTTTTTTTCCTCCACATGCAGACTGTGACTACACTGCATGTGTTTTTCTGGTGTCCCCATGAAAACCATGGCTTCCTCTGACTACTTAATGCTACTTGTCGGTGGATTTGAACAGGATATTGATCCAGTGACTGTTAAAGGTTACGTGGCTTAAGAAAGTCAACATCTCATATACAGAGATCAAAACAAACATATTTTTAGTGAATTGATTTATTTACACTGCAGTGATGTGTCTAAAACCTGAACAAGCCACCAGCGTTCTTCTGGGTGCACTCGGCTAACAAAGAGCTACCACAGATTGCTTAGATGGTCACAACAAACATAATGAAGCCATCTTTAAAGGTCAGGGGAAATTACAGCATAGATTATATGGATCCAAAAATTAATTCGATCCAAGAATTTATGCTCTTAATCATGGAAATAACACAAGCATGCCGTTGATGTCTTGTCTTTGAAGATCAGCACTGCATTTCTCTTATCAAAATTTCTCACCGCGTTCAAGGTTTCAGTCGTCATACGGTGTGTGTCTGCTAAGCATGCCACTGTGTCAGTGAAAATGGCTGGAGCTCATGGTCACGTTCCCAGTATGGCGTTTAGCCCGTTTGACTGGCAGAAGCCATTTGATTAGTTTGGAGGCCGTATCCCTGCTGAGGTCAGACAGATTCCTAATGATGTATTCTGTGGTTTTATAGGTTCTTCCCCTGAGTATCAGCTCCGCTGTCGTAACAAGCTGTCACTGAGGCAGAGCCGCCCATGACCAGCCACTTGTAAATGTCCATATTCTCTTTAGACGCGGAGGTGAAACTGCCTCAATCATGGTGTGCTCATGCAATTAACCCCTTCATGTCAAATTAGCTTTTAAAAAGGGAGATTCCAGTCTTCTACTTTTAAGATTCGACAGGCTGACACTTCATACTTGTCTTTGATTTATTTAGCCCATTTCTTGTTTGTCAGCTTGCCTGCTCTTTTTCTTTTGATCAATCAATGTAGCTGGTAAGCCACGAGCTGCAATCTGCTTAATGATTTTTCCATCCTGTTGGTGGATAGATAAATGTCAAATTGTCCTGATGAGATACTGTATGTACTTCCTTTCAGTAATATGGTTCATTATCATAAATCTAATGTAACACTTGAATGACTCGTTAAGAAATCCAATGAATTGAGGTCATTATTTATTAGGGGTCTGAAATGCAGTCATTCTGCTGCTATTTCCAAGTTTTAAAGGGCTTCATTACAGTAAAACTGTACATAACAAGCAATGGCACAGAATTCAGTTTTAATTAAAAGCTCATAATTGAATTTGTAATATTGATACCAGATTGCGAGTAATTACCAATTTATGTCTTATTTTTGAGCCATGGGTTTGAAGAAAAACACAAATGGGAGTTTAAACCTACCTGTTGTTATCTTTTTGCATAGATTTAAAATTCATCTTAGATCATATGTATCTACTGTGTAGGTAATGTCACATTACTTTAACTGGCTTCATTTAAGTGGCAATCACAGCCGATTGTTGGCAGCGTTCTCGAAACGACCTTTAGATGTCTGCCATCACGCAGTCAAAAATCATTGCTCTGCTTTGCTAGCAGACATTATTTTTTATGGAATGGACAGCACATATTGGCCCTGTATTCGTTCGTGTTTTTTTTTTTTTATTTTGGCGCACACATTCTGTTCCTTGTTTGACATCAACAGACTGTGGGACAGATATGCCAATGGTGGAGGCTATAATAAAGCCTAATGGTGAAATTCTGCCTCACCATCTGCTAGAGTTTGATCTTTAGCATCTCTTCTTGTTGGAAAAACTTTGGCTGCAGTGTCTCTGACCTCCAATAACAGTCCCCCCTCCCCCACTCTAAAACTCTCATTCATGCACAGCGGGTGCACAGCGGCACATACATTTTTCTTAAAAAAATGTTGAATAAAAGACATTGTCCATTACATGGGTTTCATTTGTGTAAACCAGGTCTTTTATTCAACAATTTGCCATTCAAGTAAAAACAAAAAAAAATAAAAAATCGCAGCTATCTCATCCAAAATCAGTATTTACCATTTATCAAATTTGATCGTTATAGTCATTACATCTGACTGTGTGAATTTTGAGTGTGCAACCACAGGACCACAATAATGAGGAAAAATTTGTGAAATCAATTTCTGTTAAAATTCAAGTGGCATCGGTAGATGTGAAAATAACTTTTTTTGAAACATTAAACCCATAATTTTTATGACCCCAAAAGAAGATTTAAGTGTTAGAAAAACCCACATAGAGAGAACTGAATGTTAATTATATACTGAGGGAGGAAGGAGTCAACAAGGGAGTGATTTCAAACACGGTTCAAGTTGTATGGATCATTTTTGCCAGCGATGACTGGTGGTGTTCAGTTTATTAGTAAATTTTTCTGTAGCGAAGAAAAATTCTATTTATTTCATGGATTGGATAAAAGTGCTGTTTCTCACCTCCACATTTCAGAATGACAAATTATTGTGGGGTATTATGGTGCAAAAAGCATTTGTATTGTTGACTACCACAGACTGCCAAGTTCGTACATCTACATTTACAATGCCAGGTTTTTTGCATATAACCGCTTTCCTTTCACACGCTACATGGCTTGGAGGCTGCTGCATAATTCAGAGCTTTGGAGTGGTGACCTCGTCCAAGTTATGACAAGGAGCGTGTATTATACTCATTTTTTTTAATATTTCCATGGCCTGTGGGAGCTTAAAACTTTGCACCTTACTAATCCGTATTTTCAAAAAGATGATTGATGGCATCCCACAAAGGTCCAGAAAAAATACATTCCTGCTTATGTTTATCTTTTATTCCCTTTTGACCTGTTAAAAATATCTCCTAGAAGAGTATTTTCTTTCTGTAATGTATTAATTTAACTCATATTTTCTAAAGGGATCCTTCAAAGCATTTCCTTTGTTGAAAGAATTCTAGGTTGAAAGCAAACTCTGGCTTTTAAAACGAATATCCAAAATGAATGGTCACAGCTACAGAATATAAGAACATCTATTTAGCCCCTTTAAATTGACACTGGCAAGACAAGAGCCATGTTTTTTCAGCAGCGGACAGTTCTGCCAACACATTTAATTTCAGCTGTGCTCGGCTGTCTTGTCTGAAACCATTTAAATACAGGACTTCCCTAAGTCATTCTAGCAGATGCACTTTCAGCAGTGGAGCTCTCCTCTGCGGAGAAATAAGAAATGCAAATTCTTCGGAGTCAAATGTGAAATTTGCTTACCGTAGTCGCATTTCGGAAAGCCACGTAACTCCTTTTGTGAACTTCCCATTAAATCAATTGCAACTTTTGTTATACAATGCAAATCCTTCACAGATTGAAATTTCATTTTTGCCTTTATTTGACAACACAGATATGCATCTTTCAAGAAATCTTGCAGCAACTCAATAAAATAGAGGTGAATTGCATTCGGTTATATTTCCAATTTCCTATCGTGTGTCCTCAGTGCTTTTAGCAGTGCATTTTCATTTCACTTAGCTGAAATGTTTATTAATAGCAGCAAATGCCAGTGGTAGAGTTCTTATTTAGATGAAGCCAAAGTACTTAAATCCAGCACGACTAAATCTTTATGGCATAAAGTGAGTAAATATGTTTTTTTTTTGTGATTTAGTTGTTAGTGATCCTTTAAGCTGTCCTCATTTAGAGGATTTTGGCTGGGCCTTTAACTGTGCTCAGGTTTATTTAAAACCTTGGCTTCTTTGTCCTTGCCACGTGAAATTGGGCCATTGACTATACAAGTGCTGGTTTTAGAGTATTTATCTTTGTCTGTTGTTTCCTCTGTCCTAACCACAGCCACACTGAAATACTCGCGTATATAAAATGTCTCGGAAAACATTTTGTGAGGCAGTTGTCACGTACGTTTGTGTGTTTTTCTGTGATTCGCGGGGGTGGGGGCAATGGGAGCTCGGTTATGGGCGTTTCATGTCGATAAAAACCACGACTATTTATCATCTGCCAGTTTGCCGACGCATTGTAAACATTTGCCTCATTTGAATGTTGACACAGATTTGTGTAATGTGTGAGGATTTATTTATTTATTAATTTATTTTTAATGAGACACTTTTAGTGAGTGCAGTAGATATAAGTCCCGTCACCAGGATGAAGTGGCCACATGTTATCTGGACTATTGTTTGAGTGATTTTGGTTCATCTAGACTGACTCCAAAAGCCATTTGTTCCGAAGAAAGATGTTCTGAAGACGGAGCCCTTCATCACGTGGAGCATCTGAAAATGCTAAGCATCTATTAACACTAATGGATATTTAACCGTGTTCCTCAGCCTGCTCTGTGCAATCTGGTGACACCTGTGATGATACTGCAACAAGCAAGGACATAAATATCAGGAATAAGGATGATTTCTGGGTTTCTCGTGTGTGTTTGAGAGATTTGTCCGGGCTTTATGTGAGCATTGGTTCTTGGAAGCATTAGAACTTGATTATCATTCCTGTCCGTATTTCCAGCTTTATGCTCCAACGAGGTCTTTTGATAATCCAGAAACTGATCAGCTGCGTAAAATTTATCACTGTGAAAGGTCAGATTTATTCAGGGAAACGTGTTCCTGGCAAAACATGTTCGGAATATTGATTGACTTTTTTTAAAAGACATCAACTGAATGAAAAATGTTTACCTTTTGATGTGGAAGGATTTGGAAGTGACAACATTGTGTGCACAGCAGCAGAAGGACAGGGATGAAGCCAAAACAATCGGTGCAGCCAAAGGGAGGAAAATCCAAGTGGTCAACATTGGCTTTGCTAGGTCTCCTGGCACTTGAAAAAAATGCTTGAGCACAATGTGTTTACATGCATTTTTAACTCTCACACACATACACACAGACACAAGTCTGCAAATGTTATGACCAATGGAGGGGGAAAAAAAAAAGTTGTTAATGTGGGGCCAAAGGTATTTACATAAACACACACACACATTTATCTTACCTTGAGCTACATTTCCAAAGGCATGCCTTAGAGGCATTTATCACAGAGACCGTAAAATGAATCTGTGTCATGGGCAGAGTTAAGACTGTGTGCTTTTATGTCTGCTAACACCTGGGGCTCATTGCACAAAGTAGATACCTGGATAGATTTTATGAGCAAAGCCAGAGACTTTCTGAACACAGAAGTTTGGACTGCTTAGTTAAAAAAAAAGAAAAAAAGAAAAAAGTTATTTGGCTAACCTCGTGGCCCTGCTGTTTGCAACATGTCCCTGGTCATGGGCATGAAAGCAGCAGCTGTGAGAGTGACTGCATGCACATTCATTCTGCGTGCTTGTGGCTTCTGGTGCTGACGTCTCTTTGCCATGTGTGTGTCTTAACGCTGTCTGCTGTCTAAAGGAAACAGAGTTGCTGGCTAATGACATCTGACAGAGGCCGTCTGTTATGATCATGTGATGCAGTCTCGGAGCAGCGAAGGCCTGTTTAATTGATGCGGTTTGACCATGAATCCATGCAAGAAAATGCAAAACTGGTTCCCATACAAAAGAAGCTGATTCTTACGCTATCATATTGATTAATAGTGGGTTGGCAACAGGAATTCATTTTATGAGATGATACACAGATATACTGTACTTGGATTCATCACCAGCTATACTAGGCTATCTATATTTTCAACATGTCTGCCTATCAGACCATTGATGAATGCTTTAGGACCATATTTGATGGCAATGAAATGATTTAATCCATATCACCACCTCCTCTTGCATATAAAGGCTCATTAAGGTTGTTCCTTAACTATTATCATTCAGAATTAGTGCCAAAAAAAGTTTTTATTTTTGTGGGAGAGAGTGCATACATGTGAAGAAAGATTTTCTGTACGTCCTGCAGAAGAACTTCAAATGAGGCAGCATTTGCTGTTTGCAGTTCAGAATTCATTTTTTTCTTCACAGATATGACAGTGGGTTTTTTTTTTTTTTTTTTTCTTTTAATGTTCATGTGAATTGGCAGCTTTAGATGCTGTAGTACGATATGGAACAGTTTTTAATGATGAGAAAGATGGTAAATATCTCTATAGTGGTCAGTAAGTCTGTGGTCATGCAAGAGGAATCAACACATCTCATCAGTCCGAATCATTAAGTTTTATTGGACGCACACACACACACACACATACACACAAAGAGAAAATAACTCACATGGACATGTACAGTGTTTCATCAGCCCATCCGTCACGTATGTCTACATCTCTTGGTTTGAAACTGGCTTTGGCTCAGATACAAATCAATGTACCTGTCAAGTGAATCCAGGTGAGATAGAAAGCCACTTACAGACCTTTGATCACAATCAGTGGTGGAGAAACCACATGGAGGTGGGTTTACCTTCGCTTCAAAAACACCCGGCTGTGGCACAATGGGGGGACAACTGTGGAAGGGAAAGCAGAGGAGATTACATCTCAGATGGCGCGTTTGCTCTGTCTGACGAGCTTGTGGTGCTCAGGAAAGAACACGTGGGGCTGAATTCAGAAGACGAACAGGGGGCGAGTACGTGGTCGACAGGAAATGAACGGTGTCTTCTATAAGTGCAAAGTTGTCTGTCGCCCATAGTGCCTCAGATTTGTTTGCGGAAGCCTGAGAACACAAATTTTTAAACGGAACCTAAATCAATTACATACTGTCTCCTGGACTTATTTGGCATTTTCTAAATGAATTCTGTTACAGAAAAGGTTTCACCTGCAATATTGAAGTATCAAATCCAATTTTTGTGCCAGCAGGAGAGCTCACCAGGGGTAACTTTTTTTTTTTTTTTTTTAAGTGCTCACTACACGAACATTACTGTGTCAAAACAGAAGGTTATTGCAACCTCCTTTAAGATCTTTTGGCTGTGTGTCTTTTGCTGTCCTACAGTGTGAAAGCATGAGTGCACATTTTTGTGTTCAGAGATCTATGTGAGAAGTGAATCCAAAGAAATTCACTATGATGCAAACTGCATAAAAACCTTTCGAAATCCTGCCTAAATTGTGCTTTTAAACGACTATATGTATATTGAGGGAGTATGTATTTTTTTGTGTGTTTGTAGCCTAGAATTAAGCCTATACCAAGCGTATACTTCTCCATGCTACACAGACAGTACACACTGTCTCTGTCTATTGTTCTCACTTAGCCACCCTGGCCAGAGGAGCCTGCTGTCTGAAAGCAACATCTCCAAGAGACTATTGGCAAAACGAAAAAAATTATTTCAAGAAAGCCAGCTGAAGTAGGATGATAGAGCCATCTGAGGCCAGACAAAGAAATGGAACCTTTGAGTGATTCATCCTCAATAGGAAATTTCATACTGTTCTTGACCTGCTCTTTTTCCTTTTTGTCTTCTACCGCTCGCCTTGCCTTTTCGCTGGCACACGTTTCCACAAACACGCCCCCCCCCCTCTTTAATTTCATGGTACAAACAAGTGGTCTCTGGTCAATGCCGTGAAATAAAAGGGATTTATGGAATACATCATCATTGTTACTCAGGATTGTTTCAGCTGCTCTCCTTTTGAAAATGCGAGGGAATGACTGAGAGGCAGTTGAATATGTTCCCCCCTTGATGTGCACTTGATTTGTATGCACAGCACAAAGAACACTTATACTCAAATACGTTTTTCAGATTCCTAGGAGAATATATCTGAAAGTTTTCCTGAGCAGTTCACTTCACAGCCTCAGTCATTCACCACCAATCAATGCTGAATTAGCCTCGTGCAACTCTGCTGTCTCTGAGACCACTGTCTCCTGCGAAATTCCTCAGATAGAAGTGTCTTTGTAAGTCAGCATATTTAATATGAACTGTCTATCCAATGCAGTGCGCAGGCAGGCAGGCAGGCAGGCAGGCAGTCTGTGTCAGCATGGCTTTTTAAGTGCGTAATTATCATAAAGACATGCGCTTTTCACTTTTCTGGGAAATGGAGCAGGCTTTTCAAAATTTTCCACTTCAGGGGGACATCCATGTGACACCAGTGGTCATGTACATGGGTCAAAGCATAACCTGTCTAAATGTATTAACCTGACAGGTAATGCTGTGTCCAGTACACAAAATACTAATATTTAAAAATAGCTAAAAGAAGAAAGTGGATTCTTAAGCTTCTCAAGCTGCCAGTGCAATGTATAACAAAAGGCACTATTTTCAAAGCGCTGAGGTGAAATTTTTTGTCACCAGTATATCCCAGTGAAAATAACAATCCCAACAATCAATTTGTTGTGATAACGAAAGGCTATGTAGCCTAACTCCGCTATATCATATAACTTTCTTTCACTGAAAATGCATATCACATGAAACTGCTATTGTTGCACTAGCTCAATTTTCCCTTTAATTTAATGAACGAAGGAGCTGCAGTTTATTTTGAGCCATCCCAAATACTCTGTTCTTGATACTCTACATTGTGTATACTGCACCAAATTTGCTGCATTAATCTGAAACTGATACTATCCTCTCAAGCAATTGTCCTGTTCACTTTTCAAGAATGTAATGGAATACTGTGATAATTTGGAAAATTCTTTTGGTTCTTATGTAGATTTTATTGACAATTTGCAGAATTGGAGAAAAATATGCTATGTGTTATCAATGCTCAGCAGAGCCTGAAGGTTCAACTACAGCAAAGGAAGCAGGTGAGCTAAAATAGGGATAATTGTACATTTACCGGTACAAGAATAGCATTTTTGAGTAGGAAATAAATATTTTCTCCGTTATGTTTAAAGCACGTTTTCATACCTATAAATGTGCCGCACTCATTAAATGAAAGTCAACTGCTGAAAGTAATTTAAATGTTGTTGAGACTGATGCCTTAGTACCTTGATATAAGGCAGTGATGGGAAAAACAGAGGTATAAATAACGGCGTTACTTTTTTCAGTAACAAGTAATGTAATTGATTACTCCTTCCATCTTTAAAGCAAAAAATGCGGCACATTGCCATAATTGAAGCAGTTTTTTTTTTTTTTTTTTTTTTTTTCCTCCATCAGACCAACCAGATCTCTAAGCCGAGAGGCAAAGACAGTTTTTACTGTTCTTCCTTGGTTAGTGGGCACGAGACAATCGCATAAATGATGACGATTGGCTGAGGTAGAGTAAAATGTCATAGTGAGCCAATCAGAGTTAGAGGTGGGCGGGTGGTATCTTTTTATCTTTCTTTCCTTTGGCCCCAAAGGAGAGAAAGATAGATAGATAAGAATTCATCTTTTTGTACAATACCAATTATTTACCATCATCTGTAATGAAGCACGTTGGCATGAGAAAGGGGTAATCCTGCATTCATTGTCTGCAGTGAATATGTGAGAGGTTTTTCACAGTTCCTCCCCCAGAACAGATGTCAGTGTGAATATTCATAGAGGCATAGCCTGTCAAGTCGTCCTTCTTTCTTTGTACATGTTGCATGAACTTTTCATGATGTTTCTGTCACTTTCTATCAAGCACGCTGCTGAAGTCTGCGTGGTCCTCACCAGCTTTTCTAATCTTGTTTTACTTTTCATTTTCATTGTCAGTCTAGTCAGTATCCAAAAGCTGAAAGCTCATGGATGACTGAGTAATATGGAACTGGGTTCATATGCTGATGATAAGCCTCTTACGCTAATAAACTATACCATGCCGAGCTGACCCCGATTCCCTCTTATTTATCTAGGAACGAGAGATAAACAAAAAAGAGGAATTAGGAAGGATTATGTTTTTTTTTTTTTTTGTTGTTGTTTTGTTTTAATTCACAGGGAGGTGGACAAGCTTTTGAGAACATTGGGAATTCCTGGAGACCCAACTAGGAAGAATGTTTAATTCATAATCAGATTTGTTTATAACTTGTTTATAAAGTTATAAAGTCAAATCATGCTTTCAAGGTCTGTCATTGTATTTCAAATTTGTAGTTGTTGGATATTTGGAATTACCATTGCTGGTCAGATAAAGCAGCTCAGTCCTCATAGAAGCTGTGAGCGTAAATTTCTGCCTTCCTCACTTTTTTGTTTTTAGTTCAATTCCCGACTGACCTTTGCCGATGAACATGTGTTTTTCTTGAAATTCTGAGGTGGGCAATCATCTCCTGCAGATTTTTAATCCACTTTTGGTTTGTCAAACTGTCAGAGCTGTGAAACTGCTGATTTCACACAGTCAGTTTCAGGTACCGGGAATCAGGCCAGGCTGAGGGTGTGACAACTATTTCCACTCACTTCATCTTCCTGTGGCATTTGTATACAGTTGTAGACCGGTTTGATGCCTTTGGAATAATATAACGTAAAGTGTGATTCAGGAACATGTTGCAAATGTTTAAAAGCATTGAGTTTGCCTTGAGATTTTAAATTCTGCTCATTGAGTTGTGGATATACAGAAAGAATATGATTAAAAGGAGGAGTTTAGTGTTGAATTCATACTTAACGGTAACTTGTCAGCAATTGAGAATCTGTATGGCTGATCTCCCATCATGGCCATACAAACTATGTTTAAAAGGTATCAGTGGAGTACTGTGTTAACATACATTATATATAATAATAATATTAATAATTAATAGGAGCTACGTTGTGAACAGCCTTCACAGTGAGCAGTAAAATGTTGTACTGTATCCGGTGTGTGATGGGGAGCCAGTGGAGCTGCTGCAGTGATGTGATGGATGTATGGGGTCCTACTGAATTCTGTTCCAGTTGAAGTTTATGGAGAGTTTTCTGAGGGAGGCCATACAGGAGAGAGTTACAGTAATCAAGCTGGGAAATAACACGGCTGTGGACCAGAATGCCAGCTGTGCGAGAGAGGGGCGGTGATGAAAGTAATATATGATGTGAAAGACAGTGTGCTGTTGAGGATTACACCCAGACTCTTTACTTGAGGGGACGGAGAAATGGACGAGTTGTCAATGGAGAGTGTGAAACTGGGGGATTTGGATAGGGTGGATATGGTGCCAATGATTAGCATTTCAGTTTTGTCTCTGTTTAATTTGAGGAAGTTGGATGAAAGCCAGGATTTTATTTCAAGCAGGCAGTCGGCAAGGGAAGAAGGTTGGAGGGTAGAGTCAGGTTTGGTGGAAATATGGAGCTGGGTGTCATCTGCATAGTAATGGAAGTGGATGTGATGTTTCCGGAAGATGTAGCCAAAAGGGAGTAAGTAAACGATGAAGAGCAGGGGCCCCAGGACAGAGCCATGGGGCATCCCTGTGGTCACTGGGAAAGGCTGTCATGTGAAAGACTTAAGTTGAATCAACTGAGAGCGGCTGAAGAGATAGAATTTAAACCAGTTTAGAGGTGTGTTTCTGATGCCAATAAAGAGGAGACTGTCCATGAGGGTGGTATGTGAGACATTGTCAAAGGCTGCACTCCAGTCAAGCAGGATGAGGATGGATAGGAGACAGGAATCAACTGGCAGGAGGACATCGTTAGTGATTTTGAGAAGTGCCGTTTCAGCACTGTGGAGAGGGCATAAACCAGACTGGAATTGTTCGAAAAGATTATTGTGGGAAAGGTGGGAATGGAGCTGAGAGGAAACTGTATTTTCAAGAATCTTTGAGAGAAATGGAAGATTGGAGATGGGACAGAGGTTATTGAGGTTATTGGGATCTGCACCAGGTTTCTTGAGTATTGGGGTGACAGCAGCTGCTCTTTTTGGCTTTGAAAAGAGCAGTTGGAAGGGGGTCTAACCAGCAAGTTGATGATTTGGATTTTTTAAACAGATCAGTTATTTCTAAGACGGAGGGCTGAGCAAATGCTGAGAAGGACTTGGAAGGGGGGACAGAGGGAAACATGGTGGATGAATTGTGAGAGGAGCTGGGAGCAAGTCAATGATGGATGCTTTGAATTTTAGCAGTGAAAAAGGATCAGAGGGAGTTACAGAAAGCGGCAGAATACATCTTAGGAGAAAGTAAGTCTGGGGTTGAGTAATATTGCTGAGAAGCGAAAACAGAGCCTTTGAGTTGCCATCATTTGAATTGATTAAACCAGAGTAGTAGGTGGTTTTAGCTCGTGAAATGCAGTCCTCGTTTTGAAGAATGTGGTTGTGATACATTTAGTTGTGCACAGAGAGACCAGTCTTATTGTGGAGATGTTCCAGTTGGCGTCCTTGGGATTTGAGTTGGCTGAGAGCAGGAGTGAACAATGGTGAGGAGCGGGTAGAAGTGATTGATCTGTTTTTGAGTGGGGCAAGATTGTCCAGGAGATCATGAAGACTGCTGTTGTCATGGAGCACCAGTTCATCGGGGGTGGAAAAACTGTCTGCGTTGGGGCGGGAGGAAATGCCAGAAGAAAGAATGTCCAAATTAATGTTGTTAATATTACGGAAGGAGATGGTACGTGGCAGATTGATTGTGGAAAGTTCAAGGCTGACATTGAAGGATACCAGCATGCAATCAGGAAAGGGGAGGGGAATTACCTGACAGTTGACAGGAGAAAGACCAGAGCTGCATATTAAGTCGAGAGTATGTCCTTTTGAATGTGTTATAAAGTTTGGTGTATTGTTGCAGTCCAAAACTATCAATGCAAGATGTAAAAATTCTGGTGAGAGGGTTACTGACACTGTCCATGTGGATATTGAAGTCATCGAGGACTAATATGTTTGGAGAGAATGTGGAAAGATGGGTGAAAAATGCAGAAGAATGCAGCAAAGTCAGTTAAAATCTCCTGAGTTGCAGGACCTTCCACTTCTCACAGTCACGCATTTGCGAGACCCCCCACCCCTGCTAGAGTGGCGTGGTTGACAGCTGTAAATAAAACCGGGAGGGGTGGATTCATTAAGTAAAATCAAATCATTAGGCTGCTGAATGTTTCATATTAAACAAAGAAAATCAAGTTTATGGTCCGTGAGAAGGTCCTGTATAAGATGTCCTTTGCTTGTGAGCGAGCGGATGCTTAACAGACCGAAACTGACAGTGGTGTAATCATGCTTGTGGGATGAGGAAGCAGGTGCACTCAGTTTAATGCCAGAAAGGTTATTTTTATTTACCGCTTTGAAAATAGCATGAGGATGGAGGGGTCTGACTGTTACAATGGTCTCAATGGGGAGGCTAGCTAAAGGGGGGTGTGATGACATCAGGGGCCTGTAGGGGGAGCTGACAATGACAGTGATACACTGAGAAGGCACAGTAGTAAAGGGAGGACCCTGTGTGAGTGAGTCACATGGGTATGATTGGACAGTGTGCTGCAGGTTTGCTTTAACATGTGGTTGCCTAGTCCTTTATATATCACACGTGATAAATAATTTCATTTCTTCATTTCTTTTTTAAGCTTGGAAGATACACGGTATATTTTATGCATCAATGGCACAGCTGTATAAAATAACATCCATATTACGTCAATGGTCATTATCACGCGCTCCCATTTGTCTTAATTTTATGAAAATCGTCACTGATAGAAATAGGAATCTTCTTCTAATTGCATGCTTTCTAATCTAACAAGTTTGGATAATCATGGAGTCAGAAGAGAAGAAGTGTGCAGCTTGAGCCCTGAGCATCCTTTCTTGTTGTGACGGGGAATCTATTTTATTTCCTGGAACATTTATGGAAAGGTGAGAGATATAAAAAGTGTCCTTGGCCTTTGTACCTGTGTAGTTTGTCTTTCTCATAAGACATACTGCACTGCAGTATACATTAAACATGGAGGCTATCCCTAGCGATACTGCGATGGTGATGTCTGACGTAGAATTAATTTATGTGAAATGGTGCAGGATCTTTTCCCTAAGGCTCCACACACCAACCCCAAAGACATGACCTAATCCTTATATGGTTTAGTCCCAGCTTTTGTTTTCTTTTATAAAAGGCTTTGTGCTTAGTGGAATATTTATTACACCAGTCTACAAGGAATTAGTCGTCAGCTGCTAATGCTGGTCCTCCCTGATTGCATAGTAATCCGAGCAGTTCGAAGAATATTGTTTTAAATATAAAGAATAATCCTTTCAATGAAATTCTGGAAAAGTATTTGAAGACTTGTGTTTTTCTGTGGTGCTTACTATCCCACAAGCATCACCACAAAGAAGCAAAGCAACTCTCCATTGCTATGAATAATAGGAATCCATCATGCACATGCAGTTGTCAGTTTCCCAGTGCCACTTTCTTTTGGGTAACTACTTGACGTGTGATCAAGTATGTCCACTGGCACCCTACAAGTGGCCCGCAGGTCAGGCAGCAAGTTTAAGTGGATGCGTTGGACACAGCTGGGGCATGAAGCCTTACAGGGCACCACTGATTTATCTCCAGTGACAGGGGACCCAACTCAGCATGCCAGTGACATTGCCGTCATTAATCAGGCAAACCACAACCATGCCCCCAGGAAATTAATTAACTCTTAAAAATCAGCTTAGGCTCATTATTTATAGTGGCTTATTCATTTGCACAATCGATGATGTCTTGCCATACCATAAACCTGCATTACACAGGCTAGGATGAATATTCTTGTCAGGTGACAAGAAAAAAAAATGTGGGCCTTATGGAATTACCTGATTTTCCGCATTGATTGGTCACAAAACGGGATCTGATTCAATCTGTATATCAAAGAGACAAGGAACTCACCAATTACTGTACACATTCACAGTGCTGGTGGAGAGTGAAGTGAAAAGTAAGCAAAGCTTTGATCGAGCTTCCTTTGGCACCAGTAACTCCAGACAAGCTACCGACCAGATCTGCACAATGTTCAGGATTAATTTTGGGACGTCTGGTGTGAGCGGCTTTTCAGCCGTTCCACACTGTAGGGGCTTGGATCTGAGCAGGCCAACACTTTGGATTGGATTGGAAGTCACTGTCCTGCTGTATCACCCACACAGAGCTTCTGCAGGCGGGCTGTCAGTTTGACATAAATTTGGGAATAAATTTTTCCCCCCTTGGTGATGGCGAGCTGTCCATTCCCAGAGGCAGCACAGCAACCACTTACTCACTCGATGCCCAAATCTAGGAAGAGAACTAAAGCATATCAATTTTTAGGTAGTCTGTGAACTGATCAATATCTAAACTCTTGGATATAACTTTGTGATACTTTCAGCCTTTTGCAAATCAGTAACTCTTGATGCCGGGTCCGCTGAGATGGTTCACATTAGTAGATGCCAGAGTAGCTCTAACCAACATCTTTAAGCTTGTTTTATTGATTTGACTCCAGCTTTACTAACTCCGGACTCAATTTAGCTTCTGTTGGTACAATTGGCCAATAGAGCCCACATACTTTTCCATGTCTACAATTTGAATGTTGGAAAGATGTTTTCAATATGGACAAAAACAGCACAGACAATCGTTCATATAATATTATATTATCATGTCTAAATTCCAAATGGGCCTCTCTAGCCTTTGAAGACACTCAAACCATTTGAGATAGAGGAATAGACAGAAAAAGAACAAGTCCTTTTTGGTTTCTAATATAATGATTTTAATTAGTGTGGGAATTTCAGCTTTGAATATCTGTCTGTGCACCAGATGAGCAGTTTTAGCAGGTTAGACCACACTCCTGTGTATTCATGACATGGATAAATGCAGAAGACAGGATCAGATGAAATTGGACCAGCTCCTTTTTTAAAAAATGGAGAGGAGTAGTTATATTTGCTGGCTATGACTCCTTACTCCTTAATAGCAAGTTTGCCAAATCCTATTTGAGCAGTAGTTTCCTGGTGAGATCCGCCTGATTTAAAGTGAGTTCTTTTGTTTCACACTCTTGGATAAGGAGCTACTAAAATGCTCGGGAGTGGCTACTGACTGCTAGTGTCAGCACTGGGTGCACTTTGTGGCCAGCAGCATGTCTGCTCATGCCCAAGGACTCAATCCTGCCACTTTTTTCAGTCATACCCCCCCCCCCCCCATATTGTTCTCATTTAGAATATTGCACCTTATCAACCAAACATGCCTTCCTTTTGATTGTAGCATGCTAATACATTTGTTTGTGTTTTTCAGCAAAGGATACATAAACTGCTTGCCTCTTAGATCTATGGGGGCAAAATGTCTAAAAGGGAATGCATTAGTATTTCATCATTTTAAGTGTGGCTTTTCCACAATGGATTTCAACCAGATTTTGTCATTTTGAGATCATTTCAGTTTATTAATCAAGTCCATTTACTGTACACTGTTTGTCCATTGGAAATTGTAATGCTCGTCGAGTGAGTGACCGTGCGTGGGAGGAAATGTGTTTCAATAGGTTTGAGTCATATGAAGATTTATTTCCATTTGGTCAGCGCAGTACAGTGATGTATTTTGACATTTGACTGTTGTGGGAACAAAGACAACAGTTTACGCAGCTGGCTAAAGAAAAGTTTTAATGACTGACAAGATGGGAAGAAAGTAGCAGAAGAAAGTAGTTCACTCCATGTATTCTAAAGAAAGGAAACCTACACTGAGCTGCATACTGACAGCAACGCCTCAGGTGACCATGAGATAAGAGGGTGAGCGCTCAGTATGCAAACATGTAACAAATTCAAGGTCAACACAGTAATGGGCATATGTTGAATGGCTCAAAGTTCACTAACAGAACATTAAATTGCGCAAAGTCAAGTGACATTCAATTGCGAACCTGACCTAAAACCTTGAAATATTTCACAAAATCACAGGAAACGGTAATACTGCCAGTGGAAATGTTTGTGAAGGAGGGAGTCTTGAATAGGAGAAGGCCAGAAATGTCTATCCATGATGAAAGTTGAGGCAGAGATTTATGAAAGGAACTACTGGAGAGGAAAAAAAAAAACAAAAACAAACAAACAGAACTCAAAATAAGTCTCAAGTTTATAGTCTGTGCAGGACAGAATAGTAATCACATCAAGTAAACATTTTTCTCAGATTTAGAAACACAACAACAAGGCAAGGTTCTAAAGAGAAACTTTGAGGCATCTAATGTGACCATACAATAGAAGATTTGGTTGAATCCTACTTATTGATTAACTGACAGATACCATTTTTTCCATCCATATTTTATCCTAAGGCATGAATAGAAAGAAAATCTGGAGGCTCATATTTGTTAATACTTCTGTTGTCCCAAAAATGCCTTTCTTTCAAAAATCTGAAAATGGCTCCAATCTGAAATATATTCTCCTCCTCCTTAGATCAAGCCTGATTGCTTTAATTATGTCTATGTTTGGAAGTGAAACGCACTTTTCCAATTTTTCCAATAGATGCAATACTTCAAACAAACATTTCCGTGCAAGTTGGTTTTGCAGGGGCAGTTGGTGTGGAGTTGCTGATGTTGACTTGTTTCTCTGATATAGATAGAAGATTTGAACTCTGTTCAGTGATTGTGTTCTGGGAAAAGAAAATGTTGCTTCAGCACAAAAAGCCCAGCAATAATCCGATAACAACCGATGACAGTGCTAAGCATTCAGTGTCTGTCTCGCACTGTAATATTGCTTAGCCACAAACTTGACATGGACTTCATTTAAGAATGCACTGACCGTGCTGGTAGAGTGGATACGCTGGATACAGAGCTGGGGAGCAGTGTCCTGTAATCTACTTCCTGGTTGAGTCTGATTAAGACCTTTTACGCGTTTCAAAACAGAGTCTGCCAGCCAGTAGGTGGATTCTGCAAGCAGCTGGCAACGTGTCAAGCACATCATGTCAAGCTAGACCAATTCCTGTTACGAAAAAATAGTTGCAGATTGGTTTCTCTTTATCTTTACAAAGTAGTCGGTGCCAGCATGACAAAATCCATTATTGGGATGTCTGAGAGAAATGGCAGCAATCCAGGGTTTGTGCCAAAACGTGAATGACTGGCTAAGATTTGTCAACATGTATGGACAGTGCTGTGAAGTTCTGGTATGTTTTTGCCAGCGTGGAGGATTATTTCAAGAACGTACTACATAATCAAAATGAAGGCAAGAACAAGCAAGTTAAGATGGTATTATTATTTTTCACATCAGGGTTTTCTTTCTTTATCATTTAATTTTAATAATCCCGAAGCTATGCTTGGGCAATTTGACCTGGTTCTAGACAAAAACATCTCGTGTGGCAATCATTCATGATTTTCTCAAGTGCATGCTGGGATGTGAGAATCCCACTTGAAAGCCCACAATAAATTCATCCTTGACCAGCATGTTTCAGATGGGTGCACTCTACAGATTATGGCCTGTTTTAACAAGGCTGTTGCCAAAGGCTTCGGCACAAGCAGGCCGTCACTAAAACAACTAAAAAAGATAAAAAAAAAGATATGGTGGTTACATTTGAGGACATTTTCATTCTGGTGTTTCATTATCCATAATTTACACCTTGATTGTTCAAGTCAAGTGCAAAAATATCCCCATACACTATTCTTGGCTGCTTGTGGAGCATCATACACATTTTTCTCTTGAAGAATAACATCTTAGTTGTTTTCAGTAGTAAAGAAAAACAATTACTGTCCCATGTGTATACATTTTCAACTTGGTGCCAAAATAATGTATTTTTATAAATGTATAAATTATATATATCTTTTTTTTTTTCTAAATGGCTGTTGTCTAATGGCCCAGTTCACAATCTGTGAAGTAACTATTAATAATAAGTAATTATGCCTTAGTGTTTCTTTCCAAGCGTTTTTATGAGAAGTCGTCAATGAAAATAAAAATGAAAGCGGTCCTTTAGATGCGCTGATGACATTTGTCTTTCTCTGTAGTCTTTGGGATGAATGCACTTGTTTTGAATATGTCTTCTCTACAACCAACCATCCAAGTTTATCAGCAGAAAACACTCTTCTATGCTCCATTGCTTCCCACACATTTACGGCACGTGTCAAAACAGACCGTCATCAGGTCTTATTTAGTGGGACTTTATGTAAATCAGATTAACTGTGGCTGGTTGCTGTTACATTAGGAATCTTAGTAAGTACACTGCGACAAAAAATAAATAAGGAAATAAAATTCACCCAATGCAATTGTGCTATGGGACAGACGGTGTAAATTGGCAATTTTCCGTGATTTTACAGGGGAGAAAAAAATTAAGGAAAATCAGTGAAGTAAAATTACATTGGTTTCATTCAGTGCTGCACCTCACATATCATGGGTACATTAGTTTTATTTGGGAGACAGTAGTAGCAATATCAACATTCTCTGGCAAAAAGACCTGACTGCTTCGAGGACAGGTAAAAATCGCTGGGCAAATACGATCTGCCTATCTTATTTGACCGTTTTTTAAAACTGAAGCCAAAACAAAGGATTAGTAAACTTAATGCATGTATTATTGCACCCAAGCCTCCCACTTTGGCACTAGCAGTCAACCCCCTTCGCTGGTAGGGCCTTACATTATTGTGAAGGAGATGTGAAATCAGAATTGGTCTTGTTAATGGGATTGCAGCGTTTTTGAAGAAGCCAATGTACTCAGCGGATAAAGGCACTGTTTATCCCGTTAATGTATCACTTTAAATACATTAGGAGTAGGAGGGCTCTGTTTTTTTTGTTCTTTTTGTTTTTTCTTCTCCTTTTTGGCGGCCTGCCTGCCTAATCCTGAAGAACGCAAGGGACAAAGCATTTATAGATCCAGACTAAATTACATTTTAACTCATATTTAGTGGGTTAATGATGATGATGATGATGATGCCAATTTTCTTAAGTTCTTAATTTCATTCCACAATAATTGTTGATTTTTTTTTTTATTTTTTTTTTTTTGGGGGGGGGTTATGTTAATTATGATCATTTAAAACTGAGTGACCTTGTATAACAATGGATGTATATACTGTACAAAGTAAATATGCACATACACACAGACACAGACAATGACACACACAGATTGTAATCGCTGTGGCATAATGGGACCAAACACAAGAAGCTATTTGTGTATTCTATTTACATTGTCACTAAAGGTTCCCAGAGGCCTGTTTGTCTAAAGGTAACACAAATGCTGCTTCATAATTCATCCATTGTGCACTTTCTACTTGTCTTTGTTGTAAGAAAGTATGTCGGACAATCTTTAGAATTGTGTGTGGATTGCTGTGTTGTGTATTTGTTAGGAGATGAATTTATATAGTTACAGAGGTATGATGAAATAATGCGCTACTTCCCTTCTGGTATATTTATTTGGGGGAAAAACAGAGTGATGAAATATATCAGCTCTCTTTATGGCAAACTTCCTAATATGATTACAGCAACACTTAAGTTGTGTGTTCTGAAGTCGCAAGTCACCTTCTCTGTCATGCTGGGAGGCTCACCGGCAGTGTCTCTGAAAATATGATTGGTTTTCTGTAGGAGGTGGTCAGTGTGCAGTCTAACAGCTGCCGCTGTGATTGAGCACAGTAGGAATGCGCGTGGGTGTGGACTTCAGCGATAAGGCCTGAGTGGCACTGGCAGGGCCTCTCGTTAACAGGAGATCTTTCAGAGGACCTCAGTAAGAACTTTGGGGACAAAGTTCTCGTCACCGTTGAAATCCTTCCACAATCCTTCAACTCCACCGCCATTAATTCTCAAAAATGACCAAAAAGAGCAAATTTGTTGTCACTGCACACAAATATTATATCTTTGACTGCTGCAGATGAAGTATTGTTTAAAGATACCACAAAGACTCTTTTAGATTATAAGACCTTACATTTAGCTTAAAAACACAGCTAAATAGTAAAATTACATTATGAACAAACATGCCTCAGTTATTAACTGCTGTAATTTAGTGGCTGGTAGAGTAATCACCTACATCTTACCCAAAGACTTTTTCATTGTAAAAAATGTATAAAGCTGCCTCTGCAGTGAGGGACACGGAGGGAATTGAAGTGAAAAACAGGTCACCCAGAGAAACAGGTGTTGAGTCAACAGATTTGGATCCCATGGTGCTGATTGAGCAAAGTACAGCAACAACGGTCGCGGAGGTCTGAAATGACACCTTTTTCTTTTCTTGCTGCTCTTCTTTTTCTTCACAAACTGTAGAGTTAACAGAATACCCCTCCACTCTGTCAGCTCTTTTTTTATGGTTAAATAAATGTGTTCATCTTGGCAGGTGATAGCAATTCAAATTGGAATTTTCATATACATTAAAGGAGCTATTTTTAAGGTTTGTCATTCCTACAAGTTCAAGCATAACCAGCTGTTTACCCACCAAGAGCTTTTGCAATTGAAATATTTAATAATCTAAATAACTAATTTATAATGGGCCCTATGACCACCTACTTCTTCATAGCAGCATGGACATTACAGTAACCTTGTAACGTGAAACTCTCCTCTGAGAAAGACCTGAAAATGAATAATGTGATCCAACATATGCTATACTGGGGCTGCACTTGTCTCAACAAAAAAAAAAAACAAAAACAAAAACACACTTGATATTCCACTGTGTAGATGGGTAGATGACACTCATAAGATTCCTGGAGAAGGAGGGAAAAAAAAAAAAAAAAAATCTTGATGCATTTTTAATTGCCGTTCATTTTCATTGGTCTTTATGTGAATGCCAGCTATTTCATTAGTGGTTTATAAAGAGCCATTAGGGTGACATTTAGTCACACAGGTGTTAAATTCGATTCAAGAACCCTGCATGGCTTTTGTAACTTATGTTGTGTCTGCCTAAATATTCCATAGCTTCCGTTAGATGTTTCTAAATGGCGCAGTTAGTATTTTAAGAATATGACATTCAGCCCATTCAGTAGCTAATAAAGGAGGCATATTGGCTTTGCTGCTGATTAAGGAGTGTGAAATCAGAAAGGAAAAACATGTTGACTTTGCCATTGTCACAGGTGACAGACTTTTTGAGGGTGCTGGGAGCTATGCTAATGTTCTTGAGCACTTTCAGCTTGTGTCAGGCTGATAAATCCTATTTCCCTTTTTTGTGTCTTCCGCTCTGTCTTCTTGTCTCTTTCACAGCCTCTCACATATCCTTTTTCCCCCCTTACTTTCATTTTGAGCACATTTGAAACCAATGAATCCATTCCCATTTCCTCCAATGAATTATTGAATATCGATCTGCCCGGTGTGTTGCCAAGAGACATCCCTGCTATGAGCAGCTTGCACAATGAAATGTGGACTGCACTCGGTGGGAGACGGACATGCTTTTCAACATGTATGAGGACAGCCAGCGCGGCCACCTTTAAGGTGCCAGCTTTCATCACCGTAAATGTTGATGACGTGTGCTTGTTGCCAAGGCGACAAAGTGTCATGAAGCTGTCGGACTTGCACAGTCACTCAGCCTGCACGCTTATGATGACCCTTAAACTGATGAATGCCTTTTGGGAAGATGTGTTGTTGTGTGGGCAGGCAAAAGACTGGATATTATACGTATATATTATATATAATGGGAGAATGTTCTGAACCTTTGTATTCAGGCTGTTGACTGGAATGTTATCTTGGCAGTGTGGTTGTGCTGTAATTTGTCATCAGACTGTTTGAAAAAAAAAAAAAAAAAAGAAAAAAAGTTATTGTGTATGTTGGGCACTTATCTGACATTAAAGTTAACTCCACCCATAAAAGCAGCACTTCAGACATTACAGTCAGCGTCTCAAAACACAAACTCCCGCCTCCCTGACTGGAGATAAGAGCTTTGAGGATTGAACTAAAGATGTTTTCAGGTAATACATTTTGGAGACGCTCCATTGACACTGGATTAGTTTTTGACTCGTGAGATTGTTTTTTTTTTTTTTCTTTTTTTTAAGACATTCCATTCAAATGGGTTCCAGCTGTGAATCTCAAAATATTCCCACATCCCAGTTAAATCACCATGGTTACCTTCACAGTGTCAAGCGAGTTTTTAATGTTCATGTTCAGTGGAGCAACCCAAGGATTTGTCTCTGGATGACATCATTTCCAGCTTTTCTACTGTTGACCTTGAGCAGATGCTAATCCCCAGTAATTCAAAAACTGAAATGTTGAAATATCAAATATATACTCAATTTTTGAGTGGATTATGCTTTTAATGAGCAAAGAAGCTTTGTGTAATAAATTAGGTGGGAGTTAAGATACTTCAGTCATTTTCTCTGCAAAAAACACTTTTTTTATGTGCAATCAAAGTGGTTCATGATTGTTTTCTAGTATCAGAGATCTCAGACCAATTTAGTGTGTTTGACTTTTTTTCCCCCACCAATTGCCACAACGGACAACAATGACTCTGTGGTACTGTATTAAAAAAAAAAAAAAAAAAAAAATCACAAACTTTTTAAATGAGATACAATAATCTGTAGTTTTAGTAACATATCAGCCAGACACAGTCAGACACCTGTTTTTAGGTGCTTGTTTGCACATGAATTAGTATTGTGTTGGCTTAATGAGTAGTGCAACAGTGTGTTGGGCTCAGTGATCAATGCTTTGGGACTCGTAGGGGTGCTACTAGCAGCCTCTACCATTAGAAAGGGTCATTCGAATTTGTTAGAGGTAGCAGGCTGGGTTTGAAAAATATAGCAATTTGTTATAATATTACCAGAAGTCACTCACAGATGCATGCCCCCCTGATGTTCCCCCCTCTCGCTGATTCAATTTTATTAAATCCTGGCTTGAAAACACACAGATCTTTGTGAGTCAATATTTCTTTTGTGTTTCTGCACTGCGCACAGTCAAAATCAGATGGAATCATTCAGGTTTTGGGTTGGAGGCTTCAAGGGCCTTTGTTTTTCTGACATTGCACGCCTCATCTCATCAGATATCCAAATTGGACAGACAATGCTAAGTGGAATTCACTCATGCCGTAGGCAAAATTTTAAGGAACACGAATGCAGCAAATCTAAAACTTAACTCAGCATTTCGGAGTAACCAAACCTTGCAACTGATGAAGAAATGAGATGAAAGATCTTGGGGGAACAGCAGAGGAGCAGATAAAAGAAAAGGGATGAGAAAAACTGTAAGAAGCAGAGCGAGCACTTACATGATCAGTAGCTCTTGTAATAAGAGTTCTGCTGACAATGTGTGTTCAAGAGATTTCAGTTGTATTTTGAGCACCTGCGTGGAGAACTTAACAGAGTAGGAAGGCTTTTTTTAGGGTTTAGGCCAAGCTTTTACTATCTCTGCTGGATATTATGAAAAGTGAAAATGGACCAAACCAATGCTTTCATATTTCAGTCAAATGGATGCATGCAAAAGTTAATCTTTATCGTTTTTGAAAGAGCAACACAGGTCGGTGGCATGGTACGCTCTGTGTGTTGTCTCCAAATGACCTTAGTACAAAACTATCCGGAAAATAGAGAACAGAGATGGAAACAGACAGAGGCCAGCAGGATTTCCATCACTTTGCTGCTCTGACGTGCTCAGCTGTGGTACTGAGTGGTAGAACAGTTGACTACTTTTTGAACTGCTGCTGTCCTGTGCCGCCCTCGTGTCAAAGTTAGTTATTTTTTTTTGCGTAGCTGTGACCAGCCAGCGCCTGCTTTCCATAAGATCCTTATCCCAGTGTCCTTAAGCTTTGAAGTGCCCTCCAACAAATGATGCATTTAACTCTGAAAGGCAATATCTCATGGATTTTTATTACCTGACACCAGTGGTTGCTTGAAGAAAACAAAAACAATATAAATTTAAAACCTTTACACTGGTTGACTGCATGTAGTATAAGGTCAGCAGTAATGTAAAAATTATGTTAATGGCCTTAACTTGTAACACTTGTATTATCATCCAAACTGTTTTCAATAACATAACTTAGTCCTTCATAGCTGCACTGCTGAAAACCCCTAAAAAGACAGGAGCAGTTCCAACGAGCTGTTTTACTCAGTAATGATAAAAACATCATGGTGTGTTGTTATTTCTCTGCGATCTGTGCAGCCAGTCCCTCCGGATCTATGAAATCTTCATCATGGCATTCCTGTGAGTCGCCCTTAGACTCAGTTTGAGTTGTCCTTCCACTCAGTTTGGGAGGCGCCGCACTGCTGACGAGCCAGTATGTGCTTGGAGCGCACACTGGCTTCAGTCGCACTCATGCAGGATCTATGCACGCACACAGTCATGCACATATACACATTAATAATGTTCCTCCTAATGAATTACAAGCAGACCTTGAGGCCGTACACCTATATCCCTCTAGTGTCTGGCTAGGCGCCCAGTGACAAGTCTCATGGCCCAAAAGACAAGGACACACAGACGCAGTCCTTTTGTCTTTAAATTGTATGCTTGCTGAGCGTCCTCATCTACATAAAAATCGTACAAAGAAATGTAACAGCCCTAGAAGGTCTATTACTGCATGTTATTACTTCCATTGCTGGACTTTTCCGTGTGCAAGGAAATCCCTTTTGATTTGAATCAAACTCTCAGATTATCGGTGTTAATCAAATCTTAAAATAACTATTGTTTATTCTGCTTTTGTGTTTTCCTTATGTGCAGGAATGCACATAAAGCATCTGAGCAAAGTTCCAAGGTAAACCTGACGTGCGCTTTATAAGCCCTGTTTAAAACACTAACAGATGGCAGGAGGCACCTCACTGTTGCCCCAGCACACAAAGCTTTATCTTCTGTCAAGGTGATAGGTCAAGCAGTGTGTCTTCAGCCAGCAGTTTAAACATAAAGAGATGAACAGCCAGCAGTTAAGGCCTTTTAGAACTTCACACCCTACAAACTTTCATCACGAGCTGTAGTCAGCAAAACTATAGAACATTTCACAGGTGTGCTGAAAGAGGGAGGATGTTTCTGGTGTGAGTTCATGAGGATTTAGGATGATGACGATGTTGATTTAATGCTGAGATAATAACTGTCAGAAAAAGGTTTTGATCTTTGAAAAATTTTACTTTCAGCTTGGCAATAAAAAAAAAAAAACCCTTTACAGCTTCTTCCTCTGCAAAAGTGAAGATTTATGACTTTTTTTTTTTTAAATATATATCAGCTTCAGCGTGTTGACCAACACAAAACAGTATGGGTACTGTCCCAATCAACCTGAAGGTGACTCTGGACTTTGTGATGGCCGCTTTTCTATTTTCTGACCTTTGAGAGAATAAATGATAAATACAGAATGAAAAGATAATATAAAAAAAATGTCAGGATTAATTAATTAAAACGGCAGAGGAGGAAGGAGGAAAGGTTATAAAATATCAGCTTTGCGGCGACTGTATTTTGACTAATGTTAACGGTGCATTATTTTATACCAAATGCACCAGTCGAGTTCTGAGTTCAGTCGTTTTTATGATGTCGGCTCTGCATGTGCTCTCGCTGCACCCAAAGGCCGTGGCACCGCCGAGTACAGCTCACCTAACCCTCCCATCGTAGCCCGTGTCCTCTGACCCGGAGTCAGTGGGTTAATAACCAGCTGTGCCGAAAGCCATTTGTCATTTGCTACCTGCCGCTGATCGGAGATGTCAGCAGATGTCTGTGCCCTTGTCACCGAGCGTCATGACAAATACTGTATCAGGCCTCGCAAATCGTACACTCCCCAAGGCTTCTCACTACTCCTCCACTGAGAAGCACTCCCACTTGATGGCATTAGATTCTTGTGCTATGATCCATATCAAAATCAACTGCTGATCCACTTGCTCGTTTTCATCTTCTTTTTTCACATTTGGGTCCCCCATAAATTTTCATTGAGTTGTGTATTTGTTTTTTTTTTTTGTCCTGTATTTTCGCCTTTTTTCAACTTGCATATTCTCTCTTCTCCTTTACTTTTAAATCTTACCAGTTTTCTTTTGATGTTAGATACTTAATGCCAGCGCTGGCCTGAAGCTAATGCCTTCGTACTGGTAGAAAATGTAGCATGATTTATGCAGATAAGAGGACGACATTGAATAGGGAGGAAGCATTTCTACGACTGCTCTGCAAATTTAAAGTCAGCCGTGCTTGATAGACTCATTGTCTTTCAATTTTGATTTTGAGTGTGCATGTGTGTGTGTCTTGCCTGGCTAATAAGTGGAGTGTAAACAAATAAATATTAACGCAAATAAGCCTTTCCCATCTGTGACTCATTTTGGTTATAATTGAAGTGCTGTATTGATTAGAAAAGCTGAAACATTTGGGATGCTTGTTGTGTTTTTTTTTTTCCCCCTCTTCTTCTTCCTCTTATTTTTTTTCTTTTTTTATTTTTCATTTTAAATTCAGGCTAATCTCTGGCTAATACCATGAGTGGAAAGGTTGTCATCATAAAGATTTCATCAAAGCAGCAAAGCAATGCTGTCGCCTGACAGTAATTCTCACTGAGCCAACTGCACACAGCATAAAATGATGACAGCCTTAGAAGACTGTCCAGCTATTCGAGAGTTCAAGGTTTCTAGTTGCAGCACAGTGTTGATGTGCACTGAGAGAGGGAGCACTGAACTGGAATTCTAATGCATAACCCATAACAGTCACATTTGAACTTCAGCTTATACATCATGTACTTTCTAAGCTGCTTTTGTGTGTTTGTTTTGTTCTTTAGAATTTTTATGTGCTCAAACTGGCACACTTTAAATGTTAATTACTCCTGGATTAAATTACCCTCCCTTCTTGGTCTCTGCAGAGATGTCTGGTACGGGCGAAGATATTTCTAAGGTGCACTGGAAGCAGCAGTGGTTGGAAAATGGAACGCTGTACTTCCACGTGTCCATGACCGAGTCTGAGCTTCAGGCTCAAACAACGCAGCCCACGGCCCGGGAGCCTGCCCATGTCCTCCACGAGCATATGCATCTTCTCCACATCTCAGTTATGGTAAGTTAGAAGCGCTAACGTAAGATGATGGATGTGGTTGTGGTTGTGGTTGTACGTACAATTTGATACGAATCAATCGGTGACGTGAAGGAATGCAGTGTTTCCTTCATCCCTTACAAGTGATTACACAGCCATCCACGGTGTTATGTGTCACTGCTGACTGCTGTTGTTTTGACCGCCCTCCCAATTGTCATAACAACAAAATATGACACTTGGTTATTAGTGTCATATCATGCCATGACTAGATAGCGTGGGCATTTTAATCTGAGCAGGATATATCCCTGGTCGGTGGCTGTCATATATATATTCTTTTTTTGCCAGGCTTAAGGTCACGCCAAGAAAGTGGCACAACAAAACTTGCACATTAACCAGTGAGGAGCACGCTACTGGCTCCACTCGCACAGTAGCTCCTTCCTGTTTTCCTTGCAATACTCTATAATTGCTCCCCGCAGCATTTTTTTTCTTGAGATTTTGTCATTTTAGCCAATGAAGAGTGAAGAGGGGGGAGAAAAAAGTTTGCGAGCTCATTTGTTAATGAGACAATAAGTTTATTCAAAGGACATATTATCATTAACCCCTGTCTGAATGTTGCCTGCAAAGCATTCTTCTTCTGTAGAAGGCAATTATAAGTTGATGATGCAACACAGCTATGTAATAAGCTGCGACCCCCCTTACAGAAGGCCCTGCACTGCCAGTAGTAAGCCCTCACAGCTTGCTGTTGGTCAGCGCCACAAATTACCATCCAAGCTCCCCTCAAATGATTTTGCCTTTAAATGTTCCCATTTTTCAATACTGCTTTGACCCGGTCCGTATTGCAATGATTGATGTGGTGTCCCAGCATCAGATATGTATAAAAAGGCTCTCTTTATGGAGAGTAACTTATGCGTGCCAATGACCTGACTGACTGCCAATGTTAATCCTCATTTATGGTTAAGTGTGCTGAGACACCTTGATGTGATCACCCTCTTTAGATAAGCAACAACTTATCTCTATGCTGCATAATGAGTGTGGGGTTACTGTTTGTCCTTCCAGCTTTTATTTTGCCTTTTTAATTTTTTTTTTTTTTTTTTTTTTAATATCCCCACAAGAAGTGCCGTTAGAATAACTTATCCCAGAGAGAGGAAAGTTATATATCTACATGGAGGTTAAGATCTGATGAAGGTAGCTGTGCAGCCTTAATTGTGATGCACCTCTTGGTATATTAGCTGTTATTGATGAGATGTTGTTAGGGTAATGGGGGGAGTGTCTGTGTTTTGAAGTGCGCAATTACCAGCCATTAGCAGGTGAGCGAGGAAGCTGATTAGCTGCTGTGCTGGATTCTTGCATGTGTATCAGTTGCGTTTTCTGCCAGACTGTTGCTTTTTTTAATGGCGGGGTATGAGAGTTCGAAAACATGTACACACAGTATAGTGTTGCTAATAACAGGATTTTTTTTTTCTACACAAACTTCCTGAAAATCAACCTTTGCACTTTTAGCACTTTATGTGCTGCTTTTGCCTTTTTAAAGCATTTATTTGGTGACATCCTCACACTTTTATGGATGTCAATACTTCCTAAGTGCTTTATCTCTTCACCTTAACTTGCTGTGAACGGCCCTAGCTGTTTTTGCAGCTCCCATCCTCATCTCTCTGTTTTCTCATCACTTCACCCCTGCACTTGCTTCCCAGATTCCAACTTTTCAGGCTTCAGGTCCCGTTTTTTGCACCCATTCTCTTTTTGGCTTTACAGCTCACCTCTCCTCTATTTCTGTCTGTTTCTTTTCCATGCACCATCTCCTTGCTCAATCCACCACCGTGCTCGCGAATCCACTCACCTTTCCTGTTCACAGCTCTCCATTCTTGCACTTTCACCTTTGCAACACCTTTTTTGAGAGTTCATGAGAAGAGGCGTGTATGAAGCTGGCAATAAGCTCCCATTACAACGCGATGCAAACTGACACAAGCATTCCAAAATAACACGATAGTCACTTGTGACTGTGTAGTTTGTTTTATCTCAGTTTGAGTGCAAAATTATCAGTTTAACCAGAGATGTGAACAGCTTGACATGAACTGTCACAGTTTAATAAAAATGTTCTTATAAAAATTTAAGGGACCATGTAGGTCTCTTATGCTAAGACTCAGATATGACCCATAGAAGCATAAAAAGGCTGATCTGACCTTTTATCTGTCAAGTATGAATAAAAGAGAAATCAGTTTGACAAGCGGAATTCTCCAACCAGCCAAGAGCCCAACACAGACTTTATCTCTTTTTATGTTACGTTGTCTCCCTTGCTTCTGTCATCATAACACCGTCTGGAAGACTATCACAATAATTAAATTAATATAATTAATTATACAGTTAATTATATTAAGCTCCATGCACAGTGATCTATTGTGTTGCTCTTTTTTTTTTTTTTTTTACTGCTACACTTTACACTTTTTGGCATTTGTCCTTGAGGTCAAACCTAAAATAAAAGTTATCATTGCGTACACTAGAATCATGCTGTAACGTAAAACTTCATCCTAAACATTTTTAGAATTGGGCTTAATAATTTCAAATTGTTTTTAAATTCTTGAGGGCAGCATCACGTGGCATGAATAAAACACAGTTACAGTAAGTGAAACATTTCCAAACTTGAATCTGGCTTCAAGTTTTCTGCCTTATTCATGTCTTCAAACAAGATGTTGCACTTGCACTTTTTCTCCTTCTCAAACTCTCTTCTCAAACCATTGTTTCATGATAAGTATTTTTTCTTTTTAAATGTCAGCTGTTGCTCGCATATATCCGTCCTTTCTTGGTGAATGATTTTTATAGATGAGAATTTTCACACAGACATTTAGCCTTGATTGTTATTGCAGGAAGAGAGCAGGTGCTGCTATTAACATTTGCAATGGCTCTGTTCTATTTAAGTGCCCCTGTAGGCCACGACAGTGTTGATCCATGATTCATTTTATTATTTAGGTGTGATTTGTTTAATTTACTTTTTTATTTTTCCTTTAATGTGACATCCTCCATTTTAAAATTGCTTTAAAATTCTACACATGATTTTTTAATGTGATCTTATTTTGATTTGCAAGTAGCTTTTGCACTATTCTGTCAGTTTAAACACTTTGAACTTTGAAACAGTCACTCACTTTTTTGTCTCCACTCCCAAATTACTTTGTTCTCTGGACTCTTCCTCAGTACTTAAAATGGAGCACCAATTTCATTTTCATCAGTTCCCTGTTAGACAAATAGATTTTTGCACTTACGAATTTTAAGCTTGCCATTTCAAGGTATTTACTCAGATGTAACTTCCTTTATACACCACCCTGATTACTTAGACACAGAGATTTACATTGAAAGCTGTGGAAGAAATCCTTTGTCACTTCATTGTCAGTCCTGTAGTTTGTATTGTATTAGATTCAGTTTATTTTGATGCACTTTTATTTTTAATGTCAGTTGAATATTTATTGAATAATTCATATTTCTTATATTTGTTTACTTTCGGATGCATTTTGACAGTATTAGAATATTTTACTTGCTCTTTGTGTTGTGTGTCCCTGTGTTGATTGCATTATTCATTAATTTTGTCATCATTAATATTGACAACGTCTTCTGTACATATTCATTTCAGACCCCTGATTACTGGAGCCATTTTAAATCTTTCTTATTTGTATATAGCAAATGTTAGCCCTGAAATGTTGTAATGTTGCGAGTCCACCATCAGGTATTATGTCTTTACCCGCCTGTTACCAGAGATGAAAAGCACCACCGCTATTGACGTTTGTGTCTGCATCTGTTCTGCAACTGAATGTCTCATGCTAACCAGCTAGCTCCACCTCCATTAACCCAGAGGATGTATTACTGCTCAGAAGGTCTATTACAACCTTTAGTCGAAAAACAATCGCCCTCCACCTTCCTTCCAGCTCAGAAAAATGTTCAGTGGCAGAACTCAGAAGTGGCCCCTTTAAACTACACTCCAGTGTCTTTGTGGATTGTGTCCAAAACCAGAGCAAAGCAAATTCTATAATACACATATCCGTTCCAGTGTTGAAATTTAATTTGCGCTAACATTTCAACTGGCACTTCATGGTGTTTGTTATCTTAAGTTTTATGCCCAGTTATGGTTTATCAGCAGCTCGATCTTACAGTGTATTATTGAGTGCATGTGTATCGGGAGTTGTCTTTATCTTATCAGCTGGCTCTCTATAAAGGGACATTATCATATAAAATGCAGAGAGGGAGCGAAAGGAAAAGCATATTGCATCAGTTTGAACAGGACAGAAGACTCGCTGGCTTGGCCTTATGGCCCCAAGGTTTATCCCGGCTCTTTGAGCGAACATCATTATGTCTGATGCTGTCAGTTCTGGGCCAGGCTGAAGTGTGAGTACTCTATTCTTCTGGCATTGAGCTGCCAGTTTCTCACTTACTCAAGCAATCGTTTTCCCAAGTCCGTCGAGTTTTTTGCTGTCCTTCCCCTTACACTGTCTCTCTGTCATAGGGCACCAACAGCAGGAGACTCAGATATCAGCTGTAACGCATAAATGACAACTGACTGACAGCGAGAACAGATAAAACAGTTTTCCACCGAGTGACTTGCTGATACCAACCTGATTTGACAATATCATTTTTTTTCCACAGCAAAAATATATTATTCATACAATTTCACAGGGTAAGTATTTGTTTTTGTTTTTTTTTTTTTTGTTTTTTTTGGGTAATACTCTATAGTAATCTGACTGCGGACTTTTTTCACACAAAATCAGTGGGTTAACTATTTTCTATCTAATCTTTGACCTAAAGTTGTCTGCTGAATGTAGATAATACAAAGATGTACAAGCTTGTCCTCCAAACATCTCATATATTTAAGTGCCTGTTTGAAATAGCTTTTACCTTTTTGTCCAGAAAAACAATACATGCGCACACACACACACACACACACACACGCCTTCGCGTCAATGAGCATCTACAACATCATTGTTTTGTTCCATTTCAGAATAACAGCATGCACTGCTCCCTTGGCCCTGCCTGGGGACCTTCATTTGAAAAAATGGTATTTGCATTGTGTCATCAAAGCACTTGAGCAACTATTGCAAAGATCTTATTTGTTGTTATTGGCTGCTTGTCAAACTGCTTTTACTCTACTCTATTTGTACCCTTTTGAAGAATGCTCTGGCAGTAGCCAAAGTGTGTCTGTAAATCACTGAAAGGGTAGTTTTCGATATATCAGTTTCAGTAAAGTACTCCATTGCAGTTGCCTGCTGTCTGTCACTGTCTCACTGCGGTCTTAGCCGCTGTGAGAAGTTGAATCTAGTGGTCGTTCTACTAGTTTATTCTTAGTAATACATATGCAAAAATTGTGAGCAATAGGAGCAAGCTCAGACGCACAACAGACAGAGTAAAAAGAAATATGATTCATAGAATCTAAGCCATTACAATCTTTTAGAAAGAGAAGGAGAAAAGACTGTGATTCATGAATGTATTAACATCGAACACCAGAGCGTTTGCCGCCAGACAGGAGTCACATCGGTGGTTTGATCAGACCTCGGAGATCTACTGAAGCAGCCCTTAAACAAAGTTCCCATCCCACAGCTATGACATATCACAGAGAAAAAGCAATTTTCTCCCCCCAGTGCAGCATCTACACCAGAAACCGTCCACTTTGCACAATGCCTGATGCAATACATAGCAGAAATACAGAACTTTTTTTTTTTTTTTTCAAGGGGGTGGCGGGGTGGAAAGAATTATAGGTGAAATATATTTGCATCTCTTTCTCATCAGAACTGAGATGATGCAATGCAGTGGGTCTTTGAATATGAAGTTCACAGGATACAGCTATCAGTTATATTATGGGTAGCACCGTGGTGGGGTGATTTTTCAAAGAAATGGCATGTTTGAGTTCACATGGAGGACAGGTAGTATTTTACCAAAATGAGATGCAGTAAAGGCTGGCAGTTCAGAGCTTTTCATGTGCCACGTTACAAAGCATTATCATCTGTTCTATAGGATCCGGGTGTCTACGGCACAACGCAAAATTGACAATTAGATATGTTTCATTTACTATCTGGACATAATGTTAAATACTCCAGCTAGCCAACCACCAAAAACAAAATGAAAGTCTTAAAAACTAAAAATGGATAGAAAACAGCTCATATTTAAACTCAGCGCGGCTCATTTCATATAATTGAGCATATACCCGAGGTCATTTAATATTCTCAAGCTCACACAATGGAAGGGAGAAGTACTATTCTTATCTCCGTCCTGATAGATATGCATGAAGATACAGTGCACCCTACACGGTTGAGATGGCGCTCTTATAATTAAGCAGTCACTGGTGATGTATGACCATCAGCGTGGTGGGTCATCGAAGCATTTCAGGCAATCGTGGCCCCCTTGGAATCAGGGGTTACAAAAATTAATTTTCACCATGCCCTGGCATAATGCTACTGTTGCTGAGGACACTTTCAATTATTCCATTAAAGTCCCAACGAGTTTGCATTTAATCGTCCTCGGCTTTAATTGTTTCAGTCACCAATTGGTTTTCTACTGTTACACACATGCATGTGTAATGCATGTGTAAAAATAATATTAGGAAAGTGATTCTGCTGAAGGAGCTAATTATTTTTCTGTGCGGTTAATAAAGCTACTTTTCATCATCACTGCAGTGTGTATCACTTGATTTACTCAAACATCACATTGGAATGTTCAAGTAATATTTCAAGTCTCAGACTTAATGTGCTAATTTGCTTAATTTCAGCATATAGACGCACGCGCACACACACACACAAAAAAAAAAAAAACAGTCTCAATAGCTTTAGTGAATATTTTGAGGTGTGTCGCCCTTTTTATCCTGGTTTTTAGAGACACCAGGCCATTACCAATGATGGTATTTTTGATATCAGATTCATTTGAAAAATGAAGTTCGTAGCCTGAATATATTCCAAATGTGAACCTTGTTTTTGCTTATATCAATTTTCTTCCTTTTTATGAATTAATTTACGTTATCTCACCTTCTACGATCAACCTCAGCCTCATACACCATTGCATGGTGACACTGGATTCTGAGGAATACGGGAACGCAATGCGCAATTTGGTGTAAAATCTTTGTTCTGTGTCTTTTAACATTTAAATAGTAAATGATGAAATGTTTGCTGCAGGATAAATGAGCATTGAATTGCTAACAGTGATTTAGTTTGTAATTCCAACACTACTATACCATCATGTCCATGGATCTTATCACATATTATTGCAAGATAACCAAAAAGGAAAACCATGTATAAAATGGATGAGTCAGACAAACATACTGCAGGAAGTTCCGTAACATGATAATTAATTGCTAATTTTTCAGACATCTCATATTCCTTTCTTCATATGACACAGCGATCTGTTACTGTTACTGTGACAATGGTTTCTTCTTCAGTGTGCGTTTGTGATGTTTCGAAGAGATGCTGCTGCTGTGGAAAACACAAGTAAAAAAAAAAGCCTATAAACATCTTTTGGACATATGTGGAAAATGGAATGCTTTAAGTGCTCTTTCTCTGACTAATTAGAGTGTGTGCACAATCAATGCAATTCTAGATGTGTTTTGTCATCCATTACTTTTACTATTATCCAGTGTAGACGACCTTCTCTGTCTCTGCTCGCCATCATTAAAAGCGGCAAGTGGTCGTAAAATGTTCATGCATAGTGAATCCCAACTTATTAATCAGAGCGATCTTATGAAAATTAAAAAATGATATAAAGGGGTAGCCAACTGCACTCAAGTGGATGGTCGGCTCTTTAGAAGAAGGCTGCCGCTCTGGGTAAAGTGGATATTGTCCTCGGAATGGAAACATTTCCGACCCTTCGATGTGCTGAGTTCTTATGATTCTCATAAAATTCACAATCCAATGTGGCGAGTTTGTTGTATATAAACCTAATTTGTTGTGGAAATGGTTGTCTGTAAACACAACAGCGCCATCGCTCCTCCAGTTGTCATGGAGATGGCTGTAAAACCAAAACAATAAGCTGAAGCAGCCGTCAACAGAGTTGGAGGCACTGCAGAATCAGGTATTTAGTCATCATTACCACGAGTCAAACAGCTGTTTTTACACCGTTGAAACTCAAATCTGTGAAAGAATTGATTTCATTTTCTCTGTGAACACAGTCAGTGTGCTGAAATTAAAATATAATAATCACTCTTCAGTAAGCTTCAGCGCAATCAATTTTATTTTGCTAGTGATCACTTCAACATCAGTGTACTGTTTTGCACCTCTTAAGTTAAGTAGTTAAATTAAGTAGTTAAGCAACTAAGTGTTGAGTTTTTAATCCGCTCTTAACAGAATAACCTTATTAAGATGGTATTTGTGAAGGTGTTAAAATTTGGCCCTTTAAAGTGTTTCCATCGAGGTATCCCGCAGCGTAATGCAGCAATACGAACAACAGTTTGATCTAATACACTGGTGATACTCTGGTTACACTCAGATCAGCTGAAATCCAACTTTCTCTTCTCTTTCTTATCTGCATGAGAAACATTCACTTATAAATGTCATCTGAAAGCTGTTTTCATTCAATAGACTATGTTTAGTGCTCTCTTCATATCTCCAGATATGGCAGATTTATTTATTTTTTTT
This sequence comes from Echeneis naucrates, assembly GCF_900963305.1. Classification (NCBI taxonomy): domain Eukaryota; kingdom Metazoa; phylum Chordata; class Actinopteri; order Carangiformes; family Echeneidae; genus Echeneis; species Echeneis naucrates. Next base: position 13,432,095 of record NC_042522.1, on the reverse strand, counting down.
TTTCTTCAACAAAACTTTCTTTCACTATTCTTTCTCAATAATTACTGCAAAAAAAGAAAATGATTAATAGTCTGGACTGGAACTAAGATAAAAAGAAAGTGATGCATTTTTAAAATGCAGTTCCTTAATTTAATATATATTCAGTTATATTTAATGTAAAATTTTCAAAATGAAAGTACTATTTTTCCCAGTGTCTTAATCTTAGATGTATTTATTAGAAAGACAAATCAGAAATAAATGTGTGAAAAGCAAAGACGTTTGAAACAAGTTTGAAGTCGAAGGTTTTTCAATTATTTAACTTTTGTTGTGAGTTTTTAGTACAAATGTAATGGGAGCACCTCATGAAATGAAATAAATAGCCTAACACCAAAGACTGCATTCAAAATTCTACATTTTTCCCCCACGTTGATGATTGGAATAAAGATTTCACTGCAGTGCTTAATTTGTGGGTGAACTGCATTTAAGTGATGAATGAATTGCGCAGGCTTTGAATTTTCGGTGGCTGGTGCAAGAAACCTGTTTTACCAACTGATCTGGACTTAAAGTGATGATGTGGCTCAAGTCTAAAACACTCTGTCAGATGACACTTATCATTTGGTGCCTGAAGCAGACTTCAGTCACACTGTGGCATGTCTGCATGCGAAAAATGGATTGTTGGTCCTGAATTCAGGAGTGTAATGTGTGTTCTTGCTCACTCGCTTGTTCACTTGAAAAGAAGTTTGTGGTAGAAGAAATAAACATGGCTATGGGTCGTACAAGTTTCTGTTTTTATTTTGCTTTTTTTGGCTCCTTTTCCACTGTGGCAGCTATGATCCCATACTGTAGCGATAGACATGCCTTTGTCTGACAGGACGTTAGAGTAGCTGTGTCATTCTTTTGCAGGGGGGTGAATTTGCAATACTGGGACAAGAAAAAAGAACACCCATTGACACAGAATGTATATATCAATAATAGAAAAAAAATCTGTTTCCATAATTGTGACAATGTTTCATGTATATTAAAGTTGTAGTGCAGACTGACCATTCAAAGAGAGGCTGCAGTGAGTGTCCTGCACGATTCAAGCACAATATATTTGTTAAATTAAAACTTAATTAAAACGTAATTTTAAAAGAACCATTTTTGAATTAAATCCAGAGGCATGAAAACAGTTCGTGAATTTATTATGTATAATTTCAAATTGACCTCCTGAATCCAATTCTATTTTGTTTGTTCAATTTCAGCTTTCATTAGTACATGGTAATGTCTTTCTCTTGAACGACAACTGAAACAGAGTCACCTCTGTCATGACTTCCGATAGAGTAACACACTTCACTTAGCTAACAACAAGCCAAATGGCACTTTGGCCCGCTCATCTGTCAGACAAAGACGCAGTAGAGACATATTTGAATAATGTTTTACTTACAAGTATTGGGCCAGACAGATTGGGCATTCTGGCATTTAACCAATATGGCATCGTAGCCTGGCAGACATGTAGCTGTTGGTCAACTTTGGCTATTTTGCAGTTGCAGTCTGCCAAGGCAAGAGCACAGCACTGTTCCTGAGTTCAGACTGACGAGACATTTTAATATTTGTCGTCTGAACGATATTCAGTCTTGAGCTTTTTTTCTACTCTCATGCTTGCCCAGTGAAAGCTGCCATGGGGAGCGGCCCTGCTCTGATGAATATCTTACCTAATGTCCAAGGGGCTAATTTATTAGTTCTAGTGGTCCTCTTGTGTTTTCCACGCACTTTCTGACAATTAAAGTCTTCTGAAAGTCATCCTCCACAATCTTTAAGAACTAGCTTCCATGAATTTCTCCTCTGCAGTTATTAGAGCTACAGCGTTCTTAGTGTAACTTTTGGTGGAACTTCCCTGCTCAGTTTGGGGTTTGATGCACAAAAACTTGAAAGAAAACTTGAGGTACTTTGTCTCTCATGGCTAAAATCAGTAATTGCCCCACTCACATTTTGCCCAGAAGAAACACTTGTTATTATTATTATTATTTATTTATTTTTTTTTTTACGACAAAGAATTGTGTTTGGTGCTGCACTATGAGCCTTACAGTATCTCCATATCTGCCTCGAGCCAAACTGTCTGCATGGCGCATCGCAGAGCATGTATAGCACCGAGTATTGTACCAACAGTCCAACATTTCAGATAATGACCACCAACAGAGTGGGTCCATAATAGGTATTAATGATTGCTCCAAGGAGTGCTACAGCGTGCAATCTGTTAAAAATGTCGTCTATCTGTCTTTTATTTGTGCCTGTGTGTCAGGTTCAAACAACCTAGAACATTCTCAATTGCATTAGGAAAGAAAGACAACTGGAAACTGATGTTATTTTACTCGCGAGGAGAACGGTCAGAGACGTACTCAGTTACAATCTCCAACACGCTCTGAGTTCGTCCTTCCGTTTCCTCTCTTTTTATTTCTTTAGGTTATCCTTGTTACATAGGAGTGGTTACCTCTTATTTTGAATACACAGAGGACGACACATTCTGTCTCAAGGTCTGCGTGACCTGGTTAATCTTATCTGTGCAGAATGAGTTGTGTATCTTCTTCTTCTTCACACTACAGCACGCCAGTAATTTTCCACACTTTAATACATGTAACTTTAAGCAAACGTGGGATAACTTATATACATTATTCTGACACTGTGCCACTACTCGTGGATGGTGTTCATTGTAACCATTCCACGACTGGCACAGATGTTCAAGAGCAACACACCCCATGCGTGCCTAACAGAAAGAATATTCCCCCCATTAACACCTCTTCAGACATCTGAGTCCCTATTTTTTGCTATTTATGTTTTCTAGTGGCACTTTAGATGTGCAAGAGGGATCCTAGTCGAGCAGCCCACCAATCTCTATATGGCAATATACTTCAAACTGCAATTTGGTGCTTATGAAAAACGCTATTTTTGCAACAAGCGGTTACATTAGGCTGACCCTTTCATCCACTGGGACATGCTAAATAATGCCTAGTTTCATGAGAGGGCCTTGATGTCCTTATTCCGGACATGGATCATTGGGTTCTTACTTTTGAAAGACTACACGTCCTCTCAGCTCAAACTATTTTACCTCTTGTCTGTCCCTATTATTATTAACTAGAACACATTTGGTTAGTCAAATTATTTCTATCTGTATATATATATATATATATTATTGTGTATGTGTATGTACATGCACATAGGTATTCCACACTTGTCCATCAAAATCAATGTCTCGCTGTCTCACTGGCATGATAATTGTTTGAAACCAGAGCCTATAGCTTATACTATGTCATTATAAGATGTCACTGTAAACGTCTGCAGCTTCCCTATCCAAGTAGAAACGTTGCACTGCAAGCGATAACACCTCCAAACTTATGCTTTAGAAAATGACTGCATTAATGAACCTTTATTTCAGTCAACTATACTTGGATATGTTCTTGCAGTGGTCTATGCAGGTATTACCCCTCACTCTGGGTGTGTGGATATGAGGCCAGTAGTACACTTGGGGCAAGTGTAAAAAAAATCTAATTTCCTGTAATTAGTCCACAAGGAGGACAGGACCCTTGTTAGAGACCACTATACACTGTACGCTGTATAAGTCAACCTGTTCTTTATGTTCGCTGCTTGGCCCTGAATTCTGTCTCTTTACTCTTCTCCACAGGGGAGAGAGTGGTAGAAGCAGCTCTGGGTGGAAGCTTCCTGGCAAAACTCCCCCATGTTCTATTTCATAGCCGCTCTGTTCCAAGATTTTTTTAAGCAGGGCACTAAATACATGGTCAGGTGCTCTGGTGCAGCCTTCAAGGACTGTACCACTATTATAATGGCTCAGGTCCAGACTTTGGTCGTGACAGAGCGCCAGAAAAAAGAATGTTCAGAATTCAGTGACTTATATCGCACACCCGGCTCCCATCGTGTGTATACACATAGCTTTTGCGGTAGCTAATTATTTATACGATGTCATTATTCTATTTCTCGGTCAAAATGCCCATTGGGGTGTACATTCTTGTAGTTAATTGCATATAATTTATAAGAACCCAGAGCACATGGATTTATAGCCATTTACATTTTAGATGCAATGTATGCCAAAGAAGTGGACTGCCCATTTAATTTAAGTTCAGAGACCACACATTCTCCACAAGGAGAGCAGTTAAGATTATGTGAGACAAGATCAATGCATGTGAATCAGCTGCACTTATAAGAGAGGGCATTAATAAGTAGGCAGCTGTTGTACTTTTAAAACTTGCAGTAACCTCCATTGGACATTAAATATTTAATCAGAAGTGCAGTTTACGACTTGAAGTTTTGTGGCTTAGAAGTCTGGGTTTGAGGTTGCTGCAACTGTGACTGTTCAGTGGGTTGACTGAACCAGGGACATGCTTTAGCAGTTTCCTATGAATAATAGCGTCCCTGTTTGTTGTGATTTTGCAGATCTAGCTACTGGGCAATCAGCTGTGCTCAACTGATATCCTGTGAAAAAACATGCAATCAATTATGTGAGCTTTGGTGTGTCTGTGGTTGTGTTTTCAAGCTTTTTGTGGAATATTCTTCGTGATTGTGCACATTAATATGCCTGTGTGACACAGAGCAGGCCTATCTCTTTCCACATGATTATTCGGGATCACTCACCTCTCTTAGAATTTGAATAGGTTGTGTTGCATTCATCCATCCTTTCTCTAAACGGCTTATTGTGTGCCTGGTTGCAGAGAGCTGGGGGCCTATCGCAGCAACCACTCGCCAAAAAGCAGTCAGCACCCTGGAGAGGTCAGCAGTGTTTGCCAGCGCTAACACCAATCAACAAACATATTCACTGCTCTGGACTCTTAGTTTCAAAATAATCAAAGGGCATGTGTTTGGACTTTGGTGGGATTTTCTCTCATATGAACACCAAAGGCCACAAAAAATCCACCACAGATTGGACTTGGTCTTCAGAACAGAGCTGTTAATGGGTTTTAAGGTCTTTTTCTCTTTAAACTGTCAACTGACTAGTGGTTACACTTTGCATATATCTTACAGGTGTAAAAATGTAACTTCATGTAGATCTGCATGAAAGTAAGTTTCTTCCCCGCGTGTACTCCCATGTGCATTGGACTGTTTTAGACTGCTCTTAAAATATACTGGATCCCACAACTACTGAAATGGACTGCTTTAAAGTTTTCACAACCTCCTAACATTTACCTTTCAAATATTCATTTGGAGAACAACTTTCAGACACCAGCATGTGCAGACATACTGGCATGCACCACATAAGCAGCCCGAGCGACTCTCGGCATGCTTACTACATGCTTGAAAACACATTTGTAAAAGAGCACTTGTTTAGCCGGGCAAGTGTCTTGACCCCAAAAAAATTTGTTCTCTTCAGACGTCAAGTTGCAGTGCAAGTGAAAGGAGGAGGATGCTATTTATAGTTTACCTTTGGAGAGACAGAACTCTAGTATGAGTGGCTGCATCCTCCCATCTTTGTTTTTTTTTTCTCCCCCTTTCTCCTTTGCCCATTTTTTCACCTTCTCTCTCTGTTCTGTTGCCTGGGTAACAGTTACCGATGGAGACCGGGAGTTCGGGGGAACAAAAGAAAAGTCTGATGCCGAAGGGAGCGGATTATTCAATAACTGTTAATGCATGTGCTCTTGACTGCCGGAGTTTGTGTGTGTGCATGAATGTGTAAATGATGGATAGGACATTTTATTATTGCAAAGAGCTGATGGGCATAATTGGTTGTGCATATGTGGAGAAGGGAAGGAGATTGGTGTGCCATTAAAGACTACTTCAACAATACTGGGTAGAGACCCCCCCCCCAAAAAAAAAAAAAAAAAAAAAAAAAAGCAATTCTTGAAAACTGAAGGTCTGAGCACAATCAGTATCCCTTCAGTCATTGGTGTAATGTCAGGAAGCTGGTGACCTCACCAGCTCTTTGTGAGTCTGCAGGGATTGTCTCTTTGGAAATATGTGATAAAACAACTGTGAAAACAAATACCCCAAAAAATGTTTCATTGAAACACAGCCACACTAATCCTGGAATTGACCTGACTTAATTAATCTGAAGCAGACTTTTTTAATATATATATTTTTTAATATTATTTTAATTTTTATTGTTATTACTGTATTTGTTTTTTCAATTTAAGAGTCAATTCAAACTATTTTGAAAATTCAATATCAATTATATCAGTTAAGAATTGTTGTTTGGTTCTTAGATACCCAATAATAATAAGCTTTCTTTGGGTTGAATACTGAGTTGAAACTTTACAAAAGTTATTCTGACCGATAGTATGGTTGTATGAGTGTGTCCTGTCTAGCTGTTCATCACTTCAGAGATGTTTACTGTTTGGAATTAGACCATCCTCACTGCCTATCGCAGTAACCTCTATGAACTCTGGAGATAACACCACCAAGTGCTGCCAGACTAAGTACCTTAAGGAGGCAGATAAGGAGCTTTTCCCCCCCTCATCTCTTCATCTGCTCCTATATCCCATTATTGATTCTTCCCAATTCTAGCTGTTCTTTTAATGCCCCTTTCAAGCACAGTGATTAAAGTCTTGCGGAAATTTTTGCCTAATTTATTTTTGAACTGTTTATTTACCTTCCTCCAAGGGCTAATGAAAGCAGATGTGCTCTGCTAAGAACCATTAATGACTCAAACACCAATTGGGAACATCTGTGCCATTAAGACTGGGCTTAGTAGCCTTATGCAGACCAATGTCATGTGATAACATTTTCAAAGCCATCTCAGTCCAGCACGCACATCATCTATTTCTGATAATTCGTTCCTCCTCCCATTCTAGATGAGGAGATAAACTGGGAAGTTTCAGACTCTGTTGTTTTAACCTTGGGCCTAGGTTAAAGTTTTGTCAACAACAGCCTTCTATACTGTATATAACACGGTTCGGAGCTGCCAGGGAAGTGAGGACACATTGTCGTGATATGAGTACCAATGGGGTAGGGGGCCGGAGATTGGCAGAGGGGCCTTTGTGTGGGAGAGTGGGCGGGAGCAGGGCTAAAGTGAGTTTTTGATTGTATCTGGCACCAATGGACAAAGACTACCTTTCCCTTCAGCTGGCTGGTGCTCACTGGCAGGTCTACTCTCACAAGCTGTTGTGGTAACACTTGGCTGACAGCTGCAGATACAAATAAAGGCCTCACTTCAAGATAAACGACAGGGAATATAACAAGGGCTGAAGCTCCAGTTGCCTTTAATGGAGGTGCATCAACACAAACACACACCAGCACATAAAAACACCTATAATCAGATGGCTCCATTGCTCCCATCAGCTTTCAAAGCAAGGATATTTCTTCCTCTAGTGTTGTAAAATCATTAATTTCACAATCTTAGACTTGTTTATTTTGTATTCTGTAGATACAAAATAATGATTTCTTAAGGCACAAAAACCTTGTAAGCCTTAAAAAGATTTTTTTCTATCCCTTCAAGCAAAATGGGAAACCAAATGAATATGTCCACTGCTATTTTCCTCACATGCTGCTCTTTACAGGTTGGCACTATTGTTCACTCTTTGATGCTTGTATCTTTACAAAAGCAAAAAATCCATTCCTTGCACCTTTCACTCCCTAGCCCTTCTTCTTTTCTCAATCAAAGTCACCCCAAGGGCCACATTGTTCGGGCCTTCTTATTGCCTTGTTATCAACAGCTGTAGCAAGCCGGCATTGGTCCCTTATGACACCGCCGCAAATATTGGCATTACCTTTCTAATCACATTTCTTCCTCTGAAATGTCACCGAGGAGGGCATGTGTGCTTGTAGTTGGATTACACTTCCTCACTGTGAAGATATCATTTATCTCTTATAAAAGCAAATGAAAGAGCCATAATGTAATGTGGGTGGGTGGGGTGGTGTTAGGGTACGGGGGCATTGCAGTCTCTTCTTCTCCAGCAGTTCTAATTTGCCACAGTAATGAGCAAGCAGTGGTGAATGAGCAGTGGCAATTATATTTGGTTACCATGCAAACAGTGAGCATCATGGGATGTCATTAAACTGAGAAATATAACCTGGCTCCATAACAATGCTTGGGAGAAAAGGAGCTAGTCATTATCTAAATTCAGAATTTTTTTCCCCCCTTTCCCCCCTTCATCATGTAATTTTGAAATGCAAAAATGTTTCCTCTCAAGGGATTGGACTCATGAGTGGCACATGATGCACCCATTCATCAGCCCCCCCACCGCCCCCGACTATTCAGTTCCAGAGTTGTATTACAATTTCTTTCTACCATATGTGAGGGGTAATTACATCAAATAAATCTCACAAAAGGACATTGTATGGTCTTCACTGTAATTGTTTTGTTTATAATATGCAAACAATACTCAGTCAAAGACCACCGTTTATAAATCCCCCCCCAAAATTGAGAAGCCTAAATTACCTTGAACCGTATGCTTTTAGATAACAAACAGTGATACTGAAAACAAAGAAACTGTTTTCATTCACAGGAAAGGCCAAAACCAATTATATAATATGATTTCTATTTTTTGAAATGCCCATCAAGTGTTATAATGGAAACAGAATGCACCTAAAGATTTTAGAAAAATATGATGTTCACTGTCAGTCATGCTGCATATCACTGGATGAGATGTAAAGCAGATGTCCTGCATTATCATACAAACATTTTAATTTCCATCCTGCTCCAAGAGTTCACTGCAACTGTTATTTTAGTATAATTTCACTGCAAATTGTAGACTAGAGAACCTCATTTCTTCTTAAATGGTCCGTGCAAAAAAATGTTTTTTCTTCCTGACTAAATCTACTGAGCTGTAGCTGTAAATCGGGAAGCTAGTTCACAAAACAATGTGCAGTAACAATACTGGGCATTTGTAAAATGTAACAACAGGCCACATGTGCATATATTACTAATATAATGACAATTTTCTGGTATGTAGCAATTCCATGTGATGTTTAACTCTTAAATTTTATATCTCAATTTTAAATTTTTAACATTCTATAGGATCAATCATGTAATTTGTAGTGTTCTTGTCAATGTCTGACATGCGTGAATCTACTGGGGGAAAAAAAGAGAAATCCAATTGTTTCTCTTCTTCCTTTCACAACCTTGACGCCATTTATCCCTGTAACCTATAACGTCAATGCAGGCTATCTTTTAGAATAGGTCCCAAGCTTGGAGATCCTGTAACTGACTTATTGTCAGGCTGGCTGAAAGAGGAAAGTGGTGGGTGTGGAGCGAATTCTAACGGTGGAAAAAGCCGGAGAGAAAGCTATTGGGTGGGTGGAAGCATCACACTAGTGAATCGGCTCTAATTCTCTGTTATAATTCACGAGGCCAGGACTCAATACAGCATTATCTGCCCTCAAATCTTTTGTGTGTGTGTGTGAGATAGAGCATAGTGCCATGTAAAATGGGAGGACAGCGAGGCGGAGTAATGAAGGGATAGGACTCAAGGTGATGGAAAAGGGGATGGCAAGGGGATGATGGAAACATGCATTAGTTCCCATGGCGAGAGGGACAAAATGGAAAGGTCGACCTGGTGCTTTCCAGTTTAGCTGTGGGAGATCTTCATGCAGCTCTCAATCACAGTGTAATCAGATTTTATGATTAGGTATGGTCTTTTGGTCAGTGTAATTTCTCTGGCGATTTACATAGTCTAGGCTGCAGAGTTTCTAAACGATTTTCAGATACTTTAGAATAGATGATTACACGTCCGCTGCAAAAATTTACCTTTCAAATTGAGATATTTCACCCCTTTTTCCCTTGGGTGTTGAAAGCACATGATCTGTTACTGTACAGTGATTTAACACTATTCAATTGATAAGACTACACGTTTGATATAAAGCATTGTATGCACTTATACCGTGTTGGAGAGGGTGCAACAGACGATCCTGGTTGGTGTTTGCAGATGTTGTGGCAGCATAAGTGGCATGTGTGAAAAGAAAAAAAAATCTGTCATTCTACTGGATTAAAAACAAGCTAAAGCTACATCTCACATGTTGGAGACCGGATTTCTCAGGTGTCCAGGTAGGGGGACAGGCATGTTTAGTCCAAGGTGAATTAGAAGAGTAGAAACATAAACCGCAGAGCCAAGTGCTGTCATTCACGCTGCGACTTCTAGTTGGACAGAGAGAATGGAGAGCAGATGCTAGGGCACATGCCACTTTAACTTCCTGCTGAGAGAGAGAGAGAGAGAAGGATATGAGAATCACTGAGAGCGGAGGGGGGGTAAAGGTAAGAATGAGTAGGAGCCTACCAAATAAAGGATGGTGACAGGGAACAAAACAAAGCAGAGAGAGGTGCAGGGTGTTGTTCTGCCTTGAAGGTCTTTGCCTGACGCACAATGGCATGAACACAGAAGCAGCCCATTAAAGGTGTGTTTGCTTGTATAGGAAGGCAGCCCTGTCTATCCCTTTGTGTGTACCTGTGCATGCGTGCATTAAACTGTGAATCCTTCGAGGTGTGTCATCCGTCTCTTCTTCCGTGGCAACACATGCATATCACTGGCCATTCAGGCTCCTCTCAAATTGCCAGTGGAGAGCGTGACTTTTTCATTGTGACATTTGTTTTAAAGAGTATACCAAAGACTGCTGTATTCCGTTCTTCCCCTGGAGCAGGAGGTGGAGGCTACTGGGGTATAGCAAGCCACTGCTGCCACTGTGCACAGATGGTGGCTAAACAACAGAGCATGTGTCAGATGTGCTGGCTCCGAGGCATGTTGTTTCGCCCTCGCAAAGCTTATTAGGATCACAAGGGAGTTGTAGCTGTGCCAAAGAAAAAAAATATTTCCAAATCTTAAGGCCCTACAGCAGCTATTTAGACCAAGTGGATCAATACAATCGATCTTCAAACTTCCCAGTTGTTAAAGAATTTGATGCGGCTTGACTGGTTGATTAAGTAGAAATCTAATTAATATAGTTCAAGTCATTTGCATTTCTTTTTTGTTTACATACATTATTAAATACATTAGGCTTCATCACAATATGCGGTAAGTATATTTTTTTCCAGAAGTAAAGGAAAAATAATGTTCACTTGTTTGATCTAAGTGAAAAATTATCCTGCACGTGATTGTTGATACAGAAAGATGATGTTGGTAATTAACAATCATGCTACTTGCATCTATTTTTGAATTGAGATGTAACAAAGTATCTTTTAAGACATCTGACTCCTTTTTTTTATGAGTGGGCCAAAGAGCGGTGACACATCTGAGAGATCCTCAGTGACAATGCTATAAATGGCATCAGAACAAGAGTCACATGAGTTTTGCAGAGATTAGATAGAACAGCATGAATAAATATGCAGAGAGAAAGAACGCAGCCAAACACACCTACACAAACACACCCAGCATGCTGCCATGTATTTGCAAAGATGTTGCTGAATTGAATGCTGGCCATATAGCTCACAAGATGGCCCAGCTGGCAAAAAATGCACTCTGATAGCATAACTCTACACAAGTGCACAGGACAACATGCGTGTTAATACCAGGGACTTCGCCACCTATGAAGTAACATACAAGTTTATCTCAAATTGTATTTATAGAAAAACAAGCTGAAAAACTCACTGCATTGGAAGCTCATGCAAGTAAACTATAAACCTCAGGTTATATAATGACTCCTGACTGACAGCTGAAAAACTAATGTGGAACTGACATTATTGCGTCCTGTTTGCATTGTGCCTGGATGTCAACTGTTTCCAGCCCTTTATCCGTTTGCATCTCTTACTCTTTGCGTTGTACAGTGTTTTAGTGCCACCGCAATAAGGCACGATGAAGCTCTTCCCAGCTTTGGGTTTGTCCCGTTTCATTTTCTTTGCATGTTTGTGTCACCCCTTCTGACTGGCTCGACCACAGCGGGCTGAAGAAATCGCCGGACACAACTCTTCGCGACACAGTACGACTATTAAACAAACACACAAAAGCGGTTGGTGGTGATACACACACAGGCCTGCCCCTACACATCAGAACATTCACACAATTAACAAACAGAAGCAGCCACCGTTTATGTTAGAGGCGCAAACTTTTCTTCAACACACTAGTGTGTGCGGCGCAGCAGCTAGCTTATACTCAGAACAACAGTAGAAATACAAAATGAACACCTACTGATGACAAATGAGTCACAAAATGTGATGATACTATTTTTGTCACCTAATATACATTTTAACATGAGCAAAGTTTGTTTTATGACTCAGAAATTTTAAAAACCAAAGAGCTGTTCCCAGCACATACCTCCGTCGAAATCGTCAGCAGAAAAAGGGCCAAACTTTCTGGTTTCCGATTTTCGGTTACTATAGTTACCGCTACCCGCGCTGTAATCAAACACACTTAAAGAAGCCGTGCATAGATAAATGTATTCAGCCATTCCTTGGATATAGAAACCGAAAATAACAAGGTTAAAAAAAAAGTAATAAATAAAAGTCAGCAGGATAAAATGCTTACAAAACAAAACAAACAACAACAACAACAAAAAAAACCTGAATGAACACAGAAATGAATCAATGTCAATAATAACACAGTTACATGTGGTCAGGTGACAGAACAATAACTTGGCTAAGATGTCTTTTCATTTTTGTTAATGATTGTTATTGTAAACACAGGGAACTGCAAAATGCATTTTCAAGGTTACAATCATCTCATCTGTAACCATGTAAGAGGTATTCATAAGAAGTATTTTTACCAGAATATTATGTTTATATCTCTCCCTCTTTTTCCAGTTTTTCATAAACTCCGGGGTAATGCAATGAATGCATATTTTAAGCTCTTTTCGCTGAAGTTGTATTATAGTTCCTAATTACATCATATTCAGTAAAGTATGCCCACATTTGGGCAATGCAATCACATCTTGTTAATTTAACACCGCTCACATAGTCTGTATCACACCATCACAACACAAAATGCATCTTCTGTTGCACTGTGAACTGGATTTTACTCAAACAGCTAAGCTGTGTTTCTTAAAATAAATGTTAAACTCCTCAAACCATATTAATTACACTGCATTTGTCTAAGTCAGCCATCTCAGCAGCTCCTGCTCATTAGTCTCACATAGTGTGTGATTTTTCACTGTAATATGTTTTGAATGTAGGAGAAAACAAAATTACTAGAATGCATTACGCTCATATCTGATGATGTATGATATTGATTTTTTTTTTTTTTTTTATGCAGTCTGACACTGCCCTGTGAGATTTTAATTTTATATGGAGGCATCACAGTAAACACGTTTCAGTGTCATTTTTAAAAGATGAACATGTCTCCTCCCCATAACTCATTGCTTTCTCCCCGGTTTTTGACTCTTTGTGATGTCGCTACCATCACTAAAATTATTTAGAGCATCCCAGGTTATGACTGCTATGCAACAAAGGGCAAACTGGCTGTTGTTCTTATCCCCCTGTAATTTAAAGATGACTGCTAAGGTAATAGTTTAATTTGAAGAATCTGCTGATGTTATGTCCGTTGAAAAAAAAAAAAAAAAAAAATGGGTGGGGGGGGGTAGCTAATGTGTTGAATAATTCAGCACGGATGTGTGTTGCCAAATTCTGCATCCAATCTGTAAAAGAATGATGATGAGAGGTAAGTGAGAAGGGATGAAACAGCAGCAAGAGAGCCTGGCAAAGGAACGTGAAAGGAAGGAAGGCAACATGATATACAGCGCAGGAGAGAGGAAAGGGGGGTAGGAAAAGAAAAGGTAAAAAGCAGGGACAACAGGAGAGTGCTACTGGGGGAAGGGGTGGCAATTGAAAAAAACAAAAGACGAAAAGGAAAGAGTAGCATGCAGAATGATTCAGCAGGAAAATTGGGAGCATTATTGGGGGGGGGGGGGGGGTGAAGAAATAGTACAGAAAATAATCACAAAGTGAAGTAAACCCATGCTAGAGAAAAGAGTGGAATTATGGAGCTTCAAGCCACTCTCCTCCCCGTGAAGTCACTTAGGACTAAAGCAGCAGGGATTTGTAGGGTCTGAAGATGAACAGAAAACCCATTTTCCCTCATGGCTACATCTGCCACTGTGAATTTATATGGCTGTTGTAGTGAAGAGTGGAAGAACAATGTGATCAAACACGAAGGGGAATGGAGACTGAGAGACGCACAATAATCAAGAGGGACCTAAAAGTGCAAATGGTGAGAAGTGCGGAGGAAAAACATTGTGTGAGAATGTGGGGAAGGAGATTTGAGTGGAAGAAATTAGAAAGACAGAAAGATAAACTCTTATGGGCTCTTATGTGGCCGAGAGGAACTAAATTAACAGAGCTGAAATACATACACTAAAGATTGCTTTTAAGTAGGAATTGTTTAATTTTTTAGACTTGACTGTGTCTGCCCTAGTAACAAAGTTAAATTTAAATGTGCATTTTTATGTAATTATTTTTTACTTTTAAGAATTTCCATTACAAATTGACTAGTTTGTCTTTATTCTGTAGTGACAATGGGCTGATGTGTTTTGGCAGCTGAAAGCTGAAAGGAATATAGATGTCACTTAGCCACTGAAAATATTTCTTCCAATGCTTGAAAAGCAAAAAGGAGGGCTGTTTGAACCTGAGCTTTCAACAGCTTCTGCCTTTCCTTAGCAGTTTTCCATCATCATTTTTCAGCCGCTCTCAGCAGCCATTCAATGTCACTGCATTATCACTCTGCTGCTGAAATGAAACATAAGCCTTCATATGTTTTTGCCATTCTCTTCCAGGGGAATTAATGTGGGAGTGTGGGGCTAAGGGGGAGTCTGTGGGACTGCATTTCTGCAAAGCTGCCATCCTATTGGAGATTAATGAACAAGTTTGTCCGTGGTGCTAGTCGTCTCCGTGTGCCTCCTCTCCTCTCAGCATACTGTGATTTATGGACATCCAGCAGTGCATGAGTTATAATTTGAAAGGGGTTTGTTTTTCTTCATGAAGATGGAATTTTAAATGTTGTGATGAATGACCCCTCGTGGTTTTTATTTATTATTCTGTCTTGATTTAGTTTGCGTGGGTGTGTGTAGATAGGCGTTCACAGTGGCTGAAGTTTCGTGTATGTATGCATATGTGCTCGCAAAAAGAGCTGATGGTGCACTTTAAGCCTGACAGCCGTGAATGCATCACCCTTAGGTTGCCATTTCTTTTTCAGTTCAACACTGCATCTTACCTATTGGCCGTTGTGAAAAATCAAAGAATAACTCATGCCCTGCCTCGGTTCCGTCCTTTCTGTCTTTGCGTATGGATTTGCTTTATTCCCCAGTCACAGCATTCATGGTGGTGTTTGATGTTTCTGTGATGCTGACGTGCTGTATTGAATTAACCTGAAAGGAAGCTCCTTGATGAGTTTATCTGATATAAAAGGGTTTGGTCAAGAGAAGGCAAGATGGGTGAACAGCCCCTTGTGCATGTGCATGTTTGACACCATAAATCAATGAATTTCTTCCTGACTGCTGTGCATACTGTGTGTTGACGAGACTTACAGTTTGTGAGTCTTTTTATATGATATCACTTTTTTTGGGGGGGGGGTGGAGTGGTGCTTCAACTTTATGGGAATTTTTTATGATATTGCTGTATTGGATTGCATTATATTAGACGCTGCCACTGCTTTATCATGCTACATCTTTTGTGTGTGTGCCCATCTGTGCAAGTGAATCCTGCGTTCAGATGCTGACTGTAAGTGTGACTGCAGAAAGTGCACAACGAGCTAACAAAGTGCTGATTTTCAGCATTAAAAATGTAGTGCACTATACAGCAATTTCATTGTGTGTGTCCATGCATGCGTGTGTGTGAATGTATGTGTGACCATTTCCTTCCTACCTTCTAATTATTTGCTAATGTCACCATTGCTACTGGGATGTCTTGTCCTTCATTTTTTACCCCTCTTTTCCAGAATAAGTCCAAAATGACTTTACATAAGCTTCCTTCAGTTTCTACAGCCTGGAAATGGTCACTTTCAAAAAGTGGGCAGATCACTTAAATTAAGGAAATGTTTGTGCCAAACTATTAATATTAAATAACAACCTGGGTTGACAATGAAAGTAAGAGAACGGCTGTCTTTGTCAAACACAAACAACGTCAGGTTAATTGATTGAGTCTCAGTGATTTATAATTAATGCTTTTAATTATGAATTTAATTCATCATAGCAAATGGGATCAAGTCAAATTATTAACATATAAATCCACTAATAATGTGATAATTATGGTCACAAGTTTACCATGCTAATGAAGTGGTGGTGGGCTGAAGGTAATTTCGGAGTTCTTGACTTTTGCAGAGGCTGCCTTCTACAGAGTACTCGCACAAACAAGCAGTAACAATTAACATACAGCCAACACTGTGGGAATCAAATAGTCTTTTAATTTCATTACACAAGAACAGTACAGTGAAACTCCGTTAGGCTACTCTGGTTATTAAGAGAGTGAGCTGAGCCGCTTTTGTATTCGTCAGCACTATATTCATATATAGCAATAAAAGAAAGAGAATGCTAGGCACGGTGGATCTAGAGTTTCTGGGTGGCAACATACAACATCAGATTGGTCTAAACATTAAAGAGGCACAACTGATAACCAGGTGGGGAGGTAAGGACCCTGGTGTGTGTGTGTGTGTGTGTGTGCGTGTGTGCGCGCGTGCATGCGTGTGAGAGAGTGTGAAAGTAAAGGATATGGTTTTTAAGTGTTGGGTTCAGAGCTGCTGCCGCATGGGGAAGTGAAGAAGGAACTGGCAAAACAGACAGGAGAACATAAAAATAGAAGCCTGAGTCAGTCATGATCCGCAGCGTCCCTCACACCCTGCGAGCGTTTGTTTGACAGAAGAGGTCAAAATTCCAGCAACACTTGCTGTATGCAGAACAACTTCATTGTCAGACTGACACAGTTTGGCCTGTGGCCTTCATCGGGGTCAGCCCACGTTTGAATATCAGTGAAAGGGATGGAGAAGGAGACAGAGCAAACAGAGAGAGATGCATGCAAATCTAAAGAGTAAAGACGCTGCCGAAGCTGATCTGAACGACCCCACAGATCAGTCAACATGCAGAGCTTCACTAAATAAAGCTTCCACAAACACATTCAGAATCACGCAAACTAGCAGTGCTCAAACAAAAAACATAGCATGAACAAACAAGCAGTACTCAAACATCAAATACAGCGTCAAACTATATTACATAGCAGATTGGTCTTTGGAGGCATAGTCTTCAGCTAATTCTGCTCAGGTATGGGGCATTTGCTCCTGTATGTGTTTATTGAGCTCCTCTTCTGCCTGTCACTGAAAAAAAAAACTAAACAAAAAACCCACACCACTGCTTGAAACTTGGAGAAAAAACAAAAGGTGGAGTTTGGTCACCTCCCATCCTTCAAAATAAAGCCAACTATTGTCTTGCAGTATAAAATATAAACCAATGTCATGTGATGTCACTTTCCATTTTTCAGTGAGTCCAGACCAGGCCATACAAATTAGTCTCGACCCCATCATCATTCATAGCACTTCCATTCAATTGGATTATATTATACTGGAGATAAATGAGTATTTATGAAGAGCCTAGAGTTGTATGTATATGTTTGACGTTTGTTGAATGCCAATTTGTGACTACATACGAGATTTTGTATGTTAAAGAATTTGCAGAATTTGCATGCACTTGGACTATAGTTTAGGTCTGAATGAGTCTGTCTTTTTCTAACCCTGTGAGGCGTTGTTGATTTAAGCTTGCATATCAAAGCGCTGATTGCCAGACTTCTTTAATTGCTAATGCAAATCAGTGCTAATTGGCATTCAACCTGATATAAGTGGCAATGGGGTTTTGCTTTTGGGGTTATTATTGATCGAGGTAAATTCGCCCTTTGTCGTGGATGTTTGCATTGGCTACATTAATTGTTATTCTTATGCTTTTCTCTCACAACCTGCTTTTGTTTTTCGCCTTCCTTTTTTCCAGGGAGGTCTCATCGCTCTGCTACTCCTAATTCTCCTCTTCACCCTTGTCCTGTACACCCGCAACCGATGGTGCAAGCGTCGCCGAATCCCCCAAAAGAGTGCTAGCACCGAGGCGACCCATGAGATCCACTACATTCCCTCTGTCCTGCTCGGACCGCAGGGCCGCGACAGCTACCGGGGCTCTCGAAACACTCACCAGCACGGCAGCTCCGTCATCGGTATGCCAATTCGCGAGACCCCCATTCTTGATGATTACGACTGTGACGAAGAGGACCAAGGAGGACACTCGCTCAACTCCACGCCCAACCAGCTCCACAACAAGCTGTGCGATGGAAAGGTGCAGGAGGATTATGGAGTGAACATCGGCATCGGAGGGCACACGGACATGATGTGCAAGGACGATGACCTCAAGCCTAATTTTGACAAACGAGGTAAGATAGTAGTCCATGTGTATTTTCATTGAAAAGCCATTTATCATGTAGGAAATTCGATTACTGTATACATGAAATGGAGATTAATTATGCAATAGCTGCAAGATTAACATGATGTTGCCGGTTCTCTCTGTATCGTGAAACTCTGAGCACCATTGAGAAAAGAAAATAAAAAAAAATAAATAAAAAAATGAGTTGTCATAGAAAATCTGTTGTGCTCAGTGGTTGCCGTCCTGCCTTTGCAAGCATGATTTGTACATCCGCGGACTCTCTCGGTGCCAGCTCCCCAGATGGCCCAGCCTGGACAGTTCACTGCGGCTCTTGCCAGACCACCCATGTTCTTGATAGCACAACATGTCCAGCTTACATTTAGTCAAAAATAAGCAGTTTTTTATGACTCACGTTGTTCCTTAACACAGGTAATGATGACTCTTTTGTTCCATTCGGAGTTGCTTGGGCATTGACTGGACTACTTGAATTAATATACTTAATTTACTACAAACTCAACTTGCACACTCTTTCATAACGGCTGCCCCTTCACAGCTACCTTAGCCATTGTCATGTAATGCAATGTCCACCCCTTGCTGAACATAGTCAGGTGTGTCCAGTCAAAACAAGGGGAACTGTTGTACGTTATTAGTAATGAACTAGCACAAATTGTTGGCAGTGAGGGGCTGCGTAAAGGCATTATTTCATATCATATCCTGTTGAACCCGAGGTGCTCTTCTGCAAAGTTGGGCTTTAATAATTGAAGGGTGCTGAATGAGTCAGAGGGTGCCCTGGTTATTCATGTCACAGTCAATTATGCATGAGGTTTGTGGAAAAGCCCTCTTGCTCCCATTGTATTTATCAGTCTACATACCAGTATTTAAACAAGCCATAAGTGGCTAAATGTTTGTTTTTCACATGTAAAAATGTCCAGAAAACCGATTAATACTTTGTTAAAATTTTTATTTTATAATGCTTACATTATTCCCTTCTGTCTTTGTTGCCAGCCATTGTTTTAGATAGTGATAGCAAGTCTTGCCTTGCAGCTCGGCAGCAGAGAAAACCAATTATGTGAAATTTTTATTTTATGAACATTCATCACGTTTGAAAGGATAAAACGGATAAAGGCTAGAATGATACATGCTGTAGGTACTTTGTTTCAACAAATGTTAAGTTAACATAGCTTCTTAATACCTCAACATAACCACAGTGGATCGTAATTCTAAGAATCCAAAAAAAATCTTTTTTCTTTTTTACAGTCTGTGGATTTTCTCACTCAAAAAGATGAGCAGTCAATGTAATTAATGGAATGGCGTACCATATTTATACAGGTTAATTCTATTTCGGTTTGTGAAAATTTAAGAGTTTTGGCTGGCAAAAAATAAATCCTTTTTGTTTGTCTTCTCTGCTGTCATTATTAGGACTCAGATTTATTGGTTGGGTGAGGCTTTATCTGCAAACCCTCCCACTGAATTCAGAGCTTTTACCCAAATGAAGCAAATAAAAATGAAACAGAAAAATGCATTTGGATAGAGGTTGATATCTGCTCTATTCCCAAATGGAGAGGAAGAATGCCGAGTTTAGAAACCAGAGGAAAGAGAAGTGAGGTAGAGGGTGCAGAGGTCAGTGCTTGTATTCTAAAATCATGGTTGTCTGGCAAATCACCAAATGTATGCCTTTGTTATGGGAGAACAAAGCGACGCTAATTGTCCCCAAATGGCAATAAGTAGTGAGCCAAGTAAACAGGTTGAAAGCAGTAAGTTGTAACACACTGTTACACACCCACACAGTTATAAAACACATGGGCAGCATGAACTGGAAAGAGAATTTTTACTTATGTTTAGAGGCGTACTCAAATTCATCTGCTGTAGTGTCAAAAATGTATTATTCTTCAGATTTAACCCTTCTGTACAAGCAGGAGGAGTACGCCAGTTTGCGTGATTTATATGCCAGGCAGCATGTTTCAAGCCTTGAGAATATGTAATAAACTTTGATAAGAAAAAGTGCCAAGCACATAAATAAAAGGAAAATAATGAACAAAATAAAAAGTTTATGTGAGAAGAAATTCAGAGTCTTTGCTCTGCCCTTTTCAGTGACATTGAAAAGCTCATTTGAAGTCATAGCTTCATGCCTAAATATCTTCACAAATGCTTTTTGTGTTTGAACTTAATATAAGGAGTAATAAAAAGCCCAGTTCAAGATATTACACCAAGTCTCCTTATCAGTTGAAAGGTGGTCTGCTAATAAGTGAGGTGGTAATTTGCTAATCTTTTTTCCAATACATATCTTGACACATTCCTCAGTGAACAATCCGCTTTTCTCTCACGGATGGCACATGAAACATTTACTCTGATGCCTGTGCCTGTCCATCCGTGCTCTCCAAAAAAGTGGTGACATTTGAATACAGAAGTGATTAACTTGTGCTCCACCTGTCCGATGCTGCTTGGCATCCTGAAAGTCTCCAAATACCAGTCATCCTTTATCTCTCTGTCCTTGCTGACAGATAACCCCATTCAGGCAAACTCAATAGTATTATCCCAAGGGATTATGGATATGCCTCATGGGGTTGTGCAGGGCATTGGCTTTTGTTACACAGACAACTGAACAAATGAGGCCTGTCAATTTTATTATTTAGTGCGAGTCCCACGGCTGGTGGATTGCATTGGCCAGGGAGGGGCTGTGTAAATCAGGTGTATAAAAACCTCAGTGGCATGCAGAAAATTTTCCTTGATGATGAGCGCTCAGGGGCCGGTGATCACTATCAGACCTCTGTCATCACTCATACGGCTAAACCTCAGTTTACAGCTTGACGAAACATGCTGCATCTTCCCATGTTAAACTACACGTGTTGTCTGTGTGAAAGTATAATCAAGCATTTAATGAACTTCATGTCATGCTGTGCAAATGCAGCGATGAGACACATGTTGGGCTGTACTTATATAATTAAGTCTCAAGAGCTCTCTGTAGATCTGTCACTGCATATCAATCAAGGGATTTAAACTCAATCTAACATCAACCAATCCTGCTATCAGTGTAATCAAATCAGTTTCAAACCTTTTCATCTCATCTCCAGATGAGTTACAAGAAGAAGTCGTGTGATTTTTTTTTTTCTTTTTTCTTTTTTCTCCCCCATAGTCTGTGAATATTTCCTCTTCACATAATTTAAATAATGTCAGCAATGATTAAGCAAATGCTAAGTTGTTCAGTTTGGAAAGTCATATCTCATGATGTCCTTGAGATAAAACAGGGAAGTCTTAACTGCAGCTTCTATGTCTTTACAAAGATCTGTGGGCGAATAAAAGAAGGATATTATTTGTTGCCTGGTCCATCTAGTTATTTGAACAATTGTAATGAATAAAACAAAGTGGGACATCTCAATCAAAAGACAGACTTAAAAACTCAGCTGTAGAGCGGCAGACTCACAAGATGAACAGATTAAATACAGGCACGTTGTCCTGTTTTAACATTACCTCTGCTATAATCTTCAAAAATCATTTTAGGTTATAAAAAAAACCCTCCTCTGAATTTAAGTCACTTGTGGTAATTCTTTACTTCTTTTTTGTTTTGTATCTATAAAACATTTTGAAAATAAAGCACTTTCCCTTTGTGATATATCCTTACCTTTATCTTACTGAATGAAGAAAACTGCAATGCTTGCCAGAGATCATGTGCCTGTTTTCAGAACAGAATGAATTTTGCAGCCTTGAGTACACTCACAAATAATGGAACAGCATTGCTTCTATTATAGTTTGTTGTCAGCTGCAATTTTATCCTTTGCAACCCCAGCAAATGACATCCACTGAGAACAATAATCATGGCATTTGGTCACATTAACCCTACTGGTCATCTGCCCTCATGTGCTGCTCAAAAATAAATAGATGATGATGATATATAATATACTCAGGCACTGAAAAATGAAAAAAAAAAAAGTGACTTATTTGTAAATGAAAAAAAAAAAAAAAACAAACAAGGTTGTTTCAATAACTAGCAGAGATTGGATGTACTTTGTTGCCACAGCGGTAGAGCAGAGAGCTAATGGCAGAAGATGATAAACTGCTAATGTTGCTAATGCGTTGTTCTGGATGGTCAACGACATCCTCCTCCCTTCAGTTTGAAACGGCCCCAGGCTAAATGTGTCTGTCTGGAGGACAAGAGCCAAAGAGATTGTATTGTGGTTCATTAGTGTCTGCTGTAGAAGCAGACACCGTTTCTTCATTCCTTGTCCTGGCTGTGGTTTGTGTAAGTGTATAGTTTTTTGTTTTTTTTTCCCCCCTTCAGTACACTTGTGCATACAATAGATGAACAGACATCTCAAGTGCAAGGCCATCCATCCCAGTAGAATAACTCTGACCACTCCAGTTATCTGTTACTGCACACATCATCACGTATATAAATATATATTGTGCTGTCATTAACTTTTTAATACTTATGTATTAGTGATAGAGAATGCAGAAGTCAAGGTTATTATATGTTATTGTTATTATTCTATATTGAGTATTGTAGTGTTGGGTTGAAAAAAAAAAAGCTTTGCCTGTAAAGTACCGTTTCTGCTACAGCTAAGCATTTATGTGTTGCGAAAAGCCTTGGTTGAATTTGTCTGCTTTTCCTCTCAGTGAAATAATGTTGTTTATAAACGCTGCTGAACACCATTACTGGGTATTTATTTTATATGGCTAACACAGATAAAGC
This sequence comes from Echeneis naucrates, assembly GCF_900963305.1. NCBI lineage: Eukaryota > Metazoa > Chordata > Actinopteri > Carangiformes > Echeneidae > Echeneis > Echeneis naucrates. Next base: position 13,409,210 of record NC_042522.1, on the reverse strand, counting down.
CCTGGGCACCGTATGAAAACCGCTGAGAATCTGCCGACAGAGTCCACGACTTTGAGGGAATAAATAAGTGGCAAAATATTGCGCAAAAAAAATAAAAAATAAACAAAAGAGAAACATGGAGTTGGATCCTTAGCTACTGTGCATTTTTAAATTCCCCTCCCTCCACGGGAGCCACTCCTCAATACAAGTTGAACAAAAAGCATTGTTTTCCCTCCAGACTCTTCGAGCTGCATTGAATATGCATATCGTTTGTTTCTTTCTTTCTCGTTTTTTCTGAAGCACAGCAGAGGGAACAATTTGGAGAATAATCTAACTTTGCTCTGAAATAGAGGAAATTGAGCAAGTAAACCAGAGGTGCAATTTCCCTTGTCCTCTGCAATTCCTTTGTTTCTCTTTGAGTCTTAATTACTGGCTTTGGAGAGAGCAGAGGTCATGCTAGCAATGACTCCTCGGATTACCTTGCTGTGTGTTGTTGTAGTCATAACCGCTGGGAAACTATGGCCAGAAAAATGACAGACGGTTTTAGATTTACGCTGGTAATGATCTCTACAGAGCATGCCTAAAATCTTTCATTATGAGAGGTTTACTCACAAGACAAATTAGTCAGCATCTAAGCCAAAAAAAAAAAAAAAAAAATCTATTACGTCTTCATCCAATGACCATTGTCATTACCAAGCTTATCAAGTGTTTACTGAGCTCTAATTGAACTCAAGACTGCAGAGTAATAATCCAGTGTCAAGCTCCAGATCGCTAATGTGACATCATTGATGAGAAATCGCTGCCAGTTTGGCACACTCAAGCTAGCTCAGGGTAATGTTTTGATTAATACTGAATCAGGCTTGTCATCCTTCCCCATGATAAATAGATGGGAGTTAATTACAAAGACTTCCCCATCCTTCTTTTTTTGCCCTATCCAGGGAAAGCGGTAAAGCTGTGTGTTGTCAATGAGGGCAATTAAGTAAGATGAATAAGATGACTTGAAGATATACACATACGCACACACAGAGCATATGTACAAACATGCCCGAATACCAGCGCATGACCACAATCAAGCATGTAGGCGGCATATAAAAACAAAAACAAAGACAATAAATTGGAAGGATGTGAGGTGAATTGGCAGTTTTTAAGCAATACATCATAAAACTCTAGTCTCTCCTGCCCACTCGAGTGTGAAAACAGCCAGTGTCAGTTTCATCAATCACAGCTGCTGCAATCTCTAGTGCATTGTGTTTGTCAGGAAATTTCAAAGGAGCATAAAATGAGCAAACCCCTCCATGCACCATGCAGCATGTAACGGCATCATTTAAAACCGAAAATATGTGAGTAACAGCCAGTAAGTCCAGGTGCAGTAACAGGAAAACCAGCTTTCGTGACGTGAAACCTCTGAGGCCTTTGTGAGAGACCTGCTGAAAACGAATAAATATATAAGACATGTCTATTGAAATTGATTTGCAAGCACCAAGGCCATGCCAGATCAGTGTTGGTCAATCGCATACCAGCTCATGGCCCCATCTTTGAGGCCGATTGGAGACGCAGTTCGGCCAGCTCACCAACATGGAATGGCCCTCGATTCATCTTTGCGTTTGCTTTTCATTCATTTAAGAGCGTGCACTCTTATTAAAACTGTTCACATAGAAGTAGAAATTACTTTTGAACATTTTAATGCACCAACTTTAGACAATTAACTAAAAGACAGCCTCCTTTTAATAATTAAAGTGCTGTACGTCTTTAATCCTTACTAAAGCAGATGTCGCGGAGATCAAAAAAAAATAAGCTGTGCGTTTGGAACTGATATTAAAGAACTGTCTTTGACTAAAATGGTGTCAAACGCAAGCAAGTTCAGATGAAAAAAAAAACAAAAAAAAAAAAAACACATCAGCGATCCATTGAGCAACTTGAGAATAGATCGGGTTCTCCCATCAGGAATCTACAGGGGCCACCAGACAGTCGGCCCCACTCATACACAGCGTAATGGAAATATTATCTCGGCACACAGCTACTTCAGAAGACACCTGCACTTGATAACGGGTACAGCTAAAATCAACGGCTGCACACACAAGCCTGCTCTACTTGTGCTCCATAAAACAAGGACATTTTAGGCACAATTCAACTCAATAATATCGCTTTAGAGCCGATGATGCTCTCCTCAGTCTGCATTTGGTCAATATGTAATTGTAGGAAAAATACTGTTGCTTACACCGTATTAAATTAGCCAGATTGTTTCTGCATGTGATGAATTACCTTGCAGTGTGATAAATGGACACCCTATTGTAATTATATTTGTATAATGCCTTTTCTGCTTCATTTCCGCTCATATTTGTGCCAGAAATTCCCTCAGTGACGCTCTAGAAATCTCGGGAAATAAATATTAATACTTAGTCTTGGCTTTGGATACTGTCAGAACTTCCACATGGTTTAACCATGATGGCATTTAAAATATATTTGTCACAATGATTGTTAATAACGGAAAGAGAAAATCACAATCACAGACATTGTGGCATGCAGAGAACCTTTTTTTTTCTATGTGAAAGAAAAGAGACTTCTGAATATACTGAAATATTGACATTGATATTGTAAGAGATTGATTCTGACGTGATCCACAGTACTTCTGTCGGAGTTCTGGGTGGATTTGGAAGTGCTGATGAGAAAGTGTTCCTGCAACAGTCGGCTATCTTTACATGTAGTCTCAGAAGATGAAACAAATCAAAGGATGCCTTCCACAAATCCCTCGTAGGCAGAGGGGTTGAAGACACCATTGAAAGGGCTGCGGAGGATGTCAGGAATCAATTCCACTTGTCTCCTGAAACCAGCGGGGTCACCTTGTCCAAGATGTTCAAAGTTCTGTAAGGCTGTACAGATAGAGAAACTAAAGGAAGTGGAGGAAGCCAGGGCTGCGGCAATTTGACCGAGATCACTACCCAACAAAGTGTGTGCAAACTTTGTAGGGAGTTAACAGCTAAGCAGTTGGCCACAGTCATGCTGTGGGTTCTCAGTCAGGTCTAGACAGAAAAACCTTACTGACCATAACCCTATTTTTACAACTTTGCAGTGTTATACACTCCCCAAAGCACCAAGGGATCAAAGGAGAAAAACATTCCTTACCACTCACATACTGAGCAAATCCAATGAAATGCTAAAAAAAAAAAAAAAAAAAAAAAAAAAAAAAAAGGTTTAAGAACCGTTTGCAGCAATTCAAGGGATTCCCCAGAGCTCGGCTTTGGATTTTTGAAGCAGGCCCATTCGGTCAGTGAGCCTGTGGAAGACATATGTCAGTAAAGCAATGCAACACAGAGCATAAGTACCCATTTGTTTATCACCAAAGACCATGAAAACGGCACTGATTATACGTAACTGATGAAAACAGTCGTGGCCTAGGAAGTCCTTGCCCAGGGCAAAGAATGAGGTGTAACTACTCAACCACGAGGCATAGGTTCGATGCCTGGAGCTCAAATCAAAAGAAGAATGCTCACAAAATGGCTGGGCACTTTCTAGGCAAAGAAGACAAAGAAAGATGCGTCACCGAAACCAACATGTCAAAATGTTACTAAAATGGTTAGGAAATAGCACACAGGTTCCACGTCAGAGGCTCTTCCTCTTTGTAGAGTGTGTTTTGATTTCCTTACAGCTTACTGAGAGATTCTTTTTCTCCCTTGTTCTCCGTTCTGAGACTTGAAATGTGCCCTACAACTCATTGTGGGAAGGGTTGAATGAGAGTAAAAGGATGCCACTCACTGTGAAACATAAAATTTTTCCATCAGTTTTAATCTGCCTGACTTTCTGCTGCACGGCACACTTTGAAGGTACGCACGTGTGAGAGACAAACGGTGCATGCATTTTATTCTGTAATCTTTGCTTCCCGAATCTTTCAAGATCGCATTGGGCCAAACCAAGCTACCTCACTCATATATATTTAATAGATCTTAATAAAGAATCATGCCTTGTGGACTGCATCTTCTGCTAAGACACTTTTAAAAGATCCTTTGAAAGTTGTTATAATGATTTACTTGCTACTTCCAGCTCTTACTCTGCCTTCCACAGTGTAACTTCAGAAGAATACTGCTTACAGGCTTTACAGTGGGTGTTTCCCGACGGGGGATCGACTGCATAGGCATAGGGCATTGTTTCTTATAAAAAATTCACACACAGAATAATTCACCTGTGCATTTTTGAGTCTCTATTTTGCACAATGTCACGCAGGATGAAAGAACTTAAAATATTACGCTCTATGTTGGCTCATATTGATAGATCTCAGGTGCCAGGCTTATTTGCGATCATCAGTCAGAGGTTTCAAGTTTGTCTAGAGCTGTTGGAGGTCAGACCTTGGCCTGCAACGTTCAGGTGGCACAGCATGGGGAAGAGACATCCATATTTTATTCTGGCCCATGGCAAGAGCTGTGCTATAGATAGCACTTTATTATTGCTCCTCTGCAAACAGCAGAGGCCTTAAAATATACAAGGGCAGGCAAAAGCAAGCAGAGTGAAAAAGTGTCTGACTAAAGATGGGACAAGGCATGAAACAGAAAATGTGCAGAATGGGAGGGGGGTGGCATTGGGCGAGGGCTTCTCTGTCTTCTCTTAGTGTTTTCAAACGGTTAGATCATTTTAATTGGCCAAATATTTCAATTTTCCCTGTTATCTGCAATCATTACAGGAAAAATGTGTAGTGTCATCATTGATATATGAAAAATGAAAGAATAAAATGTACAATGTTACCCATTTTCCCTCTGCTACCCCCCCAGTTATAAGCGAGGAAAAGGATTTCTTTTGGCTGTATTTACCATAGGCCTATATTTATGTTTTAACAGTATGAGATTATTTACTGTCACATAGGTAGCAATTTTCAAAGAATCACGACATTTGAACCTAACTTGCCATTGATTTAGAAATGAAATCAAACAACCATAATAGCTTAAAATAAAATACAATTATAGTTTATGGATGGAAATTATATGATTGAACTATTTCTCTATCTCTTTTATAGATGACTTCCCTCATCAAAGTGCATCCTTTGAATAATTTAGATCACTCGGATATTCTCTCCTTCCTTTTTACTGTGCTGTCACCATGTCGACTCCTCGGCCATTCTTTTTCTTTTCCCTCTCTCCTTCATTATTATTTTCCCCTCCATCTTTCTGTCCTGATTCTCTACATCTTATTCCTATCATCATCTCGTTCCTCTTTCCGGTGGCATCCCATAGTCTACCCTTCCTCACACTTTTTAGGCTCCTATCTCTCAGCCACTTTCTATTCATGTGTAGATCCCTTGTTTTCTCTGACACTTTTGTCTTTTTCTTTGTATCTGTCTAACCTCTTACTCTTTCCTCATGTACCTGTCACACATCCAGAGGCAGTGCTGTCAGAGCTTTCTCCGGAAGCTGGGCTGGACAGCTTCTATTGAAACAATGGCAAATTTAATAAATCACAGAGGGAATCAGATGTGGGGTGAACCCCCATTTCCTCTTGATTGATCTTGCTGTACTCATTTGCTCCCCAAACCGTGAAGGGTAAGAGAGAAAACAAAAGAAAAAGAGGTTGTGAGTGTGCGTGTGTGTGAATATGCTGTTGGTGGTACAGGCAAAGGTACAAGAGAGAGTGCGTAATAAAAGTAAATGTAATGAACAATTGGAATCTGCAGGAATTTAATTTCTTTTGCTCTCAGTTTCTTTGCTCATGCAGATTTTCTCCAAATTAAAACGGCAGGGTAGCTTTAGTTGTGTTGTCCAAAGAGCTGCAGAATTATTCCCGTCATTTCCCCTCGAGGCTTCATCTGCCTCTGTGAATAAGAAGCTATTGGACCGCCAGGCATAATGGCTGAGGAAAGGAAACACGGCCAGTTGTTCAAATGAAAATCCAAAAGAAAATGGCAACAGGTTATATGCATATAGCAGCAAGTACACGCGACCCTGATCAGTAAGTGGCAGAATATCACAGCATTTGTTTCCGCTTTGTGTAAACATTTATCATGTCATCTAATTTTATTCTGCTATATTCTCATTACTACAATCTGTGGACTGCAGTGATGGCACCCAGGGCTTCCAGATTCAGTTACATATTGTATCACTGCACTGAACATCCATTTACTTACACCTATTTGACTTTGAATGTATTCACACAACTCACAGCTGTTCTTTTTCTAAATTTGTAGTCGTATTTCCCAGGAAGCTAAAATATGGTTTCATTTGGCCAACTAAAGCTGTTGGTGCAGGTTTGATAAAGATCCTGCTCACGATTAGTTGTTAGGCCAGATATTTAATCATAAAACAGAGAATTGAACAAATTAAAATTGTGACCCAGTTGGAATGATCAGGGTGATTGCAATTCATCCTGAGAGGGACATTTGGAAACCAAAAGTTCTGTCGATTCATCATATTGATTTTGAGCTACTTCTTGAACTAAATGGAAAATCTGACCTGGTGCTAGATCAAAAGTTGATTGGGGTTTACATTCTGGGTGCTACGAGTGCCTAACATTTCAGTCATTTACGGTACAAACAACCAGTTTTACTGTTTCTGGAGAATTCCACATTATAGAAATGACATGTAATCCAGTGATACAGAATGAAATAAATGAAAATGCATTTTCATATTCAGGCAAGTCAATACCCAGTTCCTTAAGCATGCAATTTAGCATGGAAATTGGAATGATATGGAATGGATTCTGCAAAGTTTTCTATTAAGGGCACCATATATGTGAATTCAGAGCACTGTAATCCATCTTCCAAGCTGCACTGCCAGCTGTGTCCTCACCTGCCTCAGGGTGCAAGGCATTGTTGAAGAGCTTGCATGTTTCCCTGTGTCTCCCCGACTTTCTGAGAGGAAATATCTTCTTGAGCCTAAAAGAAATAAGGGTCAAGCACTATTTATGGACAGAGAGTCATGGTCAAAGGTTTTATTTTCTGACAGACAGTAATTCTAAAAGGCTGTATCAGCAATTTGGTGGAAGTCGGCCTGGTCTTGTTCATTTGGCTTTTTTTTTTTGGAGTTGGTAGTCCTTCAGTTTATTTATTTATTTATTTTTTTGCTGACAGATGCTGCCCTTCCCTGGGCTGGGTATCATTTGAAGGTACAGGCATCCGACAAAGGAATCTTTATATCAGATTTTATTCTGCATCCGGCACACTTAAGGTGTTACATCCTAGTTACAGAAAACTCTGCCTCTGCAAAGTATTAATTAATCAGGGGACTGTATTCCTGTTATTACTGCTGTTGTTGTATTAGTAGAAATTGTTCCAATTCTGAGATCAATTAGTTGCCAACTCCTAAATTTACTTGAACAAATTTGGCTTTTTTTCATGCTACCTTCATCTTTCTCTCTCTCTCTTCTTTTTTTTTTTTTTCTTCTGTTTCGGTTTTTCTTGGTGTCTTTATGAAATAGAGCTTTACCAGTCAATCTGAAAAGGGTGGTGTCGTGCTTATAATTGGATAGATGTGATTCAATAATGATAGATACTTCCAGCAGTTACTTACAGACGCTGTTGCCTCAGCACTCATAGGCCAATAGCTGATGAAATTCAAATTGGGAGAAGGCACTAAACAACGACAGCACACTTAAAGGTTTGTGTCAGTGAGTGTCTTTGAGCATTGAGAGGATGCAGTCATTGGTCTGTAGATATATCATGCATATAACTATAAAGCTTGCCTTATTTTCTAATTCATGTGTGAATATCTACAGTAACTGTTTCTGTTCTGCCTAAGCAGTGATGGTCTCCTGTCACCTCAGTGGACTCTCGATAAGGAAACTGAATATATGTCCACAAACCAACAAGCAGCATATTTTATCCCTCTGGTACTGCATGCACTCGTACGGTCCCAGGGATCCTGGGAGATGTCAGAGAATGGGAGATGCGAAAAGCAAAGGAGAAGGACAAGGCTTAGGCAGATATTATGCTTGGAGTGGACATGTGAGGTCAGTTGTTCACTGTTGGACAGGAAGTGGGAAATCAGAGACGAAGGAGAGGTCACTTTATAATTTCTTGTTGTCCATATAGTTGTAAAACTCACTCCTAATCTCTTACTTACTTACTAACTTTCATTTGAGTTTTAATTTGTAATAAGATATTGTGAAACATGCTATTTCATCAGATTTTCAAAACGACTGTGATTTGCATGCATCAGGGATGAAAATTGTGACAGAGTTAGATAATTTTTTTTTCTACAGTGGCAAATGAGGGAACCTACACACAGCGGTCATCGTCCCTAAATGGGCAAATATGGGCAGCGCAATCCTACAGAATTAGACACAGAATTGATTGATATTAGGTGTTGTGGTTTTTTTTTTGCCTCAGAAAAATACATTTTCACAATAATGTGTCCTCAAAGCTAAAGAATTGAATTATGAGCATCGAGTTTTGAAGTTTGGGAACATTTCCCCCAAACCAGCAATTGGGAGTCTGAAAGAGCGTCTGAATGTGAGATTTCACACTGCCATAAGCAGGCGCTTTACTGTGAAGAAATCCCACAGCACGCTCTCTGACTGCACCGAGGTTGTGACTGTGACCCTCTGTGTAATGGTCACAGACAACCTGGAAGGCCTTCTGTCCATAATGTGCTGTCAACACCCAGATACTGAGACGTTACTCTGCAGGGAATTAAGTTACCTTCATGATTTGTTCTGTCGCATTATGGAAAAGGCCTGTGTGTCAAACGCACAAAAGCAATGCCCCAGAACATGCCGTCTAACTCTGCTCTAATCTGTCAAAACGACAGACGGCTTTTTGGATTTTCCTGTCATTGTTAAAAGTAAAATAACGCAACCTCGAGCAAGTAAAAAAAAAAAAGAAAAGAAAAAAGTATTAACATTTACACAGACACGAACAAACGGCTGCATAAACATTCACAGGTTCCCAACGGCCTGAATGAACAAGCACAGCTGAACAAAAACTGAAAATTGAAAAGGGTTATCTTCTCGTTTTGGGCATTGCGAGACCACCAGGAATAGGTTGACTGAAGCAGCCTGCTGTTGACATCCACTGCTTATGAGACACTGTTAACACACACTCAGCACAGATAAGGGAGTAATTGCAGATAAGGGAGATGAAAAGGAGAAAATAAAGGCACCAGAGCTTTAGCTGACATTAAACTCAAAATGAGAAGCCAGTGCGGACTTTGGGCCTAGGGAAAAACAAATGTCAAAATAAAATATCTTGGTATCTGCTTCTAACACTAGTGAGAAATGGGGAATAACAGCAAAGTGGCGAGACATCGAGGGGAGACTGAATGCTCCAAAAAATGTGCACACATTTTGGCTTTTATCCATGACTAATGCAGACTTAGAATATCTTGTACCAAATGTGAATCCTTGTGGTGGCTCCATGATAACTTGGATGCTTTGCATATTTGAACATAAAATAATAACCTGTCAATTTTACGCGATTGAAAAACACACATTCTCAAGATGTTTGATATTTAATGTGTGTGTGTGTGTGTGTGTGTGTGTGTGTGTGTGTTAGAAGGGAAGACAATAAAAACCCCACATACACCCAAAAGGGGCTGTCATAACCTTTACAGACAAATTGTATTTGTTTCAAGGAGACAGTGGCTCTAAGCTCTTCTTTCTGGCCTGGTGTCTCTTTCTTCCTTGAAATGGAAGAAAGAAAGAGAGATAAAGACAGTTCAGCAGGCAATGAAAAATGTATGCCAGCAGTTCACCTCAAACACACCGTCACAGGTTCTATTCACTCACGGCAGGTCAAAGCTTAAGTGCTAGCAACCCAGCCTGACCTGTTTGTTTGTGAATCCCAAGTTCCTGAATCTGAACGGAACTGCAATGAGTGCCTACCAAGAATCGACCGCCCTTAACCAAGTTGATGTTTTTTAAACACAGTGGTCAGGGGAATGTTACTGGGCTGAAAGTACTACTAAGATTTTAAAATGTAGTCAATGCAGTATCTCAAACACTCACTGAACTGAAGGTTATGTTGTGGTAAATAAAAAAAAAGAGAAGGAGAATCCACTATAACCTTCGATATATTTATTTCTCATCACATTGATGCACATGAAAAGATAAAGTGAGAACGATTTTTCTTCCCAGCTCTGCGACCCAAATATGAAAGCCTTGGCATTTGTCTTTGAGGTGTTGCCGTGTCAAACGGTGTTGCATATAGTCGCACGGGCAAAAGTAGCAAAATAAATAGGTAATATTTTGGGATTAATATATCTGGGATTACTTTCTGATGCAGTCAGACACTAACAACCCAACATTTTCTTTTCTTCGAATTTTAGTCAGGCGTAGCCATATGCTCTCAGGCAGCCAGGGCCTTTGCTGTTGGTATTTGTTACAAAAGCTGATTGCAACATTTCTGTCAGTGGAGGGATGTGCCTACCAGTTAAGCTTGTAATTATCTCAATTCAGAGATCACTTCAAATTCAATTATCCTAATTGTCTGCATCATTTCATATCAGCCAACCATAGCAATAGAACGAATAGCACAGTCATTTGTGTCAGTGATGTGTGTTATTTAACGAGGGGAGGACTAACTTCGCTGCATCACTGTGCACTATACGCACTCATATGGAACTTCCACTGCTTTATAAAACAGGGCAGAGATTGGCAGGCTTGGGGGAAAAAACAAACAAACAAACAAAAATAAAATGCAAGTGGGAGAACCTTTGCAACCAAGTGCTAGACAATGCAGGCAACTCTGTTCTAGTTTCTGTGTCATATTTTCAAAAGGGCTCCTGTATGGCAATAGCTAGAAGAAACCGAGGGAGATCCGACTTGCAGCCAAGAGTCGGTGCGAACACACTTTAGTTTATAACAAAATTGTCAGGAGCAGAGGTACAGTAGCTGCTTTGGCATCAAAGCCAGTGTGCTGCTTAAAAAAAAAAAAAAAGTGTTTCCTTAGTCAGGAACATTTTCGTCAGCCCTCATTATAGGATGCAGCAGGGTGCCCTCTCCCATTAAGCAGGGCAAAAGATATAGGGAAAGTGATGTTGCTCCGATGTGCATTGTTAAGTCTACTTGCATATATGACAATAACATTATATGTTTTTGTAAAGTAGTTTTGTAGCCCTAGCTGCAGTCTGATTTGTTTGTTTTTCCAAAAAAAAAAGAAGATTTTAATGTAGTTTGCAGCAAAGTGAAGACTGCTGGCTGGTTAATACAACTGTTATTAGCAGAAGCAGATATGCGCTGTGTGCATTAGAGCTATCTGATATTGAGAAAAGTATGAATGAATGCTGAGTTGGTGAAAGATCAATACTTGGACACTTTCAGAGAATTTGAAGCCTCTGGTTTGGAAGCAGCTGAACTCATGCATATCAGCTGCAGCAATTCCACAGAGTGGCACTTTCATGCAAAGTGAATGACTTCAATAAATTTTACCTACAAACATTATATGAGGTGAATTATAAATGGCTATATCTCAGCTCCTATTTTCGAAAATTTCTTCAGATTTCTGTTGCTAGGGAGCTGTTTGAGTCTCAGTTTCATTTCCATGAGCCATATTAGCAAACACTTCAACAGGAAATTAAACTGGAAAAATCTAAATGGGAAGTCACTGGGTTATACCTAAACCAAACTGAGAGATTCAGCCATTGTTGTTTTTTTTTTTGTTTGTTCCCCCCCCCCCCCCCCCCCCCCCCCCCCCCCCCATTGCTGTAGGGTAAATGTGTGTGCATTAGTGTAATAGCTATGTTCTTGTTTTCCTACTATTAGGGCACATGTGGATGACTCCTAACACCCGAACTCAGGGGCTGAAATATATCAGCCGATGCACTTAGAGCACTAAAAGGAAATCACTTCACCATTGTAACTGCTTGCAGTGCCAAGCAAAGATAGCATAAGGGGATGGTTTTCAGTTCCATAGGCCTTTGTTGGTCTTGTAAATCCTCATAAAAATAACTTTAAGAGGAAAAAAAAAAAATGTTTCGGCTTGAAGACATAAGATGACACCTCTTCCCTAAATGAGGTCATGGTCATTTTCCAGTATCACATTCATCTGTTTACACAACCATAGAAACATTCAGCATCTCCCTGTCTGACAAAAACCTTCATCTGAGAAGAACAACCTGAAGTTAAACTAAACTAAATCTGAGCAAGCACACAACTTCAGAGATCATGTTTGTTTTGAACAGAACCGCAGTGCCCCTGTTATTGCTCGCGTTTCTGATTCATGGCAAACACTTTGTGTATAATTCTGCTTCTTCACGTTCGCCCTCAGCCTCCTCTTTCTCTGCTATTGCATGCTTATTGGCATGCATGATGAGCATCCACAGTGAGCAACATCTCGCCATTATTCATGGAAAGAGTACACCTCGGAGCCAGACTGACACATCAAAAGATGTGGATGATAGGTTGGGGCAGTAGTGGTTGGTGTGATGAATGGCCCCATTTTTGGAAATGGCTATTTACTCTGATGTCATTTGTTTGGCCCACAGTTGTGCGACCCCGTACTCTCGGCGCAGATGTGTTACTGTAGAACCTCGTGCAGCAAAATCATCACTCATTGCAGATAAACTGAAGATCACTGTTAAATAGAATGGGTACGTTACAGGCCATATCAAAGAAGGGATTTTTCTACTAACAAACATGCCATAACCTGTGAAATCGGACCTTATCATTTCTTTGATATATCAGCATTTCAGACTTTGTGTATGTGTCACGAACAATTATTTGCCTGATCGTTGCTGCCACAAATGAGTCAGTACATATCTGGACTTATCATTGAATTTCCCTGTTCTTTCCTTTTGTAATTTTCGATACTGTAAAGAAAGGAAAGCAAAGCCTGCCCCCCCCCCCCCCCCCCCCCCTCCCCTTCTCTCCCCCTCTGCCAGTTCTTTTGGAGTCATTCATCAGGAAGAGTGAGACTGAGCCATCAGGGGAAGTGCTGGCAGCATCCCTGTAGAGATTGAGGCAATATTGAATAGATGGAATCATTTAAAGGCCAGGAAAAAAAAAAAAAAAGAAGAACAAAAGAAATAGCATGGTGCTGCATTTTACAGAGTCTGAATGGGACAGCCTAGTGGCTCATGATGCATATTAGACTCTAATCTCTCATCATTTTGAAAAATACAAAGGAAAAAAGAACATGAACATTCATTTTGGATGCATTTTATTATACATTGGTACATGCGTGTTGTTGCTTTGTCTTGAGTGTCTGTCACTGGGTGCACTTTCGCTTTAAAGCCTTATGACATGCCTGCCACTTTCACTTTGTGTCTCTTTTTTCCCCAGCCATCGACCCAAACACTGAGTCAGTCGAAGATTTGATGCAGAGGTTCCAGGACAGTTTCCGTGTCCCCAACACGCCGACAGACATGTCTCACTACCAGCATGTCATGCACAGCTCATCAACAGGCCGCCGCAGGGTTCCCAGCCACACCAGAGGTACAGGAAAAAAATGTTTCGTTTGTGTTCAGCATGCTCTTGATCTTGCAAGATAGATAATTTTTCATATTTTCACATGCTGCTTGTCGCATTTTTGCAGGGATTTTTTGATTATATGTCGGAACTGTTTCAACTCAATCTTGTGCAAGTAGTAAATTTAGATATGCATTTTCTTCTCAGCCTCCAACGCTCAAGCATCTATTTAGCATTATTTGTATTAGTGAGCCTTTTAGGATGTCACTCTGTTCACTCTCCAACTGGTTTTGCATGAGATACCAAAATGGAATAAAAAATTACATATTATTTAGAGCACTGCTAAATATTATCTAAATGTCCGTCAAAGCACCAATGAGACTGCTCTGGCTGATAAAAAGCAGCTCTTAAGCTCATCTGTGCAAGCATCTTATTAACTTTAGTGAGTTTTCATTGTGAGGCAACCTCTAACAGTCATTTCATTGAAGTGAGAGCAGTTTTAACAAAATTCCGGTACTCCACAAAGAGGGCAGCTGTCCATTTCCTGAGTAAAAAAAAAAAAAACTTTAACAAAGTATCATAATGCAAACGCCTCGTTTTTTTGTTTTGTTGTTGGCACCTATAGCATACATTGTTTTTAATGCATTCAATTCAACATTACAGAGGGCTATACAATTCAGATTTTCCAGTTTGCTTGACCTGTGTACTTTTGTAATAATGCCGTGGACAGATGCATACAAACAAAACAAAAATGAGCTAAGTCTAGGCAAAGATTTGAGTCTATGATCTGTAGCTCGCTGAGTCACCTCACCCTGGAGGATTCCAAATTGCTTTGAAGACAATGTTTCATAGTTCATTTCACAATTAATTTCCTTCAAGTATTTGTGACTGAACATTTTGTATTCAGATGGATATCTGTGAAACGTATTAATATGTAGATTTTTTTGTCTTACATCACAAGACTGTTACAGACACCAGATATGGTTTCAAGGCTTGCACGTGTGAGGAATAAAGTCACTTTGTTTGGAGTCACAGTTATAATTTGAAAGTAAACTAGTCTATTTACATATTTATCATGTATTCCTGTACCTAACACACATTATATTAAATAGTTGCATTTATCTTCTGAGGGTAAGTCTATAAAACAGTTAATTTAAAGTCATGATATCTTCAAGAGAATAATTTACTTTATTTGGTAAATAAACTCTTACTCTTACCATTGCACATTAAAAGGAGGCCCCATCTGCACCATTTTTAACCTTTGCAATTTAGACTTTTTCAAGTGACTCGGTTGGATTTATGTTTCATTAAATATCATTTGAGAGCACCGATTTGCAGTTCTGAAGAGTCATACTTGGTCGAGTTTTGAGGTGTGACACGCATGGTGACATGAAATAAATTCAACTCAAAACTGGGAATGTTCCCAAAAATTTTAATCAGACATGGAGTAAAAAGAAATTAAGTCAATATCAGTTATGACCTGTGAAAAATAAACATTGAAAATGAGACGTTAACCATGACAGCTCCACCTAACCCTCGACAGGCTTATTCAATATCCCTTTGATTACTGAAACACAGTAGTGTAGCACTGTAGATGCAAAACACAGCCCTGAGCTGTGTTCTGCATTGTTACCTTCATGGGGATTATTATTCTTCACAGTCACACAGTCAGTTATGAGAGCTGGCATTCTTGGTTTCTCTAGAACTCTTCAGACTGGTTTGTCTGCCTTTCCCCGTTTGACAATTTAACGCTGAAATATTAAAAGGCATCATGTGTCAGCCGTCTGCCCAAATTATGCCTCAAAAAATCTGTTCCGGCCGAGCCTCTCAAAACTGTGAAGGTCTCTGTTCAGAGCTGTCCTCTCTGAGGTCAATACAAAGAGAGACTCTTTTGAAGGTGTCTAATTAGGGGTGAAAATTTGTACTCAGTGCAAAAGCGTATGCCAATACTATAAACATGATAATTGGACAAACACTTAAGCTGAGCAGGAAACTCTGTTAGGTGGAGCGAGGTTAAAGTGGAAAGTTAATTGGTCAGAGCCAGAAGGTTAGTGCTGTATAAGGGAAATGAAGACATTAGCAAATTCTTTAAGAAATGCACTTGATCGAGTCCAAGAAAAGAGAGCAATTCATTTGGGCCTCGCTGCTCAGCTTGATCGAGCTATATCTATATTTCTTTTGTATTTTCTCGTATGAGGAAGTATGAGTAAATATGTCTCTTCTGCCACACATGCCCACAAGGTGTTCTTGTTTATCGTAACAGATAAATAAAAACTTTGGCAGCATCAAATATGCCATCTGAAAATGAGCTCTGGGTCACATTACAGGAGGGCCGAGCAATAGTGTGTGTGACAGGAAGCCGTGTCATGCACGTCTAAATAAGCGATACAGACAGCTGCAGAGCAAGAACTCATCTGGGTACTTTACAGGAAGTGACAGGAAGTGCTTAGGCCAAGCTACAGGAATTAATGTCACTGACATACCTGAAATACAGGAAGTGGTCAATAAATACGGGCAGACAGCCTTCTATTTTCAGGCGTTTTTTTTTGTTTTTGTTTTTTTTTTAACACAGTTCCCTTGTAAGTGACTAATCTTATTTGGAGATGGTTAATATCAAATTAAATGGTTCCTTACCCGGAATAAATAAATAGGTCTTGACACAGACTGTGCTGGTGAAGACAAAAAAAAAAAAAAAAGGCAATTTCAAATAATCTTCTTGTATTTCCAGCCATGCCCTGCGTGATGCGGAATGAGTACCACACTGATTCAGTAAGAGACATGCTTCTCAACCATGACAGACCAGACCCGGGTTCTGGTTCCCAACAGCGTTTTAAGGGTGAGATTATGTCATTCCCATTATCAACCAATGTGCCACTGCTATCTTAATCTTGACAATGTCTTTGGAAAATAGCCATATGCATTCGCTCTCGCAAGTTGGCTACGAAGAGCACGCATTTACACCTCCCAACTCAGTCTCTGCAAGCAGGCAGTGCAGAGAAATGAACTAGGATGATGTTATCATCTACTCCATCAAGCTCCCATACCATGCTGCTGACGTGTGTACAAACAGTGGGTTACTCTGTACAACAGGAAAGCTATTGTCGATGCTGGAGTGGGAGAAGGAACAGCAGGTACTGTGAGTACACAGTGTCAGGGGGTCAACAACCAGCAGCATGCACGGTGATTTTCAGAAAATGCACAGGTTTTTTTTTTTTTTTTGCCTGAGAAGCCTGAGAAATGGGTGAGAAAATATGCTACTAATGGCCAATCAATGAGCCTGAGGGCTCTGTGGATTGGGAGGTATCCTCTAATCCCTGCAGGGAGAAGGAACAAGAGCAAATAAAAGAGAAGTATAGAAACACAGCAGTGTCTGGTTCTCAAGTAAAACTGCCAATAGTTTAGAAAACAAGGTACCTTAATTGACTTGATTGACAAATACATTGAGGGGACAGCACGTACCTATTCAGCTGGACATCTGCTGTAGCAGTTGTGTCTGCTCAGCTGTTCATCTACTGTTCTCCTGGTTTCCACAAGCCTGCATATTGAAATCTGCTTTATGCAAACAGTCCTTACATCCCCATTGGCATATGCTGGCCTAGTTTCTTTTCCTCTAGCACTGTCTTATACCTGGACTTTCAGAAAATCTTGAGTTGCACAAATGCAGTTACAGCCACAACCTTTACCTTTCACCTTCACCATCCTTGGCAGCCACTCTCAAGACCTTATCGGGAGCTTTTGACAAATCACAATCAGGAAGATTGTGAATTGTCATCAGCATGCATGATTTATGCCTGAAATATTCATGCTGGCAACAAGTTGAAATCATCCTAAAATTGTAATTCCACCAGGCCTTCTGGGCCACAAAACCTCACCTACTGCCAGGTGCACATTTACGCTTCATGTGTCTTCAACAGAAAGAATAACTATAGATATAACAGTCAACAAAGCCAGACTGCTGTGCCAACACTGGAGACTTTGTTGCAGTTATTATTGTAAGTTTGGATAGATTGTATTTTCGTATTTGGTGCCATTTGGAAAAACAACAAGGTACACACAGAAGCTGTTTCCTCCAGACGGTCCAGGTCTGTGAACGCCTGCCACCACCGCTGTGAAGTTTGCCCAAGGATGGCAGTTCCTCGGGTTTTTATATCTTTGCTTCCTCGTTAAGTGCTCATAGCACTTAACTGGTTACTGTAACTCTAAACATATTGCCCTCACATATTGCACTTTATATTTAGGCTTATGTTGAGTGCCCATAATTAACACTAAGGAGGCACAGGTATATTTGATGGAGTTTGGTGCAGTGCTGCTCTCTGCCATGCATTATGCTTGGCGTTTGCTGCTGAGCATCAGTTTTGGCCCAAAGTAGGACAAGAACGCATACTGTGGGTATTAAGAGGTTTTCATTCTTTGTGCCATTTTATCAAGCCACAGTGAAGTTGAGCATGTGCAAAGAGAAATAGGAATGGTCTCATCCTCCCCAAAAGCTGCCACCACAAACTATTTGCAAGGAAATATATCCAATTTTTTTGTGGTAAATCAGTTTTGACAATGGGGGAAAAAATGAATTAAAAAGATGAAACGTCTCACCAAAAAAAACAACTTTTTATTAGTTTGTTGTTGCAACAAGTTTTGGCATAACTACTCTACATTGAAACATAGATAAAAAGCATTTCATAATATTCAGTCAGAAAACTCGTAGAGCCACAGAGGGTAATGCCTGTGTTTGTAAAACCTGACTTTCAATACGTAACCATCATTGTTTAGCTCCAGCAACCATTCCAGAAAAACTTTGAAGTCACAGAACATTGTGGTTTTGTCAAAAATTAAGATTCGTCCTTATTTGCATGCACCTCCGTGTGCACCAGTGCCTGCCGTGGTTTTACTGCATTTCCATGTGCTGGCTATAAGCTTTGATAGCGTTTTGATGTGTCACAATGAATGGTTTGGCTTGTAACGATGAGGATAACCTTATGGTTATTATCGAGCTTTTCTCCTGTTTAATTGATGCTTTGAAGTAGCACATGAAAGTGGTTCTATGGTGTCTTGTGCGTGTGTGTGTGGCGGGGGGGAGAGAGAAAGTGTTTGTATGCTTGAATTCATTCAGTGTTCGGCTTCACTTTCAGCAGTCCTCAATCTTCACTGCAGACAAAACACAGTGATTACAGCTGCGGGTCTGCAGCCCAAGGGCCTCTCTACAACAGGCCATACAGCTGATTTACTGCCAAGTCACACCAGAATGTTTGTCAGTGTTTGTATATGGTTTATGTGTGAGGAAAATGACAGAAAGGAATAAAACGGTCCATCTGACCACATTTCTTCTCTCTGATTCTTCCTCTGATTATATCACGGCTAATGTGCAGTCAGTGGGATACAGTATATTACAGTGACCACCATCTGCTCTATGTCCGCCATCTCTGGGGATAAGCAATGTTGTGTTTTTAGGTTTTCAAGCTGTTTTTCATTTGTTTTAACCAGTATGACTCCTGGCAGTTCTGTAGTAAAACAATCCAAAAGTAGAAGTTGTTGTGGTGAAGTCGTGAATTTGCGTGGAGGTTAGCTCATAAATTTGGTTGTTGGGAGTAAACAGCACTGCAATCGATTGGCGATCTTACCCAACGTTCATTCATCTTCTACTGATTATCCGTTTCCACCACTCACACTCAGACCTACAGACAATTTAGAGTGACCAACTTTAAACCCATGCAGGCGCGGGGAGAACATGAAAACGCCACACAGAAAGGCCCCAGGCCGGGAACTGAACCTGCGGACTTCTTTTTGTGAGTCAACAGTCGTAACCATGACCCACCATAACTATACAAATGACTCTAGTTGACTGTGACCTGCTGTGCCAATCATTGTAATTTACTAAAGATACAAAAAGTCTGCCCAAATGCAATTATCGACATGCATAACACAACGATACAGCCATCTCTTCAGGATTTTTAAATCTAATGCCAAACATTGATCCTGCATTGTGAACATCATCTGTTTCAAAAACTGACAAGGTGCCCAGGCCTGATGATTATTGGAATCTATATAGCCTCCAGAGAAGAGGATAAGTGGGTGTTTAGTGGGATGTGCACTTTATTTGGACTTGGCTTGCGCGGACCACATATATGAATATACCCACCAGTATTTCTTCAAAGAGTGACTTAATGCCCGCCTGCAGAGGCAGTCTCCTGTGCCTAAGCTGCCCTCCCAGTCGCTGCAGTCAAACTTCAATGAAGAGTACAGTCATTTCGCTCAGTTAATGATGAAGGACAATATTTATTAGTTTATTTAGAGAAGGGTGGCGGAGGTTGAGAAGTTGATAGTTCTGTTGACACATTGAAGTGACACAGAGCAGCCAGGCAATTTAGGGTTATCCCCCTGCCATGCTTCTCCTGTCCGGCTGAAAGCAGCTGCTAAATGTGATCCCTTGCTTCCCACTGCCTTAATGTTTGAGCCTGATAGTTTGTTTGTATGTGTACCATCACTGTGCACTGCATGATTATCATGGTCAAAAGATTTTCATCATAATGGCATTATCACCATATCTGCTTTTTCTGGAATAAATGCCGGTACAGTATAGGGAGGTGATGCACAAAACTGTACAAAAAAACCAAAAACAAACACAAGCACAATTCAGTTTAATGAGTTTTGAGATGACAGCCAGATAACAAAAAACACCCAGAAGGGCTCATATGTTGCTTAACAATATTTTCAAATGTGTATTATGTATTATGTATTACGCTTCTCAACATTTCAGTGTTTAAACATATCGGTGGCAAATTCAGAATGATTCTCTGCATCCCACCTTTGAGTATGATCTGGTGATGCTGTTTCTTAGTCCTAACTACATTCTTTGATACTCTGAATCCAACAGTCTGGGGATATTCTTTGATGTTGCCTTGAGCACTAACATTGCTATTCAGCATGTAAGCCATTTTGGGATGTGAACATTTTCTCTATTACTTGTAGTATTGCATGTCTAAAAAAACAAAACCAAAACAAAAAACAAAAAACAAACTAAGTGGCTTTCGTTGTCACAAATTATTCAGTAAATTTAAATTCATGTATAATTTTGGCTGGTTAATGGGAAAGTAAATGACACAAGACGTGCATAAAAAGGTAATACACTAATACCCTTAACTGACACCAAACATGACGATGTTTATTGCTTGTAAAGAAAACGGTGGATTGAATTGGCATTAATGTATTTATCATTTATATCCAGCCACTGAACTCCTCAATTTATCCAGACGTCTTTCACATATTCTTTTCCCGATTCTGCCTTTGTCAGAATGGTCTTCTTTGTTAGAATTGAATTATGTCTGTACTCCACTCAAAAGATGTCCATAATGTCACTGGGGGGGTTTTATCTGCTGCTGGATATGGTGCCAGTTTTTTCCTAATAGCAACCTTGCTGCTGTGGTTACTTTTTTGTTCCAGGATTGCTTTTAAGATTTTACTTTATCATGCCACAGCATGAATTATCCATTACTGAAGCTACATTACTATGACCTTTTAACCTCCCTCTCTTGAGGCTGGCTGTACCAGACTGTCGTAAAGCAAAATCCCATCTCCCCCTCCGTCTGCTGAAATAGCCAAAGTAGAGACAAAAGAGCAGAGATTTTGGAGATACAATTCATATACTCACAAATTGTAAAATCGAGCTTTGCCTCATGGAGATGTTAGTGTGGCCTGTCCAGTACTTTTCCCTTTCAACATCAATGCACTGCAGAGACAGCTGGCTGAGCTCACCAGTCTGCGTGTGTTGTCCTCACCGCCCTGCAGGACAATGAATGGCTCCAAAGTGAATGCAAAGCTGCTCAACTCAAACTCAAATAGATGAAAAGGCAAGCATGTAAACCCAATATCAAATAAATGTCAGCATAAAATTTTTACTGTTTAATATATATAAAGGGTGAAAAAGGAGTAGAGGATGAGGATGCCTTTTTTTTTTTTTTTTTTGTATTTTGCTTTTGATAGCTGCAGCACAGTGACACCTTTGCCATCCCCTGCTAGCGACGGTGGCCTTGCAACTGCAAAAAACAGTTGATGGGAGTTAGGAAAACAATAAGCAGCAGGGTGCCAGGGCTGCTGCATCGAAAATTACTTTAAACAGCCTGTCACACCTTTTCAGCAATCACATTTCTAAAATCCCTGATTGATCTCGCTGCACTCCACCATTTGCTTATTAGCTCTAAATTGGTGGGTGTGTTCTCAATGCGGGAGAGATGCAATAAAAAAAATAAAAAAAAATAGAGAGACGAGCGGACAAATACCGAACCAACTCGAGTACAAGAGCCAAGTGGTGCCTTGTTAAGCCTCCCACCTTTTCAGGTCGTTTCGCTCCCATATAACGGCTAGAAAACCATAAATTCAGGTTGTAAAATATGCCAGTGAGGCTTATATTGTGATGCCCTTTGTAATAACTTTTCACCATGCCTATGTCGTTTATGTGTGACAGAATTGCGAGTGCCAGTGTGTGTTCACGCGTGTGTCTCTCTGTGCATGTGCAGAGCCTTTAAAAATACAATGTGCATCAGCAGTGTAAAACAGTATTGATTCGGATTACTTTGAAAAGCGAGAGCCATGACAGACAAAGAAAAGCCAGATCATGCTGGCATACCTCTGGGCATTTTGTCCCAATATTCAGTTTCTGAATAGAGATTGGGGCAGAGAGAAAGCACAATGTAAATCACAGGTCCCATCTCCTGGATTTCCTCTCTGATTCCCTGCCACATGACACAGAATCCCTTTCTTTGGTGCAGCATGGCTGGTTGGACTGCCTCAGGCCTCCCTCCCTGATACCAGCCCCTCCAGCTTGTGCCTTTGTGTGTGCTCAGAGCCTAATTTCTCAAATAAATCAAACACAACGCACATGAAACAAACACGTCATTTCAGCAACAATTGCAGTCATAATCAAAAATTTAAGTCGCTGTAACACTGTGTACTCACTCAGCTATGAATTTACAGCAAATCAGGAACTTTTATCTTTTAGTCTATCTCCTCAAGGTCTCACCTCAGGAGTGGAAGACACACTGCTAAGAAAGGGTTAATATGAATGTGTTTTATCACAGCAAAATGAAATAACAACAAGCCCTAATAACACTTGTCCTTCACAGCAAAGATGCTGCCCCTTTAACTGCTGCGCAGATTGTGCGCCATTCAGTCTTTCACAGTTCAGGTGTGCAGTGTGTGAATGTTATTGATGCTACTCAGGTAGTGTATTTGTTGAGATCTGTCCAGAAGCATAGTTTGCTGTCTTTTCAGGTACATTTTTAAGTAATCCGCATTCTCTTCCTGCACCTCTAGTACGGCTCCTGACTCACCAAAACTGGATCGCCATGTCTCAGAAACAATCTCAGACTGCCAACAAAACCCATCCTGCACATTTCAGGGAAAATATCTCTCATTAATATTGTACAATCATTTAATCACCATTGTGTGACCATATTTCTCTCTTTATCTGTAAGAGAATTATTCAATTTGGCAAATAAATTGAATAAACTATGGTTTAGCACAAAACAGTTTACGATATGAGTTATGAATATGAATGCATTTGCATCCGACTTTTAGGCAGTTACATCTGAACATTATCCACAGGGACCTGAAAGCCTTTCCAAGTAAGCTCAGATAAAACTTGGAAAGCTCTTTCTGCACTGCCGTTAAGATACCTCTGATTGGTTTTCAGTATTCACAAGGTAAAGAAACATAACAGGAAATAATGCAGCAATCGAAAAGTGAAGCACATGATTGACATTTATACGCAGCTAATCTATGCTACTTTGCACGTCAACTCACCGGGGAGCTACAGCTGAATTACAAAATGGGAACATCAACGTCAAAAAAGTAAAACCCTGTGCTTGGTCAGAATAATGTACTGACCAACTGTAATACATTTCGATAAATGCTGCATGAGGAGGGAAAGAATCTGTAATGTAATACCACAAGAGACTGGAATAATACTAAACTTAGATGTGCATAAATTACATCACCATTTCAATAGCTTCACTATTCACGTCTGCTCAATTACACATGGAATTTTTTTTTTCTTTTCCAAATGCAAACTCGGTGTATATAACTTTGCTCTCAGATGCATTATACATTTGCATACTTTCCCTTTTGTATGTGCCGGTCGCTCTTGAATGTGAGTTGAAAATATTTTTCTTGCTTGTGTCAGAAAGCCTGACTGCTGAATGCAGCTGTGTCTTAATATGATTACCAGTTGCTGAACCATGTGAGGACTGGCTGTGCTGTCAGCTTAATTTACTCACAAACACTTTGTCACAGATGTGTATACCCAAGCACACGGGCAGGACGGATATCCGCATACAAAAGCGTACACAGTGTTCAGTGGCGGCCGTAAGCTGAGACAATTTGTGTTGCTCAAAGACTCATGGAAGTCAGTGAGATCACACTGAAGTTGTGAGACCGTGTCACATAAGGATACAGAACATCAGCTGAAGGACAGAATAAATGAGAGCTCCCCAGATAAAGTACAAGTTGCCTGTTAACAGGACATGTTAACAATCTAGGTGCTATTCGGCACTTTTTGCCTGTGAAAGGATGAATTTTCTTTGACAGGCAGGATCAGTGATGAGAGGGCGCATCAAGATACACATAATGTACAATTTGAATAATAAGCTTGCTGCTTCTAATGAGCGGGGGGCTGAGCAGCTGCGTCGACGAACATCTGTTTTTGAGTTGGGTTGATATATTTCTCTGACCTCTGGGTTCTGTTGTGTAGCAAACCCCGATATATAATTTATTCTACAATTAATTCACTATTGATCTCAGCCTTCTTTGGCACCACCATATGGTGTCACTCCTGAAAGTTCATCAACCAGACAGATACCCAGATTCTTATACACACACTGTGCATATACAGTAAAGGCTGAATGTATATGCTGTTTGGTCTCTTATTTCCTTCTAACTAAATATAAGAGCTGCATTGTGTTCAATTGTAGGTGGGCTCTGAATGCGAGGGTGAGATTTCTCATACAAGCTTGGCCAGTAAATTCTACTTTGGCTATTACCACTGCATATATGCAAGAGCTAGGACCGTTTTTGTTCTCCCTCTTTTCCCTGGTCTGCCCACAGGTGATTTGCTGGATCCTGTCCTTTCAACCAGTCACGAGCCTGAAGGCAGCAACTGCTGATCAGCTGAAAACCTCAGCTTTAGCCAACCTAGAAAATAAGCAGAATTTCGATTTCCTAGAAAACACAGCTGCGAAGCATTAGTCTGGTACATCCGCCCATCGGTCGCCAATGAAAACCACCCAAGGTCTTTGTGTTATGTAAAATATTTTTGCAAGACTTTGCAACTGATGCCTTCTAACATGTAGATGAGCCATGATAAATGAGAAAAACAAACAAGTTATTGGCCTACCGTTTCGTGCAGTCAGCTGTGATAATATGCTGTCAAACATGTCAGAGAAGCGTATTCTTGGATCTGTGTTACATTAGTCTGGGTATTTTCAGGCCTGCCTCCAATTATTTTCCCATTAATGGTGAAAATAAGACGAAGCAAACTGGTGTAATTTTAAAATTTGGCAGTTAACCAGCTATCAAAAATGCTGCTAATTATTTTCAGTGTCTGCACACAGACAGCGCCACGGGGTGACTTGCCAGTGAAGTTAAAGTCGTGATCCGCATGTTTTTGGATTCACGAGCTGGGCCACACACACACTATCCAGCTGACTGTGAGAGCACCAGGTAATCTCCATGGAAAAGGCATTTCACTCCTCAAGGTCTGCTTCCTGATTTGCAGCGCCTAAAAAAAGCTTGAGGTTGTATATCACCTTGTTGCCTTTTCCTGCAACTCCTTTTGTTGTGGCAGAGTTATTAAAGGATTATTGCCCAGTCTGTATCGTAAGTCACTTTTTTTTGTGTGTGTAACCAACACGCACCATAATGGTTAGAAGTTGTGGTCCTTAATCAAGGAACAAAGATGAATACTCGTAGAAGTAGGAGATCCATACTAATATGTAAGAGAAGCGAAGGACGCTGGAGTACTTTTTGCTCCCTCAGAGTATATCATTGTACTACCTGAGCGCGACGTGCCCCACTTCTCTGCAAAAGGTGATTAGCTTTTACTGTTCAGCTTGAACTCATGACCTTACCTCCCTGTTTTCCCATAACTGTTAATTGTTCTCATTAAAGGAGAGAATGAAAAAGAGTCTTATGTACCTCTCCCCCCCGTGGATTTCCTTTTCTCTCCAACTCCAACTCCAATACTATGAATTAGTTGTTTCTCTGTATGAATTAGTCACACATTTTACTTCTTATTTTGACCCCAGACACCAAAAAAATACCGTTCTTGCCTCCAAAGCTTTTGTTTATCTTGTTTTCCTTTCCTCCGTTAATGTTTTCTGGTCTGCCAAAGCAACTAAGAGATTTTCTCATTATCATTGCATGATAACATTCCTGATTCCCTTGTTGATTAATTGGCTTAAAAAAAACACAAAAACTAATATACTGACCATTTCCTTTGTTTTTTAATGTTTTCTATCTGTACTGAAACAGCATTAAAGCAAAGTATGAACTGGGCCCAGGGCTTTTTGTGAATAACTGATATGCCACAGCTTATCACAGCTTGCCTTTATTTTTGTCTACGTGTAATTTGGATCCCACACAACACAATGAGATGGGATATTATTTTATAGCCTGGGAGCAGGGAAAAACACACACACACTGCTGTCACCTTTTTCAATGAGTGTTAATGGTGACATGAGGTGCATTCACCTCATCAAAAGGAAGGAATCAATGAAGGGAAGTGTTAAAGACTGTAACTAATAATGTATCGCATGGGGCAGTATCACACTAATTCAAAATATTGACTGACCATAACTAAGATGTAAGTATTTGAGCTAAGACGCTTATTTAGGTATAGAGAATGATATTTCTTTTTAACTAATAAAATTAGAGCTAATGTAGATGGAGCTAACAAATACCCATATAAAATCTGCTGTACAATTCATATATGCTGGTTGTAATATCTGTGGATTGAGCTAATGGACTGGAAATGGATTGTAACAATGAGATGGCTTTACCCCTGTAATTGCAGCACGAGGTGCTATCATGCTGGAGTTTAGGCGTAGTGTTCTGCGTGTTGATTCTCTTTATGGGACTTTGGTTTTGAAGGTATTACTGGTGAGGGAGAGAAAAGAAAGATCAAGACAGAAGGAAATGGACTGAAAGCACAAGAAATGTGAAAGAAGGAAAGAAAGCCATGAAATAGAAAAGACCCAGGGCCAGATTTCAAAAGACTTTTTACCGTGTTTGTGGTGAATTCTTGTGTGTGTCATTTGTCAAACCTATAGGCCCTTGCCTGAAAGCACAATTCACTTGTCATATGGATCATACACACATGCAACCTGTCAACTCACCTTTTGTGAGATGCCTGAAATGATATTCTATTCTCTATGCATATTTGAGGCAGGATCATGCAAACAGTGGACAGAAATAAGTGTTGTTGACTTTATATTCTACTGCATTCACCGGGCTCTGAGCAATCTCTGGGTGTCTCTGCAAGCCTGGATGCTGTTCAAATTTAGAAAGGCCTGGTTTAAAAAAAAAAAAAAAAAATGTGATGAGAAAATGTAACTGACCACTTTTCTGTTGAAATGTCAGTGACCAGCAGACAAAAGGTGAAGGTGTCATTAAAAAAGATGCTGCATTATATAAAAACAAAGAACGACAACTTCAGAGACAGAAAACAAAGACAATTGCCAACCACTTTATAGTACAGAACACAAAGGGCTGAAAGAGTTGTGACTGTGTAGTTATTAAACTCAAAATTGATTTTGATGTTCACTGAGCTACTAATGCACTGTGGTGATGGCTCTCCCTTAATAATTCATTTACATTTTTATTGCACTCTCTTTACACAATCAATTGTTTTCTTTTCTGTTTTTCATCAGCTAAGAGGTTCATGTGTTTATTCGAAGTATAGTGACTTTGCAGAATGCAGCTTTTTAAGTTTGATCACATAATAACAATAATTTTCTTTCCATTTAAAATGCCCCTTCAGTGAATCTTTAGGAGGATCTGTACATCATTATCAGTGAGTAAGTTTACGTTCTGCTATCAAGCAGAAATAGAAAGTCTGAGTCTGTGTGTGCGTGCTGGTGTGCTTTTATTTTGGTGGGAATACTTTCAGAGCAAAGGGCATATTTGCATTAGCAAGGGCTTTAAAACTTTGATCAGAACTCATTTCATCTAATAAAGGAGGTAATTTGTGCTTTTTGCCAAAGTGAAAATGTAACATATGCTATTTTATCACAACGAAACAAGAAAACCCCAAACTGGCAAAAAAATAAAATAAGCCAAACTTTTTTATTTTAAGTTTTAAAATACTTTGTTACTTAATAAAACTGCAAAGATTAATATCATCTTAAAAGACTCCTAAAATGATAATACTTCTATCTATGTTTGACGCCTCTGTTGTGCCAAAAACAACATCACCTTATCTTACATTGTCTGC
The DNA here is from genome assembly GCF_900963305.1 of Echeneis naucrates. NCBI lineage: Eukaryota > Metazoa > Chordata > Actinopteri > Carangiformes > Echeneidae > Echeneis > Echeneis naucrates. Next base: position 13,381,435 of record NC_042522.1, on the reverse strand, counting down.
AAAGGTTTAATTATGAATAAATCCAGCAACAGATGATATCTGCAGCTGCCCTTCTGTGAGATCAATCTTGTATTGATCTACAAAAAGACAAAGGGATTTGTTTGTCTTTTAAGGTCCCAATCAAATGTGAAAGCTGCATGAAGCATACTGTCACTCTTTTTGAATTTCTTATTTGAGCCACAGCCAAAGTTGAGATTTTCAGATCTCACCTGGAGCCTTTTTGAGCTCTTCCTCTCAAGACCGACAAACACAGGCACATCTCTGTGATTCATTCAACATTATCTCGAACTTTTTCTCCGTCCGTGAAATTTTTCATTTGGAAAAAGATCTTTTAAGTTCTGATTATCTTTACCAGGTGCTGGGGGTTTTCAAAGCACAAACTGATTTTCAAAAACAACACCTGTGCGTTGGCAAATGAAATCTGTTCCTGATGAGCTGTAAAAAGTCACACGGATTTACAAATAACATTTCCAGTCTGATCTATGATCTATGAAGCTGTCATTGGGTTCCTTTAAATATATATATATACATTTGCAGAACTTTCTGTTTGTTTGTCTCCCTTTGTCTGCACTCTGTTGCCATCCACCACCTTTGTAGTCATGTCCTAACACGACGCATAAATTCAGAACCAATTTTACACCACATTGCCTTGGTCTCTCACTCTCCAAATATTGCCAGACTTTTGCACTCCAAATGCAGCCCCACTCTCGACCTGTTTAAGTGCACTGGAGCGAGAGAATGACTGCCGCTCTCTCTACGCACTTTTTTTTTTTTTTTTTTTTTAAACTCAGACCTAATAGAACTTTTAATCACGTCTAAAATCTTTATCGCACAGGCAAATTTTCATGAGATATGACATAATGTTTATGAAGTGAGTAAAATAGGGTATTTCACCCAGGGCTGCTCAGCATTTGCCCAGGAATTATGACTGTGTCCAGTGAACAAGGAAAGAGGGGGAGAAGCTGGCGCTCCACTGCTGCCGGTAAACTACTTTTAATAAGGAATGTAAGAGTTTCGGATGAAAAGAACTGATGAATAAATAAGCAGATAGACTTTCCCTTATGGACAGTATCTGCCTGTATTTATGGTTTCCAAGCTAAAATATAAAAACAACTTACAGATTAATAGAATAGCAACAATCTTTCCTTATCTGCATTTGCTCCAGAACAGGAGGGCTTGGCTTGACTACTGCATCGGATTTTCCTCTTCCTTTTTTTTTTTTTTTTTTTAGCTGCCATTGTTTACTTGAAATACTTGATCTGGCATTTGATAATGCCATCTTGGGTTTTCAAACATTTCATTAAACTCTCCACCTACGTCGTTGCTGCATTTGTAACCCTCTTCTCAACACGCTGTATTTTTTAAAATCATATGGCATACAAATTACACTTATCAAGTAACAAGTGGTGTTTTTTTTTGTTTTTGTTTTTTTTTTATGGACAGCACTCAGAAGTGCAGCCGTGAACTATCATTAGCACTATTCCTGCAGAAGGTAACATATCAGATGGGTCAGGTTATTGACACAACCACCCCCCCCACATTTCCATGTTTGCTTGTTTTGTAATTAGTAATTTGCTGTGACAGGTGAAGCATTGCTTTTCAGTTGCTCCATCATAGCCAAGAGAAAGGCATTGATTTTCTTTCTGTCCTTTATCCCTTTTCCACTCAGAGAGATTAGGAAGTATAATATCCATGATCCTGAGGATTATACTAGCAAAACATATGTATAACCCTCATCAAATTAGATTTTACTAGCATAAAAGCATTTTGTTTAAGGTGATGCTTAGCCTGAACCCCATGTTATGTTATGTTATTAACACTAACAAATTGATGGAACGTAAACTTCCTTGTGGATTTTCTAGATCAGGTTTAGATTGCTAATGTATCCTTCAGTGATTTAACGCTTTTGAGGATCCTAATAAGTATCACTTTGTGGTGGCAGCCCCTGTGAAGTTGGCAGGAATGTGTACTGTGTGTGTTGCTGCGGCAAAAACAGGACAAACAAAGCCTCTTAACTCTCACAGCTTTGCTCCTCCTCTTAGCCTGAGATGAACACAGACAAGCACACATACGCAGAGTGTTTGAGACTCAGTGATGGACTAGTTAATACCATTATTATTAATGTTGTGCTTGTCAAGTATTTCTTTTTCTGTGTAATGTAACTGGTAAGGAACTCGTCAGTAAAAGCTCTGTAGGGGAGTCAAGACTGACCCCTGCAGAAAACCAGGCAAAAGGGAAATAGATGTTTCCAAATGTAACAGAACATCTTTTATTGCACAAATATGAATGAAAGAGATTCATGATCTCACCCAATCAAGTTTGATTTGATGAGGTGGAGTTGTATTTTAATTGTCTTGATGATAAAGAGTTATTGTAAGTAAAATTTGCTGGCCCGGTTACACCGTGATGAAACGGTTACATTAACACCTGAAACTCAGAGGAAATATAATTTCTATTCCAGAAAATTATACCTGCGCTTGATGAAATTTCACTTTGATCAATTTGTTGTTGTTATTGCTTGAATATTCTATCAGCAAAACTGAAATAGCAACAATAAACTGAACGTTTTCAATACAGGAGGGGAGAAAATAGAGTGGATTTTTAGTTTTATTTTTTTGTAATCCCCTTCAAGTGAATAAAGTTGTGCTGCTTGTTCAACATTTCAATTGAACTGACTTTGAACAGAATTTGACTAGAATTGTAGTTAATCCCTTTTGTGCTTGACTGGTACTGCAGTCACAATGATTATGGCAGCTCTGCGTTGGATAACTTAAATGCACACAGTCTTGGAGGTTTTCAACATTTAATAAGATATTTCTTTGCTCTGTGTTTTTTTCTTATTTAGAAGTTCTAAGTGCTGGTTATTTGAAAGAAAAAACAAAAAACTACCGTGAGAGCCACTAATTAATTGATTTTCCTCCCACCTTTTTCCCTCTTATCATCCCACTGCCAGCAACTGGAGGTGTGTTTGGTCCTCAAGGGGAATCAGGGTCAGAGCCTGAAGATGACAGCCAAATGAAGTTTTACACAGAGCAGCATAGAGGACGAAGACGTGGCAAAGGTGAGAAGAATATATAGGCGCACTCCTTTGTAAACTGTAATGAATATATTTCACACAACCCAAAAAAAAAAAAGGGGGGGGGGGGGCGACGCAATACAACAAAAACTTAAAAAAAGTTATTTTCAACTTCACCCTGGTAGAGTATGGGGAGGAATAATGGAAGGGCAGCCTATAGAGGGGTGAAATGAGGCTAGACGTTTCTGGGATTGTCAGCGTAGCTGGAAGTACGAAGGAGTCATGCACATTCCCGGTGGGGTTTAAAGTGCTGTTCCATGGCACTGCTCAATGACACTCAAAATAGATATATGAGCTGAAGCAAATGGAGACGGGGTGATGAGCAAAGCTGAGTCCAACATCTTTGATTGGAAGCCCAATTTTAACATCCCTTCTCACATTGTGATATGTAATGGTGAAGACTGTAGATTTTTCACTTCACTGTGCGTATGTGAGTTAGTGAACCAGAGGAAATTTTCCCACCTTTATGATGATATAGGTCTGAGTTTTATATTAATAAGTATAAACCTAACACACTTGGCCCCAACATACTGTCTCGCAAAAAAAATAAATTAAAATAAAAAAATAAAACTTGAATTAAAACCACAAAAATATCCTATGTCAAATATAATATGTCAAATGCAACACTGTAAGAGGTGTCCAACATAGGAGCTTTAAAATAAATTTAAAAATGGGTCTTTTTGGACCCAAGAAGGGGAGGGAAAGATAAATAAGGAGAGTAAAGGTTCAATAATTGAAATGTGTATATGTCTAAACATCCATAGTTAGGGTGTGCACAACAGCCAAGTGTTATATAAAGAGAGTGTTTGCTGTCATGAGCTTACATGCTTCTGTCTCCCCACTAAGCTTTTACAGTGATTGAGGAAGCCCTTCACAAGCTCGGTGACACCACCCACACCCCATGGGGATAAGCTGCCCTTCCACTTTTGCTCCACACAGCTGTTGTTCTTGTTCTTTCACGACGCTGTGACTGCAGTAGACGTGTGATTCAGTACAGATGGATTCATTATAATAACTTTGTCTCCCTAATTTTGACCTTGAGCTGCATCTCACTATTTCCGAATCACTGCGAATGTTGAGGACTAGCTGCAGTCGTCATACTGTGACTCCATTGTTTAAGTTCAGTCTGTCCAACCATTTGCATATTTCATCACTGACTGATAGAATCACACTTAAGCTGGAAAATCTATCTGTTTTTCTGATTCGCCGATCAAGTGACAGAACTCTCATCAGCAAATGGGATATTTATTCAATATACATCATCTCACCAGCACAGGAATTTGCTGCCACGGGAGTTCCAGTTCTTAGAATAGAGAAACAAGAATAGACTATTGACTTTTACAACAAACCTTGTTCCGGGTGCAGCACTCCCCAAGGAAGCCTGCAGAATCCAAGATATTTCCCAGGGTCAAGATTTATTTATTTATTTATTTATTTATTTATTTTATTTATTTATTTGTAAGTAGAACGGGACTGAAAACATTTTTAACATTTAAAATCCACTGAGATCAGTTTTACCACACCATCATCTTCTGCTTCTCACATACCAACAAACCTCTGCTCAGCAGGCCATCTTCTTCCACATGATAAATATCTGTAGACAGAGGTTAAGCAGCTAATTTCACTCTCCATATCCTAGCTTGGAAATGGGGGGGCCCTGACAGAGCCAAAGGGCAACCAAAACAACCAATCTATATCCCTGTCAGTGGCTCTAGGATCATACATCACACCAACAAATGATTCTGGGCTCAGGTATTCTCGGTCATCTTTTACTTAGTCAGGCCAAACTTGAACTCAGGTGAGATTCATAAATCACGGGTACAATTAAATGTGTTTTCAAGGATTTAGGGGAGGCCTAGAGGTTGTGCTTTTGACAAAGGATGGCACTGAAGTGAGTGATTTAGTCTTAGGTGAGTGTGATATGACTGTGTGCTCACAGTATGTGTCTGTGCGCAAATGTAAATGGCTTTCTGTCAAGGAATTTCGAAGACCGTGATCAAAACAAAAGGGCCCTCTCTAAACTACTTGATCTCTCCCTTTTTTCTCTTTCTCTACCTTTTAGGCCACCTACACAGTCCTCTGAATAAGGTCACCCTGACGTTGATTACCATCAGCACATGTGTCATTGCCATTGTCTATGCTACGCAAGATTCCTGCCCCCTCACTGTCAAAGTTACCCTCCATGTACCTGAGCATTTTGTCGCGGATGGTAAGTGCAACTCATTCATCAGACCTTGTCAGATTACTCCACTAAGGGAATAACCAACTCTCTCCCATACTCATTCAGCATGGATATCTGCCTCTTTTTTTTTCTCACTTTCAAGTTTTAATTGAAACTATATGATGTGAAACACGCAGAGGCTCTCGCTCTCATGTCTCACAAACTTTTATGTCCAGTCGAGGGAGATTTTTTTGCAGTAAAGAGAAAAACACTGGTCATTTGCAAACTCCCCACAAAATTCATGGTGAGGTATCAGTTAACTGGCATGTGTTAAAGTAGGATTTGTGGTGCATGTAATTGTAATGGCCACTGACTAATATGGACACTTTGGTTTTATTTATTTATTTATTTTTTCAGTTATCGTCATATACAGCCTTCCTTCAAGCAGACTAATGCAGACATGACTGCTTTTGTTTTGGTACTTGGAGCTTTCATTGTACAGGCTTTTCTAGATCAGTTGACAAGCTTCAAAATGCTTTCAATTTGCATTACAGAAATACTGCAGGCTGTATTTCTATTCTCTATATGCTGTATAGGAAACTTTTTGCACCCAATCAAAGTTTTTTGACAATGCCTTGATACCATGGATTAAAAAAAAAAAAAAAAAAAAGTCTTGTTGTTGTTGTTTGGTTCTAAATTTCGATACCTAAGAGGTTAATATCCTAAACGGCATAGGCCAATAAATACTTAAAGTGATGCAACCCATCCCCGATAGGTGCAACATTAGAATATAGCAAAAAATGGTCACATTTCATTAAGCAGCAATTCAGCATTTGGGACAAGGACAGGTGCCAAGACCGGCCACACGACAAAGCTAATGAAGCACCTGACAGTGCACGGGATAAATATAAGAACAGAAGCTCCGATCTCTGTGCGGCAGCATCATCCATTCCCTCAGAGCATTTATTTTCTACTGCTGTGGACTGACAGCCAGGACTGGGCTTGTCTCTTACCTTAAAAAGCAGGCCTGTTTTTTTTTTTTTTTTTTTATAAACTGCTGAATCATGTAAAGGCTTTATGTATTCAGCAGTGAGCCTTACATACTGACTTGGCTGTGTTCATTTTGCACTGAAAACTATTTTCACTGATTTATTGTGTTGTTTACACTTTCTTCTTTTATGTTCCTACATTTAGTTGGAACGGCAGCAGTAATCTGAAGGCAGCCAGTTCGATTTCAGTTTATTTAAAGTTTTATTTATTGATACTATGTAAAAATGTTGAGAAGCTGCGAAACATTTTTTTTTTTTTATTATTATTATTACTATTATTTTTAACCATAATGTGTAATGTCATCACTCGGTATCGAAGACAAGGTATAGGTATCTGATCAATAATGAAAATTTCTGCATAATAACCAGCCTTACACACAATCAAGCTACATGCCACACAAAATACAAAATTACCACAAAATTAATACTAAGAGAGAAAAAAATGACACCTGGACTTCAACATTTTCCACAAAAAATGTAGCTACATAGATTTTAGTCTTTTTAGATCTTAACATGGGGACTAGGATTAGAAACTGCATGTTAAGTATGTAGACATAAATGCGTGTTGAACTGCTTTGTGAGTTTTCCCTTAAAGCCCGTTTTCAGTTCCTTTTCGCCTATGGGGTAGTTAGAAATGGAGTGTATGCATTTGCAGATGATTAGTTTAAAACTAACCAGCAGGAGAGAGAAGTGCAGAATGTCCAAGCAATTACCGGGTTGAATTACACTGTGTGTATGGTATTAGTTTTCCTCCGACCATCTCCATCCAAACCAATCAGATTGCACTTCAGCGTGACTTGATGAATCTATCTCTCACATCATAATAGCACTGAATGTGATGTTGCCTCTAATGGACAGTTTGTTCAGTCTAGCCATAACACACTCTAGTTGATTTGAAGATATCTCTACAACTCAACCAGCGTGAGATGTCCCGCTAGAATGATAGTTTGGAGACCTCCTAAAATCTCTCTAACATAACAAGTAAAGCAATGTTTTCACTTATTGTGTTGGAAGGGTTAGATTTTCAATGGAGACTTCATTATTTAGATTTCACTGACCCAGTGGCCTTTAGTTTAGTGCCAATTTTAAGATGAACTTTACATAACTGGCACCACTGTAAGGCTCTTACAACAGGAAGACAATGCTTATGTATTTTTATTTTATTTTTACTTTTATTTTCTTTTATGGTGAGAAGTGAACATGTGGAACATATCCTGAAAGAGCTATAATCATGTGTTCAGATATTTGTATCCCTGTAAACTCTGTATCTGCCATGTACTGGAAAGGTGGACACGAGAGACAGAGCAGATGTGATAAAAGGTGGCTTAGTGCAGGAGTCTGGCAGGCGTACAGTCGGCAGAAGGCAGGCAGTCGGCACAAACAAACAAACAAATCCAATAGATAAACAAACAGAACAAATCCAAACTGGCAAGCTGCATACGGTACAAGTTGGGTCAGGACAGTAACAGGGAGGCAATGAAAAGCATTAGAACACTATGGCTAAGAGGCAGCACACATGAAATACAAGACTTGAGCAGCTCCAGATAGACCAGTCTCCATATACTGGAGATATAATCAGCGACAGGAGGCTGGTGAGTAGAGAGGTGATGAGGTCAGGCCTCTGTATGAGGAAGAAACTCAACAGAAAGGGCTAGCAAACAGAGACATGGCAGGAAATTTGAAACAGAAAAGCACAGCTCGCAGCAGCTAGCGTGGAGTTTGGTAGCAGGAACAACTGGTTAACAATGAACCAGCAGGTCACGTCTCAAAAAAGTCTGACATTTCTTTAAAAGATTTGGTTTTAATATCAAATCCAGAAAGTAGAACATTTGTTACCTGGAAGGGACAACAGAGTGAGAATATAAATGATTTAAATGAAATCGCAGTCCAAATGTGGTAATTGTTCATTTAGCAAATACATAATTTATGTTGATACATTAAGAAAACATGTTTTTCATCCAAGTGCAGGTCTGAGCATGAACTGAAATTTCCACATGGATAATAGAAAATGTACAAAAATGCACGTTGGACTTCAGCATATATACATAAAACTGAACAATTTAATAGAATACAATGTAAAAACGTAATGTGAATAGTAAAGGTGTCAATAAGGTGTCAGGTAGGTTGGTGAAATGGCTGTTTTGTTTTGAGTACAGTTGTTCCACTGCTGAATGTGCACTGTTTCTTTAATTATCTCCGTAGCCATGACACGGATGTGCAATGCCTTCTATTTTACCTCTGTTCCCAAAGCAGCTGAAAGGGGAATTAATCCAACAAAACACTCGTCTGCACTCAATTCACAATATGCACAGCAAAATTGCCAACAATCAGCGGTGTTTCAATGTACCACTCAAGAAGTGTTTCTTTACAGGTCTCTGAGAAACCAACCCATAATCTAACAATTTCCTCCTCACCGTGAGAGCTGAAACCATTAGATTTCTCTGCTCTCTCAGCAAATGATGGCTACCGCCAGTTCTGTTCACTCAACTGCTGGGCAGCAGGAAATAGCCTTGTTATCCTCCTTTGTCAGTCTGACCTGGGAAATGCTTTTAGGGATCCTTTCTGGAAAATGATGTGTATATCCCAGTCTATTTGGTGTTTCGCTGTGTGCACCCAATACTTCATTTACAAGAGCAACGACGGTACCTGTTTCTCCTGAATCTATCATTGTTTAATAATTTATTGTTTAATAAATGTAAATTATGAATAGGGGCAGCACGGCCGTGTAGTGGTTAGCGCTGTTGCCCTACAACAAGAAGGTCGCAGGTTCAGTTCCCTGCCTGGGGCCTTTCTGTGTGGATTTTGCATGTTCTCCCGGTGCCTGTGTGGATCTCCTCCGGGCACTCCGGTTTCCTCTGACCGTCCAAAGACGTCATGTTTGGGTTAACTGGTGACTCTAAATTGTCTGCAGGTCTGAGTGTGAGTGGTTGTCGGTCTCTGTCTGTCTCTGTGTGTTGGCCCTGTGATGGACTGGTGACCCGACCTCACCCAGTTTGAGCTGGGATTGGCTCCAGCACCCGCTATGATCCAGAAACTGCAAGATGAATTGAATATATATAGAATTTATTATATTTATAATTCAGCTGTAAGGAAACATGACCTTTCTCAGTCAGGTAATACTAAAAGGCTTTCATAGCATATTTTTTCCATTTACAGTGAAACATGAACTTGTGTCACACACGATATTAACTCATTTCTAACATTCATGTATGACGTTATATAAGGAAGATGCATGTGCTTCAGCTGCTTCTCTGTAGACACAGAGAAATGGCTACAAGAGGCACAATATTAAGCTGAGTGCCAAACAGCATGCCTGTCAATTCTGCACAGGCAAGATGAATTGCTCCACTAAAGTTTGCCAGCCAGTCAAAAAATAAAACTTTCAACACGTGTATTTTTTTGTAAGGCTTTGTGTGGGTCAGACTGTCCCAGCGTGACATTTTCCTCTTGAGTGAAAGCAAGCAGCTGGTGGTAGTTTGTGTGTGTAGGTGGAAGCAAATGGTGGTGTATTCTATTAGGACTGTGGAGCACCTTAAGAGAGAGAGCAAAACAGAATGGATGAGGCTCCAGATATCACTTTATCTGTTGCACAATGTATGAGCAAAGCATTCTTTGCAGGATATTTCTCCTCAGAGTTTTACATTTTATTGCAGGGCATCGGCCCGGTAATTCTTCCTCTGAGTGAGATTTGATTGTTGACCACTGTCTCAAGCTTTTCCTTTTGGATACATCCTCTCTTCAAGAAGGGGAAAAAAAAAAAAAAAAAAAAGCAGCAGCCTACAGACCAACATCCCGATTCACATCCTGAAACAGAATGAATGTGTGAATACTCTTTAAACTCAGCGATGCTGAAATGTGTACTTTGAACACTTCCGCAAATTTGCCTTCCGCGATCCAGCACTACACTCACATGCTAGCTGTTGGAGAATCTGCATGCTCACTAGAGAGCCGAGGAACAATCTCCTCACAGCTCCCCTTGGAACCAAAAGTCATTGGCATCAATTAGGGATAATCTTGTTCAGTGATCAGAGTTTAACGATTGGTCTGGGAGCAGTAAGAAAGAAAGGTAAATCAGCGTCAATGAGCATAGTGGTTACCGATTGACTCGTGAAACCCTTTTAGCCCCTCTACTGCAATTACCAAGGAAATCCCATCAATACACACATTATAGGTCTTAATTTTCTCATTTAAATTCAGCTTGGTCAGGATGGGAATTCAAATTACAGTGAAAACAAAAGAATTAGCTCCTTTCTGATTGACTCTGCAATCGCACCAGGAAAGCACACTCAAAAGTACAAACAATCAGCTGCTTTTTTTTCTTTTTCTTTTTCTTTTTTTTTTTTTTTGTAGATTAAAAAAGGCAAATAATTTTATCTAACTTTACCATGTGTCTTCTCTTTTTTTTCAGGAAGTAGCTTTGTGGTCAGCATGGGAAGCTTCCTGGATGTTTCTAATTGGCTGAACCCAGCCAAGCTAACCCTCTACTACCAGACCAATTCATCCACACAGTGGGTCCGGGACTACTGTGGCCAGAGGACGACTGAGCCCTGTGAGCAGATCTGTGACCAGCACACAGGTTAGTGCACATACTGCACTGACAGGCATTTCTTGAACAATCTCACAATTTCATTTCTCTTCTGTCATTTTACTTCAAAACACGGAAACCTGTTTTTGCATTCATTTTGTCAAACTCAACTAAGAAGCAAAAAAAATAAATAAATAAATAAAAAATCATCATCATATTAAAATAGGGTCTCAAAATCTGACCAGCTTAATTTAAGTTATTATTAAATTATCATTATTAAATAGTATAACCTAACATAAATTTGTTATTTTTTCAGCACTTTGCTTAACAATCTAACATGAAAATAGCTTCTTCCTCCTGGCTGCCATCCCAACCAGGCAGTGCACACCTAACCAAGCCTTGCCTTCTGTTCCCACCTCTTTGTAAAGGAGAAAATGGGTGCAATAAAAAAATCCCTGTAAAACAAGTAAAACAACTGTGATTTGGAATGATTGGCTCAACACGCCAGCAGCCTCCTGCATCTATTTGTCCCGATATTCCAAGTATACCAACAAAAGCTGAGAGTGCATAGTGATATTTATCTTCCTTTGATTGGCATGATGCCCCCCGTGTACTTTGTGTCCAACTTGATAAAGACTAAGCTCATTAGAATGGATTACATCTGTAATGTATGTGAAATGTATGTCAGCCAGGTCAAGGGCATGTTGAGAGTTGATGCATAATGTATTAGAGCTGCACACACTCAGCTCAGCCAGTACACATTAAAGATGCCAAAGATGGACTTGACTGCATGTTTTGTGAATTCTGAAAACGTGCGCATATGCTAGCACCAGCTCACAATGCACATTTGTGCATTGCGGGGGTCATTAATGGATGCAATTGAATTGAAGAATCATTTTCTTATTCGGATCCCTGTGACCTCTGCATTCTCACGTTATTAGTGCTTGTATCCCCCCCCAACCCCCCGTCTCTTTGTCTCTCTCCATTTTTTCCCATCTGTCCTTTTCAGCCACAAGTTTATTTGATCAGTAAGTATGTTGTGTCTCCTCAGGGCAGCCCTGTCAGTCTGGCTGCAGAATTAAAGGTTATCCACAAAAGCCTCTGTTTCCATCACTGTCCTCTTGCATGCATTATAACACCTCTACAATAGCTCTCGACAATGATGCACATGCACTTACACAGGCACACACAGCTGTTTTTTTGCAGGCAGCACACCTGAGACAAAGTTTTCTTTCATTCAGGCACATTTATTGCAGTTCCAACAATAGGGTGAACCAATGGCTGTGAAATGCCAAAGGGTAAATCACACAGGGAAGAAAGGGGGCGGCTGCTCGGCTCTCTGTGCATTGGGACTCATGAGCACAGTGCAATTGCAGCCCCAACAATAGGCAATGTCCACAGGGCTATTTTACCTTTTGACAAGTGACATGAGGCGCTTTCTTATTTCTCATTTAAACATCTAAATAATGGAGGGAAAATCAGCATGAATGGGCATTGGTGGTGTTGTAAAAGCAGAATAGTTTGATGAATACAAACTTTGTTGACTTGCCACAGAACTCTGTGAAATGTACAATTTGCCCAAAGCTAAATGGTCAAAACACAGACGTGCTTTTGGAAGTTTGAGAGCATTCAGGCATCACCCTGTGTCCTGTGGGTTTCCTTTTGAACATCCTATGCATTGATTTTGGTATTTGAAGGTGGGAAGTTCAGCATTGCATGATGTAGCAACTGCTTGGTTTTTGACAAAAACAAAAAAAAAAACAAACCTCAGTTAGTTCTTGGCAAACAGATATTGAACCCTTCCCATTGAATAGAAGTTGCTGCACTTACATGCAATCCCATGAGTTTAAAGTTAGAAAACTATTACTTAAAAACAATTTGATTAAACCAGGTAACAGGGTGTTAAAAAAAAGTCATCTAGGTAGAGGAATACTTTTGCATTTTTAGCACTAATTCTTTTTTTTCTCTCTCTCTCCACTCTTCACTCTTATAAAATCTGGCCTCAGGGGCGGTGACATAGCCTTGTGTTGTGTGTAGGCTTGTGAACAGATTCTAAATTTAAGTTCTGCTGTTAGACAAAAGAATAATATGTGTCAGGGACCGTAAAAGAGCTTCTTCTGTTCATTGTTCACCGATATGAATGGCTAAAATGACATCTTTCAGAGTGAATAGTCTTTTTTAGGTATTTTCACTGCGGCTGCCAAAACCATTTAATAGTGACATTAAAAAGTCTGTCAAATATACCTGCATCTGCACAGAAATACCACGTTCTACACATACACAGAGACATATCGTTGCAGACGCCACCTCCTTCTTGTGGCTCTTTGTGCACTATAATCACAAGTGGATATCATTTCGCCATTTTATCGCATACAATCTCTTTCATGTGCCTCCATCCTGCTTCACTGTCACAGTTTCTGACTGCCACTGTTGACTACCACTCTATCAGGACATCGCTGTGCCTGGATAATCAGTCTTCTCTGCACTCACCTTCACTCCTCAGCTGCACTGCAAGAATGGAGGTCAGAAGATGGATTGAAGGAGTTAACTGTACTCATTACTTTCAGTTTAGCTGCCAATCTTTGCATGAACTGATATTGGATTGACAACCGAATATTTACGCTGTACCAGCCAGAATGTCATATATAGCAGTAAATGGATGGGGAAAAAAATCTATAAAAACTTTTTATAAGAATGGTTATAATTCAATGCTAAAACTTGTTGATTTCAGTATTAATTTTATGATTAATTAATCATGGTGTTAAAAGTCAATGCATCATATCTTATGTACCAAGGAGAATAAATTGCTGCCGGCACTTTTTCATCTATCATCATAACCCCATAAACTCATAAAGACCTGGGAGCCTCCACAGATGTCTTGATGTTTTCTTCATTTAATCTCTGACTCCGCCAACCTCACCTTTTTGGAATGGAAACTACATGATTGTTGACTTATCCCTGTGTTCAATGTATACTGAACTTCGATTTAACACACTTTCACATTCTGCTGTGAGGAAAAATACCGATGTTGAATCAGCTCAAGGTCTTTGGTCAGAGTGCTTCCTCCCCCACGCAAACAGACATCACGGCAACAATAAGTTGTTTCTGTTCTCACACCATGATCCTTGAAATGTGAAAATCACTCATGCTGTCACAAGAGGACTGTAGAAATCATTATGACGACACATTGTTTAGGACATGAGGTTGGTGATACAGCAGGAATGGTCTGTGGTGTCATGTGATTTCCACCCACCAGTTTTAAATTTTTTACTCTTAATTTAGATCAGATGGAAGTAAAAGACTGCAAAGGAAATAGAAGTGGGAAATGAGGACACAATGGTGACATAATGGTGACAAATTTAATTGGCGAGCTACTCTTGTTGTTTACACAGCTTGACATCATCTCCATTGGCCGTATCGGGCTGTGATTCCTGCAGCAACCGTGCGGGACTACTAACAGAAAAGGAAGGCTTTGAGTATTATTGTCATGAAATGGCCAATCAAGTAAGTCCAGCAACATGCTCCAATTGGTCAACCACAGCTTCTGGGATGACTGAATAAACACATTTTATCCGTGCAACGGGGGCCAGGCATTCTTAAAAACACTTGATATGAATTTACAAAACGAAAGTGAAGAAGTCTGATTTGTTAAGGCAGCATGAGGTGATAAAAAAAGCTCACACAGCACACTTGAGTTGGCCAGAAGAGAAATCAATACGTGGCTGATACCGAAGTACAAGTTTTCGCCAATAAAGTCATGAAAGTCTAAAACATGTAAAGTGGCAGTTCTACCTTAGAAAAAATATATTTACAGCCTGTTTGAATCACAAATTTGTGCAGTTGGCACCATTAAATTGGCTTGTAAGGCTGTAACAAAAATAGAAAGATATCAAAGCACCCAAAAAATAAAAAGAACGGCTTGTAGAAAAAAAAAATAAATCAATGAGCCACCAAATCAGCAACGGGCCCGAAAAATAATAACACAACAGATGGATTGCACTAGTACAGATGATGTCTTCCTAGAATAACAGCAGCACCATTGCCATAGTGCATTAGCAGCTCAGTGAAGTTCACGTTTAATGCAGACAATCTTTCTGTCCTCTCCCTGAGTGCTGTTTTTACTGCCAGCTTTATCTTTTTAAGAAGCTGTTTTTTACTAACCAGTTTAACACAGCTCCCCGTTCTCTCTTCCTTCCTTACCAATTGCTTGTAATCACTGAGCTCTCTGGAAGAATAGCTACAGTCAGTTTAAGTGTCCCTCTCCAACCACAACTTTCCCTCCAAGATGATGCAACTAGACTTTTAGAGGCATGCCGACTGCCACCGGAAATGGGTGCTTGCCAATTTTGTGAAGGTTAGTTAATCCAATGTGTAAATAATTAACCAGGCGTATTGCTTCCTGTTAATTGCTTTATCCTTCTTAAATGCATTTGCATAAGGGAGCTACATGCACCCGACTGAAGACTAGCATGGTGTGCGTCTGTTCTTAAAGGAAAACAAGGTCCTGCAGCCTTCATCCGATTCTGGTGATATAGGCGAGCTGAGATGGAGATTTGTGCATTTTCATTCAAATGTTGACCTTTTCATAGCACTGCAACGTCACAGGAGCCAAGATGAAACAAGGAGGATAAGGGAGGAGGGCTTGCTTCCTGCGCATGATCAAAGCTAAAACCAAAAACAGAAGCCTCAAGTTCACTGATTTGCAAAAGTGACTGATAGGTTTTTGGCACCTGCTTTGTTATTATCAGGACCCAGTATCTATTATTTCATCATTATTGCGTGTGTTTGTGTGTGTAATCAAAGATATAATAGTATTAGAATGCACTGGGTAATGTCAGAGACAAAGCTCTAGTATATTAATTTGCTGGTCAGACCATTCGGATTTATTTTGACACCCAGTAATATGTCTAGATCGGAGCAATTGGTTGAGGCATCAAAGGAATGTAATACATGACAGAATGCGTGTGTGGCGTTCAGGTTCATCGCTGGCGGTTCAGTCCAGAATTGATTCAGCTAAGAAACAAGATTAATTTAGGTCACATTCAGCATCCTGGTTGGTGTTCATAGTGGACTCTGTCCTGTTAGATGTTTCTTCCTGAACCGCACACAGGGAAGTGTAACCTCTATCAGCAGCTGGTACATTCCTGTCAATGGTGCTTCAGCATTCAGACAGTTCCCATCTTTTCTATCCAATTATTCAGAGGCACAGTTGGCCATTTTCACCAGGAAATCAGAATTTACTATGCAAATCTTTCCTCTTGCATATGCAAAAAAAAAAAATAAAATAAATAAATCTCAAGTTGGGGCACTGTTGTTAGCCCAGAGACTAACAGACTACTAATGAAAATGTCACTTCCAGCCTTTGGCAGACCGAAAAGGGAAATGAAAAGAATAAGAAGAGAAGGTTATTTAGATTTCTTGCCTACCTCTACAGCATGTAACTGCTAACATGTGACCTAACTGCACATGTGCAAGATGGATTTTACTAAGAAATGCCTCTGGCAGTCAGGAAGAATTAAATATAACTAGGTTAAGTGTGTATGTAAAGAGTAGCAGTGGGGAATGGAGGTGTCTCTGTTTGTGTTGGAGCGTGAGTGTATGTGTAGCTTGAACAGGTCTCTGTCCTTGGGAGTACAGGAATATCTCTAAATGACATATTGCATGTTCATGTTCAGATCACACAGCCTTCCAGCAACTCAATTATTATACTTTTTTTTAATCTCTCAGAGACAAAAAGAAAAATGGGTTAAAGTGGCAAAGCTTCATCAGGGATGATGAGTGAACAAAATCATTTTCACCTATGGAGAACATCAGTCAGTCTTTACCCATTGTTGTAATTGTTCCCTAACATTAGCTAAGTAGTTATGATTGGCTATACAATAGACATGGAATGCAATTTATAAATCAATTTTGATTTGATTTGTTAGGATGATGAGGGGTTTTAATCTTGGAAAGATTATCATTTTTAAGCCAAAGCATGTCTTTCCCTGGCCCCGAGCAAGTCTTCCTAAGGTGTAACAACAGTAAAATACTAGAAAACAAAATAATTCTGAAAATGTAATCACTAAAGGTTTTGGAAGAGACTGATATGAAATGAAATCATTCTGCTCATAGCAGCAACAACAGTGTAAGTCTGGATGCCAGTGCTACAGGGAATACCTTGCTGTTCAATTTGGACGACCAAAACAAGACTCATGGCTTCGGTAGCTATTGTTACTCTTGTTTTTGTCTCAGATCTTGGGGGGGGGAGGAGGCTGTCAGACAAAAAGAAATTATTATTTCACAAAATTTGCAGTGACTTTTGTTGATGTCTATTAGTTTCCAAATTTTAAAGTGGACCTCTTGCCCCACATTTAGTAAGGGTGCATAAAATAACCACAAGCAAATTAAAGTTATTTTTGTTGCTTCTCTGAATCTGAATCCTCGGATGCATCACTCCATGAATGAGTCTTAAAGTCAACCAGTAAATTATTAAGCACTATGTCATAAAATGTGAATGCTGTTGCTTGCGTGGCCACTCCACATTTTTCCAGTGTTATGCACCCACAAGTTGGTCAAAAGAAGTCACTAACAATTATTTATAAGAGTGCTAATAGAAATATTGATTACCATTATCGTATTAACAGTGACTCAGGATTTCACCTCCTAAAATGCATTACACATGCAGCGTAGTTCAGAACACAAGCCACCGAGTTCATGAGAGTGAATCGGCCATTATTAAACCACCATTTAATCTTGGACCTATTTGTGGAACAGCAGCTTAACACTAGAGATCACTGATATTGTGCATGCAGAGCAGGAATGATGTGAGCTTAATGTTTTTCCGCATTTACATTATCATAAATTGGCAACTACTGCCATTCTCGAGAGAATGAAACAAATGAAGAGGTCTTTTATTTTTCCGCCGCCAACTTAAACAAAACAAAAAAGCTATATGCTATCCTATATTGTATTCACTGGTTCATAACAGGGAATCATTATTTACAAACCCCAGAGATGCTGGAGTAAGATGCACTTACTTTTAAAATATCCTTGAACTGATGCAGTGGATAAGTGCTTCACTCCAAAGCTCCATATCAAAGGAAGAAATTAATCACATTTCGAGATACACTCACACACACATTTTGCTACTCATCTATTAATAACCATTTCTATGACATAGCTTTCTATTCTGAATTATGATGCATTACAGAAAACATCGTGAATTATTAGTATGTCAAGCTACGGCACCGTAAAATTACATTGGAAGTAACAAAATGGATGACAACATAATAATATTTAAAACAACTCAATAAACAGTGCGTGTGTCCATTAGGATCCTGTGAGAAAACTCAATAGTGGAAACATGCAGTCTCATTTTAATGGTTTGGTGATGAACAACTCAAGAGGATGATTACTTCTGGAAGTAGCCTGTTTTCCAGTTTTATTCACTGGAAAATTTAATAACGTTATTTGCAACATTGCAAATGTCATCATTTACTGAGTAATGAATGTACGTCTGAGATCAACCAATGGACCAGTATGTGGCCGTAAATGTTTGGCTTTTATGACAGCACTTCTACGAGTATCGAGTGACATTTTAATGTCTGCTGACACTGGGATGTGCTCAGTCCTTGCTCTTTTGGTCGTTAGCACTGTGTTTGACACGGCCGATGACCGGCCGGGGCAGCAGGTAGGAATATCTGGTACATTTTTAAAACAGCTCTCTTCATTCATGTTGAAGATGACGTTCTGTTTTTCTGTAAGTAACCATAGATCTTTGTGCTCTGGTGAAGCATGTTGTTCCTCGAGGGTCAGATTTGGGAGCAATTTTATTTTCTCTGAACACTCGTTCCCATGTTGACCCCTTAAGACGCAGCGTTTCTTTTCATTTTTATGCCGATGACAAGCTGCTGTACCTGTCTGTCAGAGTACCTGATCCTGGCATACCAAGTTCACTGTCAGTGCCTCAGAGATGTCAAAATATGGATACCACAAAAGTTTCTGTAGCATAACTCAAGCAAAAAGATCATCGTAAGTGGTTCCTGGCACATAGCAAAAAAAAAAAAAATCCTATTCTGGTTCTCTGCTGGAACACATCAATCATTTTGCAGAGAATTTTTGCATGTTCAGCTTTGAGCTGCACACAACAAAACCCATGTAGTTCTGTTTTTTAATCATCTTAAAAATATTTCCTATTGCAATTAACTTTATTTTCTTTTGAAGACCCAGACATTTTATGCTTTCAAAACAAGACATAAGACAGTATTTCCAGTCAAATGGATCTCCTACGATAATATAGTCTTGATGGCTGTTTTGTTTCTAGCAGTATAATTGCTTGGATTAGTTTTACTTTTTTATGACTGCTCATTATGTTGTTTATGATCTTGTTTAAAAAGCTTCTGCCAAATGTGATGCACCTTTTAACGTAGGTTTAGAAAAGTGCTATTATGCTATTCTCATACGTGTTATGGTTATCATCTCTAATGAAGGTTATGATGGTTATGGTCACGGTCATATGCGTGGTAATTTATTCAGCTACTGAAGATAAATAAAATTCTGCCACTGTGTCCCTTCTTGTTGTCCCCGCCGCAGGAGAATGCAGCTGTCATGAGGGTTATTCCCCTGATCCTGTCCATAAACATCTTTGTGTCCGGAGCGACTGGGGTCGCAACGAAGGGTAAGTGCTCTGCCCTCTACGTGCATCTAAAGCCTCATTTGTCTTTAAACACCTTTAAAGCTGCTTCTGAAGGCTCTACTCCCAACTGTGTTAGCACACAATATTAACTTTGATAAAACAAAAGTGAATTGTTCACTCTGATGGGCTGACGGTCTGGGGTTTCGAGTTTCAAGTCTCTGCAAGTTGATCTTATTAAAAAGGAGTGGTATAAATGAATCTAAAAACTTATTGTATCGTTTCAAAAGCGATCACTCGTAAAGAGAAATATAAGCAATTTGGATTTAATGAGTTAAAACTTGTAAAAGGAGCTGACTGGTCTTTTAACTTGAGGAATCAGACACAGAAGAGCAGGTAGGAGGAGGAGAAAGGTTGGAGGGAAATTGTAATGCGTAATGACTCAAAGCAGCGGGGGAGGGCGGAGAGAAGAGGGTGAGCGAGGCAGAGACAGATCACTGGAGTGACAACTCGTGGAAATTGACTTGATGGGGAGAGAAAAGTCAAATGAGCCCTCTCTGTGACTCTGACTTTGTTTGACAATTAGTTGGCTCACACAATCATTGGTTGATTAAAAAGGTCACATTGCCATTCCACTCCACCTGTCATCTGTTGGATTGTAGCCAATCACAGATCAAATTTCCAGACAGTTTTTAAATCACAGGAATCCAGTTATAGACAAAACGTTCCACTGTACGTCTTTAGATTTTAGCTTTGTGCTTATTATTTTTACTGTGAGTATTGTTTTGCACGCACACACACACAAACACACATATATATATATATATATATATATATATATATATATATATATATACACACAGTGTTGTCAGTGCAGTATTTTGGATAAAGTAGCATTTTTGTGGCTTCTACACACATTCAATGCAATTCAATGCCATTATAAATATGGCATTTATTTTCAATGTGAATATTCTTATCTACCCTTCTTTCATTATTTTAAATTTTGTTCCTTCTTTCTATGTCCTCTGTCAAGTCCTTGGCCATATGCTAACTTGGAGAAAGGCTATGACCTAGTTACAGGGGAGCAGGCCCCCGAGAGGATCTTCAGGTAAGTCCTTCACTTCTGATGTATCTCCCAAGTGCATGACTTCTGCTGGCCATCTGTGACGCTGTGGACACGCAGTGGAATGATGGCGGTGTTCTCAGCATGTGTTTGTGTGCACCTGTGTGTGTGTGTGTGAGAGAGAGAGAGAGACAAAGCATACTGATGAGTATCCAGCAGATACACATAGACACAGTTGGATGGACACACAGATATACACTCCGTGCTTGGGTGAAGTTTCACCCGTGGGCTCTTGTGCGGTGGAATCTCCCAGGGGTTGTCCTGGATGGACTCCCTTCAAATGCTTTTACTGACATTTTTGTTTACTTCTCATTCTTCATGGGGGTCATTGTGTCTGACATTTTTGCAAGAAGTGCAAGCCTCACAGGAACCATTCTGTCTCACCCAGCTGTTTAAAAAAACAAACCCAAATAAAAAAAAACAACTCACGCTGACGATTCTGATAAAGCTTTGTGAACAGCTCTAAATATGGATATACAAAAATTAATAATAATAAATCTTAAATTAATAGTAAATCTAAAATATACAATCTACATTTCATGATGGATTTATGTGTAAGTATACTATTATTCGTTGGTTTATTATCAGGGACCATGGGTCATGTATTATTTTATGAATGCATTCATTTGCATGAATCATGAAACCCAAGTGTCAAACAAATGTCTTGAGACCAGGGAGTGTGTTACAATGACAAAACCAATAAAGCTACTGTGAGTGTATATAATAACTTTGTATTCATACTTAAAACATTAAAATTATGTTTTCACTTTCTAATTCAGATCTATTTAGTTGTTCAACTACTGTAAAGTTCAAGGAATAGCTTTAATTCGGCGAAATCTATCTTGATTTCATGCTCACTAACCTTTTCCAGTGGACAAATAGGAAGAGTTCTTTGTCACAGTAATCTCCCTCCTCTTCAGACTGACCTTGCAGAGTTAGCTTCTCAGCAGGACTCCCAGAAATGAAGTAGTAAATCCACACTCTTTGTTCTGCACAAACACATTTTCAGACTTCTTCCTCCAGTTAAAAGTACCATGGTGGAGGTAAGACTGTAAAATGCTAGCGTCCACACACAGTCAGGAGGAAACCGACTCTGCTGCTTGGCTGACGTGTGTGTTGGTCCATAGTCTGTGAGAGTATAAAAGGCCAGCTCCATTTGCACATCCAGCTGGAGGCAAAGTGAGTGAATATATAGCAAACCAAAAGTGATTTCCTGTTAGTTTTTTTTTTTTTTTTTTTTCTCCTCTTTAAGAATTGTACTTTGTAGGGGGAGGAATGAGGAAGAGACTGCTGTGCTCCTCAGCTAGGCAGTGTTAGTTTGTCCTATAGCTCTGAAAGGAGGAGCTTAATCATAACATGGATTGGTCTCAGATGGGGAGCTTTGTAGGGAACCCTTTTTTTTTTAGACTAGGAACAGTGAGAAAATAAGGAAAGAGGAGAGGAGGAAGGCCACAGAAAAGGTTTATAGCTGTAGTGAAGGAGGACACGGAGAGGGCTGGAGGGATAGAAGAGGAAGGCACAGATAGAGCCAGGTGGAGGGGGCTGACTTGGTGTCGTGACCCCAATTTGGGATGAGCCGAAAAGAGTGAGAAAATAAGCATGTTATGAACAGAAGCTGTGAGAATAGAAAAGGCTGGATCGGATGTAATGTGAAAATTGGGAATAATGGACTTTTTCAAGGCAATTTTTAGTTAGATTTGAGTTGTATAGTATATTCCAGTTCAAAGACTGGCTGCAGATTTTTGTTTAAGTTGAAGGTGTGTAGTCACATGATGGTACAATAATCATATCTTGTAATTAGGTTAGACTTTTCAACACTGGATAGACTAAAAGGTAACAAATGCGCTTTGTGAAATGTTCTAATATCAGAGTCAAATGAGTGTTTGATTAAATGCAATGATAAGATTTTTTTGCAGCAAAGCAAAATTAGTTTGTTTTCTACATTTCTATTACTTTGTTGTTTTTTTCGCCCACCTGCTCAGATACATTAAAAGCACATGATGCAAAAAAAAAAAAAAGGTTCTGCGCGATATTGCAAGACTTTAGCAGGTGTTGTTTTTTCCAAGCAGCAGATTTAGGCACCCTGCAGGCTGTGGACAGTTATGTTCGCTCAGGAGAAACATCTATCAAAACAAGTATCTTTTTTTTTTTTTCCTTCATTTGAACAATGGTCATCATCACAGACATCACACCTGTGCCAAAGCACCGTGCTGCAGAGTGAAACAATTCAATGAGCAGACTTTTTCCTTTCTCTTCCATAATCAGTATTTAAAGCCATGCCACTACAGCTACTTGTATTGTATTTCTGCAAATTCAAATCTGTTTCCAACTGCGCAATGGATGCACCACATGCAATTAAATTAGTTACACTCAAGACTAGCATTGTAAGCTGGCAGTTATTGAGGGTAAACGTGTTTCCTTGACTTGATAAAGTCAGAAAAGCATGCTCTGAAGAATGACTAATGTGAAAAACATGCTTTTTATGTTGTCTTTTGTACTTTTAATAGCGTGTACATTGAACAAAATTTTTTAGACATTCATTCATCTGGAATTTCACAAGGTATGTAAAATTGGAAAAGAACACCTCAAATTGTCACTTGGAATGCGTCTGCCAGTCTCTGCAAATCAATATCATATAAAATGTCTAATCTGCATATTCTAATTATTCTGAATTCAGGGAATTAATATGGAGTCATATAAGCTGAACTCAATATCAAAATTGTACAATGTTTCAGCAATAAAATAAAATAAATCTTGGCCCCTCCACCCTCTAAACTTACCCAGTGTCCTCATTCCTTTTGTACCACCTTTGCGTGTTGTGGATACCTTGGATACCAAAATGTGCCTGTTTGTAATAACCTAATGTGATAATGCGACAGCGGTTTGATTGACATTTATGTCTTGCGGTTGTGCCAACACAGATCATTTTACAGTCTGGGCCAAGGGCTGTGGCTGCCAGTCAGCAAGAGCTTTGTGGTGCCACCAGTGGAACTGTCAATCAACCCCATTGCCAGCTGCAAGACAGACGTGTTGGTGACTGAAGATCCAGGGGAAGTCAGGTCAGTCCAAATCAGCTTAGAGCTTGTCACGGCTTGTGAGCAGATAAACCACACGTTTGTGTACGATCTGCTCCAAACAAACTTAGTCACATTAATGCATGCTCTTTTTTATTCTTGGAGCGTCTCAAGAAATACAGCAAAAACTGTTCATGCAGTTTTAAAATGTGGCTCTAGTGGCACAGAAATAATGCATCATTCGCTTTTGTGTAGTGGAGTGTATAAACACAAATGATATGTCTTTACTTGAGTCTGAGCTGTTTCACAAGTGTCAATGACTTTCCTATATAACTATCTAACACATATGTAACAATGCCATGCTTTGACTTTTTCTGTCATGGCTGCCCTTACCACTGGTTATATCATTGTAAATGGCTGGAAACATTATATAGCAGTATTGGAACTGTAGGAAAGCATTACAGAGATAACTGCTGATATGAATTGGAGCAATACAAATAAAAAATGACTGGAGTGCACATTAAAGCTGAGCATATTGTATGTGCATACGGAGGGAGGTTAGTATTCAAACAAACTCTGAGCTGTGAAATTAAATAAATGTTAACAGGCAAAGCCAGAGTACAAAAAAAGATGGACTCTGCTCAGAGGCGTATAAAAAGCAAAATGTAAAGTGGACAAGGTTATTCATCTGACAACCCACAGCCCAGTAATAACCGTATAAAACAAAAATGGTGTCATTTAACCAGCCAGTAGGATCTGGCATGTATTAGCGTAGATGAACGCTTCAGAATGTGTCAGAGCGTCAGCTGCAGATTGAAACAATCAACCACCTATGTAATTTTACTGACACCGGCCTGGAAGGTGTTGTTTCATTTGAAAAACCTTAATGTCTGCAATTACTGGATAAAAAAAGAAGAGTGGCACTTGTCAAAAAATGCAAAGAATAATGTGAGGAGAACAGAATGTGATTTCACTCTACACTACAATACAAAAAATAAGTTTAGATCGTTTTTAAATGTGGTAACCACAACCCTCCCTGTCACATTATGCACATTTTTTAATGAAATTATCAGTTTAAAAAAAAAAATCTGTATTGCTGTCAGTACATGGAAGCTGTCCAGTTCAGTTCAGGGCATCTACTGAGGATTGTAAAAAGGATGTAACAAAAAGCTGAAGAATGGATTCCTGTCGATGTTTTTTTTTTTTTTTTTTTTTTTTTTTGGTTTTATCTCCTTTTTGCATTGTACAACATCTTTGAGTTGGTTATTTTCACTCACAAACAAAACAACACAGATTTGACTTTCAGAACGCTGCCCTGACAAGGAACCTTGACAGTGGCAGTACCTGGAAAGACCTCACAACTGTAGCAGTGGGAAGCCAAATAATGTTGATGTTAGTATCATTTTGCAAACAATCATATTCATGCACCTCAGTATGATATCGTCATTATGGGCAGCTCTTAATTATTGTGCAAAGTGCCTCATCACCATCATCGCAGCATGCGCTGAGCCACTTCACCACACAGAAAGGAGAACAGACAGCCAATGCGTTGAAAATATATGAAAATGTATTTGGATAGAAAATGGCCATTTTACCTGAAAAAAAGGCTTTTCTGAAATATTTGCATTCATTCCTTTTGGGTGAGGCCAAAAGAATCAGTAGAATCATTTGCACTTCATAAAAGCCCAAATCAGGGCAATCACAAAGATTTCATGTGCAATATGCATCATATAAATTGTTGCAAATTTAGTCCACTACTGCGCAACGCCAAGACTTTTTTTTTTTTTACAGGCTCCATAAAATTTCCCCAGGAGCAAAGAATTCCCATGGTAATTATAAACATCTGTTTATTCTGACGTAAATGGAATTAGAGCATGGCTCCTGATTAATTACTGTAGCTGTTTCGTTTATTTCGAGGTTGTGATCAGTGATCTGCAGTGAGGTAATGAACATGGACGTGTTTTTGAGTATAGCCATACGTGATACGTGTTGATGTGATCTGATATGAAACCACAAAGGATTAGTCTCCATCGAGCTAGGAGGTAAAGCAATTATTTCAAAGCATTCGCTTCGTTTCTGCAATTCCTTTTGGTCATGTCTCAAGTGCTGCAGTCACTGCATGATGAAAAGACGTTGCTGGAGAAGGTGTTAATTGATGTCTACAGTGGAGAGTAAGAATTTGGCTTTTGTTTACTTCACTTCAGAAGAAAGTTAGGCTGTTCATCAGTTGAAGGACAGTCGATTGTTGCAAGCGGCCGTGCCTGCGTTCTCTGAAACTAAACCGATGTGGCCATGCAATGTCATTTTTATGGTTTATTTAATGTCACATGAGGTGATTCTTTATCTAACAACAACTAAACATTTCACACATTAACCATTACGGTAGGTAGAAGCAAAGCCGTCTCCTCTGTAACTGATTGCAAAAAGCATTCATCGGGCCTAAACAACAACCAGGAAATGAAGGTTTTCAAAAACATGTAGAGGGAGACGCATATTGTATGACTAATTAAAAGCTCATTTCAGTTTGAGTAATATGTTGATGTTCTCTATTTGGTAAACTATTAGTTCCTGTCACATAGGCGGGTCTGTCAGATTGTCATGAATAATGCAGGCAACTCATTATCCAAAGCATTTTTGTGGAACAGAGTCCCGTGGGACCTTATGGAGTTTATAGCTGATGCACTTTCCAAAAAGTATTTATGCAGGCATTGATGTAGTCAGTCAGTCATGATAGACATGTTGATGGAGTAGATGGTGAAATGTACTGTAGCCTTGGCTTCCCATTTCCCCTCTACCCTTCGGCTCACTGACAAAACCAGATGAAATCTGTTCTATGTGAAAAAGATAAGCCAGTGTCAAGGTAAGTGTCATCTTAACCAAGCTGAGCTTTGAACCACAGATTCTTGTCTGTTGATATCAATATCTCCCAACCTCACTCTGGATAACCTTCTTTCATAATCCTTTTTAAGTGAGCTGGTTTCAAACTTTCACAATCGATTTAGATTTTTTCTTTTCTTTTTTTTTTCCATTCCCTTTTTTCATTTTCCCACCCAGCATTTAAGCATCTGAAATATTACTTTTGCTTTTGTTGCGATGGCTCTACAGACTCTTTTAGCTGCTTTCAATGATAACTTTCTTTTTACTGGCACCTTCGCTTTTTAGTTCCTTAATCACAACATCCATGTTAAGAATTAATTCATCTTTGTTTCTTGGGGTTATGGAAATGATGTCAGTCGGGGTATTGCTGCTTCAGATAAACAGAGCAAGGCCAGCCACAGTTTTGTTTGTTTGGTTTTTTTTTTATGTTTTCTTGGGAGGGGGGTTGTCTTCCCTCTCCTGGTTTCCAGTGTTTTTAACCAGCACATGCAAATGTCATTGCTCATCTCCACAGGGGTGGGTCCAGAGTTTATTGGAGGTTGAGGTCAGTGGGGTAGAGAACAAACTGCCTCCTTGAGTACAAACCTTCTTTGTATTGTCATCCTGACATGCAGTATTAACCTTCTAGACTAAAATTCTACCAAAAAAAAAAAAAAAAAAACTAAACAAAAGAAAACAAAACATGCTCAGAGCTCACCAGTTAAATCAGATCATAATGCAGCTATTTTTTTTTGTTACAACAAATTTTAATGCTATCCACCTACATCTCAAAGATTTGTTTCTTTTATTCCTATTATATTGCACTTTACATTATTTTACCTGACATTTTAAGTCAAATGCTCTGGAGAAAGGTTCCTTGTAAATACAAGAAACACAAAGATGGTTAAAATGGGTCACAATAATAAAAAACAGTACTTTATTATGCAGGTCTGGGCACTGCTGCGCTTGTTGTTGCTTGTATGAAAATGATTATTCTAAAGATTGAGATATATTAAGTACATTCTCTGTATTCCACATTTGAGATCAGACCTCATTCATTAAACATTTTCATATTCATATATTTCTCTTTATTTCTCTGTGCAAAAGAGGGCCATAAAGAGAGCCAAATTTTGTGAATCAGTCTTCCTGCAATATTTTTCCTGTGAGCACACACACACTTGTGTAAACTGTAATTTAACAGTGAAACATTGTACAGAATGCAAAGCACAAAAACACGTTTAGCTGTTTTCCTGTGTTCAATATTTAGTCCAGTTAATAAATCAATATCTGTATTGTTTTTTTGTTTTTTTTTTCCCCTTGTCAGACAAATAATGAGCCACAGTATATGTTCAACCTCCTGGCTATTATTAAAATGCTTTTGTTACATTTGTTCTATTAGGAAAGAGTGTTTTTGTTTGACATTACAGCAGTGAGGAATAAATATTTGTTCCACTCCGCAATACGAGTTTTTGTCAAAGTGTTATATTTAGAGAATGTCCTCTGATTTATGACCGCAAAGTTATGATTAACAATTATTCTTCTTTAATATAAGCCTTGCGTCTCTTCTGAATATTGTTTAAGCAAAGCCAATGTGCCGGCAAACACCTCATGAATAGCACAATACACAGTGACTCAGACACTCCTAACTGTGCACTAAAACTTCCTCTTTTTTTTCTGGGGGTCAATAGGGAACTGTTAATAACCCTGAGTAAGTGTTGACACATAATATGGCTGATTAATGACCTCACTCACTGGGATCAAGTGAACTATCAAAAACCGCCCTTGCCAATAATCCAATAATGCAACTGTGAGAGTTTGACACAAGGAAAAAATTAAGCACTACATAAATCCACTTCCTTTTCCTCCAGTTCGCTGTCAAAATGTTTCATTACGCCACACTCAAACCAAAGAATTGATGTATCAGTCCTTACTTTATCACTTAGGTGTAGCTGTTTTTTCACCCACTAGATTTTTTCTCAGTGATTACAGCAAGCTTAAAGAAAATGCAGTCCATTCAATGACGAAAGTGCTTGATGAGAGTCAGCATATTTGTGGGGAGCTGGAACAAGAGGATTAATCAAGTGCAGGGGCAGACCAATAACGGGCTCTGTAATCACGCTGGAGCAGCGCTCTAACTTTGGGCAGCCTCGCTCGGTCATTCATCATTGGGAAAAGCTAGAGGCAGAGAGGGAGATTAATAACAAGTACATTAGTCAGTGTTTAGATGCAACCAATGTGCTTCTAGGTCAGGCGTCTGAGCCACAGTGCCAGAAGAGATGATCTTGATCAGCTAATGATTTGGAAAAGAATCACTATCAGGATTTTGGAAACAAGACGAGGGGGGAATGGAATGGATTCCAATTGAGTGTCAGGCAAACTTTGGTGAAGTCTTTCCATTATTAACATGCTGCACAACGTTTTAAGGAACTTTCCATTATTATAAGTATTCTACTGCATGTTTCACCCCTTTTTCTCCCTCTGGACAGTCTTGTAACAAACATTTTGGAATTGATTGATTGTTTGGTGAGGGGATTTTTATTTTTTTTTTCTTTCCTTCGACTGACTTTCCCCCGATCCAGAAGTAGAACCAGTTAGCATGCAGCTCACAGCTGAGACAACCCATTATTTTAGTCTGCTTCACCTTACCAGCCCTCTGTTTTCCTCTCAATTAGGGAGGCATTTGTCAATGCTTTGAGTGCCTGGCAGAAAGAACTGATGCACACAACGCTATGTGTTGCCTGTCTAATTCAGAAAAATTGAGTTGCTGAATAAAGAGAAGAAAAATAAGACGTGCAGTTGACTGTGTTTTTACGGTGTATATAGCAGCGTAACAAAGGGATTGCATGTGTGTCTCAATTTATTTTGTGCCAAAGTTGGGCCAGCACCTCTTTGGTGTCAGATGGCAAGGATCTTCAACATCTTCGTTACAATGATAAATGCACACGATGCTCAATGTGCAGTCACAGTTTGGCTGTCTGTAGTCGAAAAACAGCTTGTTTTCAGTAAAGGAAAAGATCGCAGTTTTGGGCTAAATTAAGTTATAATACACACACAGTTAAGGTCGGAGAATGCTCATGGAGCATGGAGAGGCCACCCCGCAATTTAGATGCTTATTAATATCTTAAAAATGCTGTTGCTTTAATATTGGGGTTGTGTGACATTTGTGGCACGGTGACAGTGAAAGTGGATCAATTTGATAAAGGGAAAGTCCTCGCAGACAGATATAAAACACATATGCAATCAATACTATCCTCATAAATGATACAATTTTTGCTCCAAGATAGTGTTAGATCAACAACAACAAAACAAAAATAAACTAGTGTTGAAATCCACGCCTGTAGATACAAGGCCCAAACAGTGAAAGTGCTCTGATTATCCACGATAACGCTCTTAAGCCTTATTAAGTATTTAAGTGTCCTAAAATCAAACTGGAATCAGAAATTGCATAATTGCTTTGTTGACCGTGACATAAATCTCGTTCCATTCCTAACAAGCATTCATTCTCAGTCCACTTTCAAAATAAATATGCACCCTTGACAAAATAAAGATGCGCTCACGGCTGCATTGTGTTCGGCTATCACATCCTAAATTCAGGCGTCTAGTGTTTGTAGTTATGCGATTCACGGTGCGTGAAATCTTATCCAGCCGTTGTAGCCTAGCAAGCAAAACTGAGCACAAATTCACAAAACAACGATAATAGTTTTTCTCTCTGCATTACGCAGCCACATGATGGTGACCCTGTCATCCACCCGGAGAAAGTCCAACTGTGCAGCAGCCAGCCGGTGAATTGTCACTATCCCCACAACCGACTGGCACGTCCCGCCTTGGACAATTCCTGAGTAGGAGTCCACCGTCTATCAAGGAGTTTGGTTCCAGAGCCAAAGCTGTGCATAGAGGTGAGCCCAACTGCATTTTGTTGGTACCGCTCAACTCCACGCACCAAATCAGCCCCAAAGAGAGAATGCATTCCTTATTCTCAGTGCAGGTTTGCATTTCCGAAATGCACAATGACAAAATCTGCTCTGCACTTAGCCTTTTCCCTCTGGGTATCGCACAGACCTCTGCTCTTAGATGTGCAGGATCTTTGGCTCTGGAACAGTTTACTGCCTTAATGCCCCAGTAAGATTACCGAAATTAGCAAAGATGCACAGTTCTTTAGGTATCATGTGTGCTTTGGTAGTATGAGATGGCGTTCCTGTTACGAATCATTCGGAAATGTTTGTTTTGTGGTTGCCTTTATTTATTTATTTATTTATTTATTTATTTATTTATTTATTTATTTATTTATTTATTTAGCGGGGGTATTACATGAAAGTGGCTCAGTGTGGAAATTATTCACTGATGAGCGTACTTGGTTCTTTGTCTGGTTTTCTTGACACTGGCCAGTTCAGATGATACAGTTGGTTTTCTCATTTTGTCTATGTGAAGGATGCATAGCACCAATTCATCTCAATCCACTTTCCCATTCAAATTGATTTGAGAATTTGCAGCTGAATCTGAAAATGTTGCCAGATCTAATTCTGAGTCTAATTAGTCATGAACCTGCATGACCAAGATGCTGTGAAGAGCAGTCTAAAACAGAGAACTTTAAATAAATCAAAAGTAAATAAAGTCCTGTCTTACTATAACTTACCTCCACGACAGTAAAAACGGAAGAGCAAACAAATTTTCATTTCATTCCATTTCTCATTTGATGTATTCAGAGTCCAGCCAAAATATTGTGTCTTGTTGCTGTCCTTCAAATACTATCCCGAATGGGGCTAAATAAATATAATTAAATTCGAGATGTCCTCCAGTAACTATGACCGGTTGATCAAAAAGCCAATTCCCTTTCCCATTTCCAGATGCTGTTCATTTGGCCTGAAGAAAAACTTCCAAAATGTTTAACTGCAACAGATGCTCAGCAAGACAGTAAACTGAAATCACACTATTGCCACAAAATGTTTTCATCTTGATCTTGAGTCCTGAAATTTGCTGAGTAGCAATGGTGTTGCAAATATAATTCATCTGCCGCGATGATGTCAAAGGTCTATTAGGGAGCACGAAACATTTGTTAATCTGCTGCAAACAGAAGGTGGCATATTAATTATCACAAAATGTTTTAGTGTCTTTAATCACAATGTCCAATCTCAGACCCTCTTTTGATCAACAGAACCTTTTTAAATTGAGGGCTTTTCCTCTTTAGTTGATATCATTAATATCTACATTTCAATTAATGCTCAAATCAGATTGTCCACAGGCATAGTTATTTTGGTGGCAATTAATATAGCAAAGCTAAAATACACAGTGGGCTGTTTTTTAATTACAAAGAAACAAACAAAACCAAAGCAAACTCCAGTAATTAAAGTCAACCAGACTGATATGTGTATTTCTTCGACGTCTTTGTAATACTGAATATGTATAGTTTAATGATCTGCTTTCAGCACAACACCAGGGCAGAAAAGGCTTGATTTTGTAAAGAGGACAGTCCCAATGTGCCGTCAGTGAGTTGTAATACTTCAGTGCTCACACAAGGAAGATGTGCCAAATACAGGCTGATGTGCCATAAATCTAACATGAAAGGACAAATATTTAAAATGAACAATCTCAGGCTGAAAAACGATGCGAGGTGTTAAACAGCATTCCACATGCTGAGCATGGGCACACGCCGCGGTTTTGTAATTGAAAGGTAGGCTGACATCTGCTCACATCGACCCACAATTCCTCCCCGTTTGTCTTAATAAGGTATGAATTTCAGGGGTATTTTTGTCAATTCTGTGCACAGAGCATTACTACCTTTTAGATGAATTTTAATACTTCACTTTTCATCTTTGCCTAAAGCCAATGACAAGGTCACAGTATACAATTCTTTTCCAAAACAATTTTGCAGTGAATACTGAGTCAATAAGAGTTCACTTTGCTCATTGAAGAAACTTTGCAAGATAAATTGCTTTGTGATAGTTTATAACTGCTTTGAAGAGAAGTTACTTAGGGCCGTTTTAATCAAATCAACCGCAGCATCAGTGTCCATATTACTGGTTTTCACCAGCCTCTTTGAATTGACATTGCCACATCAGCAGCCAAAAATACACAGTGATGAAGACACACATAGATAGTGACAGTGACAGCCCACCGCAAGCGTCCTTGCTCAGCAGGGCATCTGTCTTCCCATCATTTGAGATCTTGTTG
Source organism: Echeneis naucrates (assembly GCF_900963305.1). Taxonomy (NCBI): domain Eukaryota; kingdom Metazoa; phylum Chordata; class Actinopteri; order Carangiformes; family Echeneidae; genus Echeneis; species Echeneis naucrates. Next base: position 13,348,849 of record NC_042522.1, on the reverse strand, counting down.
CTGTTTGTTGAGTCAACTCATCCTCAGAAACACACTGTGGTCCCCGCGGTCTCAATGCAAGAGACAGTGCTTTTGTTTCTTTGCAAAGAAAAAACACCGGGGTTGCTTACTTCTCTGACGGCGGGCACGCAGAGCTCAGTGTATGGGCATGGAGTGAACACAGCAGTCGACACGTGAGAGATCGGTAAAGATGGCATTTCCCAAAATCCAGAATAGAAAAATGATAGATTTCACCTTTGTGTGTCATTGATTTTTAAACAGTTTGAGGGCTGGCAGTAGTACAATGACATTTAACTCCAACCTTAGGTAAAAAGATGCTTTTAATTATTTTCTTAGCACTTTTGTTCACAATTTTTGTATTCTTGTGGCAAAACTCAGGAGATTACAAATTTCCTGCCAGTCTAGAATGGACTGGAATGTCTCAAAGTATGAACCTTTACACAGACGTCCGTGGTCTCTAAATGCTGAGGCCAGCCAAAGGCTGAGCTCTTTGGTCATCTGCAGACCTTAAGTGCAACTAGATGCATGACTTTTTTGACATTGCAGGATAAGCTTCAATGACTTAATTGGTCACCTGACTTTTCTATCTTGTGACACCAGTGGATCAGAATTGTATTATCTTATTAGGAAATATATGATCCTAACACAATCTTTGAAGATTGTGAACATGGCAAACATAATCTCAGGACAATGTTGACATGCTGATATTAGCTTTAAACTTAAAGCAGCATTGTTCTTATGTACAGCTTTATATGGAGTCGGAAATATCATCTGATAAATTCTTCATAATTTATTAGTCAGTGTAACTATTAAGTGTAATTCATTCATTCATTCATTCATTCATTCATGTTCACCGCTTTATCAGTTTCCAGATCACGGCGTGCTGGAGCCAATCCCAGCTCACACTGGGCAAGGGCGGGGTCCATTGGGGTCCACTAGTCCATTCGCAGGGCCTTAAGTGTAATTATGTAGATTCATTCTAATTGAGGCATTTAGCCCTGTAGCTATGGAGAAAATGAGAATATATGTTGTAGCTTATCGTTGTATCAAAAACAGTAAATATTTGTCTGTTTAGGGTGTTTGCACGTGTCTGCGCCTGTAAATTTTCTTTGTTGTCTCCTTCAACACTGCCAGAGAGGACAGACCTGGATGCCTTGGCCAAGGACTGGTTATGAGAATTAATGGATGGAGATTGCTGATTCCCCAGACTCTCCACCACCACACCATGTCCAATTAATGCCAAAGCAGCTATTACTGCCAGACATGACCCAGCATGAACTCGAGCATGTACCGCTCGAGTGAAACTTTTAAAACAGCCAGTTTAAAAATGCAGTAGCCTGCTGCAGCACAACACATGCCCTAGGGTACATCAATATTAGACCAGTATTTGAAGGTTTATTAACATTTGCCTTTCCACTGCCCGTCACAAAATGGAGCCAAAATGCAGAGGTCAAAAGTTTGTCTTGAAAAAAAAAACAAAAAAAAAAAACCTTTCGTGTAGTCACTAGCAGCTCTATTATCAATAATTTTCATTTTTTTGTCTTTACACTCTATTCATATTTTAGGTTTAGTCCTAACCCCAATTTTTTATGCCCTTTTATGAAACGATCACAAATTGAAAACATCACAATTATGCATTAATTGCAGGTGGAAAGGTAAAAGCCATTAAAATGCCACATTTTTGTCACATAATTTGCAATCATGAACAGGTTCTTAATTGCACCACAGACAGAAAGGTTGTGAGAGACTGCTCTCCAGGTGGTGAGAGATTGTTATTTTCAGATGCACAAGCATCCATTTTTAAATTGTCATCCCTTGCAATGGTACTTTATTCACACTTTGAAAGCATGTCCAAATCAATGTGTTTTCACGTTTTGGCTTTTTCCCCTCGTTTCTTTCCATTTCAGAGAAGAGGCCATGATGTCCACTTACTTTGAGACAGTGGAGGATCTTCTAGCATCTTTCGGACCTGTGCGTGACTGCTCCAAAGATAATGGCGGCTGTAAAAAGAACTTCAAGTGTGTGTCTGACCGACAGTTAGACTCATCTGGCTGCATGGTAAGTGCACTTGGATGTTTTCTATTGTTTTTTTCCAAGGAGATTACTTACATGAAGAAGTTGCTGTGCGTGTAATATTTCCAAAGGTTAAAAATGCGGTGGAAAGAAGAATTTATTTAATCTGGGTTTGTAAAAATACTTAAGTAGATTGTAGTTGGAAAGTTTTGTGACCATGGCTCTGCGTCTTTATATTTTCTCTTTAGTGAGAGATGCGCTTGTAAGCGATCGGCACTCTGATAAAGGGCCTAGTAGTTCCACTTATCGCTCAGGCCTGCTGTCAGCTGAGCAGGTGTTGAGCTGCAGCTAACTAGCTGGCAGAGCTCGGTGGGATTTGACAACTGATTTCTAGGGTACAGGCAGACTTATGTAATGCACGTCTACAGCTCGTTTGACTGGTCACACAGAATCTGGAGATCTGATGTATCATGTAGCTGTGTGCCTATTTTCCCACAGGTTTGTGGCACGTTGGACAGAGACCCTGACCAAAATAGCCAATTGCGTCCAATCAGGTTATGGCATAAACAGAAAATAAGATGCAGTAAAGGAATTAAGTTGTCCAAATAATGGGCCGTGCTGTGCTGCTCAGTCGTTACTGCAGGGACGTGCAGGGAAAAGCCTGATTAAGTGCTGAAGTGATACATGGTATATATTTTAAAACACATTTGCATAATTGCTTCTTTTTAATGTTTTTCCAGAAGATAAATGTCACTCATTAAATTTGCATGCCATCTGCTAAATCCTATCTCGGCTTTTGTGATATAAGCAATTTATAATATTTTATGTGCAACATACAGCCATAATTGGTATGCTTCGTGTTACACACTTTGTGGTTGCGTTGACACTATTGAGCCTAAGGTTACAAGTTTATATTGTATATATTGACAGCCTAAAAATATTGTTTTTAATCACATTTTATTTTATTTCATCATACTTTTGATAAATAAATCTGATTTGATTTATGCATATCTTGCTTTAGTCAGATTTAGATATATGGGACACTAAAACTGGACAACATTAATGAAACAACACTAACAACAGCCATATCAGTTGCTATGCTTCCTCTAAAGAGGCAGATATCCATGATATAATATAGACCAGTAAATACTTTTCCACTTAGCTTTAGGAATGTATTGTTATGACACTGTTAGATATAATGTGGACAAATACATACACACTGTTTATATCCTTACATTGAAAGATGGAGCTCTATTTTTACGTCCATGTCCAATTCGTCAACTCTTGTTTGACTTCAATGTAACATTGTAAAATGTGGCACAAAGGAGGTTTTCTCTTGGCATATTTACAAGTGCAGGGTGACTGGAAACTTCCGATGCCAGGTTTTTGACAGCATGGGGCGGGCCTGTGTTGTAAAGTAATTAAATTGATGAGCCATCTCAATTGCTGGAGGATGTTTTGGAGAGTCATTAAGTACCAGGATGAGGCTATAAATCGACTGGTCTTTTTGTTGTTTGTGTCGACCAAAGACAAACACTGATATGGCAATTTCCTTGTTTTGCTTTCTTTCATCATTCATGAAAACTTCACTGGAACTCTCCCGGCACACACTGTTATCATGCAGCTGTCTGTAATTTTGTCTGGCACTAATCACAAATGATGAATTTCGCACAGCTTTATTAGTGACACTGCTGTTAAACAGAAATGCACAACGTGAATGACAGTCTCAGCCGGGCACATGAAAGAATAAACTGAATACACACAGTAGCTAGCACGTGTGATATGTTCAGCAAGACACCTCTATGCACACACGAGTTATTCAGCCCATGCCTACTGCCAATTCATCCCCAACAATATAACTCCCACTGTGTTACCATGACGACTAGTCCATATTAATAAACTTGAATTATACTCCCCATCATTCACACGAACCAAGGCAATTTCCAGTCTTGACATATTTAGTAGCTTGTGGCTGTTTTTTTTTTTTTTTTTAACCTCGATAGGTTTTTGTCTTCACATAGTGGTAATTGCCTTTTGCCTGAAGCATGCTAACAGTATAATATTCATCATACTGTTACAGATAATATGATATTATTTTATAATAAACCTAGGTCTATGCATATTTTAATCTGCATCTGCAAAATGGAAAATTTATGAAAAATATGCACGAATAGTATAAGAGACACTCTTTTGTAAGAACAACAATTTAATGTCGCTCCCAACCAGCCAACCTCATACCTTTTTTAAGTAGCTGCAAAGCTGTCCATGTACTTGTAATAGTTTTATTTATTTATTTTTTTTATTTGATTTGATTTGATTTTGAGCTCCAGTTCCTCAGTAATTTTATAAATACAATGTCTGCTTCGAAGATTTTCAGTCTATACTCAGACATACTTTCCATCTTCCAGTCGTTAATACTACTGTGAACTTGTCCCATGATGATGAATCTTCGTTAGACCCAGAGGTGGAAAGATGTGGACGGGGGGGGGACCATGTCAAAAAAATTCATTAATCAAGTATGTACCACTAAGCCTTTGGATTGTTTCTCAACCTCTGTCCCACATCAAGCTCCTGATTTAATCATGCCGTACCTACAGACATACATACAGATTCCACATATGCATTAGTGAACAGAACATTTTCATTGTTCTCCCCCCACACAGCAAACCATCAGCACTAAAGAGAGACACGTAGAGAGAATGCATATGTACTCATATTTTCTGCTTCATTCAATCACTCTTTCCTCTGGATCCCAATTAGAGGCGTAGCCAGTTTGGAAATATTTAGCATCACTTTACACTTTTATAAAATGTAACTGTTATAAAAATATTATTCTGAAATGATTCACAACTCACGTGTACATGGGAGGCTCATTAATACACATACAAAAAGAGTGACAAAGCCTTCTAGTCTTCAAAGATTAAGGCAGCGGATCAGAGACATGCTGGCATTATTTTCTATCCGACTCTTTTCGGTTGGTGTTATTTTAACCATCCTTGTCAGAGTGGGTGCTAATACAGAGCAGCGACATGCCACATGCAGGGCTTAAAATCCATTATCAGAGTCAGTCCCTCACGGCTGCCTACTGCTCCTAAGACAGTTGAAATGCATTTGCAATTAAATCAGTTCTAGGCAGAGCCACCGTTGACGTTTTGGAGACATTGTATTTCTTGTATTTTTTTCTCTTTTTTTTTGCGTGTTTTCTTTCTTTTTCTGCTGATGCTGAGCCTGAGAGGATGACAGCTGCTTTATTGGCCTAACCTCATCTTATAACAACAGCTGTTCTAAGCACAGGTTAGCCTTTTTAGACAGGTAATATGTTTGTGCTGGTGGTCTTCGTTGTGCTTTTCTTGTAACCAACACTGGATGGTTTTTGCATTGTACATTTCTGTTACACTGTGCTGTGTAAAAGTTATTCAGTTATTATGGCCCGCACTGCTGTTTCCATGATCACAGCCGCCGTCCTCCACTGTGTGAAACAGATAGTGTTTACTGGAAACATTTCTATACTAATAGGTATGGCCTAATTGCTTTAGGAGAAATAAGATGGGAAGGAGAAGGGAGTAATATGTTTAGCTGTGTTATTTACTTGAACAAGACATCTCACTTTTTTTTTTTCTTTTTTTTTTTCCCCCCAATGGCCGGTGTTCAAGAAAACAAAAACGGCTACATTGTGTAAATGCACCTACAAACACAATTAAAACATGCATCAGTGTTTTAAAGGCAACAGATACGTGTGTTAGAATGTCTGAATACTGTTTCAAAAGGAGTGAATGAGTGAACATCGGTAGTTAAACATGATAATAAAAGTAAAGATCCAGCTAAGGTTGTGGGACAGATTGATTTGGTTTGTGAAATACTTCCCTCCTTCAGGTCTTTTCATTGAATGCCAATTCAAAAAGGCAACATTTTGTGTGGCCTTCTAATTATGGTTATCACCCACTCTATGAGGAAAAAAAGCTTTTTTGAGTTGTTCCAATCCAGCATTTAGTCACGGTGTGGAATGAGCGGTCAGATTCTGGTTGAACCTCTGGTCAATGCACCGTGGCTTTTGCTGTGTTTGTGTGCGACTGGTATTTCTGATGCACTCTGTGAACTCTGCTGGGGCCATCTGACGAAGTTCAGAACACTGTAAACATAGTGTTTCCTTGTAGCGTTCCATTTTTAAAGTTAAGTTTGAAAACTTCACAATACTGCAGTGGTTATGTGCTTTTAGGGAATTGTGGCATGTTGGGTTTTTTTTTTGTTTTGTTTTTTGTTTATGGCACATTGTTTTATCCAGCTACAGTATCCGTCTTCCTAATGGAAGTACTCAGAGGCTGAGCAGATGGTGGGATATTAGTGGCATATCTTTCATCAGTTGATGTCCCTTTTGGGACATCTCTGGTAGAGTTGTTTGGATGCTGGGTTGGCAAAGATCTATGTTTTAACTTCAGGCACCACCCAAAACTTTAATTTTGGCCTGTCAAATTCTAGTAGTTTATAACAGTTTCGAGAAGACGGATATTGTTGTCTCCAAACTCATTTTAAAGCAATTGTATACCGTCTCAGTATGCAGAGGTTTATTAAAATTTGTGGCACAATCAAAAACTCAGGAATTATATGACGAGTTGTCAGCGTGGGGTGTGGATTCGCATAAAGAGTCCGCAGGGAGGAGAAGTGAGAACTGCATCCAAACAGAAGTTTTGCCCAAACCCACATCCCATAATCCCTCTATCCTATCCTCCAACCCCTGTGTGTCCCAACAGTCCCTGCACTCTTGACAGCTAGGCGCCATGGGCACCCCCAGCTCGAATGCGCAGTGCTGCTCAATGTACCTCATTACTGCCGAATTTCAATACATTATGGTTTCATGCAAATACATCATAATAATCCTTTCATCCCTTCGGTCTGATACTGTTGGTTAAATGCCGGATCAAGTGTGTCATTTAGTGTACCGCAGAGATCTGCATTGTGCCGCTACAGTCAAGGGTGGAAATTAAGATCTGTTCACAGTGGAATACCATTCAGACAAGCCTTATGGGAGAAATACTGGCAAAAATTTGCAGCACAACAGTAAAACCCAATTATGTGGTGATGTGCGTATATTCAATATATCCGTATAATTGTAATATTCTCCTTATTTTCCAAAGGCTTCAGATGAGAGAGAAATATTAGAACAGCAACAACTTCGGCGAGCAACTGAAGCAGTGCCTTTGTGTTATGTCATAATTGTATCATGAGCGACTAATTTGAGGGGGCATTCTCCCCTGTGGTGGCTCCAATATGTTGTCTATTATTTTACAAGTTTCTTCAATTAGAATCACTCTCTGTCAGTTCAGTGGCTCCGTTCCACACCACAGCAAACATTAAACAGATTGTGAAAGACTATTGAATCACAAAGACTTTATTCCCAACTTACAGGTCTGATAGGCTGAGACAGACTTGTGTTTGAATTTGCTCACTTGCTAATCATTTCATAAACATAGCTCGGACAGTTTAGGATAGATATTTCAGATAATACCTGCCATACTCTGGAGAAAGATTTAGATCAAGAAATAAGTTAAGAATTAGTATAAGAAGGTTGCAGGTTTGCCGCCTGAGGCATTTTCGTGCGGACTTCGCATGTTCTCCCCGTAACTTTAAATGGCGCGGAGGTCTGAGTGCCTGTTTGTCTGTCTGTCTCTCTGTGTCGATGGCTCCCTAAGATCACCTGCTGCCTCAGTGCCCTGTCATTTTTACTAGTGTGAAACTGTGCAGGATGCATGCTTTTTATGTTTTATGTGGTCATGGTTAGTTTGATGAATGAATAAATATGGCTGCTTTTTACAATAATGTCTGCCGTTGGTGTCTAATGGTAAAATGTACTTGGCAGCTTTTATATCTTTGTATTATCGCCTCAGACAATTTCTTCAGAAAATCCATAGACTGTATTGACTTATACATGTTAACTTTTACAACACTGTTACATCTAAAAGTCTCTCCATTACCGTGTTTATGTTTCTTATATTTTTTCTTTCCTGGCATAAACAAAGATATCTTTGTCTTTGTTAATAGACCATGTCTCCATTGTCTTCATCATCATTGGAAGCAAATAACAGCAGTCCTTAAATGCCTTTGGCAATCAAGCTAAGCTGAGAGCAGCAGAGTTCTGTGGAGTTGTCAGACTAAGCAATTCTTTCCACTCAATGTCATCTGCAGTGTTGACACCACTAACGAAAAGGAGGATGACAATGAAAGACAAAATAGCCTTGAAGCGTAGTCAGTCTTCATAGTGCAGAATGGACTGAACGCATACATGCAGATTCTCATTGTAAATATGGGCTCCTTATACCTAATCACAACGATTAGAAAATCGAACAAGGCAGTGTGTTTCTTTTCTTTTTTCCTCTCTCTCAACACGCAATCATCCAAATACACCGTGCATTTCCATGTGTAAGCAGTTTATTGAAAACAAAAAAAACGAAAGGATCATAAAAAAAAAAAAAAAAAAACAAGAACGTGCCTATGGGCAATGCCATTTCCAACAGCTACAAGACGGCTGTGTTTGTTTGTTTGGTTTTTTTTTTTTTTTTTTTTTTTCCTCCCTGAAGATTAAGTCTGAATCCACATGAACATGAGAGGAGAACAGCTGGGGACTGTATTGCACCCACCCAAGTTTTTTTGTGCTCTTGCAGCAATAAAGCTCGTTGCCTAATTTAACCCATTTGAACAGCGGTGGAGCTGCAGGGCATGCATCTCTGCCACCTCTAAACCAGATTAGGCTGTCAAATACGCTTTTAGCGTATTTGATTTTTTTTTTCCCCCCCTCGTGACTGTCAGTGTGATTTAGAGTTGTGCTGTTTTGTGAAAGACTGAGCTACACATCTTTAAGAAAATATTAAGTAAAATGTATCCTCCTTCCTCATGTTGCTGCCCACTTTTCTAGCTAGCTTGTCTTTCTCTCTCTCCCTCTCTCTTTCTTTTTCCAAATGTTTAATGGCCCCTAACTACGAACATCAAGCATCTTAATTCTGACAAGATTATTAAGAGACAGAGTTCTCAATAGATTATGTTCAGTTCCTGATTAAAGCTGTGGGCACTAATGGGTGATTAGCAAAATGAATAGCATTCATTTGGAATGTGTGAACTTTAATTTGCGGGGGTGATCTATGCACTGTAAAATGTGTAGGAAGAAATATGTGCGGTTACGTTTGAAGCATTTCATTTTTCTTTCATTTCCTCAAACCTGCTTACCTTGTACTTTCAATCCCCCAAGTATACTCAAGAGTGAAATACCATCAGTCTGGTATTTAAATGGTGTCATAAAATTCCCATTTGAAAAAGCCCCCAGAGAGTACATCTACTCAACCCTTGGACTTTTATTTGCTACTGTAAAATGCATCCAGGCGTGCAGCAGATATGCAGGTGTAAAAGACAAAAAGACAAAATCATAACTAAACATCCAATTAAACAGGAAACATGCACGCATTCACATTTATGCATTATGTGTCACATTTGTCTCTTCTTTTCAACATTTAATATATTCAATGATGAGTAATTCCTCAGTTCGCAGGATGTAATGTTCATGTTTGTTTTTTATTTTTTTTTTTTATCTATTTTGAATGGTTAGGTATCAGTGTAGTAACAACATCTTAGCCAACGAGCTTCTTTAGATCGCTCAGCCTGTTCTCATCGTGCTGCCATACCAGAGGCACTACAGAGGGACTGGCTGAAATTCATTTATCTGAAATGCAAATCCCCCCCCCCCATGTCTTCAGAGAGTTGTCTGAACAGAGAGGGTAAGTAGCTAGTGGGCTGTGCTAATGGCTAACCTTAAGTCCTTTCATTCAACCGCAGAGTGCTCCATGACAGTTCTGAATTACAGACAGCTATTCCCACGGCTCCGCCTCACTGTGATGAATGACCCCAATCTTGCTCTGCTGAGGAAGTTAGCATTACATTCATGAGATACAGTTAATGGAGCTGAGACTTCGGAGCTTTCCCTTTGAATACTGAACATGGGACTTTGTCCAGAACACACGTGTGAACAATACATTTTGTTTATTGCACATTTATCCATCTCTGGTGTTTGGCAGCGGTTCTCCCAGGAGATATAAAAAGACTATTTATGAAGTTGTTTTGTCAAATTCAAAGACTCCCAGAGCAAAAACAGAGCTGGTGTAACCCCGTGTCAGCTACACCCTTTCATGGAAACATTCCATTTTAATTGAGGATTATATTATTCATTCAATAAAATGATCTTCTTGTTATAAAAAAGGCTGAAAATGAACAACTTGCAAACTACGAATTCAGTCACTACTGGTACAAATGTTGTTGCTCATCAAATTAATTCTGCGCATCCTTGAGGTAAGTTTCATGTGTAAATGTCCAGAAATTAAGGCCTGAAACAAATTCGAGAGTCTTTCAAATGTCAAAATGTGCTTAAGGTAGGTCCACAGCTCACTTACCTTTTCTCTCTAAATTTATTCCCTGTCTTAATTAAATTTTTCGCCGTGATGATTTTCAAGCATTAAATCAAACACAGACCAGCTGATACTTTGGGGGCACCTGAGGATTTTCCAAAAATTTTTTGCTGTTGATGAGATGCTACAAGGGCAGCACGGTGGATTAGTGGTTAGGGCTGTTGCCCTACAACAAGAAGGTCGCAGGTTTGGTTCCGGGGCCTGGGAAGTTTGCATGGGTTTCCTCCCACCGTCCAAAGACATCATGTTTGGGTTGACTGGTGACTGGAGCCCTGTGATGGACCCGCTCTCACCCGGTGTGAGCTGGGATTGGCTCTCCGGCACCCCTGCAACCCAGAATGAATAAATGAGATGCTATAAAAAATAAAGACATACGAAAACTTGGCACATCTAATTCATCAGAATAAGCTTTATTTTTGAATGACTGATGAATTGTGTTTATTTTCCTCCTTAATGTTTTTATTTTTGTGGAACAGCTAACTGTTAATTAGCCTAAAAATATTCAAGCTAATATCCCTTTTTCTTTTTTTTTAAGATCATGTCTCTCCAAAAATTTGTCAAGTTGTAACCTATAGGCTTGGGCTCAGTCTGGCTTTGGGTTTCAGGGTTTTTTCTGACTTGATTTCCCACTCGTTAATTTCCCTTTCCTGTAGTATGCAACTGTTATTAAACCTAACAGATGATGCCTGTAATTGCTTTTGTGACCCAAAGTCTATTACAAGGGAAAATCTTAATTTGTTTACCTCAGATTGCAGGCAGCTTACAAAGCAAAATGTACCATGGTGCATTATTAGTCAGATACATCTTTTGTCAGAGGAGGATTTGAACACCATCCAGTCTGTGCGGTGGAAACAGCACTAAAGGCCAAAAAGTGTTTCTTTTTTCAGCCAGAGTTTTGTAAAAAAAAAAAATAAAATAAAAAATTACCTTTCGTTGAGAGTAAAAGTTTGCTTCTCTGTCAACATGTTTTTGTTTGCCTTTATCTACGACGATACTTTGCCATTAACACTTGCACACATCTTCTGGACACATTTCTTTCTCACTCAAAGTTGTTGACGATGGCAGTGTACAGTAATTGGCAATTACACGCCAGAGTAATGTTTTCACCTAGGATTGGGATGTCAGAATCTTCCAATGGTGCAATACATCCCTGCTTGCTTTCAACAGATGCAATATGTCATGTGACGTCCAGCTGTTCAGCAAATTATTCCCTTTTTTTTTTTTTTTTTTTTTTTTTTTTTTTTGGGGGGGGGGGATCTGATAGATTATTTGAAAAATAAAAAATATCCAAATTGCCCCACTCAGAGTGGTGAAGACTAATTTTATTTGGGTATCTAATGGCTTTGTCTTGAGTGTGCTGTGGTCCTTTTACGTCCTCTAAGTGTGTCAGTTATAAATGATAAGTTTGTTAGCTCCAGTATTAACAGATTAACATTGTTGGCGGGACATTCCTCTTTGCTGGTTGTGCTAATTGAGCCCAAGAGAAAGTGTGGCACTTACATTTGAGTTGTTTATATTATTGTGCATCCAGATTTGTTGCATTGACTGTATTTGCACCACCATTATAATGTAGACACATTATTATGTGTGCTTGTGGGAATTAGTCATCTGTTTATTTGAATAAGTGGTTGCTTGTTCCGAACTTGGCATCGTTTTGTCTCATAGTTCCACCTTGTGGCAATGCTAATCATAGCAGTGAAGCTGTTAAAGCAAGCTGTTATGTGAAAGCTGATACAGAATTATTCGTGTGCCATTTATTTCTCCTCCTCCCAGAAACCGCACTATGGCACTTCTACGCTCTCTGCCTGAACTTTGTCCCATTCAGTAATGAAGCCCACAACTGAACTTGTAATAATCAATCACTTCAGTTAAGTTCAAGAAAAAGGGCATTCTATTCATTCTAGTCATATACATATGATGCAACAAATGTTTTAAAGCGGCACCATTGTCCCTGTCTGTGAAAAAATGATAAGAATGTGAAAACACTCAAATTATTATTGGGATTATTATTTTGTAATAGTACACGTCATTAGTAACCCCCATCAGCATTTTCCCTGCCACTTACAACAAACTGAGCCAGCAGAAAATGTTCATTAAGTGCAACCTCTTTTGTTTCCATCTGCAGCTCCAATCATAAAGAGTAGGCTATTAAGTGTACAAGTTATTAGTCGTAAGTAAAATGACATTTTTAATAGGTTTCAGCTTTGTTAGAGACTGCATTTGCTGCTGTTGCATTCTGTTTAATTAATATTGCCAGTGCTTGAAGGAATATTACCTAATTGAAATGTTATGCTATAGTGAGCGTCTGCATGCACTGCCGTCAGGTAAACTATCGACTATTGTAATTAAAATCTTGTCTTTTGGCAAAATATTGTTATATGATTAGTAAGTAGCCCCTCCTTCTTGGAAAATCACCTCTGATTTCACCAGTACTCAGATGTCTGCAAATCCCAGTGGACTCAATGTCATTTGAGGGTTTTTTAAGATTGAGATGTTTGTACTCATTGTCGTTTTAACATGTTCAGAATATTCAACACTGTTCGCCTGCTACACTTAAAAAGTTAATTACCTTTTGTTTTTCCTCTTCATTTTACAGCAGACTGTCCTCCACACAACAAATTCCTTTTTCACTGGTTACATTCGCTGTTAGAGGAAGGAGGAAAACCCGTCTGCCACCCCTTACCATCTGTCTGTTTTTCGGTATAACAAAAAAATCTATGCAGTTCTTGACTTTTAGTGTTTTATTCTAGTCGTGAGATAAGATGCTCCTTTTTTATGATATAAACACATTTAAACTACTATATTTTCTGTGCCCTATCAAATGAGATAATTGGCATATTTCAGGCATCTTTGTTTGAATCCTCAACTTTGTTCTTGGCTGGCCCGTTCTCCACTCTCATCTTCTCCACCTCAGGTCTTTTTGCCTCCTCCGTGCTACCTGATCCTGATTAAAATGCACACGCTGACCTCGGTGCCCGACTCCTCTCTTCTCTCCCTAATCTGTGCCTTCCTGCCCACCCTCTCTCTACGCCTCCTACTCACCACCTCTCCTTCCTCTGTCTGCCTTTTCTTGCAGTGTCCTGAGGGGCTGAGGCCAATGAAGGATGGCTCAGGTTGCTATGACTACTCTAGGGGCATCGACTGTACGGATGGCTTCAATGGAGGCTGCGAACAGCTGTGTCTCCAGCAGCTTGTGCCCCTTGACGATGACCCCAGCTCCAGCAATGTGCTTATGTTTTGCGGGTGAGGATAACAAACCATAAAATGTGGTGAAATGGTGTTGAGAGGCTGCAAATGAAGGTACCTCATGAAAGAGACGTCATGAGTGATATTTCAAATGTTGGCAAATTGAGACAATAACAGCGTGATAGAAATGAAACGTGTAACTAAAGAAATCATCAAATAACTTCATTATCTCATGAAATCTTCCAATATTGCATGCAGTCTCAAGCATTATTTTAATATGCGTGCAAGTTCATTTCCATACTATGAATCTGAACAAATACAAGTTCACAGCTACATCTGAACTCGCAGTATGGTTGCTAAATTTTCTGCAGAGTTGAAATCATTCAATGCGCTTTGAGAAATAAACCTGGATCTCGGACCATGTTGACTGTCCAACTTGCAAATTATTCAGAGATGCATTCCCTCTCCCAGCGCCCTCTCCCTCGTCCCACTCAGTTTTTACTGAGCTGATATCCTCTGTGTGGATTCAGGAAGCTTTTTTCTGCCTTTTTTCTCCAGCACCTGCCCTAGAATTACTCTGGATTCTATCACATGGTATAGTAATCTACAGAGAGTTTCATTTTAAAAAGGTCATCTTGTTGCCATGAAAGGCAATGCAGCTGGTCACCAGCAATATTAAGCCGTTGCATTCCAACAGTACAGTATATATTTTTTTACTGACAGTCCTGACATGTGGCAAGAAATCATGCTCCACAGCATTGGAGCCCTACCTCTTTACCTCTTTGTAGTGAGAAGGGACCAGTGAATTCAGGCTGCTTGGGTCATACCTGCAAACTCTACTTACTGATGTTTGTCAGCATTACTGCTACACACTTTCCATTTTATTTACAACTGCCTTATTTAACGGAATTATTACATAAACTCTGTTGGGTTCGGTACATAGATGATTCCACGCATTTTTCTAATGACATAATTAAATATATATGAGTAACATTGGTCAGCGTCCATTAAAATGTTCTAAAGTCATATGCTGTGTGAATCACGATGTTTTTACGGCTGACACAAAGAAATGGCTTGTATGCGTCGTTTTAACTTTTGGGTTTCTACAACTGGGGTCATAAATGTGGATTGACAGGTGAAGTAAATCCTAATCCTTTTTTGAGGTCCGTCAGATCCATATTGTGGGATGGCATCATTTTTTTCCCCCCAACATTATGGTCCCTTTCTCTATGGGTGAACAGGCCAGTATCAAAATGCAATTTGCATCAATGGCTGTTTACCCTGATCTTCGCAGCACAATGGAATTATCTCACTTTTCAATAAGGCGTAAGGGTACATGCTCAATGGCAAACATCAAGCCATGATCGATTCTTTTATTGATCAGTCCAGTGTGTAATGGCTTACTGCTTGTTTCAACTGTGCTGTAAAATTAATAGATCAAATGAATACACTAGACTGCCCTGCCTCGATCTGTTGACGGGGTCCGTTGGGTCCTCTGAAAGGGAAAATCGCCTTTGTTGTCATATCTAAGGTAAACACTGCACCACCAGGTCTGCTGGATTTTCAACGCAGCGTTGCCAACAATGTCCTGAAAAGTCCTCGTTCCCACTGAGGCACCGAGCTGATCAACGGCCTGAGGCCGAATCTTACTGCCAGCAAACAGTGACAGATACTCAACCTTGTCTGTAAGGGATGATTATGCAATTAAATAGAGGAGATATGATAATTTGTGCCTGATTACACAGTTTTCTGAATGCTATGCCATTGGAAACAGTTTTAAAACTGTTTCCAGCAGACTGTGTTCACAGTCTCTGCAAAGATAACTGCACGTACAGGATACTGCCTTGCTAAAGGGAAAGGCGTTTACGTCAAATCTTACGAATTTGCTTTTCCCCTTATTAGTGTTAACGTAATATCTCACGGGGTTGTAAGAAAACAGTACGCTTGTTTTCTGACTGTGTAATGTTTCTTCCAAGACCAACAGTGTTAATCAAAAAGGTAAAATGGGACCCGCCTAGTTTGCAGTCAAGCTGTGTCGACTGGTGTCACCCTTCAGATCTCAGATCAACCTGCAACATTTATGCCACAATTTGTTTAAGAATCCTTGGGATCTCCAGAAACTATAACATACTGCACGCGGCTCTCCTGCTCCAGTGCACATAGATTCACATTCATTGCGTCCTTTATGTTGCGCTGACGGCTTTTTCCCTTCTCTTCAGATGCGTTCAGGAGTACAAACTGGCAGGGGATGGGCGCTCTTGCCTTCTGCAGTCAGACAACTGTGAAGGAAACAAATGCCCAAGGCAAGATGTCCACTTCAATGACACCCTGTTTGGTGAGATGCTGCATGGATACAACAACAAAACCCAGCAAGTCAACTTGGGACAGATATTCCAAATGACCTTCCGGTAAATAGTGTACAAATACACACATTCACACTTATTTCCGTTAAACAAATACTGTTTATTGTCTTGTTGATAGTGAGTGAGCTACATGTGGTTCCTATCTATCAGATGTCTTATCTGTTCTCTTGTTTTGCGTTAGTGTTATTCATGTTTTACATATTTTGCCTTTTCCTCCCTTCCTCCTTTTTTTTCTTTTGGTGAAAAACATTATTTTAGTTCCATCTGCAAGTCAAGATTTTTGCAATCTTCCCCTGAGACCTGTTGTTTCTCATCTTGACTTTGCATTTTGTTTTTTTTTTACATCTCCAAAGACACATCAGCCAGAGTAATGGTTGTCTTTTATCAGTTTGTTGCTTGCTCGCCTCTGTGTTGGTACAGATGCGTATGGGTGTCTGTGTGCATTTGTGTGTGTCTGTGCATGTGTGAGAGCGAGAGAGAGAGAGAGAGAGAGCAACTGAGCGTAGGGGACGAGAGAATGATGGCAGAGTGAGGATTGAGACTCATCCCATGGCAGTTCTCCCTAAACTGTCAGCCCTCTGAAAACCTGGCTCAGTCTGATAAGTCACATTCTGTTTGTTGTGAAATGCTCCTGTAGTCATAGAAAGATGATGAGGGTCTATCTATGCAGAAGTACAGTATACACAGGAAAACACGCCGCAACCTTTATCATACATTTTCTGTCTTTTTACTCGCCCCATCCTTCTTTCTCTCTCTCTCGTGCACATTATAAATTCATGCGTTTTTTCCGTAAAAACCATCATCTTCTTTTCATCTGTGCCCTATACGTCATAATAGTTGTGCATGAATAAGCACAACCATATGATCTCTCTTCTGAAAGTCCTCAGGGTTTAATATGTAAAGTATATTATTATGAAGCATCATATCTGCAGGCTACCTGCCACATTGGATACACCTGTCATGGACTCTGGGAGCAAACGAACTGCTTTTCCTTTATATATTTATTTAAGTCATTATAAAATCAATTAAGAGAAAAGGACAGATTTTAATTGAATGTACGGAGGATTTCTTTGGGCATAATTACATTTTTATAATACTGAGCTCTCCACAGGCCACATAACCGCAGTGTCCAATGTAGCATCTGGCTAGTCACTTTAATTAGAGGGAGTTCTTTTTAAAAAATGGCAACGAAACATGTCTCAGAGAATTACATTTTCTTAAGCTAGATGGGAACCGTTACAGATGCTTTGAGAAGCAGAGCATGCAGATGAGGGTGGTAAAAGCGATGTTGCTATATGAAGCTATGAGGATGGCTTTTAATGGGTTTTTACAGAAAATCCCTGGTCAAATTTAAGGGGTATTGTTTTTAAAGAGGGGCTGGCAACGATTACCACCCAAAAGGTGGAAAGGTAAAAGGGACTTGATAACAATCTTTTTTTATGGTATGATTGACAACTATAGGGCCGAATATAGGAAAATAACTAAGCCCAACATTTGTAAAAGGTTTAAACCAGTCAGGGCTAAACCAGTTGGGGAGTACGTGAAATACGCCAAACAGGGCTCAGTTTTACAGGTAAAACAAAGACACAGTTTGAGGTTTGGAAAATCAGGGAGCACAGACAGTCTCAATCCATTTGCCCTCAAGCAATAGAGAGCACAGTGGGTCTTCTGTCTGTAGACTCCAGCTCAGCACACAGGGATACATCGTGCTATGGCCAGTAGTGGGATTTGTAGTCAAGCCAGGCCTCTGGTGGGTTTATACCAGTGTTTCTCGAATAGTGGGGTGCGCCCGACATGCCGGGGGGGCGTGTGTGTGTGACCCCAGGGAACAGGCTTAAGCCAATGTCTTAGCTGTTTCATTGTTGCACCAAAATAAAGCGTAGTTCCACACCCGCTACAGTCGATGGCAGTGGTGCTTTCATGTGGCGTGCCATTAAACAGTGGGAGATGAAGAAAGGCCAGTGTGTGTATTGTATTTAAAAACTCTGACAGCGGACAGCATGAAGCCAAATAAATTAAGGTGGCACTTACAGAAAATTACACCCCAATCACGCTGATAAGCCGCTTGAGTTTTGCCATTAATCCTGTGAAAGACTTCATCATTTTGATTAAAAAATCAGGACAATCTATTTCATTCATTTTCTTTTTGTAGGTCAAAGTGTTTTATTTGCATCCGGCATAAAAATTGCAGCCAAATATATCATGCGAGCCACAGAGCTGACTTGCTTTGTCGACCCCTAACAGGGAAAAAGCCAACAGGGGAAATAAGGAAAGAAAGAAAAAAAAAAGTTAAGTTGTTTTGTTTATTGTGCTCTATAGGTAATGATGCTGATAAATTGTATTGAATATTATTTATTGTTTTTATTTCTGTTTATTTTGGTGCAACAAATGGTTGGAGCAGTTGTTGCTAGTTTGTGTTTCCTGGACATTGATGCAGCGGTCGCATTCATCTCGTCGGTTGAAAACTGTTTAAGGTTTATCAGGATTTCACTTTGCTGAAGTTAATGCAAACTGTTGCCCTTTTAATCTTTTCTGAAAATCCACTCAGACTGAAAAAGGTAGGTTTAGTTTTTTTTTTTATTATTATTATTTTAATTTAATTAAAGGTCTGATTATCTTCATTTGGAGGAAAGAACTCTCCCAAAAAAAAACCTTCTCTTGAAGCTCTTCTCTCTCTCTCTCTGTGGCAGGTATTTTTTATAGTTCATTCGTTCTTATCACCCCAAAAGTTAATATACTGCTAAAGAAGTATCAATCAATTAAATAGCAAAATTACCCCAAAAAAAAAATAAAATACTGGAGTAGGGCCAAACCTTTTTTTGGGGGGAATGATTTGCAGAAAAATAAAAATAAGCTTGCCTGCATCCACTTCTTTACATATGTTTCAGCGGAGACTAATTTTTTTTGTCTCCTGTGAGATTTCTGTACAACACAGGCCAACAAAGTTTCCTCCTTCCCACCTCAACCATCATTCACACCTGTGCAACGTGCACCTGCTCCTAGAAGCTAGAAAAATTTACATGCTAATTGCGAGATGCATACTCAGTCACACGTATCATGTTCCCTGCGGTTAGAGGCACACTTGGCTGATTACATGTAGATGACAGGCAAAGTGCACTTTCGGGCTGGTTTGGTTTTCTTTTCTTTTCTTTTCTTTTTTACACAAATGTCTGTAGGTGCAGAGTGTGTCTTCAATGAAGCGCAAAAGCCATTTATGCATACCAATCTACTGTACACACTTGAGCAGTTAGTGGAGAGTAGGGAAAGAAAGGGAGGAAGAAAGAAACAAGTTTCTCTCTGAATCCGTGATTGAACTCATCACTGCGTTTGCATCATGTTCACCACTGAGCATTTCATATGCATCTTTGTCTTATGAGCTTGATTAAATTTATTCCATGCAATATTTTGAAAGTCACGTTTTTCTTGAGCTATTCGTTATTCTAGGTTTAACCAGACAAGCTGAACACACAGGGGTGTAATACTCCACTCCCTTTGCCTCTAATTAAACATGTGTATTACTGGATGTCATCTCACTAAAGAACTCACTCTCTTTATCAAATCCGCGGTGTCTTTTGTCAAAAAGAACAATAGCTTTGTCCTCAGAATGAGTCGTTTGGTCCCATAAGATTCTATCTCATACTCTGTACACACGCTTCTCTTATTAACTGCAATATGTTTCAGTTGTTATCCTCATCATTTCCTCTACTTCCGTCTATCTTTGATATGCAGATGCAGGTCTGATCCCACAGGCCCGCGCCCCTTCCTTTCTCTCACCTCCACTGTCTACTTGGCCCCACTCATAGACACGACCCCACTCTTTGGTATCGGCGTCTCAAAATGAAATACTGGATGATTTAGACAACTGGTCGTGCATGATTGCAGTCACAGCTTCTGTTATGTATGTAAAATTAACACGTGATCTATGAACGCATTGTGTCCAGTCTCAATCAAACTGATCTCATTTTGGGCAGGTTCGAAGCAGAATTTACCAAAATGCTATTATGAAATAACAGTATACTTTGAAGCTATGAGACATGCATTGATGAAAATAAATGCGCCAAAGTGAGTATAAGGGTGAACGGTTGCATCGCGATGTAATTGAATCGCATTTTGAAATCAAATCGCAACGTAAAGATGCAAAACAGAATTTGTCCGACAGACAATGCAAATGAGGATATTTGATTTTTAATTTCAAGTCATTCAAATAATATGTACACACACCAATCTCGACCAATTTTCATATAGTCCCTTAGAGTCTAGCCCCTTTTTATTTAGAGTTCTCTTTAATCTTTTTGTGCTCCTAAAAGCGCAGTAATAAAATCTTGTCACACCGGGAGATATGTGGATACACACTCACTCCACACACACATACTCACAGCAATATACAAGCGTGGAGAGGACTGAATAGCACTATGTGTAGGGAATTGATAGTGGTTGTGTGCTGTCACTTCCAAAAGCAAAATTTTCAGCCCTTTCACGAGCCAACACACCTATTTGTGTTCTATACAGGGAATTAAATTGAGGAGTAGGAAAAATGGCAGCAAGGCAGCATTCAGCAGTGGTCATTCAGTGGGGAAACACATACTGTACTGTACACACACATACTGCCACACTAAGTGGTACTTCTCAGCATACAGCGGTGGAACACATGCAGAAGTTGAGTTCTTCAAAGGTCAGGCCTTTAAACAGCTCACAGAACATGTGTTTTGACCAGATCTGAAATAGAAAGCCCACTTCGACCTGAAATATATATGTATAAAATCCAAAATGAAAAAGAAGAACCTGACTCAGAAGCCACCTGAGGACTGTTTGAACCTGATCTGAACAGGCCCACAGGTAATTAGAACAGATGTAAAATGTGGTCAACTTGAGCAAATCCCGCCAGGGAGAAACTACCCACACCGACAGCAGCATGATGCACCACCTCCTATCGAGTTGCAGCGGTTGGAAAGAACAGCAACATATCATCTTTCCCTGCACTTCACAGCTCACACCCTCCATCTGACCTTAAAAAAAAAAACAACAAAAAAAAAACTAAAACTCAACAAAGCCCTTTCTCCCCCGGTAATCACCACATGACAGAGTTGATGGTAAGTGTGCTCAGCTACATACTGATGTTCAGCATATTGACGGACACCTGAGACCAACTGTAATGTGAGAGATCCTTCCGAGACACGGGAATTGAGAATGATGACATTTCTCTCTTGATAGACAACACAATTGTATGAAAATTTGCAGTAATGTTCTCATAAAAATCACACATTTCTCTTCTTCTTTTTCTAAACGGAAGTCTGTCATGGTATGCTGATTGAAATCACGTAGGCTAAATATTTTACCACGCCTGAGAAATCGGCTCCTGTCTGACTCAAGCTTATGTGTTCACTTTTTGATGGACACACAGTCTGTGGCTCCAAACTGCTTCCCATCAGGAATGCAGCGCAGTGAATGACTATAAGAAGTTCGAGTGTTGACAAATGAGAAGCAGTGGCTGTAAAGGAGAAGAAAAAGAAGTTTCACCTGCTTTCTGAAGGTGACACTTACTTGTCACTCCGCTGTCAACTTGCCCTTTATTTTTTATTTTTTCTACAGAAAAAATGAAGATACAGTTAGGAAGAAAGGAGACAAAACCGCTTTTGATAGGCACTCTGCTAACTCCTCATCACCTCTCAGACTGAGACGACACCACAACATGAATAATTTGTGAATCTGGCAGCCCACAAGGCTCCCGGGCATAAACACAGCCATATTTCCATGTTCCTCTGTAATTTTCTGTAATTATCTCCTTGGTGCACACACGGTAGCTTGTACCGGGGAGTTGAGTCAACAAACATTATAAGGCAATTTCATCCCACATAATGAGTGAAGGGTTAAGCTGCTGGGGGAAGATGAGAAGCTTCTTAATGTTCTGCCTAAAATAAGGGGTCTGCTTGCTCCTTCTATTTTTTAAAAGCCCCCAACATTGAATCTAGTGTTTCATTATTTATCGTTGCCCTTGTTTGTGTGTGTGTGGGTGGGTTGGGGGGGCGGCTCGAGTGTATGAGTGTGAACTCATGAGCAGTATGTTCTTCTGGGGAGCTATCTGACTGTGATACCCAGTCATATTGGATATATTTAATGAGAACAGCCATGATTGTCTTTGTTCAGGAAGTAGACACTGTCGCCACTGTAAAGGCAGCAAGACACATAATACCACTACCTAGACGTGGAACATTGAATATTACACTGCATATTTACTAATTCAGGGAAGTTGGTGGAGTTTAAAGACCCACTTAATTATTTATGTTGGTCAGTCAACAACATTCAAAGCAGTCTGTAGAAAAAGAGTCACAGTAGCAGAATATAATTTCCAAGATACAGCATGAATGAAGACTATGTATGTGTGCATCGAGTATATTACTTGCATCTCTGCATGTGACCGTGAATTATTCACTGTCACATAGATCATTACATTTTAGGATTTAGATGGGAATAATTTACACTTAATTATTTTACATTCCATCTTTGACTTGCAAAATATTTCATGCTTTTTTACAGAAAGCCTTCATTACCGACTGGGTCAGTGTATCCAGAATATACGTTCACAGCTGATGTACAGAGGGTCTAAAAGTCAGAATATAACTGCCTCCTCCACATCAATGCTCACTATTCAAAAAGTGCAGGACTAAATCATAGTCTCAGTATGTTTTTCTAAGACTGTGCTATATCAAAGATATTTTTTACTTTGTCTTTTCATTTTATATTAACACAATTGCTGATAGAAGTATTTTACTTAGAAAATTACCCATGTCAAATTACTCGTCTTGACTCGTGATCAATTTAATTAGAGGTTTAGACTGCAGATGTCTTTTCCTCACACATTGCAACAGCTGAATACCTGGAAAGTTTGCTGTTATTTCGGCGTTTTCAACTTAGTGGAGGAAATCTAGCATAGATTAAAATTAAGAAATGAAAAAATGCCCATGCTGAAGTTTTGTAGACATAAGGTGAGGACTTTTGGGGAGATTACAAATGTTTTGTGTGTATGTGCTGAAACGTTTCTGTGGGATCCTGGTTACCTTTGTGTGGGTATGCGTTTGCTTGTTTGACTCCACGCACATGATGATGGGAGTGTGATCATTCCTGGAGCAGTCACTCTCCACACAATAACTCACATGGTGAGGCAGGACCTAATAGATTCAAGCCTAATATCAGCTAATGTCAGAGAGGCTTACAGCTGACTACCTGCTGTTTGAAAAAGAGAGAGAGAGAGAGAGAGGGCTGGATTGGTGGAGGCAGTGATAAGGTTTGAGGAGGAAAATGAATAGGAAAATAAATGGAGAGAGAAAAAGCTAAATCAAAAGAGCAAAGCAAAAGTGAGAGAGCAAGCCGTTAGAAGAGAGTGAATGTGAGAGAAATGCAAAAGAGGAAAAACAGAGATAGTGGCGGAGCAGCATATGAGGCTTCTTAAGCATGTCGGACTGTGAGGCAGTTATCAGACATCACACACGCAGGTGGAGTTAAACCTCACCGGAGACTAAAATACATACACGCAGGTCACGTTGCAAGGCATGTGCAGCTGAAAGGAGGCTGTGCCTGCTCCTTTCACTTAATTTAGCAGCGAATTACTGTTTCATTTGTGGCCCAGAATCAATAAGTGCCGTAATACCACCCATGGGTAATGTATTAATAGCAAATATTGGTTCACTTCATGTGGATCACCTGGTTCCTGCTGCTATCCTCAAAGTATAAATGCATATGATATCCTTAATCACTCGACCAACTAGCTACTGTATATATTTCCATAATTAGCAATTTCATGAGACTCCATGTTGCATATGCATAAATGGTTTCACTGATCATTTCTAATTCCTCATGTCAAATACCGTGCCCTCCAAAAAACACATTTTATAATGACTAGAAGAGAAGGATGCTGCTTCTTACTTATGCAAGATGACCACAATTTGCATGCAAGCGTTTAAGTCTGAAAAACGTTGTTTATTGGCCATTATTGTACATTTTTACTATACAAGTAGATTTTATTCTACCAACAGACACTTCTTGTCCAAAGGCAGCATTGGTGAAGTCCAAATTTCCAGATTTTTAGTTGCTAACTAAACTTTATTCTAAAAGGTGACTATTTGAGTGGGTTCTATACACCGGGCAACTTCACAAATAGATTTATCACTCATGGTGAGCAGAGGTGTTTTGTCAAGGGTATTTCAAATCATTGCAGCTCTTGGTGGAGTGTTTCACCTCAGTCTTTCCAGGAACGCTTTCTGCTGTTTCTGTATCCGTGCCGTAGGAGGTGTATGAATGTAAAACTGTTGTGACAGCAGAGTTTGACCACACGGTGACCAGAATACACACTAGGACAAGCTAATTGTTCACTTTGTTCTCAGTCATTGTCGCGTACTGTAAGTCCAAGAGGAGGAGGACGATGAAGAAGAGGCAGGAAAATTGATATGTATGTTCACCTTCCTACCTCTTTGAGATGCTTGGCTTCCTGCTCAAGGTATGCATGATAGATTTATAGATGACTCAAAGTGTTCAGCTGTTTAACACAGTCTTGTTCTACTAATTACTTAACTTTTACTGTTTTTTAACTGTTACTTTACCTAACTGTACCAACCAACCAAATTTGGCATTTCCGAAACTTTGCAATTACACAGAAAATTTGAAGGTATTCAAATGGTAGTGTTCGTTTTTATTTATTTTTGAAAATTTATCCCAAACTACACTCTGAAACCTTTGCCGTGCTAAATTATACATTTCTATTTTGCATAAATTATGCTCGGGGAGCAGCCAGAGACAAAGAGCATAATTTTGTGTATTGAATTAACTGGTGACGCTGTTGTGCAGTCATGCTAGACAGATAAAATCACTCGCAGTTGCAGCAGCCAGAGAATCAATACTCGACTGGAGGGTGAAAAATGAGAATATGCAGCACAAAACATAAAACCCTCAGCCTTGGACTGTGATGGAGGTGCCTCACAGGGGCTAACAATACCAGGCCTTTCAAAATGGCTTCAACAGCCTCCCACTTTCACTTAAGAAAAACCGTGCATGGTAATTTGCAGACCAGGGCAAAATCCTGAATTGTTGGCTGGATTATTTTTAGTATTGATTAATGAACTGCTAATGTAGCAGTGAACTGCAGGTTGGCTGGTAATTTTGTATCGCCCTCTGGACTATTTCCTGTCCTCACTCTTCCCCCTCTCCAGCTATCAACCCCCCCCCCCCCCCCCCCCCCCCCCCCCGCCGTCACCCTTCCGGCTTTTTCAAGCAGTAAATTTACCATTCATAAATTATTCATTAATATCAGTTCATAAATAGGTGGCAGATTGGTTATATTAAACTTTGTGAAATGTTCTACGGTGAATATTTGCCCACACTCACCTTGGCGCCCGGCAGTTTATCCCCAGTCCCTGAACCTTCAAGGTGGGACTATGAAAACAGAGCTCACCTCACGTTGATGACAGAAAACCAGATAGCGTAATACCATTCATGTCAGTTATATGACTTTGTAATTATGCTGTAAAATATAAGAAATCAAACACTGAATCCCTTTTTGTCCATTACTGCAGAGCAAATACAAAGTGACATGACTGAGGGAAAACTGTTTTGAGTTTTTTTAAGTGTACTGTGTAAATTTATCTTAAACCAGCGCTTTGGATGAGCTGGGCTTTGTTCAGTTTTCTATAGATACAGTATCTCACACTTGTGTAAGTAATACTGTACATTAGTACGTGTGCAGCAAAGTCTTCAATCTAAGTTCAGAGTTAACGCGCCCTTTTGTTAATTATGTAGTCGACAATTACGAGCACCATCACAGGAACTAAATAGTTTGTTTTGTCTTTTAGCTGTCAAGTTGTCTTCATTTGTCAAAGTAGGAGGTTGTTAAACTGCACTGCCTCTTCATCATTATGCCACATCAGAACATGTTGTACTCTGTTGTCTGTCAAATTCCGCAGAAAAGCTGCTCTGCTCTCAGGGTGATGACACGAGAGTCTGTCAGGAACAGAGTTTTAACACTGTTATGGCAGTAAGTGAGTGAATACCAGAGACAAAGGGGGCATAGGGGAGAGAGAGAAAGAAGTTTGTTAGGATGAAAATACGGAATCGGAAGGGTTGAGAGAAAGTGAAAAAGTGCAATTGGAATAGCAAAAAACAGGAGAGCAATGGCTCTAATCAGTTCCGCAGCTATCTCGCCTGCATGACCCCTCACACTGCATTATAAGCTTCATCTCTATGGTAATGCTCCTGGCCACCGGAGTTCATTTCCACAATTTCCTAAGGCAGGCCAACAGAGATATCAAGGTACAAAAAGAAGAAAGGATGTCTATGCACGCTCACATTGTATTGCAATTTTATGCACGACCAAGTGGAGTAAATGTGAGGTTGAATGATTTTGTGTGTGTTCTTGTGAGCGTGTGAAGGGCAGAGTGTGACAAAAACAATAAGTACTGTCGGATTTTACAGAAGATGTGCGTTAAACACGTAGATTATCCCACTCAACACGTCTCTCCATCTCCACATCAATGTTTGTTTGTTTTTTATATATATAACTTATATCTCTAAATCAGAATCTATGTGAAACGTCGGACAGGCACCAAAGTTATAGCCGCTCATTTTGATTGGCCCGGTAGCTGCAGGCTGCTGTGTATCAACTAGTCAGCTGTCTTCACTGGCGGGGTCACATGCAAGCACAAATGTACATTGCACACAATTACTTGTGTAGACAACCTGCACAGTGTACGCTCTATCAGAGGCTGTTTCATTGACAGCATCACCTCCCAAACCTAATCAATATTGGCTGCAAAAAGTCACCAGATCTCCACCTCTCAGTGGAGTCATTCATCAACTGAGCTGTGGCTGCAGCTGTAATGAGACACTGTAACACAAGTCTCAAGGTAAACATCACTGATTGTTTTATTAGACCAGGAATTAGCCTGTTTTTTGGAGGGCTGCTCCTCAATAACGTTTTAATTCTTCATCTGTGGCCTACATCAGGGTGGCGCTTGGTGCTTTTAATTTTGTTATGACAAGTCTACTCACAGCAAGCCTTTATTCAAATGTCAGCTACTACAGCTATTAAACTTATGACATGCGACTGGACAGACCACTCTCTCCAGACCTCATAAACTTTTAATTGTGCAGTCCGACAAATTGCTGGCTATCTCTCAAGGATATTTGTGCAGGATTGTCAAGCAATAGTAAGGAAATGACACTAAAAGATTGTTTAGTTCAGAAATAGCACGGCATAGCAATATCAGTTTCACCCAGTTTGCACAAAAAGTCTATGGCAATTTCTTATTGTATGTTAAGTAATTAGCATATTTTTTTCTGGAAACACAAATGTAGCTGTTTGGTTGTATTTTGGGCAGAAATCTTGGACTGGGTTGATAAAGGCGAAACTGTTTGCCTGAATTGAAACCACTACAGCAAGTAACAATATCTTCCTTTAGGTGAACCAGCCTTTTACAAAATAGAGTAATTTAGGTGTATCATAGCAGCTGACTAGATTTTTTTCTTTTTTGGATTTTTTTTTGGTGTTTGACATTATTACTCAGCCTCTGTATTGTTGGCCTTTTGCTTTTGTCTGTGTTGCCTTTTGTTGCGTGCTTCCTTTCTAACACTGGGTAATTATCCCATTTAGGGATGAATCCAAACAGCATGGCAGCCATAGAAATTACAAACATGCTGTGTCATGCTCGATGTCAGATTTTCTGTTGGTAGTTTGCTGACGCTTGTGTGTATGTAGAAGAAAAAGACCGAGAGGAGACAAGTGATAAGTGCAAACCACATGCGTCCAACCAGTATTATCCTGTTACAGCTGTGTCATGGTAGATTTTAAAACCATTAAACCCTTGATAGAATATATATTAGAAAATGTTACTTAACTCAACCGTTGGAATTGCTTTGTCCATAATTTTTTTATGTTATTTTCTTTTTCTAGGCAAATCAGGAGGTCAGTTTTTCGCAGCATCTTTTCACAGTTTGGTGCCGCACTTTTTATTTGTTGGTGTGTTTCTTCTACATTCAGTCATATGTCAAAAGCAAAACAAGCTCTGATCAAGCGGAGCCTGTTCCAATAAGACAGTGTTAGACCATAAATGATTGACAATGCTCAGAAAAGTGTATCTTTTCTCAGACTAGTGAGGGATTCTCTTCTTCTATATTTCAGGCAAAAGCATTCCCTTCCTCCCCTCCTGGTCCTCCTCTGACTCTGACACCCTTTCAGCTTACCCAGAATGCTGCAGCTCTGCTCGTTTTCGGCTTCCATAAATCCCCCCCTGCCGCCGATGTGCACTGCGCTGGCGCCCAATGACTGCTCGCATACGGTTCAAAACACTTTTGTTACCCAACAAGGCTACCAAGGGCTCGGCATAGTACCCCCCCCATCTCCAGATGATCATAATTCAATACCACAGTCTAACACTCAGCTTCTGAATCAGCGTCCCACCGCTTCTCCGTGGCAAGCCGGCCATCGCATTGCCCTGCCTGTACTCTTCAGTCCCACCCCTAACCCCCCCCCCACCTCCAAGATTGGACTTTTTACAGCGGAGGAAAAATCTTTTTACCTCAGCCAGAAGCACAATCACTTGCTTTCTGACACATTCATCTTCCCCTGCTTCCCAGCTAACCTATGAACTCCATCTCTGTGGCCAACGTGATTCCTCATATCCTGCATATTGGTCTCACAAACACAAACACACACACACACAGACTTTTGTTGGTGCTGTCAGGGTGTAGTTTAATTAAACTGTATTGTTCATTGACTTTGATTGAATGGATCTCACCTTACATTTCCGGCTTTTAATAATTAATTTTTTCCCATAGAAGTTCTTCCTTTGAGCCTGAACCCTGCAGTAACACACACACACACACACACACACACACACACACACACACACACAGAACCACTCAGACTAATCCTGATGCCTTTAACCTTTAATTTGGCAAAGGGAAAGAGCAGCCTCTAGTGGTGAACCCCACCGCTGTGTCTCTTTCCTCCCTTTCCTGTCGTTAAATCGGTAATTTATTTATTTAACATTACAGGAAATGCCGACATTTTAAGCCCGTGTAGTATCATAATGTTTACAATCCAATGTTGCTCTTGCTCTGTAAGTGGTCATTAAAATGTGGCAGGATGCAGACAAGTGCTGTATTTTCAGTAAGGAGTGAATAAACAGAGTGTGACTGTTAAAAAGTAATAGACTGACATAAAAATTTGAACAGGGACATAAATTTGGCCTACAATTCCAGTAACCTTGGTTCATAATTGCCATTTCATTTCTACTACAATGAAGTTTTAATGATGAAAACTTTACTATTCAGGATTTACTTGTAAGGCTTTCCTCATTTGAAATGAAATCATTTATTGTCAAAATCAATGTCCTCCTCTCAAATATTCAAGGATAGTCAAGATTATTTTCAATATGACTCCCAGCAAATTCCCTTTAACATATTAATTTTATCTATTTATTTGGAGGATGAGTCAGTGACATCATCATTTAAACAATCTTTGAATTGAATCTTCTGTACACTTCTGTTACAGTAGATGCTTCCTTGTTCAGCCTTGACCTAAAAAGATGCAATGAGCTCAGTGAGCAGCTGAGCCAAAACTAGCCAGTAATAATCTGAATATAGCCTTTGTAAGCCTGTAGTGTTATAGATTTGTATATAAATTCAATATTAATTTCTACTGGGAATTAGGGGCATTTTGTCAGTCCACAGAGCCAGCTTCCAAATGGCTTCCAGTTTGTGGAGATAGTTGGTTTCTTAATTGTCCAAAGGATTAGTCAGCTCTGGAACGCATGGACGCCCGAGTAGTTCATTTTCTTATCTGATTTTTCGGCCAGCCCACAGTTGTTCCGAGAAACTGATTTCTGAATGCGAGCGTGTATAATAAGTATTTCAAAGCTGCTGAGAAGGCCTTCAGTTCGTTCATAGTAGGTTCATACTGAATCTGTTATTCTGGTTCAAGCTATTAAGGTTTACTGACAAAATCTCACTTGTCCATTATTCCATTATCCTTGCCTCCTGGTAGGTGTTGATCTCCCATTTAATAAATGAGTCAGAAACCATCTTGAGAGAAAATGTGAGCTCAGTGGTGGAAGGAATTTTTCAAAAGAAGACCATGTTGAAAAGCGCCATTAACCTTTATTGTTATCAAGAAGAGTCTTAAGGTGGTTGATAATGAACCAAGATGTTGTGGAATGGCAGTGTAGTTAAGACGTAGTCACTGTGGCTTAATGTGTCTGATCAGCAGTGCTGTGGGGGGGTAGGAGGGGGTGGCAACATGGAATCACCCCTCCTGACACAAGAGCCAATTACTGTGGACAATGTTTAGATAAGTACCACTCAATATCAGTTACACAGTCACAAGCTCACATACACACATACTGGTTCTCACAAAGACGCACAAACAGATGCAGGCCTCTTAAATGAAGTGACTTGCAGATAGCAGCAATGTTTATTATGGACGGACATATACACACTCAAACACACAGAGGACGAAAACATTTTTTCTAAATTGACTTGTAGATAGCACTCACATCTGCTATTCAGTAGAGTGCCTGTGATCTGGGATTCTGCGAGAGAGAATATGAGACAGGAAGAGCCCGAGATGCGGAACTCAAACCAGACAGGGTTACCGCTGAGGACCGGGCTTAGCACAAAGAGCAAACAATTGTTAGACTCTACCTAGGGAGAAAAAATGACATTGATGTCTGGCTGTGAAATACAAAAAAAAAAAACAAACAAAACAAAAGCAAAGAAACTATTTGTGTGTGAGACCAGAGCTCCAATACTGTTGAATAATCAGATGTATCTTTACTGTGTTTGAATTGAGGGCAGGCAAAGACACGGAGACGGAGATAAAGGGAGAGGAACGCTAGGAGAGAGGGACAGCTTTAATATATATGCATGAACCGGTCTTGAATATTTGTATTCATCCCACCAGATATGATTTTATTATACACTGGCCGGTGGAGCTTGTGTTGAAGGGATTCTTATCCAAATGGGAAGCGTTTTCCACACTTGTGGACTGAAGTAGGCGAGGGGACCTATTTGGCCAGGAGGGAGCCCAGTGTCCACTGTTTTTAATGAACACACATGGGTACTGAATGAAACATGAGTAAATACACAGGTTTTGTTGGCCATTGGGCTGGCAAATCCAGACCCTGTGTCCTGGTCTATGGGAGGTTGTTAAGCACAATGTGGATGTCTGTGTATATTAGTAAGTCGGGATGGTGAAAATAATGGGTTTGGTGCGTGAACCAAAAATGGCTCTTAATCTATAAGTGCTAATTGTTATATTACTTCAGGTTCATTTTGGCCACCTTCATCCTCATTAGTGGCAGGATCTGCACACAGCTCTGGCCTGAGCTACTCATTAGAAATACAATAGATCACAAAAACCATTTGGTTTAATAGATTTGGGTGAAGCCGAAGGAGACAAATGAGCATGAAAATAGCTGATGATATACCGTATATCTACAAAATGCACAAGCTATCTGAAAAAATTACATGGAGTTCCCTCGTCGTTAATTTCATTACTCTGCGAATGATGAGTCAAAACATGGGAGGCGCCGGGTGTAGCAGCCAATATGTTCAGTTATTTATTTATGTTTTTCATTTTTTTACGTGGTACGCAGGTAATTAAATTTAATATACAGAAAATCCAGCAGGGGATGCATATTCACATTTTTGCATCCATTTGGTTTTAACACTGTTGAAGAAGCACAGGTGTAGCTAATAATGATAAATAATGATAGCTCTAGTCCATTTATGTTTCTGGAAGTGGTGTAAGTGGGCCAGCTCCCACATTAGCATTTCCCTGGTCCTGGAGCACTTAAGGAGAATGCAGCCATTATTAATGTAAATAGTTACATTTGTGTGAAAGAATTGAAAACGTGTGGCGAAAGGCTTATTGCCAGGTGTGCCGCTTGTTAAGCTTCAGCTTTTCACGTTGGTTTGTGCCACGCTGAGGTGAGATGAGTTAGCCGCAGCTCGAACAGTTAACCATATTGTTCGAGTTGGTGTGCAGGACAGAGATGAAGCAACTGACTCATCCTGTTAACCACTTTAGTTTGTTTGGGTTGTGGCGTTGGAGATAAATGTCTCCTCTAATGAGCTGTCAGCAGAACAGATGCTTCAAGCCCCCAATGCCACAAACACACACGCACACACGTGCACAAAGTAACTGGGGTCTTTTCACTGTGGTAAACAGATAACTTCAGGACTGACACATTAACCATTCTGAATTTGCTGTCGTATCATTTAACCTCAGCAAAAAGGGACAGATCTACACCTGCCTTATTTTTTTTTTCCTCAGGGGGAGAAGAAGAAGTACACGGTTCAGGACATTTAACAGTTTTATGTGTGATCAGGGGCTCCAAAGACCTGAGGCATTAGTTGTTGCACTTTATTTTTTTCTCCAAAATGTGTCGATTTAGAGTTTTGTTTTTAAGATCGACATCTGAGGCGAACAATTTGGTAGATCAACGAGAAGCAGCAAAAAGAAAGAGCGACTCTTATAGAATGTCAAGGACGGTCCACATCTAGGTTTGAAAATCCATAAACCACATATTGTCTTGGTCCACAGGCCTTCAAAGGTTCTCTGAGCCTCAGCGCGAAGCTGGATGATTTAATTTACCGATCAATATGTTTTCTGTGAGCATAAACCAAGGTAATCTTTTTATAGCACCTCTCCTCTCCCTTCTCCTCTCATCCTCTGCCCTTGAGTCAATTCTTCCACCTCTTCATTGTAACACTAAGGCTGTGATTGCATCTAACAGGCTTTGTGGTTAGAGCAAGCAAAGAGAGAGAGACAGGAAAGAGAGAAGCAAGATGAAAAATTGATATCAAGAAGACTGAAGCTGCACCCCTTAAGTCTCCGTGGTGCCAGATGTGTGCTCTGAGATTTGGTCCCATAAAAGCGGATTGTAGGACATAGATTGCTGCTACTTGCAGTGATCTCAAAATGCAAGACAGATAAGTTTTTTTTTTTTTTTTTTTTGGATTTGATATGAACCGCAGCTGCCTTGGTTCAACCAGAACACTGTTTACATCCTGAACACAAATGGAGCTAAGCATACATTATCTTTCTCTGCTCATAAGACGATTTGTCCAGATGGCTAAGGTCCAACAGAAATAAATGAACTAGGTCAAAACCTGGTAGATGGTTGGACCATCAAAGGTCTAATCCAGATTTTATGATCACGATGACATCTGACAAACTCAGCAAAAACATCATTTCAAGGCTATGCTCAGATTTTTCCTGCGTGTACATATGAAACACATCATTGTGTAATAGAGAGACACTGGAAAGCTAGGGGTGGAGAGAGAGAGAGAGAGAGAGAGAGAGAGTATGACATGCAGCAAGGGGCTGCAGGCTGGATTCGAACCTCTGGCGCATGCTCCACCAGGTGTGATGAGCATTTCATTTTCTCTCACACACATCTGCCGGGGATCCCCCAATTTATCTTTGATTTATTTCCATTTACAGAATGTTAATTTTATTAGAGGCATCTCTTTATTTCTAATTCTCTTGTTTTTATATGAACTATTGGCCACAGAGGTATATTCCTGCAAAGCCTCATTTGACTTGCTCCCATTTGCCATGTTGTTGCATTATGTGTTAAAGAATCCCAACACCTCAAATTTAAAACCCTCCAGAGTCAGTGGACACAACTTTTATTGCTGTGTAAGCCGATCATCTCACTTCCAATTGCTGGTAATTCTGTTGTGTACATCCTCTTCAGTTCTGCTAGCAGTTCTTCAGCAGTTATGGATGAGCTCTCTCCTTCCTTCCCTCCCTTTCCATCTCCTGCTCTCTTTGCTCAGTGTGTAGGTGTTTAGTTATTCCTCTGCCTTCTTTGTAATGGAAGTAATTTATTTGCTGCAATGGTGGCGAGGCTCAGTGCATAGGGAGTGCTCGTCGGCTTTCCTGCAGTGCCCGAGCAGCTGGGAAAACCAGAGCAGCTTGGTAGGCTGCCTGTAGTGAGAAGTGAAGCCCTAAGCCACTGTCTAGCATATTTCCATACACAGTGCAGTCATGCACCAAGTATAAATCCAGTCTTATTTGGGGAAAAGTGCTTAAATCTAGCAGCAACAATCATTTGCCTTGCAGTGGGGAGAAATGGCCATGGTGACAAAGCATTTAAAAATATACACCTCGTTGTGTTCAAAGGTTAAATATTTTTTTAATGATCACAAGCACCCGCTGACCCTTAGCTCCTTAAGTGTAACCTCCGTGTCACAGCGGAGGCCAGGAAAAATCAACACATAAGACTTTATAATACTGAAGCTTACCAGAGAGATCTCCAATTCCCTGTTCTTGAATGATTCAGGAGGCCAGCGGCTGCATGGGGCAAGGGGATTGTAGATATTTGCTGTGAACTGTTGTTGAGTTTAGTTTTAAATTCAAACTTTAGATAAAGCAGAGATGTGATGCTTGGTGATGAAATACGGCGACTCGTGAGCGAGATAGAGTTCAAGATACCGGAACCATTTTTTCCTTCTGTGCTTCTCAGGGACAACAACTTCATTAAGGACTTTCCCCAGCTGGCCGATGGTCTCATGGTCATCCCCCTACCAGTCGAGGAACAATGTCGAGGCGTCTTGTCGGAGCCTCTGCCCAACCTGCAGCTCCTCACAGGTGAGCTTGTTTGCGCAATAGGTTTGTAGATATCTGCTTTTTTCTGTCTTGTTTAGAATCATTTGATTCATGCATTTTTCAGTGGCAGCTCTATTATCTCTCTGTGATCCAGTCATGGTTTATGGCTTCATAAATTCTGAACTGATTAAAGCCTATAGCAAAACGCAACCCCCATGTTCATCTTGAACAAATTATGTATATGAATGTCTCTGTTGTAAAGCTCCAGGGTCCAAACCCATTTTATCATTTGTCCAGATGAGCATATTATATAGAAACTATTAAATATGAGATAAGAGTGTGTCCTTCATAGGAACATATTTCCTGAAAATGATATCCCTTTGAAAAGGGATAGGGTGACGTGTTTTTTGTGCCACTGTGTTAAACCCAATTTAAATTACTTATATACCAAGTATTGCATAATACTTGGTATATAGGTATTTTTAGATACTGCCACAATGCCACAAATGCCCAAACACTCACACCACACAGGACCTAAGACTTAACCTCCCATTTCATCCTTTTATCCCTCTCTCATCTGTTCCACCCCATTCCAATGGGGACAGAATCACTTAAATATTGGCTTGAAACCTGCACCTCCACCTCTGCTCTCTAATCCTTCCATTAGCTAAATTGGCATTTAGTCCACATTGACCCCAGAGATTTTTTTTTTTTTTTTTAACTGGGCTTTTGCTTTTACTAGAATTGGACTCATACACACATAGGAACTAAATTGTATTTTTTCAACGTGCATAAATGCCTCATGGTATAAAATACTTTCCAGGGGCCGAGAATAAGGGTCTTGTAAACAGTTTTGTTTTTGTTTGTTTTGTTTTTTTCTTTGCTCTTCCCTTCAGAGGTTTTTAGTCCTAAACTAGTGTGAAAGTCTGGTAATTGAATTGCAGAGGATTGCAAGATTGCTCTCACTTCTAATGTCAGCAATCCACTTGGAGTTCCAACTGCACTGTATATCTGCCATTGATCCACGAGCAGCTGGGATATGGGCTGTGATAGTAAATGATGTTAAGGCAATCATGGATAACAATGGATTTACAATAAACTGCTCAAATGAAATAATGGAATTTATTTATTTATCCCTTTACTTTGAACTTCTGCTGCTCTTTATGAATCGAAGTTTAAAAGAGTTCTGTTTAATGGCATTCCTATCTCTTTCCTTCTGTTCTAAATTGCCTCTTTGCTCTCCTCTTGTCTGCATTTCTTAGGTGATGCCCAATTCAGTGAGGCAGTTGGCTACCCAATGGTTCAACAATGGAGAGTACGCAGCAATCTATACAAAGTCAAACTCAGCTCCATTACCTTATCTGCAGGTCAGTGTCAGAATGACTCCACACGTTGATTTTAATACGTAGATGCATGTGGTTGTTACGCATTTAAATACCAGCTTAGTCAGCACTGGTCAGTTACTGTCTAGTAATTGATGCAATCTCTTTATCCATCTATCTATCTGTCTATTTGTGCCTACTGATGATCTTGACATTAATTGGGAATATATCCATCCTCACCTGGCAGGCTTTTCCAAAGTGTTGAAGACACTTTCAGCAGACAGCACTCGTGAGGAGCTGATGGCTTTTCTCCAGCAATACGGCAGCCACTATGTGTCTGAGGCCCTGTACGGCTCTGAGCTCAGCTGCAGCATCTACTTCCCCAGCAAGAAGGCCCAGCAGCAGCTCTGGTTGCAGTACCAGAAAGGTGAGCATGCTGACGGATGAAAAAGGTTTGAATGCTAAATCCTAGAGGGACGAACGGGGACGCCATTCACACACATAACATATAAATTATTGGGGATAGAGATTTATGATAAAATTACTTTAAGGGCCAGTGCGCAGCATTTAGAGTGATTTATTGGCAGCAATCGATATGTTATTCATAATTATTTCTAATCACATCATTGTTTACAATGAGCTCCTCATATCTAAGCAGAAAGTCCTGTTCCGGGGAGGCTGCCACGTTGCACCATGTTTCTATAATCATTCCATAAAGGATAAATCAAACATCTACATTACATTACATTACCTGAGAGCCATACAAAGGTTAAATTTCAATACAAAGGCTGTGCTTCAGCCGGTTGCAATCTGCAACCTCCACACTAGATGTCACTGAATCACGCAGTGTGTACACAGTAGAAAAGATCATGCTCGAATTGGGTGCAAATAGCAGGAACATCAGATGTGATGGGTTTAGTATCAAGAATGAACACCACACCCCAAACCTTTTCGAACTCCAAGCCACCAGCCTACTGCAAACTCACAACGAAGAAGTACAGTTAGATTTGCAATATTTGAAGGAAGCACTTGCTTGCACTTTGAATACAAACTGGGTTATGTTTAAAAACTTAATCTGCACTGACTGATTTGCCTTCCAGTTAAAACAGCATAAGCTGCATGAATTGATGACTTAACAGTCTGCCCAAAGCATCTTGCAGCACTGTCCCATTTAGATGGTGTTTTTAATCATGTTTATTTGTAATCCAAATAGATGCTGATTTTGAGTGTGGCAGTTTGGCACGTGGGTTTCAAAATAGAACTTATTACACACTACGTGACAATAATAAGAAGAAAAGCATGTTTTGGGTCAATGAGCACCAAGATTGAACACCTACGACCTCTTACAATGTGTAAGATATAATTAAAGTGTCTTTTCAGCACCAACATGCTTTCTGGCAGTGACACAATAGAATGAGATTTAATTGCATAAATCTAGATTTTAGTGCATTAGTAAAATAACCTGCTCAAATGAAAACATACTTACCCCTGACTCTCCTGTATGCATGATGCATTGTGCCTATCCAGTATTAAAAGATATAAGTTTGGGAACAGAAGTTTGTGCTCAAGGAAGTAAAATATAAAACCTGGCTGGGTTAGGATGCTCAGTCAGTGGTAAAAGGTAAACACATGCTGTTGTACATGTCACTTTAAAGGTTAGAAATTCATACACACAAGTTATGATGCACTGCAGGAAAGATAGTTATAAACAACAGAAAACTGTAAAATTTGTTTAAATAGTTTAAATCTATATTCTTACAGTCTGCTAATTATGGCTACTAGAGGTTTGGTTTTACTTTAAGATTGGCGGATAAAGACAAAGATTAGATATTTATAAAGGAAATCCTTGACTGCCATTTCAATTGTTTCATAAATGTTTATTGCACTCAGATATTCAACAATACAAACGTGAATTTGACAACACAGTGATGTCTCTAATGTGTTCAACACATTTTAAAATTCACAGCCTCCAAAAGGACTTAACACCTGAAGGACGTGAGTTTGGTTCACTGACAATAGTATAAATTAATAAATTCTTATGCACAAGGTATGCACAGAATGAAATTCTCTCCAGTGACATATACTGAAACATATGTGGATGATGAGAGACACTGATGTTGAGCACACTGACACAAGGACACTTGATTTTTCTAGCTTTTCATGTCATTGGAAGTCTGAATTATTCTCTACAACTACAGACCCCATGAATAAAGTGTAAGCACTGAAAAAATAATATATTTTGATGGCAAGTTGACATGCAGCTGAGACTATCTTGAATTATTTAGTTATGAGATATAAGATGGCTCCACATAAAACAAATACATCATGTAAAACAAGAAAGCACAAGAATGTAACTGTGACAAACCTCACCTTAGATATAGTTTTTTCTTACTTCTGTTTATGTACAAATCTTAAAAACAAAATGTATATTTTTGATACAGTTTGATTCTCAAATAGTTGGATTTGCATTTTACTTACATAATCGGGCTCCAGGTGCAGAGTTAAGGTCAGCTTTGTGAAGGAATTTCTTTTTAAGGCTGAAGCTGAGTCAGTAAGAGCCATATGCTCTTATGAGCAAACCTGGACTGGATGTATTGCCTTAATGGATATAAAATGTTAGATATAGTCTTATTAAGTGGGTTTCAATGATTAACTTGATTCCCCATATTTAGGCCACAATATCTTTGATAAAAGATGTCTTTTATTCTAATTTTATCCGAATGTATAATCTATTTCATGCTTTTCAGGGGCTCAAAATCGTAATTAATAGTTGTAGTAGTTTACATGTTAAAATAATACACAAAATGCATGCTGATAGAGATCAGTTTTATCTAACACTAGCACTAACTAGTAAAACACTTTATCTGGCTGTTGTCTTTACCATATCTATCAACAAATTGAGAGACCAGGCTGCAGCTGTCTAGTGTTGTATCGAAACCTGAGACACAGCGGCATGGATCCAACATCCCAGTGTAACAAAGCCACATTTGGTGTGTGATGCTGGAGTTTTCATTCATCTTTAACATTGCTATTCTGAACACTCCTGCCAGTCCCCGCACTGTATAATCACAGTTCAACATCAGCTGTGCTCTTTTACTTAATCTAGGTCTATTAAGTGATGGTTGCACTGGCATAGTAACAAAAGAATCATATAGACAATTGAATGATAGATTCAGAATAGCAGAGCCTTGCACGTTACAAAAGTCATCCGAGACCACAGAAATGTGTTAGTTATTAATGAACACTGCTTTTTTTCTTGATGGACACAGCTCTGTCTAATAGATGGAGTGAAACATACAAACTTACTTAATCGTGCAAATTAAGTGGTGCCAAGAATGCATCAGTAGCTGTGTAAAAGGTTAAAGAAAACGCAAGGGATTCAGAGGCCTAAAATAAAGATGAGATGCATGACTAGAACAGGCTCCACATTAGCTGACCCTTAGTGGCCTAGTAAGTGAGACTGTGGCTGGGAGGTCACTGGCAGGAGGTTGAATAAGAAGACAAGAAAACAGTAGGCTTTGTAGACCAGACAATAGATGTTAGTCATCTTTGCTCTGAAAATGTCATTGACAAAGATAGACTGCTCCATTTTCTTGTTAACCGGTTGCTCAGGTTCTGACTGGGAAGCACAAGCTACAAGCTAGCTAGGCAGTATTAATAACTACCAGAGAAAATAACAATTAAGTCTAAAAAACTAAACATCAGTTGCCCTAAGCTTGATTGCATTCACTCTGCAACCCTCAAAGAAGCTTTACTGAAAACAATAAGCCTATTTTACAAAATGATGTCTTTGTTTTTCTTATGTGCTGACACAGATTTGTTCTGACAATGTCAGTAAAAATTGTTGCATAACCCCCAGGAACCCAATAAAATACATAATACTATTGCCCAGTATTGTCCAGCTTTTCTCCACAGGACAACGTTTCACATAATGTTCCCTGAATGTTATTGAATTAAATTTAATAAAAACGCTGATACTTGGTAACTGGTTTCTCATTAGCCAACTGGACAATAAACTTTAAAGCTGCCAGCTGCATTCAGCAACATTAATCTGTGCTACTAAAACCTAAATCTAGGAAACATTGATGTGTCAATAATAAAGTGCTTCATAGGCACAAAGCCTTGGTATGCTTTATTTCATATGTAAATCTATGTTCAATTTCAGCTCTTCTTCCTCCTATTTTTCTGTTGCAAAGCTGAGCCAAATCAGAGAGAGCCATGCATCACACAGTCAGGATGAATGGTGGATAAAACAGCAAATGATAAAAGAAGGAAAATCATCCCTACTTTGTGCCTGCATTAGCTTTGACATTAATGGCTTCCTTTGATTATTGTAGTAAGACAACATATGCCAGGATTCTGAAATATAAAATGCTGCAAGGTCTGTTTTAGTATTCCGATCCATAAAATTAACAGGTAAGAGGCAACTTCAGTACTAGATTTTTAATGAGGTATTAAATAAATTTCCAGTAGGCATTAAACTGAACCAAACTGACTAAAACATTCATCAAATAACCCATAGCACGTTAGAGTGAGAATTGTCTGGACTGCAGCCAAACTAAAGTGACAGATGTGACAGTGTTTCTACCATTTCCAAACATCCTTACACACCTACCAATACATACCCACAAAACCTCTCACGCGTGTGCAGATAGACTGGACTTTTCCTCTATGAAGTGGAGGAGTGCCTCCTCTGGATGTATGAGTAGACTTTGACACAGTGGTCCCAACAATCCAGCACTAGCAGCTGTCCTTTCTGGGTGGTTGCCACTCCCACAGGGCAGGCCAGCCCTTCTTGGATGAGAATTTTGAATCCACCCTCTTTGGGAAACTGGAGGATTTCTTTCCTGCCACTGTCTGTTACCAGCAAATCTCCATTGGCATCCACACACATGCCCGTGATACAGCGAAAGTCCTCTGTCTCTGAGAAGAAATGGCTGAGCTGCTTGCCCAGCTGGCCATCAGTACCAACTGATCCAATGGAGAAGCCACCCTCCAAGTTGGGTTCATTCTGACGTTTGTCAAAGTTCACAGCCAGGCCCTGAGTATAATACACTGTTCCAGCAGCATCACAAGTCACAAACTTAGGTCGCACAGCAGAGCACAATCGGTTGTAGCTGACCACACCCACATTGCGGTCCACTGCCAAACACCACAGCTTGCCACCTTCGACATCTGACACCACAAACTGGCCTGATGGCATGGCAGTAATGCCCCAAGGTTTAATCAGCTGGTTCTTGTGGCAAGCCACACAGTGAC
Organism: Echeneis naucrates; assembly: GCF_900963305.1. NCBI lineage: Eukaryota > Metazoa > Chordata > Actinopteri > Carangiformes > Echeneidae > Echeneis > Echeneis naucrates. Next base: position 13,307,661 of record NC_042522.1, on the reverse strand, counting down.
CATCCATAGTGTAGACCTTAACAGAGTTATCATAGTTGTCAGTGACCCCTATTAGGCCTTGAGTAGTGACAGCGATGGATAAGGGAATGAGGTTAGGCAAGTCAGCCCCAAGGAAGCTGAGAACGAAGTTGTCAATGCTACTGGCGTTGCGGCGGATTTCACGCTGAAACCCTTTGCGATTGAATATCTGGACACGGTAGTTCCCACGGTCAGCCACCAGCACCTCACCCTGAGGTGTTACGCAAATGCTAACTGGTGAATTGAACATACCAGGTAGGGTTCCCTTACACCCCATCTTCTTCACAAACTGGCAGGCTAGGGGCCCTGCACTTGCTCCGGCTCCTCCAGGTGATCCCCCACCTGCATCCATGGACTTTGATTTAAAACTGCCTGGTGAACCACATACTGCCTCCTCTACAGCTGCAACCATGTCAATATCCCGGTAAAGATCCACTGGAACCCCCATTGCACCACTGGCAGTCCCTACTGCCCCAGTTACACATGCTACATCACCTTCAAGAGCAATTTCCAGCCCACTCTCCTCCTCCTCTGTATTGACAGTGTAAGTGTTTGTGGTCAACTGGCCCACTTCTACGGGGTTAGTGTGCTCTGCTCGAACTAGCTCAGGCTCTTGCAGTTGAAACATGGTGGGCAAAGTGTTCCTCAGATCCAGTTCATCGTCATCACTAGTTCCACCATCATCCTTTAACAAGGCAATGTCACTTTGCCTCACCCGCATTGTCAGATAATCACAGCGGGACACCACTTTTACCTCTGCAATATTTAGTAGATACGTCTGCTCCTCCAGGACCTGGCCATTGAGCTTTTCTGCTTCTGCCATGGAAGCTGTGAATGTCTTTCGTGACCTGCTGAGTTCCTCTTGAAGACGTAACTCAGCTGTAGCATAGTCCTGCTGCACTGCCTGGTACTTAAGTCTCAGAGATTTGGTAATGTTTTCAATAGTTATTTTTTTCTTCTGAATTTCACCCATAACGTCACGCAGCGTTGCCAACTTTTCACCAAGTTCTTTACGACGCTGTTCAGCAGCCAGCCTTATTGGCTGAACAGAGTGGCCTTGTTGCAGATGGCCCTCTCCTTTACAGAGCTCACAGAGAACTATAGCACAGTCATGGCAATATTGTCGTGGTAGACGGTTGCAGCAGGACTTGCACATGAGGGCAGCAGCGGCAGCACTGCAGGATGTTGTGCAATCTAGGATTTTTAACACAGTGAGATTATCAGCCAGCTGGGAGATACTGCTCATACGGGAGACCTTGCTACAGAAAGGGCAGCGCACACCGTTGATGGTATTAGCCAGCAACTTCTCTAAACACTGCCGGCAGACGGTGTGACCACACTGCAGGAGTTTGGGTCTCATTTGGTCCTGGTTGTAGGTCTCCAGGCAGATGGGGCACTCAAGAATCTCCCTCATTAGATCTGGGTCCAGTTGGGGAGATGCCCACGCCATTATGAACGTTACCTTGGGAGGGTGGGGGGTAAAAAAGACAAGGCAATAGTTCACTATTCTGTATGAAATTGTAGTCAAAAACAGCATCATGGTGATTATGTTGACCATGGTGTTACTCACAGCTGAATATTACAATGAACATTGCATTTTGTAATAATACATATTAGTTATTTGTAGTCTAATTCTACAGTGACACATTCACATGTCTGTGAGACAAGTTAATGACAATGTCCTAAACCAGGGGTGTCCAACTCCGGTCCAGCAGAGCTGCTGCCCACCACGTTTTAAATGTCTCCCTGCTCCAAAACACCTGATTCAAATGATCAGCTAGTCATCAAACTCTGCTGAGATCCACTCATTTGAGGACCAGAGCTGGAGACCCCTGCCCAAAAAACAACCATGCATTTAAAACGGCCGGCTAGTTTGCAGCTTCATTTGCTAGTTTACTTTAATCAACACGTGATTAGCTATGAACTAGCTAGTGCAAGCTAGCACTTCGTGGAAATTAGCTAACCACTCATTCGTATTTGACAACATTTGAAACGCCAAACATTATGTATTTAGTGAGAAGTTAATAGGTGGCACACACCAGTCAACAACAACCAAAAAAAAAATGGTATTGACCAACTATCGGTAACGGTGGGTGCACTTCACTACATCGTCTTGTAACCCAGGACATTAAGCTTGACACCACAACATCTCTGAGTTTTGATGAGCAGGCTAACGGACTGGTTGTTATTGACTGTCTCACCAACAGGCCGACGGTCCACCTCTTCCACGACAAGCTAACGACGAGCTGTGCGATAGGCAAGCTAAGCTAGGTGGTGCCTCGTCGCCACCACGGTGCTCTCCTACTCCTTAAAAATAGGACCGCCTTTCGGTACAGGCTACAAAAGGAGCCGCATTACGAAGTCTCCGATTTTGCACAAAGTAAATCGAAGGGCCTCCCTCTGAGAGAGGGGGGGGGGGACATCAACGCTGCCCCTGAACACAACGCGACAATTCAGCGTTATCCAACAACGTGACTGAGCTGAATCTGCAAAACGTGCATTAAAAAAAAAAAAACGAATAAAATGTGCGGCCCATCCGGCTGTGTCTCTTTAAACGTTTCGGCCTGAACATTACCTTTTCCTCCAGACTCAGAGGCTTTCGATGGGCGTGCTGTGTTTCTGTTGCTGCAGCTGCTTGTGAGAGACTGCAGTGATGACGACGTAACGTGCGCGCAGCCCGGGTCGCTATTACGTCAGACACACGCCCCGCTCCCGTAGCCCGACGCTCGATCTGATTGGCTGCTGTCTCTGCCTACGCGCGGGCACGCCGGCGTGCCGACGATGCGTTCGTGGTCCTGATGCAGCTCATGGAGATTTACCGATGCTGCCCACAGTCCTTCATCTGTGCACAACACGGGCAAAAGTCTCTGTCACAATAATGGGAGTTTATCGGTTTTCGTGGAAAACGTCCACTTTAAATAGTTTACCTATGAAGACTGTCACCATACTAAATAAACAACCCGTAACCTTTCTTAAATGGAGACAGTAGCCATCTTGAACAGGGATGTGTATTTTTATCATTTGATTCATCTGTCTATCTTGCAATGAGTCAAACATGTAAGGTGTATTGAACCTATAACACCGAGAGTTTATCCAAAGATCTAAGAGAGCCCATAGATTGCAGCTGCATTAGAAAACAAATCCAGAAGTTTATCAAATTTGGCAATATTAAACATAAGAAAGTGAGTATGGAGATACGCCACTAGATGTCAGAATAAGTCCACTGGAAAGTATTCATGCCATCTGAGAAAGTGTAAATATCTTCAATAGAAACATGGGATGCATTTTATTTAACATGTTGTATGATTTATTTTACTCTACTTAATCACTGTTTCAAGGTAATGTTCAAATTTATATTTATATTTCATCGTCAGGTATAACAAGGTTCTGTTTTAATGGTAATGGTTAGGGTTACGTGTGTCTTTCTTACGTTACCAGTATTATGTCAAAAATAAGCCTGTGTAAGATTGAGTATGAGAGGCATAAGCAGGGTCTGTTAAAATCAAAGGTGTGTGGTACATCTAACACTGCTGTTTTAATTAAGCAAAAACAACAATGTCAACAGCAGCTATAGCAACAACATCGCTGTTAAATTGCTATGACAGATATTTGACACCTTTGTTGTTGTTGTTCGGGCAGCACAACCCTGGCCAGAGGGGATGTGTCCCTGATGAGAAATTATACTGCAACCAGTCTACAAAGATATTTTAATTAACGAAGGCAGTGCCTAATCAATGGGAGGAAAATTCACTCCATTCATCTCTTCACTGTGTCCAATGACCAGCAAATCTTGCCTAAGCGTCACATTTATTCCACAAAGCAAAGAGCTGTTAAGTGTATAAAGACGTGAAATTAAGAGCCACTCCTTAACAAAAAGAAAAATCAGACAAAAATGTGGTCACAGTTTAATTTGCACTTGTGAAAGGTGTGCTGCTTTTTGTCAGGTTGCAGTGAAACTATACAATGCAGCAAGGCAAATAACCACAAACACAGACATAATATTTAAGTCGGCCCAAGAGTAAGATGCAATACTTTCAAAGTATGAGTTTCAATAAAGAAACTCCTAGAAAGTCCAAAAGTAAATTCAGAAGAGAAAGCAACATTGTTCAGGAAGAGGGCACTTTACATTAATGATGTCAGCTTACTTGGCCTTCATTTGCATTTTATTCTCCATTAATACTTGACACTATCAAATCTTTTTCGGTATTTTTTTACGGTATTCGAGTGAATTATGCTGAATAGCCAGGCTAGGAGCTAATCTCACCTACAGGGTTTTAATGTGAGAGCTCAGTGACGACAGCTCCTTTCTGTATCTGTGTTGCCTCAAGAAATGCATATAACTGGGCTCTTGGGCCACCCCTTGAGCCTGTTTACATGCAGAAATTACCACCCACTCTTTAAATTGCTTGCCAGTGACTTATAGACACACACAGGGAGTAAGCCACAAAGACATATACAGTATACATAGATATATGTACTGACTAAATGTACAGAACAAGCTTAAAGAAACAGTTGAGGACATTTGGGAGCTCGACTGACCTGATGTGCACTTGACATTGAATGATTAAATGTTATGCATAGTTAAATTTTTTTTATTCTAATCCAAATAGGTTTCAGATTTGTTTGAATAATGTTGTAATAATGTGTAGCTTTTTTATTGTTGCTCTCTATCAGTTGTTGCTATAATTTCTTTGAAAAGTGTAGCCTATCTTTCACGTCGCTTTTAAAATTGAGCATTCCAACCCAATGTTACGCACATTTCATAGAGCTGCATATTCATACAAGAAAAGCTTTTTAGCTAAGTTAAAAGCAGTTCTTACTTTTCTTTTCATTCTCTACATCACTGACACATTTTCGTCATTTACTTCAACAGAACATCGAAATTAATAATGTGAAAAGTTCATATTCGCTTTATAATAATTAATGTGAACCCATTGTTTGACTTTGAGTCATCAAATTGTTTTGATAGTTTTACACACTCTGTAATAATATAATTTATTTTTGTTACTTTTGTAAAGTCAACAAGGAAGCAAAATGGGGTTAAGCTTGCAGTTACATTAGTGCATTGTAGTCTCATTGTGGATTGAATTTGAAAGGTAATTTGAGATTTGATCTGGCATTTTAATGAAATTAATATCTTTGTTTGGTGTTTGTATGCTTGAAATATCATGCCAAGATGTCACCCGTGATTTTTCTCATGTAGATTTTAAAATTGTTGAAAACATCTCCACCTGTGTGCTGTTTTTCTCAGAGCTGTTAAATGTTTGCTGCTAAAGAACATGTTGGCTTGTGTTTGCGTTGTCAGAAATGAAAAGTTGAAAGTTTACACGCCCATTTCGTGTCTTCAGTTAACTTATTTAAAGTTGTTGATATTTCATGACTCCACGGGAAATTGTACTTTTAGACACATTCATACTTGTTTCTCTCTGTCTCTCACGCAAGCACGCACCCAGCAGATCATGAACTGTCTGTGGTCTTTTTGTCGCTAAGAATACAATCCAATTGAATTCAAATTTGAAGAGGTTTATTGGGTTTTCTTTGTTATTAGTTTTTTTTTATGTATGTATATATATATATATATATATATATATATTGTCTGCTTTATCTTTCATATACACTCATGTAATCATCTAACTATTTATAATGAGATCAGTCTATCCAATTGTGTCCAGGTGTGGGGGTGTGATCATAACTATTATCACTAAATATTTTGCATGTTTAGCTATTAAGTCTTTTTTCATGTGAGCAAAAAGGCACATTAATCTGCATGAGGTGTAGGTTACCCAGCACCCTGTCAGCGTACAGAAAAGCATGACCCATGTTGCAATATCATGTGTTTGTGAGATGAGTGAGATTATACATTTGCAGACATTGTGCGCTAATGACTGGCAGTGCATAATGTCTCAATTCTACATCATTAGCTTGTAATTTTATCCTCGATGCATTTGTTTTTTTTTACAATCCTTGTATCACCCACTTGGAAAACCTGCATGTTTGTCTTCCTATTCTTGTAAAACAATTACACAAAAAAGCACATCTGCCACATCAGCACAGATGGCAGATTTGCTCCAGTGTAACATGTGGCCTGATGTGTCCTCCAAATCAATCACTCAACACCCAAGTAGCATTCCCTCCTGTTTCTACTCCTCCCCTGCTTCTGTCACCATCTATTCTCTCCACATGGTGTCTTGTTTTCAAGCCGAAAGAGGAAATGATGAGAAAGAATCCCCCCCCCCACCCAACACCAAACTCCAGTGAGAACATCAAACAGTGTTAGTTGACACTCAGGAGAGGATGATAGTGACACTCCTCCTTCCACCCTCCCATTCATCCTTTGTCCATGAAAGTTGATGACAGTAAAGAATTAGTTGTTGTTTTTCCCTCTTTTCTTTGGGAGTAAGTAAAATAAATCCAGATGTGGACGCTCAATCCAACTAAGAGACTGTGAATGTTCTCTCATAGTCCAAATTTACACTCATGAATAGTTTTATGGAAATAACAAAGATAAGAGAAAGTGAAAGGGAGGAAAAAAGAGTAGGTTGTCTGCGATTTATATATATATTAAAAAAATGCATCTAGAAATGGACCAAATTGCTAACTGTTTATCTGTACCTGTACCACTTGCTACTTTTACCCTCATATCTCCTTTTCCTGCTTATCCCTCCAGAGGCAACCGACCAAGGTGTTGGCGGGGGTGGCCAGCGAGAACTTAAGTCAGTTCCCTTCATCAGCTACCTGTTGGCACTGCAGAAGAGCCAGCTCTTGTCCGACGACATGGTAAGCGGCATGCAGATTCGCTGTGAGGAAAAGGGAAGCTGTCCAGCTGGCTGCCACCTGTGCCATCACCAGACAGTGATGGGTGGAGTAACGGCTAGAGGCCGCAGCGGTAACAGCAGGAGCGGAGAGCAGCCTTCCCCCATCCCTGTGCTGCTGGAAGTCAGCCGCGTGGTGCCCCTCTACAGTCTGGTCCAAGACAACGTCACCAAAGAGGTGAGATTCTGTGTGTGTGCATGTGCTCATCATACATTATGGGCACCAGTTTTAGTTCCGGGCGTGGAAGCATTCAGGTTAGAATTAGGTTGAAGAGTTATTTGTCAATTGTCAATTGCATTGGAAGGAAAGGAATGAAAATGGATGTAATTTCATCAGCAATATTTTTTAATTTCAGACATTTCATGGGTAAGTAGTTTATATGAATATAAAGTCAGTCAAATGGTTAACAATTAATTGTTGTGCATCAAACTCAGCATATGATAATACCGTAATGTATGGAAACATTTATTTTAGGTCTGAAGCTAATTAAAGCAATAGTTGTTGATCACATTCATGAAGTTGCAACTCTGAACTTTGTTTTCTGTAAATACAAGAAGCTTATTCTTATTGCTCAGTAAATTTATCCAAAGTCATTCCATGTGATGATGTAGTGCTGTCATACTGTACGTCTGTTTGTGTTGAACTGATACAGTTGCGACGATTTACCTCTAGGTGGCATTAGTTGGTTAACTTTGGCCATGAGAAATGAGCACTGTAATGAAAACGATGACATCATGGTTTTCTCCTCTGGTGGGGAAGTCAATGTGTATATGTGTGAGACATATTTGTGAGTCTGTTTCTAAACAAGCATACACAGCTGAATGTAATATCAGCTTAATGGCCACATGTCGTGTGTGTGATTCATCCTGTATGCATCTAGTCTTTGGATCTTTGTGCAAGTTAATCATATTGGATTTCTTTTCCATAAGGTAATTTAGAAGGGGGCTCTGGCTTCACTTGACATTTAGTTTACCACATATTGCTCTGTTAGGATTTCATCTTGACATTGTCTCGCTACCGAACATCCGGTGCATGTCTCCTCTGTGCATGTGTAAGCCAAGACAGAGCTGGTTGCAGGTGACTCACAACCCAACACACACATACACACACACATGCCCACACACATGCCATAGGGAGCAGACTGGTTCACACCCCCACCACCCGCCCAACCCAATCAAGCATCTAATTACCTTACCTCCTGAAATTACTGCAGGCAACCACATTACCAAATATAAAAGTCAAAGACATGTACACATGTATACACACATCATAGATATATGATGCACTCATGAATATACAGACACGCATAGAGACACAACCAGAGCCACAAAGCCTCCTATACGTGCCACCCATCACAAGCACCACAGCCCCAATGAAAAGAAGGCACAATCAATAGCAGACGGTCCCTAGTGGGCCTCATCGATAGCTAAACGTGAGGAAGAGCAAAATGTCTCTTTTCCCTCTCTTCCAAACACCTCACGATCCCTCCTTCTCTCTCCCCTGCCCAACCTGTGTTCTTCTGGGGATGTAGAGATGTATGAGGAGGAGGAGAAGGGTTAGACTGCAGTGGATCGCTCTGGCAAGCCCCTCAGAGGTAGCTTGAGGCAGGATTATTAGCTTCTTATTGATGTCATCGACCTCTTTGGAGGGAGGGGAGTCCATCACTCTGCTCTTCTTTTTCCTCTCTTTCTCCTCTTCTCCTGGCTGCAACTGCTACTGCCACTCTGAGAGGCACATACGTATATCGCATTAGAGATGAGCAACACAACAACCTGCCCCGCCATCTACACGACCACTAATTCTCTTCCTTTCACTTTTTCTCCCTCTCACTCGCTCCTGCTTTCTTTCTCTGTGTCTGTCTTCGTGTATGTGTCTTTGTCACACACAGCTTTGCTATAGACAGTCTTTTTGCTTGGGTGGGTCTGTCAGGAAAGACGGCTGCTGTGTTGCAAAAGCTTTTCCACAGATGAGGTTCTTCATTTATTTATTTATTTACCTGGAGTCCAATGATGCAATCAAATCACGAAGCAGTGCACTTCAGGAGTGGGTCATACCGATGTGTATACACTTTTGTCTGCATGCATCTGGGTCTGCCCAATACTGGGCATACATGGACCTGTCACTCTTCCTTTGGCTCCAGTCCTCCCTCCTCTCTCAGGTACCTGCATCTTTCAGTGGCCTCTCCCCGGCTGCCTGACTGTTTGACAGGACATGTCATGTCCCTTTCACATCAGTCATCATTAAGCCAGAGGGGGATTTTGTTACAGTGTGAAATTACCCCTCCTTTGAAAAGACCAATACCAGGACGGGAAAGAAACATAACTAAATGGCAGAAAAGTAGCCTGGCATGTCTGCCTTTTTCTTTGCTCGCTCTATGTGGCTCTGTCAAAGATGAAAATGGGGAATAGAGTATTTCTTTGTGCTTGTGCCAAATACTGACATTACTATCGCCTAGTTAAGGATTTAGGAAAAATAATACCTGGAAGACTGATCCTATCAGACAACAGTGGATAGTTATCTGAGTAATTCCTAAAAAGATGGTAAAGTTGGTGCACCTTAATGGAGAGAAACATGCCTCTGATATTATCTTTCCATGACATTTTTGTTATGGCGATATCCAATACAATGTAAAATTACGCTTAAGAATGTTTAACTGCAATATATCTTTCCTGAGACAATGTCCCTTTTGGATAGTTCTTTCTTTATTTACTTTAGCATTATGATTATTATTACTTGTCATCACTGGTAATACAAGAAATTTCACCTGTGCAGCTCAAGCATTCATTAGTCACATGTATAGTTAAATGTGTTGATACTTCATTGCCTCAAGTGGCCTGTAAGGAACTCATCATTATGTTTTGCATTTGGAAAGAAAAGTTTGAGGTTTGCTCCCTCTCAGACTTGGCTTGCGTGAAACCTGGTCTTGACTTGACTGTGACTGGAACTGGTTTTGGAATTGGCTTGGACTCGACTAAGGTGGTCTTGCTTACTGGCCTGGAGTGTGCATGCAAATACACACACGCACACAGATACTGCCCTGTTTTAATGCCAGAGAAAAATACCTCAGTGGATAAATAAATAAGCTTACGCCTGTGGAGCTTGCCAGTGGTCCTATGTCCTGTGTTGCTGTGACTGAATTATGGCAAACCTTTTGAACAAATTGGTTGTGAGTTTAATGGGTCAGAATGCTCTATATCTTGCCGGGCGGCCGCTGTCATGCTCTCACCATAACGCACTACTGCAGCCCCGAACAGGGGCGTGACTAGAATTGTTTTAGTAAGGGATCCAAAACCAAAGAGGCAAAGCAAACAAAGCAAAACAGATATATTTGCAAAGGGTGGAATCAGCTTGCTTTTAGGGGACCTTGTTAACCACTACAGTATTTAGTCATTAGTGTGTGGAGCTCAAGACAAACTTTGCCTACTGCATCTTTCTACAGCTAGCACAATTTAATTTAGCAGGTGCCACTGTATGATCTACACATTTTAAAAACATTTGATTCAAGTGAATTTTTTTCAGTTTGAAGGAAAATACAAACTCTTAAATGTTATTAAACAAATTCAATTAAATGCTGTACGGCCAGCACATGCATGTTCCTTCGGCCATAAAACCTTAACTGCATCGGGGACTAGTACAGACTTGGCCTTCATGCCATAGAAAAACCAGTAAAACTGCCCAAATTATCGCCATGACACAAAATCAAAAAGAAAGATCTGAGTGAAGTAATACCTCATTACTCATCTAGCCTGTGTGCTTTGATGAGGAATGATTCAAATGTACCACTGGTCATTATTACAGTAAATGATAGGGTTGCAAATTTTGAATTTTTCAAATAAGTTAAGCTCATAAGTGCTAGGTTATACACAGAACATGGTATCCCAGGGTTTGATATGTAATTAAATCATTACTGAAAATACATTATTTGTTTAGATTTATGTTTTATCCCCTTTCTGTGTTGGCTTTGTCATTGTTGGCTTAAACTGTTGTTTTGAAACACACAGAAAAATGTCAAACCATCAGTTCACTTGACATTGCTGGAAATGCCGGGTCATGGCAGAACATCCTCAGACAAAAGTTGCCACACCTGGAAAACAATTTCAAGTGAGGGTTTTCCACGGACACGGCTATATCCATCAGCCTCTGGGTGACCCAACCTTCCACCTGTCCCTCGAGTCCATTTTCCTGGAAGTACCACTTTTGATAAGGTTCCTAGAAGCAGCTGATTGGATCCTTTGTTAACACCATTAGCCTAGAATGATTGGAAGGGTCACATAAACGCATTCATGCGTGCGCACACACACAAACACAGTTAGGTCACCATTGATGGTGTTCTGTCTGTGTTGACTTCGTCTCTTTACAACCACTGGTGATCATCTTATAAATCAATACTGCAGGCCAGCTGGCCAGTGTTTTCACGTATTAGCCTCTGAAGACAGACAGTAATATGGCCGGCTTAGACTAGACAAACAGATTAATACATTAAAGAGGTCACAATGGCCTCCCTTTCCTTCTTGTAAGTCACGTCAGGCTTCTACGAAAGTGAAAGGTCCAAATAGTGTTTTGGTGCCAGTGAGTCTGCAGGGCTCAAATGACGTCAAGACTTGGAATTTGCAGCTGGAGCTGTTACTGATGCTCAGTGGCCTCACTCCTCACTGATCTTGTCTTCTTCTCAAAGCAGGGGGTGATTACATTTTAGCTCAATAAGGTCAATGCAGATGAATCGTGGCATATTTGTGAAATGATAGAGCCATGTGTTAGTGTAGCCATGTAGGCATCACAGGTTCCTGAATGGAAAGCTGCCGTGACTTCACATTAACTGTCTTCCGTTGTTTCAGTCGATGCTCATACCGGACCTTCTGTGTCAAAACACTTGTTTTTCCAAACATAAGCTTAGAGTAAGATTAGGTTTGTTTCTTTGTATTATCCAGCCAACACAGAATGTATATGGATCTATAATGTTCTGGGAAATGCATGATCTTTGGTTAATCAATAAAGTATAGGGTATCCTCCTCTTTTCAGCTATGGCTTATCTGGTAGCTACATTGAACAAAGAAGCCTTTCAATGTGTCTGCTCAAATCTCTAAAATATGTTTTTGACTAACCCACCACCCCCCTCCTTTCTTTTTCTTGCACAAGCAGGACATATTGCTGTCTTCACCAATGCACACTTGACATATCATCAGTTTACATGCATTAGTTAACTATCACTTTTTCTTGCTTTTCTCTAAATCCTCCTCTCTGCTTTACCTCCTGTGCACTCCTCCAACCACCCCACCTCCACCCCCACCCAACCCCCCACCTCATTCTGTAAACCACAATTAGATTCCCTGTTTACCCAGTGGAGACTGGCTTGCATTACTCTTCAAACATAAACACGGCGGTAATCGCTTTGTCTATTTTTCACATGTGCAGCCATGCAATCAAGCGCGCAGACCCATATGGGGTTTTTCTAGGAATCTGGTGGTGGTAAACGCATGGCGGTCCTGTGGTCTTTTTCTCTTTTGCCCCTAGCAGCAGAGGTCATTTCTCATTTCTCATATTTGTCTAGTCTGTGTTCATGCTTTGGCCCCAAATCCAGTTTTTGTTTTTTCTTTTTGTTGCCTTTGTCTGTGGCCTGCTTCCCATTGACATGAGGTGGTAAGACCCCTGCTGCTGTTGTTTTCTGGCAGCAGTTAGCCACATGGGTTCAGTAAAGGGGGGAAAAATGTAATAACCTTTTTCCCCTTTTTGGTTTTCCAAGGGGTTATTATATAGCCATGGATTACAGTGCTCGCCTACCCCCCTATAATAACTGCTCATTCAGCAGGCTCATTTAGGGGGACTTGTATTGGAGGATAAATAATCGGAAAGCCTTGGCTGCTGATGGATCTTGATCCGATCCCATAGTAAGGTGGGAAATGCTTTGAGAGCTGGAAGTCTTCTTTTTCACACCTTTGTCTTTTTGTGTGGGTTTTAGTCTGTATAGCCTCTTTGACTTGTTTAGGTCACTTTCACTCTGAATGTTCTCTGCCTTGAGTGAAAGCAAGTGGTATTGGAAGAAGTCAGTTCCCATGAAAGTCTGTTGAGCCTCCTTTACAGCTAACAATACACTGTTGTGGAAATGCTAACATCAGCTGCTGAGTGCATACCCTGACTCTTTTTTTGGCCAAGCCGTCTGTCTTTCTGGTCAGGACTATACCCAAAGTCATCTCAAATGTCACCTCCACTAATCAACACGCTGCAGAAATCTTCCTTGGCATTTCTCCAGTGAAATGAAACGACCAACTGTGGAAATCAATCATTAATTGGAGTGTGAGTTTGCATGTGCCCGCATGTAGGCACCGTATGTGCACAGTCGTCTTAAAGATGTGTGTGGTCTCGTCAGTTCCTTTGCTTTCGGATAAGCGAATGTCATGGTGTATTGGAACAAAGGAGTGGCTCCTCTCTGCTTTTTGTTGGATGGCTGGTACCCAGTGATAATGTTTCCACATGGTTCCAGTGTCCTATTTTTGTGACCATGATCAAGCACATCTCCAAACTTGTCGGCATGAGGCAGCACTGCCAACCAGTTAGAGCACATAAATAACTGAGTGCTCCATTGATCCATAGTGTGAGAGGGGGAGCCAGAGGGCTGGCGAACTCCCTTGAACTCACTCTATATCATGCCTGTGGCTTTAGGGAAAGCCCTGACATTATACTTTATTGCTTTGACGGTTATATTGGCATTTTGCTGCCTTTTAGAGGATGACTGAGCTTCTTCCTTTGATTTTTCTTTCGCCTATTAATGAAGCAGCACAAGGAGATGTTAGGAGATGATGTCATCTCTTAACATCTCACTACCCGCCCCCTCCATCCCCTTCACAGACAGACTGACAGCAACACAGACAGATCTGCAATCCGGCGCGCGCGAGCACACACACACACATGCACACACAAACATACACATAAAATGGAGGACGTAGGGAGTGTCACAGCTTTCACATCTCCATCATGAAAACCACAGTGTGTCTATGATATCACAGTGTAAGCATGTCAGTGTTCGGAAGATATTCATGTCCTCCGGTAATTGGGAATGGTGGGTATGAAAAGGTCACTCTGTGTGTGTGAATGGTGTGTACATATATCTGTACTTCTATCTTTGTGAGACCCATTTTGAGTTCTGGACCTTGAGAGAGGACTTTTTTTGCAAATCAAGGATTTTTTGGTCAGTCTTCTCCTCTTCAAGGAGCTATTAAAGCACGGCTGAAGTTTGACACATTCACACTCATGGCTCATTTTCTGGGAAGGGCAAAAGGAAATTAATATTGTCAGTGGAAAGTCATTATATAGACAGAAGTATAAGGATGTGTGCCTGGGATACAGAGGGAAGGGGAAGGTGGGCGGGATGGGAAATGGGGGTGGGGTAGATGGACGGACAGTGCATGTTCCAAGAGATAATTGCATTTCTCTCACCTGTTACCCTTTACAGGCCTTCAAGAGTGCCACAATGAGCTCATACTGGTGTGCTGGAAAGGGCGATGTCATTGACAACTGGTGTCGCTGTGACCTGAGTGCCTTCAGCAAAGATGGCCTGCCTAACTGCAGTCCCCTCAGGCAGCCTATGTAAGTGTGAGGTGACACCATGACACCTAGGAATTCATGCACAGGAGAGATTTCATGGATGCATGCACTGATGCACTACAGCTACACTCACGTATACACATGGACATGTATACACGCACACACACAGAAAGCTGTAGACACAAACACACAAACACAGTCCCTAAAGTTCTAATAGCTGTCAGTCAGCCCTTACATCCCTCAGAGACCATGCTCTCATTCAAGGTGTCCTAACAATAGTCCCAGGGCTTTTGTGACTCATCCACCCCGACCATTGTTTCCATGAGAACTTTTAGTGAGAAACAGGAAGTTAAAAGGCAAAGCCTTCAGAAAATAAAGATACAGTGAAAGTATTTAATTAAAGCATGAAAACAAAATATGCCTATGTATATTACAATCCAGCATGGATGCTAGAACATATTGGCCCCACTCTAGAATAATAATAAAAGCTTAAGGATCAAATAAAGTGTTGCTGCAAGATTCTGGGATCCAAGATCTGATAGCATTTGCAGCCAGTTTGTTGGCAAAACATCTGTCAACAGATTTCATGCTTTTGCCACAATTCTTAGTTCCACATGACATGGAATGAATTTCGCATCATGTGTTTTTCAAGTTTACCTTTGCACTCATTCAATTTTTCTATCCACACAAAGATGGCAGTACATCAAATGTCATTTCTGATAATGATAATGAGTAATAATGTCATTTTCAAAGAACAATAAATCAATTTAAGTCTTTCTAAACAGACTTTGACATGCAGGTGGACATAATACACATCTGTTATTTAAAGCATTACAGATGCATATTTTGGATGGATTTTCAAATGTGACAGATTTAATTTAGTTACAAGATTTTATTTTTATTTTTAGGAAAGTCAGTCTCTGGCTACCTCTTTGAGAGAATATGTGTATGAGTCTTGTTTGGGCGGAGCTGGCTGCAGTCCTGCTAGTGTATAACGCATGTGAAATGCATGAAAACAAGCTATATATCTTTTTAATTTCATTGTATCAAAAAATTCAGATATTACAACAAAATATTTTGAGGCCACCACATCTTTTCTTCATTTGTAATGACCATACACGAGGGAAACATGATTGTTTCACCAAGCACCATTTCAAAAACACCTCACAGCCAGTCGCTATTCCAGGCAACCTCAAATACTTGGTATTACACGACATTGTGTTTCCAAAATCAAGATTGAATTTTGAATAAACATGGATAGAAAAGGTCTTTTAAAGGGCTCAGATTTGAATAAGTGGAAAAAAAATCTTTTTTGCCATATGTGTTGATAGTTGAATAATGCAGAAATAGTATGAGATGGTTTATGACTGTTTTTGTTTGTGGACAACATTTGTGCAACTCGAGAAAATGGATGTGGTTCCACGACCAGAGTTTTGGTCAGGCTTTCCCCGGGCCTGCACCTGCTTGCATGACAGGGCCAGTGAAGAGTCACTTCAGCAGCCAAATCTCCAGCGCCAGAGTGTAAGACCTGTAAAAACCTCCAGTACTTCTTATTATTGCCCATGAGGATGAAATGGAGGGCAGGCTTTTTATGAAAGAGGAATAACCTATGGCTCTCTCACGCCATTGTCAGTGACACAGCTTAAGGGTAGGCAAAATGGAAATACTCTTCTTTTATCTCTTTTGAGGGATTAAAGTGGGAAGACTGCACAGGGAACACTGCTGGAGAACAGGTGGCTCTGGAATGTTGTTTTATTCGAAGCTGCTGTTTTCCATATCTTAAACTTTGTCCAATCTGTATTGTCCCTCTCTATGATTAGTTTGCGTCTAGCTCCTTACCTGGAGCCCTCGAGCACAATGGTGGCCCTGGAGTGGATGGATGTGGAGCCTCTGATTGGCTGCAAGGTGTCTGACTACATCATTCAGCATAAACGAGTGGAGGACCCCTCGGAGGCAGAGATATACACAGGTAGAAAAACTAAATCCATAGCAGATTGGACAGAAAGGATTTAGTCTATTCAGTTTGTAACTGAATAGACTGAAATCTGTACAATGAGGGAGTCTGGTGGCATGAAAGAAAAAGGTTTTATTATATAATTAAATCTTTTTAATAAGTTCAAAAGTCAATGGTTTGATTTTATAGTGTTATTGCAAAAGTGAACCAGTTTCCTAATTTCAATATTAAATTTTGTCAACTCTTATCATGTTTTGGATATCATTTTACTTAGTGCTGGTGGGTTTCTTTTTCTTTTGTTTTTTTTGAGTTATACAAAGAGTTTCATCGGCTCTTTGAGTTGGCAGTGTTGAATATCACTGGTCCAGTTCCTGATGATCATCTATTTCTGTGTGCATTTTTATGTTGCACTGTATTCCCTGTACTCTCCACAGATGTGGAAACAAGGTGGATTAGAAGGTCTAAATTGTCATAATTGGGTTCATCCTGTGATGGCTTGCTGTCCAGCTGAGCTTGGGAAAGTTACGCAAATAAAAGGAAAATGAAATCCTTGCCTCTGCCCATGTTCTGCAAAAACAGTTTAGAAGGGAAGATTCAAAATGGATGAGTTGGATTACAATTGTGGGAAATTAGGTTAAAGTCGCGGTCAAGACAGAGAACAGAAGGAGATGTTTCAGTCGAGAATAGGAGAATAATGATGCAGGGAAATTTACATTAAATGGTGCTTTTGACCATTGTGCTGTAGGGCTCGAGGAAGTAGTCATGCTTTTCTCGAGGGACTATGGTGAATCACAGGAAGGATGATAGGAATTTAATATTATTGGAGAAATGAGCTGGTCTGGATGAAGTTGGTTTTCGTCATTGGGAGGTATGGACAGGCCATCCATCACCCCTGGGAGGAGTACTGATGAAGCGTGGGCACCAGTGAGCACAGAGAAGCTACAGACAGCTAGACACAGGCGTGCTGGCAGAGGTGAGGTAGGAAGGGGCAGATGGTGTGGGTGACTCACTCTGCTATATGCCAGTCACCACTATAAATTATGTCATAACAGACAGTATAACACACAGAATCCAAGTTATTGTCTTTGACTTTTGTCTTTTTCACTTCCCTTTATGTCTGTCAACTTTTAACTCAGTCTGTGAGTCATGTCTCTCTTTCTGAAGCACAACTTTCTGAAGTAAACTTAACGGAGGGAATTTCAGTGTGTGTCGATGTATAAGATCCTGTTAGTGCGGAATAGGTAATGATGATTTGGCAGGCTATGGAACATTTTGAATTTATCTGGGTAGTTCCCACTTCCGCTGAAAGTACTGAAAACTTACTGAAAATCAACATTGTTCTCCAAAATGTCGGAAACAAAATAGCTGATACAAACTTGGAAGGCACTACTGTTGTAGATTTATGAAATAATAGCCCCTTAAAATTATGAGATCTTGTTCTCTGGACTCAGCAGAGTAAAAACGCGTACAGTCTGAGAGGTATTTTTTTCTCAAATTTACTCTGGCTTATTTAAAAATTATTGGATTTGTAGTCCCCTCGACCACTGCTGGCTTTTTTATTTAAGGACCATCTCAGAGGCACTCTCTAGGAAAATGGGAGTTGTGATGATGAAGCCAAAAGCTGCGATAAATCAGACATTGAGTTCAGCCTTGTGCTGTGCTCACCTTAAGTAACATATTCATTGCTTGCTTTTCAGCCTCACTCAGTCCCAGCAATGCTTGTCCTGACTTTCGCAGACAGACACACACGCCCCTGTGGGAGCTGCCAGTGAAACCAGCCTTCTACTGTTGGCCACCGAGCAGCTCTAATGGAGCAGTTTGGGGATAAATACTTTGCTCGAGGGCATCTTGGTGGTTTTCTGGAAAGCAAGTGCTTCTCCTTCATTTTCCCTCTTCATATTTTCCAAGGCTGTGTGATGATTTGAACCAGTGAGCTTGCTGTTCAAACGCCCCTCTCCAACATCAATGGGTGGGTACACGCTAAAGGATTATTCGGCTGATTTACAGTAAACCATATTCAACAATCTAGACCATCATAGGGAAAATTCTTGATCCAAAGCTTAGTCAAGCTGATGGTTGGCAATATGGAGAAGTCTGAGGTGTTCAGCTTCAATTTTAAAGTGTTAAAGTGGGAATATAATGGAAAACAACAGTTTTTTTTGTTTTGTCGTTGGATAAGGGAAGCATAAATATGGTGTGCTCAAGTCAGTTTCTTTAGTACTGAAAGGTAATCACCATACTGTTTGAATGTAAGCACATAAGCTACTTTAATGGTAAATTAGTGTATTCTTCATAAGTACACTATAAACCAGTACAAATTCATCTGATCTTTCTCTCCAGCCTTTTAATCATCATTGCATTTACTCCAATTCATGGACATCCACAGTGTACAGACAGCAGTGGCCACCAATCAGTGGTGACCTGCTGGGCTGATGCTGAAGGAAACGTTGTCGTCATTGAGAAATAATGGCACAGCTCAAGGTCGGGATGTTTTATTTTTGAGACAACGCAATTCACGTCCAAAGTGCTGACATGGTGACACCTCAGTACAGACAGCAGCCTGTTCAGGTATCCAAACGGCCAGACCTCTCGAGTGAAGACGGATGGATCCACCAGGAAAGCACCTGGAAACAAGGTAAGGCCGAAATACTGCTCCTCCTCGGAGGTTTGTGTTGTTGCTGCGTAGTCTGAATGAATGAATATTCTTTCTACAATGACTAAACAAGTTAAACTTATTCACAAACCGCTTTAGCTAACTAGCTAGCTAGCTAGCTTCTAGCAACAGCTAATGATAGCGTAAATGGTACCGGTGCAACTTGCTGTGAGATTTTGTGTGGAGAATGTTTATCGAAATGTTTTTGTGGCACTTACCATAAATGGGAAAATCGCACAATGTAAAGAAAAGACCAAGAAGAGAATTGTTAGTGCAAATTTGCTATGTTAGCACTTGCCAGTTACCAAGTGTTAGTGAAGATTTGATAAAGAATTTTCCTGACTGTTAAGGTTAACCTTGTATGTAATATCAGTTTTTATGTAACTATGTTTATAAGACCACTTTAAGTAACTTTTTGTGTGTAATATATTAGTTTGGCCATTGTGCATTTCACGAGATGTACATACCTTAATATAAAATGTGTAAAATATTGAGCTAAAGACGGAGAAACATGGTCTAGGCATTTTTGGCTGACTTATGGTTGTGGTTACAGACAACT
Organism: Echeneis naucrates; assembly: GCF_900963305.1. Lineage (NCBI taxonomy): Eukaryota > Metazoa > Chordata > Actinopteri > Carangiformes > Echeneidae > Echeneis > Echeneis naucrates. The sequence goes on along the minus strand of NC_042522.1, from coordinate 13,288,125 downwards.
ACAAGGAGTTGATAGAGAATTAAAGAAGCCTTCCTCGGGACTGAGGACATTTGGTGGAGAAGGCCCTCCCTTAGTACCACAACACATGATGGAAGCAAACCGAAGGTTGTTTTTGTTGCTTGTGTTGGTAGTTTACTTACAAAATACACTTTAATTAACAGTTATATTGCGTTGCAAATAGGAATGCCACAATACCAGAAATTTTGTAGATGGTTCTGATACCACTAAAATTTGTCGAACAGTCGATGCCATTGCAAAAACATCCTCATCATATACTAAAATACAACTTAGTGTACTGAACTACTATTTTGAGACACCACTAAGATGAACTATAATACACATATTTAAGATGCAATGGCAACACATTCTGATTAAAGTTTAATACACGTCCAGTACATTATAGATGTACTAACAGTAATTGGAAAAGTGGATTAAATTATACTTTAAGTTGAATTAAAGAATGTTTTAAATAAGTACAGTGTTAGTAGAGAAAGTTATACTTAAGCACATTTAAGTTGATCTTAATGGTGTTTCAAAATAGTACAAATAAGTACACTAAGTTGTTTTTTTCTATATCTTAAGTAGCATTAATGATATACCATTAGTATACTAAGTGCAAGTCACCACAGCGTCTGTTCTGGAGCATACGCATGCACGGTAAGCACCAAAAAGAGGAGGAAACTACAAAAATGGAGGAAAGAGAGATTTCACCGGCCCCTTCCTCATTGAAAGCAAAGATTGGGACTCATTTTCTTTACCTCGAGCCCTATAAAAAGTTTTTTCTTTTTTCCCTGGTCTGGTCTCTACTCTCTGCAGGGGTCCGACTAGTCTTTGGAGGGGAGGGTCCAGTGTCCCATCTCGTCCGATCCGGCCCTTGCTGTAGCCCAGTCCATTGATACCAATTAACCAATTAACTTCAGGTCACCAATTAACATAGACATATTCAGGTCCAACTATGCTCAAGTCACCACATTCATTCATTTATTTATTTGTTTATTTATTCATTGAATAAATGTTTCAGACTTAATAAATGTGAAAAAGACACTTTAATGTCTCCATTTGTCATTCTGTCTTGCTAAGTAGACTGGAGTAGATCATGCGGATGCTTTGCACACCTATAGACTGAAGCAAAAATCATTATGAATCAAACCTTTTTGAATTGAAAATCGATTTTGAATTGTATCGAATCGTGAGATGGTAAAAGATTCCCGTCCCTACTAAGTGCGTTTAAATTTAGTATGCTGAAGTATCCTTTTTTTATTCACCTGGGACTCCACAATCAGTCAAAATTAATGCTCATGTTGAAAAGCTATAATAGTGCACTAAATATACATGGAAAGAAAAAATGAATTTAAAAACATTTACCTCCGGTACTAAGAAATAGTATTTGGGCAGACAGTTCAAAGTGATGCTGAAGCTATATGTTCACATTTCTCAGTATTTTTCGGAAAATCTCGCTAAACAGTTTTGTTGAAACTGTTAAGGACGTGTCGATTCATTTTGAAGGTTGCATTTTGTGCTGCTGTTGACTGGTATGCCATTATGATGGTGTTTCTGGGATTCAGCCAGCCCTAACTGACGTAATTTGGGTGGGCAAAAGCTGAACATCATAACTTTCATGAAGGGGAAGATTTATTGCAACTGTTGAATCAGAATACAGCAGCTTTAATTCCTAATAAACTGACAACTGGTTATTTGGACTGTGGGTTGAAAGATGGGTACATAGATATCACCACTGAAGACAGAAGGCATATGAGCCACAGATAAAGAATGTGTGGTGGGATTTAGGCTGTTGCCAACATCATCAGTCAAAAGTGCAGCACCTGCATCCAGGGGAAGGGATTCAGTCGGCGATGGCATCCACAGAAGCTGAGCCTGCATCCACATCCATTGCCAAGTTGAAACATTGCTTTGGGCTGGTGTCTGAGAGAGAGGAAAGATAAACAGACAGCCACACACAAACACTCAGCCATGCTGAGCATGAGTCACACAATCAGAGCACACACATTTAGCCATGTGCACACTCATACAGATGGCAGACAGAGTGTAGAGATGCAGCCACTTGGATGCAGCCCTCACTGGGTTCCCAATGCCATGTTTCTGTGTCAGTACTGTCTAGACGAGGATAGGAGGGGGGACTGTATTCCTCCTGAAGTACAGATTTTAAAGTAACATGTATATAATCATATGTAGCTTTCAGGTTTCCACAGATCTGGGATTTGGGGCTTCCCAAGCAGTCTAATTTAAAAAGAGATTACAGATGTGTTAGCAATCCAGTCTGTGTCTGCATATTTCAAATATATTATTAAGTAAAGTCTTAGTAAAAAAAAAAAAATATATATATATATATATGCATATATATACCTTTTCTTTTCAAGGTTAATATGAATGCTTCGTTACTCATTCCGTTGAATTTAAAACTCCCCTGCAACATCAGCAGATTAAGAGTCATTCAAAAATGTCATCACCTCAATTGGGATTCATGGGAATAAATTGTTTTCTAAAACCACCAAAAGAGTTTATCCACAAGCCGGGTAACACTTTTATTCATGTTAATAAGCTGATTCAAATGATGTAATATGCCTCTCTTTTGATCTGTTCTTTCTCTCATAGCAGCTTCCTGTATGAATCAGGATGCAATCATAGTCCTTGACTGTGAATGGTATTTTCTTCGATGCTACGATCCATAAATGTAACTAATGTGACTCCGTCTTGCTTGATGTGAGTTCTAGAGATGATATCCCACATCTGTTTATAACATAACATACTACAGAGGTTGTGAGAGGTGAAGTCATTTGTTGTTTAGAAGTTATTCACCCTCCACCATGATGCTGGGCGGTGTAAGGATCAATGATATTAGCTCATTGGCTGCTTCTAATACTGCTTAGACCTCTCCCTGCAATTTGTCAATTTCTTTCTCTGTGTGCTCTGGCTTACATCCGACTCGAAGCACGAATTCATCCCCATTCATTGAATTAGGATGACCTTTTCTGCCGTCATCATCTCAAGTAAGGATGGCTCCGTGTTTGGCTGTAAACACAGACAGGACAACAGTATGACTTCACCTTGATTTAAAAAAACAAAAAACAAAAAAACTGTATGAAAAGTAAAAACAGAGATCAAAGTAACATGGCGTCCAACATTTCTCACATGATGCCCCATCGAAAGGTCATGATTTAAATTTTTTACATTATTCTGTTGACATATCTCACAATTTCTTCACTTTTACTGTTTGTCCTCTTTTTTTTTTTTTCTTTTTTTTTTTTTTTGTAGGAGGAAGGCTTTAGAGGGATCAGGTCGTTTTGTAGTATCACCCATTTCTCTCACATCTGTACAAACCATCAACAACATCCCCTTAGATCAACCCACTCATCAGTGGTGGTTGGAAAAAAAAGCCATCTATTCTTGAAGGCCTCTCCCTGGTCTCTCACAAATCTTCCCTTTGAGGTCAACAGTGACTAGGAGATAGACTTGCTGCTTTGATGTGCAGGGAGAGCAGCTGAGCCCTTCATACATCTTGTTGTTTATATGGACGCCATGGCGTACTGGCGGCTCACAATATCCCCACCGTCAACCAGGTATGGACCCATATATGCATGGTTGCAAAACGTGTGCGAAAGAAATCACACAGCATATCACAAAAAGTGACTTTTGACTTTACTGTTTTGTTTTTTGGGGGGATGACTATCATCTATTCCGTCTCATGCAACTACCACCCACAGTTTGACCTAAAAGAAAAATCCCAAGACCATCCAAGAATCTATTCAACTGGTCCTGATTTCTATCACATTGACAGAGCCAAATAGCGAAAGTAAACACACCCAAAGTAAATACACACTATATACCAACAATATATATGTCTAGCATTGTAGTATTGACTTGAAATGTGTGCTCTCAAAGTTACCTTGACATACACCAGAGTTGGTCTTAGTGTTTACATTGGCAGTTAATCACAAGAGGTTGTCTGTTTGCTGGCACCTAAAGAAAAAAGAAAATCCCTCGTCAGTAGCAGATACCACTCCCTTCTATCCTTGAATGCCTCCGATTTCACTAAAGTGAAGTTCTCTTCCAGGAATGTAAAGACTGTGTCTGGTGTGGCTCCAATCAACTTTGTTGCCCCCTGAACTCTACTATGACTGAGAAATAGGACGCTAGGATGCTATCCATTTTGGTTTGGTCATGGCCAAGATAATAAATGGCCATTGAAATTACTTTTCCATCCATTAATCCAAACTGACCAAAAAGCCCAATTTCGACATGTTCGAAACTTTCACAAAAGACCAAGCAGTGACACGGTTAGGAAAGCCTTCCCAAAAACAACCCATTAGTATCAGCAAACGTCCACTCTGGACCTTCGCTGGCTGTGATAAGCATCATTGGGATGTTATGAGACCATGACTCTAAAACTCCTTGCTAATCATGACATCATCATCATCATGACCATGCCCTCTATGCTCGCCCCATGCAGATGTTGAGATCATCTTGATTCAGAAAAATTGACCCCTCCTTTCAATACAGTTGATGGTGGGGACACCGCATTAATTAGTCATCTCATTGGATAAAACAAAACCACTTAAAGGAGGAATGTAATGGAGCCATCATGTAGTTTGGGTGGTGCCAAGGGAACTATGCTAAGGAGCCATGCTTTGGTGTTAGCTCACTAATAATAAGAAAAATAATACTAATAATAATACATTTATTTGTAGAGTGCTTTTAACAGGACTCAAAGACGCCTTACAGACAGATAAAAGTACAAAGGTACTGATAAAAAAGTGTTTGATACCAAAGAGGATCAATGTAGGAGTTACAATTTAAATGCAGAGTGGAACAGGAATGTTTTGTGGGAGGGAGTTCCAGAGGGCGGGGGCAGCACCAGAGAAAGCTCTGTCCCCCCAGGTGCGGCGCGTGGTCTTAGGGATCATCATCATCATGGGCTGCAAAATTTCCAACCACCAGTCACCGCCACATGAGGCGAAGCATGTCACGAAAACTAAGAATGTTTAGGAGGGTCATCCAGAGAATGTCACTACTGCCGCGGTTCAGGTCCTAAGGTTAATGCAGAAGAATCCAAACACTGCTTGTTATGTACAGATGGAGCAGATATAGACGGATCACCTTTTCGGATAAAGGCAGTAAGACAGGCAGGGAAGTCACCGAGATGAAGTGTAGGTGAGGATGAGGTCATCCAAGATTGAAGTTAATTGTCTGAATAGCATACATTCAAGCAGTGAAAAAGGCAGACATAAGGCTAAATTTATGGCTATATACTGTGTCGCCTCCAAGGGCGATAACTCATCCTGATTGACAGGCCAAGTTCAAATGTAAATTTTGGTGGCAAAGGCGAGTAACTATAAGCTTACAGAGGACTGTGATTGTCCTCTATAAGCTGCACTTATAGGAAATCCTGACTGTCAGTGGTGTTTAAGCCCACTCATATTTCAGGGGACAGAGCAAAAGTCAAATGAAAGCCTAGTAGTCTGCTCCCACATATGATCCCACCAAGTGAGCGGTGTTTCAGCGTAAAGAATAATAATTTGGAAATTTTATCTGAGGACAATATCTAACTGTGTTGTATGAGTCATAGAAAGCAGCTTTTTAGTACAGCATTTGCGGGCACAATTGGAAAGTATATAAATCTTATAAAAGGTAGTGGATTTATACCGTTTCAGGAATAGTTGCCATGTAGCCTATTGCTTCGATTTTGTTGCCCAATCAGTCTCTGCTTGTATAAGTTTTTATATTTTTTAAGTGTTTATATTAACATTCAATGAGAGTTTTTGATGAGTTGTGATTCAGAGCTTTAAGGCCATAAACATTTTTGCAGCTCATTTTAACAAGCTTCCATGATTTCAGTCCCATCAGTGATGGATATGCTCAAATGAGTGATCCACTTCACTGGGCCTCATGCAGGCCTCTAGATGGCACACCAAGGCAGAGGCAGCACTTACAGAGCCGCCAGTTATATAGGCAGTGCTGATGTATTAGTGTAGGGCTCAGCATTCCTCCACAGCAATAGGTCAAACCAGCTGTGATGTGTAAGAGGATATTGGCGATCACTGATTATATTAAGAAATTTGATAATCAAAATGATTAAATATAAAAACACATTCATGTCTAGATTTCGCTTCAATAGCTGCAACAACTAAAAATAACTGAGCAATGAAATAGCAACAGGAAGTTCTTCTAATTGTACTACACTGGCATTAAAGGTGTGTCCTTTTAACCTCTGCTTAAAAATACAACCCTCTAAGCCTATTTTGATTTGACTTGTTGCGAGACCAGTGGTAAAGAATTCACCTGGTTTCGTTTAAATCCTAATCATCGAAGATGCCACAGTCAGATAAATAACCCTAATATCTCCTTTGAAACTGAACGAACGCCTTATAAGATGTTTGCAACTGCAGATTCTGCGAAGGGATTCGAGACTGTGTTTTGACTGCATGGAAATAATTAGTGGCTTACTTACACTATAATGTCAGACATCCTTAAGCTCTGTTTCCTGTGTATCTCACTGGGAGTTCCCAGAAAAAAAATGGAATGTGCCAAAAATGTAATGAAATTTGTCTAATAAAAGGCTTAACCAAAAGTACCCCCGATTGGCTGAATTTAGAAAGCTTCTGGGTTCCATTATCCCATTTTTACAATTCCTCTATTGTCTCGTCAGCTGCTAATTTGGGTGGCTTGTCCTTAAATCACAGTTATGCTGAGGTGACACTTTTTTGTGAAAGCGCTCATCAGCGTAGCACTGTGCTTCCCACAACTCTCACACATATGCACACACTTGGTGCTAATTAAAAACCTGTGAGTCTCTCTCTGTGTTGTGTCACCGCTGTATGACACCTGATTTGGGACATGAAGAACAACCGAGGGCACGGAGGAGCAGGAAAATTACAAGGGTTGACAAGAATGAGAAAGTGAGAAGAGATTGTATGAAAATGTGGAAAAGTGAGAAGAAGTGTGGTTGGGGGGCAGAAATGACAAAAGGATAAAAAAAAAAAAAAAAAAGAGAGAGAGAGAGAGAGATCACATTGTGGAGGAGCGATACAGACGGCACCAGCACTGAGATTTACACAGCAGTGATGTCACCTCAGACTAGCACTGTTGGTCTGAGAAACAGATTAGCCATTTGATCTTTGCCCTTATTTTAGCTCCAGTTTCCTCCTCCCAGCTCATGCAGCCAGCTTACTGGCATACCTGACGTGCAGATCTTCTTCGTCTTCTGTCACATACGTCGCACCTCCACATACCTCACCACTTTCCTCATGTCCCCATTTCTTCTGCGATCAGGGTCAGTGGTATCCCCCTCCCCTGTTTATGTAACAGCTCCATTATTGGTTGAGCCCAAGAATGCCCCTCCAATGTGTCGATAAGCCCTCATTCAAAGAGATTGAATTATATGGAGATAAACGGTGTCCTTGAGCATGGGTGCAGATAACAGATTGGAGTGACACAGCTGACTCTCTTTGTTTTGTTAATTAAAGATGACCTCATCGCTAAAAATGGACGCTGTGCACCTCCTCGTCACGAGCCTCACCATCAGCAGATTGCAGATTGCAGGCAGGGGGCCAAGGGCTTTCTGCATTCCCTTTCCCTTTTTGCTTCCTTTCCCATTTTGCCTCATCACACACAGTTATTGTCTCTCTCTTTTTCTTTCCTGATTTCATGTTTTGTTTTGTTTTTTCTCCTTTGCTCAATTACCACGACAGTCCCTTGGCATCTCTCATGTAAATATAAGCACTTAATGTGTGCTCATGGAACCGATAAGTCACGTTAGTGGATTTATGTATGAATTGTAATTGACACAAGACAAGGATGTTTCCCCTCGGTGCATTCCTTTTCAATCATCGCTGTGCACCAAGGGGCAGTGCATCCCTATCAGTCATAAGGATACTAATTAGATTTATGGATGTTATGAATTGGCAGAAATTAGCGTGATGTGGACTTGGTCCATGTTGAATTTGCCGCTTGCTAAAATCAATTTAAAATGCATTTAAGCATTAAATTAGGATTGATTAGTTGAACATGGGAATTGAGGCCAGTGCGATCACTTAAGAGGGTTCAAATACACATTTACCCTTGATGGAAATGCTCTCTGGATGAATATATAGTTAAGAACTAATAACCTGCCAAATGTATTTTCTTATATTTGTTGCAATCATGAATTAGACTTATTTAGTTGTTGATCTGTGCTCTAGTCAGCTACAATAACTGGCACTGTGGCATTGCGCTGATTTGTAGAGCATCATATTGATGCTGATAAGTTGATTGTGTTTCTGATATCTTGTCCACCTCTCATCACCATGATCATTGCACAACTAAAACTTCAAGTATTCACAAATCAACACTGAAAGGTTCCAATGCATACTTTATATGACTGAGAGAAATGTAACACAAAAGTGTGACATACATGGAAAAAAAAAAAAAAAAGTATCAGCATTTGGATGCATTGAGAAGCTATGGAGCTCTGGTCTCATACAAACCATGAGAACTGGTGCGTAATCTTGAACTTCATTGCCATACAGCTTAAGTCCCAATGGATAACCCCTGTTCTATTTTACATACATTTTACCACAACACACTCCCAGTTACCAACCTGACTGACTGCCTTCATACAGGACAATCAGTTTGATCACCACACCTGTACTAATCATTACACACTGTTTCCTGGCACAACTGGTCTCGGTATCCGGAGAAAACAAAGGTCCAAAAGCGTTCAGTTTGCACAGCTCTTGTTAGTGTATACAGAGCCAGCTGAAGCCATCAGAGCCCGCCAGTCTTGTGGTACAGCAGGTGGATGCTGGCTGTACACATCAACCAGTCAATACAGTGCAGCATCACAGTAAGACGCAAGCCAACAGCCTGTCAACAGCCAGAGGTTTATTCTTAGTGCCAGGAAGCGATCCGAGGGGAGACAGAGCCACAGTAAAAGGAGCCGGGGGCAGTAAAAACAGACCACACACGGTTCACATCAAAATGGTAGACCTGGACCCAGGGGGCCATTAGTCTGTGACGAACCACAGCACCTGACCCAGTTCCTTGCTATGCAGGGCCATTTTCTTGTGAAAGGGCAAAGAATCGAGAATGAAAAATCTGTAGGACAGACGGGGCATCCACTAGTAGGCTGTTGTATGTGGACTATTTACCTGGTCCATATTTAATTAGAAGTTTTGTTTTCATGGTATATCTTTCAGTTTGATTATCAGCCAAGGCATCCATACTGCTAATTGTGGTTTGCTTGTGCCAGAAAGCTGCAGAAACATCATTGTACTAGATGTGATTGACAGGGTGACAGTAGAATTAAACATCAAATTTGTCCGAGGGGATGGTGAAATAATTGATTCATTATTTTTTTGCCATTATATCTGCTTAACCTCTTTTACTCTGTTTTCATTCAGACCCTTATGTTACTTTAGCTTCTAATATCACATCTCATCTTTGATTATACCATGGCCTGGGTGAAAACTCAATTATTATTAGCTGGAAGGAAGTTGATTAATTTCAGATAACTGTCTGAAATTAATCAGACAGTTATCTGGCGTAATACTCTTATTACTCTTGTAAATTAAGGCATAATCAAGATGAAAGTGTTCCACTGAGCTATCCATTGTATTTCTCAACAACAACATAAAATCTCATCAGTCAGTACGTTCAGGAAATGTTTTGTAAACAGTTTGCTTAGAGAATAAGCTAATAAGAGTTGGAAGTGGTTATTCACCTTGGGCAACTTTGTTTTTGTCGAATGCAGGTAATGGTTTCAATAAAATCACCCATGGTTGCCAAAGAATTCTAGATTAAAAACAAATAATGTGAGAGCATTTCTGAATGACCATTTTAGTTCCCACTGAGGGCATTTTTAATCATGACTGTTGTTTTGGACTTAATATGAGACACTGTATTAATCTTAATCTCAGAGTTTGAAAGGTGAAATTTTGCAGCCATAAAATTTTGGTGAATTGGGAAATGTGATACATTCGCTCATGCCATCCTCCACCCTGGATGATGCAGTGACTTTGATGACCCTTTACTTTTTATCTTGCACTTTTTCAACTTTCATTAAGTTTTTAATTTGTGCAGCACTTTCTTTTATGACTAAATAGCTGCAAAGCTATTTTCCTGTTCCATTGTTTTATGCTGATGTTAGAATGTTAACACAAAACTAAACTAAAATGGCATAAATGCATTACAACATTTCACCTGCTTCAGTGTTTTAGCATTTTCATTGCTAGCTTTTTGGCATGTTGATGTTGCGGTAAACTACCACTATGACATATATTTAAAGAAGGCTCACAGAATAAGAGAACAAATGGATAGCTTTTTGTTGTTGTTGTTGTTGTGCTGATGATATGTTTCTGTGCTCCTCAGGTAAGTGGAACAAGTTATTGCTTTGACCAACAGTTGGAATAACAAAATGTGCAATGAACAATTTTCCAATGTGCTGCTGAAGACAGCAGAAAAATACTGCTGATGCTCCTGTCATAAGAGAAGTTGAAATGTTGATCAGAACAATGCTTCAGCAAAAAAGAAAGTTTCCTTAAGATGTCTGAACTGTAGATATTGCATCTTTTTGACTGGAATGACTTGAAGAGCAGTATCATCCAAAGGGTTGTTGCGCCATTACTACTGTTTTATCTTTTCTTTTGCTTTGTCTCCATGTTTGTTTGTTTTTTTTGTGCAGAATCGTCACAATACTTTGTTACTCCTTTACTTCACGCTTTCAAGATGAAGCTTTATGCTTTCAGGTGAAAGAAGATGCTGCTGACAGTTTGGCGTGTAGAGATGACACATGCTCCTACAGCTGACCCTGAGGCCAGCACTTAAGCTGTATGACCTGTTACATAACACTTACATTGTAATAGTGCAGGGGGCGTGCAAGTGGAGATTTGTGTGTAAGGGGATACAGAATGCACTGTAACACATTACATGATGCAGATTCAAAATAAGCACTCTTTTCTATTTGTTTCTATCTATTTTAGCTTTCTGTCTTGAACAATGGAAAAAGTGTTTTCATAAATAAATGATGTTTCTTTCTGCAGGCACAATGCCTCTGGAGGGTTGTCCAAAGGGATGTCCCTCTACCTTATTAGAAAAACCTGGACAATTTTATGCAACTCAGCCTGCTTCGAGAATTATTTTTCCCTCAGAGCTTTGGTGCCTCTCAAACACATTTACATGTATCTCATATCTGTTTTTGCCTTCATTCTCCCTCTATAGGTGGCACTGTGTGACATGATGTTGCATGTGGCAGAATGTATTTACCTGTGTAATGTCGACTGTGCGTGAGTGTGAGAGAGAGAAAGGAAGGAAGTGAGGAAGGTGACGTAGGGGAGTGGAGGCTGCTGACAGTTTAACAGAAGAGGCCCCTAGCAAGTTTGGCAGGCCACATGAAAAATAAAGCTTGTGATTTGTTTGCTAATATAAAACTTGTGTTTTGTTTGTTTAAAATGAGTCCACCGGCCAGTCGGCTGGACTGATAGCAGGCCGGCAGAAAAAGAGAGACTCGGGAGAACAGAGAGAAAGAGGTTATTCTGAGGACAAACAGAAACATAACTTTTAGCTCATGAAATCCCTTTAAGCTGGAGGTGCAAAAATGCCTGATTGGAAAACAAAAACTAATAAATGACATATATCGTTCAAAACAAGATAATTATCATTTCTGATCATGTATCAATGAAACAAAAAAGTATCATAAAAAACGACACTGCAGCATTTTTAATGTTTAATTGTTCACTGGCAAATATGAACTACTGATAGAAGTTGTCGAAAAGAAAAATATTAATTTAAGATGCATTCGTCTAAATGAAGCTAATCTCACAGCTAAGAAAATGAACAAAGGGTGGTTTACTGCAGTGATTTTGTTGTTCTGCCACTTTCCCTCAAATTTCCTCATTGGGCAGTAAAAAGAAAAGGGGAAAAAAAACCTAATAAGTGAACTCACTGACCTTGAGGATTTACACGCACACACACACACGCGCACGTACAGGGCTAATGGTTGAGGTAATTACACTGTGCCTGAATTCAGCAGTGTAATTGAAATGATATGTCAGGGATAACAGTATAGCAGGTCTGGCTCCCAACATCAGACAAAATGCCGATGAGCCACTATGTACACACCCGTCTCTACATCCAGCCACACAGGGGCAAATAAGGGGTGCCTGTGTTGTGCTTGTGTATGTCTGCCTGCTTGTAATTGTGCATGTACACCTGTACTGCATGTTTCAGAAGTGCGCATCTTTCACTCTATACAAACAGTGTATAGTAAATTTCAACTCTCTGCTCATTTTCCTGTCGACAGCTCCTATTGCACCCATGTTTAAGGGATTTCGTCTTGAATACCCCCCACCCCCAATTCCTGTCCTCATTCCCTCATTTTTTTATTTTTTTTGTTATGTGCCAGGGTTTTTTGAGAGGGGTTTTCCTTGTCTTCTTAGAAACTAGGTCGGACTGGGTCAGGAACTGTTGCCGTTGTGGTCCAGCAAAGCCCTTTGAGACTATGTATATGCCATCGGTCTGTAAAAATAAACTTAACTTGACTTGTTTGCAGCTACATCATAGCTACAAGGCCTGTGTGTGCGTTTAAATCAAAGTGGTTGTCTCTGGTCGCAGTCGGTCAGCCCGTCGCGTCATGTTCCCATGATTTGCTGTTATTTGTTCCCCTCTCTGCTTACTAAAAAGGTCACCTGGCATTTACCATCGTCATGTAAGCTGGAGAACACGCAAAATGGCTTTTACCATAATAGAATTTTGGGGGCCTTAATTTTTGCCAGCTGTGTGCTGGTTTGGCTTTGGTATTGACAGAAATGTTGATGGACTTCAGGCCTACCCAAGAGGACTCCCTCAAAACGGGCAGAACAGTAAATGCTACGTTTGGGCGGGTTTTAATGTCTTATTCTATAGTTAATGCAAGCGTTGTTTGTTTGGCGATTCTTAATAAACGATTGGTATGCAAGCACTTAAAAGTTACCACCTCGGAGGCAGAAGATGATTGAAAGTGCTTAGTAGAATGCATGTGTGCCAACTTGTGTGCCAGTGGCTTCTAAAAAAAAAAAACTTCCAGATTAGCAGGTGAGTCATACAACAGTTTTGTCATGCATTTGAATTTCAGCCCGCTCATTCACCCTTTTATTCATTCATTCCAATTGTTTGTGTATTCATGTTCCAATTCTGCTGTCATTTCAGGCAAAACCACAGAACCACTCCGCTGTGTTTTAGCATATTGCCTTCATTAATGTTTAGACCATGTGCTCCTGATTCATAAATTACTGTTATGCAGCAAGTGTTGCTGGAATTTCCTCTCTCTCTCTACATTGAGTCAAGCAGCAGCTTGATTAGGAAAGATGCAGACCGAGACCACAGCCATGTGCCTGGAGCATAAAGCCAAGCTTTAAAAGATTAGCACATAGTTTTAGATGAGTTCAAATGTTTTTGAGAATGAATTTGGACTCGTGTTCAAGGTTCGGCACTCATAAGATCAGACACCAGAATCCGCCTTCCAGTTTGAACACTTCTGAGCAAATAAACTGCTGCTCATAAATTATGTTTGCTTTTCTTTGTAATAGTTACACGCAGTGAACAGTATTTCCAGATACCTTTCACCACACTGACGGAGCCAGCGCGTTCTGACAGTGTTCTTATGTAGGATCAGTCTACAGCTTCAGTAGCTTCACATTGTATTTGGTGTCTCTTAAATCAGTACAGAAAGGAAGCAGGACCATTGACATGATTATTTCTTTGCACTATTTAAATTACTTTTGCTACATTTAATACATTCATTGCCGTCACATGTTTGCTCATCCTCATTTTTGAGGATGTCATTGTTTGGAATTATTAGCTTTGCACATGTAAAAGGCCTTTATTGACCCCTTTTACTGTGCGTATGATAGTACATTGTGTACCCCTACCAAACTTGCGTACTGGTCTTATATTTATGCAATTGCATAAAAGTTTACAGCTTTCAGATGGCTCTGTTTAAAAACCCCTGGAATGTGTGGGTAGAGTTTGCTAGGTAAGGATATACGATTATTAAAAGAAGTAAAACACACACTGTGCTCTCCTGCTGAGTCCTTAAATTGATAATTATACAGTAAGCTACTCAAGAGCCACAAAAGACTAGACCAAAGACATTTGTCTTTGGTTTAGTCTTCCAGATGGATCAAACTTACTGAAGCGCTTCGCTGTGCCGTCAGTGACATAAAATGGTCCACTCACACTGTACATGTAATGTCCAATTATGACACATTGCCTCATGTTTTAGGCTAGGGAGCATGCTGCTCTGTGAGACATAACATATTTTTCACCTGTAGTGCACATGGATTTTGTTTTTGATGAACTTATGGCTTTTGTTTTATGACTGATCTATTTGTATTTTTTTGTTGCTGTTTTTGTAATTGTTGTTAGCCAAAGTCTTCCCGGATTCAAGCAAATGCTTGTCCATTTGTATTTTTTTCATCCCATAAATGGGCTACATTTTCAAGATCTACCTTGTGACCACTTTATTAACTTGTCAAACTTTTCATGGTGGGGCACCGTGCTCCCTCAATGCAACCATGAACCATCCAGGCCAGACCCAAGATGCTGAGTAGCACCAATGCTTCGTACTGCTTTGGTTCATGGTTGTGTTACTGCTTCTACGTTGTGCCTCATTTTGCCTGGATGCCCACTTCTAAGCAGAGTATCCACAGAACTATATCGTATCCTCATATCTATTTATCGAACTGTGAAAAATGTTTAAACCCTTTATGATTATTCTTTATGGAACAGTCCGGCATTATGCAAATACACAATCCTTGATCATCAATCTTGTGGTTGTGTTGTTTGCGTACAGCATGTTTCACATTGGTGAAAGTCTTTTCTAATTCAGGCTAATTCTAACCCACCCACCTCTAATCTTGTTTAACTGATTTGACTCCAGGCTCACTCACGCCTGACTTCAATAAGTTTTGATACCATTAGCCAAGGATTATACATTTTCCAGCAGATGATGTGATGAATGATGTTTTCAGTATGGAACAATACAATGTTTTTTTTTAATTATTATTATTGGTTAAAATAGATTGCGGTTGTTCTTAATCGTAACTTGGACATAGATCTGGCCATATTTTAGAGCACACCAGTGAAGATAATCCCAAATGGTGCCACTGTACTATGCATCAGCTCATTCCTTAAAAACTCACAGGTGAATACTTCTGAACTGTCACGCATCAGCTCTATGATTTATACTGATCATCAAAACATTCATTCAGCTCTTTCCTCTTTATGATACATCCAAAGCCATAAAACATCAGGCCTCTTGCCATTCTTTTCCTTTTCTGTCTCATCGTTTATCTCTTTACTTCTTTACTTTCTTCTGTTTCCTTCTCTCCATTTACTCCTCTTTGTTCCATGCTTCATTTAGAATGGTCTCTGTCTACTTTTAACCTTTTTGAAGAATCACAAATACGGGATCCATGATTTCTTTACAAAGCTGCTTGTAATGGCCAAAGGGGAATAGCCTTGAAAGGCATCGTGAACACACAATGAGAATTACTTTTACAAAGATGAAGAAGTTTGCTAGATATTCTGTTGGTGTAATGTTTTGTCCCACAACATTTTGTAGTGAGCATGTTCTCTTTTTTTTCTCTCACTCTTAACTATCAAGTGACATAAAATTCCTGATACTGATGTGCAGTTGTGACCGTCCATACTGTGCATGAGAATTCGCAGACAGGCAAACCTATGATCAAATACCATAGATCAAATTGGTCGCAAACACAGTGTACTTATGATTTTGGTAAACAAAACATTGCATAGCATTATGTGTCACAAATCAACAAATCAAACAAATACAACAAATAACATGTTTAACTGACTAACTGTGCGCAGCAAAACAAGTACAGATTCTTTTCTCGCAGATAATAGATTGCATCATTGAAAGATAAAGTTTTTCAAAGTGGTAGCAGCGTTAGGGTTAGAAGGGTCAGATTAAAGTAAAATTTATTTCAGGAAGCTCCAATCCCATGAAATATATCTGTTCCATCGATAATAGTGTTTAAAAATGAAATGAAGTACAATGAATTGAAAAACTTTAAATCCCAGCTGGGACACAGAATAATCACTCTTGCTTAGGTTTGGCAATAGATAGCAGGCAATAAAATAATATTGACTAAAACAAAATTGACATCACACAACATTAATATTGACGATTTCTTTTACAGAGATAAGATAGGTTGTAAAAACAAATTAAATAGTCCATTTTGAGATTTAACTTTCAAAAGGTAAAACCCCTGAAGGAGCAACACTGCAACAGCACAGGAATGTGTTTAAGGGGAAACCTCCTATACACAGAGCTCTTTCTGTGAAAAGGTCAAATCATTCATTCGTGCAGTTCTTTTTCCTCTCTTCTGCAACCTTTTCTTACCATCCCCATGTGCCCTACCAGCCAGACCTACTCCCTGTGTTTATAAGTTGGCCCATGTATCATAAGCTAAAACTAAGCTGCCCTTTAGCTAATGTAGAAATAGTTGGAAATCCAACCGTTTGAGAGCTTTTAAACTATTTTGACAGCTCTCTCTTTTTTCCATCACCCCCATGAGTACTGGAAACTGGCTGCATGTATGCGTGTGTCTAAATGAACAAGTGTGCATCGCTAGCTTTTCCCGTAAGCTGACATGAAAGATATTTCACAACTTGTGAAGCAGTATTTTGTGAGACACAAGAGGGCTCAGTGAGATATCACAGTAACAGTACCATGTGCCCATAAAGGAAAGAAAATCTGTTTTCTTACAGTTCTATAACATGGTGGCTATGGGTTGCTGCCAGTAAAACGTCATATTTAATTTAGCCTCAGGGTTTGTGCTGGCAAATGGCTCCCATTGGACGAGGCAGAGGTGAAACTCATAACAGCAGAGTCAAATGGCACAATCATTGATAAGGAAAATTTGCGAAGGTTTCCCAAACGCATTTCATTCATAACTAAGCTCATGTTGTGAGCCATTGTTTTAATTTTTCTTTGTTATTTTTTTTCTGTCGAAACATGTGGTGGAACCAAAACATGTGGCAGTGTTTTGTTTAACTGTGAAACAAAAGATGAAAGATATTGTTGAAAGATAAGTTTGGCTTTTTTACCCCTTTTTCGGCATATAATATGACATATGGGAAATCGGTTCAAATAACATTTCAAAGTCATTTTTTTGTCCAGTTTTCTTTGTTGCTTTCTGTCTGTTCATTTTTCACCATTTCTTCTTCCCTTCCCATTTCCTATCTTAACCAGGTGAGGTTCTGAGTTTGATGGATGATTTGTTCTCTGGTTTGGGTTCATCCTGCGTTGTTGCTGGGAAGAGAAGCGGAGACCATCCACACTCCTTGCTATATTCAGTGGTCTTCAAGTGCCTGGAGCCTGACAGCCTCTACAAGTAAGTTTGACATTTGCAAAGTTTTCTGAGTAAATTGAGTAACTAATGTAATCGCAAATATCTTCTAGTGTTATGCTGTGTTGTAGTTCCTGAATCCATAATCTCAAGCTTCCTGCACATATGTATAGACTATTGTATGCCCTCAATTATAATCAGATCTCAATGAGTGTAATGATTCAGTCATTTTTATATTATTGACGTAAAGCATTTCCAAATGAGTGTGTCAATGAAACAATATACAGTATATAAGAAGCTCAAAGAGTTTACAGATTTTAGATTAGCTGCTGGATCATATGGCGGGTTTTGGGGGTTTTCTGTGACCCTGAGAGCTTTTTGGGACCTCCTGGTATTTAATGGCAGCAGATAAAAGTCAAGACAAAGACTTTCAGACATCTATAATCACCACTTTCATCCTTTTTCATAATTGGAAAACTGTCCCCATAAGTAGGTGCAAAGTAGACTCATACTCCTGGGCAGAGGTTTGACTCCTCTTCCAGATCTGCTACCAAGAGAGGCACTGCTGAATATACTCAGGAGCTCATTTTTCAGACACAAAACAAGTCTCTGTGTGATTACTAATGTGGTGAGGAAAACGCTGTTGCGTGCTTCTATTCAAATTTTTTACCCACCTGTGTGGATGGCCATTTCATCAGGGTTAAATACTTTTAATTTCTGATGCGGTCGACAATACGCCTGAGAGCTCTGGGTTGGCTCAAAGGAGCAGTTTGTCCGATCTGAACCATGTTCTGTCGCTGGCCTTCTGGGCTAGTCATGAACTCTCCATGACAAGTGCGTGTGATATAAAACCTCTTTTTCCAAAAATCCATAATCGCTTTTCTACACATATCGAAACATACGATTTATTTAGCCCAGGTGACTCCTTGGTCAGTGTTCAGGGTTTGGGAAAAGTTTGGAGGACTGAAGCTTCCATTACCACAGAAGCAAATGTGTGGATGGATCAGAGTGTTTCAGGGAATCGCTGTGTTGGTCAGCAGACTTAAGACATTCAACTCAAATGATGTGGCTTTCTCCATTAAATGTGAAGGCATTTGGAAACACTTTAGCTATCTTGTTGTAAACTTGCCACTTACTTGTATGTTGAAATTTATCTGGAAAATTTCTTAGCTTTCTCTACCTATAAAGTCAACAGAAAGAGTATAACTGTGCCAAGGCTACATTGTCGTCTCTTGCTCACTAAAAGATTCAGTGATGTTGCTCTTGTTCTCAGCTCGCAACAATCATCGCTACCCAATTGACTGTTTTTATGAGTTCGCTGTTTCTAATTACCATTTACAGACAATTCATTTCATTGCAAATTATGTTGTGGCCATGTTTGCATCTATCCTAAACAACAAGGACTTGGCAAATGTCGGCAATACCACATTCTCCCCGAGGTGCCTTCAATTCCCACTATACATGTTATTTTCTTTGAGGGGGTGAATTTTGTTACCTGCTCCTGAACAACAGCTGGGTCCAGTTAACCAAGGAAACATACTTAGTCTCAACATGGTGGAATTAGTGGATGCTTCCTTTCTTTTATGTTGGATTTGGTCATAGGAGAATGTTTTCAATGAAGGCAGAAAGATCCTGGTATCAAAAACTATGTGTACATATTGCCTGAAGTCATTCCATGCAGTTATCGCCACTGTGGACATCACCCTAACATAAGTTAAACTATGTGTACAGTAATACAATCAAAAAAGGAAGTACCAGCATATTTTCATGCAGATCAGTTTCCCTCCAGGAGATATCACAGAACCTAAAAAACACTTGAGTATTAGTTTCAGCTGTCTTAGCTTTCAAGTATGATGTGTTACCGGATAATTTGACAGTGAAACCTGTTTATGTTACTTCATTATTATTCATTCATTCATATTAAAATACTGCAAACTCAAAACGTACTACAGAGCTGACTCAACTTTTCTCTGGCACCATGTCAAAAACAATTGCAAAGTTAGTTGCATTAATGACTGGACTGCTTTATAAGGTTACACTGCAGTGATCAATCAATGTAGGGTAAGTTCTTCAGGGAGGCATTTCAGATTAGAAATGTAGAGTGCCAAAAAGGACCAAGGGAACACTTAAATCACACATTGGACCTTAATGAACAAATCATTCAAGCTGAAAATTTTTGCTGATGTCAGGAAAAAAAAAAAATGACACAACAATCGTTAATGGAAACCAAACTCATCAATCTATTGAGCACTGGATTCACAATCATAACGGAAAATCAAAGCAAAAATTTGGGAATTTCATCAGTGAAACTCATAAAATGGACATGTATGTGGGTGTGTACAGCCTTTACATGCATGTATACATTCCTGACAATATCTGGCCATGCCCCTGATGAGTTTCCTGGGGTGTCTCCCCATAGACCTGGATCAGAGTTTCAGTGAGCTCCTGCACTTGGCAGATACATAATGATTCATTGGTGCTCAGTTGGATTTAAGTTGTGAAGGTCAGTCAGTAGCATCAATGCCTTTGTCATCCAAGAGCTGCCTATCCGCCCTGGCCACATGAGGCCCAGCATTGTTTTGCTCCAGGAGGAACCCAGGGCCCCTAGCAGCAAAGGTACCGTTAGCTTTGACATCTCTCGAGAATGCGCCGGGAAATGTGGGTAACCTTATTGCTTGTGCACATATGGATGTGCCAACCAGGAAGAGCTGGACTACCTGTGTAACCTGTTTGCATTGCAGATACTGCCCAATGTTAGCAGTCAGGAAGGATAAAGGAGGGAGCAGCTGTCTGTGGCCACCACATTCAAAAGCATTCTTTTTTTTTTTTTTTTTTTTGCCTTTGCATTGCACATACTGTCATTTGATTCGGAAGCAAAGCAGGTGAAATTGATTCACTATCACCTGTGCTTCATAAATGGACAGATTGATATTCATGAAGTTTTACTGTGAACACTAAGCGTTCCCTTAATTTTTGAGGAGAGCCTCTTGAAATAAAGTTGCAAGAGCAGCAGCAAAAGGAGACCCAGACAGGACCCAGATGTTGTTGTGACTGACACTGAGCACATGAATCAAGCAGTCCTCTAGGCCTGTCACTGTCTTCTCAGGTTCATTTAAGGGTCTTGTGTGTAGAAAGATATTGCTATCCGGAGGCCTTGGTTTGTTTTGGGAAGCTCCATGTTGATCCTCAAAAAAAAAACAAAAAAACTGCCGGGATTTGAAGTTGTGGGAAACCTGATGTAGAGTCATACCCTGTCTATATGGACTGTAGATTTGAATGTGATGTGTCTGTAAGTTACAATTTAAGTTGAAATTGTTCAATATGACTTCCCAACTGAAGTTCAAACATCAGCATGGAGGGAACCTTTCCAGTAAATTTGGAAGTTAAATCAAGAAGACAAAGTAAAGAAATGTTACATTTAACCCAGTGTGGGTTTTTTTGTTGTTGTATTTATTTGGTAAATGTGGAAAAGTTTATTTCATTGTGTTAAGCACCAAAAGAGCAGGAATACAGGTGCTCAAAGCAGAGTTTTAATATTAAGTTTCTTAAAGGCTTTGACACTAGATGAAGTGAGCAGGGAAGGAAACTACTATTAGGTTAATCTGTAGAAGTTAGGCTTCCACAAACAAAAACCTGCAACAAGAGCCTCATTTCCAACTTTGTAGCAGAGTTATCTTTGTTTAGGCATTCCCCACAGTGTTGTTTTTCTCTGATAAGGGCAGAATTACGTCGGAATTACGTCTGAGGGCACATCTGTTTGCAGCCAACTCCGCTTGTCTTAATCAAGGGTCTGATAAGCCTTCTACTGGTATTGGCTTTACACTTGATCATTACCAAGACTGTTATATCCCTAATGTTGCCCTGGCAAGCGAAACGCTATTTGCTCTATGAAAAGTTACACACCTCATTTCAAAAGCTGAATTTTTAGAAAATAATCACCATTTACCAATATAATGGCTATAATCTTGATGCCAAAAACATCTAAAGTAAAAAACCTGGGTTTTTAACCTCAGCCCAGACGTTAATTTACTTTATACTGTTATATACATTAGAATTACATTTATAGAATTAGAATGAATATCAAGGGCCAATTTTCATTTTGTTTTAAAAGCCAATCCTTACAGCTTTTGTAATATTACAGGGGTGTGTTAGATCAATGCTGTGCCCCTGGCTGGTTTTTAAATGGCAGTTTGTTATAATAACTGGACACAACTTTAGTGTAATATCTATAAATAGCTCAAGATCACGCCCTTGCTGTCTGTATCACTTGTCAGACCCTGAATCTTCTCAGTGGTCTGTCAGTCCCAGTCTGCCCCGTATCTCCCTGTTGCGCCTCGGCTCTTTCTAATTGTTCTAGACTATTTAAGGCCTCATCTCCAGGCACCCAGTTTGTCTCAGTTCCTCTTCCATGTTTCTGCTGCCTTAACTCATGAAATTATACTTCACTCTTACTTTATTTCATATGTCAGCAGTTAAAAGTCAACCATCAACTGTTTCACTTGTTCTCATCACCAAGAACACACAACGGTCCCCAGCAGTGCACCAGCACATATTTTTCTTCATTCTGAAATGCAGACTCAATTGCACAAATATATCTATGTAGGAGCTAAAAATATTTTTTAAACCACCGAATCACCAAAACTGGTGGTTACCTCGCTTGTAATTCAGTGTGTCTTGTCCCGGCAACTGGCAGTAGTTGAGAAGTTTGAGAGTTATTGTTGCATCTAGGGGGATTAAAGTCTCAGTGTCCGGCCACACATGTTTTCACTTGTGTTGCTTGATTAGAGCTCTATTCCTGACTGTGTGCGACGTTACAAGCTTGAGTTGGCTCACGTCTCCGTCAGCCTTGTGCTTTGTTGAACTTGTCACAGTGGGACAGGTGACCCTGTTTTCTGCCATCATATTAGAGTCAGTCTGTTTCAGGATCCTCAAATTGATTTTTTGATTTCTCGAAAAGATATCTGACGTCCACAAAAGTCTCTTTGAAAATCGGAACTGCTCGGAAAAGAATCACAAGTCAACTAAATCTACTTTTTGCGTGCATTAGGTGCGTTGCTTTGGCCAGCCTCACGCTGTGGGCAGGTCTAATCAGCCGCAGTAATTGAAAACACCCATATGGACATCCAGTGTTTGAGGCACGAATATTACAGCTGCCAAGAGGTTGAGTGTTGATGACTGGCCCTGCGAGGTGGAATCGTTCTTGCTCTTCTGAAATGGCGAGGTCGAAGCTGGACGTTGCCAACCTTCAGTGACGGCTCAAACTTCAGCATTGGCTTGGGGTCACTGAGGTAAATGCAGAAACGAAACCAAAAATACGTCAGGGGTATGAGTTATTATTCGTTGTCCCCCCTGTCTCAGTGAAAGGAGTCTCATTACTCACAACTCGGCAGCCATCCTTGCAGTTTAATCTCTTTCTCTTTTTGTTTCCAACATCTGCTTTTGGCAGGCTCAAATTAGACCCATGTCCTTGACATAACTAATCAGTGGCATCGTTACCATTTTAATATGGATACCTTTAAGTTTGGAGATCTAACTTATATTTTCTTCTATTTCTTTTTGATTGCAATCCAGTGCGGCGCTACATACCACCAAAACCTGATCTATATATGTCTGTTAGTGACTTGTCGGTTGTTATATGCACAACACACAAAGTACACCAGATAAATAACACAAAAACATGAGCCAAGCAGCCACACAAGGAGCAAGTCCATATTTTTTTAAGGCGGCTGCTTTAACTGTCCATGTTTTACAATATATGTATATTTAACTTGGTTCACTCTGGTTTTTATTTGTTTTTGTTGAATAAAAATGGCTTAGGGTTAGGATTAGTGGAAAAATGGCAGCACAGCACAAGTTCATCCACCATAACATACTGGTCACCTTGCCTGTCTGGCATACCTTTTCAGTTATTATTGAAATGAGGGTCAATACTCTAATAACATCAAGCAGTTAACATGACATTCTCATTATTACTGCTGGCTGTAGCGTTACTGATCTGCATATGAGCTCATTCAGACCTGAGTGAAGTTTTCAGATATTGATTGAAGGGCAAGAGAATTTTATTTAGGTCTGTTGAACCAACATGATGCATGATGAGGGTTTCAAAGGCATCAGATACTGCTGCCGCAAATTGTCCGGGCAGTGGGAAACAATTCTAAGTGGCTTTGAATGATTTGTGTTCAACCGATGTGTGTCAACCGCTGATGTCATGGAAAAGGCATCCCCCTTACTGCCCTGGCTTCTCTCCGCGTGCCAAAAATACTGCCCTAATTGATCCTCTCTCACCGCCCCCCCTTCTTTCCTCCCTCTCTCCTCCTCACCCTTTCGGGCTGTCTGTCTCTGGTCTTTCTGTCTTGTCATCTCTTGTTCAGCCATCTCTCCATTCTCTCATTAAATTAGAGGACAATGGCTACTTTAATGGCAACATTGTTAATTTACACAAACATTAATCTGCCATTTATCCACTTCATCGTTTGCTGAGCTTTCAAAACTATGGCACACGGACAAAACAGAGCAGCTTCCAAAGGATCCATGTTCAGCCAGACAGCCTTGAAATAGACGTGAGAGAGGGCGAATTAGAAAGGGGTGGGGGGGGTTGCAGACTGAGCTGAGCTACATGCAAGTAATGTAGATGGAGAAATGGAGACAATGGGAAGTGTGTGTTGCCAATTCTGTTACTTGATGTTTTGACATTCTCAGGGCAGGCCAGACAGTGACGGGCTCCTTTGTTCTCCCCGGCAATCTTTATCATTGAGTGCCCGCAGAGCTCAGACACCACACTGTCCATCTGGTCCCCCATGACTGCTACTATTAGTGTTCATGAATGAATAAGAACTTCACCACTGGCTAAGAGTCCTTTTTATCCATGTCAGTTCTAAAAAAAATTTTAATGGATTATAACTACGTAATTCATCTTTTACCAAAAAATTCAGATTCAGAAAGCTGACCCTGACAGGCTTAACCTCCTGACAGCAACAGCTTTAATATTATACATAACAATCTAGTAATGGCTGCAGGGGCTATGAAAGGGGAAACAGTACCTGTCATTGATGCCAA
The DNA here is from genome assembly GCF_900963305.1 of Echeneis naucrates. Lineage (NCBI taxonomy): Eukaryota > Metazoa > Chordata > Actinopteri > Carangiformes > Echeneidae > Echeneis > Echeneis naucrates. The sequence goes on along the minus strand of NC_042522.1, from coordinate 13,263,727 downwards.
CCAATTAAACAACCAAAAACAGCAGTAAAAGTCTGGCAAGCTCACGTCCTGGGTCCTGAATAAGACTTTTAACAAATTGCCTCGATAAAAACTCCCACCTCATTGTCCCCCCTGCCTGCTCGCCTCCCCCCTCCTCTCTCCATCTGCACGTTATGTGGCCACATAATTTAAACAGTGTGACTGTTACATGCCTGCATTGTTTTGCTGGGCAGAGGAGCCGAAGAGGCCTGTGATTCTTTTGTGATATTCTTCAGGAATACCACATCCACTCTGCTGAATAACAAGAGTGGACAAACTATGTGAGCAATGTCCAAACTGTTCATGTTACAAACAAAACAGTCATTTGACAGCATTGGGAAAGCACTCAAAAGATATTATTAAAAAAAAAAAAGCCAAATGGGTTCAGGAAGAAAAGCAACGTTTGTAAAAACAGTAATATCCTAATTTCTTTATTTTCGTGTATTTTCTAAAATTATTTTGCATCGGAATTCCATTTGAGTTGTTCATTTTGTCTCACTGTGTTTTGCGGTTTCCCTTTTGTCATTCTGTTGTTTTTACTGTGGTAACTCTGTAGAAATACTGCCGAAAGCTTACAGTTTTTCATAACTACTTACAAACATTTCTCAATACTTAATTCACTTTTTTGAAAACTTCTCCCACAGTAAGAAAAACAGTGCATGTCAACCAAAGGCAATTTCTGGAATTTATTCTATTTTTTTTCCCCCCCAAAAAAAACAAAACCAAACAAAACATATTCACTAACAAAACAATGTCCACCAGAACAGTGCGTTATTCATCACACATTTCCATATAATGAAAAACCTAAAATGTTTAAAAAGGGGGGGGCAGATAACATGCTGTTTACATTGTGCAGTCAGCTGCTCTAAAGCAACATAAATATCATTAGTCATAAAGGGTACCCTTTTCCATAACCACACAGCTATCAGCCATGTTTTAAGTTATTTGGATGAGACGTCTGCTCACATTGCAGGTGGGAGGGGCTATGCTGGCAATGCATGAGGTCACCAGACCACAATGTGGATAAAGGTATAACTTAGCCACCCCACCTAAGAAGTAAAACGGCTCTAACACAAGAAAGTGAGATGTCAATCTAGCCACTGGTTGGCCGGCAACCGCTCAGAGCCAAGAAATCATTCAGAATTTATAATTTCAGACCGATGGTATTTTGTGGGTGGCTGTTTACCCGGTTCCTTCCACGGGCTCTATGTGGAAAGTTAACTGGCTGATTGTTGCAATTTTATATTTGTGGTATGGAGTTAAATATGCTTTCCATGTTCTGTTCTAACTCCAGAAAGTTAAGTTTATTCTCCTTAATATCAAACTTGTCCTTTAACACTGATGCTACACTAAGATGTGACCTCTGGGCTAAAAACTGAAAGCTTGAGACTTACAAGAAAGAAGAAACTTGTGTGTCACATGCCAGATGCTACTTCCATCTTTCTTTACAGTTCATGTTTCAAAAAGTTACCGAAACCAAATATCAAACCACCCCACCATTTGAAATGTTATTTGTGGAGACAGCTGGTTGGAACAGAAATTAGATAAAATGACTAGCAGTATGCCACCATTGATATAGAAAGTTTAGCTAAGAGACGCTGGAATCGGGGAACCAGTAAAAGCAACCCCTGGAGCGTTTTCCTTGGGATCGTTTTTGTGGTTACTTTGGTCACATGTTGAGCTGCGGCAGCAATTTTAAAGTTCAGCTGCTGTCAAGATTGTGGCAGCAAATAGGTATTCACATTCCACCCGCTGGTACCAGGATATTGATGGCTTCATCTCCAGCACTCCTCATCCTTAATTCTTTTTTTTTTTTTTTTTTTTTTTTAAGATTCACTATGAGCAGTTCCTCCATGTACTTTTTTCGTATTCAGAAGTACACAGATTGGCATTTTCAAAAGGACATGTAAAGGTCATTTGTTTTTTATTCCAAGCTTTGTGGCCCCACAATACTTGACATGCATTACATGTCCTCATCGCGTCTCATCTCCTGTTGCAGTGTCTTGAACTGTTCACTGCGGTATCTTATCGGGGTCCATGGTGGCCCTGAAGTCATGGAACCCAAAAAAAAAAAAAAAAAAAAGTCCTGATGCTTGACATTTTCACTGAGGAACTTTATCCTCTCAGAGTTCTTGGAGTCAAGCCGGATGCCGGATCCTTTATTTGTCTCTCCGCAGCCATTGTGATACTGGCTGTACTCATTTTCAGATATAATTAAATTCTACAATCCCTAGGTCTTTGTTCACAAACCGTTTAATGAAAAATTGCGATCATATTCTCACTCACAAGTATGTTCTCACTGGGCTCCTCAAGTTTACTATCAGTTTATGTTTTAACCAGAAAAAATATTGTATTTGAATACATTTGCAGACAAATTAGATCATATTTGCCAAGTTCATTTCTTCATTTTTTTATCAAAGCAATTTTCTCCAAATCTCTGAGTCACATGATAAAACTGAAAATCTCTGACTAAGAACACTGATGGCTTTTATCTTTATGATGTTAAAAGATAATACTTCTTAAACATCTCCCTTATTTGCTATTCTCTTTATTCTCCTTATTCATGTTATTTTTCTATTGCTCTCTTTTCTTTGGCTTGTTTTTTTTGTGCGTTCTACAATTGGATGCAGTGAGCAAATAGTTGTGTTTGGCTTCTTCCAGCTTGTAACTTAAGTCAAGGGTACACTGGTAATGGCTTTCCTGTTTCCTGCTCACTTTTGCACCTTATTTGGTCTTAGATGTTGGTGACAAAGAAGTGATTTTCTGTCATTTCCAGGTTCACTCTGAATGCTGTGGATAGCCGAGGCAGTCACTCTGAATCAAGTTTCGTCTCAGTACGGACATCCTGTCCAATGGTGGATGACAGCCGAGCAGAAGGTATTCTCACCTTTTTGACTTTTAGCAATGGTGCCTTCTCCACCTTAAATTAGTTGCTTCTCTTTTTTAATATCCTTTCACATAGTTACAAAACCTGAGTGGGGAAATTGTCATAAGCTTAAAGCTTCCTTCATGTTTTCTCATCTCTTTAACCACGTCAATGTTACTTTTTATATATTTACCCTGAATTTAAATTCACCTCTCATCATCATCTTTTAATATTTGGGTTCATCCCGACTCATGATGAAAATGATACATGGATATGCTCACATATATTCTCTTTGACCCACCAATTTGAAATGTCAAATCCAATTATCATTTGATGTTTTGCAGGTAAGAGACCATCGTGTTGCGTTGTGGAAAGTGAAAGTTTCAGTCTATATTTGAAGCTTGACCTTTGATAATAGCTTAAGCATTAGGATAATTTGGCGTGCGCTCTCTGTCTGCTGCATATTCTTAATGAAATTATTGTCATACACTTTGTTCTGCTTCTTTGCTTTTCTCTCGCTTGTTGAAGCTTTCTCTCACCACTCTGCCTCTCTTACTATCTCACAGAGATAGCAGACAAGGTTTACAACTTATACAACGGCTACACAAGTGGGAAGGAGCAGCAGATGGCCTACAACACGCTGATGGAGATCCCTCCACCACTGCTGTACAGAGTCCAACACCACTACAATTCCCACTATGAGAAGTTTGGAGATTTTGTGTGGCGTAGTGAGGATGAGCTTGGCCCCAGGTGAGAAGATTTGATTTGTCTGCACGAACCTTCCACACAGTTTTTGCAAAAGCTTCAAATGTTTTGTTTAGTTATTTTTCCCAGTCACTGGTGACTCCTTGCCATCTTATGTGATAATGTGTTGTTTCGGATCAATCACAGTCATCCTGAGGTTTCTTACATAACAAAAGCCATAGCTGTCTGACCTGGTGCTGCCAGATTCGACTTTATTAAAGTTATTCCTCATCACATTGTCTGGACTCCCTGTAAGCATGAGCACCATTGCACAACAACCCCTCACCCCTCCCCCCCCCCCCCGCAAACTGCTTTAACTGGAAAGCAAATGGACAAGATGACCATGAAAACTCCGGAGTTATAGTCACTCCTCGCATTACCATGGCGATGCTAAAACAGTGCTTGAGTGCCAAGCCAAACACTAAATTTGATAGTCAGCTAACACAAACTCAACTTCCAACTCTATTTCCTCTTCTCTCGTAAAAAAAAAAAAAAAAAAAAAAGGATCCTCCGTATCCAAACCATGGCAATCTGACATCCCTTAACCTATGACCCTCTTAACAGGGACACCCCCAAGGACCAGCAGAAGTGCCCAGTGGGGAGATGAACAATAGTCTCAGAGTATAAAATAAACAAAAAAAGAAGCATGTACCCGAGTCTGACGTGGCTGACAACTGCTCTGGTTTGTCCATGTTTTGGTTTATCCAATTACAAACCAATGTTTTGGTTTGTCCACCCCCACTTTCTGGAAGCAGTCCTTCTTAAGCCATAAATAATGTAATAATTGTGGAGGAGGTCTGTAGAAAGATTCTGCCTCACTCTGATTGGTGAAGGGGGGTGGGAGGCACAGGTTGTGCCACTGGGACTCAACATGGAGATCGGGGTGGTTGAAATGTTGTGCTTGTGTACGTTGCGTAGGTGTGTGTGTGTGGGCAGTTGGAGGTGGGGGTGGCTGTTGGATGAGTGAGCAGGGATTATTTACTGCCTGAAGTTGGCAGGGTTGAACCTCGTTGGGGTAATTTACAATCAGGCTCTATTGGTGGTGCCTTTTTAAAAGGTAACAGAATGGCCAAGTGAAACGTAAGCACAGTCAGCACTCCTCCAGGAGCTGAGAATCTCAGGAGCCCCCAAATATCCACCAGCATCGTTTCAACTGAACACAAACCCCCTTTCATAATTGTACTGTTCTCTCTAATTGCTATGATTTTTTTTTTTTTTTTTTTTTTTTTTTTTTTTGGTTATATATATTTTTTACCTTTTCTGTAAACTCAACTATTATGTTCTACTGCAGTGTACTTTTTTCTATCCCCACACATCAGTCACCCTTGATTTGATGTTTTCAGTTGTGGGCTACCCTTCCTATCCCTTGAAGCTGTTGTTTGTGTTGTAATCAATTACTTAAGGATTGAGTTGCCTGAAATTGCTTTGACTTTCTTGCTGTAGTTGCAGCTTTCATCTGCCATATTTCCTTCTTTTTTAGTAGTTAATGCCACTTGTTTGTTTGTCTATACCTCAAGTGCTTGTGAGCCCCTCTTGATTATGTGTTTGGTATTCTGTTGTTTCAGACGTAAGAATTTAAGGGAAATGAGAAAATGCTCCCCCCCGCCCCCTTTCTTTTTTCAGCAAATAAGTGAAAAGGATGTCTGTACTCCTTGCTTAACTAAAGACAGATGTTGATGCTCTGCAGACACTGCTTTTCAAAACAAATGGAATTTTGCCCTTCTCTGCGTGTGTTTTCCTCATTTCAGTGTCCATGTGAACTTAACTACCTTGAGCAGTTGTACTATAGGTGTGTTCCTCTTCTGCAAAATCTAAAATGGATGTGTTTTCCTGTGTATTTGTATGTGCGAGGCACCTTTACAAAAATGAATTGGATGGTCCTGGAGTGGCTCTTCATTCCAGATAATCTGCCTCTGGCAACACTACCTGAGAATTCAGAAGGCCATTGCTAGTGCTGGTTTTTGTCCGGACCGACGGCCCATCAGAGCAACTGGAGTTCTGGTCACATAAGCTGTACATACATTTAAAATTACAGGTGGTGAAAAATGAAAGCACTTCATTTTTCTTTTCTTCTTTTGTTAAAGGCAGTGTTGCACGTGTTACGTTGCTGAGTTAGTAATTGAGTTACAGCAATATAAAAGCAACTAGTTAAAAGGGAAAGTAACCACTGTGCTACCGTTTTTTATGTACCAGTTATATATATATATATATATATATATACACAACAGTTTATTTTATAATTTATATAAAAAATTATAAAAAAAAAAACCTCTCAACCTTAGAGTTAGGGTTAGGACTGGCAAATCATCAATATCAGGCAACGTTTTTGAGGTTCCCAATTAGGGATGAAACATACATCTCTTAGGGGTTGATGAAATATAAAGCACTTCTTAATATCGACCATTTTAAAGGAATCTGGCATTGGTCAGGTGTCTCAAACTGCCTCTTCAAAATCTTCAAAAAACTGTATGGAAATATTCTATGGCATTTCTACAGTTTTGATTATGACTTATGGTTGGTTTTAACTTGGCTGAAGAGGAAGAAAAGATTACGTGTGCAGACAAGGAATCAGTTACCTGGAGAACGTGGCAAAAGAAAAACGAACAAACAAACATGTGAACCAAAGCCATAAATTAAAACTTATCTGCAAAAGAGCAGAATGGCACAAGGCCAGACAGACATTGTTCATGTATGTAATTCCCTCACGGTGGCTGAAAGATTTCTTCTTATCTACGTGTTACAATTTAAGGAATTATATGATGGAAATCTGAAACCAATCTAATACATATAAACACTTCCTAAATTAGAGGCAGTTTGACTGAGTGGATTTTATATTTTTCCACACCAGATTTGTGTCCGAAAAGAGAAATACTCAGGAACAAGGTTGGTGATTTATGATTCTGTTACTGAAAGAGGAAGAGCAGGAAGCCTTAGTTTATGTGTGTGTATACATGTGTGAGACAGAGTCCAGGATTTAAACCTTACTTATAATCACAGTCCTTTGAGTGTTACTTTTTCTTTATAAGTAACAATCAAACAATCTAATGTTTCACGGCAACCTTGCCTGGTATCCATTTGTTGATCCTCTGGCGATGACCATTTGACCCGTGGTCTCTCTCCGTTTGTAGGAAATGGATCCTTTGTCTCTGTGTCATGTCAAACTGATAGTTTGATTGTGGGGTGTTAATTTCGGCTGTCTTTGCCAGACCACTGTGTGAATTATTATTTTTAGTTCAATGTGTCTTTTCCACTGTCACCAAAATGATCGCTCTGCATTCATGAATGTTTGTGTCCAAATCTTTTGTGCTTTCATTGTGTATTTAATGTCGAGACTCTTCGGACTTTCGGTGTGCTTTTGTTTTTGGATACGTTTGTTTGTTTGTTTTTTTAATTTTGTCTTTGTCTCCTCCAACAGAAAAGCCAACCTGATACTTCGCAGGGTGGAGAAAATTAGCCACTATTGCCGGTCCCTGCTGCGCAGCACTCACATCCAGAGCCGCACCGACACGATGGCGTACGTCTACTGTCTTCTGAGCGAAGAGGGCCGACCTCCCAGTAAAACCAGGCACAGTTCTTTACATGAAAGTCGCACCACCTGCATGGAGAAGCTCATTTCTGTGCAGCGCAACACATACAGCAACACCAAACTCCGATGAAAAAGGAGTTTGGAGATGAGCAGTGCATCTTTTTTTGTTTCCCTGCAAAATGACATCATGAGATTGATGTACTTTGTCACTCCACTCTGCAGCAGGTGTTTCTCAAATGACTGGTGCATTTTGAAGACCAGGAGAGCCTAAAAAACCTCAGAATACACTGGACATTGTGTTAAAGCTACCGAAAAACATATTTTTGTGTGGCCTACTTTTATTATGAGGAAAAAAAAAAAAAAGAAACATATTTCGCGACTGCGACACGCCAGTGATTGCACATATCAATGAGAAAGTGCAGTGTGAACATGTAAAATATCATTCAGCCAAGAGAAAAACAGTTTGGCTTAAGTACTTTGAATGTAATATTGTAGTTCCTTTTCGGTGCTTTGAAGCTTACCTGGGACACATAAAAAAAAAAAAAAAAAAAAAAAAATCAATAGCATAACTTATTTGCCTTTACTACCTTTATTTGAAAGGAAAAACTGAAATGTGTAAAAGCCATTTTAAAATCACTTACTTATTTTCAAGTTCACATCAATGAAAAAAAAACTCTTTGCTTCATGAATTTAAAATCAGTAAGTGAGTCTCGATGTAGTAGGTCTTGTATTGCATTTGATAGATTCAACTGAAATAGCAAGGCTTTGTGTGGTAACAGGATTGACAAACCTGTTGAAATTATGCAGCGTGGATGGCGTAGAGCTATCACATTCATTCACAGACTTTTAATTCATCCCCGAACGCAGTGCAGTGACCTAAGAATCATATCGCTCCCTTTTTAATTCTGAAGTGCCCAAAACAAGTACTATGGAAAGTGTAGTACTCTATAGTATAGTAAAAAACTATATCACACAAACAATGCTATTGCCACACTGAAGTCTTAAAAGTGAATGCTTTAAATAATATTATAGGTTCTGGTGTGTGATTTTTACACACCAACAGTACAGTTACTGTGGGGAAAAAAGTTAAATAAGATATTAGAACTGTATTTTATCATTTCTGCAAACCCATTTAATGTACTTGTAAGCAAATGATAAGTTACAATTTGTCGGTGGAATGTGATTGAATTCAGCACTTGACAAGCTTTGAATATTAAAAATAAATCCATTATACACAGATAAACAGGTCCCAATATGGGAATGTCAATGCATCTTTAAAAAGTTCTCCCCTCATGAATTTACAGATTTTGGTATTTGCCCACATTTATGTGCACTCGTGGAAAACACAGGAGGCGAATAATGCCATAATAACTTTTACTATTTTCACGTGCCCAAACAATTTTTGTCCAGCCAACTTAAACATTGTGAGGTACAGAGCACTGACTTGTGAAGAATCAGCAATTGGATCACCTGTGGTCCTTTTTTAGTCCTGTTATTTTCCCAGCCAGTGTCACATCTTTAAAGCCATGGTTTATTTAAATAAGGACAAAACAATGCCTCTTTTTCTTCAGTATTTTCTCTCATCTCATCTTATGCCAATTGTAATAATAAATTATTATATTGTAAATTTTAAATTGTAAAAAAAAAAAAAAAAAAAAAAGGGGGACATCTGTATTATTATGTGGCTTTGTCTTTTTCTGAAGAATGTGATATATTAAAAATGTATATAAAATCTGAAGACTTTTCTTTCAACATAACAAACAACATAGCGAAATATATCAAAAAAGTAATCCTACTTTTACAGCTACAAAATTTTTTATGAAACCCAGTTTACTGCCAAAACAATTGAATTGGCCCCTTCCAACTTTTCATTCCAAAATTTGTTTACCAGATCGCCAGATGTTCTCCTCATGTATTTGCAGATGATTTAATGTGTAGCCTTGTTAGTTACTTCCCACCTGGTAGTTATTTTTCTGGTGTGCCATTGCACTGAATAATTTTAATTTAGACGAGATGTTGCTTGAAATGCATACCTTTCAGTTTGTATCAATTTCAAATGCAATCCGGTGGAGTCCAAACGGCTCACTCTACACCAAGAAAGTGACTCAAACGTACCATTTAAACGTTACACTTACTCCACCATTGCTTGTCTTTAAATAGCTGATTGAATAATTGTCACAGTGTGTGAGTTAATAGCCCATTTGATACTTTGGTACGTGATACTCCCACACTTCCTTGTTTAATCCTGAATGCTCGTCTTGTGGTGCATTTACGTCATATCAAAAGAAACTGAAGAACGGGATGTTGTTACCTCAACTGTTAACACATGTCGGAACACCCACATCCAAAACCAATTGTATTCATGACTTAAAATCAATGAACTGTGGCATGTGTCCACTTTTTTATACAGAAAAATTGTGATTTTTTTTTTATTTTTATTTTTTTTTGTGATCCTACAACGCTAACTCTTTGTGTTAATGCATCCCCCGCTGATGAAGTGCACTGAAATCCATAAAACCTCCCCACATGCCATATTTTTAATATATATACTCAGCTAGTTAGGTTGACTTGTTGGTCGTTCAATAGTCCTCTTCTTTCCAGTCCACTTCAGTCTAGGTGAAAAGTAACCTTTTTTTTTCGTCAGACTCCCAGAGATGAAGTAATACCTAGTTAGGTAGTCATAAACAGCTTGAGCCATTAACACCAACATGTACCAGCAGAGAACAATGTGCTATTGACTTCAGTGATTTGGCTTATTAAATGGTCAAATTCAATCTTCCATGGTTTTGATCAGCTGATGTGATGCACATGCTTCATATGTCCTGCCTGGACTGACACAGACCTCCCCGGAGAAAAGCCCCTAGGGTGAAAAACCACTACAGTGAAGTTACACAATATCGCACCGATATTTGGATCAGAATTAATTAGCATGATGGCAAAATGAGTCACAGATGAAAATGGCTGAAATCATCATATTTTTTGAGTCGGCATATTGCAACGCATGTTATTTCTCCAGTTTTACCCAATTTACAACATGATCCAACCTGAAAATATTTACATTGAGCTGGAAAGGGAGGAAATCATTCACTAAACTAACAGACAGCTATCCCCTATGAATTACTCTAATTTATATCATTAACTGAAGGTGGTATGCTTCTCTGCATGTGAGCTGCTGGGAAGCATTTTCTTTTTCCATCTCCCTCAACAAACTATTCCTTTAAGCTCAGATCCAGTTTCTTTCCAGTCATGCAACATTAACTGCACTTTAAAAATCAGTAGCTTGATGTTCATTCTCACAAATTAGGCCATTAACGTCATTGGTGTGCCAGGAACAGCACTCACATTTCCATGCCAATGTATCAATGGAGGCTTAAAGAATGAGTTCCTCTTTTATAACCACCTCAGGTCCTTTTTTTATTATTTTGAAAGGGTTCACCATGGATCTTTGGTACCTCAATGACTTCCAGAAGAAACATTCCCTTTATAGAGGCACACACAAGAGTTAAAAACACAATGTACAGCAGCTCCAAAATTAACCTGGACACGCCATTAATGGAAAAAATAATCTAACTTCCAAAAAAAGTGACCACACTTCTTCAGTTTAAGTTCACTTTAACCAGTGTTTTATTTCTACACAATAAATGACAGCAAAATGAACATGATACTCATCTGTATGACTCTTCCTTATGAAAATATAGTACACATCAGACATGTTTTGCCATGTACCAGAGCACCAAAAATATATCTAATTGCAACTGTGAAAACAGAGAGAGACATTGACTGAAACATAAAAGTCCAATCTCTTGTATATGTGCCTGAAAAAGTGCATACTGTGTAGAACCAAGGAGAGGAGGCCATCAGAGGGAGGGAGGGAGTACGCAGTCTGATAGCTACCTTTACAGTGTTGGTGAAGTTATCAGCAAACACAAAGGCATAGGCGCAGGACTGAACAATATACAGTATGGAGTGAGGAGAAATGAAAACTGTTGGTTTGTGCCAGTTAAAGCAGAAAAATTCCAAATGAACTTCCCAAAAGTAACAAAGATCAGTCATGTTTCATTACAAGGATCAAATTCAACAGACTCCTAAGACCCAGCGATGACCAATATGACTTTATTCATCTCCACAACAAATAAATAATTTCTGACTCAATGGATAAATTCATGGTTTAGACACCTGACAACAGTGCTTGTACTAAGCCTTTATGAACAAATAAATGCTGACAGCGAGTGGTGTTGTAAAGCATCACAGGTCTTTTTTTTTTTTTTTTCTTTTGTTTTTTCTGTCTTCGCAGGTGATACTTTGACACAATGCACAACATATTCACGGTTCATCTCTTGGTATAATAGTTATGATAAAAATCAATCCAAGAGAGCTACTCCCAAACAGTTAGTACATGGTTTGCAAATACAATCATCATATAATATTATTATTTACATCTTAAAATATATTTGTTGCGCAATCAGGTACGAAACATCGCAGTAATACCACTAGATATCCACATAATATGTAAATACACTTTTTTTTTTGTACTCCCCACTTAGAAAAAAGGACAATTCACCTTTTTTTAATTAATCAAGGGATTAGGAAACAGACGTAAGTGGATCATTCTATAACCAGAGGCCTGTGAGAGGTACTTCATGTGTTACAATACACAAAGAAAATGTCTTACAACAAGATGGCACATCAGTTTTTTCTCCACAATGATCTGAGCAAAAACATTAGGGCTTCAGACACTCTCTTTCACACTCCCCATCATTTTATAATGAGTTAGATACTACAATGTTTCTGCCATTTTTAGACAAGCAATACAACAACCAGGTCTTAAATTAGAAACAAAGGCGCGACTGTTGGTGGAAAACGTGGAAAGGTATCAAAGCCTGTCAAAATAAAAAAAAAATAAAATAAAATAAAATAAAAAAAAGTCATATTATGTGATAAGCATAGGCTCTAGGTGAGAAGAACTGTGTTCCTTCAGCCTCACTTCAAACGGCTCTGTAAGCTAGGCAAACATCCTTTCTCATTTTCACAGGGCCAGCTTGACCCTGGCCGCCCCGCTCAGGCATACCTGACAGTGACAGATGAGGCAGTGTGTTGAGGAGTGGGGAGGTGGAGGTAAGAAGGGGGTAAGTCCCAGAGAGGGATGGCTGCCACCCCTAGGAGAAACTGACTCATTGGCCTCGGCCTATTGCCAGTCAGCGCCGGCCACCTCTGGCCCAGACGCAGCCTCTGTGAGTACACATTTTCACACCTGGACAAATAGCTAGACAGGCCAGGAAAAGCAGCCCACCCATCCCTACCTCTCTTTCTGCCCACCCGCTACTCCCCGCCTCCTACTAGATTGCTCTATCTGGGGCACCATTTGATGCCTTTTGACCTCCAGTCCTTATTTCAATCCATTTTGGATCCCTCTTGTTGCCACTTGCCCGTTTCCTCCTGCCCTCAGCCAGCTGTGTACATATATTCCTTGTGCTGTACACCAGCTCTGAAAATGTTGTTTGCTATTTGGCGGATTTAGATTCTTAACTGTTGTTTACTTGGGCTTTCTTTTAACAAATCCTTGAATGTATGCATGAATGTGGGCATTAAAAAGAAAAAGCAAATGAAGAAACAAAAACAAAAACTTTACATTCTGCTTTTAAAGGGGGAAAAAAAAAAAGATACACTGCACTCAGTAACATTTTCCAATGTGGTGAATCCTCATTAGATGCGAGCAGTGTCCATCTACACTTTAATGGCCGATGCGATTTCGTTCCTGGCTGTGGGCTTGCCGTGTAGTCTGATCAGAGTTTACGGTCAATGATCACAACCAAGCGTGATGACAAAGACAAAATGACAGTTTTGACTCACTACCAATAATGTTTTTGTTTATAAGAACAATGTAAAAAATAACTTACATGGACATTAAATATAACTTAAAAAAGTATAACACTCTCAATAAATAGTTCTACTATTTACACCATTGTTATGAGACGCAAAAATGTCACTAAAATACCAAAAATATAGAAGCAGCAAACATTACAGGCATGAGGTACAGCAAGGGATCCTGTGAAGACTACAGTAGAGAGGTCATGTCCTCATCCAATGCGCAATCTTATACTTTTCTTCTATGAATATCTTATTTAGCTATGGCTTATGGGTACCTTTTTCCAATATGAAGAATATAATTTTTCAAGTTGACATGCAGTCACATTCTGTAGCCTTTCTGATAGCGATAATGATCATCTTTTTTTGGTATCCACGTGATGCAGGTAATTGTATTTATCATGTAATGTAAGTATGCGGAAGCAACAACAACAAGGTTGCATAAACTCAGAATAAAGGAAAGCTCCAATGACAGATTTTTGGATTCATCCATTCAAACTGTTGGATTTGGCTTTCCAGTGACCTCAGTGGCAGATGATGAACCACGGTACTGCATGTCATTGGCATAGTGTAGTGATTGCAGGTCAGTCTCTCCCACCTGGTAACAGTTCTATGTAAAGCAGCAGTATCTGAAGTACTAATATTACATATAATTTGATAATATTAACATAATACAAGTCTTTTTTTTTTTTTTTTTTAAACCAGGGCTATATATTTTTCATATAAAGTGTTAAATGCAATCTTTGAAGATTATTTAGCCTTTAGAACGTCCTTACAAAGTTTCATATTTCATAAAAGTTACAAAGTCTTTCAATGGGAATTTCTTCATTTAAGCTTTTTCTTCACCTTCAGCATCTCTAGGTCTCTCCAAAATGTACACCATCAACCATGGATGAACCATCTTGGCAAAAAATGAAAGACAAACAAATTTGCAATGGAGCTAGATGGCAAATCTCTGACAAAGTATTGTGTTTTTGCAGATAATCCATTGGTGTGTACCCTATTTGGCAAGATCTGGGACCTGTTAGGATGACAGAAGATGAATATATGGTTCATAGTGACAATGCCTACCTACTTCATTTATAACATTGAATGCAAAGTTTAAAGGAGTATCTAGTGTCAGATACGACTAAAACACTAATGACAGGAAAGCTAATAGCGACACAGGGAGTCAAATGACTGAATATCATACAGTTTGTTTCAGATCACCATTCTGATAATAGCAGCTTCTAAACATTTTTGAAAGATATATTTTTTCTTCTTACATGGCAACTAAAAAGTGCAGTAACTGAGGTCAATAATAAAAACACTGATTAAATATGACATTTTGTAAAAACTAAATACATGGAAATGAAAAAAAAAAACAAAAAAAAAAAACATTTCTCAATGCTCCCGTCAATCAAGAACATAAAGTAATATTTACAATATTTTTTTTCTGTGTATTTGGTGGAAAATAATACCTTTTCACTTTCTCTGCATGTTGTGATATTATCTTAGTTCTTCGCGAACATTAATTTTAAAAATGGCATTACAAACTTGTACTGCTTCTTGTGTACATGTTGTTCCCCTATTTATGCGATTGATCTGGGATGCTCTAGCAGCCTATAATGAGTCAGAGGGACTTTGCCATTGACCCAAATGAAATGAAAAGTTCGAATCATGCTGATTGTAATCATGTTTGCTGTTGAAGCCAAGTAGGAGCAGCAAAGTTTGGATTAATATGCCGAGCAGCCTTCATTATCAAATGTGCATGGGGAAAACCTAGTGTGCATGTCTGTGTGTGGAATAATGAGGAGTAAAATATAAAGCAGTCAAAGCAGCCATGTAAGCTGATGACGTTAATTGGCGGGTACAGACACCTAAATTCACAATACTGAGAAGTGCGGACAACAACCAAGTGCACTTTTTACTGCAGACACAAACATAATGGTAAAAACAGAGACTCTCAGGGACTTTTGATCATATTGTGACTGTTAACGCTGCACTGACATATACATCCAAACGTCATTTTTATAGACAACATGGTTGCAGAGCCAGAGATGAAAGCCCAATGCAACTGGGAGGGAGGTAAATGAGAGAAACACGTCTGTGTGTGTGTATGTCACATGTGGTATCCTTCCATTCATGCTCACTGAGAGCCATGGCCTGTGTTCAGCCCTTTATTTCTGACTGTGCTGTGCAGTACTGTGCAATCACAAAAAAAGAAAAAAAAGAAAAAGAAGCCACAGACTCCTGACAAGCATTGACTACATTCTGAACAGGACTGGGATCATTTTATTTTCAGTATAAACTTTAAAAATTGGCGCTTGAGGTAACAAAGTTTTTAATATCAAGTGCCATGAGGGGGAAGTTGAAACTGAAACTAAAACCACGCCAACCCGAGGTGAGGTGTTATCGATGACATTCTTCAAGTCGTGGTCAATGTACGTAAGCTAGTATTGTCTCGGGCAGTTGGGTTTAATGGGAATGACTAGTGAGGTTCTGGGTTTTTTAAAGTTTTTAGTGCATTTCATATGTGGTATTGTCAACATGTATTCATGTGAATGGAAAGTATTGTATGTATTTGCATATTAATGCAAAGTGTGAACGAATGCTAGAGAGAGGTACTGTAAGCAGCAAGGCAGACAAGGCTGTCTAACCTTAGAAGATATCGTGATGTGAAGATGGCAAGTAGCAGCAAACACAGGAGCAGAAGTCATGCTAAAAAATGCTCAAGATTTTGCTTTCGTTTGTTTACGTGTTTGTCTATTTCATTATGACTTGAATCTGCATTGAATCTGTGGCTTGAAACTTGAGGCGAGACAAAGCAGGCGAAAATTAGTTTTGTTTTTCTCATGCACTGTTTTTTGGGCAGTTTTGTTTCCATAGAAAAAAAAGCTTGAAATATGTGTTTGGGTACCACAATCGCAGTGCCACGATCGCTGCCTGCACCAGGTGTCATTGTAAAGCTGCGACTCGCCCATAAAATGATGCAATCCGAACAGGGTGTCTGTAAATAGTGGTTTCCAATAAAAAAATGTATGGAATTTGATAATACATTTCTTTTCAATGAAATGCTGATTCTGAATTGAAGGCTGTTTTCTCAAAATTATTATTCTTTCTCAAACTCTTAGCCAGAAATGTTCATTCAGTAGCACTGACATACACCAAAATGTCCAGTTTTATTGTTGTCTCGTTTTTTTTTGTTTTGTTTTTTGTTTTTTTTTTTTGGTTTGTTTGTTTTTTTTATTTTTTTTACTTTTATTTTTTAACAGAGGGTTTGTTTGTACGTGTATCATTCATCGATGGCCTGAATTTTATTGGTAAAAACATGGCGAAAATTTATTTGTCATGGCTGACGGTATTTTTAGATTTATGGAGAAATAAAATATTCAGAATTGCCTCAGTAAAAACACACGTCAGAGTGAAATTAAATTTATGAACTAGGCATGAGCCGATGTTCAGACTTCTTACTAATTTGCACATTGTCTCTTTGATATGATTATGCATCATTTGCATATGTGAGCAAAATATTTCAGGAAACTTGCAATATTATTATCTTAATGTAAGCAAACAGCTTGGGTGATATTCACTAGTTAAAACTTTTATCTTGTTCACCTGTAGAGTCTTGTCTTATCAATATGGCTGTCTCTTTCCCCATGAACCTCAGAATAGCCTCCATAGCCTCTCGTGTGCCCATGAAGAAACACATTTGATACCGCAAAAGGACAGAGATACAGAATGCCTGACCAGTTAGAAACCAGGAATGATATAAGCACAAACTTCTAGCCCCTCCAGAAAAAGATGTAGAACATGCCTTTAGAGTGCGTGAGGTTTTTTTTTTTTTTTTTTTTTTTAAACATTTGTTTTGATTTCCTTCATTTTTGCAAAACACAGAGTCAACATCAACACAATCCCCCAACTTGCACATTTGTAGATACCTTAAGTTCAATCATGTGATTGTAGAGCAAGGTCACTAAAATAGACACTGAAGCCAGCACAAAACTGAACAAAAGGCATGCTACCTAGGCTTGGTTATGTTTTTTGTTTAGTTGTTGTTGTTGGTGGTGGTGGTGGTTTTTTTAGTTTTTTTTTTTTTTTTGCTTGTTTGTTTTGTTATTCTTTCAAAAAACAAGTGTTGTTTCATGTAATTTTTTCTGTCCTTGCTATATGTTTGTGGGTTTTTTTGTTTTTTTTTTAATGATGATAATGCGGGGTTACTTTCCTTTTCAGCTGAGAAATGAAGTTTTCTGTGGAGTCTCATGAGTCCCATCCTCTTTTTGAGATCTTTCTGTGATGTGGAGGCGGAAGAAGAGGCGTTTCAGCTAGTTGGAGTTGCAGTATGGATGGAGAGGTATGCCTGTTAAGCAGCATGTGCAGGAAACTGGGGGCCGAGAGGAGGATGAAGGAGGGGTCTGCCTCGGCCACTCTGGCTGTGTTGTGTAGGAGCGAGGTTCCTGGGACGCTGAACGGAGGTCCCTGCTCAGGTTGGTCACCCTAGGGAATGGACGTGTTCGTCCTTTCTGTTCTCTATAGCATTGGGATCCCGACAGGAGCACTCATCCCGTATGTCACAGGACATGGGGAATGGAATCACCTGGGTGGGGGAGACAAAGATACCAAGAGTCATTAAGTGTAATTACCTTTAAAACTACAACCCACTGGCCCATTCAGGAGCCATGCTGAATTCCGTGGAAACAAATCAGATGAGTTATATATAAAAAAAAAAAAGGGTGTACATTACAAAAAATAATCAGAATATCAGAGACACACTGTAGGTGAAAATAAAACCAGAAGATCATTGTCTGTTGCCCCTGGTGTTTGACGTCACTGGATAACGTTGGTAATGCGTCACCAGCACCAGCTGCTGCTGCTGCCTTGTCTGCTCGCCTCTCTGTGTGCTGTTTTGTGTACCCAAACAGCTGCTTCAGCTGTTTGGGTACACAAAATGTATCCCCCCTTCTCAAGCCAAACAAGTTACACATGTGGTCGAAGTCAAGGAGCGCAGGCAGCAGGCCAGGGGCATGAATTGTGTTCTGGTGACTTATCAGACTTATCAATCATTTGGGGGCCGATGGCCAGCGTAATTTTTTCTTATTAGGGCTAAGTGGTATTGCCTCCTTCGCACAAAGGAGCTCAGTATACAACGTAAATGTAATGATAATACGAGTCCTTTTCCCCAATGCGGATGCGTAGTTGACAGCACGCCTCATGCCAAAGACAGCTATTAGTTTGATGCTATTAATGAAACTGTCTGGCTGCTATGGGTGGGGCTGTTTCCAGGGGTGGGTCATGGTGCAATTACGTGAATACGGAGTAGCTGATTCTAATGCCATCAAATAAATTGCATCAGGAGCTAATACTATCTGGGAGGTTCGTCAAGTAATTACTGAATGCATTAGCAAAAGAATGACTACGAAATGAGAACCTGCCATCCGCTAAAAGAAACATTCATAACAGTAGTGTCCACTGCATTGCACACTATCAGCTCCTAGGTTTTGGGGACTTTGAGGCTGACTCACTTCCTTAGCGACTAATTACCACTAAATGCATACAACTACATTCATCTTCTTATAATAGATATTAAATGCTACCTCAGTGCAAGGATGAAAAGCTTTTTTTTCTCATAAAATTGCACAAATTTATTAAAAAGCACACACTTTTTTCAATTCTAATAACCATTAAAGAAGTTCCTTAGCTTAGAAAACATCTCAGTAATGGAAATCGGAGAGAAAAATATACCAACCTGTGGTAGTTGCAATAAATTCAATTAGTCGAAATCAGAGTTTTAAAAAAATGATTGCAAAAGTGCCCACCTCACATTTTGCTTTGAATTACACCGTAAAGTAAATACCCCCATAGAAAACACAGGAAACAGCAGCAAAAGTTTGTGAGAATCACTTATTTGTCGGCAGCAGTCCTGTGGAATGACATGGGGGCACATGCATGTCGCTGAGGAGCAATGACGCAGGCTCCCCTTTGAAATAGGGTATAAAATAAATTGTTTGTGTGTGCGTGTGTGTCGAGGGGGGTGTGGGTGTTCCTAATGTGAGGACCAGGTGGGAAGTGCCCAGACTCTAAGAAAATGAGGCCTGCATGTGACGACTTTACAAGCCCAGGTCAGGACACACTTCAGGAACAGCTGTCAACTGCGTGAGCAGCCTTTCCTCTGTGGATATTTTGAAGCTCCTCACTCTCACCTAACTCTTTCTCTGTTAAATTGCAGTATCTCCCAGTTTCACACTCTCACCTTGCTTTACCTTTCCCCTCTCGCTCTGTCTCTTACCACTCCCTCTTATCACTCTATGCCTCCCACCTCCCCCCTACACCTCGCTTCCTCTAGAAGGCCACTTTTGTTTATCGCTCTATCTAGAGAATGATGGTGGGTGGCAAATTTGACATGGTTTCCTTTGACCTTGACCTCAAGGGTGGCTGCTCCAGCTGCCACATCTGGCCCTGACATGAGTTTCTCTCAGGGTGGCTGGGAAATGGGACTGGTTGGCCTTGTGAGCCTGGGGGCCCTCATGCTGCCCTATGTCCCAGGGCTAGAGGAGAACTGGGGGAGGACACCCACTAACAGCAACATGAAAGCCCTTCTGAAAAACACAGACCTTGTCAGAGCCCCATCCTTCCATCTGAGGAACAGGTCAAAATAACACAGAGTTCCTCTCTACATTTCGGTGTGTGCAGAGTGTGTCTGTCAGTGCTTAGAGGTAGGGAGGTGATGGAAGGGGCACAGGCCTGGGGAAAAGGGAACTGACTGATCTAAAGATGTATAAAACACTGTTCATTAGCAAGTAACTGAGGTTATTAGAGTGCATTACAACTCTGTCAGAAACATCTGAGCTGACACAGTTTATCTTTTAACTTAAATCTTTGCACAGCTGCTTATAAAAGCCCTGCATGTTATCCTTCCTTTCCCTTACGCACAGATTTTGGCCCCTTCACCCTCAGCCCCCTCTCCCCACACACAGCTACACACAGAAAAGTTGGAAATAAAGAGAGCTATGGAATACTACTGCTTATATAATAATTTGCCATAAACAGTATATCGCAGTGGCTTTACAAAACACAAAGTACGAAGGTAACGACCAATTTCTAGGTTCCATGATCTAGAAATACCCGTAGTGCTTGTGGATATGCTGCCTTAGCCCCCTCCTCTACTGGCCCTGAGCGAGCCTTGGCAATGGGAAATTAAGTTGACTTAGCTCCCTCAAACTTTAAAATAAAAAAGAGTCGCTGATGTCACTCAGTCTGGCATCTAGTTGAGTGAAAATGTGACGTCTCTACGGTAATTATAGGCAAAATCGCAGAGAGGAAAATGACATTTTCAAAGGGAGCAAAGAGATTTGCCTTGTGAGTCACCAAGTCCGATGGAGAGGTTAGTGATCAGGGGTGGCTATCACGGACCATCAGCTAGGACACAAACATCAATCGTGGCACATAGCAAGTCACGTAGTGAGCATGCTTGTGCCAGACTGAAAGTTGTAAACAGCAGCGAAGGGCTGGGAGAGATTGTAGCACTTACCCAAGATCCCACCACCAATGTAGACAGAAAAACATGCAGGCACATTTAGAAAGAGTTGTTTTAGAGAGGCCAAGCCGTATAACTATATAATCGGTGGCCCCTGCGTACGGCTTCCAACATCTGAAAAAGGAATTCCTTCCAAACTAAAGGGGGGGTTGAGGGGACCTACAAAAAGGGTCTTGCACAGGCAACCCTCAGAAAGGCATACTCTGGCCTCCTTTACTCCCTGCCTCTCCAAATCCAGCCAACAGCTTGCAACTATTAAGGGGAGATCCTGTGGTGACCTTACGTGCAGCCAGTCCTAGCACCTTCAAAGCTCCTGGGGTGGAATAATACACAGCAAGTCATCCAGAACTCTTTAATACACAAATCTCTACCAAAATAAAAGATGAGAGCAGCATTTGCTGGAAAGGGAACTAAAACTAAATGAGCAATGGCGTTTCATTGCTTTTGAGTATAGTTTTTTTCCCATGTCCTAAATCAGCATTATTCATGATATGCGGGGCTTAAACTCAGCAAAAGAAAACAGGAAGAAGTTGGAAATATTTAAGAACTGATAATCTAATTCCTATAATAGCATTTCTTTTTATATACAGGTTGAAGCATTGAAAGGCACAGTGTTTGATTTTGGGAAACACAAAAATCATGAGACTGCCATAACAAAGTCATTCAAGCATCTTCCGCTGAGGATGGGTGAGCAGATGTTCCCATCAGTGTGGTCTACATCCTCCATCAGTGGAGTGAAAACATAGCTGTGGTGTGCACGTTTGGATTTGGTTCCGTGAGTAAAATCTGAAGTACAGGAAGCTTATTTTCTTTTGTAACTATTGGACTTATTAGACAGACTTAAAGGACAAAAAGATAGACACACACATACATATACACACTCCGGATAATGAGGAAGGCCGAAGGTTTGCCGTAAATTTTTATTTTGTCTTCACTTCAGTACTTAAGATTAAAGGGGACCAGTGGATGTAAAAAGATTTGGCCGAGGACCGAATAATACGTGTGTGTGTATGGAGGTAATAACCTTGTTCTAATGTGCTGTGTCACAACACACTGGGGACAACAGCACAGTCAAAGATCCTCACTGAGTCACCTAACCCATCAAAGCAACTAGTGGCTGGTGTGTCTTTTCATGTGCTGCATGTTTGTGTTGCGCATGAGAGTGGCTGTACAGGTGACAATGTGAATTAATGTGCGTGTGTGTTTGTTTCTGCCTGACATCACAAGGCAAAGAAATAAATAAATGCAAAAACAAACAGGCCTAATTTGGACAGAATACGTTTAGAAAATCAGCAAAATAAATAATAAAATATCCGCCAAAACAAAGGCTGAATTACTGACTTTTAATTTGGATGCCGCATTTGTAATATTAGAAAAGACCACTTCTTTGAAAACAAGTGTTTGAGAAGTTGTATTAAGTGTCTGTCTCTGAGCTCTGTCTATACCAAACAGAACTTCTTGTTGCAGGGTTAATTCCAAAAGTCTTTTTCTCATAATCCATTAATTTTTTTGTTTGTTTGTTTTTTTTTTTTTTGTTTTATCTATAGATAAAAGTATTGTATTTGTCTTCTATTGGATTATTAGATTAGCCCCTATTTTAATTTCTATTTGAGCAGTCTGTAAAACAGAATTGGTTTTTACAACACAATAATAATTGGGAGAACTGGATGTGACCGAGGGGCCATTGTGGCCAAAACACAAAGAATTTCAAGTCGCTCCAGCATTAACAGATGTAATATCACTCCCTATTTTTCATGAAAGCTGAGAGGCTTGTTTATAACTTAGATTTCTTACAAGAAGTAAATACAACTGTAGTAGGATGATTCTCATGTGGATTAATAGATTGCGGTATACAGGTCAGTATCAAGTGAGTCGAATCATTCACAAATGATTTGTTCAAGGAAAATATGTTTTAGGTGGATAAACTGAACTGATTCATGATCTGTTCATTTACTCTCTTCAGCTGAGTCAGTTGATTTGAGCATTTAGGGATAATCTACGTATCCAGGAGATACATGTAAATCAGTGACTGTATCCCAGCAAACACATTACATTAGCAGGAATATATGCGTAAACAAGCCAGTGACTTGAATCACGCATACAGAGCGTCACCCATTAATAGTCCCCAGCAACAATTCAGTGAAAACAAATAGCGTTAATATTGGCAGTCAATTGAAACACTGAAAATACTTGCTTTGCACACTGCTGCAGACTATAATTTTGCTAATGTCTGACAAAAATATTTTTCCGGTGGGCGCAGCGGCTTCTTAAACTCCAATAATTAAATAAATACAACCCAGTACTACTCAAATCCTTTCAGCAAATTTATATTTGGTTTCTTTCAGCTGACTTATTCAGAATAGAATTTTTATGTGAAGGTCTGAACACACTGTTCATTAAGCAGCAGTAAATCCAGATCCTAGTTGACATTAAATGACGTCCACGGTGACACAGACACAGGAATCTGCATTCAAGAACAATTAAACAAGTTGGGACAAAGTTCACTTGTGGTCTGGATTTATTTCCCACTATGAAGGAAAAAACTGCCTTTTTTCGTCACCCAGCAAGTGTATTACTCAGCAGCTTGGAGGCAAAGGTCTGTCATAAATGAGTTTCAGATTCCTTTTGTCATATATTGTGTCATTTTTCTTTGTTTTTAGAGGTTTATGTGCAGCTCTGTCCTCCATTGCCTGCCACGCATGTGTTCAGTTCGGTGGAAAATCAGAATCAGGTGCAGAGTATCCTGTTTCTGTTTTGACGGAGTTGATCAAATAGGGATAACTATGAAGGCTTTGCCCTAGAGGAATAAACAACTAAATCTAAATGCCTAACTAAATGCAAGTACCAAAACGATAACAAATACAGAGGAAATTTAAAAGTGGACAAAAAATTAAATAAAATAAATAAATATCAAAGTAATGCAATAAAACCCCGAGATAATGTTGTCAGGCAAATAATTTAAAACTGACATTCAGGTTAATTTGTGTTTCATGCAAACAAGGTTTATATTAGTCAAGGCACCAACAAGCAACATGTGTATGTGAATAAGCAGCATCAATTAGGCAATGGGCTAACAAGCAAAAGGGATTATATCAAACATCTGGTTTTCCTCTGCGGCCTTATCCACTTCACATATCAGCTTCATTCCTTAGTGTTTCCTTTTTGTTGTTCACCCACAGTAACCTTGCTCGCCCCGTGCTCCTGGCAGTTGATAAATCAAATTATGATTGGTTATTTCAGAGTAATTTTTCGTATCTTTCTGAACAGTTTCCAGGGGACCCACAAGTGGAAAACACCAGGCAGACAGACCAGTTTCCTTTGAACAATGCCAGGGTAAATGCCTTCAAGCAGAAATTGGACAAGCATCTCGCAGTTTTGGAGCTCAGGTGATCCACTTAGTATATTTGTAACATAGCAGCTGACTGAAAATAGCGAGGTTTGAGTAAATGGACTGAGCCTCCTTTTCACCTATTCCATCTTTGCTGGTGTGACAGAAGTTAGTACCAAGTATTTACTTAATTTCCTCCATTTGCCTGCAGTTATTATTTCAACAAACCGGTAACACCTGTTATGCAGACACTACTATTGACCATAGGCATGTAGCATCTTTAGTTTGGAAATGCTATAATACTAAACCTGAGCCAGATTCCACATGATGGTTTAAAGTCCAACTGCTATTACCTGCAGTCAGGGGAATTCGACAGATATTATCAAAATTGATGTGATATTACGAGAAAAAAAAAATGGAGAATTGTCAGAACTACATTTTTTTTCTTTTTCTCTCTCAGCAACTGGCTGGGGGATTATGGCCACATTTGACTGACAGCAAAAGGTGGGCTGAACCCCAGTAAAATAAAAACAACTTTCACTGTATTGTTACAAGCCAGAAGCAGTCAGTGTTTTATAAGCAACCATGGAGAAGAGTAAGGACCCTATCCAGACTCTCAACAGACCGAAGCGCAGATATATTTTCATGCTGTTTAATGTGCAGCAGCTGAGCAGCTAATTAGCTGAGAAATGAACGTAGCAGAGAGATTCCCCATGCTTGACTGTTTGCTTGGTTCGTGAGCTATAAGGTGCAGGATGAGGCACATGTTCACGTTTAGAAGCTTTAATGTAGGTTAAAATTAAGTTGTTGTGCTTGATGTGTGGAAACAAGGTCTAAAGTATTCTCAGGGTAAATAACATAATATAAAAATGCATAGTTGTATTTGAAGATTTGTTTTTTATGATCTAATGTCAGCTGGATGATTTCAGACTAAGCACAGGGACTGTCTGGGCCAGTAAGGGGCTTTCAGGAAGTAGACCATAATGTCAAAACCATCAAAGGCAAAAGCAGAGATCCTTACTTGATGTCCAAACAGACAATGTTCAGACTATACCTCCCTTTGATGTGCAACATTACAATTCCTAACTCTGCATACCTCCTAACTGGGCCCTCTTCTTACCCAGCTCGACCTCTAGTTGCTGCAATAATTCAATGCAGTCTATCCTCACACTGGGGTCTGTCAGTAACGGTGAGTTATGCAAGTTCTGGCTGAGCCCCTGCGCTGGATTGGGGCCAGAAGATGTAGAGATGAGATAGCGTCAACCAACAGCGGCGAAACTACTTCAAAAGTGAGGTCACATCTCAGCAAGCTGCTCTCCGACTTTCCTGATGCTATTGGATGGAAGATATAACACCTTCCATCTTATAGTCAAGGTATGCATAAAGGACCAAAACAAATCATGTAATTATGGGTCCTAGGTCAGTGTATTTACAATCAAATTTATGAAGAGCAATTTTTTGACCTCATGGTTTCCAAATGTCCACAACAAGATTTTCCGTTTTGTAATATTGTCTCTTGTTTACCTCTTTTACATTTAACAATTAGTGAGGAAACACTCTAGATGCTCTTTGACTGACTCAGTGAAATGCAGCATTAAACAGGAGCAATATTTTAAAAATGGTCTTGTTTTTCTGTCACTGGCTAATTCAGGCTCCATTGTAAAAAAAAAAAAATTAAAAAAATGGAACAGAACGGAGAAGAAGATGCTGCAGCACAGAAGCTGCATAACACTTTCAATTAGATTCCTTGCCAGGAGCAGGACAGAATGGAGACAGACAGTCCAACAGAACAACTCTTTGAATTAAGAGAGGTAGGATGACCACATTTTTTTTGACAGGCAGATCTTAATGCTGATATACAACACAGCTGATTCAGTTAAAGAGATGTAAAAAAAAAAAAAAAAAAAACTTAGATAGAGTAAAGCGATAACAACTACATTTTTTTCCATATTCATATAATCAGGACCCCTAAGTTTGTGATAAGTATGTTAGATTGTTTTACTACCATGGCTTTGGGTGGTGATAGGCGGACTAAGATGGATATAGACGTTTTACACATTAGGAAACAAAATACTGCAGAAAAACAAAGATTACTGATGAAGTCTGAATACTCCCACTCTCTTGGATGTGGAGTCAGTAAGCTGTCTACCAGTGATATAAGGTTGGAAACAAAGCAAAGAAAGGAAGAATCTGTTTAGAGACGTTCCAAGAGGTGAAATAAAACAGTCTTCAACAGCATATTCTAATCTTGCACAAAACTTACCTTTTGTAGGTAGAATTTTTTATTTTTAAATGCCAAAGCGTGACAGAGGAAACATGCAACCTTCCCCGGATGAATGGCAGTGAGAAAGTAAAAGGAGTCCAAGTGGGTAAGGCGCAGGGGAAAAGAAAAGCTCCCACATATGAGAGGTGTGGGATTTGTCTGTGAGCTGTATGAGCTGGGGCACACGGACTGTTGATCAGTGTGACTGAAGGGTGAGGGTTTTTTTTTTTTTTCTTTTTCCTGAGGTCACTAACCTTTTTGGTCTTGACAGTGGATTGGCAGCAGTCTCCTCCGTCATAGTTACAGAAGGCTCTGTTGTTGACTGAATCGCAGTAGTTGTCTCCCATGAATGGCTGCACAGGAGAGACGCAGAAGAAAAATTAGACAAAAAAAATACAAGAGAGGGGAAAAAGTTCCACCCTTTATTTTGCTGCTTACTCCTTTATAATGTTTAAAAGGTGAATTACTGGGAAAAAAAAGATGCTTTTTCTATTGGTAGTTTCCTTCTTCAGGGCCTTTTAAAAGTCTGCAAATAGATTTGCTGATGAATTTGATGCATTAAATTTCCCTCATCTTTCAATGTTGCTTTTTAAGCCATCCGTGGGCCAGACCCATAAGTCAAACTGAGGACACTATAAACTATTCGCTCCAGAAAACACTCCAATATGGTGATTTATTGGGTTGGCGCCACCCTCCACTTGGTTTACCAATCAGGTTATCCATTTGGCCTAAAGTAAGTACATGGTATCGTGATTCCAAACGGTGGAATACAAACTTTTCATGTGTAAATGTAAATTTTTCGAGGAGTTTTCAGACATGGTCACGTGTATATATTTTTATAAGAGGCAGTCAATCAAATAGGTAAATATATTTCTGTTAGTCCACACTAATGAAAACCACACATTGTGTCATCAGGAGAAAAAAGGACTTTTCAGTGTCCTTAAAATCACTGTGGCTTTAACTTCAGCCTAACATCAGATCGCGTGTAGTGGAAAAACACAAAATAGCTCCTGATCTCAGTGAGCCCACCTGCAACTATGTTAAGAGCTATAAATCCAAATATCCTGACAAGAGATCACCCTGCAGGTTGTTTTCAGTGTTTTACTTGCAAAGCGTCAGCCAGCCCATAGTCTGTGTAAGCTCAACTGGCCGAGCAAAGTGAATGCAAATGTGAAATCACACTTTATATGTTTAAAGGTCAACAAAGAAAGAAAGACAGAAGAATGTGAGTTGAAGGTTTTGTGTGATGAATGGCACTATTATTCCACAAATATGAAAGAGAGAAAATATCTAATTCATGTCAAACCTCTTACCTCACACCCTTTAATGCAGTGGAGGAATTCTGGATGCGGATACCACTTCAGTCCCATCGTACAGACTATGTTCTGTGAAATGAGACGAAAGATTAGGTGGGGTTAAATTCATTAAAGTAACTGACTCTTTTAAGTGTTCTGGTCTGAACGTCTCATTTACCTTGTATGGCACTCAAAGACATCTGTTCTTTTTACCAACATTTCAACAGTTTACCTAACTGTGATCCTGGCTAAAGTTACAGCACACGGGACACACACATATATGCACATATACAAACGTATAAGACAGCGAAATATTGGTGATATCAACATGGCTCATGTGCTACATGTGGTTGCTTTCATTGTAAAGCCTTCTTTGATTTACACTGACCAAAGAACAAAGCTGGATAAATTGAGTTTGACAAGATATAACGTGATAAAAGTGATGTTTTTTTCATAGCTGAGTCATGACCCGGGCAGCACGGCGGCAAAGTGGTTAGCGCTGTTGCCCCAAGCAAGCAGGCCTTTCTTTGGCCGCTTGTGTGGGTTTCCTCCGGGTACTCAGACTTCCTCCCACATTATAGGTTAATTGGTGACTCTAAATTGCCCGTAGGCGTGATACTCTTTATGTGTCGAACCAGCGATAGACCGTTGACCAGTCCAGGGTGTACACCGCCCCTTGCAGCCCCTGCAACCCTGATGGATAAGCGGTTGAAAATGGATAAATGTACGGCAGTCATCGCCCCAGGAAGGCAAGGATTTTAGAGTGGGAAACAGAGACAGAGAAAGAGAGATAAGTAGCACCATGCTATCAAATATCTTTGCAGAATGTGAGGAATCCCATCCTATTCCCCTGCTGTGCTCTTCATTGTAATGCAACACAAAGCATTTGTGCTGAGGGGAAGTGGACAGGAGTGTGCATATAATGTGTAATTGTGCAAATGCATTCCTACAAGTGTATGCTATATAAGCTCTGTGTTCACATGACCTGGTGGGGGTGTCTGCCTGTGTTGTGAGACTAAGTGCACAGGGACAGTTGTATATACGAGTGTACTTCTGGCAGAGTGTGGCGAAGGGTTTTGTTTACAGCAGAAGCATCTCTTCAGATTTCGGGATAGTAGTGTGCATGACCAAAAGTGCCATCCACAGCAAAGGACTGGCTGACCTCAGATGGTTCATTTCTCAGGCCCCCCGTGTCCCAATATCTCACAAATTTGACGTGCTTATCTTTTGTTGCAGCAAACTAAGGTATTTTTCATTTCAGTGCTGTCAGCAAATCAATGCAAAAAAAAAAAAAAAAAAGGAAAAAAAAAGATGGGGGCAATGAAGGTAGAGAAGAAGAACAACATTACATCTGAGGACAACTGAGAAGAGGAGCAACAATTCTACTACTGTGATGTAGTGCTGCATAGCAGGATGTGTGTATGTGTGTGATGGAAGATTGAGTACATTATTTTGTCTCAGAATGAAACTTGGGTGCAACTCCTGTACTTTTATTCTCTTTTTCCTGTGTTCTGGTATGATGATGTCATCCAGAAACTCCTCTTCCCCTCTCTCTCATTTTCTCTTCCTCACTTTTTTTTTTTTTTTTTTTTTTTCTCTCATAGCAAGGCCGTAAATCATGATAATCCATGATCGCGGCCTGGCTTCACCCCTCGCTACGTATGGGATCCTCACCCTCTGAAGCCTCCCCGGGGCGCTGATACCACATAAAAATAGATCCCTATCTCAGCGCCACCACAGACGAGGTCATGTCATATAGAAAATGACTAATTCCACAGCAAGCCCGACAGGGTAATTTTGCTGATAAAGGGGGAGGAGGGTGCCAGGGGCGCAGAATTGTTAGATATAGAGGGACAGGAAAAAGAAGAGGAGGAGGTGGAGGTAGAAAAGCAGGAGAGAAATCTAAGTGGGTCACACTAAGAACTGAAATACAACTAGTTTAAAGGCAATAAATCAACATCCTTTATTAAGGTGGGCAACATTCAACCTCCAACTCAGCAAAGTAGAACTAGAAAGTACATTTCAGGTCATGGATTCTCTTTAAGCTGCTGTATGAAGCGTCCTGTCCTACGTCTTACACTCCTGTTATTACAACTGTTCGCCTGTTGCCTGTCATGACTGATTTCTGTTTCCACCACTGTAACCTTCTCCTCTTTGTGTCTGTTCATATCATTGTCTGACAGCCGAGTACATTTTTTTGTATCAAATATCAGTCATGATCTGTACATCTGTGCTGCTGAGATCTTGGGCATTTATTACAAAGTTTTTTTGCTCCTACAATTAAATGGGTGGGACACTCATGGTGGACCGATCGAGCATTTGACATGAGCATAAATACAAATGTAGCGTGTTACAATAAATCCTCCTTGAATTAACTGTATTCAGTGTTGTAGGGCTTAATTCCAAGATTTTCAGGACTTGGACTTGAGCAGTGATGAGTTGGACTCAGATTTGAGCATTTGGATTTAGAATCTGGAGACAAGGACTTTGTTTTTTGTTTTTTTTCCCCCCTCAGTTATAGTGTGTGTGCTTGTGTTTGTTTGGTTTTTGTGTCACACACAGTCAGTACATTTGAAATGGAAACATTTGAGTCATTTATGTATATTAAAGTTGAATAAGGATTACTAATAAAGAATGTGTGCTGCAAAGGAGGCCATCTTGGAAACTCAGTCGAATTTGACCTTGATGAGTCAAAGATGAACTTAATGACTCAAACTTAGATAATGGGGACATGACTTGCAATCGACCATGACTCTTCTTGGTGATTTGGACTCAAAGGACTCAAGACTTGATGCTTTAGTAGTAGTTAAGCGACACAAATACATCACGTTTTGTATTAAGAAATTAACTTTAAATGGGCACAGTACCTGATAACCTCCACCCTCCCCATCCTCTGTCCCTGGTGCATCAGGTCGGGAACACTCAGCTCACAAACCCACAATTCTCTACTGCTATCAAGTGCCCCCAACAGCATCGGCTCAAGTTTCAAATTACCACTGAGCATCCTATCAATTTCACAAATCCATGAAAAACAGATCATTTCATGTCCACATGGCCCGACCCACCCCTCTCTCCCAACGTCTATCCGAAAAAGCTGCTGACTCAGTGTGACTCTGAAGCAAAAACAAAAGGGGCTATGGGACAAAATACAGCAAGAAATACAATGTGTTCTCTTTTCTCCTTCTCTTGTTACTACATTTGATGCTGTTTAGTAAGTTCCTCATCTGACTCTACAGCTAAAGGAGCCTTACACTGAGTAAAACACTGGAGACAAATTTCACATTACTTAATTATGGGGAAATGGGGAAATAAAATAAGCACTGAGTACACACACTCACTGCCATATTCCTTCCACCACCTCTTGACCCAACCAAACAGGCTTCATAAAAATCCTAAATGACACCGTGGCTGTGTGAGTGGCACCCCCACAGAGACACGCTGTACAGTTCTGTGTTTAATGACGTCCCCCAACATAACCTCTAACCTCCATCTTTTCCTCTCTGCCAGTTTAAGAAAACAGTACTTCACCGGTGCAGTCAGTAACTGGGAGATGTATGAATTATTAACTAGTTAGTGTCACAAATTCAAATTTCAGCAAATTTGGTATTTATTTTCAGCATTTTTGATGATTAGACAATTGATAAGATTTCATTATTTTGCTTTTTTCACCACACCGCTTAATTTAAGACAAAGATATGAGAAACTGATACTCCCAGCAATGTTTTTTTTTTTTTTATGCTTATTATTTCATCAAGAAGGTTAATGAGATGTCATATTGATGCTTGCGTTGCAAGAGGGCAGCAGCAGTGTGTTGTCACATTTCAAATCAAAAATAGAACAAAAATGTTTGAAGAGTTGCCATGCTGTGAAGACAAACATTTGCATGGCACTGGTCACAAAAGACAAGCATTTTGCATTGTGGGTAAAGGAGCCAGGATGTAGACAGTATACGTGAAATTCCTTCCAGGGGAGATGTGGATCACAGAACTTTGTGAAGTGCGTCTGTCAGAGCTGTGAGGTGGGCACAAACACACATACGGAAACTTACCTTGACTTTGTGCGGGTTCCTCCAGTGCTCCTTAAGTACACTTTCAACAGACATGTTGCTAGGGAGGATCACCACGTCGTTGTTACTCTCTCTGCAACTCAGCTCGCACTCTTCACCTGTGCAAACGCGTGACAGAGAGAGAGACCAAAGAACAAAAACAAAAGTATAGTATACACAAATTACATAACTTTCCCCCTTTAACCCCTTCCTGTTCAGATTCAGATTATGATTATGATGTCAGTAGTCGAAAATATTTTTTTATTCTCATTAACAACAAATAAAAAGGACTGTAAACTGTAAAAACTGAAAAGGAATGAGTCATGATGGCAAAATGAAGACTAATAACATATACAACAAATGCTTTGAGTAATACGAATAATGAAATGAATGAAATGAAAGAAGAACGGACCAGTGAATATGTGCATACAGACCTATGCCGTGTCCTCGCTTGCATGAGTACTGCAGACTGTAATGGAGGTTTTGAGGTAAAGAACATTGGCCTTTGCTGTGTGGGCACAGTCGGAACGACCCCGTCCAGTTTCCATCCTTCCTACAGCGAATCACATTGGATGCTGCGCCCTGAAAATAACACATGTATTGACTGACAAACAATTAAACACACACACTGACACACAAACACTACAGCAGGCCAAGGACATTGAGATGGCTACCCGTTGCAAGGGGGGAAATACAATCCCTTTTTTTTTCCAGGCATCTAACCCACAACGCCTAAGAGGCAGAACAGATTAAAAGGTGTATACATTTCAAAAGTCTGTGGCAGCAGGACTATTCTAGAAATCAATATCAATCTAATTAGCATGGCGTCAAATTGAGTAGGGCTGAGGGAGACAGGGAGAGAAACAGTAATAGAGAGACAAGCACTCAGGCAGTAAGGGAAAATGTAAGAGGAGGACAGGGATACAAAGTATATTTGGAGTCAAAATCATCATTAGCTATCATATGTATACTGTATGAAAGTAGACAGTGATTTTAACCAAACCATATTTTCTATAGTTAAGATACGAAATATCCAACAAATACGAGTTTCTGATAGTTGATTGTATTTACTCAGGTTATACAGTATTTGATAGTTTTGAAGCCACTGAAACATGTTGATCCTAAAGGTAATAAAAAAAACTGTAAAGAGGCAAAGAGAAGAGAAAAGAGAGGAATCTCTGTTATACACGGCAGCAAAAGAATACAAAAACATAGCTAAAGCAAGAACGGACAGACAGGAAAGAGATGCACAGACCTGCTTGCATGGACCGTGCAGCAGCCTCACCGTATGGGCATAGCCTCCTGTGGCGGTGATGGCGGAATTACCGGCAGGATCAGAGCAGTTGAGTCTGCAGACGCTGTCAAAGCGGAAGCCATCGGTGCAGTGATAAGAGCCATGGAAGATTGGAGGTGGGGGATCACACGTCACTGGCTCACATGCCCCCTCGAGCCAGCTGCCATCTTCTGTGCACTGCCGCCTGAACGCACGCCTGAAGAGAAAAGAGGCATTGAATGGAGCTGATGTCAGGCTGTAGTTTCAACTGGAAACTTCCTGATGAAGGGTCGTCAAACTCACACAACAGCAACCTTACCTTTTAGGTTTGTTGGTGACGTGGTAACCTGGCTTGCACTTGTACTTGCAGAGCATGCCCACTTTAAGACCTGTCTCGTTGCAGCGCTTAGTTTGCAGCACAGCGTTTGGTACAGGAGGAGGAGCTGGGCAGCGAAGCTCACAAAGGGCCTCCGGAAAGGACCATAGACCATCTTCTAGGCAGGTAAGGGTGTTGTTTGTACCTGAAGAAGAAAAGGGCATATGAAAACAGATTAGTAATTTTAAAATCAAAATAGAAGAAAAAAAAAAGCATTAGCAATTAGAATATTGACAATTTCCATATAAAATTGTAAATTGCAAAGGAAAATTAATGAAAACAATTTGAAATGCCTGTAAAAAAAAATATGCACTATGAAATTTATGTGGTGTAACATCTGTTGCGGAAATGATTTTTAAATATGGAAAAAAAAAAAAAAATCCACTATGCCTCTCACCTACGAGCTGGGCGGGTTCTCGGCACTGAAAGGTGATCTTCTTGCCGTAAGTGGTGCCCTCTGGGAAGTTGAAATCGGCAGGATGCACATGATATTTGTCAGGCAGACCGCAGTCCACTGGCTCGCATGACACCTGTTTGTTCCACTTCCCATTCGCACAGGTAATTGTCACCGAACAGTCCGACTGGAAAACAAGACGACGAATACTGATTGACACACAGATGGATCGAAGGGATGAAGCTCATTCTGAAATAAGCTTCGTGCATGAGAATGCATCAGTACAAAGGTCATTTGGATGTTGATGGGATAGGTTGATTTCTCACACCTATCCGATAAAGGCACCCCAGATTAAAAATGACTACAGCACGTCTCTAATCAGTGTGTGGCCTAACAAAGCTTAATTAAGCTTGGCTTGGATTTCAGTAAGGCTCACAGGCTACTTGGCAGCTCAAGTAACTGCTACTAGCATTTGTAAGGTCAAGTCACGCCTCAGACAACCTGCATCAGCCCGAACACCAAACAGACTGACTTCACTGTGAGAAACACACACAGAAAGGGAAACAAGCATAGTAAATAAAAACATAGTTAGATTCAATCCTTTTTGGAATGGACAAAGAAGACGGAAGGAAAGAGTATCAACGCGGTTGTTTGACACGCATTAAGTTATCCGATCTCCTTATCTATGCTGAATTGCTTCTTGATTGACAGTGGTTGCTCGGAGTAGCCGGTCGACGGAGAGAAACACAATTGTTCCAGTGTTTCTTCTTGTGTAAGCTCCTCAAAGTCGAGCCAGCCTGCCTCATATATTTAGGCCTCCAAAGCGCATCCTGTGCGATTGGGCCCTTACATGTTGTTGGAATGCAGGAGGAAACTGGAGAACCCAGAGGAAATCCACACAGGGGGAGAACATGCACAATCCACAAGAAACAGACTCACGCCAGGAGTAAACCCAACAGTGGTAACAGCACTCTGTTATGACAAAAGGAAAACACGCTCAAGTTTACATCACAATATAAGGCCTAATATAATAGATTAATATCCCTTCTATACTTATTATTGACCTATCAATAGTTCTTAATTAGAAACAGCAGCCTTTCCACTAATGAAGGATATATGACCTAGCAAGGCCTCACTAAGACTTGCAAGGGCCACATGTCTTGCATTAATTGTGTGTGTGTGAACGCAGTGTTTATACATCCTGTGCACACACCAGTGAAAGTGATGAGAATATTTCTCAGGAACTATAGCATTAAGGGCACAATGTTTGCAGGTAAACAAATCCCTGGAAACAGGGATTGCTCTGCTTTTTAATTTTTCACTCGGAAAAAGAATAAAAATAAAACCCAGACTAAGTAAATTTACAGTGAGAGACACCTCTGATTCCTGTCCGTTATTTTACTTAATATTCGCAGATGAGATGACCAAAATGAGGACCACCTCATCACATAAACCTTTATCAATTAAAAATCACCATGTAATAGCATGGCGGTAGTGACAGGAAATCTCACAACAAACAATTAAAGCTTAATTATTTTAGATTTTTCCATCTCAGAGTGTTTTTACCGCTCTAATCCTGTTTTGGTTGAATTTAATTACACACATCTTTTTTGAGAGTCGCCAGATTTTAAAGGCAACACAAGCTGGACTCAGTTAGCACTACATATCTATTGCTTCATAACTTTCTCTCTCTTCCCCTGCATTTGTATCTTTCATCTTGAGCTCATTATATGACACTGTAAAACAGTATCAGGTTCCCTCAAAATAAATAAGCTCCTTTTGTATTTGGATATGCAACAAAGTAACATATGCATCGCATGTGAGCGCCTGCTGAAAAATAACTGGGTGTTGGGTTGAGTGAGTCAATCATGATGGTAGACTATGAGCAAAACTCTGCATGGAAGAAATGTGGAGGGATCAATTTAGTGTTAATGTGCCATCTGTAAATACGTGTGCTAATGGAATGTTAAACCAGTTTGTGAAACTGTGTGCGTTGACTCTATCCTACAATTTGTGTCGGTTTGTGTAAAATTGTGGACAAGTGTACGCACACAGGCATTCAGACAGACAGACAGGATACACATTTACATAGTTTAGCCGTAAGCTGTTTTAATCCAGTGAGTATCCCCAAGTTTGTAGACGTATATAAGGTTGTGTTCCTGTGTGCACGGTTGTGTGTAAGTGTGTGGGAATTTTCCTTCCTTTAAAAAATTTACAGCTGACTATTTTTCTTCCAGTAGCGACTTTAACAACCTTTGGCTACTCGGCCTAATTCAAGCCAGACAGACCAACAGACAAATGAACTGACAGACTGACAGCCTCTTCCTTGGTTTGTCTTAGCTCAGATGGCACACAAACATAAGGCACATACAAAACGTGGTTAAAAACACACAGCCGGCCATTGATAGGTAGATGTATTGCAGTAATGCGAAGGAATTAAGTATAATTTATTATTGTCCAGTCCTCATGGAAAAGCCAATTGAGGCTGTTTTGCAGGAAAGAAATGTTTTACTCAGAAGTAGGGAGGCTTTATTTGCTTAGAATATATACACTCTCTGGTGTAAAAACTCAGCACATCCACAAGTGGCGGTGTTATTGAGAGTCTAACAGTATTTAAATGCT
Organism: Echeneis naucrates; assembly: GCF_900963305.1. NCBI lineage: Eukaryota > Metazoa > Chordata > Actinopteri > Carangiformes > Echeneidae > Echeneis > Echeneis naucrates. Next base: position 13,227,599 of record NC_042522.1, on the reverse strand, counting down.
TTACATGCTCTTAAATAGATATAATTCTGGGAGGCTTAGCGCTTTTTTTTTTTTTTAAATAGCAACCACATTTGCCTTTGCAACCTACTTGTGTAACCCAGTAAATCACCATGTGAGAGCTTTTGTTTTCAGAGCAACATAAGTACATTTACACACGTTTTCCATGAGCAGACGTTGAAGCACTGGTTTGGAAGGTCTGACCACTCTTCTCTGCAGAGCAGCACAATGAAATTTGTATTCGGAGTCAATTCCAAACCCGCACGCACAAAGTGCACAACTTGAAGAGCAATAGGGTGAAAGTGTTAAAGGGCTCTGCCTGTGTTTTTAAAAGGTGGGATCAAAGTTCACAACCTTCAGCCTCGTCCACCAAAGTTTCGCTTATATACTCACAAGGATGAAGAGTAGTGCAGGTATTCCCTGCTGGCACAATAAGGGATTGATATTGCATGCATTCATTCTGTATTTATGGGTACACATATACACCCTGTGATGACAAAATTTAAGTCCCTAATGGACCTTTGTGCACTCATAGATGGTGAAAGTGCAACATTTATTTAAATTAGGTCTTAGCCACTGACACATAATAGTCAGCGCTGTCATTGGTTGAACCCTGTAGGCTTCCCTCAAGATAAATTGGGACCAGACACATATAGTAGTGTCCACTATTCTATATCCTGGCTGGGAGGCTAAGGAAATAAAGGTTGTCAGCTGGGGATGAGGTCTTTAAGTTAATTGAAGCTCTGCTTAAATAAATGATTAATCATTAATAGCCACAATGATATTTGTCCTTTGCATTCGACTAATCATCACTCGCTGGACCTGCTCCAGTTCCTCGGGCCAGCGCCTCCATAAAAGTCAAAGACAGGAATATTTCTGACACAGCAGCTAAAATAATACAACCACAGAAAATACATGCATGGGTGAGGAGAGCATCCAAACATCAGATGATGGATGAAATGAAAAGTGCTTGCAGAGTTCCATGATGGTGCCAAATCACTCCATATCGACACACGGAAAAAGGTATTCAGGAATCCACATTTGGGTGTCCCCAAGCCGAGCACATAAAAGCCTTTGGCTTCACTGGCAAACTGCCGACTCATATGAATATGATAATATATCAATGTGGCTCTTAGCAGCCTATAAATTTACACTGGACATAACAGCTCAGATTATGATAATAGCATGAGTTATTTCTAGGAGTTGTTAATATGCGATCGTTTTTATCATCACTCTGGGACCTGAAGAGGGTTTTTTGTTGTTGTTGTTTTTTTGGGTTTTTTTTGTTTTTTTTTGACAGGAAGAGGAAGTGTGCCAGTGGCCTTGCTTGTTTGTGCTCTTTCACCCTGTGTAAAAGAAACTGGTCTTTTTGGTACCAACAGTCCGTTTTACCTCACCCACTAAAGACACGGAGAAAGATCAGGAAAGTCCACAGCAATAAAACAAATGCACACAAATCAGCCATGTGAAAGAAACATTTTTGTGAGGAGACCATTTGCTAGAGGGTGAGGGTGTGCGTTGTCCCCAGAGCTACTTTGACAAAAGGAAAGGAGACTATGCTTCATGATGGACTTTGTAAACTTATAACTCTGTGTGGCCAAAAAAGAATGATGAGAAAAAATTGTTTTTTGTTTTATTTGGTTACATTTTTGCTGTTTTTGCTTCGAAATTCAGTTTAATTGTTGACATGGGTTTTCAGCCCATGTGAGCAGATGTGAGTAGACAAACACAGAATCCGGCCAGATTGATTTATTACTGCCCCTTTGATTCATAAAGCACTTTTCCATTCAATTTTTTTTTCTAATGTATTCCCAGCATTTCTTTCAAACCTGTCTTGTCCTATTTATCCAGCTCTGTCCTGCAGCTACACTGCTGTTGCAGTCAAAAAACAAAAAAAAAAAAAACCCAACACATTGCCCTCTCATACCGGATTCTATGCCTAACAATAAAACCAGCTTCAAAATGTTTCTTGTACCCTCAGCATACGGAAAAGAAAAGTATAGGTCAAAACAACAACGAAACGATAACAACACAACTAAACTATAGGAAATTGCGCCCATGTGTTTAATCACAGTTTCTTGTAAGGCCTTTTTGGGAAGAAAAAAATAAATCCACTGCCCTTGGAGGGACGTGTAACTGGAATCTTTTTCCAGAGAATCGTTTTATGCCTCTTGGATAAAAGATTTGACTTGGAAAAGATCAGAAAGTGGGTAATAGAAGGCATTCCTGCTTTGGTAATTATAAACATAATTCAGTCTATTTTACAGCATCATCTTCTTTGAACTGTGACATGTCAGCTGAGCACAATGATTTACTCTCTCTCATCGACTTTACATGACTGACCTTTTGGATTTTTGGAGCATTGGGAGAAGACTTGCATGGCTAGATTTTGGCCACTCTTTCTAAAGGAATAAGTCATCTGAGGTTTAAATAAAATGGAGCATCATTTTAATCACCCCACCAAGGAACTGACTTTAGTATCTGTAAAGAGCTTGCAATGTGAATAATGCCAAGAGAGTTATTGTGTTTTCAATGCAAAAGGATAGAATTCACTGCTTTTAGAAACTGAGTGCTACATAGGCTGTTTCACGGAGAGGACACACAACATAAATTTGATGTCAAAGAGAACACATCTGGTCAAATCTTGTCAAGCAGTAAAGGAAATAACATCGTCTAAACTGACCTGATGTCTTTTGGATTGATTGGATGAAAAAGGTTACTCATAAATAACAGGTGCTCCAAATACCTTTGAAGGTTTGCCCCAAATGATAACTGACAGCACAACGTCCGAGAAAATGTTCCTTGGCACAGCCCCGCTACCTTTTCAGTTCTCTCCTGCCCCCATTCACCCCACTTTGTCTGTACTTTCCTGCCTCTTCCTCTATGAAAAGGATAATTTGTCATCCAGATGAACTGACATTGATGTATAGCCACATAGTGTGCTGTCAATCAAAAACTAATGCAATTAGCCTGTGCAGACTCATTGGAGAACTATTCTGATAGTGATTTTAGATACAGTATTTGTGGATGTGCATGTAAATATGCGTTTGAACATGTACATAAACTTGTAGCACAGTTTTTGTCGGAGGATTGTGGGACACCCTCCAATTGTGAGAGCTTAAAAATGGCTCTCTTTTATTCTTATTCTTCCTCTCTTTCCTCTCTGTTTCCTGTCTAATAGTTTTTTCATCCGTTATTCACACACATCTTCATACACAAACAAAAAAGCACATATAAACTCTCTGAGGAAGCATTAATAGATTGTCCTGCAGACTAGTTTCCAGAGCCATGGAGAAGGATGAAGTGTTTATATGGCCTTTGAAGCAGCTTGGCTCCGGTCCAAAAGGTTTACAATGCGGTGTCAACTACAATGTTTGTTTGTTTACTTGCGGTGCGCATGCATCTGTGCGTATACACTATTTGTCTGCATCTGCGTCCTGTTTATGCAGGAGATTGTCTGCACTTCCCTGTATATGTGTTGGCATCAACATGGAAGCATTTAATGTGTGCTGCTGTGCGAGAGCAGCAGCAAATCTCTGCCCTTAAACAGAGGCTTCAATGTGTGCAAAATGAGCAGGGATGGAGCGAGGGAGGGAGCGGGAGCAGACACTATGCGATGATGTCATCGTCCCGGTGGAGTAGTGATACAAAGTGACTGTTTGAGGTGATGGTGCGGCATGCTCAGCAAGAGACTAGACACTCTTATGTCTGTGCTTGTACTGAATATGCGTGTGTGTGTGTGTGTGTGTGTGTGTGTGTGTGTGTGTGTGTGTGTGTGTGTGTGTCTGTGTATTTGTATGCGTGTTTGTATATATGCAGCAGGAGGAGGAGACTGGGGCATCTCTGCTCCTCGGTGCAGTATGTATCTACCTGGATCTTCATGATGTCATTCTCTCTGGAGGCTTGCCGTGCCAAGCCTAGTTTTTGCAGGTGATAAAATAAAGGCAGGGACAGAGAGGAGGGCAGAGAAAAGCCCATTTGCAAACTCTGTCTCTGTGTGTACTTGAGTTTGCATCATTGCATGCTCATGTGTGCATTCACAAATTTATGTGCGCACGCATCATCCCCAATGCTGCAGAAATGCTTTTGCACTTAAGTGTCTGCGTGTGTATGCATTTGTGTGCTTCTATAGGCACTGATGTCTTTAACTGCCTGTGTGCTTTCAAGCAAGTTTGAGGCAGTGTGCTTACCTGGCTCTTGATGATGTCATCATCCTGGTGGACTTGCAGAACGTAGCCAGAGTTGCAGGAGATGGTGCAGCGGTCCCCGTTGTAGAAGTGGCGGCCGGGGCTACTGCACTTCAGGTCTGCATTGCGGATTAAGGGTTCCTGGCAGTCAATGGCTTCGCACGAATAATGTACACAACTATGAGGGAGTGTGGTGTGTGCATATATGCATGTGTGTGTGTGTGTGTGTGTGTGTGTGTGTGTGTGTGTAGGGTGGGGGTGGGGGGGTTGGGAGAAGAAGGAGGGAGAAAGAGCGAGAGAGAGACAAAGAAACTAAAAACCACATTCAAAGTTACAACCAACATAAATTTTGTGTATAAAATCAGACTACAGACACTCAAACATGCAGCAGTGACACATTTGTCCACAACCAGAAAAGCTACACATTGAGCCAACCACATCCATCCATCAATGACTGTTTAACATATCAAATCAATAAACCACATGGTAAAAAGATTGCTGTATTTGCTTTGAGCATGAAAACGGGTGTCTGTGTGCAGGACGGGGTTCAGTTTGAGAATTAAGAGCGACAGGATATATTATATGCAAACTACAATGGCAGAGTTTGGCCACAGCTCTTGCGTTGGTAGCCTGATGGAGAAGGCATTTCATGCTCTTGGAATGCTTGGATGCCTGAGGCACCTTTTTACAACAGTCCGCATTCTACAGTATAAGGTTCCCTTATGAAGTCAACGGAGAGACCAGAGAGGGAAAGGTATGGGGATACAGACAAAGACAGAAAGAGAAAGAGAGAGAGAGCATATATAAAAAAAATACAAGCCTGTTGAAACATTGTAAAACTCAATCCTGCATGAAAGGAATCTCTATTTTGCTCTTTTCATGTATTTGCTTTCTTGCATCGGTTTACTCTTTCTATGCTTTTTCCATTAAATTATTAATGATGCAACTGCCTGTTTAATCATATTATCCCCTATGCCCTCCATTTCTCTGCCCAAGGTGCAGTAACACCTGGTGTTAAAAGCTTTTAGAAAACTCCTAAGCTTATAATTAAAATGTTGACGAGATGCTCAGGCACAAGAGCAGCAATCCCTCACGCCCAGAGTTTTAAAGGACAAGCTAAAGGCCTCCTCTGTGGACACTTTGGCTGAGAACAAAATCTTTTTGTGTTTTTTTTTTTTTCTTTTTTTTTTTCTATTCACTGGATTTTCTGACATAAATTACAATTAACTACCTGGAAAACTTTCCTCCTATACAGCACAAGAGAAGTAAAGCACGGAGCACAATAGAATGACAAAAGGGTGAAAGAATAAAATGGAAAGAGCTAAAAAAAAAAAAAAAAAAAAAAAAAGTTGTCTGAATATTCCACGTAGGCTCAAAAGAAACAACAATTTTATGTGGTAAGACTTGATGAGTGCAAAATTGGATAAAAACATTTTATAGTGGTGCGAAAAACTTAGACAAAAAGGAAAACACATATGTGCATGTGCTCGCAGACAAGCATGGAACACACGACTGAGTCATGTTAATAGCTCTTGTTGTTAACAACTCAGGGAAAAGGGGATGTGGTGTTTTGTGGAGGCATAAGTATTACGGGAAATGTGCTGCTCAGCCCAGGAGAATGAGAGAAGAAAAGCGGGAGCAGGAGGCACAGAAAGGGGAGATGGCAAACAGTTAGAGGGAAAGGAAGATGGTGTGAAAGTAAAAGATGGAAGGACAGCACGGGATAACAGATACGATGAAAAGAAGAGGGGAGAGTGAGGAGATGGCATGAGAATATGGAAGAAGTTAGGATGGAATGAGACAGAATCAAGAAGAGAGATAAGAAAGAGCGGGACATAGAAGACAGACGACGGACCGAGTTGGACTGAGTGGATCGAGTTGGTTAAAGAAAAGAAACCAATCAGTGACACAGAGAGCCAGAAGTCTCTCCTGATGTGCGGACAGAGCCGTGAATAATGTACTCATCAAAACACTTTATTATAATATTCAGCTTGTAGCGTGTTCAAGTCTAAACTGCTGAGGCTAAGTTGGCATGTCTGTTTGAATTGTCATCATATAAACATGTAGTTTTCAAGACCCTCTGGATAATAGAGGAAAGAATATGAAAGTAAGTAAAGACAGAGAACTCTGAGGGAAAGCAACTACTCTATGTATGTGTGCATGCGTGTGTCTGTGTGTGTCTGTGTGTGTGCGTGTTTGTGCATGTGCGGTAACAAACAATTTCCTGGCTGATACAGACACACAATAGTTTTAATCTATTTAGGTGCTCTTGGATGTCTCACTGGCACACAACAAAAGCCACAAACAGCTCTATCTCTCCACACAGACCCCTCAACCATCCATTCTTTTTGTATTGCGGTGTTTATTAGTGCATTTCTTGTTGAAAGGGCTATGGGAGCATCATCAGTATGAATTGTCTCATGCATGACAGTGGTGTGGAAATTGGTAAATGTGACTCCTTGTGCGTGTGTGTGGTCTGGTTTAGCTGTGTTTGTGAGGAAGAACTTGACATCATGTGTTCAGTAGTTAAAGTTAAAGGTACAGGAGACTCAAAATTGTGCATTTTCTTAGCCGACTGGATCTTAATTCTTTTGGTGAGACTGCTAACAGCTGTTAGAAATGTCATGAATCCCAGGTCATTCATTTAATGAGTAGAAAATGAAAAAATGGCACAAACCCATGTGTCGAAGAAATGTGCGCATTTTGGCACACTTTTTTTCATTGAAAGAGGGAAGTTTTATGTTGTGTGCACCTCAGCCAATATAAAGCAACTTCAATAAGACTGTTGGAGGCAGCACGGTTGGAAATTTGTGGACTGCAGAAGAAGTTATAGTTGTAACTATTATTGCTATAACTTTGGTCAGCCAACCAACATTGAATGACTTGTTGGCATCATTAATTATCACAACACTCTCCCTCTCTCTTGCTCAAATACATATATAGACACATAGCTCTTAACATGTCGGATCTTCTCCTTCTGTGTGAAAAATTACTTTGGTGTGTATTTAAAGGTGGTGCTTGTGTCTGTATGCTGCATCTGCAGCTTTTATTTCATGTCCATCCTTGAGTAAAGATTCATTATCCGTTTTTCTTTTTTTTTTTGTCTCTTTGCGACCAATTTCTGTATAAAACTGACTTCATAACGTCACAACGTGGACCTGCATGGTCAAATATTTTCGGTCACGTATTCAGTTATTTTAATGCTGCTGATGTGTGTATCCTAAGGTATGTGTATCTCCTTGTGACACCATCATCATGACAATAATCATTTGAGTACGAATGTTGGTGGTGATGTGTGTCACATAACACACGTAGGCCTCAGGCACATGTGTTTTTCCGGCTCACCTCTGGCCTGTGGGGTTGTAGATCTCATTGCTCTGGCAACCACTTATTGTGATGGGGTCAAAGGACTGAAAGGAGCGCAGCCCCACACCCGAGATGGCCACAAGGCGGGAGGCAAACATGACTAGGATAGCCTTGGTGTGGTAGAAGGCCACGGACAGGTCGTGGTTCACCGGGATCACCAAAGGGTTTGTGCGGCAGCTGAGACGCCACTCGCCTGCCATGGGAATCGAATATTGGCAAATGTTAATCAAACCACAAAGTGAGGAAGTGATGTTGGCTACTGTTGTTAGATTTCCATTCATATACATTATACTGAGCAATCTCACACCAAGCCTAAATTGAAAAGGTCGCAATAAGGATGTTCTTACCGAGGCTATGGATGCCTTCCTTGGTATCAACTAGCTGAACAGTGATGTTACACTGAGTCTGGTCGATGTAGCCAGTCCCATCAGCAGCCAGATGTATAATCACTGCTGCCGCCACCATGGGATGGGAAAAGTGGGCCTGTGAGAAGGAAGTATAAAAAGTACAGATTTTTAAAAAAGCAAAATTAATTTGCCTCAGGCTACCTGCCGTTTCTGTCCAATAGCTATCAGTAGTTGGATGTGTTTCCACTCAGCAGAAAAGAATGAAGCACCTACAGTGTTTCTCATTTTTACATCTCCCTCTGAAGTTCTATCAAAATGAGGTGTTAGTACAAGAGTTTTGTTTCTGCTACCAAATAAGAGTCCTTTTTAGATGCCACTTGGGCAATATGTCACTGATATACAGTAGGCCTTACCTTGAGCCAAAAGCTTGGATACCCCCAGGCTGCCTCATGGGCCTCACGGCAGGGGAACCAAGCATACTGGGACACTCCATCTGACAGATCGAACACCTTGGACTGACAGGTCTGGGGAAGTGGGAGAGAAAGGAAGATGGAAACTTCAAATTCTCCTTTACTAGATTCTGTTTGGTGAACATGCACAGATAAAAGTTTCAATATTTTTCAACAAGAAACAAAATTTCACTCCAGGTTTTGCGAACATGCAACAAAGAAGAGACCGATCGTCTGAGCGTGTATGCTATGAGAGTCTCGGCAGTTCTTGTTTTCAGTTGCCCTCTCTGAGGAGCTTGGGCATTTTCCCACTTGGCGTCAAGGGCAGTCAAAAAAAACTGTCAAAACCAGCAGGTTACCATGAGCAGTTTACCATGTATCTTAAGCAATACTCACCAATGAAAAAGCCTATTTTTGGTTTTCTACAACGGTCAGCTGCTTGTCAGTTGTCTGGGCTGACGTGCAGCTGACGTGCAGCTGACGTGCATTCTGTGCAGGACTGTTTATTTGTGTTTTGTCAACAATCCGTGCATCCTGTCGTGTGTCGCATGACCCTTGTCCCTCTGACTCCTCCTCACACTAAACGCTGTGCTGGCTTTTTTGAAACCCTGTCATGCCGCACCTGTCCACTAGAAGCCCTCGAAGAGTTTCCATGATTCTATGTGGAACCTGAATATCCACACAGCAGTTGTGCATTTACTCGGCGCTCACTGTGGGCCAAAGTGGTTCTCCTGTATTAAATGGCAGGTTGTCTAAATTGCCTTACCATTCGCACCATAATCACCTGTTGTATGGATTTATAACTAAGCTTCTAATGATTAAGATTGGTCTGGCAAATGGCAAACTAAGCCACATCCAATGACTGCTGTTGTTGCAGAGTAGCCACACAGACAAATAAATGATGATCTAATAATCACCCCAGATCGCCACGTATTTTATGCTTAAATACCACTTTTTGCTTACTAATACTTTGAATCTGAGATAATGTTCAGTCACTTAATATGATCAAGACTCACCAAACCAAACTGTTGAGAGCACAATTTAACAGCAACTTGTGAAATTGTGTCACTCAATCTCAGATGAATGCAAATATTTACTATTTCAAATTTAATGAATTCCCCATTGGGGCCATTCCTTTTCTTTTTGCTGGCTATCATGGGAGGTCACCTGTGGATGGCTGTTTAACCTGTTACTTAACCGCTCTGTTGCTGTAGCTTAAGGATAATGGTGGTTAGAGCTTTGAAGGTAAGAAGGGAGCAGCTAAATTCAGACGTTTTAGAATTGTTGCTTGGCTGACATATGAGAGTTTCAAGGTCCCAACCGCTTGGATTTGTTTCTCCTACTTTATCACCTAATTAGCTATGCTGGAATGGCGTTTGGCATGAAATGTAAATAGAGATGGAGCATTTTGATTAAAATGTCAGTGAAAAAGAAGCAGGGGCAAAAGAAAGTATTACTGAGCAATAGGTAAACACAGACAAAGGCAATAGAGGGCAGATACCCAAGGACGGTGAGTTTCGCCCACTGCCCTGAGCTAGTGAAATGAGACACCAGTAACATGAGAGTTCTGCTAGAGAGGCTACTGTAAGATCCTGCCATCGTGGAAAACTGGCCAGACCAGCTATCTATCCATATATCTGTCCCCTAGATCTGTTGATGTGACCTTTCTGCTTAAGGCTGATGTGGCAGAACTGAGAAATGCAGGTGAGAAACACCTATGTATGAGACTGTGGCCCCGTTTCAGTGCAGTTCTGTAGATCTCCATCTTTCATTCTAGGTTTTGCAAATGCACAACACTCCTACGTAAGAGCATTTTCTCAAGAAAAGAGTCATTTGCTGAATGTTTATGTAATAAATATAGCAACTAAATTGAACCTAATATTTATTTTACTTCAACGAGAGCAGAACTTCCCAGAAATCAACATTGCTTCTTAACTTAACTCCAACTTTGCACTGGCCATGACAAAAAACACCCACAGGATTCTGACTAACTCTCCCTGGCTGTGTGACTTAATTACCAATATGTCCTTAAAGGCACCGTAGGTCTGCTAATGAATTGAAGTCAAGAGGAACTATTTCCATTGCTAACCCTTCATTGGCAGAGCAGGTGACAAAACCATTTCCATGTGCAAACTGATGACTTATTCATGTAAACACAGGTGGCACAAGCCACCCCCCACCCCCCGCCACCCCGCCCCATCTCCTGGTGTGTTTTTCTAATAGCCTACGGTTTGAGACAGACAAACATGGCTTGGCATGCCAAAACCCTTAGCCTCAAGCAGACACCCCTCATCAAGTGTCACACCAGTAGGAGGTAATTCACCTCCTACTGGTCTCCTTTGACGCACTGCACTTCTTCCACCCTCCTCATGGTATGCATCAAAACTAAATAGATTTGTCATTAATTTGATTGACTCAGGTTCATTATAATAATATAGCCTGTTTTTATTTTACTTTATCCATGTATCCATTAATCCACCCCTTGCAGGGCCTCATGGAGCTGGAATGTGTCCCAAATCATCTTGGTGAAGTTACCAGACGATAACACGTAGACAAACAATCATTCTCACAGACTTACAATTTGAGCGGCCAGCTTATCTAACCTGCACGTTTTTGGAATGTAGGAGGAATCAGGAGTATTTAGGCACAAGCCCAGACGACAGGTTCTGGATTCAAACCCACTCCCTGTGTTTTGTCATTGTTAAACGCAGCGTCATGATGAAAAAGCACCCTTTTGCTTCTCTCCTCTTATAATCCCATTTGTTTTTGTCTATTTCATTAAAATCTTTATGTATAAAATCTTTACGTAATCAGCCCCAAGTCCCTTTTGAGATGTGTTAGGTATTTATGTTTCCTTTTCAAATCTGATTGATTTGCTTTGGGCTATGTACTCCACTAGCAAACACATGCATTTTTTTTTTTAAAGATTCAGCACATGCTAAACCTGCTATCAACGGATACAAACACAGACACAAACACACACACATGCACACCTCTTAGCTTTTATTGTTTTTGCTGACATATCAAAATAAAGTTATGGTTTGCAATCCCAAGTGAGAATCGACTTTCAAAAAGACTTTCATAGACATAAAATGTGGTAAAATTTGATAAACTGTTGAGAAAAATATTACTTTGCTCACAATTACTGACTTTATGACTTGAACACCAAATTTTGGCTTTATTAGCTTTAAATTGCAAAGCTCTGTTCCATATTTTGTATCATATATGGGCATTGTTAATACAAAAAAGTTTCGACCGAATGTATCGCTCAGGAATATGTAAAATCCAATAAGTCCTACAGACTGGGAGCTTGAAAGCTTTCCTCCTGTTAAAATCCTCTGTCAGACTGTTGGAGATGGTGGATGAAAATTCCAGCGTCTGGTATGTACAATGATCAGGTGTTATTTAACCATTGGTAAATGCATTCTCAGTAACTCCCTAAAGATGGAGAAAGGCATGTGTATTGATTAATGCTCTGAGAAGAGAGGGATGGGAGCCAAGAGCCATTTATAGCACTTACTTTATCAAAGGTTAAGTATCAAAATCTGATCATTTTACACTGAAGAGTTCACAACATATGGCTGCAATTGTCAATATACAAAAGCAACTTCAACCACTTTAACAAGCGTGGCAGCAGCACAAACACAGCTCCAGTAACATCTGTACAAAACATCTGCGTTATCGCTGCGCTAACCATTTCTACCAGAGAGACTGTACCTGTTATTGACACATTTTTTGAAAAAGTCAGCTTCTCTCGACATTCCCTTTTTTGGCCTCATTTTATAATCTGTCTCAGAAAAAAAAACGCATGATTTTAAAAATAAACCTTTATGGCTAATACATCATCTGAGGCCAATGTGACCAAATAAAAAACAGATGTGATTCTTTTATCACAAACCTTCTGCAAGCCCTGATCAATCAGCCCGCCCCAATATTAGGAATGTTAAGTCACTGAAAACCATTTGGAGGAAAAAGCTGTTGATCTGAAGCAGGTTATTTACTGTGTAAGATGTTGTATTCAGAGCCAGACATCCTCTGCGCACAAAGATTTATGATAACACGAGAGACGAGCCAAAAGTTTGCACGTGTGTTTGTTCATATGTAATATAATAATACCCTATTCAATATGCTTGCATAGCATTACAAGTTATTGACACTCTCAGCGGAGAGGCCAGCAGACATGATAAACAACACCAAAAGGTAAGCACTTAAAGGATGGATCCTTGGGGAAAGAAAAAATGTGGAAAATTAAGAAAAGAAAACTCCACATGTGCATTTAAAATTAAGGCTTGTTCTTGTTTGCCCTCCATCAGTCTGTACAACCTCATGGCAGACATTTGAACAGATCAATTGATTAGTGTAACAAAAGAGAGTCCAATGGATCTGTCAGAAGGCTTCCCAGTTAAAAGTGAAGGAAGATATATTGTAAGTTTCCTCAACATGGTTCCTTGCCAGGAGCAGGTGGTAAGTAGACAGCTATTATAACGAAGGCTGTAGCAATAGCAAAATTTACCACCAGCTCCTTTAGAATTGTTACAAGGGACGGAAAATCAAATGTTGTAATACAGTGTTGTAATCGCTTCTAAGTGGAAACCGTTGTGCAAAGAGGCAAAGTTGAAGACCTATTTAGTAAAAATAATAAAACAAAAATACTTAGGTCTGATTGCCTCTCCTAAACCAACTTGTTTTAAACACACAGTTTAGGGTATTCTGTTTTATAAGAGGGACACGGGAATCACCATTCCAAGTTAAAGGTTGAGATGTCAATTTGGAGCAAAACAACTTCTCGCCTTCTTTGGAAAACAGTCACAGCAACACTTAAGATATGAGTTCACCTTCTTAACTCATGCACACACAAACACACACACACACACACATACACACACAGTCACACACATGGTCTTAATTTGTACCAGCTGGCGAGTCAGACTGGCAGACAACAGCCAGCCCCTGGTCTGTAGACACAAACTGGTGTTTGTAAATCACCACTTCAGATAAAAGGAGAACTAAGTGTCTTGAGCCAATGGGAAACCAAAGGAAATAAAGGTGAAGTAAAAGAGGGAGTCCAACTGAGGGACTCATTACCTAGAAAATATATTTGGACTGTAAAAGCAGTCTTTAAGAGCATGAAACAATGCATAAACATAGAAAAGGGGAAACAGTGAGAAACACTGTCTGCAAAGACAGAGTAATGACAATAATAATGGCTCTAATAACATAATGTGCCTAAAATACAGCCTTTCCCTTTGTGATCGAGATTTAGTGCCAGGATGAAGTTAGATCACTTTTTTAGAGGGATGCCTGCACATAACACATATCAACGTACAAACACACACAGACTGAAACACAAACATACACATATGTTACACTCACACTGGCTCTGTAAATGATGTTGAAGCCTCCAGATTTTCAAAATGTCCTATCCTAGATTCAAATCAATAAACCTCGCTGACACCCACACAAACATTGGGCCATATGTTCTCGAAGAGGACTATTGAAGCCCTTAGACATTTAGGAGGCCCCACAAAGGTCTTTCCTGTATCCTCCAAACACTAAAGGACAAAAGGCACAGGAGTCTGAGGAGGAGCTGGCCTCAACGCTGGCCTCTTCTGACTCTTTAATATCATTTCTCTTCACTTTGCATTCAACGCAGCACAACTAAAAGAGACAACTGAAACTGGGAGATACAGAAAGGGAGATTGTTTTATTTCATGGCATCATTACCGCTAAATTACTTGAGGTATATATGATGCAATGTATATGAGGCAAGTCTTAGAACATTCAAGTGTTGCAGCATTTTCATCTATAGGTATTAGTGTTCAGCACGGTCCACAACAACAATAATACACAAATATACTGTTAGATACCAACAGAGGATCGACTTGTAAGAGCATTTCTTTTGTTAAGATGGTTGGAATCAATCTCTGTCAACCAGCTTCGCCACAACTGCTCTTGTCTGCAGTAATTCCCATGTTCCCATTGCCCAAAATGATTTCAAGCCCCGCTGTTATGTGTTAAGTGTCAGTGTTTTTGGGCACGGATCTTGCGTTCCCTTCCCATCATTCACTTTAGGAATAAATGTTGTAACTACAACAACTAAAACGTTGATTCATTTCTTGCCACCCGGTGTCATCAATGTAAGTCCTAGAGCACTGAGAGCAGGGGATACCTGCAGGGCTGTTTTATTTCAGGTCCTGTGGTGTGACTCCTTGACATCAAGCTGTGACCCAGTTTGTTGGAAAAAAATTGGACTCAAATGCAAATGCAGTGAAAGGAACTTCATCTGAGGATATTTATCTTCTCACATCACCTCGTAAAATGTGTTTCCATGTTGTTTCCATCAACAGGTATTTCTTTTGCAATCCTCTTTCTCGATTTGGTAAAGGCTTCCATAAATTAAAAAAAAAAAAAAAAAAAAAAGAAGCCTGAGCAAGGGAAGCCGGAGTGAGCATCTGTGAGGCATTTGTCAGGAGAAAAAGAGAAAGAGCAACAGAGAGAAACTAGTATGAGTTTCCAAGCACCATCCCATGGTTTACAGGAATGCTGGTGAGCGCCTGGTGTGTGAGGTAATGTCCTGTCACCCAGCCCCACCCATACCCACTGAAGCTCTCCGTCTCATTGGTCTAGGGCTAATGATGAGAGACTTCCACGGCCTCCTGAGTTTTGGGCTGTAAAAGTTAGTGAGTGGCTACAATTACCCAGTTTACCTATCCCACTCTCATCAGGGCAGACATGGGTAGTGACTGGGTGGCAGGGAGCACAGACCACAAACTAATGTATAGGGATTGGTGAGCGTACAATGGCAGCAAGTTGAAAACAGATGGGTCTGCAGAGATTTAAAATGTCCCTCATTCAGTGGCCCCCTATGCTCAATAAAACAGGGCCAAAACCCTGCATATTAACAGCTTGAAAATGTTATGGGGGGTCATCAGTGCCATGAAAAAAAATACACCAGCCACAAGGAGCTTTCCACATGGCAGAACCACAATGATAATTGAAACGGGAAAAGTAAAAGGGAAAAAGGAACACCATCCCAGAGGTTTCTTTTTAATGTTACCACACGCTTAAGTCACTGGCACTGTGCCTGACGAGGCCTGTGCGGTTTGGGGGAATGCTAGTAAGAGAGGCAGTGCCAGAGTAGCTGGCCCTCCTGTACTGCTGAAAGCAACAGCTCGGCTACTGTATGAGCTTTTGTTTTTGTGGGCATGTATGGGTGCGTGTGTGTCTTCCAGCTTGTGCAACACAATGTGTAACTTTTTCTGTGTGCTTGTTTGCGTGTATATGCAGGAGTAAAATATGCGTGACTGTGTACGTACACTCTGCAGTAGCCTATATACACACACTTTCTGGCTTTTTTTTTTTTTTTTTTTTTTTTGTCGGGGGGGGGAGCTGGACAAACAGACAAGTTATTATTTTTCTAGTTTTTACGAGTCTAAATAATTTCCTTTGCAGTGCCTCTCCTCTCCCTCTCCTTCCTCTCTGAAGCAATACTTACCTAAATATGATTGTAGTGGAGGTTATTTGATCCAGACTTCATGCACATGTTTGTTTTACATCTTGAGA
Organism: Echeneis naucrates; assembly: GCF_900963305.1. NCBI lineage: Eukaryota > Metazoa > Chordata > Actinopteri > Carangiformes > Echeneidae > Echeneis > Echeneis naucrates. The sequence continues at coordinate 13,211,690 of NC_042522.1, read as the reverse complement.
TTGGGTGAACTGCATATATAGGCAATTTCTTGCAGCGTGAGAGGACTAAATGTTATCCCTTCTGTTGCTAATGTATAATTAAGGGGAGTGTTCTCCAGGGGTGCCCGGCAGTTGCGTCAGAGATTGCCTGGGCAGCCCTCTCTGGAGAAATCACCTGGCTTGCTGTTTGATCTTAAAGTTGAAATGCACATGCACCTTTCCTGCTAACACAGACTCATCTATGCGCGTTTACATGGAGGCAAGCAGACAACACACATACATGAATAAAAGCACATGGTCACGCAAGCATGCATTCACACACACACACACACACACACACAACACGCAGGTTAGTTGCTGGGGCCTGTTCTCCAATCCAGTCCCCCTAGAGCGAGTTGAGCTGGCTCACCATATTCCATGGTGTGGTAGTAAGGGAACATTATGTTCTGCTCCACAAAGACAGCAGTAGTACATTTCAGTCCTCTATGGGCCTGCCCTACAATCCTGCATGGAGACGGCACTCTGAGTGTGTGTGTGTGTGTGTGTGTTTGCCAGTGTGTTTCTAACTGTGTACCTGTGTGTGAGTTTGATTAAGAGAGAAGGGAGGTTTTTTTTTTTTTAAATAAGCCAGAGCCACCTTACTGCATTCACAGGTAGCCATCAATTTTAAATTAGATGCCCTCTACTACATGGGGTGGAGTCAAAAATTCAAAGACGGAACAAAAAGGTCAAAAACAACACAGCCATTAAACCTGAGTAGACTTTTATACTGGTAGTAAGGTATTTTTGTGATTATTAATGCGTCTCAGCTTTATTAACTTCATACATTCCCTGGTGTCCATATGGTATTTTGATTGGATCACACTGCTCGCTTTGAGGACATTTTAATGTGGGAATGGCCAATGGTTTTGGACCATATTCTACTTTCACAATGATTTTTATTCAGTGATGTATTTTCTTTTGACTGGAGTAAGACTGTCGGTCAAACTAATTTCCAGATTGTTGTACCTCCAATTACAACCACTAACCACATCTGTTCGTCCATCAGTCATTTGACATTTATGGTTCTGATTCCTTCCCTTATGTCGTATGTCATCTCAGCCTTCATAAAATGTATCTTTATGGATCCCTCATTATTATTTTGGGTTTAACAGCACTTGACAGCCACAAGCACTTTCATATTTATTCTAATTTACAAATCACTGCCTCTCCTTTTTCTCAATCTGCATGCATCCTCTTTTTTGGCTCCAATCCCAGCTATTGGAAAACAATATAACAAGAGCAACTGCACGATGCATTTATACATGACACATTGATACATTTAGACAAGCATCCGTTCACCATACCCATAAACACATGGAACAGCCATCAGGCCTTTTGAGGTTCAACATCTTGCCAAAAGACACTGTGACATGCAGACAGTGGGAGATGGAGTTTGACTGCTGACCTTTCAAGTAGTGGGCAACTCACTCTACCTCCTCAACCACAGCCATCTAAACTACTAGCACTTAATTTTTCTACCTCCAGAAGTCTTGAAGTATTGCTAAGATTAACAGTCCACAGCCAAAAAAATGAATGTGTGTTGCTTTAGAAAGTTCTGGCACACATTTAAATTCGGTAAGGTAGACTGCAAGCTACTGCGCTATTGTGTACATATGAGCATTATGTTTATGGCTGCATGCACCATTTATTCTTATGTTGCTGAACTTTCACTCAGTATTGCGTTAAATGCAGGAGCATTCACTCATTTATCAACTCGGCCTTGCTCTGGTGCATACAGTAAAGCTTCAAAATTTTAACTCAAATAAGTTCAACTATCATACACAAATGCTCATTTATTGTGTAATTTAATTGATAAATTATGTGTTCTGTTATTCCTCTGCATTTGTGTGTTTTACATCAGAAATATAATATTCCTTTATATACCCCTTAAACATACAAAAACAAGTGCATAGTACTTGAGATTTCGTGCAGATACATGATCTCTCTTTCTCCTCAAGTGCCTTCTTGCGCCGTTGTTGCTTTCTTGCATCCGCAAAGATCCCTATCAGTGCTGCCCGCTTTGCTCTCCCTCTCAGACACACTGACACAAGCACACACACACACACAAAAACACTGTCTTTAGACATCAAACGGGACTGATTCACAAAGCCAATACAGGACTTGTTTACTAGATCAGAAGGAAATGATGTACGATTGAATCCCCTCACTCTCAACACGCTCGTTCAGAACATAAAACAGTCAGACGCACACAGAGTTGGCTACACTTTAGCATTGTTGTGTATCAGGAAAGCACATCTCGTGACTCTACTAAAGAGCAGTGAACCGTGAATATGAAAACATGATTAAATTAAACCACAAAGGGAGAAGTGAAGGTTTGGCAAAGCAACGTACGGCTGTACGTACCGATATAACAAATAAATACAACTAGTAAAAAGTTTTACAAGTTCTCTACCAATGTGCTGTTTCAGAAAAGTTTGGGAGAGTAGTTATATATATATATATGTTTTACCTCTAGTCTTCAAATTAATCCATTAGATGCGATAAGTTCTTAGTCCAGTTTGTGTTCTCAGATTCAAGAAGTGAGGGAATGTCTCCTGGGAAAGATGATGCTCATCCTTCTAGCAAGGATCCAGAGATTCAGAGTCCAAGGGGCTGTGGAGCTGCTCTGGTGGTTTGTGGCAGCCCAACACCTTGCTCAAACACTTAATATTGGTTTTCTTTGTGCACTCTCATTGCACTTGCAACCTCTTTCTGGGCCTCAGTTTGCCTCTCACTCTTCACTCGTCTTTCAGCCACATGAACACACAGCCCAGCACACAAACAATCATGAGAAGAACAGTAATTGTACATATTGTGGGATGAATGCTCGCGGTTAACCAGACACTAACTCCAGCAGAGAACTTTACTGTCATTTTGGCCTCATGCCGTGGTAATGACATTGTAGAGAGTGTGGTTGACAGAGAGGGTACTCCAATGTGCTTGTAGAATAAATATATATATATTTATATAGTTATGTTTCAGCAACCTGCACTCACACTTGCTTTTTTGATAAACAGGAAAACCTGAAAAAAGACATGGAAATAGGTATTCAGCCTCTGACTGGGGCACACCTGACTATATGATCTGTTTAAGATCAGTGTCATGGCCCACAATGCATCTCAGAAGAAGCGCCAGGCCATGAGGTAGAAATGTTTGCCAACAAAGCTCAGACAAGACTGTGTCGAGGCACAGATATGAGGACGTTTACAAGAATTTCTGCCACACTGATGGTTCCAGAAATCACAGTGACCTGTATAAATGGAAGAGAAGGAGCCTCAGAGCCCAGTGGGAACTCTGGCTTCCAGAAAGAAGACCATGACTGTGTCGCTTCAACGATCTGGGCTTTATGGCAGAAATATGAAAGCCCAGGTGGAGTTTGCAAAAAAAAAAAAAAAAAAGAACCTAAAGGAATTTCATACTGTGAGAAGCAAGATTCTCTGGTCTGATAAAAGCAAGGTGGAAGTGCTTGGCCTCAATTCTAATACCTGGAGGAAACAAGATTGTACTCATCACCTACCCAATACCATTCAAATATTGAAGCATGTTTGTGGCAGTATCATGCTGTTGGGCCTTTTTGGCAGCAGGGATAGGGAGACAAGTCCATTTTGAGGGAAAGTTGAATAGGGCAAAGTAAAGAGATATCCTTAATGAAAAGCTGACCCAGATTTCTTAAGCCCTATGACTGGGCTGAAGTTTCAGTAGAAGGATCTTACTGTGCTCATTCGGTATCAGTGTCATAATTTCACTTAGGGTAGACTGAGTGGGTGAAAAAGAGAAAGTGGGTGCACCATTTAACTCAAGAGCTGTTCCAGCTACAGCTTAGTTCCTGGCAGGGTTAATTTTAAGCTTATTTATGCATCGTCACTAAATGCTCTCAACGATTGTGTCTCGAGAAAAGATGTCCCAATATGCTACAGATTTATACCTCAGTGACTTCAAGCAAGAGAGTAAAATTGTTAAAATGATTAAGCAGGGTAAAGGCACAATTAATCTTTTCTACACGGCAGTGTCTGGCAAGACTGCAGTTTATTTGCTTTTTCAGAAAATGGGTGCTGATCTAAAGGATAAGAGCAAGAGAAAAAAGTACAGAACTCTTTCTTCACCAAACTCACACCAGCATTTATTTCTGCAAATGTTTCCTTTGAAATGGCTCAAAAACTTTGATAGTAATAATTATTTATCCGTTACCCACAGAGGGAATACTTGTCTTGCACCACATCCGACTGTGTTCGAACACAACTGAAGTCAACTCTTGGCGCTTCAAGCTGACTTTTGTACTATATATAAGCTGCAACAAGTTGACTTGAAGAGTGGAGTTCATACGCTTTTCTCAAGCCAAATGAAGTACACAACTATTATTGTATTCCTTTCTGTTTCCCCTCAATAAAGAAAATAAGTCTCACAGACCAGCTGCAGTCCCCATTCTCATTTGTTGCCATTTTAATATTGATGACAGTCATCTGAAAGTTGCCAAGCAGCTTATTATCCCACAGTCAAGGGCAATATGTGAGTCAGTATCAGCAAAGCCACAATGCTTTTGGCAGACAACTCTGCTCACAAAAAAATTACATCTCAAAATCTCAATAAAGATCATAGATCAACATTATACCAGCGTGAGTAACTATGCGCATCTGAGGTTTGGACTTTGGATCTCTTGGGGGTTATCACATCAAATGCCTTTCTAATCCCTCTCTGCCAAGAGATCTTGAAGTTCACCCAGGAAAATTAAGCCTGTCACGCAAACAATCACCCACAAACTGAGAAAACTTGAACAAAGTACTCTAAATATGGAATGCAGTCCAGATTCCTAAAAAAATGTCTATTCCTTGGGTGCTCTATGGCAGATTCCTGGGTGCCATCAACTGTGATTGTCAGCAAAAACAACGATTAACATACCATGGCAAGAAGGCAAGTGCCAAAATCACTGAAAGCTCTTTCAAAACAGATAACATCTTTTATAAATTTATTTTGCGACTGATCAGCCACTGCGGTGCTATTTTGGTGCTCTTAAATGGACACATTTGAACTGGATGCATGACGCCTGTTTGCCCATGGCATGAGCCGCCTGGATAGTTGCCACGGTCAAACACATTCGACTGTACAATAACTCAGGTGGAACTGAATGAGCATCTCCACTAAAATCATTAATTGCTGTTTGATGTTAGCGTTGTTTTCCAAGGGAGTACCATCGGCAAATGAGTGTGCACAACGATGTGCATGCGTCAACTATGCAGCTGCCAGTGTCCTGGACAGATGACTAAACGTGAGAAAGTGAGAGAGAGAGAGAGGGCAAGGCAGAGAGATAGTGACTGTGTCTTGCTAACCTGCGTTTGCATATTTTCCACACATGCACATGCACTTGTGTGTTCACATGGAGTGTACAGTCAGTGGCCTTTTAATGAGGTGATCTCATCACATATGACCCTTGGGGAACAGTGTGTGCTCCACAGTAAAAGTACTTTTTGTATGAACAATGTGTCCTTCACAGCAGAAATCCTTTCTTTATGGTTATATGGACATGTGCCACTGGTGTCTCATTCTTCTCAGAGAATGAAACATCTGCAATGTTGTTAGTTGGATCACATTCCTCTTTTTTTTTTTTTCTTTTCTTTTCTTTTCTTCACTCAGACCAAAGCAGTGCTATGTAAATATCGACTGCGTTCAAAGCTGTTGGTTAATCTCCTGGGTAAATCGTTGCTAATGTGTTCTTGAGCAAGGCACCTGACCACAGCTGTTTGAGAGTAACCAGTGCATTGGCCTTGTAAAATGCATCATCAGCATCGGGAACAAGTTCCAGCTCCAACATCACACACGTCCAAAATCACACACATCTAACATCACACACATGCTTCAGAGAGATAAGAGAAAGTGCTGTCAGTCTAGAGGAGCAAAGCTTTGGCAATGTTTCACCCCCCAAAAAAAATATCTCTTTGAAGGGTTACAATATTTATGATAATAAAATTTAACAATGGACATTTGATGTCACTCCCAACATCAAAGTAAGCTAGTTGACATTTGGCTTTAATATCAAATACTCTGAATGCTATCAAGAGAATAGACATAAATGAATAGTGGAATTCAAGGAGATAATGTACTTCAACAACAAGCCATAGCTCTGACCATCCATATTAGGAGAGGGGATTAAACAGGATTGAACCTAATGCACTTCTTTTCGTCAGAAGCTTTGTGTGCGTGTGTGTCTGTGAATGCATGTCTCACTCTAATGTTTTGGGCAATCAGGCCCTTTCTGCTTTGCAACAGATCAATTATTCCACTGTGCTTAGGTGGAATCAATGGTTCCTGCTTTTGTCTTCGATGAACATTACTTTAATGAGCGAAGCAAACTTCTGCACCTGTCATGGGAGGCGTTTAATGAAATGCACCACTCTCTAGAATTGCTTCACTGATAAACTGGGAAAATTCCTTCATTTTTGTTGTGTTGTTGTGTTTTGTTTATTTTTTTTGGGGGGGGGGGGGGGGTTGCACAAAAATCAAGGATTTGTATATCATCATGCTGTGTAAAAATAAAAGTGTGTTAAAAGATATTCATGGATGAGACAGCAATAGCAAAGAATTGGCAGAGAATCACGGAATCAGAAATCGTGATGCAAACAGGAATACATGAAGGTATCAGTAATCAGTTTTACAGTTTTACATCAAAATATCTAGCTTTTTTTTTTTTTTTTTAGGTGTGCCAAGCTGTGCACGATGGCCTTACCTTGGTAACAGCAGGGTATCCAGCTGCCACCTCACCGGAGCAGTAAGGCTTCTCCTCGTGGGAAACCTCCACAGTGGCGGCCCATTGGTCCAGGAAACCACTGGGGGTGTAGAGGCCGCAGTCTCTGACACCAGTCTCTCGCTCAAAGTCTTCGCACACTCCATCACCATCATAGTAGTAGCACATGCTTGGTTCCTCTGACAGGTGAAAAGAAAGCGGGGGAAAAGTTGTAACTTAGAATAAACCATTAGATGAGCTTTTTTTTTTTTTTTTTGGAGTAAAGTGAAGTTTGAGAACAGTTTATGTGCCTCATATCCCTCCTCCCACCTCCCTTCTCTTCCATGTCTAGCATGTTTTGATTTGTCCAACGCCATACAGGTGATGTTTTCAAAGGTCTTTACTCCTCAGCCCCCCTCCTCTCGCCCTTTTTTTTTTACTTTTACTTTTATAGCCCTTGATCCTTTGGGATAATTTCTAACCTTATCTTATTTTGGAAGGTCATAAGGGAGAAGACCAGATTTAAAGAAAGGTTTGGGATAAAAGGTGCATGGGAGAAGAAAAGAGAAAAAAATCTTGAGAATATGAGGATGTACAAGCAGAGATGAGACACAATATGTTAAGGTCACAAAGAAGGACACAAAATGAAAGAATGAAAAGGAGAGAGTGATAAAATGAACAAGAGAGACAATACAGCGTGAGGAGGGCAGGGCGGGGTGGGAGAGGGGGGGGGCAAAGTCAAGAGGTAAAGAAAGATAGAGCAGTAATTTTTCCAGACATCCCACCCGGAGTTAAGGTCTGGAACTGGAAGCTTATGGACTGGAGAAGAGGGGAGCAAAGCAGGGAGGTTGCCTGGGCCTCATTGCTCTCAGCTCTCAGCTAAAGCAGTGTCAGCCAGTGGGGTTCCAGTTAGGGGGAAAGGCGGCATTCTGTGCCAAGTTGGCTGGGGCCTCCTCCTCGAAATTCCAGCCCTCCCCAGCACAGCCAAAAACTCAAGTCAGTTCTGTGCTTTGGCAATGGTGAAACGAGGGGCTACTGAGGGGGCATACAGAATACGCTCCCGCCACTCACTCAGCAGGAACAGAGGCAAAGAAGAAGGGAAGGAGCGAGACCGAGGCAAGAGGAAGCTTGAACAGTGGCTCGTGAGAGCTGCAGGAGTAACAGAGTGTGAGCAAAAGAAAGAGGAGGAGGAGGAAAAAGATGGAAAAGGAGACAGAGAATCACTACAGTGTTTGAATTTGGATAGGGATAGAATAAACAGATAACGGAAAAAGTGGAAAAGTGATTGAGTGCACGAGAAAAAAGAAGAGGGTGAGAGAGAGCTCTACAGTTGCAGGAAGAAAGAGAGTGATGAGCTGACCAAAGATGGATAAAGACAGAGAAAAGGAAAGCTTCAGTGATTGAAGGAATCTGTGAATATGACTGAAGAAAATCGTATTACAATTCCTTTATGCTTTTTCTGCACCTGTGTTTACTGTGACTTGAAGCCCCACTGAGACACAGCCAACGAGACCGTAATGCCAGGTGGGGTCATGTGAGAACTTGTCGATTTCATCAATTCCAGATATAATTCGGCTCAGTCGTGTGAATAACCTATTAAAGCTCATCCAAACTGTAGCACACTGGCCCAGTTGTATACTTAGTGTCAATTCTCCATCCAGCTCTCCCTTTCACTCTCCAGCGCACTGACAAGCAGGCCCTCTCTCACACAAACAGACAGATGGACAGAAGGTCCCGTCATTATAGTGTCAGATTTCTGTGCAAAACTACAACTATGTCAGACGGTGTCAGACACTCATACACAAACACGCACACACTGACACACTTCCCCGAGCACTGCAGTTGGTGGAAAAACAGCACAGCCAACGCAGTCATCCAGCAATCTGACAGGGATTAAGTGGCCACTTCACAAAAGCTCACATATGTGTGCATGCATGCATGTTGTATGTACTGCACATACACAAACACACACAAAATCCCAACAGGGGGGCAAAAATGATTGTCAGACAGCAGGAAAAATGGACGGGAAACCATCCATCTATTCATAAAATAAAACAACACAGGAGAATGCTAGTTACTCAACTATGTAAAATAAGATCACTCAGCCTTATAAAAAGATAATGACTTCCAGATTTGTGTTTGTTTATTTATTTATTTTCTGGAAAGGTCAAAGTGATTATTATAGTGATTATATTATTATTAATGGCATTCTTACTCTTTTGTTTTTGGAGAAAGGCATGCTGTACTTTGATATAAAAAAAATGCCCCAGTGCCAAATCTGTTCATTCACAAAGTTAGACTGTGGGTAACAAAATTTACAGCCCTTCTTCTTTATGGTATAATGCAAAAAAACTAAACAAAAACAACTGTCAGTCACATCCAAACAGATGATAATAATATGGTGTGTAATGTGTAAGTGTAATGTTATGCAATAAACTGGTTGTCAACTCTTAGCTTGAGTAATGTAATCTGCATCTGATATAATATGAATCACTTTTGGCCAAAACACACTGGGAACCTTATCAGTCAACATAATAAAAGTTATCATGCAACATTTTTTAGTTTTCATTTCATTTTTTTTTTTTCCAATAGCACTAAATTAGTTAAAATAAAGCTGCACTCTTTTCTTTCCAGACCATATCAGCCCAGGATATCTTACTTAAAAGAGTTTTAATTTGCTGTAAATTTCAGGAGTTACCCGGCCTGGGTTATTAATGTGCGGGGGTTGGGGGTGGGTTTCCTCCCACCGTCCAGAGACATGCACGTTTAGGTTGATTGGTGACTCTAAATTGTCCGTAGGTCTGAGTGTGAGTGTGAGTGGTTGTTTATCTCTGTCTGTCTCTGTGTGTTGGTTCTGTGATAGACTGGTGACCTGTCCAGCATGAGCCCCCCCCCCCCCCCCATCCAGAGTGAGCTGGGATTGGCTCCAGCGACCCCTGTGACCCGGAAACGGATCATCAATAGGATGAATGAATGAATGAAGGACAGGAGTTGAATATGTCGATCATCATCCGTAAGACTTACCAATACAGTTGAAGAAGGGTTCCTTCTTGCACTGACTTGAGCATCCATCCCCATTCATCGAGTTCATGTCATCACATTCCTCTCCTTGTGAACTTAAATAGCAGGATAGTAGTTTGATAGTAGGAAATACGTAAAACACAGCCATGCAAATACAAAATTAAACACATTAGCAATGATTTTTTTTTTTTCAAAATGCTTGATAGAATAGGGTACCTGCATGCATCTTATTATATAAACATAAAAATATACATATATATGCCACTAATGTGTGTTAAAGTGCCTTTTACCTCTGGATTCGTCCATCCCCGCAATATGGTGACCCCAGTTGGTGCACCAGAGGTGGGGAAGGCTCACTCTCACTCCTGCTGGAGATGGTTTGGACATGGTAGGTGTACACAACATGTGGCACCACATCCCTGTAGAGAGAGAGACATAAATCACAGTAAATCCACAATTTTTCAGATTGCATGAAGCTCTGAAGAAACATCGGATAAAGAATCCGACTCAAAGAGCGAAAGAGTAAAAGACTGTACTCTGAGAGAGATATTCGGACCAGGCCTGTGGAGAAAGGGTCATTTGGATTCCTGTTCTGTTTGCTAGTGAGTGTGTGTGTGTTGGCACAATCTATTAGTATCTAAACTAGCCAACACAAATAAAAACATCTGTCTGAGCACACACTTCCTCTCATCTACCTATCCAGTCACGCGCTGATTAAAATGCGTTTACGCACTTCTGGGCCCTGTTTTGTTTCTTTATCATAGTGATTCAGGGAACCATCATGATGAATATGTGAAGGACAGGAGAAATATTGGGGGGCTACTCACTTTGCCGATGTTAAGTCGCCATGATGGTTTCTTGAGTCACCATGTAAAGGAAGTCTGAAAAAAAAGTCTGAAAGGAAAAAAAAAAAAACATAAATGAGAAAACCAAAACCATAAACAAAAAAGAAAAAAATCAAAGCTATAAATGAGAAACCAAAACCATAAGCAAATCAACAAAACAAAATGGAAGAAAAGGAAACTGTAAATTGTTAAACACTAGTGCAAGTGAGGGTGCTGTCATGAGGGTAGTTTATCCAATCAAGTATCTACTTCTTCTGCCTGATCAGTTGTTTTGCCTTTACATGTTTTTCATATTGCCAGTAGTTTATGTTGGACTCCTGTAAGGGCAAATGAATGACGCACACTGTGGGTCTCCTAAAATTCATCTAAAAATTATTTGCTTTAATATGTTGAAATGTGCAGCCAGAAGGCAAGTTGCCTGCTTTAAGAAATAAGATTATTACTTGAGAAATAGAACTAACCACTGAAAAAACATGTAAAGGCAAGCAATTAATTTCAGGGCCTAATTGTGTATTTTATGTATTTCCAACAATTAAAATGGTTAACTGATTTTCATATCAGCACTCTCATTTGCAGCTGTATTGCTTACAGTTTTCTTTGCTTTTTGAATTTGTTTTCTTTTTGCTTATTGTTTTGGTTTCTCACTTGAAGTTTTGATTTGTCACTTATGGTCATGGTCTCTCCTTCATGGTTCTTTTTTTGGCTTTCAGAGTTTTTGGTCCAACATGTTGTGGTTGTGTGTACGCGAAGATATACTTTGACATAACACTGATATGTAAGTTTGTTTAGTTTTGACTCATATGAGTTCTCACTTTCACATTAATAAACCACGCGTTTCTCTTTTGTGTGTTGGCCTGGTCCATACTATATCCACTGGTTGTTGTCAGAAGTTTGTCCTCCACCAACCATTTTCTTTTTTTTTTTTTGTGTCCTCATGTAACTCTGATTCCCTGCTTTTTGAATTGCATCTGATTGTTGTGCTACATTACAGAGAAAGTCTCAATTTGCTCCTTCATTTATATAATTGACAAGAAATTAAGTGTTTATAACAATTGGGTAGATGTACTTCGAAAGAAAAAAAAGGTAAAGAAACAACAGAATAAAAGGTGCACTCGAGGGATATGAGCAATAAAAAATATATCGCGATATCGAGAAAATATGTGCAATGCATACTACATGTTCCGTGTTATTAAAAGGAGATAGGAATACATAACATTTGGGAATCCACGGTACACTGCTGTCAGTGCAGTGACAGCTATATGTGAATATCAGGGTATAAGTGGATGCATACAGTATCCTCATTTAAATGAAGTAACCAGTCATATACACATTCATACATATAACACATTAACCACCACCTGTGTCCTTAAAGCTTAAACAGGAGTGCACAGTCATAAACCACTACTCCCTCTGCTTCTATATAATCAATGTGACGCAGCTCCAGCACCAAGCAGCACTCTGGTACCCCAAATGCTGAAGCGAAAGGCAGCAATTAAGTCTTTCAGTGATGTTCAGTGAAGTCATGAGTTTTCACGAGCTCTAACACAAACAATTCAGTTTAATATTTTTGATCGGGCACTCTAGTGAATACGAATGCCAGATCCTAAAAAACATTCACAAAAGAAGCAGCATGTGACAGCAGAACGAAAAGCCTATATGTGTGTGTTTGCAGCTGACAAGACAGAAACACAAAGGCATTTAAGTCGAAACGTTTTCAGGACTGTTGACTGTGGTGCGGAGCCTTTGTTTTTTTTTTTTCCCCTCATCTTCATTTCTACATTACTCTTGTGTTTGTTCATCGTATTCCCAGCGGAAGAAAGTAAACCAAGTTCAAGTTAGCTGTGTTGTCCCAAGTATAAAGGACGACGAACCTAAAGATCAAATAACACAATGAATTTCCTCACAGTAATATTCATGTCTAGGATGAGATATTTAAGTTGGCTTTATTATAATCAATACAGAGTGTTTGACCTGACAGACTCTCTTTTATACTACACTGTGTCCTTTTCTGCAGCACTGGCTCATGCTGGTGCATCTCCAGGCTACACTCAAACATGCCCCCTCTAATTGAATTAGTTTAGCCCCTGGAAAAGTCAAGCTGCGGGAGACTTTATCTTTGAGGAGAGCAAACACACAGAAGAGACAGAAAGAAGAGTGAAGTAGATATTGCTTTACAGCAAGGAGGCACACGAATTTTCTTTTAGTGGATAATGAGTATGATACTGTAGATACTCAAGGTAATCCAGTGCACAGAGAAGTAATTGTTCTGACTGAAGTGTCGAGACTGAGAGATCAGTCATGCAAGAACAAACAAGAAGAAAGAGTCGAGGGGTTTGAGTCGCGTGACTAACAGATAAGGGAGTGTAGAGAAACAGGAATACATATAGAAACAAATTAATTTAACAAATGAGTATAACAAAGGGGTGACTTGCGATTATATTAAAGAGAGAAATTGTATAAGTAGGGCACAGGGGCTTTAGTGGAAAATATGATGAGGTAACAGTCATCTATTCCTCATTATGCAGCGGCACAGTCCATGTAGCTTCCCACAGGTATTACAGTGAAAATCAAAATAGCGCTCTCCCAAAAGCTTTGATTGAGCACATGTCCTGATGTGAAGGTACCATAGCCAGTAGCTAGACACCTGACACATGACAGCATTACTTGGCTGGTCACATTTTCCTGATGAGTGATGTCTTGGTGTCTTTTCAGCAGCAAAGGTGGAAGTAGCGTGTTGCTGATGTACGGCCACAAAAAGAAAGGAAGTCGTGGCGGATGAGTAAGTGCATAACCATGACCTCTTACATCCCATGCTGCGGTTTGTGCGCATAGTCAACGCTGGCATTTAAGGCAAAGAATTGCAAACTCATTGGCAGCACCACATGGCAGACTACTGCACACATTTTCTTCAACCAAATGCTTCAAACGTCTCCTGAATGAAGCTGCTAAAGCCTTGAGTGAACAGCTTCAACAGCCTAAATGTCTGTTCTTTCACTTTCAGTTTAATAATTGTAGTTCAAAGTAAAAACTGTTGAACAGTATTAGACAGCAGGAGTAGAGTTAGCTACACAATCCTTCATTTTTTTCCCCAAGTGCACGAAGAATCCATATGCCGTTGTGTGCGTGAATCATTACGTGCTTACCTGTATCGGCTCTGGACTCCTTCACCCAGTCACACACTGTGGGCTTTCTCCGTGGTCCCAAATACAAACTTTGGATTAAAATATTCTGTCCACTCTCCCAACTTTTCTCCATCATGTCAACTGTTTTATTATATCATTGTTTAAGAGCGCAGCAGCTGCTATCAAAGAAAACAACATGTTGTATTTAACATGGCAGAGTCCAAATGAATGTGGGTGTCTATGTCATTGTTTTTGAAGGTCTCAACTTCTCCACATCAACGCTGCAAGGTAAACTACTCCTGAAGCTTTCAAACTAAAACAGGCCCAGCAGTTTTGGGTTCTCAAAAACTCCAAAGTAGTGTAAACTGAAGGGTATTTGCAACATTTCCTCATTACATGAAGGGAAAACATAATTGTTTTGCAGTTAGTTTTTCTGCAAAATGCATTTGTTGCAGCATATGAGTTGTGTATAAAACATCGGAGGCAGGATGACCTCAAAGTATCCTTTCCTAAGCCAAGGGCTTCCCTCGAAAAATAACAGCAGTCCACCCATCTAACTGCTGAGAGCATTAAACAGCACTGCTCTCTTCTGAGTAATGAGACTACACCTTATACAGTTGGTGACCCAGTGACATAGCAAGCACAAAGTTAAACATTGCTCCCATCAAAACTACGTAATAACAACATAAAGGTAACTAGATACAAAGGATTCCTTGTTAGGTCGTTTCTGTTTCTTGCAGAGTTCAAAAATGTCAAACTATTTTAATGGACATTTTTAACTTACTCCACCAACGGGACTGGAGGGAGAGTAAAAGTAAGAGTTATGCTCCTCATAACGTGATGACAACTTTTTAAACGTGGCTTTCAACCTGTTCCCTGTTAGGTGCATGCTTGAGTTCCGCTGACCTTGCTGTTAATGGCCATGCCATGCTAGGCTGACGCTGGCCGCACTGAAGAATGAAAGTAGTGTGATGTATTACAGGTCTACATAGAATTGGTTTGGGGGGAAAGACTACAGTATAAGAACAACTTTTAGCATGCTAGGAACGTAAATTAGCCAAAGATTTGATGAAAATGATCATCTCTTATTTGAAGTGGTAAACTCATTTGATACATGTATGGATCTGACAGACATGACTCCTGTCAGTCATCCAGAATTTATCAGACCACATTGTCATCTGCAGCTGATTAGATAAGATAAGTAACTGGCCGTCTACGCAAGTTTTACTACAAAGGAATTTTATTCCAGTCACCGACAATGTGTCACGCGATAAGATTTCATCATTGGTGTGTCTTTGTGCAGCCAGACATTCTCCTCAAGACCCCTGTAGGAATAGAGGTCTTATCTTGGCTCATGCTGAAAGTCAGACACAAAGCGCTGTAATATGCCGTTCAAAGGTGTTTTGATAGTACCAGGTGATTACAAATGGAAGCATGTGCAGATGTATGTCCCTGCTACTGAGAGCAAGAGGAGAGTTAGTGTGTGTCTGTGCTTGTCTGTGTGTGTTCCTGCCCTCACTGATGTGTGCACTAGGTTTATGTGTGAGCATGCATATGGATGTGTTTCCGTTCTGTAGCTGCTTGTTGTTCTTGGCTGAGCAATTCCAGATGAGAAAAGCAGATAAATTTAAGAAAGTTAAGGAAAAAATCGTAGATTGAGCCTGCAAGAACAACAAACATGGCAAGTCTTCTTGTGCCAGTGTGGCAGCTGACATGCATTTGAGGTTTCAATTCAATTAATTTTACAACTGCAGTATATCTAATAGTGGCACTTTTAAAGAATAAATTTAACAGCAAGAGGCATGTAACTGAAAATGTAATGGCTTTACATGTGGACATAATTTCCTGCTATTTTCCCACCCTGTATTGTATACAATATGGTAAACAGCTGTTTAGGGAGCAGGATTCTCTCTCAAATTCATATACAGTGACTCAGATAAAGAAATAACATAAAACAGAAATTCAAACTTGTTGTGTGGCCAGTTGCCAAAAAACTTTGTAGACTGATACCTTTTCTAGGTACTTGCACATGATAGCGGGACTGCTGAAGTTGTTTTAGTAAATAACCAAAAACCGTGAAATACAAATCCAATCCAATTGTACAGATTGGTTTTAAGAGGTAGCAGACCAGCTCCAGGGGATGGATAGAAGATATAATGGAAAAGAGTTCTGAAAAACTATGGAAGAGCAGGATTACAGTTGCCCTCTCTCTCTTTTGGCTGGGAGGACTGGGCTTTGACTGGGAGACAGCTCTGAAACTCATGTCAGGAGGAGGATCACCCCACGGGCCTGGATGCCTCCCTGGGATGGGATCAAACTAGCCCAACCTTCCAACCTTCTCTCTTCATACTTTCTCAACCCCCCAAAGTTATTCTCCTCACCTATTCACCCATGAACCTAACAAATGATTTACCCCCAACTGCTACAACCTTCCACCCCTCTATCTCCACTTCACCCTTCTTGGCCTCCACTATAATTTACACTGTCACCATGACCTCCCAACCTTTAGCCATTCCAAACAAACTGCCACCCGTGGATGGACCCACAAGAGCCAAGATGTCAGCCGTTCCTCTTTTTCAGTTTGCCCCTGCTCAGGTGAAGGCCAGTTGCCTGACGGTATGAGGTCAGCCGCCCCTGCCCCCTCGACAACACCTCCATCACTCACAGCCCCATGGAAACACGATGCAAGAGGAGGCATCTCACTGTGTGGTCAACAAAAGCATTTCAACAGCTGGACCCAGGCGATGAAACAAAGCACCTAACACTGGATTTGTGGCATGTCAAAACATGTGAAAGACCATGTGCTACATTTATTGTGAGGCAGCGAGTGTAATCACACATTGTCGTAGCCAAAAGTTACGATGCCTCATTAAAACTCACAAAACAAAATATATAATGTCTTCTCTCAGAGCTTCATATAAGACTCCTTAGTTTGTTGAGTACTATGCACTGGAATGGAGCTGGTTGATTAAATGATCAGTCAGGATGACAGCTTTAATCAGAAACAATTTTAAATGTTTTAGCTTGAATGCCAAACATTTGATTGGTTTCGCTTCTCAAACATAAATAATTTATGTTTATGATTGATTGAGAAAACTTTATGGAATTTTGGAAAACCTGTAATTACTTTTTTTTCTTCAGCGGACTTTCACTTATTTATGATATTTCATAGATATTACTATTGCTAAATTAATCAATAAAATAATACAACTTTTTTTTTGCTATATGCAAATAGACCCCAGAACATAGACTATATAAACACATAAACTGAGTATTCTGCATCAAACAATAAAGTTAATGAAGAATAAAATTGTCTCAGAACATTGAGTACTCACTAATAGGGACTCAAAAGTGCACAGGATCTCATTAATATTTGCCCTCTTAGTTTTTTTTTTGCTTTTTTTTTTTATTTTTAAGTACTACATAAATTTTTGGTTTGAGTAACTGAAAGCGTATAATAGCTGAAGGGCACGTACCTACTTGCTATAAAACATCCCTGACCATCTCACAGAGACAAGATCCCATATGTCTCACAACAAAATAGTCAGCCACTGCCACTGACCACTACCACTGGAATGCAACCACAGCTAGTGAAATATACCACAGCAGTAAAATACCTACAGTACATCAGTAATCACTGGAGTGTGCCAAAACCCCCAAATAAATACATCTCCACTGCAGACAGCTTTCCATTGACACTGCCATTCAACCAAAAAGTTGTGTAATGACACTTTCTGGAACTTAGGTATCATCACTCCATCTTTCATAACATGCATACTCACCCTTTTGCCTGTTATCAAGCGCTTTCCTTCTCATGTGAACCAAGCTGACAGCACGATAGTGAGATGGCATAACACGCAGCGGTGCCATGTATAGCACAATCTTTATCAAGTCAGCACATTCCAGGAAAGCAAAGCACTAAACTCTGCACCACAGTGTGCAGATAATACCTTCAACAAGCCATCTGTTTGCCCTTGCTTCATGGAACATGGGAAAAAACAAATGTGGGCAACGATTGACCTGTGACTTAGGAAACAAAGGTTGGGCAGCAGATTTTAAACTGCAGAAGCAGTGCTGGCTTGCGTAGGCTCCTGGGGGTATTGAAAAGGATATCTGGTATTACAAAAACATATTTTTGTGGATGGTTTCCAAATATAAATAAACACCTTCTTACTGGCATGGCTAAAAAACACTCTAATTACATCACACTAAATCAGGAAGCTAAATGGTAACTCAGCAATTCTTAACTTCTAAAAAAAACTTTGGATAAAAACAATTGTTTTCAGGCAGAGCGTGCCCAGCGCATTGTATGGCTTCCTTTCTCCTCCGAGAGGAAACATTGGTCTCTGTTAAATCCTGACATGTTATTCCTAAACTGAGGAATGTCAAGGAGAATGAGTTTTATGCATGCATAAGGGATGTCTGACATTCACCTACCAGATAACTCACCTGTCTGTATATCGGCGGTGCGGTTCACTCAGCATCAGACCGTGCGGTGCGTGCGTGAAGGGTGGCTGGCGCAACAGGCGATAGCGTAGTGGTTGGCAATGTCTACAAAGTTCGGAGTCTGGCTTGGATGCCAAAAGGGTGGCATCGATCTCTAAGTGTTGCTCCATGGTGAAAAACTGGACCCCATAGACCTCTTCTTCGATGTCCAGCTTCAGAGTCAGTTGGGTGTCACAGAAGACATTACTAGGGCCCAACGATATGTTGTTCCCACTGACAGTCAGCAGCAAGATGTTGTGGATGGCCGGCAGTGCTGTTTCCTCAGGGCTGAAGAAAGTGACCCACACGGTAAGTGAGTCTGGTACCAAAGGGTATGGAAACTCCAGCTGAAGCATGCATCCCTGGAGAGGGCACTCTGACAGGCCAACAACACCTTGCTCGATCCCCGCATTTGGGCTCCAGGTGCGGACACTTGGCTCACAAGCCTGCTCCACATCTGGAGGCCCTATGGGATGAAAATTACAAAAGGAGACACAATGTCACACACATGACATGTAAATAGCAAAAAGATTTAACTATAACAACAAGACACTGAATATAAATCAAACACAATAAGCAAAAGCCAGCTGGCTATTCCCCGAGCACACATTATGAATAATTGTTAAATTGCATAAAGACCTATAATGACTATAATGAATACAAGCAATGCGATGCAGAACGGCTCTATGAACAGGTATATTGTGACACTGGTAGCTAGTAGTATTTTCATGGGTACTGACAGAATTAATCTGCATCGGTGATCTTGTTCGTGTATCTACACTTTTTACAGCATCAAGGTAAAGGTGAAACTGAGAGTTCATTGTGAGTCCATCTGCAGAGGAAAGGCAGAGCTGAGGTGTGTACCTTCTGAGAGGGGCCCTGTGCAAGGTTCGCACTTCAGCACAGTCATTACAACCTCCAACAGTCACACTCCAGCCATATTTGGAGTCCACACACAGCTAACTCACATTATCCCAAGTGACGTACACTAACATTCATCAAGCATTTTTAGAAGCCAGCAAGTGGCAAACACTATGTTCTCCCTCGATTTCTTTTTGTGCATTTCCAAGCTGGCAACCATAGAAGCCATTTGCTAACCTCATTTCTGGGCACCATGCAAAATTCCAGTGTTTAATCAAGTGAGGACTGAATATGGTTTCCAAGCCACATTATCTCAACACATTTATTATTGTACTGTAAGTGTGTGTGTGGCCAGAGTGGAGGTGAATTAAAGAAAAAGAGGGGAAAAAAGAAAAAGAGAGAGAAAGGCTGGGAGAGAATGAACCAAGATACTCCAAGAGCTTGGCTTTTTGCTCAGCTCATGTAATCCTGGCTTTATAGGTACATTTTCATTGAGTTTGCAAAGAAAGCAGCTGTAGCCACTGAAAATATTTTGTAATGTCAGCTGTTATGATGGGCCCTACTCCTGCTCTGGCGCTGTTGCTAATGTGGTTAGAGATTTAAGAGGAGACAGAATAGGGGTGTCATCCACTATGTAACCTAAGGCAATGTAAACTTATTTGAAACATGCAAAGCTGCATCTGTAATTGGCATTTCAATCTTTCCATGAAAGGGGCTTGAACCGCAGTGATTTATATGTAATTATCTGTTTAACTGTAGACACAGCAGCTACCAGCACAAGGTAATCAAGATTCTCTATAAAAGGATAGACGGTGTATTTCATACCAGAGTCTAGGTCCTCTAAACTTCCCAGCAGGACCCTGAAAGATTTATATCAGCTATACTTACTACTACATAAACAGCCGGGCTCTCAAGTGTTAGGGACCTATAATTCTCTTAGAGTGGGGAGAGGGGGCCTCAAGGTGACTGAACCGTCCAGACCTGAGCTTTGAATATGAGCTATTCATTCTCTGTTGATTGGCCGACCCCATCTGGGTATCAGTCTGTCAACAAAAAAAAAACCTGTTCTGAGAATATGAGTGAGAAATACAGTGAGCAAGTGTAATTCAACATGAGCCACAGTTGAATCTGTGTTCCCAAAGCTCTTCAATAACACAACATCAGATTTGATGCTAAGATATCCGTCTGAACAATTGAGACCGAAATTTAGGTGGCTGGTGGGACTCAGTGTCTCCTGACTGCCATGTATTATATATTATTATATTATATATATAAAAAAAAAAAACCCAAAACATTAAAAATCGAGATTTTCCTTATTAACTTGGACATTCTGATGACATGACGCAGAACGGTAATGGTTGTAATGTAATGGGTCACACGACCTTCAACTGCTGCACCATTCCTGTTTCTGGGAACTTGAGATATGGTGGAAGCAAGAAGAGCATAATAAATGAAATTAAATAACAATTTTTTTTGTGGCAAGACTCCAGTGTAAAAATTTTTTTTTAAACATTAAATGTCACTAAAATAATAATTATTGTAGGAATTTGTTAAATTAAGTTAAATTAAACCTTTCAAAGCACAGTTAGCGCCAGAAAGACTGCCTTTACGGCATTTCGATAGTAACATGATCAATGTTCGACACACTTCACAAGAATTGACTTAAAAAAAAAAAATATTAGTTGACAAAAGAAAACTCCAGGATGGATGCTGATTCTGGCTCACGACCCAGTCATAATCCTTCAGCTCTGGAGAATTGTACTGATCCACAAAAAGAGCAGAGAGGTGGATGAATAAACAGGCAGGGATATGTCCGGGCATGCACACTTTATGCTTTCTAAGAAGTGTCTGGCTCTGGCTCTCACTATCAATGACTCACTGTCGCACACTGTTACACACTTCCTCACTCTGAAGGAAGACATCAACCCCCTCCAAACCTTTCGCCCTGGCACACACACAAACTAAGAGACACTTCATAGATACGCTGTATGAAGGCAGCGGACTGCAGCTTGGAAATCAGTGTCGCATCGCGGAGTGTTTCAGAGGCTAATCCATAAAAAGCATTGGTGGATAGTGTTTTTTGCGTGTCTCTGTCTGTTCCTTTTGCATGTGTGGCAGATGACACAGGTGCACACTCTCCTTCTTTGATCACTTATTTTTCTCCCAATTATTATAATACGATACAATAACAGAACACAATAAGTGATATTTTAAAAGAATCCTTAATTATCCTATTAATGTCAATGTCAATCAAGCATCGGTCTAATTTCTGGCTTTCCTGTTCCAAGTAGTTCAAATAAAGAGATAAGAAATGGCATTATGGTCAAACTTGAGTATATTTACAGTCAAAGAAACGGTTGGTGAATTTCATCCACTGCAAATGATGAGCGTTATTTTGTGAGTGCACTCACAAAATAACAGGACTATATATTTATGTAGAGCCCCACAGACACAGACACACACAGTCCCAGACACATCTGATAGCAAACATACACATCCTGGACTTTTCACTTTCATTCGTGCGCACTGCTGTTTTCAATCAACAATCATCCTCTTTTGTGAATGTCACTAACCACATGCAGCTCTCTTAACTATCTTGGGTGGTTTCCACCCCGACCCAACTTTCTTACCCCTTCTCTGAATCCATATCCATGTGTGTTTTTTGCCTTTTTTTCATTCTTACTTTTTTTTCTTTCCTCCTGCCATTATGCCATATTTCTCCGGGGCATAGAGTAGTAAAGATTTATGAGAGGTACTCTAGCTCTCTTTTACCACACCAGTGTTTCCCAGTCAAGTGGTAAGAGGACACAACCCACAAGTCCTTCAATAACAGGTGCTTCGCACATGTGTGCGTGCTGAGAATGCATGTAGACACACATCCACACTCAAACAAATGCATACATAAACATGCATATCTTCCATTATAAGGGTGTTGTGAGAGGATATAATATGCCAACACTTTAGTAAACTGTATCTTTTGAGTCAGTAGTTTGCCAGAATGCCTTTTGGAAATGAGTAGCTGCTGGACACATATGCACCATCACAGCAGGAAACGGCAGCTGTGTATCCAGTGAGAAGCCGGCCCAAGCGGAGTTAACAGGGAATGGGGAGCTGCCACAAACAGGGACCCCTTCCAAGAAGGAAAATAGCGTAGAGTTTACACACACAGCATGTTAGACAAGCCCAGACTTGCCTCTGGTACACACACTATAGCCAGTGTGACGGCAAGGTTGAGTGAATTTAGAGTATATAGAGCATCCACGCACACACGCACATGCAGACCAACATTTAAAAAAAGCAACACAGTCAGAGATGGGCACACAAATTCAACTGTTTGGCACTTTATTATTTCATTAATATTATTAATGGTGTTGAATCGGACGGAGATTACTGCTACTGTTTTATGTGTTCTGGCATTTAACTTCACAGTATTGTACAAAATAAATGGGTGAACGCATGAGTGTGTGTGTGTGAATGTATGATGAATGTATCTGGATTTCACACTGATAGTGGTTTTATTCAAAGTGCGCTATTTATCTTTGATTGTCTGAAAGGGAGCCAATTCCTACCAGAAATATTCAGGCCTGGCTGTTTGAGGCAACATTTATCTGGGCAACCGATACTGCTGTGCCCCTTAACAAATGCAAAAATATGTTGTTGTTGTTGTTTGCTTTATTGTTATCATCGTTTCCAGTAATAGTTGAGGTTAAAAGCTCAATTTCACATTAAACTAAAAAACAAATCGATGATAAAATAGCGTAATCCAACAATATGACACTCAAATCAGGGAACTGATGCTGCCTGAAATATCTGACAGATCTAATTGAGTTTAATGATGAAGAAAAAATGAAAGCCTTAGCAGTTTTTTGGATTTAGTAGGTGAACAGAAAACAGGCCTCAGTCATACTCGCTACATGACTTCATATTTCTGACACGGTTCCCCAACTCAGGTGTGGAGGCTGATGCTGAAGGCAGATCATGCAAAGGATTATTAGCATATAGGGTTGCTGTTAACTGGAATTTGTGAAGCAGATGGTCGGTGCGGACGCATGGGATTCAAGATGGCCAGTGAATGGTGTAAAAAGGCACATCTGAAAACCATGACAGCAAGTTTTATTTTGTTAAATCATAAAGTACCAATCAGGAATGAATTATCCCATTTTGTAAAATTTTGTAAAAAAAAAACAAAACAATCTGCAGTAGTCTAATTGGCCTGTTTGATTATTTCTGGAGATTTCAGCAAAATAATAGGATCTCTATCGAAACTCCAAGTTTGACGCACAGATGGAATCTCTTTACTGATCTTGTTGGAGGTTATTAAAAAGTGTATGATGTGTTTATGATATGGGAAGATTACAGCATGGACACATAGCTGCACATAGTCATGTATAATATTCAGAGTATGCTTAAAAATGCCATTGCCAGAACTGCAGAGTGACCAGAGGTGCACAGATGGAACATCAACTATTTTTATAGCTTAAATGCCTCTTCCCTAATGCCTGTCCTTGTAGTTCTAATGTTCTAATATGGATTCACTAATAGGACAAGAATGGAGGAAAAAAAGAGAGAAAACTGCTTTTATTTTTCCTAATATCCTGCTAATTTCAGCATTCATAGCACTCAAATCCTCCTAAAGTGAAATTTAAAAAAGGGGGGAATTACAGCTAAGACATGACCTTTAACGTTGGTTTTGGACCTGAGCCCTCATTTGGGAATTGTGGTACTATATAGCATCATCCACTGGGAGGTGACCTCCATGATCCCTCCATGTTGTCCCACGGCCCAAGTGTCATGAACCCGGTGAGTCATTTGCATGTTTTAGGGTTGAGTCAGTGACCAAAATCTTTTTCGGTATTCACTCCGAAAATCAACAAAAGGCAAACCTCAAGCCATGTTATCGTATGGTAAACGGGATTAAAGGTGGACGTGGCTTAGCTTTTCTATTAAATTTACTTTGAGTAGAAACAGCTTTTTTGCAACAAGCTGACTGGCATTCACTTCATGCTGAAGAATAATGAAGAAAACACTGTGTGCAGTTTTATTATAATACATACCAAGTCAGAGTGAGCTCCAACCAATAAACAGTCCAACTTGCAAACCATCTAGCACGTCATGGTTACTCCATCCAGCGCCACGAAACCTAATAGCCTGTAAGAATGATACAGGATTGCACTTTACCTTCAGCCTCTCGGGGGGACCAGTGTCCGGAGGGGGCGCACGGTCGTGGGGAAGAGGAGTTGGAGGCATACTGCAGAAGAACTCTCCCCTCTGTGCATTTATCACACACTGATCCCACTTCTCTAGGAAACCAACACACAAGCACAGCAGCCAACTTAGATACAGGCCAAATACACATAATCTATCTGCCACATAGGAATATAGTAATAAAGGTCAGCTTTAACACAGTTTTTGAAGGAACTTCTTGCTTTTGGCCTGACAAATTAACAATTTTGTGTTATCTGCTGTTCATCACCATGCACACCAACATCTGTTTGGTAGCCCATCTAGCTCATTTCACCTGTCATAAAAGTGTCCAGAAATCGGTGGAAACCATTCCAGGGAAATGGAATTATGGTGCTGCTCAACCACTTGAGGGGCCATTGGCACTGGAGGAGGTTTAGAGTAAGGTTGCCAGGTCTGGTAGATGAGGTCCAGGTAGCAGTGCATTCTAGCCACCTGGTTCAGTGTGAAGGAGTCTGTGCAGGCATCATCTGCAGATGAAAGCGGTCAGCTGGTCAGTGTGAGGTGGGAGTGAAGAGTGGATGTTGGTTTGATGTGCGACAGTAAGAGGAAAGCAGGTATTGAATAATTCCAAAAATCCAATTACACTGATAAAACCAACCACTTATTTAGCCGATTTATCTCTCATTTAACAAAAAGCTAAATATAACCAATTTTTTTTTTTCTCTTTTGGCTCAAAATGAGTGACAGGGAAGGATGCACCACATGAAAGGATCCTGCTAAATTCCACACCTATCTAAGTATGCACACAGACCCAACAAATTCCTCTACAGTGATCACTGTACGTCAATTTTTGCATGAGAACTGAAAACAATTTGCCCAGGTGAGCAGCAAAACACGTTTGGAAGCCCCGTCTCACCTGCATAGCTCATGTAGTTGTTAAACGGCGTGTGTGTGAAATGCCTGCAGCCACAGGTTTCATTGCCCGGTTCGGGATCATGGCAGCCTTTGTATTTGGGAGTGGGGTTGGTGTCTGCGCACAGGTCTCCGGTCTCCATGGAGGGCTCAGTTTCCAGACACGCATCGTTGCATGATTCGATCTCTGATATACCTCGAAACACATGGTAAAGCCCCAGACTGTGACCAATTTCATGAACCATTGTGTCGGTGTGACCAAATGTACCATAGAAGGATGGATTCAGCACGATTCCACCTTAGAAATGAAGGAAGAAGACACACACAATGTAAACACTGCAAAGACTCTTCTATACATGAACACAATACAAATGCCAATCCTGTAATGTAAAATAATTGTGGACCTGGAGTAAGTGTCAGACAATGCATTATTCATGGACCTCCTTGGTTTCATTATCACCTTCTTCCCTGTATGAACTGTGATGAAGACAGAAACTGCTTGGGGCTTGAAATGTAATGACTCAAAAACACCAATCTGGGCTGTCAAATAAAGGATGTGCATGTATGCATTCTTCTATGAATGTATGTGCTTTTATTTGTCTTCTACCCAAATGTGTGAGGGCCTCTTTGTCCCACGGCCAAGTGGCAACCCCTGCCAGATCTTCATCAGAAGAATTGGCAAAGAAGACGTTCAGGTGAGTGGAGCCATCCAAGTGCAGAATCTCTTTCAGCTCTTTCACATCCAAATAGGCTCTGAAAAATAACATGAGTTAAAATAAAAATAGAGAAAGAGTATTTCACATTGAAGTAATAACTCGACAATAAAACAGTCTCTCCCTAATGACTGCACATTTCACTGAGGAAAATATTTACAAATAAAACCGTGTTAAAAGCCAAAAAAGAGATTATGTACAGTTATTGTTCAGGAAAACCGAGCTCAAAATTGGGTCCCTGTTGGATTTTTTATTGGCAATTTCCACGGCCTTTAAACCAACAGACTGAAGAAGAGTAATTGACCTTGTGAGTTGGAAAGCTGTTTAAATTTTAACCAATAGGCCTAAATAAATACAGACTTTGATAGAACTTCGCTTCTCATTTCACCTTGAGAATATTTTCTCTTTGAAGGCTTGTGCCATGGTTGACTTCACTGCAAACCATCTTGTTGTCTGGAAATCACAACAACACTTGCTCATTTGGACATAACTAGCAGCTTTTTGGATAATAAGGAGAATAAGAAGCCCTGGTCCAGGCATCTGCAGAGCAACCGTTAATGTCTGTGAATTTGGCTGGTATCAATTTTGACACATTGAATAATTTCTTCTCTTTCCAATAAACTTCAGCACTTATGTTTCTGTTCACTTTGAAGGGTGAATCTTGGACCAGGCCGTGGCCAGAGGTGGACAGAGTACACAACTTCACTGCTTGAGTAAAAGTACAGATACACATTGTCAAATATTACTCCAATACAAGTAAAAGTAGTTGAGTCAAAATATTACTGAAGTAAAAGTACAAAAAAAAAAACTCAGGAAATACAGGAAAGTAGCTTTATTGTCATTATACTGTCACTGATGTGATTCTGCTACAGACGTGTTTAGAACTCAAAAATATCTTCAGAGGCCCTACAAGAACTGGTCCCTGGAGGGGCCCGGTCTAGTCTCTAGTCTCTGGGGGGTTGGGGGGGTTCCAGTCTCTGGAGGGGGTCTTCTAGTCTCTAGTTTCTGGATGGGTCCAGTCTCGGGTGGGGGGGGGTCCAGTTTAGTCTCTAGTCTCTGCGAAGGTCCGGTTTAGTCTCTAGACTCTTGGGGGGGTCTGGTCTAGTCTCTAGTCTCTGGGAAGGTCCGATTTAGTCTCTAGACTCTTGGGGGGTCTGGTCTAGTCTCTAGTCTCTGGATGGGTCCGGTCTAGTCGCTAGTGTCTGGGGGGGGTCCAGTTTAGCCTCTATTCTCTGGGGGGTTCGGTCTCTGGGGAGGGGGCTGGGGGGGGTCCGGTTTATTCTGTAGTCTCTGGGGGTGTCCGGTCTACTCTCTAGTCTCTGGAGGACACATAGACTCACACCATATGATAATCCTACGCTTGCTGTGGCCCATCAATCACTCTACGGACACTTTAACCTAATGAACATGTTCGGGCCGGGAACACATCACTAGCTAGCTCTACTTTACATCCTGCGATGCGCTTTTTCAGGTTGGAAGACGAGTTTTTGTAA
Source organism: Echeneis naucrates (assembly GCF_900963305.1). Classification (NCBI taxonomy): domain Eukaryota; kingdom Metazoa; phylum Chordata; class Actinopteri; order Carangiformes; family Echeneidae; genus Echeneis; species Echeneis naucrates. Next base: position 13,184,318 of record NC_042522.1, on the reverse strand, counting down.
GCCCTGATATAACAAACCTTACGCGAATCAGCAGAAAGTTTATTTTCTCCGAATTTAGCAGGGGAAATAAAAAACATCAGCTCACCAAGGGCAAAAGTAGCGAGTAACAAGAGCATCAATGGAAATGTAGTGGAGTGAAAGTAAAAGTATCCCCAAAAATAATATTCAAGTAAAGTACAAAAACTGTACTTCAGTACAGTACTCAAGTAAATTGACTTCGTCAACATTTTCATGATTAGGATATTGTCGTGTGTTGCATGATGGAGGACAGTCAATCATGCAATAATGCCTAGAATAAAAATCCAATTTTTTATCTTTATCATGTTTGCTTTTGACAGTTCTCATGAGGGCAGTCCTTCATCTGGCACACATACCAAACCGGCGCCGTTGGGAGTAAATTCACTTAATCGCCACATGGTAGCGTGGCCGAGTGGTCTAAGGCGCTGGATTTTAGGCTCCAGACATTTCGATAGCTGCCAGTGAGCGCTACTTTCTCTCACTCACCATGCCTTAAGCCTGCGCTTTGTACACCTTATCTTTGAGCTGGCAACCTGTCCAGGGTGTACCCAGCCTTTGCACAATGTGAGCTGGGATTGCATTCAGCACTCCACCACAACCCAGAAACGGATAAGCGGTAGAAGATGAATGAATGAAAATAAAAATAATCTCATCTAGTTTAATACTGTCACATGCAGGATTATTTTTTCATGGTCATGCATGTTATAATTGAGGCATAAAACTGAGTTCTATTTATTAGACATTCATTCCTGCCTTGCCATGACTTACACTTCATGTTCCATATTCAAATCTTCACAATAGCTCTAAAAATGATGAATATAGTGTTGGGCTGTATGAGAAGATGTTTGCGTGGCAAAGACATTTTTCCCAGCAGGCAGAGCATCTCAGTTCAGCCTGATATTTCTGTGAGTTGTTCAGGTACTCTGACATCTCCCTATCCATGACATACTGTTTCGTCTCTGCTCTGGGAACACACAACAGCAGCACTAATGACCATAATCATTCAACACAATGAGATGTCTTTCCAGCAGTGAAACTGTCATTCATTTTATGAACACATCAAACAAGTTTTCTCTATGAGCTTGGCTGGTGGTCCTGGCAAACAGCGTAAACGAGCTCAGTCATCTCCTGGAGGAGCCAATAATCTGTTGCATATGCTGAAGTGATAGTTTATTCTCCCCTTTGGCTTTCAGAGACTTTGGAAATAGATACACAGTGGATACAGAAACATGAGTTTATCAGAAACAAAACATGACATTCCTCTTTGGATGCTTTGACCCAGTTTGGATGACCCACTTGCTTTTTCTATTCATATTTTGTGTGTGTTTGGATCATAAGTGCATTCAATTTTAAGATTTTGAAAGATTTTACTTGATTTTGTACAAACATTTATAATATATATATCTATATATATATATATATAGATATATATATTATTAAGATGCATGCCCTGTTTGACAAAAATGACATGACATGACAAAAATGTTTTACTCTTAACACATCATTAATGATTAGACGAGTAATGAGTAATGACTTTCAAAAACATAGTTACACTTTCAATTTGTGCAACATAATTTTGTGACACTAAGAGTCCGCTTTCTTCTTTTTTTTTAAAGTGTACATCCCATTTGTCCCACTGAAGGGAACACGGACAAACATAAGGATAAAAGCAACATGTTTCAAAGGCACATACCTTTCGTGAAGTGGAGAATTCTGGTGCATAGTGTTTATATTTACTCTTTCACTCAACATTAAGTATATTTACACTGTCTCGCACTATTATGCTAAGGTGTAGTTTAGCATTCCACTGGGCAATGCCTCTTGGTTTCATTTAATTTGTGTACAAGCAAAGGCATTCAGATGACCATTGACAGTACATCCTACACATTGATAAGATTTCACTGCTATCTATACTATCGTTTCACTGGCACTGTTTTCTGGAAGAAAAAACAGGAACCGGATTAAAAGACTTTCCGACCCGCATTGCAACTTATGAATGATCCGTTAGTGATTACAATAAGGTATAAATAGCAGCTGAAAGCAGAGGGACTCAAATTTGACATCTTGATTTTAGTCTGTGTCATAGTTGAGTATTTGATTGTTGAAATAAGTCCAAATGTTTGAGTTTCAGTTTCAGGCTGGCTTCTCTTTATAGGCCAGTTTTCGTTTAGTGTATTGTATCATTTTTTATTTTTAATAGATCCTTTATTCTTTCAGATCAATAGAGCATTTTATTTGGAGTTTAAATTTGGACGTTATCAGAACTACAAAATCTATTTAACCTTTTTTTTATGTATTAAATATGTTGCCCAGCTGCAGCAGCGTTCTCTCTTTTCCTTTTTTGGTTATAGTTTCATGTTTGAAAAGCAAGTATCTGAATAAAATATTAAAGGTTTGACTGTAAAACCAGTCTGTCTCACAGTGTATGTTCAACGTAGCCTAAAGGAAGCTATTTTAAAAATCAGTTACGCTTGTGTTTGGCAGTGTCCTGGAAGTATTTGCCCTAGTGAGATCATTCTCCCACCGCAACAAGCCGACTAAGGTTACCACCAATGCACATTTCATATGCAGCTCCACAAACTGTTTCATAATGTTTCATCTCTACAACCTTTGCTGGATGAGCCTCTGTCAAATCATAAGTCAGATAAGGAGCTGTTTAGTGAAAAGTTTCCTTAAAACAGACGTAAAATATGAAAATGAATAGAAGATTCAGTGGAGCAAAAGCTTTCTTGAAGTCTAAATGAGACCAACTGGGGGCACTCACTGGGGCCAAGTTTAAGGAGAGAGAGAGAAACAGATGATATAAGGGACCTCTTCCTAATAATTTCAGGAATTTCATTATTTCCTTAGAAAATATTTGCCCAGAGTTTTCGGAGATGCATGAAGGGGGAAAGGGTCAGAGGGGTTTGATGCTGAAATGACTGAATCAGCAATGAATAAAAACAGCATTTCGTCTGTGGGGTCAGAACCTAAGTTATCTGAGTTCAATTATTGTAACACCCTTGGCCTTGTTACAAAAACACAATGTGTATCACATGCTGAACTGATGCACAAGGGGACCTTCAAAGCAATAACATACAACTTCAGAATTTCAGTACAGTCATAAAATTCAATTTGTGTGTCCACAGCCTGGTTCCTACATGTGGATGTATTTATGGATGGTTTTTTTTTAACACTGATTTACATTGGTAAAAATTGGTAAAAAAAAAATATATATATATATTTTATATTCACTGTTTTCTTCAAAAAAACTCTTCAAAAAAATATATATATATATTTTTTTTTTATATATATTTTTATATATATATATAAATATATAATATATATATTATATATTTTTTTGGTTTGTCGCCATTGTTACAGTGACTTCACTGTTTAGTCAGGAGAGTTTGGGCCTTCCTGACACTTTTTTTTTTTTTAATTATCTGTTCATCCACATCTTACTCAAACCTTCCATCCAATAACCCTTAACCCTGCTTTACCCCACTTTACCCCGCCCACAGTGTTCACTTGCTCTTTCTCTCTCTCTCTCTGACTCTCTCACTTACACCCCTCAACTATTTCCCCATCCCATAGCCCCTGTTCCCCTCTCTTGCCTCTCATCATACATTTTTTCACTAGAGATGAGCCACTTGGGAAGGACAGGATTTTCCATGCATTTAACCACACCACTTTTTAGACATGTCCTGGGAAAAAAGGAAAAAAAACAAAAAACAAAAAAACGTTTAAAGTCTTACAAGCAGGGAGAAGTAGAGAGCGAACATTTGAGGGAGCCAATGGGCGAGGAAGGTGAGGTGAGTGCAGAGAATTTGAGCATCACTGCGGGGCATCTGTTGCAGGGAGATCCAGGAGAGTACGAGGGCAGCTCAAACTGCCATGTTAATGCTTTTATATCTGATACATATTAAATAGGGGATTATGACTTCATCCATTTACACCCATATATAATTCATTTGAACCCATAAATTTGCCTCGTATACATATGTCTGGAGCAGCATAGTGTGGAAGCAGGGGTGAGCTGGCATGGCATGACAGTCTCATGGCCAAGAACACTTTTAAATTTGGAGGGGGCCCTCAGCTGCCCTGTCATCAAGTCAGTCAGCACCACAGCCCCTAAACCCATCATTCATCTCTGCCTTTATTACTATACATGCTCTCTCCTCTTTAACCTCCCAACTTGCTCTGATTATTTTTTTCTCCTTTCATGGGAGACACATGCTCAAGGACTGTGTCAGTGTCTCAGATTCCAGAGATCCTGCCATGACTGCTCTTTGGTGAGCGTGGAGTTGGAAGAAGCGAGATCTGGAGACACGGCATGAGTAATGGGACGATCTATATACCCCCGCAACCACCCCCACCTCTCCCCGGTTCCCATCCGAAGCAGGAGCTCTTAATCGAGTGCTGGGGTGAACGCTGTTCGTCCTTACAGATGTGTGAACCTCTTCATCAGTGCCCTTCCTTGACTTCTAAAGCGCAATTACCTCGCCAAGTCATTATCGGCTGAATTCCCTGGTGTGCCGTGCTTCCAAAAGACCATCAGGACTGGCCTGGACTGGCCATAGTCGCCCATGGAACACCCCCCCGATCTTATTCCATCTTCCCCACAGTTCCCTCGTTATGCAGAGAGACTTCTATCAGCGCCCTTGAGAGCAGAGGTGAAACCTCACCAACAGGTGCTTTTATAAGTGTGTTATGGCTTTAAAGGGGAAGTGCAAAGTCCTGGTATTTACGCCCAAGCACTCCATTATGTTTTATGGGACGGGGGCTTAAGGTTTAGACGACCAATTGTAAAACACCCAAGTCAAGGGCCCTAGAGATTAGCTCCCTGCTCTAAACTGGAATACAGTGGGGAGAGGGAGTGAAGGAGAGAGAAAGGGTGGTCCATCCATTAACCTGCCACATTGAGAGGTATTGGCTTAGGAGGGGGAGAGACACAGGGGCCAAGGGAAAACGGATGACCTATTAGCCTCTGACAAAGCCAGGCCCCAGAACTTCATTTCCCAAAACATATTGAGGCTGAAATGGCCCTAATATCTGCCTTACCACTTTTGATTGATTGGATTGGGAGATGTTTGCAAAAAGCCTTCAATTTTAGGTTCTACTTGTCTATCTATGCATTTGTTTTTCTGCTTTTCTGTACATGCAAACAGAAGTGTAAATTCACATCATACAGATTGCAGCCACAAGTCCAGCTGCTCCTTCCTCCAGATATATGTTATTTATATGTCCAGCCTTCAAAAATGCCATCAGATAACATCAAATACCACCAAAACTGTGAGTGTCAAAACCAAAAGGCTGTGAAAACAATGCCAAACATTTCCCTCAGCCAAATGTGGAGGGAGGGAAGGAGGGCTTATTATCAATGGTATTTTCAGGGCAAAAACTGCTGCAGGACCACAAAGCTGCCTGTGTCCTGTGTTAGCCAGATTTTTGGAAACACTACATGTAAGTGGTAACAGGCACAATACTGCAAAAATAAATGCAGGACCTCATAACTATTGTTCCCCAGCATACACAGTGCATTGTTCATCCAGAATTCCATAATTAAGGAGGAATGTCAAACTGTTTGTAGTGCAGCTTTCTCCAAGTCTCCCTAGACATACCATAATCAAAGCAAAATAAGCAACCACTACTAAAAAATCTCTTGTCTTCTTTCAGTTTGCTCTTGCTAGGGTCCTTCCTTTCCTCTCAAGCCCATCTTTCAAGTGCCCACGAGACGATTTGGACATTGCAACGGCAAGCGTTTTGCCAATGGCTGATGTCTGAATGAAGCAGTTTGCCCACCACTTGATGAATGAGCTTCTAATAGAGGGAAGGGAAGCTGGAAGGGATGTGGTAGGAGTTGAGAGATGGAAGCAATGGCAAACCCACCTGCTCTCCCCCTCTGATGCTGCTAATTAGATGTCATTATTTAGCTATTTAGCAGTCATTTTAAACAACAGGATAGTGCCAAACAGACAGTGCTTCCAGCTCAACTGTGATTGAAAACAGCCTGACTTCCTTGATTCATGTTATCAGAGACCCAAACAATCCCACACACAAGGCCTACTAGTTTTTCTCCCTTTCCCTTGTCCCTGCTTCACAGTGGCAAGAAATACTGACAAACATCTGAATTTCAGTCATTTCTGTCTCCTTTTCTGGCGTAACCATAAAGACCCCCTGCACTGTCCACAAAAATGTCTCAGTCTACTGTGTTGAGTTTCAGTGTACCAAGAAACAAACAATCCTGCGATTGGAGGTCTGGCAGAAACCTTATTACAGCAAATTCCAGACATTTATTCTCCTTGCCAGCTTTTACTCATCATCTACAAGCCACAATGAGATTACCAGAAAAACAAAAACTTTCGTGCATTTATGAGGACCCCTGCATTTCCCCCCAAGTAGCCACATGAAACCACATAATCTCTTCCTTCATGTACTGTACACCTGGGAGACTTTGTAACACTGATATTCACATGCAAGCGCACTGAACTTTCTTCCACTGTTTTTCCTGGAAAATTCTTTCAGGCAGGCACGTTTAGGGACCCATACCTGCCTCCCCAGGAAACATGTCTGTCTGTGGTTTCCTGGAGAGAGTGGTATGTCTTTGAAATGATTTCCATTGCTACAAGCATATTGGACCCATATTGGACTCTCTTTTTTGACCTCTAATTGCCCTTACACTTTGTTTAGAGTGTCACTCTTTCCAAACCAACTCCCTTCTCCAATCAGTCAACTTAATTAGGACCACTGGGTATAGGAGACACAGAGTAGAAAAAGGTGGGGAGAGCTGCTGAAAAATGAGTAGAAAAATGAGGGGTATGGCCTGTGCATTCGCTACCAGGGAAGTCATTTGGTTGGGTTTGTTTTGTCCAGCTTAAGTGTAGAACACTGATTGAACCAGGCCAGGGCTAGATTGGACTAGCTGCCTCCAGAGGATTTCCGAGGCCACACAGGCTGGGAGTTAAGTTACACTCAGATTCAGCCCAATGGTCAGGAAACAGTAGAACTAGACATCAAAACCTCTCTTCAGGGACACATGTATGGAAAGATTTGTTTGATTTACTCAAGACATGGGAGGCCATGGTGCAGCATAGCTTTACCAGAATTATTCAGTCGTGTATTAAATTAAAACAGGCATATTGTTGTTAGAATACGTTTTTTGGTACATCTAAGTCGTGTTTATTAAACATCTACCAAAGAGGATTAGGAGTGCTGACAACATAATAGCATGCAAAATGTGAAAAAAGTTATCTTACTTGTGTGGAGAGGAGCGGTTGAAGCATGTCTTGGTCACATCTGTCACATTGGGATTACAGCAGTCACCAAGGTCATACAAGAAGTTTTCCCAGTTACATTCAGGGTCACATACACCATTCCCCTGCTTGTGCTCTGGGCAACGGCTCCGCTGCCCAAACTTGCAGTCACCTGCATCGAACCCTGTCAGCGGATGGCTGCATTCTGGGTCACATGCATCATCGCCAACTTTGCTGATATCACAGTTAGCTAAAATCAATCGGTTGCGAAGGGAGGAATTGGTCACATTGTGAATGCTGAGCTCCCAGGTGATGTTGTAGGGCCTAAAGGCATCATTTAGCTGCTGGTGCTGCAGGCTTATCTGGTGGTCGGATACAGTTGGTCTCATTCGTGCATCGTCCCATATGTTTATGACGCGATAGCGCACCTTCTTGGGCCGACGGAATGTCCACAGCTGGTTGTAGTTTTTGATGACCTCAACATTGTCGCAGACAGTTTGACCGCAAGTTGGGGGATCCAGCGTTGTGTCCAGTAATCCCTCAGCATTTCCGACTCCACCAACGCCGCTCAGAAATCCTGATCGGCCACTTCCTCCCTGCTCAGGCTGAGGAAAGCTACCATCTTTTACAGTCAGCCACTTCCGGCCCGGGTGATCAAACGTTTCACGAATGACCAGCTGAGGTAGATCTTGGGGGTCCTCGTGGCCCTGCATATCCCTGATAATCTGCCTCTGCCCTCGGGCCTGCCTCCATAGACCCACCCTTTCCACTGCTCCCCTGTAATTATGATTCAGTGCATTTCCCCCAATCATCAGCACTTTGCACTTTTTGGTCAAATGACTGAAGACATCACCCGATTGCTCCCGACTGACACCCACTTGTGCCCCATTGACGAAGAGCTTCATGTACACGCCATCATATGTGACTGCCACGTGTGCCCACTGGTTGGGGACGTAGCGGGCATTGGAGTGGATGGAGGTGACTTTGTGGGCACGGTCAGTTTTAAGGGAGAAGAAGAAGCGGGGGTCACGGTTTCCATGTTCACTAACTGCCTGGATGCCAAGCAGCCAACCACGGTCGCTGGAAGCATAGAAACATTTGTCGTACAGGCCTGGAGAGAAAATGAAAAAAAAAAAAAAATGTATTTAATATGTGACTTCGTGAACAGCACTGTTTACTGACCTCATAGAAGAGAGCTGACACTTTCCAAATCATTTCTTTTCCAAAAAATTGTTTTTCTTTTTTTTTTTCTTTTTTTTTTCCAAAAGTCAAAAAAAGTCACAGGTATATAATCCTTACTGCTAATTCTATTCAGGTATTTGTGGGCCACATTGCAATAAGTAGTTGGAGTTGGAGTGCATGAAATGCATTAAAATATATATGTGTATATAAACACACACACATATATATATGATATATATTTATGTCCTGGAAATTGGGTTGAAGTGCATGTTTAGCTGAGGGAGACCCCATGGAAATATCTCAGCCTCAGCTTTTCATGAACACTGAGTGCATTTAAAGTTGTTCGTGTAAATGTCCTTTGCCAGTAGGGTAGCCAGAGAGGCTAGTTTTCTGCTACAGCCTTGTTTTTGTAGAGGCACCAAAACACCTTTTTCCTGTTTCACTTGGACCGTGTGTGTCAGCTCTAGCATGGTAATGTGTTTTCACTTCTTAGGGGATCTCTGAATGCTAACTGTTTGTTTGTTTAGTGCTTGTTGAGGTACGTGTGTGCAGGCACACAACTGCGTGTCTGTGCGTGTGCATGTGCGCTTGTTAATGCATGTTCTTGACTGTCGCACACATCCAACCAGTCCGGTCAAACTGTGCACAGGTTCCAAAGCACTTTGCGTGCCTCACAAGGTCCATCTCAGCATGTGAACGTCGTGGTGTTTGCAGGTGATTCTGGGGAGAGAGTCAGGCTCCTCTCCTGTCAGAAGAACGCCGTCTTTGGATTTGTTAAAATAAGAGCAGCATTTGTCACCGTGGGCTTTCTAGCAGTTATTCTTGTCCGCTCAGTCTGTGACCTACCCGGACAACAACCTTCTGTATGAAGTATGGAGTGTCCTTTACAGTTAGGGCTTCTAAATGCTTGTAAATATCCCTCATATTTTTCTGTGCTATCTTTAGTTTAATCTAAAAATATAAGATGATTATCATAGCGCTGATCACATTTTGCCTAAATGTACGTTTCCACTTCAGATGCCTTTGTTCCCATCGATTAGGCTATCAAAGCCTGCAATAAGTGGCCGGCTAATGGTGATTGCACAGACATCTTGCTAACTTTGACCTGTTTCAAATTAGATGAACACTCTGGTGCGCATTCATTAACTTGGTATTTCAATGGACTAATGTTCAAAGAGTGTGGGTTGGGTTCGGCGTCAAGGTCAGTCTTTGGTGGATGACGTTTTCGGGCTTTTCCACTACACTGGGAGGAAAAAGCCTTCCATCTGTCAGCTAGCACACTCAAGGCTAAAAGGGGTGCTAAAATGCTCATAGGGCTCCTAGTGTAAACAGCTGTCATAATGCTGCCATGCTCAATAAATCTAACACACTACACTTTTCCAGACCCGCACTGTGACTGCTACAGCTCACACAAACACACCTACATGCACACATATGCACAGTCTAATGCATATATATGTATATATATAAGGTGAAATGAGGATATATGAGGACATGTATAAACTATACATGTCCTCGTGAACAAATACACATCCCCACATTTCCACAGAACAAACTGAAACACTGGGGTACGCATTTGTGTCCACTCAGAAACATAAACAAACATGCACATGAAGGGATCTGCATGTGCACACACTACAGTGGAGAGCTTTTCCTGTCAGGTTCAAAGGCAACGTTCCTCGCACTTGCCATTTGTCTTCTTCCAAGAAAAATACACTCAGGAAAAAAGAAAAAGTTAAGTTAAAAAAATACACATGCTCGCACAAAGAAAAATGTCACAAGGACTTGATAAAAAGCAGGGAGGAAGGGAACAATGAGGACTCCGTTTACTTTTGAGCTGTTCTGGCTCTTAAAGGTCAAAGAAAGGCACTTTTCATAGTCATACGAAAGTGACTGCCACAGCAGTTTCCTTCAGGAGACAATGGAAAATTCCATTGATATTTCAAAAACAAAGTTAACGAACATAACAAAGATATCGATAATAAAAATGTCATCTCACCGCTTTAAAAGACTTGACTCTAAACACTTGACCAAGCTGTCAAGTTTCACTCTGATTTAAATCTACTAAATGCTGCTTCAAATGAGTCATAAATGATCTACCACTCGTTTCACATCAGCATTTTTGAATGTCAGGTGACGTTAATTAAAGAAGCACTTTTTCCTCACTGTAACTTACGCTGTGACACTCTCACTGTCACTCATCCAATAAACCTTCCCATTAAACTTAAGCAGATGAATGAGTCCGATGACTTTGATGCATTGCATAACACTCATAAAAATGGCTGTCAGTGCCTGATTATAATAAGGGGTCAAAATAATCAGAAGATTGTGACGATGTTGAGGTAGCAATCGCTGGGAATAAGAGTTACAGCCTGTCTTCAAGCTCTAACCAAGGGCCAGGTAATTAGTAATGGTCTCAAGATTATTCATAACAGCCCAGTGACATTTCACTATCATGAAGAAAGAGGAGGACACAACTTAGAAGTGCAAAAAAAGGACCCTCAGGAAACAAGAGTTAGTTGCGTGTCTCATCACACTTGATAACAGTACCAAGGTGTATCTGTTATCGCACCAATTATCTGCAAACGTCTGCATATAATTGTCCTTAGCAGGTCATGGAAGAGAACCTCCGTTCCCTGTATGATTTATTTCTCTCTTCCTTTGATGCGGGACAACCCAACATGACCCGGATACAAGGGCTAACGGGGCACAACAAAGTTTGCATAACATTTGGACACAGAACTTGATGTTCTGATTGTGTGGTTGTGTTTGTGAGTGTGGATGCTTGCGTGAACGCTCACGATGACTCAAATGCTTCCAAACCTGGGATCAATTCTAACCATATGTAACCATCACACTTGGGAAAGAACAGCACAGCCTCTTCTCTAGTTAAGTGGTTCACTTTAAAGGACACGAGACAGTCCACGCTTTTACTTACTGATTGTTCGATCAATCAGATATTGATGCTGGAATATTCTCTTTTGATCCTGAAGTGATTAAACAAATCAGCGTCTAATTCTGTCCTGTTTCTCCAAAGAAAAGCAAAACAAAACCTGCTTCCTTTCACTGGAAATGGAAACTAACTTAAAGTTGATTCCTTACACTACACAATGAGTTAGTCATCATGAGAGTTATTTTTTCACGTCCTTTTCCTAAATGAAAATGTTTTGGGCAGGCAACCAAGTGAAAAAAAAAGAAAAAACTCAAAACCAAGGAAAAGTCATCCAAAAAAAAAAAAAAAAAGAAAGAAAAGAAAAGAAAATTGTCAGGGATATAAAGATAACAATTGGTTTTCTTCTAAGCCTATGATGATCCCCTAACCTCCCAAACAGAGATGTGCATACATAAAGTAAAAATGAAATCTGGAGGGAAAAAAGGGAAGAAAGAGGAGCAAAAAAAAAAAAAAAGAGAGAAGGTCAAAAACAACAGAGTAAAAAAAACAGATGCTGCAAACAACGTTGTGCCGGGATCAAAACAAGGGGATGGAGCATTTTTAGAGGCACTGGGATTTTTGAGGACTGAATTGGATTTAAAAGATTAGGCTTTATTGAATTTGTTTGATCATCATATTTGTTCTCGTTGGGGCCCCTCTACGGCTGACTGATGTGAGCACACTTGGAGCAAATCTTAAAAATGAACACATAAGATTAAACATGAATGATAATCTCTCTGGGCAGATCCCAGGACACGAGGGGAAGGGGGGGGCAGGGATGGAGGGGGGGGGGGGGGGGGGGGGGGGGGGGGGGGGGGGGGTTCATGTGGGCACAACAACAACACCTGTGCGAGATAATGTGATCCAACAGTACGGATGTACGGCCCGTGTTAACACTGTGTCAGGGAGGTGTTTATTCAAATCTGTGGTCAAAGTGATGGTCACTTTGTCTTGTTGTTGTACGAGATTGCATTATGCTGTACAGATGTTTCTGTTATTGTGTCCATGCCCTGAAAATCTAAAAGTCACTCAGGTCAAAACAACCCCCCACCCACCCACCACCACACACACACACACACACACACACTTAGAGACTCTTACAAGGGATTGGCTTTGCAAAGCATGTCCCTGCCAACTGGCTAGCACTACCAAGAAGTGTTCTGTATCTTGATATACACATAAGTGATTATTTATGTGGGTGGATGGGCGTTAGGGGGTTGTTTTGAAAAAAACTGAGGGCTGGAAAATAAAGCATCAAGTAAATTTGTTCAAATGGTTTATTTAAGTCCCCAAACGTGCAGACTGGCATAGAGGAGGCTAAGGAGGACTGAGTTCAATTCAGTTCAGTTCAGTTCAAAGGCAGCCATCTGCACAGGGCTCGTAGCAGGCCGCAGAGTTGTGTATGCAACGCTCCCTATCGGCAAGGAAAGGCAACAAAGAGAAAAAAAAACTGTCCAATACTGTAATGCACAAAAAGCGCTATTGGTCAAAACAGATGATGTAGAGCAGTTTTTCACACATTTCTGGCGCTCCTTTACGCATGGCTGCAGACTTGGCAGGACGGGGGGGGAGGAAAAAAAAAAAAGGAGTGCGCACAGATGACAACTACAAAGTGTCAACCTTTCCTCTGGCGGCAGGGACACACTGAAGTGTCTGTGCATCCCGCTCTGCGCAGTCAGTGGACGGAGACGCATCACATCAGTATCTGACTCGGTGAATGTGCCCATGATCTCTGCGTTTCCGGAGAGACCGCCGCTCTGACAACACATTAAAATGGGACATTTGTCGCACAATACAGAGGGAGAAGCCCCGGATCTCTCCCGGAGCTGTCTCGTAACTCCGGTAGCCGATCCAAAAGGTGTCGATTTTTTTTTTTTTTTTTTTTTTTTTTTTGGGGGGGGGGGGGGGCACTCAAAGCTTGCGGCTTGTCTGAGCTGCGAGCTTTGAGCGCCTCCACATTGTGCCGACCCCCGCCCCCAGTTGGTGCCTGACGTGACGTGCCCGCGCACAAAGTTTGGGCCATTACGTCATAGTTTTAAAATAGCCAAGTCGGCTCGGAGAAATTACATTTTTACGCACAGTGACATCAGCTGCCGGTCAAATGATGCAGTAACCTATATCTGCTGCCCCTCCGATTTTAGGATCACAGTGCGCATGCAGCATCTCCACAAAGTGGGGAAAAGAGAGGGAAACGCATTTGTGAAACATGATTGCATTGCAGCGATCGCTGCTCTGTAAAGTGGCAAACTTAGATACGATCAACATCTCCAGCAGTGACCGGACGCTTGCACTACCTAAAATATCCGCTGTACTTTAACACGTATTACATCATTGTCTAGTCTGATAGATGAACTCATTTTCAACTCGCTGAAACTGCATGTTGCTTTGTTTGATGGGTTACACGGCAGCGGTGCAAAAACACTACACGTTTGCACGTTTAACTCTCCCCATCAGCTTTAACTTGGAGTTCCACTAACATAGAGTTGGCTGGACGGTGGGAAGGAGGATGTGGAAGGAGACTATCCTACCTGCAATCAATGTGGGTGATCGCTGACCTCCCTCCGGCTTGATCCACATCTCCAGAGTGAAATTTCCTCTGGGTATCTCCACGCCGGGCTTCAGTCGCAGCTGATCTCCCCTGCCGGTGAAATAGACAGCTTTCCCCCGGTCTGGAGAGTTTCCTTCCGCCTGCGAGGAGCGCCGACGCTGGCGAAGAACCCGTCGCTCCAAGCCGGGCAAAGAGCGTTTGCCCCGGGGCAGACGTGTGGCACAAGCCCCTGGGATGGTGGCTTTCGCCTCCCTAATGCGCACCAACTCCCTCTTGGATCTCCCCTTTCTCCGGGCTGTCCCGCACTCTGATCCAAAACACAGGATGAGAATCACCAGGCAAGACACCCAGGGTGATGTCCAAAGTTTCATTTTTCGGGAGAGGAAACGGCCAAAAAATATTTAAAATAAAACAACAACAACAAGAAGAAAATAACAATAATAATAATAATAATATTAATAATAAAAAATGTCTTAAAAAATAAAAAAAAAAGGAAACTAAAAAGAAATACCAGGATAATTAGAAAAAAACATGTATGTCCACAAATGTTCTCCTCTTAGGAATCCTCTCGAGTTTTTTCCCTCTCTCTTTTTACAGCGGTAGAATGTCAAACCGTAGAAACTGTCTAAATAAACCCATAAAGCTATGCTGTTTTTCCCTCTTTATAATGCTAAGCCACGACCCCCTCTCTTAAGCAAAACTACTCTGGAGACATTCAGGGGACACAGGAATATTTGATTCATGTATGTGTTCCACGGTGCCTTTTCAATGGGTCCCATTTAGCCAAAGGGATGACTAATAAGTAATCAATCAAGAGGGGGGTCCGGCCGATGCCCCCCTCATCCCCTCTGGACGGTAGGAGTTACTCGCAGAAATCCACAGTTGTCCGCCAAGCTCCTGTCACACCTTTTTGTTGTTTCCTTATCCTACCCGTAAAACAGCACAAGAGATGGCACATATTAAATTCCAAAGAAAAGTGACAACAAACCGACCTCTCATATTTATTAAAGGAAACAAGAGGTGAATTGTGGTCACACACAACAACACCACCACCACCACCACAAAAAAAAAAAAAAAAAAAAAAAAAAAAAAAAAGGAATCCAAAACTTCCCTTTTCTGCCTGTGTGCCTGCACAAAAGTTGAAATGCACTATAATATCTGGTGAGGCGAAGGAGAGAAAGAGGGGCAGAGAGCTGCAGAAGTCAGCATCGCGGTCCTCATTGATTGCCTGAAGCGGATACACTTGGAGGAGTCGGAGCTCGCCGTCCGCTTTAGAGGCAGTTGCTCTCTAAGTCTTTTTAAGAACAACTCATGTTTCAAATGTTCCGGGGCTGTGGGCTTTTTTTTTTTTTTTTTTTTTTTTTTCTCTCAAAGTGGGAAGTCACACACAGGTAGGCAACTCTCACTGACGGTAATTCTCTCCATGGTACATAGTGATGGGATGGTGTTTACGGAGTTTGGAAGGCGTATATGTATCCCTCTAGCGGTTACAATTCAAACAATCCAACACTTCCACCGAGTCCACAATACAGGACCACATCCAGGCAGTCCGAGGAGATGAAGATACAACACCAGCTTCTCGGTACAAATCCCCTGAGAAAACCCTCTTTTAAAGTTAGTGCCATCTTAGGCTGTAGATTTTGGCCTTCATTATATCTGTTCATGTGTGGAAGGTAAAGAGGTTGGATAAACAAAAGGCTGCACTTTAAAGAAAATTCAAAAATATAAATAAATGTATATATATTTATATATTTCATTTAATGAGGCAAGCTTTTATTTTGAAGGGGGTGAATCGACAGAGATAGATATTTATGGTACAGGCTCCATGTGTTTTATGTAATGTGAAAGAACTTGTGTTCCTCATTGATTTTTTTTTTTTTTTTTCAGTCCTACATATCAACTTTGACAAAGTGTGGTGTATTCAAACCCTCCATGTCGATGTTTCCCATTAATGTCTGTTTAAAATGAAATATATCAAATATTTAACAGGCACAAGACAAATCCAAAACAGCTGCTGTCCCTCCTTTACTTAACTTCATTTGATGGATCATATGTCCTTGATTGTTTCAATTTAAAAACCACAGTTTGATTTGTTATTGTTGTTTGTTTGTTTGTTTGTTTTTAACAGCAGCAGGGACACTTCTGTGTTTTCTGCTCGATGAAATCTCCATCAATCTAAAATTCCGAAAAACAGCACCAGAAAATTTAAACAACAAAAAAAAAAAAAAGCGAAATGTAAGGGATTTGTAAGTTTCAGGTTGAGTCACACATCGTAATGTTTACTGACACGTCGCTTTAGATGGATGTGCATTTGAAAACCACACTCTCAGTGAAGGTTTGTAAGCCTTTGAGAGTGGTGACAAAGCCCCTGCATCAGTCTCGGCCGCAGACTGACATGGTAACAATCCTTTGGTTAATCTTACTGTTATGGCCACGATATTTTGAGACAGAAGAGAGAGATTTCACCTTCGTAGAAACGGTCATCTGGAATGCCAGTGTTTCCTCTCTCTTTTCCCACGGTTGTTTGCCGTATAAGTGTGTTTAGACGGCCAAAACTTGCCACCTACCATAAAGGGCAGCGAGAACAAACATTTAACATTTGCTTTCTTTTTCATATGGTGTTGCGACTTCGGGCTGCATATTTCCTTTTGTGTTGTTGGGGGTTGGGGGTTAGGGTTGGTTGACATATTGAAGGGTGTTTGACCTTGAAAGTTTCTGTGAATGTAAGTTTCACAAATTTAAATCTTGTCAAAGGAGACAGTGAATAACTGTGTGTCCAAACTTCACACGACGGGGTCAAACAAGCCAACATTCACACTAGGTTGTGTAGCAATGCTTTTTGGTGGGGGGTGGGCATACTACTCTCAAAAACACCTGATTTCATCAGACTCTTACTTTTTCTTGCATACATTCCTGTAAAATGTCTTTTCCTTTTCCCCCCAACTGGTCTATATTGTTTTCAGTCAGCAAAATACCACTGGCTCACTGAATTGAATGTAATTCAGGGCTGGAAGGAAGTGGATGTCCATAAAGATGTACCTGATATTAGTAGTTGATGCTGGTGTGAAAACCACACCAACATGCCAAAGTATCATGAGAGAAGGTGAAAGACTTTTCCACTCATGTAATTACAGTCTTCACTTATTTGTCTAAGATCAGACTGTCACTCTCTCTCTGTAAAGGAGAAGAGGAACGGAGTGCCGAAGACAGAATGGATGACCTAATGTCCTACAGTCAGCATCCGTCCAGGTTGGTACACCAAGTCCAGGTTGGAAGGACAAAAAAAAACATGCTCACGTAAAGGTCATTCACCATCCCTCTGTTATGCAAGGGGATTGAGTTGAATTGTTTTATTATAGTCTTGCCCCAGCCACCCAAACCTTCAGGGCATGGACCTATTACCACACACAAAATTCAAACCGTGGGCTTCCCTGGCTCTTTCATTTACCAGCAAAAAATTATCATCACAATTATCTCTCTTCTCCCTTTCAAAAAAAAAAAAGGTAGGCACCAGCCAGATTCCCAGTTATTCCTGGATTTAATGGTCCAGGAAGAAAACATCCCATCTTAACCCAGTGATCTGTGATGGTTCATGTCACAGAGCTCCTGTGCTATCCTGCAAATCCCAAAGTAAATCTGAGTCAGTCCATAAAGTAGAATCTACCACTCTCCCAACGGCATGATGTCACGATGTCGTGATTAGTCAAAGGCCAACAAACACACAAATCTTTGTTCATCATATCCAACCAGAATCGTTTCATACACCTTTCTGAATACAAGCTTGCTTGAATCACACCTGTCTTTGCGTCCAATCCAACAAATTTCCTTGTATGTCCAATTAAAGCCACACCACTCAACTTGCAGTTGAGAAGAAGATAAAACATTGAAACAGGATTATCCACATTAACTGCAGACAGTACATGCATGGCTCTTTTCAGATTTTGTTATCATAAATGATGATATAAGAAACCAAGCTTGGCTAACTTCGTCCAACAGCATTTAGATCAAACTTTTTCTCCAGCACCGCAGCGCTCCCTGCACGATGCAGCCATTGCTATCTCCCTATCACCTCTGTTTGGAAAAACGTGGTTGCAGAATTGTACAGTAATCCCACGACGTCATCTGAGTGACTGTGGAGCAGTGCGAGTCAAACAGGAAAAAAACATTGTCCTATAATCCATTAATGCACCCAGATTAATCTGTGACAGTGGCTGCTCTAAAGTGCCAACCTAAATGCTTTTGCCTCATTTTTTTTTTTAACCACAGATGATCTGGAGAATTAATTGATACATGCTAGAGTGTCAACAATGTTAACATATTAGAGAATAATGCCGGTTTGGTTCACATTTAGAATGGGGTGAAATTCTGAATAGTACATAGAACATAAAATCGCTTATGCAAAGCTCCAGTGACAATAGGATCTCACTATAGTGGCCGCAGGCTTGTAAGGCTGGCTCTTTCTAAATATAATGCCGTTACAGAAGGCCCATTAAAACCCTTAAGAGTATAATCCCGTACTACCTACAAACTAATACGAGGTTCCAGCAGTTCCATGAATCCTGGTATGCAGGCAATTTCCAATAAAAAGAAAGTGCTTCCCAATAAGAGATGTTCTAACTGAGATGGAATTGTTGTTTGTTACTTTTATACAGAATTTCGCAAAGATTAAAGAAAATGTATATATTCCCTTAAATCGGGCTTAATCTTTTCTAATGCTTATGACAGCTGTCATTTATATGCGCTTAGCATGGAAGGGCAGCCAGTTCAGATGGACAGTGGCATACTATATTTGGCAGCTGAAAATAGAGACTGCTGTTGTTTTATGCTTTGATAATCAAAACATAATCAGAGCCTTGGCAGAATGGTACATGACTTGACATCCATGGCAGAGGGCAGTCAGATTACTTCCTGGTATGATGAGTAAAAATCAATATAATGTCAGTTTTTTGATTGAAAGCTAAAATGTTAATTTTTCAAGTTTTTTTCCATCTTAACGAGTGAAATGAATTGGTTCTGTTTACATTGACTCATTTCATCAAACTGAATTATCTTCGGCCGGATAGATCATTCTGAATCACAGCCAACACAGAGAAATTAACTCAAGCACATGCTTGTGTCCTTTTTTATGTCTGTAATTTAATCATCTCCCCTAAGTGCATCTATATCACTATGATATGATGTATCACATTGCAGTCTTTCATATATATACATACACTATATATATGCTATCCCTATTGCACTCCACCCCCCAAAGCCTGCCCCTTTATCTTCCCTTAACCAAGTGCTACATCATTTATTAGTCATAGCTTCCAGCCGTAGAGCAGCAGAAAGTACGAGGACGACAGGATGTGACTGTGTTGTATCTCCACTTTCAGCGTTTCTTACCTCAGAGAATCCCGTCTTTCTGTGTCTGACTGCATCCGTCTACTTATCTCCATCTTTAAGGCAGATTTTCATTGTCAAATCACAGATCCTGTTTGCTGACTAAAACAGTTTGAGGTGGAAAAAAAACAACAACAACAAATAAACCCAAACAAACAAACATTTCGAAACAAAAAACACCCTGCCAGTATTACTTTGTAGTTTACATATTTGCACAACAGATTTATTTTCTCAGGTGATATTCTTGAATGCTTGGATGCTTAGTGGCACCATATCTGCTATATATTTTTTTATTTGTGGTCCACGTCTCAAAAGGTTTCCATCAACTTTTAAATCTTTTGATCAGTGTCTAAATATTGAATGAAAAAAAAAAAGACTTCTTTTGTCTCTTTTCAGTTTCGAGAAATGGTTGGTTGGCAGTGAAATGGTTACGACCACCGTCTGCTAAGCTGTGCGGTTGAATGTGTAGATTGGTTTGACAAACTTGGCTGCTGATACACTTTGCTCGGTCTCAACTGGCATGGCTCAATTCTGTAGCTGCCTTTTTTCTCTGAGATCACTTATTTGGTGTTGTCGTCTAGCTCCCCAGGCAACGCAGGTGTTAGCAATGGTGTGTTCTTCTTTTTATAATGTCTCTGTGCTTCTGTGAGGTAAATGGAGGGAAAGGGGAGTAAGAAATATAATTGGGGGGGTGACAGAAAGTTGGTCTCCAACAATTGCTATCAAATAGGTGTGCTGTTTTCTCAAGTAAAGCCAAAACTCAGAGAAACGTCAAACTTAAAAATACACATACATCTACATCTTCTCTGTGTGAGTGTAAGATGTTGGCAGCATAAGTTCACCGCCATTTCAATGGAAGTGCTAAATAATAAAAGACATTGAGCAGAATAATAGTTTAAGGAACTGAAGATATATAAAATAATATGGATACCCAAAGTAAAAAAGTGAAACACTGCCATGTTGAGCATCGCATGTACTGTCTACATACAGTATGTAAATGCACATAAGCAGTGTGTTCCTCATCATCTTCTCAGCCTGGATTTAAGCCGCTGTTGTGAGCCGTGCGGTAACCTATTATGGCTCCCCGATGGCAACCAAGGCTTGCCCTTCGTTTAACTCTGCTGCTTGTGGGGAAGAATTATATGCAGAGGGGTACTGAGTACACCATAGTCAGCACACCGCTGCTTGCCACCACTACTGCCCCTCCGTCTAGACGTTCGAGCACGTCCATATGGAGATGGTTAAAAAGCTCATTAGCCGGCCTACTTGAAATACAGTTGCAGTGACGCTTGTCCATAAAAACACAAAGTAGAGTGGTTTCTGCAGTGTTATTAACCAGGTTGAGGCATCAAGCCCCCAGGACTGACAACAATTTGGCACAGGCTTCCAGTTCACCAATTGATGACTGAGCTGAATGCTTTCCAAGAAAGAAAGAAGGAAAGAAATAATTTCTTGGAAGATTTCTGGAACTTTTTTCTTGAGGTAGTCTGATCCATCTGGGTGAGGAAGGGAAGAAAAATGTCTGCTAAGGTGAATGGGATACAGCCTATTGGAATAAAAATGGTTTGGTCTGATTAAAAAATTAAAATATCTCAGAAGAAAAAAAAATGTTCAGAATATACTGCAAAAACCAAAGTCATGCAACACCCACTGCCAGTCAAGCAATTTTTAACATTCAACATTAATGCATTGAACATAATGAATTAAAAGATAAAACTTAATTCCTAAACATGAAGTCTGTATTTATAGTAGCTAATCCCTTCTGACGTTTGAACAGCTGTAAATCTAAAGCACCTTAAGTCCTTTCAACACCTACAGTGCAGTGAAGCAGGGGCCTACACAGGTCTAATTTAGGACAATTAGGGAACCTGATTCCATGAGAAAATTGTACTTAATAGTGCAGGAAGGAAAGTCATTGTTTCCCTAAAATATGCATGCAATTTTGATGATTTGACCACAGAACTTCATTTCTTCTGCACTAATGCTAAACATGGCCAAAGCCCAAACTTATTCGTTTTTCAAATCAATGCAGAATAATTTATTCGGACTTTGATGCTAGCATTATTTATTATTTTTATTCACAATTGTTCAGCTGAAGGCATGACAGGACAAATCCATGGAGCAGTGGAGTCACGCAACTCTGCAAAACCAACTTCCCAAGCCTTACAAAAAGACGAGGTTAACAGCTAGCTTGTGAGCTTGGTTGAGTAAATAAATATAGTTGGTGGAACAGAGATAAAAGAGTGAATAGCGAACTTAAATTCTTAAGGTGAACACCATCGTTGCTCCGAAATGAATGCTAATTTGGCCCTGCGTCTGCTCGGTGTGTAAACAAGATAATAAATTCACTTTTTCATTTTTCACAATACCTTGTTGTGCTGCTCCCAAGTTGCCATAGAAATTAACGCTCTTTCTCATTTTCTACCACTTATCTGTCAGGATCACAGGGGAGCTGCAGCCAATCCCGGCCGACGTTCCAGGTCAGGGCGGGGTACACTCTGGACAGGCCATCAGTCCATCACAGCGCCTACAAATAAGCTAAATGTATTAAATGGAATCATAAGGCATCAAATACAGAGTCTATGCTGTGAAATGATAGTCTAATGATGAACAAAAGAAAATCTTTTTCAAAGACAAAGACAAAATATGAATATCTGCATAAGCTCCTCAGCTGTAAAAGCAAGAAATCATCCCCTCTCTAATGCTGGACAAGCCCACTTTAAGTGTTTACAAAGTCAACATTCTCTCAAGAAACCATTGTTGACATTTTTCAAAGCTTCACACCTATTAAAGTATTCCTTTTATTAATACAGCCAAGCTTTGTTGCTCAATATCTTTGAGTTTAAGGTTGCTTTGAGGGAAATATTTGCACTCGTCTTAACAATAAAAGAAAAACTATGTGCCAAATGCTCATAAAGCCTCTGATTCATAAAGTGGCGCCGGTGACACAGCTAGGCGTGTTTTACCTGTGAGCAGGGCTGAGTATAGCCACATGCTGCAGGCAGAAGCCTATGTTTGGGTGCAGGGTGTGCATATATGCAAAAACACTGTGGTAATCTGCACCTCTTTATTTTTGGCATGCATCAACTAGAGATACAGACAGAAAGACAGCTAATAGTGTGTTCAAACCACGGTGCCATTGTCTCACAGTAAAGGTGTACTCCTTGAGCCCACTATAACCAAGAAAAATGACAAGAATGTCTAGAATGTGCTCAGTAAACAACATTAACAAAGTTTTGTGGACTTTGTAAGGAGCATAAATACCTTATGTTCCTTGGGTGTGTCGCAAATAATCAAAGTGCTTTATGGTGTACGTAAACAACCTTTGGCTTTTGTAGGCACATTGTGGTCACACAAGATGTAATGCATATTTTAGTCTTGCTGGGAAAGGAAACATAATGTGTTTAGGGCAATGCTAAAGTCGGTAAGCAGAAAAACACATGCTGCAGCATAAGTAAACAATGCACAACACTACATCGAGATGAGCAAACAATAGGCACGTGCTTATTTGCCGTCAACAATGCAATGCCGTACCTTAATGTGTCTAGGCCAAACAATGCAAAAGCCGATTATGCAAATTGGGGTTATCGAGGGCACCGCAATGTAACAATGGCACCAAGTTGATTGAGCTGGGCTGTGTGTGTGTGCATGCTTCGCATCCCCTTGGGTTTTTTCCCCCAACAGATGCCCTTCGCAAAACCCCCTATCCCATGGTCTCTCTTCAGAGGCCTCATTATAGGGGCTGCTGTCAATCAGGAGGTCAAAGGTCATGGCAGGGGATCAGTTTGATCAATAACCTCGGGCCTGATCAATCAACTTTTCTTTCCGATTCCACCAATAAGGTACCAGCTTCCATCAAAACAAAGGAGTGAGAGGGAAAAGAAGGCCAGAAAGAATTAGGAGGAGTAAGAAAAGGGGGAATGTAAAGAGGCCTGCTGTCCTGAGCAGATCCCAGAAGCTTCTGTTGTTTCCTAAGTTTGGAAGGACACTGACAAGGACTAGAACATTGATGAGCACCGTGCGTCATCACGATGCACCTGTAATGCCCTTGGGTCCCTCAGTAGTTGCTCCAGATCTGAGAAACCTTGTGGGAGAGTTAAATTCTTGGCTGCATAGGAATGGTTTGCTCATTGCATAGACATATGTGCTCGGCCACCTCGATCACCTTTAGTTGGAGGGATAGATAAAAAAAAACAAAACAAAACAAAGAATAAGAAATTTCAAGTAAAGAAAGGTTAATATTCATCTCAAAAACATTTGAGTGGAGAAATACACCTTTTTACAAAAAAAAAAAAAATCAATTACAGAAGAGGACTTCCATTAAATTATACACAATTTCGTATGTCCAAATTACAAGACACAAGCAACCCCAACTTATTTCCTTTTTGGAGTTAAAAAAATCGAAATGATCCATTAGCTGAGATTATCAAACAGGCTTAATAAATGTTTTAGTATCCTCTTAAACTGTGCATTTTCAGTGGGAATTTTCAATTGAGTGCCTGCATCCCTGAGAAAGAGTTACAGCTACCAAGTAGTTACAAATCATGGAGATGAAATGATGGAATATAGAATAGAAGGATAAAAGGGCACTCAATGCTAAATCATTAAAAACATACTTTCTTTACCTCAGCTCCACAGCGGCGCCTAACATGACATTAGCTGGCTACAAGCCAAATGTAAAGCGCTAGCAGGGCTGGGGTGTCTTGTGGTAAAAGATAATTCTTTTCAAACTACGGGCAATTTTCCTGACAACACAGAAGCGACATGAAGTAATAAAACAGATTTAAAAGGTTAGTAATACTGTTTGAATGCTCTACAATCAGGGTGAACAATATACTTAAGTGATGGCACATGAACTGCCAGAAGCAGGGACCCCATCCACCCCACCGCTGTTTAACCTTCACATCGCTCGGCTGAAGACTTGGTTATTTCATTAAAGAAAAAAAAAAAAAAATCACGAACCAACTATTACAACACATTTCATGTACTCCGCCTGCACCGGACAGAATAGAACTGTTCTATTTTCATTATGACCCCCCCCAAATTCATTAATGTTTCACAAATTTAATTTAAAAAAATACGACACAGACAGATCTGCACAGTCGTGCCAAAGAAATGAACTTATTATGACTCTTAAGTCTAAAGACTGTGGGCAGTAAAAGAATAGACCAGCATTTTGGGGAAATACATGAGAGTTAGATGAGAAGATTGAAACCTCTGTCATGCTGGTATGTAAAATGTGGAGCTCCATAGTTAGCTCAGCAAAGAGCTGGAGGCGGAGCAAAAGCAGCTGGCCTGGCCCTGCCCAGAGATTAAAAAATACTTCAGCCTACCAGCACCTCTACAGGGCCATGCTGAGCTATTTTTTGGCCAGGTAAGGGAAGAACCCATAGAGTGCACATGTGCCCAAACAAATCTTAATGCATTACTGTGAAATTATTAGAAAAAACTTTTTTTTTTTTCTGTTTCAAAATGAGCTTGACGTGTGGGGCAAATTTCACAGTACAAGTTCGTCTTAACTTGCTGCTACCTGTGCAGAGACTGAAGAGCAGGGCCTCAACAGAGGAACAAATGAACCAAGAGAGAGCCAGCAGTTGAACATTTTGAATGACTTCCCAGCCAAATCATTTCATTAATATGTGCAATGTTACCTGCACATAGGGCGACATGTTGAAAATGAATTGTATAATAGAGGAATTATATTTAAAAAACATGATGCCAGGGATGTACACTCAAGTCTAAAGGTTAGAAACTTGTCTATTTCATTTGTCTTAGTCTGTCTGAAACTGCATGGTGAGGTTGAATGTGCTTCCCAGATCATGGCAACGATTAATAAATAATAACAGTGAGATCAGAGGGACATCACTGAAGGGCTATTTATATCCACAGAGCAAATTTAACCTTGACCTCCTTTTTCACACTGACCACACTCGCCTTCCTCAAGCCAAGAGTCAAACACATTTTCACAGTTCAGCGCCATCTCATAACTCTGACTTAGATATGAAATATTCAAATGCTCCTCTGCCTGCTGTAATAAGTAGAGAAATTCCTCATCATGAGCCCCACAGACTGTGCTTTTGGGAGGAAGCTGCCCAGCACCTGTGGGCCAGCGCACAAAAAGTTCAAGCTGAGGCATCGCCATGCAGTTTTCATATCTTAAGACTCCGCACAGATCTCACCAACTCGAAGAGGTGCATGAGAAGCCAGACTCAGTGTTTTGGGCCTACTGTGGGAAAACACGTCAGTCCGTGTCTGTGTGTGATGTGCGTGCCTGAGAATGTTTGTGTGTCTGCACAGGTGTGCAGAGGGAGTGGAGCGGGCGGGCGGACCGACAGGCGCACTGGGTGCCTGTGAGGTCAGGGGCTAGGTGGAGTGTTAGCGGGAACGACACCTGACAGCACCTGGGCGGATGTGCCCTGGCAGTTCTGTACATTCATGTCACTACCAATAAAAGTCAACAGTCGCTGAGCAGCAGAAACCACAGTGCCGGTGCGGCCGGGTCCTCCATACAGGACAAGGAGAGGGAGGATGAGAACACTTCCTTCCGCCTGTCCTTCCTGTCCCTCCGATGCTCACTGAGCAGACAAGGCAGGACAGCTGTGATGGCCATCGGCTGGGCAGAGGTGAAGGTGCCAACAGGTGGCGTCACCTGATTTGGGCTTGGAAAACGAAACCTGGTAGTTGTGTAACAGCCAAAGGCAAAGGGAGGTGTGCAGACCTTTACAGTTACATGAAGCGATTGGCCACTGCTCTGTTTTTCTGTTGTCAGGGCATTCGATGTCTGGTCGTGTTTGAACGACACAACTGGTCCCTGACACGTCGATGAGGTAGAGGGACTGTGTGTGTAAAGGGCTGGTCCATCTGAGGCATCACAGTGCTTCCACAAAACAGCAACACCTACAGCGAAATCCACAAATCTTCGGTGCTTTGTTCCGGTTGCATTCGTATACAATTGGTCATTTCTGACGCCTTCATTTGGGCTGTTGTTGTAGCGGCGTGATTATTTTTGCACAGGTGATGCCCCTCTCTAAACAATAAAAAGTCAGATACTGCCACCTTGTGCTCACAAGCTGGTACTTGGAGGGAAACCCTTTTACAGCTGCTGCTGCGTTCATCGCAGCACAAATGCAGTTCCATTTTGGCACTTCGGAGAAGAAAGAAACATATATACTGTCTCTCATTTATGATTTGTATGCTTGTTACAAGGCAATCCAACATAACCCCCCTTGCTTTCCCTGAGAAAGAGTTGATCTGCAACTTCTCATATTGGTAACCAGGAATAAAATGGAGGCAACTGTACTGTGGGCGGTTTGCTTTCCCGCCATTCTGCTTCCTTGGACGACTGAAAACGAAGGCCGGCTCGCAAACACTCGGTGGCGAGAGCGAAAACAAACTTAACATCTCACTGTAGTGATAGCTTGAGGAAAAGCGTCACCTTCGGCAGTGGGGTGTGGAGGAAGGGAGGAGGTTGTTGTAGTGTGCGTGTGTTGTTGGGTGGTGGTGGGGGTAATAGAGGAAGAGTGGGGGAGGCAATGTTGGACTCATGTGCTGCAAATTAGGCTTTGATAGGCAGCATTTGAGCAGAGAGCAGTGCAGGAGGCAAGAGTGCTGGTGTTTCTGCAGACTCCTGTCTCACTCCCTTGCTCTTTGCCCTGTCCATTGCCTCTGGGGAACCCTTGCATGCACCTCTAAGCAGCCTCTGTATTCACTCCCCATGTGTGAGTCTTCATTTGCTCTGCCCTTATGTAAGCCCCCCCCCCCACCCACATGTGTTTGAGGCCCTCCATCTCTCCCTGTTTTATTTCTAGGTGGGAGTTCTCACTCATTCTGAAAATATAGAGCCTGGCTCATTTTACAGGAAGTTATTTAAACATCATATCAACATATATATCACCATCATCATATATACAGAAGTTGGTTTTCTTAATTTTCTAGCTCATGCCTTGACTTAACCGTTGAATAGACGTGATAACAGAGATAAAGCTGGACTTCATGGCATAAAAAAAACCAAAACAAAACAGATACACACATGCAGACAGACTGCTACCATTCATCTCACTCCATGTACAACAGTTTGACACAGATTTGGAGTTTATTCACACGTCACATACTACAGTGGGTAATGTATTCAAGAAACATTGAACAGCGCTGCCTTATATGACACAGGAAAAAAAAAGACACTGAACCCTTTCTTTGCCATTATATAAAAATAGTGTTGCTACAAAAGTATAAATTAGGCTTACTAATAAGACAACTCAGATCTGAATCTACACAGGAATCTGCTGCCAAAGTGCGATAAAAAAGACAAAATAAACAGAATCAAACATATTTTTTGCATTTTAGCAGAGTATAAAAGGAAGAAATGCCTGTAAAATAGGATGAAAGCAACACTAATTTCTTAACCTGAATTGATAATACAGACTATAATCCAAAGTTAAACAGATCTCCATGTTAGCATCCTTATACCATATTTTACAAGTGTACTTTTATTATCTGAATAAGTTAAAATCCTGAAACAAAATAAAACTTACAGCTGATTTCAGTTTTCTAATAACAGTATCTAAGTTGAGTTTTCTATCATATCAAAACCTTTTGAAATGCTACTGTAGAAAAAAGAGGTATGTTATTGGTGCTCCCTACTGTATCTCTGAAATGAAGGCGCCCCCCTGTGGCATAAAAACAGCAGTTCTCTTGTATTTACATAATACATCCTCTGAAAATGGATGATGTCAGCCCATAAACACCAAACCACGATCAGTATCGCTACTCCCACCTTCAAAAGTTAAAACTCAGAGTGGGGTGCTTTTCTAACTCTTGATGAGGGTCTTAAGGTAACGTCTACAGAGAGCCAACATGATTCACTTCCATCTGATGAGAAACACTGGCATATAACTTTATATATCAGTACTCTTATTAAAAGCATGCATATCTTAGATATAATTCTCATTTAATCAACAAAAAGAATGCTATTTCTAAGTAAAATTTAGTTGACATCATTACGTCAACAATGGCATTTTGTCCCAGAGCATATCCTATTTAAAATACTTATTTAAAAACTGTAAGAAAAATCCCTTCATGATTTCAATCGAGGATCACTGCTGAAACCGCAAACCAACATACAGTATTTTGACTATTTCTGTGACCAAAGCTTTGTTATTTTTGTTTTTTTCTTATGAACAGCTGATTTCCAATCACTAAATTACAACATTACCTTCTGAGTACTGAGGTAAAACATTGGATTGGTACTTAAAAAATTAAAATGTAAAATATAATTTACAGCATTTTCCTTTTTTTTTCCTACCAAAATATAAATGTGTAACATAAATCAGTTTGAAAACAGCACTATACATATTGAATTTAGGAATGCAAATCACAACGCAGTGATGTCTGGGTTACACTGAATCAAACCATTCTCCCCAAGTCTTACATTAACAGAGGGAAAACAGAAAAACTGTGTAAAAATGTTAGAGAACAGCCCAGATATAACAACAATGATAATTCCTTCTGAGAACAAAAAAAAAAAAAACAAAGCACAACCCTAAACAAAAAAAAATAAAAAATAAAAAATTAAGGAGAGAAACATTTAAAATAAAAAATAAAAAAAAGCAAAAGCTTTTAGTGGAGGTAAGGAGGGCTACAGTCTATTAAAAAACAGAGTTGTGAAACTGTTTGGTTGACATAATTTAAGATGCTATATGCGTTTCTTTTTTCTAGTCTATTCGCTCCAATGCACTTTAATCTACCAAGTGAAGTGCACAGACTTCCTACTTCCTCAAGGTACAGTCACATTACTTTTATTTTTAGCAAAATCACTCCACAAATGAAGAATGTGATGTCACAACTACAATGTGGGTGATAAATATTTGTTGATCAGAGCAATTACAAACTGTAAACAGACCACAGGGGGAATGCTGCAGTTCGAAGCTCCGTCAGAGTCATAGTGTACAAAACAAAAGGGTGATGCAGCGTTGAACAGTGACTACTCCATTTAAAGTACAGTGCATCAGTGTTCCTATTGGCCAACCATGCATATCTGCAAGGTCAAGGTGGAAACGGTGAACTCTGACCTGTGGAGATCGCAGAGTAACAGGAAATGGATGGGAGGATAAGAGAATGGGCAGAATGGTCGTTGGTATAATATGGCAGCACCTTGAGTTGTACTGCGACCTGAAACTGGACACCATGATGATGACATGAAAACATTTTTAGGTGAGTTAAACAGTTAAATCAGAAGTAGGTGATTTAGCTTCTAAAAAACATGACCAACTCTGATCAAGCAGGTTAAGACATTCCCTGTTAGTTCCCATAGAACCGTCAAAGCATTAGGATTTACAGCCTTTAGAATAAGCTGCACCACAAACATGACAACCAAAGTTTTTATGTCACAACATCATTACTGATGGATTTCCCTGTTGCCATACAAACGCCTTTGAAGACCTGTGAATGTGATTTTGTAATCAACTTCTGAGTCATTTCAGAACACCGTTTATACAGTGGATACGTGTGCTTGGGTTTGTTATTGTAAAAATTATTCCTGACCTGTTTCTTGGAGCAAGAGATGAATGTACAAGCATGCATGCTCGATTGGTTGAACTTTTTTTTTTTTTTTAGATAAACATTAGAATAATAAAGCACTTGTCAAATTCCAGTTGCCCGCAATTTAAAAAGTCCACACTTGAGCACTAGAGGACACTGTTACCCACCATCAGCAATTAAGTCCCTCAGAGTCTACACGAGTGAAGAAATTAAAACCAACCACAACCTTTAGAAAAGATGGTGAACAAAGGCCATTGAACAGCAATATAAAGGCATGATGTTGGCTCTGACTGAGGGGTTTAAGGTGACTGCATGACAGAGACTTAAGGCCCAAAAACACAGATGACAAAGTAGTATTCGACTGATTAGTACCAGAGGCAACAAACAAATTTTACAGTATTTCCATTCATCCAAGTCATTTCAGGAGGTATTAGCTCACGTAAATGTTCTCTAGAATCCATAAAAAAATAAATAACTTGACTTCATTAGTATGCAAGTGTTGACTTAGTGAATGTACTGGCAGAATTTGTTTTGTCCTGAAAGAAATAAACCCTCAGCAATCTTTTTTTTTTTTTCTTTCTCGTTTGTTGCAAATGGCACCAACTGCATTTGGGGTGGAACGTTTCACAAAAGTCACGGTTCAGTACATACCTCGGCATTGAGGTCACAGGTTGGTATGTTTTAGTTTCATTTAGGAAAAGGTGGTGGTGCCTACTCGGGTGCACTCATTCCTGAGAAAATCCCGTTGATTTCACAAAGAAAATAATTTACTGTGAATAATTAACTATAGGAGTGTCATGAAAATAGTCATTATTAGTAGTGAAATTCAGAAACTATGCCCTATGATAAAGCTTATTGCCTTGAAAAAAAAAATTCAAATTTGTAGCTCACATAAGGAAGACAATGTTTATATTAGAATGATAAATGAGGAAAGAATAATAAATAAAATAATAAAACTTTCCTGTGGAAAACTTTTCGAAATAAGCTTTGAGAGCGCACACACACACACACACACACACACACACAATGGGCAACCACACAAGGATTAATGCAATTATAAATTAAATCCTTGCCAAAGAGCTTACCAAACTGATGATCAATAACTTTACTGCTGTTTATCTGAGAGGTGGACTGATGCATCTTAATGGCAACAGTTTTGAGTGTTTTTTCACAGGGTTGACTGATGTGGCATTTCTGAACTGGAAACTATTATCCAGTCAGACAAAATGGCCTCCCTTTGTTATTGTTGTATATTTATGGACTTCAGAAGCTGTATTGCACCATCAAATATTCAGGGATAATCTAAGATTTAAGTTTCTTAATTCCTTGTTGGTGCAATCGAGTTATGAAATAGAAACGCTAAATGAAACTGGTGAAAAAACTGTCCACAGACAGAATCTGATATAATGTTGCCCTCTTTGTAACAAATCTTTGTATAGAAAAATCAATCAAAAGCTTTATTTTATTTAAGTTAATTAAATAATTTTAGCTTTCTATGCAAGTTTGGCAGTTTGACTTCCATGTCTAATAGCTTCAGAATGTTCAAACATTTTCTTTAACTTTAGAAAGAAAATTAACATCAGTTGACTTTTCTCTACAATTTGTCGCATAAACAAGAGGAAAGGCATCATATCGGAATTAATGTTTAATCAGCTGTTTTTTTTCCAACCCCTTCTGGTCGAAAAATGCATTCAGTGCAGTGCAGTGCATGCAAATGATATGCAGCTACATTTTGAGACCACTGAAGCAACCATCAAATTAACTTTAATGATTAACTCAGAAATCTACCATGGCTGAATATGCTTAAACATATAATTTTCACTGGTATATAAGAGTAAACCATAAACCTACTACACTTAATAGTCAGAGGTACGACGGCAGTGAACACTCACCGCTTGATTTTTTTTGCCATACACCAATGAAAATGATAATTCTAAACCCTGCAAGTATTTACCGTAAATGCTACAGTATTTTCGGCTATATCACTCTTTCACAGCTATGCGATTCTGATTTGCTTATTTTCAGAGGTCTATGACAGTAGTTTCAAGCAGTGAAAGTTGATTTTACCTGAACATGTTGCCATCCAGTGGGAATAACAGCATTGTAGCCTAGTAGCAGTTAAGTTGTTAGGCTGGAGCAATTCAAATCACTGGCCAAGAGAAGACCGAAACTCATCCTGTTCACTTGTGCATCCCAAACCGAGGGCAGCGTACCAAACAGGACAATCTTTTGAGAGTTAACATTCCACCCCTACTCTTCATCCACAGCACTTTACATCAGTCCTTTCTATATATAAAATATGTAATAAGCCATTTTATGAGTGTTTGCAACTTATACAATGTGAGTTTTCCTGTAAATATCTGTTTCAAGAAGTATTTAATGTCCATACACGTTGAAGTTTACAGTTGGTCTAAACCTACAGTATATAAATAATAGTCTTGAGTCATTCGTTGGAGGTGAACGTTTGGTTGATTGGTTTTCTCTTCTAGCCCATATTAGAGCGAAGGAAAATGAGTTTGTTCATTTCCTCAGCAGTTACCTGCTGCCTCCTTTTCATAGCCAGGCTCTGCTCACACACAGTCACACACTCACCGCGTATGCCCACTGCAGGCACAGCGAGGAGCCACAGTGCCAGGCGGGAAAGCTTGGGGAACTTCTCACCCACTGCTGAGCTCCAATACTGGAAGAGATCAGGTGTGCCTTGGAGAAGAGGCTCAGCCAGGTATTGAAAAATCTCTTGTCTCACTTGGCTCTGACTGTCATCATTACCAGACGCGGCACATGATGAGGATGAACCCCTTGAGGTTGCGCCATTGCTTCCCCCTCCATCTATGCGGCTTATTTTTGGGGTTGGTGGACCATCAGTGTCTCGTTCTTCACCACCTGAACCACCGCTACTTGTCATACCTCCATCCCTGGTTTCGGCAGCCATTTCACATGCACGGGAGATTATGTCCTCATGCTGGTAGGCTGGCACTGAACGCAGCTTCAGACGTGGGTCCAGGACCATGGCTACCTGGTGAGCTCGTTCAACCTGGAGACAAAGAAACAACTTGGTCACTCTCAGGCTTTCCTAAAGCTCATATGCAACTAGCATGTGAAAAAGATCTTTTTTTGTAAGGCTGGGTACTTTTTGGTGATGACCATGATCTGCCATTTCTAAATAATCACTTTTCAGAACTTTGTTTTTTTTTTCCCCCAAAGAAATATGGTTTGTAGCATAATTTGCTTAGCTAAAGAGACATTAAAAAATACAACTTGTACAGAATGGGAGCAATACCAGTTCAGTACCTTGAAATTTTCTTTGAGTGCTTCGAGGAAGTAGTGGCAGAGTTTGCTAGCTGTGCCAGTTCCAGCCTCCCCTGCTTTGGATGTGAAGAATTTCTCCAAGCGTAGGTAGACAGGCAGCACCTGCTGTAAGGTTGGTCTCCTCTGGCTGCTCAGCTCCAGAGCTGCCAGACGCAGAGGTGCCAACAGACAAGCCAGTGTGCCTAGCAGGTGCTTGTTGAGACCTTGGAGCAGTGGAGCCGTGGCCTTACTACGCCCATAGGCCTCACATATCTGTTCAAAGTGGGCATGGACCTGCAGAAGAGCTTCAGCCATGCGATCCCAGCAAGGAGGAGTGGGGCAATGTGCGGGGCTGCCCTGTGTGGGGCTGCCCTGTGTACCTTCGTCGGTTGTGCTTGTGGATGTGTTGGAGCACGGATCCTCACGGAGTACCAGTGTAGTGGAGGAAGCAATATCTCTGCATGTTGAGAGAAGCTCGGCCAGCTCATGAAGACCTCGAGCCTGGAGACTGCGCTTCCCAAGAACAGCCTGGACAACCGCACCGAGGGAACAACCTGCACATCGCAGGCATATCCTCCCTCGGCTACAGCCCCCAAGTGGTGATCCTGCAAATCCCACTGACCACACCCTGGGCTCTGAGACGTACACAGTGCGAATGTCAGACATCACAAACTCAGAGAGCACGTTCTGCACCCAGTGGTGAATCTGCTCAGGCCCTTCCCTCAGCTCAGCCTCCCTCACACCGAGCACGTAGCGCTTCAGTCTAGAACCCTCCACCTGGTAAGCTGTGAGAACATAACAAGCATCTGGTCCAGATGTCTGGGAGTGGCAGGTGACAGCGATGCCAAGTGAAGCATTGGATCCTAGCGCACACGTGACCTTTACTTTGACTTGGTTGTACATGCGGGGCAGCTGGCGCAGTGCCAAGGCACTCATGTTGCCAAGAGCATCACGGGTGGAGTAGGCACCATGACGAGCACCAGTATCCACCAGGGTCTGTGCCAACTTCAGGAAGTCCTTGCTGTTAAGCACATTTAGCATGCTCAGATCTGAGCACATTACCCGTAACAGGCGCTCAGCCACCTGCTGTCGCTCCTTCTCAGGTAGTCCGTTATTTTCTGCCAGCAAAAACAGCAGATGGAAGGATAACAAGGCAGAGCAAAACGTAAGACAAATAATTAGGTGTTAATGTTTTTTAATTCGATAGTCATAGAAAACACATGAAAATACACAATCATAGAGAATAATAAAGATTTTATTAAATGGGAACAAATGCTTTACAGACTAGAATCACTTGAAACGTTGGCAATTTTAAATTAGAACCTTTAATTTCACATGTTTGAATTATTTTCCTTAAAGCTATTATGTAAAGATTAAATTGTATGGAAAAAGAGGGGTGTGGCATGCAGAAAGAAGGAATGAAATCTGGGCAGTTACATGCCATGGCTCTCAACCACCAAATGATCATAAAACACAGATTTCTAACCACAAATTGTTCAAAGAGTCAAGGGTGCAACAAACTTTACATGACCATATTACACATACTAGCTAACAAACTGAAATAAATTGACAGGAGTACTTACGGCTGAGTATGTGGTTTCTCTGGGAGATACTTTGAGGCTGGATTTGTAGTTTAACTGAGGAATGGGCCTGAGCCTGAGAACCTCTCCACAGCTGTTCCTGAGGACCCGAGGCAGAGGAGGTTTTGGGAGTGTCCCCTTTGGTGCGGTTCTCATTGTCAGCTGAGAAGATAAAGAGATGGCAAGTCAAGTAGATGTGATAATATTGTGAAAAATTAAATGAGAAAGTGTTGGTTACATGTTTTTACAGTGGAGAAAAATGTAAATAATAAAATCATGAAACTATATCAAAGAAAAATATACGACAGCCAGCAAAATAAAAGAAGAAAATACATTACTTGGCCTCCCTGACTTAGTGAGTCATTAACAAGTCGGGGATGAGCAAGTTTACAAAATGGATAATTCATTATGAAATTAAGAAGGGCAACAAAGGTTGCTTGGTATGGTCTTAAATGAAATCAGTTTTACAGCGAGGCAAAAACATAGGGGGACACCAAACAGGAAAAGATTCTTCAGAAATTATCACGTCAAGTAAAATAAGAACTTTTTCGTTTGTGAAGCTGGGATAATAGTATTTTAAGACTATTCAGATAACTGCAAGGGAGGACAGGGAACATGATTCATACAAGTGTAAACAAACCTCCTTTTGGAAATTTATAACTAAAAATACCTAACATTTTTGTTTTTGTACCGTTGGTGAGACCAAATTATTTGTCATGATTCGCAGATGTGGTCGCATAACACTGGACATGATCTTCGTTTCTAACACTTTATATTTTTGATTGATTGAGTAATGAATAAAAATCAGTAGATAGTGTAGATGGTGACATATACGATGCACTACAGCTTTTCTAAAAAAAAGCACAAGCCAAATGTAGGAGCCTCAGATCCAGATCTGCAACAACCCTCATTACAAAAAACCATTTCTTGGAACTATACAAATGTTGTGTTGTGTATAACAATTGAACGCTTAAACCTTCATAAACACAAAGCCTGTGTATTATCACATGCATCGCAGCCACTGACGGTGTGTTCACATTCTGTATTCGTTTCCTTGTCGAGCTTAACATGCATTTGTAGTCGTGGACTCACCAGCGTGGGACTGCATGTGCTCCAGCAGGTTGTTGTAGAACTGGAACTGGATGCCACAGGCACCACAAGTGTAGGGTTCTAAAAAATCACAAGGCCCAGAAGAGCATTGACTCTTTGTCGGAGGCAAAAATTAGAATACTGTGCATCTGTCCACCTACTAGCACCTACGATCCCTAAACTTTACTGGAAGTAAGTTCGACCGACATGAGCGTGTTATTGTGATTTTTCCAGTCCCAAGACATCAATCTGCAACAGCACTCCTAAAAATTGTTTTGTAGTTTTTGGTTTTATTTTTAAGCCAATTTTGCAGTAATGTCACAAATTCAAATATCGCCACCAGATGCCTCAGTTTCCTATCTGTTCCTACTGAGTCCTCTGTAATAAATGTAAAAAAGCTTACATCTTTATATTGAGACACTTTTAAATTCAGTCCACCAACAGAAAACCTTAACAGCATGAGTCAGCAAAGGCTTTGCTGTCAGTCATTACAGGACACAGCTATATCTGAATACAATGTAGATGTACAATAAGATTAATGCTAATCATCCTATGCAGACATTCCCTGATAATTAAGCTAAATATAGGAAATCTGTATAATCACAGTGGACTTACAGCGAAACTCTGTGTACCAAGCAATGACAGACTAACACAAATTGAAGCACACCAGAAAATAAAAATGATGAAATGGGAAGGAGTGCAGCATGCATATATTTTGTTCTGAACAGGAGGTAGGGTGGGACTTACTCTGCGTTGTAGAGAAGGAGCCGGCCACCAGAGGGCTTGGAGTTCCTGTGGACAAGGCAATAGGGAGGGAGTAAAGACCCCATACACAATGAATCAGTCTTTATTACTCCTTTGCTTTGTTCATAGAAATATTGTTTCATTTAAGATTTACAGTTAATTTTTTATATTTGTATCTATGCAAACATGATTAACAATCGTATAGTACAATATATATATTTGAAGCAGGCTATTAAAAGTCTGCTTTTAAAATTTAATCAATGACTGTTGGTGATGTTTACTGGATGAAATGTAATAAATTGTCTATCACAGTACATATTAATTGATTTCAACACTAAGAAATCAAATAATGAAGTGGATAGTTATACTGGGGCAAATAAGTAATCATATGCACTGAGTAAAGACAGTTATGACAAAACTAGAGCCACACCCATAAAGAACTCAACTGCTCGCCTCTACTTGAGCCACTCAGGCCACAAAATATGCTGTCCATGTGCAACGGCTCTGCTTGTTGCAGGAAGCTGATAAAGAAATTGTTTTTTTGCAGCACCAGTAACTATACTATTTGAGTTAGCAGGTGATGTGTGGTGGTTGTCAGAACTAAAGGTGATGAAATATATTCTTCAAGACTTCTGTTCTCATGGCCTGAATTTGAAGTAGAATAATGACAAATAGCTCTTGAACTTGTTTTATTTAATAACAACTGATGCAAGGTAGGTCAAACAAGCTTCTTTATATCCTCAACTCCCCCTCCATTCAACTTTCTGCAGGTGTTTGTTACCAGTACACATTTCCATGTGTACTGGTATTTACACATACCTGCTTTGTAATAGAACTCATAGTATGAAAATACAGTACACTATTTGGGCAGAAATTCTACATTTCAAAACAGAAAGGAATCCACATGCAGTTAGTGAGTCGGTGCTCACCGCTTGAATTCTGTGAGCTGTTTGTGTCAACCAGACTAGACTGAATAGCACTCTCCAATTTCCGCCTGAATGGATTGTCTGTTGGTAAAAACACAAGAGAAACAATGAGGGTCATGGCCATGCTACATTATGTGGATAATACTTTCAATTCATGCTTTTAACTACACAACAGTTAAGACAGAGCCAAGGCAATGACATGCAATTTACACTTAATTTCAGTTTAGCATGCAAATCAATCATGCTAACGGCCTTGACAATGGCTCCAAATGTTCGTATTACATTTAAATATGGGTTTAATTTCTCTTCTTCATTCCATCTTTTTTGACCCACTTCTCAGATGCGAGTGTGTGCCGTGCTTTAAATAGTGCTTTATGGTAGAGTGCTTTTTAGCAGAAAGATTGGGGTGTTCATGTACCACAAAATATAGAACCAGTTTGGAGAAATATCAATAATTTGTGACAGCTGGGGAAAAGATTTTGGTGAAGCAATGGAAAAGAGTTATATAAAATTGACTTCATTATTGACAGTAAACATATATAATCTTGTAACATATTATATGGAGGCTTATAGTGGGTTACATTCAAAGTAAATGTAATGCCAGAGTAGGTATAATTTTAAATAAATATTTTTTTAATTCAAAATGTGAATGCAATAATTTAATAACCATTTTCATTTTCAGACACCATATGGATGAACTATGGAAATAAAATGAAATTGATTAAGCAGTTTGATGCTTAATTTTTCCAAGTCTTTAAAAGCTTACATTGAATACTATAATAATATAATAATATTACTATAATAATAATTTCAATACATTGAAAAATATTCAGATTTGATAAACGAACGATTCATTGCATTTTCATTTACATTCAACCTTGTTACTAAATGTTGCTTTCATTTTGTCCTTAAAATAGCAATTTAAAAATGAAAACAAAAAATGTACTTATTATTATTAGCATGCTCTACAATGGACATTATCCAAATATCTGTGTCACCAGGACAGTGGCTAATGAGTGTTCTTGTCATTTTTAAAATTATTAGAAAACAGAATTTGTATATTGAACTCAAAAGAGTGCTGTGACCTGGAAATGTAAATAGATGCTTGTATATATTGTAATTTAATAGTGTCCACTGTAAAGCACGGTTGCACACTTTGAATTTCCTTCTCAAATAGCTTTTCCATTTTAGTTTTAATATTTCCATATATCATACAAAGATGAAAACTCAATTAATGTATCTTCATTCTAATTTTCACTCAATTAAACACATACATATGCTGGAAAAAATATTTGAATGCAGTCTTCTATGAGCTTCCATACATTGTTTTATGTTACTTCTCACAATCAAGTATTTCATATTTTTTTGTGTGAATATAAAAAAAAAAGAAGAGAGAATAGTATTAAAAAGGCATACATAGAGAAGTGTTTCACTTCAGAAAAAAATCTTTTGCAAATCTTGAGGAAACTAAAATATACAACTAACTTATGACTATTAGTTTCCACAAGGAAAAAAAAAAAAAAAAAAAGACAGTGGTGAGGGCAGAGTGACCCAGACCTTTCCATTCAAGCTTGTCATCCTTTCTCTACTGGCTCAGTGAAACACACTTCAGTCATAGTGTTGCATCCCAATGCTCATTTCCGAGCCGCCATTGCAAGAGGAATGTTTACCATTATTGCGACAGCCTCTGCCCTCATATCATGGCTAAATGACTGTACTGGTGTGGTTTTGCAGGTGATTTATAAGTTTCAAAAACTTTATTCAATGCTTCAGGCAGTATGTGTTTGATTGCCAAGTTGTTCTATTTTATGAACATCAATATCTACTTAATTTTGACCTGATTCAAACAATATTACAATTTGTCACGTTGACACCCAGAGCCAATTACAAAGCATTCAAGTTCTAAATCAATGGTAAATACAACATATTAGCTGTTGCATGTTGGATTTAGCACTGAGATGAAAATGAAAAGACTTGAAATAAAAATTCTCTGTTCAATTGGTTACCATAACAAAGTTAGTGACCAGGTGTAAATCGTTCTTTCATTATAAATCAAGAAAATTATACTTACTTTTTATCTTACCAGGTTGGCCAAATTTACTCATGTCCATGCTACCACATTCCTGTACCGGTGATGCCTTAATATCAAAGGAGCCT
Source organism: Echeneis naucrates (assembly GCF_900963305.1). NCBI lineage: Eukaryota > Metazoa > Chordata > Actinopteri > Carangiformes > Echeneidae > Echeneis > Echeneis naucrates. Next base: position 13,144,701 of record NC_042522.1, on the reverse strand, counting down.
ACATCGAGAGATATCTCGAGTTAGTTGCAGTTTAATGGTCCAAATCAAACCAGTGGCTTCAAATCTGATACTACTGAAGTAGAGTAACATTGTAAAGATTTAATACCAAAATTGAAAAATTGACATGGCATATACTAAGGAGGCTGCATAGAGTGTATACAAAGAAACAGAAGTGACTATGAAAGAAATTCTGAGTTCTAAGTCAAAAAATTTCAAGTCCTTTACGTAGAATCCTCAAGCAGTAACATAACAAGCTCACCCATTGGAGTGTGAAGCGCAACATGCTCCTGGTATGGGTTGAAGTACTTGTACTGCTTCCCGCAGAACTCACAAACATAACTCCCAGTTTCTAGAGAAAAGAAAAAAAAAACCAAACATTTGTTTTCATTACAATCAATGTTGGTGACAAAACCAGTGCCATATCAATTAAGATCCAATTTGTTGGATTAGTTGTTCAATTAAAAAACAATTATTTTGTTAATTATGCCTTATGTTGTTAGAAGTTAGCAGAAAACAAGAGACGGTGTGGGGAGAAGGGAGCTGGTGATTCGGAACCTATTTATTCCCGGTTGAAAATATCCATTTTAAAGTTTAAATTTAACAATATCTTAATTTTAGAGGTGATAAAAACACAGCGGTCTCCTTGCATAGTACTATCATAGAGGTTCACAATATCTCCCCAATGAATCGGAGTCATCAGTGTAGTGACAAGTTCCCACCTGGGAACACTGCCAATTGTGTTTGAAGGGACACCCGCTGCCATCGCTTGAACCCACGGTATCTATGGAGGTGGGCAAGTGATTCTTCACCTGCGAAGGAGGACTTTTGGACTCATGCTCTAGAGTTAACTCATACGCTGAGTGTTGTTCTTCATAGAACATGGATTTCTTCTTGACTTAAGTTCTTTCATTATGTACTGTGCGCCCAATACAATGCTCTTGACACAGGTGGGTTCTGATCTATCTATGTGTAATTGGAATTCGTTGAAAGTCATGAAATTCAGATTTCTATTTTTTTATTCCGAATAGCCAGCAATGTATAACAGTAAACAAATGTTGGCAAATTACTTTAAAACTATGAATTACTGTTAGACATGATCTTAATTCAGTCCACTTCTTCTGCAGGGTTGAACAACATAAATTCAAAACAGGAAGTCAAAAAGTCCTTCGGAGCTAGAATATATTTGGTGAAATGTGTGCCCTTACTTTGTTAAGGTGTATTAGTCTTCATCTAAGTTTGCAATCACCAGTTGGAGATATATTTAAACAGGAAATTAAATCAACAGGCTTACTTGGTCCAATTTTCTGATAGGGTTCAACTGGTTCTTCCTCTTTAAGGCCATCCACAGGTAACACTACCTGTTCATAAGGATCTGAGAGAGATGTGGGAGACAAGAGGTTGATTTCTCACTGAATCCTTTGAATTATCATAAAACATAAACTGAGCTCTTTCGATTTCCTTGTTGTTCCAAGACAAACATTTTTATCTAGTGAATTTGTCAAAGTTTTAGTTACTGAGCACTTTTTTTTCCTTACTTTGTCTTTCCAGGGATAATTCAGGGACAATCCACATGATTTGACTTAAATTAAATCATGTTGATTGAAGCGTAAACAAAAAAGAAAATTAGCATGTTTCAAAATTCATCCTATAAATACCCGTTGCTTTTTGTGTGCCTAGTTAATCCAAAATGAAGCTAAACTATTATTTTAAAGCATGTTCCTTTCAAGAAAACTACACATAATATTATTTAAAAAAAGGTGAGCAGCCAAAGCATGCTTTATTTCCTTTAATACTGACCTCCATTCTAATGGATGGCAGGTGTACATGAACAGCTGGGTGTGTCGCCCATTTTAACAAAATAAAAGCCTCCTTTTTTCCCCCCAGGAGAGAAACTGGTGCTGCCGCTGTGAAGCTGTGGCTACCCTAACTATCATATCCTATACTACCCGTTAGAAGTTAAGTGTGGACTTCAAAGAGAGTGCTGCTGCATGCAGCAGAGAATTAATTAAATAAAGGCATACTCTCTAATATAAGTCTTTCTAATAAAGGGCTGGTACCCTTCTGCAGTTGAGGAAAGAAAAGCCGCAGGCCACTATTAGAGGAAATACGGTATATAAGAATTCATGTCTCTTTTCTGCTTACAATGGAGAATGACAAGGACATCCCCATGTATCTGCTCTATGGGTTTACATGGAAAGACTCTCCGTAGTTAATACAGTCAGTAACTAGACTGAGACAGACTATAACTTCTCACATGTGTATTTAGTATAATTTTAGGCAAAATGACTAGTTTTTCAGCTCTACTCCCATTTTACCATGCCACTCAGCTTTTCCAACAACATGGAGATTGAAATGGAAAGTTCACTTATGAGTGGCTTCCAAGTTTCAGTGTTGGGAGTTTCAAAGAGGAACTGAGTTGTCATAAAAATTGTTCAAGAGCTGCTAGTTACCATCGACTGCATGCAGGTCACGGTGCTCCTGGAAGCAGCTGTAGTATTTATACTTCTTTCCGCAGATGTCACAGGAGTAACGGAAGCTACCTGCAGATACACAGTGAAAAGTGGGGGGTTTATATACAATAATGCTATTGGAAAGAAGTTGTATGGGCATTCCATGCCAGCTCAACAATTCAGAACTCATCCCAGTTCATGTCTTGGACTGCCCCCCATACATTTTTCTTTCTTTTAAATGGTTGGGATCTTGGAATTTCAGAGCAAATCTTCTTATATTTCACTGCATTGGGTTAAAATTTACACTGAATATTAAAAAAACATTAGGGATCACTTGCCTCAGGCCTTTACGTAAAAATTTATTTTATGCAAGCAATCATAGTCATTAAAGATATTTTCCTTGAAAGAATTTTTAAACTAACCAAAAATGAAAATCTCCATTGAAAAAATCTCCACTGTTGTCATTTTTCATGCAACACATTTTGATTCTGCTTTGTAGTAATCAAGTTCTGTCATTTGTATGTAAGTTATTTGGTCCTGCATAATAAACAGACTGCAGAGAGCTCACACAGAGTTGTGATAACTAAGTATTTCCAAGGAAAAAATGTCATTAAAGATGTTAAGTTACTATGACATATTATTGTGACATTTGGGGGTTTCATTCCATAATTCCATATTCCTACTATTTTGACTTCAAGGTTTTAAAGCTGTTTGTGGATGAACAATTTGATTGCCTCATCCTACTAAATAAATGATCAAACTTTGTTTTGCTGCACACTTAACATTACATAGAGCAAGAGCATCTACAAAGGTTATGTCACAATGCTTGAACTTGCAGTTGAATTGTGTCCACTATAACAAACTGAACCTGCACACACTGTAATTTCATGTCCAGAGAAGCAGCAGAATTAACATTCCTCCAATTGCATTTCATACTTCATTTGCAGAAAAGTATTTTTAGTGTGCATACAGTAAGCAGGGTTAGAGAGAGAATTGTGATTTTAGTCCTTCTACATTGGAAAAATAGATTGTAAACAAATACATTTAAAATAAACGGGTTAAGATTTAATTGCACTGGGACAGACAGAGAGGGGGCCTAAATGAGATTAGATAAACAAGACAAAATAGGCAAATGAATCCCAGAGGGGAAAAGTGAAAGATAGTCATGATTAGATTATTTTGTTTTGTAATATCTACATACAAACAAAGCTTTACTAAAATATGTGTGTGCAAAACAAACTAGAATGGCATTCTTGGCACTCAAAAGTGCTCCTAAAAGTGCACCTCTGACAAAGTCAAATCTTGCTGCTCCAAACTGTGATCCCTGAAAGATCCCTACACCATTAATATGTCAGATGTTTTACATTAAACAAAAGCTGTACGTGCTCCCCCCCCAAAAAATGCATCGTCACACAATTTCCTCTTTAACCAGATTAGCACCCAAATTTTTTTTCTTCACCAAGTTTCATGCAAATCTGTTTGATACACTCTGTATGGGCCTGCCTTCAATCAAACACAGCCCCTCCCCATAAAAAAAAAAAAAAACATTCCTATGCAATTTTGCTAAATGCTGGAGTAAGAGATCTATTGACTTATAATTGTTTATATATTAAGTCAAAAGCCTTGTGTTTAAATGGCTTTAAAAGAATAGTTTTTCTTTGCATTTTTATTATGAATATCTGAGCACTGCCAGCAAACAATTACAACTTGAAAACTGAATTGAAATGTTTGTCACCCAAGTCATGCTAACATAATTTGTTCAATGAGCATTAATATTGATTCCTGTTTGCATGTTTAAACATTTATTAACTTTCACAGCCAGCTCTACCAAATAAAGAGCTAAAGGGGTGCAGATGAATTTTCTGCTCTTGTTGTCTTGCAGTGTAATGCATTGTGCATCCAGGTGGCTATTGATTATTAAAAACACATGAAGTGCACACCACTGAAATTCTGTCTGAAAGCAATTTGTTGCAGTAACAGTACAGAGTAACTGCAAGACAAAATCCATTTCTAACCTCCTCTCTCCAGTCCAGTGACACAGGAGGCTAGCCCTCTTTCCATAATAATGTGTCTGACTGATGTTGCCTCAGCTGAGGTCCCTTCACCTCAAACAGCCATGAGACAAATGTTTTATCATTTAGGAGCAGGACAACAGCTTTCAAGTGTTCTGTCAATTCAATCACTCACATTCTCGGCTGAGGTATTTGATACATGTACTTAAATACTGTGCAAAAAAAAAAAAAATAAAATAAAATGTATTCTATTATACTCTGGAATGATCATCTTACCTCACCCTAACCCTAACACTTTAAGTAGTAAGATAATATTTGTCAAAATGTATTTTAAAAATTTTTAAAAAAGAGCAAAGGGCTGTCCAATAGATGAGATATAAGGAGGCAGAGAAAAGCTGACACACAGCTGATTTAAAATACCATTTTCTTCACATTACAGCAAAGAGGTTTGTACAATTTATGCTTAACTGGCAACAAGGACATCGAGATTAAAAAAAAAAAAAAAAGTGATTGTTAGGGGAGGGTTAGGCTAACTGTAATTGCATTTACAACACCTCAAGCCTTCAATCACAGGCATATTCCATAATTTCCCAACCAATTAACACAATTAAAACTATCTTCTACAAATTAGTGACTCCCTCGCAGTGTAATTAAAGTTCACACAACATTATTCCTCCAAGCATAGGTAAGGACACATTCAACCTACATTGAGTGTACTTCTCCCTATATACCGATTTTTTTTGTGCATTGGCCATTATGCAAACACGACGAACTGAAAATTCAATCTCATGGCATTTCCATTTAAAGCATTCAAACCATAATACATTTCACATTCAAATGTGAAAGCACAGTTTGCATTTCCAGGTTGTACAGGTGGCACACAATCCACCAATTCAGCAAAAGTGAAAATGCAACATCCATTTCCTATTTGATTTTGCATCATGACTCTATTGTGCTTTTAAATTGACTTTTCTTTTTGACAATGGTGAAAATGGATGAAAAGGAAACTTTTCAAGTGCAACTTATTTAGATTAATGTCAACTGTTTTGGGCTTTGGAATTAAGTCTAACTTTTAGAACAATTGCCCAGACGAGGGACTGAGAAAAATGAACATTTTACTCTAATTGTAGTAGTAATTAAATTAAAAGTCAAATTGATTTCCATTGTACAAGATCTATTTTACCACAGATTTTTCTGTGATCCTTCATCATCCCTTCAGCCACATTCTCTGTTTTACATTACACGTAGAGCACAGCCAGCAAATCATACTAGATTGATTTACAATGTGAATACAAATTCTCCTGCTACCTGGCAATCACAACGGCAAAAGATAAAATGATCGCGATTGTAATAACTATGTCATAGAATAACTATTGTAAACATCTGTTGAGTGCCTTGGCATCAGATATTTCATAAAGAAAGAATTCCTTGTCTTAGCTGTACATAAAACTTGTCCAGAAGCGCATGCATTTTTTCCCCCCCTTTTTAAATTGTTTTTGGCCTGAACATTCACCAAAGTTTTCTCGTCACACTCCCAAAATACTCTCTTCAAACTCCAAATACTCCTCCACAGCACAACTGCCAATGCAGGATATTTCCCAAACTATAGGCAACTGGAAAATCTAGACTTATTTAGCTGGCCTGGTTTATTTTGCTCATTTCGGTTTTAAAATGCAGGCCTGAGATGCTGTAGGAACCAGTCGTTTTGGACTGGCCTGGTCTCATGCAATTCAGGGTTCCATATCTTTGCTCTGCTGTCAAAAAAGCCTGAGCTTTGAACTGCTTTTTGCCTGTTTTTTTATTATTAAACTAATGCATGTTCTCATGTTCTTCTGGAGACTATTCAACTGCCCATAGCGAGTTATAATGGAAAATATACTCAAACTAGCATTTCAGTCATTACCAATCATTAAGTATAAATACTAAGAATTGCAATATAGCAATACCATCCAAGACTCTTTTTCTTTAGCCAAGCAGCCTATCTGGTCTATCTATTAACATGGTCACAGACCTTTAGGCTACACTGTGTTTGGTTTGTATTCCTGATTAGCTTAAAAAAAAAAAAAAAAAAAGGCCAAGCATTGCTTTGTTTGCATAGAGATGATTGCGCTTTCTGTTCTCTCTGCCTTGTTGATACTCTTGCCTTTAGGCGATATGCACATTCACATGATGATTGTTGACAGTGTGTGTAGGAAGTTTTATAAATAACTCAAGTACTACTCTGAGGTAAGCGTATTTTTAGTCCTGATCAAACTTTCTCAGTGATCCCTAGAAGGGATTTCAACATGGCTGATAAATACAAGCTTTTGCAGTTGATATGCAACAACCTTAAAGGAGCAACATCACCACACCTGCAAACCCCCATTTATTTTTATACGTAGTTTCAGATTTACCTCTAAGGAACCAGTTTGTTACTGTTTTGGCTGTAAGGACACAGACTTAAAACGTCCAAATCTTAAGCCTTTTGCTTATTGTTACTGCAGCTGGATGTTTGACCTTCACTGAGAAGAATGCTGCATGTGCACACATAAGTTTGTTTTTCACATTCATCAGTTGGGGGGAAAATGTTCCCTACGCTCACCTCAAGCCTCAGTTTAAAGTGTACGTGACAGCAGAATTATGTCAATTGTGAAATGTATTATAGAGAGAGACAAAGTAGAATTTTGTCTGGTCATTGAACATTTTATATAACAGCCATATTACACACAAGTTACACAAAGCAGAGTATTTTCATGTCTTAAAAGATCTTTACCTAAAGAAAAATATCCCATGACCCAAGGCTAGACTTTGACACTAATCTCAAGCTTTGTTTTAGATTAAAGTCCAGAAATGATTCATCTTAATTCAATTCAAGTTGTTTTATAGTTTGGCAAATGTAGCTACATCAGATAAATACCAATGTTGTAAAGAGCCTTCGACACTTTATTCTGAAATTCATTTATTTATTTTTATTCAACGAATGACCCATGTAGTTGCTGCTGTAAATATAGAAAGATGTGAACACGATAGAATTTTCAAGCACATTTTATGGTTTAAATAGTGAAAGAAGGATTTCCTTTCCTAAAAAATGACCAAAAGATTCATTCATGTGCAAACTAGTTGAGCTACTAGCAGGGTATCATCATTATGCATATTTCACTAAATAAATGGTATCCCACACCACTACACATAGATAGCCAGTGGCAGATGCCTCAACTAAGTAGAGATATCAACTGTAATTATCACTTTGAGCACAAACAAAGCAGAAAGTGAAAGTCTGCTCACTAATTCATCTGCACGGGCTTTGTTGACAAAAGCATCAGCCTGATATCTGCAGACAGCTGTTTGCTAGTTTTAGCTACCTGACAGGAATAGACTGAATAAAGTAGATTTCATACACGGTTCAGTTGACTACATTGGCCTCCCATCTCATAGCTAGAGATGATATCTTTTCAACAAACACAAACTCAGCTCTGATGAAAGCACACTCTTTATTTCATCATTCACTCATACAATCTTGAGGTGGTTTTACCAAATATCCATTTTGAGTCAGTCCTGTAAAGTGATGCACAGTTACAGTTTACAGCGTATTGTGAATCAAAGCAGCACTTATAGCCAGCTATCACCTACATTATTTTTTAATTAAAAATAACCTAGAGTGCGCGTTCTAATTAATCAATTTTCACAGGGCGAGATTGTGGAGCCTGAACTGAACCACAGCAAGCAGTCACTGGCTACACATAACACTTAATGAAGATAATACAAAAATACTATTATTTATTTAATTATTATTAGCAAATAAAAATTGTTATTTATCATAAAATCTATGTTTTACAGCATCAGAACATTGTGTTGACACATGACATTACTGTGTCAGAAATGCTGAGGTTGAGGTTGCCCTCAAACTCAATACAGGTGTTACCTGTGTTCAATAGAAAAGGAAATAGGCAGGCAGTTGGAAAGCAAAACCCTTTAAGTCTGCTTCATCTATTAAGTTGTGTTGCACTAAAAACCTTAATGATATTTGGCAAAACAGCATAATGTCTGTTAAATGACCCAAACTGGAAATCAGCAGCTTGTGCTGGCACATTGACAAACTTGAGTGTGTGTGCAAAAGTGTACTCACTGTTGGGTGGCTGGGGTAGACTGTCCCCAACCATGGACTCTGATTCTACAATAAAAGAGAAAAAAAAAAGTTAAGCCTCATAGAAATATTCCTAGAATTTAACAGTGTGTTCATATCAGCTTAGAGTCTCCACCTTGTTGCTAAAATTGCTATCTCTGAGATCGAAATAATTCCGAAGCCAAATAAACAAATACATTTAATACAATTCCTGGCCAAAACAGGACATGAATGACTCATGCTGGGGAAGTGAATAATTTTAGGTGCATACTGTCAGGAAGAAAAACAACAGCAGTTACATATTATTTAGCTTTTCATTTGGACCAAATACACAGAAAAATTACAGTATCTTACCTCTGTGTGCCCTTACGTGAGTCTGAAAGCAGTTATAATACTTGTACTTCTTCCCGCATACCCCACATACATAGGAACCTGGATAAGAAATGAAAACAGTGTCATAAAAACAAAGTGACAGTATTAGCAGGAGTATACACATGTAGCGCATATAATTTAGTAGTGTATAATAGTATGTAATTCCCTGTTATTGCTGAGTAAAACTAATACATTTCAAACAATCTGTTTGTGTTGTTTTAAGTATATGTCACATTGCCCACTTTGTTTTCTGAATTTCAATCAATCTTTCAGTTCAACATTAACTGAGATTTCACTAATATCTTTTCTCTGCTTGTATTGCCTTAAAAGGAAAGAATAACTACAAATCAGATTAATATATTTTAGGCAGCACAGCAGCAAAGTGGTTAGCGCTGTTGCCCCACAATAAGAACACAGGTGTGGTTTCCGGGCCTGAGGCCTCTCCTTGTTTGCATGGGTCTTCTCCGAGTACTTCAGTTTCTTCCCACAAAGACATGCATGTTCAAGTTAATTAGTGACTCTAAATTGTCCATAGGTCTGAGTGTGAGGTGGCCTGTCCAGGGTGTACCTTGCCCAATGTTGGGGATTGGCTCCACCCCCCCACCCCCCACAATCCAGAAATGGATAAGCGGTACAAGACGAATTAATTAATTAATGGGAAAGTCCTGAGCAAAGATAAGTATCAGGGATAATCAAGGAATTTTTATCTGGTCATTATCAGCTACATAAAGCCTGCTTCCACTTCCAAATCATAGTTGATTGTGCTTTAAATATGACTTGTAAAATGCAGAACTGTGATCTATTAAGACTATGAAATGACTGTTCTCAGGAAAAAATGTAGATGAACATCCATATTTAGTTTCTAATTTATTAGGTACATTTGGTGAGAACTAATGCAGTCTATGTTGCAAGATTTACTTAAAGAGAAATGTTAATCAACTTCAGTCACTTTGGAAGTTATAATTTCAATTACTTTTGAATTGTCCTGTATTATAACAAAGACTGTCTAATATTACAGAAGATTGCTATAGAGGGCTTAACTAGCTTTAGCTAGTAGTACCTATAATATGGCATGTGACTGAAAGTTAGCCTCATACTTTAATAGACGTACACATATAAAGTGTATATGTCTATTTGTGCAAATTATTTAATCAAGGAATTTGTTTGTTATAACAGTTTAAACTATGATCATGTGAGAGCTTCCAGTTTGTGAATGTGAGGAAAGCAAAATCAAAATTGAGAGTGAGACAGAGAGAGAAAAAAAGTCAGACTACCTCTTTAAAAAGGACTAGCTCATTTAAGAACTCAAAAAAGGAGCCATTTCCTATAATCCTGATGGTATAGTCTACAACGATGCACTTTGGGTTTCAGTGGCCCAGGCTTTTAGATACTGGTCTTTACGCAGCCATCTCAATGTTGGAGCTGGAAGGAATTTTGTTTGTGCTCATGGGATTGGAAAATTTGGTTTAAAAATTTCAAGTGCAACAACATGATCTCAATAGGTATGATTAGAGGCCAATTCTTGTGCAGACAGTTATTCTAATAAAAACTGTTAACTGTTAACAGCATTGCTTGTTTTTTTTTTTTGTTTGTTTCTTTTCCCAATGGAACTCTGAAAATGCTGCACAGCCTGTTTCAGCAGTCAGGAAGCATTACCAGCCGTGCCTGCAATCAGCAAATGCATGTATATTCACACACCTATGCACGAGTCTGTGCTCTTCGTTGGAGGAGGAGTACCAAGGGCAAACATACCCTCGGTCTGAGCTCTACGGGATCCACCTCCGCTCGTTCCCCCATCATTTCCTCCAATGACAACACAGATCTCAGCAGGGTTGGTATCCCCAACTTTCCCGTTGCTCGTCTCTGAGGTCTCAGGCTCTTTCTTAATTGTGACAGGTGGTGGGCTTGCGTTCTTGTTCGTTGTGGCTAGAATTGGTGAGGGGCCATCTGTGGCTGAACTCCCACTGTCTGCCTGTTCCTTCCCAGGGTTGGGTGCATCTTGTGCACTCATGACTCAACCTCCTCTGAGCCTGTGCTTCTGTATGTAGGAAAGAAACAACAAAGAGAGAGTCAAAGTTTACTTTTTGGTCATGTAACAGTGGACACTGATTTGGTCATGACTTGTAGCCCAAGGTGCAGTGTAGTATGCAAACATATTATCAGGTCTCAGGTCAGGTCAAACAAATACTCTCCTGAGAGGTTCTATCTATGTCAGCTTCGATTTTTGTCTGGCAACCACCTGTTTTTCTAAATACAGGAAAGTGAGATGTTACAGTGTTACAGTGTTATTTTGGAAAGAGACAAATTTTTGTGCCGTAAGCCATTGAAGAGTGGCTTAACTGTTCATGAGTGACCTTTAAGGGCATAAATTCCCCAGCTTTGTGGCACCCAAATGCTCTAATTTCAGAAATATCTAAATTATACAACTTGCCACTTCAGCACAAGTCTATAAAAGGCCTCGTCAAGAGAATGTGCTCAAAATGCAACCAAGCAAAACAGAGTTATGCCAGGATGACTGATATTATGGAAGGGGGGAAAATTGGCCCTCTATTAATAGCACACCAATACAGCAACAACAAGCATTTTCATTGCACTGTTACACCTTTCTTTGGATATAACACACGGCCAACAAGCCTAGGCAAATAGGCCAATGAAGTGAAAAATTAAACAAAACATTTCTGGTTTTCAGTTTATATAGCACATAGCTCTGAAAAATAAAAAAAACACTAACAGCCAATAATACATTATGTGCACAACTTGACAGGCCTTGTGCAAGGTTGGGCAAGTTGTGTTTTGTCGTTTTCCTGGTACCTTATGCAATCTCAGAACGAGCTGTAACAGTTTTTCCAATTTTAAAGTTTTGTTTTTTGTTTGGATTTTTAACAACTGGATTTTCACTGTGCAATAAAAGTCTGTGGCAAATATTTGAGTTTTGAGTTAATGTAGCATTTTTTCATGAACCAAGGTTTTCAGCAAGAGGAAATTTTATCTGCTGGTAGCCCCACCAAAAGAGGCCAGTGGATGACCAAGCCAGGAGTGATCCGCTGGGGCCAAATCATCATGCCAAAGCATCTATTTAATGGCAACAACTGACATTTAAGTTTGAGGAATTCCATTTAGGTCCATTATGGTTCCATTTTCAATTTAATTAGAGATCTTCCTTTTCAGTTTTTAACTGCTATTTTCAATGAGTCCAAAGATTGGCCAACATGCTGTTTTTATATTCAAAGGTTATCTATGAGACCATTAAACATTTCAACGCAGTTGAAAACAATAAATAGTGTTGCTGAAAAGAGCAAATGCAGCTGAACTACAGCATTTTAGTAGAGAAATGAACAAGACAGCTGCTCAATGATTTTCTAATTTGAAAGCCAGGTTCTCTCCACTTTACTCTGATGTATGTGGTCAGAAATTGAAATTGAAGAACTTTAAACTCTATATCTAAGTCTTTCTACATTTATATAAGCCTATTTAAATACTATTTAAAAGTATCAGTTTTGTATTTCCAATGAGCTGAAGTACACAGCCAACAGAAACTAGAATTACCACCTTGTGGTAGTATGCCTCCGCCAACCAGACAAGTTGCAGGAAATATGGTCACAATCTCCCCTTCTGTTCCTGAGTTACAGTGTTGAAGAATGACCAGAAGTGCTTCTGTGGGAAGTTATGTCACAGTGATTATTACTTTTCACTGTTTGGATATTGTGAATTCTTGAGTCATGACCAAAAATATGTTTTGTGAGGTCAAACTTTTGATAATCAAACTTTAATCAGTCCATCCTTGGGTCCAAGTGGACTTTTGTGCCAGCTATAATTAAATTTCCTTTTCTTGTTACTCAGACACTGCATTCACAAGCCTGGGACGAAGTGATAGAAACCGCAAATACATAATGCCTCCAGCCCTGGCTACTTCTGACACAAAGGTATAAATATATAACAATCAAAAATTACATCATCAAATAATCCACCAAATATTCATATTTCAAGACAGGCTTTAGTTTGGGTGTCCATTACACAAGTTACTGCACCAAAACAACTGGGACAGTATTCATGGCAGTATTTTTATATTTTTTTTAATCTAAAGTTGGTGTTGTCACACTTATTTTGCAATGAATTTAGCTGTCACACAACAAAGAAGAGTCCTTTGCTACGGCAACAAAAACTTACTTTGTTCTGAATTCACAAATATATCTTTTAGATCGGCAAAGTTAAAACAGCCTTTTAAGGTCTACCGAAGTGCCACATTTTACAGCAAATGTAACAGTTAGTGCTACATTTTCTAGCTTTAGAACTGAACAGTCATGTTGAACAAATGAATTAGTGAAATTGTTGGCATCCAACAACGCTTCTTATTTTGGTGCTAAGAACATTTTGATGTTTAAGATCAGTTATGCGGTTACAGCAAAAACGTTTTTCTAAGTGCTTTGTGTCTGGGCTATTTGGTGGTCACGTTGCACAAGTTTGTCCATCTGTGTTAATAAATAAAATTCAGGGCTGTATTACAGAACAGTAAAATTGCTTAAAATTTGCTCCTTATAAGGCAGAGCAGCGTGACCAGTGATATACAGTTTCTGCTCTAACACTGAACACTGAGCCCCCATTCCACACTATGAAAACAGAAGGGAAATCCACAAAAAATAAATTGCACCTGTAAAAGAAAGGCATTCAATTTAAAAAATTTCTGACTCATGGAGAAACAGATGATGTAATTACAGTACGGCAGCAAATTTGTTAAACAAAATAAATACAACTGCTCCAGGATAGCAGTACTCGGATTCAGGCTTGAGCTCGTTTCTCTGTGCAGGCAACTCACTATAGACAGGAAATTTAAAATTGACCTCATTTTTCCTTTTTACCAGACCTACAGCTATCTTTACTGACAGGCTTAATGACTGCATCGAGACTGTTTTTAATAAGTCATTTTTAATGTAACTTGCTCTGGTAGTTTATAGTCTTCCTCCTCTTGGAAATGCTGTGCAAAATGTGCGTTTCTGTGTAAATTTAACAGTGAGCCACGAAAAATACAGCAAATGCTAACCTTCTCTGTCTCAGTGCTTTTTTCAAAACATAGTTTAAGGGAGGTGATTTCAAAGTCAACACCACTGGTATTTGGCGGTGTTCTGGCAGAATTTACAGTGGCATGAAAATTTTCTACAGTGACATGTCTAATCCCTCACACAGAAAAAGTAATGTGTCATCATTGTTCTGTTACGTATGATAGAGTAAAGGCTGTCTCTAAGCTAAAATTTGAGTCAAAACAAATGAGGACAGCACAAATGTAATGATTCACCTTTGATGCATTTACAATTTGTTGATAAATTATTTTACAGCACTGATCGTGCTGCTATTGGATTGAAAGCTTTTCTCCAAAGCTGCTCAATAAAGGTCATAAAGGAGGTTTTTATTTTTTTAATTTTTTAAACACCCATATAATTCCATTAGTTGACACTTTACCAACAGGTAAATTATTTATTTTCTTAAACTTTTAAGTTGTGACATAAGAATGGCCCTATCATGTATAAAGGATACTTCCCCACTTTACTTTTTCCACTAAGTAATAGATAGCCATAATCTATATGACAAAAAGTTATAAGAGAAAAGTAAAAAAAAAAAAAAAAAAAAACTAAAATAGCAGAATTAATATTTTGTCCATTTTCCACTCCCATTAACATTCTAATGACTACTCAAATTAATCTGTTGATTCTTAGAAAGGGCCTGACTCCTAGATTGCAAATCACTGAGCATAACTACTTCACTGTATCTCTACTATGTAGGAAAGAGGTGCACCTCATTCAGCTATAAGAGTAAAACACTGTTGCATTCATATTAATATCGTATTAATCTCAACACATAGTTATGGACCAGCCACAGAGGGCTCACTAAGGACTAGCAGCCTGTTGTGTTGCTGACTACAGTCCCACATGGAGACACTCCCACAGTGGTCACAAGGGCCATCTTAAGCCTGCAAATGGCTAAAGAGGGCCATAAGCTCCCTTTGATAGATGTGAAGGAGATAGAGCAGTGAAATCAATGATGGAGTGACAATTCTTTGCATGTGCTGTTTTATGTGTTTGGATGTCCGCTGGCATTGATTGGCCCAATTGATCAGAATATGCTTACTGTGGGGTGAAAACAAATGTATCTCACTGCGCCTGTAACAGAAATAGAGCGACTTTCGCCAACTGTAATTAAATTAAATAATGGCAAGGACACACATGCACGTCCTGAATCAGACCAAGCCTTTGTCATCCATGTAATATTTCCTGTCCAACATTTAGAATGCATACCCCAACTACATGAAATGCCTGTTG
This sequence comes from Echeneis naucrates, assembly GCF_900963305.1. Lineage (NCBI taxonomy): Eukaryota > Metazoa > Chordata > Actinopteri > Carangiformes > Echeneidae > Echeneis > Echeneis naucrates. Next base: position 13,129,454 of record NC_042522.1, on the reverse strand, counting down.
AGGCCTGTTTTTCTTCTAATTAAAGGCAAAATGCAAAATTAGCCATCTGGCCTTCTGTTCTGTTCATAGTCCGAGGCTTCTGATATTCTGTAACCTACAGCACTATGGCAGAGTGAAAATCTGAACCAGATGCACATTTTCTTTATGTTCCTTAAAAATAAAGCATAACCTAAACCAGCTAAAACAAAGGGCCAATCGAAGCGATAAACACTGCAAAAACACCAGGAAATGCAGTTAAATTAAATTATCAAATGTTATTTGCATATCAAGGATCTATAGATAGTATCAGAACAGGCATTAAAGTCAGCAAGCGTAGGTGGCATTGAGATTTATGTCAATGCATTAAACTAGTTTTCTTTTGGTGCTATGACCCAGCTGTGTTTTATGATGTCAATGTATGCATAATAACCATAATATATTGTATCCTTGTACTAAATTTATCTAGGGTTACAGAATAAGGAGGTTAGACATACAAGGAAAACATCTCTTGGACATACCTCTGTTCAGAATTCAGTCCTTAGTTGAGGTACTTAAAATAATTGGCCTATATTTGGGGAGTACTGTATCTGCCTTTGCACAATATTGAAGTAAATCAATCACTGTGCTCGGTTAAAGTAAAAAGGCAAAAATCTTGTGCTTCTAACTTAGGGGGATTTTCTTACTTTGAATTGTATCTTACTTTGCCAAAAGTCACTGTGCTCTGCATGTTAAGTAGACTGGAATAGAGATTCCAAATATAAAATACAAATTTGTTTAAGGCTCATGAAAATGTTTCCACTCTGGAGGGATTAAAAATAGGAATCAGCTAAAATGGGGGATGGAGGGGGTCACTTCAATCACTGCTTTCACTGCATGTTTGTATTATCCAGGGCAGAGTAAGGGACTGGGAGCAAGGGTTGACCGAAAACCTGTTTCACACTAAATGTTTTGCCTGCTCGTCCCTGTTTCTTTAATCAAATGCACATTTTCCTGTCCTCTGTAATAAATGTCTTCCAAGATGGTGTATGACCAATGATTTCAAAAAGCAATAATGCAGAGAAATGGATAACCCCCCCCCAACACACACACAGGATGCTCTGGAAAAAGAAACTGTCGTCTAGTAAAATTCCATCAGCATACACTCAAAAACCACCATAAAAACCTTTTCAATCTATATGTTAATGCCACGAATTAAAATTTAATAACATGAGATATTGAAAAGCAGACGAATTATACAAAAATAAATCCTGAAAGATCAGGCCCCTAAAATTAGAAATTCAGGGCGGCATCCGGTCTGCTGCTAAACCCTTGTAGGCTGGCAGATTAAATTTTTGATGAAAATCAAAATTACACTGCACATTGACGCAGGCGCAGCAAACCTGGCACTATTGTGATTTATGGATTCATTAAACCCGCGGGAGTTTCACCCCTCCCCTTTTCACTCAAAGAAATGAGATTTGCTTTTGCTGAAAATTTGTATTTTCAGAAAAGCTATTCAGGCTCTGCTCTACCTTCAGAAAATGGTCAAGGAAAAAAGAAGCTTCTGTGTACATAACCACTGCACGTAAACAGGCCTAATTTTCATTGCTGCAGCAATTGAACGTCCTTATGCATTATTCATGAAACCAATAAGGTTCATTTTTACAAAGGAGAGCAGGAAAAATATGTGCAGAATGCACAGAATTTTTTTTATATGCAGCAGACCCAACCCCTGAAAACCTTTCCCTTGAGTTTAATTTAAGTGAAGCCATTTTCTGACATTTTCAACATGCCATTTAGAAAATAACAGATCACCAAATCTTCACTGTGTTTAAGACCATGTATGTTTCTTCAGACACATATTAGCACAAATCACAAGTCTGTAATTACACATTTACAAAAGAGAATGACATCAAAGGTGTTTAACAGCCCTCACCCTTTAAATGGAAAACAAAACCTCCTCACAAAAGTTGATGACAATTAGGACAGCAAATATATTTCAACCACTGCAACCTACCGATTGCGATATGATCCCTCACCGTCTTGTGTTTATCAGAGCCTAGAGGAATGAGTTTCACCTCTCTAACCAAACTATTCGCTCCAAATATCCTCAGTGAAACAACGCTTTTGTTCATGTACTGACAGACCAGCATTCCTCTTACCTTACTTAGAATGAACTCTCCCAGAATATAGTTCCCATTAAACAAATCAGGGTTTAAGGTGTTTTTCCTTGCAACACTGCAGCATTACCCCAAAAAAGCTTTGTAACTTGTTCCTTCAGGTATTCTGCATATAAACCCATTCCCATCATTTACAGACTGATCCAACCCTAAAAACTCATGACACTGGTTGCCTGTCTCCAGTTCTGTACTTTAACTGAAACTGCTGTATTTAAATAAGACTTTCCGAACAAAGGTCAGAATTTACACCCAGATTTTGCATACGTGCCATGCAATTTCCACCAGCTCTTTGAATTCATAAAGATTTGAAGGTCAGCATTAAAATTACCCGCAGCAAAATATGGCTTCCACAGTTTCCCTTACATTAAAATAAAAGCAAGCCATGCAAGATGGGAAGCTGTTTGGCGTCTGCAGGATTAATATAAACATTAGAGGCACTGGTTGTGATTGTTTTTCCTGCCCTCAAATTATGCTGACTTGGTCCTTCTTCTTCCAGTCCTGTTCAGTTCACTTTGGATAGTTATTTTCCGCTTACACATTTCCAATCTCTTTGAAATAAAAGTCCAAATTGTTCCCATGTTTAGCAGGCAGTAAATTGTATCTGCGCACACAAACACACATCCACCCAAAAACAAATAAAGACAAACAGCAAAATTGCAGTTATTGTGTATGTTAGATGGAAGACATAAAGGATGGATTTAGTAGATATAATTTTATCCTCATCTCCCAGATAACAATTGCATTGGAATATTTTTTTTTTGTGTGTGTATGTTTAAAACATTAGTAAAAACAACTCAACACCAGATTATTAATTATGAAAAAGCCAAAGCAAAGGGGGGCAGAATAAACATGCACGCTGCTTTGAATACAGTTCTCATAAGGTCATATTTTCATTCATTTGCATGATAAACACACGACCCGACGACTAAATTCCCATAAACTAACATCCAATTCAATAAACAAGTCTCAAAACTAGTCTCATTACAAATTTTCTTTTTGTTAATTTCCCAAAAATGACGGCCTACAGGTGGCGCCAACGACGCCCAGATTTCAAATCCTTCCTAAAAAATAAAAGTCGAAGCGCATTTTCGACCAGACGACACTTCGCCGTTTTCTCTCGTCCGCCCAAAAACGACTGCAAAGCCGTCAAAATACGCCCCCCCCCACACACACACACCCTTAAAAAAGTGGCGTTTGCCTTGTGTGACTTTCAAAAAGGGGGAGCCCCCCCAACAACTCCAGAGCTCTGTCTGAAATTTGCAGAAAATTTCAACAAAACATGGCTGCAGGAGGTTTTTGTGTTTCAGATTGTTCCTCCCCTCATCGTCCTTCATGTTCGCCACTATCGCCCGGTTCTTCCGCACCCCCACCCCCCCCCCCCTCCTTCCTCCTCCTCCACCTTCCCCAACCACCACCACCACCACCACCAACATCCATCCACACACACTTCGCTCCGGGAGAATAAACCCGGTGTTTGCACCCGGCTGGCGGACGGCTGGACAAAACTAGCTGCACAAATGACCAGTCAGCAGTTACACGGAAACTTCACCACGAAAAAAAAAAAAATTCAGTCCCCGAATTAAATAAATAAATAAATAAATAAATGTTTCTTTTTTAATTAAATAAATAAACAAATAAACATCAACAGATTAGGAAACCTATTTCGGTACGGCTTCAGAGATTGCACCTGGTTATGTAGTGCAAAGGCTGCCAGCTCTCGTTTATTACGTAGAGCGGAACCGAAACTTAACATCCGCTGCTGAAATTTTTTTCTCAAATTTAGGATTTCTAAATGAGGGCAGAAAAAAAACAGAAAAGAGCGGTTGACATACCTCCAAAAAAAAAAAAAAAAAAAAAAAAAAAAAACCGATGCAGCTCATGCGAAAACAGCCAGTCGCTCCAGAAATCTTCCCTCCCCCGACCAGAGGTGACTGCACAACTGCTTCCTCCAAAAAAAAAAAAAAAATTGAATTAGTTATGAGAAATTCCAAATGTAAAAAAAAAAAAAAAAAATTTCACCGCGCCGTTTTTTTTTTTTTTGTCTGTTGTTTTCTTCTTCTTCTTCTTCTTCTTCTTCTTCTTCTTCTTCCTCTCCGCGACACGCTACGTTACATTTTAGTAAAGAGTAATGGCGTGATAAATCAAGGAGGGTTTGCCCGGGTTTACTCAGTCCGTGCAGGCTCTCCGTGTCTGCCGCCTCGCACACGGGGGTTGTGTTGCGGTTCCTCCTGTGGAAAATTTCGTCCGCCATATACAAGGGCAGATTCCCAAATTGCTGCGCCGGCCTGTGTATGAGAACGACATGAAAAAAAAAGGGAAAAGAAAAAGGAAAAAAGTCTGGGAAGGAGGCAAAAAAAACAGGTTGGACAACCATAAACTTACACTGGAGAGCGGGAGAGCGAGACGAGACGAGACGGGGAGGAGGAGGGGGGGTAACTGCAAAATACGCAGGAATAAATAAAAAATAAGAAATCTAATGTGAAGTGAGAGTGTTATAGTTGGAGATTGCAGCGGTGTCTCTGGAGAGGTTAATGTTTCATCCCGTCGTATTTGGAGTACATTTGATAAACTCCAGAAGTCTCCACAATCAGTTTAAATTAAGAGCAAGTTTTGGTTGGCCAACAAATTTTGATTTCAGAACCCCACTCAGAATTGGTAATTTTTTCTTTTCTTTTTTTTTTATACTTTAGTTTTCGTTTCCAGCTAATATATTTATGGATTAACAACCATATTTGGCCATCAAACATTTCATAATCTGTATTTTAAATGATTTTAACATTCATGTATCAGCTTTAAACCTGAACACTGACTTTGTCTAGATAATGCCCATATAAATGCAGAACTGCAAAAATGCAAACAACAATGTGATAATTAACGGCATTGTATGTTTTATATTTTTAGTTATATTATAGCAGCAGTTTTTGTATTCCATGCATTACAGCATCTCTAGTGTAATGAAACAATAGTTTCCAGAATAGAAACAGCATTAGCCATCAGCAATGTGCTGAATCCTGAGAGAATTAAGGCTATTCTTTGCTTTTTAAAGCCTTTTACTCTTGACCATATTCTCTTATATACAGTTGTGAGGACCGTATAGGTAGTAAATCTGTTTGCCTTATTCGTTCACCGTCAAAATGTTCCATTCAGAGCCTCAGAAGAACTCTGCTTCCCTCCGTTGTATTATTTGACCAATCAGCAGATTATCAAGTTGACTTAATTGATTGATACAATCCATTTTAATCAGTAACTATGGATGATGGAGTTTGACTGTCAGATAACTGACACTTTTTAACTGCAAAAAACGAAATAAATCTTTAATGTGGTATACATTTAAAGTCTCATCACAAATACTGCCTGCTGCCTACTTCAGATTCTTCTCTCTGTCAGTAAGATTTATTAGGAATGTGGTTTCACTCTCCCAGTGTGTATTTTTCAACCAGGGTTGTTTCATTGGTTTGCTCTAACAAAAGTAAAAGTACACCTCCAAAATTAAACGAAAGATTTCTGTAAACACCAGAACTAGACCTGAAAGTAAAAATCTAAACTTCGCAAAACTATCTGAATTACAAATACAGCCTTGAATAAAGTGTTGCATAAATATTCTCCTGCTTTATTATAACTTTGAAGAATTTGTTACAAAGAAATCAAATTTCAAAGATATACCTACGGCAACTGTGAGAGGGCTGCAGGTGTTCTATACTCATGGCGATAGAAACATTCATGTTTGACGATTTTAGTAGGTTTACCAGGGTGAAATTGGAAAAATGGGTTAAAAAAATCTGTTTTGTTTTTTTTTTTTAAGCATCACAATAAACACTCTGCACATCAGCAGAAACAGCATCCCTTCCATGAATCCCAGTGGAGGCGGCATCATGCTGATCCTTCTCCGCAATAGGCCCAAGAGGGCTGCTGAGGGTAGGGGGTCAAATGACTGCAGCAAAATACAGAGAAAATCTGGAGGAAAACTTGCTGTAGTCTGCAAGAGACCTGCAACGTGGGAGAGGATTCCAGACCTCATCCAATCAAGAATTTGTGGTGGGTGACTCATGAAAGGGCTTCATCAGTTTTGCAAAGAATAACAGGGAAACATTTAATTTTGGCCAGATGTGAAATACTGATTTAGACCCAACAAAGAGGCTGAAGTTCACCAGAAAAGATACCTTTGCTAAACACTGACTTCAATATATATAAACATGGAATCCTGAAATAATTTATTATTTTACCTGTGTCAGTGCCTCTTTATAACTTCTATATACAATGTATAAATTCATTTTCCTTTTCCCCATGATACCATATCATTAGTTTTAGTATCAGACTGGGCTGTTTACCTCAATATGCAGATTATTTTCCTCGTATCCAGCCTGGTATATTTAGGATTATACATAGGATTGATATTGGAAAGAATTTAAATAGCTGCAGTCAAGCTTGTGGTACACATTCTAACAAGTAAGCTGCTGGTACTAGTGTGATGTACTGCATCAGCCATATAAAGTGAAATATTTATGATCTATGCTTTAACTTTAACCCTGCAAGCACTCTTTTTCGTAATGTCCCTCCCAATCTCTTGCACTGCACTTATTCTCTCTGTCCAGCAGAGAGCACCAGAACACCAGTGAATAATTTCTTCCATGGCTCCTATACAGTGGCCAGTGAGTATACTTCACCTTTACTTTAATACCTGCCCCCTTTTTGCTCTGTCTCCATCTGCTGTCACTGATTTGTAAAGTTCTGATTTGTTTTACCAATTTCAGATGTATTCCCTGTCTTTTTTTTTTCTGCCTTTCAAAAAACAGCTTGTTTTCTGTGCTCCTGGCATCCCATTCAAGGAAAGTTACTTCATGTTTTTAAGCATTTCTTCCATGTAGGAAAGTTCATCATCCTGCATTCTCAGAGTAATCCTTTAATCATGGATGGCAACAGGAAATAGTGTCTGGATATTGCTGCTAAAGAAGCGGCAATACCAAGGTTTATGAAAAGCTTAGTAGAACAGCAACAAAGTGGAGATGTTTAAGAAGTCAAAATGTAAATGCATCGGTGTAGGTGCAGAATTATGAAATAGGTTTAAAAAAGACTTTTAGTAATGCACAAGTATTTTCAGGTTCAACTGGAATGTGAAGCATTGATTCTCTGCAGTGTCTCTGTGACATTGGAAAGCCCTTTGGAAGTTCTGCTGACAGTTATTCAATCAAATTGAATTAAAGTTTGCAGTAATTATAGCTCATAACATTTTTTTTTTTTTTTGTGAACAGATTGTACTTGAAGACACTGGAGAATTCAGGACATAGCTCATTAATTGTGTCCAAAAGTTCCTGACAGATGAGTATTGAATTGCTCAATGTTATGAGATGATTGTTCCACAGTGAGGACAACAAAGGCACTCATAATGTGCAACTGGCAAGAGACAAAGAGCGATGGCTCTTTAGAGCGAACAGCTCTTCACACCGACAGAGAAAATGTTGAATCCATTTACTAATATGGACAACACTGTTGAACACTGAAACGTCTGACAGCTCAGAAATTTAGGCTGAAATCTATTGCATCAATTATAGTGCCCTTAAGATTATAAAACATTCTATCTTTCCTTCATAATTCATCGCAGCTCAAGGTTGGCTTGACCTCCTCTCAGCCTACATTTTAAGAAATATTCCTTAAACTGGCAGAAGGACCAACAGGTGAGAGAGGCTGACAACAAGGATGCTATTTTTTTCCTCAGTGACCTACTTGAGTGGGCTCGAGTGCCGCCAGACCATTGCTGCATGTTCAAGAGCTTGCATATATTCGTAGATTGTTCCGAGCAAGCCAATGCTGCTAGAATCTAGGTCTTCCAAAAATCTGACAAAAATAACATACACAAAGAGGACAAAACTATACAGAAAGACACTGCACACAGAAATTACAGTAACATATAAGAATTATAAGTATTCGTGCTGACTTTTAGAATGTAAACAGAGCAGGCATTTCAGGAGGTAGCATCATATGAGGTAGGAGCAAAGAGATAAAATGACAGTTCATTATTTGCATTTAAATTCTATGCATGTACAGATTTAATGTCAGTATTTAATTTCACATTTGCATTCAAGGAATGCAATGTTCCCTTGTTTTATTTAGTACACTAAGGGGTTTCTCTACCACACCATAAGATCCTGATCCCTTCAGTCTTTTCGTACTCTTTAACTGTGGCCAATAGCTCATGTTGTTTTGTAACTGAGCCAGTTTGCTGACATTGATTCTTTTGTTTTACTTGTGCAACTGTTACCATATGTTTCGTCTTTTCACAGAAAATCAATTCATGTGTTAAATTTCAAAGTTAAACCAGGAGTGTACAATGTATCGACTACAAATTGCAGCTTATTGCCACTGTTCAGCAGCAATAATCGCCAAGTCCCACTTTACAGACTTACTATCCTCTGAATTTATCAGCAAACAACATTTTAAACACCAAAAAGATGATTTCCCTCTAGCCCCCATGCTGACCATGGCAACAACCATCTCAACTTTATATACCATCCAAGTAAGCTTCAAGAAACAAAATACTCCTCTGCAACCTTGAAGATGTTTGCAGAAATTACAGCCTTTGAATGGAAACACTGTTGGAAAACACACAAACCTATATTGTAATTGTAATTGTTTTTGTTATTTGGTGTGTTGACATTCATCTTCAAATACAGCAGATGACCTACATCTGTGGTCAGTTAAAATATCAAGGATCTCAATGTAACTGAGGCCAAAGTTTATCCTTCACCTGATAGGTATTGTTGGTTGAAGAAAACAGTAGTTGTTGGCTGACCACAGACAAGTGAGAACAGGTAGGAATCCCTGCTGTTGTTCCTTATGATGACACTGATTGCAGGTTTTTGTCAAAGGTCAATTAAATCCAAGTGTAGTGTGTTATTTCAGATTACGGAACCTGCTTAATGTTAATGCTGACCTCAAGCCATGAATACAATATTTTTGTTTTTCTACTGTGACCGATGTAAACAAACAGCAGTAGAATTAAGGTTAACGTATTTTAAGAGACAGTTAGATGTTTGGGAAATTAAACCCAACATAAATTAAACTGATTAGAGGATTTAACCTAATATATATTTCTCCTAATTGTTTCTAATATACAGACAGAGTTTTTAGATGTGTTTAGCTTTAAAGCACAACAACAACAACAAATAAATCTGAATTTAAGGGCCGCTTAATAGCTTTCGGAGAATTTCAATTACACCTAATGGTCTGCATCAGCTGAATAAATAAGTTGTTGCTGGGATGTCATGTTTAGCTGAGATTAACATGGAAGCAAAAGAAAAGAAAATAGTTTAGTAAATTACTTACGCAAACAAGCAAAATATCCCTAAATATTTAGTGTGAAAATCTTAACTTAAATCTGGCAGATGCTGGTTTTCAATAGCCCTGCACCTTTGGATATACACAGTTTAATTTGCAACTAAAAGATCATTTAAAATCAATCAATCAATGTTCTGGAAATAAACATCAAGTAGTATTATTATAAATTTTATTTATTTTTTTAAACCCTTCATTAGTTGTGCCACCTTCTTTGAGATTATACACTTCCATTGTGGTAACAAAAAAATAAAAAATGTAGACCAAAAATAATTGTGCTCCTGTATAAACATGTATAAACATGTACACAAGGTAGCTTTTAACCTGTCTTACTGAAGCAATAACATATTCCATAACAGCATGATTAGCAGTCTGTCTATTTTAAGATGAATTGTTACGTTCCGTGGGTAATCAGAGGCGCCTGGCTGTTTTGTTCCTGACATGATTGCAAATCATGACAAGGGCACATAGCAAAAAAAAAAAAAAAAGTCCATAATAACTTCAATACCAACTCTACACTTTCATTGTGAGGAAAAGAGAAGTGAGTAATGTAATTTTGGTGATGACAGGGTAGTATGAAATGTCTAAACCTCTGCTTTCATATACGGGACAAGCCAAGAGAGGTTGAGGAAGAAACTAAGAATAAAATATGCAATAATTATACAGTGAAACTCTGCCCACAATGACAAAATGTGTCTGATTACAGTAGAGCTCTTTCCAAAGTTAATTATAGTTTTCCATCTTCTGTACTTGAATGATGATTTTATGTTTGGTCACTATACAGTCAAGGCCACAAACTAAATTGATCATCAAGGAACTAAAAATATAAAAACTGAAATATATTTGTATTTTTCATTGAACTCTGGCTTGGAAATCATCAAAGCCAGAATTTTAATAAGGCAGCCAGTGACTGTTACTGAAATTAGTGAGTATCTAAATAATTAGAACTTTGTTTATTTATAATAACTGTGATTGAATTCACTTAGGAATTATGTACAAGGCTTGTGCGTTTGTGGGGTCTTTCCAACCTTGAAAGCCAGGCATGTTTTGAATTCAAGAGAATGGTGTCACGTGACCTTTAGTAAAATAAAGCTAGTGTTTGAAATGAATGTCTGAAGCAAATTTAATTATGACCTAACCAGCGGAAGATAGTATTGAAAGAGGTATTTCAGTTCAAACCACAAATGTCAATTTTATAACAGACCAACAAAAAAGTCTGGAAATAACCAAAGTCATTAGGATACATAGTTGCGAAACAAATGACTCTATTCATTCCATTTCTGTCTCTTGGCATCCATTCAATACTTTTTTAGATATTTTAGTCTGGACCAAAAAAGCACACAAACCAAAGATGACTGTGGCTAAAACCAAGTAAGCAATACATAATTTTAAAAACTTCACATCAATAATTCCATATTAATTTGTACGTTATCATTTGTGTTTGTCACACTTGGAAGTCTTATCTGTCTTATCAGCTAGCATTATTACAGCGAGGAACACGGAACTATGAAGAAGTTGGGCTGTTTGTTGAAGTTTAGATGAACTATGTGGCGTTATTTTGTCTTTATTATGCACTTGTGTTATAAAAGATACCGTCAATTTGACCCTTGGACAATAACGTCCTTATTCTCTGTGATTCGATAAACCAAAGAAACAACAATTTACTCACACTTCACCTGTAAAGCTTTGTTTAAGAATAATTTTCAAAAATTTAACAACTTTAATTTTAACTTATTTGTACTGGCATCCAATAGGCTATCATTGCTCAGGTTTGGTTATTGCATATTTTTTTTCACATCATGAAGTGTTTATGACTTTACTTGATGGTACTTTCACACAAAAGCCCTTCCAGCTGTAAGTCTCTGTAACTCTGGGTTCAAAATGATAAAATTACAAATAGAAGTAATCCCATTCCATTCTTTATCTCTTGTCTTTTTCTCCTCCGCCCTCTGCGTCACAAATCTTTTGGCCCAATGGTCCTCCAGAATCCACAACAAACCCATTTTCTGTCCCTAAGGTGACACATTTGATTATTACTACACTGTATGAAGAGGTTTTCAAAGACAAGTTCATAAGACTGAGACAAAATACAAACATCCACAAATAAAACCACAGAACTAAAAATACCATGCTGGCATGCTAATGTGCAGCACATGATACCAAATTCAACAGCTGGACCACCACTGATTCTTCATTCCACATTGCTGTCTTCATTATAGACTAATTTAAGAATCGACAGTGTTAGATAAATCTCGTTTAGAGTTATTGAAAACAGTGACAGTGACCTAAATGCACCATCTGTCATAACTTTCTTGAGAACAAAACACCAGGAAGTTAGCCAAGTTAATGCGACAGATTACAAAGCACTCCAAGTATGAAGGAAAACAAAAGAGTTTTCCATCTGCAGAGGGAGGAATACTCTTTTTCAGAAATTGCAGATGGTGCTAAAGTAAAATTGGAAAAAGAGCAGATGGCCTCTTTTCAAGTTAAGGAGAAATGTATAAGTGTTAGAATATTTAACAGTTTAGTGGCACCAAAAAGTACAAACAGAGTAGGTGCTACAATTTTGGATAGGAATAATGAATCACTGGGAAAAGTTAATGGGCTCAAGCAACACTCTGAAGATGGTCAGCGTCTTTGACATCAACTTAACAGAAAACGCAGTTGGCAATTGTTTTTGGCAGTCTGGAAGACCTTAAAAATGTCCCACCTTTACGTGATTTGTTGTTGCTAAATAGGTGTACATGGGGTTGCATTAGTATGTCACACAAACAGGGGACTCACTATTTGCTATTTAATGTGTATAATGTAAATAAATGTGTGTAAGTTTGTTAATTTATATGGTTTAAAAAAATTGCATTGCAATAGTCTTGTGTGTCTGAAATGCAGCTGTCCAGACGTCATGAATTTTAAAATGACATCTTTTTGTGTTGTGGTAATTCTGAAAAGGCTTACAAGCACCGGATGAGAGGGAACCTTGGTTGCAGCTCAAAAAGCATGTTCAAGGTGAAAAGAAATTGCTGAGATATTCACTGTATCCAGTCTGAAGACATCAAAGAACCTATCTATGAAACATTCACAGACATCAAAGAAGCATATAAATCAGCAGCCAATTAAATGGTTGGTAGTACAAGATGATGCAGGATTAAGATCAATGTTTGCACCATTTAGGTGTGTGTGGGTGGGGGGCAGCTGCTAGGGCTGGAGTTTCAGGCAGAAAATAAAAAAAAAAAAAAACATACCCGGCATCGGGTAAGTTAGATGCAAACATTTGCAGCCTCATCCATCAATGAAAGAGTGAGAAGCCCTCAGCTTCAATGAGAGATTAGCTCCCAAGGTGACAGCCGTGTCATGGTTGGTCATGCTTGATAAGGTTTCAATTTCTAATTACATAAAAGGACGTTATGTCACTGTAACAGTATACATTTGGGTCAAGAGGAACTCCTAACACAAATCACTGGCCTGATAAATTAGGAGCGCGGGCCTCTTTTCATAAATTACATTTATCCATTATATAGTTTCTCCTTTGCAAGTTAGATATGGATATATGTGTGTGTGTTAGCTTGACCTGAGGACTGACATCATATAAATGAACAGTCTATAAATGGAAGCTCATTAGCGGGCTGTTAAAATAGAGGCAGGGCATCCAAAGAACCCTGGGGGCTTTAGATTCTGCCAGTGATGCAATATTGTGAGACAGTTTCTTGACTCTTTCACAAAAGAGCTGTCGGAGTGTTTAGAAAACATACACTATGTGCCCGTGGCACTAAGATTCATGATACATAAGACCTGCTTCTGGGCTGCTTTTAGGTGTCCGGCACATGCAGTCTTCATTTTTTAAAAGCCTATTTTAATCTACAACCAGGAATCTTAAAGGCGAATTGTTGCAGTTCCTTTAACTCGCCAACGTCTCTCCGACTCCCAGCTGACTTGACAGCTAAGTATTTGGGAGACACACCTTGTGCATTCAAATGCCCTGACGAGAGTCACCGGTACAATTCCTTCACTCGTGTTTGTTGCATGCAACTCTTTTTCTCTGAATCCCATTTCCTGTCTCTTTACACTGCATTTCCTTTCCTATCAAATAATAAAAGGTATAAAATTGCCCGAGGGTGGTGCTCACCTTATCCATCCCTCCGTTCCTCCACCATTTCTGCTACTCCTTCGCCATATTGTAGGTTGCATATTATTAGTGCCTTGAATATATTTGTCTTGCCACCATACTGAGAGTTCTGTCAAGGGCCTTTTTCTAATTTTCCATATTTGTCACCCACTCAGGAACCTCTTGTGCCACTTGGCTCCTTCTCCATTGTCCTTAACGTAATGACAAGCAAAGATGAATGTAGCCAGAGGGAAACTGTACAGGATGGCTTAATTAATTGCGATTTATAAGTAGGTGGAGGACATTTTACAATTCTATCTCTGAAAAGAACCTGGGCTCTTTCTGGGCTTGCATTATGTTTTATCCCACTTAAAATTTTGCTTAATAACTCATTTGATTCTCTCATCATCTGACCTAACTGCTGCTATTTTCAGCACACTCCCCCTCTTGCTCTTCTGAGTATTACCTTTATGTTGTCCTCTGTCTTCCTCAATGTCACTAACTTCTTTAAGTGTTTATTTCCACATTCCACTTTAATCTTACCTCCTCAGAAAATCCACCCCACCCTCCCATTCCTGTCTGTCTGTCTGTCTCGCCTGTCTCTTTGTTGTGAATGAAGAGTCAGTGACTGAAATTACGAATGGGACTGCAGCCTACACCGGGATGTTACAAAACACTGCAGCACTTGTTATTCACGGCACTGCCCTACTTTTCATCAGTACTTATTTGCGCAAGTGCACACACCTACAGAGACTGGATCAATTCACAAATTTTCCATCACTGCTATTATCTTATAATGAGTGATTCAAATGCATAGGTTTGGTAACAGACCTGTTTTGAGACAACGGTAATGAGTATGTCTGCAGTCATCTGTAGACTGTGAAGTCTTACAACAGCCACCAATGATTTGGGGAAGTTACATCACAAAGTGAGTTTGTGATGCTGACGACTTACTTTTCACCCCTGAAAGCAGAGCTGGACTAAATCTTTCTCTGCAATGTTAATATTTATTTGTCCAGATTTTAGAAATAAGTTTTATTTACATTTAGAAAGAATGACTACACTAGTTTAGAGAAAACACAAGAAACTTGTGCGACAAAAAATGGAGCAGACTCAGTGATTACCTTCCTAGCAACAAACCTTCGCCCTGCTCTATGTGCCCTACAGATAATATCCAACTAGGCCAGTGAGCGGTGATAACTATCATGTCTTTAGGGTCATCAGGTGGGAACCTCCTTTCATCTGTGTTTCGTCTAGTTAGGCCCACAACACCTCTAGGAGGCTAGACCGTGAACACTGGCGTCCCAGAGTCACCCCCTAATGCCAGCCATCACCACTCCTCACACAAAGACACCTAGTTTTACTCGGTCACCAAATCATATGCATATGTTTTTATTCAAATAGATATTGTAGCATTTCGATGGTGGTGTATTTGGATAAGTACTCAGTGCTACAGCTGATGTCTGACCTTGCACACAAAACAAATTAGACTGAAATGATTATCAGGTTAGACTTAGAAAGCAATACTTTTTCATGAATTCAAACTACAGTACATCACAGATTACAACATACAGGACTTTGACCTAATGAATGTTTGTGTGGGTACTACTGTTCTAAATTTACTCTGCACGAAAACTGCAGTAAATAAAGTGCAAATAAAACCTTGTGGAAAAACATAATCCATCCAGGGCAGGAACACACTTGTGCCTTTGTCATTCATTTATTAATGTTCTGTTCTGTCCTTGCTTCCTTTTTAAGGAGTGTGTCAGACCTTTCTTCTGTCTTTACATGCAACCAGAATTGGAGGCACTCAGCTGCATGCTCCAATTGTGGAAAATTACATAATTGACCTACAGGTATAACCGACAGGGGGATCGGCTGTTCTTTGACTTTTTTTCTGATTGTTCAGCCAATGTGAAGTTAAAGGACTTATAGTGTCTCTCTTGCCCTTAAAAATCTTTTTGTACTTACTGCAATAAAGAAGAGAATAATGAAATGATGGAAACGAACAGAGTTTTCAAACAAAACATGCATGTGATTAACATTGAGCTTGACATTTGGCCATATCACACAGTTTAAAACAAACAAACAAAAAGAAACCCTCATTTGCTACATAACCACAACCACAACCGCAACCTATGTCATTTTCTGTCTGCACACTTGAAAGTCTTAATGTGATGTCATTCTTGGCTTTGTTTTATTTTGATCCATACAGCTAAAAATACACATCAAATAACCTTAATGGACAACTGCCCCTCCTGCTGACGTCGGTGAGCTACAAATCCAGCTGTGTACACACCCACAAACACACACATGTGGATGTGCACTTTTGTTTATGCTTCATTTCTAATCATAATGCTTTGCTGGTGATGCCAGAGTGGAGGATTATGCTAAACCAAACGTGAGCCTTAATCTGGATGAGTTTCCAACGGCCTCTATCTAATTTTGGGGGCTTGAGTGAAAATGCAGCTCCATGGTGACTTCGATGCTTTATACCTGACTTCCAGATATGGTTATAATACAGTCAAGTAAAGATTATTTTTAGATTTTACTAAATACTACCCAGTGTGTCTTGGTTTAAAGCTTCATCATTTCGCTCCTCCGTTGAGCTTCCTCTTTTTCAACCCTAGGAGTTAAACTGCAATCATTACATGACATAAAAAAAAAATACTTCTTTTCACAAAAGCAAGACTAGCAGTATCAAGAATTACACATCTTGCTGCCAGTCCTGTAAATGTCGAGGTTGTTGCCCAATCTTACTTAAAAGTGAGTCACGAGCAGCAGGATATTATCAGTGTGGCATTCCCATCAGCTGAAGTTTTGATATCCCACAGAGAGCCCTGCCTGCTCCTTCATGCTGTAGTGTTATTGTTTCAAATTATTGTCATTGTTTGAAAAAAATCTTAAATGTAACTAAGAAGCAGAGCAGATGTTTGGGATCTGCATTCAGCTAAATTTATGAAGATCATTTCCGGCAGAAAATCATCACAATGCTTGTGTTTCAGAAGCAGAGGTATTAATCAGAGTATTAATAAGATCAGATGGAGGCTGAGCTGGTGGCTTTTCTGGTGCTGTACAGCCACTAAAATAGTCTGATCAGCACACTTTCATTGTGATGAATGGTTAAAAATGTCCTGAAACTAAACAATCGAACATTTGGCCAAGAGTAAAAAAAATGTGACGGGTAAAATCATCACTGCTGGGTGCAAACAATGGAGGGGCATCGAAAATGACCTTCATAAACTGGCAAGGGAGCTCAGTCCTTGCCGCTTTTGACTTCTGCTGAAGGTCACTGGAAACCTTAACTGCATGTGTCAGGTCTGCAAACATGGGAGCGAGCACCTCATGTGACAAGACAATTCGATGAAACTGAATGCATCCAAAAAAAGCAACAATTCTGAAGTTTTTACTGGAAAACAGGTCACTGATTTACGTCAGGACCCTCCTGCTCCTCCTCCTCCTCTGCGGGTGGACATGCTGAGTTATGCACTGTGACCCGAAAAAACAAAACCCTATATATTTTCTCTTCTCTGTGTCTCATTTACCTCAGACCAGGGAGAGACAGGGGTGGTGTCTGTCTGGTGGCCATGGTGTTTTGTCATGCACATTTAAGGCATGGGGGCTAAAAAGTCATTTACAGTGTAACATGTTAGTATAGTGGCATTTTTGTTTCATTGTGAAAACACTCTTTGAACAGCTACTTAAACCTGTTAGTCACAGCGTGACGTAAAGCATGCGTCAATACTTAACTGATAGAGTTACGAGCATGTGTTTGGTATAATTACTGAAATGTGTGTATGTGTGTTTGTTTGTGTGTGTTGCCGCAGAACTCAACAAAAACACACTACTCCACATTCGCTTCCTGCGTTGATTCATTCATTTCGATACCTCATGAAATGAATTTGTCTGTTTCCACTGTATTCACCTTCATTATCTCCACATCTACTGTTTGGTAGTGAGCCCTCATTAAAGTGGCACACTCAGACATTCCCCATCATAAAAAAGATCTCCATGGATCCACTTCTAGTTGAAGCAGATAGGGATAGAGCTGCCAGGAAATGATGGCGTATTACTTTTCATTTACATTTGAGATTCAACGTAAGTACGAGCAAGAGTAACCTGAGTTTTTCTAGCTGAGGTGATGATGTAAACTTAGAAACAGGGAAACGTAAGGTTTTAATATTTGCGCAGTAACTGTGGGTTGTATTACGTAAAAGGCCGCTGTGAAATTTTTGGCTTCTGAGAGGAATAGAGGTGAGGTGGCCTGCACTATAATTTCATTAGTTATTTTTAGTCTCAGACAGTCCAGAGAAATATGCTTTATCATTCTTCCGATCCTGAGGGGAAGAAAGAAAGTCACCAGTTCCAATATTACTGTAGGCTATGAGCATTTTAAGAAGAAGGGAAAAATATCTAGACGCTTTAACTAAAGCCAGCTGCCTTCAGAGTAACAGTGTAAATTAAAAAAGACCCAACCAAAGTTTTTAAGCAGGATTATCTACAACAACTGAAAAGCTTTGAATGCATTTAAAGAAAATAATCAGAATATTAGAGGATGATATTTTATCACATCGTTTCCTGCAAAGGTTTAGTGCAATGAAAAAAGTCTACAGATTCTTTGTTTCCGTGAGATCTTTCATTTCTCAAACGTCTCGGGGTCGAACTAGTCTCCCAATCATGAACAAAATAGAAATTATCTACTTTCAAGACATTTTATTTGGCCCATTTTATCATTAGCCTATAGAAATGAATAAATGTAATAGCCAATGTCCCTGGGTCTCTTCTTTCTTATACTTTAATTATGACTGAAACCATTTGTTAGGAGGTTTTATTATCTCTTCATTTGAATTCCCTCCAGGGCAACAGGCAGTAGATTTGGGGATTCTGCTTCCAGTCCCTAGTTCCTGTTTTCTAATTTTACATCAAAAAAAGGAGATGAGGAGTTTCCTGACAGCATCCTGTGGGGCCAAACCCACGTTGCTAAGAGACTAATGGAAAAGGGGCTGAAGGAATGGCAGGAATGAGTCAACAACCAGGGAAAACTAAATGCGTGAGGGGGAAGAAAAATTAAAGGGGTAAATGATGCAAAATGACTAAAATCACTATGGGAAAAAATACCAGGTGGAACCATAATTCCCTTTGGTTATTTTCTGCATGTAGTCATCTCTTTGCTCATGTGTGCATGTGCAGCATGTAACTCCACCTAATATTGTTTTATTGATTAGACCTCCACTTAGAAATTAGATTGGGAAATTTCAAAGCACGATTCCTTTCTGACATATAATTAATCGCTCTGAAATGTGTCACCATCCCTGTAAAACATCCGTTATTGTTTTTCTTTAGTGAGGTGTTTATAATGTAGCTTGTACCCTCAGGAGCATTTACGTGATTATTGGATTTCGCTCTGGTGAAACGAAGCTTGTGTGAGTGCGTATTTACGTCTGTGTTATGTGGCTGATGTTGTGTCATGGAGCAGAGAAAGGGGAAGCATCAGCAGGTCATCAGCATTTATTACGCATCACTGGGTCGTCTAAGTGCACTTAGTGTCATCACTCTGGGATTTGGGGAAACATTAACTAGTTCATAGATGAATCATCTGACAGGTATCTAAACATGAAAATTCTCTCACTAATCTCACTCACACATCTTCATCCGTATGCGGGTCGTGGGGATGCTGGAGCCAATCCCAGCTCAAACCCACGCAGACACGGGGAGAATATGCAAACTCCGCACAGGGCCGTGCTGCCCTCACCTGGGACATTTCACCCCGAGGGTGTCCTACGTACATTTTGGAAGTGACCAGTACAATAAAAAGTTCAATTACCGAATGTTTGAAAATCAAACTGTCAAATGGTTTCCCATTATCTCCATGTTAGTTTAGCAAATTAGGACAGAGTAGAAAGTCAAGTGAGCAGATTTGCATATGAAAACCACTTCACATTCAATGGATTATGAAAACCTCCAGTGACATTACTTATGAAAAGAGTCACTGTCGTTTTGACCATAGAAACAAATATGGGCTATTGAACAGTGAAGGCATGCTGATATAACTCACAGGATTACCAAATGATGAACTTCGTAATTTAATTTTCTGATTCTATTCAGCCTCAGCCTGACTGTTGCTACCCAAACTGAGAATGTGTGACTCATAAGCAGTGTGAGTTGCAAAATATAAAGTGGTTGCAGCCAACCACTTCATGCAAAGTGTTGCAGCAAAATGCAAAATGATTGAAGTGTTTTTAAGTCCTCCCACACTCTAACATGCTGCAAAATGTAGCTGATGGTCTGCAGTAACTACCACAATAAAATATAATTGATCCAGATTTACCAGCATCATAAATCTGCTGACTTCCTACCGGTGACGTCGATGGTTGAAGTCCAACCATCTGGGCTTATATAACTCTCCATTCCTGAGTTATATTTGTCTTGTCCATTTGAATACAATCATGTGAATTCCATTGCAGAAGGTCAGGAACTTCCTTTTTCTCCTCTTCTTCTTCTCCTTTTTCTGCCACTTGCATCCAAGCAGCAGCATTACTGCCATCTTCAGGACTCACTCAGCTGCCGCTCTGTACAGTCAGTTTAATATTTTCCATTATTTCCATTTCTCTTATTCACTCCAACGTCAGAACACATTTTTAACAAGTTCCAGCTTGTGGCATTTTGAGTCACCCAACTTATTCTCTGCCTTGAGAATTTACCCTGGGGATTAATGAAGTACTTCTGATTCTGATACAAAAAGCAAAGAGAAAAGACAACTCTGATTCGATCTGGTCTGCTATCAGCCAGTCTCTCCAGACTGTTCTTGTTGATGGTGCAGGTCTAAACAAACGTCTACAGTGGAATTCTATGGCTTTTCTGTTAAAATGACGTATTATGTGTTTTAATATATGTTTATATGTCACTACACTGGACAGATTTCCACTGCACAGACAAAAGTATGAAACACAATTCACTGATATAAATGCGTAGAGTGCAGTGTTTCTTCTTCTTGACTCCTGAAATAGCAATGAATTATTAATTTCCAGGCTTGGTCATTCACTTGCCCTGTATTAAAGGTAAATATGATTAATTATTTCTTTCTGCATCATAGATATTCCATTCCCACTGTTCCATTTGTCACCTCACCAAAGGCCTAATGAATCATCTCTGATGTCCTTACTTCTGTGGTTTCTGTGTTCCTCTTACCTTTAGATTCACAGTGAAATCTCAAGTATTTCCTTGACATTTCAAATGCGCAAGAAAGGGAAAGGGTGTATGTTACAGAGCAACCACTATTCATGTAGCTCGTCCTCTGTACATCAGTGTCACTGAAATCAGATTTGTTCTTGTGCAGTGACACACAGAAAGATAAGATATTTATCAACGATAATTATTTCCTAAATAGTACAGATAAGTTCAGGAATAAATAGAACAGGCACAGAAACGATGGAAGTCTGCTTGATATACTCGTGTGTTTTGAAATTGCTGCCTTTTTAAAGTGTGAAAGAGCCATGACAGCTTGACATACAGACGATTTACACAAGGTCATAAGGAATTTCAGCAAACAAGCAAGCATTGTAGCATTACTAAAATAGGCTCACTGAGCAGCTACAACAGAACCCTCTGAAAGAAACTTTTATTCAGTTAAATGGTTCACATTGAAGGTGTCGTAGGTCTTAATGTGTTTAAATGCTTCTCCTTAGTTTCTACAAAAGGAAAATAAAACTTGTACATGTTACAAGTGTTAACTTCTACCTCAAGGAGTCAATTATGACCTAGCTGGTTTGAAGAGGCTCACATAAAAGACTGTAAGAGGCCAAAGACTGCTGAAAAACCTTGTATACCTGCAATTTTTCAAACCACTAGTTAAGCATGTGGGACAAACTGTCTGAGACAGGAATAGATCCACCGGAAGAGAAAGCAGTCGTGCAGTGGAAAAAGCTCATTTGTCATCACCACAGACTTTACGAGGCTTCTGTGGCTACAGTTGTAGATTTAGAGCCCATTATTCCGCCATTGTCCAACCACCAGCCGAATAAACATTTTAAAGGCCGTTTTTTTTAACAGAGATGAGATACTTTTAAATACAGTTACCACCTCAGTGAAGCAGGGCTGTTTAGAGACAAAAAGTGTATCATTCTCTTTTCAAAAATCCTCTCATCCATCCACGTTTGTTTTTGCAATCAAAGTGCCGATGCCGTATAGATTTCTGCCTAAAGGGAGGTTAATCAACCAGGGATACAGAAAATAAACAAAGCTAAGAAACATTGCCCCATCATCTGCTGGAATTTCTGACTTTCATTGTGAATAAAATCCAGGAACACTACATAATAGAACAGGCAGTGCTCTTATATGTGTGAGAATGACTACCACACTGAATGCCACTGGCCACAGATGGCTGGCAGGCCTCAGGTTATGATTTTGTTATTCAGTGTCACAGTGAAACACATTTTTGTCCTGGAACCAAGACATGGAAAAAATAACTTCTTCTGGAAATAAAGCCCTCTGTTACTATACTGTAGATATGAGCCAGGAGATCAGCAGGGTTTTGCCGAAGTTGTGCTGTTAAAGTATTATTATTAACATGTGCATTCATCTTATAAGAAAGAGCTTGGCAGCAAGACATGTACGTAAAAAGGTGGTTTTCCTTTCGTAAATAAATCCGTTTTAACTGCTTTGAGTTTTTTGGCATTTGGCATTATTCTGAATTATTTTAACTGTAAAGGTGAGACGAGGATAAATGATCACTCAGTTGGACATTTCTAAACAGATCAACCTTATCTGCTCGTCTACTCACAGTAAAGTGTTTAATTGTCCTCCAGGGGAGAATTTAAATCCGTGGAGTGTTTTTAAACTTGTCTACCCTGTGATGGCCACAGTGTAACCACTGTGGAGAAAAGATGGAAGGATGCTTTCTCTCGTATGAAATAGCATCAAAGACGTTGTTTCTATTGGCAGCTGTGGCTTGACATCATATGACTGAGGCAGCTATTTGACTCCTGAGCTTGCAGTCATGTGCCTATCTTCTTCTGGGATATCAGTTTTTGAAATTGTGTGTTTTTGATTGAAACGTGCGTGTCTGGTTCTCAAACCTAATTTCAATCATTTCAATCACTGTATTGCCCTGCAACACTTTAACCTCAGTGAAACTTTGATTCACGGTTATGTGGAAATAACGTCTGTTTCCTCGTTTACATCAGGTCTCATTGTGTGTTGAAGTTTTGGATTTTTGTGACTTTGAGCAGTGACCTGATAAACACAACATTATCTCAAAAACTGTCAGGAAGTGAAACCACAGTGAGGAGGAAGATTTCAGTGTGTAGTTTGAAGAGTAGCTGTACTGAGTCCTTTCCTGATCTGCTCCGTCTTGACCTTGAAATCTTTTGTTCTGCTTTACACTTTGCCCTCTTCTTCCTCTTTTACAGCCAGCCCCTCCTCTCCCCATCTATTTTTACATCAAGCATACAAACCATTTTTATCCAGCAGCCAATAAATGCGCCATTAAAGGATTAGCGGCATGCAATTGCAAAATGTGGCCTAAAGCCAGCAATGAACAGCTGCTGACGTGCTAGACTCTGATCTTGTCTGACAGACCAAAAGAGGAAGAGGATGGGAAAGAAGTCATTCATATGTCAGACATAAACCTGCCTCAACAGATCCATAAACGCTCCCACTGGGTGTTACCACCCTTTGTCTACACAGCTACAGACATGTAGGTGTCTAACAGGAAATATGTGCTGGCGTGTAGTCCATAAAAATCTAAAAAACAATGAAATATTTTAAGAATTGCTGCTATGAAGTTTGTTTTGGAGTTTACTTCCAAAACCAACAGCCAGAAATGACTTAATGTGTCTTTCAACTGTGCCAAGATCCAACTGTATGTTCTTTCCATTTTCTTTTCCCATGAATACAAATAGTGTCTTTTCAACAGATAACTCGGAGTGCATTTAATAATGCCCTGAGAGCATTTGTTTTCTATAGATAACTGAACTTGGCAATAACACAAGTCCATATGTAAAATAATGGTGGAGAAAAATGTTAAGAAGTGAGAGTTATTGAGGTTATTAACTTCGCTGTCCTCGTAACTCCATGTGCCTCATTTAATCCCGCCCCCCCCCCCCATCTCCTCTTGTTATCGTTCACAGCTTTACCTTTATCTGTGTTTTATCTATTAATGCTGTTGGTTTTAAATGCAAATTATTTAAGAAACGTTTCTACTACTCGTAACTGCTCGGCGCCAAGCAGCTGACAGCAAGCTGGTGAACACAGAGGAACCTTTAGCACCTAAGGAGGAAACTAAAAACAGAGTCAATATTGGACTTGGTCAGATGAGCACTCGAAACGTGGCCCACTGGATGTGGCAACTGTTTGCTAACAAGTTCTCCATGCAAACATAACAGGTGATAATACCGTATGTCATGTAAGTACTAGTGTTTTTATTATCCTTACCATGCTGATTCAACTGTATGAAAACATTTTGGCTTTGAGCCACATTTTCATTCTGTTACTTTTGTCATTATGAATATGATTGAAGTGCTACATAAATGCTGTGTGCTCAGTCAAGCTGCCCCCTCCCCCTTTTCCTTGCCTCTCACTTTTTGTTGCATATGCTTGGCGAATACATCAATGCTCAGAGAGATCCAGTTCGCAGATGTGTGACTCATCGCCAAGATGGAAACCGCTGAAAAGCCCTTTAGCTGATCCAATTCCATCAGTCACCGCGTTCATAGCGATGGAAGATAAACTTTCTTCAACCAGCTTTCAAGCTGATGCTTGCTGTGCAAATAATTCTCTCTCTGCAAGGGAGGTTTTGGTATAAGTGGATTTTATTTTTGATAAATGGTTTCCCAGATGCATTTTCTTATATAATAGTTGTTTGTATATAAATTTTCTGCATGTAGAAGTATAATTATTTTGTTTTCCTTTCCACATGTCTGTACCAAAGATAGTGCTGTTTTGGAAGGTTTTTTATCCTGTGCATGGAAATAAAATTATTTATGTGCGGCTCAGATTTTGCAGATCATGGATTTAGTGTGGAGAATGAGAAAAAAAAAAAAAAGTTTTCCTCTCCATGAGCTTTGTTGAGTACTGACATAACTCTTTCCAAAAATTACATGAAATTAACAGTATTAAGCAAAATGCTTCCATGTGGTCATCTGGTTGCAAGATGACCCATATTCCCTGTCTTCTTCACACAACACTGTAGGCTACTATATTTCCTTAGAGCATACAAAGGACAAGAAATGGAAAGCAAGAAAAGTTGAAACACTGTCTGGTGAATCTTAAACTGTTGCATAACCAAGTGAGTGTGACAGGGAAATGGAAAATGAATAAATCATTCAGCTGTGGCAAACACCTGCAGATACAGCTCAGTACAGCTAATCCATGTGCAAATCTTGTATTGATTATTCCGTGTAAGCTATGTCTGAATGGGTGTGGGACTTGGACTGTTGTTGATTTGTGTTTTTGTGTGTGCCTCAGGAAATGCAGTTTGTTGATGCTTGTGCATTTATATGTGAGCTGCTCCATTGATTTCTGAGGCACTAATACCCTCCATCTCCTGCACACTGCCCTGAATAATGAACTGCCAACACCAAAATAGCTGAAATTGCACTTTTTGTGTATATTGCGTGTTACCTTTGATATTCCATTTTTTCTGTTTCTGTGCTGTGAAGGAAGGAAATTACAGTTGGTAGGGCTGTTAAAAATACTTTATGTCTCAATGTGAGAAGGCAATGAGATGCTTTGATTTGTTAAAATAAAAATAGCACATGTCAAGTCTTGCCTTTAATGGATGTGTGCATGTTTTCCCTTTCATTTTCCTTTGATGATTTTTGATGTAATGGTCCAGATGAAAGCACTAACCAAGCAAAAATCCTTTGCCTAACAGCAAGAAACAAACATACACAAATATACAATGATAATATCCAAATGCTATTCAGTTTTACAAATGTTATGATCATATACTGGATGGATTAAAGTTCCTTTTCTCAATGTTTCTACAACATCAGTAGATAAAATAACTACGCACACTGCCTGTGCTGCATTGTAACCTTAGCGAATTATTTTCTGCTTGCTCTGACCGCCTCGCTTTGTTCACAGCAGCTAGTAGCAGCAGCAAGACAAAGTACACAAACAAAATGAAGCATTCAACAGCTTAAAGAGACTAATATTTTTTTCTTAGGTGTTGGTGGAGACCAAAAACAGATCTAAAAGGTGAAGTGAGTGACTGTTTAACTTGTATGCATTGGCCAGGAGCATGGATGACTGATGGATGAATTTTTAGGACGCTTTGTGTCTGCATTGTTAAAACGCAATATAAGGTGACAATCTATCAGTTTTGTGTCACAGCTTGAGGCCCCCCAAAAATCAATTATATGATTTTTCATGGCAGAGATTTTGATTTGTTACAACAAGGAAAGTGGCAATAGCATCGACGTTTCTTCAATAACCAATCATGTATAAATATGACAAGCAAGCGCCGTCAATATCGAACCACATTTCACCTTAAATGACTTCATATTAACAATCTACACTGACTGTAGCAATTTAAAGGGAACAATTTTATTTTGGGACTTGTAAGAAAGATTTACATAAATAAAATGTGCCTTTATGTTCTCCACATGGCCCACGCCCATTTCAGCAAAAATGTAAGCGGTGATTAAATATTCTGCAGAGTAGAACAGAGAATGAGAAACGCATCTGGTAATAGCTAAACTTCAAGTCCTTCTGATTCATGCTTCCTCTGATTCTGCCCCATGCAGCCTCTCTGGACAGCCGCACGGCAGCACAGGAGAGATGAGTAGTTCGACCCTGTCTGCCAGGGTTCAGAGGTTTCCCAAAACTGGCTGTCTTATGGAGCAGTAAACGAAGCCGAAGTCAAATGGTGCAGTGATAAACGGGTTCAAAGGTGACTGGTGCTGATATTTCCTCACATTATAGCTGGATGAACAAACAAATGTATCGCCCTCATTCTTTGTAGCTGTTTAAGCTTTGCAGCAAAAAGGGAATTATGTGGAATGCTCCTGTTCCAGTATTCATTCCTGTTTCCATGCATGAAATCTAGTTTTCATATCCTCTCTGTCACCATAAAATATCAGTAAAATACTGGCAGCGGGTATGTCAGTATTTTTTTTTTTTTTAAGTGCAGCGACTGTAATTTATTTTAACAGTATAAAACTGTAGAATAACTTTGGATGTTGTAATTTTGCAGCCTATATACCAAAGTTTATTGTAACAGTGTGTTTCTGTATTTGGGGTCCAGTAGGCCAGGATAACTAACGCTGCTAGTCTCGTAAGTTTAAGGAGAGCAGCACAGAGAAGACTTTAGAAACAGGAGCACTCAGTCTGATGCTGTTCTTTTTTTTTTTTTAAGAACAATGAACCAGGACTGACAGCGCGCTCCATTTCTAACTAAACTGAAAACTTATTTAACTCAATAAACAACTTCATTTAGCTCCATAAAGGTGAAGACAAACTAACTTTACAAAGGTGAGAAACAACACGTATGGCTGATTGAGCTCAAAATAGCCACGGAGCATGTTTTAGCAATATCATATCTGCAACCTGACCTCATAAACAGACCTGAAAAATCATCCAGACAAAACAAAACAGGAGACTGAGAGCTTCGAGAGATCAGAAAAACTTTGATTGCTTGGCAGAAGCTACTACACTCTGACTGCTGCTGTCCTCTTTTTCCACCACATGATGGAAAATACTGTTATACCATTAAATTAGGGTTTGTTATAGTTAACAGAACATTACTGTTCACATACCTTCCAGGGATTTAGCAGTATTTCACAGCTATTCAAAAATACAATAAGAAACTCTTGTAATCCAACATAAATTGACAACAATGTAATATAAAAACAGTTTTATGCTGTTCAAAAGGTTTTTTACTGTTATTGTCAGATGACTGATTGAACTGTTCATTTACATTTGAGTGATGAATATTCAACTGCAATTTGTCTTAAAATACAGTAAGATAATGTTTTAAATCCACCGTAAATACACAGCAATTTCTTACAGTGCTATGATTACCAAATTGCTGTCACATCAGATCTACCACACAAACCTTCATCTCCTGGCTGCCATAACCCCTGGCCCTTAGATTACTCACAATAACATGCCTGCAAATTACTTATAAGCCTGATTTACAAAATGGTTTGTCACATTATAAACCTCATATGTTGAATCATCTTAAATGTAAAGAATGGGTGCTTTATAATTGTTCCAAATGCCTGACTCCACTGATTAGGTGCTGACAATGCTGGGCTGCATGAATTCAGCGAACTGAGGAGAAAATGGCATATTTGGTGTTTCCTATGCTCCAGCGTTAAGAGATATTAGAGGAGGACTGACTTTGGCCCTCAAGAGGTCTGTGGTCACATGAAACGATGTGTGAGCGTCATCTTTTCACAGTAACACATTATCATTCCTGAGATGACGCTTCTGATTTTTTCCAGTCTTTCATCCAGTCTACTATCCCATGCAAAAAAGGAAAGCGCTTCTGAAAATACTTCTGTCAAACTTATTTCTAGCTGAACAATTTTCACACATCCAACCGTAAAAGCTTAGGAGTCAGATACAGGCTGCAAAATCAGCAAAATATATTTTCCATGGAACTTTCTGGTATAGAATTCTGCCTGAGTGATGATTCACTGAAGGAACATGAACCAACTCATGAGCCTGGCAAGATTGCAGTACAACATTTGGTAGGACGTGTCAGGGTGACATCATGATTGATTCACTTCCGGTGCTTAACTTCCCCACTTTGAATGACACACACACTTACTAATTCCAGTTCACCACAGAGTCAGAGAGCCTATTAATGTGAATCAAGACACACATTAACAGTGAGGAGCAGAGGAAGCAGAGCTGTAATTGGCAGTGTGGATGTTTGTTGCTGCCATCAGCAGTCTTTAAGCTACACGGGGAGGCCTGGATCCCTTCACACGAGGAAAGAAACAATTCCAGGAAGAAAATGAATTAGCAGATGCAGTTTTTATCAATTCATTTTAAACTGCTCAAATGCTATATTGTGCAGGCACTGCTGATTGTAAAACCAAAGTCTTTGACACACATCGAAATTTGGTGCTAGATTTAAAGTTAGCAACTCAAACCTATGTTAGCATTCCTGCTAATTCACTTTCAGCCAGCTTAATTATGAGTCAGGCAGCTGCAAAGAAAACACAATATTTCTCCCAAATATTTTTCAAGTTATTCATTCCTGTGTGACTACAAAACTAAAATCACCATGTTTACACGACTGAGTGTACGGCAATGTCTCGGCATCATTTTGTCCTGTTAGGTTGTTCAAATGTTATGGTCAAACACGTGTTGTTGTGAGGTCACAGTCACCTTGGCCTTTGACCTTTGACAACTTAACTTTAATTTGGCATTTGGATTTGAACATTCTTGAATCCAAATCATTTTTTGAGCCAAAAAGTCAGCTTTCCGTGATATGGACAGCCGAAAGGACGAACAACCCAAAAATCCTGAAATCCCAAAAAACCAAGGTGCCCGTTTTCTTTTTTTCTCTTTTTTTTTTTTTTTTTGTAAATAAATTACGATTTTACAGGGAGTTAATAAACAAATAAATGAAACCGCCAAACCAAACAACTGCATCATAATGTGAAACACTATTTAACTATCTTCAACAGTATGGTCATTAAGATGCAGACTTCACATCTCTATAGATCTGAAAGGAGTTTAGTGGCCTGAAGAGTAATCTGAAGAGCTCAGCAGGTTTTCCATTGATTACAATCCTATTAGTGAGCTGCATTATTTAAGCTTAGTGCAACTGTACTTACAACATTCATCATTTAAAGTGTTTTGTGTATGTGTGTGTGTGTGTGTCTGTGTGTTTGAAGTACCTCTTCTTCCTTTTGTCCTCTTAGTTGATTTGTGGTTTCTTGCCATCCTTCCATGTGTCTGTGCTGCACATTGATTACACATCTACAAGGCCAATGAGAAACACTGAAAACATTTTAACATATGGGGCAAAATACAAATGAAAATATTCATTTCACCATATGTAGTATGTGCTATCTGACGTGTCAACCCCTCCCATACTATAAGTGTATGTACGCACATGGACTGAATGGAAAAACATTTCTTCTAATCTGGATTCAATGTGGTTGACCTTGCAGGTTGACCTCTAATTTAACGTCTTCATCTCAACATGAAGTGGTGCATTGTGTTGATTAAATGCTGTTTCATTGTGGCAGAGCCATCTGGAAAGGCTTCACTATTAAAAGCTTCTGCTCAGGAGGATGACTGCGTCCTTGACCTTAAGATATTGCAGAAGCGATTAAATGGTGCTTTAAGATAACCTGGCAGGAAGAAAATGAAACAACAGAATGTTTCATCTGAAGGTGTTGCGCTGTTATCTATTATCCCTGAGAAGTCAAACACAATGAGTGGTTAATTATGGGAGCAGTTTTTGAGAGGGAGCAATCTGCCAATCCTTGACACCCAAATTGCTGCATAATTAACTCCTGCAGTTCTCCTGCTCCAGCACAGACAAGATCACGACAACACAACAATACACAATGTTATTTA
Organism: Echeneis naucrates; assembly: GCF_900963305.1. Taxonomy (NCBI): domain Eukaryota; kingdom Metazoa; phylum Chordata; class Actinopteri; order Carangiformes; family Echeneidae; genus Echeneis; species Echeneis naucrates. Next base: position 13,099,340 of record NC_042522.1, on the reverse strand, counting down.
AATGTTTGAAAAGGTATATTTAGACATAGCCAGGCAAGCTTTTAATCCCCTGTTTCCAGGCAAGACTAGTGCGTATCTGACTGTGGTACCTATTTTTCCATCTATATATTTCAAAAATGTGAAACTACAACTTTAAGTGGTAAAAATAAGACATTCGTGGGTTTTTTGTGTTCACTACGGCTCTGTGAGCTACATCAGCACATGTGTGGAGTGTGAATGTATCTGTGTGTGGTTAGTGTGTCTAATGTGGCGGCCGACAGCTGCTTCCTGTTAATCCAGCTGTGCCGGCATGATTCTGCTGAAGAATTTGGTCATGTTTCAAGAATGAGTGGGAGAGTTTTTCCTCAGGTGGTCAGACAGAGACCACAGTGGAAATTGGCCGCTTGGCCTCATTGTGTTTTCATCCTGTGTGATTTTTAATGCATCAACCTCGTCTCAACTCATTTCCATGTCATTTTTGTAAAATGTCCGATCCAATGTGATTAGTAAAATGATCTATTATTACTGTGCAGAGTTTGTATACATGAACTCTAAAATTGGGGTTTTAATCTACCTTAGCTACCAATCTAATGTGAACTATCATATCAGGTCTTGCATCCCTCCTCTGCAAGAATGAAAACTTGAAATTTGTGTTTCGCTTTGCTCCCAGTTTTTGTGCTAAGCTAAGTTAGTTGCCTGTCAACAACAAGAAAGAAAATGTATATTTTCTAAAAAGTCCAACTATTCCTGTAAATCCTTCCATATCCACTGTTTTTGCAAAAACATTGGTGATACTTGTATAGAACGTATCTTCTTGTATAAAGGGCATCTATATATAAAGCTGGCCTGTTCCGATTAGACTTCTGGGATAAGGCAGGCTATTAAACTCTGCTTCCTTCCACTCTCACTTCCTCTGTCTGCTGCTGTTTTTAAAGTCCCTGTCTACCAGCGGTGATGACGGCATCCGCTCAAGCGACAGTGAAGGTGACTCCCAGAGGAGCTACTGAGGAAAATTTGACCTGTACCTAGTGACTGACAGACGGTAGAGTTAAGAAAAAAAATTTAAAAATTCTCACAATGAGATAACTTCAAATAGCTGGTCAGAAAAATTAGAAGTATGTAGCTGGAAAAAAAAAAAACACCAAACACAGCTTTTATTTGTCATATTTGCATGAACTGTGTGAGGGAGACTTGAAAATAACAACTTGTTCCATGCAGTACACAGAGCAGACAGAAAAGCAGGACAGCAGGGGAGACGTGAAGTTTCTTTTGTAAACCTGCCAGCAGTTGAAAGGATCGGCTGATCTGAGAATTAAGGATTAATCAAAGCTTAAGCCCCTCGGCTGCCGAACAAATAAGAGCATGAATATATGAGAGAGACAGGCGGGGGGGGGGGCACTCACAGAATTCAGCATGACTGCATATCATGGGTCCTCTGGTTTCTAGAAAAAATGTCAAATACGTAGTTTATCAGCGTGTTTCTCACATGGTCATTCAAAAGCTGTCATCTGATAGAGGCATAAAACGTGTTTCATAACTGTTAAACATTCAGTTACCTTGTTTCATTTCTATTTGGACTGACAACGATCCAAAGATATCGATGGACTATTTTATTGTAAAAATATTAAATTTTAGTTGTCATAAATGTTTTAATTACTTGCTGAGTTAGAAATGCAACACACTGTTCAGAGTAGTTACATAAGTCATTCTTTGGGCAGCAATTGTTGACCACTTTCCAAAATCAGATTGCAAATACCTTAATATAACTTTTAGGCATTTGTTCTGGGGAACAGTTAAAGAAATTGCTCTGTGTTTAGGGAGCTGGGGTTACACGTCGGCCTCTTATATATAAAGCTGCAGCCTGGAGCCAGTTAGCTTAGCACATAGCAAAAAGACCACAAATATTCCCAAATGAACACATTACACCTCATTAGTCTGTAGAAGCATAAAAACAACAAACAAGCTAATTGAATGGTCTCCGTTTTAAAATAGGTGAATATGTCGCTATAAGTCAGACACATTGAGTGAGAGATCATTTCACGCCAGAACTATGAAAACAAGATGCACATGAACCTTCAGATTATTTTTATCTTACATTATAGTACTGGGGGAGACTGGCAAAGCAATACATTTTAAAAAAAGATGTGGATGATCAATTCTCTGTAGTCCAGCAGGGAAGACAGGAATATCTTAAAATTGCTCCCTAGCTTGAAACACTCTGTGTAAATTGAGATAACGGTGTTTGCTCTCACGCCATATCCTGGTGACAAATTTGTGCTCGACTAAAATCTGAGATAAGACCTTCTCACAATGGAGGAAACGTTGCATGGGCATATTTGGAGCAGCAGGAAACCAGAGAGGGGGGCCAGAAGTGCGAAGTGGTGCAGTTTTAAGGGGGGCTCATGTGACAGCTGAATTTGAAGACAACGACAGACTGTGATACGGTTTACACAGATGACAGAGGGGAAGGAAACTTGAACAAAAGGATTTGGTGAAGGAATCCGGCACAAGAGCGGAAGCACCATTGTATGGCGTGTTAGATGAGCGTGGAGGAATGCAAGCATGGGCTAAGGAGACAAAGACTCAGTCAAAGGGGAGTGAGAAAGGAGAGGAAACAGCCCCAGAGAGGCGATAGAGAGGCAGATGACAGCTCCTTTTGTAAGAAGAAGGCTCCGTCAAAACAGATGGCAGCTGGTAAAGAAGATTAGGTGCTGTTACTACCACTTCAGACCAATCACCCCCCACCCCCCCACCAAAACACAGACAAACACATACACCATACTCACAGACCTCCAACTGTTCCTTCTCATCGCAACACAACACAGCCAGAGCTCACCCCTGTGTCACACTCACTGTAAACCAGACAGGAGAGCGGGTCTAGTCTCAGTGTTCCTGTGTCTCCGCTCCATCCCCGACCACCAATCAGGGATAAAGATGAACTCTGGTATTCGAACAGTTTGCATCATGTTTTAGTTTGTCTTTAGACTTTTCTGCCACACCTCGATCCATCATATTTATTTGACTATACTTATTACAGGAAACTGGGAACACAGCAACATCAGTATAGTTAATGAGTTGGTGAAACTAAAAGGGCACCTTAAATATGGAGATACATGACAGGTCAAAACATAACCAGGAATCCGTGTTTGACTCCAACCTGCCTCTGATTGTTTCCGTCCCTTCGGCCTGAAGGGACTTGTGTTGTCACCATGTTGCCAGATCTCTTCAATTAACCTCCGATCTAAGCCCAAAGTTGCTATTATTGGAGTGATGGTTAACACTATAAAAGGAAGACCTCCATCTTAATTTTCTCAAAGAGAAGGGTACAAATTTTTTGGGTCAATCAAGAATAATAACATTCACGGAAACGCTCTTCTTTGCTTTCTTGGCAACAGTTTGACCAGATGTCCACGGACTAAATTTGGACCTATGCGGTTGGGAGGAGCTGAATTTCAGCTAAAGCTAATTGTAATATTTAAGAAACTACAAACCAAAAAACACGATCACCACCTCTCAGATTACATTCTAACAACCTAAATATGTTTTCAGCCACAAACTTGTTTGAGGCTGCTCATCAACTTGAGGCCTGGTTGGGCATATTTTACCGCCAATGTTGAACTCTTCCTTGAGGCAACTTCATGCTAATGTCTTACAGCAGGTCACATTATGATCAAACACATGACATCATAAGGAAAAACTCTGACCACGTCTTACTTCTTCAGTTGGTTGTTTTATTTATCATTTGCATTGACACCAAATGTACTCTACTGTTTTCACTTGCTATCATAGGAGATGCATTTTGAATTGTAAACAGTGAAAATGATAAAATGCATTTCAGAAAACTCCTTACAAGCAGTGTATGACCAGGAAAAGAGCATTTGTGCCTGCTCTTGCTCACCTAAATACATGTCATCTTATAGTTTTGAGTCTCTCGTATTTACATAGATACAGCTGGGTCCCACATTCATCACCAGCAGAGACCTATCAGTTTTTTGTTTTTGTTTGTTTTTAATGTGTTATCACATAGTTTTCTTAAAGAATTATATTTACAACCATAACGTCCCCAGCTGCCTGCTGCCAGGGGTTAACATACAGTTAGAATCACTTGCTTAAAATTCATTAAACTACTTATGCTTCTTGAAAGTTTACATTGTAAGTCAACCTTATAGCTTTACGTTTGTTTTCTTAACAAATAAAGTTAATACGGAGCTCAAGCCAGTCGTCTTCCTCATAAAAATTCTGAATTATCCAAATAAATGAACAGACCAAAAATAATAATAAAATAAAATAAAAAATAAAAAATATTGCACTTAAAGTTCAGGACAGCATTGGACCTGTTTGGTGGTTAAAAGGAAAGTGAGAGCTTTTAGCCGAGTGCTTTGGAGGAGGTGAGGGTGTCTGTAGAAGCATCCAGCAGGTTAATCTAAATAAATAGGTAAAACTGTTTGTACAACATGAAGCAGTTTCTCTTCCCTCACACTATGAAAGGAGCAACCTCTTGTGTATTGCTCAATAGAACTACAGAAGGGCAGGTTGAACCCTAAAGCATATAAAAACAGCGACGAAGCGTGTGTAGAAAAACAGAACATGGTGGAACCTGTCATAGCAATGTCCTGAGAACGCGCCCCCGATTAGTCCAGAATGAGATACAATGTTAAAGGAAATGGTATTTGGCTGCGTACAACATTTCTTCTTCTTCTTGAGTTTTCGCTCCTTGTTGTAAATGGTCTTTGGAGAGAGGAAGCAAGAGGGTTGTCCTTTCTTTTTTTTTTTTTTCCTCCCCAACTCTGGTTTTAAATGTGATTTTGAACTGCCTCTTGGACGTCAACTTAATCTTCTGCGCTATTAATGTAAGTGGTGACACATCTGTGTTTCTTCACAGCTCCAGTCCATCTGTTCTTTATACGTTTGTGTTCTTTGCCTGCCGCTGTCTCTGCCTTTGTCCACGCTGAGGGCTCACAGCATCTTTCCGCTGTCTTGGGATGAAGTGAATTAGGTGGAAGTCATTTAAATAGGAAGCTTTGAAAGGATGTAGAGTTCAACGGAGATGAGACAGAACCACAACTCTAGTTTTTCATTCAGTCATCATCTTGACTTCTTTTCTTCTGTCCATCACAGACTTTTGAACTTGTTGGGGGAAAAAAAAAATGTTGAGTCGTACCAACGGCTGTTGAGGACGGTGTGGAGGCAAGGAGTGGATTTGATTTGAAGTGGGAGTTTCAAAAGGAAAATAAAGGAAAAAGTGACAAAACAGTACCGGACTGTCTTCATGTCGGCAGTTTTTTTTTTTCTTTCGTTCTCTTTTTTTTTGAGCAACCCCTCCTTTTCTCCAGTACAACTGAGCAAAAACTTAAAAACACAAGAGACGGACACACAAAAAAAAAAACAAAAAAAAAAAAACAGTGATCAGACATGTGTCCAGCTCCTGCTCCAGCCTTCGTTTGTGGAATTCTGTTTTTTTTAGTAACATCCATTCATGCATTCATCAGTCCAGCCACTCATCCATCCATCTGGTAACTGTGTAAACTACATTCCTCCGCAGTGCCGTAGCTTTGCTGTGTCCTCTCACACCATAAAAACAACAACAACAACAAAAACCATAGTGGACAAGATGACAGAGATGAAAAGGGGGGGAAAAAAAAAAAAAAGGCAAACACAGAACCTCACATCCCACCCACCCACTGTACGTTTTTCAAGTCATCATCATCATCAGTCATAATCTTTTACTTCTTTTTCTGCTCTCTTATGACGAAGATGAAGTCGAAGTGGAGCTGGGCTTTTTTTGGTTGATTAAGTCCAAGTAGAGTTCTGAGCGGAGGAAGCGGGGATATGAGTCCTTCTCCATCAGCCCGTATATCCGCCTCTGCGCTAGGTCAAAGCAGGAGCGTGTCACATTCTGCAGGTTGTCCTTAGTGTGATCTCTGGTGTACGAATCCAGATTTACCTGCAGGGGGAAAGCATAAAACAAGTGAGACAAGTCAGAAACACCAAATGGTTAGTGCGTGTCTTCTTTAGTTGGAGGTGGTTGTTTTGATGTCATTTTTTCCAGTCTCTGTGTGAGCTGTTTTTCCTCTTACTCACCTCTTTACAAGACTGGATTGCGATGTATTCTGCAAAGATTTTCTTGGCTTTTGAGGCCATCTTGGACTGCGACTTGATCTTCTTGTATTCCTCACATGCTAGCCAGAATTCCAGATTTTCCTCGCTGAACTCCGTGCGCAGGAAAGCTCTGAACGCTGCCAGGCCATCTGAGGGAGCAGAGAGGAGGGGGAGGAGGAGGAGGAGGAGGATAAACAAGAAAAGAGTTGACTAGAGTGCCATGGTAACCGCTCTGCTGAAGTGCGCCTTGCAGTTTGGGTGCCTAAAATAGCTCTGACGGCCTTTTGACTCATGTGGTGTGGAATAAAGTGAGGCATTAAAATCATTTTCAACACCACAGTGCATATTCAAGTCCTTCTCATTCTTTAAGTGACATCACACCGCTGACCCAATCCTTCCTTTTTATTCAGTGTGACATATGCATCTACCTATGTGCTCACTGTGAATGAACAAAGACACAACTGTGTAATCGGTGGAAGGAAGAGGGGAGGCTAATTCTGGGACTGTGTGGATTTTTAAGTTTCAGTCCTGTTAATGATTTGAGGAAGAAGGCATCCAGAAGAAAGAAAGGCAGGAAGCTGTGTCCACCCACGGATCCTGTCTGCACCTTTCCGTTCCCATGAATCACCCACACTGATAAGCGCCAATGCAAGCAGTCGTGTCTTAGCTCATTCTGGTAAGCAGGAGTGAGGTAAGAGGTAGAGGGGAGGAAATTACAAGAAGGAGAATAAAGAGGTCAACAAAGCAAGATGAGAAACAGATGGTTTGGCTTTTTACCGCCGATGAAAGCAGACCGTGGAAAATAAATTGTGGAAAACAAAAATAGCAACACACTTCCAGGTCGCCTGCCTTGTTTTTCCTCCCCCCATCTCTCTGTGTAATGCATAGACCCTGTCCATTGGGATTCAGGAAACTTGATGCAAGCAGGGTGTTCACTGCAGCAGTGTGTGATCTGTGTGTTATTCATGTCAATACATTTCCAGCCATGACCAGCCTCCACCACCTTAGGCATGTACTATATATTTACCCTGTATACTGTGTGATACTATAAGGTACTAATCCATATTCCAAACATGTTTAACACAACAGATTTCCATCTATGTAAGATATGGAAAAGATGAGAAAAAACAACAACAACAACAACAAAAAAAAATCATCAAAAGTAACTTACATTTGTGTGCCAGCAGCTTGTCAAGTGAGTCCCCCCATTTCAGTGCTTCCTCTGGGGTGGGCCTGCAGATAAAGGCAGAGCGATTCTTTAACAAGCCCATCTCAGCCAGGTTTCGCATTGTGTGACCCATCCGCAGAACTTTTTTCTATGCTGAGTAGGTGAGTGGAAACTTGGAAATCAGTAATTCCTCTCTGCTGCCTCCTTCCACTTTAGTCTGTGTATACTGCTTTTCCCCTCACATTCAGTTCTGCCTCATGGTATGAATCCTGCACTGAAAGCCATGAGTCTTTCTGCCTCACTATAGTGGGGTAGGCTTTTTATATTCCCACTGAAAGCAACTTATCAAGTGGGAGGGGAGGGGCTCCAGCCATCCAATGGGGAAGCCTTGTTTGCTTTGGAGATCTCCTCCCATACTGGTGCGTGTCTGCCCCCTGCTGCCTCTCATCCTTTGTGCTCCCTGCTGTAAAGCATGCCTTTTCCCAGGACTGATCTACTCAGTGGAATCCACATCTTAACTCTCACTCACAAACTTACTCAGATATAACATTTTTTTTTCCTCTCTTGTGTTAAACATTTTAAAAATAAGCAAACCACACACAATGTTTGGTTCTCATACTCTTAAACTAATTTGAAATTAGTTTTAGGAGGTTCAATGTTAAGACATGAGACAAAAGACAGTAAAAGACTGTGTAATGGTTGTATTTACATGTTATTCTATAGATGGTTTTGGGATGAAGTGATTACTAAGTGACTAACATTTTTAGGTCTATTGCAATGACCAAAGTAAAGAGATTAAAGCTATTAAAACTAATCTCTCAGATTTGATATATGTATTAAATTAAATGAAGATATTTGATTTTGTAAATGTAATTTATTGATAACCAAACACATGCGCCTACTAAATTAATTAGCGCCACATGTTACAGACATGCTCTCAACTCTCCTACTGCCCACATGTCTGTCCTCCAACACCAGGTCATCAGCAGTTGTGGTGAAACCCGGAAAGCAGTCTCACACACACCCACATGCACAGTACGTGGTGTCAGGAAGTGGCCACTTACTTGACTGACTTCATAGATTTGTCTAGCTTGCTAGCTGGGTTACTTCCGGGGGATTCATTCCTCCTCCGCAGGAAAGCAAGCCGATTCTTCATGTCTTTGGCCCTGGGTTAGAGAAAGGTAGAGGAGAGAGAGGAAGAGAGAAAGTTTTGAAAGAAACGGACGAGTGGAAGATTTATGAGTAGACAGGAAAGAGGAGGGGTGGGGGGGGTGAGTTGAGGCAGGAGAAGGAGAAAATGGAATCATGGATGGTGCGGATGATTAAGTGGATAGAGGAAGTAGAGAAAAGGAGAAATGGGAAGAAAGTGTTGAGTGTCTGTGTCCAAAGTCCACAAATGAAACAATCCAAGGCATGGCGATCACCAATTACGCTCCTCAGATGTAAATCCAATCCATATGATATCAAACCCAGAAATGCCAGAAAAGACAAAAAGAGATATTGGGTTGTGTACATTTTAGTCTTGAGCCAGGTATGTTGGTACGGCGGAAGAGAATTTCTCCAAAAGCCAGGTATCAGACTCCTTTTCCTCGCTTCGTGTCAGTATCTCTCCTGTCAATCTAGTATCTCTAGCAGTCTTTCCTGTAGATGTGTCCCTGGCAGGTTCCTCGGCAGGGACTGAGCGAAAGTGGCAGAGAAGGAGGAGAGAGACTCAATGCTCACTCCTCTGTTTCATCACACCATTCTCCATGTGCCTAGAGGGGTTGCTGAGAGGGAGCTGACCCAGGGCCGAGGCAACAGGGCACAGTGACCTCCTCACTCCTCTGCTGCTTTCCACCAGCAGCAGCATTCAAAATCCTCCTAACCACCCACCTCACCTCTGTTCCCAGCTGACAACCATCACACACACACACACACGCAACCATACCCACTGCTGGCCATTTCACCAAACCCTCGCCCACCCCCCATTGAGATCCAACAGAATTTCTGCGCATTCCCATAATCCCATGGTGCCTGTCCTGGCTTTTCCCGACCTGGAGCACGTGCTGCTTCGTTGGGATGTGACCTCACTCAACACCCATTTCCTGAGTCCCTGCTTTTGATTTCCACTGTGGATTGGCTGGCCTGCTAATAATGCAGTGATGTACTGCGGGCCGGTAGGCCCTGATCACTGCAAGCTGTCCCACTGCCAATCCGCAGACCTCAGGAGAGCATGTACACCCCAAGTAAAGAAACAGAGCTGCCTGTTACAGACACCTCTCATTCAGACAAGAACACTGGGGGCAAGGAGGTGCACTGGAAATGAATAAACTCGGATGGGGATGAAATAATGCCCACGGCAAGCTTTCCAAGGAACCCCACTGTTTGCACATGTGCCAGCTCATGCCTGCTTCACTGGTGCTTTCATGCCAGTCACAGGTGTTGGGAAACTCCCAGTCTGCAACAGTCTTTGCATGCGTGCGTGTGAAGGGAAGCAGTAAAGAAGTATATCTTTAACTCATAATTTCTGCTTCTTCGCAGCAGTCTGTAACACGTTCTTTGACGCTGGCCATCTAGTTTGCGCTTTTGTGTATAAACTTTGAAGGGGGTCACACATCCAGTGCGGCTTGCGCTGGCAAAACAGAGAACCCATTCAGCTGTAGATGGGTGTTTTTCCAACGCCTGCAGGAAAGGAAAGGCAGAAACATGCCTATACAGATGATATAACACCTCTACATGAGCTGTTCGAAACAGGCGCTGAATGGCTCCTTTAAAATCAGGATGAGTGTGACTTTTTGTAGGTGGCTTGGTTTGGGTGTGTTTGGGTTTTGGGGAGCTGAACTGCTGCAGATAACTTTATCTTTGTCTAAGAAAGCCTCTTTGGAAAGCATTTGTCACATTCATGAGAAAGAAACTCACAAATTAGTTTATTACCTGTATGTTTAGTCTTGATGAAAAATCTAAGATAGACTAGGTAAAAGTTTTTTTCCCCTGAAAAGGAAACTTGGGACAACAGGAAGTAAAAAAACAAATGCAGTTTGTAGTGAATTCCAAGGAATACCTTGTGCTTTATGCAGTATTATTGGTGGGGAGATTTTATCCACTGGCTGAAATAACACAGGTGCAAGTGACCTGCATGTAGCTGGCATAAACCAGATGTTTAAGTGCTGCACCTAGTCTACGGAAACAACCGGATAAGAGCAGTATCACTGTGAAGAGCCCACACTTGTAAGCCTGAGGGATTATTACCAAAATAAAAGAATGAACGATATCTTGCTGTTAAATAAACCTGTAACACTGGAGCTCGATTTATTAGATTCTTCTATTTTTAGGTTGCACTCGAGCCAATTAGGTCCTGAGCTGTGCATGTGTTAGCTCAAAGAGCATCTCTGTCTTGCCAACAAATGTGAGGAAGAAAAGAACACGTTTTTTTTTACAGTTTTCTTTTTATAAGGGTTGGGAAATGTTTTGCTAGCTTGACAAAGGATTCTTTATTATTTTTGTCTGGTTTTATACAAGCTGAGCCCATGTGGGAATGATGTCATACCAACAAGCACTTTAGGGTAATAGTGTGTTTCTATCCTGCCACCATGTGGGTGTCAACGGATACTGCAAACGTAAAAAGAAGCACAGATTGCCGACAAGCCATCACCTCACTTCTCATAGACTGTGTCAACAATGGGAGAAGCTTATTTTACCACAGCTCTGACAATACTGTTGATGGTATTTAAACTGCTGAACATGGTCTGCAGTAACACCTGAGTGTCTGTATGTTGTATGTCACACCCTTGTGGGGGGGTATGTGACATTTCTTCCTCCAAGGCATCTCATCTGATACAGCCATGAATGTAACTGGCTCCAATAGCTTAACAGGAGTCAACAGCAGGTCAAACTCGGGGAGGGCACCAAAATACTCCTCCCAGCATTTGGGCAAAGACGCATTCGCAATGCTTCTACTGTGTCGTGCAGATAACACCTCCAGATGCAGAGATTTTGAAAATCAACTAACTAAAAACAGGGAAAATACTGAGCTAAAAATTGAAAGACAGATGTATTTCTGTATCTATTTTTTAATAGAAGAGTTGTTTTGTGCTTAAGGACCATTTTATTATGATACTGTACTTAACCTGAGCTCTTTATGCGTTAATGCCTCCTCTCACAGCCACTTTTTAAATCGAGAGCCTATCGATTTAAAGTTATTTTTTCCTCCTCGCTGTATCCCTCCAGCTGCTAATAGCTCACTGGAACTAAATCCATTACCTATATATCATAGTCCACTTGATTTATCAAAGTCACCTCTACTCTTAACTTAATCTAACACATTCTCTGGTGAAGATTATAAAATGAATGCGTGTGCTCTGCTGCCCCAAATTATGTGCAGCATATCAATGTTCGCACCACACGGCACAGTATGCGCTCACACCTCAGTGTCCGCTTGAGTCGGTACAAGAGAAACCATCTCATGAGCTTGAGTGGAGGAGCAAGTGGTCTTTAACTCCACAATTATCTACAGGTTTCTGTTCTCTTTATTCCCTCTTTGCTTGACTCACATTAGACACACTAATAGCACCCTGCTGGCTATTCCTGGTGTTCTAAAAAGTAGGCCGCACTCTCAGGGAAAGGCTCCGGGAGCACATGGGGGAGAGCTGCAGACAGACATACTGCAGAGCACAACGTAACACACAAGCACCGGCCAAATCCACTGCCCCATTTCATCCCACTTTGCGACTTGTGTTTGCTACGCAAGGCTTTATTTTCCACAACGGAGGCTGGTAGTTCACACTTTGTCAAGCCTGACCTGTAAATTCTGGGGTCCAGCATTAAGCACAGAGGACAAATTCAAGCACAGTGGTGTTAGAGCATGTTTTCATTGCCTCTGCCACTTTCTATTTACAGAAGGCCATGTTCCACTGAAGTTAGTACAGGGCACAAAACACAAACAAGGCTGTGCAAATGTACAGCCTTGTTTGTGTTTTGTGCCTGTGTGTTTATAATAAGTTAAGGGTTGTGTCAATGCGTTTCTAACACTTTTAATAACATTTGTGTATTTGCGTAATGCAAACAAATTGTGAGCCTCCTGTAGAAAATATAGCAAAGATATTATTTGTGTATAAACATGAATTATAACAGAACAAAAGTGAAGCGCGTGCCTTCTCTGTAAGTCCCACTACAATATTCCTAGAAGAACAGTGAAAAAGGGAATTGTCCTAAATTTTGTCCATAAATATAACACCATCATATTCATCACCTCCCTCAATCAAGACCAAAAAAAGAGTTCTATTTTGAAACAAACTCACCTTCCCAGGCTCAAAAACCACATGAGCAATCCTATTCCTGAAATCCAGGCTGCGTATAATAAGAACAAGGGACAGCCTCAAGTTAGAAGTTAAAGCTCGTTCCTCCAAAATAGTTTGAACGCTTCAGCCTCACAGGGGATTCTTCTCCCTCACTGTGACTGTCAAATGAGATCCACGTAGAGGTCAGAGAGCTTCCTACCAGAACTACTCCTGTGGGACATAAAGCAGCCCCCTCCCACGCCTTCCCATCCTCCCTTCTGAGGTTTCTAATACTTGATAATGAAAACTATCAGTGCAAACCAACCCAACGCATGCAGACATATCCACGGCCTCGTTCTTACCTTTCGAGGTACTTCTCTGAGAAATCAACCATCGTATGAAACATGGATGCCGGCCTGTTTGCAGGTTCACTTGGTGTGTCTGGAAATTTGACAGCATGTAAGCGTGTATCACGGCTGCCAGCGCTCAGGGGCCAGGGGTTTGTTTGACAGTCACATTCCTCTAACCCCTGAGAAGCTGTGGTGGAGCAATATATAGTCCTCAGGGGACTGGGGAAGGCGGACCTCGGGCTCACCCAATCACCATGCACCATACAGGACAGATTCTTTCCATTCATACATGGTCAGGTTTTTTTTTTTTGGGTGAGTTGAGGTTACATTTATCCTTTCAGCAAAAAAAAAAAAAAAAGAAAAAAGAAAAAAAAGTAACTTAATTGTCTTTAATTATGTTTATCTCTCTCAACTGACAAGCAGCAGAAAAGCTCTCTGCTAAAGACTTAATACATTCAAATTAAAATTAACGTTTGTTTGCACTGAATAAACTGAAGATGCAACAACAAAAGTCAACTTGTTTGCTTTCCAACTCTATTTGTCAGAATCCATCAGGTACTAAGGAGATTTAATCTTACTTTATTCAGTATGTGCTCATTTTAACAAAATTATTTATAATTGTGTGTACAGCGGAGATCTGCTCAGTGGATGTACAGCATATATTATGGACAGCAAAAAAAAGTCTTTACTATCAACCTACCAAGTTGACAATTAAGAAATAATTATTGGAATGACACTAAAACTGAGCTGAACACACTTATCTCTTTTTAGGAACAAACATCTGCCGCAGCCAATCACACTGGAAATCACTAAGAATGTCATTATGAATGAATGAAGTGATCAGGATTCATTACAAATTGAGTAATGAGGCCAATATATTACCTTGATGTTAGTCCAACTATATAAATCTTGCATATATGTTTACCTGCAATTGCTCCATATCACAAATGAAATGACAGGATGGAAACACAGTGTACTTGGGGTGGGCAGTCTCTTCACAGATGATTGATAGTACTACTGCGTACATGAAAATAGCTGTTGCTATGAAATCTCAGGATTATTTAACAGAAGACAGTCAGACCAACAGACCTCGTACTTTCACTTGTAGCCACTAAGAAGAACAAATGTGCAAAATTCCAGTATTGAACACAATGCTATATCAATTGGAAAACTCTGACCATCTGACCATGTATGATAAATGTGTTTAGCACTGCAGTGAAGCGAATGGCTGCTGTTAGGTACAGGCTGGGCTCGACTGGTTGGTTTTGATTTGGAAGAGAGCGTCTTGGACTGAGGCTCCATGAAAATGCCAGGAAATCCCACTCCTTTAAACCATCGTGGGATGTCCACACCTTGAAGTCCTGTTGTATTTTCTTTTTCTCTATTTTCCACTTAACTTTAATTTAGCACGTCTGCAAGTCTTTCTATAATTTGGATGACTAAGACTCATCACAGACATAACAGGTTGAAGTGATTCACGTAGTCTCAACACTGATTCTACGAGGTCAAAGCACGTCACGTCTAACTTGTGAAATGAAATTCAACTTTCACTACACAGAAAAGGGCATTCGATGCATCTTGGCAGAAAAGCGCCAAAGAGACAAAGAGAAACAAATGGACACTTGTTTTTTGTGGCAGTAAAATTCACCCAAAATGAAAATGTTTACCTTGGTGTCATCCTCTCCATATACTCAAATTAATCTGTCCTAAAGCTCAAAATTCTGCAAATATCGCACTTATTGGTTTGGTGCATTGCTGGTTGTTGGAAACTGCAGAAGGGTATTGTTTAGCCTAGTAGGGACTCATTGCTTGGAGAAGCAGAACACCTGGCTTAAGTAGAAACAAAAGGTGATAGCAGAGATAATGTCAACAACCCCAGGAAACACAGCTGTGATGGATCCAGACAAAGGGAGTAAAAAAAGTGCAGAAAGGAGCTGAGGAAAAGACAGACAGGAATGCTGGAAGTGAGAAAATGTATCAAGGTGCAAAGAGCAAAGAAATAGGAAGAGAAAACGAATTCTTCGGAAGTCAAGGATCAGACTGTCTGTGATTTTGTAAATGGCACATGAATGACACACCTTTCACTGGTTTCACTGTGCTATGACAAAGTGCTCTGCAGCTGTGGAGGAAGGAGGTTTCAAAGAGGACAGATGTGACATGCTTTAACATGCAAAAACCACTTCACCTCTTTGTGCAAAAGTGCTATTTATTTTCCTCAACTACAATGGCTATTGGTGCTGTGTATTCAACTGAGTTTAATTCTATTGTGATTATGTTGATTAGGCAAAGCTGAACGGTGTTTATAGTGATGTAATTGTCACACAATTAATTTCTTGGGACTTGGGCGACACAGTGGTTGGCGCTGTTGTGGGTTCAGTTCCCTGCCTGGGGCCTTTCTGTGTGGAGTTTTCATGTTCTCCCCGTGCCTGCGTGGATCTCCTCCGGGTACTCTGATTTCCTCCCACTGTCCAGAGACATCATGTTTGGGTTAACTGGTGGCTCTAAACTGTCTGTAGGTCTGAGTGTGAGTGGTTGTTGGTCTCTCTCTGTCTCTGTGTGTTGGCCCTGTGATGGACTGATGACCTGTCCAGGTTGGCCCTGCCCTCAGCCAGAGTGAGCTAGGATTGGCTAGGATAATCACACAATCTCTCCATATGATGCAACATGGAGAATTTAGAGTAGAAAAAATTGCAGAAATAGACTACACTGCTACAAAAAAAAAAAAATAAAATAAAAATCACGTGGCCTATCATGAAATGTAATTGGAAATATCTCTGGCATACGGATTCACATCTGCTTGTTTCGTTTGTTCTCTCTCTATGTTATAGATCAGTTGACAACATCTGGGGGAAATAATTTAATATCCGTTATGTATAATACGTATTGGGTAGCCAGAGATTTGAATCTTTGAAGGTAACATATTGCATTTGGATTCCCCGAGTCCAAAAGTTATTGTGTTGAAACAGTGTTTATTTGTGTGACTTAATATGATGGAGTAAAGTATTAGCCCTGTTATTGTCTTGCAGTTACAGTGCAGCATAATAATAATAGTAATAGTAATAATAAAAGAACAATGGCTGAAAACATTCACAAATTCTGGGCGAGGAAAGCTTCATGAATAATAGGCAACAACGATGTGGAGAATTTAAAGCAAAAAGAGATTACGAAAACAGAAACTAAGTGCGTAAACATTTAGACTTTCCACTCTGCTCAGAGAGGTTAGAGGGTTGTCCTTTGAAAATTGACTAATGATGGCAGAAGGGTTGCATCAATAACCGGAAATCATTTTAATGAGAGAAGACAATCCGTTTTCTTCCATGCAGCCCTCCTCAGAGACACGACTGTGCAGTGGAGAAGCCTCTTACATGGCCAAAAAAAAAAAAAGCTGAAAAATCCATTTCAGGCAATTGCCACTACACCTGGCAAGGCAATTAGATGTTTACACTGCAAGCAATCACCATCTAACACGGGAACAAGGAAAACGTAGAGACTGCCCCGCCATGATAAAATGTTAACACACTCCACCAGACTATCAGTCATTAAAAAAGACCTGGCAACTATTCAAGCATCCACACCGGGATATAAAAAACAGGAGGACTTGAGCAGCACCCTTTTATATTTAGATGAAAGAAGCCATAATTTGTTGTTTGCAACTGGACACTTCAAATGATTGTGATTATTTACAATTTTCAGGTTTTATTTAATCTGCGTTTTTCTGTTTTTGACAAAAAATGCTCCACCTGACAATGTGATGTGGACTAATAATATGATGTATATTGGTATATTTTATGTTAGGAAGCAAATGACTGTTAGACTGCAATGCGTGACCGAAACTGTCACACAGAATATTGTATTGTTTCGCTACATCACTTTTTATTCTGAGTATCAAGTCTGTGGTTGAGTAGAAAGACAGAATCTTTCTTCTCCAAAGTACCAAAATAACTACCAAAACATCCCAACCAATCCTATTTGATGTTTCGTCATACTAAGCTTCATGAAATTCCTTGCTCAAAAATGATCAAAACACGCCAATCACTGACTTGCCTTTGATTTCTGCCCATTAAAAAAATATATATAAATAAAAAAAAAATCAAGTGGACATACTGGATTTAAAATGGCATTCAAAGTAAAGAAAAACAAAGTTTTATCCTGAAAGACCAATTGTGTATTATGTGAAGGAATACATCAATACAATTGTGCTGGTGTTGTTTGCAACAGCTGACAAAAAGGCACCATACACTTGGTTAGAAGAAAAACACTGTGGAATCTTAATCACTTAATCTCTCCGTTAACGAAACAACCGTAAACATTTGCCTGTGCAGAAATACAGGCAGCTATCAGGCCCAATGACAGCCATCATGGGTGCTTTTATTGTCCCCGCGGCACGAAATGTGCTTTCATCTTGCCAAAGAGGAGTGTGAATAAAATTCGCTCAACAGCTGATGAATTACTGAGGCGTCGACACACACACAGACACACACACCCCCCCCAAAGAAACAGACTCAACACACAAACACACACTTTACGTCTCACACCGCTGGTAATGTGAGCTCCATATGGTACCTCACTCCTCAGCAGCACACTCACCATTTACCACTTCATTGAGTAGATTGTGATCGGCGTAACGTGATTAGCCTTCCATAAAACATGCTTCCACAGACCTGTGAGCATGTTGGCACTGAAAACCACATTGCTCAAGACATCACAATGTTTGCTTTAGGGAAGTCACAAGCCTAGTGTAGCTTCAAACCCAGTTTCAAGTCTCCCTCAGTTGATCTGAATTAAAGCCCCCCCCCCGTCCAAAAAAAACCAAAACAAAACAAAAGGTCATGTATTTAGCTATCCTTCTGTGGACATGCCCTAACAGCTTCCATTCACTAATCCAATCACAGCCATGCTAACACATAGACAGAATCACTCCTAATATCTCAGTTAACCCCCTGTGGCCTGCTATAAAACAAGTCATTATCATACACCATTAGCCTGGTTACAAATAATTACATCTTACAATAATGGGTGTTAAAACAGGGCGTGAAAACTGAGCCTTTGTAGTGAAAACGCGTGTAGCTTGAAAATAAAAGGCTGGTGACTGAATGCTAAATGGTCTTGTAGTTGCTAAGACGATCTCACATTAATCATTGTATTGCTTCAAAATGACTGTCACATGCTTCATTTTTCCTCAAACATCAACTAAGACGTGCCGGCCATCGCTTACAACTTTCACCGTCCACCACTAAGAGAAAGCACGCAACAAAACGATTCATTAGATATTTGGGTACTTACAGGTTCTTGGATTTCTTCTTCTTTGTCCCTTCGGGTCCAACCTCACAGCTACAGGGGGATCCGGAGCTCAGCTGAGGGGACAGGAAGGAGAGCACATGAGGCATCATCCGATCTTCACTCAGAAAGAAGGCCCTGTGACCTCATGCAGATACAGTCTTTAGCTTTAACTAGCTCCAATAGGCAATGGCAACCTGAGCGGCTAGAAAGCTAGCAAGTCCTTGGTGTGCCCAGTGACCCGAGACTGAGACTACTCCTGTCTGTAACACACTGTCTGCCACTGACTGTCACCAAAAACGGTTAATCCATAGCAGCATTCCACAGTGTAAGTCCCACATGGCCATGCCGTCCGGAGTGTGTGCATAGATTGCTGAATAAAACAGACCTTGTATGAAGCAGATTATGTTTGTGAACAGGATCTGTCTGGGTACAGCACAGTAAGGAAAAGCTGAGTGAGTGTGAGAGACTGCTGTTGTTTCTGTCGGCCTCCAACTGTGCCCTGGGTTTGAAGTGTTGAGCCTAGACACTGGTTTCACATTACACTTTCTGCAAACCCACCGTTTTGATTGGATAAGAGGAAAAAAAGGGAAATTGCCTTAGTGTGGGGAAGGGGTCAATCGTCACTAATCTGATGGCCTGAGGCTGCCCCATTGTGTGTGTGTGTGTGTGTGTGTGTGTGTGTGAGAGAGAGAGGCTCTAAATAATGAGCCATTGTATTACAGGAGCACACATTTGAAGCAGAGATAGATGCCGGCCGCCGCTGGTAACACATGCTGCTGATGTAGTCTGTGTCTATCTGGGGCCCGATTTGACTGTCAGGCTTCTAAGTGACGACATTTTTGGGCAAATTAAACACCTTTTAGCTTTAAAAGTCTCCGCTGTTGAATTTCTCATTTTGAGAACAGCAGCTTAAATTCTATTTCGGCTGATTCAAGATCCAAGTGTGGGAAAAATAATCGACAGATCTCTACAAATCTCGACGATCCCCACTTCCTCCACCTGTGCTACAGCCAAACCTTGTATTTACTTCTTTCTGTCATCAATTCTTTTTTATCATTGGAACTTTTGTCAACTACCTGATGACCAAGACAAGATAACCATATCTGCTGTTTTCTATTATCGAGGAAACAACAAACTTTCCTCACCACCTGTCAACCCTACAGTGGGCGACTAAACTACCTGCTAAGTTAGAATACTGAGCATATGTGTTTATGCATTCGCTTGTTTTCAGTATATTTTTTATTAGGTGTTTTTCGCTATTGGGTTTGGTCTTTGCATTTTTTCCCTTAATGTTGCAGTTCCATCCGCAAATCAAAGATGTGTTTGGTTTTGTTTGTTACTAATGGATGTAGTGCACATTGTGGGACTATTATTGTATTTGGAAAATAATGGTGAGCCTGATAAAGAAACCTTTGTTAAGCTGCTCTATCTGTACCAGCTGCACAAAGTATGAAATTATAATGCGTTTTTATATTGTGGTTGAACCTGGTTGATAAATCACACATATTAAGCTATTTAAATGGCTGGTGACTGCAAAGAGCAAACACAAACGTGAGGAGAGATTAAAAGCATTACATGGAATTGCTTTTCTTTTGAAGTTTTCTGTGGGAGTAACAAATTATTTCATTTTACATTTTTTTCATTGGTTGGATCAAATAAAACGCTTTGATGCATCTGAACCAAATTTATGACATTTTTAAATTTTTTGCTACTTACCATGGTGTTACAATATTGTCTTGTGAAGTTGGCTATTTCATCTCGTCTCTGAATATTTTAACATGCATTCAACTTTCAATTCTAATGTTAGTAGAGAGAGCTGTTGCTGTTCATTTATACTGCTGACAAGTTAACCTGCTCAGTTTTTGATACTGTTGATTGTAGCATCCCTTCAGAAAACTAAATACTTAAGCTTTCCTACAGCGTTCTGGATCCCTCCTTCACAGTTGTGGACATGACAACACAGGTCGAGGCTTCTGGCTTCCCTTCTGCAGAATAGATTTGTACCATGATAAAATATTAGATATTTATTCTTCAGCACGAGGAGCACATGAACTGACTTAGCAAACACTGAGCAGTGATTTAGTCACTGAGGACTATGACAGACATGAAAAACTTCTACAGTAGATGAATTTATCTCAGCGGGTACAGTCCAGCAGAGTAGTCAGTCCCCACAGAGTTGTTCCCCTGAAAACACATTTGTCTTTAACTAAAGACATTTGTCCTTATGCAGCCCCCAGGACAGGATTATTCAGGCGTGTCAGGAGAATAAATTATAGTGTACAGCCACTGGAGAAGGAGATCGCCTGTTCAGCCAGATCAGCCTTTGTTCAACTAGTTGTCTGCATGTAAAGATGGGATGCCCATTAACACTATTCTGCTATGTTCCAGCTGGATGAGATCAACATGGATACAGGTGCAGGGAAATGTGTCTGCCTTCTTGTTACTATTGGGAGTTTTCATAGAAATGCATTCATAACGCCCAAATGAAACACACTGAGATCACATCTGCAGAGGTGCGAGAGGAGTAATGTAGATGGTATCTCAACTCTTCACCTCCTGTATCCCTGTTATCCACGCACACACATGGTGCCAAATCTGCAGTCTACAACCGCCAGCAGAACCATAACTCATGATACATGTTCTGCATTTTGTCAGTGGAAAG
Organism: Echeneis naucrates; assembly: GCF_900963305.1. NCBI lineage: Eukaryota > Metazoa > Chordata > Actinopteri > Carangiformes > Echeneidae > Echeneis > Echeneis naucrates. The sequence continues at coordinate 13,078,547 of NC_042522.1, read as the reverse complement.
TCAGTGAAAAGAGAGGAGGAGTTTTCTTCGAATTACAACGCCATGATATCATGGAATAAGAAATGGCAATCAAGATTCACTTGAATTTCCATTTACAAGGGTTAGTGTACAATTCACAGGATCAGACTGATAAAGAGAGGAGTTAGCACGAGCAAATTTCTTCTTATTCATCCCAGAATATCATCCTCAAATGATTCATTGAATCTGGATGCTTAAAATTTCGAAGGCCCTATAGACAAACATATTTTTGGCATCAGAGAGTTGTTATCCTCGTCCCATCCTGAATGATATCACAAAGTTGGCTGATATTATCCAGTGGCTGTAAATGTTTGAGCTGAATTTCCTATCCAACATTCGTACCTATCAGAGCAGTGCCAGAAGCAGAAGTTGAGATCTACAAATGTCAACATATTAATCTGAGTCTTTTCGAGGCAAATTAAGTGATAATTTTACATATGTGCCAACTACAGACAGTTTTGTTGATAACTTCTTGTTTCTAGCTGCTTATTGCAGCCCATGTTGGTCTTAGTGCTGCTAGTTTTGAGTCAAATAAAATTTTATGACGTATCCATACATATTTACTCACTGAATGAATACAGTTGTGTATTTTTGTCTTTCAAATTAAAATAATTTTTCAAAAGTACAGACTTACAGGTTTATTCTCCAGTTTCTGTTTGCCTTTCATTCTTCCCTCTGGCTCTCAGACCCATCCCGGGCCCCCAAACACAAAAGAGGCTTAGACAGACCATAAGCACACACCCAGACTCCCTGGCAATAGCCAGTGGCGCATAAAAAAGTCTGAGTATTTTCTAAAAATAAACCCGGTGTGTGTGTGTGTGTGTGTGTGCATGCTCATGTGTATGGACTGCTCATATGCTTCACCGACGACAGTAAGAAAACAGAATTTGCAGCAAAGACCACACGACGATATGGCCCCCTGAGGCATGGGATGCATGCTGTTGGAGCGATTAGAGGATGGCTGTGCAGATACGCACATAAAGATTTAACCTGGCCATGTGTGGGCGTCACGTGTCTTTCCTGCAAAACATATTTACATGCATGCACGTGCGAAGGTAATCGTATGTCCAAACACGTTTCCCAGTTCAAGATACTACATTCACATACAGGCACGTGACCTGGGAACACATCTGTTGTGTCAAAGACAAGGAAGAACAGTGTTTGTGTGTGTTTGGAATTTAGGGAGAAAAAAAAAAAACAACAAATGGCTACTATTTCTCAGTATCAACAATCTTAACTAGAAAACACTTTGTGGGAACCATATTCCAAACAGAGCCCCCAAAACATTCCTGACCCAGCCAACCCAGATTCTAAATCTTCTAACAGCCTAAAGCCCCAGAGGTGAAGAAATGAATCTTGGTCATTGTGTATTTAAACTTCTCACCAGTGCAATCCCTGCTGTTTTTCTTCATGAGACTTCCCTCCAGCTGCTTCCTTGCATTTCTTTCCTTTGTTTCTTCTTTTATTGGAAAATAAATGAACAACCTGGTGACTGAAGGATGCTTTGCCGGCCTAAAACATCCCATTCGATTTAGTGCTGTCTGCTCGACAGTGTGATTTCAGCCTGACAGGGTAATGTCACCGAACCGCACGCTGGGGCCCAGTTCCCGACCTAAGTTTAAAGCAGCTTGATGTTGATCAGTTTGGATATAAACACAGGTTTTTGATTACAAGATCGCTAGATCCTAGTGATCCTACGAGTTTAGTATAATAAGTTCTCCCCATTTACCTCAAAAGTGTGGTTGAATTTACTTGGCATGAGATGAACTGCTCAAACAAAACATCCGATTTTTATCGAGGCCGGACAGTTCTTTGGCAGCGATGCGTACAAAACTTGCAGGCCTGGGACTCGTAATGTGCAGGGGCTTAAACTGTGAAGGTGACATCTGTGTGAAGACGCAGAATAACATTTGTTGGTTCAGGCCCTTCTGTTTGTATTCACTGTCACTTTCTACTAAGAAAAGAAAGGAAGTGTGCACTGTAGACTTAACCAAAGTCATGTGTTTACCAGGATGTGGAAGTTTAAGTTCCCTAACGGTGCAGGAAATTATTTCCATAATTGTCTCCATGTGACTGTCTCTCCATGTGTTGTTTGCTATACAAAACATATATATACGTATATCAGACTGAATTATGGATTCAGCCCAATGAAGCGGCTGGAAATTCTGAGACCATTTTCTCATGGAAAAGTTGTGTCCAAATTTTGGGCCCCGCCATATGTAGTTATTATTACCATTATTTCAAGAAATCAGTATTTCAGCAGATTTCTTCATCAAGAGAATTCCTCTTATCTGCTTCAAATTTGAGAAGAGCTGCAGACGTTCATGGGTGAAAGACTTGTATGGCCCATACAGCAGCAAGAGTGTGGCACAAAGCTCTAATGCCTTCTGCCTACATACAAAAACAATACTTCAACATATCATGCATTAATACTCCTTTATGCTGTGGCCAAAAGGCCTATTTGCACAATTGAATTAAAACCATGAGAACAAACCAACTGAAGCACCAAAGCGTCTGACAACTTAAACAATAAATAGGCATTTAAGCAACAAAGCTCAAGATGGTGTACATTGAAAACCTCGGGTGTGTAAATATAATTTGCTAAATTGCATTCAGGTTGGCCTGTCAGTTTTCTGAATGGAATAACTGCAAAATCCTCCATAAATAGAAACCCGGAGGGAGTCAGAAAGCACATGGTTCCAGATACGAGGGTCTGTGTCATGCAACTGTCTTCTGCGTAGCGATTTTCCTAATTTCAGTGTACATTAAATAGTATAATTCTTTTTCTGTGTTAAAGCCTGGCATGGCATCTATTAGTAAACCAAGCATATAATTGGACGCAGATTGTTTTTTGATGAAAATCTTTTCCAATTCTTGATAAGTGCCTGCACTTCCTCGTAAATCTTGGCCAGAGAATTGAAAGAAAATCAGCAAAAGGGGACAAAAAAAAAAAAAAAAAAAAAACACAGTACAGGGCTCTGTCTCCAAGGGGTATTGAAGGAACAATGGGGGCTTTATAAGAGCTAGAAAATTTATGAAAATATTTTTAAAATGATTTAATTGAAGTGCAAACTGATGCTTAAACAAAGAAACATGGGAGAGAGATCACAAAAGTAAATACTGAACTCAGCAGGGGGGCTGTTATGGTTATCAGGCAATCGAATCCTTGTATGAAGCTGATGTCTAGTGAAGCTTTCACAATACCTATTCACTTCATTTTATCTCACTGGTCTTCCTTTGTTGTATAAAAGCCTTTGGAAAACATCCCTGATATGTTTTGCCTCTATCATTTTCTCAGATGTGTGATTACATAACTTTCATTTCAATTTGTGCCACAGGAAACATTTTTCCAACTTCCTTTTCAAATAAAAGGAAATTTAGGGGTAAAATAAACTTACAGTTGTAGCCAAGGGAGTGTGATGATGCATATGTGTGATTCTGTGAGAACGTGTGAACTTGTGTAATGGGATTGTAGATGCAAATACAACCCCCGCCCACACACACACACACACACACACACACAAATATATAAAGCACAACAGCAAACCATAATACCACCATATTCAGTAATATCTGAAAATAAACTCGGTGACCTTCACACACGATACTGACTCATTCCTGCTTAAACTACTTAGTGAAAGCAGACATAAAAGGTGCATTGTCTGTACGTTTGTGTACGTACATGCAGGTATGTGTGCACAAGGGTGTATGATTTTAATTCAGAAGGAGAGAACAGTGTGTGTGTGTGTGTGTGTTTGGGGGCGGGGCTGTTTCACTCTGCCTCCTGTTATTCAGCAAAGCTCAGGAGATGGCTGCTTCCTGCACAAGTACTTCCTGTTAATGAACAATGCCTATACAACAACCACTGGTCTGATATGCTATCACGTTACCCAGCACTAGAACCGGTGCTATCCATTAAAATGTTCTTGACGTGTCTTAACCAGCTGATGGTTTTTCTGTGAGCAATTTTAACGTTTAAAGCGTCATATTTCTCTCCAAAGCTGCAGTTATGCACAAACCAGCCGTGTGGAGCACCAGTGGGCCAGTTATTGGCTGCAGCCACTATGGGGCCAAGCATGAACACTACACTGCCATCACGAAGTGCCTACTTGTTTTTGTTTTTACAATTTAACGACAGTTTAATGAAATAATTTAGCACATAATCACTGAAGAAATGAGTAAAAATAATAAGTGATTAAGCTGACTTTTTATGGTCTTTTTGAAGCATAATTTCTTTCTTTTTTTTTTTTTAGTTTTTTGATTGAGTTCATCGGTGGTTGTCATCTAAATGGCTTAGTTATTGCAGCTGCAGATCTGTATTGTATTATCATTAATGACGTTACAGTGGACAGTTCATTTGTTTAAGTCTGCTTATTGCAACACTGGCCTGATACTGGCCTGAGACATGACTAACTCATCTTTTCTCATGATATGCTGTATTACAAATGCATTTCTGATCAACAGGTCAATCTTTCCATTCTTCTGTCATTAAGGTGAAGTATTGTTAATGTACATAATAGGCACTGCTGAGGCATTCCTCATGTCCGAGTGACGCACTGTGCTCGGACTTCCATTGATGTGAGTGACGTCCATTGAATTATCTCACTGTCATGGGGCTAGTCATCAAAACCCTTAGAAACTAATTATCCACCCAATGAGTCCCTGCTAGACATGCTGAGCTTTACGTTGTATGCGGTAACATAATGATAATGAGAAAATGATAATGACCTCACAGGTGCTTCTTTAGGTTAATTAGCATCTAGGGGTATTTCGGCCTAGAGGGGGCTGGTTCCCATAAAAAGCAGAACGATTAGGGGAGGAATGCTGTGAATGATGACTGTGACAGCAGTAGGCCGAGAATGATGTTTGTCACACACCTGCTCATGAAAAGATTGCACTTCCACTCACATTGGAAGTAAACACAACACAGTAGTCCTAGTAGACCGGACCTCTGACACTTCACTGTTTTTATTTATTTCTATACCATTCCTTAACTTAACTTATTGTTCTTGTTGTCCTTGTTCTTTGTTGAATGTTTGTTATGTTATGTCTATTTATTTTTGTTCATGTTTACGTTTAAGTACAGCGAGCAAAGAAAAATCGGAGTCTAATTCCTTGTGTGTTCACATACTTGGCCAATAAAGCTGATTCTGATCCTGAATGTCTGTTGGCGCCCGAGAGTGACAGACAAGATTAAAGCATGTGTTGTCGCTGACCTTTAATTCAAGCTGGATTCCAAGATACAGGCCTCTTTGAATTCATACATAATACAGACCCATTAACCTCAGTATCTATGAGGGGCAGCATCACAGTGCTGCTTATTTAAAAAGAATTTCACTAGAAGTAAACTGATTCATAAGTAAAAAGGAATCTTTACACATTCTTGAACTAAAATGCCTCAAAGGAAAATTTGCTTGAAACTGTCAGAAAAAGATTAATGGAATACAAAGAGTCAAGCTCCGGGCAGATCTTTACAAGTTGCAGAATATGTGCCAAAAACCAAAACAAACTGAGCTTTTGAGAGTTGTTAATTGAGCCAAAATTCCAAAACCCCAAAAATTTAAGATGAAATCACAAAAGAAGAAAAAAAAAAAATCATAATGCACTCAGAGTGGAGCCAAAATGAATATCGTCCTGCTGCCAAACTGAATGGGACCAGTGTGATAGTGTCGGGTGGTATAATTAAATCATACCACAGTGAACTGTGGAAGCAGCCAACAGCTATCACCTTTGGTGAAAACTAACATTCTTTTCAACATGCAGAAAAAGATTATCCAACCCAATTAGACGTCTCATTTCATAGCACATGCTTTATTCTATCTACTTTGGAGTTTGATTTTCTCTCCTCTTCTTCCAGGGCTAAATGCTCCCTTGATCCCGTTCCCAACCTGTGACAACAGCATGTCATCATCCCACCGGCCTTCTGGGGAGTGTGACGGATTGTGTGTCTCCTGTGTATGTATGCGCTACACAGTTGCGTGCATCTTACATTCAACGCTAGTTTTTGTGCTGATGTGGATCACCATGCAGATAAAGAACACCAAGTTCTTGTTATCTGACTGCATGTACAATTTTTACTGCAGACAGAACACATCATGACTGACAGAAAGATTTTATCATTCCTACTAACAATCCAGTTGACAAGCATATAAAGGCATTCATAAGCACCGATCTAACAAAATCTATGCTCTCTGATCATTTTCATATAAATGTGTGTATAAAGAAAATATCCTCCTTGTGACTTTTCTGAGGAAAAAATTCTCAGCCCTACTTATATACATCACCAAACTGACATTTGTGGTTGGTTTTGTGGTGCGAGAGACATCACAAAGGTAAAGTGAGGTTCTTTTCTAATTTAGGGCAAAATGATGTGACAGCAAGTGAGACATTGTTTGTACAGTTTTGGCAGTCATGTAACTCCATAAAAATATGATGGCCAAGCCTGACAGCAGACTTCCGTCAAGGTTAAATAAGACAGTTATCTTATTAAAATCTGAGGTACAGACACTGTTGCAGTGAACTGAGAACTGAACCTTGATCTTCACCTCTGAAGCTCTGCCCAGTCACCCCACTGACCGTAATGTTGAAGAACATTATTATGGTTGAAACACTTTTCATTGCACTCTTTCCATTCTTTAGTTTGTAGTGGAAAGAGTATTACTCCATTTCTTTTTTCTTTTTTTTTTTTTTACGTAAATATCATAAATGACAGCTGTCCAGATCCAAACTCTTTTAGGATAAGCTTCAGTTATTATCTGGTCAAATTTAATAACTAGCTTTCGATATTTGTTTTCCAGAGAATAGAAAGTGTGCTCCTTGGTGTGTATCTGTGTGTGTATATTTATACAACCAATTTCCAACTCAGACACAACAGTGCTATGGCAACTGGTAGTGTAAACGTCTCTATTCAAACACACAAAAGACGACTATCAAACAAATGGCCTTCTGGATCTTGTCTTGGATTAGGCGAACGTCAGGAGAGGATTTTGTTGTACTGCTGACAGCATCCAAGGTCCCATTATTTTATGACCCCACTGTATACACTGTGGGGTACTAAGGTGGCAGAGAGCGTGAGTCTGCTGTAACGGGTCCAGCCGCTAAGTGCCATGACATCAAGACATCAAGTCCTGCGCGGGAAAGACATCATTAAATGTATTGTAATGTACAGTAACTGCTACATATGCTCAGATGTTCCTGCACCACATGTGACAAGCCTTTGTGTTATTGTATTATTCATATTTATCAACATCTACCTTATTTGATCTGTGACATCGTTTCCTGGATTTGGCAGACTGATTTTAATTGTAATAATTTTGTTCTCCGATGCATGTTACTCATTTGGGTTGATGGCCTAATTTAGTCAAATACCAGTGTTGTTGTCATGCATGGAGGTAATATATTACAGTACAAACAGAAGTACGAGAAATTCTGACATTTGTTCTTTGAGTTGTTCTGTGTTCAATTGGGAATCAGTTTCAAAGCAAGCCATTGTGGCCCCGGTTCATTGTATTTCAGCAATATTAGAGTTAACAGATGGAGACAGCATGTTCCCACACACTTTCACATATAATTCAGAGCGGTAACTATCCAGGTAGCTCATTAAACATGTCCCCCAGTAATCACAAACAGCCAAACAATTGCTAACAAATAAAAAAGAGGAATGCTAGCTTCATTATCTTGGGATTAGATTTGTGGTGGGATTTGTAAAAGTGTTTAATTCCATGTGGAGCCTTGCAAGTGTTTTAATGGTAGAAAAAAGAGCAGGAGTGAAAGGAAAGAGATATATGGGGTGCGTTTTTTTGGCCATGTGGGAGCTTCCTTACCTAAGAAGGATTATTGCGGGACGTTTTGAACTCTCCTGAGGTTAAAGGAGTTAATAATTTGCACAGCTAAATAACTTTAATTCCAAGGGAGAAATAGCAAAATGCATTGCTTTACTTATGGAAAAGCTCCTGCAGGTGTGGTGCAAAAACCCTTCAGTCTTAACCCACAGAGGTATTTTAAGTTTTAAAATACCTAAGGTCAAATGTTTCCTTTGGCCATAAAATAAAAAGTTTATAGGCAATACCTCTTGGATATAATCTAGGATTATGTTTGTTTGGGTTTTGTTTTTTATAAATTAAAATTTGATTTCAATGTAAAGTGAAAGCCAGCAGAATTAAGAGTGTCAATGTATTTTTTGATCACCAAAAAACCAAAGCAGCATAATAAAAACTTATGCTCCTACATTTTAATTTGATCCAGAATTTTTGCAAGTAGAGTATGAGCAGATATTCCACTCAGCAGTCATTTAAACTTTATCAGGGTCTCTGTAAGGACTGAGTGAATGTGATAATTCTTCCCAGAAGATGCTTGTGTGTTATCAAAGTTGCTCAACTGGGAACACCATTTCCCCTTACTGTCAGTGTGAGTGGCTATCTCTGGAGCAAGAGGATCTTGTTTACATGTCTTGTTCAGCCATAACATGTGTCCGAATGTTTAGAAAACAAGATGCAGACAAAACAGGACTGACTATTGCCAAACCTACCATTGAACAGAAACAAAGATTAGTTTGAACTATCTTGATGAGGCATGTTAGGTCAAGATTTCATTCTGTTGTTCTGGGTGAGTTGTAAAGTCAGTTACTGTTTGACAAATTCATCTCTCAGTTCTATGTAGTAAGCACAGGAAAAGTTCCAAGTCAGTTCCAAGTCAGCTGGAAATATTAAAAAGTCTTCCTGACATAGAGTTTCCTGCTCTTTTATCGGGTTAGCATGAGGCAATTTCTTATTGCTGTGTAACAAGTTACAGCTGACATAATCTGCTGATGACCACCGACAGAGGTGATGCTTGTGAGTCTATTCTGTCAGTATCAACACTACCAAAGTGTGCTTCTGTGTCTTGCTCATCCGTGTGGGCTGCGCTACAAATGTATATGACCCAGTAAACAAAACTATGAACAATGAACTAAAATAGCATAATAGTTGCTACTGCTAATAATAGAAAAGCTTATCACATGTACCTTAGTGTTGTATCAAAGCCTTTGTTCTATTTAGTACCTACAACTTGACCTTAAAGTGAATTCTTATCTCAAAATGCTTAGTGACTGAGAACATCATGTGTGTCTACGCGTATTTATGTACGAGTGTGTGTGTCAGTGTGAGAGACAGAGATAGAGACATAACGTTTTCTCATACAGTATGTTGCCAGGGCTGTTTTTCCACTTCATATACTGTGTCGGTATAAGAAGTGATTCTGTACTGTACTGCTCTTTCTTTTTTTAGCAATCCAAATAATAAGAAAGGAATTCTTCAGAAGGAAGCTTCTGGACAACACGGGCTTCATCCACAGATGACCTTGATGTCACAACAAGCATGAATTCCTTCTCAATGAAAATGAAAGTTGTTTTTTTTTTCTTTGTTATGCAACTACATTTTCCTTCAGGAGCAATCTCATGTTTGGTACTCCGACGTACACGCTTCTGTTGGACTGATTAAAACCGTATCTTTCTATAACTGAAGTGAAAAACAATGCCTTCAGTTCATTGAGATTTTTTTCAGCAGGTACTTCAGTGACTGCCAACCACGAGTTGGCGTTTCTAAAAGCTTGTTCTGTTTGCTTGGTAAATATTTGCATGTTACTTATTTAGCCTTTCACTGGACATTCAGCCAGGCTGCATCCCAAATGAATTTGAACCCTGAAGACCTTTTGTCCCCTCTGAGCCAAATAGAGTACAGTCAAACAGAAGGAAACACCCATGTTTAGCTGCAGCACCACCCAATGAGCGTCACAATTTTCACACACACTTCGACCCCAGACAGTTTACTTCCATCCACTTTGTTTCTCATGTGGACAAAAGAACACATGAAGGGATGGCATTGGTATCCATTAACACCGAACACTTTTAAACTGTTTCCATGAACCTCTTGTGCAGTTCATTCAGTAAAAAACAACCTATTATTAACTCTGGTCATGCTCACTGACCCATGTGAGGTACAAATCGCAGGCTTGATATCAACAAGTCCTGTGCCTCTCTCAGACTATAACCTTGGAGCTAAGATTAGGTAAACCACATGAAACAAGCACATTAGGCCCTGGGGGATGATGGGAAGTCAACACTTATAGGTCTGTTGTGGGGAGCCTGGGTAGACATGTGGTCAAGGTACTTGAGGATGGCTCAACAGCATTCGAAGTTTGCAAATATTTTCAAGTGTAGGCCGAAAATTGGATGTTAAGCTTCCCAGAACTGTTTATCCTGCACAGTGCAGTGGACAGTAAATAGAGACCCTGGAAAATAAAGATGCACAATATCCTGAAAGTACAATATTCCAAACACGGACTTCTACGGTCACTGTATGCATACTCATCTAAAATGTATGTTTATAAGGTAAAAAAAAAAATGCACTTGCTAAACCTTCACAGTTAGCTTTCCAGTTGAGATGTAGCCCCAAAACTGACACATTTACTGAGGCACACATACAAGTTAGAACAAACTCATATACACAATGTACTGTTGGCATAGGTTCTTCCATGTTTGTGCATCTATTTGCAATTTCAGATTTAGTCCCAAGGAGACAGTTAGATAAAGCTCTGTGAATGAGCATTAGATTTCCCAGTAGAGTTCATCCCTATCTCTTTATCATGTTGTTTCTACATTTCTGACAGGAGCCACACAATTGATTTCAATTTTCATTCTTTTTATGACTACAGCATGTTTGTGCAACAGCTCAAAGGTTTGTTTCAGATGGGCTTATTATGTGTGCAATGTATCAACAACAAAAAGAAATTGCCTGTTCAAGTGTTGACTTTTAAATATTGATCAAACTAAACAAGCGATTTCATTTTATGTTCTGACAAAAAAAAAATGTTTTGTCATTTTATATCTAAGGCATAAAAAGGAGAGATGACTGATGATATAAATATTATAAATGATCGAGGCATTTGTTTCATTGTGTCTCCGTTCCCTTCAAAATCCTTGTGATTGCAGTTACTTTACAGCATTGGTCAGCTGGCTGGAAGCACACTAACCCCGGACCAGTCTGACAACCACTATGATTCATCCAGTAAGTGTCCATTCCAACATACCAACTCTTATTTATGTTTCTGAATGTGTTTTGCGTACATGAACACTTAACACCACCTGTTAGAACACCTGTTTTTCAGTCTAATGCATGCTAACCTATTCATTTCCATCCCTCATCCTGGATCCTTGACACAACACAGGAATGTAAGCCATCCCATAACTATCAGTAAACACATTAAAAGTGTTTCTTCCCAACATCTGGAAAGACAGCAGATATTTATCCAGATTTCAAACAAACATGCAGACCCCATAAACAAAATGTTTGGCCTGCTTAACTCACTAGATCCACATGAGTCTGTTGCAGCAACATGTGCATCAACATGTGCATCAACACAATACATTCACAAACTGACACAAAGTGATATATTGTGATCTCTGGAAAAAGAAAGAGGATTTAAGCAAGCAGGAAGATTAAAGAATAATTCAATGATCTACTTGGAAAGAGCATGCAGCACTGGTTTTGTATGACCATTCATGGCATGCTGCTCACCTTGAGATGGAAAATGAACACTCTGAAGGGCCACCCTGGCAAAATATTGTATGTGGAAACCCATTAGTGGGATTTAATTTCTTGTTTCCTTAACCTAGTCCTTTAACTAGGTAAGCATTCAATCATGTTATAATGGCCTCAGTGGGAGCAAACGATTGTTTATCAGGGTGGCTGTAGCTTTTCTAGCTTATCATTTTCTTTGGCCTCAATTTTGGGGTAGTATGGATTTGGAAATTTACAACAGTGTTTTACACAGACAATGAACATATTTGAAAATGTCCCGAATTTATAAGAAATATAACTTCATCTCATAATGGACAGGCCAGGCTCCTGGTTTAAACACTTTGTGTTATTTTGACTCAGATGTGAAGATACAAATAAAACGCATCTGTTAATATTTTGTTGCTCTAGGGTGTGCCTTACATTTATATCTTCTTTAAAATGCATTTAGTTAACTACATGGCTAATCAATCATAACTTTCTTTTTGAACAAGCAATATCTTAAGAAGAAATTAATTTTACAAGGTTTGAACACAGTTTTTGGCCCATCAGTAGCCTCAATAACTCTCTCGTAAGCAATTGTCCAGACAAATTCCTCAGTCAAAGAAAGTGACATTATTTCCCTTCATCTGCTCTCTGTCTGTCTCCGGCTCTAGTTGCACCGATGATAGGCCACAAAAGAGATCAAGTGAGAGGAAAAGGTGCAGAGCAGAGAGAAACAGGACCAGAGTCACTTATACTAGCCATGTGTACAAAGTTTTAAATGTACATAAGTATGAGTGTTTAAGTCACTGTAAAGTGTCTTGAATCCCAAGTAACTGGAATGAAACTGTCACAAAAGAGATTTGAAAAATAAGCTTCCAACAAATCAATTACACATAAACCAAAGGGAAATATTAAACAATGCCATCTTGTCACATTGTTAATGTTAACTCATGATGTATTGTTTCTTTACAGGTGACAAGTAATATGCATATAGTATATTTGCATGGAAGCCAAGGCTGATTTTATATTTTTGATACCACATAATATTTCTGCTATGACTGACTGACTTACTACATCCAAAGTGCGATGTAGTACGAATTGATTTATGTTCCAACTAAGTGTAACTTCACTTTTTCTGTCCAGTGTTTTAAGCCTGTCACTTCACTTCCATGTTGAAAATGAGGATCAAATGAGTTTTGAAAACATGGAAGGTGTCATAAAATAAAATCAGTTTGCTCATGCAGGCTCAGGAATCCGTGTAGTCTTCAGTCTTTGTCAGAGGTTCGACACACACAAACAAAAAGAAACACTCACGTCCAGCACCTGGAGATGTCACAAGATTTATGAATCGAAGGGAAGGCAACAAATCATTTTAAATAATGGAAAAACAAGCCTCAAAGGAACGGTTTCGATGACGCCAATAGGTAGCAAAATTACCCGTGATTTTGCCAAGACCAATAGACTCCAGCCCTCTCCACTGCATTCCTTCTCTGCACAGCTCACACACACTGCCATTTAAGGCTGCCAAGAGTGCTGACAGACTCTGGGAAGCCAGAGACGGTTTAAAAAAAAAAGAAAAAAAAAAAAGGAGCATCTATCTCTAAGATTCTGCAGTGATAAAGTGAGCAGAAAAATGACCTCTATCCTCGTCTAAGTCTGTTGGATGTGTTTGAAGTCCTGGGATCGTTGTGTTCTTGAGACCTTTTTTTCTTTTGTCCTTTTTTTAAGGAACAGTCAATACCAGATGGATACTGACGAAATAGACACACACGTGCTAAGTTCATGTTACTATAAATAGTATTGGGAGAAATGATTGCACAGATGCTGACATGTCTGGTCAGTTAAAGAGTTATAATTACAAAAAAATAAATAAATAAATAAAGCACATTACTTAACTTTTAACAAGGGGAAAAAAAAAAACTAACAGAGTTTTCAATTATTTTTATGACTCCGACTAGGCTGAAATGATGTGAGAAAAGATATGAACCTCATTTTGTTCAGGTGGCTGAACACATGCTTCCCTCTGTTGGCCAACTAGAGCAACTACTACCGCCTGCAACGACAGCCAAATGCACAAAGTATCTGATTGGAATTCAATAAAAGTCTGTTCCAAGTATTTGTGATGCAAAGTACTTATTCCTTCTTTTGATGTTGTTAATTTAACTGCAGTTTTTACTAAAACTCTGGTTACTTTCAACCGGCGAAGGATATTTCCTGAAAAAGTGCCACATTTTTCAGGTGATAACATCAAACATCACAATATGATGAAATCTTAACATAAAAAGTTATGTTATTCGTATATCAGAAATAAAAACATATTTTAAAATATTGATAATACATTTGAAAACATATTATACACGGTGCTAACTTGTGCCACATATTATGATGTTAATTTGCACCTAAAGCATTAAGTGTTTATTTATATGAATTATGTATTGATTTTAAAGTTGATGTACTCGTGCCTCATTAAACTGTCCAAAAATTGAAAAAACAAAAAAGCAGTTGGTGCAAAAGTAGGCATATTTAATGATGATGAAAGGATGATTAGTGTTATGAGAGGACACTTGAAGGAGGCAGTAAAAAAAAAAAAAAAAAAAAAAAAAAATTGGTTTTGTAATGCTGCCAAACTGAACTCTGAATATGCACACATTTTCTACGTAGATAATTGTACGGTGTAGTGTAAGCTATTTCGATGATTATGTCTGACCAAGAAGAATATATGAATGCTAATGAGGCTGGGGGCTGTTTGTCGCACAATTAACATTTTGTCAACTGTCAACTCCAGTTGGCAGAAAGGTAATTCTGTCATGACGTTAATTAATGATTTTAGAGTTATTACTTTTTAATGAAAATGGTTTATGTGGAAAATGGTTTGAATGAAATGGTATATTTTATGAATAAGACAGTTGTTGAGAAATGTATAATGTATATATAGTATTTTGATTACGTTCATTTTTGGAAATATCTACTGGCTTTCTTTTCATATTAGTTTGACACTGAACACTTGAACCAAAACATTCATGTTTGATTTGTATCGTAAAACTTTGCTTCAGACTTTTGTGCATTTACTCTATTTTACCACTCAATGTCAGCATTTTTACAGAAACCAGTGAACCGACACTTTGCTTTCAGTGGCTGGTTCATTCATACTTATACCTTATTCCTTATACCATTCATAGCTTAATAGTCAGGGGAGAAAAACTAGAGGCATTGACCTGCATCATACATTTAACTCTGTGAAATCAGACAGAAAAGCTGAAATACTCTGAGAGCTATTATTGATGAAATTCTTCCCCTCTATTCCTTTTTTTTTTTTTTAAATGAACCCTCAGACCAAGAACAGAAATTGTGATGTTTCTTACCTTCCTCCCAGAGAAGAGCATACACAGCTGATGCATGGAGCCTCCATTCTTGGTCAGCTCTTTTTTGAGGGTTTTGGGTGATGGGAGTGTCCAGCCGCCCTTGTGGTGCGCTCCCCCCGCCTCTAGGCAGTTAATGGCGTTGTCAGAGGTGAAGCAAGGCGTGCGGGGGTCCTGCAGGAGGCTTCCTTCACTGTGGGTGCGTCTGCGGAGGGAGTTCTGCACACTGAGCCCCCCTCCTCCATGTTTCTCACAGGTGGCGCCCTCCACCATGCTGCGGCGCTTGCTGTCAGTGCGCTGCAGGTAGGCACTGTCACTGTCATCTTCATCATCCTCCTCCTCCTCAGACTCTTCATCTTCCTCTTCATCGTAGTCTTCGTCATCAGTGTTGGGCGAGGAGAGGGCGTCAGCACTAAAAGATCGATCGAGGCGCAGCTCAGGGATGACAAATGAAGACGAGGACGAGGATGGAGGGGCATTAGTGTCCGCAGGCTCTGAGGCATTGTCCTCATCTGTGTTTGACACAACCAGGTTAAGGTTGACCGCTTCTTCATTCAGCTCTCCCTCTTCCTCTCCTACTTCTTCTCTCTCTTCACTTACAGTACTCTTTCTTTTGGCTCCATCTTCCTCCTCCAGTTTGTCCTTCCTGTTCTCCACATCCTTCACCCCTCTCCAGATTTCTAGCTCATTTCCCTCCATACTCTTGCAGTCATCACCTTCTGTGGAGGGAGGTGGTGTGGGAGGCACTTTATGCCGCTCTGCAGATCCCATCATACCACCAAGGGGCATGTACACCTCATCCAAAGGAGTGAGTGGCTCTGAGGGGTGAGGGCTGCCCAGGGTTGGTGGCTCAGACGGGCTCGAAGGATATAGACTGCTTTCCTCACCTTCTGAGCCCCGGGGAGGCAGGTGGAGGCACACCCCTCCCCGATCCCCACCTACTCCACCCAGCTCAAATGAAGAGGCTTCCACCTTAGGCTCCGACATCTGCAGAAGGTAACAGAAAAAGAAAAAGCAGAGGAAAAGTCACGCATGTTTGAGGAATTCATGCCTAAGTATGCACATTAAGTAAAATAAGTTTTCAATTCAATTTGTTGCTCTCCATAAAGATAACTATTTCATTCCACTCAGTGAATTTGGGTTTTAATAATAGCTCTATAATAATACTTGTCCTGGCCTTTAAGCTCATACAGGAAGGCCTGCAGTTTGATTTCACCATCAGGAATGTCAACAACATTTTTGTATACAACATGCTATTAACTTTTTCTAACTCTTCAGTGAAAATAAAAAAAAAAAAATGGCACTCTTGTCTTTCGTCTAGATATGAGTGGGCTGCACACTCAGTGTTATTTTTACCATTTTCAATTTTAATTTCTTCACTGAACCACCTGGGACCAACATTAGTTCATATTATATGAGATACTGCGTTTGTGTTTTTTTTTCCCAATTGGTGCTGCTAAAAGGTAAAGTAATTACACAACAGTTATGATTATAAGAAACTAATTCTTTTTTATCGCTTGAAATAGAAACTTAAGGTTCAATGTGTCTTCAGTCACATTGTTGTTGCGCCACAAGCCTGATGATCTGTCCATGTCATAAACTTCCAAAGTGTCTGAGAAACTTGTTAACATTTGCTCCTCAACACGCTGCAGCTCCTCTCAGTGTTGCTCTGTGCTCCAGTGAGCACGGCTTGCAGGAGAACAGTTCGAAATGTAAAGACATGTATTCAAACAAATATGATGCAATGGTTCAGACATTTCAATAAAATCTAAAGTTGTTGGTTGGTTGATGTGGTTTGAAAATATTAGCTATCAACACGAGTTACAATTTCATTGAAGGAAGTTGCCTGTGAGCCAAAGCCCTGAGAAAAAAGTACAAAAAACAAACATAAAAAAGAAACACGTAAAAAAAACAACAACTCAGAACTACTACTGTGTGTGAAAGATTTTTTTGATACCCTGAATTATTGATGACTAATTAAATAAAACTCCCTCATGAAGACCACAAAGTCAGATGATAACAACCTTGTTTTGAAAGGCAAAGAAGAAAACACTTCATTTCTGTGAGTGGTAACGACAAGCAGAAGAAGCAGCTCTAACCGCGTTGCTTACAAAGACAACAGCCATGTCGACATGGTAAAGCTGGAATCTCAACTAGCTTCAATGAGACGAGTCAGTGTGGACTGAAAAACATCCCCAAGATGACTCAGCACTATAGTGCAAAAGAATTAGATGAACAAGGTAAAAGATTTGATTTGCTTCCTTCTCCTCCCGCTCACAATTCATCACCCTGTGGGCATCATTAAATAGTAAGCAGTAATTGTATTATTATTGTTTTTCTGCACATGGACATTTATATATAGACTATGAAAAGAAACTGTAGTGCTACAGATATGTGTCACACAATGTACTCTTCAGTGAATTTGTGTTTAAGTCTAATGCAGGGCTTCATTGTGCTGGTGAAGTTAAGCCAGGATGACAAGCTGCAGTCACAAGACGCTCCACTCTAAATGGAGATAGTGCTGCCTCCTCTCAGCCCTCACGATATTTCACAAGCTGTTTGTAACTGAAATTAGTTTCCCTACAAACTCTGGCTCTGGTAGTCCTCAAAACTTTTGGCCTGTCTAAAAATTATCTTCAATCTAAAAAATATTTTTAAAGTAACACTAATGGTGTGTGTCAAATATGACAAATCAGCCAACACTGATTGTTTTGTTTTGTTGTTTTTTTTTAAACTATGTGAGTGCAAGCAGAAGTGATGTGTGGTTGTATTTGCATCCAGAGTAGTGCAAACTATGATTTGGCTCAAATTTATATTGGCACAATGTAATATACAATGAACACAGCGTGTCTGGGTGGAGGATGGGCAGGTCTGAAAAAAGAATTTGACCTTACATTTTTGGAACGTGGGCTGTGGAGAACTTTGTTTTGAGTCGAAAATCTTTTCTTTGTGTGCGCAAACTATCACTCAGAATTAACTGCAAATGTGACATTTAAAGGGCCTACCACTATGCAACCTTACAATGTTGACCCATCAAGTACAGATAATGTCTTGCAAACATTTGCCTCATGTCTTGCAGCAGACTCCCAGAATGGTCTTACAGCACACTTCTGATTCAGGCTGTGCCTCTTCTGTTTAGCCTGGATTTATATTGATCCATTTAATGTTTGAATAGTAAGTACCATGATAAGCTTTTTCTAATTAATATTCCATTAGGGAGCCAATATTGTTCAATGTCGTGCACTATTATTATGTATTATTATTAAAAGAGGGTAGCAAAATTATTAAAACACAAAAACACAATGCTTCAAACAGAAAGATTATTCCTGAGTATGATATGACATTTGGCTTCTCAAACACATATTGTTGTCAGACAGCACAGCTGTTTATACCGACCAGCAAGAGTCAGATAAACACACCTCCGACTCTCTTTGATCATAATTCATTTTCCCTGTTCTCTAATAATGTTGATATAAAACAAAGCCCTCCGATTTGGGATCAGAGGTGCTGGCTTTGACTCCAGCCTGGCTCAATGACAGACCAAATTAATATACCAGCTAAAGAGCTCAGTTTGACAATCTTGCAATAAAGCATTACATCAGTTCGGTTTGTCCTGTCTGGGGCTCTGACCTCCAGCACAGCTGGGAGGGGTGGTGGTGTGGGGAGTATTAAGCAGTGAGTAAGACAGTCTCATGCCATGGCTGTCCACTATAAATCCACCAAATATGTCAAACAACACTGGTATCCAGGCACTCGAATAAGCAGAAAAGGGATAGGTGGAAACAAATTCAAACATTCAAGAAACACATAATTCTGGCAATTTCTAAGCCCAAAGCTGCTCAAACGTAATCACAGACCCCTTGTCACTTTATTCAAAGCTTTCCCTTGGTATCACAAGCTGAAGGCTCGACAGACCTTTTTCCTGCTTGTTTGTCTGTGTAGAGTCAGTTTCATTTACTATTTCCCAGGGTGGTCACTGTGAAGCCCACACAGATAAGAGTAGTGATTCAGGGCTATAAATATAGACTTAACTTATCTTAACACCAATGGATTTTCACTACTGCCCCAAGGTGATCTAGACCTTTCATTTTCCCTTCTAACTCCCTTTTAACCTCCCTGTGAAACTCTCCAAATGTTTGGCAGTGGTGTTACACCCAAAGCTGATTCACATGGTATATGAGATTTATTTTTAGAATGCATTTTCATAAAAGGACACGTGAAAGAAAGTAGAGAGTCTATGTCTTCATGCTTTTCTGTCCGCTTTTCATATATTCTATTTCTACATGGCTTTCAAAGTCCAAATAGTGAGTCATTGTAGGAAAAATGATGGCTTCTGGTTGTTTTATGAGGCTTGTTGTAGTAAGAACATTGAGAATCGAGAGATGAACGTTAATTCTTCTACCTATTCATCACGCATTTAGACCTAACATTTACACAGGCAGTTGCTCGTTCCCTCGTTTACCTCACTGACCTGTGCTTGTCTTTTTCTGTCTGACATACAGAATATAAATCCCTGACTGCTGAAGATATGGCCTGAGACACAAAGGAGCCACCTGTCCTGTCAGATACATTTGTTCCCTCTTACACTCTCTACAGTGGACACAAACATGCAATCACACATAAAAAAAAAAATAAATAAATAAAACAACTTCACATTAACCCTGACTATTTTTGAGCTTCTCCTCACATCTTATCAGGCAAAATGAAAGGAGCAAACATATAAATAAATGTATTCAGCTTCGAGGCTTTTTCCAGCTACAATACTTTCCATTTCTCCCACATTTTCTGTTCAACAAGCCTGTTTCCAAAGATTAATGAAAATACACAAGCTAATGCAGTGTTCGTTGCCCTTTTTTGTGTTCTTGCTTTTATGTGAGCATAAATGTTCTCAAGTACTCAAGAGTCATAAATGATTCAAGAGAATACAATCTCTGGCACTGCCTCAATTAAGCAACACAACCAGCTCTAAAAGGCAGAGAGAGTAGGACGCAGGCTGAGAGACAGAATTGATGTTTCAAAGTGGAGAAAGGCAAAAGGATGGAAGGAGGGGAGTTAGTGATGAGCAATGGCCGAGAAAGAGAGAAAGAAATGAAGTTGGAGGAGCGCGAGAGAGGGAATGGGTGGTTTTTCATGTTGATTGATAATTAAGACCAATACAATCTTCATATTGACCTAACTATCTAGTGATGATCTTTTCTGAACTGCGTGGATATGAATTCTAGTTTAGAAAAATGGAAATGTTTTGGTCAGTTTTAGTGGACAAAGGTCAATCATCCATAGATTGGATTCAGCTCAGTGAGGAGTGACATAATACCTTCCTGGCCAGCCTCTTTGAACTAAAGGTATGTTTGATCATGTTAGACTTTTATTTGTGTTGAAGGCTAGTAGGCTGCCTTACCTACATACCTAAGTGTTTGAGGGCCGCGTCCCATTTCATAGTACTCTTCCAAAATAAATATGTATTGACACATAGATGAAAATGCTAAAAGTATCACAAAACTTTCTGATATTGGTTGGCAGAAATAGCATATATTACAGCATATACACATATAACCAGCCAAGGAAGATGAGACTGGTTCTTTCTTAAGTTTCTGCCTCTTAAAGGAAGTTTTTCTTGCCACTGTCTCAACATGCCCATTCATGGAAGGATTTATTGGGTCTCTTTAAATAATTCTTTGAAGAGTTTGGTGTTGACCTGCTCTACATGTAAAGTGCCGTGATGTAACGTTATGATTGAGCTCTTGATTTGATTCGAGTCGTTATATTAAATTCATTTATATATGGGAAGAGAAACAAGCATTTAAAACGTGTTTAAAACGAACTAACAAACAAACAAAATTTAGTACATAAACAAATTGTGAGGTTTATCACATTTCCTAGCTGAGGTTCACTTTGGCTGCACTTCCTCCCATTTGGAAGCACATTCTGGCCCGAAAAAGTCCAACAAAGAGAAATCTTCAAAAAAAAAAAAAAAAGGCCTAATGGCCGGGGAAAAAGCATATGCATCTGTCTCCTTATCAGCCTTGGGAGTCCCAAAATAGGGAAATGTTTGAAGCCAAATTGGGGCATGTGGGGCAGCTATTCTTGACTTTATTTCCTGCCTTCTCTGACTTGTTAATGTGGAAAATGCAGTTAAAAAACTGCTCTCAGAAATTAATAACACTGCATACAGATTTATCTCACAACTGATATGTAACAATTTCAGATGAAACAGAAAATCCTCCGTTCCTAGGTTAAACTTTAAATTTTCTGAATATGTTTCCCACCACTGACGTAACAATATAGAGGGATTGTAAATACGCTGCACATGCTCAACAGCAGCAGGTGCGTTTGACAAAAAGTGGGTCCACTCTGTGTAACAACAGCCATTTGGAAAAAGTGGTTCCATCTTTCAGTGACGTGCTGAAGAAACCACATGCAGTGAATACCTCCAGTGTCTTTCTGACAAAAATAATCCTACTCTGAAGGTCAAAATCTAAATCAAAAAAGGTTAAGGTCATCAGATAGACGCACAGAAAAGCAGCAGTGGACATTCACCCAGAGACAATCATAAACTCTGTCCCACAGTTACCACGGCAACGAGAGACCCATCCGGGGGGGAGCAGCTGTGCTGTGTATTCTCTTCAAAAACTAAAGATGCACCTGTGAACTCTGGCATCATAGTTTCCCCAAACGCCAACTCTCAATTTCAAGGTGCCATCTTTCTTCTTGAGCTCTCTGCTACCTTCTTTCTTTCTTCTTTCTCTCTTTAATTTCCTGTGTCCTAGGTGTTTATAAGTAAGACATTACATTAAAGATTATTAAAGTCTTTCCCTGCTTCACTGTAGTTAGTCAAATATTAATGGTTTAATGTATCTGACTTTATACTTGCCAAATCCACTTCCACCCTCTATAAATCAAGCTGAAGTCGATTAGCAATGCAGTTAAATATTGTACACCACTAAGGAAAGGAAAAAGCTCGTCTTACCTCCCTCTTTGCCACTCATTTCCACTCTGCCCCCGACTAACTCAGTGATGGACCTGAATGAGCGTAAGCTGGCTGGCAGGATGTCCAAGTCATGTACCTATTAAGCCTATTCACTTTCCCTTACTCACTAACTCAGGCTTTTTGCTGACATGGACCAAGAGAAAATGGAAAATGAGTCTGTAAGAGTGAGAGGGAAGTTAATTTAAATGGGAAGGTTCATTCCTGTGAAACCATTTTAGGTATTTTATGTTCTTACAGTTAGCACATACTTGATGACAAATTGACAGAAAAAAAAAAAAAAAAAACAGTGATCCTTACATGTTAGTGGTGATGACACCACCCTTCAACAGCGTCCCATTGAAAAAGCACTTTCAATTGTGCTTAATTAGCTCATGGGGTTTTAATTTTGTCACGGGTTTTCCTTCTTCAAACTTCTAACCTCCTATGTGACATAATTTTGATGAATAAAGAATTAGGAAGAGAACCTCCAAACGACATCAGGCAAACTCTGATCTGCATAAATGTGAAAGTAGCATGTTTTCTATTGAAAAAATATCCTGATAAGCAATTATAACTCGAAGGTATATTCGGCTGAGTGAAAGAACATTTGCCTTTGAATTGTTGTACAAGTACATCTCATCTCATTATCCAAACTGCTCATGCATCAGGGTCGCAGGGGGTGCTGGAGCCAATCCCAGCTGACATTGGGCAAGGGCGGGGCACATCCTGGGCAAGTCACCAGTCTATCACAGAGCTGACATTTAGGGACATACAATCATTCGCACTCACATTCAGGCCTACAGGCATTTAGAATCACTAATTAACCTAAACATGCATGTCCTTGGACGATGGGAGGACATTGGGGTATCTAGAGGAAACCCGCGCAAGCACAATGGGAACATGCAAACTCTGCACAGTAAAGACCCGAGGCCTGGAAATCTACCAACGAACCCTAATTGCTGGAGTGAAATAATTGAAAATGAATACGTTAAAATAGATACAAGAACAAATAAATGGACTTGTGTTATTAACACCTCACACAGACAAACCAAAGTCATAAGATAACAAGGTCAGAGATGACAGATAAAGAATAAGAAGAGCAGATATATGCCATTAAAAAAAGTTTAAATCTATTTCAAAACAAGAGAAACCGAGGTCTTTCATGTGTCCTAATAGAGTTGGCAAAATAAAAACTTTTTAAACCAAAATCAGGGAGTAAAGCGTTTTATTGAATTTAAAACCATATTTCAATATAAAGTAGTCATTTAGAGTCTATACATGTCTTTGGGGATGTGATGCTGGTTATCTCCCCAAACAGTACTTGCAAACTCATTCGCTAAAATAGTTTTGAACCACATTGTCCTCTAACTTTGTTCATGCACACATAGCCTAAGTTGTTTATTTGCCTCTAGCAAAATAATTCTCTTCAACCTGTGTCAGCGTCTGTTGTATAAACTTCATATACTGACTCAGACACAATGCGCACAATTTGGTGTATATATGTTGATAAGATTGTCATGCAGCATCTAATAATCATCCTTTTGTTTGTTTACTGATGTCCGCATGATTGACTGGCAAACAATCTTTATGTGTGTGTGTGTGTGTGTGTGTGTGTTTACTTCCGCACGCATGTCTGAGCCAACCAAATAAATATTAGGGGTATTTTGACATACACTGCCCGAAACAATCTGTGGTCTGAACACTTAAGAGCCATTATTCCTTCATGAAATTACGATATCTTGTCAAGGGGCCAGGCCACATAGATGATCAATCTCAGAATGGCCTCATTATATGCACCGCAATGCCCTGACCTCTTTTCCCCTCGATTTAAATTAGAGAAGAGCGATGGGATAGTGATAGTCTTTTATCTGTTAAAAAAAAAAAAAATCTCCAATGAGATCATCAAAGGAAGGAAGGAGTAAGGGAAGAAATGTAAAGAGGTCTGAAAATCAATGAAAATCAGGAAGAAAAAAAGGCAAGTTGAACACAGAGAACATGAAAGTGCAGCATCTGAGAGTTTAATCAGGGATAGGAACGCATTAAAAGACTCAATTTACAATTTCAGTTTTTCATGTAGGTCTACCTTTTAGTTTTTTACTCATGCGGAGTAAAGACAGAAAGAGGTACTTGGATTATGTGCATCCACTGAGACTTGTGTAGCAGTTCCACTGTTCATCCCGGTTGCCGGTGTTGCATGACTATTCTGTGTCAGCAGCACTAATTGACGTACAACAACGGTATCTCACAGGAATACTTTGCAGTGAGTTAAACCTTAGTGATGTCAGCTGCAATTTATCAGCATCAAGTCAGTTCTCATTAATATTTTAGTTTAAACGCGGAGCTCATGAAGTAGCCATCGTGAATGTTTGCAATCAGATTTTATTTTCCCACATCCCGATAATAAAATGACATGGCATATTTTCACTTCCGCACAACCTTTGAAGGTTTCAAAATTCACTGGCTCGCAAAAACCAGACAAAACCCATGACAGTGACAGCCAGAGCGGAGAGAAATGGGATTTGGGGGTGAGATGAGGTTGGGTGAGGGGGTGTGGAGGGTAAGAAAGTCACATCCAAAGATGCAAAGGCATTATTGATAGAAGCTGAGGGTTCAGAGAGAAAATGTCATTGACGTAACTTGCCCCGTGACGCTAGGCAGCTGAAGACAATGTGACCACTGAGAAGGAGCGGGCAGAGATGTTTGTGTGTGTGTGTGTGTCTGTGTGTGTGTGTGTGTGTGTGTGTGTGTGTGTGTGTGTGTGTCTGTCTGTTTGTGTGTGACAAACAAGGGGTGGTGATGTCTGTGATATCCTTTTCCCTAGGTTATTAGAAAAAATAAAATCAAACATCTCATTGGTCCCAACTTCTAAATGTGTCTTAATGTGTAAGACGGCTCACAAATTACATTCAGCTTTGCGTGTATTTGTTTGCATTTGCATGGCAGAGGGATGGGCCATTGGCGGTGTCTTTTATTGCTCACAAGCAAGCAAAAGAATGGGGAGTAGAGAGGATAGGAGTGGAGACAAAGCACTGTTTGTACCTAATCTAATCTTTTCTCTTTTAAAAAACTTCTAAAACTTAATCTCTTTACAACACTGTACTGTAAAATCCATTCAAGCCCAAGCTGCCATTTACTCATATGTTATCGGCCATCTCCCAGCTGGGTATCAAATTCTCTCTCTATTTATCCTTGTAAGAAGAGAATAACCCCACAATTCCCTTAATGAGGAAAAGAGAAAAGCAATTTTCCCCAGTGAGCTTCCTGTTTTTTCCCTTCTGCTCTGTTTACTCTTTCTTCTTGTCTTTCAGCTGGCACTAACATGATTTAGAGTATGTCTTTGTAATTCCTTCCTCTCCAAGTCTCTCTCTGATCCTTAGCCTGTGACTCAAGTCATATAGGGCTGTATTGCGTCACTGGCACCTGAATACAGCAGGAAGGGCTGAAATACAGTAAGAGAACCAACCAGGACATGTAGACAACTCATTGTTCAGTTCCTGCTTATTGAATTCAATTATTTCAAAGAAAGCTTTAAATACCATCAGACGATTGAAGCAAAGGGGAATTAAAAGAAAAGGGTAGAAAAAGTGAAGTTAAGTGAAGCAGCGTAGAGCATGATACCAACACCCAACTCCTTGTTCCTGTCATAGAGATGACCGGTGATAAATGAGCTTTTATTGCCTTTTCCTATCATTCTTCTCATCTCTCTGTTTCATTTCCATTTCCCTCCATATGACCACACCACTCCCTGCCTCCCAGCAACAACAATATCAACATCTCAAACTAACTGCATGGATACTCTCTCAAAGGCGGGAAACCTGCTGCAAAACCAAAGAAGTGCAACATAAAATCTATACAGGAAATCTCTGTGTTCATTACCGACACAAAATTAAGCGCTCTACAGATGAGAAACGAACTTGTGGTGTAAAAAAACACCTACCTGGCAAAAGGAAGCAGTTCCAGGTTTCATCCCACTAAAAGAGAGAGAGTCCACACATCTCCATCAAAGTGGCCTATTTCCTTTGTCAAACTGGGGTGTAAGTCTTTATGCCTTGCTAGCCAGACTGCTGCGATTCTGTCAGTGTGGGCTAGGCCCAGTGAATGAGAGAATGAGAGAAAGAGAGAGGAAGAGAGCTAATGCCCAAGAGGCTAAGAAGGTAGACTCCCAAGCTGCACAAACAAGTGAGAGGGGAAAGAGGGAGAGGGAGGAGATAGAGATAATGAGAAGAGACAAATGAGCAGTGAGAGCTCGGAGCGAGGAAAATGCATGTACACATGTGGTGTGCATGTCCACCAAACATCCTAACAGGTCCATAATATCCTCCGTGACTGCAGAAGTGTGTCTGCAAATATCGTCTGACAAATGTTTACATTTGTGCCTTCACAACACCCCCGCCATTCATTTCTTTGTGAAGACATTAAGGCTCTGCAGACGGATCCCACAGGATGCACAAAGCACACAGTGGACACATATCCTTTGTATACACACATAAAACATGAAGTTGAAACACACCAGCATCTGACTCACACACAATGCATATAGTAATATGCTAACAATATATGAGACAGGAAGTGTCCCATGATGTAAATGATTCCTTTCAGTCCTAGACATCATCTCTAAACAATGGCTTATGAGCTAACATCATTAGCATTTCAAAAATCTGGAACTTATATTTAAATCATTAATAAACTATTGCTAAAGCAAAACCTATAAGACGGTTCCGCTTATGCCAAAAATGTGCATTTATGTAGTGTTACAGAGGCGACAGAAATCTTTCATACGGCACTTTACCCACAAGGACCTCAACAATCTTACTCATTTTTTAACCTTAATGCATTTCATGTTGCTGAACTGCATGTCATGCTGCTGCCAGAATGTCCTTGACTTGGATGACATCAATGTACCATTTCTGTTCAAACAATTCCTCAACAAGGCTTAATCTCCTCTGCAATGATGCTTGTTGCCTTCAGTACTTTGGGCTGTGAATGTTTTTTGATGCAGCTCGTAAAAAATTTTAGAGGTTAGTCAATTGTTGAGTTAAACAAACAGAAAACATCAGATAGATGAGCAAATAAACAAGACCAATGTTAAATGGCATTCAATGTCAAGACTGAACGCTTAAAGGTTTTTGATATCTTTCACAGAGCCAGTTGAGTGCACAATTGTTAATAATAACAACAAGAAAGGTAGGTACTTATATATAAGCTTCATAAATAATTAGCAAAGAAATGTTTGATAAAAACCATAAATCTGTTTGTTTTGTAAGTTCAGCACGAGTACCTGCTGTACCTGAGTGGATAATTAAACCAGATGAGAGTCTGACCTGTCTCACTCACTAATTTATTCTCTTCGTTACTCTCTCACTCTCACACAAACTCACCTTTCTATCAGTCTGTTATCTCAAGAGGTTTTTTTTGTATCTCCTCTGTGTGGCAAATAAAATTGAAAGGAACAGGACATACACCCGCTGTCTCTGTACACAGTTCTTTGGGTCAAAAGCTATTCATCCCTCAAGAGGTAAAAGTCTGGTTTTATACACAGCAGAAAACATCTTAATACCAGTCACAAAGAAGCGTAAAATCAATAACGGCAGTTGGAGTCACAGTAATAGATGGCTACTAATACTGGCATTTGGGGAGGTTAACACGGAGATTAGCATCATGCTGATTTCCTCCACTAAACCCCAGAAGGTTTTTCTATTGGCTTTTGGATTATTTCAGAAAAGAAGATCTGTGACCAAAAAAAAAAAAAAAAAAATTTCTAGTGGAGAAAGGTCATTTTCATACAATAACGCAACATTAATACAGTGAACAGACAGAAAATGGTAACAAACAAGCCGCACTGCATTTGCAAGACCTGAATTGCACTACTGCTGAACTCAAAACATGTAGTTTTAATTTAGTGCTTCTCTTCCCTAAAAAGCTTTTCATTTCACAACGTCTAACAGTTACAAGAGCCCAAGTATAAACAAAATGAGCTTGTATGGGTGGACTGCTGTTGACTGTTGACTTTGGCAGGAGGCGACAAGCAGCATAGAAATGTTAACTTGTTTTAAGGTCTTTGGCCTTTTTTGCATAGATCTTCATTGACTCAAGATTAAGAACTGCAGTTTTTAACAGTGAACGCATATTAGGCATAAAAAAAAGGCAAAACAAGCACGAAAAGACAGTATGATCTGACCTAAGAATAAATCACAACAGAGCTCAGATTTTTCTGATACTTCTGACTCAACATCTGCTTTTACATTCTCCAGGGAAATGACAATTAAAAAAAAAAAAATCACTTGAAATCATTCCACACATATGGCAGTAAACAGAAAATACTGAATATTAGGTGAAAATAAAATAAACTAATCCTTACTATCTGATTAATAGAGAGGGGAAACAATGTACAAAACCAATCTCACAGAAACAGTCATGGTATCCCTGCTTACATAAACGTGAGTATCGTTGTGACTTCTCTCACCTACAGCAGTATTTACAGGATGGCTGTGCGGCATGCAAATAGTACAACTTAAACACACAAAGTGAACACAGGCAAATCCAAATACACTTACATATTCAGATCAAATCCAATCAAGCA
Source organism: Echeneis naucrates (assembly GCF_900963305.1). Classification (NCBI taxonomy): domain Eukaryota; kingdom Metazoa; phylum Chordata; class Actinopteri; order Carangiformes; family Echeneidae; genus Echeneis; species Echeneis naucrates. The sequence goes on along the minus strand of NC_042522.1, from coordinate 13,050,086 downwards.
AACAACAGTCCTTATAGCTCATCCACAACAAAGTCTAGAGAAAGAGCTCTCAGCTTGACCTTCATCACAATAGTAGAGAAGGATAACATGCATTACCTTAGACACAGGCATCTGGATGCGAAGTGTGATTGCTTGGTTATACGAGTATACAAAGTGCGCTATTTTTGATGTGTGTCCCAGGGCACAGCAAAGAATGGCATAGTTCATCCACACATACACACACTGACAGAGCACACATGCAACGCCAATAGGTGCAAGCTGCTAATCCAATAAATGATTTTTGTTTTTTTTGGTTGTTTTTTTGTTGTTGTTGTTGTTGTTTTGTCCCCTGCCCGTTTGTCTGGATGTGTCAACGCTTCTGTTATCCTCCTTGTGTTGTTGCTGCAGTCCCAGCTTTCTCCCAAGCTCGGTATACTGTGCGTGCCAACGTGTGTGCAAAATACAGTGAGAGGGGAGAGAGAGACAGAGAGACAGAGAGAGAGGGGGCTAAATCGGTATTTGATGAAGGAGGGGAAATGAAAAAAAAGACAAATGGAATCGGGGCGAGACAAAGGTGTGAGGCTTAGAGGTAGAACTGTGTAAATGTGATGTATTAAAAAAATGTAGAGGGGGTGATGGTGATGAAAAGATAAAATGCAACCAACTCTCAGGAGACCAAAGCAGTCAGTGTCCTTAATTCTCTCTCTCTGCCCCTCTCTCCCTCGCTTCCTCTAAATGCTATTTTTAGAAGTTGCTCGGTTGCAAATCAAAGCACTGAATCAAAACCTATCAAAGAGCAGGATGTTAAGGGCCATGTCTTTCACACCTAATAAGACCCACAAACACACACACACACACACGCACAGACACAAACAATCCTGTGACTGCATCACACCTGAAGGGAGCCATGTAAGCTATTCATCAGACCAGATCTAATCATATCATGTGCTAATATATAACGGGCTTTTCAAGTAGCTATTTTAAACGTCAGCGACACTGCGCAGGCCACTGCTTCTGGCTAAAGGTATTCTGGGGAAAATATGTCCATATAATCCAGAAAGTAATGATTGACATTTTAAAAGTAGAATATCAACTTAAGGTAAACACTTTTGGTACCCTCCAGGTTCATCTGCATTTAGCACTTTGCTCTTTTTGCTGCATCCTCCTGTTACCTCCTGTTAATTGGTAGCGAAACGTTTCCAAAGTTGTTGGTCTCACGACTGCTATCAAACAGTCAAAGTAAACAAAAATGTTGTTTTGTCTGTTTTTAGCAAATGAAAGTATTATCCCAGCTTCACTGCACAGTTAAAAGTGAGAGTGAATGCGTTTCATGCTCTGATGAACCATCTTAGGACTGAGTCTGCAAGGCTCTTATCTATACTAGGTCCTGTGCTGATGCATAATTGCTATTATATAACACAGTTATGAATAGTTAAAGATGAGCTAAAATAAAGCCAAACACTACTCCATCCAAAGGGAAATCATTAAAGTTTAAAAGAGAGACAAGGGAATTAATCCTGCTCTGCAGACCACAATGAATAACTTTGCTGTGCTGTGTTTGAGCGTGAGTGTGTAACAGACAAAGAGACAGGGAGAAGGTGGCGGAAGAGAGAACTGGGGCAAAAGACTGGAGACAAGATGAAGCCTTTGAAAAAAAGCCGAACCAAAAAAAAAAAAAAAAAAGGGTTGATCTTGCTTTTTTCCTGATCAGAATAGTCGATATATACAATATATGATGTGATATACGATAAACTGTGCGTAAATGCTGGTCTGCATTTAAGCTCCTTGAAGGATGATCTCGAATAAACAGGCTAGTCTGCTTTCTGTTAGTTACATAAAATGCTATTTCATCACAACTCCTCTGTGGTATGACTATACATGAAAGGTATAGCTCCTCATATCAGGCTTCCTGATATCCAGCCCGCTTCATCCGCACTTCTAAATCTGAATGTCACACTCTGAAAGATAACGCATACCAAAAATAGCGTGTCAAGGGGTGAAGTGGGCTCTGTGTGTGTGTGCACACGTGTGTGAGACAAAAAGAGGTGGCAAAGACAAGACATGGAATTCATCCATGTCTAATTAGAGAAAATGAAGGGGAAAGTATGTGTCTGAGGAAAAATGAGTGAGGACCCATCACCTGAACATACGCTGGAGCAGATGTCCATTTTGTGCTGAACATTTATAATCTCATTTGCTGTGTGATGATCAGACATGAATGACACAAGAAGTCTTTCACTTACTTCCCTGTATCTGACATATTCTTAATGTTATAATGTATAATCAGGCACTAAGTGTGAAGCAGCCTATCTTTCAGCTCACGCTTACCATCACAGGACTTCTTATATCTGCTCATCGTTACCTTCCTCTTTAGCCTCCTGTGTCACTCAGGTGTCTCCTGTTGAAGCCCACTGAAGCCGTCTGTCCTTTCCCAACTCTAAGTTAGAGTACCTGTTACCGCACCTGTCAGTGTCTCAACCAGACTATCACCTCAGATATTCTTCTTCTGCTGTCATCGTGCTTTCCTGACAATCCCCTCTGCTCACTAAAAGGACAAAGTGTCTTGCTCAATCACAGATAAGACATTGTTGTGTGAGGCCCACAAAATAATCAACATTCACGTTGGTACAATACAAGTTCACTTTACATTGTCCTCAGTCAAACCTCTTGTTTTGGTGACTTCATACTTTTTGGTAAAAAGAGGCCCATAAAAAAAGGTTTAACATACACACGTATACGCAGGGAATCCAGTACGCAGTCATTGCCAGAGGTTTGCAACTATTCCACTGACCAAAATGTGGCACGAACAAACTCAAACGTGCTTCAATTGACGCAGGGAAGGCTGCTAGTAAGGAAATAAATTCAAAATAATTTTTTAAAATTATGTTAAAAACAACTTTGCCAATGTTTTAGTCTTCATATTTTAACAGTGCCTTTTAGCAAGGCACACATTTAAATACGAAATCACAAATGACAGCATTTTTGTGTTTCCACGTTGTTCATTCAACTTCATGCATCAGTGAATTGCAGACCTGTCTGAATGATGGTAGAAGGAAGGGAGCCCGCCGAATTCTTTAATTTCATCATAAATAAATAGTTTGACAAGGCGAAACAAAGAGTAAGACTGAAAGTGGAATGAAAGAAGTTCCTTGTCACACTGCGTCACTGCTTCCTCCAGCATAAATGCTGCATTATAACCAGTTCAGCAGCTAAAACAGATTCTCATAAATGTGAAATGAGACAGTGAGAACAAGTGAACAGACACACTCTGTTCTTCAGTAGCCATCTTTTTCTCTACTGTTCATGCAAGCCAATGCCCTCATGTAGAAAATGTATTCCACTTTTATCACAGATAATAAGCGTTCTTCTGACTCAGAAAAGGAGCGCGAGCATTACTCCTCAAATGCTGCGTGTGATGAAGTGCAACTGTCATTTTCAAAATGGACAGTCCTGCTTTAAATCCCATGTGAGGGCCTGTGTGTGTAGTTGCTGGACATATTTATTTTTCTCAGCAGCTTAGTGGCTTATGCTGTCCAGACAAGAATGAACCAGAAACTATTTAAGGAAGGAGCTCAGCTTTAATGGCTGTTTGTTACCCGAGCACAGCGTTAGGTGTTTGTTTTTGTGCATAAAGAAAAAGAAAACTTAAAATGATATAAATTGACGGTATGCTTCCTCCATATTAAGAATCCTGCAACCACTTTTCTGTGAGTCATACTAAACTAATAATTCATTTGCATCTAACTATTCTACCACTAGCATTTCAGCTTGATGTCTCTGACTTTCAGTTTCTAGCTATCGGTGATGCAAAAATAAAGATTTCCCCCAAATCCTTTCAATGCTTCAAAGAAACGGGCAAATTTGCGTAATGCTCCACAATCAGAAGGACTGGAGGATTAGAGAATATCCAAGAGCTCACGTCCAAATTTTTCCAACTGCTGACATCAACACAGCAGCAAGGCAACCCAATTTACTTGAAAACATGAATAAAGAAACTAACACAAGCAGATAGAATGGATGTGATTTCTGCAGTGTGTGTGTTTCGCCTTAGGAGTATATTCTGCTCTTTCTTCACACTTGAACATAATTCTCGAGTAAAGTGCATGCTTCAGCTGAGTGTGGATTTACTCTGCTTTGTGCATGAGAGGACAAATGCACATCTGACACAAGGAAAAAGTGTGATTCAACGGGCTACTTTCAAAAGCTCCTTTGCTGCAATTCTCACTTGTTGGCAGGAATACATACTGTGCATCAAAGACAAACTTGATTTAGTTTAGAAAGCAAGTTCTAATGTCAACTCAGCAGGAACAATAAGGCAGAACTGGAGCACAACCAAAGCAGTATTTCTCTGTGCTGAATTACTGGAGCCATTTTCTGACATCTTGTGAACTCCAGATTATAGAAATTGAAGGTGCTGAGATGAACGAATACTCTCTTCCTAAATGGAGACAGGTTTATAATTATATCCATCATAGAGACACTGCAGCAGACTGTAATTGTGTTTTAAACTTTTTTTTTTTATTTTATTTTTTTTAATATCATCTCATGGAGGCCATGACCCACATGTGTCTGCACATGTCTATCTATGGGAAAGTGTCCTCCTTTCTTCTGTCAGGATGATATAACCCAAAGGATAAGTCCCATGGTGTTAAGTTCATTTTTAAAGGGTGCAACAGAAAGAATACTATAAAGGCATTCCCCTTACATCCCCACGAATACCACAGTCCTGAACATGGCAAAGCTGGTTTGCTTTTAGAGTAATTAAACAGATTTGGAGTTGACTGAATACAAACTATTTGCCTCTAAGGTACGCTGGAGAAATGCAATCAAAAGTGAACTAATTTGTGTAATAGTAAAATGTTATGATTAATCCGGTATTCCCCTGCCTGCAGGACACCATTCCGACTTCCATTTAATAAAAGAAATGTAGTAAAAGGTTCTAATAACCCAAGAAGAGTATGTGGGCAGGACGCACATCCTGTATAATCTCACTGAACATACCATCAGCTTTTGCAGCAGAATGATGTTTTTCCTACAGGACAATGTGTAATTCTGTGAAACTGAAATGAAGTCTTCTATTGAGGTTGGCTCTCTAAAGCTCCACACAGCCACACCTACCTTTGAGCAATCTAATCAAATCTGGTGCAAATCCCGTCTCAAATAAACCTCAATGCATAGTCTGTCTAAAATATAAATGTATAAAGGATTTGAATATCCATTCCATATCCAGAGTGTAAAGAAAGATTGGTCTCTCTCCTGCTACAACACAACTGTATTTGAATGGTCTTACACTGTCTCCTGCTCTGTGAGTGTTTTCTCCCTTCCACACAAGCACATGGCCAGTACAATCAAGTCTATCCACTCTGGGGAAGGTTTTCAAAAAGCTCAAGTTTCATGTCTGAAGCACTTAGGCTTAGTGTGGAAGTGAGGGGAAACAATGTGTTTCAGTCAGTTAAGTGTAGATATACTGTAAGAGAGAGGAGGAGGAAGGTCAGACTGCATCAATTATTTCCTCCATTGAGACTCTTCAACCAGGTTTGTACAGGTGATGATTTGTTTTTCTTTTAAAAGGATCATCATATGAGCCAAGCAAACACAGTACAAGGCGGTTTCTTTACCACATCTATACTGATCAATACCTTGGTTTGGTTAATAGAGTTTGAGTAAATGATATTGACTTAATATGACCTCACACGACTTAGCCTGCTTGCTAAGCTGTTTTGTTATTGAAAGTATTGAACACTTAATTGTGCATAAATGTGTTCATTCATCCAGCTGGGAGCAACTGATTGACACTGAAACAGGCAAGAAAAGCAACGTGTTTGAACACAAAAAAATGAAGCTTATCTTTCAGAATCTAAATGCTAAATCCAAATTCAAAGTTCATAAAGTTCGCCCAAAGATATTTCAGATATTGGAGAACATTAAAATATGGGCCAAGTCCTGGGTCATTTACACTTCTGTGTAATTAGGTTCCATTGGGTGTCATCATGGCAAATATACACACAACACACACATAAATACACAGACGTAGAAAAAAAAAGGGATGAAAGACTGTCAGGTTGTTCCTCTCTCTTTTGCTCTTTCATATGCTGATGAAATGAGGCTCTGTAATGTAGAAACAGGTGTGCCATCGACACACAAGGGTGTTTGTTCCTTTTAATCACCTTTCAGCTAAACTCAAACAAACTGGGTTGGACATCTTTTACACTTAGGAAGTGAACAAGCTGTCTTTGCAGTTCATCAAAATAAAAATGAAAGATGTACAGAATGATGAGAGGAAAAAGTAAAAAAGCATCAGGAATGAAAGAATCAAGCTGTCAGAGATAAAAAAAAAAAACCTTCACTGGACAGACAAACGTACAAAGACCGACTGCTGAAACACAAATTTATCTGAAAAATTGTGTTTTCCAAAGACAACGCTTACAATAACTAAACTGAACTGGCTGCTTGGGGAACTAGTCAACATTCCCAGAAGGTCAACCAAAGGTCAAAGCCCACTGAGCAATTAAAGATCAATTGGAGTGTATCCTTAACAGCAGCCTTCTCCACTATAGTGCTGCATTTAGAGCAGAGGTGTAATAGCTTAATCCAACAGTCATTCAATTTGGTTTTCAGTCTTTTCAGTATATTAATGCACACATTCTGTGCATGACTGCATTTAATTATACTTGGTTTGATTTGATTTACTTCAGTGGTTCCAAAAGGTATAACAAGTCTACAGAGGTGAATAGTTAGAGGGGTCTTACAGAGGCTCTGATACAATGTCATGTGATCAGTCCTTTTAGATTGATCACATGACATGACATTGTATATGCGGTTGCATGTATTAACAAAACCACAGAGAAATGTTCACCTGTTTCAACTTTCCTTAGCTCTACACCGGGCTGTCGCATCTTTTGGCTCACTGTTTTGACTCTCTGAGTCTTAATGTTAAAGTTTTTGTTTGAGCACCACAGTCACAGGCAGATATTTTCCCTAAAAGCTGGTGGAGACCAAAAACAGAGCTAACAGGAGTGTGAATGCTGGCCTTTGCCAGGTGAGCACAAAAATGTCTCCAAATGAATGTATGGCTGGATGTAAAACTGAGTTTTTATCTTAATCTTAATAAAAAATAATGTAAAATAATATTGTAACTGTTTAAATTATCACACAATAAACATCACAGCTGTTGACCATAGTTAAATTAACGAAGTTAAACATACAATACATGAGAGTGCAGTATTTGTTCGGAAATATAGACTCACAGCCAAGCAGAACTTAAAGTGAGCTATTCAAAGACAAGTTGATAAAAGGCAGGATTAAAGCTCCCCAAAAATGCAAGCGACAAATCATGGTGATGGAGGTGTGAGCTGTAGGAAAGTGTTCAAAGTGTCATTCGATGCTAGCTGAGTGTGTATGCTTGGGAATGCGCAGTGTTAATAGGGTATCTGTCATGGGAGCATGCCGTATATATGCACTGCCATGTGTTAGTGTGTTTGGTGATTTATTTTTAGCTTCAATCAAAACGAGAAATGCTTTTTATATGTGTGTGTACATGCACCATACCTGCTCAAAATGTTGAATAGGAGGATCCCTCCTGTGGAGCTGGAGTTGCTTGTCAATATTGTCCTTCAAGCACTGACACACACGGCGCTTCTGGTCTGCTGAATAGGCTTCCAGGCTGAGCAGGCAGTCACACTTCTAGAGCCACAGAAAGAGAGGAAGAGATAGGGAGAGTGAGAGAGACAGGGAGACAAAGAGAGAGCGGGTGAGAATAAGAGGGGTGGAGGAAAAGAAAGCGGACAATTAGGCATCTACTGTCAGAGAAATAAAGAAGTGGATCCTGATCCCTGGACTGTGAAAGCGTGTGCAGCGCAAGATAATTAAATTAGAGAAGTAAAATAAAAATTATGAATGTTATGAACAAATGAAAGGCAAAACAAGATGGAAGTGTTTGTCTCATGTAACGGGGCCTCTTCAATGAGCTACCTGGTTGTGGTGTGAGAGCAGCAAGTGCCTTCAAAGAGGAAAATGACGAAAGGAGTTCAATCCATATTATTGGTGTTAGAAATGTTACAACTTAATGTGTGTGTTGGAGAATGTTGTGTGTCCAGGTAAAACACAATAAACGTAGTTATCCATGATTAACGCTGGCCCTGTTAGTGTTCGTGTTAGTGTGCGGACACTTTCTGTGTGTTTCAACTCAAGTCTTCACATCCATTTACCATCTGGACTTTGTTTTCATGACACCACAGGCTGCAAAGTGGCACAGCCCTGTGGGTAGCAAAACGCTAGCATTAGTGAAATTAGATAATAGCCAGTATCCACTTCAGGCAGAATTTAATATGCTGACAAAATAATGATCTGACTAATGGCAAGATGGTACTCCTAAAGCAGCACAAATCAATACTTCCCTTCTGGGAAATACATGAGGATAAATATTTGACAACCAGTGGTTAAGTTAGAGTTGGAAGAGTTTGATCAAATAGCTTTTCACTGAAAAGGACGTAATCATTGAACGGCCGACTCGCCAGGATGTTCCAGCAATGTATTTCTGACAAAAACAGATCTTGGTGAAATACGAGTCTTTCATATATTAAAAGTCATGTTGAGTTTTGTTCCAAATCCCGATTTGGAAACAGCTTCCGAGCAGACCTCTTAAAAAGTTTAAGCAGGAGTTTTAATGGGAGTGTAATATCTAGGATAAGAACACTTTGTGCCAGTTCATTTCAAGTCTGGGTTGTTTCTGTGCGAAGTTTAAAGGGCTAAATAAAAAAAAGGAAAAATGTGCTCTTAAAAAAATGGATCAATTTCAAAATCTATGGCAGATCAAATTAAATGAATCAAGTTTAATTTTGAATTAACTACTGCTTTCTGTAGAAACACAAAATCTATGTGACAAATTACAGAATCGACCATCACCAAGTAATTTGTAATTGAAAGATTCTCCTTCATCTTTTTGGTTAGTCGTTCTTACATCACTAAAATGTATTCAGCTCATGAACTATTGTTCTTTTTTTACTTTAGAGCACAGCACTAAAGGAACCAATTTTCTCAAGCACATTTTTTTTGTTCTACAGTATCGCTACATTTTTTCCATTTTGATCATCTGCATCCACCTTGTTTGTTCTGCTCCCGGTTGTGTCAAGCAATAATTCAGGCAATAATTTGAATAGTTTTCAGTTTTCACTGAAGGAAGTCCTGGGGGCTTTTCTTTATGGTCGCTGTCCCGGCCATTGATGAATCATGAGGTTAGTTAATGTGGCTGCTTCTTGGCTGCATGGGCTTTTTACCTGTCCTGGGATGTTGCTACTTCTTGACCTTTCCATCGATTTCAATGTCACTCAGTGTCCTGGTGAAGTCGTGAATGTTGCTGTGGTACAGTGTACTGGCACAAAGTGTTTGGTAGTTAAAGCTCTGTCCCCGTTAGCGATACCGTTAGCAATTCATAGCCTGCATTCATGGTTGTGATGTAAAGGCAGTGTTTGTGTTGATGTAGCGTAAAATATATTGCACACAAGGCAGAGATGTGTAATGTAACCGCATGCAATAAAACAATGTAACAGCACATCCAGAAAATAAACCAGTGGAGACCAGACAGTGGAGGCAACATAAAACAGACATGGGTACAGTAAGAAACAGTAAGAGACAAAGAGGAAAAAACGACACAAAAACAAGAAAAACAAGCAAGAAGGAGGTCAGACTGCGAAAGGGTTGATGAAACTGAGTCTGGCTGGTTTCAATTGCACCAAGAAATGATGAAATATGGGCTTTTTGAGGGCAGACAGAAATCAGTGTTGATGTTCTTTGACATCCATCATTTGGACTGAATCTTAGTCTGTGAGGGTTCAGCAGAGGCCGCAGTACTGGGAACACACACACACACACACGCACGCACAAACACCAAATTCAATGTAAACAGTCAGCTCAAACCCTTATAATATTATTATCAGTAAAAATCTAAAGATTCTGTCACATAAACGGCCGTGCAGTTGGGGTCTAGGTTCAAATCCTGGGCCATCCACAGTCCAAAAACAGGTCACTGCAGGTTAATTGGTGATGTCGGTGTGAGCGTCAGTGGTTGTTTGGTGGTTGATCCACACATTACGAATCTTATGGCCCGGGACACGCTGTTTGGAATCTCACCTGTCTTTCCCATAAGTGCAGGCCGGGGCACGTGCACGCACTGTCAGCAGTGTGAGTTGGGCCTTATGATGATAGCACCACGAACAAATGAAATGTATTTATTATTCAGTGATTTATCTGAGTATCTCAGTATCAGAAAATCTGGTCCAGACATCAACAAAGATGCATCTTATTCACTTCCATAAATACTCTGTGCTGTAGCTCCAACATTTGGTCAGTTCAAATTAATTTGTGAAAGGTTTTTATGGTCAAACATTCTCAACACATGTAGCTCCACTGCAAACCGCTAATGTAACAAAGAAAATGGAGGAATGTGTTGGGTGAAAATTTTGATAGCATGTTTCCTCTACAGAGTTTTCTCCCACAGCACTTAGATGACGGCATTAGCTGGCTGACTAACTGCCATCAGCTGATTTCATGGTTTCCCAGACACAGCAAAGCAACAGTCTTATGTATTCCTTAAAAAAACAGTGTGTGTCATGTGATTTTCTCCATGCTGACACATGATCACACCACAAATCAACGTAAAGCTTATTGATAATGCTTTAATCACCATGGTAATGACACCTGCAGACACGCATGCAATCCAAAAGCCTGCACCAGACATACGTGCACACAAACACACACGCAGATAGAGATTCTTCCACACGATCACCGGTATGTGATAGAGATGTCTGTTTGAGAAAATATTCCTCTGTAACAACATAGCAAGGCTTGGCTTTTCCCAGAAAACATTGGCTCATATGACCAGCTCCATCCAGACAACTCATTGTCCCACATGCAAAGGAAACAAATGAGTTCAAGTTCCCATGCATGCACCTGCAACCACAAACGCACACATGCACTCAGCTTAAGAACCTGCACAGTCTTGCTGTAGTTACATGCTTGGAAGATAAAATTAAAGCAAACGGGACAGCAAGTGGGGGCTCAGTTTTGTGAGGCACACTGTGCCACAGGTCTCATAGCTGCTGGATGGGTTATGTCTCTGATGCCAAGGAGGGGAAGTGCACAGGTTTACACATTCTCAGTGTGTAAATGTGAGACACACACTGCATACTATAACAGAGAGCACTAATTTTCATAATAAGCATTTTGTCTTTGGTGGAGCGAAAAGACTGATGATGACAAAAGTAAAAGAGCATAGCAGCTATTTTTATTGAGTAACAGAATACGGAGTAGTGTTTCCTGTTTATTATTGATAAATGTGCTGCGACATTTAACGGCCCTTCTGCGTTTGTCTGGATGTCTTTTCTGACAGTGACTTGTACATCTTTGCATTGCATCTGTTAAAATAATCAGTCATGCCAGTAAATGAGTAAACTGTTGAAAGCTGGTAACAGGCCATATGTTTTAGGCAGCAATCATCTGGAGCTTTCCATAATGTTTTCCCTGCAATCTATTTCACAGGACAGCTGCCTCCTGGTATGAATCAGATTTCAGAGGTACTTCAGGTTTGTGATGCATGCAGACTGTTTGTCTTTCGTTCAGGGTTAAAGGCACTTTAAAAGCCATTTTCAACTGAATGCAATAATGTTTTAGTCATGTTGGGACCAAAGAGCCTTCAGCATTTGAAATGATTTGAGTTTGAGTGAAAATCATCTCCATGACTCTGAGGAAGAAAATCTTTAGAGATTTTCATCTTAATGTCATGTTGCTTCTTGGCATTAAACAGCATCTGGGCAGCGACCCAAGTGGCAGTCCCAGAAACAATCAGTTAACCTTTTCCAAGACAGTTAATTTCTCAGTGTCAGTACCCGAATGAGCTCCTGCATGAAGCTGAATAACAGAGCGAGTATTTGTCTTATTCAGAAAACGATTCACCTTAAGTCGTGTATTAGCTAAAATAGCGAATGGTTCATTTACTCGAGCTATCCCTGTTTATAAAGCCACGCATCTAAGAGATAAACATAAGAGCTAATGAAACAAAATCCAATGAATGGCTACTGGCCTGCCATGGAGTAGCTAAAAATACAGACAGCATTTCCCCTTAATCAGATTGATTAAAGTGCTCCCCGGTTGAAGCCCTCCCTCTGAGCCATCTGGTAGATGAGTTTTCAGTGTGACACTGGACTGCTCTCAGCACACTTCACCTAAGAAAATGAAAATGCACATTTCTTTGGATGTCATTCTAACCTGATAAAGATGAAGTTGTCTGACAATGCAAATTTAGGTCATCACAATTTGTTTGGTGATTTGCTTTGCTTGATGAAGACAAGTGCTAGTAGAGCACCGCCTTGAGCTATAAATCGCTGCCAGCGTCCCAACTGACCGTCCAGCCCCAGATCCTCCATGCCCTCATCCAAACTCAAGTGCAATCTCAGCTTCAATTATCTCTGCATTGTTTGCACCCGCTGCTGATGGAAAATTAGCTCCAGGGACAGGCGAGTTTGTTCGTGTGCGCACTTTGGAGACAGATATGTTTAAATTTTAAAAGTACTGTAGACAGAGAGAGTCATGATGATTACACAAAAGGAAGTGGAATGTTCTCAACCTAATGTGCAAACCGCAGAAGATCAGCGTACTAAAACGTGTACACATGTCCTCAATGCGGAAAAGGTAATCTCTAAAAGGCAATATAATCGACCTAAGACGCCTTAATGCTGCCAGCCGTACTTCATATTACAAGCTAATGATAATAAAGTAGAATGCCGTAGTGTATGTTTTGTTTATAGAATATTATACATCACTTAAATAGCCTTTGAGATACTTTCCAGGAGAACCACAGCGGTAGGAATGGTGAAATATAAAATGTGACGTGTCTGGTAGATGAATTCTTCATACCATACACAGCGATGCTCCTCTGAGATTAAAGGGCTATATCGAGGCCTTTTAAACCATCTCACCATGCAGTGTCATGTCCTATTAGTCCCGTCCATTGTTACTGAACATGGTATCATGAGTTGTCCTATCACAGTTGAGTTCGTTACAGATAAAAGTATCAGCACATCATTGTCACATCATCTTAGAGTCCTAGGTAATCAATAGCACGCAAGTATAGCCATTGCTCTCATGTCACACACAAGAGCGAATGGTGGACAAAGGGAAGACGCTGTGCTTTCTGATTAAAAAAACAAAACAAAACTTTGTAGCTTGCAAATCATCCATATGCACAAACAAACTTGTGATTTCTAAAAAAAAACAAAGCCAAAAAACAAAACTGTGATTTCCTCTCAACTCAGTGGCTTTTCCACACTCTTTCATGTATTTCTAGTTTGTCTAGTTTCCAGCTCAGAGAGCAGCTGTAGTGTGCGCAGACAGAGACACCATGAAAAAATATTTAGAATTTTTGGCCTGTGGCCATTCCTATAGCTGCCGGGGCAGATGATAAGCACATGACAGGGGCAAGCAGCAACTATATGAAGTCTCTCTCTGTTCTCTGTCTTTCTCTGTATCATCGTAAGCATTACAATAAGTTAGTTCAGCAATCAGTGATTTTTTTTTTTTCTATCAGTTGTGTCTTCATTGCATAAGCATGACTGTGCTATTTTGAGTTTAAAGCAGAAAATCTGTGTAAATAGCTCTTTGTTTACATCAAAGCTGTTATTATGACCTATAGCTGGGGGAATGTACATACCACTGGAATTAGAAAATTTATCAACTGTTTGGAAAACCTCTGTGGACTTTCCCATAAAAGTCAGTGAATAATTCAGAAGCTGATTGCCATTGGTCCTGCACTTAAGGAACAGGGAGTTAAAAACAGCTTAGGAGAACACATTCATCACCAATGCTGATGGGTAAGTTGTTGGTGGCTGTAGATCTAAATGCGATCATATTGCTAAGATGGAGATCTGTAAGAGATTATATTTAGATGTATAGTCCCTGTGACTGCAGTCCTACCAAGGTCTGCCAGCATAGTGAATCAGAGAAAAGGCGAGATACATTTTAAGTTGTGGTTCGACTGAAAGAAGAGGCAACATCGCGGTTGAATGACACCCCAGAGAGACGGAACAAGTCCCAGCCATGTTATGAATGGCTACCATAAAATAAGTGTTTTGCTGACATGAGCCCCTGGGTGCCTATCATTCACACCCTGCCTTAAGACTGCAAGTGGCAGGCTCTATTTCATTCAGTCAATGAAGTGCCTGGAAGCACACAGAAACTTGAACTGGATAAAAAGAGATACTGTCTGGATATACACACATTGCTAAGACGCACATACAAGTTTACACTTTATTAGCTATGTTTAAGATGTCTTCTTTGCCATAGAAATGGCATCAACAGTGAGTCTTCGCTTGAAGTAATCAAATCAAAATTGCAACATCGTTTACTGTGCCCACAAACATCACATGAACGTCATTCTGCACAAAATAAACAAAGAGCATTCTGACCTTTCACTGCACAGAAAAAAATAAATAAATAAAGACGACTGCATCTGTATGCAGAGCAGCCGCCTGTTCACAGAGCTCCCTTGCTGTTTCACAGCCTACGCGCAAACCATCACACTGTGATTTCACCTAGTTTAGCAGAATCTCTCTACTTTTGGTGCCTCTTGTCTCATCTCCACTCAGTCATCACATTCTCCGCTTTAAGTGTGCAAGGGATAATTCATATTTCAAAGTTCATAAATGCAAAGTTCACATGAAATATGATTAGTATGCATGTATCAAGACTGAAATTGTTTTCTTCAACTGCCCAAGGAAGAAGCAAAATACTGACCAGTATTATAAATATATGTGGACTATGTTGAGGTAAGAAGAGTCATTTTTAGTCACTATTATTTTATAGATGGAAATGATTTCATGGTCATTAGTGCATTCTGCCAAATAGATGCTAATGGCACTTTCTGGGAAATAGTGATAAATTAGTATCCATGCACTGCTCACTTAGTGGAATTCTCATCTATCATTTGTGGACCATTGCCATTACCACATTGTTGTATCAGCTGCGGTACAGTACACCAGGAACAGCAAAATATAAGATACAAACCAAACTTGAATAATGTATTGCGTTTACCTCAGTACCATGTCAGTATCAAAATTACACCATCAAAGTCCTAAAGCTGTTACATCAACTTACACAACCGCTCACACATAACACACACAGCATAATAATCCAATTTTACTCCCACTTAATGCAAACTATTGATGGAATGGATGTTAAAGTCGCATTAAAAAAGACACTAGGTTAGTCATTCTTCATCAAGTTAAACTTTATCCATTTTGGGAAAAAAAATAAAAAATTCTAACAGATACTATTGCCCTCACAAATATAATTTGGTGTTTTGGGTATTTTTGTTATTTCGTGCAGATGAGCAACAACAATGCGAATCTCTGCTTCTAACTCTGAGAACCCTCAACCAGGAGCACTTACATCCCCACTGTCAGACAGCAGGTGCTGCTGAAGAGAGCTCTGTTCCCTGACGAACCGTTTCTTAGGCCCAACCCGGTCAGCCAAGTTGCCCATGATGACTCTGAGATGACCCTGATGCACTCCAGCGGTCGGCAACAATGTCACACAGTGTCTCTCCTTTCTCCCGGAGCTTTTCTCTTACCGACAACGATTTTCTGCCCCGTCCCTGCGTCACTGACACATTTACACACACACAGACATGACTTCTCAGAGACACATTTGCAACCCCCACCACCACTAAAACACACACACACACACACTTTTCCTTTCACATGTAAATCTGGGTTACATCAGTTCTGTTTTGAGCAAGTGCTAAAATAGGATGACCTCCAGCTATGAAGGGGAAGGACAGGAGTAGACAAAAGGAGGGGAGCAGACTTACAGAGTCAGAGAATGATGAAGATGAAGATGAGGAGTTTAAGTTCAGAAACAAGAGAAACTTTTCTTACATTTTTATCTGATGAAAGTAATAGTTAACCAAACTCCACGCTCATATCCTTCAAATAGGTCAAGAAACTATTTTGAAGATGGACACAAGTTAAACAGTTTATTTTTGTGTCATATCATATGGAGAGAAGAAACGTATTTACTTAGACATAATACTTTCCTATAAGAACAGTTCTAGTGGGAAGATGTGTTACGTGATAAGCAAGTTGTATTTTGCAATATTTAGGAGCCATCTAAGTTGCTCTATGGTCTTTTGGGAATCAGTCAAAATTTACAGTTTTGGTTTATAGAGAATTTATGTATGATATGCGCAAGTGTGGATGCAAGCTAGTCCCTTTTTTGTATTTGGCAAACCACCGCAAGTTATTTAAAGCAGCACTGCACAAATAATGTTTGCTTACTTTTTGGCTTGTGCAACATTTTCTGCCTGTAGTGGAGAGAGACTGAAATATGAGAAGAAAAGGGGAATGACATGAGACACAGGTCCCAGATGTTTCTGCACAAGCGCAGATTTACTCATTACAACAAATGTGTGAACCAAAATGAATGATGTTGAATGATGACAGTGAATAATGTCATGAAATGACATTAGCAATGCATCAAATTTTGAACTGTGTGTTTTTAGTTTTATGTTAGTTTTGAGCAGGTCAGTATCAACAACAGAAAAGGAAATAATAGCCCTTAGGGTAAATGCTACGGTTAACTAAAAACACAACAAGGCATTTCCTTGTTAATATACGTGGAACTGTGTGTCCATTGCACAGAGAAGCAAGAAAGAGCAATTCAATTAGAGTCTATCACATTACACACATACCATGTTTGGTAAACACAAACAAACGCAGACTGCAGCAGTGGTTAGGGCCCAACTCTTCAAACAAGCCCTAATAAAGATATTCTCTTTAGATGTTGTCTCATCCGTCTGTTCATCCACTTCACACACCACTGTGTACAACTAAGACAAAAAGGCCAACCACTTCGTGAAGACTCGCCACTTCACAGAGAAGAGAAGAGAAGGTGCCTCATCTGGTTTCTCTCTCTCTCTCTCTCTCTCTCTATATATATATATATATATATATTGCCTTTATTACAACAAGAAAATCCTATAATGGAGCTAATAGTACTGTTCATTTAGAAAATGTGAGTCCGAGCAAACTATGTGGTGTTTCGTTTGGGCTACTGGTTGCTCCCTCAGGTATGAAATGAAGTGCTGACAGCTGTATGAACTATGATAGATGACGGCACCTTTTGTGTTTGTGATTGTGGGGTGGTATCTGAGAGGTCACATAGAGGCATGAGACTGACAAGAGAGAGAGAGAGAGGAGGCTGAGCAAAGCCATTTTTAACCGTAAACAAGCCCAAGTCCAAGCACACACACAAAACATCCCAATACTGCTTCTTTCGTTATATATGCCGCACTAATTTGGTGTTTTCAGGAGCATCTTCTCGATAATCAAGCTAACAACTTTTTTGGTGATAAACTAGGCATCAAGCTGTCAGTGGTCCAAGCTGCTGTGACTGTAACATGGAATATATTTGTTCATGTATGGCATTTTGATGACAGGACAAGAGGCTTACAGAGAAAGCAAAGAGAAGGATCACACAATGCAAAAATATTCAGTGCGACATTATGACATCATAAAAAAAGGATTGTGACGAGTACAAGAGTCTGTACAAACCAAGAGTTAATACAAACTTCAGCTGATCTCTTCAATGTGTCACATAAAATCCAAATTCTACACTTAACTCACCAAAACTCTCCCTCTTTCTCTACCATGCTGTCTTATGTAACAGGTTCTATTTATATATGTTGCCTAATTGGACAGACTGAATAATACTGGAGCCGTTTCCTTCCTCTCCTCCAGCCTGTGGGACGGATATCGGGTCCCTTTCATTCTGTCTGAAATTTCGGGAAAGAAGGGGCCTTTAAAAGATTCATAAGCTGCTAATGAGGTTATGCAGCACATTTCAAAGCGAAAAACTGTGAGGCAATGTGTGTCTGTGTGTGTGTTCTTGCATACCTCTGTGGCACGAAAGTCAGCTATTCTGTTCGGTTTATATTTTAAAACCTCTTCTGGGACACCCAACCCTCAGTTTTAAGTGGGGAGTGTGGAAAGGCTGTGGTATGTTAAAGCTCAACTGTATTGAGCGAGAGGAGATTAATGTAATGTGCAACATAAATATGTTGTGAATCTAATCTGACACCCCTTTGCTCTTTGCTCGGGCCAACCACAAGGAGTCACTAGCACAGTGGAAAATACATTCTAATGGAACTGCTGCTTTTGCTCTTCCCTCAGTTTGATGTGACGTGAAACTAGTGAAGTGTTTTATTCAGGACTTCAGTAACTTATTTAAGATGCCCAAGATCTTAAAATCCAAAGTCCACATTCACACCAAAAGTTACTGGCTTCCATATTGTTCCTCGTCTTCCTGGCTCAGGGGAGATCGCTTCCAAGCATGACTCCACTCTAAGAAATGGCCATTAAAATCTGCAGTCCTTCCACTGTGTGAAAATAATTGAAAAACTTAGTCAGAGCTACCTCGAGGCTTCAGCAGCCATATTAGAGAGGTTGAGCGGATTTCTTCTAAATCTACAATCATTCCTGTCGTCACAAAAAGAATTAATTTAAAGAGAGACTATAAATTCAGAAGCTGCAGTCACAAAGTAAATTTGGTTTAATTTAAAACTTTGTGATTGTGGATCACAGCTGAAGAGAATTCATTTAATTAATTGTTTTTTGTTTTTTTTTTTTCCAAATGACCGTTCAGTTCAAATCATTTTAAATTGTTATGCCTTTATTTTTACTATTTCAAGATCAAGCTATGGGTTCCGATCTCATCCAGTTTCCATATATAAAACATTTAGGATGTATACTTTTAATTTTACCCCCCCCCAATAAAACATTCCAAAGCATCAGATCGGGCTTTTCACTTTAGTGCTCTTCAGCTTTTCCCTTTGCCTTCACCATGCTGCCACCCAGCTACATGCTCTTGTTAGCACTTTCATGGATCAGAATGTGCTAATATTTAATCATGCTAATCTTTGTAATTGAGCAGTTTTTGGCACCATTTTCTGCTGTTTCGAATCAGCAGAAATTCCAGATAAATTACATCGTGACATTGTTTTTTTTCCACTACGTTAAAATCTACAAAGTTGTTCCAGAGAGTGATTGGCCAGTGCTATATTCAGATAGGAACAACTGCCTGAGAGATGTGTTGAAGATGGAGGGCAGGGGGGTGTAAAAAGGTGGAAGGAAGTGGTAAGTAGATGAAAACATAACATACTGCAACATTAAAAGAACGATGAAATATGTTTAATTCCCTCTTGGCACACTACACAAGTTAAAAAAAAAAAACTAAAAATTGTAATAAAATGGAGCAGCGAAAGGAGAGGGAGGGGTTACTGAGGATTAAGGCGATAAGGACTGGCTACCACAATCTGAAAACACACTCTTTAACTAGAGGCTGCGAAATGATCAGATCCTATCAGAGTCCCTTTTTTCTGCGATCTTTCCAGCAGCTTGCTTTAATGCTCCCTCTCATTCCTTCTGAGTGAAAGTGATTGGAATTTTTTACGTGAAAACATTGCAATGACTACTGGGAGACAGACAGTAATGTGTGAAGCCTGCAACACTGGGGGCTGCGGTGGCTCTCTGGGCTTGGTACCACATGTGCTCCCACACACAGGAGCCGGGGCCCCTGACCCGACTCTGGGCCCTGGTGATGGTCTCACTCATATGTAGGGAATGCCCACATGCATGTGTGGTGCCACTTGCCAGCTCGTGTTGGGTCGAATCATGAAGAATTGATGAAGCCTGCCTAAAATGGGCTGAGCTGTTCTTTCATTTCGTTTCGAGGTGTAGTACTGCCCTCCCTGCCACACAAAGCTCATTCCACCCAATAAAAGATCCACAATCTAGCTTCCATGGAGAGCTGCTGATGGTCACATTCACACACTGAAATAATAATGCAAGACCATAACTGCATCAGTCTTGTGTAATGTTGCCACTCTGTGCTGTTAAACTATTAGGACAAAAAAAAAATAATGGGTGAATCCCACTGATACATGGAATTATTTTAAACCAGTAGTATAATCTTGCAGTTGAGTAACTAATTCAGCTATTTGCAGGAAATAATAATTGGTGAACACAGCAAAGTAATATTAATAATTGTGATTTTCCCTTTCAATTTAAAATAACAGATGTGTTGCAGGGGATGGAAGATAAAATGAGTGCAACGCTATTTAAAATGGTTGTTATCTTAAATATGCATTTAGAAATCTTCTTTCTGCCCAAAACTACGAGAAAATGACCAAAAGACCTGATGGTACAACCATAAAGTGAACAGAGAACACAAGCTAATGGATGCTTTAAGTGTGATAGAGACAAGTCTGAGATGGAGTCAGATCTGACAAAGACATGCAGAGAAAAGACATTTTCATTAGAGCTTTCAGCTAATCCTCGTGTTTCCTCTGTAATGTGATTTCCACCTGAGTCAATTGCCCCGCTGGCTCGCACACAAAGTAGGCTGCCAACATTAGACCTTCTTTTTCTTTCAAACAAAAACAAACACACATTTTTTTTTTCCTCTTACCTCCATCATGTGAATAAGGTAGAATCTCAGTTCTTCAGCGTAATCTGTAAAATAAAGCAACATCAGATATTAATTTCAAGTCTTTTTCTTTCCTGCTGTCTACCCAGCCTCCCTCCTCCTGTGTCATTTTCACTTTCTTCATTCATTCTTGTACTAAAAGAAGCACATTGATCCCAAGTTTTTTTTTTTTTTTTCTTTTTCAAAATACCTTTATTGATGGACAGCTTTAACTGTATGACAGCCTTACAGACATTCACCCATAATTCACTGACGAAGCACTATGTGAGACAGGCCTGTGGGTCTGGAGTCAAGATAAATGGTTTTAATCGAATGATCCCTTCCTCTCCAACACAGGCACACACTCACCCACATAATCTATAAGTGGTAGTGATGTTATTGCAGGTTAGTGCACACACACAAGCCAGTAGTCGGGCCATGACCAGCAACCCTGTCTTGGTCACAACAAGGAGTGGCACCCTGAGGTGCATTTTTAAAATGATTAAATACAGAATGCCCCTGAAAGCGAGGGCTCATCTATTCGACCCTTAATGCTGCTTTTTGTTCATTCTTTCTATCTCGGTGGGAATAGAAGAGCATCAACTTTTCTAACTGAAACTCAGTTGTTCAGTAAATGTGGTACATTAAGGTTCAGGAAGCCTGACAAACAAAACACAACTGTAAACAAAACAATTTACATTTGAAAATTCAAACACTCAGCTGATCTGTTTAATCGGGATGCTAGTGTTTAGTCCTGATTTAGAGAAAAACGTACATAGCCCACTTCAAACCAAGGAGAATGGCCCAGACATAAAATGTTTCATTTCAAATAACCAAAAACACTTCTGTAAGACACCATCAGTGCAGTGAGAAGCCGACTGAGAAACCTTTTCAGTACCTTCAATAACACTCCCTCACTCTGAATGCAAGATCTGTAAATGAGGTTGACACCATAAGAGGGTGATGGGAACTCACACAGAAAGACAGGAAATGCCTTTCGGTACTTTCTGATTGAATGCACTGAGGTGCTCAGATCGTTTTTTCAAGCTGCCATGCAAAGAAAATGAGAAAATGGGGGATCACTTACGTGATTAAAATACTGTCACCACTCAATTAGAAAAGCATCTTGTTACATCCAGTGTGGAAATCAGGAATGAGTTCAGATTTTGGCATACTGTGTGTATGTAAAGCTTGTTTTATGAAACCACAACTAGTTGGAAGTTATTTAGATAATTTTTTAAAAACACACTAGGACACAAATAAACATATATCCATAGAATGTAGTTTTTTTTTTTCCAATCAGATAAAGAGAAAAGTATTTCCAATATTTTATAAGGATGTAAGTGAACTTTTGTTCACGTCTGACATAAATTATCTGAACTTTATGGGATCTATAAATTATCCTACATCCAGACTCTGTAGTCTTAGTGTCACAACAGAGCTTGTCTTCTACCTCTTGAGCAGATAACACGTTTTTTCTTTTTTTTTTTTTTTTAGAGGAAGGTGGATGAATTCAGCTTATACATTTTCATTCTGACTTGCAGTGATGTCCTCCATTTGCAGTGGAAGCTCAGAGCCAGCAGAGATCACTGTTGGATACCGTTCATATTATCCACCCACCGATGAAGCACTGTTATACAGTATATCACACATCACAAAATCAGTGTCAAAGTCAAAGGTGTAGAAACTTAAGTCATCAGTTGTGCACTGCTTTCCTGCTAATTTCACATTTGTGCAGGAGTTTTCCGTCATAGATAGCCAGGTGGATGCGGCCTCTTTAGTTTGTTTAGCACAATGACAATTGAAAAACAATCACTCCACTTAATATTATACCCTCTTCCCACACTCCTCAGCCTAGCAACAGGGTGACAGGAACACAGGAAAGCCCCCGTATTGAACTTGCATTGTGTCATTACATGCATGTGCATACACATACACACCCTTACTGAAACAAACACAATCCCCCGGCGCCTCTTTCCTGAGTGACGCTACCGAAGTGAAATAACAATGACAGGCAGCAGGGTGGAGATGTGTGTGCTCTGTGAAACACACACAGACACAAAAATCCCACCACGGTGATCTCTGACTGGGTGTAGGGTGGAGATCAGAAGTGGGGCTTCAGCCACTGCTTTGTTACAATATCTCAGTGTGTCAACTTCAGTGAATACGTTCATCATACTTCTTTTCTTTTTCTTTTTTTTTTTTGTATCTGAAATAAACAGCCCTGTTGTCTGGTTGTCATTTCAGTGTATTTTAATCACAAGTTGATTTTAATAACACGCTTGTAACTCTCTACTTTTAACCTAACTGGCTAGCAAAGGCCATCCAGATCCAATTCATTTTACTTAGAGGAACTTCTGGGTTTGCTCCCATCTACTTGAACTCAATCTTACATGCTTAAGCTCCTTCTCAGAGGGTCACTGTGCTCCTCTGAGGAATGTCATATGGCTTCCTGCAAAGAAGGCAATGGCTGTCTAGACGGGCCATTCTGGTTCCCTGGTGATGTAACAAGCTACTAAAAATGCTACCAGAGCTGGAGCATCCCTTTCTATCTTTAAGAATCTCTCATCTCTTGGTGAGAGCATACTGCCTACCCATTTCTACTGTTTTAACACCCAAACATGCTTAACAAGCACTTTGTATGCACATCTTATCTGCTCTCTTTGCACTTACTGAACAGACTTATTACCTACTCAGGTCTCTGCATTCACTAGTTGCTTTGAAAGAAAGAAAGCGTCTTCCAAATGTGCAAATTTAAAACGATATCACTAAAATTTGAATAAAATTAAACTAAAACTAAACATCCCCCACCACGATACACAGCAAGAACTGATTTTATTTGTCAAAGGCACAGCTTGTTCACTTTATTATAGGTGTCTCCTGCTATGGAGCTGTTTGTGGACAAAGACTATGTGGCCACAGGAGGCTACACATGGTGCTTTATCCACTGAAGGGCAGGTCCAGCCCTCAAGGCAAAGATTGAAATGTATTAATCACTGAAGCAGCATTTATTAGTTTATGCCAAGTAAAGTAATGAGTCCTTTAATTTGTACAACCCTACACTGCTTCTTAAGCAGGGAAGAATGTAGCATGTTATCCTTCGAAATTAAACCCATAATTCAGACCCAATTTGGAATTTTTACATAACAAGCACTGCAACATTTTCGGCAGCATGGGTCTAAGCCCATCCTCAACCAAACCAACCAAACCATAACCCCGCTTTTGTCGCGGCTCCACACTGTGAACACAGATATTTACAGTGAGCCCTATTTATTTGACTTTTGCCTGCTCTCTGCTCAGCCTCGACTGCCAGCCTATTCTCTCCATGCTGCCAGAGGAGATGACTGTTTACACCAAGGTGAAATAAAAAGACAAAGCAGCTAGAACTTGGGCAATGCTTCCCTAAATATCCTCTGCTTGAGGTCAGCTGAAACGAGTATTGTGTATTAAAGTTTTAAAACAAGTTTCTATTTTTCTGTGGTGAACTGTTAAAAGGTCAAACATTGTTTAATGTGGTAACGCATAGATAAGAGAGTTTGGAGAAACAGCTTCAGATTGCAATTTTGGCTGATGTTTTATTGTTTTTAGACTTTTGGAAAAGTTGTTGTGTAGTAACGTGAATTTAATCTTTAACTTTGATCTGTCCATTGTGCTCAACATTGTAGTATTAAAGCTGACTTACATGACTATGAACATTTATATTAATGCTTCATTATGCATGAAAATGTTCATTCAGCAGAAAAAAAAAATTCTTTGCATATTCATGTAAAGGGTGACTTAAGTGCGCTTGGTTCTGCAAAGTTAAGAAGCTGCATGAACATGTAATTAGGATTTGGTGCTAACGTGTACATACCGTCTTGGAGTCGAAGTTGTCTGAGGTACAGTGGACTCTGAAGGACATTACACCTGCCTGGTTCATCTTCTCTTGTCACCAGCATCAAGTCATTGTAGACAAACACAGTGACCTAAAAAAAAGGGAGGGGGGGCAGAGATGGAGGAGGGAGATAAAAAACAGAGGTTAAAAAAAAAATGAATCTTCAGCTTGATGTCATCTGAACGAGACTTCACACCTTACAGTATCTCAGAAGCCCCTCTGCAATCCAGTGAGATGTGCACAACACCATCTAACAGTCTACAAGTATCACCCACAAACTTAGCATCAGTCAGCTCATGCTTCAGACAGGAAATGTAGTTCACACATTGGTATGGCCAAACAGCTTTTGTGCAAGCATGTCTGAAATACAGCCCACAATCTGCAGAAGTTAAGATAAAGATAGGAAAGAAGGAGTGTGTGTGTATACTGGTCACTTATGTGACTGCGAGAAACAGCATGCATGTAGTTTAATTCATGCAGATGACCGCTGTTTCAAGACAATGCCTGTGGTTTGCTGGCTTCCTCTGAAGGATGAGATAGCAGAACGGGTATTTCAGGGGCACACAGTACCTGGTTAGAGCACGTGTGTCTGTGCGTGTGTGTGTCTGTCTGTGTATGTGTGAAGAAAAAGTCGAAAGTAAAAGTAATAAACAGATAGGAATCATATGAGAGGCAGAAAAAAATATTAGTTATGTACACTGTGCTCATTATCCCAAATTAGCCTGTATTATCTGTCACACTGTAAATATCAAGATAACTGTGGCTTTCACTACCAAATCAAGAGTTCACAGCTGACAGTGAAATCAACAGTCAGGACAAGTTTAAACATATTTATGAGACATAAATGATTAACTTATGTTAAATGTGCAGATAATTTGTTAACTTTCAGACAGTAATTATTATTTCTAAATGTTGTGTTGATAAAATACATGTCAGTCTGTTATGTCCAAATTTCACTTTGAACAGTTATTAAAATGAAATCGACTAAAATCTATCTTTGACAGTGTGGTTACTTCGAACTGAGTCCAATTAATAAAATGTCCTGCTTATGTGCTCAGACATCATAAATGAAATTGGTTAGGGAACAATAGTTTTGGCTTCTCCTCCAGGGCAGTGAGTAAATAGTAAAGGCTGGAACAACACAGACAGATCATTAAAAACAGCCTGTATAAATTGGCAGAGTGGAGAGGAACTCCTTCCTGACAAACAATGGCTGTTAAATATTTGTTTTATGACTGACCCCAGAGAGAGGCCAGAATTACCTTCGATGCCAGCAGTCACTGCACTTCACTAAATCACAGATCAAACATGATCTACAGTATCAGGGCAAATTAAAGGACTGTGGCGAGAGCTCAGTATGTTCTTAAAAACAAAAAATAAGGTCTTAAAGTCCTACTAGCAGGTAAAAAATATGATTTTTGAGTACTTCAGAAACCTAGCAGCTGTTACAGAAAAAGTTAATAGATACAATCTTTGCATGAACACCTTTACTTCTGTGATTTTTTATCATAGAAGTGTTCCACTTTTAAAATCTACTGTGAAATATGCATCATAAAGCAAAGTATCATCATAAGGTGAGCTTACATATGTATTTATAAAAGGGCAAAA
Organism: Echeneis naucrates; assembly: GCF_900963305.1. Classification (NCBI taxonomy): domain Eukaryota; kingdom Metazoa; phylum Chordata; class Actinopteri; order Carangiformes; family Echeneidae; genus Echeneis; species Echeneis naucrates. The sequence goes on along the minus strand of NC_042522.1, from coordinate 13,024,114 downwards.
GGCTTCCCAATTACTTGAAAGCTGTAAATTAGCCATATATATTCCCGAAAAGAACCAGCTAACATTATTCTGTGTCTGGTGACCTCAGCTTTTTATATTTTTGTTTTAATTTCAGCCATTTACAACTTACATATGTGACCAACTTAAACCTCAGTAATGCTGTAAAAATGGGGCTCTTCTAAAATATTCCTTCTTCAGCTTCTTTTGATGCATATATAACTTACTAACCCGAACCCAGAAACAACCCCTTTGACCTCTCAGTCGATGCACGTCAGTGCAATGGATCGTCACATCCAGTTTGACCAAATAAACAAACGAGGAGAGAACATGAGAGATTTTTTTAAGAAATTGTAAAACTATATAGATAGAGAGTATTTCCTCTTTCCTGCTACTAGAAAGAGCCAGTCCTCTACTTTCTAGGTGCCATTTATTAGGTGCTGGGTGGCTTTCCACTTATTCAGATAGATCAAGTGATCTGAAACTAATAAAGTTTTGTACATTTCTCAAAAACTACAATTCCTGCGCAGAACAGTAAACTGGAGAAAATGCTTCAAGACAGGGCTATTTCCACAAAAGTGTAGCGCAAACAGAAACTTTTTAATGATGACAGACTAACATGACATGTATCGACAAACATCATTACTGTGCTGATGTACTTACCTTCAGAGAATGGTGTTTGCTCTCATGGAGTATCATCTCCTCAGATATGATGAGTGTTCGGCTGCACAAATCAAGGGGCTGGGCAACAACAACAACAAAGACAGACAAGGATATAAAGTTTCAGGACATAACATTGATGCTAATCGACTGATACTGTTCATCAGGTATCAGTTAATTCAAGCACATACAGCCGGTATTATTAACCTTAGGATTTGTCTGCTGACAAAATCAATAACATATGTTAAACCGTCCTCCAGACAAAATTCAGGAGGATAATATTGCACTTATGACTGATTAAAAAAATGTTGCTGTACCAAATCCATTTCAGCTCCTGAATCCAAACAATCTGCTAAAGAGACAACTGAGTCTTTTTCTTGCAGTGGGAAAATCAACTGAAAAAGTTTCTAGGAGGACAGACCCACAGAATGTGCGGTCTGAGTATGACAAGACAATGACACCTAAAATGAAAAGTGCCACAACGTGGGAGGAAGAGACTTCCTTTCAGGTCTATGGTCTGGAAAAAAAAAAAAAAAAAAAACAGTTCATTGAATATATATGTGTGCAGGGCAAGGTACAGACTTCATGTTTCTGTATGAATTAACAGGAAGTCCCACCACCATCCCCGCCTTGGGGAAGTGTAGATGAGTAACGGTGTTTGACACATTGCAGTGGGAGGAAACGCATCGTGAGTATCTTGTCTCACAGTAGCCTTCTTTGGTTATTTTGTCACAATTATGCAATAACACATCACATACTCGCCTCTGCATCCTCATTTAGGCTAATGCATCTTTACAGAAATAGACAGTCTTATTGATATATAATAATTATAATAATAAATATCACCAATACAATTCCATTTTGTAGTACATATAAAAGATCAGTGAAGAAAATAACTACTTATCCGTCATTTCATTTCTGTCCTCAGAGTTTGCCCAAGGGGAGACAACTCAAAAACACCATATCTAATACGTGTCTGTGAAATGCGCCGAAGGAAAGGTCAACATATCTCATATTTCATGAATGTACAACTACAAATGTATACTTCCTTTAAAGTGAAATGTTCAGGGGCCCAGGATATCAGGGATTACATTACAAAATTAATATCACTCTTGGGTCTGTGCATAAATATGAAAGCAACCTGTTAGCTTAGCAAAATTGGAAATGGGAGGAAGCAGGTAGCCTGACTCTGCCCAAGACTAAGAACTTGTCTGTTAGTTTAACGGTTTTAATAAAAGGGCAAGAACCTGGATCTCATTATAAATCAAGAAACGTATTGTAATGTCATTGTTGCAAATAATATTCACATATAGAATAACTCAAACCATGTTTAAAAAAGACAAATACTGTCTGAAATTGGCCCACCTGGACAAAGATGGGGAAGATCAGGATCTTGGGGGCCACTTTGACGTATCCATAATTGGCATGTGGAGTATGTGAGCGGACGATGGTACAGTTCTGGTAATTGGCAAAGTTGGCACTCTGCTGCTGGTAGTTGGACATGCCTGCATTTGTGGAAGTGGACGCCGTCTTTGACGTTTTGGAGTTGTTAGAACGCCGTAGAAAGCCTGTGCGACTAGAAAGACCCCCAACACCACCACTCATACTGCCAGAAAAAGCTCCTCCACCACCCTGGGGCTGCGGAGCAGAGGCCTGCCTTGTGGGGTACAACCTGGCAGCTGGGGAACAAAAGCAAGAGTTACTTGTGTTGAGCAAACAGCCACAGCGCCTATACCTCCACCATAAAAATCTAGCTGTTGATCAAATAGCTTTTGTTCAATCCGCCATAAATGAATGGCATCACTGTTCTTCGGTAACTGAAAGTATAAACAAAAAAAATATTACACACACCGTCAAGATCTCGGAACAGTTTGAGGCCTGACAATTAACGTGTGTGCAGAGAAAATGACTAGTTAGAAAGAAAATCCAGCTGCTTGTAAGCTGCAAGTGGTGCTGAAAAGGCTTTTAGGGTTACTCTCAACAAAGCAGAAAGAATGTTGTAAGTAATTTAAAACAGGATTAAAATAGTGGTCACGAAAAGTACTTTGTATTCATTGCCTTCTTTAGGTCAATATTAATTGGGGTTATTTTGGGAGCCAAATGATAAGTAAATTTAATTATATTATTTAAAATAATAATAACCTAAAATGTGAAGTCAAAACTTTAATTACGACTGGGTGACATCCAAAATAATGAAAGCATTGAAGCCAACTTACACAGACTTTCTGCCAGAATACCCAACAGAGCTCACTGTAGCCATTAACAAAGCACTGCATACTGCAGCATTAGAAATACATGCATATCTTACCTAATGTTCCCTGGTTGTCTTGGTAAACAGGCCTCAAGATCTGAAAGAAGATTAATATGAAATTACATTAATATTAATAGCATTTGTTTCAACTGACATCCTAAATGGAATAAAGTCTGATGTGGCATATCACAACAATGTTCTAAGATATCATATTTCTTTGTTTTAATACCTGAAGTAATACAATATAAGAATTTAAGTGAGTGACGAAGTGACTTTCTATGATGCAAAGTTGATCATGTCATGTATCAGGATGAACCAGGGCTGATATTTTGGATAACATGCCACACTTTATCTTAAAACATATTATTTCTTAGTATTTATTGTCATGCTACACTTTCCAGGGCCGCTATGAGTTTGTATTTTGGGACCAAGCTGGTGTGGTTGGTTACATGACATTGAATTTATTTTTCCTGAGCCTGTTTCAATTGTTCTGGACTCGTTGAGGCAGCAATAGTTTCTACCTGTCATAACAAATGACTATCAAACGAGAGGGTAAAGAGGGAAAGCGTCACATGGTGTTCCGATTAATACAGAGGGTGAACTCAGGGTTGGCTTAAATCATATTCTTGGTTCTATTTTCAGATTTCTTATTAGGAGAAATATTGCCTGCAGTGTGGGCTATCATTTAGTGAACTGGACTCCTGGGCTGATATGATAAGTCATCAACACGGCCCATTTCGAAGGGCCTTTCAAATATATTTAGCCTGCAACGGCCACCACAAAATTCCACCAAATCCCTGAGACTTTATTTATCTTGAATTGGCGTGTTAGAGTGGGCCCCGACTCATTTTCCTGAGGCTTTCCAACCCCACTCTATATTTTCTTTTGTTATTTTGTCTCATTTTTCTGAATCTGTTTCTGTTCTCGACCTGACTTATAGTTTCCCCGTTCACAACGCATTGTCTTTCGCCATGCACCCTGAACCTGACAAGAATTTTATCAATAAGGATGGACGCTGGATGAGGCACATAGACACATGACACAAACACACAGACAAACAGATCAATAGCAGACATCACACATAGAGAGATATTCTATAAAACACATGCAAAAGCATACTATTTATTGAGTTAAAAAGGCTTTGAAATAGTCAAGCAACTATTAAAGCACTGAGTTGCACCTGAATTGGAATCAATAGACGAGGGGACAGGCTGGAGGCTGACCAACTCAAATGCATCATGGTTGTTTTGGTTTGACATGTTGTGGTTGAGCTCCTTAGTATTAGTATTGTATTGTTACAGGGGTGTTAGCTGAGGAATTCAGTTCACTCTTTTTGATTTAATGAGTTTGCTTTATTTTATTTTTAAGATGAAAACTTTTATCTTATATACATGATGTCCCTAGATGTAACCAAGTACATACTATATAAAATCTTATGTTACACTTGATGTCAAATTGCATATTACGCATTGTCTTGAAAAAGAATACTCTATGTGAATTTTTTCATATTCATTTGCATTAAAGTAATGATTCTCTCTCTTTTGTTTTCTCCTCTTTGTTATATGTCAGAACTACCTGATTTTAAAATGCCGATGTTGGCACACAGATCTTTCATCTAGAGGATACCTGTAAGTTGAAGGATGTCAGATACATATGCATTGTTTACCTAATATGCAAAGTGCTTAACTTCCAAAGCTTCACATGGCACAGACATACAATGTTTTAACACATGCATTTTTTTATATTAATATATATTGTTGTCCCCTAGTTTAAGATCCATATCTACATGACTGAACTGAATATGTCGTAAAGCATCAATCTATGAGACACAGAAACCCAAATGTCCCACACATACTGTAAACACAGTCCTTCTATCTATCAGCACCAGGGATGTAGGGTAAGGAGACATATCTAGGATGAGCCACCATATGACCGTGGTGAGGATGAGGAGGACGCAGAAGATGATGAAAGTGCAGCCCACCACCAGTCTGCGGTACCTGGCTTCCAGGGTTGATGGGTGCCAGGATGATGTAGTTGTCCCCATTGGATGCCTTCACCCTGGTACCCTTCAGTGTGGCGGTGTGAGGGTGGTGGAGGTGCCGCGGCTTCCCATCCAGCTCCTCGGCCGACCCTCCCTGGGCTCCCCATGCCAGGGTTCCCATGCTATTTCCAGGTTCTGAGCCATTAACCAGCAGCCTACGGGTGGCGGTGGCACGGTGATGGGCCGGTAGAGGCGGTACAGCTGGGGGGCTTTTGCTGGTACTGACATCTGGTACACGCCTTCGGGTAGGGGGCGAAGGGGCTTCATAGTTTGAGTTGGAGGGTTTGTAGGAAGGCCGGTGAATGAGGCCCTCGAAACTTGGCTTAGCTGAGGGACCTGTGCGCCACACTACCACTGTAATCTCATTTACACTATTCCTGCAAAGACCAAAAAATAATAATAATAATAATAATAATAATAATAATATTCATGAATAAACAAATGCAATATTATATTCTCATAAATAAGTTAAAAAGGAATGGCTATAAGGCACATTTATTTTTGAAAAAGCAAGACAAATGGTCTTTAACAAAAAAGTGTTCCAAATATAATAGCAAACACTTAACGGAACCAAAACCCTGAAATAGCACAAAACCAAGAAGAAACGCAAAAACATTTTCTGGAGTACTGCATTTGCATTTCTGGTGTAAAAGGAAATTCAGTCACGGTACCAAAAGAAAGCTATGCAAATGCATTCTGCTATTGAAACTGAATTGCACAGAGGAAGTGAATAAAGAAAATCTCTAAAAGAAAAAAATTTGGGTATCAAACAGTTGCTGGTTAAGTTGTTCACTGCTGATGAAAATTCCCACTTCACTTCATACTAAACTGAAGTTTCATCATTTAAAATTGATGATCTTTATAAACAGCCATTCATACATCAGGATGGCTTTCAGGGGAATAGATAATCATTACAGATTGCTTCTTCCTTTATCCTGAATGAGCCCCAACTGTTTGGTGTTAATTGTCTCATAACCCACTGTTGTTTGGGTCATTACCTGATAGCGTGGGCTAAATCCACACATTTCCACTGCTCCACTGGCTGACCGTTCAGCTGAAGCAGAGTATCCAACTGTTGCAGACCTGCCTGATCCGCTGGACCCCCTGCCAGAGCAGACACACAAAAACACACACAAAGTTCTGATCATTACACACTTTTAAGCACCATTTGCGCCTTTCTACAGCCTTCGCTTCTTAACGTTTTAAGCTTTTTTTTCCTTCATTCTTGGAGGTCGAGGAGGTCAAATTATTGTACAGATGGAAGAATAAAATCAATAAAATATAGCACACACTTTGGCCTTGTCAGGGGAAATCCTTTTTTAAGCCCCCTTACCCCTTTAGCGCTCCACAGGGACAGTAATGACGTTATCAGTTCCAGATTCAGCTACTTTTTCAAACACATCAGGTTGAGCACCTCACAACACATTTGACATTAAGCTCTCTCATTAACTGCAACACCCTGCTGACTGAGCTGTTCCTTATGGTAATACCCAAAGCTATAACCAATGGGGTGAAAGATAAATAAATCACCCACAGATGATATGAAACTTTGATGATGTACAGACTGCATGCAGGAGGATTTCAAACTCAGATTAATCAATTTGAGGTGAAAGCTACTTTGACTGTAAAATCATCTATTAACATATTGTTACATAATCAAGTGCCTATAAATTGGGAGCCAGGGAAAAAGAAAATCAATATTAAGTAAATGCCAATCAAAAGTTTTACAAGTGGAAATTTAAAAACCAGCAAGATTATGTCATATCGATAATGGTGATGTGTGTCTGATTATGCTGGTAGAAGAATAAAAAGTTGTTTTGAGAAGAGATAACTCACTAAGCAGAACTCCCTGTAAGACCTCAAGCTCTAAACATTGGACTTTGACTAATATGAAAAACTTGCCTGGATCTACAGCCTGTACCCTCACAGGAGAATCTGAGCAGATGGTGAAGCCATAGCCATCCTTTCCTCGAAGGATGGTCACCTGCAAAACACACAGAGACACACACACACACACACACACACACACACACAGTTATTTTATGAAGGAGAGATAGGATCCCGGTCTCTCTCTTCCTCAGTACCCATGACACCAAATGTTGTCTGCTGGCAAACTAATCAGCTTCCTTCCTACAGTATGATTAAGTAGAGTTGATTTCAAACTCTACTTCCTATGAAAACTGTCTTGACAGCAGTTTCCAGCAGTTTTCCGGTAGCTGGGGAAGAAGTTCTATATCTATCAAAAGCAGATAACTTCTATTCAAACACAACAGAGAGACCCACACGATACCATATACATTTCAAAAATATAGACATTGTTTCATGCATTACATTCTGAATGTACAAAGTTCCTGTGCCCTAGTGCGGAGGGGTGTGTGTGTGTAACGCACCTCACAACGCACAACAAAACAACACAAAGCACTGTGTGAGTAACTGTGTCTAATAAAACATTAATAAAACGTTTTTTACTGTTTTGTTGATTTTATAGTCCACGTCAGATAATTTTTTTGGAGTTTAAGGATCATAAAGTACAGTAACTCTCTGGAAGTCTCCACATTATGACGCATTATTTTAAAATGAACTGTTCAAACGTGCCACATTCACGCAGGTAGATTCCACAGACAGTGCTGGTCCCATTGTATCTTTCCCTTTGACCCCACATCATCATTCACTGCTTACGCCAAAATGTCTGAGCCAAAGTCAACAAAGTTCCATCCAAAACATCTCACTTTCCAATCCCATCTGCTGACAACCATGAGCGCCAAAGCACACACATCCCACATCTTTTTTTTTTCCTCTCTACGGCAGAGAAAAACTAAAAGTATACACTGCTGAATTACAAACTCTACGCATGAGCAAGATGCAGCAACTCCAAGAAATGCAATGATTATTCAAGGGCCTGAAGCTTGTGATGACCCTAAAATGTCGGATATGCTTGTAGTTTCTTATAGTCCACTGCTTTTATGTGCCCTGTGTCACTCTGCTTAGGGCCATATTTCTTTTGGTATATTTTTTATGCTTAGGTTCGTTGAATTTATTTTTATTTAACTCTACCTCTAAATTTAAACATTTCGGGGGGGGGGGGGGGGGCTGTCATGCTGAAGACATTGCAGCTGACTTTATTACATGCCATACAAGATAAATTTGGATTGTCGTGGTTTTCCATGCACAAACTTTGATGCAACCTCCTCATGACATAAAGTCAATATAAAGACATCTGTGTAACTAACGGATAAACCTTTGTGACACACATATGGGTGCACATGTGAGCGAGGCAGATGGGTATAAACTAATCACCTCTGAGTTTCCGTGTGTATGAAGAATTAAAAAATACACCAACGAAAATAGGGACGGAAAAACGAGATATAAAAAAACCAAACTAACTTTAGAAGAAATGATGATAAACAGTGATAAAATAACAAATAAGGAAGAGATTAAATAGCAGCAAAAGAGGCCAGTGAGGTTTTGAAAAGCAAAGGTTAGCAGAGCAGATGACAAAGACAGATAGTATAACAGAAGGAAGGAAAACTTGACTGGAATTAAGGGTGAAAGAGCTCTATATATCCGTCTCTCCATATATCCATCCATAGCAGTTTTTAGACATTGTGGACTTAAGAAAACTCTCAGAACTGTATCATACAGGGGCTTTTCAGCATTACAGCATAAAATGTTTTAATATTGTGGAGTCGAACCACTTTGACTCTGACTCTTTGTCTCTGATCTGCCCCAGCAGCCCCACACCTCCTTTTCCACTTTGAAATGAAAGCAGAGGGATTATTATCCAACAAGAACAGAAAAAACAGGACACTGGAATAAAACAATAAATTAGTTGGACATACTTTTAGCGATTTTTTTTATTTTTACTGTGTTAGTCCCAAGACATACTTCTGAAAATGAATGAAGACAAATAAATGGGAGTAGTTCTCCACATGCATTAAATATTGAAATTGTATTAGCAGGGTCATATTGATGAATTAATAATCAAATCAGGGGAACTGTGGAGGAACTAACTAGACTAAAACACAAGATTTTGACTTACTCATAATGAAATTGGGACATACCCGATGGGAGGAAGCCCTGTGTGTGTGTACAGTACGCGTTCATGCGTGTGTGGTAGAAGCTTTTCCCTTTTTACGTTCATGCCTCCATCCCCCACCATCCTAAACCCAATCCACCAACAGCACACAAATGCACGTAATATATGTGTTAAGATAATGTTATCTGAGTTAGTATATTCAGTGACTGGGACAGCACAACACAGACAGACAGACACACACACATATCAAGGCAAGGCAATGTTTGTCTTTTCTTTTCTTTCTCTCACTCCACCAGTTCCCTCTCTCACTATGCATCTCGTCCATGAAACATTTGTGACGATTCTGCACTTTAAAGGTGCTATATAGATAAAGTACTTAGTTACATGAGGGATAAATAATGTAAAGGGCAGGGAGGTGCTTTTCTCCCTGTCAAGAAACACATGCTCTGAATTTCCTGCGGTCACTTAGAGTCAATTATTCCTCGTTGTACATGTTGGATGTGCAGCAGAAAGTGCACAGTAACGGCAAAATATTAAGATCCAACAGTGCACAAATAAATCTGTTACCACTTCTGTTTTTATACAAAGGCTTTCTGGTTGACAGTAATTCAGATAATAAAAACTATTTTACAGATGAATTAAATCAGCTATGTTCATTTTCAAACTTGCCATTCATCGTCCCACACATAACCACTGCTTGATATTGTGCTTTCAATGCCCCTTTGGCTCTCCTCCTCCCTTTCCCCGCCTTTCTCTCTGTAACACATATACACACCTGTGGCAGTCTACATCCAATGCACAGGTGGCATAGCCCATGGATAGTGTGTATCACACCACCACCTCCTCCTCCTCCTCCTCTTCCTCCCTCTCCTTCTCCAGCATTCAAGTCTGCGGACAGTACACACACACTTCGACGCTGAGTTTCCACCTGGCCAGCCCCCCTGTAGCCGGAGTATCTCCACAGCTTCCTTTGTGCAGCTGAGTGTGTAGTTCTGGGGCTTCGCTCCGGTGGCGGAGTGGACTTCAGGGTGTTATGGATCATCTCAAAAGTAACAGCAGATGAAAGAGTGGTTGTAGCAGCAGTGTCTACTGCAGTGCAGAGATGGCTGCTGATAACAATATTGTTTCTCACGCTTGTGGGAAACAGGAATGCGTTAAATGTAACAAAAACGGTCCTCTGAGATCTCTCTCAGACAAACTGGTCGTCAGTCTGCATCAGCTCTCCTCAAGTAGCCTAGATTTAATTTTGTTGTTGGCTCTGTGCTTAACCTTCAGCTGCACTCTTGTCCATTCAAGGTTTTTCTGGTACCAACTCCAGCGATCAATGCATATTCCAGTGTGCAGGATTTTTATGGGTCTGTACCCATCATTACCTCCGCAGTTTCATTGCGTCTTCTTGATGCTTTTTGAATCTTCTGTTCAATCTTCCCTTCTTCTTTCCTTTTTTTAATCCTTCTCCTTTCTTCCCTCATTTGCTCATAACTCTGTTAAGACAAAAGAATGTCCAGCGTCTTGCTTTGTGGCCTGTATAGCAGCAGTTGCAGTAGCGCCTGAGATCAGCTGTGTGAGAGTGTGTGGCGGCGTCATGTAGTCCAGACTGGCGCTGGCTCAGCCAGCTCAAGCCACACTGTAGCCCCTGGCCGGGGCACTCATGGGAACTCTTCAACAGCAGAAGAATAGGAGGAAGTGCCTCCCACCGACACCCCCCGCACACACACACATGCACTTATGCATACCTCGCCACCCCACAGCCAGGACAGCTTTGTGTGCCTGCCCCCGATAAGGCCAGTTTGCTTCCTGAGTCCACACTGTAAGGTTGTGAGAGGTGCTACAGCTCACAGTGTTTTGCAAATACACACTGTAGTGACTAATGTAGGTGGCACGAGCGTGACGTGTATGAGCTAGAGTGAGAGAGGCAGGGTTTTAAGTAGGAATGATTGGCCAGGTGGAAGAATGAAGACCATTAAGAGTGAATGTAAACTTCAGACTATTTTTACGTTTTGAATGTAAAACTTTCAAGTGTTTTGCAGCTTTGAATGATCAGCGTCTCCAACAAAAGAGAAGGCTAAAAGTATTGTTTAGGGTACACACACGCATTCACATCAATCAAACTTCACACCTCATCGTACTCTTTCCACCTTAGCTCCCACACTCCCCAGTCTCCGTCCAGACATTATGCTTGTTTGTTATGTTTTCAACTTCCATATTTCCTCTGCTTTTCCCTTGAACTGCTCCCCCACAGCCCTCTGACTGCACGGTACGGAAATTCACAGGTCTGCGAACCTTGACAATCTCCCCTCCTCCTCCAGTTATCCAAACAATACTTTTATTTTTGTTTTCAATATCCATTTGCCTGGGAAAGAGGTGGTAATCTGAAAAAAAAAAAAAAAACAAGACCACCTCAGCAACAGCGCAGGAAAAAGCCTGTTAAATTGCTGTTAAACTGCGGCCAGTGTAACCCCAACCAACCCCATTATTTCTGTTCTTGCTTTTTCTTTTAATCATTGGGATTTCTGGCTCATGAAAACATGGACAGAAACGTTACAGAGAAAGAGAGGGGTGAAGGAGAAGTGATGCTGCGCTAGTCTCTACAATGCTAATAAAGTGGCAGAAAAGGCCGTTGTCTTAAGATGCCTTCATGCCAGTAATGGCAGCTTTTCTCTGTCTGCCTTTTCAAAAGGGCGAGGGTTACCCGTCAAGCTTACAAAAAACACTTTCTCTCTCTTTCACGCTGTGCTGTTCACCTCTAAATAGGCAGAAGGACGGATTAGAGGGAGAAAAGAAAGGGAGAGAAGAAAGCATGTCTTAGGGAGAGGAGTGAAAGACGTGAAGACGAGTGAAAAGAGTTTGAAAAGCTTGTCTAGGAGCCAGACAAGGCCAATCTGGTGGTTAGTAGTGTGGGATCTCTCTCTCGGACTCCCCCTTTCTTTCTGACCTGAATAAACAGCTATCAAAGGGGGAGGCATCTTCCACGCCAGTGAACACACAAGATGGGTCTAAGGCCAAGTTCAGGGTCACAGCTCAAGTTGCAATAGAGTTTAGATAAAATCTGCAGAAACCAAGCATGTGGAGTCATAACTGCACAACAGGTGTAACATGTTCAAAATTACAATGACAGTAATGAGACAGTGAGATGACAAAAAAAAAACCTAATTGAGCAGAGCAGAGAAAAGAACTTTGCTTCAACTGATTCCAACTAATCTACAGCTGTGATAGCGGCTCAGCGATGATGCCTAGCTAAGTGCTAACCGTCACAAAGTTAATGGTGACATCAGCTAGATGGTGGCAGATTGATTTGCAATATTCACTACCGTATTAGCATGCTAAGCTTTGCAGGCACTTGAACATTAACCAAAGTCCAGTGAACGTGGCATTCACTGAACTTACATTTTTTTGTGACACTGAAATTTTTGTGGCACTAGATGAAAGTCCCCTCAGTAAATTCATCCAGAGGTTAGGTTTAGGATTTAGGATTTAGAGTTTGGGGTTTAGGGTTTAGGATTTAGAGTTTAGGGTTTAGGATTCAGGGTTTAGGGGGAGGAGGTCATCAAATTTATTTCAAAGGATGTAATTGTCTGACCAAAAGACCAACAATGCCATGTCTAGAGCTAAAAGAAGGTACAGAATAGCAAAGGGTAAAAATAAGCACACACACACACACACACACACACACACACACACACACACACACACACACACACACACACACACACACACACACACACACACACACACACACACACACACACACACACACACACACCCTGCATCTAGCTGAGAACAGATGAGATTTAGGAACAACCAGGGCCTAAAATAGTCAGAAAGGGATAAGTCCTGGCATTAAAAATAACTTTTCTTAATTTATTCTGAGACGCTGGCCAGAAAATCTAACCTCACTCTCCTCTTTTTAGCTCACCTTACCCTTCCTACCCATCTTTCCCGTCTGGCAGATGTGTCAGACGGATTTTCGCAGATATGGTTTAGGAGCTAATTGTAGCTGACAAGCTAAGGGATGCAGGGCGACATCTTGTCTGGAGTGCGACTATTGTCAATATTCATGAACTCTCTGCTGCCTGCCAATGACATAAGCATCTTCTTGTAAACATAACTGATAAATGCTGACAAGGCAAGTGAGAAAATGAACACTTGTTGAGCTGCATGTCAAAATCACAATCTAATTTTAAGAATATTTCAGTATTTTATGATGCGCTGCAATGGGCCAACATTTTGACAATCTATACATATCAGGCTAAAACAAACAATGGCAGATTGTCTGAGATACAAGTGTTTTTGTTAGACCAGAAAGGCGCTGCTCATTTTTAAAGTGAGAGCCAACGATTCTCCAAACATCACAGTGAAAAATGCATCAGAAGTATTTCTGTAAACTGCAGACAAATCCTGCTTATATTATCTTCAGTAGCAAATCATGTGAAACCGAGCTCTTGTGGATAAATTAGAGAGACGTTCATCTTGTGATAAGACAGACAAAGCAAAATAATAGAACTTGACCAGTGTGACATTTTTTTTTAGCATAATTTATCCTGAAAATGGGGATATTATTTAAATACATAAGAGCAAAGATTTTAAGCAAAGATGCAGAGGGAGGTTGTAAGAACGTGGACATTGGATAGGAAAATGTTCCTGAAATAGCCTTGTGGTTTTCTGAGGGACATTCCTTTGTGGATATCAAGTATTATCTTCACCAACATCTGAAGTGTCCAAAGTCTTAAATGAGTCACATGTAAATCATCATCATCATCAAACATTGAAAAATGTTTGAGTAGGTACAAAGTGGGCAGTTAATGATACTACACAGCTCTTTGTGTTGTATGGGTGATGGCCATTGGGTGACAGAGGGAGAAAAGAGAGGCGGAGGGGAGAGGTGGAAGAGGCCACAACAGCAAAAGGAGGAAATACACAGCAGTCTAGAAAGGAGCAAGGATAAGGCAACAGAAAACGAAAACAAGAAAAGAAAAGAATGTCTAAAAGCTTTTCCATTCTCCCCTAATTTTGGCCTTGAATGTGCCCCCCTCTTCCTTGAACTCTCCACACAACCATCCCACACAAACCACACAATCATCTGTTACGGTGATTCACCCAGAGATAAAGAGAAAGAGAGCGAACAAGTAGTAAAGGGGCAGGAAGGGAAAAGGAAGGGGAGAGGAAAGGAGCATTCACAAATATGGATGTAAAACCTTTCCATCTCAAAGCTGCACAGCATCATTTGTGCCCTTTTCAACTTCCATTCGACTTCAAAAGCCTCTCATACTCTTGACTTGCTGGATGCAACATAGGCCTTCTGCTAGAAATGTAAGGAATGTAATGAATCTGCTGCTATTCTCCTGAACTTAAACCTCTAGCTTGGCAGCAGCTGCGCCGAGTGCATTGCATCATAACCACAAAGCAACAAAAAGGCACAGGCTCAACTGCAGCAGCAGCACTTTCTGAAAAAAGTAACTTTGTTTTTGTGTGCGTCCAATGCGTATGGCACGTAGAGAGAGGAGGAGTATGTGAAAGGTGGAAGTAAAGTGAGCTCCTGCGTCCAATCCTGTCCGGTCAAGCTCATTACAGCAACTCCCTATGAGCACTACCTTCCACAGAGCTCACATCCTGGAGTGTTTCAAAAGAAACACGGATGTTTTTCACCGACATGCTGACTGTTAAATAGGCCTAACTGTCAGCTACTCCTAAATCATAATGACCCAGTTCAGTAGTTTTGATTAATGTCATTCAGTTTGGATTCATAACAATTCAATCACTTTACTTCGTTGCTCATAACGGCACTTAAAATTTATAGAATAGTAGGTTTGGTTCACTAAAACTAAACACACTACTAAATAAATATTTTATTTTGTGGGTTCTCTCTTAGTCCTGTACCATTTATGGAACATAAGATCTGTTAAATGACGACGTAGTCTGCTGTAATGTAACAAAAAGTGTTTCACATAATTGATTTTATTAACCTTTGGAAAAAGCTGTATTGCTGCGTTCAGTTGATCGTGTTCTATATGAGGTAAGAGTGATAATCAATTTTGGACCGAGTTCATTCAATGACTCTTCTTGGAGATTGTCTCAATGTGGCACGACCCTACAGCAAAACGATTTCTCCCCAATACCAATAACAGCACTGCTGGAAAACAATGCCAAATTTGACTCTACAGAAAAAGCGCTGTCAGCGCGAGTACACGCAGTACCTAAATAATGGATTTTGAAACTTGGGAGTTGGATGCCTGTTGGGGAATGGACCCGTCAACACCTCAAAGAAATGCTTTGTAGAAAACTTGAAAGGATAATGTTTCACTTGAAAAGGTGTAAACTGCTGTAGTTATATGTACAAGATGGCGCTGTAGGGATGGCAGCCTCTCCAGTTGCTCCACAGCACCGAATTGTTTATTTCCTTTTTTATTTCTTTTCCTTATATCCTATGGATATGTTTAACTTACCACCCGGAGCCAGTCACTTTTTTTATTCGAGGGAAGAACTACTGGGCTTAAAGACAACAGCACATGCCGGAATTCGACACCATATACCGGCAGAACTGAGGAGGAGATACAGAGGCTGCAAGGCAGGCGCTAAGCTAAAGGCTAAGCTAGCGGACAACCGGAGGCGTTTTAAACCATCTATCCCCAGTATTATAATGGGGAACGTCAACTCTCTGCCGAACAAGATAGACGAACTGTCTGCACTGAACAACCAGCGGACTTATCGAGAGAGCAGCTTGTACATCTTCACGGAGACGTGGCTAAATCACCTGGTACCGGATGCTAATGTGGACCTGCCGGGTTTTACCGTAGTGAGAGCCGACAGAGACGCAAACGCTTGCGGAAAAAGCAGAGGTGGGGGACTCATTATTTATATTAACCACCGCTGGTGTAGCCCAGGACACGTCACTGTGAAAGAGGTCTTGTGTTGTCCGGATTTGGAACTGCTAGCCGTTAGCCTTCGGCCTTACTACATACCCAGGGAGTTCAGTCACGTGATCGCTCTCTGTGTTTACATCCCTCCGAGCGCCGATGCAGCCGTTGCCTGTGAGAAGATCCACACAGTAACAGCAAGGCTGCAGACACAGCACCCTGAGGCGTTCATTATCATCTCTGGGGATTTTAATCATGCCACATTGGACTCCACCTTGGCTGCCTTTTACCAGGCTGTAGACTGCCCCACGAGGAATAATAAGACAATTGATCTTCTGTATACCAATGTCAGGGATGCATACAGAGCCACCCCCCTCCCCCCACTTGGGAAGTCTGATCACAATCTGGTCCACCTACAGCCCCAGTACACCCCCCTGGTGCAAAGGCAGTCGAATACAACACGCTCTATCAGGAAGTGGTCGTCTGAAGTGGAGGACGCCCTGAGGGACTGCTTTGAAGCCACGGACTGGGATGTGCTGCTGAAACCCCATGGTGAGGACATTGAAGGGCAGACACACTGTCTGACCGATTATTTAAATTTCTGTTTAGACGTGGTGACCCCTGCTAAGACTGTACGCTGCTACCCAAACAATAAACCCTGGGTGACTCAAGAGGTTAAAGCTGTCCTTAACAGGAAGAAGGTAGCTTTCAGGAGCAAGGACAGAGAGGCAATTAAATCAGCACAGCGGGAGGTGAAACAGTGCCTGAAAGAGGCAAAAAACAACTACAGGAGGAAAGTTGAACACAAACTGAGTGAAAGTCGCATGAGGGAGGTCTGGGATGGTGTTAATACCATCACAGGCCACAGGGTAAAGACTGTGACAGCAAGAGGGTCAGTGGAGGAGGCAAACAGACTTAATAACTTTTTTAACCGGTTTGACCAGCCCACGACCCTCCCACCCTCACTGCAGCCCCCTCCTCCTCCTCCCCTCCCCCCAGTGCACCTTCTCCACGACAACAATGCTGTCCCCTTCTCCCCCCTCCCCTCCCCACATCCTTCTCCCTGCATAACTGCAGACCAGGTCAGGGGAGAACTGAGGAAGCTTCACCCCAGGAAAGCGGCAGGTCCTGACAAGGTGTCCCCCCGGCTGCTTAAGACCTGCGCTGCTGAACTAGGGGAGCCACTCCAGCATGTTTTCAACCTTAGCTTACAGCTAGGGAAAGTGCCCACTTTATGGAAAACATCGTGCATCGTTCCAGTTCCTAAAAAGAACCGGCCCAGCGAGCTGAACGACTTCCGACCAGTGGCACTCACATCACAGCTGATGAAGACACTGGAGCGGCTCTTCCTCAACCTCCTCAGGCCCCAAGTGCAACATGCCCAGGACCCCCTACAGTTTGCCTATCGGGCAGGTGTTGGTGTGGAGGATGCCATCCTGTATCTCCTGCATCGCGCCCACTCGCACCTGGATAAGGGAGGCGGCACGGTGAGGATCCTTTTTCTGGATTTCTCAAGTGCCTTTAATACCATCCAGCCCCTTATGCTTCAGGACAAACTGCTGAGGATGCAAGTGGACCCCTGCTTGGTGTCCTGGATCTCCAACTACCTCACCGACAGACCGCAGTATGTCAGGCTGACGGACACCACGTCTGACACTGTGGTCAGCAGTACTGGAGCACCGCAGGGGACAGTGCTGGCCCCCCTTCTCTTCACCCTATACACCTCAGACTTCTGCTACAGCTCGGAGCTGTGTCACATCCAGAAGTTTGCAGATGACACAGTTATCATGGGGTGTATTAGGGATGATAGAGAAGAAGAGTACAGGAGTCTGGTGAATGACTTTGTTGTCTGGAGCCAAAGGAACCACCTGCACCTCAACACCTCAAAGACTAAAGAGCTAGTCATGGACTTTGGGAAGTCCAGACCGTGTCCACGTCCAGTGCTGGTCAGGGGTGATGAGGTGGAGGTTGTAGGTAACTACAAATACCTTGGGGTTTGGCTGGATAACAAGCTGGACTGGTCATGTAACTCAGAACACCTGTACAAGAGGGGCCAGTGTAGACTGTACTTCCTGAGGAGACTGCGATCTTTTAACATCTGCAGGAAACTGCTGCAGATGTTTTACCAGTCTGTGGTTGCCAGTGCCCTCTTCTATGCTGTGGTGTGTTGGGGTGGCAGTACATCCACAAAGCACTCAAACAGGTTGGACAAGCTGATCAGGCGAGCTAGCTCTGTGGTTGGCACAAAGCTGGACTCTCTGGTGACAGTTGCAGAGAGGAGATCCAGAAACAAACTGCTGGCTATTATGGACAACGCCAGTCACCCTCTGCAGCCTGTCATCAGTGCACAGAAAAGCCTGTTGAGTGACAGACTGCTTCTCCCCAGGTGCAGAACCAACAGATTCAAAGACTCCTTTGTCCCCCGAGCAATAAAACTGTATAACTCTGCACTAGGTGGGAGGGGGAGGAGTAGCAGGAAGAAAGAGGGATTGGAGAAGATGGGACACTAAAAAAAACTGAATATTTATGGTTGTACATTTGTTGTTTATATATTTCAAACTGTGTGCTTTCTTTTACTGTTCTTGTCGGTGCTGTACCTGCTGGAACAACAATTTCCCTGACGGAGACCTCCCAAGGGATTAATAAAGTCTATCTTATCTTATCTTATCTTATACATTACACTGCTGACAAAACACCAAAGTTGAATTCACTTTTTATTTCTGCTCATACAATTAATCCCATGATTGGAGCGTTATCCGTTTTGTTCTTTAAGCAGTTTGTATGATTGAAAGCCGAATGCTCGGGGCTACGCTACGAGTGTGAATGTAAAGCTTTTTTGTTTGTGGCCAGCATATTTGGAGCACACTGGGACATTTCTCTTAGCAGGCTCAGCTATGTGTGGCTGTGGTTTTCATTTCATTGTGTCTTTACTTTGGGTCTGTCAGTTTGTTTTATTAGGCTACTGCTTACACTTAAGCGCTGTCTGTTTTAAATCAGAATCAGAAGTTGGAGTTGTATTGAAAGTTGTTTAATATCCTTTCTCTGTAATATTTCTGCACAGTTTTCTTTGTTAAAGTCCGTGAAGCCTGCTCCAGTGCAGAATCTGGACTACAGCATCATCTTTGAAAAGTACCTGGTGTTACAATACCCACAACTCTTCCCCTGATTTCTAATAAAGATCTAAAACTAAATATAGCTACTGTCACATATCCGTCTTTAAATTGATTCTGCTCAAGTATTGTCCGTGTTGGAATTAGGTCACAAGCCAGAGTTTCAGTTCTATTTTCCTGTTTTTTGGACCTGGTAAGATTATAATGAATGAATCTTCCCTCTTTGATTGGTGTCGACAAAGAAAGTCGCCAGATTCATAACAGGTAAAGTGATCCTATCACCGGATCTCAGTTGGGACACAGGAGGAAGGGTCAATGAAGAGTCCTCACAAGCATTTATTTCCTACAGCTGGTTTTAATACTACTGCTTTATTTTTGTGTGCATGAAGCTCAGCAAAGATACGAGGTATGATTAGTGAGCATCTATTTGACATATCTATATCGATCGGTTTCTCAGGATAATTTTTCATCATTGTGTGGTGCACATTGAGAAGAATATTATTTTTAAAGTCGGTGCATGAAATATAAAGCTTATAGTTTCAGTTTCAGCAGTTTTGAGATGCAAACTATTGCAATCAGTTAGGGGACAGTGAGTCAGCTAGGTTGTTTTTTTTAACGTTTATTCTAATACATACAGACGTATATGGATGTATGTCTGTACAGACACACAGATGTGCGTGTGGGGTGTAGGTTATATCATCATTAATCATCCTCTCCCTCTGCAAACAGTCTAAGTGGTTTTCCTCATTCATTTTTAATTAATTCCTGGCCACTGCAGTCAGGCCAGAAAATGGACTTTAAAAATATGCAAAACTTAAAACATTAAGCCAAATTAAGGTATCACAAGATATAAAGGAAGAATAGAGGGCGCAGAGGAGGGATTTGTGATTTCCACTGAGAGATCATAAACTGGCTTCACATCTGACTGCACATCTCGCTTTTCCTCATCCTCATGACAGACCATCATTCTGCTTCACATGTGACTCACATGCAACTCAACTTTCTGACGTACATTGTCTTTCAAGAAATGACATCTTAGTCCATTCATTGCTCCAAGACCAAATGCATGATTCAATTAGCTTCTATGGTTGCTGACAACGTGTAACATGAAATTCATGCAGCAAACAGCTTACTGAAGGCATGTTTATGCATGATGGCATGGCACAATGTCACGGGTCAACTACTCTGTTAACAGCATATTGGCCCATTCATTCATTGTGCACGCATATGCAAACAATAATTAAAAACATGAAATCAATCAATAATCACATAAAATAATAAGTTATGCATCTATGAAGTAACTTGTAAAAAACAACATTGATGGCAATAAAAGACATTTATATCCATAAACATTGTCAATTGTCAATTGCTCAAGTTTATATGTAACCCCAACACACAGCTTAAAAGTGTTCAAGAATCAAACACAATTGCACTTCAAATGAACACACACAGACAGTAAAAGGATTTTGATCATACTTACTGTTAAGCATTGCATATTCTCAGGGCGGTTGGGCTCAGCAGCAGCACCATGGTTTGACAGCACAGCCTCTGAAATGTAGACAAAGGAATCACGGGCTGAGACAGTGCCTTTGGAGCACATTTCTCCCTATGCCAACACAAAACAGCTTTCTGGATGCACAAAAATAAAGTCCTCAAATAGTTCTGAGAGTCCATAAAAGTGACTCAGAGAGATAACAACAAGCAATTATGGCAACAGTTGTCTGGAGCAGCCCTTGCTGGGCCGGGATTCAAACTTCAGAGCGCACATAAAAGGCAAAAACAGGCCAGTTGAGTCAAGAAAAATCCTGCAAGATGCGAGAATCCAAACTGCCCAAGAGAAGAGTGAAAGTGAGAACAAGTGAGAAGGAGGGAAGGAGGGAGGGAAGGAGGGAGGGAGGGGTGAAGAAGAGAAAAGGAACTCCTCTCTCACTCTATTATCTCTCCGTCACAGGGCTCCTGGGACGTTGCTATGGTTACAGGGACTCACGCCTCAGTGTCCTTTTAACTATTGCTCATAAAGGCGGCATTCAGCTTTGGGCTACAATGCAGAACTCCCCTTCCCTGTTTTTTCTCTCTCTGAATTTCCTCCTGTTTACACTGGTCCACGTCTCTCACTCTACTGTACGTCTTTACTTTTTATATTCTGCATTTCCTGCCTATTTAACTTCACACAGAGCCGCACAACCATCCCCTTTGTGTTTTTATCACTCCCTTTACCCATCTATTTTTATATACTTCCATCAGCACCCCACCTCCATCATCAAAGAGGAGAAATTATCCTGCCCCTGACTGTGAAATGTTATTTTCAGAACTCAGCCAACCCTCTGCAAACAGACCCGTCACAAGTGAAAGAGTGTAAGTGGATTAGTAACCTTCTATGAACCTTGCAAAAACTTGCAATAATCATATTATGTACACACAAATAGCTTTAAATCTGAGCTTAAATGGCTTCAGAGCTGGAAAAATACAACATAACACCATTTTTACATTGTTGGAATTTTTAGATGCAGCGGTTCAACAAAACAGTATCACTATTAACCTCAGAAAAAATATTCCAACCCAAAGCAACACGTGTTGGTTTTCTGCTTTCTCAAATGGGAAAAGAAAATCAAACCTTCAATTATTTTTCAACTGCCGGAAAATGACGTGTTTAAATTGAGGTAACAAAGTCAAGCAGCTGAAGTAATTATGATTCTTGACAGGAACAATGAAAAAAGAAGTGTGACAATGAAACATGGAAATTTCATTGGAGATTGTTTTCCGTTTCCTAGCATGAGTCAACTTTTTTTTTTTTTTTTTTAAAACAAGACCAAACATTCCCCCTTCCGTACTACTTTTATTCATTCATCTTATACCACTAATCCATTTCCATGTAGCAGGGGTTGCTGGGGCCAATCCCAAATTAGGCACCCCGGACAGGTCGCCAGTCCATCACAGGGCCAACACACAGAGACAGACAGAGACCAACAACCACTCACACTGTCTTTGAATGGCAGGAGTAAACCAGAGTGTCCGGAGAAAACCCATGCAAGCACGG
The DNA here is from genome assembly GCF_900963305.1 of Echeneis naucrates. NCBI lineage: Eukaryota > Metazoa > Chordata > Actinopteri > Carangiformes > Echeneidae > Echeneis > Echeneis naucrates. Next base: position 13,002,128 of record NC_042522.1, on the reverse strand, counting down.
GAGAGCATGCAAACTCCACACAGAAAGGCCCCAGGCTCGGGATCCGAACCCACAGCCTTCTAGTTACGTGCCAACAGCACTAACCACGATGCTCCCGTGCTGCCGTACTTCTATTAACTAAGACCTATTCTTACTTCTAGAGATCCTTTTTCCTAAACCTCACCTTATGTTATTCATTGACCAGATTTATTTCTTGATGTCTTTCAAGTTGACAAAGGCATACCAACATATTTTGGAATTCAATTTTGTGTACTTTGGGTACCAGGGCGTAACGTTGGCTGGGATTGCCTCCCTAACCCTGATGGATACGCAGTTGAAAACGGAGGGATAGTTTGCCACAATCATACATATTGGGAGATAAAGTTAGGCACAAAGACACACAATTTTTTTTATTTTTATGAGATTGCCTCTAAAACATGTTTTAAATCATGTGCAAGGAGTCAGAATTTTTTATATAGCACGTTTTCATTAACAGCTGAGTTCCTACCATTCTTAACATACTTTATGCTGGAGAAGAATCTAAATATTTAAGCGTGTTAAAAATCTTTCATTTTACCATCAGAAAGGTATGAAATCAGTCCTGACTTAATTCTGTAGCATGAAATCAAGCCCAAGCACACAGCCAAATCTTTAAGAACTATTGTCAGCCACGGGAAGAACAAGGAGTCCCACAACAGATGGTGTGGCCCCTATAGAGCACTGATCTCAACATCATCAAAACGAGATCATGAAAAGACAGAAAATCCTGACACCTAAATCCATGAAAAAGATGTGGATGCTTGGAATAATCTGCCTGTCAAGTACATTAGAGCACTGAGTCTAAGTGTATCAGAAAGAAATGATAATGCTATCAAAGCATTCATAGCATTATTTTTTTTTAATACAATCTGATGAAGAAAGGTTATACACAAAGCAAACACACAAAACATTGACCAGGTAACAACTGATCACAGTTACTTATGCTTAATCTTTTGCAATATTCTTTGTAGTCAGAGTTTAAAAATGTATGTGACGTGATGATGAGAAAAATCATCTTTATATTTAAATCCAATTAAGAACCAGAAAATATTTTAGACTCTGTTTTCCACTTTCCCTTGTAGGCCTTAAGTTTAACCTTGGGGTAAATGGTCCAATCCCATAGCTGTAGTTGCCATAGTAACCCTGGGGATTTTTAAAAAGAGAGGTTCTGTCACTTTTGAATCTAAAACCTCTGGGGGTCTGGCAAAAGAGAGGTGCTAACCTGGCTGGAATCAATCCCAAGACAGGAGGCTTTTGTCTGGATAAGACATCAGTAACACGGGGCATATGAGGGGAGAGACGTGGAGTAACTGGCAACGAGAAACAGCCAGAGTGAATGACATGAAGATGTGGGGGAAATAAAGGGGGACAATAAGAAAGGGAAACAGTGGACAGTGGGAAAAGTATACACAAGTGAAATTTAAAAAAGAGAGACAGAAATGTAAGCAGAAGAAGGGAGCTAGAGTGGAGGATTAAAAAAAGACTTAGAATGACATCAGATGGGAAAATAACAGAGAGGCAGAAAATGAAGACGCTCAAAGCAAGAAGAAGAAAAGAAACCCAAAGGTACTGGCAGACCTCTGCAGTTGGATTAGCCAGGCTCAGATCTGTCACAACATAAAAACTCTTTGACTGCCCAAATCCTTCATTGCACCACTCACTCACTTGACACACAGTCTTTCTATTCACCTCCTGTCACCCACAAACAAATAAACACTTGAAAGAGAGGGTGGAAAAGCCAAGAGCAGAGAACATTGCCTCCACTTCACTTCCCTGTTTGAGACTCTTCAGATCACCTCAAAGATCAGACAATGATTGCTTGAACAGAGGGATAACACAGCCTGCAAAGAAATTAAGTGATGTGGAGTGACAAATGTAAGGTTAAAGTACTAACACAATTCTCACTGGATAACACAACAGTCTTCACATGGCTGATGCTGTTTAGTGAACGAGTGTCTAGCTAAAATGAAAAGCCGTAAATACAAATAGAAAACATGAACAGAAATAAACACTCAAAACATGGCCAGGTTACAATTCTCAACAACAGTTTGAGCTTAAAGAATTAATTTAATTATGGGTTAAATTTTTTGATAGCGAAAAGTACTTTAGTTTTACTATAAAGTGGGATAAATTAGATGAATGAAAAATCAAAACAACACCTACAGCAAAACATTTATACTTAGCAATAATGTAAAAAAAAAAAAAAAAAAAAAAGGTAGAATTACCTGATGTTAATAAGTTAGTGCTTTCCGTGATAAAAGAAGACAGCCGAATGAAATATCTTTTTTAGTAGACGTGCAAAAATGATCATGATATAAATATAAAAACTGGAAAAAAACTGGAAGCAGTTTGATGAAAAAAAACAAACAAAAAAAAGAACCTAAAAACCTAAAAATAAGTCCATTTAAATGAACTATACATTTCTTGAAATCATTGATCGTTTGTTCTGCAGGATATCTAAATAAACTGTTTAGTTTAGCAGCATGAGTTGACAACGATCCTTTCACCTACAGACAATTTAGTTTAGAAAGTGATACAGTCAGTTGGGGCTTCTTGGCAATGGCTAGATGAGGTTTTGATTTATGGACATCAACAGTGCAACCTTTTAAATAGGGCTCCATGTGCAACCTTATTCTGGACATCAATTTCTATGCACAAAATGATACAAAAGTGGAACAACTACACAATAACAAAACCTCCTGAGGTCTAAAGAAGGCTGCAGAGTTCAGAGAAAACAGAGCCACAAGATTATTTTAAACAGCAATCAAAAATTATTTTGGTTTCCAAATATATTATGTATTATTTGAGCAACCATTAAGAAATACAACAAATCAACTATCATGTTGATGCAACACAAATACACTGATGTTTGCTACAGACAATTAGAAATGCTATGGAAGTGTAATAGTTAGGGGTTAGGATTTCTAATAGAGTTTGGATATTAACATCAAGTACATAATCTGCATCTTCTAAGAAACATGCTCAGTGCATCATTTCCACCCATGTTTGCTTATTCTTATTCTCCATCAGTAGAATGACTATCCTGACTGCTAATGGAAACAGAAAAGAAGGAATCACATATAAAAACATTGCTTCATATTGTTTGTACTAGTCAAAAACTTCACAGTTTATCTTTAAACTGTACTATTTCATTTATAAGATACGAAGATTAAAAATCCAGAGATACGAGATATTAAAGAAGATTAAAAATCTTTGAGTGTGTCTACTACCCTACTGCTGTTTTAGCCTTCCACACACAGACTTTGATTGCTATTTGCTTATTTCATCCAATTTATTCATTCGGCTTATTTATTTCACCTCTACAGTGTTTGCGCACCATTAAAATAACCAAACCTTCTATAACAGTAGAATTTATAAAAATAAGATGTGAGCTCTGTGTCTTTCCATATTCTGTGCAAGACAGTTGTAACGTCTTCCACTGGTGTAGATGTTTGTGACATGAATCTCATATGTATAAATGATATATTGCTCTTTGTTAATGAGGTTATTGATATTGCTGTTTTATTTCTCACTGGCACAGTAAAAGCATAATTGGGTTACTGTTGACTCTCTTTAATGAGTTTAGTTCTTCCAGTTTACCAGTACACACATTTACACTTCAGTGCTTCTCTTTTTCACACAAGAGCAGCATTGCAGTTTGCAAAATCATTTGCCTTCCAGCAACGCATTTACTGGTGTCTTCAGTAAAAAATAAAAAATAAATAAATAAAATAAAACAGGAAATGTGCCGCTCATCATGAAACTGAAGGACTTAAGTCTTGTGCCTGAATGCATTTTACTTGATCAATAGACAAATTAAGTCTCAAGAATAGAAAAAAAGGTGCATCCAATATTGAACACCACTGCAGTAAGTTCTTTTATAGGCTCTCTTTGATAAGAATTGTCATTATTTTAAATTGTGCTAAAAGCATAAACGAGTCAGCTAGAACTGCAGGTTGTTTCTGGAACAATTGGTCAGCACATCCTGCACTGGGCGACTTCTGTTGCATTCTGAGGAGTTCTTTTGAACAACAACAACAACAACCCCAAGTGTATAGGGATTGTTTCCATCCACCACAAATGGGATAACTGTCTGCAGATCAAAGTACTTCTGTGTTTTCCATCAGTTGGAAGAGGTCAGATACTCAACATCTTACATCAATTTTAAGGAAGATGATCCTTCTGGGCCTTTGGGACAATCTGCTAAATCCGCCAGGCCAACCAGTCATCTATGTGCAATAAAACTCAGTGAATCATTGTCCGAGTTTTTCGACATCTTTGTTAAGGTTTATACAACAAAAGATGATGTCTTTGTCCTAACTGGACACACTGATACTGGACTGACAGAGATAATAGGGGTGCTGATGAAAACTGCACCACGAGGATTTTGGATTTCACAGTTTCCCCACTAGCTGATACTAGATATGAGAAACTTTCCTGCTATGAAAGAGCCATGTCATCCGCAGGGTGACATCTGATTTCATTTAACAACTAATACAGAGTTATGGTTTCCTTTTTCAGGATCAGCTGAAACAACTATTGGAAGCTATAAAACTTAACTATGCAGTTTTTTTTTTCTGATCCTGTGGTAGTACAAACACACATGTTCAACTGTAAAAGTCAATTGGATGGCCTCAACTTGTATTAAATAAGTCTAAACTGATAATTAAAGTAGAGCTACACATATATGTACTGTATGGCTCTTTCATTTGTTTCAGAGAAACAGACCAGAACACCAGTCTGAAAGGAAACAGCCTCAGTTATCCCAGAAATGACAGGAACATATTACATTATATCATTATCCAAAACAACTGGGATTTAACAAAGCTGTCACTGTCAACAGAAACTACACATTAAGCAACAATTATATGGCTTTAGTCAAATGACTGCATCATATATTATCAGGTATTTAAGATATTTTGGGCAGACTTTTCATGTCCAGAGTAGGACATACGTACATATTATAATAGAAACATCCACCTTGTGGATGGATGCGTAAATTATGTACAGGTTACATTCACAACACACACACACACCCTTTGACATACACAAAAAGATGGGAGTCCAAAAACCAGGCTCACATCCACAAACTTGTGTCATTAAACTGAATGATTTTTGAGCAATATATTCACTATATTTAGAGTCAAAAGCTTCTTGTCAACAAAAATCTCAAGTATTGCAGTGGTGCAGGAGGTGGTCATAGACTTTTAAATGAACTTTGGGAGGATAGCGAAACACCAGCAAGATTGTTATTGTCACTACAGATGAGATCTTTTTTTAATGTTCTTCCATGTTCGTGTCTCGAACATCGAACAAGTAGTCGATCAACAGCTGTATATAACCCGTCTATTTTTTCGAAATGCTATGTGCTCTCAAACAATTAGAACTGTTTAGACCGTACATCATTTTTCATACCCATGGGCCTACATATACATGTAAAAGATGCGTCATCCACACAGACCTGTCAGTATGTGCTGTGACAGATGTTATCTAATAATATCTACAGACCACAATAAGAATTTGCTTGTTTTCCACATGAGTGCACCCCTTATTGGCAGTAAAACAACCTCCCCCTCCCACTTAGTTCCGCCCACCTTCTGCAGGCTCAACACGTCCGTCCATCAGGAAACTGATTCTAATTTACTCTGTGTCCATGACGACTTCCAGGCGTCTAGGTTCACTGCTTCTGACCCGAACACATGGTGCGTTCACAAGTCCACCCACTTCAGATTAAACACTATGCAATTTGGTGGTTTGCCATCAGCAGAGCTTCAGGCTGGTGAGGTGCAGAATTTAGACAGACGAGCCAGCGTCCTCTGTGGTTGTCTGAACTGACTGCTGGATGGCCCACCCCCAATTAGCTCCAACTTTTCCAGAGGACAAAATGTTCCTGTGGTTGATCCCCAACACATATATCAACCGTTTCCTAACAATGAATCACATTCTCAGAAATTATTCGTCTTAGTATTACTTGAGACAAAACCAAGCAGATTTCCAAAGCCATTCGTTTCTATAGCAATTTTTCTTGATTATGCAGCTCATTACAGTGTTATATTTCTTTAGAAAATACCCAATATAAAATAGTCAGACTCACCCACAGCTTTACATTCCTAAGCCAAACCAAATATTATTCTTAAATGTGAATATATAATATAAATATGAGAAAAAATTACGTTTCTTGCAAATTTCTCGATCTATTCTCACTTTTATCCTTTCACAAAACGTCTAACTGGCATTGTGGCATGCAGCCAAAATGAACTACTTTAGAGATTAAAGCCTGGCAGTGTTTGTGTGTGTGTGTGTACATTTTTGGGTCCCTATTCGCCCATTATGAATAGTGAAAGTGTATATATGAAGCAGATGACACACTTTTATAGCACGCACCAAAGGCTGTTCTGCTATTTTCTGCTTTCATGCATATGGGGACCACCTGACCTACATCGTCAGCATATTGAAGGGAAATGTATTAGCCATGGTCAAAAACACACACACGTACATGTCACTGTGGGTCACTTGTCTCCAGTAACACACTACGCAAATGGGGGGAAGCACAGCTGACTGCTGAAGGGACTTTCAGTGATGCATTGGAAGAGAATCAAAGATATACATATACTTGTGAACAGCATAGACAGATGGGCCGATTTTCCTAATTTCCAAAAAGTATCCCACTAATTCAATATCCGTCTAGACTGACGATGACAAATTCATCCCATGAATCTCTCAGTCTTCTGTTGTAATTAATTGCGGTTTGGAATTTTCAAAAACACTTATCTTTATTTCCTTTCTCTTCTCGTTTTATGTGAATGTCTTTTTACAGGATTTTCTGTTCTGCTAAAAGAGCTCTGCAACAAACAAAATTGTGTCCTTTAAATCAGCACTCATTGCCTGTCATTTCCTATAGCAGAAATGTTGTTTGGCTGCCACTCATGCACAGCCTTTCTTTTTCAGCTTCTCAATGCACATTTGGAAAAGTTAAGGAGGCAGCCTTTTTACTGTAGCCCTACGGTGTAATTAGCTGTCAATGCTCAGCTGAGAGGTTTTGTTGTAGAAGGAAAAAAATGAAAGCCTTGTCAGAGCCACAATAGTACAAGAGAAGTTAAGAGAAGAATAATTTCTAACAATCTGATATTTAGACATATGGCCTCTGTACACGTTTTGCGATAGCTTTTTTCCCCTGTGAAAGCACTTTTTCTTTGTAATGTTCCTGTCCTTTTGCTGTTTTTGCTGATGTAAGTTCAATAAAAGATTTTCTATATTTAATATCACATGAGTCCATCTTTCAATATATTTTGACTTCTCCAGTCCATGTGTGCTGCATCCAAACCAAATCTCATTTATTCCTGCTGCAGAAAGTGGGAAAGAAATAGTTTTTTTTTTTTTTTTTTACCTATGTAAAGTATTTCCTGAAACAGGCAGATGCTGCAGGTATTATCACATTTTACTTGAACTGGATCAAATACTGTTTGTTGCTTCCTTCTATTTAGTAGCTGCTAGGTCAACAAGGGATTGACTCAAAATAATTAGTGTACTTCATGACAAACCTAATATGACAACAAGACTCACTAATGTGTTTTTAACACTAGAAAATTCAATGACACTGATGAGTGACTCATATCAGGCTTTTCCAACTGAAGCTGAATCAATAAATAGAATAACTTAATGGTTTATTTCCACCTCAAGAGATTTCTGATATAGTGTATGCAACTATTCAGCTATGATGCCACATCATGTGCTGCTAGTCCAACATAATTCTGCCCGTTGGGGTTTTGTCCTGGCACTGTTCTGATTCTGAACTGGGTCTCTGAGTGGGGGGATTAGTCAGATTCACCAATCAAATTGATCCAACTCTGGAGAGAATTTGTGGAAGTTAACATGAATCAATATAGAAACCAGTGAGAGGACTGATTCAGCTGATGATATTTATGTATAACAATAAAAATGCAAATTAAATGTAGAGATTTGTGCATTTTGTTTTTAAATCCTTTAAATCAGCTCACTGATGATTTGTGACTCAGAGTGACAGATAATGTACCCCAATTTAAGGCTTACCAAACCTCAAAAAATGTCCCCCACAATAATACATTTGTCTAATCAATCCTATAGCCAACCTAAGTTGTCATCATTTAATCTAATGCTACCATCAAGGTTTTACTTCATGAAGTTCAACAACAGTGAATTTTGACTTTGACCTTCTGTAACCTGAGGGAACGTCTACACAGAGCACATCCTTCAACTGGCCTCACAGGCCTCCGATTAGAATAAGGGTTGCCAGTGAAATGAGAAACATTTGGATTTAGAAATTAAGCTCACTGGCAGCACAAAACTCACGTTTTTAATTCAACTTCAACAGCTTCCTCATTTATAAACAAACCTGACAACATAGGAATCATCTGGCTTCTTTACACCTAATTCTGAAATACTAAATGCTGGTATAGTACCACAGCTTTCAACTAGAGAGAGAATTAGAGGAGAGGTATGATGAGGAAAAAATATAAATTGGCCTTGAATCCATTAGAAAAGCAGTGAGCCCGCCAAGCTCCAATATTGCCCTCATAACTCCTGATGTTTATGGGTTTCCCATCATGTTACAAACTATGGACTTTGTATGAATACAGCTAGTTTTCTTTGAATTGTTTACTTAGTAAAGTCTTATTCAGCATTCTGCCACAATACCACAAAACACAGGATGGAATGAGGATTAAAAGACAAATGACACAGATGAGTAATTGTGATGTCTCAGACAGACAGAAGGGTGAATAAAACCAGAGGTTAGCCAGGGGGGCATGAGATAGATAGAGACAAAATATAAGCACAAAAAAAATCGAAAAACCAGAGAGGGGGAGAGAGAGTGAGGGAAGAGAAGAGAGAATGAGCACACACTGAGTGATATTGCAATGAATCAGACTTTGGTCATTTCCGTGTTAGTGCATGTCATGGTGTAGCACCGTCTCCATGGCCTACATTCTGCCAGCTGGCAACACAGAAGTGCATGCATGTGTACGCCTCCCCGAGTAACACACACATGGATCAGCTGAGACAGTAATGGGGCAGTGTTACCACTGGGATGGATGAAAACATTCTGTATCCATTATTACAGTGAAACATTTCTCCTTTTTGCAATGACATCCTGTTGAATTAAAGAAATCAAAATTTCCTTGACTACACTTTCTACACAGCTGTACAACTCCTTTTTCTTTCACGTTGAACACCTTCCAGCTTCTCATTCCACAGCTAAAAGAGCTACATGCCTGTGTAGCCCATGAGTATAAAGGCAGGATCGGATCTCCTCATGCAAGCCTTGTAATGGTTTCCTGCTGGCTGACTCTTGTCCAATCTTATACCTCTGTCCCAGTTCCATCCACAGAAGCATAGGACTAATTTTAAAGTTGTATGAGGTAGATTAGCCTAGTTCAGCCAAGCAGTGTAAATTGGGATGGGTAAGCTAACGTCCTATGATATCACCATCATTCTCAAAACCCAGAAAGAAATGACATGAATAAGCAACGAAAAATTGATGGTGCTGAAAGCACCGGGCTTGCAGAGGGAGAAAAAAACAGGTATGTGGTAATGTGTGTATGTCAACATGTGTTGATGTCAAATGTTTATGCATATGTACATGTGTGCATAAAAAACGTGGGGACATACTGTAAGTAATCCACTGACTGGGCTAAGCTAAGCTCCTTAAAGGGGTCGTCCATGAAAATCAATTGTGAGCAATTTAGCTTAGCAATAAAAAAAAAAAGAAAAAAAAAAAAAGAGAATTGACAGATGAGCAGAGTATGCATAGTGGAACAAAGGGAAATAATAAAATAATGTCAGCAACAACAAAAACACACAGAAGGGAAATTAACAGACAGAAGAATATGATGGAGAAGAGACAAGCAACGAGATGAAAAAAAAAAAAAGAAAAGTAAAAGGGAGGGTGCAACAGCCAAAAAAGGGGGGGAAGAAACTGTCCTGCAGCATTCTTTAAAAAAAAAAAAACAAAACACTTCAGTCCACACTGCAAATTTGCTGCTTTGCTGTAAAGTGAGTGAATCAAGTATGATAACACAAACACAGTACTCACCTAGTCTAGGCTGCCCTTATGGTTGGTACAGAGTGGTATAACTCCAACACACACATACACCACCTCCCCCAACGGGAAACTACAAGTGAATGCAAGCATAAGTACGAAAAGACAGGACCCCAAGGTGGAGAGAAGAAAAAAAGAGATTTCCAAGCAGATGTGTCTGTGCGTGTGTGCATGTGTGTCTGTGCGTGTGTGTGTGTATGTGTGTGTGTGTGTGTCTTTGTGAGGGGAGATCCACTCCAGCAGTGAATGCAATAGGATAGCTCCGTCTCTCTCTCTCTCTCTCTCTCTCTTTCTCTCTGTCTGTCTGTCTCCCTCACTCTCTCTGGCAATTGTGACGCGTCAGAGTTTTGTCCAGACCCCTTCCTCCCTCCTACTCTCTCTGTCTTTCCCTCATTCGTTCTCCCAATCCTTTTCTCTTTCCCTCTCTTAATCCCTCTCTTCCCCAGGCGCCCCACCTCCCAGTCCAAAGACTGATAAAGATTTAGAGCTGCGAGTCTGGTACGCTCCAGGCACACAAAAACATGTGAGAATATGTGTGCGGCTTTTACTTAGCTGTAATTAAGTTGACTTGTATTTTTATGCCATTCTTTAATTTCCATTAACTGGACTCTCATATTAACCATTCACCTTTTTATGCAAATTTGATTTCATCCTTTAGTAAGCTGTTAGACAGGATAAGTTGCACTATTGGTGCCAAAACAGGACATTTTTAGAGACCTCCATTGGAAAAAATTTTAGTCATCAAAAACATTGCTGAATAAAAATATGGCTCATAGAAAAAAAAGTTTCCTGAGTGAGTAGATGAGCAAATATATCTAATTATAGCGTTTTACAATCTTATTTCTCATATTTCAGCAGGTTTGCTGAAAGATTTACACCCACAGCCCTAAATATCAGTGCTCCAAGCAGATTATCAGTGTTTAATAGTTAAATCAACTTACCGATGGTGTGGTAGTTATGTTGTGTGGGCACTTTAAGATGCTTCTTCCTCCCAAGCTCTTCCCCAAGTAGGTAGTACCATCCATGAACCTCCTAAAGCACACACACACAAAGACTGACTAGATATGTATGTATGTGTGAGTAGGAATGAGTGCTGACTTTAAGCTTGGGGATTCAACTAATGAGCATTACATTTAAAATGAAATTTCTCTCTGAGCGCAAAAACATGTACAGAATGACAACACACAATAGCAAGGATGCAAACACATAGAGACACACACAGACTCAATTTGCTTACTCCTTCAGGGCAAACACACATACATATATACTCACTACTCCCAATGCTTTAGTTTATTCCAGCAGCTGATGCCCCCACTTCTGCACCTCTACCCTGTGAGCCAGATGGTATATGTGTGTCTGTAAATGTGTGTTATATGTTTGCAACTACTGTATGTGCGTTACATAAAGCTATGCAAGCTGTGGCAAAGAGGTATGATTTGTAATCCCGATAATGTGGACACAGTGTTGAGAACAAGGACATGAAAAGCCTGTTATAAGCACTCCCACCATTTTATTTTGTCACACATTTAATACAGCACACACACATATATATATACCCATGCACACACACTGCCATCTTTCTGTTTTGTACTAAATAATGTGAAGCCATGGACAGTGACAATAATCTCCACTTTAAAAGCATCTTATCTGAGTGGACAGATTTCTGCAGGCTGTGGGACGGGAGGGGGGGACGGGCAAGCGAGGAACTTGTATAGGAGAAGGGGGAGGGGAGGACATACGTTGTGACACAGTCAGGGATTATTGTATCATTCAATATTACCATGCACATGTGACAAAGGGGAGAAAGAGTGGGGAAAGAGAGATGTTAGTCAGGAGGGAGACCGATGTAAGGAGGACAAGAGAAAGAAACTAAAAGTTACAAAAGGCTGCAAACAAACAAGATGTGATAAACAAGTAAGGAAGGTTTAAAAAAAAAAAAAAAAAAAAAAAAAAAAAACAGCTCACATTCATGAGCTCCAAATTCTCTCAAAGAAACAAATAACAGTGAGTGGATTGGTTGAATGAAATAAAAAAAATGAAAAGATGAATGAAAAATAACGGATGTGGTTGGATATATAACTCCTTATGACATAAATCTAAAGCTCCTTTATAAGCATATTAAGTCAATTAAATATTAATTGTGATGAATGTTAGAGGAAGGAAACCATTGGCCTGACTAAAACATAATCTGTTCCCATCTGTTTACTTCACATGATAGGGATGTTAATTCAAACAATAGAAAAGACTGCAATAAGAGGTTTGGTAAATCTGCAGCAGTGCATATGTTTGTTCTCTTTATTCTCTGAAAGTCAGATTCAGATTAATAATTTTAGGTCAAAATCTTCTATAAAGTCAAACAATCATAGCAACAATAAAAAAAAGTAAAGTGACTCTGCACTACAGAGTCATTTCTCAATTCAGGGTTAGACACGGACCAGTAATCTGCCCAGAATGGTGTTGTTAAACCAGAAACACAACAGCTGCCTTGCATTCAGGGATGAAAAATGAGCTGCAATCCAAAATAAGGTTTAAAAATCAACAATTACAAATTCAAGTGTCTCACACATTTTGAGCAGTACCAACTTGGACATGAGTACCTAGTATGTACAACAGTTAACAGCTCACTCCTTCTGTACATCTGACTTGTGTTGTATGTAAGAGGATTTTCTACAAGGAGCTGTACGATTTTAGGATTCAGTCGAGTGAGTTCTATACTAGTGAAGAGCAGCTGACTACAGAAACCAACAAAACCCATAATTCCTTTTCTCTGACCATTCAATACATTCTCTGCTTTCTTTAGTATATTTGCCAATTCATAATTAAACATGAATAATAATTACATCTGTCTATCCAAATATACCCATATTAGTATCTTCATATTCGCTTAAAAGAAAATACAGATGCACATTCCATAGCGCAATAAAACACAAGTGCTGAATCATTACATACCATTTGTAGTGGTTACTGCACTAACCACCAAAATATGTGCTTTCTGATTTGAACGGGAATATGTTCATTGCAGTTTTGCTGTTCATTGCAGCAAAAAATAACAAGCACATCTGCAGAGACAGAGGAAAGACGGTTGGATAAATTAAAGTTGAATAATTAAAGAGTGAAGAGAAAGAGCTAAGAAAAGCAGGTATGTGCATATACTGTACAGCAAAGCAGAGCCTATTACGTCAACGCTGAACTCCTGGAGCTGACATTCATCTGCTATCACCTTGGAAAGTTTAGGAGCCAAGACTGAGGGTAAGTGTTCTTCTACCATCTACCTTTGAGTGCCTGTCATTGTCTGTTTCAGTAATTTTCCTCTCTACATTGCCTAGAAAGTTGTCACTAATGTGTTAAAGACTTCATCCCACCCAGAACTTATAGCATTTATGTTCTGTCCACGACTGACCAACTGGACTTTGTGCGAACATTAAAAGACCTCATCTGTAGGAGTCTTAATAAGAACAAATGCCAAAGCACGGAGAAACATTTGCATCATGAGAACAGGATGTGCTGTTTTAAACAGTTCAAAGACTGACAAAGGGAATCAACTTTGGGCTTTGTAGTTTTGCGACAGACAACAACAAAACGGGTCTTACTGTCATTACGTTGTCAGTGAGATCAAAGGTTCTCCCCAGATAATGGAGAGATATTGTCATAAGAAACTCTGCTTGTTCATAATTTGGCAGTGTGGCACACTGTCTTTATATTCTGTTCTGTTACAGAAATCAGTACAGCAAGTACCATCTGCTCACCATACTAAATTTAACTAACTTTACTTTTGAAGAATCAAATTCTTTATTTTATCCGATAAAACATGAGACTCAGTGAGACCTAAAAAAAATGTGTGACTCATAGCATTTCAGTAGAGAGAGTGACTCAAAGCGTGTCTCGCTCCAGTATCTGGCAGCATCGCTGCTGTGCTTTAACACTGGTAACCCCAAAGTGTTTCCTCTCGACTATTGAGGTCACTGGAATTCATTCACACTGAACTAAACTCTTCGATTCATGGTCTAATGGATGGACACAAACACACACACAAAGTTAGAGAAGAAGCTAAGGACACTGTTTACAGAATGCATTTACACCTGTAATCTCTGTGTTCAAACTCACTTTGTCAGAGTCCAAAAGGGAGCGAACACCAAAGCTCATGCATCCCAGCAATCCACGCATCCTGTTGATACACAGAGAAAAAAAATAAGTGGGATGAAAATGACTGAATACTCTTAGAGCACTAAATAGAGCAACAAAAAATAATTATTATTTTCAAAATTAAGTGTGACTTTCATCTCAATTTTGGATTTTGTCACATATAATCTTGGAGTAGATTCATCTCCATTATAACAAAACAGAAAAGATAGCTTTGATCATCTGGGTGAAATCTGTGTTCAGAGAAACCATAAGGACGCACTGACAGTATAATATAAAATGTTTAAAGCAATAAAAATTTGATACCTGGGAAATATTTTCCATGAACACATCAAAATATTTACACGTGAACAAATTTAATTTTCAGTTATGTCCGTGTGTGTGTGTGTGTGTGTGTGTGTGCGTGCGTGCGCATGTGTGGTATGGTGGCAGCAGCGAGTGGGTAGGGATGTTTAATTATGCATACATGAGAAAAACAGTTAACGACAACCTCCCAGCTGGACAGGACTGATGCAGCTGCTGATGCTGTGTTGAGGGCAAACTGGCCGAGAGCACAAATGAGTGCCTGAGATGTTTCTTGGCTTCACTCAGTGTAAAGAACCAGTGACCGCAAAAAGCTCCACTGCATGTACAAAATGTTGTGGCAACACAATTTAGTTTAGAATATCCTCCAAAACTAAAGAGTGGCTCTCTCAAGTATTTTCACCAGAAAAGTCAGCTGACAGTATTTGTACATGCACATGGATTAAATTTGATAAAAGGTGGATTTATACGTGATATTTTTGTCTGCATTTGTCCTCATAGTTTAACACCACAGGGTGTGCTGGTAGGGACTGATGGAATGAAGGATCCTGTGCTTTTCCTGCCACCTCCCTCAGGATTAAGAGAGTCCAGAGGGTTTCTTTGTCATACTAAAGTAAACGACTACTGAAGACCAGGAGCTAGAAATACAAGACCATCACGTACACGTTTTGGCCTGTACTGTATATCCACTGAAGAATACAAAATTGTCACACAAATTGCTAATTTAAATTGAATGTTGCTCATATGATTGCTGACTCCTCTGCTTCCATTAACATCCTGGCTTTAGTATTTGGACTTGTAATGTAATGCCCAGTCTGATGCTTGACTTACAGCTTTCTCTCATTTTTGTCTTTGTAACACAATGAAAAGATTATAGCTGGGTTGGGCTACGGCAGTTTTGGCCAATGTACTGTGGTGTTGAAGAGGCTTCACCGAATAGGCAAGGATTTCCAAATGACAAGATTTCTAAGGAAGATATGCATGCAGGAGTAAAGTTAGATCTGTTTTCCAACAGCTACAAGTGATCCTGTTTCCAATTGAATAAAGGCAGTAATTATGTTTTTCACATTACTGCATTAAGAATCTCCGTAAAGTACCCCCCCCCCCCCCCTTTTTCTTGGCCTTCACTGTTCATGAACTGCTGCTATAACCTAAAAATGTACAGAACTGACAACATCTTCTACAATGCATACTGTGTCAGAAGTATACAGCTTTTTCAAGTGTGTATTACTACTGGGCATTTTTCCTAATGGCTTTTCCCAATAAACACCAGCAGCCATTTGGTGTGAAAAGGGCCTAATAGCTTCCCAAAAATTAGTAAATCCATCTTAATCTGTGTCCCAGAAACTGTCCAAAAAAGGTCTTAATCTTCATAGTCATTCTATGATCTAAACTCAACCCCTCATGTAAGTTAATCACTCTCTACGGTAAATCTGTGTGCATCCTTTCAAACATGTTATTTTCAGATGTAACTAAAACAGCAAGAATCCCTACACAACAATAACAATAATAAGTCAATAAAAATATGATCAAACCATGTTAACTGCTTTGAGACAGGTGAGATTCTTTTCTTCTGTCCTTCCAAGAAAACACAGCACAATAAAATGCGTGATTCATTTGACCATATTTCCTCAATCCCCAGCAACGGCCCTGTTCAGCGTAAGGCTGCCGAGGCAGGGAAGCAAGAGTAACATATTCGCTATGCCAGATTCAAAAACAGGCATAGAAATAAACAAACAGAAACAGGCAGGCATGCAGCAGCAATAATTAATGAATGATAAGAGTATTTTGTTGACCTAGTAGGAAGCATTGTGCCGGGTGCATCTGTGCAACGTGTCACAGCTTTGTGGAAGCACTATAAATATGAGTATGAATTACAAAAACTCAAAAAAGACTAACTTCACTATGCTCTCTCATGTCAAAGTTACCATGAGCCACACTGTCAACGTGCAGCTTCCTGTTTAGTTACCTTTTTGTGGAGTCACAGTTCCACACTGTGAAGAGCAGTCTCTTGTGAAGATCCCCCTCACGGACAACACTGAAAATTAAGGAGCGAGAGTTGTTCAGCTGGTTTCAAAATTTAAGGCAGGAGGCGAGAAAGATTTTTCAGTCCTGCAGATGTGGCTGCATATGTTTTTGCCACCAGGCCAATAGTTGTGCCTGTCTTGGACTTTAGGAAAACCAATTCTTTCAAGAACAGGAAGGAAACTTGAGGGAAACCTTTGGCCAAAAGCAGAAATACAGTAGTTGTTATACACACACTTAGAGCTGATAGTCACAAATGACGTGGGATGAAAATTATATTTTTCCTAATGAAGTCACTATATGAACTATGTACCAACATTTGGTGGAATTAAACACTCACAAGTGAAAGTTTTGTAAGAAGACAGGGTTCCTACATTGAGCAACCATCTCAGTCTTCTGTCTGCCTGCTGGATCAGTGTCTGGAAACATGCCAACCTGCGCACACCAAAACAGAATTGTGGGTATCCTAATTTCGACCAGTGTTGTAGTGTCATGAGCGTCTTTGTATTATTTTGTACATGAGTACCTACCTTAACATAAGAGTCACATGGCCCCTGGCATTCTTCCAGCATGCCCCTTGCTTCCAAAACTGTGAAAATGTTTCCATAAAACTAAAATAGTCAAGCACTGCACTGTATGAGACTCCTAACTCACATTAATAATATACTATATGCACATGGACAGAAGTATTTTTTGTATATGCACTCAGAGAGCTGACTTGAATGTTGCAAAATAGTTATTCAAAATAATTCCAGTGGCTAAGAATCCACAGAGGAAATCTTTGAAATTAAATGAAAAGGCTCTTGTGTGCGTAAATCAACGTTTGATGAATTTTTTCTGCCTTCATTGCTGCCAACAAAGCCATTACCGTACACTCTGAGCATTTTATCCTGCACCACAACACCGCATCAAATGAGATTCCATCCTACTGGTGTTTTGCCTAAAATAAATTTTGAAAAATAAAAACACATGACAAGGCTTCAGAAGCTATCCACCCGAAACTCCACATGAATGTTGAGACAGGACACTTGTATGATGTGATTTAATCTGTATCATATCCAACCTGTCAACTTAATACAACATAAAGTGACAAGTAATTTGGTTGTATGTTGTTTCTGCATGGCTCAATCCCAACTACTGACTACAGCTACCATATGGAATAATTTTAATATTTAAACACCGTAAAGTAGATTAGAAAACATATCACATAGTATAGACCCAAGAAACAATCTGAGCCTGAAAAACAGAGCCAACACAGAGTTCCAAAAAACTGATTTCCCCCAAAGACTGCCTTTTTATATAACTCCTTATTCAAATGTATAACAATAAAGGCTGTGCTTCTTTGAATGGCAGGTCTTTCCCACCAGATGACTTCAATTTCTGTTTACATAAGACAAATACAAATGAGTATAAAATATCAGAATCTCATTTCTATGTATGTAAATTAAAGTTGGAAAGTAAATATTGATTGTGTTATTAAAAAAAGGGAACAAACGCTAACAGTGATTAAAAAAAAAAAATTAATTCAGTTGCCATTAATAGAGAGACATAATGGGCCAGAAGCCAGACTTGAAAACCAAAATTAAACAATCACTTATGTTAGACTAACCACCTTGTTCTAGCCAACCTATATTGTTTATCACGCAGTCACATGAGATGACTTGTCATTTTCTATATTTTAAATGGCTATTAATGTTAAAATTCTATGTTATTTTATTAATATTTCACCAGCCCAAAGCAGGCACACAATGTTTAGTATTTAAATTTAAATGAATAGGATACAAAGTGTTTCCACAGAAGTTTTTCTGTATTAGCAGCCTGTAACACAACTCACCACTAACAGCCAGTACTTCCTGCTTGTGGATGATTGACAGCTTCAGCTGACCTATTGAAAACACAATAGATGTAATTATTACCAGCTGACAGGTAACACTGTTGCATAATGGTTAATTTTGGGAAATACTCTTTTTTTGTTCTGTTGTTGAGATCTGAAACATGAGGCTACAGCCAGAAAGAGCTTGGCTTAGCACAAGTAGGTTATGTCCTTGACTATTTTGTTGCCATACTGATTTTCTGGACTATCCACTGATTGCCCGGAGACTCAGAAAAGTCTAAACAATGAAATACCACGTGGGTTTTAACAAGATGGTAATTTGATAAAATCAGCAGAGAAAAGTTTTAAAACAGTTTTAATTCAAAATCCACATGCAAACCATTACAGGTCAAATAGCCTCAAGGGGCCTGGTGTGTTCGTGTGTGTGTGCGTGTACGTGTGTGTGTTCTGCACACTCTGTTGGTAAAAAACTGTCCATACTAAAATGTCCAGAGCTCATCACCATATGTTAAAACATTTCTCTTTTTCTTGAAGGGAGCATTAAGATGTAGATGTGTGTGGGTGTCCATCATCTGTCTTTCCATTTCTCTCCCTAGCTCCCTCCCTTGCTCCCTTTCCTAGAAGTCGCCTGGTGCTGCTAACACTTCAGAGGGACTTGTTAGCAATGTTGACATGGCCACCGCTAACATTGGCTTTGTGCTATTTTTAATTAATCCTGCTCATAAGAGCAGAGTCTAGAGCTAAAATGTGGGAGCCTCGTTGTGTGATAACACTACTGGCATTTGAGAGCTTGGGTACAAGGGATGTTTGTCGTTCCCACACTGAACTTGGCATGGTCTCGCACTGCTGGCTACAGTAGAAGAACAAAGTGAAAACACTGTTGGAAATATCTTCCTGGTACATCTGAACCTTCCTGATTCGAATGTCGTTTCAAAAGTACCCAAATTTGTCTTAACCACATTGCAAGTATAAGCCAAAACAAGCGTGTAATGGCAAATTACAGACCGGCTTATGGGTGTCAGCAAAGTTACAGTATACAGAGAACAAGTAAATACTGACTGCTATAAGTGAAACAAAACTCACTGTAGTGCATTTGGAAGTCTGAGACGGGATGCAGAGAAACTGACATATACATGACTGTTAATACTTTTTCTGGTTTTGCATTATGAAAACAGCTCTGCATTTTTCATATACACCAACTCTACTCCTAAGAACCAGCAGAAAAACACAACAGTAAAGAAGAGGATATGCCCATCAAAAGAACATCCTTCATTCTAAAAGTCGCTTTTTTCCATCTTATGTTGTTTAAACAGGTCAAAGGTATTAATGTTTGCAGTAAACAGTAGGACTAGGAGTTGTATTGATCCTGTAATGGGATGTTCCCTCATTTATGAAACACTACAAGCGATGCCATGGTACGGCGCGTCAAGATGCTGCTGCAGCATATAGAATACATTAGCCTCATTTCTAACGTGAGTAAAACATAGTGTACATGAAGGTTTTTACAAGGACAGAGAAGAAATAGGGGGCACAAGGAATAAGACCCAGGATAGAAAGAAAGTAAAAGGTCTGACTGCTGACATTTTGGAAGCAGAGGTCATGGTGTGCAGAAGTACAAGTGAATAAATAAGGCATGGCAGATTAGACAGTGCTGTGGGCCAATATATGCAGAAACACATCCATGACACAAAAGCACACATGCAAATTCACCCCCCCACACTTACTAGGGCACAGCTAATGGTTTGGAAAAGATCAGGGTCTCAGACTTAATTATAAAGCGGTGGTTTTAAAGCCATGTTAGCAGCTCTGTGATACTTATATACCATATATTATACAATATAAGGCAACCAGATTTCTGAAATGAAAACCTGGGACATTTCCAGTAAATCTCTGCTGTTGAACTTTGTGTTAACATAAGCACATGTTATAATCTCCATCACCCATTGAAGAAACTATTTTCAAACCTTCTCACGAAACTTTGAGGCTCACATTGTATGATCACACCAAACATCTACTGGTCAGTGTAGCAATTACAATTCTAAAAATGTGTTAAAAAAATACCTTTATTGACCGTTTCCTAACAAAACTCAAGCTCTGAAATGCTCCAGCTCTAAATAAAGGATAGGATTTCTGTGTGACTAGATGAGATGCCATCTTCAGCCGAGGAGCTGATGTGAATGGCAGGATTTAGAGTGAGAGACTTAAAATGCCACACTTGTTCAGGTGAAAGAAGGTTGAGGGAAAACAAGGATTAAGTGTTAGAAATGCCAACCTTTCAGTCTTTATAGAGTGACAATCTATAATTAAAGCAATGTAAAATAATAAAAGGGCTAGAGTGATATTTTTTTGATAATAGTGGTAAAAAATAATGAGTCCCTCAACATTAAGATATTCAGCCCCCGGAGAGGCATAATGGGTTATACGGAAAGACAGAGAACGAGACAGGAAAGAATAAAAAGGGATATGCTCAACTAAAGTGCTTAAAAATGTTTATTATCCTGACTACAAAGAACAGAGACCCAATTTTCCTGTGTTTGCATTTACCATTGAGTCCCAGTGCTGTATAGAATGAAGCATTTCACATAGCTGCAAACAGCTTTCATGTACATGCAAATTAAAAAATATATGTCCTGGGTGCATGTCTATCTTTGATACAGGCTCCACTTCCACTTATTCTATAAGAGCACTCAAGCTGACCTTCAATATCAATTTCCAAAACTCCACTACAGGCCAAAATTGGTCCTGTTTTTTCAGGCTTCCGCTAAAGTAAAAACATTGAAAATAGAATTAATTGTCAACATGTTATTGTGCTTATTCTTCATATTCAAGCACTACTAATGCTGATGCCTATCAGGAGTGTTGTTTGACTTCATCTACTTCCTGTGGTGATATTTGTTGAACAGGTGAGTCATATTTTTGTTTCTTTCCATTTTTGTATTCAAGACCTATTTTCCTATTCAATTACATTTTTTAACTTGTTCCTCCCAGTATAGTGTTTACTTCAGACTTCATTTCATCGAGTCTGAAAACAACTGCCATTAAATCCCTGATTAAGATACAGTACTTTGACCAAACTTGATAAAGTGATGAAAATGCGATAATGTGTATGAGAGAAAGACAAATGTTATGCAAAATACTGCAACCCACACAAAATAATGAGATATGGAGTTAGAACTGAGATTGATGGTAGCTAATTGTCTCTCTGACCTCTTCGCTGCCAAGCCTGTCCTCATTTTTGTGCCAGCTCAATTAGGCCACAAAGTGCTCTTGCTTAAAAAATAACAGAGCACAAATACAACCACGTCAACACTAGTCTACAATCCCTTTTGCATAAGTCCAGATAATGTCCTGTCACTGCGGTAAAAAATTCATAAAGTTCTTTGCAAACTTCACACACACCAAAAAACACAAGCAGGAACAGATCATCACCACATGTTGATGTCTAGAAAAATCTGGAACATCCATTTTGGCACATTTTGACAACATGTGTAATGTGGTCCTACTTCGTCATTGCCACAACAGTTCTGTCATTCAAGATGATACTATGCTGCTATGTACCTCTCAGGCTTTAGTCCCGATTTAATGCTGATAACAACCCAAGGCTAGAACAACCACTGAAGACACAAATACAATCAGCTGAGGAACAGAATTTTAAATAATGTGTCAAGGTGTGGAATGTAACCTAAAAACACATCTTCAATCAAATTACCATCAAACATACAAAATCTCATGTATTATGTATATATTATGTATATATGTGTGTGTGTGTGTTTGTCACTCTTTCTGCTTCAATAGGCTTGGCTGCTTGTTTGTCACATTTACATGTGAAAACCTGTGCCCCACCAGCACCAACAGTGCACCCAAAAGGGTGCACTGTTGGTCTTTATGTGACAGCTAAAGTAGCCATTATCAGCAGAAAAGGAGCAAGAAAGGGGAGCAGAGTTAATCCATGTTTTGTAAAATTCTCTGTGAGAACGCGAGCCAATTTAAAAAGTTGGGAAACTGCTGTGTATAGGACTTAAAGTTTTCATCTGAGTAGGGCACCAATTCATCCTATTTGATCCACGGGAGAAAGAAAACGCAGATTTGATGAAAGACACACAAGGTGTCCTCTCCCTGAATTTCCTTTAACAGGCTTGTTATATAACTTCCCAAGTCTCATCTTTTTCAGTGCAAGCTGCCAAAAACAATGTGATGAAGCTCTTGCTGAATTATCTAATCAGTGGAGTAGATCAAATTCATTCTGTGCATTAAAGCCATAGAGGGAGATACTGACATGTCAGATGCCAACATGCCACAACCAGCAGGATAGTCGGGTATTGTTTCATGGCTTTGAAGAGAAAGGTGAAGGAGAATTCACTCTCTAGATGAATGCACATTTCATGTTTCTAAAAGGCCTTGGTCTGCGTTTAATATTTAACTATGTGAAATGCTCGGTGTACCTCAATCATAATGTCAAGAAACTTCCATCAATGACACAAAGTCTTGCTAAGCATAGCAAAGGAAGAGAGTTAAATGTCATGTAAATAAACGTCTGGAATGAAAATACAAAGATTTAGGCAACAAAAGGAACTTAATACTGACTTACTCTATTTAGTTTAGATAATGGCTTTTATTTTTGGTAAATTCATAAGAGGATTAATTTGGGGCTCATGAACATGGAATGTTAAATCAGTAAGATACGTTATTATCTAATATAATAGCTAATAAATGCTTCTGTTTTCCTCATTGGGGTAGGATAGGCTATTACCCCTCATATTAACTTGAAAGAAGCAATGCAATTCTTCAGGTTGGTCTAAGATAATATATATATATATATATGCTTAAAACAAAAATGTACTTTTCTTGAATTTATTTTTCCAATATGAAATCTTTTCCTTGTTCCTCTTCTCTTCCATCCACCCTTCACCTACAATTTCTCGCTCCCTGTTGCTTTCTGTCTGTCTGACTCAGCCATGTCCTGAAATTCCAGCCAGTGGTGCAGCAATTAAATCTAAACAGCAGGACTAACTGTCAAATACAGGCTGGCAAAAGAACTGCAAGCTGAGCAAACAAGACACTAAACTCAAACCACTCCAGTAAGTATAGAAATTGCACATCTACACTTCTCCTGCCACTTTAAATTTCCTTGCAGAAAACTTGCCCATTCAATATTACTATTAGACAAAATGTATCCTAGTTGTTACTCCCCTTAGTGTGCCTGTGTCTCTGCAGAGTTTTTTTTAGAAGTCTTTTAGTTTCACAGTCTCCTGTAGATATCTGACAAGCTTAATAGGTTGAAAGGGAGTGGCCATAGTTGCCACGACATGAACACATTAAGCACGGCTATTCTGAAAACCATCAACTTATAAATGAAAAGTGAAATACTAAAGAGTGTAGTCAAGTTGTTTATGCAACATGTACCACATATTGGAAAGTACTGAGAAAGCTGCTATTTAGATATGCAACAAAGGCATAAGGTCTTGACCAGAATGGTTGCTCAACTCCTACTTTGGCAGTGAAAAATCTTTTCCTCAGGGTGATCACAGACTTCCAAAAAGCAGAAGCTTTCTTGCAGAAGTCAAGCTCATAGCAAAATTTGACCTATTTCTGAAAGGGCACATCGTCAGAATAAACTCACAGCACTCGGGTGGGAGGATTATGTACAAATGCATTGCATATTATAGGAAATCCAGTCTTTTAACTCTTAAATTTATTGCTTTAGCTGGAGTTTCTAATGTCAGACATGCACGACGAGACAAGTTAAAAACCACTAATCATCCTGAATGCTCCAAAGGAGAAACCTTGCGATATTTCACTGACAAGCATCGAAGAACTAAATACAATTTTTAAGGAAAGAAGAGGTCAGACATGTAACGGTGATGCCAAATGACAGGAGAAGAGTCTCCAAGCAAATGTTTGAGCTGTACCCAAGTGCCTCATTTGTCATAGCATATGGGTCAGAGCTGGATGTAGCCAGAGCAGCTACAAGAAAGCTCCTCCGACATTTTAGGCTATTCTGTGTACTTCCACAAACCACAAATAAAATGGAAAGTATCTATGAATTTAGTGTGACAATAAAGCTACATGCATGGAAAAGATTCTCGAGGTTCTCGAAGGCGCATCTCTGTTAATAAACTAAATATAGATACAACCTCTAACCCTCCATTCATTTCACATATAAGTTCTGTTTGCATAAAGCAATTGGTTTATGCAATGTACCACCTCCACCCTCTTCAGACCCCTTCCCTGCAAACGCACACGCACACAAACTCCCCTCAGGCCTAAATTACTAAATCCACCCCAAGAACTGTAACCACACCCCGGTAATACCTTCTCCATATTCATTGGTGGATAATGGATAATGGATGAGGCTTTAGTGTTACATTAAACTGTGCAGGTGCACCCTCCTCCGGGTTGGCCAATACCCTCCATAAATGATTCAGGGTGTCATCAGGCGAGGAGGAAGGCTTGTTCCAACATCTGAGCTCACTTGTTGCCACGAGTAATATCCTGCTCATGTAGACCCACTGAAGGATCCAGCCTCTGTGCTGTCTGACCTCTATGACTATTCTTTATATTATACATTCCTTTATTGTCACTACAATAAGACACTGCACAGCTTCAAACACTCATTTGTACTTTTACTTGATGCTATTGTTGTTGAATGCTGGACTAATTTAATAATCAGAAATTACAGACTAAAACCCACCTATATATACACACATACACACATATACATATTTATATATATACATATACCTATTTTCAGCGCCAAAAATGGGAAATTATCTCACCATAGGTGCTGAGGAGGAAGGACGATGCATGAGGAAAGTTGGCAGGGGGTTTCCGCAGGTAAACTCTGAGGCAGGTCATCTTGGAGCAAACATGCTGACTACTGCTGCAAGTGAGATGGTCTCTGCAGCTAAAAGGAAGACAAGAAGTGAAATTTGATGCCTGTTGTGTGTCTGTGTGTGTGTGCATGCATGCAATGCAACGACAGAGATAGGCAACCCAAATCAAGAAGAAAAAATGCTCATAAACGCATTTCTTCTAACTGTTTAACCTCATAGTTCATACAGTGGGACAACGTGACCAATCACCAGAGCTGATAATTACAATGCAAAACTTCTTTGTTTTCCAAGAATCCTGGCAGTTGTGACAAACAGGACTTAGAATTTAACATTTTTATCTGTGAACAATACACACCTAAATCTGCACCACTGGTATGGACTAACACAGCATAGGTTTTGTTACTTATCGCTTCATTAATGTGCATCTGCAGGAAAAATGTACAAAATCCATACTTGTTATTGTTCATTCTCTAATGGCACAGTGTCCTCACCTACACAAGGGGTGTAGCCTCTAGCCAGGATTTTATAATTCTGCCCTGAATGTTGGCCAACCTGTACCTTGTACAGGGCATCTAGAAAAAGCAACAGTACTAAGTAGTTATGGTCTTTAGGTCATTTATCCCTGACAAAAAATAAACAAAAAACTACACAGCATAGTGGTTAGCACTGTTGCCCCACAACAAGAGGGTCACAGGTTCAGTTTCCAGGCCTGGGGCCTTGCTGTGGGGAGTTTGCATGTTGTGTGGGTTACTCCGGTTTCCTCCCACCTTCCAAAGACATGCTTCTTTAGGTTAATTAGTGGCTCTAAATTGCCTGTAGGTCTGAGTATGAGTGTGAGTGGTTGTTCGTCTGTGTGTGTTGGCCCTGTGATGGACTGGCGACCTGCCTACACCCAATGAGAGCTGGGATTGGCTCCAGCACCCAGCATGGATAAGCGACAGAAGATGAATGAACAAACAGTAGTCACTATGAACAAGTCCATTTTACAGGATTCATCTGAATATTTCCGATTAATCCTATTTAATCCGCATGTTGTTCCAGAGCAGCCTAGTGGTAACAATGGCTTTGCATTTGAGGTTTGTTACCAGAAAAGCTCTCAGTCAGAAATCAGCAGTTCCCTGGTTTTATCTGAGCTGCATTGTTTAGCACCACTTCATGACAATATGAGCTTCAGTCAGTGTTTTTTTAATAAATGCATTTGGCACCTGTCAGGTGGATTTGCAGTCTTTTGACAAACATGAACAGACTTGAGTTAGGCGTTAATAACACTTGAGGACCTATGGTTAATTTAACATTTGCCACAGAGTTTCTGAAGATTAAGCGGGTTTCTCAGAAGGAAATAATGTCTTTTTCCATTTACTTTAACAGTAACATGTAAAATGCCAGATTTACCATAAAAAAAAATGCTTTTATCACTCATTCAAAACGTTGTCTGGCATATCAAAAAGTGAAAAATTGATTTTCTATTTTGATTCGGTCAACAAGGACAAGAGACAAAGCAATCTACAGCTGTTTCAAAAGCTAAAAAAAAGGACAGCCAAAAAGGAAAAAAAAAAAAAAAAAAAACATGATTTTTAAAACCTAGATTAAAATTATTAGCATACAACGAATGGAACGAAACCAGTGTTGTGCTCATGCGGCAATAATCCTGATTATTTTACGGGATGATGAAGCACACCTTCGGGTGAAATGTGACACACGAGCAACAGCCACAGCACTGTTTTGACAGCTTGCCCAGTGGCAGTGTACCAGTAACCCAGAGATGAACTTTCCAGTTTAATCCTGATTATCAAACTGCTCACCCACCAAGAGAGCACGCAAATAAAGCTGTATTTAAGGGAGATGAAATAAAATGGGAGCTGAATCCCTTTATACTTAAAATACACAGTGTCTAAATTCAAAACTATTGTGCACACAGCTCACCTACAATAGCATGAATCTATTTTGGTGCTGACAAAAAAATATATCTCCAGTTATCTCTTTCTCCTGACTGTTGTCCTTCCTCAGGATTTTGAGAAGTCATAACCACGTTCCTTTTTCCTCTCATTATGTCCAAAAAAGCCCCTGATTCATTTGGTTCTTATCAATTCCAGCAACGAGAAAACAAAGGAGTTCTCCGAAATTCATACTCTGTTTCCTTGAACGGGAAACTTGGCAGATAATGCTGAAGTGGCATGACTTGTTTGAAATGGACATTCCACATATGCAGTCTCCTACACACTTTTGGGACATTTATGTTGCATGAATTTGGCAAGTATCCAGTACCAGTCTTCACCAATGTATAATGCTTTATTGCCCACTGGTATTAACTGTCTTACATTCATTCAGCCAGAAAATAATGCAGTGACTTCACTTTGATGACTTCGGACGGAAACTGACACTATAGTCTGTATCTTGCTGAGTGCGCGACCCTATTCTTATGTGATGTGATGTCTTAATGTGTTTTAGAATATTATATCCTGAGAATAAACAATGGATTGTTTTTCATCATTTCAGAAGTTCCTCACGTACTAATTATACATTTCCTGCCAAATAAGACACTGTACAATAAAATGTTGAATATATTGCTCCTTAATATGAATGTCTTAATCTTAATTGTGGACACCTACTTGTACTATGATATTATTACTTGGCACAAAGACAAATGCTCATGTAAAGTAATCCAGAAACTCATTCATTCAAAAAAAAAAAAAAAAAAAAAAAAAAAGCATCATAACTTCCTGGAGCCCAATGTAACCTCATAATCAAATGCCTGTTTGGAATATAATAATGTACATCAGAGGGCGGGGGCGAGGGGGGAAAATCACATAAACTATTAATGAATTTAAATTAATTAATCAATTATCAGGCAACACAAAGTAATGCATGATGAAAGCAGCAGCAATATAACATATAAGCCATTGAGTGATCAATATCAGAAAAATAAAAGCAAAGAGGCCTTTGAAGACAGAACAAATATTAGGGCCCAGGGATGATAAAGACTTTCATGGCAGAGGCATAAAATCAGTTCAAGCAGAGTGGTATTAGGAAGGTGAAATGTCAGTTGCAGCTGGAAAGGAAAAGTTGAGAGAAAATAGATTTAAGATGAAGGAGATAGGAGTGAGTGGAGGAAGAGGAAAAACAGGTGAAATTTCAGTTTGTGCCTGAGGATTGGGAATGACTGTACACTTAAAGATTGGGATGAACTTTATCACATGGAAAAGAAAAGAATTCTGCAGATTGCCACAAGTGATAGTTGAGCACCTACGCTGAACAAACTGGAGAACATGGCTGCTAAAAATCTACGAACTCAATGGCACATTGCATAGGTACATGAAATAACAATCTTCTATATATTAAATAAGATCAGGATGTGAAGGTGGGACTAGTGTACTAGACACAGAATAAACCTTTCACAAACCAAAAATATACCAAAACAAATTGCCTTTGAAATGTATTTGCATGCATACCCAACTTTGTTAAGGACTATTCCTCTGTAATATTAGAAATTTATCAATCCATGTTCCTCTTTATCTGATGAAGAATTCATTAAAAGAAATTATTTCTTTTGTTTTAAGATCATAACTTGATCTTGTCTTATAGGAAATCTGTTTCATTTTTTATTCACGTTTCAATATTTAATTTTAACACACAAGAACTACATAACCTAGAGAAACTTTCCTACTAGCATCATACAGCTGACAGGCCAGGAAACATTTAGCTTGCACTTTAGTTTTATGTTTCAGAAAAAATACAAAGGCACAACCTACTGGCAATACTTTGAAATGCAAGTTCGTGACAATGAAGTGTCAACAGAATGCAGTGTATATTCATATTCTGTATCTAAATGTGTAAAGTTACCTCCTAATGTAAACCTCACATATCAAGCGAAAAACATGACGACTATACTACTTACTATAGGTTACAAATGTAATGTAAAGCGCATAAATTAAGCTATTTCAGATGTCACAATTTGCTTGCAAACTAACTCCAGAGTTATTTAATAAGAATTTAGATTATTTTACATTTCCAATGTTTTAGCACCGCAAAACAATTTACCTCCATTTTCTTGTTGTGGTCTAAATTACCGCGTCACCAAGATCTACTCCAAATCAGCTGCAACTGATGCTTCATCAGTGCTCCATAGCAAACATTTCACTTTAGTTAAAGTTGAAATTTCACCTCCTAACTGGAATTAAAAACATTTTCGAGTTTTTTGTGTTTTTCCAAATGTCTATTCGGTGTTGTCAACTTTTCATTACTGTGGATAGGCCGCCCTGTAGCTGGAGTTATCCGGTGTGGCCTACCTTTTTTATATGAAGTGGAAGACGTTTTAGAGCAAACGGGAGCTGAAGCCACAGTTTGTCTCATTTGCAGGGTCGTCTTTTCTCACAATAAGAAAAATACGAACCGCTGTTTTGTGTATCAATGTTGTCACATGCGTGGCTGAGAAGCGAAGAGCGCATGTGCAGTAGAGATGTGTCGCTCGTGAACGATTCGTTCATTTTTGACATTAGTTCCCTGGTCCGCGCATGCGCGCCACAGGCGAACGGGTCCTTCTGCCTTTCTGTCTCTGTGTTGGAAGGATCAGCAACCTCCATCTGTATTTCTCATTTACATCCCAGTTCATATACAAGTGGAATGTTATATTATTTCGATATTATTAATGTGATAGATATATTATTTATTTATCCACTTACATAAATCATTCACACAACAGGTAAACAATAAGACATAGAGACACATGCTGCCTCACCTTTAGGCTATACTGCAATGTTCTTTACTTCCCAACATGACAGACAAACAGCTGGCTTTTGTAAAGATTAGATGATGAAAGGTTTACAAACACCAAATAGGCTCAGCAATGGGGAACTATATTGAAATGTATGTTGATACTTGAGCTACTGAGCTAAAACATCTGGTTAATATCCCACAGCTCCATCTTAGGGGATCAGGAAAGAGGCAGAAACCTGGAGTTTGAATTTCTGCCTTTTTTGCTTTCGTTTTGTCACAAAACATATTTTATTTTATATGGACACAATAAACACAGTCTCAAACTCCGGGGATTAGGTGTCCGTGCAGGTCTGTGGGGCTAATTCACCTTGATTAATAGACAGTAAACTGTTATCAAACCTATACTTAGCTAAGAATTCAACCTGCTTAAACTGTTCAGACGATTCTGCTGCTCCGCTGATCTAACTAAACGATTCGCAACATCCTGTAGCGCTCTGTCTTTACGCGATTACGTAACGTGTTACGTAATTACGTAAGGTCGACGTGGGGTCGTTCTGTGAGTGGGTGAAGTGTTTAAATATATTTCTATTGTTTATTTTTCGCTCGCCAAAATAGCCAACGTCAATGAACGGACAGCTGAAATTGGCAGTAGCGGCGTCAAAGAATACGGAGTTCAGTTGAGGGAAAGGCAATCTTGTCCTTCTTCTTTCCACCCGGAAAGAGAAGTTAGTGAGGAGGAAGCTAATCACATGCTGTTACCAGCTAGCAAAAAGCGGCTTGGTGGCGCTTATCTGGTCCCACTTTAGTCGCACATTACTGTAATATTCAGTTTTTCACCGAAAAGAAAATGTTTGAAACTCTGAAGCAATACATCACTGGGTTGACAAGAACCCCGATATAAATAGCAAAATATTTGCGTTGCTTCGACTGTAGCTACATTTCACGTAAGTACATCTGTGGATACCAAGCTATTACGATGTACGAGCTCATCAAATGTAAATTGAACATTTTGACCGAGTTTATAGTTTACAGCCGCTTCATGATACGTTATTGACAGTGGAGTTATTCTTGTACCCTTTGACAGTGATGGAGTTTCTGCCGGTTTTAGACCCATTAGATAAACCCAAAGAAGGACTATGGTAAGTAAGATAGCATTAGGCAGTGCTGCTTGTGATGATGGAAGAAATAAATAAGATCCTGCCCTTTTTCTTGTACTCTCCTTAGGTATTCCTTGATACCGAGGGGAAGTGCCCCAGGTGTTTGTGTGGGACACACTTGCACCTTTATGTCATCTGAAGGGGGGAAAGGAAGAATCATTATTGTTGGGGGAGCCAACCCTAGTGGCAGTTTCTCACACTCACAGATTGTAAATCTAGGTAACCCCCCCCCCCCAAAAAAAAAAAAAAATGTGCAGGGATATAACAATTCCCAATCTCCATCTGTAAGGGAAAATGCATTTTATAAATGTATTCACATATGTTTATCCATGTTTGAATTTGTTACAATGAACGGCTGCATAACTGAGCTGTTTTGCACAATAACATTGCAACATAACAAGTAAAACTAAGAACAGGTTTTATATTGGCTAGGTAGTCATTATCCGTCTCTCATAAATCACAGTCACCACTGGCAGTTGTGAAGTCTTTTGTGTGCATAGTGAAAAGGGGAGCATTAATAATGTTTTGGTGCTGAAGCTATATGAATCACATCTGTATCAGTTACTCTATCATTGTGTTGTTTCTGACTTCACCAGATAATCATGAATGGGACATTCCTGAGTGGGAAGGTCTGGAGGCACGGTATGAACACTGCTGCTTTGTGCCAGAGAGCTACCCACAGAGCCTTTGGGTGTTTGGAGGAGCACAGCAGAGTGGCAATCGCAGTTGTATTCAGAGTCTACAGCTAAGAGGTGCATCCCAATCATCTCTTCACTCACAGAGAACTGATTTTACAGAAAAACAGACTTTAGTTTTGTATGAATTTGCTCAAATGTGCTGCTGACAGTGATACATGATTTTCAGCCTCAGATTTTGATGAATTAGTGTCATTTGTACACTTGTAGACACTGGGTCTCACTGGAAGGATGTGTCGGTAAAGGGGAAGCCCCCGTGTCCCAGGACATACCACACCAACTCAGCCTGCATTGGGGACAAATTGTATGTCTATTCAGGTGGTGAAGCGGGAGACGCACCTGTGTCAGACCAAACACTTCATGTCTTTGATGCAGGTGTGTGCTAACCAGTTGTCCAATATAACTGTAACAAGCTGTGCTGAAAGTAGTGAATTTAGCTTTAATGTCACTTAATTAGGTGTGGTTATTTAGGCAGTAAAGACATACACAAAACTTACAGTTCATTGTGATTATAATTAAGAAAAGATGAGTTTGATGATTCTAATTATAGATGGCCACTTTTCAAATTGTATATTAATAACATTTATGTTACATTTGTTTAGTTTCCTCCACCTGGTCTCAGCCAGAGACACAAGGCAGATGCCCACCAGTGAGACACGGCCACATTATCGTAGCAGTTGGTTCAAATATTTACATTCATGGTGGCATGGCTGGAAATAAATTCCACAGCGACATATATGCTCTTGACACAGGTAAAAAAAAAAAAAAAAACTGAAATCATTGTCTGAGGATTTAGGTTTACCAGCTGCTTTGCATTCAACATAGGACGTAACTTATGTCCACTGTGTCCAATTTTAAGGGAGCATGAGGTGGGAGACAGTGCGGGCAAAAGGAGACGTCCCACCAGGAGTGGCAGCCCACTCAGCTGTAGTGCTGGGGAAGAGCATCTATATCTTTGGAGGAATGACTGCAGAGGGAGCCAGTAACAACATGTACAGATTCAATACGGGTAATTCATTTTAACCCTTGAATGAATGTTGATTTGCTTCATTTAGTTATCCCTATATAATTTAAGCAGTATTGTGTTTGATAAAGTACATGTTTTTATGTTCTCTGTTTGCAGGCAAGGCCAGATGGGTGCTAATGAAATTTGAAGGAGATATGCCACCCAATCGTCTAGACCACTCCATGTGTTTATTGCCATGGAGGGTGTGTGAAGGGTCATCTGACGGCCCACAGGCCTCAGAACCAATACATCTGGCCTTTGTGTTTGGAGGGATGGACACCCAAGGTGTTATTCTTAATGACTGTATTGTGACTGTGGTGACATGATGTGCCTTGGTGTTGTAATTTTCAAACAGGTTGTAATAAAATATTCAAATACTATCAAGGTTTGCAATATAAAGACTCCACTGAATTCTGAAGCATAAATCAGTGAAACGGCTGAACTTTGCTGTATGAGCCAGTGATCTGGATCTGCATCTGCATCTGCATCTTTAACTGGATGCAGTTCAGCAAATAACATACGAGTGGTTGGACCATGAAATTGTAAAGAATGCAAAACAGTCTAGTATCATTTTATATCAAACATTTATTTCAATGTCTTTCCAGAAGTACAGTGACCAGATTCAATAAATAACTTTTAGCTTTGCCCACAAACATGAGCCCGAAGACATCTACACAATGGACCCACAAACACCTGCCCGCCCACCCACCCAAGCCCCTCTTACTACAGAGCCCCACTGGAACTGCCTGAGAACAGCAGTAGCAAGCCTCATACTGGGCTGATGAAAATCTCCGCCTTCCAGCGAAGAGAACACCTCTCACACACTGAAACTTATTTTAAAGTCTTTCTGAAGATTCAGCATGGTTGCTTGTTATCGCCACCCCTTTCTAACATTCCTCTCACTTTTTGAGTCCCATCAGTCCAATATGTACATCTAGATGCCACTACCAGAGAGGCAAGGGGTGACAAGAGCCATTGTCAAACCTGCCTACAACTCATCCTTCTCTTCTTGCTCACTTTCAGCGCCCTCAGGTGGGGGTGCGCCTGCACTACCATAGAGCTTGCTGATAATCGGTTGAACCACCTCCTCCAGCTCCTTCTTTTTGGCCTGAAATTCTTCAAGGTCGGCATCCTGGTGTGATTCCATCCACTCAATCTTCTCCTCAACTGCCTTCTCAATAGCTTCTTTATCGTCATCTGACAGCTTGCCTCCAAGCTTCTCCTTGTCGCCAATCTGGTTTTTCAGGGAGTAGGCATAGCTCTCCAACTCATTACGGGCATCGATTCTCTCCTTCAGTTTCTTGTCCTCATCAGCAAAGCGCTCAGCATCATTCACCATACGCTCAATATCCTCAGGTGTCAGGCGGTTCTGGTCGTTTGTGATTGTGATCTTATTCTTGTTGCCTGTGCCCTTGTCCTCAGCAGTGACACGCAGAATGCCGTTGACGTCAATCTCGAATGTGACTTCAATCTGTGGTACACCACGTGGGGCAGGAGGGATTCCAGTCAGGTCGAAGGTACCCAGCAGATGGTTGTCTTTGGTCAGAGGACGCTCACCTGAAGAGAGAATCAATTTCTTAAATTCTGAGCAAAATACAAATCATGTACAACCTCAGATCTTTTAAGTCATGTTTATCAAAGTCTTACCTTCATAGACCTTAATGGTGACAGTGGGCTGGTTATCAGAAGCTGTAGAAAAGATCTGGGATTTCTTGGTGGGCACCACAGTGTTCCTGGGGATCAGTTTGGTCATTACTCCTCCAACGGTCTCAATACCAAGAGTCAGGGGGCACACATCCAGAAGGACAACGTCTCCTACAAGTGGGGAAGGAAAATATTTAATAAGCAGGATTACAAATGGAAATCTTGTTTCAGAGGAGCAGATGCTGGGGTGCGAGAGTGACGACTTACCAGTGTCCTCCTCTCCAGAGAGCACTCCAGCCTGCACAGCAGCTCCATATGCAACAGCCTCATCAGGGTTAATGCCCCTAGAGGGTTCCTTGCCATTGAAGAACTCCTTCACCAGCTGCTGGATTTTGGGGATACGGGTGGAGCCTCCAACAAGGACAATTTCATCAATGTCTGACTTCTTCAGGTCAGCATCTTCCAGCACCTTCTGGACAGGCTTCATGGTGGAACGGAACAAGTCCTAATGAAGATCAAAGACGTAGTTAATAAGATTGTCGTGCAAGGGTCAATACAAAAAGGTATGTTTCAGTTGTGTTGGTTGTTTGAATATGTTTGAGAGGAGCAACTTACCATGTTCAGCTCTTCAAACTTAGCACGGGTCAGGGTCTCAGAGAAGTCTTCACCCTCAAAGAAGGATTCAATCTCAATGCGGGCCTGATGCTGGGCAGACAGTGCTCTCTTTGCCTTCTCAACTTCACGACGCAGTTTCTGCACAGCACGGTTGTCTTTGCGCACATCTTTGCCAGTCTTCTTTTTATACAGCTTGATGAAGTGCTCCATGACACGCTGGTCAAAGTCTTCACCTCCAAGGTGAGTGTCACCATTGGTAGCCACTACCTCAAAAACACCATTGTCAATGGTCAGGAGGGAGACATCGAAGGTGCCACCACCCAGATCGAAAACAAGAATGTTCTTCTCGCCATCCTTCTTGTCCAGGCCATAAGCAATGGCAGCAGCAGTTCTAAAAGATACAATTATGTTGTATATTATTATAGAGTAAGGAGGTTGGTGTTTTCACAATTTCAAATAAGTACAAGTGACTGAATTATTTTCATAAGACACTTACGGCTCATTGATGATTCTCATAACATTCAGACCAGCAATGGTTCCAGCATCCTTAGTGGCCTGGCGCTGGGCATCATTGAAGTAGGCAGGGACAGTGACCACGGCATGTGTGACCTAAGGAAAGTGGTATTTTAGTCAGTTATTCACAGTTCAATTAGGATTGTGATGTTCTTTGATGTGCACTCTTTGGGATTTTGTTGTACCTTTTTGCCCAGGTAAGCCTCAGCAGTCTCCTTCATCTTAGTCAGCACCATGGCAGAGATCTCCTCAGGAGCAAATGTCTTCATCTGGCCACCACCAATGTCAACCTGGATATGTGGCTTGCTCTTCTTCTCAGTAACCTAAAGAGTACAATACAACAACATTTATATCACAAATGTGCCACTGAATCACTTAAGGTACCTGATAATTACAACTTTTACACAAAATAAAAATAGTAATCAGCAACTGACCTTGAATGGCAGGTACCTGACATCCTGCTGCACAGAGGAGTCACCCCAAGTGCGCCCAATCAATCTCTTGGCATCAAAGACTGTGTTCTCAGGGTTAGAGGTCAGCTGGTTCTTCGCAGCATCACCAATCAGACGCTCACCTTCACTGGTGAAGGCAACGTATGATGGGGTGATGCGGTTACCCTGGTCATTGGCAATGATCTCTACACGGCCATTCTTGAACACCCCAACGCTGCAAGAAAACATATTTACAGAGCAATTATTTTCAGAACCAATTTGCATTCTTACTTTGTTTCCTCAAAACAACACCAAAAAAAAAAAGAAAATAGTTTCACTTACCATGAGTAGGTGGTGCCCAGGTCGATTCCAACCACAGTCCCCACGTTCTCCTTCTTGTCGTCATCATCGGCAAACACTGTGCCGGCCACCAGCATTACAATCCACAACAGCTTCATTTTTACTTGTTTACGCTCGGCTCTGCAGAGAAATCTGAAGGGGGGAAAAATGTACAACGTGAAAAACGTGGCCTTCCCTTCATGACGTGGTAATGCCTGGTGTCACTCAGCGGGCCACAGACCCATGATGTACAGGAAACGCGGCCTGTGCCGGTAAATCTCCGGAACACGTCAAACTTATAATCGCTTAGAGAATGTGTGTGTAAACTGGTTGGAGCACCGATTACTTTTTCCATTAAAACTACGACTAGTCCCCGACCCTGCTGGCCCATACGCCGGTAGCTAGCTAACCACATTAGCTTGTCTGACATGACATGATGGAGACATTACTAACGTACTAATTGATAAAAAGTATACATTTACGTACATGAAAATGCAGTAGATGCAAGTATAACTCTAAGATAATCAGTTATTGTTTGCTTGAATTGAAATCATAGGACAATTAACACACGCTAGCTTAGCTGCCTTCAATGTTACGAAACGGTCTTAAAATGACGTTAAGCGATGCAAAACATGGAAAAACATCAAGTTGTTGTATTATCATATTAAAAAAAAACATCTAGCCATACCTGAACCGCAGTTTTGTCAATGAATTAACGGCCTTGACGGTGCCTCTGTTGGGGACTTTTAGGTACGAAGCGTCAGTCTTTTCGGTATTTTCTACAATGTGGTGTCTGTGAAGTGATGTTGAATGAACGGCTCGCTCTCCATATATAAGCCATCGCTTCTTCCCCGTCGTGGAGGCTCGCTATTGGCTGAGCAGCTGCTCGTTGGAAGGCGCTGATTGGTTCCCACCGGCACGCTGGCCGCCGCTGATTTGCACACTTCGGGTCATGCTGTCGTCACGGCTTTTGCCCACTTCGCCGACGATGATTGGCTGCGCGTCCATCAACACGGTTGGTGCAACTCGGTGTCAATCCAAAGGACAGAGGGAAGGGCTGCATTTTGGCTCTTCTTACATCTGAGATTTCCCTACTTTTTTATGATGACTCTCACGTAAATGACTGATACTCATTCTCATGTTGCTCTTGTTACATTGGTGTGGATACTGTGCTGGTTTCATGAGTAGCTATGATGACTCACTACAATTAGTCAGAAATGTTGATATCCTTTGCTGTATGAATGTGACTAAACACCCTGAAAATAAACCCTGTTGCATCAGATTAATTGGATTGTCTAGATGGTTCATCATTGAATGTACAAAACTTCAACAACTAAAGTTTAAGGCTACCTTGAAATGGACCCAGCCTTTGGTTAGCCTATTAAATTTACATGGGCATTCTTTTGCCTACTATTACAGAGATCACACATTGATCACTGATACACTGAATACTTTTTGCATTCTGTTGGCTGTACATTGCAGGTGGTTACAACATACTTCAATCAAAATCCCGTACAGTACCCAGCCTTGTTCTGTACAGTTTCCTATCTCAAAGTCTAAATAGGTCAAGGTTAGATAACCAGTTCCCAAAGCCACACTTCACTCAGTTTGATCCCTTTCAAATGTGTAGTCTTACACCACACAATGAGTTACTATAAATGGGCTATATATAAGATTGTACTTCTGTTATGGGAGTATAAGGTTAACTTATTGTACTTACAGGCCAACACATTGTTATTATGTTGTATTCTAATATGAGGAAGTCAACTAATTTTTGTCCCAAAACAATAAGGAAATAGGTCCAACACAATTGTTTTGTTTCAAGAAGTTGCAGGACTGAACGAACCAGAAATTAATGAATATTATATCATGAAAACCATAAAAAAATGTTGATTGAGTGGCTGTGATTTCTAGAAAATTGCTGAAACTGATTGCTTTTCTTTAATTCCCTGGATCCTAAAAAATTATAGAATGACAAACCCCTAAAAATGTTGATTAGTTCAGTATTTCTTTATATATCAAATCCCTCAATGGTCCTTATCCCTGGAGGTAGCTGAACCATTCATGTGTTATTGGAATTTGTACATTTTCTACATAATTGTCTGCTCATTTCTGATACAAAATAAACACGGTGATGGATGTGTGTGTGTGTGTGGGGGGGGGGGTGAGTTTCTGATGAGCCAATACTGTGAGAGGAGTTATATCCATACCACAGTACAGCAATGTATGGAACTCTATGTTCCTCTGCTCCAGTTTATATGAGGTACCTCTACACACAGATTTGACAAATAATGGTTTTACAGTTTAGTTTCAATTTGATTTAGCTGAAGGTTTGGACTAAATTATACTTAGAAATAATAAATGAGTTTCAACACAACTACAGCTCTAATACTTTAAAAATGTCTTGTGTTTGACCAATGTTAGTTACTGAAAATATTTTGTTGAGCCCAAATAGAGCAGCAGATTAAAGTTGATCTTTCTTGTTCTGAACATTTGGCCCTTGGTTTTGCGGCGAGGGAGCTGGACAGGGTATTAATGAGGCAGTTTCTTTTTCATTTTCCTCCCATCCAGTGTAGGAGGAGCATAAACACTGCTGGCTGAAACCCGGAAGTGAGGCTGATCAAAAGCAGGGACAGCTGATCCTTGGCAAGATCAACAAAATACACCAACTTTATCACCATTGAACATCAAATGACATTATGTACTATCTATCGCCAGATTTTGTGTTCAATGGCACATATTAATCAATTTTGTGAGGTTACACTCCACACTAACCTGCCGTTCATGTGAGTTTGTTTATTGTTCCGCTGCAATTAACGCGCCGACGTCAATCATTATTTTCGCATATTGGTTCCGGCTTAAATTCTCGTATCTTTCTTTTTATTCTGGCTACATGTTGGCTAATAATTATTACTTTGTTTGTGTGTGAGTTTTTTGTTTTTAATGCATGATCTTTGTTGTCAACAAAGAAAAGCATTAATAAAGACTGGCATGAAAGGGAAATGTTCCCTTTTTTATCACCTCATGTCTCTATTCCCCAGAAATGCGGGTCTACATAAAAATGTACCACAAATACACATATGAAGGTACTTGTCATTTAATTCATAATTACATTAGGACACAAAATAAAAAGCAGTATGAAGCAAGGATCGAAGAGGATAACATCGCAATGATATTAATAAACATTCGCTCTAAATATATTAACTTGATGCTCTAGATATATTAACCTCATGGATGAAAGATACATCCGTAAACTCAATCCTGTCAAAAAGAAATAAATGGTCCAGGTTTGGTTCAGACACGGTCCTGGAGGTGGCGCCCTCCATCGGTGGAGCCGCCGCCGGGCACCAAACTGATGACGTGGTTCGGTCCGTGGAGCAGAGCAGCAGGATGGCCGACCAGAGCAGGCAAATAAAACTCGCTGCAGCTAAGAAAAAGGTAAAATATTTTGTAAGCGACCCAGCCAAATACCATGGGAAGCAATGGCCCCGATTCTTGTTTGTGGGGGTGTGTTTCGGCAGTTTTTTTTTTTTTTAACTGTTACAAATGTCTTGGTGAGGCAGGGGTGTTGTCATTACACGTTGTCCGACCTCTGCGCCGCCGCTTGTCCCACCTTACTCGCGCTTTTCGAGGCTTCAATGCGCAGGAGAGGCCGGTGCTTCTTCGGGCCGTCTAATGATAGCATCAACTTTCCCAGAATATGTGGACTATTTTTAGTTTGTAGATGCAGTTAGAGCACTCCGTGACGGTCAGTTAGTCGGTGTGTAATTGTACTTAACGCCTTTGCTGTTGGTTTTATGTGTCTTTCTAGCAAAAGTTAAATGTAGTTATTAGCAAACCATAACGCGCTAACAAGCCAAGTTAGCATTAGCAGCCCGTCAAACACTGAAGGATAGTTGGTGGTGTGTGTAGAGATTTCCACACAGCAGACGACCAGCTTGGTGTCTTGTCTCGCATGGCGGCTAAGGTATCAAAGATAATCCTTCGAAGACTGTATTTCTCAAGTAAAACCAACGCGGGACTAACATTGTAGCACAGTTTGCAGGACACAATGACGGGGACTGTTTTGACAGCTGACACCCCTGTCCCCTGTCCTGCTGTGTGCTTAAGCTAGGTGCGCTGTCCGGCTAGTTACAAAGATGGCCCTCCCAGCAGCGAAATGTTAGCTTTGGGAAACGACTCTTCAGCATTTTTTTTTAACGTTTTACAATCCTTACGGATGAGTGGTCGTAGTGATAACACTTGACTTTTTGCTGGGATTGAATTTTAGTGTTGAAATGGTAGCACAATGATGCCCTCTCCGACACCACAACTGCCACAGGCCTAATTCTCAAAAACACAAGTGAAGTCTTTGACTGACATGGTCATAAATTAAACAGGTTCAACTTCTATCAGCTTCGTCTCGTGTTGTCTAGAGGAGAAGGCATTTAAACCAGAAAACCAAAGTTCAGATAATGGGACCAGAACAGCAATGAGTTTCATGGCCAGGTGAAATCCACACATTCTCATTTGGTTAGCTCAAATGATGGGAGATGACTGAAGCATTTCTATAGTAGGTTGAAACTTGGGAACAATTGTAGAGGCGCAATGATGGATTTTTATAGCTTCTATGAAAGGCGGTGCAGGAAAAGAAATACAGTTTTTGTTTTGTTTTTTGTAGTTGTTTTTTTTTTTTCTTCTACTTCTTCTTTCAGTCAAGAAATACTAACCACATTCCTCTTCATCACCCAATCTTTCCTTCCATCATGTGCTGCTCAGCTGAAGGAATTTCAGCAGAAAAGCTCCCCTGCCAGTGTAGGAGGAGATAAGGGTGGGGGAGGTGGCGGTGGTGCAGGGGCCAAGAAGAAGAGGAAGGTGAAGGGCCAGCTCGATGCATCTTCAACAGATAGAAACTCTCCGATCAATGTAAGTCAGTCCTTCCTTGTCTTTCCATCCTCCCTGTTCAAATAACCTCTCATTCTACTTGACAGTTTGTTCATTCTAGTATAACCATGTAAGATTAATTTCCCCTTTTCTTTTAGCACTGTTAGAATATCAGAAAGCCTTGAAGCTCACTGTGATGTTGGCTGCTTACAAAAAAAGGGTTGATAGACACGTAAAGAATACTTGATAAATGAAAAAATGCTTTGGTTTGCTTTCCTTAACATTAAAGATTTATATTGGCCTGCTTGATCATTGACCATATAGCATTTACCAGCTGTGCGCTGATATGGCTAAGTTACTGTCAAATTGGTCAGTCTATCAAACACATAGTGTGAACAGCATAATTGCAACTTGAACACCTACAGTCTCTGCTGGCCAGGTGATGAAGTTTATCACCAGTCATCACCTTCCTTTTATCAACAGTTTTGCATATTGCTTTATGTCATATGGACCTTAAATCAACTTATTTCATAGGAACTTATAGTTACAACAGTTTAACACATTGATATGCACATTAGGTTTCAGTGGTTGTTCTGGTTGTCTGAATGTGGACACGTTTGTCAGAAGGATGTCCGATTAATAGAAAATTTAATGATTATTTGGAAGAAATAAATAGTACACTTATCATTTAAATTTCTCTGACAGTGTGATAACAGAGGCAGTGTTTAAATGGCCTGGTGAATGAGTCAAAAGAAGGTCAGCCAAGAGAGACTCACATGCCTATCAATAACATTCTTAGGTTAAAGGTTTTCCTGTTGTCCTGCCATTTTACTCTGTAGTATATTTTAAAGCTCTTATAAGCAAATTGGGAGTGCGAGTGTGGACACAGTTAAGCACGTGACTCCAGCACACTGCATTTACACACCAGGCCTAACACTCAGATAAATTTTCCGCACTCACTGTTGGTCAGTACTTGAACCTAAGCCTAATTTAAATATAGGCT
Source organism: Echeneis naucrates (assembly GCF_900963305.1). Lineage (NCBI taxonomy): Eukaryota > Metazoa > Chordata > Actinopteri > Carangiformes > Echeneidae > Echeneis > Echeneis naucrates. Next base: position 12,959,921 of record NC_042522.1, on the reverse strand, counting down.
CATCACAGCTCGAGACCTCACTGCTGAGTCTATTTGTTCTGATGCAATAAAATCATGTTTGTCTTTTGATGCGCCAAGACTGGATACTCTCATGCAGACGAAGCAGGACATGCCAAAAATGTTAGTGGTGGCTGTACGCCACCAGTTGTAGAACAAACTGAGGGGACATTGAACAAACATGATCAATGATGATTGATCATTTTGTTTTAAGAATATTTATATTTTTTTACCTGATTATCTTTTAACGAAACAGTGCATAATTCTTCAACATTAAAAGACTAAATGCTATCCAATCTCATTATATGTATTGGCTAATAAAAGTTGCCAGTTAATTATTGGATGGTGTAACAGCAAATAGTGATGTGATCAAGTAAATTGCCAGTAGAGCAGATGATACAGAGAGTTTGCAGTCACAAATTTTTCCTTGTGACTAAGGCATAATTTAGAAATATTATCCAGTGTCCTTGAGCCCTTTAGCTTGATTTAAGTGTTCACCTGATTTTGGGGGATTAATCAAATTGTCAGTGGCAAAGAAGGCCCTTCAAAATGCCATTCATGATTCCTTACCTCTTGGACCATGCATGCATGCATGCCTCCGTTTCCCATTACACACCCTCCTCTCTGCAAGACCCTTGCCTTCTAATATTTCTCATAGCAGCTGCTTGACCGTGCCTGTTTGTCTATGCCACTCTCACTTTGGTATTGTTCTTTCCTCTTTCACATCTCTTTCACACTCTGGCCTTGTTTCTTCCTGTAGTTTGACAGTATTCTCAAAGCACTTAGTCAAAGCAATGGAATAGTCCTACCTCCTTACAGCAACAGTCAGGTGAGCTTCTTTCTCTCTCTGTATTTCCTTTTTTACTTTCTTGTCTGCCTATTTTTTCTGTCTCTGCATCCCTCTGTTTTAAATATCTGCTCCTCATTTGCTCCTCATACCAATATCAAATATTGTATCTTGTGCTCCCATTCTTACCTCCATCTTAAGCCCAGTTCAGTAATCATTTCTGTTGCGCAGACCAGAAAGCATGGCATAAATTTGAATAAGAATGCTTGCAGTGGCACTGTACTTTTTAAATCCACATCAAAAGTGCTTTAATGGTCAAGTGACAGGGAGGGTGGTCAGTAATTATTCTGAGTTCAACTAAATCAGAATCAGAAATACTTTAATGATCCTTGAGGGTAAATTGCCTTTAGTGATGCTCCCATTCAGATGTCTGAGTACGAAAGTATAAAATATATCAATAAAGTTAAAGTTTAAACATAGTACTACTATAAAATATATTTAAACACTAAAATATAAATGTGCATTTGTTCCTCTATCTTAAAAAGTGATAAATAAAACAACAGTTTACCAACATTTGAATGTAGAATATATATGGATGTAGTATGGGTCATCTCGTGGAACTCAGTCTAATTGTAGAAGGACCTGATTATGATCTGTCATGAGTCTCAATGGCTGTGTTAGTGCCATGGGTGTGTCATGCAGGCATGCATCTTGGAAAACAAGAAATATGTGGTTCTGTTTAAGTTTTTGATTTCGTTTTCATTGCTATTGTTGACTGCTGCTTTTTTTTTTTTTTTTGGCTTAACATGCTATTTCTATTGCAAAATAGCTTTCTTACATCAATGTAAAGTCAGCACAACTCAATTAACTGAGGGCAATTAATTATCAGTCATCCTAATAACCATTGCCAATCATACTGTATAGTCTCAGTTCAGTTCTTTTAGTGTCTTTCATAAAGAGCCCCATGTATGACAGTGGTAGGTAAGATTTCAGTGTTAGCAAAACAGTTTCAAATCTACGATCTTCAATCATCATGGTTTTTCAGATAATAAACCCCAAATAAGTACCTACAAAGTCCAACTATTAATTTATATTCCTTTGTCCAGTTAGGCTGTGGACTATTATGCTTTAATCTTACTATTTAAATGATTGAGGCAATACTGTCGATTAATTCCAAACTGTCACCTTAATCCTAATGTGTACAGAAATTATTCCGATTCAGTTGTCTTTATGCATGTACACTGCACATGCACACAAGTTTGTAGCATCATTGTGATCTTGCTGTTTACTTTTGTTTGTTTGTTTGTTTTTTTTCTCCCCTTAACTGCTCTTTTTGTGTGTATTTTATTTTCATTTTAATTTTTTTTGTATGTGCGTATCACTTCAGAACTTTGGTGATGTGGAGCCCATGGGGTCATCAGCTCGTCAGCTGCTGGAGGACCCAAGGGGCGATCCAGGCCGCAGCTCACCTGTGTCTAACCCTGCTAGTGCTAACACTACTAATAACCCTGAGTCTGTCAGTCACAATACTGACCTGCAGGTGTGTCTTTCATTTTTAGTTATTTTGTTGCTTTCCATCTTGCAGATCTATCATGTTTGTTATTCTTATTCCTGTCTGGCTATCACGCTTAAGATTGTAAAACCTACTAATGTATATGTGTGAAAACAACAAATTCAACACATTTCTGCCTCTGTTCTTTCTGGTGTTTTATTGTACTTAATGTAATGTTCTATTATCAAGAATTTAAATTCTCTCAGATGTTCTCATTCTTATTTGTTCTCTTCCTTCTCGTCGCTTTGTTTTCCTCCTATTGCTCTGTCTCTCTCTGCAGGACTACCCTGATACTAATGGCAATGAGAGTTTAACAGAGGAAAACAGGTATACTAAAGTAAAACAATTAGAATTTTTTTTATCAAGCTTTAAATATTTAGAATTTTGATATTTTGAGCTTTTTCACATGATGTACAATTTTAATTATTTCTGTTCTTTTTGAGAATGTGCTTTTTATGTGTGCGCTTTGTCCTGCAGACCGCTGTCTTCTACAGAGAGCCTGCGACAACTCTCACAGCAGTTGAATGGCCTGGTCTCCGAGGTATGATTTTAAATCCACTGATATCATCTCACATAAGCACACACCGATTTCTGTGTCATACAGTGATGGGCTTTAGCAATAACTCCCCATCTCTGATGAACACTTAGAATGTGTTATGTCTATTCTTGGCAGGAATGTCCTGGACACATTTTCAAATTTGCCAGTTGTTCCTAAAGGCCTCAAGTACACTGACAGTAACAAATGGTGTATCAAACCAGCTTGATATATTTCCTATGATTGTGGTTTTGTTTTGCATAGTCAGCAGCAATGGTGTATTTTTCATCAGGTTTCTGAGAAACAGTTCACACTGACCTTTCACTGTCTAGACAGAATAATAAGATGAGTGATAGAGATGCATCTGGCTGATCTTATAGCAAACTATGCATCAATATAAATACCACATTAATCTCAAGAAAATATATCATGCAGTGGGGTAGAGTATCATTGCATCATATGCTGGTGAAATGTAGGTGCTACCCACTAACAAAACCAACTGTCCACTTGCAATGCATCCACCATATCTCCTCTTTGAGCATGTCAAAGTATCTTAATTTTTCATGTGATGAAAACATATGATGAATCTGTTATTTCAGTCATCTGCTGCTTATGTGAATGGAGATGGTGCACCTGCTGTCAGTGAGAGAGAACTGGAGGTAAGATTGAAATCTTAACATTTTGAGCAAACAATTGCTTTGAAATTTGAAACCTGAAATAGAAGTGATGAAATCATAGTGAGCCATCTACATTGTGAGGCATGTTTCCACTCCTCTATAGATTTGTGGTAGAGCCAGTTTTTCTTTTAAGCATGTGATCATTTTCATCAAACAATGCAATGGCTGAAAACAAGGCGAAGTTTAATTCATTATCAATATACTGTGTCTAGACTGGATTTTCAATGCCTCGGAATAATAAGCTTCAAGCCAAGTAAGCCTAGAATTAAGGTCTGAATGTCTTGAATGAATTAATGTTTCATCGAATGGAATATGATTAAACTCCTGAAAATTAAATGGATTCTCCAGGAGTAATGAAATGTTTACGCTTTGATCTATGATAAATGTTGTTTCTCATGATGGTTACAAAGGTAAAAGAATTTTATGTTACCCAAAAATCACAGGTTTGCTCTTTTTTCCTGTGTGTTGTTAATAATGGACACATTGTTAAATGAATCATGGATTTGCCCATTAAGTGGAATTTTGAATTTTAAAGTTAACTCTGGGCCACTAACAAACTGAGGTCAAGTGGATCTTGTCCGCCTCTTGCAAATGATACTCAAATAAGCAATGGAGGACTGCACTGGTAATAAAAATAATCAAAATTGCTCCATGGATAAGTGCACTGCCTAAATCACAGGAGTTGATTTTATTTATAAAAAAAAAAAAAAAAAAAAAAGCAGCAATATTTATGTGTTAAAAGGTTAAGGACAATTAATTTGTCATTATATTGTTTTGCATTGTTAGCACCATTAGCTTTGTGATGTTATTTACCGGTTTATCTACCATCATGTATTTATTTGGTTTATGTCTCATTATTAAAACACATTTTTCGCTTGAAAGGTTCTATTGTTTGCCTCCATGTTAATGATTCATATTTGAATTTTTCTCCTCCTCCTTATTCTTTGTTTGACTTTTGCCACTGCACTCTGTCCCTCTCTGATTTTTATTTATTTTATTATTTATTTCCTCTCCCGGATGCATGTGTGCACGTAATAGAGTCGGAACCAGGAGCTGGCAGCCGCCCTGGAATCCAGCAACCTAACAAACTCTCAGCTCAATACCCAGCTAGTCCAGCTGGTAAGAAGCTGTTTGTGTGTATTTGTGTAGGCTCCTCTGTGTGAATGCATTAACCCCTTTCCAGTCTTTCCACTATTCATTACCACATCATTGCATGAACTGAATGCATTTTGCACATCATCTTGAGTAACTACACACTGAAATAAGTCATGCATGTTTTTCCACCTTATTTATTTTTCACTTGGTTTGATTTGAGTACATGTTCTATACTGTATAACAAAAGCAGTAGGAAATTTAGATTAAGAGCTGTAGTTATCTGATGTGAGGTTTCTTTTATGAAATCAGTTTGATACTAAGAAAAATGTATTCAAAAGTTTAATTTAACATGAATAAGCAATAGAGTAGGCTGATTACTTCAGTATTTTCTGCTGTCGCAGTCCTGACCAGTATGTAGATGAGGTCTTTTGTGCCAGAACTCTATTTATGTTTCATAGAATTGCATGTTAATCTTTCCCACAATTAAAAAAAAAAAAAAAAAAACAAAAACAATAATAATTATGTCCTGTTGATTTGGCAGGCACAGCAATCTCAGGAGCTCACAGATCAGCTACAAAAGGTAAATATGTTTCCCCAAATTCTTGATTGTTGTTCATTAATTTTTTGCTTCCTTCCTGTCAACAAACTCTGTATCTTTCTCTCTGCAGGAGCGAAAAGAATTTGAACAGAGATTTTCCAAAGAGCAGGGAGCCATGCGGGAACAATTACAGGTAACTTTTAATGCCTAAATGCATGCATTTTTGTATTTCTGAAATTGTTTCTGAAAAATGGACCTCCTATATAGCACTATGTTACAGTGCCAAACATTATCAAACTGTGTACTCTGTGTAGAGGAAACGGTTTGTGTTGCAATTTAACTAATAACTATGTACAGGTGACAACATAAGTATGCTCCATGTTTGTCCTTACCCCTTTAGGTTCACATCCAGACCATTGGTATACTGGTATCAGAGAAGTCAGAGCTACAAACAGCACTACAATACACACAACAGGCTGCACGGCAGAAGTCAGGTGTGTGTACTTCATAATCTGTAGTGCATATACTGATGTCTTTAATCTTGGCTGAAGCAATTATTTAACCATTAATGTGTGTGTGTGTGTGTGTGTGTGTGTGTGTGTGTATGTATACAGCTGAGGCAGAGGAATTCAATAACCGTCTGCAAGCATCAAAGCAGAGAGTGTCAGAGCTGGAGAGAACACTTTCCTCTGTCTCATCACAGCAGAAACAGTTTGAAAAGGTTTGCAGTCATCAGAACAGACTGTGAATTTAGTAATGCAGATGCAGGAGACCAGTGAACTTCCCTAACAGTCACACATAAACAGTATTAAGTATTATTAAGTAGTATTAAGTATTACCCACATGAAATTTTTGTCATACAGGCTGACTGTCTTTGATTTTTTTTAATAAAGGTTTTTATTTGTGTCTCCAGCAAAATAAAGACCTAGAGAAGGAGAGAGACAGCCTCAGGCTAGAGGTGTTTAGAGTAAGGTAAGTAACTTAATCTTTGCCTAATAAGGAGATGAGATTTCTTGGACTTTAAAGAAAGTAATTCAAATCTCTAAGATTGTACTTAATGGAATAGATGGCTTGGGCAAGTATTGGGAGTAATTCTGAAATCTAGTGGGTTAGAAATGATGAACAGTCTCTGTTTGCAGCAATTTGAGTGAGGAGTCGAAGCAGCAGAACTCTGAGTTGTCCGAGCAGTTGAAACTGAGTACGCAGGAGAATGGAGCAATGAGGCTGGAGCTGGAAGATCTTCGTAAGAGACTCGAGATTGCCGACCTCATGTTACAGCAGGTATGTTTAAGTAAAAGGCAAAACATTCGGGAAACTTTAGCTACAATTTTTCAAAATAAATGTTTAAAATGCAATATTGTAATATGTGTAAACCTGTTTTATCATTCTCCAGTGCTCCAGTCAGTCAGATCCGACGAGTGCCAATCAGCAGGTCCAGTTACTGTTGGAAGAGAAGCATCAGCTTGAGGTGCACAACCATCAGGTCTGTGCACATCAGCCACCTTTTTCTTAGTTATTTGCACATCTTTTTACAGCTGTGCATTATTTTTGCTCGTCAGTGTGGATTCAATTCAAACTGTTTTCAGTTGATATGTTTAAATGTTTGTCTTTTTATCACTGACAACCACATATTTCTCATCTTATGTTTGTGGTGGAGTAGCTGATGGAGTCAGTTGCCCAGCTGAAGAAAGAGAGGGACGTTTACGCTGAGCAGATCCAGGAAGAGGGTCGTGTGTGGAAGGACAAAACAGAACAGCTGCTAACACAGGTTAACTAAACAATAGCATTCCTTATGTTTTTTTTTTTTGTTTGTTTGTTTTTTTTACTATATTTGGTTTGTTTTCAAGGCAAATGATTAGTTAATGTGTCTATGCAGGTGTCATTGGTTGCAGAGGAGAGGGACAGAAACATCAACCGAGTCCAAGAGCTAGAGAGCCACATCACAGAGCTAAAAAATGCAGCAGGTATCAGACGCACACTGCCCTCCTTTCATCCTTCTTACTCATCCTCACTATTTTTGATGCCTCCTTTATTTGAAAACCAATTCATAATAGGATCAATGAAAGTAGTTTTCCTCACACCTGATTTCAGAGCCTGTCAGATCAGAGAGAAGAAACTTCAGCTGCCATAGAATAGTGAATTATACTGCAACAAAAAAATTAAACTTGATAACATTCATTCTCATTTGTTTTTCCAGCATTATTGTCCCAAGAGAGAGAGGCTCAGGATAATGCAGAGTCTCAGTCCTCAGGGCCATCTGAGCGTGAATTGGCTCTGCAAGAGAATCTTAACGTGCTACAACAGGAGAAAGAGGCCCTAAATGAACAGTACCAGGCACAGGTATGCTACACATTTTCTCCATTCATATAAACCTTGATCTTTAAAGGTGTTTCATGTGATTGACACTGCATTAAACTTCCCCTCAGCTGCGAGACAACGGACAGCTGAGCCGCCTGTGTGCAGAGCAGGAGACGCGTCTGGGAGAGTTGGAACGGCAGGTTGAAAACCAAGCCCAGGAAGCAGAGGACCGCCGTCGCATGCTGGAGGATGTTCAGTCTGACAAGGCCACTATCAGTCGTGCTCTAACCCAGAATCGTACACTGAAAGACCAGCTGGCTGAGCTACAGAACGGTTTTGTTAAACTGGTGAGGCTGAAATTGTGCATTGCATTGTACATTTTGTTATTTATATATAAAATGTTATATTGTGTCTATTGTAACTCTTCGATAACGGCAATGACAGTTATCAAATCTAATGTTTCTTTCTACCTGCATACTGCCGGTGTTCTTCATTTGTCTTTAAAACAAATTTCCTGTTATTCCCTAATTTGTTCAGACAAACGAGAACATGGAGCTGACCACTGCCATTCAGTCAGAGCAACACGTGAAAAAGGAACTGGCTCGCAGGATGGGTGAACTGCAGGAGGAACTGCATAACGTCAAGGAGCAGGTATGTCTTCTGTCAGTTCTTTGGGAAATTTTTACACTTCTGCTGACTTCACTTTGCTTTCTAAATGTTTTTTATTTTAGTTGTTGATTATTTATATATATATATATATATATACTTGTTATATACATAACAATGCATTACCACAATAATTAAAACTAGCATTTCCATCACATAAATTTAATATTAAATTTCCTGCTTCCAGATGGATTTGAAAAATCAAGAGACTCAGGGTCTGATGGAGCAGAGGGACCAGGTTGTAGCCCATCTGCAGCAGTACTCTGCTGGCTACCAGTCCCTGGCTTCAGAGAGAGAGCAACTCCACCACCAGTATCTGCAGCAGAGCCAGCTCATGGACCGCCTGCAGCACGATGAAAGCCAGAGGCGTGTGCAGCTGGAGATCAGTCACAATCAGCTCAAAAAAGCCCAGGTGTGTATTTAAGTAAGAAAGCCTTTTTTCACTTCACATTTGTCATCTATTTAAGACAGTTTGCATAGTGTATTGTGGATGTGTAGTGAACATCACTCACTTATAGACTGAAAGTATAAAAACAGACAAGAAAAAAAAAGTCACGCCATGATGCACTGATGGTATAGAAAGTAATTAGTAGAAAGTTGAGGCTGCTTAATCTTTTATCATGTACAATAAAAGCTTATTTTCAGTCAGTGTCCCCCTGCTTCATTTGCATAGTTTTGAATGACTAGTGTCTCCTCCTACAGGACCATTTGGACCAGTTAGTCAGAGACAATGAGCAGCTGAAGGCTGAGGTGAAGGAGCTTCTCAGCAGTTCTGTTCTAGCAACATCACCAAGAGACCAAGGTATGATTTTAGCTTTTAACTGGGTGATACTTTGTGCTTCATTGCCACTTCAGCGTCAAATTCTCTGGGTGTTTTTTCCCCTCGTACTTCTTTTTGTGCTCTCCTTTTAAAAATCACTATCAAAAAAACAGCTCAAGCTACCTTCATAGATTTATGTTTTGTGAGTGAAATTTTCGACAGCAATTTTCTAATTTTCGATCACAAAGATCACAAAGACTTTGATCCAAAGCATCCAATAATCTCTGCAGCACAAGCAACCTTAGGTCCAACTGTTCTTAAATGTGCCACCTACAGGAAGGGATAGTAAGAACAGCACTTTAAAACTCTGAGAATATAAAAGTTTGAATGAATCTTTTTGGAATTTCAGGAGATGGTGTGGAAAGTCAGTTCTTGCAAGAAAGTCCAAAAAAGGCCTCCTCCATTATCATCCCAGAAGACTTTGAAAGCCAGAAGGAAATGGTGAGCTGTATGATGATTTTAGCCAAAAATATTAGTGGTAGAATTGATGGTAGACAAAGTTTGAAGTTAGTATTTGTAGGGTTCAACATCACTGTAAGTATTACTATGTGATATTAACTTTTCTACATAAGAAACTAAAGTTTCACATAACACTTATTCCACCCCATCCATGGATTCCTCTTACATTTTTGTCACCACTATCTGTCCCATAACAGGAGGAGTTTATCCGTGGAGCTTTGGCTGAGGTGGAGGCAGAGAGGGACGACGCCAGAAGGCAATTTGAGGAGGAGCATAGGCTCCTCGTGGCAGCCCGCCAGCAGGTAGCTGCGGCTCTCAGGATCGAAGACCAACAACCCAGCCACAAACCTGCTCATGATAATCATCATGACCACACACAGGACCAACATAGTCACTGTGAACACAGTCACGAGCATTCAGGTGAGGAAGGTGATGTGTCTGATCTGTGTGCAAGTGTGAACATCTTTAATGAAAAACAAAAACTCCTTCTGTTGAAATATGCAGTTGTTCTTGAACATATAGAGGATAAGGTAAATATCATGCAGAATGCATTCCTAATATACTCTTTGCTGTGACTTGCCCAGAAGGCGGAGTGCCAGCAGAGGTTCATCAGGCCTTGCAAGATGCAATGGAGAAGCTTCAACAACGCTTCACCTCCCTCATGCAAGAGAAAGCTGACCTCAAGGAGAGGGTGGAGGAGCTGGAGCATCGCTGCATCCAGCTGTCTGGAGAGACTGACACTATAGGTGAGACTGAACAACAGCACATTATTTTAATGATATGATACATGGATTTATATATGAAAATTCTTACAGGGACAAAAACTTCTCATCGCCATTCAAGTTCCTGCTGTAATGATGTTCTTTGTATGTCTTCCTAGGAGAGTACATAGCCCTGTATCAGAATCAGCGGGCCATCATGAAGCAGAAACACCAGGAGAAGGAGCAGTACATCAACATGCTGGCTCAGGACAAGGAGGAGATGAAGGTACTGTAATTAAATGCAGTATGATGTAGTTGCATAAGTTATGACTAATACACAGAACCTGTAAAGACTAAAGCAAGGGCTGATCCTGGGGGATGTCACCTTGTTTTGTGTTTCTACTCAAAGAATGTAGCATCAAGAATCCTAAATTTGATCTCATTTTAGTTTTGCAGTCCAACTGAAAGTGAACAGTCAGCACTTGAAACTCACAATCAAAGTAATTAATATACTCACAAAAGTGAGTGTAGAGTGTTTTGAAGATCACGGGCAATAAAAGAATAAGAAAAAAAAGAGCGAAAAAGTGCAGAAAGCACAAAATAATCTATGGTTAGAAGTCTTAGCAATCATGCTTAATAGAGGGTAAAGGATATTATCAGTAATATTGTTATTGCCACAGAGGTCATTATCCTCAAAAAAAATATTGACTGTTTTGTTTCCGTCCTGGTCATCGTGTCTCAACTATCAGGCGAAGCTGGCAGAGCTTCAGGATCTGGTCATGAGGCTGGTGGCTGAGAGGAATGACTGGTACAGCCGCTACACCGGAGCTGTAGCTGGAGCAAGTACAGTGAACCCCGACCTGCTTCCTGTCGGAGAGGATCACTCTCACTCAGCGCACCAAGAAAACACAAACGCAGAACTTAATGCAGTCGACGGAGCAGGTAAGTACGCGCAGGACTATGTGCTGTATGCTATTTGAAACTTGGTGTGTTTGATGCGTCCTCTTTCAGGCCTCATGCAAAAAGTTCATAGCATTTTTTTCTATTTTGTCCTTCCACAGTAAAAGATCACTTAGACTATTCTCAGTGGAACTTTATAGTCAGCCCACTACCTCTCACATAGTAAATTGCACAGCTTCTTATGAAAGACTGAACTGATTGAGCACCATCATTGTCCTTGGACACACTGCAGCGTAGCAACATTCTTCCTTCCTTTTCATTTTCAATGCTTGTATTATTTTATGGCTCATTAAAAGAAACAAGAATATAAACATTCAAAATTAAATGAATAATAGGCCAGTTCCAGAAATTGGGGGTTTGGGGAAGAATGCCAGCGATAAAATGACATTGTGGCACAATGTGGTGTCAGCAGCTTTATTCATTAACTGAGCTATTCCACTCACTTTGTCTGATTTAGTGACACTCATGAAAAGAGCTTTGTCATGTTGTCTGCACTTCAAAAATGGCAGCAGTCAGAAAATTGCCACCACTCCACTCTTACAAATTTTCTGTGCTGCAGAAGCCATGGAGGTCATTCCTCTGTCAGAGCCAACCACAGGCCTGGAAGCCCCCTCATCCCAGACACTCTCAACTGGGTCATCCCAGACCAACTCCAAACCTTTGGCCCTCAAAGAGGATGGCACAGCCCAGCAGATCATGCAACTCCTCCAGGAGATTCAAAACCCCCAGGGAGCACAAAGATTACCCCCCTTCCTCGGGGAGAACCCCTGTATCCCCTTCTTTTATCGGCCTGACGAACAGGATGAAGTCAAGATCCTGGTGGTGTGAGGTATGGGAGTGTCCAAGGCTAATATAGTGTGTGTGCGTGTGTGTGTGTGTGTGTGAGTGCGATATTGGGTATGTCTTGAAAGCTGGGAAATATTCAGCACCACAGTTCACCTTGTTTATAGCTCATAGATCAAATTACAAAACACTTCAAGAAATTTGACACCATGCAAACCAGTCACAGTTTAGAAGAATGCCTTTGACCGAGTTACATTAAAAAGATGCCCCCACTTTGTTCTCTGTTGGCACTAATGTGTTGTTACCATTTTTATGTTTTTGTTTTTTGGCCACTATGTTCTTCCCAGAGAAGAGATAATCAGTATTCCCTATAGGATCCTATTATTCTCCATACAAGAATTTCCCCATCCTTTCGTGTGTCCTATCTTACATATTAGTGCAATAAAGTGGCCATACAATCTGTCTCCAAGCTAATACAGTACGTAAAGAGCTCTCAAAGATTAGCATCTTCTTGGTGTGTGACTTTATTATATTTTATTTTTTACGCAATTCACTGTACACATGCCAAAAATTGTCCATCATATTTGAATGTAATAACCAGAATATTTACCTGTATGTCTAACATGGAGAAGTGAGGAGAAGGGATATACAAGATAATATCAGGAGAAGCAGGCAGAGTGAGATGAAAGTTAAGTTAAATAGAGGAGCTTAGTGATGCACATAATGGCCTTTAAATTGTATATTTAAAAAGCCAGGCGCTCATTAGTTACAACATCAGGGTCAGGAGGATAGAGGCAGGTGTTTTCAATAATTAATGTCCCTAAAAAGATCTTTTCTCTGTGTGTGTTTTTCCTGCAAACACTGAAAATAAGTCGTATGTTTGTACAGTGATATGTGTTGATTAGTGAAACATTTGTAATGCCTAACATCTTGTTGGACTGAAAGACATCATCATTGCTGTTTGTTGAGGGGAGATGCAATTTAAAGATCCCATGGAAAAAAAAATTATCCTAGTGGAGATGTTATTAAGGCACTATTTCCTCAATTTTGTCTGAAATCAGCTCTAGAGAGCGGCATCCTCTTGTTCTACTTCTGTTTTTCCATCAGCATGATAGATGTTAAAGTACTTGAAGAAGTTCTGAGGTTTGGTGTTCATCTGCAGTTGTAATTCTTCTTTGTGCTTTGAATATTCTGTAACTTGGTGCCCTGAAGCCACACAACTCAATTTATTCATTTATTCCTCTTCTTTATTTATTTTTCTTCCTGAGCTTTAACATCTGTTTCATGGGGTCTTTAAGTTTCTAAACTAATTTGCATTATTAAGAAGAGCCAGTTCCTTTCTGTTACATTTCATTTGTTAGTTCCACATATCACAGATGAATTAATGCACATTCTTTACAACTGGATTGTGTGAGTGGTGTATGTAATCCAAGTAGTTTCTTCAGATTGTACTTTTGTGTAGAGCTCTATCAGATTATATAGGTATGATTGCACTAAAACTGTACAAAGCTTATCGTTCAGCTGCGTTTCTACCCTCCAACCTCTTTGGAGAAAAGGAGGAATCCTATGATGCCTCGCTCAGTCAGGCTGAGGGTTCCAGCTGAAATGAATGAAATGAATTAAATTGAAGATGTGTGCGTGCGTATACTCAGAGGATTACCAAGGTGTGTGTGTATAGCAGAAAGTGAAATGAATGAGAAGTAGTTATTATCTTTCTCCCCTAAGTGTGGGACCAATCAGAATTTGAGAAAATATCAAAGCAGAAAACTTTAAATAATAATAATAATAAAAAAAAAGGGTCTAAGGTTTAATGGACATATGTTGTCATTCTCATATTTTGAGTTAATCTCTTTCTCGACTGATGTCATACTCTTCCTCATAACAATGGGTGTTTAACACAGACGCTCATGTTTGGTAAATGGTCTCAATGGGTTCTTCACTGTTGGACAGTTTTTGTTTTTGTCTTCCCCCCCAATTTATGAGGCAGTGTACTTACAGAAATTCTTCCGAATATTTTTCGGCGCTCTTGAGTGTCTGAGTTTTGAGATCTCCCCTTTTTTTATAAGGAAAACATATTTGTTAAATTATTACACTAAACATTTGATATTTATCCCAAATGTCAGTAACTGCACATACTGCCATTTTAAGGTTATTATGCAAAACAAATTATCATTGAAGTGTGAGGTAAATGTAGGCTTGTGTATGTGATGCTGTTTACAGGAAAAGTAAACAGCCCTGTCTACCCTAAACCATAGCACTTTGCCAGTAGAAGGTGGTTTATGAATACATTTACTCACATCATTCTTGGGTTTTAAATCCCTGGCTTCCTAGTGTTTTGTCACTTTTTGGTTTTCTTTGAAATATGCCACTAGGAGGGGTTCTAGTTTGTTTCTTTTTTTTATGTTTTGTTTTGTTTTTTTCCTTGTTTTTGGGCGTGTCAGAGCAAGGTAAATATACAACAAAGATCTGACCTTAACCCTGCGGTGTTGGGACTTTTAGATAAGAAGATAAAGTGGTAAATTCTGCGTGATTGAAACAATAGCAATGAGAAGCATTTATTGTCTTTACTGTAAAAGATTCTGTGTACATACTGTAACTGTGTAACATATTGTATATTCATAATGCCTGGTGCGTTGGGGCTGCTGTGATCGTGGGCAGCATGGATGTGTGTAAGTATTGAGTTGAGGTGTTGGTGGTTACTGACTGGCTGTGATTTAATACAAAGATTGACTAAAAAAAGAAAATATATTTATTTGAAGTAACTTAGTATCTCAGACTAATCAATTTTAATGTAAAATAGAAGTGGCTGTTGGAAGGAAATGAAGGACTGTTCAGAAAAATCATTAGTTTGAGGGCTGCTTCTAACAGAAGCTTTCTGATTTTCTTTTTTTTTTTTTTTTTTTTTTTTTCTTTTAGTAATACTTTATCTCCTTCTCCTGAATAAAACTGATTGAGCAAGTTAAATTGTGTCTTGGTTTATTTCTCATTTAGTAGTCACTCTAATGTGCTCTTATCATTATAATTTCCATTAGCAGCTTCAGTATCAGCAGCACTGGATCCTGAAACTGACATAGCTGTTATCATTCGTCCCACCTATGGTCTTCTTTCTAAAAGTCGAATGCATTGCCCAGTTATTATCATGATTCAGCCGTTTCATCTAGCCACTGAACAAATCATCTAAAATATTAGTTTTGCTTGTAACACGTAGATCAATCTCACAGATCAAAAACATCCATATTTCAAATTCTAGAAAACAGACAAATCTGCAATGCTGAGACGCGACATAAGATTGTGAATAACTTTTTTTTTTTTTTTATATATATATATTTGCGAATAAACTGTTTCATTAGTTGTGGATGATATTTACAGCTTATTAAAACAAACTATTCTCCAAAAGGTTAAGTGAGACCAAGAGCAGGATGGCAGGTGTGAAAACTGTCCGACTTGTTTGCCTCAGTGTTCGTCCATGAGCTGTTTACTCAGAACATAATCTGTCTGACCAGCTCCAATGGACCTGGGACACTGGTCACACCATTAGGAGGAAAAAGAAGACAAGGAAAGATCTCCTTTCAGTAGACTGAGGTTTTAATGTGTTGACAAAGCACAGCAGTCCTGCAGAGTAAAGTCATACCTTTCATCCACATCAGTTTGAACAAGATGCACAAGTTCACACATTCACACTGCCGATCCCTGCTCTTCTACGCAGAGAGAGACGGAAAAAAAACTACCACCTAAAGTAACAACCTGCAGACGTCCATATACATCACTGCATTATAGGTTTTTCAAATATTATTTCCTTATACAGATACTCATTTAAATATTCAGCAATTTCATACATTGCAGACTAAAATTCTCTAGGCTGGAAGTACCATAAGATGCACCACACATGTACAGAATAACACATTAAGATAAACTATTTCATGTTAAATAAAGTAGAATATGGTTTGTTGTGTTTGCTTAGCAGTCGTGGAGACCTAAGATACACAAGGGTTGACTGAAGAGTTTCAGGTAGCTTTTTAAATGACATCAATTGAGGTACAGAGAAGGATTTAGTTGCAGTTGCTGGTGGGTTTTGTTGTCATTTGGGGTCAACGTACAACACATCACACCCTGACAGCAGATTTCAGCAGCAGGGAAAAGGGGGTGAAAAGACGGGCTGGACTCAGGCGCTCACACAGCAAAGTGGGGGTGAAACAGACGGCGCGTTTGATAGTTTTATGCATAGACTGGCTGCTTTCATGCTTTCACTCACCCCCGTGACCACTGAGAGAGGGAAGAAAAGAAACAAAAAGAGGAAAGAACAGAAAAGAAACGGTAGATTATAAACCTGAATGTTTTTCTTGCAGTATATCAGAGGGTTTGGTCAAAACAAGGACCTCAGGGTGCAACCCACATTCCCATCCTCTCCGTTACAAATGTACTTGGCTCTTGTCTGACCAGCGCAGCTGTCTGCAGGAGAACATCCGACATATTTCCCTTTTCATTTACGCCCTCTATAAGATAACGTGATGACAAAGTTTTTGTGAAAAGAAGGAAGAGGAAGGTAGGAAAAGAGGGAAAGCGTTTTCTTGGTTGCATAGGTTCTGTGGAAGCATAGACAACAATGTTTTAAGAGTTTGTGTTTGTTTGTCACAGTTGTGAACAATCGTGCTCAGAAAACTCAGGGGATTTTGGTGGCGGTGAGCGTTGTGTCACTAAGCCATCCTCCCTTGTGTGTGTGTGTGTGAGTGAGAGACGGATGGGCAGAGGAGTTTTAGAGGACGGGGGGGTAAGAGAGAGGAGTGGAATGGTGGCGTGGGGCTCTCTGGGTGAAAGGGCTCACCGTTATTCGGCTGGCTGTTTCAGTGAAAAGATGAGAAACGGCGAGAAATCACAAAACTTTACATGACGAACGAGATGAAAAATGAAGCCCTGAAATCAGAAAGGTCATTGTGGAGTAATGATAATGATGGGGAAACGTCTAAGATAAATACTGACTGTATGCATGGCACAGTTCATCTCTTTGGATGTTTAGTTCTCAAGTACAAGTTGACCTGATTCAGTGTGATAAAAGTGTGTCCTCGCCTGTGATTGTGGGAGGGACCACAATTACAGATCAGAAGCTAAATACAACAGTGAAGAAGGGAAAAAAGAAAAACAAGATGCAGTCTATTTGCAGCGCATCTCTTAAAGGAACACTCCACCAAGACTTTGTGTCTGTTACTTTCACCTCAAAACATGAAAGGCTGTCAGGAAAAAATTTATTTCCTTACAAGTAATTTCACAAGATGGAATGAATTTAAAAACATGCATCATGCAGTATAATCGATGTCTCTGGTGTCTAGTTGTTAGGAGCATTAAAAACACATAACCACTGAAATAACTAACCTGAAGAATTTGTAATTATCGAATATCTGAAATAATTTTGCTGTTAAGTTTCTTTTTTCGTTTGTTTTTTTTTTTTTTCTTTTCATAAAAGAAAAATTGTATTTTTTTCAAAAATACTTACTTTTTTCTTCCAGCCTGACAGGTGATGGAGGGTATTTGCCCTCTGTGATACAGACAGTAACATTTTTGGTGAAGCATTCCTCCCAAAAGAAAATCAAAAAAGGAAATTCAAAAGAAGAATAAGATCAAACAGATGTTATACGAGAATCATAATAATTCAGCCAGCAGGCGGTATACCCATTGGAAATGCTGGAGTATATTGTAATACTCGAAGTGTCATGCTATAAGTCTCGCTTATGGAAAGGAGTACAAAATATCTTGTGTGTATCTGTGTGTGCGCGTGTAAGCAGTGTGCATGCATACGTGTGCATACACTCACCTGTTTTTTTTTTCTCGTCATGTGTTTTATTTTGTCTACATAGTTTATTTAAACAGAGGGTGCAGCATATTCATGTGTAAGTCATGCAGGTTGGTTTCAAGTTTCCTGTGTCTCTGAGTGAGACAGAGCGGTGTTGGGGAGAGGACGACAAACATGGCTTGTTGTCAGGGAGACATAGGAGTGGGAGACGGGGGCCAGCTCAGGTCGGGTCAGGCTAGAAAATGTCAGGAAGGTGGCGCTGTTGTCCAACATCTCTTATCCAGAGGAGGGACGGGGTGGACAGGAGGACGGAGGGAGGAGCTCAGAGGTCTAGTGGGTTGGAGAAGGTGGGGGTCTCCGACTGCCATGGACACATTAACACACACAGGAAGAAGATACAAAGAAGAATAGGTTGGATTAATGATTTTAAAGTTTGATCTCATTTGGGAACCCCCCCGGTGGGTAAATCCATGCACATACACAGAAATACTGTCATTTACACGGTCGGCCACTAGAATGAGATAACAGAAGGATGAAACCTGAAAACATGACAAGCACCACAGAGACATCTGCTAACAAGGCCACAATGCAGGCAGTCTGGCTTTATATTCAAATGTTGTCTGAGAACAGTCGCACACCGTTAAAATTATTTATCAAGCTCTATCTTTGTAATTTATAGAAACAACCTTATTATGCAACTGGTAGGTGGATTTTCAAACCTGGTTTTTGTGTGAATCTAAACTTTTAATGTATCAATACATGAGGTGAGACACCAAATACCTCCATTAAAATGTTTTTTTTTTTTTAATTTCTTTCAGAATTAAGTAATGTCTGCCTGCAGGCCATTCTGACAATTTGTCTCTTATTGAGCGTGATCTTGCCTTTTCAGATTGTTAATCTGAATTTTCTGGATTTTTTTCAAAAGGCAAAAATTGACAAAGAGTTGGGCTGAATGGTGATGCTGACAGATAACATGAAGGACGATATCAGACACGCAGAGACAAAGCTAAAGAGACAAGTGCAATGTTGTCACATTCAACACTGACACAAAACCACAAAAACCTTCAGGTTGATTTCTGGTTAACCTGTTGATGCTATAAACTTAAAAAAAGTTCTTTTGTATTTCATGACACTCTTAAAGAAACAACTTAGCATCAATAGCAAAGGTCTGCTCACACGGCCATGCAGGGCTCTAGGAGGACAAAGGAAAAGTAAGAATAAGGAAAAGGCATGCAGAGAAAAGATGTTCTGAGAAGAAGTCAGAGAGGGAACTTAATGGTGATGATGATGAGGATGGTGGTTGTGATGGTGGACAGCACCCAACGTACCAGAAATGTTATTCCTCACTGGTCAGTGATAGTGATTCTGCAGAAGGAACCATAGTCATGTGTGGGACGGAGGTATGGTGAGGTAGAGAGGGATGAAGAAAAGAGAAAAGGAGTGCAAACAGTTACAGTGCAGGGAGTGACCAACGCTACATGTGCGCTCACTGATGACAGACCACAACAAAGATATTTCGATTGGTTTTGGTTTGATTTGGATCTGATTTCGAGGCTGAATCTGCCATTGAGAGCTTTACTCAGCAACGTTTGTGTCTCCTGCAAGCAAAAGAGGCAAGCTGTTACTCAATACTACAGTGAATCAGACCAGGTAAAAAAAAAAGAAAAAAAAAGAAAGAAGCTATTTCACAAACACAGGGACGCTTAAGCAGAGTTTAAAGGTACAAAGACAGACAGTTGATGAAGAACAGAAAGGACCCACTAATAAAGTTTAAGTATCTTCAGCGTCCAGATGAGGACAGTGAGGAGGGGGGGGGGTGTATGTTAGCGATGGACAGAGTGTCAGCTGTTGACAGTGATGCTTGGTAGCGTGTTGAAAGTTCAAAGTGATGGTGGAAAGAACCAACAGATTAAAAGGTGAAACCAAAAGAAGAGTGAGAAATACCAGCTGATCCTGATTATTAAATCACCATCTATCATCTATTTAGGGATCTCTATTCATCTATTCTGCTATCTTCTATCACAACCAGTGCTCTCCACTTTCATTTACCTCCTTCATCCCCACATCCAGGTGTCTTCACATCCCCCTTAGTAACAGAGAGCATCCACACTTCAGGTCGGCTAGCTTGTCATAGTGTTGTAAGCTATGCTTTGGTTCTTAATGTTCTTGGATCGTATTCTATGATGCTGTGAAAAAGGTTCACTGGCTTTCAAACACATTCTGTGTTTTCACTGACCTGGGCACGCTTGGGGGTGCACGGTTAGGCCGGGAGGGCACGGTGGGCGGCGGCCCACTGTAAGGGTCAGGAGAAGCTCCAGGGCGAGACGGTAAAGGGGGTCCCCCTGCGGGAGGAGGTCCAGGTGGAGGTCCACGAGAGCCTGGGCGGGCAGGAGGTCCCGGTGGAGCTCTGCGGTTTGGAGTTGGGCTGGTGGCTGGAGATCTGAAATACGGGAAACATAAGGAACCACACGCACAGCCCTAAAAATGCCGCTCAGGTTCCTCTTCTCTGTTCTCGCATCTTGACTTACCTTCCTCCGGAGCCGCCCCGTTGCACCTGCAGCCAGGAGTCATCCACAGGCGGCGGCATGGCGGTGCTTACGGTCGACATGCTGATGTCTCCAATGATGCTGAGGGCCTCTCGAAGAGCATGGTACATCCGCAGCATCTCGTCACGGTGCTGGGCCTGCTCCTGGGACTCCTCCATGAGTGTGTTCTGGTCTCCACATGAGTACAGCTGAGCCAGCAGCTCAGCGTTGATGAACTCCTTCGACTGGGCAGAGAGAGAGCAGCAGAAATGTTTCGTAATGTAAAGACCAGTTTGGTTTTGTCAGAGATCTGCATCAAATTTTGACCTTATAGAGTCATATTTAACAGGAACACTACAGCTGACTCACATTGTTGATCATGAGGTGCATGATGGTCTTTGGTATCAAGTCCCGGACAGTCTTGTTGACGATGGCCATGTAGGAGTCGACCAGGTTGCGAATGGTCTCCACCTGCCGCTCCAGCTGAGGGTCCATGCTATGCATGAAGTTATCAGAGCTGTTTTCATCACCACCTTCGCTCTGCACAGAAAACATTTAGACAAAATTAGTCACACTGACATAGACCTGTAAATGTGAGGCATCTCACAAAGATTGCTGGTTTAAATCCAAAAATGCAATAAAATGCAATAAAATCATCTCAATTAATGTTTCAATGTGCTTGTATAGATATATCAATCCAATTGATAATGATATTCATACTAATATTCGAGTACTTTGGATAAAATGTTCCATGAAAAGATGTCAAATTTAGTCACACTTCAAAATAATAAACTGGTTCTTCTCGTAGATGTAAGCTATTCAAATCAAAGGTGATGGTCACTATCACAACCCTTTAGATTATTTTTTTCTGTCAATACTTTTAGGCTGAAATGTTCTACATAAAACACAATGAAGAAATGAAACAACGTTGGCCAGAGTAACATACCTTTCCTTCCTTCTCCTGCAGGGTCAAACAGCGATGAAACATAAAACACATTGAAAACGGCAGATAAAGAATCATGCAAAAGACACGAGAACATTGATGAAAATTGCAACAAATTACACAGCAACAATAATATAGACAACTTACACAGAACACAAACAATTGTGACAAAGTGAAGAATATATCTTATATCCATAGTGTTTATTGTGTGTGACTTTACCGTGACCCGTTCAGGATAAACTCCCGCTCTGAGGAAGGAGGCCTTCCAGGCGTCTACGTCCTCCTGACTCTCACAGGCCAGCTCCAGCTGACGGTAGTCTTTATAGACGTTCCTGTGGACATGCAATGATGCAAAGCTGATGATGAGACACTTTTACACCCAAAATGTATGGCTGGTGCAGCTGAGCGTCCTCAGCAGCTAAACGTATTCATCTTTCCATTTTATGTTTCAGAAGGCATCAGTTAAACGGCCACACAGTTGCTAACCCATTTTGGTTTAAGATTTTAAATGAAAGAATGTGGTCATGTCATAGACAGAAGTACAGAAAAGTTCAAATTTGCTTGTAATATAACAATAATATAATGGCAATGAAAACGGCAATTGGGAAATAATTAGTAGAGCTACTTTAATTACTTTAAGTAGATGTTGCCACAAATGCTTTCAGTTTTATTGATAATGTAAAATGAATTTATAGAAACTGCAAACTGTAATTTTACAAAGAACCCAGATGAATGGTCATCATCTGTTGTGTCTGTATAGGTGTGTTAATGTAAGTGTGTGTGTGTGTGTGTGTGTGTGTGTGTGTGTATAATAACACCTCTGTTCGGTGTTGAAAAGGGCAAAGATGTGCTTGCTGGACATGAATCCTTTCTCCACATCTCGCAGCCTCAGGTTGTCCACCTGGAGCATGTACTTCTTCTCCTTCTCCTGCAGGAGGCGACAGAGAAACACACCAATTGGGGCTGAGTTGCTCCATCTTTGAGGAATTTGGCTCAGATTAAAAGTGGTTGTAGAGTTACAGGAGTATAAGTTACTGTATTTCCACTGACTTTGTGCATAAGACCAAAACTATATACATATTTCTTCATTTGTATTTGATATATCATTTTAAAGCATCATCGTGAGAGACAATCATAATGAAAAACAGATACTAGATTAAAAGGGTTAAAAAAAAAGAAGGTGAAAGAACCCTGAGAGTAAAGTCTGACATATCAGAATTAGCAAGAGACACAAAAAGAGAAGAAAAAGCCAACAGAGACGAATGGGAAAGTCATCCAGTCTGTGGTTTTGATTACAGTTGTGAAAAAAAGGGTGAGCAACAAATGAGAAACACACACATACAGAGAGAGAGAGAAAGAGAGCGAGAGAGTTAGAGAGAGAAAGAAACCGCCTTCCAGTGTAAAGTTCTCTTGTTCTTGTAAATCTGCAAACAGCATATGATATCCAGACATCCAACTATTTATGAATAAGGGAGCCTCAAAGTTAGTCATCTCAGTCTGACACATGCGAGCACTCTCTCTCCTCCCCTGTGTCAGTCACACACACACACACACACACACAGCTAAGCTCCATGAAGTCTATTGTTACAGAATTAAATTTCTTTACTGAGGATGAATGTGAATGTGTGTGCATTTGTGTGTTTGCGAGTGGGTGTGTGTGCGCGCATGAACGTTTTTCGTAGGGACAGTTAAATTAGAATTCACAAAATGAGAAGCCAAGAATAGCACAGGGTGAGTGAGTTTCTCTAAACATAGGTTAAAAATGCACTCGCGTGCGCACACACACACACACACACACACACACACACACGCTTTGGTTGCAGAGAGCACCTTTGAGTGTAGTCTCTAACTAACCATAGAACCATCTGGATGGCTAACCATGGGCCTGCCCTGCCCAGCTCACTGTGTCTGTGTGTGTATATGTCAGTGTGTGAGTAAGAGTGTGTGTGTCAAAGAGATGGGGAGGTGGGGTTGTGTGTGACCAAACTCCTTCATCAAAGGATTTACGACCTGTGCAGCCAAATGGTCATATCCCCTAAATGCATGTAAAAACCTCTCCCCTTACACACACACACACACACACACACACACTTGGCAGTGTGTATACACCCAGGTGTCCACTATGCAAAATAAAAAAATTGACTTAAGAGCAGCAACGAGGTCAACAAGGTCTCTGCTCTTCTGCTCCAGTCTGTTCAATATTTCTCAAAATTTGCCTTCCTCTTTCTTCCTCTCCTCGTCTTTTTTCCTCCTTTTCCCCTTGTTCCCCTCACTCTCTGGCTTTTCCTCTCCTTGGGAGTGAGCAACCTTGGAATGATTCATACATTTTCCTCTCTTCTGGCCAGTAAATCCAGTCAGGAGTGTTGGAAGCAGTAGGGGATGGGGACTGGGAGGGGGGTGGTGTGTGACTGTGTGTATGATGGGGGGAAAGTACAGAGAATGTGAACGAGTCAGTAGCAGAAAAGACAAATATATTTGTCAAAAGAAGGTTGATGTAAAAAAGGGAATTTACTGCGGTCGCAGCTGATATTTCTGTGTGAGGGCAGTTGAATAAGCAACATTTTGGGGACAAGTAAACACAAAAGGAAAAGATAAGAGACGTGCACATATGCACGTATTTGAACATCATATACGAGACTGCTGACACACACTAAAGGGAGATTATCAAGGTTTTCCTCTGTGCCAATCAGCTCCTTTTGCATGTGTGTTTTTATGTGTTTGGGGAAGTTGGGGATTGAGCTCTTTCCCATATGCGCCCATAAAAATGCAGTCAGCATGAGCAGGCAAAAGTATTTCGGATTTCAGACACTGAACACACATGAGAATACAACACACACGGACGCACAGTTTTTATACACATTCAGATACACACACGCACGCACGCAAGCACACACACACAAAATATACAACATTCGCATACACACACACACAGACTTTGTTTGAGTTCACATCATTATAGAAACTGCTGAAGTGTGATGCGTTCTTGTGTGTACAGCAAACTGCGTGTGTATCAACACTAAACGTAAAGAGCAAACTGGGAGTGAAACTGACGTTTTGAAGACTGAAAACTGAAAACACACACACACACACACACACACACACACACCGTGATCACAATACCAAAATCCTTGTTTGAGCTTGTTTTCTTTTTTATTTTATTTCTAATCTTTACCTGAATGTTTTTTACTATGTATGTATGTTTGTATATAACATTATAGATGTATAGAGTACACCTATTAAACAAAATCTAAATCATTCGCAGCACTGGTTGTATAACTGATCAGTGTGATGCAGTGACTCTGGTCAGCATTAGGCAGCATGTTCACGCTACAAAATTATGGCCTGAGCGCCAACTTGCTCAATCCTGTTTATTTGTCCTTTCACATGCATCCATTCACTGACCGACATCGCTACTGATCTTTCAGCACTTCAATAAATTCTTTTCAATTACACCCGAAACATGATGTGATGTGTAATCGGTCTGCTTTGTCTGAACCCCCACACATGCCCCCCACATGCACATGAAGGAGACGAAGCAGTGCACTTGGTAGTTAACCTTCGGTGTGTCGAGTGGTGTGCGAGCAAAGTACTTTCCGTGGTTTTGTTTTGTTAGTGAGTAATAGCAGGCTAATTATGAAAAGCCAGAGGAAGTTCACTTCTGGATTCATACGGGCTCGTCACCACCGTACACACCTTCCAAAAAAACATGTCTCAAAAGCTTACACACAATTTCAAAATGTGGCTGAAATATGGCCTCCCACATACAAACACACATACACAACAGAAATGCTAAAATCCCCAAGCACACACACACACACAGGGACCTTACATAATCCATGTTCAATTAACACCTTGAAACAAATCTAAGCAGTTTGGCGGGCAAAACCAAGAAGATAGTCGTTAACGACGGCATCCATGTTGTTTTAAGAGGCTTCATGTCTTAGTGTGTGTGTGTGTGTGTGTGTGTGTGAGTGTGGTAGTGCGTATGTTGACGGGAGTCTGGTGACTTGGGCCATGCATCAAAGCGCTGCGGAGAACCCGCACGGCATCTGGGAGCAATAACGCTGCTTCTAACCCTTCATTACCACAAAGACTGGGCCCTGGGTGGCAGCCAACGGCAATTTTCACAACCCTCCTCCTCACCTCCCTCCGTTTTTCTTTCCCTCCATTCTTCTGCCATTCCCTTATTGAGTTTTGACTTAAAAAAAAAAAAGACAGAGTAGTTCTGTAAGTCTTACACAACGAGGATGTGGAAAGATGTAGAAAGAAAGAAACTTGTTGGGTTCGTAAGCGCTTATGGAAAAGCTCTCGCTCTTGTCTTTATACTCAACAACAAGTTGGCCCAAGGTCAGTTGAATTCATTCATAAAGTCACAGAAAATCATCCTTTTCGAAAATGTACTCTTTCTAGAAAACTTTACAAACATTACAATCAAAAGAACCACTAACAAATGGGTGTCCAGTCTGTGATTAATGTCTTCAAGAAACAGCACAGAAGAAACTTGACTTTAACTTAATCCAATTGACCCGACTGAAAGCAAAGCCACATGTTGCCAACCTTCAAATCAGCAAATTTGTTTAGTAGAGAGAATTATCATTGGGAAGAACACACAACTGGAGCTATTCTGGGACAATGTGTAAAAACACACAGCTGTTCATGACTCATCAGGCAAGTTGTGCAATCATGCTCACAGCAAATCACCTTGGGAAATGCACCATTACCCACACTTTCTAATACTTTTATACAATGGATTGATATACTAGATAGCAAATCTAATCTCAAGTGTCTTTTTTCATGGTGAGAAAAACACAAATTCTTGCTGTTTTCTCTTATCACTAATTTGGGGTTTCATGTTTTTTTGTGTTGTATTTGGCTGGTGGAAACTCGCTTTTCTTGTCTGTTTTTTCCAGCCTCAGCTGACTCTGCCTCCTTATTTCTCCTTACCAAAGTGACAGCGTTTGTGCTCTGCTTAGCTCTTCCTGTGGGAATGAGCACAAACAAAAATAAACATCTTCACGGAGAAAGGAAACGTGGTGTCTACGTGACAATGACACATTCAGTCGCTGCTCCGCTTGAGCGCGGCCTAGCAGGTCAGTGGCACCTTCCTGTTTAGCAGCTAATTGCCAAGCAGTTAACTATTGGCTCGACGTTTACTTCTGCAGAGGGTCAGTGTAACAACCTTCGGGGCAGCCAGGACATGTGATCAATCATCGGTGACCACCAAAGAGTACGAGGAGGAGGAGGAGGAGGAGGAAGGGAGACCCCGGTCCACTAACCACATAAACACATGTGAAAATCCCCACACGTCTGCAGACTCTTGTCTGACAGACGACAAATGCTCTGTTCAACCTGAGGGCGTTTGGCGTACTTGGCACAAGTCTGCCGATAAAAGTGAAACCTTCAAAAACTTCTGTCATCTTACTTTTGTTAATTTGGTTGCTTATATTCATGCGTGAGCCGATGAAATTTTGAACAAATGCGGGACAAATGAGGCCTGTAAATAGTCAGTAGGTTTTAAGATTTGAAATGAAAATGATCAGATGTAAAGGGAAAAAAGAGCTGCTTTATGTGCTTAAAATTGAAGCAATCATCTCTGATGTAAACACATGATGTCATAATACACTGAGGCAAAACGTTCACATATGAGTCCGAGATGCAAACATTCGTTGAGGTCACATGTCGGGTGTTATATGAAACTGTTTGGCTAAGATATTGTTAAAGCAAAATATAATCAGACATTTAACAGACGTTTTAGACATAATTAGGACCAAAAGAAAAGAGGACCAGAATCCTGACTTAATAAAACTAAAATAATCTTTATTTCGTCTCATCCTTTCCTATTCTTAACCAAAACCACATCACCATCTCTTGATCATCAGCACTGTATAACCCAAACACAGTGACAACATAGTGAATTACTCCAGCAATTTTTTTTAATAGTCAAATGAGCTGCCAATATAAAATCTGCACTTCGCACTCACACTTGTGCACATACTACAGACACGGTGAAACACACAGGATGTGTTTGAACTCAGTGATTTTTACAGCACGATTGTGCCAATGGTGGTCAGTTCCAAGGGCGGAGAAGGAATTTTTAAAACATGTATACAATAATTTAGTCTTGTTAAACACGATATTTATGAGCATCAAAATCACTCAAAGTTCAAGATCCTTTTGAATCTCATTCATGAATTTGTTAAAAATATATGAATAAATACTATCAAACGAATAAATACAGATATGTGAAACATGGGAATATATTCTGTGAGCGGCATTAAAACAAAAATAACCACAGAATACTGAAATATGCATCATGTCCTATTAAACACAACATTTAAAACTGTCAATGCTTCGACAAAAGAATGAGCGAGCCTGCAGAGACTTACACACACTCACAGACACACACACGCACACACACACTGTAAACAACATGCCAAATGAAATGAAGTGCACACCACTGTGGTTTCTTTTTATCTGTCCCATGTCTGTTTAGGTCTAATCCCAGATTGTGCCTCTCTTCGGGGATTTGTGTAGCTACATGATGCTGTGGATAAACAGGGAACAATCGGAGGAAAAGATTAGAATTTACAGAAAGAAAAACTTATTTATTTTATCAGTCAGACTCTCAATTATTCACAAACCAGCCTGTGCTTCTCCTCGGCTCCCTCTGACATGCTGCGGTCATCATTCAGCTCACAATCACTTTTCTCTCTTCTGTTTTCTTTTACAATGTGAGTCCATGATTTATTCATTACTGGTTTTGGTATACAATGGTAACCCTTTTCTGTCAAATTCTCAATGCTTTTTTTTTGTTTGTTTGTTTCCTTACTAAAAGTTATTTGCCTCTGCCCTCTGTTTTTGCACTTTAATATGGACTGAGTCTGAACATTAAAGTCTTTATGTTTAAAAAGGAGTTAAGATGGCCTATTTATTTTTTTACAGGTAATATAAAATACAGGTATCAAGTACAGGCTGTTCTTCTGCTCTGATTGAAGATGAAAAAGCATTCAAACAGGATTAGGAGCGATGCAGAAACAAAATGAAGCTATTTTTTCTAGTTTCTTTTTATTATATTTAAATAACTCCCCACATAAAACAGCACATTGGCATTTCAATGCTTTAGTTTTCGAACAAATTAAACAAAAATCATACACCATGTTAATGTTAGAGATGGTGTTAGGTGGATTTTCATGTTGGCTCAAATAGCTGAAATAGCTGAAATAATCCTGGATGGTTTCTTGGTTTCTCATTTCTGCTGAGAATGATAATGACATGATATAAGACAAGAAAACCAAGCTATTACGCGGTTCATATTTGTCTTATCCAACAACAGCTATTTAACATGTTATCTCCTGAGCTATTTCGAAAACTATCATTTCACTGAAACACGGCCGACTGATGAAACTTGCATTAAATACAAAGGGTCACATTTTGGGGCAGCTTTTATGGTTTTGACCAGTGTTGAATACACAGTCTCAAATAAACCTACACAGTGTTCACAAGCTTAGCCTCAACACACTGATGCAAACACACAGAAGATTCAATTACACCCACGTAAACTGACGGAGTCATTCGCTTTAATGCAATATCAAAATCCAGAGACGGAAAAAAGAAGGTCAGACACTTGAGGTTTTTCCTGATGGTATTAACCAGCATCATTTCATGACAAGACAGAAAAACATGGAATTACAGATTATGCTTGATGTGTGTGCATACTTCCTCAGTATTTCTGGCTTTAATGAGTATGAGTTTGAGAGGGGAAGCTGCCTGCCTGGTCATCCAAACAGTGGAAACAATGTTGGTGCGACCGCAGCACTTCCCCCACCCACCCATTAAAATTCACTTCTTCCAATCCTTGAAATTTAACTGCAACGATCATCCAGCGAGGGTTGATTCCTATCGTTATCCCTTTCTTGGCTTGTTGCACAGAATCATAAGCAATTTTTCTTGAAGCACTCTGCTCACTTTGTCCTCCATCTTTCATCTCAATTCTCTTAATATCTGTCACTCTTCTCTCCACAGCCCCCCAACTTCACCACGCTGCTGAATCGTTTTTCCTGAAATCAGGCCTGCTTTGATTTGGAGCTCAGGTTGGAGCTCAGAAACCACAGCTAAAACAAACACATGGCCTCAGCCACATCTTCACACACACGCACACACACACACACACACACACCTGGAAACACTAGCACTGATTACTCCTGCCAGAAAAATGAAACCTAAACACAAGTGTGTGTACGTGGGTGTGTGAACGAAGGTGAAGGCAGCAAATTTTGAATACAGCACATCTTAACTGTGAATCACCAAGGTTTTCTTTCTTGTCCAAACACACACACAAACACACACACATAAGAGTGGGGCGGGCTGGTTGGAGGGGTGACATAATACTGGTAAATCAGAAGCAGAGCAAGAGAGGTTTTGTGTGTGTGTGTGTGTGTGTGTGTGTGTGTGTGTGTGTGTGTGTTGGGAATGCTGCAGAGCTGCATAAAGGGTTCTTTATTCGAGTCGGACAGGGAGAGGAAATCAGCTTTAGAAGTAAAAACAGAGGGAGCAAGAGAGAGATGGAGACCACAGGGCTGCACATCTGGAGTTATTACAAGGCTTCCTCCTGCTTGCCAAGAAAATGCCGACATTCCTGCCCTTGCTACAAAGACCATGGAGCCTCCGCTCTCATCCAGCCGCACTCCTACACACATATCCATCATTCAAAACCACATTTACACTCACATGTACCATAAGATGAGCTGCACATACGGTGGATAGAAGGTAGGAATATGCAGGCGCTTTATATGCCTCCATGCGAGCACACAAACGTAGACATCCTCCTATCTGCCCACATACGCTTCTACTAGAAAGTTTCCCTCCGTCAGCAGCCAATCCTTCACTTTCTCTCTAAACTTTACAACACTCATGCCAAATGAATGTGTTTCACTTCCTGTTCACCTTTGGCCTTCCACTTTCTCCCAAAAAGTCAGAAAAAAAAAAGAAAGAAAGAGGGAAGGGGTGGAGAGCCAGACAGAGAGAGGGAGGGAGTGGAGAAAAGAAGAAGAAGAAGAGAGGAGAGAGGAAAGGAAAAATGGGGGGCTGTCGAGCTCCTCCTCTTACTCCCTCCATATCTCCTCTCTCTCTCCTTCCTTTTTCTCCTTCTGTTTCTCAAAGGGGAAACTTGGTGGCCAGTTCTTTGCCACGTTGAGAGTCTAGCCGGTCCACCTTGCTCTCGCTACTGAAACTGTTTTTTTTTTTTTCCTCCCCTTCTTCTTTTTTGACCTCGGAATCATTGGAAGACAAATCCAAAAGACGCAGTAGTAGCATTTGAAGACTATCTGCCAGGTTTTGCCTCAACAGTGTGGCAGTGCTGAACGAAAGGACTTCGAGGAGCTGAACAGCTACCCATTAGGCAAGTAGGAGACAAAACAAGTGCCAAACCAAGGAGAAGAGACATCGTCTCAGAGAGTACCACAAGAAGAAAAGACAGAGGGTCATCCAGTAAAAGGTAATCCCTTCAAAAGGAGAAATTTGTTTACGGCCTGTGACGAGGAGACGGAAACTTAGTGTTTTAGTGGGAGGTGTCGGGTCAGACTTGGCTGAGAGTAAGCATGAGCTCAGTTGACCGCAGATTACTAACCAGGATCTAAGAGCACTGGCAGGTCCACCTTATTAGTTATTTAAACGCTTCAGTGTTTTGTGAAACATCCTGGTTTTTACTTATTCAGCAGTGCCGTTAGGTTGTATACATTTGAGCTAAATGGAGTATGAAATGTGTGCATACATTAATGTTAGTATCTGCATTTTTTCCAATAAAAAGCAATAATAACAGCATACACTGATTTCTCTGACAAAACCATCTAATTCATTAGATGAATTTATTACTCTAATCCTCAACATATTGGTGTTTAGTATATTCAGCACTCAAGTTTACGTGTCTTACGTTTTCCCTCCAGAGCTCAGGAAGGACTGCTGCTTTACACAGGAGGGAATGTCGCTGAGTTGACCAATCAGTGGCCGTCACCTCTGTCTAACCTCTCCACCTCCATGCCGGCCCCCTCATCCATCCTTCACATGCTGTTTCTCCTCCTCGCTCACTCGGCCTGATCAGCACTTTGCAGGAGTCAGACTGAGAGAACAGGAGGAGCTGATACTGGATTCACAGTGAGTACGCTTCACTCTGTGTTGGTGTGTATTTGTGTGTAAGAATGAATCTGACAGCATCATGGCCCTGAAGGCCGGAGAGTGGGTTAACATTTCTCCACAACATCATCCAGCCGCCCAGCCCGCCTGCCCAGTGTTCAGACTACCTGTTCAGGAAGTAGTGGTTGTACAGTAGTCTGCACATTGGTTAGGCTGGCCGGGGAAGCACGGGACAACTCAAAAAGAGAGAGAGAGAGAGAGAGAGGCCGAGCTCCAAAAGAGCATCCAGCAGGCAGTAGCACATCAGGCTGTGGGAAGCAGCACCACTCCTTGTCCAGATGGACAAGCCCCAAGCACGAGACTAAATAAAGCACCCAAAGGCCCCGCCACAGAGGCCTGGTGCCTCCCTGGCATGGATTTATGAAAGATGGAAAGTGATGTTCTGAAGTTTTTCTCTGGCTCTTTAAAGAAATAAGGGTAGAGTTTAGTAGATTAGTAGTTATTTGCCTTGTCTCGGTTTTCGTTGCCCTAAGAGTGAAATGTGGCGAAAGATGAATTGTAGAAACATTTTGAAATAGCTGAAATAAAAATGCTTAAATATCTGCCTGGCATTGTGTCTTTCTTTTTTTTCTCTTTTATTCAAAACAGGCTACAAACCCATTCAATAGTCACAGAAAATGCATATAATGGGAAATCCCATACTGGACCCCAAACTGACAGAAATATATGACATTCTCAATCATATATTGCTTCTTTTCCTGCAAAAGCGAACGATCTAAAAGCTGCGAACTGAAACCAGAAAAAGTTAAACCACACATATAAAAAAAGAATACTTACCCAGATAGATAACTAAAACACACAGTAAACCCCCAACATAACACTGCACGCTTGACCAAAATGTACAATTACATCTCCGCCTTCTC
Source organism: Echeneis naucrates (assembly GCF_900963305.1). Taxonomy (NCBI): domain Eukaryota; kingdom Metazoa; phylum Chordata; class Actinopteri; order Carangiformes; family Echeneidae; genus Echeneis; species Echeneis naucrates. The sequence continues at coordinate 12,927,749 of NC_042522.1, read as the reverse complement.
TGCATCAACTCATGGCTGCCTCACCTCAAATGACCATGTAATGTGCAGAGAGGCAGGAAGTCACCATAAAAAAATGCTGAAAGAGCAGCCACTCTGTCATTGTCTGTTCGCCAGGCTTTCTATAGAACTCCCCAAAAAAGACAGAAAACAGTCTGTGGCTTTAGTGTTTGTAAGTGACGTCATGTGAACCGATACAAGTTTAGCTTTACCACTTTTCTTTTTTCTTTTTCCACTTCTTCACCGGGGCCACGGTTTGTATTCCCGCCTGCGTCTCTGATAAAGTGGACCCACGTTTTAAACCCCTTATCTGTCTAAAGTACACAAAGCAAAGTAGAGGGTAGAACCGTTCACACGGTGTCCCATCACAGAGCATCGTCTGCAGGAATGAAAACCACAAACCAACCTGTTTCCATTTAGAGCCCTGCCATCATGCACACAGGCTTTTTTTAAATTTAGTTGTTGCCCCTGGAACATGCACATAAGTACACACCCTTTCTTAAGTGCACACACGCGCACACACACACACACACACACACACACACACTATAGCTGTCTGCAGGTTTCTGGTGAGTGCGTTAAAGCAGCAGTCGGCTGTTCCCTCCAGGATGTTTACAGCTGGGATCACCAGGCGAGTCTGGCTTTCTGGCAGCTTTACAGCAAGAGCAGGGAAACCCTTGAAGACATACACACACACACACACACACACATGTATATACACAGCCAAAAGGGGAACCAAATAAAATACACCCTTGAACTACAAAAGGTCAGAAACGCCACTTATTCTGTTTGTGTGCGTGTGTCTTGTCAGCAGGAAAAAGTCTACATATGCATGCATGTATGAATCCATAAATGGGATTTATGAGCGTAAATAAATATCACATGTGCTGAGACTCCCTAAGATCAAGGTGTCTGTGTTCTTTGAGTACATTTTTTTCTTTTCAACCATTTCAGCATTTACCGTACATCTCACTCCCTCACTCCCTCTCTCTCCATGCTTTGGGGAGGCTTTTAGCCTGATTCAAAGAATCGGCATGTCCTGTGGTAATACAGACCAGAAGGTTTCTAGAAACACACACACATTCACGCACACACATACAGACAGACACTAATAATAACTTTCAACCCGACTTGTGGTGCCAGGATGTTTTAGTTTGTGTGTGTTTGTGGATATGTGTCTGTGTGTGTGTGTGTGTGTGTGTGTAGAGAGAGACAGAGGGAGAGTTTATATATGTGTGTTTGTGTGTGTTTGTTGCCAGACTACAGGGTTTTCCCCATGACAATAGTCAGCCAATAAAATGGTGTTGCACTCTTTTGTGCCTTAGTATAAACATGTCAGTGTGTTAGTTTGAAACTAACACACTGACATGTTTGATGCACAAAATCAGTTTTTGTCAGTGAGCAACAGCGAGTACATTTTTTTTTACTATTTTTATGCCATTAATCAAAACATAAAATAGTTTAAACATAAATAGCTGCTTCCAGCTATTTATCACCTTTGTATATTTTGGCAAGTGTTCATCCAGGTGCACATGTAAGTATAAGCCCTCATGAGTACACTAACCTCTGGTGTGTGTGTGAGACTGGACTATATAGAAACGTTCAGCATGGATAAAAAACATCACGGAAAGTTTCTTTTTCCCCGTTCTCTTCTTTCTGCAGCAGCGGTGCCTTCAGCTGTGGTGCTGAGCTATTGCAGCAGCACTATGTGTTGGTTTTGGGTCTCTCTGTGCCCTCCATTTTTCCATGTTCAAATAAATATACAGCACAAGGCGGGAGAGATGGAGAAGTGGCGGGGCAAGAGGTTAAGAAGGAAAGACGGAGACAGAGAAAAAGGATGGAGGTGGGTGACATGATGAGGACACAGAGGAGAATGAACTTTTTGAGAACGTATGAAGGAGCGATGGGCAAGGTGGGGAGAAAAAAGGTGTGGAAGGAGGACATAAAAGCCCACACCAGCCCTTGCTCTCTGTGCCTCCCCTCTTTTTATCCCCACTTTCTCTCCCTTCACATGGTCCTTGTTACTCTGACTGCTAACCAGCTAACAAGAGACGCTCCTCCCCTCCTCTCCAGCACAATTTAGTCCCTCTCTTGCTCTGTGCCCCTTCTTTGAAATAAAATAAGTTTATTAGAAGCAGCTTGTGTGTGTGTGTGTGTGTGTGTGTGTGTGTGTGTGTGTGTGTGTGTGTGTGTGTGTGTGTGTGTGTGTGTGTGTGTGTGTGTGAGAGAGAGAGAGAGAAGGTCCAAGGACCCCCCAGCATGTCAGACACCAAAGCTGGCATACACATGTGCATACCAGAGCCCCCTGGCCTGCCCTGTTCCCAATTACTGACACACACACACACACACACACACACACACACACACATAGCCTAATGTCAGTGAGCAGAGCCGCTGTGGCTAAGGCCTGGAGACAGTGAGACTGTGGCTACCTCCTAATAGTTGTGCAAAGCATCATGGGACACCGCGTTGACCAGTCAGCTCAGTAACAAAGCATGTTGGGTCAAATTGTGTCTGTGTGGAGAGGACAACCACTTAACTTGACCAATAGTCATATTTACCACTGGGATGAACAGGAATGACTTTTGGACCAGGAATTGGAAAAGAAAAAAAGAAAAATTAAATCTCCTGGTTTTTAATTTGTTGGAAAATATGATTCGATTACTGTTGGTACATTATATGATGATGATGTTTCAAGCCCTGGAATTGAAACTGTTACAATGTAATATCCCCTTTTAGTAAAATGTAACAGCCAACCTGAACACAAACTATTAGTCTGTCCACTGGAGGGCTCTGACAACTTTATTTTTACAATTGTAAAATGTTTTTCCTGGCATTTGCTGTAGTTTTTTCTTCTCCCCTTCATTCCTCTGTGTCTGTGGACTCTCACCTCATCATCCTTGTACCAGGACAGAGACTCTGCGGTGAGGACGAACCAGTACTCTTTGGCTCCTCCTTTCATGATGCCGATGTTGTTGATGGTCAGCCAGCCCTTCCTGATCACCTGAGAGACAAACGGGGTTGCAGATTAAAGGAAAGAAAAGTTTTTCCATACACTTCCCAGCCTAACATCTCATTTATCAGCTGGAGTAAGTACTACACATTAACTATCTTACAGATGGCAGCACAGTAACATGTAATGACACTCCTAGTAGAGATAAGAAGCAACTGCCACAAACATCAGAAGGATGGCGCTGAACTACACAGCTACACCGCTCTTTTATTCCCTTTTAGGCTGCCTCATTCTCTCTCTATAGACACAAACAGTACGTGGGGTGCGAGTCATTTACCTTGAACCGATCGTTAACTCCTCTCTCAGGCTGAATGAAAATGTGGAGAGAACGTTACAAAGCTACGCCAAAGGAGGACGTTTAGTAAAGGCCAAATACACAAGATTGCTCAAGTAGCAGCACATCACAACTGGCTGCAGGGAGGGCAGCAGGTAGTCAGCAAGCAGGGTGGGGGCGAAGCTACATTAGGAGGCTACAGCAAGAATATCTTATGTCAAACCGTTTTAAAAACCATGCAGTGAAATCCATTTGTCTGACTGTCTTTACTGTATTGCATGTGCTTTTGAGTTGAAGATGTAGAGTGAGAAGGGATTCCCATTCGGGTCATGTTGCTGCATTACTTAAATCAGAGGACCTAATCATGAACCAATCAATCAACTTTAAGCCGACATTTCCCAACATGTGGCTTTGAATGAAGTAAAAACTAATTTTTCATCACTATAACAAAGTTCCAGCTATTCCTCTATCCCCAGTCCTTTTTGTTTACTCTAAAAATACCGCTGTAATTTCTGGCATTATTAATCATTTAGAAATAATTATAATGTTGTAAATGTGAGTGTAAAAGTTTTCATGAGATGGACTTTAAATGAACTGAAGTGTGTTTGTAGTTGCCCTGAGCATCAATTTGGTTCATCCCTCTGTTTTAACATTTCTGGATAATAATAGAGCTCTGGGCAACTGTGGGAAAAATGACATCACATTACTTTATCTACACTTAGTACTACGATATATTTATTAGAAAAACACACCATATTGCCAGACTTATATTTTATGATTTTCCCTGACACAAAAAAAACTTTTCTTACTTCATAAATTGCAATTTTATCTCTGATAGCTTTTATGGCATTATGATACCTACTATGTTTAGACCCTAAATTTGGGATGTGGAAAAACAATGAAAGATAAATAAAAAATCACATCAAAAAAAAAAAAAAAACAACCCACTTCTGGTTTGTGTCTGGAAAGTTTGAGATCTGAACTTAAATCAAAGATAAAAGTTTTGTGGGTTTGAACAGAACTTGGAACCACAATGCGTCTGGATCGTAGACCCCCGGGCCGCTCCAGCACAGTTTGATGGATTGATTGACAACTAATGGAGCTTTTCCATCAGCAAAATCAATGACAATGCCATAATTTGGGTTTTTTAAGGATCCTACAGTTCTCAGTACAGAGGTCAGGCAAGTGTTAAATCAGTGGAGAACAGAAGCTGTGGGGTCTGAAAGGGTCAACTACAGCCATCTATAAACAGGAAGTGAAGATCCCCTCTATGTTTACAATGTGCCCATAACCCTTGACCCCAATTTGGGTGGTTGTTATGACAATTGATAAATACAGAGGTCACACATGTCTGCCGTACAGCAGGACCTCATCCTACCGAACTACTTTTGTGACGAGGAAGGAAAGGAGACAATGTATATGTCTAAATCAAAAAATGGAATTGATTAAACTATGCAAATAGGATGGGATGTTCAGTAACAGTGAACAGTGAGGTGAGTTTTGATTTAGCTCTCGTCATCATCTCTGCAGGTTGAACATTATAAGAAAGCATTTTACAATATATTTGCCATGCAAAGGTTGTGTTGTTTGTTTGTGAGAGAGAGTGTGTAAGTGTGTGTCTGCAGGAAGGACACAGCTGAAAAAGAGAGGAAAGGGAAGCGGCCACCAACAGCCACCTCATACAAACCAGCACATCTCATACAAACACACACACACACACACACACACACACATTCTCATCAATCCACAACAACCAACACGCACAGAAGACAGTTTAAACACATTTTGTCCGCACATATTCAGAGCATAAGAAGATGAGCATGACCGAGAGATGCATGACAACCTAACTGCACACACACACACACACACACAAACGCACACACACACACACACACACACACACACACACACACACACACACACACACACACACACACACACACACACACACACACACACACACGCACACGGACACGTACACATTCTCATGCTACTCACCATGATTTCATCCTGAATGAGCAAAGCCACACAGAGGAGAAAGGAAAAGGAAAGAAAAACAAAAAATCACTACGAAGAAACAGGAGGCAACGAGCAGATAGGAAGTGAAAGAGCTGAAAACAAAAACTAAAAAACTAATTTTGAAGAAATTAGATCTACAGTAGAAGAAGAAAAGAATGAAAGTCATGCATAAATATTGGTATTGTGGTGTACTGTGTCCAGTCAATGTATCTGTTCTAACTGTACTAATATTAATTGTTACCTTCATTAAAAAGATTTTGTTTTGGAACCTCTTATTTCATTGTTTGCTCAAAGATATGTTCCATTTAATTTTTTGAAGATGGGCAGCTGATTGGTTTTTGGTGCCGATCCAGGACATTTTTTAAGGATTTAATAGGATTATGCGATTTATATTTTATAGTTATAGTTTAGTTTATGTTTTCCCAGGAAACACACTGTACTCACTTGAATGAGAATAATTTTTGTTTTGTTTTGTTTTTTTTGGTCTTTGATTGTTTGTATTTCAATAGACTTAAAATTTCAAATGATGAAAATCACAGAGTTTGAGGATTGTGTAAACTTGCCAGAAGTATGTGATTTCTAAATGCTTTCTTTTTTTGTTGTTATTAATGTCATGATTTTTTTTGTTCAAGCTTTAAATTGTGCATTATATTTCATAAAAGACCAGCGTTGCTGCAGATGCCAGCAGAACTTCAACCAAAAGATGCCCTGATCTCTTCCATAAATGTTCCACATAGTTTTTGCAGCATGGAACTGTTGTTGTTGATTTGTCGGGCATAACAAAATACTGTGTAACTTTGTTACATTTACACAAAAAGCAAACACAAGTGAACTAAGTGCTACCAGGGCTACGCTTTTGAGAAAAATAGCACCAAAATCAGATGCCATGTTTCTTGCGGACGAAACTCGCAGGGATTAATTAAGCGTGTAATCGTGTTCCTGCAGATTAAAGTCTGGCACAGTTCTGCCGTAAAACTGTGGAAAAAGAGCGACAGTCGACTGCGGACGTGTCTGCGTGTATTGTGATGACGTTACCTGGTTGCCAGCTGCTTTCTTCTTATTCATTTGACTGATCCTCTGCTGAGCGCTGAGCACAAAACAAACATTAAGGTACAACAGGATCAAAAGGAACATGAACTGATGAGTATGTAAGATAAATAAACATAACTGCCCCTTATCTATATTGTGGTGGGGCTCACTTGGCAAATCCAATAAAGTCTTCATGGTTGGTGTTCATGTAAGACAATTCAATGTCTATCAACAGCAGCACCTGAGCGGAGAGACAGAAACAGAGAGGCAGCAGGTTTCCATATGTTTCCTGTTTATGTATTTAGCGATTCTCTAAAATTGTAAATTCATGACTTCCCAAAAATGTAATTTTGTTTTTGTTTGTTTGGGTTTTTTTTGTTTGTTTGTTTGTTTGTTTTAATTGTTTATGTGAGCCAAAATGTATTCCATCCTAAAAACCTTGTCTAATTTCTTCCAGTATCCAAATCAAATAAAAACAAAACCACATTTTCTTCTTACTGTGAACTTTGTTTTTGTGTGTTACCTGGTTCTTAGTGCGGCTTTCTCTGTCCCTGATGTGCTGGGTGACGATTCTCTCCATCTCCTCTCTCAGCATGGGATACTGAGCCAGCTGTGACCACAGAAAAAAGTAGGTAGGAGGCAAGAAAACCAAACAAACATGCCAACACAGATACAAACCATCACAAATCTACATTCCAGTAGACCACACTCATCTCGATGAACCACAGTTCCAATACGACAGAATACATAACAGAAACACAATCATACATGTTATGTTGTGAGGGGTTTATCCCAGACTCTGCTCTAGTCTCTGCACATCCCAACCAGCGGGGGGGATTCACATTGCACTGGATTTTATGCAAAAACAACTACCGGCTGCCATAATCTAACAAATGCGAAAGACTAGTACAAAGTCTGTGAGATTGCCACACAAAAAAGACTAAACAATGTTCCTGGCAGAAAAGTTTCCCTTTTCCCAGCACACTGTGGGTCTTTTTCCATGAGCTCATTGCAGACCCACAAACGCAGACATTGGTGGGCCTCCAATGTGACATAAACACATTTGGAGAAGTGTGAGGAAAGAAGAAAAATCATAACCAAAATCACAACTCTAGACAGCAAAATATACCTTTTTTTTTCACAAATTACAATGCATCTTTCATGTTTGTTAGATGGTTTTGTGAGCGAGTGGTTATCAACAGGCCTCCTTCTGCTTCCCAAGTTGATTTACTTTGTCTCCTGGTTCAGTCTCACTGTAGAATAGATGCTTTGTAATTCTGGGCACACTGTTAAGGTGAATGCCAGTTCAGGTCCTGGTATTTAAACTTGTATTGTCAAAGCGTATGTGTCGAAACACATTTTAATAATTCAGCGTTTTTGCAGCGCTGGTCTGTCACACCTAAACTGCATAAGCACCCTGCAATGTAAAAGCAATGCTATTTCTTTATTTATGTCTATGGACCCTAGGATGGACTGGTGACTGCCGCTGTTGTCCAGTTTCAGCTGGAAATGTCTGCAGGCCCTGAAGGATAATGTCATTTTCAATTGGTAAATATTTCACGATTAACAGTTCAAACTGCCTATAGCACAGTTACACAGTTTGTGTATCCTTTGCTACAAAAAGGCTGTAGCAACAGTCACATTTCATTTATACTTCACATTTATTTGAACTTGGAGTTAAACCTGTTGGATGCAAACATTATAAGAGCATCTTGTTCCTCAGTAATACCTTCTTTTTTTTTTTTGAAAATGCCAGCTAAACTCACTGGTATACAACAAACCTGTGATTTTTAAGGACAATGTTTTATTTTCAAGTACATTTGCATAATTTCCAGCAAATCTAACATTTGCATCACTTCAGGAAAGCTTAAGTTCTGTAAGATGATTGCAAGAGGATTTGCAATTATGCAATTTATAAAATAATTCTTGAATTTTGGTAAAATATTTCAACTTGGTGAGCAGTGAAGACTTAGCTGGCAGCTGATATTAACAATGTCTCCATTTTCCTCATTGTGAATAGAAACACTGTTAACTGATGAGGAAAGCTTCATGGTTTTCACACTTTATTGATTCGACATCAATAGATAATTGAAAACTGTGAAGTCCATGAAAGCAAAACACTTACAAAAAAAATGCATCTAATATCAAAGCAACATAATTTATGCTCTTGGAAAGGTGCATTGCAAATTGAAGGCAGAAAAAGCTGTCACATGTTAAGTCTCGTAATAGCTGACACACAAACACAACACGAACAGGAGAAAAAAAAGGCATCAGGCAGACTTTCACTGATCCAGACTGACATGCAATGTGAAGGAGGGGGTGTGAAGGGACGGATGGGAGAGGAAGAGGGCAGAGACTTCAAACTGACCCCTTTGTGGATTTTGTCAAACACTGTATATAATCATACAGTATGTCTCTAAAAGTAAAATCAAGATAAAAAGGTGATCACGCTCTGTTTTGGTCATTAGTGTTGTTTTGGGAGGACGAAGCCTTTACAAAGGGTTAAAGGACGACAGGATGGAGAGGATGAGAGAAAAATAAAAGGAGAAATAAAGAAATGCTGAAAGTACAACAATTAGTCAGTGAGTGGAACTACACAGTCACGCCACTATATTAAACCATACTGACAGAGACAGAAATAAAATAAGATTTTAACCAAATTAAATCAAAGGGTTTTTAGACACCATGAGGTCAAATATGAAAAGAAATGATCTAACATGCAATTTGTTAAATTGTCAATATAAGGCCAATAACTGACAAAAGACAAATGGCAAAAAAGTTTAATTAAAATGCAGGCTATATTGATACTAGTTATATCTGGAGTAAGGACAGACCGATACCTGCTGGCTCAAATATTTCATCACATATTTTTGATTAAAAGTATTTGTATGTATAATTGTTGGAGTTTTTTGGTTTGATGGTTGTTGTTGTTGTTTGGCTTTTTTTTTTTTTTTTTTAGTTACACCTACCTTGTATTAACCTTTCTGCTTTCTAGCTTTCTACCCTGTTTTACACAAAAATTAGGCCTCTATTCTAAGAAAAGGCTGATTGATGGCTTTTGGAAGTGAAATATCCAACCTATTAAATTTATCCTCAAGGTCCACAGAGGATAAGGTTTATTCATTTTAATGTTTTTTACTTTAGCACAACCATAAGAAGTTGATATTCGGCTTAATTGACTTGGTTTATCTATATTATTGAAAGATCAATAAAGATAAATTATAAATCTGAATAAATAAAATTTGAATTATATTCTGCATTCAATTAAACGGTTGTGCTATAAATGTAGTTTTACCAAACTTGTCATGGATGAGCAGATTCAATTTTGATATATCAGCAAACAACAGTTTAGAAATAGTTTCGTAAAACTACTTTGATGGTAGATATTCACACTAACTGACAAATTAGTCTTTCTCTAGTTGATAACCTTAAAAAGACACCACTATATTGAAGTAATTCAATGTCAAATGTCTCCTGATATCGGTCTACCCCTACCTGTCATTAACAGAGAAGGTGAAAGTGGCTTGTTTCTCTTTGGAATTTTACCTTTTGACTACACTTTTGAATGGTGAAGATGAGTTCACTCACTACCATATCTATACACTTCAGTGTGGGCTCCTTCAGCTTTTGGATCTGCTTTTTCACTATGGCCTCAAAGGCCAGGTCAGGGGTGAACAGCCCCGTCCTGTAGGGATAGGCAGGTGGCAACAGGACAGAGGAATGAAGTAAAGGAATAAAGGCGGAGGAGGAGGAGAGGCAGTAAAAAGAGATTTAGGAATATACAAATGGAAGTAAATGATAAATAAAAAAAATTGAAAACAGATGGTAAAGGAGGAGAACAGGAGGTTTCACAGATGAGGCAAGAATATAAAATTGGGACATGGTGAACAGAAGAAACCACAGAATCAAGATTACGGAGACAAGGAGAGGTGCAGGTTTGGGGGAGGGGCAAACAGCACAGAAGGAAGAAAATGCAAGTGAGACATTTGGTTTCCCCTGAAGCCATTCTACAACAGGGCAGCGCTGGAGTCCCTCTCTACTATTTAAGAGCAAACAGAGAGAAAAGGTGAGAGGAAGGGGAAGTAGAGAGAGCTCCCAGCCTGCACAAATCCACCAGCCAAAAACTCCAAGCAACACAGACTGCACCTGCACACCACGACGCTCAGCCGGGATGCCCTTTCTCCACCCATCCCTCCCCAGCAGGACTGTGATCACAACACTTACTACCCAGGGGCCTCCAGGTTGCTGCAGGCCAAGTGCAGTTGAAATTATTTGGTCAGACTGGATCAATTTGGATAAAGACTACTACGCTTCCCCTTGGCTGCACTCGCAGGCCTCTGCTGCTGAGAGTGCAGACCCATGAGGCCCGTTCAAGGGCAGTTAAAACATAATCATCAAGGCTCCTGTCTGCTGCAGGTACGCAGCTGCAGTCTCACACACAATAAGGTTTGAAAGCTGAGATCATCCAATGTGGCTGCCAGGTATTCTCATCGTGATTTACACGATTTCCTCAACGCTTTGGTTCGTACACAAAGGTGGAAAGAGTTTACTAAAGTAAAACTATTCAAGCATTAAACTACTCGAGCTAAATTATAAAACCAATTCAGCTCTCTAAAGATTTGGAAGTGTTTCTTTATAACAAAATAACACCAAAAACTGTTTTTGCATGCATGTAGTTGCTTAAAAAAGTACACATTTGATGTCCCACAATGTGGAAAAAAAAAAAAAAAATCTAAAACATTTTTGTTTCAATATTCTGGAAAGCATCAGCTTTCTAAAGCCATAAACTGTCTATTGTCTGACGGCAATGACACTAAGTATGTGCATTGATGTCTTGAATGCAACTTGCAGCCAAAAAAAAGGTTAGTGTGCAGTTTACATGTAATATGCATTTGGCTAGTTTTTCGATCTATACCAATTTTTTATTAAATCCATAAATCTGGTAAAATTTGTTATTTCCTATATTCTACAGCTGAGCATAGCTGATACAACTCAATTGAACAAGAGGACGAGAAAAACGCTCTCATAATGAGAAACAATACTGATACTTAGCTACTTTTAGAATTGAGTTGTTGGCAGAGAATCACAAGTAATTTTATTTAAGACTTAAATCATATTTACAAACTAAAAGTCTTAGCAACGCTGACTCATATTTGGCGACCATATTTTGATGACAGCTCAGCTTCAACACTGGTTTTCTTCAGCAATGCTTTCTACCACAGCCAGCCTGTCCAGCCAAATCTGTCCAAAGCGATACAGTGGGCAGGCAGGCAGTTATACTGTAGCTCAGCCTGCCTGTACAGACGACCCCATCGCTGTGGTTGGACAGCAAAGGGGTCGCATGAAACAGCAGGAAAAGAGCCAAGCAGTTACAGTCAAAGGGAGTGAACAGCAAAGGGGCTTTGCAGATGAGGCTTCAAAACAGAAATAATTAAAAGTGCTATACACTGTTTACTTTTCATTTTTACCTTCTTGGTACACTGCCTAACCGTATTGACTAGCTCAGAAATGACCATGTCCACACATTTGGTGCAAGGCTCTTTAATCTTCCCAATCTGCCTTTTCACAATGGTCTCAAAGGCCATGTCCGGGGTGAAGAGGCCAGTTCTGCCCAGCAGAGAGAAAACCAGCCACAGGCCCAAAAAAAACAAAAAAACAAAAACAAAAAATAAATAAATAAATAAATAAAGGTTGGAAAGAAAGAAAGAAGGTGGGAGAAAAGTTGGGTAAAGAGAATAGTGTTAATTGTGAAAAATTTCCCTCCATTTTTTTTTTTTACTTTTCCCCCAAACACAAACAAGACAAAAATTCAACAGAGAGAGGGAAAGTGACTGAAGTAAGCACAGTGGCTCTGCATCAGAAAGACAGCCTGGGCCAGACCGAGCTAGCTGGTTGGCACACTAACTTCAATAGAAAGAAAAGGATTGATAAAAAGAAGCAAAGCAGGAAAGCTGTCTGCTGTTAATGCTAATGAAGACTATTTAGCAACAGCCAAACTTACAAACACGGCTGTAAAAACCTGCAGCTTTAACCTAAATTGAAAAACTCATGTGGCAATCCATGACGTAGTAAACACTCTTGATAGTATCTTACATGTTTACAGTATTTATAGTCAAAGGTTAACTCTCTCGTTCAAAGAAGGAATAAAATAAAAGGTCAGGATTTCTCCACGCAGAGACACAAACAGACAACATGCATAATGGCAGCAAAAATAATGCAACCTATAATCACTGAATGTAACTAATCCTAAATCTGCTTTAAGTCAGCCAATGCAATTAGTCAGTACAGCACTCAAGCAAAGTATAAAGGTCTCGGATACAGTCAGTGAGATGCAGCAAAGGTGACTGAGATGGAGAGACAGAAGGATGTGCAGTAAAGATGGTGGGGATGGAGGAAAGAGGGGAGAGATGGAGGGTAGACGTGCCTGATGCCGTGAATGTTCTTGATGGCGTAGCTGATTTCCTTACGGAGCTCCTTCTCATCAAACTCCATCTGAAAAAAAAAAAAGAGCAGAGGATAAAGGACTATCTACACTCCTTCTCTCACAGATTCATAAATTAGGTCGACTTTATTCTTTACTTTTTCACTAGCCTGAACTCTGAATCACATTTTGTGATGACAAGCAGAGTAAAGGAACAGTCCATTTTACAGCATGTCACTTTTAAGGGAACTTATATAGACCCAGGTCAGAGACTCCAGAGACTCAGATGAATCAAAATAGATATAAAATAGTGACTGCTATAACATAAAAATTCTGGTAGATTATTCTTTATTTATTTTTGAGACAGCCAAGCTCTTTCTTTCCTTGAGTTTTCAATCTTTATGCTAACTTAGGCTGAACCTGGGCTGTCAATCTTCTCATTTGAATTGAAAGCTGACCAAACATTTGTGGTGCACAAGGTTATTTTTCAGACTTTCAGACCCCCCTTCAACATCTAAAAATTATTTCAATAAAACACACACAAAAGAGCCTTTCTCTGGCTGACCTTGCCCTAATCCCACCTGCATTTCCAAATAGTCACAAGTTGCAGACTTTACTGCAAGCTCAAATAGTTGAGAACAATGTCTCTGCTGCGTTTATTTTGAAAACATTAATTATGCCTTCCCCCAGCCAGTTTGATTCATAGTCCGTCTGACATGCTGTAACCTTAGAAGCAGGGAATATAAGGTCATCTACTACATTCCTGCAGCATATGTGTTTAATTCAAAGTGTGCTATTTTTATTTATAACAATGCAGCATCTTTTTCATATTTTCTTACATTTGTTATAAACATAAAACATAATGATGAACTGACTTCTAGCACATCTGGAAAGCACTGAGGTTTCCTGCGTTGTGAGCCAAGACTCTGGTTAGAGGAAGCAACCTGCTCTGTCTTCTCAGTGGGAAACCGACTGAGCATTTTTGTGCCGTTTCAGTCATAGACGGAGTTTTATATTCTCAGAGGGAGGGTGGGAAAGGACAAAGCGGAGGGATAGGTAAAACGAGTGAAACCAGAAATGAAATTGGATGACATGCATTAAAGATGTGTGTGGTGATGGATTCAGAGAATTGCTGAAGAAGATGAGGTGAGGGAGGAGAGCATAGAGACATGACATCGGTAGAGACAGCTGTTAGACTGAAGAGGAAGGAGAGTCAGAGAACCAGAATCACACACCTGAGGAAGGACTGAGATAGATGGCTGTCATAAAACCAGGTTTCCTGTAGGACTTGTTGTCTTTCTTCAGTATTAGAATGCTGAAATACACGGAACGTCCCTTCTATTTATTTTCTATCCAAGAATTTCTAACTTCATGCATGTTTTATGCTCTATGCACCTTTTACTTGTCCTTTAGGAATATGTTGACCTGTTGATAAGTGTTTTGACTGTTTGCCACGACCACCACTGAAGTTTAGCGTGTTAACATGCTAGCATTTGTTATTCAGCAGTAAATAGTATGGAACAAACAGAAAATGTTAATTACATTTACCAGAGGCCTTAGAGACAATTATAAATTTGACAATTTTTTTGCAGTAATACAATAAGGAGTTAGTTTCTGGTTTCACTAATTTCATGCGGCTGTTTATTTATTCTGAACATTGGTAGTCAGTCTAAAGGCCAAATGGATGTGCGTTGCATTTGTTTCCATTCTTTGGCCTTAATCTTGTTAAACCGTGTTGTAAATTGTTATCGTTTTGTTTTAGCTTTTTAAGTTGTTCAGCCAAATACAACAAACACCACAGCTTTTCCTGCTGCTGTCCTATAGTGTTAAGAACATGTCTGTGTACGCACACCCCCAATTATAGTGTGAAGAGAGGCATGTCTGTGACCTTGGAATTCCCTTTATACTCTATTGGAAACCAATTATTGTTGAGTAATCCACGTTTTCCTGATTACAATAACTTCAGTGCGGAATAAGAAAGCAAAACAAAACCACACACACAACCACAAAATCTGGCAAGTACACACCTTGACCAGTTCAAATGGGAAGCGTTCATGGAAGATGCGATTGATCCTGGCACCGCCTGACAGCTCTGCCGTGTCAATCTGGTCTCCAGAGCCCTCTATACACTTCTCAAAATCCACAGAGAACTGCTGCACCATCCTGCAGCAACGCAGACACACAGATATCAATAAATCCTTTCATCTATCATCCTGGCTCTTATGTGTATATATGTATCAACTCACTGGAGCAGAGCCTTGGTCTTGCGAGATGGGTCGTCAGGTCTGAAGTTCTTGTACTCCTCCACCTCCTTCTCTATGGACAGAAGCTGGCTCTGCAACTTGGCTCGCAGACCTGGCAGGGTGTCGCGGATATGGTTGGTCAGTTGCTATGGGGAGAAAGGTCAGAGTTAGATAAAAGTAGACCTGGTGTCACAAGGGAAAAACTGGATCTATGAGTAGACGTACAGCAGGCATTAACCCTGTGGAGACCGTTCTTTAACTCACCTGATTGAGGACTTTCTGGAGGTAAGGACTGCCCATACGGTCTGCCAAGTGTCGATATGCAGGATGGGAGAGAAAGAACTTCCTCTCAGCAGCTATAGCAGCATTGATGTCCTTTTTTCCATCTATGTCCTTCTGGCTCCTGTTCACCACACCAATGTAACCTGGACACAACACACAGTCAACAATCATGACAATAATTTTACTGACGAAAAATTTTGTTTTTTTATGAAAGTAAACTGGGATTGTGCTAGACCTGCATTTTCTGTGTAATGAACTGAATTGGAACAGCCAAACCCAGAACTAAAAATCCCAGATTGTCAAAACTATGTTCTCTGTGTAAAACCACATTTTAAAAGAGGAATTGAAGGAAATAAGATAGATGAAGAAAGGGAAATGCATGAAACAAGGCACAATTATGTGTGTGTCAAGAAAATGGAGAAACAACCTAACAGAGTTAAGGTCACAGGGATCCCATTTCACCTCCAGTTAAGTTTTCTCATGCATCACTCAGTTAAAGGCAGTTTCATGCTCTATAACTAATGCAACTGTGAGCTGCCAGCCTTGTAAACACGAACACATCCACAGCTTCAGAAAGAGAGAGACTGGGAGAATAGTAAGAAGAAAGGGGGCCAGAGAAAAAACAAAGGACATGGAAAATATTCAGAAGCTCATGCCTGGGTCCCAACCAAGTGCAAATGGAAAGGAAAAGCACCACATCAGCACATTGCAATAAAGGGCAGGCCGCAAGATACATGCAAGCTCTTTTCCGAGACTGTGTTTTTTTCTTTTTGTGCCCAGCTGTGATTTTCCTTTCCAACTCATCTTCTGTATCTTTCTAATTTCTCAGTGCTGTTTTATGGTATCCTCTGTCTCTCCCTTTTTCTATTTCTTTTATTTTTCTTTTTTCTTTTCTTTTTTTTTTTTTTTGGAGACTAAGTATGACTATCTTATTGCCACAAGAGGGAAACAGTGTGAAAATTCAAAGCCTGCAGTAGAAAAGATGCAGTTTGTGTGTATGAGTGTGTGAATGTGAGTGCTCACCTCTCCTGAGTGGAAGCAGCTTGTTCTCCAGGATATCTTTAGCATCTGTCCCTTCATCCATCAGGTCCAGTTTGGTGATCACACCAATGGTCCTCATACCTATGTGCAGACACATATATAAAATAGTTTAACCACACAGGCCAATCCTGAAAACTGACGTGAAAATGTATTTTTTGATGCTAAGCTATACAGCCTTCTGCTGTTAGGGCCAAATTATCTTATTTATATGTTTTTTGTTCATTTAATCTTTGAAGACACATTTTGTAGGTGATCAAAATTCAACCTGAGAAGTAATGAGCGGTGTAAAAGAGGACAGCATTTCCCTTTGCAATATGGTGGAGTAGAAGTATAATGTAGCTTACCCTGAGGGTCGACCTCTTTGGCAATCTTTAAAGCGTCAGAGTTGGCCAGATCAGAGTTGGCTGGGGACACAGCCAGCATCAGACAGTTCTCCTTGGTGACAAACTGCATCAACATCTCCTTGATCTGGGACTCAATGTCTGCAGGCTGGTCTCCCACCGGCACCTTGGTCATGCCAGGCAGGTCCACCAGCGTCAGATTCAGCACTGTGAGGAGAAAAGAAAGCATCAAAACTGAGGAAAAGTTTTCAAATGCATTGCTGTCAAATAAGAAACTTGAATGTGCAAACAGATTTCACTCCATAGTGTTATTCAAATACAACTGTAAAAGTAGATGCAAGTCACAGCAAACTGTGATCGTTGTATATTCCTCACCATGAGGGGAATAGACACGCAGGTTGATGGGAACAGGGGAGATGCCCTTGTTGACCCCGGTGATTCGGTCAGTCTCAGCCTCAATTTCCTGCCGGACTTCATCAAAATCTGTGAACTTTTTGCCCTTACAGTGGAGAAACTCGGCGTACTCTAAAAGAGACAGCGAAAGGAAAACCATCAGTGAAATGGAGATCGCAGGAAACCTGGATGAAGATTAGATTAAATGATGAGCAATGAAGCAGAAAACAGAAAAAGAAAATCGAGTTTTTCTCTCAGATTTCATGCAAGTACACCCAACAGTGGTGGTGCAGAAAAGCACCATCAAAACTGTGTGTGAAGGGCAGGATAACGGATGGTTGGTGTGGCTCTGCAGCTAAAATCAACTTGTTCCGTTGAAATAAAGATGTAAAAAGCTGAAATAAAGCCACAAGTGTCTTAAAATGCAGTTCAGTTAATGGCCAATAGAGGCTGGCTGGAAACAAACTACCACAGAGTTTAAAGGAAACAAAGAAAATTATCTTTTATGTCATTGTCTTTAGGCTTTAAAAGTATCAAACTAAAGTAGCAGTTGCTAAATTTCCCTCACTGACATATTTTCAATTGTCAGTTGCCGCCTCCTGGGGGTGAATCAGTTCATGGACAATAAATCTGAACAATCAGTAAATCACCCACAGGTAGTAAATGTCAGGAACCAGATCCTCTGAATGGTGAAACACCCAACTAAGTTCTGTTCTCACTTAACACCAATACAGAGTTGATGATCTGTAAGACAAGATGTTTCTACCTGTTGGGCAGTTCATCAGCTGCAGCACCAAAGGACGGCGAGTCACAATGCCAGAGCCACGAGGAAGGAAATCCCTGTAACACAACAGACACACAACAAAGGCAGCGGTCAGCTAAAAACATCACTGAAACAACTCTAATCTTTAAAATGATCCTAAGAATTACTTAACACAAATAAACCCAGTGAAGAAATTAAAGACATAAACAACCACATGAATCACTAAAGAACAACAAGACAGAAATCAGCAATCTATATATTTTTTAACCAACTTATCTGTTTCTTCAGCTTTGTCTGTGTTTTAATTAAAATCAGATCAGCTTTTCATCCGCAGGAGCAAAGTTGGAAAAAAATTACAAAAGAAAAAAAAAAAATTACAGAAAATTAAAGAAGAGCGGTTTCTTGGCTCAGCAACAGCAAAGGTTCACATCCTAACAAAAACACAAGTAAAAAGCAATAAAACTGAGCTCGAATGAGTATTAGCATTAGCTTTGTCAGCAGCATGTCCCTCTAAAAGTCTGTGTCAGTGTCATGTTTTTGTGTTCTCCTGGCAATTTGACAACTAATGTATGTCATGATCAATGATAAATGATTACAAAACAACAATAATCAGCTGAGTGACATGAATAAGAAATAGTCGAGGACTCTGGCTGGCCCTGAAGCAAAACCAGAGGCAGGTTGCATACATGAGTCTTGAGCTGAGAGTTAATCGGGGGTTGTACTGCTTCTCTTCAAAATCATGACCTAACAAGGACAGGCAATATCAGCAATTAAATGTTAAACAGAGCGATCGTGTTTAATACCACACTGGAAACTAATACTGATTTTGTCTCTCTGACTGTTGAACATTTGGAAGTTACAGTGTGAATATGTCCATTCAGCGCCAGGTTTTCATTTAATCTAATGTATCACATTTCAGCTTCTGCGCATTTATCTGCTGGTCGTTTCCTGTAGCTATGCGCATCATGAAATAGTTAAACAGTGGTGCTAACAGGAGTTTCAAGTTGTGATGATATGAAGAAGAAGCTGTCCTGTCCAGATTGGTGTCTGCCTTAATTCTGACCTTGTCAATTTGGATTCAGACCCAGTCTGCATTAAAAAGAGTTACAACACCTTCACATTCATTCACAGCAGACTGTTAGCGTTATTAGGTTACATAAAGATGATGAGCTGGTATCTGAACTGTGGTGGGAGAGGGAAGGGTTAGGGTTAGGGTTATATAAAGGGTCAGTTGCATGCTCACCCACCAAAGATTTTAATCTACAAACATCTGCATCCCTGTTATAGTCCCATTCCGAGTATAAATTAATAATCAGTCGTTGTTTGTTACTCTTTTGGCAACAAAAGGCCAAATTTACGAATGCTGAGTTCGCTCTTCAATCCTTTTCCAACCTTTGAAAGGATTTAAGACAGCTAATGTAAAATGGGAGGATATTAAAAATACACAGAGCTGAAGATACACATACACTGTAGCACAGTTAATGTTTGTTTTTCATCTGCTCCTCTGTGTACAGCACGAAGACAAAGCTTCATTCGTGACTATTGTTCGCGTGTTTGCTGTGTACAACAAAGGACGCCCTGCTTTCTCCTGACCTTTACACTTGTCTGTCCATCTGCTGCTCTACCTGTTTGCACGTGAAAGTGTGTGTGTGTGTTTTTGCTTGTGTCCCACTTGGATGAGTTTTTCAAGGGGCACAGATGGCCTTAACTGCAGGTCTTCCTCTCACACCTCTTTCTTCTCCTCCTCTTCAAACTACCACCACACGGAAAAGACCCAGACAGGATCACACACACACACACACACACGAACACAGCTACATACATACGCCAGCTGCCATGGAGTAGCAACTCTTTGTTTCTTTGTTTGCACACACATGCATGTACACACAGAGCACATTAGTGTATGCTCTTAGTGTAACAATGTGGTAGGGTTATGGTGTGTATGTTTTTTGTGATTTCAAATGAAAGAAATAAAGAGTTGATTGTGCTTGTGTTTATAAATGTTATACAGCAGCACTTGTCCTATCAGACGTTGTACTCAAATAACAAAAGACTCAAATTCATAATTCAAATAACCTCTTTCTCTCTCACACATCACTTCCAGTTCTCAGAGGCAGTGAGACACTGAGCTGCTTTTAATCCTGCTCTGGTGCATACAGCAATAATAACAGCCCTGACAGCAGTGAACCAGCACAGACAGGCTTCTCCTTCCCAGCATTGTTTGTCTCTTGGATGACACGGCTTTTTGGAGATAAATAATGAACACATACCTACGCATGTTACCGTGAACCACAGAGGCAGAGTTAGCCAATGAAATAACTGGATGCTGGATTCCAGATTAGACCGGGTCCAATGGGAGAAGGTGTTGTTAGTGAGCTGCACTCCAAACACAGATTAGTTGTAATCCTCTGTGGCAGTATCAGAAAAAAATGATGTCCTCTCTTCCTCTGTTTCTCACTGACTGCTTTCTTCCTCTTACTGTGCCATTTAAGGGCAGATTCGTGAAAATAATGGATAGTTGCAGGCTTTTCATAAACTGCCTATTGACTGTATTTTACCAACATACTTCTTTTATTTTCACTGCACAGCCTGAAAACTGCATTTTAAAATATTATTTATCTTTCTAAACACACCATCCTATGGAATTCATTAAAGCACTCTGTGCTTCTTTTCTCTCCTCCTGATGGGTTTATTTGAAAAGAGCGCAGACCTTGATGGTGCCACAGTATACTGTCCTTGTCTTTCACATGAGTGAAGCTTCTGCTATTCATGCGATTGCTTCTGGCTTCCACTGTGTTATGTAACATAAAGAGCCAGCTATATATCATAAAGTTAATCTCTGTGTGGGGGTTGGAATAGTGATGGCAGCATGGGGAGACAAATGTCGGCGTTGTGGTTTTATGTTGCAGTTGTGCCAGTGGCAGCAACCTTCACTTCACCAAAGAAAGGCTTTCAACTGTCTGAGCGAAGCACTACATAGTAACAGCCTCCTCCTGAGCGGTTTGAGAACAATGCAGATAAACAACCTTTCTGCTCATGTCTCCTATTGCATGGCACTAATTCAAAATGCATTTAATTAAAAAAAAATCTCCTGTTGGTTCTGTAATCCACCACAGAGACAGTAAGCTCAGATAACATTTCATTATGTGTGACTGCATGAATATTGCACCTTCGGTGTTTGTCGTGTTCTGGCTGAAGCAGTTTGGTGCTGAGTTGTGTTTTTGTGAAGGAGCTGTCTGTGGTCCTGAAACTAACAGGAATATTCCTGTAAGTTATCCGAACTAACGCTGCTGTACACTAAACTAAGCAGCACTTTAAATGATGAATGCCAGATGCTAAATTCAACTTACTGCTTTCTACCTTTTTGGGAAACCTGTCTGTGTCTAATGCCAGTTTATTTGTTGTTGTTTTTTTTTTTTATAATAGCCTTTCAAACAGCATTATAAGTGGCTCTGTACTTTAGGCTCTGTAGTTTTGAGTGCCTGTTCCTTCAAACTGATTGATATACCATACTGATGTTGTTGTAGTTGATGTATGTAGTAGATGTATGTAGTTGCTAATGTAATGCTCATATGATATAATATTGACTGTTTGAGTTTAATTTAAATTTAGAGAAAGAAAAGGCTGGGGCACAAAGGTTGAACTGAAGTGACAAACAACAAATTTGGCAATGAAAACAATATGACTCTCTGCAAGATGAACACATTACGAAAGCTACATTAAAAAAAACCCCTGCGAAGGACAGGTGGTGAAGAGGAACAGATCAATTTGATTTATGTCCTAAATAGTTCTCTCATGCCATTAGCACTGCATATCTCAGCAGCTTCTCTATCTTCTCTAGAGGTGAGTCGTCCTTCACCCTGAATCATACCTGACTGGCCAGTAAGAGCATCACAATCAAAATCTAATCCATCTAAGAGGAAAGGTGTCATTGTAGCTCTAAAAGGAGAAACAGTGTCCAGATGTACAGATCTACGGTGACTTTGCAGCTCCAAATAAAGTAAAAAAAAAAAAAATCAGTTTCAGCCTCTTTTTTAAACTACCAAATGCCATCCTGTGTGGTAAGATAAACAGCTTATATGCCTTGCCTATACCTATAAAATAATTTATGCAAATGTCTGTCTGCCATTTATAAGTCTCCCATATTATGGTATTGATTTTCTGTGCTAACCGTAAGCTGCAAAAACAGAGATTGGGAGGACAAAGCCAGGTCCAGACCAGTGGGAAAGAAATAATCATCTTTGTTTTCTTCCTGCTCAACTCAGCCATGCCCCTGTTGAATGAAAGATGAGCAAAGCCATTGAAAATTACGTTAAATTAGTTTGTGAGAAGCTAAAGTATTTACGTCTCAATATGCGACAGAGAGGGGAAGATAGAGATGAAGAAGAAGAAACGTTGTGACATGTAGACACAGTGCATTGTAAATTTGAGTTGGGTTAGACTGATAACACAAACACAATGGGCTACATGAGGTGGGTGGGTGGTGTTGGAAGGCTCAGGAGGAGGAAGATAGAAGGGCCTGAGCAATGACACTGCAGCTGGACTATTGCATACATTAACACATGACGGTATCTGCAATTCGTTCGCTGCTGCAAGATGGCAAAGACTGCAAGTCTTACTGACACGTAGAAACAAAGCACAGTGACTGTGCTGCACAGGTAAAACCAGGATTTATCATAGAAAAGGCATTCACTTAAAATGCTTCAGTCCTTCCATCATCTGAACCAGCAGTCCCTCGGGTAATGCGGTGTAATTAGACACAAGCTGTTGCTATGACAACAGCAGGCAAGTGCAGCATTATGTGGGCTGTTTAATGAGCACAAGAGATATAAAAGTACAAATTACTGAGACAAACACTCTATAGGTTCTGAAAAACTCATGCAAAAACAAGACTTTTGAAAAAAAGCTGTAAAAAATGTGACAGAAGTACTGTAATGAAGGAAAAACTGAATTTTGGAATTAAATTCATAACAAAAAGAAACAATATTAGATTAAATACCACGTTAAAAACGTATTTGAGTTTGCTTATTATTTCTCAGAGTGGATATTTTTGACATTATTATTTATTATTATTTATGTATCAAGTACTGTTCTGGAGTTTAAGGGGGTGCCACCAAATCAACATCATCAAAGTATGTTTAAAGTTCTTAGGAAGAACAACTGCATATGCAGAGATAAAACTCTCTGTGATACATTCATGATGTATGCCAATGTTAATACGTAAGATGGAGATAGTGATATATAAAGCCTTTTGGGGCTCCTTGATTTCTACTTTCTACTTTTAAACATATTTTAGGCTGTCCACTGTGACGATTACACATGAAAGTGACATGTTAAATATATGAATTTCACATTTTTTAAAATGCACTTGCATGCTACATCTTTTACCATAAGTAGTATAAAGTTTAGTTTAGTGTGACATTTAAAAGTAGGCCTGCCTCACCTACTACCTGTTAAGATGGGGATTAGCACCCTGGCCACGTGGTGAGGGGTTAGGGTTAGCTGCTACACAAATGTAAGAAAAAACAATACCAAATCAGATAGCAACTCCTGCGGTTTGTCTACCAGATGGTGAAATCAATTGGAAATGCTGAGCCAGTGGGATGAATAATATTACATCGTGGAGTACCTGGCCTGCTCATTGTGGGAGTGAACTGGCCTGGAGCCATAGTATACATACACTCTGACCTTGCTTAAGCATGAAATACTGCTGAATCACACACTCCATGAGTATCCATGAGAAGTAAAGGCCGCAAAAATAAATAAATAAATAAATCTGATCAACTGAAATTCAAGCAGGAAGGACCAACTGACAGTTAGCAAAGTGGTATTCATGCTGCTGCCTACATGAGGTAAGCTTCATTTACAGCATAAGCACCAGCAAACAGATGGAGCTGAGCTGGAAGGGCTAAAAGCTCAGGTGGACTCCCTTCGTCACTCTCTCTGTCTGTCTCTCCCCCTCCTGTGCAAGATCATACTGCAGCATAACAGATCAGATTTGTTCCCCTGGCTTCATTTTATGTCATCGTCGTCATCCTCGGCTCTGACTAACTCAAAGCTGTCCATGTTTGTGAGACTGAAACCTTTTCACACATATATAGCAACTATCAGTGTGGAAGCTTTGCCTGGTGAGGATTAACAAAATTGTTGCCCTGTGTCCCAGAGTGGATAACACATCAGCAAGCTTCCTTTAACTGTCAGCATCTCTCACAGCTGTCTTAGGACTAATAATGACAAACACGTATAACACGGTGTCATTTCATTTTGAGGTTGAAGATATTGCACCTTTCTTTTTAATGCTCCTGACCAGAGATGTTGTTCAAAGGGAATAATTGGTTCCATGAATGCATCATGTAGGTACAGATAAACTTCACTAGGGATTTGTGTAGGCCTCAATAATGATCTCCTTGCCTTGGTGCTGCTGACAACAGAGAACTGAAATGATTCAGGAGGTGAAATGTGCAATATTTGCTCTTTCCCAGGGGAAACTCCGGGAAGCCTGTGTGCTGGGTTTAAACCTGAAGGAGAAGGGGGATGGGGGCTGAGATGTTCAAAGTGGAAAACGAGGAGCTACTGCGGAGCCGCTTGCTTGGTGCACCGGAGAGCATCAACACGCATCACAGGATGGAAAAGCTACTTACTTCCCGACGAAGTTCTCCAGCACCGAGCTCTTCCCCGCACTCTGGCCGCCCACAACGGCGATCTGCGGCAGGTCAAGGTTTGCGTTCTGGCCGATGGCGGAGAAGGCATCCTGCATGCGATTCACCAGAGGAATCAAATCCTCCATTCCCCGGTTGCCCATCTCTGCGGTGCAATCGACAGCCTATCTTCCCAGTGAGAGCAGGGAGGGATTATTTCTCTTATTTTTCCTCTCTCTCCTCGTCCCTCCTCGCCACCCCCACGTCCAGAGGGCGTCTCAGACTGCGCTCACACTGCCTCACTTTTCGGCCTGCTCACACATTGACTGCTCCTGCTCGGTGTGTCAGATCACCTCAGCTCAGACTGAGCTTGTGCACTCACCGTGACAGGAGGGGGAGGAGGAGGAGGAGGAGGAGGAGGAGGATGAGCTCTTGTGCTTTCCTCAGGAGGAATCCCTGCAGTTTTCCACTTACACCGCTGGGTGGTGACACTTTCGCCGCGCTGGCTGGAAATGTTGCTGTTCACCGCACGGATAGTTCTCGTTTTGAAGATACTCTTAAATTAAATCTTGTTCGAATTCTTTTTAAAAACATTTTGATGTAAAATCTGACACGCAGACTTAAATTTTCTTTCCCAAACAAACAATTTAGTGATGAAGGCTTCAGATCTTCCCAAGGTGCTGAACCTGTTAGCACCATGGACAGAGGCCAGGGGGCTCAGTCATAAATTCTGCTGGAAGATTATACGTATTTATAGACACACACATATAAATTTGCATATATGTATGTGTGTGTGTATATATATGTACGTGTATTGCATAACAATTGCTTTAGAGAGCCCGGTCATGTTTTCAGGGGAACTTGGGGTCAATGTCTGTTAAGGCTTCCCCAGATTTCACATCCTCAACCTGATGTCACTTCTTTTGGTTGATCTCGGTCATACAGGTGATCGACACCTCCAGTCCTGAATCTCCAAGACTAGGAGAAATATTAAACTGAATATCTTTTTTGTTTTTTTGTTTGTTTTGTTTTGACTCTAGGTTGGTTCAGGGATCCGTGTTATTCAGAGAAGAAGTCCTTTCTCCAGACACCAACAGGGGGAGACAGGTTGTTTTCACCGGAGAGGCTGGTTGATGTTCTCTGGACCAAGTTGCACCGGAGCCGAGAGGAATCATTTAACCCCGTGTCATGCGTCCACTTAGATGATCGACAACCAGCTCGGCTCCACTCTTTGACAAGTAGGTCACACAGCTTTAGGAAGATGGAGGTGAAATGGAGAAAGCAGCTGCGGCGAAGCAGATCTGTCTGCGAGCTAGCCTGCTAGCTGAAAGCTAAGCTCAGCTAACAGTCTGGGTTCAGTTACAGATTGGTGCGCTAGCTTCTCTCCATAGCAGGTGTATCTTCTTCTTTTGAATTTTCTGACCTGACAGAGTTTGTACGTGTGCTGGTTTTAAAGTTGAGCGTCACTCTCGTAGCATAACAAACAGAAAACGCCATGTTCTACTCTTAAATTGGCTAATTGAGAACGGAAACAACACACAGCAGAGCAAACGCAAAGTGTTGTTAGCTTCCCTGCTAACACTGGCTAGTTGTGATCGCGAAATATGAGAGCGACCTGTTGTGTCGGAGGGCGGCACTGGTGTTGTATGTGTCTATGTAACAAAGAGTTGGCCCGACAGCAAGCACATTTCTTCTTTAACTATTATTATTGTTATTTTTATTCCAGGGGATCCTGCGTTTCGAAAGGTGTCATAACAAAGCAACCTAGCAGCTGCGGGTCTGTCACCTGAAGAGCCCAAAGGCAGAAATTGAAGCCCGGGATGTTTAATCCACACATCCATCAGCAGCAGCAGCAGCAGCAGCAGTTTCACCAGCACCTTCGGCAGCTACAACAACTTTTCCAGCAGCAGCCTCCGCCTCCTCCTCCTGCTCAGCCGCCTCCGGGGCACCATGTCGGCCATCACCACCACCAGACACCCCGGTAAGCGCGTTCACTTGAGCCCGGGGATGAGGCAGCGGCCTGCTGACGGGGTGGGGTGGGGTGAGGGGGGGGCTGGCTGGAAAACCTGCCACAACACATATCAGGCTGCACAAAGTTGGAGTGGCAGAAAATTCATCACTGTGCAGAATTTGAAAGTTTGTCCTGGTGGTGTGGTGTGTGGACTCAGGGCAGCATTGGTTGTATTGATCACTGTTGCATAGACCATAAAGTGTGGTCACATCAGCATGGAAGCTGTGTAGTTGTGTAGCTGTACCACGTTTTCAGCTTTTGGGTGTGTGTCTGCAGTACTTCTTGTTTATTTTGAGAATGGGCAAAGGTAGCAACCAATACAGCTTCCATCTCAGTCAGCAGCTTTACCTGCTTTCTTTCTGTCTTTGTATCCGATAATTATACCTCATCAGTTATTGGTCTTTTTGCCTTTGTGTTGCTTCTGTGAGACTTACTGTCTCCAGTTAGCTTAAAAATGTATTGAGCAATGCTTTGCAATTATCCACCATAAAAACAGGCAGTCCTTATCAGTCAGTATTTGTCCGTGTCAGGAAACAGCTGAAGGAGAAAATGAATGAATGATAACTGTGAAATATTCATACTGAAAGTTTGCATTTGGAGAGAATCTTTATGTGCTGTGCCCATGCCAAGAAATTGTCATTTTTAAATTTGTAAAATAATTTTCTAATTATATTGGTGCGGGTGTAGAGTTGTGAGTAGGCCGATTACTCGAGTTGTAAACAGGAATAGATACTATGGATGGAAGTCTGCACCTGTTTTGCTACGTATTTCTACATGTTTGCATCTGCTGTAATAACTGCAATGATTATTTTCTGTTGTGTATTTGCTATACAGAGCTATTCCTGTGCCTCCCCAGACAGCCCCTCCTCCCAGGATGGTCAATCTGTGCCAGACAACCCAAACTACCATCATCGCCCCCAATCCCATGCTGCAAGGGGCCATACTTATGCAGCAGATGCAGGGTACTATTGGAAGCTAGTAATCAGAAACAGCTTTAGGATTTTTATTTGATGCTTTTATAAAGGATATATTTAAAAGCAGGAAGAAAACCAAGGCTCTATTTTTGCTTTTCCTTTTTTCAGGTAACATGCGGAGTTTTGGGATGGGTGGGCAACAGTTCCGTCAGTTCTTCCCAGCTGGGACCAGGTCGTCTCTGCTCGGGCCAGTTCCCATGGGCATGGCCATCAAGTCCCCCATGATGGGTTTCCCAGCTGCACGACCCTTTCACCCACATGCCCGCTACTACAACAACACCATCCCCACGACAGTCTCCTCTTCCCCTTCACCTGCCACCACAGTAATTACAACAGCACCGTCACAAAAATTATAATCACTGTCTAGGATAATAGCCCATATTATAAACTCCATTAGGCTTGTGGCAGTCTCAAGTGCATCAAGATTTAACAACCAAATTAATCAAAGGCTTCGGAAATGCTCTTATCATGATGCTAATTTGAGTGTAACTCAAGAACTGAATCAAGCATCACATGTTTAATTACGTTTTAATAGTTTTTGTACAACAGTGGAGTCTTGTGAAATATAACTGAAGCCACACACAATACTTAATTTGAGAGCAGTAATGAGTGATAATTAATGTATTGTCAGACAAATTAAGAAATACAATTCTGAACACAATGATCATAAAATAATGAAAAATTTTCACCATTTTGTTTCATTTTTAATGATTGTTTAACCAGAAGAATAAATAACTCAATGAACAGGTGGTTAATGGTTTGGTTTCTTCAAGATAGTTGCTGATTCTTAGATCTATAGAGTGTGGATTGAGTGGTCAAGTGATTTCAATACTGCTCTGACTAAAATAATTATTTATTATTATATATTTTCTATTAATAGTTATTTGTTTTGTGAATCTTTTATTTGTGCTTTTTTAATGTCTCTAGGCTGCATCAATCTCAAATTGAAGGTATAGCCAGGCCTATTTTCATAAAGTATATATGAAATCCTGTTATGTCTGTTTGTGTAGGACACCACAGCTCGCCAGTCAGACAGGAAGCGAGACAGTGAGCAGATGGCATCAGGAAGCACAGATAACCAGCAAGTAGCTAGCGGTACCAATGAATCTGATGACAAGCCTGAAACAGGTACAATTGCAATCCAGTTGGTAAATAAAGATGTTAATCTGCATTTTTAAACCTTTACCCACATCTCCACAAATTACAAAAGCACACAACAACTCTGATGGTGGTTGCTTGTCGACGATGATTTTGTTCTTAGTTTCCAACCTTGTTTTTGCATTTTCTACCCACAGATTGTACAGTGGGAGGAGTAGATGGACCTATACAGATCACAGAAGAGCAGCTTGAAGAACCTGCAGTGAAAAAGAAAAGGACTGAGGCGTAAGGAAACAATTTTTTTATTACTCTGATTACGTGTTCAAGAAAATTGTATTATATCATTAGGGTTTAACTGTAGCCAACTGTAGAGGGAGGAAATGTTCTAGCTTGGGAAGCTTTCCAACTTGGAATATCCTCTGTTCCTTGATACAAATTTTTTCCACCTCTCTCTCTCAGGTCAGATATTATCACCATTTCAGATGCAGATGGGGAGATTCCTTCTTCAGAGTGCAACAGCAACACAGAGGAGAGTCAACCTGATGGTAAAACACACTTAACCTTAAGTTAAGAGGGAATATGTTTTTAGGTACTTTATTTGTTCAACACTGATTTCTTTGAATTGTAGCTTAGGCCATTTGTAATGAAGATTTATTTCTGGCCTCAAATCTCTTACTAGATGCTGCCATTCTGGAAGGAGGCTCAGAATCAGATGTTGTTGAGGCGTTGGAGGAGAGCAGAGCAGATGAGGTGAGAGGAACTTCTTATTTGCCGTTGGGCAGGCACACACAAAATAAGTTAAAGAAATACATGTTTTTTTGTTGTTGTTGTTTTTTTGTTTTGTTTTTGTGGGGGTGGGGTTAAATCTGGTTTATGACATCTCTGTTGGTGCAGAGCTGCTTGTCTGCTCCATCACCTTCTGGCAGACTGAGCAAGGACGACCAACAGGTTATTTTAACCTCAGAAGAAACACAGCAGGGAAAATATGCCTCCTCACGTTTACCAGATAACCAGGATGAAGGGGAGGAGGGCGCAGCAGAGGGCACCACCAAGTTCTACTGCTACCTCTGCAGTATTACCTGCCACAACCAGCTTGTAAGTTAATCATCAGTTTTCCACTGAATATGTTTTACGGTTCATTTATTTTTAACATGTAACTTTTGGGGTTTTGTAGAACTTCAGAAGTCATATGAACAGCATTTCCCACCAGCAGCGAATGATGGAGATCCAACACATGAGCAATGCATGTCTGGTCACACTGCTGCCACGAGTCCAGGAGTCTCTACAGGCAGCAAGCAAAGATGGGTCAGTTATTGAATAAGTTGGCTTGTATTTTATATTCTGTTTCCCGGCAGGATAATTTTGTAGCTTTTTTTTTTTTTTTTTGACCACAGACATTCATTGTCTCCAGGCAGCCTTCGTGAGTTTAACACGGGTATTTTACAAAAAAGAGATCTCTATCTATCACAATACCTGTCCTTTTTCATTACAGAGAGAAAAAAGCAGACTTAAAGAACTGGTGTGCTACCTGTCACACCCACTTCACCAGTAGTATCGTGGACCACCGGCGCACAGAGGAGCACAAAGTAATCAGCTGCTCATTTTATAAATGTGCACATTTCTATAGGGGAGCTGCTAAAACACGTCTAAAAATTTAATGTGAATAACTGATCTGGTGGTGTCTTCCCCTCACCTACATACACTCATCCTTACCCCGTCCTATCTCTGCTCAGCTTGCCAGCAGAACAGCCATTTCATCCTGCACAGTGTGCAAAAAACACTTCAGGACCTCTCAGATTTTTGTGGAGCACTTACAGTCCCAGGAGCACAAACACAAAATGGAGAAGGTAACTTTGCTTGAAAAAAAAAAAAAACTGCTCTTATCCCGTTTTCCCTTTGAACCATCCCTCTTTTTTTTTTTCATACTGTTGCAACTACTGTTTGTGATTGTTTCTCAGCTCCAGGAAAAGGAAGGTTGTGAGACCTTGGCCAAGCTGACTGCCACAGACACAGATGGCTTTTCATTAGAAGAGGAGGAGGGAAGTGATGGGGAGGAAATAGATGAAAAACAGAGGATTTACGGGGATCCAGACTGCTCAGAGAAACAGGTGACTTCGTTTGTTATTGTTTCAAATTTTCCCCCACTGAGATCATCTGTTAGATCATTTGTCAAATGGAGCTTAACATCCCCTTGAGATAATTTCTGGTTTGAAGCTGTTTACAGCGTCATAACCGTTGCACTGATTTTTTTGTCTGTGGTGGGCTGGCATAGGATGGCTGGTCTTCCCTGAAAGAAGTGACTCTAAAGAACATGTCCAGTGATGAGCAGTATGAACCTGACACAGTCTATGGTGAGGGATGAGTAACTCCTGATTTTTCACTGCATAATTAATTTTGTTTCCCGGTATTCTCCTGCCATCTATCATATTTGAGCCTCTGGTTTCCTTCTCCGCAGGGTCCAGTTTCTTTGTTCCAGTGGCAGGTTTTATCTGCAGACTCTGCAACAAGTTTTACCACTTTGAATCATCTGCCATACATACCCACTGCAAATCACTGACGCACTTCGAGAACCTCAAGGTTGGTTTTTTGTTTTTGTTTTTGTTTTTTTTTTTATTTTGTCCACCTCGTGTTTACAACTAAATAGCCAATATTTAATAATATAAGATGATTGTTGTGGCCAAAATAAAAAAGGAATTCATCTTGAAATAATATATATTTTTTTTATTGTTCAAATTCTTCTTGACATATTGCTGTATTTTTTGGCTCTCCTTTTTCAGAGCTACAGAGCATTACTCAGTCAAAAGGGTGAAGCTGTTGAATCTTCTAGACAGTCTCTTCTAGCTTCAGACAGCCTCAGACCTCTAACAGAAACTACAACAGACTGGTCCCATGAAAATTCCTTCTCTGACAATACTGGTTTAGTGACAAACGTTGACTCCTTGGTGCCCATCAATATGCTAAGCGGACTGGAAACACAGACAGAAAACCAGCAACAAGAGAAAGAATCACAACTTGCTCTGACCTCACAAGACCTTACCACTGCTTCACCAACCTGCACTGGCAGCACAGAAAAAGACCCCATCATTCACAGCACAGAGGTAGAAACCACAAGCCAGGCATGTGTGGCTCAGGAAGGTCCTGCTGAGCTGGCTACTGGCAGCACTGAGGAGACAGACTCCGAACCAGCTGCTGCTGAGGATGCTAATGAAGGACAGCAGCAGGAGGAGAGAGAGGCTCCTGTTCTCCCAGGGAAAAAGAGCAGCACAGGAAAGGCAAAGACCACACCCAAACGCAGGTCAGGGAGGGCCACAAACAGGCGCTGAGTCAAAAATGTGATGCGGAAAGACAGGAAACCTGTTAGACTTAGCACAGGACATATCGGTATGTGAAGAGGGGCTTGTATGAAATATTGGCCGAGAAATGAAGAAACCTTTTTTTGAAGGAAAGTCTGAATTTAACACACACTAGTTATGGTGGAGTATGACTGGTCATATGAATTATTCCCAGGGTGGGAAATTAATACAATACAATTATCAAATGCAATGATGATGGAAAAGCCTTTTAATATTGGAAAATGAGTGAAATTAGACGTATAAAATAAGTCCAAAGCAATCCTTCTTTTTTCAGTATTCACAGAAAAAAACTATTAATGTTCCTATCCTAATATTTATTAGATAAGTCGAAACTTATTTTGTATAACTACTTAAGACGTACAGTACATGGGTGCTTAATGTGTCACTGTGTCTTTGCCACATGCTAATGTGGCATTATGAGATGTGGTGACAAAAAATACAAAGTTATAAAGTACACATAAAAATGTTGCAGGGAAAATAGCTTCTTGAAGGCCCCAGGCAACAAATGTACAAATTATTTTAAAAACACTGTGGCGTTTATTTGATTGAGACATTCCAAAGTCACAGCTAGACTGACTTTTATTGATGCATTTATTGTGTAAACACAAGTTTTTATTAAAACTTTTTGAGTTTGCTCTACAGATACCTCAGCCAGGACCAATACAATTGTTAGATGAATAGCCATGAAATTTTACACTGACATTTATTGGTCCTTAAATAAACATCTAGTCTGACAGTTTTGTTTTTTTTTTAAACTTGGAACACTTTTCAGGTCGCCTCGAAAATCTTATAATTGATCACACTGTCTTGTTTCCAGGGATCTCTCTGGTTGACCTAAATGTTAATTTCCCACCCTGCTGTCCCATAAGGATGACAAAACCTTTCAATGAATGATTGTTAACCTTTAATAACCTGCAATTGTAGAAGACCATACTGATGGCACATTGCTAACTTTGTAGCACATGCGTAGTGAGCTGAAATGTAGAATGTAACTAAATTGTTTGAGCAGGTAATTCAAGAAAGTTTTAAAATGGTACTTTAGCTTCAAGTTAGAGAAACCCTTGAAACTGATTATGGCTTCGTTCAAGATGTCTTGTCATCCAAGGTTTTATTTTTACCATTTTAAATTTAGGTTGATGTCGTGATGTTTGGGGCAAAAAAGTTTGACTGAAATAGAACCGCACAGATTCAAAGTGGCCCTCTATTAGCAGTAGGAACCTTTTTTCTTTCATGTATAATTCTTTTGTGAAGAGTTTATGAAAGAGAAAGCACAACCTTCAGGAATAATAGTCTTCTCTCCCATTTCTACATAGGTACATAATCATATGAAGAAGAATTGCCTGTATTTTTAAAATGTCCAGGCAGCTTCTAAATGAGCATCTGTACCACCAGACACCTCCATCATCCTACCAAGAAATGAAGGTTCCTGCTAGCAACCTGTCACAAAACCTAAATCATAGTCTGCCCCTTACTCCTGTAGGACTTCACATGCTATTGTCTGCATTTTGCTTATTTTCAGATTGGAATGCTTGGCAGTCATGACATAAGCTGCTTGAAGTTTAAAAGACTGCAAAGTGGTTTGTTTGTTTTTTTTTTATGCAGCTGAAACATTTCATCTTCAGAAAAGTATATTTATCTTTGAATTCATAAAAAATTTGGATGTTCGTGTAGAATTGATCGCATTTGGTGTCATGTTCCCATGGATGTTAAAGTGTGCCTACATTAAGACTGAAATAGCAGTTCCTTTCACGTTTCCATGGATGTAAGATACTTCTATAAGCGTTCACAGCACAAAATATTTTTGATGTGATTCTTGGTGCTTATTTGCCTCCAGTTATCCACTGTTGTGATTTGTATTTCTATTATGGAGGTCATATTTTCATCTGTGTTTATTTAAATCGGACCAATTGGCACCAAGCTTAGATTAGAGCCAGGGGAGAACCCGTCATATTTTTGGTCAGATCCAGGTCATTTACTTTGAATTAGAAGTTGTTTTGCCTCTTAAATCTGGTGTTATAAATTTGCATCAGACTGCAGAGTGCCCCTCTACATTATTTTTTTCTGTCATGGAAGATGTTTTGGTTGCAATGCACTAGACAGCTGAAATCACACTTTATTTAAAGGTTCTAACATTATCTGCAAGGAAAAAAACAGAGAAGTTTATTTAATAAATGTAGCAAAGCATCCTTGCTAACCTTCAATTCTGATGTGAAGCCCCAGTAACCCCAGGCAGATTATACAAATTACTTTGGCTGGCATTTTAACAGGGGCATGCCGCCATAACGCAGAAGTTATATATATATATATATATGTAAATACACATATACGGATGTATTGTTTCCTTCTTGACTGGCATGTTCTGGAAACATTTTAGTAAAGAAGGAAGTTATTTTAAACGACAAAGGCTGACACGTGTCACAACTCTTGACTTATTGGTGACCATCACATGATTAGTGTGTCATGTTCTGTTTCAAGGAACAAGACATGGTCTTACTGTAAGCTCTGAAACAATGAATTAGGAGAGAGAAAAGGAAAGTATGTATGTAAAGGATAATTTCAAACAAAGCTGTATGTTTCTTACTGTATTTTTATTCAGCTACTGACAAACTGAGATGAACAAACAGGTGTTGTTTTCTAATTGCTGGAATTTTATTGTATTTTTGGATTTGTTTTCTGTTTGGGGGTCATTTTAATTTATATTAAAACAATTCCCACACTTTGCTGAGATAAATTGGACTTTTTTTTGACAGCACTTCCACATCACAAACACTTCTCAGACAAACATCACTTATTTTTTACAATAGATAAATGAACAGAACAGCACAGTGTACATTTCTAATCATGCTGAAGATCAAACATAAATATTGGAAGACAATGGAAATGTTGCATATTTATTTTTTTGGGACAATACAGTAATTGCACGGAATGTACAGCTATGACAAAGTTGACGTAGACGGTTCCCGCTTCTTCTAAAGCCAGACACACTACAGATTGGTCATTAGGACTGACTCAAGCTTGTGAGCAGTCTACAGCTCATATACAGATCACCAAGGACATCAGCACATAATAGTGGGTAGAGGTTAATTATTCTACCAGCCAGTCACATCCATGATATCAAAAGCTTCTGTTCAGAAACAGCAGAATCCTGTAGTTTGAGCATTGATGTCACACACAAAAAATATTATCAGACATGTTTGTGACTTCCCTTCATGATATTCAAACCTGAACAGAGCTCACAGAGACTGACTTTAAGATTCATGTGAGTTTGCAACATGAGATGCTGCTTAAATGTCAATGAATTCCACTCAGCTCAGGGACCAAACATCAGCATGCCAACGACAAAAGGGCTGCATTGAGTGCAGTGATGGAGGAGATGGAAAATATCGGCAGCTGATTAAGGTGTAAATTCACAGAAGAGTCAGACAGACATGGACTACTCTGACCAGATGTCACAAGTCCAAACAGGTCAGAAGTTGAGCCAACCTTCATTAAAACCTTCTATCCTTGCATTTCTCTGAACTCAGTCCTTTTTGCCTACTCGCTCTTGGCAGTCATATGTGAGCTCCCACTGTCCTCGCTGAGGTCCTCCTTACTGGGGGAAGAGTCTCCGTCTGAAGGATGCTGCTGCTGCTGCTCCTCCTGGTTTTGGGAACCGATCAGTTGGGCCCTGAACTCCAAACGAGCTTGCCGGTTGGACTCCATAAGTTCATGTAGTTTGCCATTGAGTGCATCATTGCGTTCCTCCAGATCATCAAGATAAGAATTGATCTGATCTAGCATGGAGTTGATGGCAGCATATTCTGTGGATAAACAGCAGCGAAGTTAGTGTTTTTGGTCAGTGAGAACAATGACCTTATCTCACTAATGAGATTTGGGTGTTTGTTTCAGATTAATAAATTAAAAGTAAAACTAAAAAAAACACTGCTTTTATCCGAGATTCACCCATTTCTTTGAAAAGCCAGAAGTGACCATATTAGATACTAGCTTGAGCAGTAACTGTTTGGTTTACTGTCTAAATAGCTAACAAACAGGCAAGTGGAGGATTGGTGACATCCATTTGTATAAAATGTATGGGCGATCAGCAGTACACACTGACTGACACCACACTCACAGCTGTTAGCAGGACATACCAGTGCCTGCCTCAGAGTCTATGAGAGCACCTATGACCATATTAGTGAATGAGATGTACACCAAACTCAATCCACATTTTAATCAACTTACCAGAAACCCGAAGATCGGACTAAGCCTGCTCTTAGTCAGTGTCAGCTGCCATCTAGTCTCCCTTGACCATCTACATTTAACATTTTATTTACTTTATTTGGGTTTTTTTTTCTCCTGTAGTTTGACTTTACTGACCAAGATCACTTAAATGACACACTGAGTTTATTTTTAGGGCGTACTCTCCAGTTAACTGCAATTACGTTACCATTTCTGACGAAAGTGAATAAAAACAGACCAGCTCATTACCTTCTTCTCCAAATTCATCTTCGTCGGTTACAATACCATCATCTATGGAGATATTTGGATCTCCGTTTGGTCCCGACATGATTTCGATGTTGACTTTTTTTTGTTAAGAAAAGATTACTACTTTTTATTGGCAAGTTAGCTAAGCTGCAAGCTAACTAGCATGTAGCACCTAGAAAATTCCTTCGCCGGCAACAACGGAAATTCGACCAGTCTGACACTTAGTCTAAGACTGAATGTTTCTTTTGGGTTAGTTTAAGACAATTTCGCTAAATCCAAAAACCCAAACAAAAATGTGCTAGTCAGCTAGTTAGCCCCGTCGTCATTGGCAGACGTCAGATATTTGTTGACGGAACAAGTGCATTGTGGGAGAAATCTGGGCGGGGCTTACACTCCTAAAAACGTGTATGGGTCTCAGAAAGAGGACCCACTTTCTGCAGATAATAAGGTTACTATCCACACAGCTCCACCTCAGGGGATCAGGAAAGAGGCAGAAAATTGGAGTTTGAATTTCGGCTTCTTTTTTTTTTTTTTTTTTTTTTTGCTTCCTACCCAGCAGGAGTCAGTCACAAAACATATTTAATATCCACACAATAAACACAGTCTCAAACTCCGGGGGTCTGGGGGTCCAGTCCGGCCCCCCTCCCAGAGACAGGACTCCTGGACCCCTGACTGCTAAATGGGAAGGTAATATTTTGTGTCCATCCTCGCTTTGATCGCTGGATGGAGCCAAGACATCACGCAACAGAGTATTTGCAGCTAACCCACGTGTTAGCCACTTCCTGTAGTGGGGGTGGCTTCATCGACAAACTAACATCTGTTTTCACGCGTATTTTAAAATATGGACGAGTTACCAAAAGACCTGAGAGCATTTCTTCTCAACCACCCGTTTCTTCAGTTCACAGATGGCAAAAAGGTTGGCGAACAAACGACATCGCGTCACAGCGCACACAGGACTCTTTCCGTGTAAAGCTAACCGTGCTGCTAATCGACCTGCAGCCATGAACTGTGAAGTGTTGTGATGCTAGGATACGTTCACCGAGGCTGAAAGATCTGTAAATGATTACATCTTTTATTGTTGCACAAAGCTGAGCTACACTGTCATTACATCTGTCGCTCATGTGTGTCCCTGCAGATAAAATGCTCATTGAACGGCCACGAGCTTCCTTGCAACCTGACGGAGCTGCAGAAGTTCACTCAAGGGAAGAAATATGAGAAACTGAGTGCTGCAGCACAGTTCAACTATAGCCAATATGAACCACATATCGTGCAAAGCACCAAACAACCGTAAGGATGCTTTTATCTTCCCATGAGTCTTCCTTCCCTGCATGCTGTTAATTTACAAGAGAAGCTCCACCTCTGTCAACAGCTGTCTTTCCCTGCACTGATATTACAAGCCACAAGTTGGTACAGAAATGTTATGTTTTCTGATGATTTGTGTGTGTGTGTGTTTTCCAGCAATCAGCTCTTCTGTAAGCTCACTCTCAGACATCTCAACAGGCAGCCACACCACGTCCTCAGACATGTCAATGGGAAACGCTACAAGAAAGCCCTGTCTAAATGTCAGTTCACTTTTGTTTCCAGTAGGAACACTGCCGATCACATATCAACCAGACAATTCTCTATTTACAGTGTTTCCATTTAGTTCAAATTTTAAGCAGGTGGACTTAATCTACTTTTGATTTACACTATAGTGTTGCCTCAGTTCTTACCATTATTGCCCTACCATTATTGGGTACTTTGATCTGTTAAAACTCCTTCGTAATATTTCTTAAAGCACAGAAATTGTTTCCTGATATTTTAATTCTTAACAATATTCAGTTCACACTTAGCTCTTATCTGAATACTGTTCACACCCTGAGCTGAAAACCTGAGAAAAGGTCCACATCATGTTGGCTACTAAATTGCTGGCATGAGCTGTTGGACTAATTTATCACTGACAAAACTCTTTCATACTTATCCTAGATGAAGAGTGTGTGAAGCAGGGGACTGAATTTGTTCCAGTCAGACTCAGACAGAAAAAGCCCAAAGACATTGGAGAAGAGGTCGGTCGTGGCAGGGCTTCAAAACATGGAGGCAGCATGTGGGAACCGTCATCTAGTGATGAAGGGCACAGTGACTCTGAAGACAGCATGAGTGACCTGTACCCCTGTGAGTATTCTAGATTCACAGTTTGTAGACTCAATTGTCCACCTTTATTTTCTAATGCTAGCTTGTGCATTGCTGAGAGACTGCAGGGATTCATTTACTGATTTAAAAAAAACACACCCTCTACCAAGATAATGGATAATAATGAGTTATATAATATAACATGGCATTGAATTGTATTGTTAGTCACTTTGTCCCTATATGCAGATTTATAGGATTAAGTTTTATTTTGCTGTAACACTGTGTTGTATTTTCCAACAGCATCTTTATTTACCTTAAAAAATTCAGCAGAAGTAAGTATGGAGGATAATGGGGATGAGGAGGAAGATGATTTAAAAACTGATGAAGATGAAGTAATGGAGGTAGAAAAGCAGGTGGTGCAGAAACGCAAAAAGGTAAACCTGAATGAACAGTTGTGCATGTAATCTACTTTATTAAGATTGTTATGATGGTTTTGTCTTGACTGTCGTTAATGCTTTCACATTTATGACTTTCAGGTCCAGAGCGGTGGTTTTCAGAAGAAATTCAGAAATAATCACTGGAAATCAGGGCGTAAGAAACATGGAAAAGTGAAAAATGGAAAGTAAAATGTAAATCTTTATGGTATTTTATACTATCTTGTTAGAGTGCAGAACTGTCTTGATGTGGAAAGAGTGTTTGTGTCAGACACTTAAATTATCTTTTGGACTGGATAGGTTCTGTTATCTGGTTCATAAGCAAGGACCTTAGCATAAAATACAACTTTGTTTGGAGTTGCTAGTTTGTGTCTCTTTTATTTTGAAACTTATGAGTGCCTTTGATGAACTTTAATAGCATCATATGGCACACTGGAAATGCACAAGTTTAAGGTGTCAACTTCAGCAAACAGAAGGACCAACTGTTGCTGTATATCAAAAACCATTAACCAGAATAATGCTGTGAAAAACAACAAGCATATGATTTTATGCACCATTTATGCTTCCATGCTTCATAAGTAAGTAGGATACTGGCAATTCTCACTCATGCAATTACTGATACAACTTGCAAACATTAGAAATATCTTTAAAAAATGTTGCGTAACCGAATTAACGTCAGCATTTTGTGCTGTCGCATTATCTATTTCCTCTTAGTTACAGTTACTGCTGTGCAGTTTTTTTCCCCTCAGCCTGGCTAATAATGAGTGAGTTTAAAGACTTTGGTCTTGAGAGATCCATCCATGAGCCATGGGCCTGTTTAACACAATTTTCTATGACCCTTTAAATGTAGCTTTGCCCTCACATGACAGTTATCTGCACCATCCATCCACCGGCTTCATTGAGGCATCAACAGTCAAATGTTTTCATCTTGCTTGCCGCAGCTAACTGTTTTTCACTCTTCAAACACCATTAATGTTATAAGACAGCCAAAACTAGCTCTGACATTTTGTATTCCTTGGTATCCCTCCAGGCTGTAGACAGAGTCACACTGGGAGCGGACCTTGGAGAATTTTGATGAGGGGGTAGGGCGGCAAGGAGACAGGTGGAGCCGGTGGGGGTTGTTCAACAGAAATAAGAAGCCCAGAAGCAGTTTCTCCACCTCTGATATGATGTGGTGAATCATTTGCAGTGTTGGACTATTATAATTTAATTATGTGTTTAAAATACTCACATGATGAGAAATATTTCAGCTTCTAACCAGGTCTTTGAAGAGTTCTGGACTGCTTGTAACTTATCAGATTCAACACTTAAGGGACTTCATTGTGAGTTAGTTACAGATCATGTTACAAACTTATCACACATCATTTACTTCATTTAACTCCCAGCATAAGGAGCTATACACTCCATCATACATACACCACCTTTATGATATTCTTTGATATTTTGTAAATTATTTATATTTAGTTTGTAAAATCATAAATAGTAACTATACTGGTTTGTGAAGTTAAAAGTAAATTATTTCCCTGTGTAGTACTATGGAGAAGAGTAGGGAGAAAAGTAGAAAAGTAGAAAGTAATATAAATTCCAAAGACGTCATCATTTTACTTAAGAACAGTAATTAGGTAAGTGCACTTGGTTACTTTCCCCCATTATGTGTATTGAAAGAAAATTTGTTTAATTTCCCCATTTTTTCATGAATAACATATTCCCCAACACCTCTGTACCATTAACTTAACATTTATGTCCTCTTGGCCATTCCTTTCACACCTCATTCATCTATGTGCTTAAAAATTACTGAATTGTTGGTTTTTGCACAGTTTATGTGAAGCATTGGCTTTCATGATGAAACAATAGGCAAATTGGAAGTTAATGGTGGTGAATTGAAGCCTATCTTTGACTACATGTGTCCTCAATTTAGAGGTTCATCTCCTGCTACACAAAACACAAAAGATATAGAATTAAAAGATCAAATTCAGGAGTGGAATACATGTTTATTTACCTGAGTTCTTGTATGTTACTTAAGTATTTCAATTTTCTGCTAAACGTCAGTGCAGTGTACTCCACTACATTTCTTTCACAGCACTTGCCACTTTTCAAATTAAGATTTTCATTTAAAACAAAATTAGTAAAGATGCTTGTCGATATTTTAACATTTTCCAGGTTTTTTTTTTTTTTTTTTTGCCTGTGACACCTTCAAAAAAGTCAGTGTGGCTTATGACTGCTATAATGTCTCTGAGTTTCAAGAAAGAAACAAGTACTGTATAATCTCATAATTGTTTTTCAATACATATTCAGATTACCTTTGCAGCCCTAAAAAAAAATTTTTTTTAAATTGCGGCAGCTGCAAAAAATAAAAAGAAGGATGCTTTGGGGCGTCAGGATAAATAGCTGGATGTTGTCTCTTCATCCCTAAACCGCGGTGTGCTGTGCAGCATGTGTCTGCAGCGGCCCCAGGCCCCCGGACGGCTCAGTATACGTGGCAGACAGCGGTTGCAGCTCCATGTAGGGGGCCCCCGTCTCTCTCGTCAAATCGCGGGGCATTGTGGGTCGGAGGCGGCCTTTCTCTGAGAGCAGACGATCGGGAATCTTCACGTAAATAACGTTAACGAGGGGAGGAGGGAACGGCACTAGCGGAAAATCCAACACATCCAAGCTGTGTAGAGCTGAGCCTTAACAACAACAACAACAACAACAACAATAACAACGACAGTAGTAGTAAAAAGCCGACATGGGGCAGGAGGATCTCATGAACACAGCCGAGGACGTGGCGGACCAGGTGAGTCCAACCTCAGTTGCAGTTACTCACGTTAGCATGCTGCTAGCACGTTAGCCGCTAACTAGTTTGTCTGAGAATGAAGTAGCTCTCATCCTCCTGGATGTTTCCCCCCCCCCTCACCCGCCAGCAGTTTTTCTTGTTTTCTCGCATTTGCCAGTCGTTTCGTCTCAAGTACGAAACTGGTAAACTGTAGTTTGCTGGCAGAACTAAAGAGGCCCCGCAGAAACGCCACAGCTTATGTACTTGTGATTTCATTTCCATCATAAATGCTTCAGCTGTCTGGTCCTGTCCTCAGCCCCCCTGGTGGCTTTGGTCACCTTCTCGTTTCACAAAGAAGAGGACGGATTCGTTCACTTGGCTGTAGTTTGACTCGTTCAACTAAGTCTTAGTTAACAGGTGAAAGCTTGGCAGCTAGTTAGCCCTGTAGCCACCCGGTTCGTTATCTGTGTCTCAGGCGAGTCAGTACCAGCCAGCAGTTTCGAAATCACTCCGCTAAGCTGCCAAATAATGGACCAACTCTTTCGGCATATTGTGTATTTGCACAACACTGCTTCTCCTGGCTTGTTGCTCAAGTTTCGAGCACATCCGAGTTGTTTGTTTCTTCCGAAAAATGGCACCCACACCACCCAGGTCATCCAAAAACTGACTGTGGACCTTTATGTCCCTCGACTTAGACACAAGCTGCTTTCCTGGAGCTGATTTTGTGTTCTTGTGTGTTATACTGAAATGACAACAGGCCAGATGTGGGTCAGTAAGAAGTGGATGGCAAAATCAGATGTCAAGTCAGCCTTGGCTCCGTGAAAAATCCCAGCTGTTTGGGTTTGTGTAGTATGGCTCAGTACCCATTTGCTGTGCTTTTGGTGTTTGTTTGTTTTGAGTGTGTTCATGAACCAGATTTTAATGGCCTTACTTTTTTTTTGTTGGATAGGCCAAATTCTCTCTGGAGTCACTTCAAATATCTAGGAGTCAATTCTGTTTTAATATTGCAGTAGGTCTGTTCAAAGAACACAATCCACATATCAGAAAAAGCCCCACACACCTAAATATAAGTGTATTTGCTGGATTTATACACCCCCTGCCATCAGTGCTGTAAAAATGATATGAAACACGTAAATGCATCAACTTTCACAACACTGTTTGCTTTGTTAAAGTCTCCACTAAGCCCATTTGTTGCCACATCCCTCACTGATGGATCCTGAGCTAGCGTGTTACTTGCATGAGCTATTTCTAGGCTGTTGCAGTATCCTTGGGCTTGTTCGTATTGGTTACCACTTCGTCCATTCATGTCCCTCTTCGGCACTCATAGTGGGAGCTGAGAACACTGATAGGCCTCTGAGGTCTGGCAGTGCTGATGTGGACTGCTGAGAAGGCGGGGAAAGGGGCAGGTCACTGCTCCTCTACTCAGTCACTGGGGTGTTTGAAAATCGTGAATTTTGTTTCAGAGAATGCACACTTCTTTTTCTTCTTTTTTTATGTTAAAAAAAAAAAAAAACTCCCCCACTCACACAAAGGGGCCCTTTGGGGCTGTAATTTGTAGGCACAACCCTGTTTTTAGTTTAAGATTTATAGGCAGCAGCAGAAGTTTTACTGTTTGCCGTCTCAGCTTTTGTTGTTGATTAAAGTAGAAATGAGTAGTATAGGGGAAGAAGCATACAGGAACTCAAACACCCATATAATTCAGTGATTGTATGATTATTTATGGAAGCGCAATCCTGGTGAGTTAAAAATGTGAAAAAGCTCATCTTCATTTTGCACTTACTTTATTGCAGTTTCTTTGCTAATGCAGCAAAATATTCTCCACAGTTTGCATGGATAAGAATAAGGCCTGTCTGAGTCAGCAATTCAATTTTAAATGACTACTGTTACAACATTCACTTAGTGCGATAGTTGCTGTAACTAGTGGGTGAAGCCTTGTACTCAAAATTGGCAGGTTAATGTAATTGGAAGGAGATTGCATAACAGGAATTTGGTTGAAATTCAGTTATGTGACGTGGTGCTGCTTGGTGAGTTACTATAAAGTTGTTTCACAGTTTAGAAATCTCACAAAGCTATTCAGTAGCCACATCCTTTTCGTAGCTCTTCTTGAGACCTCGTCTTTTTATCTCATCAAACACTAACACTTTGTTTTCTTCTGTTGTCTAGTTCTTGCGGGTAACCAAACAGTATCTGCCCCACCTGGCGCGTCTTTGTCTCATCAGCACCTTTTTGGAAGATGGCATCCGCATGTGGTTCCAGTGGAACGAGCAGCGAGACTACATTGAGGCTACC
Organism: Echeneis naucrates; assembly: GCF_900963305.1. Classification (NCBI taxonomy): domain Eukaryota; kingdom Metazoa; phylum Chordata; class Actinopteri; order Carangiformes; family Echeneidae; genus Echeneis; species Echeneis naucrates. The sequence goes on along the minus strand of NC_042522.1, from coordinate 12,883,808 downwards.
TGGAACTGTGGCTACTTTCTGGCTACGTGCTTTGTGCTGCTTAACCTTATAGGACAGTTGGGTGAGTGAATGAGTAGAAAGTTAGGAGGTATATCAACTCGGATATTACGGTAAAGGAAAGTGGGATGTTTTAACATTACTGGTTCATGCGTGACACAAATGCTGATAGCAATAAGAGATCAGTTAAACTGAAAATCACACGTCATATTTTTTTTATTGCTAGCATTGTGAGATTAAAAAATTGTCTAGGGCATTCATGTTTTGAATAAAATTTGCAACAAATGTGTTAAGTTTTTTCCAAATTATTTAAATAATGAAAAGTTTAAATGAGGACCCAACTTTGCAACAATAGTTTTTCTCTATGTTGGCCATGATGTCTTTATTATCTACAAGAATAAAAAAATATTTCAAGTAGACTTTGGGCTTCCATTCTTGTCATGTGTGAACCCCATTATGGTTTTTATTGGGTTTACAGGGTTTCCTGCAAAAGGTTTCCCTCCTAAATGAAATCTTGTGGCAGATAAAGTAGCACAATTCATGAACTATAACTGTTGTTGTCTACAGAGGACTTTATTGTACATGACAAATTATTACTTATGAAATGACCAAAATGGAGCATAAAACAATTCATTTTGCCGCCACATCAGCCATAACTTAACATAACTTTGCCTTGTGTGTCCTAACAGGTGGCTGTGTCCTCATCCTCAGTAGAAATTTTGTACAATATGCCTGCTTTGGATTATTTGGCATCATAGCACTACAGGTAACACTAATGGCATTGCAACTGCATTTTAAATATTCAACATCAACAATATGTCATTGCATCTAATATAGAATATCTTTCCTTTTTCCCCGCCAGACTGTAGCATACAGCATTTTATGGGACCTTAAGTTTTTGATGAGGTGGGTGTTAATTATACAATGTAACATATATTTTTTGGTATGAATTATCAGATTGCTACATCTGATCAACTCCCAAACACGAGCGTCCATCAGTGGTTATCAAATCATTGTTTTAAGCTATTATAATATTCATTATGGTGTTGATAGCAGTCCAATGTGTGGCACAAAAGGTTTGCTTAAGTCTGAAGCACAGTGATCTTTGTTAAGTTGGTGATTTCATTCTGACTGGATTTCTGATTAGTATTAAATTCTATTGTTTATAATCATGGATGATGATGAGACAAAATTAGTTACCAGACATTTGAGAAATCTTTTGCAGTCACTATGTTTTTCTATCGTACACTATTGGCTGTTAGTGTACAAGCAGAATGAAATATAGTAATTTGTTTGCATAATCAATAAGTTGATGTCCCGAAAAAAAGGTTGCACATGACTAATTAAGTCATTTACAATTTGACAAAAAGCAAGCTGCATCTTGTTAAACAAATAATGGTTGGATGATGATCAGCTTATTACATCAAGTCAGTACGAGCAAACTTGATTGTAATGTATGTAATGTGTGTCAGATCATTTCCTGCTGGTCTGATATGCACTGGTGATTAAAAACAACCATTTACTCTCTTTTTCCAGAAACCTTGCCCTTGGAGGGGGTCTGCTTCTTCTGCTGGCTGAGTCTCGTTCAGAAGGAAAGAGCATGTTTGCTGGAGTCCCCTCCATGGGAGAGAGCTCACCAAAGCAGTACATGCAGCTGGGCGGTCGAGTACTGTTAGTGCTCATGTTTATGACTCTACTACACTTTGACTCCAGTTTCTTTTCTGTGAGTACTGACAGTACCAAGCACTCCTACGCTCTGCATCTTGTTCACACATACAGATTTCCTGTCATTCATGCAAGGCCTTTACCACAACTACAGACAAAATATCAGATAGCAAGATTTCCCCATTTCTGTTGCTTTTAAGCACTTGAAAGGATCAGGCAGGTAGATGTGAATGATTTACACAATCAAATCTCCTCAACATCACTGTTTTTCAAAACCTGCCTAAATTCCAACTAATTTAAATGCAGTTTTCAAATAAATTGACAGAGACCTGAAATTTGCTCACAATTTGTTAATCCATCACAGGTGACATTTAGTTGCATATAGTATGTGTGTTTGTGTGGTAAGGGTTAGGTTAATGTTAACTAAGGTTCTTACTGAATGAGTCAAAGACGTATTGCATCAAACAGGTCAATGAGTATACAAATAGTATGTGACTATTAGTAGTCACCTTTAATTCCCTAGAGAAGTGGTTCCCAAAGTGGGGGGCACAGCACGGCAAGGCTACAGGCGAAATGAATGCATGCTTGGACAGTGTGTTCACAGCTTGAGAAAATCAAATTGTTGTCTTAGTCCGACTAAGCCCGGACTTTTAAATACATGTAAATATCTTAGCTCGACTGGAATTGAGCTATCCAGTGCTCAACTAAAACCCCCAGATAATTAGATTCATAGTTGAGCGCTTGCTGCATGTCAACACCTTAGTTGAGCTGGAGCTGGGATTGTGACCCGGAAACACAAAAAAACAATCGGCAAAATTACCAAAAAAAAAAAAAACATTATTAGATTCCATATATTTACGTGTATGTAAATTGTTAGTCTTATTGACTGTTGTTATATTGGTGTATTTGAATGAAATACTCTTGCACTCTTCCACAGATCCTGCAGAACATGGTGGGGACTGCTCTCATCATCCTGGTGGCCATCGGCTTCAAAACCAAGCTAGCTGCATTGACCCTTGTCCTCTGGCTTCTAGCTATCAATGTGTACTTCAATGCTTTCTGGACCATCCCCGCCTACAAGCCCATGCATGACTTCCTCAAGTATGACTTCTTCCAGACCACCTCAGTCATCGGCGGCCTGTTGCTGGTGGTGGCGCTTGGGCCTGGTGGAGTGTCCATGGATGAGAAGAAGAAAGAGTGGTAGGCAAAGGGGGATAAGTTAAGAAGATTGCCCAGCACCACTAACTTCCCCCACGATCGGGACAAAAAGACCCTCCCTCTCCTCCAGTTTCCCTCTACCAGGGTAGACAGTTTTTCTTCTAGCTCATTTTTTATTTGGCCAAATCCACAGAGACCATCTGACGTTATTTTTTTTTTCCCACTCAACTATTTTTATTTTTGTAGCTGAACATTATAATAGCCAGATTTTTCGAAACCCTTAAAAAGTCCATGTATTTAAAACTGCTAAGAAAACAGATCATGGATAAGCAGAAGAAAAGGTTATTTGTTCTCTGTTCAGATGATGAATGAAAACAATTAATTGTATTTTGAGTGTTATACCATGTGTTAACATAGGTTGATTTTCATATTTTCTGAATAAAATTGGCAAAGTGGAGAGAGCGCAGCAGTCTGGGTTCCTCCACCTTGGATGCAAATTTTTTTATTTATTTTTTTCTTCTCTCTGTCGTTGGATCTTGAAGTGTCAGACAAACCCTCACCAAATTGATCCTGAAAACTTGGGCACTGATTTAACAGCAAATTGCTTTGACTCTCCACTTTTCACCCCCCCCCCCCCCCCCCCCCACTTTTTTTTTTTTTTTTAAGTTCGCACATTTTCTGTACATCTGTACACCTTCAGTCTCATTAACTGTTCATGGGGAGCTGAATCTGGGGATAGACGTATACATAGTATAGTGGTGGATTGCAGTCATGCTTGATCGAAAATTTCAATACAGTTGTCAACTCCAGGACTTATTAGGCACTGTACTTCTGGCCTAACTAGTGAACTGTATGTGATCTGGGGTAATGGGGGGAGGCTCTATGTTTGTGAAACACCATATTCTGCAATCTAGAAAGGCAAAGAGGACTAAGCAGAGTCACTAGGACCTTAACTTTGTCTTTGCTCTGTTTTTTGCCCTGTGTAAGAAAATAATAAAAAAAATATTCTGTGTATTGATTTACAGAAGTTTATATTGTATTTTTGATCATTTGTTTTTTGATTTTGGAAGTTAATGGCGAAGAAATAAAAAAATTTAAAAATGTATATAAAGACACTGTCTCATTCAAGGTTTTTAGCTTGCGGATTTTGAGGGACATTAGAGGACCAGATAGTCAAATCAATGTCTATTTCCATCTCAAGAAGCACCCGGTTGAGTGCCAACATACTGCAGCATTCTTAGAAAATGGAAAAGAAAAGATTAAAATGTATGCCTAGGTGTTGTATTTGACAGCCACTGGAATAAGCTTTCACTGTCCAGAAGTCTGATTCAAGTTGAGAGACTTTGAGAAAATGCTGACCTCTATTGGACTACTGCAGTTAAAGTTCAATACAATGGAACAATTCATCCACTTTCACCCACAATAAAATTCAGTATATATGTAAAGATCTGATACCTGACAAGATATTTGTTTGTCTTTTGAGTGCTGCCTTTATTTAAAAAGACATTGTGTGTGTGTTGTTTACAGTTGAACTGCTGAAAAATTTTCTTCTCAGACAGACCTAACCCTATAACTTTATAAAATATGCCATTGACTATGGATATGGATACAATCATGAATAAACATCTTTTACTGGACTGACTTGACTGACCAATTTTTTTTAGTTTATTTAACAGGAGCAAACTTAATCTGTCTTCAAACCTAACTCTGAATGTGAGCATATGTGTTTAAGTGCCAGATACCCAGAAATCAAATGACTGAGATGAGTAGCTGAATAATCGAATAATGGATTGACAGGAAAGTAGTAGGATTTTTATTTTTAAGTATTTTTTGATGATTCTTTAATTGTTAACATGCAAAGCATTACTGGGACTTACCTTTATTTTACAGACTTTTACTTTTTATTTTTTTATTTTATTTTTGTTTTGTGTGCTTGTATTAAAACTGTGTATTTTAATAGGGTTAACGTTTTTTTTAACTGGCTCCTGACAATTGAATAGATTTTAATGCTATGCATCTGAAACATGACTGATAGCTCACTTACTCTTCATTTCTCTCCTACAATCTGCAGTAAGCAGGCGTTGCTTTTGTTTGGTTGTAGCTGAATTATAAAGCAGAAGTCAATCTGAGCGTCGGGTCTAATTAGTAGTTTCCATGGTGACGGCCATTTCCTCTCTGAGCTCAGACAGGGAGAGACACCTCTCAGCATAGGTTTGGTGTTTTATCAGCAAACACTGGATTGATCGCCAGGAGTCTGGACAAACATGACTAGATTTCTTTATGATCCATAAATTTTAATCACACTCTACCTCAGTTTTATTGCTAATATTAAGTTTAGTAAACATACTGTACACTTACTATCACAATTCAGTCCAAACAGCAGCTTATTAAGCAGGAGTCTTTGTTAATACTTACAGCCCATCCTGTATTCCTGCTTTATATGTGACAAGAGCTATTAGCTGTTTAACAGACAGGGATAAAATATACAAGTAAATAGATAAACATGCACAAATGACTGTTTTCAGATGAGGACTTCAGTGTGTGTCAGTCAGAAGATGATCCAGTGTGATCCAGTTGTGAAATAAGGAAGCGCGCTGGCACCACACAATCATTTCAAAATAAAAGCCGATTTATACTTTTTGACTCGCCTCTTTGATCTCATTCGCGAAATGCTGAAAATGCTCATAACTGGGGCAAAACCATAACTTTGACGGGTCCTGTGGCACCGATTCTCCTCCATCCTGACCCACAGATGATGTCTGGAGCATGAACGTGTTGGATTAAACGGTGATTTTTGGGCCGAGCAGAAATGCTGTTTCGCGTTTCCTACGGAAGCCGGTGAGGCCAATCCGGTTCTGTCTGCAGCTGTCCAACAACATGTAGCTGAAATACGCAGTTCTTCCGCTACACCTCCAGTCCGCAACAGCAGCAGCAGCAGCTAAAACCTCCTCCGCTTTAAAATCTCTTCGGTAAGTTTCCTCCCATTTAAAGACAAACGCGCTCTTTGGTGACTTTGACCTGTTTTCGTCCACTTTTGTCAACGCAATAGAAAACGATAAAGTAATTACAGTGAACAGGAAGAACTGCGGATGTGTTTGGATCTCTGCACGCATACAGTACAGGCCAAAAGTTTGGACACACTTTCCTATTCATCGAAATGAGTAAATGCTGTTTCTGGGGGACAAAAGAACGCTTTTATTTCATTGTGCAGATTGCCTGTCTCTGTCCTTCGGCCCAGCAGCCCTCATCATGTCTAAAGGTACAGTGGTTCTGGCCTATAGCGGCGGTCTGGACACGTCGTGTATTCTGGCCTGGCTGAAAGAAGAAGGTTACGATGTCATCACATACTTGGTAATGTTTCTGAAGCTCCGTGTGTTTGTGTCTGTCTGTGTGCAACAGGTGGCTGTTGCTGTTGTTGTTTGTTTGTTTTTCTCCAGCAGCTGCGTCTGCTTGTCATGCTTTTCTGAGTTTAGGCAGCTGATGTAATCTGCCATACAGGTGTATCACAGGTGTGGTTCACCAAAAAAAAAAAAAAAAAAAAAAACCTTTTAGACATTCACTACCAGTCCGGTCTCAATGGCAGGATTTGTCTTCATAATACCAGCACAAATGTAGCTGGATTTAGATTTTGCCATGTGGAGCCTCAGAACTGCACAGCAGGCAGATTTTCTTGTCTGACGTTTCAGTCAGTCCTTTTGTGTGGGAATGGGTGATTGTCTGTAGTTCACTGCACCAACACAGTCGCTGAGCCATTACATGATTAATGGTTGTGAAACACAGATAAAAAGAAACAAGTTTAAATATGTCCAGTTATTTATATTAAACGCTGATTACTGAATGTTTGTTTTAAATATCACATTGAAGAGAAAATAAACTGACAGAGCAACTGCAGTGTAAATAATAAAACATCATTGAATGTCATGTGTGAGCCGCCGGGCTTGCGTGTTGTTTACTGGATCAGTTGCACATGTTCTTTATGGAAATATTCCCCCATTTCGTGTTGAACACTTAATCCCTTTAGGCGTTATTCATAGCAGGTTTGAGCTGTGAGGAGGCCGTGCAAGTGGCCAATTATCTGATTTACAATACAGAGAACTGCCAGATCTAACACAGTAGAGGATATATTCTATTCCACAGATGCAGGGTGATTTTTAAAGAAAAATTGTACAGTTGCAACTCGTTCATGTATGAATAAATGTGTCTTTCTAGGCCAACATTGGGCAAGATGAAGACTTTGAATCTGCCAGGAAAAAGGCAGAAACCCTTGGTGCAACGAAGGTGAGAGACAGAATAAAATATTGAATGTAGTTCTATGGATAAGAAAAATATTGGTTATTTTGATATTATGCGTGTTTATTTTATTTATTTATTTATTTATTCATTCATTTGTTAAATTTTTCTCACATGAGAAGGGCCCACAGATGCATTGAATCAGAGGCTTAACCCAATGCTTTCTGTTCTCTGTTACGTTTCCATATAGGTTTTCATTGAGGACCTGCGTGCAGAGTTTGTGCAGGACTTCATTTGGCCTGCAGTCCAGGCCAATGCTGTGTATGAGGACCGGTACCTGCTGGGCACTGCAATAGCGCGACCATGTATCGCCCAGCGTCAGGTTGAGATTGCACGCCAGGAAGGTGCCCAGTTTGTCTCACATGGTGCCACAGGAAAGGTAAACTGCAATAAATTTGAGAATTACACACAAGTAAAATCCATGTCCATTAAATGGGAATAGAAGACCTGCAGCAAATTTGCATTTGCCATCTAAACAAACTAAAGAGGCCACCATCCAGTCTGAACATAAGAATTTAACTCTAACCCCCCCCTTTTTTTTTCTCAAACCAACAACAACAGCAGGAAGTCAAAAATCCCTGGAGACATTGACCTCCTCTCTCATTCACAGCTCTATCTACTTATCTATTCATTAAAAATGAGAATAGATATATATGGTCAAATACAATTTTTCTGATGTAAAGATAAGAAATAAACAGAACTGTGCCAATCATCTTTTATAAATAAATTATAACATCATCAAAAAGTTTATATATTTCAATATTCAATTGAAAAAGTAAAGCTACATATTGGAATGATTCATTATTCACACACAGACTGATATCAATTGTTTGTTTCTTTTAATTGTGGTGATTATAAAACTCATAAAACTTCAGTATCTCAGAAAGATTAGGATGTTATGAAAAGGTTCACTATGGGAGAGTGGTGGTTTCACACTCTGGGTAGTCTGGGCTAACAGTCAGGTCAGCAGTGCTCCCTGTGATTATGTAGCCAGAGCCAGACTGACACCATTTAAAGGCTGTGGAAACCTTTTTGAATTGAATTACTGAAATAAGTCCTCTTTATTCAGTTGCACCTGTAAAACACCTGCCGCTGTGGCAAAGCAGGCAGGATAATTACACAATATCAAAGGCCAAAAAGCTAGGAAATCAGGAGCTGTGGGGCAATAAAACTCACTGAGCCATTCACACCCACACCTAAAGGCAATTTAGAGTCACCGGTAAATATTTAATAACGGTGACAATCGCGTCACCTGTGGACATAATGCAAGAAGCATTTGAATAGGATTAATTCTGTCCCCACTGTTTTGATCCTCATGAGCAGTTGATCCCTGTGACTGGATTGTACAAAAATGTTTCATTGTTTTAATGTTTAGCTTCTCATCAGTAATTTCTTTTTTTTTTTACTTTTGTCATTTCCAATTTTAATCTGTGAAACAATTGCTGTGTCCATATTTTGCCTCTAGATGGAGACAAACACCACATCATAAAGTCTCAACACAGCCTTCAAAACTTGAGCACCTTCTGAACCATCCAAGTGTTTGATTTGACTTGTTTAACACTGATAATGATAATGAGGAAGTGGCGTGCATATTTAAAACCAGATACAGGATGCGATCATGCTATCTGTCATATAGTCATTTACTGTGCTGTTAAGTTAAACATTGACTCAGCTCGCATTGGTACATTGACCTGTACTAAATATTACTCTGAATATTTTGTCTCCTGTCTTTTTCAGGGTAATGATCAAATACGTTTTGAGCTTACATGCTACGCTCTCTACCCTGAGGTTCAGGTTAGTTGGACTGTAGAAAGGTTTATACCTGATGGAGCAAGGACAACACACTCAGTCTTTCACTGTGTGTGCATTTCAGGTCATCGCCCCATGGAGGATCCCTAAGTTCTACAACCGCTTTCGGGGGAGGACAGACCTGATGGAATATGCACAGGTATCTCCATCTGTGGAGTGATAAGCCATGACATTCACCTTAGATTTAGGTTATCACACCACTCAGTCAAACGTCTAGTATTAGTCGTTCATCGTTTGATTGAATTAATTAGACAGAGATTATTCATCAGAATTCATTGATTTGCTCTGTCTAGAAACTTAAAAACTTAACTTTGCCCAGTGATAAATACATATGAATCATGTGTATTAACAAAACATAATATGACATCACTTACATATATTAAATTCAGTTTCACATATTTAAGACTCCAGTACAATCTATTTTTATATCCCAACTCTCAGTAATGAAACTTCAAACTCCTGGTTATATTAACTTCTAATTTAGTATTAATGGAACTCTTCTACTTGGACCACACACACACACACACACACACTCTCAGGCTGTTTGTTCACTTGGCCCCCTCCAATAGTCCAGACTAGTTTTGCCCACTAGAGGGTGGTCACAATGTGTAGTCAACCCTTCTTGTGGAGAACCTCAGGAATCATGCTGTCCAACACTACTGAATTGCTTACCTTTTTCTTAGACATAACAAACACGAAGGAATACATGTTTGGTGACTTTTCATTGTGAAAGCCATTAGAGGAAAACGTTGCAGAGAAGCAGATGTACTTATTTTATGCAGTGTTTCATTAACTTGCTGCTTGAAATTGTTTGCTTGTATTCCTGACTTTTCCAACAGATGGCTCAGGTTTAAAACCCCTCGTGCTATATTCAGGTGCGCTCAAGTTAGAGACAAACAGGATGTAACATAACAGCTGCTTTCTCTGTTATATAGAAACATGGCATCCCTGTGCCCGTCACCCCTCGGGCTCCTTGGAGTATGGATGCCAACCTTATGCATATAAGGTAGGTAAGACCGACTTGACACTTTCTTTTGTGTTTCTATGTCCTATTTTTCACAAAGGATATTTATTGTTGAAATTGTTTTTCAACAGCTACGAGTCTGGCATCCTTGAGAATCCCAAGGTAAGACAGCCTCCTAAATAAATGATTTCTAGGGAAAAGATGAATGCTATTACAAACAAGCACTGGTTGAATACAAATAAAAACACGAAAGTTATTTTGCTTACTATGCTCATTGAGAATATCGATTTTAAAGCAGTGAATTTGTCTTAAGCTCTGGCACAATTATTAGAAATCTTTAGAAACTGAATCTGAGACATATGGAGTATTATATTTTGAGGGCTTTAGATAAAATGTCTTGAGATTCAAGACAAAAATCTGGATGGTTGATGTCAAGAAAATGAATAGCACAATCCAAAAACATTTTTGTCAACCCACACTAAAATAGATTTCAAAATTGGTGCCATTTATTGTTGAGTATTGTAAATCTTCTCCATTGTTCTCCTCTTGAACACACAATGTTTGCTGCCTTTTCCTCTAACAGACAGGCAACATATTGTACATCCAGTAAAAATGTATCATCCACTTGCAGTGTCTGTAAAAATAACATGGCAGTAGGCCTACAACCTACTCTGCTGACCCATGCCAGCCCCATCAGAGATGACTCACTCTCCCACAGTGCCATGGGTGAGACACAGTTTAATCTCTGCTGAGGTCAGAGGCCAAAGCAGTACATACAGGTTGGCCTTCGTGACCCCAAAAGCTCCCATCCCTTGGTTGCTGTATCTGTGTCTCTGTCTCTCCTTACCCTGGGTCTTTGCCGGGCCCTGGGAATAGCATGGGACACACAGACACTGACTTGTCGTCAGCAACGCTTCGACTAATTCCCAATTTCATGGGAGCCAGGGAGGGGGAAGGGTTAGGGCGTTGCGCCCAGCTGGGGCCTCCTAGGTTCCAGCCCCAACTCCTCGGGACCTTATTGTTCCGATGGTTGCACTGCCGCGGGCTGCAACGTGGGAGGGGAGCCATTTCATCGTGACACCGTGACACCAAAATGTCACCAGTAACAGTAAAGTACAAAGACAACGAGCCAGACAGATGAGTCCCCAATGGACGGGGCATCACGGGGAGGTGAAGGGTCCCGCGCTGCTGGAGTGGAGATGCAGGGGCAGGGCCACTGTAACTCACAGACCTCTATCTCTCCCAGTCTCTTTCTCTATCCCCTTTCTCACCCCTCCACTGTCTCCTTAGTGGCCAGCCTGTTGAGAAATGTTTTGAAAAGAATGAGACGAACTGGCTCAATACCATAGCAATGGATGATGAATAAGTTGTGTAGATGATTCCATTCAGGGGTTTTGCGTCGGACCATTTACTCCAATATTGAATCGATTAATGGCATTAAATACAATGAAATATTTATGGTTTGTGGACGTCCAGAGTCGTCAAAGGATTTGAATACATTACCCCAGACACAATAGTATTTTATATAATATTATTATTTTATGTTTTGAACTTTGAATGAGATGCAACTATTGAGTAATTTTCAGTCACAACCTCTGGCCCTCCTTGTAATGCACTTTTCCCCATGTATTAATTAACAACCTCACAATAACTGTGTAGTTTTTAGATGAAACGCTGATTTGAATGCAACTTAAAACTGGCAATTGAAATGACCCAGTAAAGCAACAACAAAGTAAATTCTCTCACCCAAATCCTGAAACCAGCATGTCAGATTGTGATCCACCTCGAAGGTCATCTGAAAAAGGTCATCTTGGTCTAAGTATCTCCTCTGTGTCTCAGCCTCTTTCTCTCCTCCAGTTACAGCCCTAAAGGCTCAGGGCAGACCTCAGCTATTCATACTCCCCAACTCACCCACCTGTGGTACAATGGCCCCTCTCTGCTCAACATGGTCAGATTAGGAAATGTCCAAATGGGCGCTCATATGTTCTCCCATAGATAAGAGTCAGCAGAGTTCAGGTTACACTATGATTAACACTGTATCCTTCCTGATAACCCCAAACCATGTTGCCTGTAGCACAATGGCTTTTTTTTATTATTATTTATTTACTCACCTCCATCTGGTGGCGTTAACCTATGTGAAGACATGTACCCAGAGAAACTTCAGAGAGGGTAGCCATGTGTGTTCAGTGTCATTTAATAGTATTGACATGCACCTGATTGAGTTAGTGACCGTTGTAAAATTAAACAAAATAAATTCCAAGTCACAGTCTGGGGATGATCAAGATATAGTTTGTTTTATACCATTTATTCAGATATTAAAGATTCCCTTCAGTTTGTTTTTGAGCAAGACTGTTTTATGGCCGTGCCGCATTAACAGGATTTTGATTTTATTATTTACTTAATTTAATATTTTGATTATAAATGTTTCTCAATTGAATTTCCAGAGAATGTCTTATGAATGTTTCATTGTAGTATTCATCAGGTTGGGTGAGCAAAATGCCAATTGTTAGATGTTCCAAGTTCTATCACTGTCTCCTCTCTTGGTCCGTCCACACATGAGCAGTCAGGGCCCACCCTGAGGCAGCCTGACACTCGTCCTGTGTCATTAAAACATCACCTCGGCCTTAATTATAGCCTCCTTCAGTGAGCTACCCCAGGCCCACTCTGTTCTTTGAGCTTCAGGGAGCTGACGGGCTTGTGTTGACCACCTAATACTGAGCCTCTGCCCACCAAGAGGAAATGAAAACTTGTTTTCTGCTGGTTGCATGGCTGGCTGGAGAGATGGATACACAGACTGCCTGGAGGGGAAGGAAGTGGTGTTGTAGGTGTTTGTATGCATGAGAACGTGTGCTTTGAAGCAAGGAGGTCGGCATTTGTCATGTGCTTCTGTTGTCCACAGGTCTGACCTGTGATACTCACCGGGTGTGCACCGTCCATCATGGCATCGCTCTCACTTCACCTCCATATAGAAAATGCCACTTCTCTTCATTGAATTTAGCTGCAGGCTTAACATTAACCAAAACATCCTTGGTGTTAAGAATATAAATGTCTCTCTAGCACATAACCGCAATATTGTTTTATTGTTGTCTCAATTTGCCACGTTTGCATTTTAAAGAGAAGGAAAGACTTGAAACGTGGTGATTTAAGTGTCACTTCCAACCCATTGTGCCAGTGATGTTTTTACCATCCTTTTCTCTCCTTCCTCCCTCTCAACTTTCCCTTCCTCCCCTTCCCTCTCCCTCCTGCCACCTCTGCCTCTTTTGGCCCTGTTGGCTTCGATTGAAAACCAATGAGGCAACTAATATGTGGAAAGATAGAAATTTACTTGCTTTAAGTTCATGCGTCAGCCTTCTTGTGTGCTGTATGGGCCATGTTTAGCACAACAATATGGAAGAAGCAAAGACTGCCAAAGGAGCTGCTCTGTGCTACATGATGGTGCGCTTCACGCCCCATTTCCCACCAATACCCCCTGCCCCCCCTGCCCCCCCGCCTCGCCTTCTCTATCTCTACCTTTTCCTCTCTTTCAGGGCCATGGCTTTGGGACAGGTCCACCTGCAGGGGGTTTGAATTGAAATGCATTGATCTCGCGCTCACTGGAAACAGCCCTATTCCCTTACTATTTCTTATTTTTCTTTGTGTTCAACAGCCTGTAAGACAGAGCTCTCATCTTTGGGGCATACATGATTTTTTCATTTATTTATTTATTTATTTTTGAGCATTACTCTGGAGGCATACATTTGTATAAATTTTTAAGATGTGTTTTTAATTGATCAGGTAGAAATTGTTCTGATGTGAGCTGAGCTGCCATCCAGCAAAACTCAAAATCTTTATTCCCGCAAAGAATAAAATTCATATATTAATTCCTTTTCTCAGAAAAGACTTAATTGCATGGCATGCCGGATGTAATAATGGTACTGCATGATTTCCATGTAAAGTTTACTGTAAGTTTGAAACCTGCCACCTACAAATGCTTTTACAGCAGTGCAGTGTTTTATTTAAAGGTTGAAAATGCAATAAGGTTTTTTTAGAAGTAGCAAATAACACTACAGCAAACATCGTCTTTCTTATGCTCCAGTATTTAAAATTCAGTCCATCTTTCCCCCCTCAAAGAGTATGCATCAAAAGGCTTTTTAGGGTAGTCATTTCACCCCTCTCCTGTTCACTCTCATTTGGCATCTTTCAGGGCTTTGAGGCAGAAAATAAAGGAGAGGGAGCTGGACGCCTTCTCAGTCAATTTCAGTGTTTAGTTAAAAGGAAGGAAAGTGATTGCGCTGCTCGTTTTCTCCTCTCTGACAGACGGCAAGCGGATGCCGATTAGTTATTGTATGATGATTTAGTGTCTGGTAAAGCTTTCCATTTAAATGCACCCAGTAGTTATTTTGCATAGTCCCCCTGCAATTTGTCTCAGCTCAGGAGACATTGGCCATCGTTTTGTCCTAATGCTATGTAATTGTTGGAGGGGCACATTGCCGGGTGGATACGTCAGGCGGCCACACTCTTTTAGGTCCCAACTGTGACTTGCTGAAATCGCTCCTGGCTCCCACCAACTGGAAAAACGACAAATGTCTGTCACCCAGGACAACTTTAGTGGATTTCAGGTGTAGACCTGGAGTCTTTGTGAAAGTAAAACAGAGGAGAGATATCACTCAGAAAGTTAAAGCTGCCAAAGCAGAAAATTAGAGGAGGTGAACCCAGGGAGAGAAAAACTCCAGAATTTTTAAAGACAAGCAGAAAAGTATTGAGGACTTAATGTTGCTCAAATTGTTTCTGTTACAGTGTCAGGTCTGTTCTGATTTGTCAGGTAGTCACTGTTATTGGGGATGAGTCATTTCTTTCTTTTGCCCTTTCCCACTCTGTCTTACTGCAACCCACTTTTCCCCGCCTTCCCCTGTGGCGAAGGACCTTGCAGAGAAAATGAAACCAAATAGAGCAGAAAAATGGAACATTGATTTTTTTTTTTTTTTGTCTTCACTCAACCCCTGATGGCATTTTCAGGTTTCTCCTTTTTCACGCATCATCCTCTCTTTTCTTCGCTCCGCCGTGTCTTGAGTTGCCTGTTATCACCTCACACAATAGTCTCCACATTTGCTGCACTGTTCGTTGATGAGGTCTCAGTAGGTCTCGGTTATTCATTAAAGGGAATAAAGCGTGAGAAATAGCTAAAGTGAGTGTGTGTGTGTGTTTGTCTTTCAGTGCCATGCTCCGGGTGACCTGTACCTGATGACCAAGAACCCAGAAGATTCTCCCAACGCCCGCGATTTACTGGAGATAGAGTTCAAAAAGGGTTTGTCTGCTTCCAGCATGTCACCTGTTGATTCCTCTGTCAGTGCATTTGTTTTTAACTTCACAACTTCTTTATAGTAATCTCTGATGTAGATGACCAAAGACTGGTAAAGAAAAATAGAGCTGATGTTTTTTATTGATATTTGTTATTAAAACAAATTCAAATTCTATTTTTAACAAAGATTGAAATTGAAATGAAAGTCAAGGTATCTGTTTCATAAATGGTCTACCTCATCATAGTTGTGAATTGGATTTGGCCGGCTGAAATAAGTAAATGGGAGAAATTACACTTAAATTGAAAAACTTCAGTTCTGAACTTCTACCCGTCAGTCAGTGTCCATTCTAGTTTACACCTCTTCATATTACTCGTTTGTAGCTACAGGCTACAGCTCTAATGTTGACCCGGCTGCACTTTATCACCATTCCTGACCACCCAGACTTATCCTTAACCCCTCATAGCATTACTTGGTGCAAAGCTGCCGTATTTTGCCCCAGGGCACGCACACAGGCCGGAAGCATTAAGTCCAGCTAATACACCAAGCCCCAAGGGGCCAGAGAAACACTCATTAGATATATTGCCACAAGGGCCAGGCTGAATAGAGGAAACTGTCACGTGTTTGCACGAAGCGAAAATGGCAAGAAACATCCAAGCCTGGGGCAAATAGCACAAATGTCCCTTCATGTCTGGTGACCAGGAGTGGCTGAGGATCACAAACATCAATGGCCTGAGATGCACTAGTTCCTCTGATCACATCAGCTTGACAGCTTTATGGGCTGTAATAGTAATTTGAAGGAAGTTCAGAAAGTTGAAAAATGTGAAAATTTTAAAGATGGCATCTTTAAAGTTCAGACAGTCAAAAGCGTTTTTTGAGCATGCAACCTGCAACGCTGCTTCATAGCTCCCATGTATCTGCAATAAAGTGGTGTCCAGATCACTTTACCAGTTTCTCAAAGAAAATGTTTAACAGTAAAACAAGTAGGTTGCTGTCAGTTCAGCTAGGCATGAGATATGCTTTTGTAAAAGAGGGATGCAGTAGTAAAGCCGAGTCTGGTTTCGTGGGTTCTTTGCAGGCCTGTGCTCCATTTTCACACATATTCTCAGTGCCTTTATTGAGCACCCTATGACAAAAGCTGTTTTAGTTGTCCACACAAAGGCCTGAGCCTACTCCTCCCTCTGAGCACAAGATCAGCACAAGAATGTTTCATTTCATTCCCCCTCCCACCTCTACATCCCTGCCTTTCTCACCAAAGTTTTCTCACTGATTAAAAAAGAATATTTAACGACAGGAACCTTTTCCCCCGTCAAACAGTCCATTCCCCATTCCTCTCCCTTTTTCAAGGAAAAAAATCATCCCTCCCTCCTTTCACACCAAAGGAGTGCAGAGGAAAAAGAGACAGAGAGGAAAAATGTAAAGCAGTAATTTTTCCTACAACTGTGTCTGCGCTCCCATTGTCTGCACTGTTAGGCTGCGAAAAACTGAAGAAAAGGATCATGGGGAGAAAAAGACCCCTCGGTGAATGATAGAACCCGTGTGATGGAGAGAGCGAGGAAAAAGAGGGAGCACAGGGACGAAAGGCCAGCCCCTTCACTCCCACATTCAGACACTCACGTAATTTATTTGAACTTTTAATCTAATTATTAGCTATCTGGGAGGGGGCACGATTTTCATAATGCGCAACCCATACTACCCTCTCCTGCACCGGCAGCTATTTTTTCTTCTTCCATGGGAGCCACCATGATTCCCGCGATATGAGAATGGGCCATTAACAAAGCCCTTGTCTAAAAAAATTTGTCAAGTCCTTCACGTGTCATTCCTATCAGGGCTTTGTCAAGCCGGCTGAAAGGAGTCCAGAAGTACTGCTCTTCTGCTCGGAGCTATTTGACTGACAACTATAAGCATGCTGAAGTATGCATAGGACTGAACGCTGGATGGATGTAGACTGAATATCAGCACTTTTTTTTTTTTTCTTTTTTTTTTCTTCAAAATATATTCCCTTATCAGCACACACACATGCACACGCACACTCCTTTTCACCCATGTCTGTTTGTTTCCTCGCCTCCACCTTTGCCCCTTGTTGCTCATTGAAGGCCATGAATAAGCAGGTCCATGACAGTGATTGATGTGTACTTGGTTTAAGTGGCTTTGGACAGGAAGTGTGTGGCTTTAACGTGGGTGTCTTTTTAAAGGAAAAAAAACTGTGTGTTAGAAACATGGAAATAATAAGATAGATGATGGATGCGGATGAAGTGGTTTTGTGTCCTACACATGCGCATGAACACACAAACACTCAGTGGTGAAAAAATTCTCAGGGGCTAAAGAGAGTATGGGTAACAAAGCTGCGTGTGTAATTGAATTAGGTAAAGGCCTGCCCACAATTTCACAGCTTTCAAATGAGCAGAGCCTTTGAATTTATTAGTCCTTCTCACCACCTCCTTTTGTAATGTTTTTCACTTTTAGCTGACAACTGTTGATTTCGGAGACTGATATAATGAGCACTTGTCAAAAGATTTTATCAACTCTTAGTTTGTTTACTTATTTTGTTTCTTGTAAACAGTTTAAGTGAGTTGAAATTGATTCATGAATTTGATTTTGAAAAGCAGTTTGTCTGTTTTTTAACAAGGGTTAGAGTTAAAGATATATTTTCCTCTTCCTCGGGTACCAAGACAGTCAAATATTAAGACACATATCATAACCATAAAATGTATTGCACCATTGCTGCTGTTGTTGATTGCATTAAAATACATTGTAGTGATTTAGCTTTAATTATTTGACATCCCCTGATGATGAATGCATTCATTCCATTTAAATCAAAGATAAAATAAAGAAACCGGCTCTCTCTCCATCAGGTGTGCCTATCAAGGTGACCAACATGAATGAAGGCAAATCCGTTGACTCACCACTTGATATCTTCTCATATCTTAATGAGATTGGGTGAGTATGTAGCAACAACAAAGCCTCTCCAACAGAATGGTGTGTAAATGATCCCCAGAGGACTAACAGTGGTTAAGTTTACCATCTCTAAGGGACGTATGTCTGTCATAGCTGGCCTGATATAAAATCCCACCAGAATTTTCCCTTCTGTGTCTCCTCCACTCTTGTGTCCTGCTTTTAAACTGTTGGAGTAAATAAACAACAATGATTGACTGATGTGAAAGAAAAAAAAGGAGGTCTCTGTTATTACTTTTAAGCTTTGAGCATGATATAACCTGCAAAGGATTTTTTTTTTTTTTTTCCCAGTCATTAAAACTTAGACTTGTAATTAAATGAAATTCTTTCCTTTGTCATTGGAAACTAGCTAGCTTTTCAACTCTTCCATTCAAAATAATATATAATTTGAGCGAATGAGCTGAAGAAAGTTTTAGAATAGATAAATTGATGTACTACTTATGTGGATTAAACTAATTCAAAGTGAAATTATTAAAGTTTTCTGTCTCTGTGTCTTTCTCAGAGGAAAACATGGTGTGGGCAGGATTGACATCGTAGAGAATCGTTTCATTGGGATGAAGTCCAGAGGTAAAGAATTAAAAATTATGTTTGACTATTATCTGTCTTGCTCATGACATTTTTTCTATTTGTACCGACAGGCTGCTTTACTCACACAAACAGTGATATAGACTATAAATGCAGTGTGATGGACAGATTTGCCATATTTAAATTTTACATCTATTCAGAATCTTTCCTTTCAGTGTCCAGGGCTTTCATGCAATTTGCTTTTATTTTACTTGAGTGCTTTAAGTGTCACACTTGCTATTCCGCTTTCATAAAAGTGGGCTGGATGGCAAACACTCTCCTCAAAGGAAATGTTTTCCTCTGGTTCACCTGGAATCATAGACACTGAAGTTACTCCAATTCACTTATGCATGCACACACACACACTGTGGTAGATAACCGTGCACATGCTTCACTGGATAAACATAAAATAGACAGTCGATCACATATGTGGACAAGGACATATCTTTCTCTTTATCTTCAGTTTCAACAGGCAACTGGAAAAGCTCCTTCCTCGGGTATCTACATTTACTATGACAGAAAATCTACAAGGCCAGAGAGACTGTCCTGGCCTCATTCGATACAGACAACCCCTGACACACCCCACGCGCACACACACACACACACACACACACAGTTCTCTCTTTCTTCACGACACGATGTGCTATGATTGGCAAATTGACTGGCCAACAGTCTGTGGCTGTGGCGCAACTTGGCAGGTAGAAATTGGAAAATGGGAAGCCCACTTTTCTCTACCCTTGGCTGAACAAAAGATCAAAGCTTTTTCCTCCGCTGAAGCAATAGGAAGAGGTGGAGTACAAGGTGTCCAAGTGGTTGGATAACTACCATTGAGAGTACATGTTGGTCTCTGATGGAATGGCAGTTGTGTTAGCACAATAGAGGATGGGAGGGATTGAATGGGGACATGTCATACTTATTTGTGTTGGGTCATATTTATTTGTGTGGGGTCAGAGAAGTGGTGGGGAGTGTGGGGGGGATTAAAATGGTTTGTCAAGAACGTTGTCACTGTGCTACAAAACATTCAACAGCTAACATTTCCCACCTGTCACAGTGCTGTCAGACCTCTGACCTGTTTATGGCTGATGGGGTTTGCTGAGGTGCACCTCTCAAAAGCTGTTGGGAATGGCTCCATCAGTGCCGACGAGCATGGGACTTAATGTCCAGTCACTGGTGCTGTCGAACTTCAGGACTATGGCGAAAGAAAGTCATTTTAAATATATTTATTTGTTTATTTAAGTAAAAACATTTTCATTGAAATTTTATCTAACTTTAAGATGTTTATCTGCTCTTTTTCTGTTGCCTGTTTATGCTTTGCTCACAGTTTGCCTAAAGGGTGAGAGGAGATCAGCTCAGGATGAATTAATTCTTGACCTGAGCCTGGAGCATGGTTAGCATACCTGCAGTAGCCATATAAAAGATTAAAACCTGAAAAACCATTGGTGGCAGGGGGGCTGTCTCTTTAAGCTTAACTAAACTGCCACTGTTGGAGTTTACCCAGATAGCTTCCCATTGTTTGCTCCTCTCTGTTAATCTACATCTCTTTTGGAACACTTAAGCCAAGTTGTGTTGGAGGACAGTTTTAACTTATTTATCTGATGGAGCCAACGGAAATGTCCCTGCCTGTCCTCTGTGGCCCTGGATCACCAAAGAGCCACAAGCCATGCTGGCTTAGGTGGCAGTCTTTTGAGGCTTTAGACAATTAGCAGCAATCCTAAGCTATGTTTTTGGCCACCAGCACATAGTAAGTTCTTCTCCATTTTCAGAACAGGACCAGTGCTGGAGTATTTAGGGAAATACAGATTTGAGTTTTGCTGCACACCGTATTGGGAGATATGAAATACTGTTTATCTGTTAAATATGAGAAAAGGGTTTGGAGTCAGGAGAGCCCCACAGAAATTGTAAAATTGGGCTACCCGTTGCTGCCTGTAGTGAGTGTCTGTGTGGCGTCTTGGCAGCTGAGCTTCAGCAAAAGTGACATTCATTGAAACTGACAATTCATGTGAAGATCCATGTGTTGAATGGGGAAATGGCACTCGCAATTTTTCAAAATTTCAGCTCCTACAAAA
Organism: Echeneis naucrates; assembly: GCF_900963305.1. Classification (NCBI taxonomy): domain Eukaryota; kingdom Metazoa; phylum Chordata; class Actinopteri; order Carangiformes; family Echeneidae; genus Echeneis; species Echeneis naucrates. The sequence goes on along the minus strand of NC_042522.1, from coordinate 12,863,064 downwards.
ATGAATGTCATAAGCAAAGCTACCATGCCTGTTGACAGATTTGCCTTGTATCATTTCCCCTCACCTCTTTTTGTTTTAGCTGACATTTGAGCGACAGCTTCATTTCTCCTGTCATCTACTTTATCTTTTCACCCCTCACCCCTCCCTCCATGTCCAGAGGGGGTAAATTGCAGGGTAGGCAGAGCCCTGGTCCAGGCTCCAGGCTGGCAGGGGCCTCCTATCCTGTCATTTACCCAGGACAGACTCATTCATGTTTTCTGAGTGCTGTGAAGGCCCGTCAGTCACACAGCCGATGGCTAATAGAGCTGTTCACTTGTGGTAAGTTCAGATAAATAGGGTTTGCAGTTTTTGTCCCTTTGACTGGCTGATGATGATGATTATGATGATGGTGACTGTGCTAGTGGTAAAATGCATGTACAGAAGATAAGTAAATACTTGGATTGTATATAATTATATTTTTTAGATTAAAATTTCCATCATTGAAATCTCAAAATTTAATAAAATTTGTCATGATGAGGACGATGAGTTGAAAATCTGAGATACACAGCATTACGCAGGCTGTTGAAAGTCATCTTAAAAATTATTCATGTTTTGTGCAAATACTCTTTCACTGTGTTTTGTTTTGTTTTGTTTTTTTCTGTGTTTGTTAGGGATTTATGAAACACCAGGAGGCACCATCCTGCTACAGGCCCATTTAGACATTGAGACATTCACGATGGACAAAGAGGTGCGGAAGATCAAACAGGGATTGGGTGTCAAGTTCTCTGAACTTGTCTACAACGGTAAGCCCCTAAAATTCACCATCTTGGTTTGGGCTGCAGTTATTCTTTTATATAGGGAACGAAAATGCATTATTGTCATTATTCAAAAGAAGAAGTAAGTTTTCACTTGCTGACAGATGCTGAGTCGTCAATTATACATTATTCTCATTTGCACTGTGAGTATTTCCAAAGTTGCATAGGTAAGAATGACTTATTGTATCCGAAGGGAAATTTGTCTTGTACAACAGTGCTATGCTCCTGCATACATTTAACAGACATACATACCATCGACATACACAAGTGAAGTGTCTGCACAATCATACAAAAGCCGGACTTCAGTATTGCACCAGTGTGTACTATTGCACCACCATGAGCCAGCAAATTGCACAGTAATATACATGGTGGTATGCCTAACAATAAATAACATGGCAACTATTCCAGGAATGAATAAATAATAAAACCATAGGTAAAACAAGCATCCAATAAAAATAATAACCTTACCCCAGCATGTGCTAATGATAAAACATCAATAAAGTATAAAATACTAATAATTTAGAGAATTGCACACAAGATAAAAGAAGGAACTTTGAAGTCTAAGAGTTATGATGAGCAGTTTGTCTCTTTTAAAAGGGTGACGGATGTTGGGAGGGACGGCAGCCTGTTGGTCAGTTGTTGTTTGTGTCAGAACATCAGCTAACCTTATATAAGAGCGAAGAGAATGGACACACGTATGTTCCTGTGGGTTAAGTGTGTGCATGAGCTTTTCTTGGCTCAGGTGTCTTAATCCTCCCTTCTGCTCGGTGTCCAGTCCTCTGCACCTTCATCCACATAATAGGATCAGTGCCATTAGAGGCGGGCGACTAGGCTTCTTCAGTTATATCCTCCAGAGACAGGGAGAAAACACGCACACATACACAACACGCTACCTTCTGAAGCAAGGCAGAGATTAAATCTCGTTGTAGGTTTAAATCATTAATAATTCTGGGCATACATAAAAGGCAGCTGGTGCTGTGGCTTATGTTAACAATCCACCTGTCCGGCATATCTTCTGCATTAATACTGCAATATTTATCCTGAGTATCCCACAGTCTCTGATTAGAGAAGAGGTAGCAGTGATGTAGGAAGTGTTATACTATAGCTGCTATTGGATTAGTTGTTAATTAAAAGACAGTTTATCAATGTAAATTTTAAGAACTGATTTACAAGGTGTGTCTTGTTTCTTCTATAGGCAGCAATGAAATGTACATAATTTTCTCGTTCATTTGATTTTTCTTTAATGATTTATTTGATTTGATCTGTTAAAATGTGAAAAATATTTTCAGCCCCTTTGTAAATGGAAAAGATGAAGAAATCATTAATTAATAATCAAAAATAATTATTATTCAAAGTCCGATCTTACAGTGACGCACGTACAGGGTTAACATGAGCATTAACACAATCTAATTGACTCACTGAAATGGGACCTTTGTGTTACTGCCAAATCAGAGGTAATGAAAGCAGGGAAGGATTGTGTCTTTGAACATGGGCAGACGATGAGGTGGAGGTCAGCCGCTGATGAGAGGAGAACCCCTGCTGAGGGGGGCGTGCCTGACCTTTGAACGTATACAGACCTATCCTTTGCCCATCTGTCTCAGAGATTGATGGGCCAGGGTTGAAAAATGGAAGAAAAGGAAAGTGTTTGAACTTCACCTGGACCAGAAACGAGACAAAAGCACAAAAAGAGGTGCATCTGAGAGGGAATGGCGGTCAGACCTCTGTAGACCCTGCTGCTGAAGGAAGATTTGCATTTGCTCCGTCGTTGTGTTTTGCCATTATCCATTGGATAACATGATTGATAATGTAAACATAAAAATACAAATATCAACAAAACATTTCCATTTGCCATTTAGGCAACATTGATCAGTACAGCAGTCTTATATTGTCTTTCTGTTTAAATGAAGGAATATTAAAACCTCCTTTTGGCAACTTTTGGTAATGTGTAAGGTGTTTGTGTTTCTTTACTTGCTTCAGGTTTCTGGTACAGCCCAGAGTGTGATTTTGTGCGTCAGTGCATAGCCAAATCCCAGGAGAATGTGGAGGGCAAAGTCCAACTGTCTGTCTTCAAGGGTCAGGTCTACATCCTGGGACGAGAGTCACCTAAGTCTCTATACAATGAGGAGTTGGTCAGGTAAGGTAACGTGTGTGTGTGTGTTGTTCTTGGCAGCTGCGTTTGGCTGCTCTGGGCACAGCGCAGCCACTCCACATGTTCGCCAGTTAGCCTGTTGTTAGGTCAGCTTCCCCAAGTTCTTTTATGACCTCCACATCAACATATTAAACTGACTCTGCCTCACAAAGACATCAGAGAAGTGTCAAGCTCAGTTCCTGGGGGCCAGCCCCCGACCCCCAACCCCTCCTGCTACACCCCAGTGCCCTCCAAGTGGTGGTAACAGTGGGTTTGTTCAGCAGGCTGACCCCTTATGCCCTCTGGGCAGGCTCAGCACTGACCAAAGTGAAAGCCCCTCCATATGCCGATCTATCTCCACTTCAGTCACACACACACACTCCAGTTGTACCCTAAAGTCAGGGAGCTAATGGCATTTTCAGCCAGAGGAGAGAGAGGATCTCAGTCGGCTTGCAACCGCGTTGTCCTGGTATTTATGTCAGAAAGCTTGGGACAAGAACACATAAATCACAGCCAGTCTGTGTTTTAATTAATTTAAGTTTAAGTAACTGCTGAGTCACTGAAGGTAAGTTATGACTCTGATCCAGGAAGCACTGAGTTGCTTCAAAACTCTCGCCATTCACCATCACAAAGTCCTCAGGCACCTGAGACAGATGGACACAGTGGATCTCCATTAAGGAGCTCATTACACGTGATCCAAACAAAAAAACGTCAGTCTGTCACACACACAAGAATTCTGGACATACAGAAAAGGCATCTGGTGCTGTGACTGATTGTGTGTAACTTGTTTTCATAGAAATCAACAAATTTTTGTCAATAGTGATTATTTTAATTAATATTATTTGCTCCCCATGTCATTTATCATTCATATTTTCCTCACAGCTCCAGCTCTCTACCGGGGACATAACAAAAACAACTATGAAAGCATTAGGGTTAGCAGATGTTCATATAAAGTTTTGCCACAAAATAACTTAACAAAATGTTGTTGGTCTAAATTACATTAACAGGAAAGAATATCATTACACATTATTATTTTACATTAGGTTTATCGTGAATTATTGTAACACCTACTGTATATTTATATGCACCTGACATTGATGCACCTGAAGCAGCAGTCTCTCTCTCACACACACACACACACACACACATTTGTCTTTCCATGAAAACCTGCCACAATCACCCAGATACACACACAGACCAGGCATGAAGCCCCCCCACCGCTGGAATCCTGTTGTCTCTCCACAAGCAACAGAAAACGGCATCATTAACACAGTGGTAATACAGTCCATTGCTGCACCCATCTGAGAAAAAAATGTCTCCCTTCTCACTGTCCACTGCCTCCACTCTCAATTAGACTGCAGGGTTTCTTCTAGGAATACACAAAATATCACATGTTCACACACACACACAGAGGGCCATATTCTTTGAAGCCACTCACTCATAATCGCGCTCAGGTGCCGGGCAGGGAGTCTCGTATTGAGAGTTGATGATTTAGTTGTCCATCTTTCTTTTTATAGTGTTTATCCTATCATTTGTTGGCAATTTCCTCTTTTGCTAAGTGATTTTGAAGAATGAGTGCAAGCTGTATTGGGTGTTGGGGGTGTCGCAGGGAGGAGAGGACTCAGTGAGGGAGTGTATTAAGCACTGCAGGTAGAAACTGCTGTAATTACACAGCACACGGACAGTCTTTGTGAAACACTCACACACTAAGAAGAGTATGACTACAACAAGCATCCTAAACAACAGAACAGGCACTGGTACAAGTTATAGATTTACTTCTTTTTCTGAAGAAGTGGATAAAGCAGAAACACCACATTACAAAATGATCTCAACACTTAGATCACAATTGATATGATGGGATTGTTTTAAAGTGGGTTATGTGCGTCTTTGGTGTGCTTTTGTACATGAGCATGTTTTCATTTTCCAGTATTGATTCTTAGATATTCAGTACAAACAATCCTAAAGAAGAGCACTCAAAAGGAAATCGATGGGGACATTATTTCTACAGAGATGATTAACAATGATAGGCCCATTTCAGGAGCTGATCCGTCTCCATATCGCTCACTTCACTGTTTACTCCAAACATTGCAATCATTTTTTGACCCATGTATCCAACAGTCTTTTCTTTCAGCTGCTGTCTGCTCCTGACCTATGTTTCTTCCCTTTCTTCAATTTTGTACATCGATCTCTGTTGATCCTTTTTATTTATTTATTTATTTATTTATTTATTCATTCATTCATTCATTCATTCTTATTAAAGCATGGACGTACAAGGAGACTACGACCCATGTGATGCCTCTGGATTTATCAGGGTTAACGCAGTCAGGTTAGCATCCTTTGCACTTTGATTATATTTCCAAGCAGCAGCAAATATAGTTGGCAAGGTTGGTGGTTCAAACTAAACTCTTATTTGTGTCCTTCTTGGTATTTTCCACAGGCTAAGGGAACACCATCGTTTGCAGGGTTTCTTCAACACCAAACAGTAACTGTCTAGTTCTGTTAACTGCCTCCTTCCACTGCGTCTTAAGCAGCAGTAGGTGTCGACCTTGTACCTTCATTGTCTAATTTTTGCTTTATTGTTTGCTCCTACATATATTAACATTAGCAGTAGCACACCAGAATCTGGCCCTAAATTGTTGTTTCCTTCTTTTTTTTTAATAGAGGAATAAAATCAATCAACTGTTACATCGTAACAATAGAGGAATATTGATCTGGATGTAGTGATAATGAGAAAATATAAATATAGAATATTATAAGATAACAAATTTCTTAGTATTTGCAAGATTTGTGTGGATCATAATATATGTAAGTCAATAATTGAACTTTATTTCAGACTTCTAAGGTACAAAAATTAAACGGTGAATTGTGTGTTTACTGTGTGTTTCTTGAATTTTTTCAGAAAAGCATCATGGGTTGCCATACAGACACGCAGTGTAAATATTAGTGATTAATAGCAGACAGCCTATTTAAGCGCCTGTTTAAGTCTTGGGGTTGGACACTCACTGTGTGGACACATTGAGGACACTGTATGATATTTACAATATTAAGATGAAGGGGGAGCAGTGTAGCAGTTTTAGAATAGGTGCAAGTGAACGTGGTGGCTCTTGTGATAGCCACTGAAGCAGAAGTGATGAGGCCATTTTTGAACTCAAATGGCACAAGTCAGATGGAAGGAAAACCAATTGGCTACATATGTACGTTTCACTGCTCAGCATGGGGTCTCCAGGCTTTGAGAACAGAGGAGAGAGACGGAAGTGTTTTTCAGATGGATTGTTGTGTGATTCATTATTACCTTTTTCAAAATAAACCTGGTATTGATGAGCAGGGTGCCCTTTTTTTCCCCGTGTCCTGAGTAAAGAAGCAGCATAGAAATGTATATGACCATGAGGAGACGCTCTCTGATGAGGAAATGTAGGTTTAAAAAGTCATATGACAATCAATCAACTTAATGCGACTAAACGGCAACAGCACAAGTATTCTGAAAGTACAACTTGCATATTTACCAGTCAAAAAAAAAAAAGAAAATCATTTTCAGCGTGAAGTCAAACTGTAATAACTAAAAGTCAACTCAGAGCAAACTGACAGTGATGTGGAAATATTTAACCTGATAATTCGACCAGAAACTGATCACTGAAGTGATTGGAGCAGTTAGTGGCTGGCTCTCTCCAAAGATCTCACAATCCACATTATCCACAATGTTCATATTTATCATTTGTTCAAAAACATGTCTGTGGTCCTAAGAGCCATGGGGACAGGTTCTTTCCGCTGCAGAAAATATAAAGCATGGTGGAGGAAGATGATTGCTACAACAATGACGTAAGAGAAATTTTCAAGATGACCCCATCTTTCTGAAACAACTGGGGACTTCTCTGAAACTCCTAACCAACTGGAGAGTTCAGGTTTGCACCACAACAGTGGGAGAGAGAATGAGGATGTGTTAGAGACTTGTATGTTACTAGCTGTTTAAATTATGTTACCTACCCTGTGCACATTTCGGAAAGATCCATATTATATCACCCCTCACAGTCTGTTGGATAGAGCAGCTGTTTTAGTGTCAACCTCTACCCCTGTCCCAGTCACTGAAAGGTGTCAGTCCTGCATTGAAGTGCTGGTTATGGTCTGGGCCTCACTGTGGAGTCCACAGAAGCAGGAGACCCCCTGCCAGGTCTAATGGGCAATGAGAAATCCTCAGACCCTTTCAGTCCTGCGAGAGCCCCTCAGCCCCCGCTCAATTACACGGCAGGCGTCTCAGTCTTTGCCTGGTCAATTACCAGCCAGCCCCTGCATTTACTGTGGTGCGCACACAGGTTGCAAGATAATCAGGGTCCAAAATTGCCCGGTTAGAATGAAGAGATGGATGGAGAGGTATTCAGATTAGCCAGTCAAGCTGAAGAAGGGGTAGGAGGGATGGGGACAGCTATCAATCTCAATCTGGCTTCAGTATTTGGAAGGGGTGGATCGTTGCGACCTTTCAACTTTGATTCTGGGAAGATATGATCCTGGGAAATTTTTCCTGATGTGATATCGTTCTTATACAATGTGTGTGTTTGTTTTCGGAATAGAAAGATGTCAGTTCCTCTCCAGGTTCAGTGTTATTGAAGCACAGCCGGTGCTGGCTTTGCATTGGCATCTGCATGTGCATGTCCAACATGTCTCATATTCCCTCCATCTTCCCCTCCTACCTGTCTACACAGCAAGCCAGGTATGAAAACCGGCTGACACCTGACCAAGGGAATTAATCATCCTTAACCCTGGACCAATTACCCCTCATTACCCACTCTGTGTCTGCCTCTCAGGGGAGAGAGCTGTAACAATAGCACAACACGAAAGTCAGTGGCGTCAGAAGACCAAGGCCTAATGGACACTCCTGTGTGACGGTGTCTCTTCAGGAGTCTAGGCCAGCTAACCTTCAAGTCCTTGTCACTCTCCAACAGCACATGCACAAAGGAGGCCATTGTTCGGGATCAAGGTCCATGACCTCTTGAGATGAAGTGCAGAGGGCCGCTGGCGATGAGAGGGTAATCATGCTGGAAGGGGACCACTCAATATTTTGGAGAAAAGAAACTGGCATTTCATTCCAAAATGCAAATTCTTTGCTCTGTATAAAAGGTCTTAGGATTACACTTTATTAATAATTGGGCGGTGTCGGATCTGTCTGAATATTTTGTGGTCATCCAATCTCTCATTCTACCTGCCTGTGTCAATAGGACTCCCATGTTCACTGACCCCCCTCCTCCTCAAACACAATGAGGCGGGAACAATGGCCATAGAGGGCTAATTACCACCAATTAGAGTCTGAAGTGACACTCCTTCACTGAAAGTTGTGTAACCCAAACCCGGGGAGTCATATGTTGTAATATCCCACTGTCTGGTCCTGAGCCTTACCTTCACCTCCCCCCAGGTAAATCTAAATCTAGAGATAGGTCTTTACATTTTTAGTTTTGATTTAGTCTTATCTCTTAGTCCTCCTTCATAGAGGGTGTGTTTTTACACTTGTCCTAATTTGTCAGTAAGGTGGCACAACTGAACTTGGTGGTGGGATCGGGCATCATTTGCTATGAATGAAGTCTGATTAATATTGTTTTGCAGGAGTACTCTTCTCTATTTTGTGTGTGAAATATGATTTTTTTTTTATCACCACCATTTTTATTTGTTACCACTTCTTGTATGAAGAAAATTTAGTTAAATCTGAATAAACCGGTAATTGCTTCTTGTTTCTGAACATATCACTAAACACTGCTTTACTGAGCAGGTAGGGGTTAATGGACTGGCCCCCTGAGGTTTGTGCAGAAAGCTAATGGGCTTGGCAAAGATGATGAGGTCACTCTTAGTGCTGAGAAACAATGAGCAATTTACAGGCCAGGATATCCCACTGCCACCGTCAGCTTACTAATAATACATTATTCATATTTGTACCTTGGTAGCATCAAGCAGAATAAATAGTTATGATGTGGGAATAAGTGGCTCATATTTTATAAGGCATGATGGCTGTTTTAAAGAACTTGAAATCAAGTCCATAAAAGTTATTTTGAGCAGCTGAGGACAGACTAAGCGTAGGCAGCTGAATCCATCTGTTAATTTATACAGTGTCGGGAGTTCACTGAAAAGGTATAAATGCCACTGAAATGCTCAAACAGCACTGATTTGTACTTATAGCTGAGTTGCCCATTTCCTCCATGGTCTACTCTTGAAATTTGATAACCCCCTGCAAGATCAAAAGACCATCTGTGAAGAACCATCAAAATAAAGCAGGATACACTTTGCCTTCCAGGCTGGCTAACATCCATGGATCCTGTGTGTGTGTCTGTGTATGTGTGTGTGTGTGTGTGTTTTCCTGGATGTCGAATCCTATTTTCTGGTGTCAAAGGACATCCATATGCTCATGTCCTGAAGATCTATGGACAGATGGGACCATTACGGTCAAAGCCCCTGGCTTTGTTTGGCTTGAGTCGGTGATGAAATATTGATGAAAAAATAGAAATATTTTGCCTGCTACTCAATGTTACTCATCTAAAAGGGTTAATGAGTGTGAGGAGTTTGTTGTCTCTTGTTACAACAAAATGTAGCTCAGCTACCCACCAACGCTCGAGTCGACAGGCTGTACAGGGCTAACAAGAATCAATAACCTTCCTCTACGGCGGATTAAGTTACTCTATTAGCTGAATCCACAGCTTCACAGACTTTAAAGTTAATAGTTTTTTTTTTTTTTTGACATTTCAGTCTTTAATGGAAATGCTTCATGTAAGATTTAAAACCTACAGCCATTTTCCTGTTTCCATTCTGTTTACTTACCTGAGCTAGTTGACACCCTGCTAGAGCCAATATATCTATTAGCCATTTTGTACGTGATCATGTTGCTTGTTTTCACAGAGAAAGTGTCAAAATGCACAAGCACAGGCCATACTGGAAATCTGTGCCTAAAACAAGTTGTCAGGACTTCTGTAACTTTGAGATGTCGCAGTAACACAATCTTTTCATCTTAGCCTCAACAAGAACGCAATTTAAATTTTCCTTGTTGTTCTCAGATAGAAATCTACAAATCAATTGTGTATTATCTGCAGTACTGTTACGAATAATTAAAGCAGATTAGTCTCTTTTATTATTAGAAATGGCAAATGTGGAATACTTTCTGTGATTTCTTTTTTTTCTTTTTTTTTTTTTTTGACTGATTCTTGTAGAACTCCTACTCACTCTCCTGACAGGAAAAGTTTTTGTGAACACACCACAGAGTAGAGACTTTAATGTAATAGCAATGAGTCTGAGGATTGGTATACGGCTGGCTGTAGTCCAGATCCATGCAGTCTGCTACTTGTCTGCTTTGCCAGCTGTTCAGACCTGTTGAGCCTGGCACCAAACCACCTGTTCCTTCTTCATACAGAGACCAAAAGGAGCCCACCTGTAAATCATGAATCAAAGTCAGAGCTCAGTGTGCAGTGAGGGTCTTTTCCAGTTTCATTTAAAAACCCTCTGACCTGCTGAAAGTCCAGTGAACTCATCTTTGAATCTGGCTTAGAAATATGATTTTTGTTCAATTAAAACATCCTCGACTTCCGGACCCTTTTCTCCTCCAAAGCCCCCCCTAGCACAGCGGCAGAAATGCAGCATGTTGATCTCAAATCAATAGATTTATCTCCCTCATTTAAAAGGGACCTGGCTCGTGCCTCTCCCCTTCCCCTCGCCTCCCAGGGGTCTGCTGGTGGGGTTTGTTTGTTGGCACACACTCTTTATGTTCTTCGATCGTTGCTTTGCGAGGTGCTGGATGGATGAGGGGGCCTATCAGGTTCAAGGCGGGTCTGCTGGAAGGTTTGTGTGCCTCACTCACAGTGAATCCCTTGGATAATCTAAATGTTTAATGGCGCTGGTTATTTGGTTGTTGTGGCTTGCGTTATGATGGATGGTAATGCAATGTTTTTGATAGTCCCTGAATTACACCACAGGGTATGCAGACTGTTTGAGGTGGGTGTTTAACTGGCTTAATTTTTTTTTTTTTTTTTTTTTTGTGGGGTGGGGGGGTCGATCTTTTCTGATAGGGCAGCGTAGAGAGACAGGAAATGGAATTTAAAAAAAAGGGACTCAAGCTGATTTCTTGAGTTTAGAGGATATGTTATGAAATTACAGTTGAAATAACGTACTGTTATTTTTACATAATTCAAAGTTATTTTATCCTTATTTTCATCCTTTAAACATACACACTGTGCAGGTGCCATGCTACATGTATCATGTACCATACTAAACAAACAGCTCCATGAATAACAATAAGATGAAAATGAATAATATATCAAAAATTGAAATACAATTGGGAAGAAAAACAAAATTAAAAAGGAAAAGCATTCATCTAACTACAGATATTCTCACTTCTCACAAAAGCTTCTAGTAAAAATGAAAGGTTAGTTTCATTTAGCAAGTCCTGTGTCTTAGTTCAAAATACACTACCCATTCAAAAATAAATAAATAAATAAATCACCACCTGCATTTAACTAAGCAAATAGGGAAGGAAAGAGGATAATTACTGCACGGATGATTATGTTTCAGCTGGCAACAAGTTATTTAACCCTAACTGATGCAGTGAGAGCTTCTCATTTCTTAAACAACTACGTCAGAAGATGCATCCTGTGGTTGTGGAAAAGATGTTAATCTGTTTCAGAAGGGTTAAATTATTGGCCCACATCAAGCAAAGAAAGCATCTAAGGAGATTGCTGAAACTATTAAAATTGAGATGAAAACTGTCTAATGCATTATTAAAAACTGGAAGGATGGTGGGGAACCATCATCTTCGAGGAAGAAATGTGGTCGGAAAAAAACTTAAATGATCGTGATTGGTGATTGCTTAAACGTTTGGTGAAATCAAATTGTAAAAAAAAACAAACAAAAAAAAACAACAACAACATTAGAACTCACGGCTACATTTAATAGAGAAAGTAATACCATTTCCACACAAGGGGTTGGGAGTAGCCTTAACAAAACCACTTATCAGTGAGGCTAATTGGGGAAAAAAGGCTTCAATTTGCTAGGGAGTATAAAGATTGCACTCTGGGGCAATGGAAGAAGGTCATGCGGTCTGATGAGTCCGGAGTTACCCTGCTCCAGAGTGATGGGCACATCAGGGTAAAAAAAAGTGGCGGATGAAGTGATGCACCCATCATGCCTAGTGCCTACCGTACAGTACAAGCCTGTGGAGACAGTGCTATGATCTGGGGTTGCTGCGATTGATCAGGTCGAGATTCAACAACACTACGTGCCCAAGGAATGAGGTCAGCTGACTACCTGTACATACTAAATGACCAGGTTATTCCATGAATGGATTTTTTCTTCCCTGGTGGCACTGATGGCATATGACAATGCCAGGATTTATTCGGCGGAAATTGTGAAAGAATGGTTGAGTGAGCATGAGGCATCATTTTTACAAAAGGATTGGCACAAACTCCACACACACAAACTCCAGACCTTAACCCCACTGAGAGTCTTTGGGATGTTCTGGTGAAGACTTTGGCCAGCGGTCCGAATCTCCCATCATCAATACAAGATCTTGCGGAAAAATGAATCCAACTCTGGACAGGAATGTCACATTTCAGAAGCTTATCGAAACGATACAACAGCAAATGTGTACCATAATCAAATCTAAAGGCGGTCCATCAAAATATTAGAGTGTGTGATTTTTGCAAAGTGTGGTGTGGTTTGCAAGGCAGGACCATTGATATCTGGGGAAATGTCACAAGGTCTATAAATTTTGCAAAGAAGGGCAAAAGAGAAAGAAACATGGAAGTGTCGGTAGAGTTGTTATCTCACAGTGTCCCACAAATGAATCCAGCCAAGGGGCCTCTGCTGCAGGTCATTCCCCTGTCGCTCTTTGAATCGTAAAGTCACATCATACCAATAAATCAAGCTGGTGTCTCCTGAACAGTCCTGGAATATCTGTGTTCCTTTGTATGCATCGAATGAGGAAAACATGTTTTGCTTCATGGGAGATGTAAATGTATTGCTACCTTAATGCTCAACTTTGGTTGAGCATCACTTGCCTCTTTGCACCTCAGTGAGTATGACTGACACAGCAGTAGGTGAGGGTTTTATCTTGAAAGTAGATTGAGCCAGCACCAACAGAGTACATCAAAGATATATTCCACATTTAAAATGCCTCAGCCCCCTATAAGCTTTGGGTTTAGAGTGTTGAAAAGACTCACAGCACTGCTTTGCTTTGGATGGATAAAAAAACATTCTGTCTATCTTTGAAACTCTTCCTGCTGATGTGCTTTTATTTCTGTCATCCCTGGTGTTTGGACTCGAATAGCGCCTCATGTCATCTTTAAGAAACTCTTTTCGGTGGTCTTGTTGTGTAGTGACAGCAGAAAAATTACCTGCAAAACACTCTTTGTCAGCTTGCTGTGCAGAGAGCTCGCAAACAAGACCATTTAGCTATTATTTCCTCTCAGTCGAAGGTACACACAGGAACAGCCCAACGTTTATCAAGAAAAATGGGCGGCTGTGGGAGAGGAGGCAAATAGGACAGGTGGAGAGAGAGGCCAGGAGAGAGAGATGAAGAAAAGAGGAGGGGGGTTATTGGAGCCAGGGAGGGGTCATGGTGTCCCAGTGGAGAGAAATAGTGAAAAACATCCGTAATTTTCACTGCGGGATCCCATGTAATTGAGTCATTTAAAATACAGATACAGAGCTGAATCAAAGGAAAGTGGCTTGTGGAGGAGGAGGCTGCAAAGTAAAATGGAAGAGAGGTAAAAACAAGGAGGTAGACGTGTGTCTCCTATTATTGGACAAGCTGGTCTGTTTATCCTTTTCATCTGTCAGTCCTCTCCTTCCAAACACGATGTTACCTGTCAGGGATTTTTTTTTTTTTTTTTTTTTTTTTTTTGGTTTGTTTGTTAGGCTTCTCTTACACCCTCCATGATACTCCTGCTATCTATTTGCTTTATTTACCACTTCAAAATTGTACAGTATTCATTATTTATTTTGCAATGAATAGTGTGTTTTTCTCTCTCTTTCTCTTTGTTATTTCAGTCAGTGTGTCTCTCTGAGAGTAGTGATAAGTATGTCTCTTATTGTTTGTTCGTGAAGGTTGTGTTTGTTTTTTTATTCAAATTTTAATTTATTTGGTCCTTACATTAGAAACTAACTCCAAAAAACAACAGCTACAGTGCAGCTAGAAGAGTATGATGGATGCACAGCAACAGATAAACAGATGCTAAAATATGTTAAAAACAAGCATCTTGCAAGTTCAGAGTTGGTTATAAGTTGCCTTCATTTGACTGACGTCTTAGCTTTGGTTCACATTTTGTTCAGTGTATCTTTTTTTGGGTATAAATATATGTTCATATTGAATATATATTACACCATCTTTTATTCCCTGCTTCCCTCTTTATGAACAACATGTCCCTGAATCAAAGTGCTGGGAATCCTCAGAGGTCTCCAGATTGAAACATTATCCGCTTCTTGTATCCTGTCTTTAGAAATTTGTGCCCACAGCCGAACTCTGGCAATTATGAAGCAATTACAGTTTCATATGGCCTGTTCTTTTCAGATTGAAGAGGAGACTAGAAGAGGAGGTAAAAGCTGAGTAGTTAGAATAAGTAAGTGTGCCTCAATTGATGTTTTTCTCTTCTCTTTTTTTGTGGTCGGTTTTTTTTTTTCCCTTTTCTTTGTGCTTTGTTTTCCAGTTTGACATGAATTCCACTTACCTCACAAGCAAACTTCATATTTTTTTCTACTGCACTGGAATTGGAAATGGGTCAGTTACAGGACATGGGGATTCTTCGTTTTTTAAATGTATTTTTGTTGTTATTGTTGTTGAACTTATGTGACAAGTGGCCCATCGGTTTTACCACAGTGAACCCTGGGAACAAAAGTCTTTTCTCTGCAAGACAATGACCACGAGGAAGCTGTGTGTGTATGTGACACTTGATCAGCCTGCTACGGTAACCACAGCTCACTCACACACAGTTTGAACTAACTCAGTTCCCACTGCTTGATTGGCAGGACTCCAGAGACCAACACCTGCTCTAACTACCTTTACTTTCTCAGTTGTTTGACCAGATGGGGGCTGAAAGTCTTACTTAGTGTGTGTGTGTGTAATTTCTTACGTTTATGCTAATCAGCAGGCTGCATATGTGGGCCACCACCTGACTTACCCTTTGATACCAGAGCTCTGAAATTCTTTCCTTGCCACCTCCAGGTTTGAATACATTGGACAGCACATGGTAGCAATATGTTCACCGGACCAGGATCATACATTACTCATGCTAAACTGGAGGTCTTCATTTAGAGGTGCTGGTCTGGTCTGGGAACAGCTCCCGAACTCCCATTTAATTTCTCTACTTCTTTTTTGGAGGTGATAACATGCCCAGGGGCGAGGGAGGAAGGGAAATTGATATCTATACGGATGTCTGCAAGACGCAATGTGCTAGTCTGCTTGTGTCAAACTCAAGGTCAATCATCCCAGTTCAAGCAGCTGCATGGAAATGATACATATATGTAATAACAGGCACTAAGAGTTATTTTACTGTTTATAAATTGCACATATCTTTGGAGAGTTGTAAGCTTCAGGCTAGTGCGTTTCTTATGATATCCTAAAATAACATTTTGACTGAAAGATATCTGACAGAATTGGGATTTTAATACCAAAGGGCACCAGCTACTATGCCACAATGTTTATGCTAATGTTACATTCATTCTTATTGACTGATCCTGATTTTACCTAAAGAAAAGCTCATTGGAAGTATTAAAATAAAACTGCTCTGAAATGTGTCCAACTGGGCCACACATTCATCTCAACCCTTTCTGGTCAACTTTCTTCAGTGAGGTTTGGATACAATTTAAGAATCAGGAACTGTTTTACATAAACATTTTGAAAATTTGCAGCAATTTTATTTTCTTCTGTCTGGCTGCTGACATTTTCCAGATGTGCAACAATAGATGTTTCCACATGTACAGCACAGGGGAAAATCAATATCCCTTGATTTTCATTTTGTTGTGTCAGAGGTGAAACTTTGGAGTCTGACAAAACAGATTGAAATGTTTGAATTTTAACTAGGAAATGCTAGTTAAACAGATGTAGGTTTCTGTCTCTTCATTTTTTTTCTTGTGACAAGCATTTTGTATGGTAAAGATCGCAGAAAAACACAGGTGCATGCACATAATTCTTCTTTTAAAACAATTTCAGTAACCCATAAATTCCATTTCATGATAAAAAAAAAAAAAAGATGTGTAGATGTTTTCCACCCCACAATACCATGATGGAGACATGCGATCAGTTCCCAAGGAGATCTGAGGAACAAGGATTCCTGCAGCAGACGGCCTTGGCCTCCACAGAGCGAGCCCTGATCTCAGCATCATCGAGTCAGTCTGGGATTACATGGGTGACAGAAGACACTAGGACATATTTATGTTTGTATACACAGTATATATACCATGTGTGCATAATGGTTTACAAAGTATACCCAGCTAAAACTAAATCTATCTCTAACCTAGATTTTCCTTCATGAAAGTCAGAATGCTCGTTTTTTTATTTTGTTGAAACTCTTACAGTTGTTTTGATTGAGACATAGCATCATTTGGAAACTGTAGTCTGCAGTAGTGTTGACATGTATTTCAATATGGACAGAAGTGTTTCTATTACAGAGCCAATGACATGAATGGGAAATGTATTATTGTTATTATTATTATTATTATTGTTGTTGTTGTTGTTGTTGTTGAAAAACACAGACAATTGATCAATCTACATCATACTGGATATCAGAAATGCTGGTTGGAGAAGATTGAGGCTCAGACTGTCATCCCTGTATGGCAGGCTTTAAATTCCGAAATAAAAACTTTTATGTTTTGGACAGTATTTCCTGTCCTTCCGAAGCTTTAATTCTATGTTTTCCTGATTTGTATTTGGGAGCTCGGCTGTGTCGTTATCATCAGTCATGTTATTAAAAAATGGTGGTGTGTGTCACATGTGATATTTCAGTAAACATGTCTCATCACACGTGTGGTCCGCTATCAACTCGCGAGATCACGCGGCTCGCGGAGCTTTGCCGTAGCACGTGTGCTGCTTTTTCTTTTTTTTTTTTTTTTTTTTTTTTTTTTTTCCTCCTTCTTCTAGTGTGGCTCTCAGCTGCCGAGGCGGATGATGATGATGGCGGAGCTGGTTCAGGGACAGGCCTCGGTGGCTCAGCCCGGAACGAAAGATGACTTCGCCGACACGATACGCCGGGTCCGACAGGTAAAACGCTCTCCGGGGCCGACACGGCCGGCCTGGCGGGTTCGGGACTACAAGCGGCGGGTCGGCGGGTCGGAGCAGGGCTGGACTCCGGGTCGGGACCCCCGACTACTACAAACACTCCTCATGCAGCCAGCGCTGCCAAGCGAGCTAGCAGGCTAACGTTAAGTAGCCGAGGTAGCTGAGCGGACAGATTAGAGTTTGCTGGCGGCCACAGACGGGTAAATTAACAGCGTCAAAACTTTCCAAAACCACCAAACAAGTCGTGTTTGTGCGGAAGACACGGAGGCCCTTGGCGGTGTCGAAGTTTGTGCAACTTTAGTAAGTTAAGTCGACCCACGGCAACCTGTTGTCAAGTCAGAAGTTGCACTTAGCTTAGCTTGCTAACTCACTAACAACTTTGAGACCTTCGGATCTGGACCCAGATGATTTTAAACCCGAGGCATTAGGTTCAGCCACCAGACGGACACGCTGCTGCTTTTAAAGTTAGCTTCCCCAAACTGCATCCAGTCCCCAGTTAAAGAGACACACTGGGAGCCTGGTCAGTCCCCACATGTAGCCCCGGTGTTTAAAGCCCTCCATTTCCCATTTTATTTTCCCGAATGAAGCTTGGCTGCTAAACACGAGGCAGATGTTGCACAATAATAGAAGCCAGCAGGCTCATGTAGCTGGGTGTTAGCTTGCTAGCGTGTGTGTCCTAACAGATAGGCCATGTAATGTAACGTCATCTGTTCAAACAAGCCTCCCTCCACTCCTCATGGTTGCCACACAAGGATTTTTCCACTGCTGCCTGGAAAATACCTGCAAAGTGCTCAGAAAACAACCAGCATTTCACTGCTCGGTGTATATAATCCAGTGACTGTTGCAGAGATGGTCACGTCAGTTCTGCTCCCATTAAAACTTGGGCAAAAAAAAAATTGCCCTGATGGTTTGCTGTAATATAAGGTCAGTAAACTGCTGACTGCATTTAGAAGAGTGGAAATTGGACTTTAGTCCAGTTTAACTTCCCCCAGTGTAGATTATAAACACACAGTTTACCTCTATCTGTAAATATTTAATCTCGTTTTTGCATCATGATAAAAGAAAATGGTGAGCACAAATATCTGGCAGAATAGTTTGATTTTAATAACCATCAATCTAAATTTTAATTTAAAGTTGTCTTGGACAGTTTGTCTAATTTTGAACACATCTAGAGAAGCAAATGACATGGCTACTGTACATAACTACCCCTCTTCTTTTATCTCCTTTATTATTTGTGCTCACACCTGGTCGACAAGATTTTGGATGGGCCAAAACTAGCATCTTCCACCTGAGGAGGAACAGTTAATGTCAACCCCCTAACAGTAATAACAGATATGATCTGTTGCCAATATTACAGGAGAGAGAAGTCACTGTCATTTGTGTGTTATCTTAAGACTTCCAAGTGCCACATGATAAGGAAGCTGGTGGTGAGAGATGGAGGCTTTGTTCCAACAAGTCAGGGGTTGGTCCCCACAGATACAGTAGGAAGTTACCTGATTCTGTCTGACATTTAAAAGGTCAGAAGAAGAAGTAGTTACACAATTATAAAAGCATTGTGTAACATCTATAAACTCAGTAGATGTTGACCTTGGCTTGAGACTTAGCTGCTTGTTGTATTATACCTTCCATTATTCCCTCTGAACTGTTTACAAATTGTCTGTGTTAGAAAATGTAGCAATTTGACCTCATATAAAACCAATCACATGGAACCTTTCTAAAGCAACAAAACATAAACATTGTGTCTTCCTAAAACACAATAAACTAATTGAGTGAAAGTGAGAGTTATGAATAGTCTTGATTACTGACAAAACAGTACGGCTACAACAACCAGTAAACAAGGTGTCTCGGACCCTAAATATAAACAAAATACTCATGTGACTGCCTTTGATTTATGTTTAGACAAATCAGGCATTTAAGTACATTTTAATTCTATCAAGATGTTTGACATATTCAGTCAAAGATTGCATTGAGGATGTGACTTTACCTGTCCAGCTCTACAGTTGTTTACCCTGTGCAATCAGTGGATGTTGTGGTGGGGGTTTAATGCAGAATAGTTTGTACCAGGCAGTTTGACACAAAAATGTACTAGACTGCAAAGAAAGCTATCTTCCATATAATATATTCTGTATTTGCAAAATTTCAGCTCAATTTTAATCAATACCATTCCTCTTTGATGTGCAGTAAGTAAACTCAATAGTAATAGTCAAAAATATAGCCAACCTATATATATTATTATTATTTTTATTTTTTTTTTTTTTTTAAATAGATCTTTGAAAGGATGCTTCTCAGCTATATTAGCTGCACAGGAGCAAAACTTTGATAAACTGATTCAGCAAAGTGTAGCTTGGGTATTGACTTCACCGACATTGCTCTTCATGTTTCTTGACACAAATGATGCTACAATCATGTCATGTGAAACAGCCACTCAACACCTGCTTCCTTTTCTTGCCTCTTAATTCCATTCCACCCCTCTCACTTCCGTCAGCAGGCTCTGAAGTAGATAATCATCCCCGAAGGTGATGGAAGACTCTAATTGCTGGCAATATATTTTCATATTGTGCAAAAAAATTCCAGTCTTGCACAGATGTCAATTTAGTATAATTTTCTGAAATGCTATACTTTTTGTATGGACGGAGAGGTGGTGGAATAATGGGGAGTGGAAAATGCTGTTGGCGCTGTGAAACTGAGGAATTGTGTGTCCATCACCGCAGTAGACGAGCATCTGCTTTAGGTCAGCTAGTGGATGATTTTGAAAATTGACACAGATTAGGTTTTAGCTAAACTGTAATGCAAATAAGTTCCCTGCTCTTGATATTGTGTGTAGGCAGTTGTACATGCTGTTACCTTGAGAAGTGTGTGTGCGGTATAACAGATCTCGGGGTTAAAAAACAAAAAAAAAAACATGTGAAGAACTTTTAATACCAGTGTGGTCATGACATGACTAGAGGGGACAACACTATTGGTACTGAAACTAAAAACTGATAAAATTGTTATTGTGCCTTGCCACTTTTTCTACAAACATATGTTTCACACTTGAAGGAGCTGGAGATCAATTTTAATGCTTTAGCCAGCCTTTGTAACTTTAAGGCAAACCATCTACTTGATATTCAGTCAATTGAGATATGGCCGTGTGCTGTGAAGATTTTGTTAATTTTTCAGCAAAAGCATGAAAAAGCTTGTTTAGTCAGAGAGAGCTGGCACATGACAGATGTTTCAAGGAAAGCATCAGTGTCACTAGTCTCAACAAGAACTGTAGCGGACTGCTTAAAGCTGCTCTAATGTTGTACAAAGTGCAGTTTTCAGCTGTCAAAAAGATAAGACTCCAAAACGGGCTTCACAGCGAACTTGATGCTTGATGAAAGCAACAAGAAAAAAGGAGCATGTCTCACTTATCTTGAAAGCTTGTGCTTGATGTCCGGGAACGGAAATGTATGTTCAAAGAAAATCATCACTTATACACTTTTTTTTTCCCACTTTATTCCATTGCACATCCACTGTGACGGGTCCTCAGATGGCAGCCAAGATGGGAGGAGACCAAATGCCCAACATGAACAACTCCTCTCCAGTCATAGATCCCTCCCTCTACAGCTTTGCAGGCCAAAAACGTTCTCTAGACAACGGAGGTAAGCATTTATTATACACACAGAAATCCCTGATGCCTTATGTTTTCTTGTATTGAATGTATATGGGCACCTTCAAGGCAGATGAGATGCCTTGTGGCCATTTTCTGCTTGTGCAAACTATTTGTGCAATGTTTCAAGGTTTTTGCTCCATCCAAGTGGTTATTTTTGCCAACCAATCTGTACCAAATCACATATTAGCCTCAGTAATTTTGAGTAAACACAAAAGCAGAAGCATTGGTTGCTTGAAGCTGTTAATTTTCCAATGCCAAGTTTTCCATGGCAGTCAAAGAAATGGGCTAGTTTTAAAGTTATTTCTGTAAATAAGTACACAAGCTGCACATCTGATTCCCTCACTTGTTGCTAGTTTTCAGGTTCTATCATGTGAGGATGTCTTGTCCAAAGCTCTGATCATTTGCTTTTCTAACCAGGGAAATCATGGAGTTGCATGTTAACAGCCAAAAAAATGTGTGGAAATGTGTGCATGCCCAGAAAGATGTTTGAGATTGATTCTTGTCAGTGAATATCATGGCAATTCTTAGCTTTCTATATGGAGAAAGAGCTTGATTATTTTTCTGGTCTCCATGAAATATGAAATGAGGACCTCACAGTATGTTCCTTAAGGCTCTGCAAAAATGTGAGGAGCATGATGTGATTTTATACTTATCCCCTGAAACAATGACCTAGTTTATCCACTTTGTGGGTATAATAAACTGGGAAAATAGGCTGTGAAACTTTACATTTCATCCCTGCTGTCGTAGTCTTCAACACTGCTGACAGTCTCTTAACTTGTGTGCCACTCCAGCAGCCTTATGAATTGATCAGAAATTTTATATGTGGGCTTTTTCATTTTTCATCTTGTGTACTTGCAGAGCACCCCAGGTGGAGCTACATAGAAAACCACAGCTCTTACTTCACAGATCAGTGTTTCCCCTATTTTCATGGTTGTATGGAGTATTAAAGTATCTGACACTGCAGTGAAGCGAAAACATCCAAAACAAAGATTTGATCCATTTCACATCCCCAAAGTGGGAACACTAGTTATTTACCCTGTCCTCCTCTTATCTTGTCAAAGCCATTTGTTTGATATTTCAGCCCTGAATGCATGGAGATAAATTGTATGTAGTTTTAGTGTAAGTTTACTTGACGCACATTTGCAACATTTTGTCCTAACTTTTTTCAGTCAAGGTTGTTCATCATTGCAAGACAAATTAGAGGAAATGTTTTTGTGTCGAACTGCAGGCAGCTCTTAGCTTTTAATTGCAAATGTGTAAGAACACAAATATACTCAGTTTTCATATTTTATCTTGCAGCCTTGTATGAATTCAGTACACCTTCCTTTTTTGTATTCATAGTTGTACCATGCTCAAGCGTTAACCCCAGTGCATTTCCAGAAGTGAAATCAGAGCAAACGACCATAAAATTGATTGAACCTGCCAGATATCAAGTCAGGTGTTCACGTCCACGGCAGCTCATTCTCCAGTGACCCTACAGGACCCTTGCTTGGTGCTACCTGTCAAAATTCAATTCAGGACCAGCAGCCGCTGACCCAGCTGCTGCCTTTCTCTCTTTCTGAGCCGTTCTGATTGAAACACTCACTCATACACTCGCAAGTCTGATTTCCATGCCGGTGAAAGCCCCCTGCTGTGGGGTCTGACACAAACATAAAGGATTGGCAGGACCATATCCATCTGCAGTTGTCCCCTCATAAAACTAACACATTCATTTTTGCAGTTTTTGATTACTAAAAGACATATAAAACATTATCTTAGCCACATTCTCACATTATTCCTCATTGAACAACAATTTTTTTTCTTCTCCTCTCTCAGTAGGGAACCACCTTGGTGCAATGGTACATCAAAGGTGAGCACTTTGTTTATTTTAATGCATGTTCAATCTACTATTATCATGGAAAAACAAAAAATAGCCAACATAAGATGGATTCTTTAAATCTCTGCTGTAACAACAAAGAATAAGTAAACATGTTTATCAAACAGTATTTTTTTTTTTTTTTTTTGACCCGAAGCCATTAATCTACAGATTGATTGATGATAACCCTTAGTTGCAGCACTAACAGTCTCAACTGCATTATTTATATGCACAAGTTGCTTCAGATAAAAGTCTAGCTTTAGATGGGTCCTGATTTTATTGCCCCTTAGTGAGCAAGAGTTATTAATCATGTCCTAATCTGTCACAGGGCTTTCACGACAGAAGACTTCAAAGTGCCTGATAAGATGGTGGGGTTCAGTAAGTAGCCCTTTAGTTCATCAACAGCCAGTTACTACCGTTTAATATGTGATCACCCATATTGACATTCTACTCAGTGTTTGGGTCAATGCTTTAGGCCTCAGTCTAAATTCAAAACGGCCTAAAATAGTTTTTTTTCTCCCCCTCTTCATAGTCATTGGAAAAGGAGGAGAACAGATCTCAAGAATTCAACTGGAATCGGGTTGTAAAATCCAGATTGCTTCAGGTAAGTTACAAGTAAGCAGGATGTCAAAGCCATATACATATTTGGACCTCCCACCCACAATAGAATCGATTTGTGTGGCCTGTTGGTTGAAGCATTCAGAAAAGTAGAGGTCTTTTAATTCCATTTTGGGGGGGAGAAAAGTAGATTAGGGAAAATGTAGTTCAACAATATACCGTAATTTCCAGACTATAGAGCACACCTGAATATAAACCACACCCGCTAAATTTAAAGAGGAAAACAGTTTTGTACATATATAGGCCGCACTTGTTTATAAGCCGCAGGTGTCAGAAATATGGGAGGAAATGGCATATGGCAAGAAATATGTGACAGAAAGATTTTGCCTTTTTGCCAGCTCGATCGTCTTTAACTTGAAAGCTGCATCATATGCATTGCTTCGTGTGTTTTCCATGATAAGGGTGTGTGCGTGAAGCGCAAAATAAATGACTGATCTGAAGAATTTAGTGTGGGTGCGTTTAACTCGAACAATTTCATTGGTCTGATGTGACACTAAATGTATTGGCAGCATGAAGCTCGCTACCCGTAAAAATCCATAAATTAGCCACATGGTTCAAAGCATGTGAAAAAAGTAGCGTTTCATAATCTGGAAATTATGGTAGTTGGCTGAAGATTATGTGAATATATTGCAGTGTGTGAATTGAGACAAGGACACTGAATGACTTCTGAGTCCTACTCTGTTTTAACTTCCTAAATTAATTTCTGTCAAACTGTGCCATAGAGCTTGCATATTTGAAAACACATTTGAAAATATTAGAGGTAATTAATAGTACAATTATTAAAAAAAAGTCTCAAGTTAATGTCACAAATGTCAAGTTTGTGAAGGAGACCATTTTGTACATTAAACAGCTGGGAATTTCTTGGTTTTCTACCACACCCACATTCTCCATATGTTTGCAATGTGTTTCTATTTTGGGATATTCTGTACATATGATATCGATATAACATATCGTCTGTTCCTGGAAGAGGAATAGAGCCTCTGTCACTCTGAGGTTTCTTCTGCAGAGTTTTCCTCATCCACACTTGGGGTGTAACAGCAGAAGGTGTACAGATTTTGAAGTCCTTAGAGGAAAATTGGTGATTATGGATTGTTGGCCTCATTTTCTCATTTGGTTACAGACAGTGGAGGCATGTTGGACAGACCCTGCACGCTGACAGGCAACCCAGAGAACATAGAGTGAGTCACTCTTTGAATATTAAATTTTTAAGTTTTGATTTAAAAAACTATATATACATGCACACAGAAATACAAACACATCTCCACACCCTCTCCCTGTAAGTAGGCTTGAGTACTGAAGGGATTCATAATGCTCTTTCCAAAAATTTTGTTTGAAAGATTCTGATGCACAAATGGTTGTGAAGTTCCATAATAAAAGTATTGAGTGTGAGTGAAATAGAGTTGGTGAAGACAGTTGTAACAGACGGGTCTGTGTCTAGCATGAAAAGTGGCTGACAGACTCTCTTTCAACTCTTAACTATGATGGATTTACTGAAACTGAACAGCACATCAGGAAAGTGTTTCCTATTGTTGTGACTAAGAGGCTACAAATTCAGACCTCTTTTCACATCTCCACTTAATCACCTGAACACCTCTTTGAACATTTGACAAAAAAAAAAACGTGACAGACAATTTTTTGTCCAGAATCGGTAGCTATGGTGACAAAAGTGTTTTTTTTGGTCCTCAATTTTCTCCCAACAGGCAGGCCAAGAGGCTGCTGAGTGAGATTGTGGAGCAGTGTCGTTATGGTCCAGGCTTCCACAGTGACATGGATGGCAACAGTTCTATCCAACAGATCCTCATCCCTGCCAACAAAGTTGGTTTGGTCATTGGAAAAGGAGGAGAAACCATCAAACAGCTGCAGGTATGGTAGCAGATCATGGAGCTTCATTATTCTTATTTCAGCAATATAAACCCATCATTGAGTCACAGCATTGGCTATCACGACACGATTGTCAAAGCATGAACCATGGACACTCATATCTCACACACACACACAAAAAAAAAGAACTTGTGTTGGAACAAAATAATTTATCATCATTAACAAGGTATCTGCAGACTTAGACCTCAGTTGTACTCCCTTGTCGATGCACACACATTGACATTTCTTAGCACTTATTCACTCTTAATTTGCTCAATTTGTTCTTGACATCTATTTGGACCAAAAAACGCTTTGAAAATTAACTGAAATGTTTTCCACAGCCACTGAAAGGATTGACCCCCTGATATAGATCCAAATAAAACCTGTTCTTTGAGACCTGCAGAATTTCCACCCTTGGTCTTTTGAGCTGCAGGGAACTTTACTTTCTGCTTCTCTGATTGTACCCCTGCAGGAGAGAACAGGAGTGCAGATGATAATGATCCAGGATGACCCCATGCCCACTGGAGCAGACAAGCCCCTGAGAATCACTGGGGATCCCCTCAAAGTGCAGGTTGGTCACAGAGGAACACAGTGTGTGCCGCTATCTTTCCAGTTTACACTCAATTTTACACATTTTATGCCTTCAGTTTTTGGCTCAAACATTTGAAAACGTCTTTGTTTTTATTCAGTGGCTCTTGGCTGAGCTGCTTTGCTTCACATCCAACAATCTGTGTTCAAATTGTATTTATTAAAGTTTTCTGTTTCTGTAGCAAGCCCGTGAACTTGTAGTGAAGCTCATCCGGGACAAGGACCAAGGAGACTTCAGGGCTGGCAGAGTGGACTTTGGATCCAAAATGGGCGGGAGCAGTCTGGATGTAAGAGCTTGTCTTTCTGCTGGACATTACATGTTTTTGTTTATTTATTTTGAAAGATTAATATTTCTGAACCCTGCTTTCTTTCATCATTGTCCAGGTTGTTGTGCCCAGATTTGCTGTTGGCATTATCATCGGCAGGAATGGAGAGATGATTAAGAAGATTCAGAATGATGCAGGAGTCAGGATCCAGTTCAAACAAGGTAAGATTATGATAAAAAGGTTGGCATGTGCCTCATCAAAAATCTAAGTGAAGACACATGAAGAAAAAACATGTGGCACAGTTGAAGTAAGACTTAGCAGTCCCCTCCTTTTCACTCATTTCAAGCCTCCACTACGTAGTCATGGAAGTATCCTCTGATTCAGAAATGACAGAAGGTGATATAAAACTGACTTTGTTGTGAAATCAGTTCCACAAGTATACACCAGTCAGCAGCATCTATAGTGAATACAAGAATCCAAATGTGTATCTAAAAAAATAATCAGAGCATGATCCAGTTTGATCAAATACAGTAATTCCATCTTTTGTTGAGGTTGTAATGTAAGGCACAGATCTTTCTACTCAGCAGAAACTCTGTTGTAAAGTACAAATCTAACTTTACCCTTGGAAAAAGAATCCAGTCTTTATTATTACCAGACTTGTACATAAAAGAAATTGTGTCAGATAAATATTGTTTTCACGCTTAGTATTTACTGAAGGAAATGGCACTCCAGAAAGTCACCCAGTCCGTGTTGACTGCTGATTGACACACAATATTTGTCATAAAAAAGAGAAGTACATGTGAGGAACTTTCTGCAGTTTCACAACATTAAAGCTTCAGTGCAGTAGGAGACCTTAAATCAGCTTGTCTTGGTGGGAGTGTGAGTGTCTGACAGCTGATAGAACTCTACATGACAGTGATGTTTATTCCAGTGTGATAGCCCTCAGCTTCAGCTTTTTTCGGTGCTTTCGGTGAAAAAATTCAAAACCTGCACACTGTTAAAGTCAGAAAACAGGAAATGAGACTTTGTTGCTTGCTTGTGTGTGTGTGTGTGTGTGTGTGTGTGTGTGTGTGTGTGTGTGTGCGCGCGTGTGCGCATGTGTGTGCGCGTGTGCGCGTGCGTGTGTGCTTGCGTGCTTGTGTTGAACTTTTCCAGATGATGGCGTCAGTCCTGACAGAGTTGCTCAGGTGATGGGCCAGCCCGACCATTGCCACCATGCGGTCCACCTCATCAATGAACTTGTTCAAACAGCCCAAGTATGTGGTCGGCATCTGAAATAAAATGTGCTTTTTAATTTAACCCTTTCTACATGAAGTACGAACTCCAACAGTTCATGGAGCAAATGCTGCCTTAGGCAAAATTTTAGTACTTCTTCTTTTTAGGGAGGAGGGTGTTGTGTTTGTGAACACAAAGTTCCTCCATTGCTTTCGGTTATTGACTGTTGATTTGTTTTTGTTTTTTTTTTTTACTGATTTCCTCCCACCAGGAGCGGGATGGATTTGGGGGGGTCATGGGGCGTCGAGGCAGAGGTGACAGTAACATGGGAGGACCCGGTGGCCTGCAGGAGGTGACATACGCTGTACCTGCTGACAAGTGTGGCCTCGTCATTGGCAAAGGTGAAGTCAGTTTTTTTTTTTTTTTTGGTCATTTTTAACACCGGCCAATTCTGCTTTGTATCTCTGTTAGCACATATTAAACTTCTAAGGAAGCATTTTCTTTGTTTAAACTGCATTTCACTTTCTGGACTTGTCTGTCATGTGCCGAACTTTCTCTCATAAAGAAAAAATATAGGGTGTGCCTAATACCAACACAATTTTCATAATCTTAATATCATCAGATTGCCTTTTTCCTTTAATAACTGAAAGCTGTTTGGTGTTCTGCCACTGCGTGAAACTGATGAGAAGAGGGGGGGGTGGCTGACCACCCTCCTATTCACCCTCCATGGCTCATGTATACAGCACAAGTGGCATTCATTGGCTTCACTAAGGGCTTAATGACGGGGATAATGCGTGTAATGTGACATTAATTGTTAAAGGTGCATAATAACAGCCCTCAATCATGTGGAAGGCTGCCTGGCATCTAATGAGGGTCTTTCAGCCCAATAGAGTGCAGCAAGGGAATGAATAGGAGGAATTAGCTTATTGGCTATTCATGCCCACTCTATTGCCAGCTATTTAAAAGTCATTGACCATTGCATTGGAAGGAGGTGTGTGTGTGTTTGTGCACACGCATGCATGTCGCTTTGCTGTGTGTGTGTGTGTGTGTCTGTCTGTCTGTCTGCGCGTGCGCAGTAGAGGGTGGGGTTGAGGGGGTGGCCTCTTTACCTAAGATAAAAACATGGCAATAGAAATGTCAAGTGGCTTTTGTGCATGTAGTGGGGCGAGGGAAACAAATAAACCTGGGCGTTGCGTCCCCCTCTCTATGCATTAGCATATGAAGTGGGCCAATATGGTGGAGATGGCGGTGGGTCTGGGTGCTGTCAGCCATCCCTTAAAGGGTGCGGTGATTAATATCTTTACGATGCCATATGCAGCCCATTGCCCCTCTGTTTTGACCTCCTACACACACAGAGCTTGTGATGAATCAAGCCACCCACCAACCTGCTCAGACTTTAATACCCTTTCAAACTCACTGCTAGAGCTAGAACATATGTCCCACAACTTAACTCATGAGTTTTCATCCAAAATAAACTAAAACAAATGTTCAGTTGCTGGGTATTCCAGGGTTTTGACTCTAATCTCTCTGTCTTCCTTGGCAGGTGGGGTTTGTGCAGATTTAAAAAAAAAAAAAAAAAAGGTTTTGTTTCATAGTATTTAAAAGATAAATGTGTTTGGTTTTTTTCACTGCCCATCTCAATGAAAAATGAGATTGTGTATGGCAATTATAATTCATTTCATTATTGGTCTGCTGATTATTCTCAGTTATTCTGTGGCTTTTCCCAGACTGGTTGTCTGGGCAGGAGTGGGATTGCACATGATTTCCATTCAGTGATATAAATGGATATTAAATATACATCTATATTCCAGCAGCAACACTCAGCCTAGTTAAATGGGAAAGTTACTGTAGCTTTGGTAATTTCTGTGTCACACGTTCTGGCAGTGTTGTTTTCCCTTGAGGCCTCAGAGTTGTTCTCTATCACCAGCAGCTAGCAAGTCCCCAGGCTTTGCCCTGAATACCGTCACCAGTTGCACTTTTTTGTATCCCCTCCTTTTTCTCCAGCTCGCTAAACCAGTCTCATTAATAAGGCCCGTATTATCTGTCTTCACTACAGCCCAGTCCATGATATGAATAGTCAGGGTCTTCATTGCTCTCTGCTGTCTGACTAGAAGAGCTCATAATGGCTTCATTAAGGCAGAAGTTTCATTTGGTTGACAATGGGTTAATGGCCCATGTGCAGTCTGTTGGCAGCAAGGAATAGGCTACGGGAGGAGGAGAGGTTTTGATGAGCGTTTTCATTCGGAGGTCAGCCAGGGTCATCCGAGTGTCAGCCACAAGTGAACAAATGTGTAATTGATGTTGGGACAGCCCCGGTGTCCCCCCGGGAAGCAACCTCAGCCTTTTTCGTTTAGATGGGCATTGTTGGGGGGGGCTGTATGCCCCCGTTCACTCCCTCCTCTCATCACAGAGGACAACACCGAGTCAAGAAAGAAAAGGGTAAAAGAGACAAATGATATCCCAGAAGGAGGATACGCTTCAATTTTGGTCCTTTTCTCCTGCCAGCTCTGTTTCGTTTCTCCCTGCTGGTGTAATTGCTCTCCCCACACGTCGGGAAACTGGCATCTGATGCAGAGGGGGGGTTGGTGGTGTGCATGAGATGTCTCCTTTTGTTTACTGATTTGCATGGATGTTACGACAGAATGGTAGATAAGTGGTGGGACACATGCCAGACTCTTCCTAAGGTAGAACTTCGGTTTAGTCAAGTGAGTCCGTGGGATTCTGCAGAGAGGTCTGGCCTCATGATTACTGATGAAAAATGATTCCAAATTCGGTCATGTGAGGGTTCACTGTTCCTTGGGTGCCTTAAATGTAATGGGTGCAACACCCATTGCATTTAAGTATAATCACAGACTGGATGTCTTGAACTTGATTTCACATGTTGTCCACACCCGATACCCAGAACAGCTGAAAGAGATTGAACATTACACCCTTGAGCCTCTAAATGCTACACTTTGTTCAGACTGGTAGCTAACTGGGTCCGTGTCCTGTTCAGTGTTCAAAA
Source organism: Echeneis naucrates (assembly GCF_900963305.1). Lineage (NCBI taxonomy): Eukaryota > Metazoa > Chordata > Actinopteri > Carangiformes > Echeneidae > Echeneis > Echeneis naucrates. The sequence continues at coordinate 12,832,872 of NC_042522.1, read as the reverse complement.
GGTGATTTTTTTTTTTGTACCTACAACAATAATCTGCTGCAGCTGAAAATGAATGAGTGTGAACCAAAATGCTAAAGTTTGGTGCTGGGCAATTAAACAATGGGCAGGATCTCAGATCTCATTATAAAGCTCCTCAAAGTGGAGAGTAGCCAAAAATTCAGCTGATGCTCTTCCAAAGGTTCATCACTGGGAGGAACTTTCTTACTTGTTTCTACTCTCATAGTTGATGGACTCTGGAAAATGTCAGTTGTATCCCCTTTAAAAGCTTTTGATTCTATCTGAAGACTGTCAGCCATATAATAAAGTTTAAAAACTCATCATGACTTGATGCTTTTCCAGGTGGAGAAACCATCAAAAACATCAAAGAGCAGTCTCGTGCCCACGTGGAGCTACAGAGAAACCCACCACCCAACACAGACCCCAATGTGCGCATCTTCTCCATTCGCGGCACCCCTCAGCAGTTGGAAAAGGCCCGCCAGCTGATCGATGAGAGAATTGGGGTAGGTGGTCTGGCTCCGGACCCCCTCCGGTACTACCCCAAACTGCTATTGTCTAGCTTGATATTCATGAGCACACATGTCAATGTGGGGAGCTGCTGTGGCGAGCTAGGCTACTGTGGTCCTGGTGGCCAGCAGGATGTCACCAGAGGTTAAACATGAAGAATCCATCAAATGGACTTAATGGAGTGCATCAGCAGCCGGTCTTGCCCTCTGACCTTGCCTGTTGGCTCCTTTTTAAACACAAGTGTGGTCTCTCACTCACCTCCTCTTCCCTTTCTCTGCTCCAGGGCCCGGGAATGGGGAGCAACAGCAGCTTTGGTATGAATCCTTACAACCAAGGACCAACCACTCCTCCTCAACAGTAAGAATCGGATTTCTCCCCTCACCAAGTCACATTTTGATATAATTGCTTGTGTATTATGGCTCAAATGTGCTCTGATAGTGACTTCAGGTGTCTTCAGTAGGAAGTAGGAATTATAGTTGGGAAACATTTTGTTATTCTGGCATCATTTGTTTTCTTTTGCCTTCAGCGGGCATCAAACATTCATGACTGGCGGATGGGGTACAACCTTTCAAATATGGCAGCCTCAAGGCCAACAGGACCACAGTAAGTCAGTCCACTTCAAATTAAGTGAATCTAAATCCTAAATCTCAACACAAAAACACACACAAAAAAAAAAGTATGGAATCTCTCACCCGGTGAGTAATTGTAGTCAATGTGTGACGTAATGAGGGAATAAAAAGTGCATAAACAATTTTCCCTCCTGAAGTTGTTTCATTAAATGTCACTCAGAGCAGAGTCAGCGGAGTCTTATTGGAGTTTTATTATGTATTGTCTGAGACATTTACGTTCTCCATGCCGGAGCTCATCTCTGCTGCACACACATTTTAAATTTACTGTTGTTGGAAATCATTAGGATGCTTCACTGCAGATGAGAGCAGAAGGTGAAAAAGGGGAAGGGCTAAACCCACTCAGTAACTCTGGTTATCTGTGTCTGGTTTCAGGTCACAATGGATCCCAGACAGGCCAGATGGACTGGGAACAGTATTATAAAAAGCTAGGCAAGTGCCACTCACAGAGAAAAGAATATTTTGAACAACCAGCTCATGGCCCATTGTGTTTTACTCTCTGTTAAGCTTTCATTTTAATCTCCTTTGTTGAGATGGACTTCAACTTTGATCAGGCAATACTTGAAACGTGGATCTTTATGAAGCATTTGTGTCATCTATCTATTGGTACATTCTTATGACAGGTCAGCAAAACCAAGCCCAGAGTACTGCTCCTGAATACAACAAAACATGGGGTGAGTCTTTGTTTTATCACATGAGCACAGCAATCACTCTGCCATCACACTTCACTCCTCTAATTCTTCCTTTCCTCACTCACATTATATTCTTGATCCCTTCTCCTCTAATTCTCCCTAACTGATACCCCCTCACCCCCCTTCAGGTCAGGCAGCCGGTCCTGGATCTCAGCAGACCTCTAATGCTGACTACAACGCCTGGGTTGACTTCTATAGACAGCCGATGACTTACTTCAACCAGGGTGCACAGCAGACACAAACTCCAGGCCTTCAGGTGAGAACCAATAGCCAGCACTGACTGACCATGTTTCCCAAAAATTCAACGACCTATGTAGAACAGGTTCAATGAAACGCAACCTTTAAAACCTTAATGAAGGGAGGCTATATTATCATGGCCGTTTAATTAAGTTGCATCACTTTTGACTAAGTGTCCACATTAAACTGAGTAAATATGTATTAAGTTTCAACCACATTGTTTCTTAAAACCACAAGGAACCATGATTTCAGCAAATGTCATTTAGACAGACATACGGCTGAAACATTTAGTCCATTAATCGATTAGTAAATCGATTGGGTGGGGGGGAAAGCAAAGTAGAAAACTTTTGATAATCCCATTTTTAAGCAAATGACAAACATCTATTGCTGTTTCTCAGGGTTTCATTTGTCTTAAATTATAGTAAATTTAACGTCTGTGGGCAATTGTAGTCTCTCCTTTTTTTTCTCTCCCCCCCCCCCCCCCCCCCAAAGTTTAATAGACTAATCGGGTATCAAATGGTTAGCTGATAGCATGTTTTTGGGACTATTTTCAGTTTCTTATCAATACACATTTGGTAATTTGTTGCCATCCCACTTTACCTTCCTGCTGCTGATGAAACAGCAGTGAATGTGCTGTTTTCTCAATACCTTTTAACCTTTAGTTTAACAAAAATATTCTTAATATAATCTAATCTTCCAAGTCCCAAAAAATGTCAGTTTTTTTAGTCCAAGTCACAGAATACGATGAAATGCTATGGGAAATGACCAACAAACTGATTTTTGTCCTCCAGGATCATTAGAGATGACGTCCAGGTTAAAGACTTGAAACACTGAGGATGAAAACTACCCTTTTTTAACAGAGGGGTTTCAAGATTTGCAACGCCTTGAAGACTTTTTTTCTTAGTGAGAAACACTAGCTGTAGAATGACTTAGATTATAAAGTAATATTTCTAAAATCAGGAACATTTATTTGTTACTAAATGCTTATGTACACTGTTATTTTGAATAGACCGTATCTGGGATCCCCTTTTGGACTTGAGAGAGCTGTTTTGTTTTTCTGTTTTGTTTTTTTTTTTCCTGTCTTTGATTGTACCGCCAAAATGAACCCAAGAGTTGTAACATTTCAAAAGGCAATATGATCTATTTTTTTCTAGCTATGTTGAAATGAAACCATGATTCTGTGCTTAGCAGTCTTGAATACAGTTTGTCGTATATGTCATAAGATGTTTAAAGAGTGTGTTAAAATGTTTTCCTTTTACATAATTGAGTGAAATGAAACTGTGATGTTTTGTTACAGCAAATGTATTTTTTGTTACAAGGTTTAAAAAAGGATTAATGTCCGCCAGTGGCAATAGTTCTAATTTAATTCCTGTTGTGCATTATATGCTGTTTTTCATTGTCATTTTATTGTACTCTGGTTTAAAAAAAGAAAAGAAAAAAGGTGCAATATCTTATTTCACTTTTGAAACAAAGATGGGTTCTCTAATATTTTGACAAACTTTTAACTTGTAGTTTTAAGATGTTTTTTTTTTTTTTTTTTTTTTTTGGGGTTTTTTTTTTTGTTTTTTTGTTTTTTTTTTTTTTTTCAAATGGAAATGTCATGGATAATTTATTACATTGATCTGATAGGACTTAGGGGGATGTTGCAAATAGCTTTTTTGCTACCTTGTAAAACTATGTATATATATGCTCATATATTTGACTGTTAATTTAAAATATATATGTTTCATATATATATACTTATATAAAAATTATTTTTTTCCTGACATTAGTGTTGCAGGAAAATTGTCCCTCTTTTTCTGTTCTATTTTCATACTGAAAATGTTCAAAGATTGTGAATGTGTGATTTGAAATTTGATGTTGCATCTTGTTATGAAGAAAAATAAGAAGTGGTAGATTTTTTTGTGTATGTTGTGTACCTGAACTATTCAAGACTGCTAAGCCTCTGTACTTCTACCTGTGTAATAATTAATGTAGTATTTTTATGTTAAAGTATTATGCTCAAAAACTCTTATTTGGTACCTCCCAGTTCACTGGCGCCACACTGAGCCCTTGCTGTGGGCTCAGTGGGGCGTTGGACTCAGTCCAATGCTAATAACTTTTTAATTAATTTTTTATTTCTTTGTGTGATCTAATATAAATGATATAAATGATGCATCACTATCGAAAAATGATTCTGGTATTAACGTAATTTCTTAATGAAAAGGGATATAATTTCAAAATGTTTAATTATGGTGTTTGTTGTTTTTTTTGTGTACAGTTAACCATGTATTAAAAACATACAGACTACCTTTATTGTGTACTGTTAAGCTGATTTTCTGTTTGAATATTATAAACATTTGAATGTCTTCTGTTGTACTCTGATACGTGTTAAATTTTCTGAGTTTCACGTTGAAAACTTTCTGAGATCTTTATTGTATATACTAACAATTGATGCTTAGATAAATAGGCCAACTGTATGTTTTCATGTTTTATAAGCAGAAAATATATATATTTTCTATAGTCTACTGCCAGTTCTCAAATTCAAATAAATTTTCCGCAAGCCTCTCTTGTGGTCGAGTTATACTATCATTACTTAATGTTAACTGCAACACTTTACTGCACATGACAGCCAGTTGAATGTAGTTTTAACTTTTGCAGTTCACGTCATCACATCAGCTTGCAGCTGCCCATCCAAGCGCTCTTCTGAAACTGTCTGGATCTCCGAGGGTGCCACACATTGCACATGCTCTTAAATGTTGTTTCTGCTTTTGTGATGAGACTTCATAAAGACATTATCTATTCATTCTTGCAGGAAGAGTTGTAATCAACTTCTGTATCAGTCTTTTGCAATATCCAGATGAATCCCCCCCCCCCCCACCCCTTTTTTTTTTTTTGGTATGTACACAAAAGAATTGACACTTTCTTTTCAGAAAATACAACATCAGTGAATTGACACAATTTTGGTCCTTGCTGACGTATCCAATGTTGGAATTTGTATTGGTGTGTGTATATAATTTCACTCCCCTCATCTCTCCTCGCTCCTGTCCAATGAGATGCCCCCACCTCCTCCAGTCTCCTGTATGTATATGTATCTGAGTATATTTTTTTATTCTATGCACTTGACATGAACACATCTGTCTGTTCTGTTAAAATGCCAAAATACACTCAGGTGTGATTTGGTTCAACATACCGCTATATAATTTGGTAACATTTTTCCATGACAAATTTTAGTCCTCCCACCTTATTATGTGCATATTTCCTACATTTCTATGACTCATTGCTTCCTCAGACAATTGCCATCCTTTCCATGTAAACTGTCACATCATCTTGTCCCCCAAGCTCCAGTCTGGTGAGATGTTCTTCTCCACCCCCTCCAGGCTCATTCCAGCTTTTGTCGCTGCACATCTTTGCACTCAGCGGGGAGGCTGCTGCCACAGTGGAACCCCGTACAAGCCCCTGCATTGATGTTGTGCAGCTGTTTCCAAATCCAGCCCTTGATTTTGATCCTCTTCCTATTTAAAGCGCTGTCCCCATGGACACTTCTGACCTGGTGGGCCAACGTGGCTGTCTGCTAGTGTAGCTGTTTGTGAACGGCAGGGTAAGAGATATAATAATTATTCAGATCATTTGTGGACACGTTTCCTCAAACGCAGTTATTTTATTCTGAAGCATTTGAATCCTGATGTTTAGAGTAGGATGCAGTATGTTCTAAGATTTTCGGACAGTGCTCCTCCAAGGCTTTATTTAGATGGTGGGGTGAATCAAAATGTGCTTTAAAAAAGGATTGCACTTGTCATTTATTTAAAATTCACTTTGTGCTGATGAACACCTAAACTCACACTTTTATGAGGCAGCAAACTTTTTTTTTTTATTTATCAGCAACAGTTAGTAAATGCAGAAAAAAAACTTAAATTACACATTATATGATGAATTATAATCCAAATGAGCATCTGATCATAGTCATGGAGAACTTTTACATTGTGATTCCCAACTGCAAACTCACTTCCATCATGGCTCCTCCTCAGAGTAATGAATGGTTTCTGATTGAGTAGTATTGATCTGTTGGACTGAACACGCTCACAATAATTCAGAATGTCTGCCTTAAACATCAGTAAAAATTGCAGCACCACACAATATTCTGATATTCCTGCATTTAATATTTTTTAAATGTACATAAATGTTATTATATTTTCCAAATTACACTTTACCAAAAGTAGAAGTACTCACTATTCCAGAAAGTACGTTATATTATTAATTCATAATTAAGCAATTAGTAAATGACCATCATTTTGTAACTATATAGGGCAGGGAATCTTGACCTGTAGCATGACATTGTTTACAATTTATATTTATATTTAAAATGTATTAAATATGTCAGATAAATGTAGGAATGAAAAATATTTGCCTCAAAAATGCAGGAGAGTACAAAGCAGCTTAAATTGGAATTGAAATTCCTGGCGTTTTAGTAAAAATACTCAGTTTCTTTGCAGCCAAGTAAAACTGCAATCAGACATGGAACTCACAGTACGCTTTATTTATTCTAAACTAAATTGGCTCACCGGAGTTGAATAAGTGTGAGCTGAAACTATTTAAAAACCGTTTTCCTTGCTGTTTAAATTGAGACACACACACACACACACACACACACACACACACACACACACACACACCTTCCAAATAAAGCAGGTGTCCTGTCTCCCCCACCCCTCCCATCCAGTCCTATCTAAAGGGAGGGAGGGGGGGCTGTTTTAGGGGGGAGGAGGAACTGCAGCCCTCTCACCTTTGCAACAGATAAGCGGATCTTCAGTCTCCTCCTCAGTGTGGCAGCTACCTTAATCTGTTTTTAATGACCCTGCGGAGCATCCCCAGAGACTCTGCTCTCTCTTCTCCCAGCTGGTTGGACGGCAGCAGTGTGTGTGTGTGTGTGAGAATGTGAATATTTTACAAACACAAATTTAACAGGAAAAAAGCACATTTTTTTTGAAGACTACAATTTCTACTGCTGGGAAACAAAGTTCATCAAAGGGAGGAAAGAAACTTTTAAGCAAAAATCTAAATATCTTTATTTTCTTATTATTCGTCTTTTACTTGCAGTTATTTAGTCATTAAAATTGAAACGTCCCCATCTATTATTTTAACATGATGGAGCCTGTTGTGTCCAGGACTGCTGGCTTCTCTCCTGATGACCGTAAACTCTATTTATCCACAAACAAATGCTTTTCTTTGATAGGTTTCCCAGCAGCTCTTTGAAATAAAACAATTACCTCGTTCTTTGTGCAATAATTGTCAATCATCCACATTAAATTGATAAGCTTTAAATGGACAGAATAATGCTTTAAATGGTTTTACAATGGAACAGCTAAGCAGGATGATTTGCTATTGCTGACATGCCCGCGGCTTTACCAGCTCCAGATAATGCCATAGGTTAATGCATAAATAAGCAAATCAAATCCATGCGTTACCCCAATTCAATTCATTTAATTCCTCTTTAATAAAGAAGCTGCCCCGCCCCTCTGTCCCCGCCATTTACCTCGGATTTGTGAGATGAATGCTATAAATGTAAATCAATCTAGATGAGAAAGAATCCCATTGAAAGAGCAGAGAAATTTCATCTGGGAAAAGGAGACAAATGTAGGAGGGGCCCGCTCATAAAAAGCAGCTGTTTCACAGTAATCTTTTTTCGTGCCCTGTCACTCACCTTGCCTTTTCACTATCTGTGCTGCTAAAAAAAAAAAAAAAAAAAAAAAAAAAACTCTCTCTATTGTATTTAGTTGCCATATCTTCTTTCCCATTACACTGCCATGGTCCATATTCGTCCAAGGGACAGAAGAGAGAGAGAGAGAGCACAACTTGCCGTTTTCTCTCTCTCTCTCTCTCTCTCTCTCTTCGGACAATCCCCTTGTAGTTGTTGGAGTGAAAAGAGGAGTGCATGGATGTCAAATTGCCCTCAAAACACCATGAAAGATTGATTTGCAGCACTTTTCAGGGCCCTGACATTACTTGGAGGGGAGCTGAATAGGAAACCTGTGAGCCCGGAATGGAATAAAGATGTCCTCTCTGCTGGAAAAGAAGGAAAACTGCCCATTTAGCCCCAGTCCATCAAGCCCGAAAAATGGGCGAGAGAGGAAAAAACACAGAGGACTGTGACTGTGGAGAAGAAAGGGGCCGTATATACTCATCTAAACGGTGTCACAATACCGAGGGGGCTCCGAACATCCATGAATATTAAACCGCTTATACCTCAACAAGGGCTTGAAAAAGTGAACCACGTCAAAGCAGCTTTGCATTTTTTTGCGTGCGAACAATACCGCAAAAAAAAAAAAAAAAAAAAAGACACAAAAAAACACACCGAGCTTGTTTCCATTCTTGTTATTCCCGCGCTAACTCCTCAAACACACACACACACACACACACACACACACACAAAACACAAAAATTAATATTACCACCACATGAATACGAAATCCCTGAGAAAAAAATAGGCGAGCAGCTCCCAGACTGAATGACCCACTTCTGTGGACAGAACTCATTACTTCAACTACGGCTGCAATATGTATTTGTCCTATTATCATTATTATCTTTGGTATTTGTAGTTTTAATCTGTCAGCGCTATTTAATAATTATTATTTAGTTGCGTACATGTGTAAACAATGTAACAGTTCATAAGCCGCACAGCTTCATTATTTGCCCTCTAATCTTATTTTATGCACTTTAAACTTTCAATTTTTCGATCAGAAAAAAAGTTATATCTATTTAAACTGTATATTGCCATTTAACTATTCAGAATGTATTTTTTTTTTACCACAAAAACATGAAATTAGTGCCCGGCTTCAAAAGGCTAAAATGAAAGTTTTGCCCCCTCCCCTCTCTCTTTCTGTGTGTGTGTGTGTGTGTGTGTTGTGTGTTTTAAGTCTGTGCCGGTTTGTTGCGGTGCAGCAGGCAGGTCCACACGGTGAGGGGTGTGTCATTAATAAGTAATTAGACAGGGGCCACACAGCCACTTATATAAAGAGGCTGTCCGCAGGCAGCACAGACAGTCTGGAGCAGAGAGACGGACTGAGGAGCAGCTCTGAGGTTCACTCCTTCATCCATCTACCTGCAGTCTGCATCGCTGTTATCATTCCATCCTTCTCCATTTTCTTTTTTTTTTTTTTTTTGTTTTATTTCGTTGTTTTGTTTTTTTTTTTTTTTTTTTTTCTGTCGGTCTTCTTTTTCTAAAACATGGGTTCCGTGCTCCCCGCCGACGCCTTGGCTCTCAAGTCCGGATTTAAGTGTCCGAGCCGGTCTCTGTCGGACGTGATCACCTCGGACATCCTGCACAGCTTCCTGTACGGCAGGTGGAGGAACGTGCTGGGCGAACACCTGGCGGAGGAGCGGCCGAGCGGCGGCAGCCCCAAGACGGCCTTCACCGCGGAGGTGCTGGCCCAGTCCTTCGCCGGAGGTAGGCTCACCTGCCGCTCCTGCCGGGGCCCGATTCATCTCCCAGCAGGCCTCAGGGCGACCCCCTGAAGTTTTCCTCCGGCCTAAATCAAGCCATTCTTTAGTACACAAAACAAAACAAAACAAAAAAAAAAAACACAAATCAATGAGGCATCTTTATTTGAATCTAATTAATTTGGTCAGAACGAGTAAAATAAACGTGTTTTATTAGCTGAATTTGGAAAGATCAATGAAACCATCACATATTATAATTTAAATCTCCTGTCACAGAAACTTTACATTTATTTCCCCCGAGTTTTTCCGCGCCACTTGTTGCTGTTTTCCTCATTTTTGCGCTTTTTCTTCAGAGTCATTTTACGCGTTAACTCGCAAAGAGCCCCGCGTTTAGAGGCTTGTTATGTGTGTAACTGTCGCTGATTGAAAGACGTCGGGCATTAAATTCATTTGGTTAACTTTGTGCTTGACCTGGGAAAGTTTCCACTTAAACCTCGCGGGGAGAAAGGTTCCCTTTCTTCGAGATGTCCCGGGTTTTTATCCCGCATTCATCAATCTCCGGACAGTCTCTTTTCCTCCCTTGGCAGCTATGGGGCTCCGGAGCTTTTCTCTTTCTCTCTCCTTAAAAGATTTGCTGTTCCTCGCATAATGCACCGTGAAGGCTAAATCTAATGCTATTCATTGCATGTCAACCATTTAATCGCCTTTCCATTTTTTTGTTGCAGAAATTCCTCAGTCTTTTAAACAAGTCCTCGTTTCATTCAGCGCAAATTTATTGCTACAAAGTTCTTAAAAGGATAATGAATTTGGAATTAGCCGTTTCTTTTCCAGTAAACTTTAATGAATATCACATCTGAGGCATGACAAATTGCTGGACTCTGGGCAATAGGGGACCATTTAACCCACATTCAGCCCGTCTTTAAAAAAAAAAAATCTTTGATTTTGACATTAAAGAATCGCACAATCTTTTCCCCCCTCTTTCTCCCCTTTTCTAATGCGGATAAAAATGCTTTCCAAGGGGGTTTCTCTGCACAACAAAAACGTTCAATTCATCCAGATAATCGAATTAAACGGAGGATAAGGTGAAGCTTCATATTTCGACACTCAAATAAGATTCAGTCCATTTGCTGCTTTCAGGACTTCTCCGTCCTCTCGCTTTATCCAAATTATATCTTTCTTCAGTTTCATTCAGAAAAAACGGCGAAAGACTTATTATCTGGGCTGTTTTTATTTCTAATGTTATAAACTGTGCGGGGTTTTTCTGCAATGATCTCTCATTTCCCTCTTTATATTTGCAGAGGTGCAGAAACTGTCGAGCCTGGTGCTGCCCACTGAAGTGATCATCGCCCAGAGCTCGATCCCCGGAGAAGGTCTGGGCATCTTCTCCAAGACCTGGATCAAAGCGGGGACCGAGATGGGCCCTTTCACCGGCAGGGTCCTGTCCCCTGAACACGTGGACCTGCTGAAGAACAACAACCTGATGTGGGAGGTGAGTTCAATAAGGCTGTCAGGATGTGGACCCCGGTGTTGGAAACTTTATACCTCACTGAGCCGTCCTTCCCGCACAGGTGTTCAATGAGGACGGCACCGTGCGGTATTTCATCGACGCCAGCCAGGAGGATCAGCGCAGCTGGATGACGTACATCAAGTGCGCCCGGAACGAGCAGGAGCAAAACCTGGAGGTGGTGCAGATCGGCAGCAGCATCTTTTACAAGGCGGTGGAGGTGAGAGCGGATCAGAAAGCCTTTCCAGCTGCAGGTGGACTGAGACTGGTGGATCTCACCTGAGACCACCGACAGTCTGCATGTCGTGTAGAGCAGTGCCATCTGCTGGCAGGACCGGGATCAGACTGCGGGTCACATGTGGGCCAAGTTTATGAGAAGTAAAGTGTTGGTGTTTTATATTAATCTGATGTGTTTTCCTCCTCCCCCAGACAATCCCACCAGATCAGGAGCTCCTCGTCTGGTACGGAAACACCCACAACACATTCCTGGGAATTCCTGGAGTTCCAGGAACGGATGATGAGCACCAGAAGAAAAACAGGAATGGTGAGCAGCTCTATGGGTCAAACGTCTCCATCATTTTTATTTTTTTTGCAATTTTTTTATGAACATCAAAGTTGTATTTCCTTTAAAATAATAGGAGGACAAACTGTTGAGAAGAGTTGAGTCCAACTGATTGTGATGATGCTTTAAACAATTTCCTTCCTCTTCATTTCTTTTTCCAGATGACTCCCACTCCTGTGACGGCCCTTCCTCCTGCTCCCCCTCCTCCTCTTCCTCCATCACCACCGCTGGGCGCATGCGCTGCGTTATCTGCCACCGCGGCTTCAACTCCCGCAGTAACCTGCGCTCCCACATGCGGATCCATACCTTGGACAAGCCCTTCGTGTGCCGCTTCTGCAACCGCCGCTTCAGCCAGTCGTCCACGCTGCGCAACCATGTGCGCCTGCACACCGGCGAGCGGCCCTACAAGTGCCACGTCTGCCAGAGCGCCTACTCCCAGCTGGCCGGCCTCAGGGCGCACCAGAAGAGTGCGCGGCACAAGCCGGTGACCCCCGGCGCTGACGTGCCCCCGCAGGTGTCCCCTCCTCCCCCACAGATCACAGCCATGCCCCACCAGCACCAGATGCCCCTGGTGCACCACATTCCCACCATGGTGCTATGATGACAGAAGCCCCGTTTGGGTGGGGGAGTGGGGGGGCAGTCAACCGGAACAACGATGCACTTTAGGTTAGAGCTGCGGATGAGGGAGTAAATTAGCTGATGTGACAGTAAAACATTTCCATTGACTGCCTCTTTAGTATTCGTTTCTTTGGCTGTCATGTAAAAAAAAAAGACGTTAATGTTTGCGTTTTGGAAGCTGCCCACTGAGTAAAAACACCACACACACACACGCTATAACTGCTTCTAAAGACCTGTGAACATGTGTGAACTCATTACAAATCAGAGAACACCTTCTACATTTTTTAAATCACATCCTCACCAGCTCAGGTGAAAAGTACCTTCAATCACAGATTTGTGCAGAAACGAAGGGACGTGGTCATCAGTGTACATCGTTTCAGCTACATTGTTCCACACTGTTAACTGAGAAATGTCACTTTAACCTTGTACAGACTGTACTTTGGAGAACTGTGTAATTGTAAAATTGTATTGTATGCTACTGTACATGTGAATGTAAATACATTTTTGCTTTCTTCTATTCAAATTAAATATGATATAACATTTAGTATCCAGAATTAAATTTTTGAGGATAATCTTACCAATTTTTTTTTTTTTTTTTTTTAAATGTGGTTTAGGTGACCTCCAGGACTGGAGCCTCTGTTTGATAGGAATGTGAACATTTCCTGTTGGGATGTAATAGAATGAATGTAAAGACCCTCAAAACCACAACAAATAGGGATACAAAACTCAACAAAGTAAGAGACGACAACTCCTAAAGACTTTCAGCTATACACTTTAAAGCAGTTAATCAAACTTCCATTAGGGGAGGATTTCTGTTATTCTAACAGCCGATCATCATGGCATCATCATGTGCATTCTCATTAGATTAGTTGATTAACTGAAAAACTCCTATTAACAAAAACACAAAATCTTGTTTGCAGTTACCTGTTTAAATACCTTTTTATAATTCAGTCTTTTCCTGATAAATAAAGCAGTTTTTGCCTTTATTTTGTCAGGAAATTCATTCAGGCAGCCGTCTTTTTCATCCACAATGATGCAAGATACTCAACCACAGAGACTCATCAAAGAAAAATAAACGTCTCCTGAAGAGAACAGAAAGAAGCACTTACGGAACAAACAATTATGATCTGAACTACCATTTATTCAGTTTATTAAATTAGATTACCATAGAGGTCACTGGTATACACAGTAGATGTAAGTCATTCTGGGCCACTGCTGCACTTGTCAGCTATCAGACGTTATCCAGCTTCCCAACGGGAAGTTTTCAGACAAGTCATCATTATAACAACAGCAGAGCAACACAGACACTGACATGCATCAGGTGGAAAGATGAGTCCATCCCTTTTGTTCATTCTGAAGGGAAGGATTAGGGCAGATTCTTTTGGATGATGTTTGATCCCCAGAGACGGTCCACACTTTCTGTTCTGAGTGAAGAAAACAAGTCCATTCAAAACTATGAACATTATTTCAAAATGTTATGATTATTTCAAATGGTATAATGGTATAAATAATATGATGCAACGAGAAGCACCCCCATGCTGGTGTAGACATCCTGCTGCCTTGTGGTCCTTATCAGAGGAGCCACAGCAAGAAAATATCCAGCTGGCCACATGGCACAAACCTGTCAGAAATCAGATTATTAAATGGCCATTTTGTAACATCAGCCTTACCTCTGTCAGGTCTGTTCTGCACAGATAGTGTTGTTGCAGGTAACCTGATCTTGCCCGTATCAGGTTTAACATGCTCTGTTTCATACAGTACGCTATCCTCCAATGCATTTTCAGCTCTTTTTGTTTTTACATAATTAAAATTGAAAACTAAGAATAAAGTTGTCTCTGGTAAAAAAGAAGCCACAGTTCACATTCTTAAAAAAACAAAAACCTTATACAAAACTGGCTGTTTCAAAATTTGCATTACTTTTGTACGCTCTCAAAGAAAAAGCTTGAATACTTACCGGAGAATATTAGTCACAGCATTATGCCCTTATTTCTTTACAAGTTTGCCTTGGAGTCCACCACTGCTGCTCTCATGCAGTCAGTGTTATAATGTGTGTGATGTGCTCACACAAAAAGCCAACGGCACAGTGTTTGAGCCTCTGATAGATGTGATGCTCGCTGTGGTGTCAGTGAGCCGAGAGCCACCACACAGAGATGTGTATCGTATGACTGCTTATATGGGCTTTTTCACGTTTGTGCTTGGAAACAGTGAACAAAATGAGGATCAGCGTAGAAAGTCATGTGTGTAAGTAAAACAACTGCAATAAAAATTATTAGTCATGTTTTTCAGAAACAATTTTAATCAGAGATATTATGACGTTCATTTTTAAGCAGACATAACAATTCTTCATCAGCTGTTTCCACTGTCTTAAAATGTGCCTGGAAATTGACGTTTGCTACTTTCTCGTTGACACATTTCATTATGTTTCCTACATACTTGTAATGCAGCACTGATGACCATTACCCTCTAACATCTTTTACTGGGAGGTGCAAAGTAACTAAATGCATTTACTCACATACTCTACTGAGGAAGAAACTATTTTGAGGTATTTCTACTCTATTTGCATTGCTTGTACTTCATTGTATTTATAAAGTTAGACTTTCACTTTACCAGAAAACACTTTTAAATCTTTGTTTACTTTGCAGACTAAGATTCTGAATATCAATAGCTTCCAAAAAAGAGATTAAAAAATATTTTTCATACATAAAGTAGTTCAAAGAAGCTCGACGCCAATATTACGGTATATAAATAAATTGAAAAGCCATTTATATGTGTTCTACATAACGAGATCTTTTGCTTTATGTTTTAAATATGATGATGCAAATCCTCATAGAGCCTTCTTTTACTGTTAAGCTGTAGAATGCATGATGATGATGATGATGATACTAAGGACAGTTATTTAACTCATTCATTTCCTCCAGTATTTGATCTAAGTCATGTTATTAGGTTTTTCATAAAGTAACCTGTCCCAAGACTATTTTTATTATCAACCATTAAAAAAGAAGAATAAAAAAAGACAGCAAATTTAAATCTTGAGTTGAAATGAAGAAAACAGAAAACACCAGCTCCAGGCTGGATAGATCGAGTCTTGCTGCATCGATGTTTCTGGGATCTGCTCATCGGGCCTGGCCGCTGCCGGAGGATTGTTGTCATCTCTCCGTGGTTAGCCTTCAGCGTTAGCTAGCGATTTGACTTTCTCCTTCGACACACTTTGGTCCAGCAGGTCGGTCACAGTTTATGTCATCGCCTTTCTCCTCAGCCAAACAGAGACAACTAAAACAACGAAGGTGCCGATGAATGAAAGCAGCCCTTCGTCGTCAAAGATCAAATCGTCCGACGCAGCTAGAAGTTGAAAACAAATGTCAGCCAGCAGCTAGCTCAACGTTAGCTCGGCAGATATCTGTGGTTAGCTTAGCTGAGAACGAACCGAGATTAATCAGCAAACACTCACAAACTCCTTTGAAATCAGACATATTACATATTGATAATGTTCTACAGCTCAGCGTGGAGTCTTTACAGTTTGCTGTCATTGGAAACACAGTGATTTATTCGTTTTTACGAGCAGCGACAAAAATGTCCATGTAAGGAAATTTTTCCCCCGACGGCTTGTTGAGCAAAACGGAAAAGACTAAATGTATTCACGGCTCACCGAGAGTGTTTGTTGATGTTAATCAAGTTTACACACAGTGATTATTATTTTCTTTCTGTTTTTAAACTAATATTAGTCAGGCTGTATTTCAGGAAATGCCACGCTAACATGGCTCTGTTCACGGAGCGACTCTGCAGGATTTATCCCTGTGAGAAACGAGGAGAAGCTTCAAGTCCATTATTATTTTAACTTTAGATCAAAAGACATTTTATGTCACCAGATATTCATTGTGCAGCTCCGTGCTGGCTGTGATTGTGATACACAGCAGAAGGCTAAACCCTCTCTGTCAGATTGTACAGGTGGGGCCTGATGTTATTTCGACCACCAACCCCCGAAAAAAATCTTATTGGCTTCCTTTTTAGTTAGTTAGAATGTGTAACAATAACAACTTTTGCGTGTTTATGCAGATCTAATGAGGTAATCTAGGAAATAATATGCTTATATATATTTTTATGTGAAATTAACCTGCGTGCACATTTTCTTAAAGGAAATATATCTAGTGTGATTATGACTGGACTCCATGTTCTAAGAAAATATTTATTAAAAAAATAGAGCAGTTTGTGAATGTAACACTGAAATGATTAGTAGAAAGAGGAAAATTGCTCAGAATCAGTTTAATTCACTTGTTTTTATAGGAAAGCTGCTAAAATGAAATGAATGGGTTTTGCTATTAGTTTGACAAAGCAGGGCACCTGAAGGAACTCAGACTGTTTACAGTTTTCTGACGTTCAATATACCAAGCAATGAATCGGTTAACTGAAGATGTATAATCAGGAGAATAAATACTGAAATTGCATGCAGTTACACCAACGAACCTGCGGGGGGCGCATGTGTGTGTCTTTGTGCACAGGATGTTATTATGGAGTGTGGCCCAATTCTGCCAGACAGCCTGGTGTTGGAGATCTTCCTGCGTCTTCCCCATGATGCTGTACTGAGAGCTGGTCTGACCTGCAAACAGTGGCTGGCTGTCTCCAGAGACGAATTCCTATGGAGAGATCTGTTTTATAGCTACTACCGCATCCCCCGCTCTGTGCCCCGACACCCATGTAAATATTTACGGAAGTGTTAATAACAAAAATACACGAGTTAAGTTTTAAAGAACTAAATATTTTTCCTCTATGCAGCTGCTGTGTCATGGTACAGGGAGTTCAAGCGTCTATTTGACTGCATTCCCTGTGTGGAGGTTCAGACGCTGAGAGAGCACAGCGACCAAGTCCTCCACCTGGCTTTCTCCCACAGAGGTCACCGGTTCTCCTCCTGCTCCAAAGACTGCACTGTTAAGGTAGAAAGTAATTAATGTTACTGTCATCCTGGATCTGTTGTACTTATTCACTGCCAGAGTGACAAATGACTGCTCTCAGTATTCGGTTAGTATGTTTTTCAGACCTATTGTAAATAAAAAAATATAAATAAATCAGTTTCAGCACAGTGCCCCTTATAGAGCAGCTGACAATGCGCAAACCACCACCACCACCATCATCATCATCATCATCATCATCAACTGATGTCTAAACCTTCCTCTGCTTTCTTCTGAGCAGTTGTGGGACACAGAGCGGCAAGATGGAAATATCTCATTGGTGCACAGCTCCAGCATGCGCCAGTTCAATTGGGGCTACACCCAGTTTTCCCAGTTTAATGCCGATGACAGCCTGCTGCTCGTTTCTGGTGTTTACCTGGGCCCACACAACTCCTCCTCTGGGGAAATTGCGGTCTTCAGCCTTGGTAAGAACCAAAAATACCCCATTTTACTCAACAGTCATAACTTGTCTGAGAAATATTACGTCGGAGCATCATGTCATATGAATCAACCTTTTAGATTAGACAAAAGAAATAATTTCATATTAATTGAAACAGTTTTTTCTGCATTTATAAGGCTTGATGTATGTAAATTAAATGTTTGAAATAGTATGTGTTCATATGAGTATGTTTCATCAATTTACAGTGGTCATTACTGTGATACAGTAATGATAATAATCTTCTGTGGCTCTGTAATAAAATACACTCTATACCAGATGTCTTTTATTATGTTGAAAAAGCATCCAAAATGATTTTAGCCTCTGTAAATTATAGTAAATCAAATGAAAATTTGAGTTGGGAACTAGCCAGAAACTGATCTGACTTGAAGCAGAACTGTTTAATGGTAAAGCATGGACCCAGCTCTTTCAGCAGCTGTGTTTTCACTTCCCTTGATATCGGTCTCACTTGCTCCATTTTGCTTGCCATTGCAGAAAATTACATGCTCTTGTCACGGGTGAGGAACAAGCCGTATGACGTGTTTGGCTGCTGGCTGAACGAGACCCATCTGATCTCTGGGAACCTGCGCTGGATAGGCAACATGACTTCCTGCTCTATGCTCTGGCTCAATAAAGCCTTCCAGGTGGGAGCTTAATACGGCCCAGACAGGAAGATTCTTGTAAAATTAAAATCAACACATTTCCACTTCTTCCTGTCCATCTTTTCTGCCATAGGATATTGAATCAGAGAACATCAACGTGGTCAAACGCCTTTTCAAAATCCAGAATGTCAATGCCAGCACCATCCGCACCGTGATGGTGGCCCATTGCAGTCGTCATGACAACCCAGACTTGTTGCTGGACTATGAGGCCCAGGCCCAGGCCCAGTCTCAGGCTCAAAGGCAGAAAGGGCAGCAGCAGCTGCACCAGCCCCTCCTCTTTGACCTGGGAACCTCTGGCAGTGAGGAAGATGAAGAGGAAGAGGAAGTGGAAGAGGATGAAGAGGAGTGCCAAAGGGAAACAAAGTCTCGCCACCTCCCCACGGCCCGCCTCCGCAACTCCACCATTTCACCCTTTGAGCATGTCATACAGGTGAGCCTGATGTAACACTTTGGCATTTTGAAGCATTTTTTCAGAGGTAACATAGCTCTTCATTCTGCCTCGTATTTTGTCCTTTTCTTTATTCTTCACCTTTTTCAGACTCGTAAAAATGTAGCACCCACGGAGCTAGAGATTGAGAGCCAAGTCGCCCAGATGATGAGCAGAGCACACACAAAAGCACGTGACACAAGCCTCATTGAGCCCTCTGACTCCAAGGAAGGAGAGGACAAAACTTACCTACTATTCACCACTGGCAGCCTTACATACTCTCCTCACCAGATAGGTACAATTGTTTCCAAGCTGCGGAGACTAAACCAGATTTTTGAGTTATGATTTAAGTAGAATCCAACTCATTTATTAAGCTGTGTTTAAAAACAAAAAAGATCTGACACTGCTGTCTGACATCTCATCTGATGTAGTAGCTGCTCTTCCTCTGCAGGTATTAAGCAGATTAAGCCTGACCAAATGACAACTTCTGGTCCAGTCCTTGGCAAAGAGCGCAGTTCAAATGAGTCCTTTGATACCCTGGACCACGTCATTGATATCCATGGACACATTATCGGTATGGGCCTTTCTCCAGACCACAGGTAAATAAACAAAGATGGCTTTATGGCTGCAAATTTATGACAGCGCCATTTTCATACTGCCTGACAGCACAGCACACAGTTATGTTTTAGAGAATTATTTTTGAATTGGATGGTGGTTTGAGGTCACATTAAGTTGTTAAAATTAATGTGGCCACAGAGAAAAACATTTTCTGTGATTAACTTGGAAGGTTTGACTGGCTTGTATCGAGCTCTAATCTCAACCCAGCAATCATCAACGCCTGTAATGAATTTTAAACACCACCTGTGAGCCAGGCTTTATCTTCCGTCAGAGCTCGAGCTCACTGATGAGTGGGAAATCCCTGTAACTGTGTCTTAGCAGTCGAGTGGAAGCAACAACGGCAACATGCTCTAGTATACACATCCTAATACTTTTAATGCAGCATTAAACAATATTTAACACAATATAACCTCTTTGCAAATTAACAACTTTCCTCACTTCCATTAATTGCTCAGGTACCTTTATGTAAACAGCCGGGCCTGGCCAGCAGGATGTGTGATCTCTGACCCCATGTCTCCGCCTCCCATCGCTGAGGAGATAGACCTGCATGTCATTGATCTGAAGAGTTTGAGAGAGGAGAGAAGGAGCCTCCGCGCTCACCGAGCCTTCACGCCGAATGATGAGTGCTTCTTCATCTTCCTTGATGTCAGCAGAGACTTTGTTGCAAGGTGTGTGACAGACTGTTGTTAAAAACAAACAAACAAAAAAATCCAATATATTTTTGAATATCTTTCAGTTGCCGAGTTGCAACATTTAACACAATCCTGTTAGGCCAAGAAGTTGTGGTGGAAAAAAATCTGCTAGCACTATTCCTGACTGCTCACATCGTAGTTAAATTCAACTGTTATTATGATGCCACTTATTTTCAGTAACTGAGCAGTTTTTGATGTTTGCTTGTAAATGAGAGAGACAGTGATGTTAAACTGTTGTTTCTGTAAAGGCGACGATCATCATCAACATTTGGCCTAATTTATTCACAGGAATAAAAGTAGGTTTTAATATAACAGATCACCAACTGAAACTAAACAGTTATTCAAAAACGCTGTCGTGTGAAAGCTACCAACAAGTACAAATGCTCAGGACAGTATGATAACTCTAATAAAACTTTATGGAGTAGAAGTTTAGAAGGCCTGACATCTTTATAGAAATATGACATTTTGTTTAAATGAGCATAATATTTACAAGGGAATGATACCTTCCAACGAAATACTTGACCTTCTGTCTCTGATAGGCTTGACAGTTTCGTTATGCATAAGCTGAAAAGTTACATAATTACTAAGTATATGGTTCTGCTGTTCAACATATAATCATGATGTCTAGGTAATAAAAATTGAAAAAGCATTTAGTTACAGTTTGACCACATGTTCGAGCATTGATTTGGGTTTAATTTGATCACGTTGTATATTTCTGCTGCATTTACCTCTCCAGTATTAGTTTTAGCTGTGATTGAAAAGCAAAAATGCTATTTATTGGTTAGTGAAAGAAAATGAAGCTGCAACAGAGAATTGGGAGATTTTAATTTTGTATAATTTGTTAAGGCTGAAGACTTAATGTAGCACTACCAAGGACAAAACGTGGTGGTTCAAAAGCATATATTTTAAAGGTCAATTGACACTATATTGATGTTGTGAATGCCTTCACTGACTTATGCCTCCACTGTCCTACCTGTAGCGGAGCTGAGGACAAGCACGGCTACATCTGGGACCGTCACTACAACATCTGTCTGGCACGCCTTGCACATGATGATGTGGTGAACTCGGTGGCATTTAGCCCCGCTGACCAGGAGCTCCTTTTGTCTGCCAGCGATGACTCTACCATTAAGGTTTGGCGTTCACCACGCATGGTCCGCTTAGCGCAGTCTCCCTCCCGTCCACCAAGGCCCCGAAACCTTCTGTCGTCCTGGCTGAGCCGCAACAAGAACTCCACATCGGCCAACAGTGTGAATGGAAAACCATGAGTCAGGTTGGAAAACACTCAGTGGGGTGGGGGTGGGGGGGTGTGAATATATATGCACTCCATGTATGTGTACAGCGTGGTTACAGTCAGCGTTGCTGGAGCCCACAGAGTTATATTACAGCAGTGCTTAGTGTCGTCATGTGACAGGAGACTTAATGTGACTCAGGGACACATGGGGGAGCTGTTGCCCCAACAAAAGACAGAGCCTGTGTGGCTGCTGTGATGAAGTGTTACTTCAGATAGTGTGCCATTGACGCCTTCACTCCCAAGACAGATGTTCAAACTTGTCCCAGGAGATGGGTCATCTCTTGGTTGTCATATCCTGCTTGTCATTACTGTACCTGAAAATTATTTTTTTTCCCCCTGTATCAATGGATTTATCCATGTGATGGCTTCAGTATAAATCATCACAGTTTCAAAAGAATAATAAAACCGTTTTAAACCAAAAGGGGAAGAAGACATTAAGCTGAATCTGCTGCAGTCTGCCTCAGTTTTTTAATGATCATATTCTTTTGGTGGTACCAGGATTGATCAATTACTGTTCCATACAAAGTAGAGCTAATTTCACCTAGAATATTTAGGAACAGTTAACATGAAGCATCACTGTGAACAAAAATTCTTGTTTGTGAAGAGCCTACATTATATAGAAATGTATTTAAACAGTGTCTTTCGTTAGTTGCACAAACTGGGACCCTTTAAATTTGGCGAAAGACTGAGGTTGAGTCACAGAAACTGTTCCCTCTTGGACTTTTTTTTTTTTTTTCATAAAAATAAATTATTTTCTTTTCTCACAAATAGATAAATACATCAAGAATGTCCAAAATTACAAAGTGCGCAACTTTGTGTCTCTCTGAACTAGATACAGGTGTCTGTGGTCATTTTAATGTGTTTTTACCCAATTGGCCTTGTTTTTTAGCTAATTTATTCAAAATGTTATTTTTATGTACCACATTGCCACACCCAGAGACAGATTTTATCCTATTAAATAGTCTGCACATTAGAACAAGAAAAGCTACTTATAATTATCTATATATTAACATATTGGATATATATTTGGGGAGAAAATCATTCTAATAACATGACAATTTTTTTTATTTACTAGTTGTTTTTTTTATATATAATATTCAATATTTATAATTATTCAATTTGGAAGTATCATTAATGCTATATAAAGAACAGTAATTGATCTGAGCCACATTAAAACGAAACTTGATAAAACAGGTGGAATTTCTTGAACATTTCAAGCCAGTCAATATATAAATTTAGATGTAATACACCAAAAGTATCCGCTCACCTGCCTTAACTCACACATGAAGTGGCATCCCAATCTTAATCCAAAGGGTCTAATATGATGTTGCTCCACCCTTTGCAGCTATAACTGCCAGGGGAATACTTAGGTGAGGACCCAAGTGCAGGAACAAGAAGAAGGTTGCAGGCAAAATATATTTTAATGACAAAATGAAAAACAACTAGGAACAGAAAGGAACAAACTCCATACATATACTCAAACCAAGAAAGACTATACTGTAATGAATTCAAAGAAACAGTGGTGAATCAGGACTGGGACCAGGGATGAGAAACCAGGACTTAAATATACACTGAACTAAACGAGAAAACAAGACACAGGTGAAACACATTAATGCAGGGAAGGTAATCAGCAGGAGGGAAGAGAGAAGGACTAATAAAACAGGAATAATGGACAAAATCAAAACTGAGTCACAACAGAAACTAACTCACATGGGAGTTCAAGAGCATCAGGCCTTCTCGTCCAACATCAGTATGTGACCTCACAAATGCGCTTCTGGAAGAATGGTCCAAAACACATTTCTAAACCTTGTGGAAAGGCTTCCCAGAAGAGTTGAAGCTGTTATAGCTGCAAAGGGTGGACCGACGTCATATTAAACCCTTTGGGTTAAGAATGGTCACTTAAATTCATGAGTCGAGGCAGGTGAGCGAATACCTTTAGCAATATAGTGCATGTGTGGTACACCCTATAAGTAGAACATCCCATTTAATTTTCTAAAGTATTATGACCGTTTCGTATCTTAAAATGTTCTTTCAGTGTCAGTGATGTACGTAGAAATAGTGGGGGAAAACCTGCCACCTGCTCTATTCAATCTGAAAGTCCCAAACTGTTTGTGTGTACATAGGTTAGCCCTTTACTTCCCATCATGCTAGTACTCTGTGTCAAGGTTTCTTTAATGTCATCATTCAAACAGAAACAAAAACACAAGTTTCAGACTTTTGTTTTTCAGTCCATGAAACCAGTGCAAAGTTCAGGGACTTCACCTCTTATGAATTTAGTTTGTTTCCAAGGATATTTCCAAACATACATGCATGTACAATTTTTACAGAAAATTCCAAAAAATCTCAAGAGCTGAATTAGTGATGAGTCTTGCCAGTAGTATTGTGCTTGTTTTCAAATGTGTGTGATAACTCATGGTCTCTCTCTTTTCAAATGTTGTTTTTACTGTAGCCCCATCTTTTGAATCATTTTACTCCCCTTAAATAAAAAAGCATGCCCTTAAAGGCCACACGTCTCCACAAGTGTCAGATAAAAACCCCTTTTCCAAAAAAAAAAAAAAAAAAAAAACTTTAGCTCAAGTGTGTTTTTTCGAGTTTGGTGAGTGTGTTGCGTGCAAGAATTG
Source organism: Echeneis naucrates (assembly GCF_900963305.1). Lineage (NCBI taxonomy): Eukaryota > Metazoa > Chordata > Actinopteri > Carangiformes > Echeneidae > Echeneis > Echeneis naucrates. Next base: position 12,809,023 of record NC_042522.1, on the reverse strand, counting down.
TCTTGCTACCGGTTTTGTGCTTTAAAAAAAAAAAAGAAAAAAAAAAAGAACTGGTCCTAAAAGAAACAAGCAAAAGAACATTGAGTTCACACAAGCCCAGTTGAGTCACTCAACAATTCGGCTGGTTACTATAGAAGCTATGCGGTGTATGCAGGTCATACAGCTTTGGTGATTCTTAGAAATATTTGTCATACGTTCTGTGTGCTCCATTTATCTCTGATCTGGGAGAGTCCCTAAACAACCAGCTTTTGAGCATACCAACATGTTTACATGCAGCTAGGTTATCTGTTAACATCTGAATTATGCTACCTAACACAGTAATGACAAAATAAAAGTACTGCTGCAACTCTTTATTTATTTTAAGCGTTTTAAGGGTTTTCCTCAGCCAAAGACCAGCTTTCAGAGCGATATACTGATACTTTTCAAACTCACTTTTTTCTCTTTTCACATTGTCCTGCCACATCCCCCACTGCTCCTCCGGAGCGGGAATCTAATGAACAGGTGACAAGTGCATGTAAGAGGGCAAATCTTGAGGCCAAAATTTAAACTGGACTTTAAACAGACAGTAAAACATGCCCCAATTGGTATTGAAACCGGTTTGAATTGAAATTCTTTTTTTCTTGTCTGCGGTTTTTAATGGCGCAAAAACCAAAATGCCAAACCATAACACGTTTCATTTTGACTGTGTGTCAATGCATCAGCCCATTTTAATCTGTTTGCGGTTATTTAAAAAAAAAAAAACAAACAGAACATGTCTCACTTCTCTGCTATAGCACCGAGTTAAAGCTTGGGCAGGAAGGATATACTTTGATGCTATCCTGAGAAGAGCAACTGTGAGATTTGCAGTTGCAAATCAACACATACAGCTGAAACGTAAAACCCATACAACAGCCGTTTCCTTCTCAACATATATTTTTTGGGGGAGTTTTATTGTCTTCGTTTTTGTAATATGTAACTTGAAACTAAGAATGAAACTGGCTGCTCTAGAGGGGAAACTTTTCAGCGTCTTTTTTTTTTTTTTTTTTGCCACTGCTTCATTTGCAAAGCTAAACACTTGGGAAATATAATTAGGTTAATTATTGTGATTTCCCGGTATTGGTTTCTGTCAGTCTTTTTCTATCTTGTGATGTGTTGTGATTTGTCCCTGACATTTCCTAAGTGGGAACTCTGTCAATGTAACATTTCATGTTCAAAAGGTTTAGTATCACAAATAAGACCTTTCACGTTTATATTCATGAAAACAGATCCTGTTACACATCAAAACCGCAATTAGGCCGCATAGTTCTTTGTGTGACTGAACTGACCTTTTCTTTATGAAGTTTCCCATTTTAATGAAAATAATGCCAGCCCATTGTCTAACCAAGGAAAGGAAAAATACCTCATGCCCACATTCATGGCAAGAACTAAACACGTAATTGTTACCATTACAGAAACTAGTGGCTTAGCAAAAGTTTTCTGTCACATGATTGCTATGTCGTTATTTCTTTTCAGTATTATGCTGCTGGTGTAACCGTAAACACTATCATACCACATCTGCAAAGATCGCCTACAGTAGCCCACTGGGGGAAAATCAGCAGGCTTAACTGATGGGAAGAGACTCTGGGTCTAATGATATTTTTGATCTGAAGATTAAAGATATGGACTTTCTCTGGAACAAACAGCAGCCTGGCTGGTCATACCAGACAGAGATGTAGACCAGAAAGCGTGCATCAACTGTAAACAAACATATGAACTAACGTACACAGTCAAAAGTCTAGACAACCTTTCCTATTCATTTAAATAGGAAAAATGGTGCAATATATGCATTGGAGAAAAAGGCAACAAATATTGATTTTTAAAACATGTTATATAGTTCAAACTATTAAGACTGTTATACATGTTTGATATAGTAAAACATGTGGAATAAATGTACAACAGTACACACACCATAGGAACATAGCTATTTCAGAATATTTAATTATATTTATGATTATATAACAAATAATTGGCCCAGGCACTCAGATTCTGGGGCTTCTGAAATATTATGCATATTTATAATATAATAATATATAACATAATATAATATATAATATAATAATAGTAATAATGTTTTTAATTTTTTTATATATATTTATGTATTTATATATATATACTTTTTTTTTTTATGTGCCGCTTCCACAGCCTGCACTTTATAATCCAGTGAGGTCCACAATGGCTTTAATGAAAATGGTGTCATCTTTCAGATAGGGACTCTTGGAAGCCAGTTTTGCCAGTGGACAGAACAACGGGCAGCCACTGGCGATGTTCATCTCACTGATCGGCCGCTGGAAGGAAGTGGAGGTGACATCAGGACGGAAAGCATCAATAATGTGCTCCCTGTTGTTCTGATCCAAAAGCATCAGGGTTACCTGGGGAGTGAGGAGGAGAGGGACATGAGATTGAAGTGTCACCTATGGGTGAAAGAATGAATGAGTGAGCAGACCAGGTACACTGCTTCCTACCTTCTGACTGAATGGCCATTTGAGCAGAGCATCACACTTGCCCCTCATGACAACAAAGAAGAGAGAAAGGTGTGTTCCTCGACCTGTTCCGTCCCCATTCAAATACAGCCTCAGACACATTTTGTAGCCATATTTGCTGGAGTAAAATGCTGAAAATGGGAGAAAAAGCATGAGACCACAATGTAATCAGTGCTTTAAAAAACTCCCTTTGAGTCAGCATCTGAGAATAAGAAGAATGTGGTTCAGTGGAAAGCCACTTGTCTGGAAGCCAGAAATGCCATAAAAGTCAGGTGAATAACCTTTAAGCTCTGGCATAGCCTATGCCACGTGAAATGAATCTCAGGTAGAAATGTTGTCTTTCATCTAACCTGGTGAGAACATTGCAGGTGTTCGACCAGCCACAGCCTCCTGTCTGCGACGAGAGAATTCAGAGATCTTCCACACAAATATTCCATCATAAGTGCAGAACTGGAGTTCTCGTAGCATCTGTTCAGTCTCAGACAGCTGCAAGTCTCTCATCGTCAGCGTTCGCTCGAGCTGTCGTACTTTGTTGGACAGATTTTCTATCTTTTCTTGGTCTAAACGGTGTTGATGTGAGAAAGCCTCCAATGTCACAGAACTGCGCTCGACTTCCCGATTCAGCACACACACAATGTTTTCTAAAGCATTCACCTGTTGAGGACAACATGAAATTAATTTAGATCTTTACTTATCAAATACAAACAACAGTGGTTCCCAAATAACTTTAAGTCCATTGAGACCCACTTTTTTTTCCAGATCCACAGACTGTGTGGAGGCTGCAACTCCAGTGCCCATAGCGTCTCCCTCCTCAGGAGCCCTGTATAGGCTCAGGCCAGAGTCCTCCTGCCACTCCCCTGGGCCTGACACCTCTGGACGTGCCCGAGCAAAAGACAGCACCATGGGCAGCAGCAGACGCAAGTGCTCCATGGTGCTGCTGTGCTCATGGTCACTGAGCTTCCCATTCTCTACCTGAGAACCAGAACAAAGCTTATTTAGCTGCTGTAGAGCGTTAGAAGATCATTTTATTTGAATGCTGAATTAAGATGGGGCGCATTTAGCCAGGCTTAGCATCAAGACTTGAAGCAGGATGAATCATTTCTAAACTCATATGTCTTTTCTATACTTTTCAAAATGACCATACATACCACTGATTTGCAGCCCACTTCGCTGAATGGACAGGCGCTCTTTGACTTGGCACATGTTCTGCTGTGATCATTGAACTGAAGGCAGAAAGAATGAAGAAAAGTTTGAGTGAGCCACATTGTATCTACATAAACTGAAAGTCAAACACAGGATACTGAATCGAAGTGGCCAAAAAGGCAATACTGAAGTGCCTATAACATCCATTAGAGACCGTAATGTTCCTATGATCACTTTGGCGTATAGATCTACATTAATAGAAGATTATAGTAGTTGGCTGTCCTCGTAATTTATCTTTTTTAATGGCATGTTTACTGTAGCTGTTATGCATGTACACAAGGCACACGAGGTGACAGTTTTTTAAGATATAAACTAGTCTATTCAGTCATTTGTATGAGTGCTCAGACCTTCTCTCTTGGGATCTTCTTCTTGCCGCAGTCTTTGCATTGTAGGGGAAATTTCAGGCAGATTTCATCATGGGCCTAAAATACACCATTAAGGGGAATATTATTATGTGTACATTCAATTCCTTCAGCCACTTTGCTCAAAATAATCTCTGTCTCTCACCTTGATGTCTTTAAAGTTGAAGATCATTTTGCAGTATTTGCAGTTGAGAGTCCGGGCCTCGCATTCTCTTTCATTGTGTCTGTCCTTCTCCGTGCGAAGGATCGAGGCTTGGCAGGCTTCGCACTGTATCCGCTCAAATTCACAGCGACCTTCATGCTGAGCCTACACACAGAGGAAAGAGTCTTCGTCAACATCACATACTTTTGTTTACGTTATTATTGCTTTTCAGTATTATCAAAGAAAGACGTTTGAACTGGTTGGGGTGGTGTAATGTGATGATTGCCTAAACAAAACCTGTTTATCCTGGTGATCAAGACACAATACAAATAAAACGCATCTCAGGTAAAGTTGTGTGGACCGGGCTGGCAGCAGCACTGTGGGAAACAAGTAGTTCATTTTGGTAGAACCATTTATTATCTCAAGTGCATAAGCAAGCCAGCAATTATGATTCTGTAATTATCAGCCTTTCTATGATTGTTTTTTTTTTTTTTTTTTTTTTTTTTGTAGTTTGACTTGATGTTTTTTTTTTTTTTCTTTTTCTTTTTCTTTCCCACAAGTAACCCAATGAGAGGGTTAGAGTTAGGGTTAGACTGATAGGTAAGATTGTGTTATTTGTACAAAGCAATCATTAAAAAAACTATATACAAAGGAAGTGAAAAAACAAACAAAACATACGGTTTGAAGATCTGACCTCAAAGAAAAAAGAAGCAAAACTAGAAAATGAATCACCAATAATAAAAAAACTGTACCATATTACTCAGGTTTTGAATATGTTTAATAATTCAACTAATTTTTGAAATAATCCGGGAAACACAAAGGGGCGGGGCTTAACAGTTGCGCGGATTCCGTTGGAGCAATACGCAAGTTCCTTTCAAAATGACTGCCAGCAGCATGCAGAGACCGCATGCCACCTCTACAATCAAAGGTAGGACAACCTGTTTTTCGCTTTCAGCCATTCCACGCTGACAAACTGACTCAAACCATAACTCGAAATATGAATCATCATCGAAAATGTTCGAGTCAGATCCCACTCCTCCCTATGCCACAAAAACACAACATTAAGTCTAGTTTTCCAGCTTCGGTTTAGGCGTATGTTGCTAGCTTATCGAAGCACGAATGTTTCCATGAGTATTAACCAAGACATCAGAAACAAGAAACAAGAGCATGTCACACATTAATAGAGTACTTGGACCAACAGCACACAATGATGTGGTTCAAAGCAGAAACATGCTGAATGAATGAGAAAGAGGAAGGCTCAACTGCTAGCTAATCGAAGCCAAATTTGGGCACAATGCAAAAACATTTTCTGTGTCAGAGAGGTGTTCTCATTTTGAAATCATTTCCTCCCATCACATCTGTAGAATCTCACCAAAGAGGATCAAAGCTGATAAAAACCACGAACTGAACTACAACCACAGCATTTTCTACATAGCTTTAGTAAGACGTGGCAAACTTAAACTAACACACTAAGTCAAAAGTCCTCCAACACTGAGATATTTTAAGGAGAGTAAAGTGCAGACAGAACACAATGAATAATCCTGTAATTCTACAGACCAGTCTGACATGGCTTAGAGCCAAAACCTTTCTGTTGTAGGTTTTTTACGGCTAGTACTATTTAAGCAGTTTCATAATCATGTTATGATCAGCGAAATAACCGAACAGGAACAATTTAAAGGGGTAATATGATGATGGTCATGCTCCCATTTGATATCTTGGTGCTTTCCCAGTATGCGGTTGTTGATAAGTAAAATACGCTGGAAAGTCCCTGACATCGTTTAGTTTCACTTCCTGTTTTTGCAGCTCATGTAACTCAAACACATTACTGTGAGACCTTTAGGGAGGAGGAGAGCACAGAGCTCATACAAAGCATGATAGAAGAGAGTACAGAGGCTGGTTGTTTTGGCATGAAAATAGAGTTGACACTTGATCCAAGGTTTAATATGGGACAGTCAGAGACAAACATTGAAGTCAAAGCCAGAAGCAAAAAATAGAAATTTACCTCATACTCTTTTATTGACCCTGTCCAATGACAGCCCTGGTTCAAACACCTAGCAGGCAAACTCGCAATTTCTCGGCCTGCTGCATTGTCTGGAAATGCCTAGGAAAGAAAAGACAAAAAGAATTGTGAATCATAAAGGCATCAGGACAGACAAAAGAGGTTGCAGCGCAGGAGGTTTTGTTGCACGAAAATCCCCATCAGATTACCACATAAACAGTCTGGTATTTCAGACAGGGGGGGTGGAGGAAGTTAGCAATAAGGAAGATGGTTGATCACTGAATAGTTTAACACTTACCTCACTACTATTCAGAATGGACATAGGCTCTTCATATATTTCCTCTTGATGACAGGCTTCGCAAGGCTTTGGGCCAGAACTACCAAACAAAACAGGTTTGTGACTTTATAGTGAAAAACAGCAGATTGGCGCCAACAGTCAGCAACAACCTGTTGATCCACTACTGGAACAACTGCTGACCTATATGGATCATGTGCTCAGTAGATGACTGATAAATTAATGCAAGGGCAGAGAAAAAAAAAACTGTAGCGCTCTACAAAATGCAGCAATTTTCATCCTTGATAAGGTGTGGGATGTAGATGACAAAAAAGCATTAGTTATTGAGGGGTTGAGGAAAAATTAATGACTATAGCTAACACAGACAAACACACAAAAAACTGTACAAAAAGCACATGTGAACATATCATTAGAATCAGAGGAAATCACTTGATAGCTCACACAAAAATAAGCTTGGTTTTTGGACTTATTTTTTCAAATGTATAAACACAATTTTGCCAAGTGCTTTTTGCTGGGGCATGGATGTTGAACAATGAGCAATGAGACTCTGTTACATCTGTGTTTTTAAATATTAGTTAGTTTAATAGTTTAATTAATATTGGATTCTATGAATATCTTATTTTTATTGTTAATTTTCAATGAAGATCAACATTTTCTTTCACCTTATATCTAATGACACTACAGTTTCATTAGATATAAGGTGATATACATCGGTTTGTTTAACATAGCACATTCAAACCACACAACCAGTGAGTCAGCAACAGGGGAAAAAAATGACCACCAAAAAAGTGAGTCAGCATCTATGCCAGATTCCAACCAGCAGTCAGTCAGTGACTGGAAAAATAGATCATCGTGATGAAGGATAGAGGTATCCTTTGTCCAGTCATGCGAGGGATGAGTCTGCATATAGTAAGTGATCTTGAATGCAAAAAAAGTCCCAGAAGCGAGCAGAGAAAAGGACACAGGGTGTATTGAAGCATGTCCAGTAAGAAGATAAGCATTAGAGGGTGGAAGGGGGTTTGCATTTCACACAGTTGTAGGTGGTCTGATGACCTCCAGTCTACCTGGTGAGCTGCTTGAAACAGTGTACACAGAAGCGGTGCCCACACTGAGCCTGGACAGGCTTTCTCAGGACCTGGAGACACTGCTGACATTTGTATTTATTCTCCATGGGCACTGACAGCACACTGAGGGGGATCCCTGGTAAGGAGCTGGGGCAGTCCAATGAGATTCGGGCCATTCTCCTCCATCAATCTGGTGCTAATTCCTGTGAATAAACACGTGCAAATAGTTGTGTGCAAATTAAAAAGCACATCAGTCAAAAAATTTTGCCACGTGTTTTCCCAAAGAGGCTCGTAACCACTTAATGAATGCTTCCAGTGGATAATTATTCACCAGAAAATGACAAGCTACAACAAAATCTTAGGCGTTGGTCTGTCACATAATCATAGGCGTGGACGTATCATGCCTATGATTATATACACCATATTTTTGAAAGCGATACCACGGGATTTCACAGTGCATGTAATGTAAAGCCTTTCAACTGATGCCTTTACAATGCAATAAAAGCCTGATTTGTCACTCTGAAACTAGGAGACTATTGTGCAAAAGTAAATTTGAAATGAAAACAGTGGGAATTCGTCCAATTCTATGTAAAACTGGTAAAATTGGTGAAGCTACAGTCAAACTTAAAATTTCAAGGCATTTTGTTATATAAAGTTGTGGCCAAATTTGTCCTTCAGTGACTAATATATTATTATTTTCTGCTGTGGGAGACATGAAAATATCTGCACCATGGAAAAATGGCTATTTTTATCGGGAAAGTCTACATCTACAAAAGGTTGAATGTTTAATCGGCAGATCTGAGAACAAAATTTCCCTAAAAGACATTGAAGCATGTGACATCGAAGGCCATTGGTCTCAAGCCACATGCCCTAGGTACACAAGTATATGTTTGCTTAATCAAACACTGAAGTTTAAGATAAGCGGATCTCGTGTAGTCAAAAGTTGGAATTTATATCTGGGTTAAGAATCGTGCTTATGCTACCATCTAGCGATCATTAAGGGCTCTCCCCACTTATATAACACGTGGATATAAGTTGGGTTTGATCAAAAAAAATGTTTTTCATTTCCATAACAATGGTGTCATGTAAAGCTAAATTTAAAAAATGCAACAATATGACATCACTATGTTTCTGATTTCATTTGCATTCTTTATTTTTTTTTAAATCAAGGATTACATTGTGCAAACCGGAGTTGGAGAACAGTGGCTGGCATGCTAACAGCTGGGTGACAGATGAACTTGTATTATGTACAGTTTAAATAACGTCCCTGGATCCTGCAAACTTTTCCATGATTTAAACAGGTTTAAAGCCATATTAGTGCCAAATATCAAAAGCAGCTCAGATTACACAGACTATGAGCAGCACTAGCCAAGCAATCCAGCAAAATGAATATTGACGGTAACATCTAGATATTGTACCACTGCATAGTTTTGCTAATAAGATTTTGCTTGGTTGGTGATTCATTTTCACAATTTGATTCACCCGCACTACATCCACCAAGAGTACACATAAAAACTCTGTCATGGGGAAACAGGAAGGAGTTTTTCCACATAATCCAGCAGATGCCAGTAGATCATACCACCATATCTAGACCGCCCAACCAAAGGTGGAATGTCAGGCAGAAGTGTGTCCCTACGAACATGAACAGGTGGCAGCTTTGCATGCCAGGACAAGAGAAATGCCCCTGAAATATTTCTGCTGTTATCACTATGCTAAAAAGAGATGGATGATAATTTGTAGTTCAAATGATTTCAACTCTGCAGAACAAAGATCCTTTTGAACAGTGCCTGTACCTACTAATCACCATATTTGACTATTTTTTATCAGTGTCACTGACTGCTGGAGGGCAAACACACCTGTTTACACAATTATAAACCATATCTGCAATTCATGATTTCAAAACACACTATTTATTTTGCACGAACTAGCTTTCATAGAAATGTCATGCCACGTCAAAAAGAAAGCCGTGCAACCTTTAGACTAAGGCGGGGAGAAGCTTAATCATTGTGCATTTCCTTGTCATGAGAGAGTGATTAACTTCTCTTTTGTAATGCTTAAAAAGAGTAAAGATCGAAATTCCTCTTTGTGTTCAAAAAGGAAATCTCCTGAACCTTCTGGCATGGGAAGAGAGATTAAAAGGGGTTTTTGGTCCCCCCCCCCATAAAAGATGAATGAAACTGAAAACATTAAAAGGCCCATTGAATAATTTCAATAGCCATTTGAGTCTGTTAATAGTAATCCACCAACATAAATAACATTAATGTTTAACTCTTCCTAGAGCAAGTTACAATGAAAGACACATATTCAAAAAGGTAATAGCAAGATCATTTGACTCTTATCATGAGGACAAGATCATCACGAGTTAAGTGGCATATGACCAGTAATGCAACAGTCATTAATGATAATTGCTCATCAAACTGACACAATATGTCAAGAGAGACTATGTCACAGATATTACCCTTTCTTCCAATCCTAAATCAATTATTGTTTTAAGTTTATAAGTATATTTATAATTATACGTTTTCAACATTTTAAATTAATATTGTGCATATTTGATAAATTAGTATTACCTTCAACTGATTTCTGCACTCGAAACTTCAACTGAGAAGTGGAGCTTTGAGTAGTAGTACTGATGTTATGATTAAACAGCATATAGTCATTTTATTCCTTTTGAGATTACTTGTTAATTTGAAGAACACCAGCTAAGGTGGGAAATACGAAGCATTTCACCACTGAGAAAAACTTTATGACCCGTGTCTCACAGGTCAGTCATTTCATAATGACTGAAAGTTCACTGTTACTTCTGGGGAAATTACAACCAGGTTTCTGTGATCCATCTCTGTTCAACTCGACTCTTTCCAAAGCAGAAGCACAAGAAGTAGGATAGTTCAGTAAAAACACGATGAAACACGAGCAAACACGAAAACCAGCTCCACTCCTGTGATTATGGAAAGTCGTCATTTCACAAACAGCTGTTATTTAGTTTCGTATCCATAGAAACACTGAGCTAAAGCTTCAGTAAAAACAATCATTAAATCAAACAGTTCATGTAAAAAAAAAAGTAAAAAAATAAAAAAAAATAATAAGCCAATAAGCACAACACCAACCTCTGCTATCATAAAGTTACGCACATTAACGTAAATTAAACGCACAACAATGCCAGGCCCCACACCACAGGGAGGCAACACCCTCCGCCGTGTTCTTGCACAATATTCATCTTTCGATCCTGCCAAGAGTCGCCAGACTGATGAAACTTAAATCGGAAACTTTACTCACCGAGTGAACTTGAAGTTTGTGTTGTTTATAAGGCCAGCCTTCACGTTATGAACAGCCCTGTTTTATATAGTTGGTACACACCCGCCCACGTCACCGTGACCTGTCATTCACTGTTTCTCTGGTCATCGGGATGTTTACTTAGTGCTAGTTCACTTCTACCATTACATTTTTTTTTTTTTCACTTATTTTGGGTCTAAATTTGGAGGCTTTTGTGGCGACACACATACGAATTTGATTCACGACACAACTTGTGTGCCTGCGAGAATCTACGCAACTTTTCCGCGGCTAGGTTAATGCTATATTAGGCTGTGTTTGACTGAAGTTGCTGCCAAGTTGTGGCTTTAACCTATGAACCGCAAAGTCACCCAGCTGCTGGCCTGCTCATCTGTGACGAAGAAATATGGGCTCGGCTAACTAACCTTTCCGTCTCGTTTTCGTTTCTGTGGATGAGGAGAAGACAGTTTGTCCCGCACGACAACAGGAGGACAGCTCAACCTTCGCTACGACGCTGTTTACAATTTTTACTTGGAAGCGCTCATTTCGTCATTGCCGGGCAGCTCGAGAGATCGGAGTTGCCTTCTCCTCCTGCGCGGGAGACGCCGCGCAGCTCTGGAGATTAAAGCGAGTGTACCGCAACTTCCACGCATGCGCGATACCGTTGGAAAAAAAAAAAAATGTGGCAGTTCCTGAGTAGACTCGTTTTACGATTAAATCGGCGACCCGACGTCTTGATCCCCAAAGGTACGAGTGTGCACAGGTGTGGTTTCACAAGCTGACAAAATATCATTTAAATTCAGCAAACGGGCATGCTGCGTCTTTATTACAAAGTTTGATTAATATCAAAGCCTAGCTGCTAGCATAACCTTGCAGGGGAGGGATGTTAGCTCACTGCACTGAGTTAAAATGAATTAGCCTAATCTTATTCAGTGCAGAGAAATAAACAGCTTCTCTTTAAGGGTCATCTGCAGCTATCGATAACTACGGCATAAGTCCTTATTATCGTTTCTTCTGCAAAAAGCCAAAGTGTCAATGTTCACTGGGACCTCTGTAAAAAAGTTTCTGTATCAGTAGACTGCTGAAGTAATAAATGAATATAAAGTGGTGCATTATGATGAACTGGTGGCGTAAATTGCTGTCACATTGCTTCAACAGTGTCTGTGCAGCAGCTGCACAGTAGCAGCAGTGAGTTTCCAGACAGCTGCTATAATGGGCTGTATCCTGGACACATCTCCACCACCCCCATCCAGAAAGCCCTCCTGGCTGTTGGGTCAGGTGTGGCCGCTCTACGAGACCCCTACAGACACGGTGAGACAATCCCATCATCCACATGAGGTTCAGGTCACATTCTCTGATACAGTTAGTCTTCAGCTTTCTTCTTTTGCAACAACCCCTCACCCCCTTTTCTTCTTCACAAAAACAGCCTTTCTGCTCTGTGACTCTGGTTAAGGTCATTATTTGAATATCACCGGTCACACCCCATGCCCTACCCATTTCCTGCTTTTCCTCTCTCTATCCTGTTTCCCATATCCTGGAGCCAGGGATAGAAACAGCGGAAACTGCTCTCCTGATGTTATGCTGTAGAAAAGTCTTCAGAATTCTTTGGCTTGAAAACTGATTGTGAGAACCTTTTCTTGTCTTTATCTCCCTATCAGAGAATTCTATCTGAATCAGAAATAAATCTTTTTTCTCACCATCTTCTTCATCAAACAAGGCACGTGCTGCTGGTTCAAAATATCTGCATCAGTTTGAAAGATGATTCACTGCAAATTACAACCAAATGTAGTGACAATACAAGCAACAACACAAACACACTGCAAATACTCAGATATGAATGGAAGGGTTTACAAAGAGAGAAATTCTTGAAATGTTCATCTTTGGCAAAATGTGGGTCTGGAAATGTTCAGCGAACAGCAAAGGTCGGGATGTCAAAATCAATTCTGGACAACTACACTTGCATGGGGATCTCACAAAAGACATTTTTTGACCTGTGTAATGACTTCTGTGATATCAAGAATTTGCAGCATGTCTGGTGTTTAATTGCGAGAGACATATTTAAAAATTTGCTTGTTGAATTTGCACATTTCTTTGTTTATTATTTGTATGTAGTCGTTCCACTGTAGACATGCCTCCAACAGTGTAAAGCAACATTCATCATCTTTATCATCATACAATACCAACAGGGACTGTATTGAAAGTTTCTCATGTACAGATCTCAAGGTTTTATTCTCTTGAGACCATTGTTATTCTTGGAAACAGAAATGAAAAATACTGTAGGTTCAATACTGTGAAACTCTTATTGAGGAAGAGGGCACTAGCACCTGACATGAGGGCTACTCCTACTGACTCCTAGTGCACAGTAGTGGTTAATCTCATAGAAATGCACTTATAATCTTTTTCTCAGCCTCCTAAATCCAGTTCATTCCTACTATACACCCCAAATATCTGATGCAGGCACCCTGATTAAAAAATTGTGGTCCCCAAACTGGGATGACTTTGAAGATATCGTTACATCTGGTACTCCCAGGCTGTTACTCTCAATAAAACACCTCATTCAGATAAACATTTACACTGACCATCTGTTTCACAGGCTGTGTGGTGCCCTGTGTTATGAGTAATTTGATGTAACTCATTTGAGAAATAGTTGCATGCCCTGTAAGATACAATATAAGTACACAGACTCTAGACTGTATTACAAGATAAAATGTTGGCAAATAAAACATTTGGCAACAGCAAAACAACTGTTTTAAGAACTTGGGACAGTTATTGTACTTAATTCCCTGGGTCTTTCTTTGCATTTTACAGACATGGTTGCAGTGCTTGGAGAAACCACTGGGCACTTAGCATTGATAAATCTCAGAGACAGAATGAAAAATGACCCTGAAGGCTACACTATCCTAACGTGAGGTGTTATATCACAATTTGGTAATCTTCTGATTTAGACATTTTTGAATAAGATTTTGTCCTGTTTCGATATGGACTGGTTCTTGCAGAGAGAGGCCAAGGATCCGGTTCTCAACACTTGATATGAACAAGATGGCTTCATTGCCTGATGGCTCTTTTGGAAAAGAATATTTCAGTTTTCTGGAGGACAATGTGAGTGAAATGTTGCATGCTTAAATTATTTTGTGATGTAGGTTTCATCACATTTTACACTGGCTACTTTTCTCTTTTGCTTTTACATTTGTATCAACATACTTGTTACCTCAGCATGTGACTCCTGACACCAGGGCAGATGTGAAGTTTGTGGACAATGAAGAACTAGCTTATGTCATGCAGAGGTACAGAGAGGTCCATGATTTGTTGCACACCTTACTGGGCATGCCCACCAACATGCTGGGTGAGTCACATTTCATGAAATGTAAACAATTGCAGCTCAAAACGTATTTCAAACATATCTCCGTCCTGTTGAAGTTTTTCATGGGCAATCAAATTCTATTTACAGGAAATACAGATACAATCCAAGAATTTTTTACCTTCTATAAATAACATTTAGGCATGGGAAGAATTATCATTATCATTAGCAGACAAAACCCCATCCAATTAAAGTGGAATCCAGTTTATAGAGCACCAAAAAATAACTTACTTCAAGTCAATTTACATATGGAGCAGGTCTTGACTAAACTCCTTAGTTATTATTGAATTATCTAAAGAGACTCAACAAATCCACCCATGAGCAAGCAGTTGGTGATAGTGGCCAGAAAAACGTCCTTTAAGAGGCAGAACCAGGTTTAGGCTGGGTGGTCATCTGCCTCAACCAGTTGAGTTGAGAAAGCTAGCGTTAGCGAGAGAGAATTGCAATGATTCTCTAAAAGGAAAAAAAAAATCTGTTACCTCAGAGGTTGGTTATGACATACTGCATCATTCATTAAGTTCTTGCTTGTTCTTCTTCTCTGTTGGGCAATTTAGTTGTCAGTTTCTTACTTCATTTCTGCCTGCTGTTTCAGGTGAAGTGGTGGTAAAATGGTTTGAGGCTGCTCAGACTGGGCTTCCAATGTGTGCTCTTGGAGCCGTATTGGGGCCACTTCGACTAAATTCCAGGTACAATAACTTTTGCCACAGGGTTAGGGTTAGGATGTTCAATAAGGCCTGTTATAAAGCAGGTGTTGCAGATGGTGTTGTTTTTTGTTCAGAAAAAAAATTACAAGAATAGTTAGGTGAAGAAAGAAAATCAGGAAGGTTACAGAGATTTGTACAATACCTTGGAAGTTGTTCCACCCACGCACACCTGAACAGCTGTCAGTGGAAGGGGTTTTTTGAAGCTATTCAACCATCAGATACTGGCAATTTTCCTGCCCAGGTGCTGTAACACACATGAAAGGAACCCCTACTCATTGTATTCACCTTCAATGTTTGTGGTACATTCACAGTAAGGAATAGAGCTCACTGCTCTAGGGCACAAATGTAATGAACATTTGAGTGAATGGATCTTCCAAACCCTGACATTTAATACTTGTGGCTGATGAACAGTCAAACTAAATCTAAGCTATCCAGACCCTTTCAGTTTTGTTTTTTTTTTTCCACATTTATTCATTTTGCACTCTTAAGGTAAGCCCAGTCATCCTTATTCTTCAGTACCCCAGAATGACCAGGCAAAACATCTATGCATCTCTCAGCCAAAACACGTTCATGGAACAATTCATCTTGAAATTCACAACTGTGAGCAATTTGGAATAATTAACAAATTTTTCTGCATGTTTTTTGACTGTGGTGTGTAGACATGCAAAACATGGAAAACCACCTGTCTGCCCTTAAAGCAAAAGCGTAATCTGAGGGATTTTTTTCTGAATTCAGCACACAAACATAAATCAGGAGTTGCTATTGCCTCAGCTGCTAGTGTACACACAGAACAATGTCTTATGAAACTATAAAACCGGTCTTTCTTTCAATAATTAATATTTATTCATTGCAAAACTGAACTTTCTCTTTAGGGAAGTGCCTTTATATTGCAGTTAAAACTGAGTAATTGTGGCTAGTTTCGTTTTCGCTGTCAAGTAACAATGAAATTGTCTTTACTTGTGTCATCTTATAGCCGTTTACAGACACTGTTCACATCTTTGGGGCCCTGGGCTGTCCGAAACGGGCAGCGGGCCCGATGTGTCCTCAGTATCTTTTATGAGAGGCGATGGGAGCAGAGCCTTGAAGACTTGAGACAAGAGCTCAACATTGAACCACCTCCTGTCATGCACAGAGGATTCAACAGGAGCTCATGAAGAAGACTCAATTGTGGATAAACCATGAATCTCATTTACTTATTTATGTACTAGTGTGACACAGTGGAATTTTTTGAATGAACTTCTCTAAATTTGGAAATTTTGTGCTTGGCAAACTGTGGTCCGTTCCTGCTTACAGTACATTCTCTATGTAGCTTTCCTGATGCTAAATAAGTTTTTGCTTTACATTTGAAATTATTTTGAGCGACGCCGTTTTAGCTGAACACAAGTATTTGTGATTTTCTAACTGTCAGACAGCTGGTTGTACAGTTGCCATCCGGTCCTGTGATGGTGACGGTGAATTTTACAAATCAGAAATTATAAACAAAACATGTTTGAACTCTTCCATTAAATCCTTTGGAACAATGTAATACTTGTTTTTACTCAATGCATTGTGTTTATGGCAATGGGATATAAAATGTGAAGCCCCGTGATGATACATTTTATGCACAATACTTTTTAAAAATGTTACTCAGAGCAGCCTACGGTTGTATAATAATGGCTGAAACCAGACCTTTCCACAAATAGATGTATATGGAAAGCATGAGACCTCTAACTGGTTGAACAAATTACATTTTTATGAAGTTTCCCCTCGCTTAAGTATTTATGGGGCCCTTGTGCCAAACTCACAACTTTAACAATCTTCTCCATACCCACATCACTTGGACATACTACACATCTTTCATTCCCAGAGTAAATATTGAGCTTTTATTTCTGATCTTTCTTCCTGTAATAAGTCTTATCCATAAGGGTATGGATGAATGGCAGCAGGGTTATGGGTTGGTATCATAAAACCGAAAAGTTGATAGTGACTGAAGATTAGTCTTGTCAAACCAAGTTTGAACTGGATTTGAATTACTCAAAATCAGATTTCATCAGAAACAGTACTTTCGATATGAATCATTTTGGCCTCCCATTCCAACACCTGTTGCACAAGTCTCAATTTAACAGATCTATCCTGAAGCTCAAAGTTCTTCTTACTGTTTTAAAAGTGCTTACTCCAACCACAGTAAAATACATTCGTATACAAAATGAAAGTGATCACGAGCAGGCGAAATGCTAACCCATAATTTTGAGTTAGTTACATTTTCCCTCAGTGCCAGTGTTATTTAAAATCGCACACGTAGTCAGCAGTTATTACTCGCTTACTCAGTTTAAGGGTCTTCTGAGTTCTTCACTTTTTTCAGTCACTTCCTGTAACTATCCGTGGTCCTGAACTTTTCATTTTTCACCCTATTACCTCACTAATATAAGGTGTCATCCTTAAAACACGAATAAAGGCTTTGTTTGACGTCACTGCCCCCTGGTGGTACAAAGGAGCTAACATCCTCTTCTTCAACTTTCAAGTGTCAATTCAATGATCTTAATCACCAAATAGATTTTTTGTTTGATTTGGAAGTAAAATTCTCTACTTAACACAAGCAACAGCTAAAGCAACCACCAATGCTGCCGGTTTTAAGAGCATCCTGTTCACACTCATTCATTCACGTCTGGAAGCTTCCTAGTTGCTGCTTACTGAAGCAGTTGGATGTAAAAGAATCCACATTGATTTATTCTTCACCACAACCTTGCAGGGACCAGCCTACTTCTCTAACAGTTAGATCACTGCTAAATGTGAAAAACTGTAAATTGAATGATTTTGAAACTGAACTCAATCTTCTAATTTTATTGACCATGATCAGTATATCTACAATGACTCTGTTAACATGTCTTTCTGCAGAGTGCCACTGATATCAAAGGATGACCTCAGAGTCAAGTTCAAATTCAAGTATCTTTATTATCCTCAAGGGGAAATTCTCTGTGCAGCCAGCAGTACTTAAAAAACACAGAAAGACACGCCACATGTCATGGCGAACAAAATACATGGAAAACAATTCCTCAAATGCATTAAAAACTAATAGATTACAATGTGCTGTTTAAAAAAGCAATGGCTGTAGGAATGAAGGAATTTTGTGCCTGTTCTTTTTGCATTTGGGCAGACTGAACCTGCGGCTTGAGGGAGGCAGCTTGAAGTCAGAGTTGAGATGGTGGTAGGGGTCGGCAAGGGCCTACCTGCTCTTTTCAGGGTCCGATACCTGTACAGAGTGGAGGTTATTTAGCTTAGTTAATGATTTTGCAACACAGCTTAACAACACTCCGCAGTCTACTCTTAGATTTTGCAGAGAGGGCTCTGTTAAAAAACGTTAAAAAATCTTAGTTTTCTAAGAAAAAACATCCGCTGATTCCTGGGAAAATATTACTGGAAGAAAAAAAAAACAACAAATAAAATACTGATGACGCTTATTAAAATGTCTATTACAATCAGAATACAAGAGTTAATCTATGACAATCTGCTTACAGAGCATTTGTCAGGTAACATTTACAATAGTCCTGGATCCAGCAGCGAAGGGTTAGTCAAGTTAATTATACAAACAAACATATAAAACAAAAGCAAACTTCATAAAAAAAAAAGCCAAATTGTCAGTCTCAATAGTCCATCTACAGTATAATATGATCGACAGGTGGCGTGTTAGAGTTAGACCCCTTTAATCACTGAAAACTGAAATAAAAAAATGAATGAGAAGCTACCACTGAGACAAGAATAAATAGAATCAGAGTTTTCATTATTGTTCAGATGGATTAGCTTCAACTACTGGTCATATGTATATGAGGGACCGTCTCCCAGCCTAGATGTAGGCTGCCTGTCAGTGCAGTATGGTGATACTGCGGTCAGTCACGGCAAACACTGGCAGCAGTGGGGCACTAAAGTGCTGTGTGACGCAGTACAACACCGCACTAGAGTCTGGCTCATAAAACAGCAAGGTCTGACTCGGCCAGTCCAGCAGCAGGCCAATCCTCTGTGGTGTCTTCACCACCTGCAGGGGCAACTTCCTCCCCGCATGAATGAAGGAGTAGTCCCTGTCGTAGTGAGACAGCACCCAGGAGTTAGTGTTGTAGCCCAGCCGTGCCTCATTCCCAGAGCCTTTACGTTCCAGAGAGGCGTAGCAGACCCCGACTTTAAAGGCACCGCTCTGGCCTACATCCACAACCCAGCTGTGGGTGCCGGAGGATATTGACACTGAACCGAGTGCATTGGGCCAACAGTCGAATCGAGCTGGATCGTAGAGAGGAGACTTGCGGGCTTTTTTCTGCAGGAAGGTCAAAGTGCAGGAGTCATCAGACAGGGACAGGAGAGGACTCACGGTGCGCTCGTCAAACTTCAAATGAGGCGATCCATAGGCTGCGGTAGGAAGGAACAAGATGTTACAGGCCACTACATCACCATAAGCACACTTCATGTTTTAAGGCATTTTGAAAATGTTTTTTCTTTTGCACATTTCACACCACAACCCAAAGATGTCAAGGGGACGTCAACTTCATCAAGATTTCATACGACTCGTTATTTTTTAGGCCTCTCTTCAAATGTCCTTTTCTCAATTTTTACAAAGATCGTTTTAAGAAATCTGCACTCTTCATTTGTTAAAATGAAAACAATTAAGAACAAGACTGACATTCTGCTGCTGTGGAGGAGTGTATAACGCATTTTCAGATATTTTTTAGTCCACAATAACAATATTACAGCTACATTCACCTTTTTTTACATTTTTTTTAAGCTCTACTAACCATTTGGCCCAAGAAGCACTGCAGTGGCCCACAGGCCGCTCAGCAGCTTGCTGTCACTGCAACCTGAGTTTAGGTTGAGCTGGTCTGTATCGCAGGGCTCCCCAACCCCTTCTGCCTCCTCCACCCTGACAAACAGATAGAAGTGAGATTAACTCCTGTACGTCCCAAACAAAGAAAATATATTCACAAATGTGTCATGAAAGAATATTACCTTTCAGCAATGTCCTGCACACTAGTCTGAAAGATGAGAAAGGAAACAAGCGATTAGTCTCCTGGGGATTAAGATTGCTGTCCAATACATGTATCCTGCTATCTGAGCACAAGTTCCTCTATTCTTCCCACAGCAATCAGTCATCCCTGAACTTTCCCATTCTGCTACATCGTGCTCCTCCCTTCCCTTCCCGGGCTCTTACCACCAGCTGTGTGTCTGGAGCATGCGTCAGTGTGTGCACCAAACATGAGCGCGTGTGCGACAGACTCGCCAAAGCCTGGTTCCAGTGGGCTTTCTGGGTGAGGAGACATTGCTCCACCCGCTCCTCCTCTCTTTGCACCTGCTCCAGGAGACGTTGCTCCTCCTCCTCCAGGGCTTCACGCGCTGCGCTGACCTGGGCCAGGACCTGTTCCCTTGCCCTGCTCGCTGTTGCCTACAATATGGAACAAACTTTTTTAATATCAATTACTGTCTAAGTAAAGCTGACGACCTAGAGCCAAAGGCCCTGAGGCTCTGTGAGTGTGGTCCAAGATGAGTCAGAGGATTGCCAGAATTATTACAACAATGTTGAGGGAAACTTTAATGTCTGTTATTCATTTCACAACAATCCATTGAATAGTTGCCCAGATATTTCACTATAACCCAAAAATCATCAGCATTTCAGTGCCAGTTCAATTGGTAGATACTGATAATTAATTTGATAAATCCTTTTTTAGCTGTGATGCTATTTGCCAAGCCAAACACCAGAGTAGGCACTTAACCTGCAGTAAACTATAGATGTCTATTACATACTTTTCAAAGTCATGACATAATGTCAGATGTGGCATCGTCTCACATCTCACAGTAGAAGAAGCACAGGCATCCATTTATAATGTTATTATTAACCAAGCATCAAAAAGAAATGTAAAAATATTGCTTATCAATTTTAGGAAAATTACACAAAGGCATTTAAATACATATCACAAGTTCCATCTTTAATCCGCTGCATCATTTCTACCGAATAATGCTGTGGTCTGATATGAATGATAGCCAGTGAATAACTTTCTCCCCTCTAGGAAATGGCTCTAAAAGCTAAACTTTCTACTTGAGGGAGCTAAATCTATTTTCTTGAGCTCATAGTTGCTGACACAAGTTGTGAGACTCAATGGTGATCTAAGTATCCTTGAAGTTTAAACCTTCAGGTACAAGTGGATCAAGTAGTGCCCAAGTTTCTGTGTCTCAGCCAAGCAAACACTTGAATGGCATCTGACACTTCAGACTGGCAAAAACATCAAATGTTACTGAGATTTATTGACAAGGCTATTGACAAATAACACAGATTTGATCTTATTGTTGCAGAAAACTTTGTTTTGGGTAACTTGACTCAGAGGGTAGTTTTCTTTCTAATGTGCTCTAGTTGTTTGGTTGTGGTCTGTGCTTTACGGTGTTGCCTGTAAAACTGTGAGCCCATTCTGTTTGAAAAGGTTAATAAATATGGGTGCAGAGAAAGAGGAGCTCTTGTACAACCTTGGCTTGGAGGTGATAAATCAGCAAAGGCAAAGTTTATTTCAAGGTGAGGGAACAAACTCTTATCTTATTTAACCTTTTAGAGCTGGGGGGTTACCTCATTAAAACAAATTGTACTTATATGTCAACCCTTAGATGTCAATATAATTGTTATGGATGAGAGGGAACTGAGATAAAGACACAATTATATCCATATACATAACCGTCTTTTATATTAAAAAGATTTTAGACTACAGAGATGTTCATCAAGGATAAATGCCAAACATTCACTGGTTGCAGGTATTTAGATGTGAAGATTTGCTATTTTTCTCTGCTTTGTGTGTAAACTGAATGTCTTTAGTCTTCTTTAACAAAAAAGGAATTGTGTCACGATGTTTTAATTGTTTTAAACACCTAACAATAAATTGAACAAACTGAA
This sequence comes from Echeneis naucrates, assembly GCF_900963305.1. Lineage (NCBI taxonomy): Eukaryota > Metazoa > Chordata > Actinopteri > Carangiformes > Echeneidae > Echeneis > Echeneis naucrates. The sequence goes on along the minus strand of NC_042522.1, from coordinate 12,787,236 downwards.
GAAATGTTCAACAGATTGAGTGATAACTCAAGTAATTATTTGCTACTTCAGTATTAATGAAAAATTAATTGCATGCATGAATCCCACATATGTCTGCAAAGCATGTCTATGTTTTCAAGCAGAGGAGACAGCCAATGTCAAAATAGCATTGCATTACTTGTGGCAAAAGGGTGGGCCACACTGACTAACATGTGTATCGTTGTTAAGGTTGATGATTCAGTTAATTAAGTTGGAATAAGTCTGTTATTAAGTGTGTGGCTGAGTGGGTGGCAGCCAGAGATACTTCTCACCTGAAGCTTTTGTTCTTTGGCTGTCAACACCTGGTTGATAAACCTTTCAATCCTCAGCGCCTGCAGTTGGATTTTTTCACACACATCCACCAGATGGTTCTGGTGAAATCACACACACACACACAGAGGGAGGGAGAGAGAGAGAGAGAGAGAGAGAGAGGACACACACAGCAATATTTCATCAACACAAGAACCTGAAAATCATCAGCGTAAGACACTACAAGGAAATTCTGTCCTTTCAAATTCCATGTGGAGTAATCATAAAGGAAAACCATATGAGGGATATGACACACCCAAGACAGGATGAACAAGAAGCCAACACACATTATACATATTGAAATTATGTCAGTACAATTTCTACATGTCTTCAACAAATGCTTGTAGTTTCATTCCAGCTGCTGACCCTGACACAGTAACTGTGAAACAGACAAATCCACAGTTTGTCAAGTTCAGTGAAAAAATCCCTTAAATCTCCCTTAAAATAAACTTTAAAATACAGAAATATTCCTCTTTTCAAAGAAGGCTTTATGAGTAAAACAGATATGATCAATTACAATAGTAAAATCTAAAGCATATAAGGGCAACCCTTTTCACATAAAGTGAAAGTAACCTTCCTGGGCTATTTTTAACCCAGCAGGTGCCCTCAGCAAATAAAGAACATTCACTTTGCATAGTTCCGAGTTTTGTTTTGTTGTTTTTACAGGCTGCCAAGTAAAGACAAGCTGCTTTCTGGTCCCACGGGGGCCGACAGCAGGCTGTGAACCGGCCCAGACACTCACCCTCACTGCGGTAACTCTGGTGGCCACAGGGGCCACAGTGTGTCCGCGGCAGGAGCCCACCATGGCGCACTGAGAGCAGACGAGTTTCTGCTCGGTGCCGCAGAACCAGTCCAGCTCGGACCCGTGATCCACACACACCTCACCGGATCCGGACGAGATCCCGGACTCGGTGGTCACCGCCGGAGAGGCCGAGTCGCCGCCGCCGCCGCCGCCGCCGGAGGAGCTCCTCGCCCCCTCCTCGTCCTCCGCACCGCCGGTCAACATGGAGAAAATGGGCTGCTCGGAGTCCATCCCTCTGCTCCTCAGAGAGGCCCCCGGGTCACCAGGCGGGCTCGAACATGTTAACTCGCAGGTGAAGAGCTCTCCCGACATGGCAGAGAAACGCGACAGGTGCACCGGCCGGGCAGCAGACTGAGCGCAGGCACGGCTCTGTAACACAGGTGTAACACAGGTGTAACAGGTGAGCGGAACACGGAAGTGACAGGAACATCACAGTATCAGAGGTCAGGCTGGGGAGAAGAAGTTCTGCTGCTCTGCTGTTTGGTTTGGGCGTCAGCTAATGACTGCCTCTAAGTCTTTAAGTCATGCTTATGTATATCGCAATCAGGGAAATCAGCCAATCAGGGAACTCCATTTATTGGATGTAACATAGAAATAAATTACTTTATATCTCAATTCCTCTCCGATATTTTTTCCTCCCTGCTTCTGTTTCCTAATCTTAGTCTTAACTGTTATCAACACTATTTAAATCTGGAAATATTAAAGGCTACTTCTTTGTTCACTGAGTCAGTATTATTGAATTAGTAAACATCTGGTAAACATTGATCAGATAAAGGTTTGGTTTGGAATACAAAATGACCACCAGTTTTGGTTTTTAGATCAACCTATAAGATTTTAGGTAATTTGATTGTATTACTCATTGTATCAGTTATAATATTAACATGCAGCATTAACATCAATGCATCAGGTATTTGAATGTACAACACATAATTCAGTTAATTAAAACTCCAACTACAGGAGTTCATCTTTTTCTTGGAGTGTCAAACACACTTTCTAACGTTTTTTGATGGTGATTAAGGTTTGATTTCATCAGTAATATTTACAATTAAAGCAATAACATTAAAATCAATCAGCAATTATTCTCACTTCACATTTTAAAATTTGTCCTTATATGAGCATACGGATTTACCTTTTTTGGGTGAGTTTTTTGTTGTTGTTGTTGTTGTTGTTGTTTGTTTGTTTGTTTGTTTATTTCGAGAGGATAGACTCTTATAGCAGTCTCATATTCAAAGATGTTCTCTAAATATAATTTAATTTGGGATGTCACTTATATTTAGGGATACAGTTGTAAGAAAAGAGTGTAATTATTTTTTTAAGAGCGGAAGGGTGTAATAGATTTTCTATTTCATCATCTAAGAACTTGCAGGGCTCAGAGGTGCAGCCACACCTCAAAGACAACACAGTTTGCACACAAAAACCACTGTTTGCAAAAGCGCTTGATTATGATGGGGAAAACAACCCCAAGGTAAAACAACTGTGTATATTATTAAAGATGGTGTGTAATAAAAACAACCAGATCCATTTGTCGAAATATCTCTCTGGAAGGTGCAAGGTGTGACATCCCAACAATGATCTTTTTATTCCCAAATCAACAGCAAGACTACAAACGAGACGAAAATAATCTCCTTATATTTGTATATAATGTGTGACATAAAAAATGAAATAGCGACTTCCCATTGTAATTAAAAAGCTGTTTATTGACTTTGTGTTCTTTTCAAACTAAAATGAAAGACCTCTTTTTATGTTTGAGGAGAAACAGCACACATACCTCTCCCACTCCTCCCAGCTCTACCCTTGTTGGTAACTGGAGAGGAGTGACTGACTGAATGAAGAAAGGCATGCCTTAGGTGGGTTTCTACATATTGTACTTTGAAGCAGAAATAGCAGAGGCACAGGGACACCATTGTTTCACCAGCAAAAAAAGCTGACATTAAGAGTAAAACTAGTAAACACATATGGGATAGATATTCCAATCGTGTATCAAGCAACAGATTTCTATGTTTAGAAGAAACATCACAGCATTTAAATCCTTGTACACTCCTTCTCGGTAAAGGCACAAAAATAGTACTAATAATAGAACAAGAACAAGAACAAAAAGAAGAATAAAATGTATTTTTTTCCATGCCTGACATTCTGAACATTTTATCCAGCAAACAAAAGTCTTCTTATTTGACATATAACACTTGCTATATTGCCAGGCAATAAGACAGAATGTATATACATCCTACAGGCCTGGCAATATATAAATGCCTGGCTTAAAAACATATTTTGCTATTATAAGGTTGTTTCCTGTACCTGACTTCCTTACTCGGGTGCATTCAAATTGATGGAAAAAAAGGTTTATGTAAATGTGTTTTGGCTTGGTTTTTTGCATGTTTCTACTGTCATGATATCATGCAGAAAAATTAGAATGGACATAAGACCTGAATATGATTGCATAGCCTTTACCTAGCCAGATGTAACACCATTAAGTGACAAAAAATAGTTAATAGTTGAAGATCACATTAGTCTAACCTTTTTCTCGTAAAAGCTCTACATTATGTTATATTGTTTTTCCAGTTTTCGACAGCCCCTGACACGAGTTTCCATGGCCATTTTCTGTAATACACATCCTGATCTCCAGAGGGTGCTCTACTCTTTAATAACACAACAAGTTCGTCAGTTTCTTCACTGAACACATGAGCTGTGATTTACTCAAGATGCCGGTGATCACGTCATAAATAAAACATTGAAATTATTTAATTAACCAATGCACAAGATACTGTGATAAAACCTCTTTAATGCTTTCATAATCCTACTCTGCATGTCTTTGTCAAATCATTTTAAATGTATCTGCTGTTATGCGGGATGCAAATTTTGGTGTTTTTACTTATATTAACTCAGCTTTATTTGCAGGTATTTTACTTTTAACATGAACTGTTGTATGACTTCGTCAGGAGTACTATTAAAGAATAATAATCCCTCACGGAGTCCCAGTTTGACATTAGAATTTGCAAATACAATGTTACCGGTGCCTCAAGGTGCACCATAGTAAGAGTTTGTGGTATAAGCCGTTCCACAAAATACCTGTCTCTGCCATCCAAATGAAAAGCAAGCTATGGAGAACTACCATTCCTGGGAAAGTACTGCTGGCACTGGGAGCCACAGTACCAATGTGGTATAAGAGTAATGTGCTGCAGTTGTTGTTGGCATTATTAATTTAACAATGTAAAATGAGGATAATAGATTACAAAGAAACTTTAATGCAAACATAAGTAAGTAAAACCAGATCTAGCTAAAATATTGGTATAAACTTAAATGGTTAGAAATGGAGCTAGAAAATAACAATCACTGACATTAAGAAATCTCCAGGTGGAAAAAAGATAGACAGGAATCAAATTATTTTTAAAAAAGAAATCTTCAGTTCTTTCGCTATGAGCAACTGTATTCTGCATGTCGTCCTATCTCTTTACAGCGATATAATAGAAATTTCCAATATAATAATCAATTACTTAAATTAGTAAAGCAAACATAGGAACAAAAAAAGAAAACAACCCACATAAATATGCGTATTCCTTTGAGAAGTTGTTACCGGCCATGCTTTTGCAGTGGTCCGGGTGTGGGGTCGATAAACTCAAAGCCCTGCGTCAGGCCTATTTTCGCAGCAAACGTCATAAACAATGACGTCAAAGACATCTGTAAATAAATCGGTTACGGCTTTTGAATAACGGCAGATTATCCCACCCAGCGATCAAACATTTCGCGGGAAAATGGCTGGAGAGAGTCACATGAGAATGATGATGTAGTAACGGAAACAGACGGCGCTTGAAGATACTCGTTTCCTATTGGACGGCGTGATCGAACGTCTGGCGTTGAGAAAAGTAACGTTGAATTTGATTGGACGGCGTGGTACGGCCCCGCCTCCCAGCAGCTCTGCTTGGCTTTGCTGCGCCAGCGGCGGTGTGTCACCGAGTCTGGGCTGCTGCCGGAGAGACCCGGAGTCCACCAACACCCGACCCGTCGACCCACACCGGCCGCGCAGCGGGGCTGAGGGGCTGCCCCGGCTAGTTTTAAACCTGACTCATCCCAAGGTTGGACCCCGCGCCTCCCTGTCACCACCGCCCGTCCTCCTCATGTCGGACTTCAAGCTCGGGATCGTGCGGCTCGGCCGTGTGGCCGGGAAGGTGAGCTGGATCCCAGGACTGCCATGTGCGGCCGGGGGAGGGCCCGCGGGGATCACAAAAGGCGCTGGGGAAACAATTTTAGCGATGATGAGTCGCTGGTAGTAGATACTGTTATCGGGCCTTTGGCGACGCCAGAGTAGGCGAATTGTACAGATTTTAGCCGCATTTGAGCGGATTGGGAAAGCCGGCCGTGCCGAGCCAGAATGTTATCTGTACATCCACCGCCGCACAGTGTCGCCAGGAAGCTAAAGCTAACTAGCATGTAGCCGGTTGCGTTAGCTGTTGGCGATCGTTTAAACGGTGAAATAATGTCGGAGAGGTAACCCAGTGGACGCTTTTTGTCAGTACTGGAGTCCGGCAGTGTTGATATCGAGAGCCTGGCTGTTTTCTTGCTCGTTGCGGCTCATGTCACGTTAACGGTCGGAGGCTCCGTTAGCTGTGCCACGCTAGCTGTTATTTGGATTACACGGTTGTGTTTCCTAACGAGGAAGCCGTCGCCATGCTCCATCAACTGATCCTATTGTGACAAAGCGCCGGCAGAGACGGCACGCAGCAGCCGTGGCCCAAAACCGAATCTGTGTTTTGTTTTGTTTTTTTGTTGTTTTTTTTATGTCTCGCATGAAGATATGTGATGACCGCGGCTTTAATCTGTGGCGGAATATCGGTCCGTAAATGCTCCGGGGCTGCCGGTGTCACGAGACCCCGGCAGCCCGACTGTGGTGTTTGGCCACCTGCTGAGTGACAGCGCTGCTGCTCTGCTATCAGCAGTCACACGACCAATTTGCATGATGCGAGTCCGGCGTTTTAGATCAACACAATAGTCTGGCAGTCTAGACAACGTGTCACATTGCATGTTTCGACCTTTTTGGTATGTGAGCTGCACCGCCCCGGAGTTGGGTCCCATGCTCGGTGTAGCGTCGGTCGGCCGAGGAGGATTCCTGTCACGTGTATTTGTAAATTCCACCTAGTACCAAAGTCCAGGTAGCCCTTGAATGGTTAAACTTTGTTTCATCTTTGTCACAGACGTGTTGCATCTTCAGTCGAATAATGTTAATGCCAACCAAAAAAAAAAAAAAGTGAAATGCACAAAACATTGCTTGACTCGGTTTTCATTTTGTTTGATGGCAAAAAAAAAAAGTTTGCGATTGTTGTCATATGCAGGGCGAATCACCAAATATTCCAGCTTCCTGCAACTTACTGTATAGTCTTAAACCAAATAAACTTTGCGCTTGTGTGTGCTAAAGCCGGACTTGATGTAGTTTTGCAGGGACTGATGAGTGGTGAAATGTTTGCAGAACTCCTGAATGCTAATAGCTACAGCTAAAAACTGTATGTTCTGCATGAGAGAAGTATCATCCCCTGGAAAATGGCTCTTTTCCTAGTACTGATTTAAAGCAATTATTGTGTTTTTAAATGATATCTTCTTTAATTATGTAGTTAATATATAATTATTTTGGGGGCCAGCTATTTGGTATTTAATAGATAATTATAATTTTGAGATGACAGACAGCTTACATTATGCTAATTGTGCCTATTGGATCCTCTTCTCCTATTGGCCCTTTATTTCTTTGGCTCTCTGTATAAGCTCCCAAAACATTGTTCCACTCGTCTGATTTATGGTTACAGATCAAAGTGTTAACACTAAAATACTTTCTTTCCCCCTCTCCATTTGTTCATTCCAGACAAAATACACACTAATTGATGAGCAGGACATACCACTTGTGGAAAACTATGCGTTTGAGGTAAATATTAGTTTGACAAATTGCTTCTACGTCTTTCCCGATCATGTCAATATAAAACCATGGCAATATTCCCTTTCTAGGCACGCATGGAGGTAGATGCGGATGGCAATGGGGCAAAGATCTTTGCCTATGCTTTTGACATCGGCAAAGGTCGCTGGGCAGGAAGACCGCTGCATGAGCTGCTTTGGTAAGTAGTTTGCTCATTATATCCAGTGGAGTAAAAAATGTTTCTTCTTTTTTTTTTTTTTTTTCCCTGTTCAAACATCTTGAGTGAACCTTCTGTGCTGACAAGAATCCTTACAGTGAAGTTTCCCTTGATTAGACCTGCTGATCATAATCAAACCAGAGGTGATTGGGGGTATCCAGATCTTATTGTTTACTGTCTGTTAAAATCAAAATGATTGCTGTGAGACTGAGCTCGAAGCAGTTTGTAAAACAAAGTAGAGATGCACCAAATGTAAATCCTTTTGTGTCTCTCTACATTCACATACAAGTTTGTTGTAGCTGACCGCTGTTGTCCAAGGTAGCATTTGTACAAGTACAAAAAAATAAATCTTCACAGCAATTTGGTATACAACAAACCTGTGATGTTGCAGAGTGATAGGTCATAAGTTTCTCAAACTTCGCTAATGTGTATCTTCCACAGCAATGTCAAGGTTGCTGTTTTTAAAAACAAAATTGTGTGTGAGCTGGTGATAATGGGTTTAGTAAGAGAAAGGAAGTCATTAGAAGGTGAGTAGTGTTACTTTCTCACAAATTCCAACTGACTGATGATCTGCATATTTGTCTTGACCCAGGGAGAAGCACAGAGGGGGCATTGCACCCAGTTTTCAAGTCATCCACATCAACTCTGTAACAGTGGACAACCGACTAGATAACCTGCGACTGGTGCCAGTGGGCTGGAGCCCTAAGCCGGAGGAGATTTCCAGCAAGCAAAGGTCAGACCACAGCATTGCTATTGCTACTTTACAAATGGCTGAATTCTATGCACTGTAGAAGGCATTACACAAGCATGAAGTTTCATCTATAAAAGAAGCCAGTCTGACATGTTGAGGTCTCAGCATGGCATGTGCCTGAGCAAAACAGGAATAAATTTTCTCAGAAAAACAAGTCACTATTTGTGTTGTTTATTCCCTGTATCCTTTCTTTACTGTCGGTCACTTAATTAACCTTACAGTAGTATCAAACTAACATTTAGTGGCTTTTTTTTTTTTTTTTTTTTTTTGGAGAAGAGTAAACAAACAAACAAATAATGAAATAAATAGCAAAAAACAACATTTTGTTGGTTGCAGGTGAAAAGAGTAGTGGCAGTTTAGAAAAGTACAAGTTTGGTTCATTTATTATGTGCCTTGTGGAAAGGACTAGTGATATTTCATATATGTTTTTGTTGTTTTACATGTTCCGCTTGCCTAACAGTTCTTTTTATGTTCCTTTCCAGAGAGCAGTCTCTGTACTGGCTGGCCATCCAACAGGTGCCAGCAGACCCTGTGGAGGAGCAGTATCTGGAGCTGAGCCGCACACGCTACTACAACGCTAATGGGGAGCTGGTGGAGGAAGAGGAATGCTCCTGCACCTACTATGAGTGTCATTATCCTCCTTGTTCACTCATTGAGAGGAGGGTATGTAGTGTAACTGACACTCATGATTTTTATTCATTTTGAGGCAGACCTTTAGATCCCATCCTCACTACTTGCATAGCATCAAGGTAACAAAGTTCCTCCTCACACCCAATACTGACCTTTCTCCTTATCTTTCCGCAGCTGCGGGAGTTTAACATCTGCGGCCGCTGCCAAGTGGCACGCTACTGTGGCTCCCAGTGCCAGCAGAGGGACTGGCCGGCCCACAAGAAGCAGTGCCGTGAGCGCAAGCGGGTGCTGGCCCTGGAGTCGGAGCCTGAACGATGATCTGCCTTCATCCTCGCCTGGGAAAGGATGGGGGAAATGGGGAGGGGGAGAGGGTTTGACTTGTGGGACAGGAGCGGGGATGATGTGCAAAATGGGGAAAACATCTGACAAGAGACTAACGACGGAGGACAATGTTGGTTGCTTATTTGTTTGGATTCAGGGGGAAAAGAAGATGGAGGAGGGGAAGAAAATAAAGCAAAAAGACATCTGCCACTTCCCAGAACTGGTAGTTCTCCATAGCTTGCTTTTCATGTGGATGACAGAGAAAGGTATTATTTGTTTTGTTTTGTTTTTTTCCCTTTATTTGTTTGTTTGTTTCTTTATTTTCCTCGAGGAAGGGAATCCTCGAGCTCTACCTGCTGCTATGGTTTTGTATGTAAGGGGAAAAAGTTGTCTTGTTGATGAACTGGACAAGCTTCTTTGGACCACAGGCGAGCATGGACAGTTGTTGTCATCCACTTTTGTTCCTCCACCCAGCCACTGGGTGTGGTGACATCTGTGCAAACGGGGGACCCTGGGGCTACAGTACCCGTCGTTCAGCTGGTACAATGGGACATGGACCTTTTCACTGTATTGCTCCCTTTCTGACCTCTGGTGCGCACGGCTGCCGTCTTCATGGTCATCGACACTTTAACCACCTCCCTCTCTGTCGAACTCACCATGCAGCCAACCACGACACACATCAGATAGATTTCACTGATTGATCACACTACCAGTATTGAGTGTGGGTGTGCGTGAATGTGTGTGTATGCTTGTTTATGTATGTGTATGTGCTGCCAATATGTACTGAAGGACATTGAATTGGTCAAGATCGGTTATGGGCTGGAATAATGTTTGTCTGTTCTCTTCTTCAAGGGGCCATATTACAGTTTTAAATTTCATATTTAATCAGGCTGGTGGGTTAAATATTTTCACTGTTCTATAATAAAGTAGCTGCCAAATAAAGGCTTTAATTTTTTTTCTAAAAGTTTTCTTGACCCATGATCTTTTTTTGTTTTGTTGTTTTTCTTTTGGGGTTTGGTTTTTTTTTATGAGTTTGAACTTCTTTAAGATGTGGTGCAAAGTTTTTAATTATTTAAAAACTAGATTTATTAAACTTTTCAAAAACTCAGCATTTTGAAGGTTTTCCAGGTAGCATTCTAAAAGCTGGTCCTGGTGTTATTTGGTACTTTGATAGACCTTTTTCATGATTGCAAAATTATCTGCTGTTCTGAAGACAAAGTCTCTGTCACAGTTCTGTGATAATCGAATGGATTCAACAGAAAAAAATAATCTTTACCAAAGTCTGCTCTTCTCCGGTTTAGCACTTCCTTATCACTTGGTATGAATCCCTCCAGTCAGTCTTACTTTGCTGGTTTTTAACACACGTGTCTTTTCAACGGTATTTTTACATCTGCAGGGTCATTGTATGTGTGTTATGGTCAGGGCGGGTGGGTTGTACTTAGTTTCTCATGTGAGAGTTTGCTCTAAGGGTTATGTTTCTTGAAGAAATTCTATTAATGGAGCTATATTTATTTAAAACATTTGATTGTGAAACATGTTTTTGTCCTGGTGATATTTGAAGGCAAACATAATGAAAAGTGACAATGTGAGACCTTTGTGTCACATGCTTGGGTGGGGTGGGGTGGGGGAATAAGCATTTCATCCCCATTACTTGATATATATGTATTTTTTTTTTCTTTTTCTTTCCTGGTCCTGAATGAATCCTCATGGTTGCCCTTCTGGATACTCCATGAAAACATTGCACGCCATAACTGTCACCAAATTCTTCCACGTGAGAAATGTTTTGGAGTGTAAAACTTGAATTCTTCTCATTACATTTTATTTTGAAGAGTGGTTTTGTGAGCAGAACCATTTAGTCCAAGTTAAATTATTCTGTCAGATTTATCTTCAATCACCTGCCTTCCTAGTATCACCTTAAATGCACACCCGCTGAAACGGATCCTCTTGTGTCTTAGGTGAGGCGTCCAGACACTTTAAACGCATGTGATTTACAGATGTACATGCGACTTGATTGTTTCTTTTCTGTGTGTGTGTGCGTGTGCGTGAACAGGTCTTTGACACTGCACTAAAATCTGGCTCCCATGTTAGCTTATTTGTCATAAATGGTTTGAAGGGAGGGGTGTGATTTGGACAGCGTGTACAGATTGTGTCTGAAATCTTTTTGTTTTGTAAGAATATAAGCATTAATCACCTAGAAATAAAGAGCTACAATATGTGAATGGAAGTACAGTTGGGGATAACTGACAGTTGCTTTTCCAATGTAAAATGATAATAAATAAAATGAACCTCATTTGTTGGAGTGAGTACTGATAAGTACAGGAGGAGATATGTTAATAAGGTTCAAGAATGCTTTACAGCCTCAGTGGGTTCATATTCAGTGCATGGCAGCCTTGTCATAAAGTTCTCGAAGCTTTGTCCTGCTGGGGAAGAAAATTATAAAAGCAGAAACCGCTTCTGTGGACAAGCAGACTGCAATGATCAGAGTTCAGTCTCAGAGTGGGGAAACAATTTAACCAATGGCTTGTGGGTAAGAGTCATATCCAAAGACCAAATGTCTCATTTTAACCAAAGTCAGTTTAAAAAGATACCAATGAACCAGACTGAGCGAGGAATGGCTTGGGAAAGGACAGAAGAACAGGAGTGTCCACAGAAAATTTCAGGAAATGGTCCTATTGTTTATATATCCAGCTCAGATCAGTGCTAATATTCAGGTGGATGTGATACCATATTAACATGCTCAGTCTCAGCTTCAATTTGAATAAGAGTTCAATATAGAAACACAATTTTTAACACGTTAGGGTTTAAAAACTTTCTCGGTTTATCTCGAGTTCAAGCACAGAAGCAGCCAACATGGGCAGCTTTGAGAGCTGAGAGCTGCTAGTGAATTCAGGTGACAACTTTCAGTGATAGCAGGACAGAAGTGAAGGAATTAATATAATATACATTTGCATAAACAGCAAAAATCAAACACAAAACATCTCTGGCATTTCACTTTTGTTATGCACTTTTAAGCAGATGTAAATACAGTTTTGTGTTTATTAATCCATTATTATTATGTTCATGCCCCAATTTTCCATCGACAAACATTAAATTGCTTCAGACGAAGAAAGAGTTTGTAACAGTTTCATTATCACGGATTCATTTGTCATGTAAAAATGTCAAACACTCAATTATTTCATTAGCTTAAATTTGAAGCTTTGGGCAAAAGGAAGATGTGGGGAACTTTTAATTGGTATTCCATTACCATTTTCTGTCATTGGGTTAAACAACAACATTCACTGGGAGGCAAATTGCACTCAACTCATTCTTGTCCTCTTCTGAAACTCCTTCAATGTGCGTTCATAGTGATCATATGACGACATGATGTCTACTCTTTGTAGAGCTGAAGACAATTGGAAATGCAATAATTGCAGTATTTAATACCACTCTTGGCCTCATGTTCAGCCACCTACAAATTCAGAGCACCTATCCGTCCATTCATTATCTATACCACTTATCTGTCAGGGGCACAGGGTGGCTGGAGCTGATCCAAGCTGACATTGTACAAGAAAGGGGTCACCCTGGGCAGATCGCCAGTCATCACATGGCCGATAGACTAACAGACAAATTTGCACTCACTGTCGCACCTCCAGAAGATTCAGAGCCACCAATTAGCCTATTATGTCTTTGAACTGTGGGAAGAAGCCAGAGTGGACCCAACCCACAGGGAGAATGGGCAAACTCTAGGCAGAAAGGCCCCAGACTCCAGTTTTAAACCCAGAAACTTGGGAGTCAATAGTGCTAACCATTTCACTATGTCCCGCCAACAGCAGAACATTTTATACTTATGTGTTGATGATATAGGATGAACTGCATGAACTGTGTTGTAGCTGCCAATCATAAATTTAACAGAATGAGAGTCAGTGGAAATGATATTGAGACTCTTGGCTACTTGATTTGGATGAGGTGGGGGCCATCATGCTGCTGTTGGAAACTTGATATTTGACCCCCCACTTAGACCAGATTTACCAGGCTGCTGTTCAGCCAGTTCATTTCCTTCACTATTGCTCCCCCCTGATTTCTCTGTTGTCCACAAAGATGTAAATGCTACTTTAATGCCATTAACCACCCAGTCAGCTGCTTGACTTCTCTCAGAGATGGTAGTATTAAGCTGTTCTTCATCGCAGTGTCTGGAGCCCTTTGGCTTTATGGTACCTTACTGTTGTGATAGGAAGTTCAGATCTTTTTGCTGACTCAGGTCTTTTAATCTCATTCAGTAAAATGGACAAATCTTTTTTCAAGCCATTCATTCATTTTGTTCATTGGAGCCAATGTGGCGCTGTAGTTGTCATTTGAGTAATGACTAAAAGAGCACAGCTTTGAAACACTGAAGAGCAACATGACTTGTTACTCCCGAGTCATACAAAAGATTAGTTCAGAATGACATCACTGCCTTACTGTGACACAATACATATATCCCACTTGTTTTTTTTTTGTTGATGTGTTGCCTCACCCCCATTTTTTACTTTGTTTTTTGCTCTTTTGATGTCTTTATTTTACTCTGATAATTAACCTACTTTTATTTAAAGTCATTTCTGTTTTACCTTGTATGTGACAAGGACCAGATGTTCAGCTGCTCCACTGTAGCTGTGTGGTAACTCAAACTCTGTTGTCCCTTGTGTCTCAGTGGGTAGTTGGAATCTCTTCAGCTTCTTTGTTTCCTATAAGTTTTGCTGCGGTCTTCGGCAGAGCCATCTGCCTGTTCCAGATCACTGTGGTGTCAAAGATCAACAGCGGGGTCACAGAGGTCAGCGTTGCAGCAGGCCTGACATTTCAAAGAAAAGTTACTCTAATGACTTAATTTCAGCATCATGTAGTTGCATATCTGTCAGCTATTAGTTTACAAGTATGATGATGAGGGGTAAAGCTAGCAGAATAACAGAGGCAGCTACAATTTCTATGTATAATGTAAATCTAAGACTATAAAACATGCATCCTTGTAATAATTAAATGATGTAGGTGGTTTCATTTCATCATTTTGATAGTTGGAGGAAAGACAAGTTTAAAACATGTACTTCAATCTACTTTATTTACCGATGCAATTTAAATCTATCTATCTTAAAATGTAATTTTATGTAGTACTGTCCTTTTTTAGGAGCTAATGTCTATAGATCTAGGTTCTGTATATTATATTATTTCCAAGCACGTCTTCACATTTCTACGGTTATTTTGTGCATTTCTTTTTCTGTGCTCTTGTTTCCAGGAGCTGAAGCTGCAGTGTCTCCTCCGGTCCTTCAGGAGGAGCCGGAGTTGTAGTCCAGCTGCTGCCTCCTCTCTTTCGCTGGTTTTTCTTGGTTTGTTCGTGGACAGTGTCATAACATTACAAGTGAAAACTGTCCGTCTGCAGAAACGGTAAATGCCCTGAAGGTCCTTCCTGACAGGACCGAACATGGTGAACCTCGGACTGACCAGAGTGGACGACGAGCTGGTCGCCAAACATCCGGTGGGTTTTTACTCATCATCGGTTTACTCTTTTACTCTGCTGACAGCTGATTCCCCAGCAGACTCCAGTGTAGTAAAGGCTTGTGTTGTGTTGTGTTGTGTGTTTCAGGGTTTGGAGAGTTATGCTGCCTGTCAGTCTCATGCCTTCATGAAGGGAAGTGGGACGTTTGTTCTCGGTAAGTCGTCTTTGGTTTTACAGATGGCCACTGCTGAACGTAATTACACAAAGAAACGACACTGTGTTGTTATCCATTCCTCCATTAGATTTCAAATAATGGATCTTTGTTTGCATAGATAGACCCCAATTTACACTAACAGGAAGAGAGGTTATCCTATCTTATGAATTTCAATTTGCATTATAAATCTGAATAACCAGTAATAACTAAGGTAAGGTATTCAAAAGAAAAATCATACAATAAATAATTGTAGAGTAAAGTAACAGTGTTAAACAAACATCTGAGATTGTGCAAATCAATAAATAAATGGATAGAAAAATTCAATAAAAAACCAAATTTCAAAGGAAGGTCTAAAATTTAGCTCACTAACCTATCTTACCATCTTTCCTTCATTGTTTTTAAATCAGTCCCTGATGTGACAGAAATGAAATGAAATAAAACGATCCTGATGACTCACAACGTACACCTTGGAAAAAAGGCTGATAAATAGTAAAAATTGAGTTTTGACAAGTGTTTACCACAGGAGGGAGCTGTGCACTTCTACTATCAGAACTGTTTTCTTACATGTTGCACACTGAATTCAACACCGGAAACACAGCTGTCAGTTTAGCATAACCTCTGATATTCCTTCAATGTCAACTTTTTCTTCTGGTAAACTGAGTTACTTTTTACTGCCGTTCTTTATTATTGTCATTTGAGTCCAGGTGTTTTTAATGAAATTGATTGGACTTGATTAGGAAAGGCACACACTTTTATTTGGCCTTGTTCTGTCCATTTATTTATTTTAGAGTCTTTTGCACTTTGAAATAGCGCTATTTTCAATGTTATATTTTATCTTGGCTTGTCACTTGACAGTGTGAGAGCCGTATTGGATCTGTTGGATTTGGCCTTTGTCGTTTCACCTAAACAAGAACCTTCTTAGCAGCCTAAACATGCCGCCAAACCTCAGAAACAGGTGTGGCCTCTGGCCCGTTGATCGTATCTTGCAGCTTAATTTACTGTTGTTTTCATTTAACACATTGAAAAACGTTAATAAAACAAAAAGCAGCAGAAACACTAAATAATGTTTATGTTTTTATTTGGACATTTATAGTTCAGACAGTTCTCGTAAACCACAGATAAGTTGACCGCTCTTGTCACCAAGATTGAGAAACGCAACAGGAGCAGGCACTTGGCTACAGTGGAGAGGGAAAACTCCCTTTAAGGGGAAGAAAGCTCTGGCAGAACCGGGCTCAGGTTGGGCAGCCAGCCATCTGCCTCGACTGGTTGAGTGGAAGGGGGGTGAGAGAGGGGGGAGTGAAATGGAGGTGAGAGAGAGAGAGAGAGAGAAAACTGCAAAGTGTCGGTGCTGCTGTTAGACCAGCATTCGGTCAAGAGCCATTCTTTGGCTGCAGGAACATGAACTGGTTCAATATTAGGCACCGGCCCTTAAGCTGCTCTGGTGAAAGAGGGTCACTTAGCTGTGGAGTAGTCCTTATAAAAAAAAGTCCAGGTGTAACATGAAGGGTCTTTGTATATTTGGGGTTGGGGGGTGGTTACTGTGTGGGTGGGGCAGCAGTTGGTAAGTGGGTGGGCTGCTGGGTAGTTGAGTTGGATCGCTTGTTTCTCGGTCTAAAGATGGAAGTCAGTGTCTTGTGCACTCTGCGGAAGAACTTTTGAAATGCATTGTTGCGGCGACGTTCTGTCTTGATGGCATCAGCGTCAGTTTGGATGACAGCTGTGGCTCCATCGGTTGGTGCAGAGTCAGCTGATGGGCCTGCATCGTCACTGGAAACTGGCAAGTGGCGGTTGTTTGGATGGTCGTTGTTGTGTAGAACAGAGCTGTCTGGCTGTTCCTTGGCTGGAGTGGCTGCGTCTCTGGCCCCATCAGGAAGGCTGCTTTCTGCTGAGGGTCCAGGGGACTTGTTTGACTCTTTGTCGGCTCTGTTGGTCGGGTTTGAGGAACGTGGAATGGAAGCTGGTTCCCAGGATGTCTTTGTATTAGGATGGTTGTTTAAATGATCACAGTAACGTTTCACAGGTTGCCGTCGGCGACGCAGACGTCTCCTCACTCGGGGTCTATATTTTGCGACCCTGGTGACAGGCTCGTCACTGAAAGACTCGATGTCAGCGTCGTATCCGCAAGAGTGACATTTATAACTGTGAGTGTTAGGGAACCTGAAACAGTTACCCTTACTGACTGTGTCACTCTCACTTTGACGGCCTTCAGTTTTAGCACTGTAATCCTGGGCATCTGCATCATAACCGGAAGACGGCGGTGAATCTTTTCTGTCATTACTGTTGTCATCTGATTCATCTGAACTTTCCCGTGGACAAACAGTCATCAGCTGAATGGCAGTATCTGCATAGGAGCTGGCTGCCGTTTTCAGGTGATCCATTGTTACGAAACTGTGTTTTACAGCTTCTTCGGGAGTGATTCTCAGGTCATAATCTGGACACAGGCAACTTCTCAGAAGGTCTAAAAATGTCCTCCTGTCCTCATATTCAACATGGTCTGCTGTTGGTGTATAGGTCATTACAGCATGCCTTAAGTTCCGGGCAGAGTCAAAAAGCCTTCTATTCATCTCTGGCTTCTCACCAGTCACCTCCTGGAACTCCTGCGGTGTCCTTAGTCTCAGCCCTGTGGAGCCATCCCGAATGAAAAATGCCCAGGTCCACATTCCATCAAAAATGTGGTGGTCGGCTGGCTGGCCAACCATTTGGACCATGGTCTTCATCCAGTGATATTCACATCTGTAAGGGAAGAGGTCGGCACCAAAGTACAGGAACGCCAGGATACAGCCCACTGACCACATATCAACGGATTCGGTCAAGGGGAGTCCCAGGTTTACTTCTGGAGCTCTGTATGCAGCAGTCTGCATCATCAGTCCAACCTCCATTTTGCTGCTGTGTGTGGCCAAACCGAAGTCGATCAGCTTGATCTTGAATGGTTGATCCTTGTGATTCACAAGCATCACGTTGTCAGGTTTCAAGTCCGTGTGCATGATGCCAATACTCTTCAGGGCTTCAAAAGCGACGAGCAGCTGGTGGGTCACAGGACGGAGTTCATTAAGATTCAGCGGCTTCCATTGTCTCTTCTTCAACAGGTCCAGAAGGCTCATGTCCAGCATTTCGAAGGCCAGACAAAAGTGGCCGTGGTACGTGAAATCGTCTATGAATCTGACAATATTGTTCTTGTTTGGGTCGAGGACGCTGACTGCCTTCAGCATGGCCACTTCTCTTTCAATGAATTCATCTTTGTGGCCTTTGTGTATTTTGATCGCCACGGTTTCGGATGTGTTTAAGTCGATACACGTGGCAACTTTTCCAAAGGCACCCTCTCCGTTAAAACCCAGTATCTGGTAGAAGGTGGTGTTGCTTTGCATGATATCTTGTTCCTCTGGTAGATCTTCAGGGCGTGCCCGTGAAGTTTCTCTCTGCTTTCTCTTCTCTTGTGTCGGTGAAGGCATCTTTGCAGAAAAATCTTCAACTTTTCAAGCGCAGTGTAGGTCACCTTTGTCTCACTCTGAGGGCGATCAGAACGAACTGACCAAGTTCATCTGAAGGTACTATATATATGTTTCTTTGATGCCATAGGTGATGTCATAGGTGATGTCATGGCAGATGTTAAGCATCAAAGGATCAATGGAGATTGATGGAATGATAGAATTGATAGATTGATAGAATGGAGATTTAAATAAAAACAATTTGCCCTGACAGGTGTGTTCCTTTCCTAATCAAGTAAACACAGCTGAACTCCAATGGAGGTGTAGAACCTTCCCAAGGATGATCAGAAGAAATGGACAGCAGCTGAGTTAAAACAAACGGTCTGAATACTTATGGCCACGTGATATATATGTCATTTGAGTCCAGGTGTTTTTAATGAAATTGATTGGACTTGATTAGGAAAGGCACACACTTTTATTTGGCCTTGTTTTGTCCATTTATTCAATGATGAGAGGACCGTCTTCAGACTGGCTCTAAACCACAGTATATTGATCAAGGTCTTGCCATGTTAAAAAAAATTGCAGGAAGAAATTAATTAAAAATCAAAAAATTGAAATGAAATCATGAATTTGTTGTCTGTAGGTGTCGCTGGCTTATTTGCCGTGCAGATGGCTCTTCAGAAGAAAGTTCCTTATCCCCTTCAATGGAACCTTCTCGTTTCAATAGGTGAGAGGGGAGGCATTGGCTTTAATGGATACTCACAGAACAGACATGCATCTGCGCTAACATAAAAATGGAAACACTAATGATGTCTCCGCAGTCCGTTTAACTTGCTGTCTTCACAGTGGGGTCATCAGTGGGCAGTTACACAGTGACTCGATGGGAAACACAGAAATGCTCAGACCTCTGGCTGCTGCTGGAAAAAGGAAAAGTCCCGGACAGATCACTGCCACAGTGTGAGTACAGTGTGTGGCTGCTTGGTTTTCTTCACTGCTCATATTGTCCTACGCCTTTTATTCTACGGCCCTTCACGATGTACCAAATAAATGCAGTTTCTGGAATTTTCTGCTTAGTATTTACCTTTATCTATGTGTTTTTTTTTTTTTTTCAGTGTCAAATCCAGAGGAATCCAAGGGAACAGGGAAAACAAAATACGGGGATGTAATGGACTGAACATGTTTAAGTACTGTATATGACTGCACCTTTTTTGAAAGTGTACTATTCTGGAGATGTCCAGATAAACTATTTGATAACTTTCAAGGGAGCTCTGTATTTTTTTTTTTTTAACTTTCATTTGGATTTTCTGGAGCTTTTGAATTTCATAACAGCATTAATGTGTGGCTTCACAGATGAATTTCCCGAATCAGAGGTCAGGAATTAGTTTGGGTTTTTGTGGGGAATCAGATATTAAGCTTATGATCCGCTGTTATTATTTGGACATGTTTGTTTGACATGTGACAGAATTAACACTCCACTGCCAACCAACCAAGGCATCAGTTTTCCCACCTCATGGGATTTAGACAGTTGTGTGTTTCAGACCTCATGGGCCAACTGACCACTTTTGGTCTTCAAGCGTATGATCTAAATTACACATTGATTCGGTTGGACTACCATTTCGAACATCTGCCATCAACAGCACTGGAAACATTTAACACATCAATCTGCAAAATTATGTTTGAGTGCAGCACTCTTTATAAAGATATACTTTTGGTTGGTTCTGCTGTCCAAATCCAGAAAAACATTTCTTAATGGAGGCAAATTTCAAAAAATTTATACAATTTTTACAATCTATGTAGATCAAATCAAAGAATCAGCTTGTGGCAGAAAACATGTATAAAACAAAGGAACTTTTTTTTTAAGTTATGATGATTATATTCTGTTATTTGCATAGCTGAACTAGTTTTGCACATGAAGGTTTTTGTAACATGAATTCTGCACCATGCAGTGCAGGTCACTGAAACAATGGAGCCTTTCAAACATACTTTAACACCTCAAGCAAATTAAGCAGCCAAAGTCCAGGATGCTTGATTCGTGGGGAGCAAGCTAAAGGAATTCTGAGAACCTGAAACAGAAATGCTGGTGGAGTGGGGAACCTGTCAGAGTGAGATATAGAGAAAATGCAGATGTGGGAGACTTTCATAGTAAAAGCAAAATAAATAGGGGAGGATTTTGACTTTGCTTTAATGTTCTCTTTTTTCTCTCCATCTCTGGGCAGACCGTTTCCACCCCCTCTCTCGCTTCCTTCCACTCCCGTCCTCCCACTTACTGTAATTCAGATCTAATTCAGCTCCTCGAAAAAGGAAGGAAAAAAAAAACAACAAAACAGTCTTTAATGAATAAATAAGCGCTGTCAAATAGCAGGACTGACTGGCCAGTTGGGCTGAAGATCTGCCCATTAACTAAAACGATGAGTAGTATGGAATAGACGATTAGCATGGTTAATAAATCCTGAAGTGTGTGTGTGTGTGTGTGTATTTGGCTGTTCTGTGCAGAAGCAGTAATGCCTGTGCGTGACTGCATAAGAAAGAGAGACGAGGAGAGCTGTCGGTCTGACTCTGAGTCGAGAGATCACAATGATATGTGCTGCTTCTGGACTGTGTGTCTTTCTCCTCTTTCCTCCACGGCCTCTCTTTTTTTAGGTTATATAATCTGATAATAAATATTACTTGCAACATTTCTGCTGGTCCATGTGCAAAAACCAAAACCATTCCTGGGCCAGCTCTATACTCAGAATCTGTATTATTGGATGTTTGAGCATTGGCTGGTTCTGCTCTTTGGCCTAAAGTCATAATCAATTCCTATGAATTAGTGTGTTAACAAGAACAACTGGTGTATTACTGATTGTCAAAGGGAGGGGTTTTTCATGTGTTCGCCCTGCGGTGATTTATTGATTTTGTATGTAGTCCTGCAACCTCTGTCCGGTGCATTTAATAAATGTAATGTGGAAAATAAGTGACAAAGTATCTGCTCTAACATGAACATTATGCTTTTACATCAGGCTGGAATATTACAAGGAGTTATTTGGGACAATGTGACTTTGACAAGAGAAGTTACTTAAATTTTTTGGAAAATTTAAAAACCCATAGTGCTGTACAATCACAGCAGATGGACTTGCACCACAAGTATAAATAAACAAAGGAATAAAATGTGTCACAAAGTCTAAATCAATTTAAAAGAAATCTGAGATACGAGAGAAACTGGATAAAAACCAGATTAAGCTGCTGAAGTTTTTGCAGTTGATAATGGGATGAGAGTGCAAGTCTGGGCAGATCAGAGATAAACACTGGTCTATGCATGGACTGAGAGTTTCTCTGCGTGACTCATTGCTGAAGACAGAAACAGGAAAAGTGTCACTGAGGTTGTAGAAATGGCTACAAAGTGTTTTCACTGAGTGAGAGTCGAATTGTGTGCAGGGATAGTGCAGATTTTAAGCCTGACTGAGGGAAGATCTTGGTATAAATCATGTTACATAACACCAGAAATGATGCACGATGAAAGAGTCTTTTCAATGGGAATGAAACACAGCACTTTCTTTGGTAAGACTCTTGTGGGTATAAACCACTCAACTTCATAAAAGTCAGAGTTATACAAGCCATGTGTGATATATAATATAAAAATCTGAGTAAAAGGCTAACTCTCACGCTGCTCAGGATGCCTGATTCTTAGGCTTTCTTGTGAAATGACATTGCACCACCATAAAATGGTAAATGTTCAGCCTATACTCTCTGACATAAGAACAGAAATACTTGTACAGTACAACAGAATGCACTGCAGTAATGTCACAAATTCCATCAAAGGGGTGTCGAAAACATTTGCTTTTGCTTTTTTGCATTTCATAATCTCATAAAAAAAAATGTACAAAAACACAACCTTTACAGCAGATATATCAAAGCCCAGATAGAAATTGAAAAAAACAAATCATGCATATTATTCACTTAACTAAAACTCAATTTCAGGTAAAATTCCTGTATTAAAAAAAACAAAAACTGGATACTTATCCTGGAGTTTAATTTTAACACCGACTAGAAAAATTGTGAAGCTCTCCTTTGATCATAAAGTTGTAAAGTTGAAGATGAAACAAAGGAGTTGTGTAGCCCATGATGGAGTGTGTGTCTGTGTGTGTGTGTGTGTGTGGGGGGGGTGTATATAATAATACCAGGCTTTATGAATAACGTCTCAGCAGCGTTAGCAATAACAAAAGCACAACTCAAACTGGAGCTTACCTCAGCACCGCACCAATCAGAGCCGAGCTCGTGCGCACCGCGGCCAATGGCTGGTCCCGGGACGCTCGCGCACAGCCGTTTGAAGGGCGGTCCCGGGGCGAGAGAAGGAAAGTGGACCGGAGAGCGGCGGAGCGGCCGGAGCCGACACACGGTGGCACACTGCGTGATAAAAAAAACTCATTCTGATTCAGGTTTGGGAGGTTTTAAAGCTGATTCCGTAACTCGTATAACTCTGCATGCTCAGCGGTGTGTTGGTGTGAAGTTGGCCAACTTGTGCTGGACCGTTTTGGTTCGTCAATCGGAGGACACAGATCGGGACCTCCATGGCGTTGATAGCGACTGAACGCGGCTGTAAGCTGAACGGGACGTCGGCGATTTACGGCCGAGTTGGGCCGGGAAAGGAGGCGTTTCCAGGCAAGGCGGAGGGCTTTAAAAGTGCCAAAATGCTACCCAAAGAGACGGGGTATCCAACAGATGGTCTGCCCAAAGCCTTCCTGCACAGCCTGAGGACCCTGTTTGACATTTTGGACGACGGCGGACGGGGCTATGTCCACATCTCAGAGATCGAGAGCCGCTGGCAGGGCGCCGACACCCAGGACCTGCCCGGCGGGGTGCTGAGCTGCCTCAGGAGGGTCACCCCTCCGCACGGCTGCCTCACCTTTGAGCGGTTCGTCGCCGGACTGCGGTACTCCATGCTCAACCCGGAGAACAGCGTCCACCTCAAGGCCCAGGCTGCCGTGCATCCGCAGCAGGCTCCGAAGCAGCCCCACAAGCCCGCTCCGCTGTCCGCATGCAGCGTCGGGACCCGGGTGGAGAACAAGGTCCGTCCGCTGGGGACGAGCAACGTGACCAACACTCAGCAGCCCCGGGCCAGGCCGGAGGAGGGGGCCGGGTACCCCGCGTGTGGACCGGCGAGGTACGGCGCTGGCTTCGAGCGGCCCGGGCGCAGTTTGGAGCGGATTCCCGTCGCTCCGGAGGGGGGCTGTTACAGGACCGACCCGGGCATCGCCACTAAACCCACAAAGCCCCAGCAGAGCCGGGTCAGGTCCATTGAGTCACTTGCTCTGGAGTCGCCGCAGCTCCGAAGACCAAGTAAGTGGCACATTGAAAGCCAATGTATGAATTACTATAATTGATGTTTACACTTTCCAAAACACTGAAGAAGTCTTTCAATAAAATACTGAAAAACAGCACATTCACAGATCTGAGATGCTTTAACCAGCTAAAGTCACAATAGAGATGTAAATCATTTATCATCTTGAATTTTTTTTTCCTATTCATTATCATATTAGTCAACCACTTTTTTGTTCAAGGTCCATGCTAGCTGCTCTGTCAGTAACATCTCCATCTCAAGACTCCATTCCCACTGTAAGGATTTAGTCTCTTTGTTTGTGTCTTGGTTTGGATCCGCTCCTCCTGCTGTCGCAGGCTTGAAACAAAAACTTATTTGAACACCAAAAAATGTGCATGAAAATGAGTCAGGAATCTAGCCCCTGGATACCCACGATCACAGAACAGAATACACTTGAGACCTGATTGTCATGAAGAAGCCATTTAACTGCATGCATAACTGAGCTGACATGTCCATTGCAGTTTGCCAGCTCATAATATTGTGTAATTGGATGCAGCCATGCATGTAGTACACACAAGTGAACAATGTCTGCATAGCGCTTTCGTGTCAACATTTTGCCATCCAGCAACAACAAAGTTCAAGATGGTAACTTGTAAAGGGAGCTTAAATCAGAACAGGTCAACAAATGCCTTCATTGGCGTTTGATAACTCAAATGTCGCAATTACGTCACAGCTCAAACAGGCCTGTGTGAGGGACCCTGCTTCATAGTTAGGTCCCCATTTGAATAATTTGCCTATGTTAACCTCAGTTCAGTTCAGAGATCATGTCAGAAATTCACAGGAGACATTTATCCGCCTGAAGGGTCTGGTTTGCGGTGGGAGAGCAAAGTTATCCCTGCTGGCCGTCTGAATGGGAATCATGCAATAGTCGTTTGCATGTATCATGTGCCTAGTTTTTTGTTTTTTTTTTTTCCCTGGTGTGCTGGATATAGATTAGCGAAACTGCCAGTTCTCTTGCTCATTATCTCTCACTATTCCTCTTCTGACAATCATACAAGAGTCCTTTTTAGATGCTCTCTCTTTCCTTCACTCTCTCACTCTCTTTCACACACACACGCACACACTCAAGTGGAGTCTGTACAAATTTGCATGATCTCTATACAGCAAGGCCTGTCTAGAGCAATAACATTCTCCCACTGTCTCATTTAGGCCCTCTGGGCTTTCACTACTTGAGCCTGTCATGCTAAGGACAGTGTTGTCTTTGATTTATGAATATATAAAGTTATAGTTGATGGACAGAAAGAAAAGTGCACACACTTATGTGAGCTTTCAATCAGCAGCTGTTTGTGGTTTTGACTATTTTGAATTATTTAAGGGAAATCTTGATCTAAACCGAAATTGGGTGAAGGATTTTTTTTTGTACACGAACTAGTGTCTTTAAAAACATGGAAAAACTTGAGTGCATTGCATAAAACCCTAATCTCAGCCTCATTTACCATATTTTGGGATGAATTGCAGCGACTCTCCACCAGACTTTATCACGCAACATCAGTGGCCAACGTCACTAATGCCCGTGGCTAAATGGAAACAAATCCCAACAGACAGGTTCCACATTTTTGTGGAGAGCTTTTACAGGATGTTACACTAATGGATGTTATAGGTGCAAATAAATCCCCACAGTAATGAAAGGTTCACAAAACATGCATGGGTGTGATGTTTGGCTGTCCGCATTTTTTTTGTCCAATTAGTGCAGGGTGAAGGACTCACAGTTTCCATGATGTAATCTCTCACAGGCAGCCAACCCTACTGGATTAGGCAAGATTACAGCAGAAAGGCAAGAGTTTACTGAATCACTGCATCTGCAAAAACCTCTCCAACACCCTTGACATAACAGCAAATTCCTGACACTCTACTCTCACTCCTCCCATCTTTTTGGGAAAGGTCAACACAGATGGTATGCCCTTTCATCTAAAATCTGACAATGACACAACAGTAGGTATCAGGGAAATACCGCAAGGGAAAAAAGAATTGTTCTCAAAATGTTTTGCCAGTTTTTTTTTTTTTAATCCCACTTTGACAATCATGAAACAGAAAAATTAACAAACCCTTAACACCCACGAGCAGAGCAGAGAGTTAAAGGAGAGAGTGTAAACTTGCTTTATCAAAGATATTTATTATGTTTGGTGTTACTGAAAAAAAAATTTTATCTGAAAATTTTAGAGATGTTGAATACCAATAAAAAAATTAGAAGTGCCAAAAAAAGTCTAAAAATGTGCCAAGTTCACTGTCTGTTTTAATTTAATTAGATCTCTATATCAATCATCTATATAGCTCAATAAAAAAACAATCTCTTTCTTTGTCTGTTTCCTGATCACTACAAATCAAACAAGTCTATCTAAACTTTTAGGCCAAAATAAATAAAATAGTATCTACTTCTGAATGCCACACTAACAGGATTTGTTTAATTTCCTGCTTTTAGAGTTTCCAAAAAACCCGGCCTGTGGTATTGATTTCTGAGATTTAATCTCTACATTGCATTTGATAGTCCCAAATCTCAGATAAGCTTTTCTTTGATCTCACTGAATTCAACCATAGTTTGGTGAAGTAATAGGACCAGATTAGTTGCACGTAAAATCAAAGTTTACTGAAGCCTTTTCACCTTCACTGCTTTTGTTATGAGTATGATCTCTCCCTGTGTTGAGTACATTAAATCAACCTGACTTGCTGATGTTGCAAACATTTGTGGAGTACAGCTCCCTCCTGTGGTACACACAGGCCGGCATTTGTCCTAAAATTTCCTCTCACTCTCCTCAAGCCAGACACACCTAACAGAACCAACTGTTTTGTAGATGTACCTTTTACTGCTGTTTATTGACTCTGAACATAAGAATTAAGTTTGAGTTGTTTCTGCATCAGATTCTAATTCTGGCTCTGATGACAGTGAATCAAAGTTTGGCTGTTTGAGTGAGGAATAATTCAACAATTTCTAATTTCTTCATCATTATTTCTACTTTACTATTAAAGCTTTACATAAAAGCGTGTTGTATTCCACCACATCAATTCCTAAATGATTAACGTGCGCCACAATGTTTTCTTTTATTCTTCCCAAATAACGTCCGGCAGGTGACAAACAGGACTGCAGTAGTTACAGAGTTCATACCAGTGTTATATTGTAATTGAATACATGTGTCTTTTTCACTTGTCTAGGTGTTGGGAAATCAGGTTTACCAAGATCTCAGAGTGAATCTGCAACAGGATTTACTGGAGGCTCCAGAAGACACGGGCGGAGTCGGGATGAACAGAGACGACACACCATATCCAATGGAGTGGATTATGGCATGGTTAGAATACAAACACACTCAGAGTGTCTCCAAAGTGTCTTTATAAACATTTACGTGCATAGTTTTCATTAATAATCTTTTTCATATTGTTTGGTTCTGGGTTAACATTAGAGATGAGGGGATCTGCTGTGAATGTCCCCTTATTTCTATTAATCCTGTAATTCACCTGTAAAGAATTGGGTTCTTCTAGAGTATTGGTGCTTTTTGTGTATATAGGTGAAACCACAATCTGCGGAAACTTAACTAGAGCTGTAACAGTTGGTCAGATAGTGAAAATACCAAACGTCCTGATTTCAGATTCTCAGATTTAAATATTTAACGATTTGGATTGTTGGTTGACCAAAACAAGGTATTTTAAATGTGTTGGATGCTTTTTCTGGCTTTTCTTAGGCTGTTAATCATTGATGGAAACAGTCTTTATTTGTTGTTCCGGCAGCTGTTTATATTGACAAAATGTGAGAAGCGCTAAACGACACTGAGATATTTAAGCAGCTTTAATATGTTGGATTTGTTGTGTATTTATAGTGTTTTTAGTTGAGGAGTTGTGTGAAAGCAGCACTTTGAGCAGGACAGATTTAGGAATGATTGGATGTGGTAGGGATTGAGGAATTTAGAGATAATAATATTGTTTGTTTATGTGGAATGGTAAATAGTTAAATAACATAAATACCAGGGAAATGTAAAAAAGGCTTTACAGCACTGGCTCTTCTCCATTTCACTTTCTATTGGACCCCACAATCCCCTCCCTGTGCCCCCTGCCTCCCCTTAACTCTGCCCCTCCCACCTCCAGTCCAGAGCTCACTCTCCTCTCACTCTTTGTCTCTCCCCCTGCCTCACCATTTCTAATTCTCTCCAACTCGCCTCTTTTCCCTCCTTCTCTGCTTGTCTGTGTCGTCGTCTCTGTCTCTTTTTCCCTCGGCCTCTGTGTTTGTAGAGGCAGACTGACCAACTCCCCTGATTCTCCCTCCCTCCCTGCCCCTCTCCTCCTCCCCCTTCCCTCTGTCCCTCCCACCCAGGCCGACTTGGCCCGCCGCTGCCCTGATGGTAGTGAGCCGGGTTGGGCCCAGGGGCCTGGTAGAAGTAGAGGACCCGCTTGGCCGGCCTGGCCCAGCCTGGACGGCTGTGTGGGCTGCCTATACTACTGTCTTCATCCCCCTCAGCAGTAGCCTCTACAGCAGCAAAGCCCTGCACTTTTTTCTCTGGGTGAGTAATATGAGAGGAAGCCAAGGAGAGGGAGAGATGTTTGTCAAGGATAGAGGTTCTGTAATAAGTATATTTCAGGATACAGTGATGTGTAATACATTGCTTTAATATACACTGTGATTTAAAAAGAGGAGATTAAAAGTTTCAGCATTTGGACATTCAGTGTCTTGATTAGGAACTGTGCTTGTTTTTAAGCGATTTTGGGGTGTGTTTGTGTGTTGATTGTGTAGCCACTGGGTTTGAAATAGCGATGTAACAAAGAGCTTATGTGACAACAGTATTTCAACTCTTTTATTATTTATTTTCCAGTTGTGGTTTCTCTATTGTGATGATTTGCTAAATGTTTGTATTTTATAACATTGTAAGTTAAAACATTTTGCATTGAGAATTTCCAAACTTTGGCTCAACAAATGTGAAGAATATCATGAGCATTTTCAGTGTTTTAATAACAACATTAGATAAACTAAGGGTTGTGGATAATACTGAAAGAAGTAGCTAGTTACCAATTGAATCAATGTTCCCTGGTTTTATTTATTTATTGCTCCTTTCCTCTTTATCATTCAAAGTTAAATGAAATGTGGTTGTTTTCCTTCTGTTAGGTTGACAAAAAGTAGCAATTTCAAGACATCACTTTGGTAATTTGATGGCATTTTGATAGGGTTAAAATAGTGTTCAGGGTAATTTGTTTTTGCAAACTGAACTGTCCTTGTTTTACTAAGTTTGGGACATTTCGCTTGTCACTGATGGCTCTATTGTGAAGCCTTGAGGTTTCGGACTATTCAGTGCTTTTGTAGATAATGTTTGAAAGGCTTTCATGTCTGTCTTTGTTTTTACCTAAACAACTTAGAACATGCATTGGGTGTCATGTTATTGTACGTGCTTTGCTGTCTGTATTCATTCCCACTCATGCAGTCAGCAGAGAGAACACAGACATACATGCACAGACTTCTCTCCAACCTTTCAGCCATTTGCTGTGCTGCTCCCTCTCACTGTTCTTTGCTCTACTCTTTTCCTTTTTCTTCCTTTCTTTCTTGCAGTGTTTTCCTGCCTGTGACCCACCAAATTCATGCAGCCTGACGCTGGGTCATGCTTAATTTCAGACACAGACCAGAGACCCCCTCTTTTCCCCCTACAACCATCTTCTTGTCTCTCTGCCATCAGGCTTTATAGGGAAAGAGCAGGAGTTTGTAACAGAGGGTTTGAATTTGGTCTGCTTTGTCCTCTGTTAGTTTACTGTCGCAACATATATTCTGGTTGTATGAGTGAAGATCATAGGAATGTACTTAACTACCCAGGGGACAGAGTGATGGAACGATGGGTGGATAGAAAGATGACACACCAGGTGGCTGAATGCCAGCAAAGAGGCCTGCACTGTGGCAATCTGCCGCATGGACAGCCTGGTCAGCACAACTCAATGCAGCCTTGCTGGGGTGCATACACACATACACATGCATCTCTCCATCCTTTCTCTTTCACACACACTCAAACACACTAGAGTGGCCATAGCTGAAGTGGGTCCGCTGTTTACGCCATTCTTAGGTTGTTGTGCGGTTGCTATGACACCGGACTGATTGCTCCTCTAAACATTGTTCAGGATGGGAGCGAGTCGGGGACAATTGGTATGGCGCCATTGTCTCCACCAGCACAAAAGAGTTTGGTTCAGATGCCCTTGTGAAAACATGGGAACTTGTCCGCCATGCAGACGACTGTCAGCTGAAAATCATGATTAGAATTAATCTTGGCAGGAGTCCTATTGTGCTCTCAGTGATGCCATAGGAAATAAGAAAATTAATTTTTTCCTTCTGTTTGGTCTCTGAAGTTTTGCTTGTTTTTTGTTTTTTTGGGTTTAATTAATTGGGTTTTTCTCGTTTCTTTTCTACTATTGCATTCCTTCCCCATCCCCCTGTCATCTCTCCCCACTTTCCTTTTTTATCTCTCGACTCACATAGTTGAAGCAAATGAAAGAGTTGGAGCAGGAGAAAGATTCCCTGCTGGCGGGCCTGGAAGTGGTGGAACGGGCCCGAGAATGGTACCAGGGCCAAATCCACAATGTCACAGAGAGACAGCGGCAGGTCGGCCAGAGCTCCCACTGCACGGTCAGTTCAGACACTGCTGTGAAACTCTCAGAGCTCACAAGCCGTTGGACATGTTGGACTGCTGTATTATGTTTTTCAACTATACGAGTCACTGACCAAAACATCATGAGGAGATATTTTCCACACACATTGCAGATTAAATAACTATTTTGA
This sequence comes from Echeneis naucrates, assembly GCF_900963305.1. NCBI lineage: Eukaryota > Metazoa > Chordata > Actinopteri > Carangiformes > Echeneidae > Echeneis > Echeneis naucrates. Next base: position 12,757,124 of record NC_042522.1, on the reverse strand, counting down.
TCTATCTGTAATATTCTCCAATCCATCTAAATTATTCAATGTAATGTAAACTGAACATTATAGTTCACAACAGTTTACTGATTTTGGAATCATTTATAAACCATTAAAATATAGTATTATTTTCTGGTACCCATTTGATGACCTCAGCTTGATGTCTCCTTACCGACTGTCCAATTTTTTGGTTGAGATTAGGCCATTCTCAAAGGTATTTTTGGAACTGTAGGCACTTGGTAACTGAACAGCTGATCTTTGACTACTTTGTCAGGTTAATTTTTGTGTCTGTTTTCGCCACCTAGGATTTTTTCACAGAAGCTAATCAGAGTCGCATGAATGTTCTCATTCCCAAACTTCAAGAAGTCAACCACTGCCTTAATGACCTAATTTCCTGTACTGGAATGGTGAGACTTTATGGCTCATACACATTTTTACTTTGTTCTGGTGATACGGGGATTTAAGTGCTTCCACAGCAATGGAGGCAGTGCTAACTGCCAAGATTATATAATAATATAAAGGGTTCAGTCTTCAGTTTTTAACGCTACTTTTCTATCTATCAAGCAGAATGTTTGCACCTCAAAAGACAGATTTTGGGTGAAATGTCACTTTAAGATTTTAATTGACCAGAATTTTAAGGTAGGGCATTCTCTGTGTTTTAAAGCAATAAAGACCAAGACCAAAAATTTCATCTAATTATCCCTCTTTTATCTTATTATTTAGGGCTTATTAATTTAAGATGATTGAATATGTAGAATATAACTGAATTAGAGATGATTTGAGATTTACGGCAAGTTAGCTTGTCCTGTTAGTTAGCAGCATAAAAATGTTGTTAGATGGCAATAAGAGGAAGTTACCATTGTTACTGGAAAGTTATCTGACCAAAAGCTGGATACTGTAAATGTTTCTCAAAATAGAAATAAATGATGATGTGTCATGACAAACCAACTTTAAAAAAAACAAAACAAAACAAAACTTAATGATGATCTGGCATTGATTTTTATTTAAAAATAGTCCTCTTTGCTTCCTAGCAGTCCTTTCCCTCAAGTGGTGCTCAGACTACAGCGCTCACAGTGAACTCCCAGCCTCCACCTCCAGCTCCTCCACAAGCCATTCAGAGACTGAAGGACCAGAACAGACTGCTCACACAGGTTCAACAAAATCTGCAGGATGCTAGATAGATACAAGACACTGTAGCCTTCAGGATTAAAGTCTGACATTCACTAAATTTCCTTTTTTTCATCAAGGAGGTGACAGAGAAGAGCGAGCGAATCGCGCAGCTGGAACAAGAAAAATCGGCCTTGATCAAACAGCTTTTTGAGACTCGAGCCCGTAGCGCACAAGACACCAGCACCATGGATTCCACCTTCATCTGAAAACCCACCACCATGACATCACAATATTTCTAGGAAATGCTGACACATCTGCACTGGTCTTTGTTTACCCCACTGACCATTCGTGGCAGTGATGTATCTTTAGCCATGACACACCAAAACCCTCGACTACAACATGTCACCACTCCTCCCTAAACCCAACCATGAACTACCTAGGTGTGAACACTCCCAAATAACCCAAGAGTCGAAAGGCTCTCTTTTACTCGATGCCTTCATGCTCCCTGCACAAGCACTCCCACCAAGCTGAAAAGACTGGAAGACTCCTGAGACATGAGTTGGTTCCCATGAGATCCCTTCTCTCCATTTCTTGCAGCATCTGCAAGATCTCCACTCCCACTCCCAAAAGACTGTTGTTTTCCTCCTGTTGCTTCACTGCACAGGCAACCTTATTAATAGAAACTTTACCTTGGTATTCCAAAAAGGAATTGGACAACTGCGGAAAGAATATCTCCTGCAATAAGATGTTGTATTTGTACAGTTTCATATGTAAACAAATCAGCTGCATCTGCTTGCTTTGACCTATCAATCACATTTTACAAATGTGGTCCTAAATCTCATTCATTATGATAAACACTTAACCTTTGTCATCAGTATTTCCTTCCTTTTAATGCAAATTAATAATAATGTTTACCCAACATTTTATTGTTTTTTGGCTTTTAATTTCAAACATTAAGAGAAAGGAATGGCTGCAAGGAACAGTTTTACTGTGTTTTTTATTAGCATGTTAATTGTTATGATGGTTTCAAGATTTGGGTTTTTTTTTTTTTATTGTATTCTTTAAGATTGAAACAGATGGGATGGTGGTTTACAAGCCAACAAGATGTTGTGGTGGAGACAGATGAGAGAAATTTGCACGTAGAAGAGAGCAGAGGAAGAAAAAAAACGGTAGACAGTGAATGTGTCAGAGTTGGGAGATTTTCAGTCATGTTAGCAAAAAAAAAAAGATAGAAGAAAAAATATCACTTTGGCTCTCCTTAGCTATTTCCCCTCTGTGTCTTTTACAGTGGGTTCTTTGCATGGGTCATATTTTCAGCTATAGAATATTTATCTGAAGAGATTTCTGTTTGAAACCTGGAGATTCAATGTTAGCACAGATGTAAAAAACATTTTTGTTTTTCTCCAGAAACTGTTGACATTAGACTGAACTGAAAGAAAAACAAAAACATTCAGCTAACCACAAGTTTACAAAAGAAATATTTAGTTATTGGGTGATGATGGAAAAAAGTAGTTTTATAATGGACTTGTTCGGTACCGCTGGGATTTCTGCACATAACATAGTTATATACTGTTGATGTTTCCCACTTGTTTGATTGTATGTGTCTTGCTGCTCAAGTTATATTATGTGAGTGAAACTCTTCCTTCTGCTTTCTACTGAGAGTTCTCAGACAAAATGTTGAAAATAAATATGACCAAACGGTGCCGGTGTTGTTTGTGTGTCCATTGTTTTTCATCACTATTGTTAAAATGCTGCAGTCAAGCAGAAGAAGAACTTTCTAGACATAAGATGATTTATTTCCAGCTTTGTATTTTTAGTTATTTTAATTCTGTTTATCTGTTTTCACATTTATTGGCTGAGCATATGTTTTATATATATATATATATATATATACACAAAGTCAATAAATGATTTGATTAATGTTATTGTAAACAATTCTAACTCACCATGTGGACATTCATGAAAGTAGACGGTTATATAAACTTATCTAGAACTACAATATTGTAAAATATAACATATATACAATGGGTCAAACATAGTCCAATGTCCAACTTCAACAAAGTTAAACAAAGGTAGCTAAAATAAAATATAAAAAAATGAACGTTTTAAACACAAGTAATATTGACATACATTTGTTACAGAAATATTGTACAATATTTTGTTATCTTGCATATGTTGAATATTTATTTTAGTCATAAATAAGCATGTTTTTGTTCAATGGTCTGAATATTTAAGCTCATTTGTGTTTGTGTGTTTTGGTTAACCCTCCTTCCTTTCCTCTCACTCATCAGTGTGTGTAGAGTTTTATGTGTGGACAAAAATTGCTAGTGTGACAGGTCAAGCTGGAACAAAACTGCTCTTACACCTTTTGTTTGGATTTTTGTACAGCGAGGTGGTGTTTTCTGTAGAATTGTGAACTCTAAAAGTTCCCCCTTAATAAAAATTAAAAAAATATGCTAAACATTCAACAATGTGAAATTATAACAAAAAGGCACTAATAATGAATGGCTGGTGAAATGGGCCTGTGCTCCTGCAGGGTGTTTCCACTCTGATGCAGAATTTAACAAACCTGTGAGGAAGAAACACATGTACACATTTCCTGTGACCATGACACTAATATAAATAGGTCAGAGAAACACACACACAAAGGTAAACAAGCCGGGGTGGGGTTGAACATATGACCTGTCAAGCTGTTCAAACACACAGTAGGGTGTAATGTGAAGACAACACAACCTGTAACGAGGTGATGAGTGACAAAATAATAAACAGGCTTTTAGACTTCAATGTTAGTTCACATTGTATGATGATACTGTTGAATGAATTTGATCTACACAACAGTCTGTTCAAGGCCTCTAAAGACAACGGTCAGGAGGTCAAAGGTCACCTGAAGGGTCATTCTGTATTCCTCAAAAGCAGCTTAAATGACAGAAACAGTCTAACAGAAAGTAAAAGCGCATAATCTACAGAGTAAATGTGAACTACAACGAAGGAGAAGATTAGTAGGTATCAGTCCCTCCTCTGCACATTGGCTGAGGAGAAAATCCCTCCGACAGACATCACACCTTGAAACATGTCCGTCTCATGTAACATATTGCACATTGTTACACCGGTATGAATCAGAAGTGATTTTCTGGACTATTGCATCACTTGTTTACTGACAATTTTCCGTCAGGCGCCATTTGTTTGTTGCATCATTGCCAATCAGTGTGAATGGATGAACACGTCCTCCACACAAACCTATGTGGTGCTCCCCAACACCCAACCTCCCCAAAAACAATATGTTTCATTCCATTCAACTGATTCATCTCCTTAGTGTTTTAGGATTATTTAAATTGTAAATCATAAAGTGTGTTGAATGTACAGGGGCCAAACAAGGGAGAGATCTGCTGCTTCCACACCCTCGTCCTGACGCTGTGATTGGAAGATCAGATGGAGCAGGATCCCTGAAGTGTTGGGTCATCTTCCAAAAGATCTTTTCCATTTGTTTTACGGAGGAGGCTCAGCATTTGCTCACACTGGGACAGATGCACACAGCGCTTACAAGGATTAAGCTGAAAGTGGGGACAGTCACACAAGGAAGGTCCGGCGTTATCCTGTTGACCAGGTCAGTGTTATTCTTCAGAAACGAGGCAATTTGTCACCTTTTCTTTCAAATACAAGCACTGTTCAGAAATGTCCATTAATCTCTTCTATACTGAAACCGTTCTGTTTTGCCCCATCCAGGTTCTTTATGGTAGCAATAATCCTGCACAACAGACTTTATTAGTTCATATGATCTTTAGGAGTCAGGCTTCTATTTATAGTCAGTTGCACATTTACATGTCACCTTAGATACACAGATGGTGCGATGTGCTGACCAGGAACAACTGCGTAGGAAGACTTTAAAGCTGCATTCATTAGAGAGCTGAATGTTGAAAATACATAGATCAGTCGAAGACTAAGTAGCACATAAAGGTAAGAGGCTTCATTCACCATATAAAGCTACATAAAAATCACATTGTGGAAAATCTATCTTTTTGAAGTGAGAGCATTGTATAATGTTGTGGATTGAAATGAAACAAATAAACAAACTTTTTTTATTATTTAAATTTTATACTTTTTCTGTTAGTGTAGTTACTGTATCATTTTTAATACATTTTTCAGTAGATCATCTCCTTTCTCAAACCAACTGTTTAAGGAGACTCTATTTTGCAATGTCTGATAAGATTTGACTGTAAAATGGCGCTGAAGTTCAGATATGGGATTTGGGTGACTCTGTGTCTTTGCATTAACAGAGCAGGTGACAATCTCCAATAAGTTATACTTTTATACTGTATTTCACCTTCACTTCATTATTTTGCAACCTTTAATAAATATAACATTCTAATCAAATTGGGGTATCACAATAACAGCAATCCAATATCTTCTATATGAATGTTAAGTCAGTAAAGTATTTATCACAGTGATCTGAAATGAGAACTTAAGTGACCAAATTAAGTCCCACTCTCTGGAGTCAACTGCAAAAACACATTAGTGACACATAAGTATTTAAAGTCCTGTGTCTGCTGATTTTTAATATACACAGTACAGGCCAAAAGTTTGGACACACCTTTCCATTCAAATTAATAGAAAAGTGTGTCCAAAAATTTGACCTGTGTGTGTGTGTAGACTGTTTTTATCAGGGTTTGCATAAAAAAAATCAAATTTCATTTGCTGTGGTTTTATGGCACTGAAATGTAATCACAACATCCAAGCAGGAGGATTAGTGATTTGTAATTTCCCATCTCTGTCTGTTTTCACTTCCTTGTGCTTGAACAGTCGGACTAATGGAGGCTCAAAATCCCCACCCACACCACAAGGGGAAAGTTCAGTTATCAGTTCATGTATTTCCTCAAACAGAAGTCAAAGTCTGAACGTGTCCTTCTTAATATCGTGCAGGTTAGGTTTTATATGAGGTTTGTCCTCGTGGATATGTCACCATTCAGCATTTACCAGGGCTTCCCTTACTTTTCCGACCAGCATCATTGTAGCACTGTGTGTCTGATATTGTAATATTCCAATGTGAGCCCTGTGTATGTTATCACATAACAAACTGAGACTGAACATCATGTCAGAGCTCTTTTGCCTTTAACAACAGAACCTGATGTGTTTTTCTGACAGATCTACGTTCCTCCAGCTGGGTTCCTGCTGTCATGGAGGTTTTATACATCAACTCCTCTGTGCTCTTGGTCTCTCACAAATCCCTGAACTTTACCTCTGCTGAGAAAACAGTGTATGACCAGTGCAAAGATATGCCTGCCGTTCTCATTTGGTACCTGGCCCTGCAGTTTATTAACATGTTCCTGGGCATCCCGGCCAACCTCATGGTGCTGTGGCTCATCCACAAGAACAGGGGCGACTCCTCTACCTCAGACATCTTCATCCTCCACTTGGCTGTTTTAGATGTGCTCTTCTGTCTCATCCCTCCTCTGGAACTGGTCAGCATTGTCTTCCTCAACACGAGCAGCACATGGTACGTCCTGCGCTTCTTCTATGGCATGAAAGACTCCTCACCACTCTTCCTCTCCTGTATCTGCCTGGACCGGTATGTTGCAGTAGTCCACCCCATCACCTTCACCAAGCTAAAGGACCGCTATCATAGATCAGTCCTGGCCCTGGTAATGTGGCTGATCACTCTGGGCTACGCTGCTGCCAAATGTGTCGGCAACATTATCAACTTCGAGAAGGTCTTCACGGCGATGATCCTTGCAGCGTTCGCTTTCATGGTCTTCTGCAACATTGCGATTCTCTGGGCACTGCAGCACTCTGGCTCCAGCAGAGACGAGATGCACCCTGTGAAGAAACGAGCCTTCAAAATGGTCCTCATCATTCTGGCCATCATAGTGTTCAACTATTTCCCTCCTGTGGCACTCTTCCCCTTCCAGCACTACTTCTCTCCTGATGTGTTTCAATGCTATATTCACTATTTCGCCTTTGGCTTGATGGACTTTAGTAGCACCATTCAGCCCATGCTCTACCTGTCCAAGGAAAAGATGCCATGGAGCCTTCACTGTTGTCACACTGGCACAACTCATATTCAGAAGGATAGTAATGTCCTTACTTGAACACTAATTAACTTAAAAAGATGTGAACATAAGGAGCAGACTGCAAAGACTACAGGACTTGTCTGAATATGCACAAACTTAATCAGCAGCAGCTTATTACCTTAGTTAACTCTGGTGGTTGTACGTGTCCATGTTTAGAGGCAGTAGACTTTTTCAAGCATGAAATGCCAAATATTAACTGGTTCCAGCTTCTAAAGCGAAAGAATCCTCTTAAAAAAAGAAAGTCTTTCATGACTGGAAATATTGTTTTGGTATTCAATCTGGAAAATAATAATGGGGCCTTTTCCACAATATTTTTTCAACAGTCTTTAGTTGCGCAATATCAAATCTCTTTCACCCAAACGTGGGTTGAATTTGCTAATTAAAATACTCATTTCCCGATTACTTTTTGCACTTGGACCACAGAATAAGGCACGTGTAGTGATATATACAGTTTTTACTGGCTTTTTTTGGTTGCACAAAGTGTTTAAAATTACTTTACAAGTTATATTTGCACATTTAGTGGACATATTCAGATTTGTTACCCATACGTTGCCTTTAAGTTTAAATAAAGGCCATCACTCAAGGTCAAAGAGACAAAAAAAAAAAAAAGCTTGACGTTTTCTTTCATTTGGACACAAATCACACAAAGGAGACACAATACATTTGGAGTAGCAACCACTGAGTTTGCTACATACAGTTTAATATACAATGCTCAGCAGGTATATTAACCAAATGCCACAATTAACAATAAACATGAGCTTTTACTCCTGTGTGTCATTTGCACATTATAAATAGCTAGAGATGCTATCTCAGGCAAAAACATAAAGCAGATCCACAAGAAGCTCCATATTGTTTGTGATCAGCATTGCTTGAAAACAATTATTCATTTACAACTGAAGGCCGTTTGCTCAATACTCATTATTTGTTGTGACATTATAACAGATTAGAAAAGCTATATACAGCTATATTATAAATGATCTTCACCTTACATCACTGAGCAGCACACATCGCTAATTCTCTGGCTACGAAGTATATAAACATATGTTCTGGAATTTAATTTTTCAACAATTAAGATTTTAATTTCCACACATGGAGGTCATGAACCTGGAACGCAGTGTCTTACTGGAAGACACTTCAGCAGGGTAAATAAACATACTGTTTAAATCTGATACTCAATCGTTTGGCCTTTCTTATAGAGCATTTCATAAGCATTCAACCAATGTTTTGGCAACACACGGCAAGTCTAGATATGTTTTTTAGGGTATTAGGGAATATTTCAGTTGATCAATTAAAACAAAATAATTCATATCTAAAACAGCACAACAGACTGCAATGGTAGGGGTGTGTTTTTACAGGTACCTGGAAGCCAACAAATTACGGAGTCAGGAAGTCAAAACTGATTTACAGATAAATTGCATGGATTACAGGCAGGGGGGGAGAAGTGGTTAGCATACACAGTCATAAATTGTACTGTTGGCATTTCACAATCTCTCAATATCATTGTCCCATATCTGACCCTTGCCCAGCATCCTCTGTGTCTGGCCAGTCTGTAGTGCCCTCCTTCAATGTCCAGCAAGTTTTTCTTTTTATGAGTCAACTTTTCAACTGTTTGGTTCAAATACTTATGTGTCTGAAAGTTTCTCAGAGGCTGCGACCTATTTTATTCCAGAGCCACTGGTGCTTCCCTTAGACTCACCCTGCTGTTCATGGACCTCATGGATCTTTAAGTGTTTTTTCAGGGACGACTGGTCTGTGTAGGTCTTTCCACACTGGCTGCAGAGGAAGAGCCTCTCTTTGGTGTGGACCAGCTCGTGTCTCTTCAGATGGCCTGCCCTGCCGAAGCTTTTGTTACAGTATGTGCAAGTGTACTCTTTCTCCCCCGTGTGAATCCTCTGGTGCAGTTTAAGGCTGCTAGCCACTGTAAATTTCTTGCCACAGTCGTTGCAGCTGTATGGTCTCTCTCCTGTATGCATTCGCATGTGTATGGTGAGGTGGCCAGACTGGCTGAAGGTCTTCTTACATAGCTCACAGCAGAAGGGCCTCTCTCCAGTGTGAACCCTGTAATGTGTTTTGAGGTCGCCCAAGCCGTTAAACCGTCTGCCACACTGAGCGCAGCAATATGGCTTTTCGCCAGTGTGGATCCTCTGGTGTATAGTTAGGTTTCCTGAATTGTTGAATGCTTTGCCACACTCCTGGCAACTGTAAGGCCTCTCCCCAGTGTGAGTCCGCAAGTGAACTTTGAGCTTGTTTAGCTCGCTAAAACGCTTCCCACATTGTGAACAGCAGTAGGGTCTCTCTCCAGTGTGTATGCGCTTGTGTATCCTGAGCTGACCAGAGTGTGCGTATGTTTTACAGCAGAGGTTGCAGCTATAGGGTCTTTCTCCTGTGTGGGTACGCCTGTGGGACCTGAGAAGATCAGCCCGTTTGAAGTGTTTTCCACAGTAGCTGCAGACATGGGCCTTCTCGTTGTTGTGAGTCTTCATGTGGGCGTTGAGTGAGGTCTCTCGGGTAAATGTTTTAGGACAGGAGGGACAAGGCAACATATCACGGATCTCCAAAAACTCTGCAGGAACGGAGGGTGAATTGTCTTCCTCCTGTGTCTCTTCTTCTGGCTTTGAAGCCTGTGTGGTCAATCCCTCATGAATTCCTTTTGAGCCAGAGTTGTAAGTCAAAACTTGCTTCATTTCCTGCTCAGAGAAACTATCTTCATCTCCATGTTGTAACACCCCAATCTGCTCCTCCTCCTCTTTCTTAATTAACTGTCCATCCTGCATTTGGCTATCAGAAACAATGGTAACTTTAACATCACCATCTGTGCTTCTGGAGTCTTGCTCAGGGCCTGAAGATGGTAGCAGAGGTGCATAAGGATCTTGACTGTCACAACTAACCTCTGTGCTCTCATTTTTCACTGGCGTCATAGTCAGATTTTGAAGGGATAAAGGCTGTGAGAGGTATATAGCACTGTTTTCATCCAAATCAGGCTCTACTTTTACAGATACCAAGCTTTGTGTGGGCATAAGCACCTCTGCTGTGTGTGGACATGGTTGCTCGACGTTATTATTAGTCTGCAGAAAAAGGATGGTCGAAGATGCACCACTCCTCATGTTTTCTGTCTGCTTCCTCCTGCAGCTCTTTTTGTCACTGCTGCATATGGATACTTTGAACGTGCCCTGGGCTGAACCGGTCGGACCATCGTTCCATTCTGAGGCTGAATCCTCCGTGTCTGTGGCATCTTCTTCATGTACATCTGCGAAATTAAAACCCAAACTAATGAGCTTAACGATACAGGCTGTGTGTAAATAGACTAAATGATTACCTGCCAGAAGATATTAAAAAAGGAGAAAAGAAAAAAAAAGAAGAAGAGAATTCACAGAACAACACTATGTTCATCAAGTAGATCAACTTGAACGTATAAAGTTGTTGCATGGTTGACCTTTTTAATGGTTTGGTGTGCGTGGAAAAAAAGTGGAAATACTATGAGAATAGGTGGAATTTTAGCTGTTTATTTTAGAGGAGACATGTGGCCCCGGGTAGGGTTAGGTCATTTTTTGGAGCACATGCCTTGACTGCAGAGGCCTCCCGGCCACAATGCAAACCAGTGGTAGGCTTGTGCCAGTCCCAAGCCCGGAAAAATGGGGAGGTTTGCGGCAAGAAAGTCAAAACTTTAGCCAAATCAATCATGCATGTCACGGAGCTGACTTACATGTGGCGACCCCAAATACAGAAAAGCCGAGAAAGAGAGAAAGGGGGAGGGGGGGGTGTTGACTCCACTTGGTTCCGGAAAAACTTCATGGGAAAAGATCCTGCTGACCAGGTTGTGGATGTTTGTCTCGACATTTTAAGGTTGCACAGACATTTTAGTGTGTGCTGTGCATTGCTTCTTGGCTCGGATTAGTACATTTATTTATGAGGGGCTTCTGAGTTGTTAAAACATTTAGCACAGGCAGGATACTGTGATGGTAATGCTACAGTATAACAACTCCTACATTACACAAACACTTCAGGGCTGCCACTTCAGTTTCGGTTAACTTTTCAATTCTTTGTGTAAAGAAGTTCAGAAAATAGTGTAATTAATAGATGAATAGTAAAAATAGTGTAAGATACATTGAAATTACTTGATATGTAATGAAATCCTACTTTTCCTGCCAAAGTAGTTGCCGGATGATTAAAAAATGTGGGTTTAAAAACCAGCCTTGGTCTGATGAAGCGGCTGCAGCATTGTTTACTTCTGTTTACTGTGGTGCCGCTGCCTTTGTTTACTTGTAGATAAACAGACATGGACGGTCGGGACGAGCCTGAACAAAAGGTCACCGGCTCCAACTCACCGAGGAGGGCTGCAGACTCTCTGCTCTCTTGTGCAAACAGCAGCCTCTTCAGGTCCTTGTTTTCGGACTCGATCCTCCTTATGGTGCCCTGGTACTCCGACAGGGTCCGGTCCACCGAGTCCAGGATGTCGCTCACGGTGGCTCTGAAGATCTCATTCAGAGACGACTCCAGGAAGAATTTCAGGTCGCTGGACGTGGCCATGTTGGACCAGGCGGCTGCGGCTACAGTCCACTGAGCGCAGGCAAGCTGTACGAGGTTTAAAGTGTCAGCACAAATAAGGAGGGGAAAAAACAAAGAAGAGAAAAAGACTGATAGGTGGAGGTGTGTGTGTGTCTGTGTGTGTCTGTGGCCTCTTTGCTGTGCTGTCGTGTGCGGAACAAACAAAGCGGGGACTGGCGCAGGAGAGCGACAGCTGAGAGAAGCTCCCCAAACCGGCTCCGACCAGCCCACAGCGCCCCTGGCGGTCCGGAGCGGGACCCCAGGCAGACCTTATCGGGACCAACCGCGTTGGTGATGGCGTGAAAATACTAACAAGACAAACTGCAAAACCACGGCAGTCATAATAGTTTACTCACAAAAATACTACCAGTGCCACCTCTAGAAAAGTAGCTGCTACGGCTTCTAGCAAGGACGCTAGGTAATGCTAGTGCTTTAACGCCAACGGCAATTCAAAGAGCTAATCATGCTAATGACACAGTTTAATAGTAAAGCTAAATAACAGTGAATACACGTTGGATAAAGGAGCTGCTCAGGTGTATTCATTTGATTAATTTGTACAACGTGATCATAAACTGGCTGTAAGTTAAAGTTAACCGCAACAAGAGCACTATTAAGTGCTAATATGTAGTATGAAAAGCTAAACTTTGATGGCTAAATGCGACTGCTAATGAAGCTAATTCAGAATTTTTGAAACTGATGGTAGTCATGTAAGTAAAGTAAAAACTTTTATTTTTTTTTTTACCTTTAAAATGGTTAACCGCTGAAAAGAAACAAAAACTACGAGGACAGAAAGAGAAAGAAAACCATGTGACCATGTGTTAAATATGACAAACAAAAGCAGTGATGTTGCGGGGTAATTTTTAAAATAAAGAACCACAGTCTGTATTTAGACAACAGGAACTAACGCAGCATTACACTGCACATTGGATACAGACACCTGGTTGTGGTGTCCTATGCAGGAACGACATGGAGCCACTCCCTTCACCTGACCTATGTGGTGCTGTGCTTGCATGCCTTCAGGACAGGAGGCGTTGGCCAAAACCTCTCAGGTGTCTTTGAGTCCCTCTTTCTTCCTCTGTGTTACCATTCAGCGGCTTTCTCCTTTTTACCCTCCTCTAAATTCTCCCCCTTTCTCCCAACAGACGTAGCTGCACAGGGGCAAACAGGACTGAGGTCAACGGGAGGCTGAATGTGATATCCCCGAAATGGACAGGAATCGCGAAGGCGGGGGAGGACGAGTAGGACCAGACCAGGACTTGTGACTTGCATGCATTTTAATGTGACACCTCAGACTGCAAAGCTGCCTGCCTTTTTAAAGAGCGGATGTGAGGCTGGTTTGTTTCGCGCAGCAGGTTTAGACACAATCAACTGAGGGGTATTTGTGTGCTTGTGTGTGCGTGTGAATGTGTCTGTGAAGGCACAGCTCTCTGACAGCAGCATAAACCCAGTGTTACGCAGTGGTGTGTTCCCTCCCACAAGACTTGACTTAAACCCTCACAAGCCACTTGATCATATGATGCTGCTTTAAAGAGCCTGGAAGGGGTAAGTCATTCTTTACAGTTGAAAAGATTCTTTTTAATGAGGTCTTTTGTAGTTCTTTGGGGCTTTAAAATGATCAAGTTTACATTTGCACCATGCTCACTTATAGTTATGAATGAAACATTGGGCAGCGTCTATCCTCTGTAGATACACTCTGTTTTGGACATGCATACATAAATGCATAAAAGTCATTTCACAACTTTCACTTCATCCAGGGTATGTTCCTCTTTTTATTTTTCTCTCTTTAATGGTTTTTTTTAGTACTTCACTTGACACATGCTAACCAGCCGCTCTACTGTCACAAGCTTTCAAATCTTGCTATTCATTGTTAGCAACTTCTCATGGTGCTCTTGAGTTAGAATAAACTGTATGTTGTCAGAGTAATTTTATTTTTGCCAAGACTAATGTCTTGTCCTTTTCTTTTTTCTGAGGCAGAAAAATGTTTCACAGAAGGTCTCCACAGTAATCTAAGCATTTCAGCTACAGTTTGTAGTATCAACAATGCTGTCAAACATTCTAGATCACAGACAGCCGATTATCTGTGCTATCATGTGAAATGCTCAATATTTTGTCAAAGAGCTGTGACAGATTATAATCAGTCATGTGTAATGCTTGACAGCTCCAAGTTATTTCAAAACTTAGTCTTTAAACTGGAAACATCAGGAGATAAAATTTTGCATTTGTAGTAATGTAATGTCCTAGTGTGTCAACTAATTCTGTTTCCAACACAGTGTTTACAGATGATTTTTGTCACTGATCTTTGCTAAGTGTCAAATGTATACTGTTGCACACTGACAGGAACTGAGCACCCACACGGGAAATGTGGTCAAAGTCTGTCCCGGATGTTGGCTATATGACGTGAACAGAAAAATGAAGACAGACATATAGCTGTAAAAATGAAGTGTGAAAGAGACAGGGAGAGATGAATCTGAGATCAAAGCCAAAGATTCAGCTAGGCAGAAAAGAGCATAAATGACAATGTGTTAGCTCTTCATTTGCTGGCCTTGATGTCGTATGAAGAGATGACCTTGGTTTGTGTTGAAGACACCACAGTTTAACACAACTCTGTACCCTCAGCCAGGGTCCCAGGGCAGCACCATGGTACAATGATAAACGCAGGGTGTAGACTGTTAAACTGCTGAACAAAGATAACCCCTCAATGCCACAGACTGCCTCCATTCGTAATCCCCACACTTACACCTTTGTCTCTTTGCATTTTTTTTTTTCTTTCTGTTGCTCTCGCTCACTTGCTGTGCTGATTTTCAGTGTCTGTGGTCAGGAAATGCAAAAAGCATTTGTGACATTTCATTTCAAAACTGTACTCTGCACATCTGCATATCCTATGACAAGGAGTTTAAAAATGTCACGAATGATCAAGATGGTCTTAAAAAAAACCTCCCAACTTGATTAGGTGGTTCTCATATAATCCACTGTAATTCTGAATTCAACCAACTTCTCACAGATAAACTGAAAAATACAGCACCACAGTGAATAAAAAAAAACTATATTTAGAATCAGTCATCGCTATCACTGTAAAACCAGTGTACTGAATGCCTTCCTTTGTCTGTCAGCTATCAGATGTTCTGGATGTTCCCCTAAAAATGTTTTTGATGTGATCTTCAAATACTTAATGAAGAAGTTTAAGAGAACAATTTTGTTTTTGTCAAGCAACACCAGAGTTTTCAAGCCACATACGCTTGACCCATAATTGGAGCACATTTTCCTTGTGCTGCTTAGGTTTGGGGTGTGGTCAACATTTGCAAGCATTAATGAGTTCTCTCTTTTGTTACAGATCTGTGAATGGCAACAGCGGAGGTTGTAACATGATTTTCCATTTTGGATTCATACATACACACAAAATGAACATCCAAATGAACTTCATATAACTGAGCAGGACATTTTGTAGCACACAGCATTTAAAGTTTGGTTGTGTTTTACCAAAACCCACAAAACCTCAAACTTCCTCAACCTCCAAAACAGCGGAACTAACAGAGAGAGAGACACGCTAATGGAGGAAGAACTTTTATACTCCTCTCTTCTAGATCATACAGATTCAGTCTTGCAGCAGCACCAACAAGAGTCATTGACCTCTAAACAACACCAGCACATCAATGGAGAAAAGGATCCCATTGTTTGGGGCGAGACAGAAGTGCAAATAAATCAGGCACATGGGACAGATCAAGTCAATCTCACCCCGAGGGCGGGAGAAGAGACTCCTGACGAGGCAGAACAGTGGGAGCAAATGCCATGGTCAGTACGCCCCATGACCTGTACCAGTCCTCGGATTTCTTGTGCCACAGTGCAGTGGGACATGCCCGATCCCTTTACAGAGACGCCTTCATTCATAACTGATAAGAGCTTGGCCAATGAACTGAACTATGAGGAGGTGACGAGTTCAGAAAATACTTCCCTATCACTTCACCAAATTGAAGATGATCATGCTGAGCTGCTTATACAGGCAGAGAGAGAGGAACAGGATGGGTTTGATTCAGAGCTTCTGAAATCTAATCGAGAGTGGATAGGAAACAGCTCTGAGGTAAGTACTGAACGAATGTAGATATTATAAAGAGATTTATTGCTGCCATATTGCTATTGTTAAGATTGTTGTCTATATGTCCGCGAACTCCCCTGAGACACAGTTTCCTGTGTTTTAACCCTTTCCTGGTAGTGTAGCCACTGCAGTCTTAATGTCGGCAGATATACATATTTTGGTTATTGTGCCTGGTTGGTCATGTTATTCAGATGAGGTTAAGAATATAACTGGTATAATCACGAGTTTTTCTTAAGCTTGTTCATGATTGATGGTCCGTGTTGCAATTTCCAGCCATGTGATGCTGCAGATGTACAACAGCCATCGACACAGGAAAAGGAAGGTTCAACACATGAGCTGACTGACAGTAATAATGGTATGTATTACTCAGAGCAAGAACTTTACACAAAACTCTTTCTGTTCATCGATAAGTTTGGGAATGCACAATTCTCAAATGTCATTTGTGTAGAGTAAGTAGAGCTTTTAGAGCAAAACTGTGATCTGTGTCCCAGAAATTCCACTGAGGACAGATGCAGGAGACGAGAAGATACAGTCATCAACCTTAGTTACTGTTGAAACTGTGAACTTAAGTGATTCTCTTGAGGGGACTGACGGCTCAGAGAATGAGGTGGACAGTCTTGTAAAACTAGAAGAGGAACAGGAGGAGCCCGGCATTCTGCTGACTGGACAAGGAGACTCGGAAGAACAGCAAACGTCAGCAAATGGTGTAGAAATTGATGAGAAGAATGTGGAGGGAGTTGAAGAAGAAGAGGAGCAGAGTGTAGAAGAGGTGTTTTGTACTGAAAACACTGAAGAGACAGAAGCTACCAGTTCTCTGGGCTCTGTGTGAGTATCAACAAAAGGGGAACAGGAAGTATACAGTTAAATAATGCTTTCATTATGTTAATCATGTCACAGTATTCTGTGCTGTACACTGACTACACTTTATATTTCATCCACACTTTGCAGAGAAGTTTCTATAAAGCCTCTACAACCTGATGATACTGGACTAACCAAAAAGTCAGATAAGCTAACTGACCTTCAACAGTCTGTGTTTTTGGAGGAAAGCTGGCACTCAGGAACTGAAGAGGATACAGAAATCCTGCATCGGTCAGATGAAGATTCTGCAGAAGATCCCATTGAAGAACCAGAAATGTGCAAACATGAAGCTCAAAATGCGGACAGTGAACAATCAGAGGCTGTGAATTACAATGAAGAAGCATCAGCACAGGAGGTAGAAAATGCTGGGAAGATAAAAAACTCACAAGATGTACCAGAGCTGACTGAAAACCTGGATGAGAGAAGTTGTTTGGAGCAGCAAGATAGTGACCAGACAAGTTCAGGAGAGAAGGAAGTTTCATCACAAGCTGAACAATCTGTATCTGAGCAGCTGGAAATTACTGACGACACCGAGCAGATTCACACAGAGGCGTCATATCAAATAGAGGAGCAAGACTCCGACGGCTCTGAGCAGTTAGGACAAACACAGCATCTGGAAGAGTCACTACCAATGGAACTGGCAGAACAGCCAGGCCAACTTGAAAATGGTGGGCATGTGGAGGAGCCTACTGAGTCCGAGCAGACCATTTGTGCTGAAACTGAACACCATGAAGATGCAGAGCAGCAAGAAAAGACTGAGTCAATAGAGCGGGCTGAGAAGTCACTGCCAGCGCTCTCAGAGCAGCTTGTGCAACCAGAGAATTCAAATGAGTCAGAAACAACAGAGCAGCTGTCCCCTGAGACTGAAGTAACAGAGCAGACTGAGTTAAATCAGGAGAGCACACATTCTGAGACGTTACATCCGGAGGAAATAGAAGGCTCTGAGAATGGGGATCTAAAAGCAGTGGAGGTGAATGGGGAACAGACACCTGAGACTGTGGTGCCTCATATGAATCATATGAATGGAGGTGAGGTGGACAGAGACATGGCATGCCGCCTCGCTGAACAGCTGTATAAACTGGACGGGATCCAACGTATAGATGTGGTGAAGCACTTGGATAAAGAGTAAGCACCTTCTTTTATTTATTAAATCTGCTTCTGAAAATCAGCATTGTTGCTGAACCAACCACTGTCCAGGGAAGCCTTATCTGTGGACAGTTTTCTGATACTGTCCACAGATATATGCCACATGATCACTGGACCACCTGTGCACTCAATATTATTATTGATACTTGTAGGTGGATGATTGATAACTATACCCAGCAGCCATGAATTTTTACAGTACATTCATAGTGTTCGAACAATAACTGTACATTTTTTTTTCCCATATCAGAGTATATATACATCTATGTCCAAATAGTGATATTGTCAAACCTAACCTCCAAGGAGGCTTTCTATTTTGTCTTCAGTAAAATCAGATTCTTAATAATGTTAATAGAATGCAATTGATCACTCCTTCATATTTATTAATATAACATACAGCACAAAGGAGCTTTCCACAGGTTTTACCTGTTAGGATCAACTAAGCTGTCACAGTAAATGCTGCTCATTCTGGGAAAACAGTTGATCTCTGTGGTTTTGGATGCTCTGAAATACGATAAAATAACTCAGATGATGTCATTAGAGACACTTTGCCACCTGCTGAGTTTGCATGTTCACCCCGTGCCTGCGTGGGTTTCCTCCAGGTACTCCGGTTTCCTCCCACCGTCCAAAGACATCATGTTTGGCTTAATGGGTGACTCTAAATTGTCCCTAGGTCTTAGTGCAAGTGAGTGTGAGTGAGTGATTGTTTGTCTCTGTTTGTCTCTTTGACTGGCCCTGTGATGGACTGGTGACCTGTCCAGGGTGGCCCCGCTCTCTCCCAATGCGAGCTGGGATTGGCTCCAGCCACCCCCATGACCCGTAAACGGATAAGCGGCAGAAGATGAATGACTATTTTTCCTTTCCAGCCAAACTTGAAGTTCAATCATACATTTTTTAAATACTCCTTTAAAGAATAATTTAACTGCTTCAGTGTTTCACCTAAATTATGTCATAATGTCCTGGAGTACAACTCATCACAAAAGCAATGTGGGAAGTTAAACCTCCGTCACTGTTTAATTTGTCAATCAGCAACTTGGATGTGGTTAAATTTATGGTTGAACAGCTTAAAGTAATTGCTCTAATGGTCATGGTTGAATTATACAACTTTCTGGACTTTTTCAACAGCTGGAGTTGTGGGAAAGGATCACTAGCTTCTCCTGAGTGCATGGGCATCCTCAAGAAGTCATGATTTCCTTTGTTCACACCACATTTTCTGCTTTTGCTCCCAACTTATCTGAAAACTGCATTAAATACCATTTTCCTGTGATATTGATGTGCTTTTTTTCTTTCTAGTAGCCCTTATAAAACAAAAAAAAAAGATCAGAACATTTGTGATCAAGTCCATATGACAATATTGATACAGTGTGTATGTGTTTGTTTGTTTGTTTGTTTGTTTGTTTGTTTGTTTTTTTCATTTAGCAATGACTTCAGTCGTGCTGTTGGAGAAGAATACCTGAAGTTGTTTGACTTCACTGGGAAAATACTGGATCATGCCCTGAGGTGAGGGTTATTGATGTAGAGCTCAGATGGCATAAAATGACAAAAACATAAAATGTCTTGTAATCTTTTTATATCGTTTCATTTTCTCTTTATCCCTAAGATCCTTCCTGAAAGTCGTGGTAGTGATAGGAGAGAGCCAGGAGAGGGAACGTGTGCTGCAGCATTTTGCCTGCCGCTACCATCAGTGCAACACCGACTCTTTCTCCTCTTCAGGTGAACCTCTGCTACTTAATTGGTATTTTTGCTGTTTACTATATGTTCATGCGGTAAGTGCTCTCATGTGACAGATGGGTATGACATTATATTCTCAGGAGCGGTGTTTGCTTTGACATGTGCTTTGATGCTTCTCAACACTGACTTGCATGGACAGGTAGGACACATTTATAACCATAAAAGACATGATTGTCTGTTGATTTCTATTAAATTCAAAGTGCTATGTTTTTTTCGTGTGTGCCAACAGCATGTAGGAAAATCCATGTCCTCTGCTAAGTTTGTATCCAACCTGGATGGAATGAATGACGGTGAAAACTTCAACAAGGATCTCCTGAAAGTAAGGCCTTCATTATGGTGTTCAGAAAACATTTCATCAAAGCCAGGTCAAGTCCTTGTTAATGAAAACTGTGTTTCATTTATTTTTCTGAATCTACATTTAGAGTCTTTACAACTCCATCAAGAGTGAGCCGCTGGAGTGGGCTGTGTAAGTGAACAGTGATTATTTTTACCACCTGATTTTTTTAAGACATCTGATCCCTCTCAGTAATTCTTCCATTGTCATGTCTCACACATTATTATCTTACACTTATGTTATTATGCTGAAGTGATGATGAAGAGTTGAAAAGCTCAGGGCAGCCGGAAGAAGACTCAGGAATAAGTGCTGCACTGCGTTCAAAATCCAACCCCTTCCAGGATGTTCCTCATGACGCAAAGGCTGCGGTGGTGAAAGAGGGATTCCTCAAGAGAAAGCTCCATGCCGACATTGACGGCAAGCGCAGTGAGTCCATGCTACTTTGCTTTTGAGAATAGTTATTGTTTTAAGTTAAAATCAGTTTTTCAGGTAGGTCTGATGAAGATTCCTGTGTGTGGTTCAGCATTTTACATACATGAAAACAACATCAGCTGTTGAGTTGTTTGTGATGTATGCCTTTACTCCGGGATTTGTAAAGAAGGATGCACACAGAAAATATACTTGTATCAGACAGTCATTTTGAGCCCTTTGATCTTAGCTTTTATTTTGAAAACAAGCCAACATTTGGTGAACAATTAACACCACATTTCTATTTTTCATTGACATCTCAAGGATCTTCAATCCATTAAGATCCATCAGCTCTCCATTCATTCGGGCATTAATGGAGAAACCTGCATTTTGATAATTTCCTAGTTAAGTTGTAATAGTTGTGAGTGTCTTTATTGTGGGGGCCTTTTCCCATACCTTGTGAATGTTTCTGTGTTGCAGCTCCATGGGGAAGGAGAGGCTGGAAGACTTTCTATGGAGTGTTGAAGGGAATGGTCCTTTACCTGCAGAAGGTCAGTCACTCAGCTCCAGTTTTATTGTGTGAAAACAAAGCCGGCTTGTTTTTGATTATTTCAAGGGAGTTATATACACCTGATACACCTGATGAATATATGACTCTGGGTGAGTAAATGCAATTTTTTAATGTTGGCTGGTGTGTATGTGTCAGGATGATTACAGGAGGGACCAGCAGACCAGTGAGGAGGTGGTGAGTGTGCACCACTCTCTGGCCGAGCAGGCAGTCGATTACACCAAGAAGCCACATGTCTTCCGTTTGCAGACGGCTGATTGGAGGATTTTCCTCTTTCAGGCCTCGTAAGTCACAACAAAGATGGGCTCTGTATGTGTAAATACGTGTTTCTGTTTGTGTGTGTGTGTGTGTGTTTATATAAAGTCCACAGTCAGTGTCAGAGCTCAGAGTTTGTTTGTGCTCAGGTCCAAAGTGGAGATGAACTCATGGATCAGCCGTATTAACCTGGTCTCGGCTCTTCACTCCTCCCCTCCATTCCCTGCGGCTGTTGGCTCCCAGAGGAAGTTCTTCAGGCCCATCCTCCCTGCCTCACAGTCTGATCACACTCTGGTACCCAATGATACATTTTCTTTTTTATTGAGGCCTTAATTTGCTTACAATTGCAAGTTATTTTACATAATTTTTATTATAATTTTAGTTTAACATATTTTTTCTATAAACAAAATCTTTGAATACACTGAAGTGAGCAAAGGTGCCTGTGTTTTCAAATGAACTTTTTATTTGTAAAGTAACTTTTCAAAGGGAAGTGGTTTACCTTTAAAATAACGTTAATTCTTCACTTGTTTGAATGAGACTAATTAGGAAAGAAAATTCTTTATTCTTTGTTTAGCAGGCATGGCACAGATGTAATATATATTTGGCATGTGGTTAAAGAAAATTAACTGACTCTGTTCCTGCTCATACCTTATTCTGTTTGCTTTAGCAGGATTTGCATCATGTGTATTTGCTTTAAAACTTGATTGTTGTTCCTATGTGCTTCTTCCTGTACAGGACCGTCAGCTGCAGTCTCATGCAGGAATGCTGGAGTCATTCAAAGCAGACCTGTTGTACCTGCAGCAAAACATGCCTGAGGGCAGAAAAGCCAGAGCTAAGGAGCTGGAGGAGCATCGTGTCAGAGCGGAGTACCTGCAGCATGAGGTAGGGGAGGTGTTGTGTTGTGAGAAAAAGAGGAATGTGCATTTAATAATGTGAAAAAGATTAAAAAGTGACTCTGCTCCTCTGGCCCAAACCCTGCAGATGTCCCGCTATGAGATCTATATCCAGGTGCTGGAGGGCTGGAAGAACATGGAGAAGACAGAGAATGATGTGTCGAGCAACGCACACCTGAATGCTTTCGATAAAGCTATGTGTGCAGAAGCTGTTGGGGAGCAGGAAGAGGTGGAAGAAGGGCTGAAAAAGTCCCACTCCAGCCCATCTCTGGAGCTGGAGCTGGCTCCTCCAACAGTGATCAAAGTTAGACGCAATATCTCTGAAAGACGGACGTATCGTAAGACTATAATCCCTCGATGGAATAAAGACGCCTAAAAAGTCTTTTAACAGCCAAAACTGATTTGTGTTTCTTGTGCTAACTGGCAGGATTTCAGGTTTCTAGTTTCAAGGTCAAGGTGAACTTAATAATCGCCTATGGGCAATTTTTTTTTTTTTTTTCAGTCATTTATTGTCAAACACCATTCATCATATCCGTTTAAACAAGTAGAGTTTTTCTGCATTTTTGTGCACATTTTCAAAAATGAACCTCAGGAAATCCTGCACACTCATCAGGAGAAAGGGCAGCTGATACATTTGTTGAAGGGCTAAAAGTGTTTGGCCTTGATTTATTTTATTTTATCAGTTTTGGTTGAATACTTAATACAAAATTAGCTTCATTTGCAAAGTTGTCCTGAGGGCAAACAGTGAGCCTTGTAAAATGTAAACCACAAGAGGGTGCTGTAATACAGGACATAGCTCAGTGAGGCTGAATAAGCTGTCCTGTCAGTTAAGAAGTTGATTTGAAAAACCCTAATTGCACTTTTGTTTGATATTCTGCATATGTCGTGAACTTGCTGACTATGATGCTACTGTTACATATTTTGTTCATAGTAAGTGTTTATTATCAAACTGCTGTGTATGTGTTTTCTCTTTTTGGGAAAATAAAATGCAACTCGTCAATGTCAAATGTGAATTTGGGGATGGATTTCTAGACTAAATTTAGCAGAAACACTCTTCACTTATACAGATGCTCCACAGTTACAGGCCTTGCAATTTGTAACGTCAGATTCAACGTAGTTTATTCATTTTCTCTACTGTTGTGTTAAAAAATGAAAATTCCCTTTAAAAAAGTGAAAGTGAAAAGGTTGCTAAGAATGTTTGCTTTCATGTTCACACGGTCTCAAATTTCCAGTGCAAATAATGAAAGGACAACAAATCAAAATCACAATATTGGCCATCCCATCTTAGTATCATTTTCATGTTTTGAGCGAAAAGTATTGAACCCAAACTCAGTGCTTCCTTTTTTCTTCTCAGAAACTAAACCTTAAATCTAAATCTTAAACCTGCCTAGAGACAAGATAGGACATGAACATCACTATCTCTGGTGCGTCAATTCAGTTTTTTTTCTTAGTTCTCCCCACTTTAATCACACATTGGATGAAATTTGAGCAATTAAATAACATAGAATCTTTAATATGTTGCGTTGAAACACCAAAGCTGATCCAAAATGATACTGTCTTGTCTGTCTGTGATTGCTCTCAGTGGCACGGGCCACATTTTGTTCTCTTTCAGCCTGACATGTCGAGTAGCAGTTGACCTGGGGTGGTTAACAATAAGAGCAGGATGTCTGGAATTAACCCCTATGCCCCCTCTCTCCATACAGGAATGTGAAGTGACAAAAGGAGAAGCAGTGAAGAGCACAGATGATACAGTAATGGACACGCTGTCCTGTCTGGGTGTCTGAAACCGGATCAAGGTGCTGGATAAGTGAGTATTTCATTAGTCCTACAGCTTCTAGTCTCTCCAGTTAATTTCTTTTTTCCACCTGGATTCACAAATGTCAGAAATTCTGGACTTTAACATCTGTTTTGCTTAGTTGATGTGATAATGCTCAGCTTGTCCTTTGAATGGAAGTGGCCTCTATTCATCCAAAGGAATAACAAAGATTCATTAAGATAAAGTCAGATTCTGTAGATGAGGGTGACTGATGGGCCACATGAATGACAGGGGCCTGGGGCCATCAGAGCAACTTCAGCGGGGATGGGAGGTGCAGTGTGGCATGTTAAAAGGTGACGCCATCTTTGCTAACCTACATGCTCTCGGGCCTGTGACAAAATGTTACAGTAAAGAATCCGCCATTAGCAGCTCTTGTTTTTTTCCCAGATCAAATTGAAGCTATTAATAATGTTTTGTGTTCAGGGCCACAATCTGTTAAAGGGTGCTCGTCTGGTCTTGGCGTCATCATGGAGCTCTGGACTGAGACTCTTCTCACATGGCCTGTGGACCATGACTTCAGCGGCGGTGGTGGCCTTGTTTTGGAGTGCCATCTCTCTCCTTCGCTCCAGCAACATCGATGACGAGCTGGAGCAGCAGGGGCTGCATTAGCTGCCGAGTTCAGAGGGCATCCTTCCCCAGGAATTGGCCTGTTTTTGTTCCATTTTTGCCAACCCATTCTTGAGCTTTGTGCAACTCAGTCAGGCCTGGGTGGGTAATTAAAAAGGCAAGAGCTCAAGTTGTGATCATTAGGGGCTTGTCCAGCAAAGACCTCGGCACCTAAGGTCACCTCAGTCCCCCTTTTTTTGCGCTTTTCTCCTCCCCCTCACATGCTGTGCTGCATTGAATGTTGCTCAACATGAGCAATAGCTCTGAAATGCACAGTAAATATAAGCCACAAACCCCTGCAAAACAAACATAAACCAGACTGTAGATGCTCACATTCATCCCTGAGATTTTTTTTTTTTAATCTGTCCTCAATGATCCTCCTGACGCACATTCTCCATCTGCTGCTGACGCCTTGCACGCTCTACTTGTTACTTTTTATCTCTTATCCCCACTAACACTTGATTTTTCCCAGTCTGCCTATTGAAAAGCAGTTCTCCTCTCTGCCCCCCTTCCCGCCCCCATACTCCCCGTCTCCGGCTTTTGCTCCTGACTGCTGCTGTTGTGATGTGGCTCTCCATGCAGGGCCCTTGAAATCTCTCTGTTGTCTTTTCAGGGGTTTTGTTTTTCCACTCAGTCTCCATTTGCCTCTTTCACCGAGACATCATCCACTTGTTAGTCGCTGCTGCTCTTATCCACATCCACTTGTACCCACTCCTGTAGTTTGTGACCACAAAGAACACGACACACTCTATATATTCAGTTTTCATATGAGTGTCATTTTCCTTTTCAGCTGGAGGGGTTTCCTTTAATTGCTCTAACTCTGCTTTCCAAGAGTTGGGAGCCACTGAAGAAAAACATCTTCCCTACTTTTTCTTTGGCAGACTGGACTCATTAATGCAGTTTTTCTCGTGGCCAGACGTTAGCCCAGACATTTATATTTTATTTGCCAATCAGACCCAGCCAAAACATGAATCTCTTTAGATTTGATAATAACCGTTCCCCTGCGCTGCCCTTTAACAAATGCTGGCTTTTGTAGCAAAGCAACCTCTCATTGAATGAGTTAAAGGAAGTGCCTTGCTTAAGGGTATTTCCAAGCATGACCTCTTTTTGCCCTCCTGTCTTGCACACACAGTCTGACAACACTCCCCGGGCACAGACTCAGAGGCTTTTAAGACACAGGACAAACACACCAGACCTGATCTCAGCGCGCTCTGTGGGTCAATGCAACGTATATGGCAGAGCAAGAATGTTTATCAACTTACCTCATCTTAACTCAGTTGATCTTTAAACTTGTGCAGGAATCAGTTTTTAAATCTGGATATCTGCATCTATTCTGTTCTTAGTAATATTTAATCTACTGTGTGCAACTCGGGGATATATCACTATAATGGAGATGTGTATGTGATGTTGAATGAGTTGTTTGTCAGTTGTGTTTGACTCCCCCGGCCTCTGCAGGTCAACCCCCACCCTCAGGGTAGTACCTGATACCTGGCAGATTTTATCCACCTCAGTGTGTATGTGTGTATAGTGTTGAATGTGTGTGCTTTGAAAGGTGTGTTTTTCTTGATGTCTCCCAGTCAATAGTAGCTTCCTGCCTCTGGGGCCTGTGTGCTGTTTAATAGGCCGGTCTGACACAGGGCACCTGTGTTTCCTTCCCTCTGTTCCTACAAAGAAACACCCTGTGTTGGACCACTTTGCTCTGTTTGACTGGCACATTTGTCTCATTATGGTTAAAGGTGATTTGGGAGATTAGATTAGTTTCTTGAAATCTGAGGAAGTAGAAGTCATTTGAAGTCCACTCGGGTATTCTGAGGCATTCGCCTCGTGATAACAATACTCTAATACTCTGGTAAATGTCTTTAGAGGCACAGACGTGATTCAGTCGTTCAGTCCACCACTTTGGTCTGAGATTAAATATATGTTTACAGTTGCTGATTTACGTTCTGTACAAGTGAATCTGACTGACCTTGGTGATTCTCTGAGTTTTTCAGTGCCACCATGCGGTTGATTGAAATAATTTTTGATGAAAACTCTCAGCACCTACTGGACATTTCACTTGAAAGCTTTTTTTTTTTTTTTTACCATAGAAATGAAAACACCAAAACAAAACAATCTCTCTGCTCAAGTATCTGCTATCTTCCTGATTCAAGACCATAACCACATAAAGGTTCAAAACTTGGACCAATTGTATCTTCAGCAGTTTTATCGCTATTGGATTTTTTTTTTCCTTTTACTTTGGTGCCTAGAAGATAAACTGTAAATGTTTTGCTTTCTAACAATCATTGAGTCAAAATGAAAATTCCATTGTAAATCTGTTAGATTACCATGAACCTCCCCTACATTTTCTAGTAAATATTAGGATTCCAGCATCCTAAACTAAGATAGTAAAATAAATACCTGCCAGACACAACTCTATTAGCATTAGTCTTCATGAGCATTTAGCATACCAGTGTTAGCATTTAGCTCAATGAGCCATTGTGTCTTGCAGCTTTTAGATTTGGCACTATTGAAATCAAAATGACAAAGAGAGTTGTAGGAAATATAATAGTTCCACATTGAGATGTATAGCAATAATAATGGTGATAACAATAATTATTGGGCTAATATTTAGTATTGTAGCAGTATTTAGTTTTTAGTATTGCAGTTTGTGATCACAGCTCTATGCAGACAGTTTCTGATGCAGAAACCTCTTCGAAAGCAACATGAGGAGAGAGACAAGAATTCACAGAATTAGGGGACAGACAGGTATGAATACATACAGATGGAGAGGCAGCAAAGGAGAGATGAGCTCAGTGCATTTTTGGAAGTCCAGACCAATAGCAGCACAAGCAGGGGAAGGGGTCAAGGCAAAACTGAGCCAGCCTTAACTATAGGTTTTACTGGATTGGAAAAGTTTTTAGGTTACTGTTAAGGTTATCTGCCTCCTGCATCCGAACTGGATGATGGTTCCTCTGGAGGGAGTCTAACAGCTGAAGGCTCTGCTTCTTATTCTGGTGGTTGTGTGTAGGTCTGTTTGTTGGATTGATGGTTTAGTAAAATTAGCATCGGCAAAGTCTAAAAGCTTTTTAGGAGCATAATCAATGCCCTGTCAAGCACTTCAGGCGCAGCATCCTGGCAGGCCATCATATCTGTGTGTGAAGCCAAAGAAGAGTGAGTTGGTGTTGACACTGTCAGAATGGCACAGTGGCACTTAGCAGGGTGAGCATCTGACAATGTGAAAGAGCTCCAAAATATCTGCAGAGATTCAAAGAGGGGACCGTTCGGTTCAGGAGAAGGGTTCAGATTAATCAGCCATGCTTTGTCTGAAACGCTGAATAAACAAGGTGATGGGTTCACTCACACAATCTGGGTTTTCTAGGGGGCCACAAAAAGCCCGAGCCGGGCCGGGCCAACAGGGCAGCGCTGCCATTCACAGTTTAAAACAACAACGTGTTCTGCAGCTCATTTGGACGGCCAAATTCTGCCAGACTACATAATACTTATTTGCTGGGCTGAATTGGTTGGCCAGTGTCTCGGGCTCAAAGATAAGTGGAGAACATTCCAGATGACTGATGCAGGACAACCTCAACCCGTCATCCCACTGATTGCCACACACTCCTCTTCTGCCTTTTGGCAGCAATTTCTCTAGGGGCCCCCCATCCTGTCTTTGAGTTTGTCCCATAATGGTAATGGGACACATGCCTTCTCTTCCACACACACACACACACACACACACACACACACACACACACACACACACACACACACACACACACAGGCACAGATACACGTTCTAGCTCTGTCTCCTCATCACACATACACTGTGTTAGTATGGCTGTGTGTTAAATGTAGTAAGTCTTGGTCGTCCGTCCTGCCAGCTTTGTCTGCCCTCAGCTGTTCCAGCCCGGTGCCTGTATTGTGCTGCTGGGCTCATTACCAGAAGCACTGTGGCCCGAAACCTCCTTGCTAATAGGCCCACAGAGAGACAGAAGGGAGTTATTTCTGCTATGCCTTGTGTGTTGCAGTATAATGTTTTCTTTTTTACTCTTTTGGCAGTGAGACTGTTAATGTTTAATGTTCGCTGCCGTTATTTCTCTGGCTGGCTGTCAGATGGCTGAGAAATCTGAAACTGGGTTTGGTTAAAAGGCCTGCCTCTTCCCTGTGAGGCACATCCACTTAAAAGCTCCTCTGTATGTATGAATGTATATGGATGTGTGTGTTTCTGCATGCCTGAGCAGGGAACTGGAAAGAATGAGTGTCCACTCAGTTGATGGGACTGTCTGGAGTGAGCCAGGCCGCTTGGACAACAATGGGATGAAGTGCAGCTATTGTTTAAAGTTTACAGGGCGGTACGCAGCGTATACAGTGGTGTGGCTGCAGGAGACGGATACAAAGAGAGGGGTGTAAGGAGGTGAGTCAGGAAAATGTTGAAATGTGAGCAGAATGAAGGCTTGAAGGGACAGAGAGAAAGAGAGGTGCATACTGTAAACAGAAAAACGTCATAGCCGGTCTTCATCATCAGACAGAGACTCCTGCCGCTGAACTGATATCGAGGACTTTAAGTGTTTGTCTTAGAAGTCAGACAAAGGCCTTCATACGGTCTGATTCAAGAGTTATGTCATTAGGTTTGAGGGTTTTCTTTAAGGTTGAATTAGGCCATGGACAGCACAGACGTTTTTGAACTGAAAATTCCTGCAGAAGTTACACTGGTGTAATGAGACTGTCACAAGCTTCCATGGGAGAGGACGCAATCCAGCACTGAAAGTGAATCAAGTTCAAGCACACATTTGTTTTCCTCACCTAAAAAAAAAATATAACATTAGTATTAAAAAAGTGCCAAAATAAAACATATAAAGCAAGCAAAAGCATGTTTTTCACAGATGTAAAATGGATGCCTACTAAGTTCAGAAATTAAACTAACTAAATTAACCAAAAAAAGAAAAGAGCATAATATGTCATCTATAAACCTGAAAACAAAATAATTTTAACTGTATTACACGCAACACTCCCTATTTACTGTCCTGTTTGTATGGAAACATCAAAACCTCTATCTCGTTCTTTTTTTTTTTCTTTTTTTTACTAAACATTAGTTGGGTGATAAACTTCATGCTTACATTTCCCACCACATTAATTTCTGTAATTTTTTTTATTGCAATTTGTTTGACGAGATCTTCTTTTTTATCATCCGCTGTAAATAACCGGTTGTCCGGCGTTACCCAGCTGTCAGTGCGGCAGCCCGAGCACCAAGGTTCACGTGCTGTCAGGGCTCGTTCGGGGAGCGCGCGGCCTCCCGTCTTCGTCGTCCTCGCGGGCAGAGTCCCGCGCGGAGGCACCAGGTGGGCCGCGGCACCGCCGAACCGTGGCCTCGTTAACGCGCCGCGATAATGAGGCTGCGAAGAGGGGCCGAATAATGGCGAATAAAAGTACATGATGCAGAAAATAAAAAAAAAAGAAGGAAAAGAAATTAAACAGATGCGCGTGTTTTCGGGATCATTGCTTTCGTCCTTTTAAAGTGCTGAGCGTTGCAAAAACAATGGCCAATATTTCGGGTTAAGCGGCTTTGTAGTAATTTCTTAAAGAACTAGGAAGATTATTATTATTATTATTATTATTATTATTATTATTGATAATAACAATAAGAGTGATGCAGACTAACAATCTTGTTATAATACTAATATAATACTTGTTATAATGTTGTTAGTTTTATTTAAACACGTAACAGATTACATGTTATTATCAGGAGTGTACCATATAACTAAACCACATTTATTTAAAATTAAGAAAAAAAATGTATTCTTAGTTTTTTACCTTTTAAAATTCGACCAATCCGTAAAAACACCAACAGTGAAAACGGTGGTAAATTTGTCATGCTTTAATTAAAATAATTCTTTAGAAATTCCGTATTTACATCTGCAATAATATTAATAACAGTATAAGAAAAAATAGTCACAGTTCTTACCAAACATCAGAACATCAGCATGACAACAAACTGAACATATTTGAAGCAAAACAAATGTATTTCAAGCCTTGTTGGTTTTAGTAGCCAAATCACCCCCTCCTTCATCAGGCATTCTCTGAGTAAAATTGCATCACTTCCCCATAAGTAATTCATCATTTACAATATGTACATATTGCTAAATGGGTACATTAATTGTCTTTGAGGGGCATACGTGGCCATTTTGTTTTAATTATGATTTAATGTGTTAGTCACCCTTTAGTCTATGTTCACTACAGGAAAGTTCTTAAAATCTGAATTTACAGAGAAAGGAAATCACAAAATGAATTTGCAAGCAGACATAGATCAAGAAAACGAATCAATTAGTGATGATAGGACAGGATTCACAAGTTTAAAAAAATGTAAACAAAAGCAGGCATAGTTCAGTATAAAGAAGTTGCATATCCCTACTCACTGAATCAGTGGAGTCAAGTTGCAGATGTGCGAGAAAGAAAGTCTTTGGCCAAAACAGCATTAAGGAGCTCTATGTACTGAAAATATGCACCTTGATGTGAGACATCAGGCTGAGTCTCTGGAAACAGGCCCTGCGAGGAGCTTGGTGATAGAAATGTGTAAACGTACATGAGTCAGAGATAACCTTGGGAAATGGTGTCAGTACTGACAAATAAATAATGCAGAAGTAGGTGTGTTGGACCATGACAAGATGTTAGAAATATGCTGGTTTGTCAGCAGTCTCATGTTCACATCCAGTTTTGACTTTCAGGCCTTGGTCCGTGATCAGTTGTGTCAGCTGATGTAAAGTCCTCCGCCCGCTGTCTCGGGTCCGGTGTAGTCCAGGAGCGGGGACTAAAGGTGGTCATAGGCAGCTGCAGACGGTGGAGCTGTGCGGGAGGCTGAACTGTAGTAGTAGGGAGAACCTGCGGGGGGAGACACAGAGAGAGGAAGGTGTTGGTGGTGAATCAGACTTTCTTTATCCATCTTATGAGGTTTTACAGCAGATAGTTGGGCTGAGAGTCTGAACAACTTGGCCTGTTGGTCCTGCAGGTGGCTTGAGCCTGAATTTTGTGCCAACAAATACACAATAATATACCATGTTATCAAAGTGTTTTTTTTTTTTTTTACATCGTTTATCATTTTTATTTCTATAATCTTGGACCTAGTTTTTAATCTCATCTCTTTTTATTGGTGGTACAAGTTCTTGGAATCACTATATATTATGTATGAAAAGGGAAGGGAAAGAACAACCTTTGTGTTTTCCTGAAAGTGTGTAGACTGTGCTACCCGCGTGTCTCATTTCTTTCTTGGTCGGCATTTGTTGCTTTCTTGATTTCGTATTTTTTCGTCTGCAGTTTTATATGCAGCAAAGAGAGTAGAACTTAAAATTGAAGGTGTAAGATAGAGCGCTGAGCTCCAAGGTAACCTTAGTAATGCAACAAATAGAGCATATTATTAGAGGAGGGATGGCGATTACATGACATGTGACTGTAGGAATTCACACATGACTTCCTGGATGCCATACACAGACAAAGAAGTCAAGACTTCACTGCTGAAAAGCAAGTCAGCGTCTAAATTATTTATCTTTTATTGTGAAGGTCTTTTCATTACCATCAAACAAAATGAAATATATTCATTGATAGGGTGTTTGGTGCAGGAGGTGGTTAGAGTAAAACAAACACTGTCAGTGCTGTCGGACTGTCCGTACTCACTCAGGATGCTGGAGTTGGTGAACCTCCAGGCTTCGCTGTAGGAGGTGTAGGGTGAATGGCTGTAGGACTGACCAGTGTAGTCTGCACCGGCTGCAAGAGGGAGAGAAAGTTCATCAAACACTCACATTCTGCAGACAAAACACATTGGAACAACAAGGAAAAACATTTTTAAAAGGAAGAGCGAAGTCACGGCCGGTGGCTCTGTGGAGCCGGGCTGTTTGTGCGTTTGGCAGCATCTGCTCTGCCTTGGCTCATAATTCACCAACAGTTAGTGCAGCCTGTAAACCATTAATCTGTGGTGCAGGTGGATGGCTGAGGGTAAAATCCCTCAGCCCAGTGGTGCGTGCATGCAGCTAGCCCTCTGCTCCCTCTTTCCTCAGCACTTGGCCCCTCACATCGTTCAGCCTCTGCCCTCCTCCTCCTCCTCTCCGTCCTACACTTCCTGCTTTCAAGCACTCCTCTTTCTTTCTTTTCTCTTTTTTTAACATTCCAATATCTAATTGGTAATTATGTTGGCTGGAATGAATCCCTGAGCTCCCCACCTCCTCCTCCTCCACCTCCTCCTGTCCTAACTCCCCCCCCCCTTTTCACTCAGTAATTGTGTATCAACGCTTCCTCACAGCGAGCCCACCAGAAAAATAATAAATCAGACCCTCTCATTTCGCGCTTCGGAGGGCAGACTTCAAATAAAAAAGGTACATCACACATACACACAAAAATGCGCGTGCACACACACAAACACACACACACTACAACACACAAACACACACACACATACACACACACACACTCTATTTGGTAGTATGCCGCCATCTTGACACAGACACACATACATGGACAGCACACACAAACAGACAGAAACATTCACATGCACATACGCACACAAAAACATGCCACAAAGACCGCCTCCTCGACGGCCATACCCAGACTTCACACCCCCCTCCGCCCACCCCCGCGTCTCCCTCCTGGGCCCCCTGGTTCCCATGGCAATGTGTGGTCAGAGGTGTCTGGGTGGGTGGGTGAGGGGGGGTAGTTAGGCAGCAGGGCGGAACCTCTAGCCTAGTCCCTGTACCCCCTGGGCCCATGTGCACCCACACACACAGTTCACCACACTGGCACAGCCACTCATTAACTCAGCCTGTCTCCCTGTTAATCTACAAGCCTCCCTCCAGTCTTTTCTTTCCATTTATTCCTTTTCTTTGTGCCCCCCCACCCCACACACACACACACACACACACTTCTCTCTACCTGTTTGACTCATTATTTCCCTTCAGGTTTTTATTTCATGCTTATCCTCCATTTGACTTGTGTATTTTTGGTCACATGTGGGCTTCTTACCTGCTACCATCCCTGTGATGGCAGAGGAGGAGTATCCTGTCTGGGCCGGGGAGGGGATGTGAGGAGGGTAACCTGGCAGGGTGGAGCTCACCATGTCACGCCCTGTAAACACACACCTTTACAGTAAATAAGTCATTCTATTAGGCTATAAGTTGGGTATTTTACTGTGCAGAGAAAAATACAGTGAATTGCGACAGAAATAGATAATGAATCAGTTAATCATCAAAATATTCAAAGCAAATGAGATCCTAATCCTAATATTTTTATTAGGAAAGATATTTTAGCTTCTCTTAAATAGTGAAGGGGAATAAGTTCTGCTTTCGTCTGTCTTCTATCAAAGAAAAAGTTATATTTGGGAGTTTTGGACTGCTGGTCCGACAAAATAAGATTTTTCAATGAATGCATGAATAATGGGAATTATTATTAGTTGCTGAAAGTTACATGCAAACACAAACGCGTATTCCTTTGTTCTGATTATGAACATGATGAGATGGACACCTGCATTACCTGAGATGACAGACTGACTGCTGAACTGTCCATACACTGGTGCATGATGGGAGAATGAGTTGAATGAATTGGGGAAATGGTTGGCGCTACAGCTGCTGCTGTTTACAGAGACAGGTTTCTGCAGCGCCTGCAGCTCCACGAACGCCAGGTTGGACGCTGCCACGCTTGGCGATGGACTCGTGCTGGTCACTTCCGGGGACAGCTCCTGTTTTAGACAGAGCGGCAGGGACTGTAGGGGCTCTGAGGTGGTGACAGCGAGGGGGGAAGCCGGGTGAGAAAATGAAAACAAATGATGCATATGAGTGGGACTACAAACGTTAAAAAAGTGAAGAGTGAATAATGTCAGGATTGTGTCACAGCTGCTGGTAGGAGTTGGCATATTGAGGACTTCGGCCTTGTGTCATGTGCTTGACAGGAATGAAAGGGCAGCGTCAACTAACATACCAGCCACCATGGTGTAGCTCTGGTGTGCCGTCAGATTCCGTCCAATGGTGGAGCTGGATGTTGAGAGGCTGGTCTTGGCCTCATCCAGACTGCCATTGATGAGGGACAGTGGGTACAAAGTCTGGGGATGACGGATAGGGATTAGCTATTGGAGGAAAGTGGAAGGAGCAAATGTGCGTTGAAGAAAAAACAAACAAAAAAAAAAACAACAGCAACAAAAAAAACAGAGATCTTTTGAATTTCGAATTTCCAAATCATTGCGAAACCAACCAGAAATGGCAATAAAACCAGGAAATGTATTTATTTATCCTTTTGAGTATGTTGTGCTCCCAGTTATCAGTGTTTATATGTTTCTTGAACATTAGTTACTTGCTGTGTGCTGCTACCTGCTCTGTCTTGCTGCTGGAAGCTGAGCTGAACGAGTCCGGTGGGTAGTGGTGTCGCTCAAACCCGCAGTCCAGATGTTGTGAAGCTGCTGAGAAATTATCCACTCTCATCTGTTTCCTTGGGACACCCCCGCTGCCCTGAGAGTCCACGCTGTGCCGGCAACTGTCCTGATCACCTGTGAGTCACATATTCATTTGGAAATGTTCTAAATTGTCGCAAAACATATTCGACCGTTTAACAATGACGGTCTGTAAAGAGATAGGTGTGTTTCACCTTTTAAAAGTACGTTAAGTCCTGCATGCAAAATATCTTATAAGAAAGTAACAATTACCCTAAAAAAAAGTTGCTGGATGTAAGTGCTTTAATTTGGGAATAACATCTGTGCAATTTGTGCTTCAAGCTAATTTGCCTGTTTTCTCTGCTTTAGAGGAAATAGTCACAGTCTCTTCCATCTTTCATGTTCATACATCTGATGGACTTGTTTCCTGGTGCCACCACAATAATTCTAATTGTTACTGACACTTGCTGCCTCATTCGTTTGCTCTAATTCTTACTGTCGTCGTGGCTCCTCTTGCCCTCGGCGCTGGGATGGGGGATACCCAACAAGCCGCTGATGGAGTAGGTGGAGCCCAGGGAGTCCGACTGAGGAGATTCAGGGGGGGTGACAGCTGAACTCGGGACTAAGGGTGTGAGGAAAAACAAAAACAGAGATTTGAGACAGAGATCTGAAATGATGCTGCACACGTCAGTGGACCTATTAGCACAAGAGAACAAGCTTAATCCTACAGAACAATGAGCACACTCCATCTTTAACCTTAATCCTTCAGCAACCCTTAATGATGCTTGTAGATATGGATAATGATAAGCAACCCTCAGTATGAATGTGTTTGAATGGTGTAGACCTACTTATGGTTTGTCCCGGACTCAGACCTTTTCCATCCAGAGGCAGATTGAAGGGCTGTTGGACCTTTGTCCGGATTATTCTGTGACCAAAAACAAATTCCCTTTAGCTGTTTTGTTTGGTGCCAACACTGCCATGATAATTGCATATAAACGGTGTTGGAGGATGCACAAGGGGAAGTTCAGGACCATCAGAGCTTTCTTTCATGCCTCAGTTTAATGTAGCATCTTTAAATGGAAAGATGGAAAGGATTTCATAACCCCAAGGCTGTACTTCCTCTCACTCATCCACCGAGCCAGAGCGGCTCTAACCTGATTACATTCATAATTCAGTTTGTCACCTGTTAATGGAGCTCACGCTGGGCACTGTGTCTCCATCACACACGCCTTCCGCCAGCAGCCGGTCTCTGATTTCCCAAGCAAACATGGTGGGATTCTGCCTCTTGTACTCTGCGATCTTCTCCACAACCTTTGGTGTGGCCACCTTGGGCTTGGAGCCACCAATCACACCAGGCTTGATGCTGCCCGTCTCATAGTAGCTGAAAGAAAGAAGTGTGTCAAAGACTTTTATACTGATGTAAAGGAAGTTGGGTAAGAGAGAGCAATATTAACTATCAAAGGTCAAACACCTCAAACAGTTGGATTAACATTTATGGGAAGTTGAGTAAGATGCTTGTTGTTGTATTTACCGTCCCAGGATCTTGCTGACACAGCCATGGCTGACCCGGAGCTGCCGTGAGATGTCACAGGGCCGAACTCCCTGGTGGGCCATGTCTACAATGCGTTGCCGGATCACCTCCGGAAGTGGACGGCCATTAACAAACATTCCACCTAGTTGGTTAAGACCCCCATGACCTGGGGGAGGAGGGGGGATGAACACTTATAAATGTCATGGAACCTGAGACGGGACACATGCCAACATCGGTGCACAGCAACAGGTAAAGTCACACACACAGATACTTATAGATACGCCAACCTCCAACCACAACAAATGCATGTTTCTATGACAGATTTTCTGAATCAAATGATCTAAAAAAAAAAAAAAAAAAAATCTCAGGAAATGAGACGGTATAATGCACACCCTGCATATTATTTGACATTTTACATGCTTTACATTGAATATAGGAGAAATATTCACAGTCATCACATGGAATTACATTCACAGTCTCTAACAGGCTGAAGCATACAATACTATACATTAAAAGAAACCAAGAGAACAGCAGTAAAAAGAAACAGACTTTAGCTCCACTGAGCAAAACAAACTGCTAATGGAGACTTATCATTTCGCAGAGTTGGTTCGTTTACCTTTATAAAAAAAAAAAAAAAAAGAGGTTCCTTTAATTCAAAAATTAGGATCAAATGAATCACACTGAAAAGGTATTAAAAGCACGTGACTGTGACATCACGCCCCTGTTTAACTTTAAAGCCAAACTTTTAAACTGATGATTCTTTGATTGTGCACAGACTAATTAGCTTGTTATAAATAACACCTACAGGCTCACTCTCAGCAGTCTCATTGAGATGCAACTAATTTATTGTGAGAGTTGAAGCATGAGGCTCAGTTCACTTCACTGAAGGTGACTGACTGTCATTTTCGGCTCAGAGATTATTTAGAGATTATTTTTTTTAAAGATAAAGAAAACAGTAATATTTGATTTTCCCTATTTGGACATATGCTATATGCATTTCTGTTATATCTATATATATATATATCAAACAGAAATGCACATTGAAAATTGAAGTAATTTTTAAGTAAATTTAAACTATACATAAATAATGTGTATTACTATTTATTGTTACTATTGTTATGTTCAGAATCTTTTCTCAGAAATTTACAATATGAGTTATTTTGTTGAGTTGCAATATAATAACAGCAACCAAAGTTTTTAGATAAACCTTATCAATTTATTACTTTTTTTACATTCTCATTATTTGTTATTTCGAGTTGTTGTAGTTGTTATAGTTGTTATAGTTGCGGTGGTTTGATATTTGTGAAAGTGTGGCTGTTGAAAATACTGGAACATCAATGTATAGTTGCATAAACTTGGATCTGGTTGAAGTATTCTTATATATGTAAAATATGTTGTGATAAAGGCAGAGGGGGTGCTCAGTAAACATCCGCAGACAAAGCACCTGCCGTGTCCCGCCACTGGCCTCAACTATCTTCTCTATAGACTGCCCGGTGGTGACTCTGCAAGAACACCATCGCCTTTAATTTAACCCATTGAGCCACTTTCAGCCTTTTCCCAGCTTTCATTTCCACATCAAACAGGCCGGACGAAAGGAGGGAGGGAGGAAAGAGGGGAGTGGGGGGGGGGCTCTATTAACGCTGCCACCGGAGTGTGGAAAAAAATCTCCCTGCCAAGCTTCATCAACCTGCAGGATATTAAAGAGGAGAAGGGAAGCGGGGAGGGGGTCACAGCACGCGCACTGACACAGCGTGCACACCACAAAACAAAGCATAGATAGATAGATGGATAGATAGATAGATAGATATACGACCCAGCTGAAGTGGAGGAGATCATTCTTTAAATGACCAATGATCCAATAAACTTCCTCGACATCCCAGATAATCACCCCAGGAAAATATCATTTCATACATTCAAGAGTTATGATGTCAGATTGTTTAGATGAGACACTTCTATCTATGTGCCACTGCAGGGACTTTTTGTTTTTCACTGTTCGAACGTGGCTGAAAGATCTGCCTTTGAAGCAGCCAAACTACCAAACACTGCTCAAAGCCAACAAAACTTTGCTTTAAATACCCCAGGGCGCAAGCTTCCAACCCCACATGTCAAGCGAACTTCAGGTTTAAAAAGCGACGTATGAGTATGATTGGTCATTTGTAAATATCATGTCACAGTCACCTGGAACAAGCAGATACACAAGCAGGGTGACAATAAGTCATGCCTGCTTCATGACGTCTTTCTAAACGTAGGAATGTATTTGTAGCCCACATTTTTTGGCAAGGACTGTAACTTCTGATACATAGACACAGTAAGCGGCTGTTACAACTGCATTTTACTTTATCATTCATTTTCTGTTTGCATATCAGCTCCTATTTGCATAAAGATGTATAAACCTAGTCTACATACATGGCAATATAGGGGTTTATAACAAATGTCTTAAATGTTAACATACTGCTCAAAAACGCATCATGATGGTAAATCAAAAGGGAAATGTTACAGACTGCGTCAGCTTGCGTTACGTTGTGTTACCTCTTCCGGTGTTAGACATTTCCCTGAGTTTTTGGCCCCTGCTCCACCAGCTGAACGTGCTGCTCGCCTCCACGTTGTCCCAGTTAAAGTGTTTTTACTCCTCGTCCTGCCCCGTCTGGCATGAGTGTGCTGCTGAGTTCACCGGCGATCACACACTGCAGAAGGACACAGGGCTCTGTGAAACTGCCTGTTTGTCTCGTGACTTGTCTGAGCTCGAACAGAGCAAACACTCAGCCGGTGTTCTCCACGGCTCTCTGGGTGTCTTCATTGGGTCTACAGGAGATGCTGGCTGTTGCCTTCAAATGACTGCTTTTATAAGCGTGGCTGGCAGAGCATTAACACTTTTTTAGCTCCTTTAACTTCAAGACTATGTAGAAGTCCACGTGCCTATTTTTTTTTTTTTTTGTGTGTGTGTTAAATTTGTAATTTCAATCAGTATTTTTAAAACAACAAAGACTTTCTTCCCCTGCGGCCAACCCAGATGGCTGCTCCTGTTACACATTAAATTTCCCTTCATTAACCACTTTTTAATTAGAATTGACTGGCCTCATTAATCACCTTATAATTGTTTTAACCAGTACTGTATATCATTTTTGGCTGTTGACTAAAATAATAAATATACGATGATGTAGAGAAAGTAGAATAATAATGCTTTGGGTTAGAGTTTGTGGAGAAAAAAATAGTTTTCTGGACAGTGTCCAACTTTTTGAACAAAATTGCTATTAAAGAAAAGCTTACATTTTCTGTTACTTCCTACTCCCCCCCCCAACAACACAAAAAAGACAAACAAACAAACAAAAACAAAACAAAGCATGCGCTGTAATTCCAAGATATCAAATGAAGATAAATGAATGGATTTTTTTTTAAAGATCAAGTTGCTACTCAAGTGGATTTATTCAAACGATTAGACATTAAAAAGAAGAAGAAAGACGAGTGATGGCTTTTAAAAAGATTAGTAGCTTGTTAACTAAAAACATGTTGAGCATGTTGTAAATATGGTGACTAGTAATTATTGCACTTGTCCACCTGAAGAATGAAATTTGTTTAAAATGACACCAGCTGCACAAAGATCATGGTAATACAAGCAAAAATATTATTTGCTGTGTAAGTGACAACATGTTAATAATGGCTGGACATCAAGGTCAACTGCTGGAACGATGTAGGATTTTTTTTTTTTTTTAAGTGATTGAACAGAAAAAGAGTCATTGTTGATTTCAATGCGTGTTGCAGCTAAATGCTGAGACTCAAAGTGCCATTTCAGTGAGTCAGGTGTTGTCATGTCCTGCCAGAGGACGAACCAAATAATCAGCAGACTGTCACACACTTTTAGACAAATGTTAGATGTGACGATTGACAACATAAGTTGAAGTGTTTGGTTTGATTCTGACTTATTTTGGTTTGCTGTTAATAACATTTACACTGTGATAGGATTAGGAATAAGCCCTACTGGGCTGTTGCCAGATTCAATTAGTTTGTGTGATGATTATCTTATTTGGCAATAATTATTCAAGAGCACATTTGAACAATTAAGTGTAACTGAATATGTTCCTTAAACTTTTTGTTGAACAAAAAAGGGTTTGCCTCTCAGTGTATCTTGAAAACAAAAATCAAATTTGCAAAGACCCAAACATTTAGATGTCAAATTTTAAGTACCTAAATTAATTATATGATGTAGGATCCTTTTTTAATTTTTTTTTATTTTATTAAATTATTAGTATTAGTATTGTTTGGCTGCACCAAAATGCAGCAAAAATAAGAAATTATTCCAATAAAATATCAATATAAATATATGCATCAGTTTAATCACACTGAAAATTGGCTGAAGGATTTAAAACAAAGGAAATTATTACAATTCCACAATTTCAAAATGGAGCAATTTGGTTCCATGTATTAATGTTTTTAATGTTAACATGGATACAAAACCACTCTGTTAACGTTTACCAATTGATATTAATTATTTTATTTTATATTAAATAAAGGTGAATACAGTTAGCATGAAATTTGAAACACTGAATTCCTGCAGGATTTCCCCTCTTGACCTCGGTGTTACAGAAATTGGAAGGGAATTTGTAACTTACCTTTTATTTTGTCTTTCAATCTCTGAGGGAATTTTCGCATTTAAAAAATTGTTGCTCATGCCAAACTAGATTTTTTTTTCCGCCGTCTCCATTTAGCAGTTTCTGTTTTATTCTAAGACTGAATTATTTCCCGTTTGCTATAAGTTCATTATTACGGACTCGGTCGACCGTCATGCAATTTTACTGGAGAAAGAGTCGGATGGTTTTCGCGAAGGAATCGAGTTATTTACAGCGTTTCACTGAGAGGAAAAACTCTTTAAGGAGACCAAGCACACAGATACACATGCATATATATTTTCTATTTAGAGCCCCAGATTCACTCCTGAGTTTAATTTCACATTCAGGTGGGACGGTGAACGGTGAACGTCCTCTAAAAGTGAACGATTATTCCTGTTCATCCACAAACTTTCATCTAATATGTGGACGGTCAGGAAAATGCTGCTCTCATTTATTATGCCTCGTTTTATTGTGTATCATTAGACATAGCGATAGTGATGTTTTGTTGTTGTTTTTTTTTTTTTGGCACAGGTCTGGATGTTTTGGAGCTCGCAGTGTCTCCAGACTGCGGATCACCGCGCTGCCACTATCAGACATCATGAAACAGACACATGCGGGTGAGCAGTTTGAATTAGAGCTTACCTTTCAGCAGTGGAGCCCAAAATAAAACAGGTCCTCCCGCAGACGCTCTGATATTATCCAAATGTGTGACACGGTGTCCGTGCGGGCTCTTGTGTTGTGTTGTGTTGTGTGCGCGGTCAGGTTTTATCCAACCGGGGTTGCGCAGAGGATGGAGGCCTGCAGCCATTGGAGGAGGAGGCGGAGAGAGAGGAGGAGGTGTGGTTCTGTGGAGGGGAGAAGACAGGACCCCCCCCCCCCCCCTCCTCAGCCTTTGGGATGACTGACCCTCTGCTGTGTTTTGATGGCGTTGAGCGACTGCACGGAAACACTTGTCACGGAGACGGCTTGTTTCCAGCCCCGCTCTGAGGAGACCGTGGCGGCGCTTCCGACGGTCCGAGCTGCGCTTTCACACACGATTTAGTGCCTGATTTTCTGTGATCCGTCACAGGCTCCTTCTGACAGGTAGACCAACACCTGACTGACGGTCACATTCATTTCAACACCTTTTTTTTTTTTTTTTAGATGACAATGAAGAAATTATGACAAAATAAAACTAACAAATTAGCCTAACTTCCAAAGTTGTGAAGTACAAACTTTTCAAAAATTGTCAAGCAGGTTTTAATTCACAGAGACAACTCCAGCCACTAAATCTAAATATAAATTAACACGATCGATATCTCGAAATTACATGTGGTAAATCTGAGAACTATTTCACCTCCCAAATCTTTACATTTTATTCATTGGTTTCTATTTATTTGTCTTTTTGCTAAAATAAAAAAAAAAAGAATCTGGACTCAAAAATCGTCTAAATTTGAAGTCGTGTGAGCTGAATGTTGTGACCTTTACCCCTACCCCAAAAGAGCCTTAAAAAAATCTGAAATAACTTTTAATGAGACCTGTCGCGGCTCTTGCTCTTTTCCTTCACTGCATCTCTAGAATTGGGTTTATTGTGAAGCAGGACAGGCGGAGAGGGCGCAACAGGAAAAACAAAATGCTTGCACTCCTTATCGGAAATCTTCCAGCTTTTCTCTGCTCAGTTAGTTGCCTAGTTTACTTTTGGATGTTGTGATTTATTTCCCAGCCATGTTGTGCCTGTGCTGGGGTGTTGGATGCTGCAGCACAGAGTCTTTCTGAGCTGCGCTTTTCTTGCATGAATGAAAACGACTTGACGCCTGTGGGGAAGCGCACTGAGTTGACTTCTCTCTCTGAAGCATTCCCTGCAGACGCGTGATGTCACCGCAGGGTGCCGGGATCCCCCTGAGTTAAAACACTGTTAATGTTGTTCTCACAAACCTGTAAAACAAACTCAACACCTCCGATGACAGCCATCCCTGGCACCTTGTGCCCTGTCTGATAAAAGCAGGTTCGTCC
Source organism: Echeneis naucrates (assembly GCF_900963305.1). NCBI lineage: Eukaryota > Metazoa > Chordata > Actinopteri > Carangiformes > Echeneidae > Echeneis > Echeneis naucrates. Next base: position 12,714,209 of record NC_042522.1, on the reverse strand, counting down.
AACCAAATGGATCTTTTACTGAATGGCTAACCGATCTGCTTCACACCAGAGAAAGCCAGGAGACGTTCACGATTAGTTATAACTGTTTTCCATTTTGTAGGTAGAAAATGGAAATAAAATGCTGGTCTCGGCCTCTGCAGCTCTTATCTGCTCACTTGGTGTTTGAAGTCTTTTAAAAGCTCTGACTCTACTTCAGTGCCACTGCAGAACAATGGGAGGCCTGTTTTCAAATAAATAAAAGCGTCAAGAGACTAAAGGGAATCATAACATCAGCTGGAAACAGAGACAGTCCTCTGTAAAGTGACCACAGCGCAGAGAAAATGAAGTGCCCGCAGGTAGAAGTGGCAGCAGAGAGAGAGAGGGGTTACAGAGAGTTTAACAAGGGATTAAAACTCACAGATTGGTATCTATCGAGATGATACTGTGAATTAAAATAGCTTGTAATTATACGGGTCCACTCGCCAAGGGGCAGAATTCATACACACCCTAAATCCGGCTTTCATAGAGCAGAAAGCAGGAGGATATGAAGAAAATGTGGAAAACTAATGACTTGAAACTGTAACTGGAAGATCTCAAAAAACTTCGCATTAAGCCCCCAAAAATATATAAATGGGCTGTCAAGTAAACTGCTGTCAGACATAATTAGAGCTCATGCAGCCGCTTATAGGCAAAACAACAGTTGCTCGTTTCAGTGCAGTCAGAGAAAGAAATGTTGATCTTTACCTTCAAGTCGGTGCTGATGCGTAATGGCACACACGCACAGTTTATACTGTGTGTGTCTGCCATTGTTAGATTGTTGAAACTCTTGACTTTGTCATAATTTATAATCGTCCTTTTCACTCAAAAAGTCTGCTGTCTACACAAAATATGAGATGTTGGCAACAACCCAAACTATTTAGATTTACAACAAATCGTCGTGACAAGACAAGTTGAATGACACCAATTTTGGCCTTGAGGTCATTTGTCTCAGCCACATGTATTTATTATTATAATTATTAGTACAATAATAATAATTAATAATGTATCTTTATATATATTTTTTCCCATTCTCTGGCCCTGGGGGGGGGGGGGGGGGGGTCACTAGTGGGGCCTCGGCGATAATGACGAGGTGCGATTTAGGAAACAAAAATCAGAAACGTATTAAAAATGCTAATTTAAAAAAATACAATATCTCTTACATGCTGAGCAACATTTTGTATTTAATAAACATAGGTCTGATACAAAACTGTTAAACTGGTAACACTTTAACATGAATAAACACCAGAAATAACCACCTGCTGCACTTCTTTCAAACAGTCATGACTGGAGGCTGCTACATGAACAGATGACTTTAGAAATAAAGTCATGATTGTGGACACAGAGTAACAGCACATATTAAATGTCTCCCTTTGACGCCAACACACTTCTTGAACCTTGAACCCGGTTTCAGCTTTCATGTGTAACCTTTGGAGCACATAATGAAATCGTACAATTTTAGTTCTTTTTTTTTATTCTTCTTCTTTTTTGTCGGGTGTGTCTTGTTGCTGGCTAATTTACTTCCCCCAGCAAAGTTTGTGTCAGCATCGTAACCTGCGGCGACAGAGGTGAATGTAAAAGGTCAGATCAGACACTTCCGACTGCAGTGATAAGAGGCTGCAGCTCCTCTGCCGTTTATCTCTTGCTTTTGGGGATAAATTTCATGTGACTAAAGCGGAAACTGCCAATAAAACACGCGTGCAGCAAACACAAACATTACAGGTTTCATTTCACAGATGAAGGTAAAACTACATTTTACTCAGTAGATCAGTCTCTTTCTGCGTGTCCACTGTCTGAATGCAGAGATATTATAGCAAGAACCATAATTTATTTTAAAATTAAAACATCACGGGGGATATAAGATGGATATGTTTAATTAGGAATAAAGTCATTAGAAGGCCCCACAGAGACAGTGCACACACACAGGGACCACAGTGACTGACAACTTTGCAAAATCTGGACTTAAAATGTGTGTTTACCCCCCCCCCCCCCAATCCCTCTCTCCAACTGTGCAGAGGTACGACTGTCTGTCTGACTCGCAGTGTGCGCGCTCCCGCGGTGATGCATCACTCAGCTCCCGCTTCACTGCGCGCACCCGTTAGAGATGAATGAGGGGGGAAAAGGCGCCCACTTAATGACAACTTTTATAAATCTGGGCCGAGCGAGCGCACGTCTCTTTGTGGTCAGCGAGTCGAGATGAAGCAGGTAATTAGGTCATAATAGCTGGAGAAACACCTCAGTATTGATGATCCCATTAGGGGGATGATTTGCCGGGTGCACAAGAGCTGAAACCCAAACTTTCTACCCCATCCTGGTTAGATTCTCCCACTCTGATATTTGCATCCACAATTACTATATATATTTTTTTTCTTTTTTTTTCTCTGAATATAAGATGAGTCCAATTTTATGTTTTTTCATCCCCTTTCTGTCCCCAGACATTATGGATTAAATGACACATTTAATTTTATCACCTGGTGATATTACTCATAATGAGAAGTGAGTATTTTTGTTGAACCGTTTTCCCAGAGATCTGTACACCTGAACGTAACAGTGGTTGCCTGTATGTTACCATATGGGATCCAGCCATGTTTAGGTTTTGTGCCTCTCACCCATGCTGTTGTTGCCAACCAGCCTTTCAGCTTTCCCCCTCTCATCCTTTTCTCTCCAACCAGCCTTTACCATCTGTTTTGGATCCTCTCCATTCTGTCCTCTCATCTTTTTCTCCTCATCTTCCTGTGTTTTGTGCACTGTCCACCCTCCCTCCAGCTTTGTCTGCCTTAGTCCAGCCCCCTCCATTGTTCCTCCTGTGCCTCCCATTTCCGCTTTGGTGTTGCCCTCTGACCCCACACTCTGTCCTCCCTCTGTCCCTCCCGCTGATACCCCCCACCCCACCCTGCCCAGGTCCCCAAATCTTCTTGTTCTTCTCTTGACTGCCCTGCCTTTAAGTTTTGGGTTTTTTTTTTGTTTAGTTTTTTTGGGATGGGGGGGTGCTAATAACTGTTGCCAGCAAGTTTCACACAAAATCCCAGTGTGATTGCTATTGTGGGGGCTACAATAGCATACAGGCTGTAATGGCCATTAGCAACAGAAGGACCTGGCTTCTAAGCAGTGTTCATTTGTGTGTAGCTCACATTAAATTTGGCCTGGTGGTCTGATGGAAATTTATGAATTTCAATCCATCAGCTAAGTTTTTACTCTGCTCATTCTCACTTGCTACCAGTCTGCCACTGAGTTTCATTATCTCTCCTAAAAAAAAGAATGCAAAAGTGGACGAACTGACCAAAATGTTTAGCCATCACCTTAATGATTTACATGAATGAATTCAGCGTGGGTGATACAGACCACAAGCATACACAGGCACCCCCATCGACACACACGAGTAATTACAGTGGACTTTGAGGATCAGAGAGACTGGTGAACCTTGTCTTCATGCCTGTCAGTCAGAAGTGGTTTCCAAGGAGATGGGCATCACAAGGTTGGCAATTGGCTGTGATGTTATGAGGGATGTGGAACTGGGTGTCCTCATGGGAACTCCTCTTGCAAGCAAGGTGCTCCTCTTGCAAGCAGAGACATGAGAGAAAGATTTAATCAAATGAATAGTCAAAGAACCTCATTATCCACCAAGCAGCAGTTTGCGGTAATAATGCAGAAGATATAAAAGCACAACTCTGTTATCAGCTGGAGTGAATGTCAACGAGCAAACCAAAATACTTAGTGTCATCTTCAGCATCAGTGCCTTGTTCCTAATTAACTTGCTAAAGAGACTCAGAGCAGGCCAGTTTCCTAAAAGAGCAAGATTTTGTTATGTAGAAAAGCTCTCCATCGATAATTGAATAAAATGAAAGGGTCATTTAATCAAATTGCAAATAAGTACAAATACACATAATTTCTAAATTACCCTCAAGTGGCTGCAAAGTACTAATAATGTGGTCTGTGGATTATCCAAATTAAAGGAGTAAAGCAAAATTTGGTGAGCTGGCCCTTTAACACAATGGAAAACAAGGTCTCCAGCTTACTTTTGTCCTGTTATGTTAGTTAGTTAGTTAGTTAGTTAGTTAGTTAGTTAGTGAGTTAGTTAGGGACAACATTTACACAGTGATTGTACTTGTGTAGTGTAGCCTAAATGGCCAATTACAGGGTTATTTGACAGAAGCCAAATAATTTTGATCCACTCAACAAGAGGCTCAGCAGTGCAGAGGCAAAATAGTTGTTTTGATCGACACTTTTTGTTGTAAAGCCACAAATACTGAGTTGATAACAGTAAAAGGGGGCTAAGTTTGGTAGTTATTTCATACAGTCAATTTCCTATTTATTAGACTCGTATGATAGACTCATATTTGGCAGTCTGTTTTGTCAACAAACAATAAAGTGTAAAGAAATGTTAACGCTGTAATGCTAACAGGCATTAAGAGAGACAGAGAGAGTGCCTGCAGATTTACTGCTGTGATGTCCCACTGATGCGTTGTGTTTGACGATTACAGATAGCCCAGGGTAATAGCAATGTAATTAGGCCTTTACTGTCGTGTAATTCTCCGTCAAGCACATTGTCAATATCTTGGTTGATGAGGTTGAAAGTGAGATTGGAATCCAGTGACCCAGGCCAGTTGGTGTAATGACACACACACACACACACAGCCAGAGTGCTTGTAATGCAGTACTGCTGCTGTGATATTTGCTTTTGTCCCAGTGTTGATCTAAGCTGACATTATGCTGTATGGCCCTGATCGCTGTTTGTCTGAGTGTTACATTTATCATCTGTGGGAGGGCAAACGAGGGATCAGGGGGACCGGAGAGCAAAGTGAGAGAGGAAGGGAGGGATGGCCTGGCAGGTGAAGGAAGGAAGGAGGGAGGGATAGAGAGTGAATGAGTAAGAGAGCAAGAGAGAGAGATAGTGGGGAGAATGGGCTGGAAGTGTGTGTGTGGGCGAGTGTATGTGCTCATCTCTTGTGTGTCAGTTGCAGATCTGCTGGTGCGGAAGCAGATCTTTTCCCTCAGTGACTCTATTAATTTACCTCATTTATCTTAACCACCCCCCCCTCGCAATAAATACTGGAGACCTCAGTTCATGTGTGTGTGAGCGTGTGCATGTGTACAACCATACATCTGTATGTGTGTGTCTGTGCGTGTGTTTGTGTGTGTGTGTGTCTGTGTTGGTGTGTGTGAGGGAATAAAAACACAGCAGCTCCCCTTTCTATTCCCAGAGGACAAATCCGTGGCGGAAAAACTCATTTTCCTGCAAATAGTTTGTCAGCCAAGCTAGGAGGAGTGATAAATTATCACAGACGTTAGGTGAAGGAGGGTGACTGGGAGAAGAGGAAAGCCCTCTCTCTCTCTCTCTCTCTCTCTCTCTCTCTCTCTCTCTTGCTCTCTCTCGCTCTCTCTCTCTCTCTCTCTCTCACACACATGCATACACTTTCATCCTCACTCTTGAAACCACCGCCTTCCTTCCTCAATAATTTCGATTCACCTCTTATTTCTCTCATCCTGTGTCCTGATCACAACAGGATACATGCATTTCACAGCCATGACCTCTCACAGACACACACTTAGCTTCTGTATGTACACACACACACACACATACACACACACGCAGTACCTAGTGCGAGTTGGAATTGGGAAAATGTGGTCGCCCCTACAACTCAAGTGTGACTCCCCCGTTCCAAATGATAAATTGATGGCCAGAAAAATGGATTTGTTTTCAACTAGTAACACATCAAAGAAATAATAATTCTGTGTGGGGAAGAGTGGCGGGATGATGAATGGGGTGGACAGCTGGATCACAATGGAGTGAGTGAGTGGGAAAGAGAGAGAAAGATGAAGGAGTGGGGTGTGAGAGCGCAACTGCAAAATCAACACACAAACAAAACACTGTCAAACAGCTGAAATGGTGTTGTACTGCATGTTTCTTAACAGGACAGCTCTGGGTTGATTTGCCTGTAATCCCTGGCTGTGTTGGCCAAATCATCCATATGTGTTTTTGGACATCACTCTGCAAAAGCTTGGGCATTAATATGCTGCTATAACAAAACTATAAATAAGAGTATTTCGAGGTCAATACCTCCTGAGATATTGGACGGGCTTAGCTCACAACTCTGTCCATGCCACTCAAGTTCCTCCACCGCTGGTGGCGCATCATTTTATTGTAACCACGGTGATATCCACAAACTATTCATCACATTGAGCTTAAATTATTAAAGTTCTGTTACTTTCAAATGACATATTTTAGAACTGCATAATCTTTTGTTTGGTTTTGCTGAAATTTCTTATTTCATAGAAATATGTTTTAATATCTAATTCTGTATCTTGTGAATTTAAAATAAATAGAACAGAAAAGCCATGCAAAGTTAGGGAGACTGTCCAGAGTATAATTTGTGAGCGGCAGTCCAGCAGGTGTACCTAAAGGTAAAGATACTTTATGTAACAAAGAAAAAAGGATTTGCTTATCTTATCCTTATCCACACAGTTTTGGTGATTCTGCCATGATGAAAGACGACATAAAAACACATGACTGAAGTGACTCTTTGGCAGCCAAGTGATAGAAATATATACTAGATATGCACAAATATCAGAACATACATAGAGCCTTAAAAGGACTAATTGGCTTCACTTTGAGCTAAAATTATCAAAATGTTGCTTCTCCACAAGCCACTTTTCTTTATATTCATGAAAATGAATATCTATCTAATATACTTAATGCAGCACCACTGTGACATGCACTACAGATAAAATTGATTTTAAGAATGCCTGAGTATTATTTAGAGTATAGCTAACACCAAAGGATGACTAAATTATATTGCTTTTAGTTTGTAGAAAGTTTGGAAAATTAGTGAGTTTGTGAGTGGTTCAGTTACAAACTGTACACTCTTACCACTACAAGAGAAAGTATGTGAAGTGTTACATATGAAATAGAATGATTTTGTTGTAGATATTAGCCTACTTGTATCACAAAAAAGTATTTAAAAGTTAATAGCCTTAGTAATAGAATCCCTAAAGAACTATTGGAAACACAAACTGAAAATCGAGTTTTACTAGAATGAATTTGAACTCACATCGATTTAAAACAATGAAGGATGAACTACAAACCTAAATATTATCCTTATAGATGCAAATTAAAGTGGCTATATTTCCCTTTCCTGCTGGCTGAATTTGAACCACATGAAAACCATCTGCCTCTTGATGTTACAGGTGAACGTCCTGTTTTCCAGGTGTTTGTTTCAATAACAGCTTTAAATGTTACAGATTGGAACAGGATTATCACACACAAGATTTAACATCCACATTTATTGCAGATGTTCGTTTGCTAATCCTTGTTAACCAACTGCTGCTACTTATGAATCAAAAAGCTATTTCCAAGGTAGAAATATCAATATTGCAACATTTCTCATGCATGCATATCAGTGATATTAAACAATACACTGTAATGATTAGCAGAAGCTAAAGCACAGGTAAGAATCAACGTCTCTTTGTGGGTGGATTAAGGGACGTGTTTCCCTTCTAACCTAAAAATTATCTCTATTTCTTCATCTGTCACCACATCCACGGTTGCAATCCTCCCACTCAGCCCTTTTCCCACTCAAGTAGTCATCTCACTTTGGTAATAACCATTAAGATAAGCACTAAAATCACATCATCATAATCATTGTCATTATCATCACTGTCTCTGGCCTCAGCACAGTTGCAATCAGAGATACAGCCCAGAAATAACACAATTGCATCGATAGATTCACACAGTATTCAGGCAGTTATTTGGACTGGCACAGAGCAGAGCGGATCATTAAATGTAAGAGGTGTTCTTCCCACTCGTTTGCTCTCTTCCCTCTAGGTTTCTAAAACGGATCCTATGCAATGTCTCTGTCCCATGTGTATGTTTTCATCCCGCTCTTTTTTTCCCAGCCATATCTTACTTTTATTCTTTATGTCGCCACCCAGCCCTCCGCCTCCACACACTCACTTCTCTCCCTTCGTAGTGATTGATGGCGTTAGGCAGTGGAGCACAGAGCAACGTGTGGCCAACAGTCCAAGACAGCCTGCATCAGAGAGAAAAAAAAAAAGGAGAGGCTGGTGTGGAGAGGTGGAGGAGGGTGGGGATTAAACGAAGAGAGGTAAAAGGAAGGGAAGGAAAGAGGAAGGGAGCAGGGAGCTGGAGATGGAGATGGAGAGCGAGGGTGTGTGTGCGAAAGGGAGAAGGGGAGGGAGGAAGAGTGTATGAGAGAGAGGGAGAGAGTGAGAGAGGGGAGCTCAGCTGAAAGCCACAGACTTAATTCTATGCATCATTAAGCAGTCTCACTCAATGCAACATCCCCTATACATCATCCACGCTCAGTAAACACAACGATGACATTACATTAGCAACTGCAAATGAATTTTCTTTTTAGAAGGAAATTGAGAATACTCTCTTTCTCTCCCTCTCTTTTACACTCTCTGGCACTCACGAAGCTCAAGCACAGGCCATAAAAGGCAGGGAGATATCAACAAAATAAAAACACAAACAATATTTCCCTTTCCCTGTCTGGCATGCTCAGTTTTTCAACAGAACAGTGCAGATTTGTACAGACACACACTCTCGTATGCATTCGCCTGAAATTCATTTACAATGTGAAGCCAACATCATAACCATAAACATTTAGTTTACTGCTGCGGGAATCATAGGTCATTTTATTTAAAGATAAGGTATATCTGGTACTTGGAAAGCTGGTTTTATTGTTTACTGTGATAACACCAAATTTGTTCTCAGGTTGTTAAATTTCATGTAAATTGCACCAGCTGTTCACAAGTTAGCCTTGTTCTAATGTTGTTTACAAAGTGAATATCTACACATCATTATATTAAAAAAAAAAAAAAAAAAAGCCACCACACAAAGCTAGTTCTTAGAAGAGACTAGTAGTTATCAAATAGTGAGTCTTGGCCCATTAGCTGCTATGTGGAACTGTTGGATACCTGACTGCACTAACTGATAAGCCGATAAACTGTAGCCAGCGAATTATTATCTGCTCAGACTATTGAGTAAATTAAGTGATACCTTCGACCTGACGCCTGAGCTAAATGCTGTTTAATAATCTACACAACTTAAACGGTTTGATTAATTTTATAGTAACCATTAATACAGTATGATTCATTTACTGGCAACAACGTGGCAAAATGCTTGCAGCTTCCTACCTTCGAGATTTCGTGAGTTTGCGGCCCACAAATTGTAATCGTCCCTAAATTGTCCTGTTGAGTTTTCATCTAGAAGGGTCACATTGACTACACCGAGTCGAAAAATCAAATTCCATAAAATATTTGGCAAAAAATTGGAGACAGAAGACAATGATAAAAAGCAAAGCCAGTAATAATAGTTGCCTAATTATTACTGACAGATTATGTTTATGCATAAAAACACATGATACAATAAGACTAACACACAGTATTTCATCATTAATGAATTACATCTTTTTGTTGTTTGTTTGATTTGATACAGCTCATGGCAGCACAAACACTAACTAAATTATAGATTACCCCACTAGGAAATGATTCACACATTATTAAAGCCTTAACTTGCAATCGACGTTCGACAAACTCTGTCTAAATTATGTCCTGAGTCAGGTGCTAAAGCACTTTGTGAACTTTGTTTTGAAAGTTTTTGTATAAATTAAATTATCATTTTAATTTGGTAAATTCAGTGAATTACCCGTTTAGAACTAGCTAGTAGTTTCTATGGATGTAGAAAGGAAATAGTCATGGATTGGATTAATGTATCAAGGTTTTACAAAAAAGCTAGCCGTCATTACACACACACACACACAGTACCTATAATACCTAAGAACACGTAAGTAACATAAATTATCAAGCAAGTCAAATGAATAATTATGTTTTTATTGCACAAATTATGCCCTTTCCCCTAAACTAGCCAGGCTCTGAGGCCTGGGAAATCTATTAAGGCGATGCTATAGATCATCCCATCCACTGCGGCGTGTGTAGAGATCTGTCGGCTCATTTGAGGAATATTGAATCGGTTACAGTAAAGTAAGCCCCCGGATTGAGTCAAATGTAAAAATCCATGCATGTGTGAGGAGCTGTCAACGTGTGTTGTAATGACGGATGGTGCTGGGTCTCTCTTTCAGCAAGAGGTGATAAAAAGTCAAATTATGAGTGCTGGGGAGGGACAGGAGGATGTGGGGGGAGCAGAGACAGAGGAAAGAGAATTGGACCAGATCCGTCAAATGATAAGGGTAATCATTCAATCTGGGAACGTTTTGCACGATGGAAAGTGTTATTTCCTCTCAGTGCAGTTTGGAGTCAAGGGTCAGCGATGGGTCAAGAGTATAACCTCTGACCTCCTGCTGGTGAAGAGTGAGACAACAGTCAGTCAGTTATTGATTCATGGTCTTCACAGTTTACCCATGTTATTATCTATTGGACGTGATTGTTTTCCAATTGTAATGATCTTCAGTGAGCCTGGTTTAACCATATGGATTGATTCATTTGAGTCATTTGAATTAATCATCTTTTGTACTGACAAATGCCCAAGATGTTTTCTTTCCAGGACATGTTCCTGTCAAATTTTGTTTCTTACCAACAAGAAGCGATTGAGTAGTATTATATCTTTTTTCTTTCTTCAAACTGAAATTATTGCAAAAATGCAAAACAATAGCAGAAATGTGGAATAATGTGTTTTTTTTTTATACTTTTAGTACTTATAAGATACCTAAATGCCAAATGTGAAATTCTTGAGTATGCTTGTTTGTCAAGCGTCAATGTGCTCTTAATTCAAGTCAAGAGAAACTCTAATCTGTTTTGAAGAATTGAACATTCATATACAGGGATGGGCATGCAATATGTTGACTTTAAAGGTCATTTTAATGAGCTGCTGTTCAGAAGGTTCTGCAAATTCACACATACTGTAAGACCATTGTGGCAAAATTGGATCATATGGGGGTCATAGTCCCTCCTCACATAGCGTATTTTGACTTTCTTCAGAATTTGCTAAAATGCCAAATCCCCTTCTGTAAAGTCAGTCTAATAGTCTGTAGCATCCCACTATATTACCACACCGTCTCTTAGCTCATTCCGACACCACCTCTCCCTCTCTGCTTTCTGTCTCAGGAACATCAAACGGTGCCTCGGACCCCCTACCAGGCTGACCCTCATGTCGACCTCCTCCATGCTTTGAGACTGGCCCGCTCCAAGGTGCGAACTTCTTTCCCCCAGCTGATAGAGCCTCCTGATCATTTTTATAGTCCCTGTCCCTCCCTGTTTATGACTCTGTAGTTTGATTATAGCAAAGGGTGCTTGGAGAGGTAAGATCCCCAGAGAGGCAAACACACACACACGCACACACACACATGCATCAAAGGAGCTATGAGAGGAATGTGGACATTTGTTGTTTGTTTTATCATCGAGTACCAGCACTTATCTGCTTAATCATAAAGGATTGGCCTGGGAATGAGGCAGGAGGGACGCTGTGCTGGCCAAACAAACTAGGCCCAACACTGTAATAGAGGAAAGTGCCAGATTCAGTGTGCTCACAGCCCTTTACAAGGTACATGGGAGTTTTATGTGAAGAGATAGCAGAAGAACACAACAGAGACAAGCCAATGTTTACTTTTACATTAAGTCCTGGCAAAAGACGGACTGCTGCTGGTACTGTAAAGGCACATCTGACTGAGTACTATTTATGCTCCTCAGTATCACAGTATCACAGTTTAGGCTCCAATTTTGCTCTAATACTGGGAAACAGAGGGGTCTGTATAATCAATTTTATATGGGAAGACATTATTGAGACACAGTTAGCAGTATTATAACACATCATTGTTTCACTGGCACAAATTATCATTGTCTCCATTAAACTGGCTGAGATCAGGACTGCAACAACAGATGTTTTTTCATATTTCATCAATCAATAATTGTCTTGATTATTGATTCATTGTGTAGTTTTGGATTTTAAAAACTATGTAGAGATAAGGTTGTCACACTTTGAGACTGAGGTGATGTCCTCAAATTGCATGTGTGGTCTAAGAAATGGAATAAATAAGTAATTGTTCAATTTAAACGAATCAAACAAGTGTAAAAAGAAAAATCCTACATTTGATGAGCTGGGAGCTGATCTTTTCCCTCTTTTACCAGATTGTCATTTCTGATACTCTTTTGTTTCCTGGAAACTTTTTAACCCCCTCTCCCTCTTTTTTTTTTTTTTTTTGGGTTTTATATTGGAGTACTTGATATAATGGTTTCTTAACTCAAAGTTGTTGTTGTTGCAGTGATTTCAGCTTTTGAACCATTTAGTGGTAAATTTTTGTTTCTTCCTCAGTTACTCAGATATATTAATTCTTGTAGATTTTTGCCTTGCGATATGTCATGTCCCATAAATGTCTTTTTTCTTGAGGAATGTTTGAGGTTGTAATAATTCCTTTAAGTCAGTCACCGTCTGAGCTGAGACACTGATGCATCCTTCACCACTGCTCTAGCACTAAAGTGACTGGAGTGTAGTTACAGTGTGCAAGATACACAACACTTTAATTAAGTCAAAGGATCTCTCTCCACCCTTTTTTTTCTCTCTGACTGCGAGTCAATCAGACTCTGTCCTTCGTTTCCCCTGTGTAGGAGGCCAGTGTGCCGGCTTCAGTTGCTGGGAAAGTCCCATGATTTATGGCCTTTTGCAGGCCTGACTGCTTTTCACCTCACCGATGATAGAGCCAGAGGTAACGAGGAGTGGTTGCTCCAACCCTCTCTTCTATTTGGCAAATCCAATTTTATTCATTTGGGACTGAAAAGCACTTCACAGCCTCAGCCATCTGATTCACATGCTGTTGGTAGACACAATTGGAAAGATTTATCAGACTACTTCTATGTGTAATTGGATATATATATTTTTTTACGGGTTTGGTGATTATCACGTGGATTAGATGTTAATGATTAAGCAATCCAGAGGGAGAGAGGAGGCCTTTTATTGTCTGTCTCACATGGTAGACTTTCATTTCTTCATTCATTACGTTTTTTCTCTTTTGATGTATGCTCCACAGAGCCTTGTAAAAGCATTTGCATGAGCAAATTGAAAGTAGCTTTGATGGGGAAAATGTAAGTCTCCTTTTCCACTTAGTTTAAGGAGCTCTGTTGTGGCTTATTATTTACCTTGTGACTCTTTGCCCTGGTCAAGCGGCCCGTACTGCTGTATCAACAATATTCAAATGTGGTGTAGAGACCAAAACCCATACTGACAGTTAAATCATTATGAAGTCCATTTTGAAACTTTCTACAATGGTTTCAGCCTCTATCGGAAGATCAAGCAAGTCTGACATATTAAAATCAGCCAACCTTACATACGGAGAGGGACGCACACACCAGCAGGGCAGTAACTCAAGGCTAAAGCAGGAGGTTTATTTTTATCATGGGCAAAGGCTCCAAATCATGCTAGTATGAAGGGGGCTATATAAATGCAAATCGTATTGGAGAGCTATTAGTCCTGGAAAAGGTTTGTATGTAAATGCCCTGTAGGAGCACTGCGGAGCATTCGGCCAGTTCAGATTAGTGGGTTTTGTGGCAAATGTGCTGCAAAAGACAAAATAGAAAAACAGACAGAAAATGTAATTACCTTGTGGTAAATCATGGTGAACAAGGTGAGAAGTTGAGTAATTGAATGACCAAGATGTTTCTGTATGGTTTGTTGTGTATGTAGCCAAGGTGTGTTTTCTGCTTGCATGTGCATGCTCATGTTTTATGGTCACAGTGAATAATACCATTTTTCTCTGTGCCTGAGTTGAGCAGAGTGTGGCTAGAAGCCGCGCTGTCCTTTTCTTTTTTATTCTTTTGTTTCTTTAAATGTTTTTTTCGTCATTGTTTGGCACTTACAGATATTAAAATATCAAGATATCTATCAATAATAAATGTGCTGAATGTTGAGGCATCACAAAAATACTGTTAATTGATATCTGCTCTGCATGTAGTTTTGTGTCATGTTATCACTTAGATAATTGAAAATAGCTTTGATGGGGAAAATTTATGTCTCCTTTTCCACTTATCATGTTATCTGTTAGATAACATGACACAAAAAGGAGGTGGATATATTATGAGTGACCAAATCAAGTATGGCACAGGATGCCACATCACTGATGGAAAGCAGAGAATTAAAAATGCATTAGCCTGTAAGAGACAATACTAGTGCAAGGCTGCCCTCTAGCTCTGACTAAGGAGACCTACAGACATCTTATGCCTACCAGCCACAAGTCCTTCACACCAAATACAGAGTATTTATCTGAGTATACCTTGACATTAAAAGTGCTGTATTACAAAAAAAAATGTGTAGAAACAGCAGTTTGAATAAAACAGTCTTTATAAATTATTTACATCTCAAGATATGCATCAATAGTTTCTACTTTTTCACAGTGCAAAGTGAAGACGAAATGGTCAAGGTGAGATTAAACAAGCATTAAACATTAAACAAATCTGCCATCTTCCTGTCCTGGACATGAAATGACCAAATGGCTCAAAAGTGCAACTGCAATTTTTCAAGGATCTTTTGCTTCCTGAATTATTTCTTCCGAAAGGTTATGTTTCTGCAAACCCAGGTCATGCCATCCTGAAAACAAACAAAAGATAAATAAATAAATAAAAATCCCACAATGGGGTTTTGCTGGAATAATTCATAAGGTCTGTGTGATACTTCATTGCCGATTGAATGTCCTCTTCTGCATCATAAGCTGTCTGCACTCACTGTCAACACATTTTAATTTTGTGTGCATAACAAATTTCCCTCATACCCAAAGTCAGCAAACCACTACAATAAATATTTGTTAAGTGATAGTTAGTAAGTGAGCCTTAATGTAGCATGTACAGCTTATGACGATATTATCATTTGGTATTGATTTCATATTTATTTATAACTGATCATTTGCTCCATTAATCATGATTTATCAAACTGTCCGCAAAATTAGGGCCACCCTGTGACTGGAACTTTTTCTTTCTGCTTGTGAATGTGAGTTGTCTGTTTGCAGACTGTGAGCCACCTGAACGCCCTCAGCAGTGAGTGCTGAACAGGCCTGGACCTGCCACATGCGATCCCGGATAGTGTGCAGATGGAGACTTTCTGCCAGCTCAGAGGCCGGGGTGGCTGTCATCAGGTCCTGCTTGTTGGCAAAGATTAGCAGGGGCACAGCAGCAAGCTTCTCCTCCTCCAGCAACTCAGCCAGCTCCTGGAAGTACACACACACACACATCAGCAGCATAATCAATAGTCTGTGTCTGGAAATTGAATAATCCTTGTAACCTTTGGTTTTGTTAAAAGTAGAATTTGTGGGGTTTACATATCAGTGATTTCAAGAGAAATGACTAATATCACACCCTTTGAGGAAAATGGGAATCAAATCTCACCAGACTGGTCTCTTCAAATCTTTTCCTGTCTGAGCTGTCAATCACATATATCTGAAAACAATACAGTCACATATGTTAAACTGATAATTACATATTAGATAATGCAATATGAGACTAGTTAATCTATTTAATTCTGGTGATTGTAACAATCTAACAAACAGCTCCTACCAACACATCAGTGTTCTCAAAATAGTTCCTCCAGTAGGGGCGGATCTTGCGCTGACCTCCAATGTCCCAAACATTCAACTTGAAGCCCGAAGACTGAACACTCTTTATATTGAAACCCTGTTCAAAGGTTACATGGATGCTTAATGCTTTGTTTAATACTTACAGATGGATTAATCCATGGTTTGACCAAGAAACTAAAATGAAGAAAAATGTCTATCTAAAGATTTATTTCTATCCGAAGATCTGTATCTGTTTATATTAAAGACATTAAATGTGTACTTGAGTAGGGGTGATGTGGTTGATATCTTCAGCTGACATCTGCTTCAGCAGAGTGGTCTTGCCAGCATTGTCTAGCCCTAACAACAGTAAGCGCACTTCTTGTTCTGGAGCTTGCTTCAGCCTCCGAAGAATGGACAACAGGCCCTGCAGATGGATCAGAGGACAAGTTAAAAGGGTGATGAGCTCCAGCAACAGCTTTCAAGATGATATAGTATACACACACAACTTCACTGCTTGAGTAAAAGTACTATAAAAATACTCCTTGTGAAATATTACTCCAATACAAGTAAAAACTGCTTTGTCAAAATATTGCGTACGTATAAATTACAAAAGTGTTTGCTTAAAAAAATGTCTTCAGTTAAAGGCCCTAAAAGAACAGATCTCTGAAGGGGTCTAATCTAGTCTCCAGGGGGTTGGGGGGTGGTGGTTTACTGTGCTTTACTTCAAATCGTTCATGAAGTACACATCTCTAGCTAGCTCTACTTTACATCCCATGATGTAACGAGAGCATCAATAGAAATGTAGTGGAGTAAAAAGTAAAACTTAAAACTCAAAACTCAACTTAAGTATTAAGTTAAGTATTGTACTGAAGTAAATTTGCTATGTTACTGTCTACCCCTGAGTATACATGGGAACCTGTGAGCCTCGCCACAAAGGAATCATCTTAGCTGTATCAAGTAAAGGTTTAGATTTAAGCAGTTGGACAGGAGCCACTGGAATCCAGTCTTCAAACGCCAGCATGTATGTGCAGGAGGTTTAACAGTCAAGAATCTACTTGAGCATGAGGATTTAGCGGTTAGCTGCTTGTGGTGACCTACACAAGCAGCAGGCCAAAAGTGCTCATTGTCAAGCCAAGATTAGACATGGCCACAAAGACTGGCTTGTGTTCAGGAAGACTTTGGCTCAACAATATAGAAATGCTGTCACTGTGCTGTGCAAGCCATAACATACGTACTGAGCTCAAATGGGAATTAAAATTACACAATTCCTTATCAATGAGAAAATTTATACACATAATAATAGTTGAATCATATTTCAGTACCCACCTTTAAAAACAGTCTCATAACTGTGTTATTTTCCTTGGCTTTCTTTTGATATAATAACTTATATCACTTGTGGATCATGAACTTGTCACTTCTTGTCTTATTCATTCCTTTTCTTCTTTCGTGTCTCTCGTGTGATGCATGTTGCAACTTCTATTTTGAAATGGGCTACATGAATAAGATTTAATTGCTTGCCAACATGAGATCTAACTCCCAGTTTCTATTTTCTGATCACTACAACTTGCCTGATCTTTGACATTTTCAGTGATCTTATCAGCAATTCCTTCAGTGCCAACCTGTTGTTGACGTCATCTGACATAAAAAAAACAACAACCTTTTAAAGCCTAAAGCAGTACATAACCTACCTAACCCACCTAACTTTCCCTGACATCCACTGTTATCTGACAATGTCCACATTTACACACAGCTCTACAGAGTGAAGCTGCTACGATAAGTGTGATGACTCACCATGTCTCCTCAGGTGTTGGTATTGCGGCCCTTGGTCAGGCTGAGCGGATTAACATCCCCTGACCAAGTTTCCCGGCTGAACTGCTGTCAAGTTCCGTCTCCAAGGAGACCGTGACGTCATCGTAAACAACCTTGACACACGAGGGACCGGAAAAAAAAAACGGAGGTCCTTAAATGTACCACACAAATTACTTGTAGTCTTTCTACACAAATTCATGTACAGTAAATAAATAAATCACTCTAATGCTTGGTATTGTTATATGAGATAAAATAACTTTTACAATATTGCGTTTTACGAATTCATAAAATGGAGGCAACAAGTTATTAAAAAAAGTGCAATTAAGTTAATAGTTTGTAGTGCGTTACATTTCATAAATTTGATAGCTACTCCGCTGTTCCAAATTTAGCTGCCATAGAGTGTTAATCGCAACAAAGAACGATATTTATAACTTTTAAAGAACAATTAATTGAGATCGTGACTGTTTGAGTGTTAAAAGTCAATTAAAGCAATAACCAATGCTTCGCGCTATGTAAGAAACAAAACAAAAACAAAAAACACAAAAAAATCTAACAGGGGCTTTAAATCATAATTTTTCCTCTTTGAACTTGAACCCCTCTTATGTGAAATCGCGTGTCTTTCCCAGCAGCCCTGCAGCGCCTCCACCAGTCGGCTGCAGCCGCCGTTTGGAGCTGCTAACGCGGCCGTAGCTGAGTCCAGAGCTGCCAAAACCCCGACGAGTCGGACGGGGCCGGACTGATAACCCGCAATAACCACTTGTAGCCACCTCGACTAGTCGTCTGTTCGACCAACTGCTATATGATTCCCGCCGTGTTATCGGCAGTCAACCCAGAAAGATGCCGCAGAAAGCACTGGGATCCATTGTAGCACTTCTTTGTACCGGGACCTGTCTGGTGCAGGTAAGCCCACGCTCACGCTCCTCGGACCGGTGGTCCGCTGTAGCCGACGCCGCGGCTCCTGGGCAGGGTGAAGGCCTTCGGCCGATCCCTTTTGTCTCCTCCACAAAGGAAGCACAGAGGATGACGTCAGTTTGCCAAAGTTTTTATTCATATTTCGACGGCTAATTGGTTAAAAAACAGAAGGCTGCATGTTTAAAAACAACCAGAGTTAGTTTGTCTACCAACATTTCACAATTTCTCAAAGCTTTCGAGATTACCGTTAGCCGCTGCTAACTGATACCCGGCAAACTGTTTATCCACAGTTGTTGATATTAGCTAGCCAGGCTGGGCTGCCATCCGGAGCCTGCTCTTCAGATAAAGTCACAGGTTTCCCGTTAAAAACAGCAATATGGAAATATATAACAAACAAAACACTTTTTTTTCACATTTTCACTTTAACCTTAGGGGAGGAGGGAGCTGTAGTGACTTTATTTCAATATACGATGTCGCTTGAAGTAATTGAAATCTAAATAAATTTCCTCGATTAAAAGCCCAAGTTTGTGTTCTGATCACTTTCACCATCCTCTGCCTCGTTTGGTTTACATTTATCATTGTGAATGTGCCGCGTTTCGGTGTGTGTTTATCACATTAACGCATACACATCTTAACTAACCGAGTGAAGTGAAAGTATTAAGTTCATCACAGTGACACCGAGGGGACAATTAACAAAAGCTAAAGAGGTCAGTTTATCAAGAGCTCGCTATTTATTTCTTTATTTACTTGTTTTATTGACCATCGGCTCTTGTGTTTATTTAAGGCGAAGGAGTTCTGTTTTGGAGTAAACAATGAACAGTACCGCTGTGAGATGGGGTATTGCTGTGGAGAGACAGAGTGTTGCACCTACTACTATGAGCTGTGGTGTAAGTACAACTGTTTCTCTTTTATCCCTAAGCTCTTATTTAAGTCACATACTAAAATTTTATTTGTAATCTCCACTGAATTTTCACTTTTCAGTGCAGTTAACCACTGAGTAGTTGCACAATTAAAATAGATGGAGTGTTTTATTTACTTTAATTGAGCATTAAACTAAAGACATCCTTTTAAGTACAAATAGGTACTGCTTTTTATTGTAATGAAAATGAGATACGCTTGAAGACCAAGATCCTCCTCACCACCTTTTCTTGGTTTTAAGACAGGAAACGTGTTGGCCAGTTAATTTGGTCATGATGATAACATTATTATGTCAAATCTGTTTCCCCTTCATAGGGTTCTGGTTGGTATGGACCTTGATCATAATGCTGAGTTGCTGCTGTGCCTACCGACACCGGAGGGTTAAGATGCGCCTGCAGCAGGAGCAACGTCAACGTGAAATCAGCCTCATGGCTTACCAAGGAGCTTCTAGTTCCTTCATCTCCCCTCCACCTCTTAATCTGAGTGAGTCATCTTTTTGTTTACTGTGGGGACATTAAAGATGCTTTCCAGAATGACATTAGTGACATTAGTTTTAATTTCATTTTCCTGTTATTGTGTAGTCAGTGTTATGTCAACATAGAGCTTTATGTTTGGCCTATGAATGCCGTGATAGTTGCTTTTTATACAATCCATGAGATGAGGAGGGCATTCTCAGATGGATATCTGTAAAAAATGCAGATTGGGATCTACAAACAGGATTGTTGTGCTGTTAGCAAAGATAAGCTTTTTATCACAGAAACTTCATTTAGCTTTTCCTATGGGCTTCTCTTTTGACCTTTATTCAGCACAGGGCTTCGATTTCATAGCAAGGTCATCTTGGATCACTTTATTCCTCTATTGGGCAAATTGAGGCTAGCTGTCATTAATTTTGACTGCCCTTATGCACGTTATTACGTTTGAACCCTGCTTACACCCTATGTCCAGAGGTAAGGGCCTGGACTTTGAACTTTGATCCCTGCCAATGAGGGGTCTACATATCTGTACTCTGACCCACAAGCTCCGTCCCCATTATTGGGGAGAGACTCAGCTGCAAATTGCCTGAAAGCATATTAAGTATCACGACAATGATGTTTGTGGATGGACAGCAAATGGTCAAGATGCCACCCTAATGTCACTGGTCTCTGTGGAGCTTCTCTGAAACATGATATTACGCCCACTAATATCACAAACAGAAGTAAAACAAGATGCACACAGACTCTCAGGCCCACAGCAAACATGCTTGACATAATGTCAAGAATGTTAACACAACTCTGGCTGAGAGTATACACAGACAGTGACTCACACAGATACCCTGGCAACATATACTCTTGTAACTCTCCCTGCTTGATACCATGGGAAACATAGTGATAAGACCTTTCCACATATTACATTTTTGTGGGTATGCCCTCTAAAATTATAGCTTTAAACCTGCAACGCTAATGGGCACATGTCTCATAGATGGTATTCATTTCAGTGCAGAAACACCATATTTTCCTGCTTTCTTCTTGTTTCTGTTGCTACATTGGTATGAAGAACTCTTTTGTGAAATGGACAAACCCTAACCCATAGAAAAATACTCTATTGGGGAATTCGTCATAAACAAAGTGTAATTGTGTGAGACCTGCATTTACCCTAGGTTTTGCTTTGACTCCCAGTGAGTACTCTCCATGGTGGTTATATAGATTTTTGGCATATAAGAAAGGTGATCCTTTCATACTAACACAAAATATTATAGAGGCCATCAATGAAGTCAATGCACAACCTCCATTCCTCTCTATTGTAAATTATTAGAGGTCCCCAGCAAAGATAGCCATACCTTTTTTGTATCATAACTTTTAGATACTTGAATCTGAAATGTGTCTAAAACGATAGATCTTGAATGAAGATTATTAAATGAGGAGTATAAAGGAATTTTTTAAATGCAAATCAGCAACTGAACTCTGTATGGATGTAGGTAGTGTTGTGCGATATTACGGTATATATTGTAGTGTGACATAAAATGTCTACCGTACGATATAATCCTCTTTTGTTTATATCGTAATTTTGAACCTGTGGGCTACTGGGTTAGCTCAGCTAATGTAACTGCACCTGCAAGGATTCATTTACGGCACTGCTAGGGGAGCATGGATGTAGACAAGATGGCAGTGGTGGAGAGCACAGTGGAAACAGAACCAACAGAACACAAAGAGGAAGTGGTGCCGAAAAGGAGGAACTGAAACTCAATTATGTTATCAATACTGTAGTTATCTTATTTGTTTGCACTTTATTGCATTACATAAAACAGGTTGCACCAGATATTTTGAATTATTTGTCCATTTGATATTTGCATTTTATTTTTTTTTTTTATTATGCTTTAATTGTGTTCTCATTTTATTTATAAAATGTGTATTACAAATAAAGGACGAAAAGATAAGAGAAATTGGCATTAATTTCATGTATGTATGTATATATATATATATATATATATATATCTAAAAATGTAAGAAAAAATAATATATTGTGATGTATATCATTATTGAAATATACATTGTCCATATTGCACAGCACTAGACGTAGGTATGGAAGATAGTTGAAAGCTAAAGCTTGTATATTTGCTGACTCTTAGGGTTTTGGAATGACTGCAAGCTTCCTGACTATGAAGAGGTGGTAGGCCATCCACCAACGCCACCCCCCCCTTATTCTGAAAACCCTCCAGAACCTGCTCCAGCACTCCCTCCACAACCACGCCAGCCAGACATTGTCTCAGTGCCACAGCCCCTTGCTGAGGCAGACCACGGGGCAGACAGTCAGGCTTCAGGCTCACCATCACAACAGGAAGCAGTGTCAATGCAGGTCCAAGCACAGTGTCTGGAAGGGGAAATCGCAATACCACCAGAAGAGGATGAGGAGCTCATCACTCGGCGTCGGCATGTGACTGGCGACTCAGGGATTGAGGTGTGTGTTTGCCAGCTCGATGTAGACGAGGGCTCTGGGCTTGAGGAAGAAAGTGATGAGGACCACAGGATGTGCAAGGTCACTGATGGGGAGTGCTGCTCTGGGCATCAGCAGCAAACCTTCAGAGCAAAGGAGCGTACCTCCAAACCACCCAACCAGACTGCCAGCACCAGCACGGGAGACCACATGGTGTGATTTCCACGCGTTAAATAGGCATGACATTGAGACGGTTATGATAACTAATCTTTAATGGCCTCCGATTAAGAAAGATGAATAACACATTATGTGGGCAAACTCCTGGCTTCATTTTTGCTTTGTTTCTCCTTAACGGGAAACCAGCAAACACATGTTGATGCTCCATTTGGTATCTTTTTCCTTTGTGATGAGTCAAAGAATGTGAGCAGGTAGTGAGAAGGCAGCAATTGTTTGTGACTGAAATCAGAGTTGACTCTCACTCCAGGCCTGTCCTTGAGCACTGCCAGCATGTTTCTGTATCTGTCCCGGCACTCTCGCTGGTCAGAGCATTTCTGACCATCTTTCCATCTGACATTTTACCACTGGTGGGATGTTCAGCTTGGAGCATACCAATGTGGTCAACAGAATTTCTCCTCTGTCCCTGCAGTGATCACAAAAAGGAGTTAAAAACAAACCTCTTGAAAACTAAAGATGATACTGACTTAATAAGAGCACACATTTTGTCATCCCCAAAGCTGTATGTATATGAGAGTTTGTTTGTGTGCTATGACATCTAGGGCACAGCTGCATGGTGATGTCAGCTCTGAGGCCTACAGAGCTGACATCGTTCTACAGAGACCTCTGGTCTCTGTAGAACGTTTTGCATCTAGATGTGGGGAGCGAATAAAACCCCACAGCATGGACAGAGACAGGAAAGAGTCCAAGTTTTTTTTTGTATTGTCTCTTGATTATTTCCAACATACATCCTCCCTCCAGCACCTTTTCCTTTTTGATATCCATATAATGCTCTCTACGGCTCTCTGGTCACCAGTGGGCATGACTGTAAGAAAGGAGTGAATGGCTTTCTATGATTTATTGATTGTATGCACGTGATCTCACCACTCTGTTTTCTGACTGCATTTAATTGATCGAAAACTCCAAGAGGGCTATGCCACAATTTTTGTATTGAATCAAAAGCCTTGTGAACTGAGCATATTCCTCAGTATATAGTTTGGATGTGAATAATGAAGGATGTACTTTTTTTTTTCATTTCATAACCAGCTGTGCTTCAGTAAATGCCACAGGTGTCAGCATTAATTGCAACAAAGCTCCTGACAGGGGCTGCTAAAGTTTGTATTAATGAAAATGGTTCTTTTTGTGCAGTAGGGATGATTTTTGTGTGTATATCTTGCTGTAGTACTGTTCTGTAGTACCCCGTAGAAATATTTTCCCAGCACTGAGGTGGATTAACAATTAAAGCACTGTTTTTGCATGAGGCATGAATTTCTGTGTTTGTATTTGAGTTAATTAGCATTTTTTATTTTTTTTAGCAGTTGTGCTCCTTGCTTAGCTCAGCTGTTTGACAACATCACAGTGGGCTACAATGGCTACAGCTCCATACATAGATGTTAAAGATATAGAAATTGACTGAGGCTTAAGCTCAGATGTGCCTGATCTTGCCTCATTGTGTTATTATGACCATGCTAGCCATGCTGTTTTATGGTGCTGAAAGATAGTTAGCTGTCTTGGCTCTCTGTGACTCTTGTAGCTCTTGGCAGTGTGAGGGATTTGCAGTGGTATTTTCCATTGGCATTAGAGGGTGGGTGTAAGTTGAGGTGAATCCAGGCGTTGCTCTGCAAGCTAGTCAGTGATGGCACAGCTGCAGAATCTATTGTGATTAACTGCTCAGTGTACAGTATGAATTTAAGGCATAGCAGTCCAGCAGTGTGTTATCAGACAGGAAAACAACCATAAATGTTATTTCTCCCAAGATAAAAGTCTGTGCAAGGCAAGAAGTAAATGATAGGTCAGTGAATGTTTAGTTTTCAAAAACAGCTTTTTATTTGTCTGCTATGATGCTGTGTAAATACTCAGGTCTGTCCTTCTGCCTCATATAAGCACACATGCTCACACAGTACTGCTGCTGATTGGCCCTTTTCACTTTCACAATGTCAAACTTGATTGTTAGGGTGTCACTGTAAGAGCCCATTAAATGTCCAAATAACAGTTCAAACATCAAATTGTCACTTTACAAACTCCAACTAAGTACTGTGGCTTTTCAAAATATCCACATATATTAAACATGGATCTCCAGCTGCCAAATTAGGCGAGTAAATGCTAACAATTCATCTTTATTGGATGTATTTATTCAGATGGTAAAAATGCTTGGCTTGTCTTTATTTTCAGCACCAATGGAATACATTGGCTTAACAAGATTGGTGCTGGGCTCTGCACATAAATGGTCTGAGGCAGCTCAGAGGCCCATGAAAGTGTTTCCTCTTTCCTACGACTACCAGCTGACAGATATGTTCTAGTTGTGGTTGTGTTATTTTGTGTCTGTTCGAGCTAGAGTGCTTACTATGTTGGGAAACAAGTACAAGAGGCCTGGGGCAGCAAATGGGTACAGAGTGAAACAAAATAAATGCACAGTTGCAAAAGGCTTAAATGGACAAATGAGAGATCTTGTTTCATGTTCATTAAATAGGCCTAATCAATCATACCTGTTTTACTTAACTAGTGTACGGTTTGCAGTCTTTGTGTTGGCTTGTGTACATATGAAGCCATACTAACATGACAATGACCTTTTCAGAAGTGCTGTTACACTGTGAGTTTGACTGCACACCATTAGAGGAAATAATAGAAGACATTTATTTTGACCAACACACCTCAAGCTGCCTTGCTGTATCTCTAGGGAGCAAATGTCTTGATCATGTAATTGCACAGTAAAATATAGCCTCTGTGTATGGGAACAGATGTGCTATTGCCTTACTAGAGTAGTCGTAGTGAAGTGGGTTTCTTTTGAATGGTAATAATTCTCATGCTGTTGCCAGAACGATTGCTTCAGATCAGGGTAGTGACTGTAGCAACAGAAAACAGTATCTGAGCTTCTTCCGAGAAAGTGTGCACGCTTTGTGAGGAAAAGGATGTGGTTTCTAAACATTTTAAAGCCACAAGATTGAGACAGTCAGATGTTCTGTAGTTGAATTTAGATTCAGTATGTAAGAGGTGGTTGTGTTGAATTTCCAAAATAGTATGTACCTAGTTAGTTGTGGCACTGATAGAATTTGTGAAGATCAGATTGAATTTGAGCTCGCCCTGTTCTTGTTCTGTGGGTCTGGTTGCAATTAGTTAGTTAGATAAACTACTCAAAGGCATGATATAAAAATGGAAAAAAAAGTATCATTTTAGTTTTTGATGGTCTGGTTCTGTTTCATCCAATTTTGTTTTTGTGTAGGAGAACAAAAATAAAATCCCAACAAGAGATTGCTTCATAACCTTTTTGTTGAGGTGCTGTCTTGTTTTTTTTTTTTTTTGGTTTTTTTTTGCATATGTCTACTTATGTTGACAAAATAACAGTAGAGGGTGGTAAATGAATGACAGATTGAACTAAAGGTTCATACATTTTCCATTGCCAAACAACTATTATGCCTCCCTGGTTTTTCACATGTTTACTGAGATGAAGGGCTATATCAGTCATCAACTGTGGACAAACTGTCCATCCTTGCATTTCAATAACTTATTGGTCAGCTCTGCGCTGTTCATTGAAAGCTACAGTTGCCAAGATCCACCTTCTGAACAAGGTGAGTGCTTGGATGTGAATGTTCTTTCATTTTGAGGCAAAATATTAAAACAATAACTGATTGTAAATATTATATAGGCGCTAACTTTGCCTTTTTGTTTTGTCAACCTCAACAGAGGTGTGTGATGCGACTTCCCTCCATGCCCCCACTGCCCTCCCTATCCAGTGACAACTGTTCTTTCTTATGTGACACATTTGCATGTTAGGCTGACAGGGGTTTTTGCATTGCTCTGTTGGTTATATGTGGTCTATAATTCAACCTTCCACCCCAGGCTCTGTCATGGTAACTGAAATGGTAGCCAACGCTGTAGCTATTTGTTTTTGTTTTCTTCTTTGCTTTGCATGTGTGCCCTTGGAAACAGGAGGGCACATTCACCCATGCAAAGGTGTCAGCAGATTAACCTACCAAAGTTGCTGATATTTTCATGCTTCACAGATCATCTGTTCTCACCACTACGTCTGTGTGTGTGTGTGTGTGTGTGTGTGTGTGTGTGTGAGCGCGTGTGCTTGTGTGCGTGGCTGTTGGCATGATAATAGCCTATTTGGTTTCCCACTCTCAGGGTTTACTTATACAAGCAGCGCTTGAGTTTGAAATTAACACGTTTCAGATCCACCAATCTCATAAAGCCAAAGCAGTTGTGTCATGCTTTACTGTCTGTTGTAATTAACGCATCAAACATCTCTGTAGTGTCAAGTAGTGAACTAGTCAACTAGGCTATGCAACAACATAAACCTACTATTAGATGCTGCAGCCCCTCTCTAACCTTTTTCCATCACTCATCTGTGGGCACCAGTACAAGCAATATAACTCAGTAATTGTGCACTGCACTGTACTGTACTGTACTGTAATTTACATCAATTGGTTTGTACATGCTTGAAAAATGCTAAAAAACTAAAACAAACCATATATAGCTGTAATGCTCCTAAAGTGATGTGATGAATGTGTGCTTCAGTGTCAGCTGAGGGGCTTTGATTTGAAAAGCCATTCTACTTTGTATATCATTTTTTTCCCTTGTGCAGGCTTGTTCTTGTTTGCTCCTTCAACCACTTACACTTTTTACCATTGATGTATGAATAAACCGCATTATTAGGTTGTATAAGCTGATGGAAAAGCTGAATATATCTTTTTGTTGGATGAACTTTTACTTGATATGTTATGGTCTCTTTGAAAATTTTCCATCCCGCATATTTGTTGCAATAATTTGATGTGTTGGGTTTTGCAGTTTAAACAACAGCTTTCTTCTTCTTCCATCTTCCTGAGTTTTAACTGATTGAATATTAAACTGTCGCCTTTCCATCCATGGTTACTATACATTTTTTTTTTTTTTTTTTTAATATATATTACGCATATGAAAGACCTTAACATGGAACAGTCAGCTTGCATTAGACCAGCACACATTAGGTTAATACAGAAATGACTTGTGGACCCCTCAACTCTAAACTTGTTAAAAAAAAGATTGTTTTGTCCAGTAAACGAGAAACTACTTTCTCCTCAACCATAGATAATACGTTGGTTGAGCTGTGGTTTTGTATGCCACAACGAGAAACACCGAGAAGGAAGCGAGTATCCTGAAACACACCACTCTGTTTCTACGTTGTTTTCCTAGCAATTTCAAACAAGCCAACGTGAGTAAAGTCGAAAAAGAGAGAGAGGGGGGAAAAAAAAGTAAAGCACTGAATTACAAATAAGAATGCTTTGGTTTAAGTAAAAAGTCTGCTGTGTACTGTTTGGGTCATCATTTGTACTTTATTTTTTTAATAAAACAAAAATTGGCACTGAACTGACTGACTCTTTTATTTAAAATCCCCTGAATCCATCTATTGAACTACAAGTAACAATTTGCAGAACCTAGTTCTTTTGTACTAAACATAAGGAAAACGTGGTGAAGGAATAGCTTCCTTGTGAGCTAAAAGAATGATTGATCTTGAGCAATTTGGAATAAAAATGATGCCCCCAACTCAGCATGAGAACTGTCAGACAACTGTGTGAGAAGCACATCCTAGTCTAAATAACTTGTCCTGAAAGTTCAAAAAAGGCTAATCATGGAGGTTTCCGTTTTTATGAATATATTTGAAAAAAACAAACAAACAAAAAAAAAATACTTTTTTACTCCAGCTATGAAAGATTGCTAAACTACATGAAGAGCTATTATTGTGTTATCATCGCACCCAGAGGTCATAAACAATATCAGTGTAGGTCTTTAATGAGGCAATCCAAACAGGTCCGGAGAAATACACAAGATAAAAAGGTAATGAAATGTCACTGGTGAGCCACTAAATGATCAACGAGGCACAGTTTTCATACAAAACAACAAATTATAGAATAATAAATAAGGCAGCAGGATGGCTGTTAAAGTGGTTCCAGGAAACGAGGAAGTTCCTCACAAATTGCACAATCAAAAACAAAGCCCACATATGTTGTTGACATGAGGCGTGGAATCATTTCAAGGAGATGGGAGTGAGTCAATAACAGCTGGCCAGCAGCCTGAGGCCGAACCAGAATGCTCAAAAACACGAGCTGGATGATTCAAGAAAACATAAAAAAAAAAAACAAAAAAAAAAAAACAGTGATTAATGAGTAGTAGTCATAAAAATTCTATTCATCTATCCTTAATCCTCCCTCGAGTGCAAAGGTTCATATCTGAAATTTCAATGTACTCTACTTAAAATATCTTTCAAGGAATTTGTAAACTGATCAGGAAATTTGATCCACTTTCTCAAATGCACAATAAATCCTGGGACTCACTGCTAAAATATAAGCAACGGTTTTGCTTAAATAAAAACTCAAAAATTAAAATCCATTTGGTTTTAAATTAAATATCTCCCTGAATCACCCAAATCTATCAGCACATGCACCAATGAGGCAGAGGTCAGTTTTTCATATTCAGCACACAAACACATCAAACTTCAAGCATATTGTAAACTACAAAAGTGGGTAGCTTGGAGAATTCATAAAAAATGACCTTGATGAATGTCATGCATACTACATCAACTACAGGATAAGAATAGACAGCATATTATATTGTGTACACACTCAAAATGCAACACTTTTCTAATGCAAAGAAGAGCAGAGGTGCATCTTTGTTCACTCAAGATGTCATTAGTGGTTTTTAGTGTTATTTGGAGTTTTGAATAAGAAAATTAGATTTTTAAATATTTATATATATTTCTCTAGTTTCTCAAAGCCTTAAAATCAGCAACAGCGAAATAAATGTTTCCTTTTTTTTATATTTGTCAAATGAGGCGAAAGGTAACAAAATATAAAATGCAGCTGCTCACAACAAGTTATGTAATATATTGTACTGCAGGCTCACTGTGTAAGGGGTACCAAGGTGGAGATGGTAAGGCCGGGTTGGTTTATGTCAGGCGAGGGCCGAGGACAAAGTTTAAAATAAAGTCTTCCTACCACTTCATGACTACCAATGGCAAAGTTGGGAGAATGGCTTTGTGTAGTAGATGACACATCACCTCCACCTCCTGTCAGGATAAAAGAGGATGCTGCGCTCTGCTGGCCAACAGCAGTCTCACTTCTCTTTTGTGCAGCTGGGTCCACAGACCTCAGTAGTTTGCCACAGTCACCATTTCCCATCTTTCTCTTCCTCAGTAGAAGCGTTTGCGTCGGCTCTCATTCCAGTGGCTGTACACCACCAGGCCAATGACAATGAGGAAGATGCAACCCAGCATGGAAAAGAGCACAGTGAAGAAAATAGCTATTCCACTCATCCCCTCTTCGGTGTCACCCACTGGAAGAGAAACGGAGGGAGAAGGCAGAGTGAATTAAGTGAGATAATAAAAGATGGTGGATGGGGGTATGACAGTCGGGGTGAGAAAATATGGAGAAAAGTGATATGTAGCATTGAAACAGAGAATTCAATGTAGTATAACAATAACATATGCCTTACTCCTGAGCAGGTCCATGTTATCAACACTTGGTATGGTTATTTCATCTTCACTCTCCTCTTGCTCCTCCTTTGGGCTCCTCAACACAGTCAGTTGATAGAGTTTCAACGAAATTATATCATGGTTATCTGTAATACAGGAATCAGGAAAGGTACTTTGACTGAGAGAAGAAAAAACTGAAATGGTATTAATTATTAAATGGAATTAAAGTGTCTCACATTGTCGGTGCAAATTCACAGAAAAAATACTTTCAAGATGGAAAGATAATAGTCTAAAGGGGGAGAAAAAATGAGTTTCTACAGAAAAGCAGAATCATCGAATTCACACATCATACTAATCAAAACAGATGACAATGAAAACTCCACAGTTTAGTAAGTGTTAGTGCTGTGAGTAAATATATCGGATTGTGAGTTCAGGGAGACAGGGTTGAAATAGTCAGAGTGGTGTTTGAAGTGCAGCAGTCAGATGGCGACAACTGTTTACCTGAGAGATCTCCAGTGATGGCTGAAGCTCCAAAATAATAGCCCTGGGGCAGTCGCACCCCAGGTATGTCCAGGCAGTCCCTCCACTCATGCTGCCCGTCTATATCTATCATCACCTGAGGAACAGATGCAATCAGGAAGCTACAGTGACTTTTAGAAGGTTGCAGAATAAAAATGATCTATTCCCAAAAGCAGGTCTACTAGATAAGGAAAACCTTAAAGATGATTCAAGGATAAACAATTCTTACAATCGTTTTTGTTTTCATTCAAGGTTATATAGATAATTCAGTGATCCTTGAACAATAGAGATGCAGTTTAGAATATTAAGATGCTACTGTCCACACTCTTGAATCCTAAATTTACATTTTACTAAGATCATCTATTCACCAATAGGAAATACTACATAATTAATTGATGAATTTGATATAATAGCAATGACTTCTGGTATTTTCATATACAGATTTTATCTTTACTTCTCTGGAGAGACATAGGAGGGACTGTTTCATTGTTGAACCATCTTGTTAAACAATGTGTAAGGCCTATAAATCCAAACGTTCACAGCCCTTTGAGTAACTCCAAGACTATTCTCAATAAACACCCACTTTATAGCAATTGAGGATAAGAAGTAGTTTCAACAAGCACCATGTAGTGTTATTGTGTTATGTCTCTCACCGTAAGCCTGCGGCGGATGTATCGGATGAAGAGGAAGGTGTCATGTTTGAGGTTGCGCACCATGGCGTTACAGCCACCCAGCTCTGTGGGTCGGCCATCCCGCTCGTGGTCATAGCTGATGGTACCGTTTCCCACCATGGCCAGTACAAAGGGGAAGATCCTCTTGTGGTCACAGTGGGAAACAAAAAAGATAATAAAAGTGGAATAGTCTATCACATGCTGTTAAAGCACTGAGAGGCAAACCTGGAAATGTGCAGAAATAGTTTTAACAGGAATTGCATTTACATCTTTACAGTGCTAAGCAAACTGAGAGGTTTCTATTTAGAAGTATCCCAATAACTAATATTCTATTTTCAATTCACTGCTTGATTTGATGAAGAAAATCTGTGATTTGGGCAGAGATTTAATTAATTGGACCTGGCCCAACTATTTTTTGGAAAGTAGAGGACAATAATTCTTTGCAGTTAGTGACAGATATATACATGGCACAGACAAAGCACATTATAAATATAAACATAAGGTTAGTTTTAATTCAGAGAAGCATGTCTGGGCGAAGAAGTTAGACATGGATTGATATGATCTAAAGATGTTTACCTGTGTGCGAGGAGTATATCTCTTCTTCTGTGCCTATCCCCAAATGGACACAGAAAAGAACACAAATGAAGGCCCTTTACACCAACCTGCTAGAGCACATTAACCCTTTACTTCCACAGAACAGATGAGATCTTGGCAGTACCACAGTAGCATACCTCTATGTGTTTCTCCTCATTGGGATACGTGTCAACAAACACACCCAATCCAGTGAAATTGTCCATATTTCCAAATACAGGGCCTGTAAAATAAGATGATGGGAGGTTAACAATGTATAACATTAAATGTTCTCGTGAGATAAAAAGTATCTTTTAATCAATAAAACTTACCTTTCTGCATACGCTCCTTGGTGTACCAAATTGCCAGCCCGTCCCCATTTAGGTTCTTCTTTCCCTGCCCATGAATTTTAAAGTGTACCTGCATCTCCCAATCTTTTAAGTGGCAAGGCTAGAAACACAAGGAAGTTGAAAAAGCTGTGAAATTTACTGTGTACTCAGAGAAGACTTGTGGAATAAATGAGAAGAGAACCCTAAATTTTGGATTTAGCATGGTAGAGGTCTTCAGGCAATTCCATTCCTGCGAAGAAGCCGAAGAACTGACAAAACCTGAATGTGGTTCAATACAGCCACCAAATTAAACGTACGCATCTGATCCAGGATACTGAATATTAATTCGGCAAATGTTTGATATGTATTTTGGAGATTTCCAAAATGCCAAATAGTCCGTTTATAATAATAGAAGGATTTATTGTTTTCAAACTGACTATCTTTCGGTCCAAACTCTTCACTGCTGGCTGTGGGGAGTTATAGAAAGGCAGTTCTTTTTTTTTTTTTTTTACATTTTACATGTTTACATTTTATAGACACGTAACCGATGGATGGTGTAAATAAGAACAGGACCGTAAATGTTAGCTGCGGGGATCAACCTGCACGTGCACGGTGTGTACTCACCATGCGGCTCCATACCGCTCCCTGTCTGCTCTGCATGTCAGGTGTGAGCCTCACCTGCTCCGTGGTTACCATGGCATCCCCCATCAGCTCCCAGTGGGAGGAGCCTGAGGATCCCACACCTGAGCGCGCGCGCGCGCACACACACACACGCGCACACACACACACACAAAACCACCACCACCATCATCATCATGGCAACAGCTGACACAGCACAATACAACCCTTTGTTTGACGACAAAACGTCTGTTTGAATGAAAAGAGACTGAATAGAGATCTTCAATACTGCCAGTATTAAATGCACAACATACACCTGAGGCACGTAAACGCTGTAAACAAACAATACTTCAAAGAAACAGAGCTCGGGCACATTTCTGTAGGTATGGTTCCGGAAACATCCGTCCCCTCAGCCTGTCCCTGTGAACCGGCTGCCGTGACGGGAGAGATACCTTGATATGGCTTGGAGAGGGAATACTCCCGCTTCAGAAACTCCTCCATTTCGTGATCGCTGTCGGCAA
Organism: Echeneis naucrates; assembly: GCF_900963305.1. NCBI lineage: Eukaryota > Metazoa > Chordata > Actinopteri > Carangiformes > Echeneidae > Echeneis > Echeneis naucrates. The sequence goes on along the minus strand of NC_042522.1, from coordinate 12,681,248 downwards.
AGCACCGGCACACGGCGAGGATAAGAAAAGCGAATGTCCAGTGTGGTTTGAACGGCATTATCTTCGGCCAGGGTGTTGGACTGAATGAAGACTTGGAGTCCCTGCAATGCTCGCTGCTGCTGGCGGCCGCCATCGTTAGAGCGATACACACCTCACTGGGCCGTCCGCTGCCTTCTCATTGGCCCGCTGTCTGACACGGCTCATCCCCATTGGTCACTTTGACTGTCAATCAGAATGTGAGCTTTCCATTGGTTGTTTTGCTGAAAGGCTTTAATAAAAATAATTCGTGTGGAGTGTAGAGGACTGTAGGCTGTATTTTTTTTTACCTTTTGATAATCCCCACAGTGTTTTTTAAAACATTGTGAGGGTTGTGATTTTTAGAATATTTAATCTTGCAGCAGGATTATTATCTTCTGCACGAACAGAAGCTGACTGACAACTTATAGAAAAAAAGAAGGGATGAATTGTATTTCCTGAAGTGTGAGTAGTGAATAAAAACACGTTATATGTGACTTGTTACTCCCGATTCATTGAAAAAAATTAGTTCAAAATGAACGAAGCGTCCACGAACTACACATCACGACCGGTTGGATGCTGCCGTGGAACTCACGCCCCCTTCACGGCTCCTCCTGTGTGTCGGCTTTTCTGAAATCGGCCAAGGTGCGTGCAGTAGTGTGGCACCGGAGCAAGTTGTAAAGGTGGGAAACATGGACACCACCGAAGAACAGCCGGGCAAAACGGTCGACATTTATCGCGATACGTGGGTCCGCTTCCTTGGTACGTATTGTTGCATTTTGCTCTTTGCGGTAGTTCATTCTGACCGGAGTGTAAACCGACCGGAGAAACACCGTGAAGCCATCACGACCCTGGAGCTGTGCGTTAGCTAGTAGCGGCTAATGCTAACTACTGTTTTTAAACATCTATTTATAGCAAACTTTGCTGCTGAAGGTCGTTTTGCCATCACGGTATATCGAAGCCCTAAAACTGGACTATAAAACCATCGTCCACGCTATTTCCAACGCGTTTGGTCAGTTAGGGTTTCCCCTGTAGCTCAGTTAGTCTTGTTTGAATAAAGATAGTTGTTAAACAAGTCGAGGCAGTGACTCACAAATCACTAAGAAACGCCCGAAGGCGAGATCAGACAGAAACACAATGACACAACAGGAAACATCTGAGTGTCGCCCTCCGCTCAGTCAAACAGCGGGGTCAGTGCTGATCTGAAGGGCACTCCGGTCCACACGTCCATTCAAAGTCAGTCTCATCATCATCATCATCTGTTTGCTCCTTTAATCCTGCTCCTTAAAAAATAATAATAATAATAATAATTCTGTGAATATGAACCCTTTTGATAATGACTGGCAGCTCAGAATAGATTATGAAGCATCGTAGAAGTGCTGTTCATAGATATAAACATTCAATAGGAATAATGTATGGGCTTATTTTGGATACAGTTGATTGTTTTGATAATTTTTTTTTAACGACTGTAGATAAACTACATTATTACAGATTTAACCAGAAACATAGCAGCTTTTGCTTTCTGTAAAAATTTTGCCATCATCCAGAGCAGTTTACAAAGTCATTCATTGGCATAGGTATTTTCAGCTATGTAAATTAATACATGGGAGGGATTACTAGCACAACGAGTCTCAACTTTTATAGATTCACATGTTTACACTTCATGGTTAACAATAGAAACTGATGTCCTTGTAGATGACTACACTTAAGACACCCGCTTATCTGATATGATATGATCATTTACACATTTCTTCTTTTCTAGCTGTCAGTCATTATTATTGGAGCGCTCCCAAATTGTCTTTTATTCCGAGGACAGTTTCTTAAGACACTTTGATGCCTTTCTGGGCACAGGGTAAATAGTGAATTGGCTCACAGTGCGTTATTAACTAAATCCCCTTCTAGAATATAATCTTTTCTAGACTCCCTTTGCTATCATACTTTATAATACAAATGGAGCTCTTATCACCTTATAAATTCTTCAGTAGCTCCAAAACCAATATTTAGCTCCGGTGTTTTGAATCCTTTGCCTTTGCTTTTCAGTAAATTTCAGCATTTAAGTATATGACTAATGGTAATAATATTTTCCTTTAAATTGTCTTTTCACTTAAAAGGTTTATTCTGTGATAATTTTTTTTTCATAAATCAAGGTGTATGACATATGTTCAAAAATGTCCATAGTATTGCATAGTTTATTCCTGAAATGTAAGTTGCCTGAATATTATGTCACTGGAATGGACTTCATGATCATCGGGCTGAGTTGGGCATGATGCTCTGCCATAAAAATTGATGTTTACTACATGTTTTTATTTTTGAAGTACTTAATATATTTGCACTGGGAAAGAATGGTTCACTCATTAATTTAAATTAAATTCTTGAAACAGTCAGACATTTGAATTTGTGCATCTCAGTGTGAATGGTTATTCCACAATAGTGCATTTATGTTTTTTCGACAGTGTTAAAACATATGTTCATATGAATTTTACATCATGTTGGGATGTACTGATCTAGCTTATTGTCTCTCAAAACAAAAATGAATGAACTACAATGACTTCTTATGATTGTGTCTTACCTATTTAATGGTAAATGGTAAATTATTATTCAAAGTTCTGTGTCATTGACCGCAACGTTTTCACCTTCATCACTTCCTACAAAGTGTCGTGTTTGCATAGTAGGCTCAGTTTTGCCAGCAGTGCTGGTAAGACAGGCGTACAGCAGCAGCAGAATTTAACTCCGCTACACTCGAATGGTTCCATTGTCATTGAACCAAAGATAATGCTCCCTGTGTGACTGGAGTTAATTTTACAAGTGATTTACATGCAGTGCAGCACAGGTAACTTCAAAAACATTTGAGCCATCCCACGAGGATGGTTATGAATATTGCGTTGTTATTAAAAATGGCTCCCTGCATTTTTTTCCAGGGCAATGCCAGTGAAGTGCTTTTAAGGTTTATGATATATGTGGTGGAAACCAGAGAATGTAAAGTTAAAATTACCAAAACTACAATTTTAGTGCAGTGAAAAAAATCAATATATGGCAAATGACCCAGACCTGCTCCACAGTTTGATAGGTCGTTCCTACTATCCCTATAGGCTATGCCAATGAAGTTGGGGAGGCCTTCCGCGCTCTGGTGCCAGTGAGTTTGGTTTGGGGCAGCTATGCAGTGGCCACTGCATATGTTACAGCTGATGCTGTGGACAAAGGGAAGAAGGCAGCTGTGGTAAGACATGGTTTATGTTTCATTTATTATGAATCACATGTTCAAATTTTAATTTGACTACACAGGAAATACGTCTTTTATTCCTTAATTATTCCTAAAAGGGAAGGAAGTTTATATTAATTTATTTATAGGATGCATTTTCAGACTTTGAGGCTTTAGAACAAGGAATTGTTAAAACAAGAAAATCCACTCTTTGGTTGGACTGGTCTCAATGTAGTTATAAGAAGGGACCACAAACTAAAAACAATGGGAACCTTAGCTGATCACAGAAACTCTGTATATCCCCAAATAATCAAAGCAGAACAAAGAAAGGTTTGAAATTATTCAATTGTGATATTATTAGATGGTATTGTTTGAATTGACATGTTTTTAATTTTGTAAGCATAGCTATGGTACCCATGAGTCTCTGTGATAGTTAGGATGAAGTGCTTTCTCATTGTCTAAAAGACCAATTTAACATTTGTAACAAATGCATGAAGTTTCAAATCTCAAACTTTCAGTAGTGCCACCTCTAGAGTCTAAGGTTGTTAGTTAATGATATCTTTTATTTGAGTATTATCACAAAAGACCTCATTGTGAAAGCTGTTATTGTTTCTTTCTGATCCTCCGTTTGTTCCTGAAGGCTCACGGGGACAACCCAGGGAAGAGGACACGGGTAGCTGTAGCTGTGGTAGACACATTTGTGTGGCAGGCTCTTGCTTCTGTCATCATCCCGGGCTTCACCATTAACCGTGTGTGTGCTGGTTCCCTCTATCTACTGAAGAGAACTACAAAGTGGCCTCTGCCCGTACGCAAATGGACCACGACTGCTATTGGCCTCTCCACCATCCCTTTCATCATTACTCCCATAGACAGGTTGGCACAAGTTGTTTTTGTCTCTTTACATGCATTATGTCAATTGCTCATTGTGTAAGCTCAAGCCTGGGTGGGTTGGGTTAGGGTTGCACTTGTCTAGTCTAGTTTATATCTGCCATATAAAATAATAATAATAATACAATTATTAATAATTATTATTAAGTCCAATTAATTCACACCTGTATGCAGCCAAAGCTGTTTTGGCCACCTCATCTAAAGAAATTAGATCTTTTAATACGCAACTTTTCTTTTAAACTGGTCTATGTCAGATGATGAATTTACTTTTAATTAACTGTATTTTGTTTTGATGAAAAAAAAAAAAAAATGAAGTTTCTGTGCTTCTGTGCCTACATCTTATGCGCAATCACGTGTCTGCTCTCTGTCCCGTATAGGTCAGTGGATTTTCTGCTGGACTCCAGCCTTCGAAAAGTCTACAATGAGGGAGAGGACAAATAAGGGACCATGCTGGACAGGCTCTCCCCCTCCTGAGCAGAAGTCAGTCTGGTCCACTTTGAGCAGTCAAATCGGCTGTGAAGCACTAAAGATGTGAACAGAAGGATTTCATGCAGTAAGATAACACAGTTAGTCGAAGACACATTTAGTCTTTGTTCTTTTTCTTCTGAATTGTAAAATACATAAAACCAGGTTAAGATGTTGAAAGTGAAATCCTGCTTTGTGAAATATCCCCCTTGGTATCTGTAATTTTAATCCCTCAGGGGAATCTGGGAGGCAACACCAACAACATTTTTTAAATAGGAATGTAATAGTACCAAAGCTGTATTTCTCTTCAGGGATACAGTGTACTGTTAGATTCTTGTGAGTGTGAGTACAGACATGATATCCTGCACTTCCCTCATGGGCTACAGTTTTGTGCTATTTCTCTGCCCTGCAAGCCGTCATCTCATGTCCAGATCGTAAGATATTAAATTCACTTCAGTGGTACTGTGATAACCAGTTTACCTTAACGTAGTCCAAATTACTTTAAGTACATTTTAGCTTTTTGCTTCTTTTTTAAAACAAAGAGTCTGTTAATTCAAAAAGCTGTTTTAAGAGCATCTTCTAATGCACTTTACCGTTGTTTTATTCTACCTTACAGTACACGGTTTAAACAAACTAAGAATACTTGAACGTTTTTGAACATTTTCTCACCATTACCTAATGCTGTTGGTCACCAATTTTGTAGTCAGACATCTTTGTAGAGTAGAACTGTAACATCTTTTCATCGGGAAAATTTTTACATTTAAAACATCTTGGCAGCAAAGATGATGCTTTGTGGCCCACCTGATTATTGATTATTTTGAAACGGTGTGTTATGGACATTATAACTGTCGATAAAATTTTACCCACCATACTTGATGCAGACATACATTACATGTAGTGTTGCACTTCTCAAATACCTGTGAAGATCAGTGTAGTTACATTTAGAAATGCATTTATTACCTGCATATTGTTGCTGAGGCATTTCTAATTATTATACAGAATTCATGCCAAACTATGCAAGGGAAATAAGGCACTGTGTGCATATATGAGCTTTGCAAATTAAGGTGTATGTGGTTACATAATGTTTTTAATATTCTGGAAAAAAAAAAAAAAAAGTGAAACCTGAGACAAAATGTAGCTTGGGCTATGCATGAGCTGTTACTTTAAGACAAAAGGGAACATACTATATCAGAATTAGTTGTTGTTGCATTTGTTTGTCACATGTCCATCACTTTAACAATAAGTGTAGTTCAATGGGTCACACCATGTTCTCTCTCGCTGTGAAGGACATGGTCCACTTTGTCACGGAGAGACATATGCTGAAAGGGAGGTTGTGAAAACTTTGGCTGCATCAGTGACCATTTTTTTATTACATGCTGGCACCGAAAACTGATGGGATCTTTTCAGTAGATCTGATAATCAAGTTTCCTTGATCACCACATGTGCTCAGGGCTCAAGTGTGTGTAGTTTTGGATATTTTTTTATCCACTTAAGCACAGATTTTTAGGTGAAGTCAGAGTAGGCTACAGTATTGAAGCCTGAATAGATTACTAATTACACTCTTACTTTTGCCACAATAAAACCAACAAACCTTGCTACACCTACGTTGCATATAGGATATGTATGTGTGCGCACGTCTGACATTTAATATTTCACTTACACAAAACTTCACTGTGTTTTAATGATCCCATGTTGAAAAGGAATGATTGTTGAACGTTTTTTTTTTTTTTTTTCTTATGTGTTCGAAAATGAGTTCTGTGAGTCACATTTTCAGCCTTACCTTTGGGGGGGGGGGGGTCCTCGAGCTCAGTTCTTTCTGAAGTTCAAGTTGGAGAATATTTTTCATGTGACAGTAACTGTTCAGTTCATTACAATGCAATAACTTCTGAAACACTGGAGAATGAGGAAAAATGGCAAATCTTCAGTGAAATAAATTATAGAATAATAGAAACGTACTTTTGTCTGTTTCATTAAGTACCATCATATAATTGTCAAATCCTTGTCAAGTTTCTTTTTTTCCCTGCTGTTTTCATCTTAAACTGTAAAAACACTGACACCATCGATTAAGTCAGAAAGGCACTTTTGGAAACGATGACGGACGGCTCCGCTTCACCATACACGGGGATTTCAAACACCAGCATAAGGACTTGCTCTTTATGCAGGTTTCCACCTCCTTAGCAACCTCCTGCTGCTTTAAAACGAAAGGGGTGTAATTCAAGAGATGGTTTAGCCAATGAAGTGGAACCACTCAAAAGCACAGCAGACCAGGTGATCTGAGAGCCTGCTTGTGGTCATTTATTTTGATTGATTGTAGAGCTACACACAGCTGATGCCAATTCCACAGATAAGGTGCCCACATAAGAGGCAAAGGCTAGCCAACCATTAGTAGGTACAGCCATGTTTGTGTTTAAGCTTGTGCTTTTGGCTGTTTTAGCTGCATCAACTGGTCAAGCTGGTAAGATAAGATGAGTGTTGTTTCTGAGCTGAAGAATACTCCACCTGTTCCCCTACACCGTCCTGTGTGTCATCCTCTTGAAAATTTACAGGCATTCCTCGATACATCCAGGGCAAATGGATCATCCCTGATGACGAGCTACTGTATGAAGAGATTGATAGACAGTCTCAGGGAGTAGAGGAGAGCCTGTGGCCAAGCACTCCCTCAAAAGTGCTAATGGCAGAGGAGCAGAATGTGCCGACTACTCCAGATCCACATGTTTTTAAGGAACAAGGTGGGTAACAGTAATGTGTTTATGTTCATGACATCAATAGTGCTCGTTTGCTTTTCTTTGTTAGAGCTAGATTCCTTATTCCAGACTCCAGGCATTAGTTGAGCTCTACTTTTTGTTTCAGACAAAGAGCTAGAAGAATCAGTGGTGTGGAAAATTGTCTTGGTGGCAGCTGTCCTGCTTGTGTCTGTGGTGGGCTGTCTGAGCATGGCCTATTACCTGTGTGTCTGGAGAGGAGGCAGGATTCACTATCAGCCTCAGAAGCAGGAGTATTCTTAATTACAAATAAACTGAAATCTGGAGAAGCTGAATTCATGTATGGGTTTTTTTTTTTTTTTTTTTTTTTTCCTTTTCCCCCCTCTTCCTCCAGAGTGTCTCATTGCAATAGGTTTGTTAGCCTCATGCAACAAATGCAAGTCTTTTTCTGTCGTCTCTGCACTTAAATTGCACGACCCAGCCTGCAGTAACATGTCCTAAAATTATATTACTACAAAAAAAAACAACAATGTGGAGTTACTGACTGTTTGACAGACCTGGGAACAGTCTTTAATCAGTTTTTAAACTATTCAATATAAATGAGTGGGGTTTTTTTTTTTTTTTTTTTTTTTTTTTTTTTTTTTTAAACAAATTTTGAAGTCTATGCCTTTTGGCTGCATGTAGCTTCCTTCCACTGCTTTGCATCCTAGCTCATTTTCACAGATCAAGCTGCTCTGAATTTTTATTTATTTTTTTTTCCCAGAATGAGAAACTCTAGGGAAGATTTACTTTAAATGTGATCATAGCTTTTCTTTAAGATAGGAAAAAGCTGTTACTGTAATGGCCACTAGAGGTCATAACTAGCATTTTGTTTGTGGAATGTGCTGTCCAGTTTAACAGGACAACAAATATGGATCACTGTGGGACTTGAACTCTACTGGGTACCAGCATAGACATTTGTCATCAGCAGACTGAGCTTCTGACTTTGTTCACTTCATGTGGCAACCATCATGTGCAATGACTTGCATGTCAAGCTCCAGGTCCCTCATATTTTTATCTTTGCTGTCCAGATCATAACTTTGAAATGAGATTGGTATAATCAGTGGATATCTTACCAACTACCACGGCAGAGATATCACTCCTACATATGTGGAGATGTTTTTATTTTTAATTTTTTTCTCTTCTCCTTCTTCCATGCCATGGGTTGCGATGGGTTGTCCTAACTTGTTCAATGTAGCAAACTGCTCTTGTGTAAATACTGACAATATCATGCTGACATGGCTGAAGATGATCTTACATGCCTTGATAGAGAAACAGTACTTTTAGTGATGCTTTAACTTTTTCGATGTAAGATTTACAGAACCCCCCCCCCCCCCCCCACACACACACACACACACACCCCGAAACCACCAGCGGACCCTCCCAAAAAAGCTCTCCTCACTTCATGCGTTCGTGTGTATTCTTGTTTGCAGCCTTCGGCAAAAATTTTCCTTTTCATAAGATTTCATCTTGATCAGAATTATGGCAGAATATACTGTCAGGCTGTTGACAAAACCAGTGTACTGTTAAGAGTAGAGTAATGTTTTAATTCAGAGTCAAGCGAGCAGGCTCAGATCAAATCCACAAACACTTATAAGTCCCCTTTGAGCAATATCAGGTGGCATTAGGGGGCCCAAGGAGACAAAAAGCTGATGAATTGAATTAATCTCCCCTTCTGTGATGGATGGGCCTGTTCACAGGGGGTTGGAAAATAGGAGCATTGTTCATCTGTCACTCCGATTGCCATGTCCCTCTATGATTTGTGCCTGGGTTGTGAAGGCCACAAGTGGCCAAAAGACCTCCCTCTCTCCTTCTCACTGCTTTTTCTTAAGAATTCCTAGCCTTTCAATTGCATCCACCCCCACAACCCACACTGATATTCATACAGCTCGATGCAGGAAAAACAAGTCTTCAGCCAGGGCAAGAATACATACTCATATTTCTCAATGTTTCCTTGTTTCTATTTAGTTCTTGTGCTGCATTTTAACTTACAATGTTTGGATTTCAAAGAGAATTTAGACACAAAATACTGCATTAAGTCTGTGATTGCAAGCAAACTTGCAAGCATTTCCCTAAATTAATGTGCACGCAGAGCAACGCTATTTGCAAAGGGCGTGTGATTATATTTCAAAACATAATGTAATTAAAATAATTAAAGATGTGGGATATATTTTTCATAGTATAGTTATTTCTTTCCATAATGCAACAAAAAATATTGTCTTACTGATTCTAAATGTAATACAGTGAGTCCAATAGAAACCTCTGAAAAGTTCATATTTCCTGTTAGCTGTGATGTCATTGAATTTATTTGAGCTTCTAAGTGCTACTCTATTACTATATATATAAATAACCAAATGACTCAGAAGACAAAGAAAGTGCCATCCTTTAATATACTTTCATAATACTGCCTTTTGTCTCACTTCAGCTGTGAAGCCATATAAGTACAAAGTGGAGGAGCTTTTTAATAAACCTCTCATTTGAGCTGCCTTGTTTGGGCTTCATTTGGACAAATATATCACCTTCATCTGTGTGTTAATCCATAAATTCACTCATAAAACAAAACAATATTGGCAATGAGGGCTTTTCCACTTCACACCTTTTCTGTGTCCTGGGTAAATGTTGAAAGTGGAAGGATGGAGCAGTTCTTTGTTTAGTCTTTGGTCTCACTAGTTTTTCTCAAGCACCTGCCCCTTCAAAGAGCCCCAAACCACTAAAAATGCTGTTCAATGAAGAAGTTTGATTTCAAATTTCTTCACTGCTTTTGTGCTGTGTGTCGATGATAAAATGAAGTATACTTTGGAGCTAAATAGTACCTGCCAGCTGAGAGCATACAAGACTGGAGATGACTTTATGAAAAGTTAAGTAGGTTTACATGAGAAAAAAGGAGTTGGCCTGCAGAATGAATACTATGGGCAAGATGTGCGTGCTGGACTGAGGTCCTTGGCCTTTGGTGTACCACAGGGTTCGATTTAAGGCCCAAATAATTTTTTATATCTGCGTGTTTCAACACAGCCAAATATGAAAACTATAATCTCTCTTTACATTACTACACAGATGACAAATAAATATACCCCGGTCACCTTTAAAGCCTAGAACGATTGTTTTAGATTGCCTGAAAGACAATTATATTAACTCTTGGATGGCAGAAAACATTTTACAACCCAAGAAGTCACAAAATCCCATCTTTCTCATTCAGCATGATGTCTATTCCGTCTTTACAAATGTGAAGTCTGAGTATTGTTGGATTCAAAACTAGGTTTTGAACAACATACCACAGCAGTTGTCCAACTTTGCTTCTTCCAAATAATAACCATCCCCAGAATCAAACTAATAAGATCACACCCAGATCTGGAAAAAGTTATTTACTCATTTTCTCAATACTTGACTGCTATGACTACGCTGTTTATATACCCAAAGTCACGGTCCTGAATTCAACTAGATTATGGACAATGGAGCAGCTAGATCGTCTAACTGGTTTGAACTGATGGCAGCACATCACCCTGATCCTCAATGGCTCCTTGTCCCTCCCTCTGTGCATGTCTAATCCTGAGCTATAACAGAAATGTTGAACCCCCCCCCCCCCCCCCAAATGGTTGCAGAATTTACCAAGTGCTGTCTCTTTTCTTTTACTTTTCTTAATTCAGTCCTACTTATGATTAATTTCTGATTATAATGATCATTGTTTTTATTTTTATTACCCACCAACCACAAATATCAAAGGGTTAAGCCTAACCCTCAGTAACACAATGTCAATTGACTTGAGAAAAAACAGAGGTTGCATGTGGGAACTCCGGCTAAAAATCTGGATTTGACTTATGAGTAAAAAATGCAAACTGAGTATGAGCCCTCCCCTATGAATTGTATAATTTGAAGTGATCAGACACAATCAATTGTAATAGGGTTTGATATTGTTACACTACAATAGGGGTTACTATGCTTCTCTCTTTCTGTCTCTCTCAGAGCTCTCATTCCCTCCTCTTTAGTGAAGGACTATGTTTTTTGGAAAGGCCACTTTAAGGGCACTAACTGAAATGTTTAATGCTCAGCGGTCGATTTATTGAGGTCAGCAGAAGGCTACGTTTTGAGAAACAGACGAGTGGGCTGTGTTTGGATTGATTTTCATGAATGATTTTATGCTGTGAGCAGAGGAGAAACAAAAAACAATGATGGCACATCAAATCACGGCACAAAAGAAATAAAGGAAGGAGAAAAAAAAAGAAAGAAGGGCAAGACCAGAGCTGTGCCACTGAGCAATAAACAAATATCAGTTTCTGTCTCTGAAATGTGTGCACCAAGAGTGTGGAGAATTCTGATGGATCACGCAATGTGTTGATGTTGATTTAATCTAGATCCATACTCTTGAAGGGGGTCAAATTATAGGTACATTGCACATTACTACCATTGTCCATTCAGTGATTTATTCTAAAAATGTGCACACAGTTATTCTAAAATTAAATCATTAGAAAATTAAGGCAGATATTCTAATTTTACAATATATTAAAACTGATCAAAACAAAAGCAGGACAAATACATCATTTGTGGCAAAAACTGACGTGACCAAATCAGAGAATACATACAGTTCAATTGAATCATTTTATATAATAAAGCTAATATACAAGTTACAAAACCAATACTTGCCACCAAAGTTATATATTGGAAAATAACATCCTTTACATAGAAAAAATAATGGAAGGACTATGATCGATAAATATGTATTGGTGAAATATTCCTCCCCAAAAGCAAACAAAAATGAACAACAAATAAAGTGTCAATGGTGAAATGGTGAGTCTTGATTTGATAGTGTACACTCATACACGCTGTGCGCTCTGAATTCTGCCAGAGCTCTCTCTCTCTCGCTTCGTGAAATGAATTAGGAGAACATGAAAACTGAGCAGACCATCAGAAATACATTATGCATGAGGAGCTTGAAGGCTCCTACTGAATTCTGTTCAGGTAGCATCAGAGGGTGCAGCCAAGTGGAAATGCTGGCTGGTCACTTAAAGCACACTATCTGTGGTAATCTTTCTACATGAAGGCGCTGCACACGGCTTGGGCTATATTCTCCTACTTGCAGGGTTGAAATATGCGATACTACCAGGTTTCCATAGTGTCTGCAGAGGAGGGTTACTGGGGCAACATGGGATTAAAGGCCTTGCTCTAACCTTCAGGCTGTCTCCTGCATAACTTGAATCTACTATTTGCAATTTAAATTAAAATCTATATTTTGTTTACCGTCTTGCACTTCATGCACTTGTCTCAGTATATCTGCGGTGATCATCCCTGTCTGCAGCATTAGAGGATGCTTGCAGGACACGTCATTTGCGTATCAGTGAGTTTGACATCTTGACATAATTCCAAATCAGATAACAAACCAAATTATTCCTCATCTTCTGTTGTTAAGAGATAACATCTAATTTCCCATGTCTCAAGCCATCTTACAAAGACATCGTCTGCTCATCGTGAAATCAATATTCTGTGGAAACACCATTACTACAGTCCTCACAGTGCTTGATTGAATCACTCCAAATCACAGACATAGTGCATGCACACATATGCAAAGAGGTATGCAAAGTCTAAAATAAAAAATCCACATGAACACTTGAAAAATTTTAATTATGCTTCTGTGCCTAGAGACAAACCTTTGGCAAACAAGAGATGTGCATAAAGTCACAAAAGAACTAAACCAGCATCAAGATAAATTATACTGGATGTAATAGGCTCCCAGGGGGAGAGAAGATCATGAGCAGCACAGAAAGCGTCATTACAGAATGTATGAAACTTCACTAAACCATCCAGTAACTGCAGAGATGTCATGAGGGCACTAGAGGAAAGGCAAGGGCTCACCAAAGACAGTAGGATTCATCCTCTGGGGATCATGACAGACTAATATTTGCTTTGATAAAAAAAGATGTGGTCCAACCGAATGATGATATGGACATTGTTAAAAACAATCTAAATCATCTGGTCCCAAATTTTTAAGCATCAGGATTTGTTCTTTGGTCATGCGTAAATTGAGTACCTTTAGGTGTCTGGTGATAACAGCAGCTTAAAGATGTCAGCTTAGGCTCTGAAAGGGAGGACTTTTTCCACAATCTCCAGCCATTAAACAGACTGACTGACTAACTGTAAACATAATCAACAGATTATTCAATAATGTAAATAACTGTAAGTCACGGTGTCAACTTCAGGGAAACAAAAGGAGACAGTCTGGCTGACAAGTAGGCAGGCACAAAAAGACCATGTGATTTGAGACCAATAAAGGCATATTCAAGGTGACTTATACAAAGAGAGTTACAGCACAGATACAGTAAACTGGCAGGTAGACAAACACTCAGACGCTGGCTCTCTGAGAGCAAAACCAGAAGTGGACTGGGCAGATAAAAAAAAATAACAATGAGCTGACGACAGTCTAAGAGGAGTTAGACCTGTAGACTTTCTATGATTTAAAGTCTCTCTTTCTCGCCCTCTCTCTTTGGCACTGCTATAATTTTCCCGGGTGGAATGATGGATGAGGCAGTGTCAGCCCATGTTCATTACAATGCACACCATCTATTCTTCTCAGCCAGAATCTGTGCGCTCCAGGAAATGCCAGAGAGGTATTGGAGCCGCAAAGAAAGGAGAAACTCTCATCTGATTTTATGGAGAGAATTCGCTGCTAGGTGTGTGTTAACTTAGTGGACGGTGATCCATCAATCACTAATGAAGATATTGTGAGGCCACTGTTTGTTCTCAAAACATATTCTTCTCATGAAGAATCAACGCCCTTTGTTATCTGTGCAAGCATAATACCTAGCGATATGCTCTTGCTAAATTAATAATGAGCACTCTAACATTTGGCTGAATGCAAAACATTTAGAAAAACAATGCACGCCATCATGGCCATTTGTAATGCTTTAAAGGCTCTGAAATCAAATTCCAACTATGAGCAATGGGACCTAATAAACCCAATTTCCTGCAAAATGTGTAACAATTTAGCTTGTTTTAAATGTTATAGTTTTTTTCCTCTACTCTTTCCTTTTGTCACGCTCCTTTAGATGCTCATTCTGAAAAAAAGGTTCCTTCACATACGCTTTCAAATGTTTTGCAGCATCTGAGACAAAACAATGACTGAGGTGCGGTTTATTGTTAGTATTGGCAGACCCTATATACCCCTAAATAGTTCCAGCTGATCCAGGTGATTATTTTTACTATTTGTATCTATCAGTCCTTCCTAAAGTAGCGACCAGCAAGTTGATTATTACTAAAAATAATTTCCAGAAGAGGGGTAAAACATCGAATGATGCAATAGTTATTGGCGTAATGTTTCTATCTTATGTATATTGTGTGACTTGTATTGCTGCCTTAGTCATATATATTTAATTCAAGAGGAAATATTTAAGCTTGTGATTAAGTTTTAGGAAGCTTAAATAAACCTGGAGGAAAAAACCAAGCGACATTTTAACAGGATGAAAAATTTTCCATTGAAACTATAAAAACTGCAAATAACTCATTAAACAGACAAATGCTGATCCACTCGACTCTGAACAAGTCTAAATACGTTGTCTAGACAAACATATTATCTTCAATCAGAGCAGTAATGCATCTTTTCTTCTCACACACAGATCAAGTCAGTGGGGGCCTGATGAGAGGAAATGTGTGGCATATTGAAATAGATTTGTTCAAACTGATAGCATCTCATCCCATCGCCTCTACACCAAGTGGGCCAAACTATGTGTGAGAGTCTTTTCAAAGCAGTTAAGGATGTATTGAACAAAAAAGAGGGTGGGGGTCTTCGAATGAGGCCTGGATCACTCTTGGAGCAAAGGGATCAATAACTGCCAGGCTAAGCTTTCGCTCAGCCATTTGATTCATATCCTCCCCTCCTGCTTTTCAGATGTAAGAGGAATCACCGGACTCATAGCTCCCTCTCTGTGGCAATGTGTACCAGCTGTAAACTGTTTCCTCACGTACATAAAGCTGTATGGAGTGATTAATGTGAGAGCCGGGCTTATTTCATAATGGACTGGATCTGTCAGTGTTTGATGATCTTTTCTTGGGATATATAGCTGCTGAAGAAAAATACAATTGTCTGTAAATAGCTCACTTTTAGATTTACAATTCAAGGTAGCATGTCATATATGTAAGAATGATCTTGCATTCAACCTAGAACAACCTATAAATTATAAAATAGAAATCCAACAACTGCCACGGTGAATCTAGTTACATGGTTCATGCGGTGGTGGGGGAAACTCCCATATCTTGCAACATAAATTTTGCCATGTGTCATGTACTTCAATGATTATCTCAAAAAAATATCAATCAGACAAACAATAATAGGGTCATATAATATTTATCTGTATTGTCCATGATTATCAACTGTTTGTCGACAAATACTTTAAAATGGAACATTATTTCTTTCCTCCACCGCTAACAGACGCAGACATCTCACTTGAAGGGAGCGGTGTTATTATTTGTACAGGCTGACTCCACTCCATGGAAAACCCAGCAGGAAGAAGAAACTTCATTTGTCATTGTCTGTTAGCAATTAAGTTTTAAACAAAGTCTCGGCTGAATCTTCATGCCGATACACTGACTGGCAAAATAAATCTTTGAAAAGAGCCCGATAATACTTAGGTATTTTTCCACAATGTGTGGGAATTTCAAAGTCCTTGGGGCTTTATGACTTCAAATGAAAAGACTTATTCAATTCAATGTGACACGTAAAAAAATTTCTGTGAAGGACAATGTGATGGAGAGATTAAAAAAAAAAAAAGGCCTGTTGACTGATAAATATAAACTGAAAAGACTGAGTAAACTACCCATTGGATCTGTTTAAAGAACTCTTGGAAAATCTGTACACAAAAGCCTGGAGTTGTTGACTTTTTTTGTTAATGTTTATAAATGACTAAAATTATGATTACGTTTGAGCAAATTGAGCTATAGCATCATGCTTACTGTAGGATGGTTCATTCATTCATTCACTCATCTTCAACCATTTATCTGTTTCCAGGTCACGGGGGTTGCTGGAGCCAATCCTAGCTCACACTGGACAGGTCACCAGTCCATCTTGTAGGTTGGTTGGAAAAAAATCTCTCTTATTGACTGAAATATAATCAAGCTAACAAATTTAAGGGAATGTAGAGTAAACTTTGGCTCACGAAGAACGGAAAGAGCAAACTCTAAATGCTATATATCATTTAGAGTCTGATAAATGTTTAATAATACCACAAGAATTTGATGTGCCGATTCCTGCCTTGTCTGTTCTGTGGATGCTGCGGTTATATTATTAATCTCTTGCTTCTCAGAGTCAATTATTTTCCCCTGCAATCGAGGAGATCGGAGAAAACAACAGAAATTTAATTAGTGTAAGCGAACATACAACAGTGCATTCTGATTACAATTCAAATTCAAATATAACAAAGCAAAATGACTGGAAAGTAGCGATACAATATATCTCAGTGTGTGATTGCATATTGGAATCAAATACAGTTATAGTTTAACCAGGCTTGTGGCTGCTGAACAGTTCACTGAGGTCACACCTCCAGTATTTGTTTCTGACACGGCGTCGAACTCGTGGGAAGTTTTTACACTGTAGTTAAATCTCATGCATAATTCTTTTTAAAGGCTAATTCCAGTGCTTTTAAACTTCACTCACTACAGGCCAACAGCATAATTCATTATATCTTCCCCAGAATTTTAAAATGACATGAAATGGTGTGTTTTACAGCCTGTAATTTCCTAATAACATCCCGGAAAGAGCTCAGTCATCTGGTAATAATTACAGGGGAACTCAGAACAGGGTATGGGACAGGTGAATTAAACTTGTTGAGTTTGTGAGGAATTTCCTTGAAAGAACTGCCCCCATCCAAGCTTGCATTGTTTTATTTTTCTGGCCACTTGGGGGCAAAAATCTCACAACACAACTGACATAAAGTCATTTACAATGAATTGTAATGTAAATCCATCATTCACCCCCTTGCTTTGCTCACTATAGTGAGTCCTGGGGGGAAATGTCTGGCTCTTCAGCTGCTTTAATGCGACAACATGCTCAACAGGCCAGTCTCGAGCATTGTCTTTCTGTAGTTTGGTGCTGTGCGGGTATAGTGAGGACACAGTGGGTTAACAAAAACAGCTGAACCGATACAATGACGCTTTGGGGCCACAAAAAAACAAAAACAAAACGGAGCTGAAAATGATTATAAAATGTTGCACAGAGCTGCAGAATGGGTGATAATTCTTTGTCACGAACAAGCCCTTTCATCGAAAACATATTTTCTTTTTTAATGAGATTTATATATTAAAATATTGATTTCAATATTGATTTGCAGAAAATATAATTGGCCAGGAAACAGTGACTAAGGAAACATATTGAAAAAAAAAAAAAAGCTTGGAGTGGTGGGGATTCATCAGAGGGACTTCAGTATCTTTAATAACCCAACTAACAGCTCTGCGTAGACTCACTTTGTTTAACTGCAAACAATGCTTCTAAA
Source organism: Echeneis naucrates (assembly GCF_900963305.1). Lineage (NCBI taxonomy): Eukaryota > Metazoa > Chordata > Actinopteri > Carangiformes > Echeneidae > Echeneis > Echeneis naucrates. Next base: position 12,663,471 of record NC_042522.1, on the reverse strand, counting down.
AAAATATTCACAGTGATAATGTCACACAGTAAAGATCAGAGTCTTATAATGTCACACATCTGCTGAGAGCAAAAGCAAACTAGTTTACATAGACGTGTCTTCTGAAACAGTATGAACACAGTAAGTCACTCTGACCTCTAGTCTGTCACATCCTCTGTTGTGAGAACACAGTTACATTATGTAACCAATGCATCAGATTGAGACGCTGCAGTGACGAAAAAAAACAAAAACAACCCCCCCCCCCCCCCCACACACACACATCACATAAACATAATCTTTCTTTGAAACACTTTAACACACAGATGAGCAGAAAACAGCGAGGACAGGCTTGATGTAAGAATAACAAAGAAACTCTCCAGGACCGCTGGCTACCGGGGCGCACGACTGGCACGACGTCTCCGCCGTCGCATCCAGTCTCATATCAAAGACACTAAACAGTACTGTAATCCCAGACTTCGGTCACGTGAGAGCAAACTTGGCCAAATGGGAAGGCGAGTCTCGGTAGTACGCTTCCGACCGCCATTACATTACAATACGAGGTGGGCTGGACGATGGTGCGCGAAAAAAAAAAAAAAAAAAAAAAAAAAAAAAAGAGAGAGAGAGCTTCAGCGGCGTAAAAGCAAACAGACACAAGAGGGTGAGAATGACACCGGCAGCCAGCGACCCGCACACTTCTGCTCATCTAGCGACCATAAGAATAAGAAATAACGCGCTCCGAGGGATAAACTAACGATGAGGGAAGGAGCCGCCGCTCAGGACGTCGGGTACATATTGAGGATCTAATTCAATAATCAGAGCATTTCTCGAGAAAGAAGGAGGAGGAGGAGGAGGAGGAGGAGGACACGCGTTTTAAATGTCGAGCTGCTTTATAAAGAGCGATTCTGCGGCATGCAACACAGTCTTTCTGTCAAACATCGGCTCCAGATAAGGACTGCCACTTTTGCTTGAACTGTGCATTTACTAACACACACACACGCATATGTATATATGTGATATGTGTGTGTGTGTGTGTATATCTACACGTATATTCACATGAGAGCTGTTGTCTGTTTTTTGTGCAAGATTGAGGCTGTTGCGGCCGCGAGAGGACGTTTCGTAATGCTTTAAAACTGAAAGGAAGGAAGGATTTTTTCAGAGCTCCGTCTACAGAAGCCTGTTTGTCGCTTTCCTGCTGGTGGAGTGGAAGAATAGTTTTTTTTTTCCTGCTCTGGACGCTTTGACTCATGATCCAGGCTTTTTTACAGGGAACCCGCTCGACTTCGCCCGCCTTGCCACGGAGCAGGAGCACTTGAGGAGGAGGGTGGTGGTGGTGGTGGTGGTGGTGTCGGTGGTGGTGGGGTAGTTTCTTTTTCTGTTTTTTTTTCTTTCTCTCTTTCTTTTGGAAATAAGTGATCCCCCCCCCCCCTTTCTCCTCTGTGGTCCGTTTTAATTCAAGAGCAACAGAGGGATTAAGAGACATTCCTGCTCGCAGCGCCTGTTTGTGTGGAGGCAGCACCGGACTACATTGTGAGAGAAACGGTTGTGGTAAGAAAGAAAGGCTATAAATAGCTCATGCAATTCTCGAAAACTATCACAAGTGGTGCATCGGCTGGTGGAGCAGACGGAATCAGATATCCTGCGTGTAATGTCTCGGCTCTAACTTGATTGTTTTCACAGAACCGGCTATATATATATCTTCTTTCAGATATATATATATATATATATATATATATATATATATATATCTGAAAGAAGTTTTTTGACTCTGATTCCACATTTTCTTCTTTTCCTTCTCCCTTCGGGGCTGCGCGGAACACAGGAGTCATTTTTCTCATGGATTATGCTCATTTAGTGAGGAAAGTATCGGCGGAAAGACTGATATGGAAGCAGGCTGATCCTCCTCTGTGTGTGGATTGAAATGGATACAGTGGCTGCATTGCTGCGCTCTTCGCCTTTGACAATGCCCAGATTTGGAGCCGCCTGACCCGGATTGTAACAATGTTTTGATCCCCGCACACGCTTGGATTTACAACATCACAACATTAGCGATCTGCCAAGTGTGTGGGGGGGTTTATGGATGCATCCTGCACTTCTATTTGAAATACGCCCATTCCTCTGTCAACCCCCCCCCCCTTCCAAACCCTCACCCCTCTCCCCCCTCACCCCCCATCCCCCCACCCCCCCACACACACCTCCACCTTTCCAAATCTATTATCTGGAGCTGAGTGTTTTGGCAGACTATGAAGGGAACCGATTTGTCAGCCCCTGCTCGGTGTTGGATACCGATGTAGGATTTCGACATGCCCAGCACTGACGACCCCAACGGCGGACGATTATGACTACAACAGCGAATTGGGTGGCTAACGGGGCAAGCCTTGAGGACTGCCACTCCAACATCTTCTCTCTGGTACAGTATCCATAAATCACGCTCCGAAGTCATAAGGCTGTGGGAGGCACGCTTAAATGTGTCTGCTGTACAAAGGTGAACCCAATTGCTGGGCTTGTTATTATTGGGCAATCATTAACACGGGTTAGTGTGTGTGTATGGGGGGGGGGGTCATATTTCCACCACCGAGCCTGTTACAGTGAAAAATCTGAGCCTGGACGCTTTAATCCACAGGGTTTCAAATGAATAACAACACTTTCGATTTTCATTTTCATTTCACTGCAAAACATGATGATACCCATAGTGATCAAGATCCAATCTTTCTAAGCTGCAAGCTGACCGGTTATTTTGGCATGCTACATATTAGCTGGTATAGAGCAGTAAACAATTATTTTTTCACATTAAAACCAGTATGCAATGGCCATCGCGAAGCAACCCCCCCCCCCCCAACCATCCACTCCTCCTCCTCCTCCTCCTCCTTCCTTTCAAATAATCATTTCACTGGAAATCTAGCTGGAACTCTGTTGCATTGCCAAGCAACAAACTTGGAAAGAAGGCGTACTGCTGCCTCTGTCAAATATTTCTACAGCCAGAGAAAAGAAAAAGAGATTTTTGGATCTTCTGCAAACAGTAGTCTGATGTGTTGAGCTAATTGCCCAGGAGGTTAGAAATTGAATAAGTGCAGAAATTTTGTGCGAATGTGAAGGATTCTGTTTTTCCCCCCAGCAATAAAAATAATAATGTTGTCATGTCACACAGAGAAAAGCAGGTTAATAAGATTCTGCCAGACAGCAACATACATCACGCACACAGCGGAAATGGCACTTTCACACTCAGTTTGTCTGAAATTTTTTTTTTTTTTTTTTTGACTCCACAGGCAGTATCATTTTTGCAGAAGTCACTGATTTTAAGGGGGGGGGGGGGGGGGGGGGGGTGAGGGGAGGGCAGGGTTGAGCAGCACGTTTTCACAATTTTTATCCTGCAATCAGCTAGTTAACTGTCCTACTACAACAAGCAGTCAAGTGGAAAGGCATGTGGTAGACTCAAGTCAGGCATAGGCTGCTGAACCATAACAACGTAAGAATCCTTTAGGGCTTTTTAGGTGATCATGCAGGTTGTCCATAAGCAAGCAACAGTCAAGCCCTGTTGCACTGTGCAAACAACACCAAGGCTAAATAAGCTAATGTCGCATGGTTTGGATTTATAATATAAATGTACAGTTTCTTAAATGTCAAACAAAGCACTTGGAAGTTTTTCCTTCTCAAGAACCTCAGTCTTTTTCTGACTGAAAATAGTATTAGGAAATGAAATAAGTATCTTATATGGGGGGACCAAAATAAACAGTGCTCCACCGTCAGATGATTTAAATTCTTTGTGTGTCACCTTACCTCTAAAAACAGAGATTATGTCTCTGTTAGTGTCTCAGGTGAGGCTCTTCCCTCATGGGAAAAAAAAAAAAGAAGCTTTCATTCACTTGCCGTGGCGTTGTTGGCTGACGTGCCGGCCCTGTGAACATCCCTTTCAAACTGAGAGAGAAAGAGACCATCCATCAGCTGGCTTGTTGAGAATATTTATGACTGGCTGGTGCCACGGCAGTTACTCACTGGCAGGGGCTCCAACTGAGAAATCCAAGATCGAGCGAAACACTAATGACACGCCGAGTGTCCTGGTTAGAGGGTACGACTGAGACAAAGAGACAGAGGAGACAGACACCGGGATGGAAATTACATCATGATGTTTGGAGGCCGATGCACTTTTGTTGTTTCTGGGAATTAACAAATCAAGTCAAATGAATATTGATCTTGAAAAAAGTAGTGTCTTGCATTTTTACCAATTTGTACTTAATATTATTTCTTGAGCATCTAGTTGATTAGTTGATTGGATAATTTTAACAACGAAAAATGCATCTCTGTCATTCATTATAAATGAATTATCTTTTGTGGCTTTGATTGTTGTTACAAAAAGATCTTAACTTAATAGGAAATTGTGATAGGCATTTTATAGATTAAAACATATGCTGATGATAAGACCCATTACCCTTATTTTGTCTTTTAGAGCCCTGAAAATGAGGGGAAACGGCTTCTATGGTTGGATATTTCTTAACCTTTTCCTTCAGGTCATGTAAGCTTTGTGTTCACATAAAGGTCTTGTCGGTAAACTAGTGAACGCACTGGTGTGACAGACTGTTAAACAGCATTCCTACATGCACTAACCTTCTCCCTCACACTGATTTACTGGCTGTTATTGCAACCTGCATTAATAGAAAGTACCTTAGAAAGCATAGGGGCCCATAAGGTGGGTCTTTATGGGGGCGCACTAGAGTACTGTCACGCCTTCTGTGAGGCCTGGTGTACGATACTTGAGATCGCTGCCGTCATGCAACCCACAAAACAACTGTCTCGTGTGCTGATGATCATCCATCTGTGACAGACAGCAAACAAGACCCTTCTAAGTGGGAGACAAGACCCGAGCGGGGTGAGTGAAGTTGAAAAAGCGATGGAGGAGTTAGGGGTGGGGGATGAGGAGAAAGGCAGGAATGTTTTCAGCTGAAGGACTGCATTTGAGAGAGAGAGAGAGAGAGAGAGAGAGAGAGAGAGAGAGAGTGGCTGAAGGACTGCAGTGGAATCTGTTTTCATTTTAGGAAAGTATTATGACTGATGTGCATTTCCTGACTGCTAGCCTCAGCCTGTTCAAGAGACCAAGAGTGAAAAAGGGAGGCACAGCAAGAGAGAAAATTAAAGAGGGGGTAATACAATGAGAAAGAGAGAGAGAGAGAGAAAACTGTCATCTTTTTGTGGACTGGGCAGGTTCTTATAACAATGAGTCCCTGCCTGATTATGAAATGCAAGGAGGAGACAGTTAAGAGCCTCATGACACAGGACGCCTTGAGGTATGGGTGTGTGCGTTGTGTGTGGATGTGGATGTGCATGTGCGTGCATGTGTCCTGTGCACACTGTAGACCACACAGACTCAGGAGATAAACTTCAAACATCCATCACATTACACAGACAGACGCAGACATACAGGCAAACACACACAGGTGCATTCACAAACACAAGCATTGACGTGGAGACAGGAAAAAAAAAAACACCCACATGCCCACACAAACGAATGTATCGCAAATGCAATTCCCATGCACACTCTAAATCTTCCACCCACCCACACTCACTCACATGCATGTGCACTCATGCACATGCTTTATCGCCTTTACATGGGCTGCAAAGACATCCTATATCCCAAGGATGCAGACTTGTACAAACACAGGTACATTGCAGAGGCCTTAATTAAAGGACTTCTCCTGTCCCTCCACAGAGGCGTGTGGCGTGCAACACTGGTAATTAAGTGTCCTCAAGTGAAGGTCTAATGTGATCAACTAAGAGGTGCTCATTAGCCAAACTGTATTCCAATAGAGATCTTGCATGTATAATAATGATGCCACTGTCTGGCACAGAAATAAAGTGCTAAGAGACGTGGCTGAGGGAATACCATTAACAGCAGTGTCTTGATTTATGGCAGGTGAGTGGCCGAGGCTTGTACGAAGAAGCAGGTAATCAGGAATGGTGCCTTTTTAATATAGGCTGTTTGCATTTCCCCGTTATTAATGGTAGTGGATATTGCAAGGGTGCTTAGGGATGAAAAAGAGGCAGTGGTTGGATGAAGAGTGTGTCAGGAAGGGCTGTGCTGAGGAATTGGTTGAGCTGGAGTTTAATAGGACTATGTAACACTTGATACTTGATACAAAGCAAATGTTGATATGAGATCTGAGTGTTGATTGTGATGCTGATAACAGAGCAATTCTATTTTTCTCATCGGACTTTGAGAAATAAAAATTTCTTGTTCACAATGCCACTTCCCAAATCTATACTATAACTTAATGGTAATTTAATGTCTTTTATATATATATATATATATATATATATGTGTGTGTGTGTGTATATAATTGTAAAACTATCTATTAAAAAACGGGCTCAGTAATTTACAAGGAAGCAGGATGCCGTATGTTTTAGCAAATGCTATGCAAACACTGCTAAATAAAGAATTTATTGTGTGTGTGGATTTAGATGCCATAAATACCCAGAGTGGTGCACGCACATGGTGTCGACTGAAATTAATGATAGTGCCTGTATTCACTGTAGTGAAAGAACATGTCACCTGATGCAGTAGTTTACAGTGTTGCTCTAAGGCACAGAGCGATTTCAGGCTTTGGTTACAAATTTAATTCCTAGTAGTTGGATCAATTTAACTTGGGATTTTGTATTTTCATGTGACTTGTAAACAAAAATAGCAACGGACTGATCCTTTAAATCAGAAACTATCTAATGAAATTAAGACTAGGCAAGGTCATAAATGCAGGAATTCAATGTCAGCTATTTATATTTTCACAGTTTTTTTTTTATTTTTTTTTTACTCTTTGTAAAACTATGAAAGTGTACTATATATTGAAATGCGTAATGATGAAATTGAAGCCATGACAGTGTCCTTTTACACAAGGAGAGGCTCAGTCCAGGTTTCGTAGGCAGGAGCCTCAGTCTTCTGCTGCGTGCCCTATGCAGCAGCTCCATCTGGTTACTTCTCACTAAACAGTCCACCCCCTACGCCCAACCTGTGCTTTTGGCTCGGCTTGCTTGGAGTTTTGACAGCGAGCACTGGCTTCACCTTGAGTCTGTGTGCGGTGCCCCCCACTAATCTGCCCCTGTCACTGCTGTGGGAATCCCTTGTCATCGCAATATGACTCGACCAGGTATTGGCCCACCTGTGTGAACACGGCATCCTGCATGTAAGTGACAGACGTACGGATTTATCAGATTGTTTTTTGCTATAAGAAAACGAGCACAGGTTTGCTGCTGGTGGAAATACAGGGGGTGCAAATGGCTTGGGAACAGGAAGATGGGGTTCTTCTCAAGCATGCCTCTGTTTTTTATGACACGTCTCCTCTCTGGTAAACTCTCCTGAGTGTAGTCATGTGTCTTATCTGAGCAGTCGGCTTGTCAGGGTCCTGGCTCAGAGGTGAAGAACAGTTCAAAGACAGACAGGGAGGGAGAGAAGGAGGGAGGGATCCAGCGCTGGTCCCGATCCTGGAAATGGGGTGGGATGGGCAGGAGTATTTTGGAGCACGGTGACTTGAGTGTGAAATATGTAAGCCCTGTAGTGCCAGCTGTGTTCTATTCTTAGCGCCCGCTGGTGTTCCTGCATATGTGCAGAACAACAGAAGGCTGAGTGGAATCGGAGGATTGGCAGGAATGGGCCGAGGCTAGTACCATCAATTGCTTGTGATAGCTGGAATGTGAGCTAGTTAGCTGGCATATGGACCATCAGCTATAGATGAAACTATACATATAGATATGGATAGATAGGTACATAGGTACATTCATTTTGCAGAATGACTTCTTTAAATGTGTTTCAATGATATACATGCAATATTTGGGTGTGATAATGCCCCTAAACCTTTAATTTTATTATTATTATTTTTTTTGGATATTCTTGTTATCCTAACCCTAACCCTCCTCCTGGCTCATACACATCCCCCTCAAACTCCGGGGGTTTTCCTTAAAGATTAACACCCACTCCTACAAGCTGTTAGATTTTAGATGTTTGTTGCTCCAGATTTTGTAATTTAAACTGAATACACCAAGGCCTGTCGTCTGATTGGTAGATAAAGCTCAGGTAAACGTCATGCCCCGGGTCTCTGTGCCATCACACTGGAGTCCTGGACTTTGTCTGTTTGCGATCGCTTCACCTGACTGCATGTTCGTTGACAAAGAGAATTTCTTTAAAGGGAGATATTGCCCTGCTAGTAACTGGGCAAATATTTTCTGCAAGCCAGACAGCTTTGCCAATATCATGGTTGGCTGGGATTCAATTGCAGTTAGAGCACACTTAGGTTAAAGGGTGCCTTTTAGAGCTGGAAAACAAGAGGAGAGAAGGAAAACATTAATGTCGTCTGCTGTGCTGTTGCAAATTCTAATTATCATGTGTTCATGTTCCATTGAGAGATTATCTGTGACCAATCAGACGGGTACTTGATGAGAACAAACACATTATGCGCAGACTGTTGATTCACAGTCGGTAGCGGTGCATTGATTCTCCCAGCGCTGCCAAACGGGGCTCTCTCTCATCTTGAATTAGGCAGACACCCATGATTTTTTCAGATGCTGATGAAAATTTGTACAGCTCAATTTCAGTCCTGGCTTGCTTGGTGGAATAAAAGGCCATTGCAGTACTACAGTGGAATTCAAAAGATTCGATAGAAAACTGAGCAAGTGAGCAAGTGCTCAGAGCAAAGATATGAACATGCCATTGTATCTGCTGAAGTTGAATGGAAGGGAGAGGAAATTCCTGGCTTGGTTTGAGCTGGATTACGTAAAACTGTGTGTGTTCACATGCATAGAACGTGTTTGCTGAAGTGCAGAAGACTTTCAGTGTCTCCACTCCCGCTTAGTAAGGAAATAATAGATTAGAGACAGTAGCCAGGCGAGTTGCAGGTTGAAACCTGTCCAGGTGTGACCTAAGACAAATGATTGTCTAGCCCTGCCTGCCTCTTGGACTCTCAAACACATGCACACAAACACAAAGGCATTGCTGCTTTCCAGGTTTTCTCTTTTGTGTTTTTTTTTAATCTGCTGTGTAATGAAACAAGAAAAAAATCATGCTGACTTATGCGGGTCCTGTCATTTTATCTGAAACAGCATCCCTGTGGAAAAAAGAAAAAAAAATCAATGCCAGAAATTACAAGCCAAATGAGATATTTTTTATACTGCTTATGCTCCATTTGTCCAATTTCAGAAACAATCAGAATATTAACTACTTGTAGGCATTTCAGAAGCCTCCATGCAGTGCTAATTGTTCAATTACTGCACTGAATAATTTAAAAATAAAATTCAAATCGCTCTCTCACTAAAGAAACTCAGTGAGTAATCCTATACTGCAACGTTAATGTCTTGCTTCTGGTAATCCCCAGACTTTCTTGATGCATGTATGACACACTCAATAATATCTTAAGCCAAATTTGAGCTCATGGATTCCAGCTGTAAGGGGCCAGACGGAGACAGAGTTTGACTCCTTTGTGGTTTTTAGAGTAAAGTAAGGGACACAGAGGTGCTAAAAATGTTATATTCCCACTGTAACCCTGGAGACAGATATCTCAAAAATTGAATACCTCGTTGAATTCCTACAGATGTTGTATGTTGCCTAGCAACAGTTTTTACTTCTCTCTCTCTCTCTCTCTCTCTTTTTTCTGTTTTCCCATCTTTGCGAGTCTCAGTTTTTCTGTCTTTGTCTTCTCCCTTTTCCCTCCTTATGGCCTGTCACAGTTTAATTAAGTTACACCAGAGACACCAGCAAAGCCGCGACTGGTTTATTTATTTGCATATTAATAATTTAGCCTAAGCGAAGCCACTCCTTTAGCCTGTCCCTTAGCACATTAAAAGTGGTCTGACGCTGCAGCTTTGTGTTGTTTTATACGCCAGAAGGCTGGGGATCTTGTCAGCCCTTTTAGATGCGGCAGTGCAACTGTACGCAGTGTCTCAGTGTCCATATTGGTCCTCCACTGCTGTTCCCTCCTGCCTGCTGCCTCTCTTTGTGTCAGGTTAGAAGTCATTGCTTGATAGAGGCTTTCCGCAGCATGATTGGCAGGTCTATCCGTCACTCAGCCCTGGGGACTCTCGCTGCTCTAATTAGGTCGCTTGGCTTGCTCACCTCCCAGGGCTGGATGCTACAGCAGAACACAGATCAAATGACGGCCCCTTGTTTTTTAGAGACTCGTAAAGGTGATGGCACAAGGCAGAGGAAAAGCATCTGTTTAGTGTCTGCTGCCCCAGAGGCCCTCTTTCTACACCTGTTTGTTGCTTTTTGTGTTAGTCTCGCTTCCTCACAAGCGCAGTAATGTGCATTGCTCTTCATTTGTGGTGTAAAATGCCAGAGGGGAGCACAACTCCTTGTGGGTTAATTTGATTTCAGTGGGTTAATTGATGAAGGGGGAGTTGTTGCCTGTTCTGATTTCTGCCACTGGCTCGTCTAACTGGTGGCTTCTTGCTGCTGACTTATTCGCATAGCCACTTAATCAACATTGTCTTGGTCCATATTTATTTCTGATACTTCCAATGATTTGTAATCAGCCAGCTGCGATGCATTCATGGAAAATGCCACTGAAGTTGTAATCACTGCAATTTCAGCCCTGGTTGATTTGATAATACTCAGGTTACAGTTGTCATTTTGTGTGTTAGCTTTTTTTTTTTTTTTATAGACCAATAAACATTTGCAGAGCATCCACACTGTCAGAAATATAGGATAACAGTTGCTGCTCAAATTTAGGACGCAGTCATTATTTTGGCTTTATCCATCATCCCATAAAAAGTAGTATGCAGCATGATTTCAAGCTGCATACAGCGTGAGCACTTTTCTACGAGGTACGATGAAAATAGTTAATTGGTTATGAATAATAAAAAAATATATATAATAATGAATACTCAAAATGGCTATTTTCTTGGTGTGTAAATGCCTTTTTTGTGGAAGGACTGGGATCAGAGCTAACCGTGATGACAAATGCATTTAATTTTCTGTGACTGCTTCATGATCAAAGAGACCCTGTGCTTTGCCAGTTGAATGTGAACTAGCTCTGATACATTTGTGAAAGCCTGAACAGTAAACTGTGAGGTTCCCATCGATGAGCTCAAATTACAAAAAAAAAAAAAAAAAAAAGATTGATAATATACAAATATAGTTTCATGTGTGTAGTTAGGAAGTGGAATTCAAGGAAATAGTGAATGTATATCAATGAAATGCACATTAAATGGCCATTGACGATAAAAGATGATCACAATTGGAATAAAAATAGATTTTGATTTCATGAAAACACAAGAGATTATAACTCACATGGGGTGTTTCTGCTGAACCTTCAAATAAGTAGTACTTCACAGTGTCTGTTAGAAATAATTAGATTCCCTCCCGTTCTTTGACATTGAATCAAAGAGAGATAGCCTTGCATGTGTCTGATAAAGAGGAGTCTTATCTAAAAACTCACAGGCATCACACCCCAAATATTGGCAGCCTGTCAAGTGTCTAAATAGATTTGACATTGATGAGAAAGCCATGCCACTCTCACTGAATAAGTGTTTCGCTTGTGCCAGAGTAGGTAAAACTGCTGATACAAGCTGTCTTTCATTTTCCTAAAGTGCCTTCTTTGTCAGGCTATCAGACTGCAATGCTCTTGCATTGTTGTGAGATTCCTAAAGGAGTGGCATCTTTCTTAGGTGACGCTTGTCATATGCTCTCTGTCAGCTTTGATAGAGGACCAGCCACCTACCCATGTAGGTGGGAGCACAATCAACAAACAACAAAACACACATCTGCCACAATTCTGATAGAAAGATGTCCTCAAGCTTGAGTAAAGACAACCAGCATTTTTCCTTTTCTGTGAATGCAAATATATTTTTTTAATGTGTGCTCGTTTGTCAAGAAAATGAAAAGAAGTGTTCTGTTCATACACACGCTTCTCTTCACCAGACAGTAGCAAGGCCTCATCTGAGTTCACGTTCAGGAAAAGTATGTGAAAGAGTGTCTGTGTGTGTGTGTGGGTGTTTTCCAACATGGAAGTACAAAACAAACATACATTTAACCACATGTTGTGAAGTTCAGTAGGTCTGTTCAAAAAGTGTCACAAGTTCTTGAGAAGGAACAGCAAAGTAGATGTCGAGTGCATTTTTCTCTCAGTTCCGCTGAAGGTTTCCTTTGCATTGCTAATCCTGTTGACTTATAACAATATACGCCCAAACCTCTATGTATGCATCTGACTTTAAGACCTGCAATGTGGCAAACCTTTCCAAATCCTGGAAAGATGATCCTCTGTGGAAGCCACATGGTTTTCACTCAATCCACTACTTTCTGTTTTGTATGCCAAAGAGTTATGACCTCCATATTTTCTTTTGATTAGAAGCACATCTCGGATGCACTGAATTTGACCTTTGGTTGGGATATAGATAGAGTTTTCCAAGCCTGGGCTCAGTTCAATTTGTCAGGAAATGATTTTTAACTCTCTGCTTTTATGAAGTTTGCGTTCCTTAAAATCAATTTTCTCAAAAATACAAAAGCAATTAAAAACAAGCAAAAAAATCAATCCCAGTGGAAGAAACACAGATTTCCATGCCACCTGAGGAGAGGTATTTTAATAGAATACTAGAAATAGCGCACAATCTTCCTCCTCCTCTGTGCTGACACAGTACTATTCTGGAAACATATGGTAAGCTGTTATCTGTTCTCGGTTTACGAGACAAAAAGACATAAAGAGAGGAATTAAAAAAAAAAAGAAGTGAGAAGTAGTGCCTGAGATAGTTCTGGTTGTATTCAGAAGGTCTCCATGACAATGGGAGAATATGAGAGATGACAGGAGAGTGGAGACAGGAAAGATAATAGAGGTGAGGGTGAGGGCAAAGCTTTGGTCCATCTTACCAACGGAACGAAAAACTCTTGTTTTTGGTCCTGCACTTCATCACAAATTGAACCAGCCAACCTGGAGAACAAGGAGCCTGGTGGAGTGCAGGTTTTATTGACAATGAAACAAAATCTGCTGTCTTTTTGTTGACCCCTCCACCCTTTTACCCCTGCTGTAGTTTAAAAAAATATATACAGACTGCTGATTGGAGTAGTCATAGCTTTGTTCACTCACATATTCAAGGGTGGCGAAGACGTTGTGGCTTCAGATCCAACACTGATCTTATTTTTACCTGCCTTCTTTGCAAATACGCCTCCCATCATCTACACCAATGTGCCATTGCTGAAAGCATTAAATTACATTTTAAATAATAATAATAATAATAATAATAATAATAATAATAAACAACACAACACAAAAACCCATAAAAACAACAAAATTTCAGAGATCAATGAGAGTAGTTACAAATTTTCCTTTGTGAGTTGTTTGGATAAGAGTGCCCGTCTTTACATATAATATAATATAATATAATATAATATAATATAAGTCTAAAACCTCAATAGAGGAGACCATAATAGAGATAAAGTTATTGTATCAGGATTTTACTCACAGCACTGATTTGTCAGTGAGTTACAGTTTCTTGACACGCTTGACAGTTTTTCTCTGCTCTCTCCTTCCTGTTACAAGCGATAACATATTCATATAAAGATGAGAATTGGTTGTTGGTATTACTTTGACATCAGAGGGCTGATAGTGAGGATGAACTGCGCTGAGAAACTGAAGCCATCTAGTATGCAATTTGTAGGTGTAACTGGAATATATAGACCGGCACACATATACATGTAAGGATGCATTTGCACATACAATCACTAAAATACACACAAAGACAGGCAGATCTTAGCTGTCATCAGTGGAAAAATAACTGGATGTCAACTTGAAATTATGTGCCTCCTGATGCATGTCAGCATTTTGTCTGCACATCATCACAGCTGCCCTGCCTTATGTATGTGGGCAAGCACGTGTTTGGATCTGCCTGGCAGTGTTTGACTGCGGCCCTGTTCCTCATCCTACAACTGTGCCACAGCTAATCCTCCATGAGAGTCCAGTGGGATGTTAGGGCGAGTGCTTCTCACATGGTCAAAAAAACAAAACTCACAGCAACTGTGTTTGGGGCTAAAGCGCATCCTCTGGTCAAATATTATTATCATATCCCAAGACTCATTTCAACATTAAATAGTGTGGACATTTTACCTGCACGTTTGAGATTCCCTTGGCGAGTTTGACACCAGAGCACTGTTGAAAGCCATTTTTAACCACTTTATCATCATTGATCCATGCATGGCAATATCAATCAATCAGGATTTATATCTGATTGTTGGAACATGTTGTAAAATATAGTCTACTTAGCAGCACCACAGCATAAAAAAATCTTAGCAGCCTCACAGAGCCACTAACATATCTGCAGACTTGTTAACTTGTTATTTATTCATTTTGTGGAAAAAAACACACACACACACAAAAAAAAACAACCCACATTGTATCAGACAAGTTATTATTCTGAGCAGAGTATTTTTATGGTTGTAAGGGATCTTGTGTTTGCTGTATAAAACAAACAACTGGTGTGCCTCTGTTGTGAATATATTTTCTGACATTTCACTTCTCCTCATCTCCTCCTCTGAATGCCTGATTCAGTAGCAGCAGACAGCTGTGTCAAACAGTGAAGGAACTTTTGACATTGACTGGGAGTGACGAGGCAGTGCAAGCAGATGTCTTCCTCTTTGCTTTGGGAGAAACAGCATCCTTGACCTTGTCATGGCTAATTTTAGGCCTTGGCTTATCACAGCACCAATGTTTATATCTCCCATTACACACACTGTCATTACAGGAGGAACATGCTCATAATTATAGGCGCATTCAGAAGTCAGGCTGTTACTGGCGGTCATATTTATAATTTATTTATGCTACAGTGTATGTGTCGATCATATCACACTTTTAGTAACATGAATTCCTGGGAATCATGTGTTTGGCTTGATATTAATTCTGACACAGACACACACCTGCTGAAACCGCACACTGTTATCCTTGGCTTCTCTCTCTTTCTGCCATCATCAAAGCTGCGGAGCCTCCTTTTCTTCGTCCACTCAAAGACACTGCAGGCTTTAATTTTCTGGGAGCAGCTTCGCTCTACCTGACTCAGTTTTAAAATAGATCAGTATTTTTTTTTCTCCTCTCAGCTGGTCTTGGATGGCTTTGTGCCTGGGCCAGTGTGTCAAACATGATCCTCACAGCTGGGCGAACACCAGGTCGCAGGACTCACCTGGAGAATCTCCATCCTTAGATCCACTCATTCAAGCACTAAGACAAACACAAGGACATACATACAACCCCCCTCAACCCAAAATAAAACCAAAACATTTTTAAAAAGTTTCCAGAGCAGGTGGGAGCCTCTTTTTCTGGCTCATTGCGAAATGTGTCATGACACAAAGCCTCCACGCTCAAGTCTGCAATAGGCAACATGAACATGTATCATCCCATTAGATCAAATGGAGAAGATGTCAGTTGCTGGGCCAGGCTCCAACCACTGACCCCGGCACTATTTCCTCTTCTCATGTCTCTCGTGCTCTTTTCTAGCTCCCTCTGTATTTAAGTGTTACCTCATCACGTCATTCACCGCTCCTCTGTGCAGTAGTTAAACACACACTCTTTATCGAATCTTTACAGCAGCAGTGAGTAAAAGTATGAGTTAAATATGGTTACAATGACACAACAGGGAGGCATTAAAGGCAGTTGAACGTTTACACAAAGATCAAAGCAGTGTAAACAGGAAGCTGGTGGAAATACAACATAATTGGATACCGTCTGTGCAGTTATTGATCGAATCAGCATCGTCTGATGGCCTCTTTTATGTGAAATGGAATATCTGTGTATGCTGTAGATTGGTCAACGTGGCTCCAACGATGCAGTCAAATGAGGGATTTTATTTTGAGATAGTTGCTGACTTGTGATGTATTTATTTAAAAAGAGAGGCCCTTTGCATAAAATTATATCAGCTTGTTCTGTGAATTTTAATGCCCATCACCACAACCATCTCAGTTGCAGATGTTCTCTTCAGATCTTTTGGGTTTTTTTTTATAGAACACCAGCACAAAGATGTTCAATTTACAGTGATATAAAACAGACAAGCAGCAAATCACCACATTGGAGAAGTGTGGCCTTGAATTTGCTTGAATTGGTGCACAAATATTTTGGTAAAATTTAATCATGTTCAAGCTGAAGCCAGCATGAGATTACTTTGTTAGCCAGTAAAACATAACCACAATCCCGCGTTACTGATTTTTAAGATGTTTGATGCTACTTACAGCTTCAATCTTTTCATCAGTACTCTCTTCTCTCCCAGGCGGAGCTGATGGGCATTAAATGGCGTTGCTACAGCTTTCGCAGTGGTGGAGAGTATGGGCCAGTGATCTCGGCCCCAGCCCAGGACGACCCGGTCCTGCGCAGCTTCATGCGCTGCGTGCAGGCCAACCTGCTGTGCGTGTGGCGACGCAAGATCAAGCCCGATGCAAAGGAGCTGTGGATCTTCTGGTGGGGTGAAGAGCCCAACCTCTCCGATGTCATTCATCACGAGCTGGAAGGTGAGAGGGAGCGGGAAACATGAAGGATGAAAATGATTCATTTGCTTTATTGATCTCAGCCATTTTTTCCACTTCACTTTAGCTTCCGTTCATTTGCCGAAAGTCAGATATCTATGGACTTTATAACTTTTATGGCTGCCTTTTATGTAGCTCTGGATTATTTAGACACAAATTCCCAGGCGTCTTGTGATTTTAGCAGATGTTATGTAAAACTGACCGAGAAGTAGTGAATATGTGTGTTGCAACCAGATGTAGGACACGAGTTTGAGTAGTACAAGTGGCAGATAAATTTGGCTTGTACAGTGAAGCAGAACGCCAGAGTGTGTTGTACATGAGCTGTAATGTCTAACACAGAGCAGAGTTCAGTATTATGTAAATTCAAGCTGTTTAGTCTGCTGCAGATTCAAGTCGTGTGCTGTTTGTTTGAGCTGTTTAGGCTACATTGATTTATTTTGTGTCCTATATTTGAGTGTCTTATAGATGTAACTGAAATGTGTTTGTGTGGGCAACTCGTTTTTACAGTATATGCTGCTTCAAAGCCATCACTGATGAAGCACACAGCAAACGGGGAGATTTTTCTCGTTAGTATTTACTGTGTGTGTGTGTTCACGAAAATTACACTGAGAGACTGCTACTGTCAGCACTATTGTCCCTATTTATAGAAACATTTGCATTATCTCGCTGTGCACGTGTGGAGAAGTCTAATATATCGACTAAGCCTCAGGACGATGGGGAGAGGAGGAAACAGGAGAGGGATTATATCAGGTTTAGTTTAGCAGAGCAACAGCGAGAAGGAGAAGAAAAGCAGGATGGAGAGGTTGAAACGATAGAGGGAATTTTGGTCCTCAGTTACCTATTAAAGCTGACTTGATGTGAAAAGGCCTTTCAGGCACTGCGGTAGATATTTGACAGATGTTCCTCCTGCTGTTGGAGAGAGTCCTTTACTCAGACTGCTGAAGCAGTTGTAATGGAGAAAAATACACTATACAGTTCAATTGATTTAAGTCTGCATTACAAACATGGATTGATAACCTCTCTGGCTGCATTTATTTTTATTTGAGACATTTCTAAATTCCTCTGTACTCCGTGTTCTGCTGGTATTTATATTTATATCATCATTTGCATGATTTATTGCACAAGGTCTTTTTTTTTTTTATATAGTCTGCTTTTATTTTGTAGTTTTCAGTGTGTGTGTCTGTGTGTGTGTGTGTGCACACTGGCATTCAGAACAAAAATGTATCAGCTGAAACCATAAAACAAGTATGTAGCAGTTTGACTTATTAGCCTTACCTCACCAGTTTGCAAGCTGCTAATAATGACCTAAACCATCAATTATGACTCCCTTAGTGTAGGACATCGAGGTGTAATTAAGTTAATCATAATCTGAGCCTATTTAATTGTGTTTCATAGCTGGAGTATTGATTAGGCAGGATTGCTTTTAGTGTGAAAGACCATTTGTCTACGTTGTATGTCCATACATATCATGGAGATGTACTCTGGTAGTGAGTGTTATATGGACTATTTGTCCTCAAGTCTCAATTTAATAAAAGTACAATGGAAAATTGTTAGTTCATCAAAGTCAAGGCAGCATGTTTGGGGAATAAATATTGACAGAAAAACAAACACATGAGACGGCTTACACTAGACATATGACATTTAGACAATAACTGCTTATTTTCGTTAGAGAAATTTTGCAATTACCGTTATGATCAAGCTATGGATTGGTTTAAGAAAGATCAGAAAACTGTGAAGGAATAGCTGTCACAGTCATCAAAGGTATGTCTTAACCAGGCCAGAAATCAAGGGTCTGTTAGCAGGGAAAGACTCCTGAGGAAGATTATTTTACAGCCCACACACACGCACACATACATAAAACGCTGCAGAAAACTATGGTAATAAGACTTCTTCCACTGTTCTGTACTAAAGAAAATCCACTTCATAACCAATACTTAAAGTAATCATTAGTAACACTGGGAATGTCTGCATTTTGCCAAGTGTTGAAGAGCTGCTCACCTGAGTTTCTTTCTCTCATGCTTTGACCTTCTCTTGTCTCTGTCTCTTCCTTGTGAGATTTCTCCCTCACTGTCTCTCCCTTGCTCTGCCTTCTTCTTGCTTTTCCTTGCACTGCTGCTCTGGTCATTGCTTTCACCCAGACTATTGATGTGACGTAAGCAGGCATTCAATACTGGAGCTAAAACATTGTGCTAAGTTTTCCAGCTTTTGATCTGGTCGCACAAACCAGTGCAAACAGTTCACAGTTACTGACTATAATTCGCTTTGATTTTGAGTCTCCACAATACTTGACAATGTTGTACAACTACAGCAGAGGAACCTTTACTTATTGTCATAGTCTTGTTTTCATCACACATTATGGAAAGCAGTTGCTGTTTGTTGTTGTGTATTCATCATGCTCAAAGGTTTTTAGCTTTGCTGTAGTGAGAATACAGTACATGTCACAGCCACATAATAAAACTGCATGATTTCATTCCAAAAATGGAGACAGTCATCCGTTCAGAAATGCTGATTTACTCTCATTTGACTGAGCAACTGAAGCTCTCATATCGTCAGGCACATTTAGTGTGAATAATCAGCAGGTTAATTATGTTTTTACTCGTATTGAAAATATTAAGGCAGTGTGTAGATTGGCATGCGTTAAATGATCTGCCTAGATGGCTTTGAGTGTTGCCTGCCAGCTGAGCACCGAATGGATGAATTTTATGAAGGTGCATTTGCTATGCAGGACTTGAGAAGAGGATGTTACTCAGTATCCCTCACACAACAATTAGACTCACTTTCCCATTTTTCAGTCAAGCTCAGTAAAAAAACAATAAAAAAAAAATCACTACAGTTTCTGATCACAGGAACAAACATTAAAATGAAAGTACACAATGAAGTTGTCGATTTTCTTTCAACAAACACATGGACACAAACGCATGTTTGTTTGTTTTTTGGTTGTTTTTTTTTTTTCTAATCAAAGGATAAAACTGTTGTGACCTTTGAAATTGAAAGTAGCCTTGTATTTACCCACAGAGCGTTCAACAGATGGGACGCAGATCAGCGGATCAGTGATTTATTTATTTAAATTTTTTTTTTAAACCATAACATTAATTACATAACAATAATTTAATAACATAAATGTATACTCTGTGCATGACCAAATGCCAAACGACCCAAGTATGTGACATAATAAATCCAGGATTATTATCAACAGAAGACAAATTCAGTTGAGCTCACAGTCCCCGCATTAACCCTTTACTCCTACGTTCTCCTGCTCTGTAAAAGCAATAGGTTATAGCTTTATCGAGGGTAATGTGGAGGAGAGATATCTCATTTGACTTCAGGGAAATAAAAGTGTTTCCCAGAATGTTGAACTACCCTTTATAAACGCCATAAAAAGTTATCCAACGTTTCCCTTTTCTCTGTTGCATAGAAGTCTTAAATTGCCACTGCGGTATTTTTTAGAACAATGATGAAATGCAATTTTTCTTTTCCCAACATTACACAGAAATGCTCAGGAATTACCCACGACGTCAGACGAAGTGGTGGAAAACTGCCTTCAACAACTTCCCCATTAGTGCCCAATTGAAATTTTGACATCTGACTGAAATGATCTGCTCTTAGGTTACATGTGAACACTGTAGGCAGTGTGGTCGCACAGTGCTAGGAAAAGAAAACATCAGATGCAGTAACATATGTTGTTGATCATTATCCACGCAAACAGATTAACATGTTTATACAGTCAGGCAAGAGATGAAGACAAGTGTTTGACCAAACTGCATTTGCTGTGGCTTGGCCACAGACCTGTGCCGGCCACTACTAAGCACATCCTGTTAAAGAGAGGAACCCCTCTCCTGCTCCCACTGTCCTGCTAGCTGCTCATTTGATCAAGGTGATGTGGAAGATTAGGCTGGCTTTGTCAAGGGAAGTTTTGTGTTTTTCTATAATGATCACAAAAGCTTTTAAAAGTAACCCATCAAAGCGTGCTGTGATGAAGAAGCCATGAATCCTGCAGTGTGATTGGAGTGTGTAAGGGTTGAACGTGAACGCCGCGATATTGTTTGAAGGTGATGAATCTTTGCGGCAGAGCTTTAGTCTAAATAAATCATGCCTTTGAGATAGTGCCAGCAGCTTGAGCAGCCATGAGCTACTGTTACCTCTCTGCCACCCTCTCATTGTGCTCCAGCATGCCCTGATATTGTCTTTGGTTCAATGACAAGTGTTTAAACTTAAAATGAAAAGCCATTGGCCTGTAATGCACATAGCATATTAAATCTGAGTCTGGGTTGAGTTAATGTGTTGAATGGGCTGAATCATCAGCATGTCGTCATCACAGCTGGAAAGAAACATACATATTTTGGATAGGACTCATGAATAGGAACACATTCACACACACGCACACACGCGTATATAGGCTGTCATGTCGAGACAGATGTTTGTGCAAGTGCACATACACACACTGGTAAATATGTGAGTCGCACATCATTCAGCAGAAGTACACTGAGACACACAAAGGTGGTATAGTTGTTCATTGCACTATCGAACACACTAGTCCCAATTAATCGATTACATTCCAATTCAATTACTTTTAAACTACCGCGCTTGATTTGCACTTTTGTCCATACTGTCATGCTATCTTGCACATCACTTTTTTACCATTTGCACAATTGCATATGGTCACTCACTATTCGACTTATTTACTTCCTGTTTCCTAAGGTCAGCTTTGCACAGTTACAACAAAACATTTTCCCTGCAGTGAAGTTCATCTCAATATCTGACAGGTGCACTTTAGAATCATGCCTTCTTGTAACAGTATCGGCCATACTGGAACGACAACTTTTTAGCCAAAGTGCCATTCATCTCATCGCTATGACAGCAATGGTGTAAGACAGTTCAGTTATTTATTTGTGTGTTCAAGTAGACAGTGACAGTTTTGACCTGTCATAGCAGGAAAAGTACAAGTGTCAGCATAAAATTAATGATGGCTTTGTTCCATTGAAATGACACAGTCGGTGTTCAGCCGCAGCCCTGTCACTGCAGCCAGTATTAATGTTATTACATCTGCACATGTCAGTGTGGTGCGTGTGTCTTTTAGGGCAGTGCAGCAGGAACCTGTAAGGTTCTGGCTGCAGACGGCACCGTTGGCCAAAATGAAGGCGTTTCTGTTCTGGGAGACAAATGACTAAAATGTGTCTGAGTTGTGTTCGCTTAAAACATGGCTTTAGTCACAGCTGGCTGCATACAAACACAGTCAGCAACCACATCATACTGACCGGAGAGAGGCACAAAAATGCCAAATCATAGCCCACTGAGCCTTTAAAGTAAGGACCAGTTTGAAGACAAAAGTAGTGGAGACAAACTTTGTTGGGTTTCTTCATAAATTGTAGTTAACCTATTTCAACTGATGGAAATTTGTTTGACACAGTGGAAACATTTGTGCGAGCAGATCACATAACAGTCTAGAGAGTCTGAAACGAGGACGCTGACAACACGTTTTCGGAAAGTACCAAAAACTGCCACAATTTTAATTTTCTTGCATACAAGGCTTCACATGGAATGGGTGGAGGTGCTTTAGCATATGAAAATGTATAGAAATTGGCAAAATGCTACATAAAAAACCTGAAATTTACTGGCAGTTTATAAAATCTATTTCTGGCCCTTTTGACAAAAATAATATTTTTACAAACATGAAATAGTCACTGTAAGGAGTGATTATTGTCTGTGTTGTGTTCTGTTCTTTGGGTGTTTTTTTTTTCCCCAAATTATAGATAGAACCTTGATAGACTGCAGGGAGGTTCTCTATATTTGTTACACTGGGATCCCCCTGGGTTTACTACTAGGGCTCCCCCTATTCTCTTTATAGACTCCTGTCTGGCTGTTTTTTTTTTCTGTGCCTCTGAGACCAGCAACACTTTGCCTTTACACTCCACTCTCTGACAGCTGGGAATATGACACTTGTGCACTGATAAAGTTTCATTTCAGTCGAGCGGTTTTCATCTGTTCTTGCCTCCCTGACATCTCCAGTCGAATGCTTGTCCACTACCTCAAGCTCAACCTTGACAAGGCTGTGCTGCTGTTTTTCTTTTGGCAGAGCCCGTGCAAGACTTCCCCATCAATACTGACAACACTGCAGTGACTCAGATAACAAACTGCTGTGGGAGCCCCACCTCACAGCGATAATTTGAACCCACCACATCTCCCAAATCTGACTATAGCCACAAACTACAAACATCTGTGGCCAGAGCAGTTTTTAGTGTCCCAAAATTTCTCCTGTCACATTGCTCCTATGTGTGCATGGTTCAGAAACCAAAATTCATGCTTTCATGTCATGACAGAGATGCCTGGCCATGCTCCTTCTGTTCTGGTACAATTGTCCAATTATTTATCGCTTTTCCTGCAGTGGCTTTGCAGTCTCCTGCTTTCCCTGTGGACTTTGTGTGTGTCTTTCTTACCTGAGTCAGAAGCGCCATTATTCCTCCACAACTTCAGAACTTCTATGAGTCATATCTATCTATCTGTTTGCTTACAAAAGTCTTATCTATCTTTCCCTTTGTGCAGTCTTTATTTTAGATTTCAATTATGATTGATACCGGTTCAGTCTCAAACTAAGTGAAATATCCTGGTGTACATGGTTCAGTATTGTGAAATTTAGAATTTCTGGGAATTTTGTCATTGAACCATTATTCTAGCAGATTTAACGTGTTTATTCAATGCGCACTCTCTAGATGATTTCCATTTCAATAGTACAAACAGGTGTTACAATTTCAAACAATCATTAAACTTGCAGATTCCCTTTGTCACAAATGAGGAATCAGTAATAAGTGTTACACGCGCTGAGTGGCGAATGAATTTTGCTGCCTTTACTGTGGATTGGTGATTTATGAATTTCGAGTTATTATGGTTTAGCATTCATCATAAATTACTGCAAACAAAACCGCGGGATGATCACTAAAATGGGAATGTCAGTTTGTTTTGCCAGCTCACAAACATCAGTTGAGAATGACATGAGAATCGTAATACGGTTGATTTTGGATTCGCGGATGATTGTGTGGGTGCATGGAGCACTAGTTGGAAAGAGTACAGCAGATAACTAATGGCTGATGACTTTGATAACACCATAGGCGGTGCTCCTGTGAGCCACCAAGACAGCATGTGGTGAAGGTGAATGCAGAAGCAAGAGAGAGAGTGAGAGGGCCTTCCACTTCATCGACGCTGGAAGATCAGAATGATTTGCTCGAAGGCTGCTGAAATATTTATCTTGTGCGTGCCAGTTAGATCTGTGCCACATAAATACTTTTTAAAACATTCAAGATTTAGATTTTCCATCATATTAAAGCCTCAATTTGAAATGAATTTAGAGAATATATATGTTTTGTATCGTTTCTTTTTTTTTAACCAAGTGCAATCCTTCCACCACACTGAGCTTCCTTTCCCTTTCCTGAGACTGTAGTGACACTGAGAAGAATACAAAGTAGGGGAAATCCAGAAGAAAAAAATCTGACTGGAATCAATCCTAGCTGGGGGTGGATGTTGTTCCAGAGATGGGAGTCTTAACCACACTGTATTGGCGAAATTATGTACATATTTAATAAAACATGGTCTTAAGCACTGCAAACTAAATAGCACAGGGATATGAGGCAGTTGAAAGATGAGTAAACACCATATTGTTAATGCATTGTTTTACATTTCCCCGAGCAAATTCACCTGCAAAGCATTTTTGGCCATTATCTTACCTCGAAATGATGTTCGGCATCATCCAGAGTATTTGTGCTGTCATCGCAGTTACCAGTGGATGTGGGAGCAAAGTGAGATACGAGTGAATTAAAAACCTGGTTCGTGCATATCCATTATCAACTCAATGGTTGGCTGTTGCAACAAAGATATGTGACCAACAAGTGGATTAGAGCAGCAATGCTTATGAGAAAATAATCAGAGATAATGGAATTAACAGAACAGAGAGAGAGAGAGAGAGCAAGAGAGACTGAATTGGACATGACTTCAGGCACTGGGTTTAAACAAGGCGAAAATCTCTGCCAAATATGCACGGAGAGTCGCAGTTTGTCTGTCCTCTGTGTTAGAAAGCTGCAGCTGGGTGCTGTGCCCTTCAGAATCAGAGCTGGTTGCCATACTTTGTGGAACCAAGGGGGTTGTGGAGTGTGGTGTATGTACACACAGTGACAGGTTTGTGTGTGGCTCTGCTGTGACTGTTATCATTTCTTGTGCATGTTTGTAAATGGCCAAGAGTGTGTTTGGTCGCATGTGAGAGAGAGAGAGAGAGAGACAGAGAGAGAGCTGGCAGAGGTCGCAAGGTAATTGTCTTGTGAAAAAAATGGTTGCCAAGTGTGTTTGTGTGTGTGTGTGTGTAGCAGGGCGTAGGTGGGAGGGCTAACCTCTGCCTCCATCTGTCCACGTCTGGCTGTGAACTCATAATCTGGCCTGTGGAGACAAACCCTCTTCACCACTTGCCACCTGCTTCAGAAATACAGGTTAGATTGAGGTTATTGCTGTTATGGATCTGCTGGCGAGGATACACTGATATTAATGCGTTGTAGATAATTAGCTGTTTATTTTAGGGACCCACCTGACTCTTTACTATTTAAAACAGGATCATGGCCAGTTTTTGTGCATTTGCATCTCAACTTGGAGCTTTGTAGCTGCTGCTGTCATTAAATGCGAGAGCTGTACGAGCGGTATGAATTCCTCACATGGAGTGTTTCATGCACCTCACCGAGGGTGCTACGCCGGCGTCAGATAAGTTCTTGTGCTTGATTTGTTCAAATTGTATGTACCCAATGCTGCTTCCATGTTTCAGAGAGGATGCACCGATCACTGTCCCTGAGCCTGCATACAGACCAACAGGAATATTTGTGCTTATTACTTTCAAACTGAACAAAATTGTCTGCTGGGTCACTATTCTTAAAAATAATATTGATGGGTGTGTATTAATATTATCATGTATTCCTAAAAATATGATTAATCGATATATTGTCATAGAAATACTTTAAAACTCTCATATTAGATCAAAACAAAACTAATGATTTTATCCCCCTTTCCAGTCCTTCTGCTAAGCTAAGATAACCTGCTGTTAGCTGCAACCTTATTACCAACAAATAGAAACGAGCAGTATAAATCATCTAATTTAACGCCACATTAAAAGGCAAGTAGCTGTATTTCTAAAAATGTGACATCATGCTTTTAATGTAATTTTAAAACTTTCTTTTTTGAGAGCAGATTTTGTAGTGTAGGTGTACAGCTCATAGCAGCCAGCCCATACGACGACACGTATTTACACCTATCCAGCTAATAGTATTATTATCTCCTGTGCAGTGCAGCGACACTTTTTCTACTTATGGCCCTCCATGAATCAGTCACGGATTAAGTGTTTTTGCTGAAGTGCATCTCTGCAGCAGTTGTTAAGTGAATGGACACCGGTGTCCATTTCACCTTCATGATTATTGCGGCCTGGATTCAAACTGGTGATCCTAAAGTGCTGCCCGCTCATGATTTACTGTGAGCTGTGACCACCTGATCACTTTGACGATGAGACTGAGCAGCTGAATATACTGCAGTTGGTGAAATCGAACCTTTGAGGTTTTATTGGCGCTGACACATTGTCAGGTCCTTAACAATATGAAAAATTTTCAGATCTCAGGGTGTATTTTATAATCTGTCATTCCCTCCCTTTTACTTCTATAGCTTGTTATTTTTTCACCCTATTCTTCTTCTGTCTCTACCCACGTACGCAGCCGTTGTTACTGAATTCATCATAATAATACTGTACAGTGGCAAATTAACAAGTGAAGAGGAGAGGTTGTCATGGGCTATGTTACAAGAGCTTACAGTGTTGCTCCCCCTGCTCAGCTTCGTGTCAATACGATCCCTGCGTGAGCAGCAGAAGTGTTGAGTGGTGTGCACACACGTTGAACCGATCCTTGGAGGAAGCGTGTCGAATGCTGTCATCAAGAACAGGTACCAGTGTTCAGACAGGAAAAGTGTTTCTGACCTGATAATGTGGGTGAAAGCGGTGATTTCTTTCTTCACAGGTTTCATTAGAAAGCCTCTTAAGGTTATGAGATGTAGCCATAAATCGGAGAAAAGAAACTGGATGAAAGGCATTAAAGATTAAAAAGACAAGGGCCACACGGGTCAGTTAGGATAAAAATAAAATTGGAAGAAAGTGAGTAAAAGTGCCACCTGTCTATATGTGGAGAGGCATTTTTCATGGGGTCATTTCAAAGAGAAATATTCATCATTAAGAACAACAACCTGCTTGTAATTTATTTCGCCATCACTCACCGTCTCTGCAGATGTGCTGATATATCGTATTGTCCATTGAAATGAAATGTGTCCCTTTTTATTTTTTTAAAAGGGGAACAAACAGACAGACTGTGGTGAGGTGAGGTCACTTTTTAAAACAGAAACATGAGAAGTGGTTTTTCTATTAATCAGATTTTTAGCCAAAAAAAAAAACCAAAAAACGATGATCTAAAATGACTCTCAAGCCCTTTTTCTGTGTCAACAAGTTTTACTTGGCATTCATTCTTTCCCTGACGCTTGCCTCTTACAGCCCCTTCTCCGTCTTCTTCCTCTCCCTCCTCCTGCAATTCCTCCTCTTTTCAGGCTTTGTTGCGCTTTATTTTTTTTTTCTCTCTCCTCTCTTGTTTTTGGGGTTGCTCCCTGTGATGTTAGGGTGGCGAATGCCTGCGAGCATTCTCAGCTCTTTGGCAAATAAAAGATGGTGGTGGTGGTTGTGGCGGCGGTGGGGGGGGGACTCTGTGGTTGCCAATCAAGGCCTACTCCTTCTCTTCATTCCTTCAGGGTTTGTCTTAGGAACAGCTCTCTGAAGCAAAACTCAAACAGGGAGAATGAATAATTAGCCTCCCAATTTTTGCTTGAATTGGGAACTAGGTCGTCGGCTGACACGTCTCAGTAGGGAACAACCTTGCCGAAAGAGGGGGGACCTATGGAGGTTGTAAGAGCCCCCTAAAGGAATGCTGCTTCACCTACTGAGAGGGATAGTAACAGAAGCAGAGGGAGAAGATTCAAGTGTTTGACTTTTTTTTTTCTTGACTGGCTTTGGCTGGTGAAAAAGTGAGTCACATGTGGAAAGCGGCGATTCCATGATAGCAAAAAAAAAAAAAAAAACACACACGAAGGGGAGGAGGGGCGGGAAGTGAGTCTAGAAGAAGAGGGAGGGGAACGACAAGGGAGAGATACATGTAGTGAAAGAGAGGGAGAAAGGGAGGGAGTGTGTGTGTGACAGGAATTCATGTTTCAAAAAGACGTCGTTTATTTGGATGGTGATACAAACAACTGCAATTTCTCTTTTGGCACTTTGATATGCAGTTGGTGTGGTGTTCTGCACACGTTTGGTTTATTTCCTATGTGTCTTCCTGCCAGAAACATAAAAACCACACTTATTTGGAAAATCAGTTGCTTCACACCTACTGTTCAAATCTTTCTCATCTCATAACTGTGAGAAAGTAACAGTTTCTTTTTCAGTGATCACGGTTTGAATAGATGGACTCATTTAGAGTGCACTGTCATCATTCACTTTAAAACTCACAGTGCAAAAAAAAAACAAAAACAAAACAACAACAACAAAAATTTGTGGGGGAAAACCATTTCCTTCTCACGTTGCCTCAACAAACGGGGGGCAGAAACCCACTGAGAGGGGAGGAGAAGTGAGCTAGGAAACAAGGAATGAAGGAGGCAGACTGAGAAGTGAGGAAAAAATTGCCTCAGTCATGTTTACTTGTCTGTAAATTTGTGGGGAAGGACGGAGAATCTCTCATTACCTTCCCTCCTCCTTCTTCTCTCCACCCCTTATGGGTTGTCAGGGTGTGGCCTGTGACCTCCTGACCCTTTACCATGTTTGTGTGT
This sequence comes from Echeneis naucrates, assembly GCF_900963305.1. NCBI lineage: Eukaryota > Metazoa > Chordata > Actinopteri > Carangiformes > Echeneidae > Echeneis > Echeneis naucrates. Next base: position 12,635,165 of record NC_042522.1, on the reverse strand, counting down.
GTGCGTTAAAGAGAGAGAGAGAGAAATGAGATGGTAGGGGTGAAGTTTCACAGCTGCACAGAGAAAGGGTGGGGGCGTACGTTTTCCTTTCGCAAGCTTTCAGTTTTGAAAGAAAAGCCACAAACTGAAAGAATGAGAGCTTTGTATGTGATTGTGTGTGTGGAGAGACAGACAGAGATGAAGAGACAAAATGAGGGAAAGAGAAGAAGCTAAAGAGAGCAGACGATGACTAAATCTGTACGAGTATGGGAGTGTGCAATGGTGAAAATGTGGGAAACATAGTTGAGGGGTGGGGCAAACTGTGAGATGGAGGTTGGAAGGAGGAATGAGGAAGGGAAGAGAAATGAAAGAAAAAGTATGACAGTTCGGTTTTGCCTTAAAATGTTAGCAAAAAAAGTGCCTATGCAGACTATAGGTTTATATATATAGGAAACCTCAAATACAAATACTTCATTTTATAGGCTCACATTTTTTCCCTCTTTTTTTTTTTTTTTTTATAGTTCTGCCTCTGCAGGTCTTTACAGAGGCGGCTTTGTTCTGCTGCTGTGTTTCATGTTTAAGTAAAAAAAAAAAAAAAAAGACATACGGTTGATTTTGGGCTGATACTACCGTCGGCAAAAGCTGCGCACTTACATTTACATTTTGCACATTTTAATTATTTAGCTTTATCTGACACACTTGCCCACAATAACCCATGTGCAATAAAAACTTAAAGACATCGGAGTAAGAAATATAGTTAAACGCACGCTCTCACTCTCTCTTTTTAAATATATATATATATATATATATACATACGCACACAAACACAGGCAAATATTAGTTTTATCTGGTCTTTTTTTTTTTTTCTTATTTGGTTTCTTGTCAGGCCTGAGGGCCAATACACAGGAGGTATCATGCTACATGTTGTACAGACTGTACAGTCCTTTTGGGCAATTTTGCATGAGCTACATGCGCAAAATTAGCTTGGCTCGATTCTATATGCCATGATGTGATACTATCCAGTATTAATATGCAGTTTTTGAATATCACTTTCAGCAGTTTCAAGTGTAAAAAAACAAAAAAACAACACATCAAAGACCAAACAATACTTTGAGCCTAAAAACAAGAACAAACAAAAAACATGTTGGCTCCAGATAAAAATAGCTCATTTCAGTCTGACTTTAAGATTGAGTTTATTTTGCTTCAGGACATGAGAATTATGATACACAGACTAAAGCCAAATTTATTTGCCGTCAAAACTGATGCTATATATACATATATTTTCAAATAAATGATGGAGGATTAAATTGAATAGAATAGAGTATTGCTGTTGTCGTCTTCTGTCCTAATTTTCAAAAATGAGTCAGTTGCCTCTGAGAGCTGCAGTTTGTGAGGCCTCTCAGTCTGAATCAAGTGACTACAACGGCCAAATTGATTTTTTCCCCTGGTGTTTTTATTACCAGCATAGAAATGCTGATTTTGTTGCAGCAACCGCACAATCAATGTCTCCACAATGGCCCACTATTCTCCTACAGGGGCTACAGCTGTTTGTAAAAAGAATTAGCAATTATGAAATTTGTATTTTTGGATACTGAAAGCCTCTACATCTTGACATGAAGCATCTTCTATTTAAATACAAAGTTAAAAACATTTGTAGTTGTTCAGTTCATTCTGCAGTTTTACAGTTTTGTTTTTTTTTTTTGTAAAAGATAAGAATCATTTTGGAACTTGTTTTCTTTTGCATTGCTGTCTACTGTTGCAACCAGTTGGGTTGAAAATCACTTGGTGACCTGAGTTCCTGCGTTCTTTTTACAATAGGCGGTACTTCAATCATCTGTATCGTTTCTGCTTTAATCTTCTGTAAACACAGATCTGGTTCTAATGGCAGCACTCTGAAGATTTTCGTCCTTAAAACTGGGATAATGAGAGCCTTTGTAGCCAAAAGCAGAAATAATCATTTTTGAGAGTTTTCCTGGCAACCGTGTAAAAACTGTACATCTACATTGTTTCTCCTCTTGTTTTGAACAAATTTGCATCCACATCCAAGCTGCAACGCCAAGTAGCAGCAGCTCAATTTAGAATGTACAAGCAAAATTTGATTATAAAGATACACATACAAATTATTTTAGTGGTGAAAAAAAAAAAAACAGGAAACAAATGTGGTGCTAATTTAGCTGATGATTTGATGTGCAACCACAAAATGCAGAATCACTGTTCTGCAAAGTTTTATCATCCAGCTACTGTGTTTACATTTGTGCAAGAATGTAGTACAAAGGGTTTTCATTATTAACATGTTATGTGTATTGTGCTGCATGTTATATATTTGTATATATACTATAATGGATGTGTTAGATAAAGGTACCCATATAAATAAATGGACAGAACATATTTGTCTATCAGTTTGAGGTTATTTGAATTTGGAGCCTGATGAAAGTCGAACTTAAACCTGGTTAGGTGGAGCAGGAAGTAGAGATGCTACCTTCACTGTCAGACTATCTGTGTGTTGTCCATGAGAAGTCCTCTGTGAGGTCCCAAGGTAGCTCCTCAACCTCTTTACTGGTAGTCCCCAGCCTCCACTCTGCCAAAGCCCACAACCAGCTCCTTTGTCTTTTCAATATGCATGGAGAGGCCAGGCCCTCCACCTCACACTGGACGGCCCCTCATTGTTATTGCTGATCAGACCTTGTTGTCAGCAACCTTCCCCAGCCTGTTGGAGCTGCTGGTGGCCACGCTGTTGCTGGTGTTGTCTTATTGTCTTCAAGCTAGTTTGAATCTAATTCAAGAGGAGTTCAGTCCCTGTTCCTTGAATTTTGTGGTGAGCAAATGTTAAAGGACAAACTAAAATTCATTAAAAGTGTGTGTACATAAGTTTTTTTTTTTAATTGGTTTCACCGAAGTGGTTGTCAGGCAGGTTGGGATGGTGGCATTTGTGTGGGAGAGATTAACTTGGCGGTGAAAAATGGAGCAAGCTGGTTGGCACATGATATTTGGACATGTCCTGGGATGCCTTCTGGGCCGCATGCCTTTTGTGGATTTACTCCTTGAAACGCTCCTCACGTCATGGTGGTAGTGAGCATGCTTGCCTCCCCAGCAGAAGCTGTTCGGGTGGGTAGTGGTAGCGAGATTAGCTTTAAAATTAAACATTAAATTAATTTAGTTTGCTCGACACAGAGCTGTCAAACTCTTTACTCTTTATTCTCTAAACCATAACAGTCTTCGTGTTTCACCACACATATCTAGTGTCACATTGCAGAAGCTTTTAACTTCCTTCTCTATCTTACATACTCTAGCTGGAAGCAGCTTTGTAATCCTCCATGTCTCTGGCTGTCAGCCCTCTGTTGTAGGAAGCAGTGCATCCATTAGCATCGCATTGGATGGGTCAGTTTATCCATAGCCTGTAGTTTGGGAAAGCTGACCATGGGGCTAGGTACAATCTCCACTATCAGGAACTGCGCCAAGCTCAGCACAGCCTCTGTCATTTTAGAAAATGGCAACATGATCTGACTTACTGTATGTAAGTGTTGTATAAGTCTATGTAGCAATTATCCAAAGTCCTCCCCCCTGCTGCTGTGAGCGGTGTGTTGGAAAAAGTATGTTAAAACTTTTGTAAGGTTTGCTTTGTTAAAGTCCCCAGTGATGAGCTGTGCAGCTGTTGGATTAGCTGCCTGAAATGAGCAGAACTCCTTGCACAGAATAGTGAGTGCTACATTGCTGCTGGCCTGTGGTGGAAGATAAACATTGACGGATATAGCGGAGGTGAATTCCCTTGGAAGATAAAAGGAGTGATCCTTCAGAGCCCGGTATTCAGTTGAAACACATGTAGCTGCTCTGAAGGATTAAATTCAACATGCACTTGTAAGTGATGCGACACATCTTTGTTGATTGGCTGGTTTTTCATTGCTTCTAACTATTGATCTCTGCAGCCCAGTGTAAAACTGTGTCCTCCTACTATGAGTGCTCAAAGAGTCAGATTAGGGACCAGCACAGGCACACCAGGTCCTGCAATGAATGAAATGCTGCTTGGTCTGCCTGGAGAGACCGGAGAGCTCTCCATCTCCCCCTCATCCTTGAGGGAGGGAGTTTTGCCGTCAATCTTGCTCTCTCTCACTCTCTCTCCCTCCTCTCCCCTCTAGTGGCAGTTAGGAAGCCCTATGGAGTCCCGCTAAGCCTCTCAATAGCTGCCCTGCCTCCCACCTCGAGGCCCATTCACTTCTAATGAGGTGCTCAAGTGTCTGTGGCTTAACATGAGGGTCAACACCACAGAAACGGGCCCTTTTACATCTCCAGCTCCAGCCACTCTGTAAAATGCTAAAGTGATTAATGATATCATGCTCTTATATTTTAATTTAATCTGTTAGTGTTTCATTTTAATGTACAACACTTAAAATGCTTGTCAGACAAAACCATCATGAATATTAATCATGTTTTTCTGTCGCTGCTATAGTTAAATGATTCAAAATATTTCCATATATTACATTTTTAAGGTGACACTTAAAAATGATATTTTTTTATACCGTAGCGCTTCAATTTGCTATGAACATGTCCCAGCAACACTAGCTGCCTTACACTTTATAAAATATTTTAACAGCTTTGGATACACACTGGGTGAAGGTGAGGCTCACTTCACTCCACCTGAACGACACTCAAAATATCAAGGTTTGATATTTGAGGCCTCGCACACACTTGAGACTGCATTGCAGCAAACAACACATGAAAGGAACTATAGTTGCCATCGCTCTGTCCTCTTATACTTCCTCTTCCAGAGTGATGAGGCAAAGGCATAATTATTTTGGATCGTCTGTCATCGAACTTCCCTGATGTGACACTTTGGTGTGAACTGAGTGAGTACTAGGTGTGGCTACACTGGTTGCACTGCCAGAGAAAACAACGACAACCTTCATTAAATAACATGGATGCATTATGAACAGGCGTGGGCAGAGTTCATTGTTGAGCTGATGATGAAAAAGTAAAGGTGAGAAGAAAAAAGGCAAAGGTTTAAGGCGTTTCTCCTCTTTAATTTTCTTCATATTTTAAATCTGCTCATCTTTGACAGTGTTTTATTTGTTCTGCATTGCAGTTACACAACCTTAATTGCCTGATAGGTTTTCTCTCATGAGCTAAATTAAGTCCCAGATTTTGTGTTTTGGCTATTTGAAATAGGTTTTTATGCAAAAATTTGAGATGTGCACTGCGTTTTCCGCTTTTATAAGTTCTTACAAATCTCCTCTCCTCTCCCATCCTCTCCAGTAATTGTATCGAAGTTGAAGCAGAAAACATAAAACCCAGCAACTAAAGGACTCGACATAGATAAATGATGCCACCATGCAGCCCACCACTGGAGTTAAAGAAACATCTGGCTACGTAAATAACAATCTATAAATACAAGCCCCACTCAGCACATCCTGCTACGCAAACAGAAACAAACAGCTGCTGTTAATTCCTGTGTATTTAGACAAACACTCATTCTGAGAGGGACGAGTGGACACAATGGACAGTGAATGTTGAAAAAAAAATTGGAAAGATTTTCAGGCTGAAAATATATACATAAATATTAATCCACTATTTAATGGTAGATTGGTGTTATATATCGTATAATAGATCTTGGATTCTATAAAACTACGAATGCAAGACCTCAAAGTTTGAGTCAACTACAATATGAAGGAAAATCTCAATGTTTTCTGAAGTAATCGTTTTTTTTGCTGTTTCATATCTGCTTAAGCTCGTTCAGCAGTGGAACGCTTGCAGTTTTTAGTTGCATACATTTTTTTTTTGGTCAAACTCTTAATTCTGTGCTGAAATCCAAGACACTAATTGTGATTATATGAGACCACAGAGACAAAGTGTGTTTTCATGACAGTGTGTGTAAAGCAGTTCAGACACCACGTCCCATTCATTTATTTATTTCCCAGTGACTTATGGGAAAACACTTGGCACTTAGCACTTAGCATCCATCCATCCGCAGCATGCCAAACATCAAAAGATTTGTGTGTGTGTTTGTGCGTGTGTGGAGTAGAATGAGCTAAGTGACTGTCAAATTATGTAAGGGTGTGGGATAATTCTGTTGGATTTTCTCTGCACAGTTGGCTCTTTTTTGATTGTCAGTGTTGGCAAGGAGCCAACACACAACACATGCAAACACACGCACTTTATCTCCATACCTTATCCGTCACAACTTTCCCTCTGTCTTTCTTCCTCTCTTTTCTCTCTTTTCCTTTTTCCCCACTAACTATTCCCTGGTGCTCCTCTCTTTATGGCCACCCTCTACACTAACACACAACCCAAACCTCTAAACACACATTCACACACATTACATCAGTTTATATTAGAAAATAATCTCATTTAGCTCTTGATGTTAGTATAATAGCTCCAGCTAGATCCTTTCCAGTCACTCTAATTACACCATTGACTCTTTATTGATACTGTAAACATCCTGTAAATTATAAATTACACTGTCAGCATGCTCTTACTAATGACTGGTCTCTGGAATCTGGATCACTCTAAATTAGCACTGGGCTGACTGGTGAGATGCTAAAGCAAAGCAGTTTACGCAAAGCAGTTTACGCGTAATTTCTGTTAGCTCAATATACAACATTTAAAAATTATTTTGTAGATATTTAGCAAAAAAAAAAAAGTCTAATAAGTTCTACATTTCAACACAAGCCTAGAGTGAAATGATCTGCCCATCTTGCTGACTTTAGAAAATCTGAGCTGTAAGCGACTGGTGTTTCCTTGTGGTAGTGTGGTGGTGCAACATTGCGTTTGTAATGATTCCACCTCTTTTGTTCAATCATTTTCCTCCACATTTCCTGCATGGCCCCCTCTCCCCTTGGGAGTGTGTGAAATGTGCAGCTTTGTCTGTGAAATAGATCCCTGTTTGCACATGGTGAGCCCTGACCCCTCTGAGAATTATACCTACTGGTCACTTTATTTCTCTATCTGTCTGCCTTTTCTTCTCTAGCTCCTCTTTATCTTGGTATTGGGTGGAAACAGACACAAATATCTACACAGTAACACTCACGCTTTGTGTTTTTCACTTCTAGTTTGCACCTCAATGTCCTTTCCTCTTCCTCCTCAGTATTCCTCATGCATGCCAGCAGAGGTGCTCCAGGCTCCAAATATTCACACCAGGTCATCGCTGGAGGCAGTGTGTTATGCTGTGTGGCAATAATAGCAGAGCCCATGTGAATAAGCCACAATCTGTTACTTAAATTTGCAACATGACATATTCTGTGCATATTTAGAACTGCAAAGTTAGCTGCGCACACAGCGAGATTTCAGCCAGCTTTCTAGAACATGTGCTCTCAGTTCCTGTTTGTGTTTTATTCACTTTTTTTTTTTTTTTTAAGTCGAATTCCCCATCTTAAGAGCCAGTGACAGAAAACAAAAGTATTGTGAATTCAGTGTGCAAAGCAGTAGGGAGGGGAAGTTGTGTAAGGGAATATTGAGAGCTGCTGTGTTGACATGGTCTGGGTCAGTGCCAGCCAGCCATTCTTACCCTCCACTTTGACCTCAGCTCAGGAGAGGAGGGGCTTTTTCTCTCTGCAACTTGACTCCACTGGGTCTGTGTGGTGCTGTCCGAGTATGGATGGATATGAGGGCGTGAGGAGGGAAGAAGAAAAACATGCAGATAGAAAGAATATGCATATGGACAAAAATTCTAAACTGGGTTATAGCTTAGTTGCTTTTGTGAGCTTGTGTGTGTATTAATACACTCGTGGCACAACACTCACACCCTTCTTTTGCTTTCCTGACTGACTCACTCCCACAACTATGCAAGCAACTCCATCTCAGTCACCTAATTGATTCCAGATTCCCCCTCATCCCTTTAGTCCCTCTGAACTTCCTCCTCCTTCTCCTCCTCCACCTCCTTCTCGCTGTCACTGCTGCCCCTTGTTCTGTCCATCTGTCTGGCCTTCTCACCTCTCAGCGTTTGCAATTTGTTTATTCAGCTTGTTTTTCATTATGTTTATATATATATATATATATATATACATAATCAGCCCTAAGTAAATGTAAACATGTGTTGACTTTTTGTTATTTCTTTAACCTAAAATCTCCGGTGCAGTCCATTATCATTGAAATATTCTTGATATGCGTGGGTGAGATGACTTTATAAAAGAGGCACTTAAAGTTCAAATTTAGGTGCCTGCAGTCTTCCCAGCTAAGAACTAGCAGGCTTCATAAGCCTGTTGCCAGCTTTCATGACTTTCACCAGAAGTTGTAAATCTAACCTGTTCTGGGCTGGAATAAAAGCAATAGATGGCACTGTGCCTCCAGTTTAAAGGTTATAAAAATTTGTAATCTGTTAAATTCAAAAGCCCACAGAGTTTCCTGTTTACTGAGCATCGCTGACGTGTTTAGAAGCATGGCAGACACAGTTGTGTTGAGTGGTGAGGTGTTGCTGAAAGATTTAGGAAATGGTGTCACTAGAGCATGAAAACATGTGGGCGACTCTCACATAGATGGGGCAGAGGGTGCAGGGTGTTTGCAGTTTAATGATCTGAGGAGCAGATAGAAAGGAGGTTAGAAAGTCTGTCCATCTCTGTCCATCCAAACCCGCAGCATTTCATTGTGTTCCAACAAATCTATTACCCTTGTGTGTTTAAAGCATACAGTCAGGCAGTAAAGACTTTGAATGCTGATGTGGATGGACTGAGTATTATGCATCAGTATTCACAATGTGAACTGCATGGCCAGTGGCCAAAGGTTGTATAAATGCACTGTATTTACATATGGCTGGATAAAGGCACAGTCAGATCCAGTGTCACTGTCGGTGTGTTTAATTGACCTTCCCTGCATCTCGAGCTTTCCTTGTGTAGAGACAATCTTTCACGTCAGCCAGTTTAATGCTTTTGTTACTAAAATCAACAAAAACACAGAAATAATAACATAACCTCCTGGCCCTTTACAGCAGTTCTTTTCCACAATGCACCATGGAGACAAAGTAGTGCGCAGTTTTTCTTTCTACTTAAACTGCACAGTATTCCTCTACAGCCATAAAGAGTGGGCTCAAGCAAAGAATTAAGTGCTGTTCCAGAGCACAAAACTCATACTGTTACATAAGACCTTCATGCTGTTTCAAATTGATGCCCAAGAGAAAGTGAACAAATGGGATAGCTATACCTAGACGAGGACTGTAATCGGCGTAATGGAAATGTATGTCTGATGACAAACAAGCAAATTTTTCGCCACAGATGTTGGAAGCATCGATATTCAGACATGGTAGCAATTACTGAGTAATGAAGCCTTGCTTCACCCCAGAAGATAATAATCTGAGTGCAGTTTGGATTTAATCAAGACTCGAAGTTGAGACAGTGTCCAACATGGGAAAAGTATGCAACTTGTTCGTAACCACTCAGCTGCAGCGGGCGCAGGTCAGGGGGCTCAACCTTTCTTGCCCTCTAACCTGGATTAGGCATTTTTTTTTACTAACAAGGTTTGGGAAAGGTGATGCTCTTTTAGCGTGTAAGCCTCTCTGTAACACTGCAGGTGTGTGGTTTCAGCTTAATTAGCGCTTGATGCTCCTTCAATAGCGATGAGAGGAGTTAAAATGGAAGAGTATAATAATAGCGTAGCAGCAGAGACGATTCTCGACCAACATGGAGCATCTTTACAGAAGAATCCGCAGAGAGAGACGGAGGAGAAGTACTGTTGGAGTGTATTTGGTGCTATAGCAGGAATGTTTGAAGACAGACTGATGCATTAACAGTAAATTATACTGCGTCCAGAGCTGATTCCCACGTCACACGGGGGCAAATTAGGCCTTATTGACTAAAAGTAAGATGAAAAAAACATTAATGATCCATAACGTTCAGGAACTACACTTTGCGTGCTCATGTTTACTTACCACACCTTAAATTAGAGCTACAGCCAATTTTGAAGAAGGAATGGAAGTAAAGCTCCTAACATCCTGATTTCACACACTTCCTCAAAGCTTCTTAAATGGTTTAGTGGTTTTTGTTCCCTTTCTTACCATGAATGAACTTGGGATAAGCCCTACCTGTTCTATAGCTGAGCTGCATTAACTTTGGCTGAGTGCCAGTGTAATACAGCATATTATTGCCGTATTATCGCAGACACTGAGGTGCTGTTCATACGGCTATCAGTAGCCTCTTCTGGGCTCCTAGTGTCCACCACCACTCTGGTTTTTCTTTTTTTTTTTTTTTTTTGTGTTTGTTATTCTGATGTACATTTGAATAATGAATGAGAAATTAGCCCTTTTAGATGTTTGCTCATTACAGCATACCTGAGTTGTTTAGGAGTCACGTGATAGAAAAGTCACGATCTTCCAGTAATGACCATGGAAGGAGCGACCCTCTGCTTTAAATGTCTCCCAATCAACAAAACTAAACTTTTGAACATTTACAGGTTTGATTAGTAATATTTATCCTGAACTGTATCATAAAATCTGAACAATATAAATGCAGGTGTTTGATAAAATTGTTGATCGATCCCAGAGTCTAAACAGCTGCTGCTTTTTTTTTTTTTTTTTTTTTTTGGCTTATCTAACAGTCATTGCCCATCCTAGCCTCTGCTGGTTGTACAGCCAGCTTTTATTGCCTTTTCATTTTCTTCTGCAGCATCTTTAGAGCTCATTCTGCATCTCAGGGTATTCATAAACCACTAACACACTCAGTTGGTTTCACATAAAATTAACACGGGCTTCGCATGACACATACATATTTACAGATGTGTGCACACTTAGTAATTTTATTTTTGTCACTGTTAAGTGCGCAAGCACATGATTGGTCAAGTGCCCTCGGCCCTGTATTTATTTCATTGTATAGTATTTATTATAAAATTTCTCATGTGGAGCTGTTCTTTACAGGGATCATATTTTTTTTTAAACGGTGGCTATGAAATGTATTGTAGGTATGTTGAAGTGAAGAAGATGTTCTAATAATTTTCACAGTATAAATTTTGCCAAAACCCTCGCTCCTCAGACACACAAGCACACAGAGAAATTTCATCACTATCAGCATCATCTTGCATCCCCATTTCTTTTTCTTTCTTTTTTCTATCCATCTGTGCAGCCTTGAAATCATTCTCTCACTATTTCTTATTAGTTAGAGCGCATAATTCTGCTAAGGCCTGTTTCCATATGTGCGCGCACATGCAGACACACACACAAACACACAGCGAACAGAGACCAACCTCTGTTCAGACATGCAGCAGGGCAGCTAATTAGTAAAGTGGCACTGGGGTTTTGTGTGAAATCACACACACATACACACAATGTTACATTAACGCACAATGCCCAGTGAGAGCTCATAGCCTGCACATTGCAGAGACACCACAGGACACCGAGTCTGCTGGTGCTATTGATCCCGGACAAATGAACAAACGAGCCAGAGAGACAGAGAAAAAGATAGAGGGAGAAAGGGAGAGAGGAAATGTGTGGAGAGGTGTCATCGTGTGTGAGACAGAGTGTTGTCACACCTCAGCTCCCGCCTTCTCTGCCTCTCAGATCAATACCATCTTTGTGCTTGTTAGCACAGCAATGTAGTGGTGAGTGGTCACTCCCCCTAGTGGTGTTAGCGGCACCAGCAAAGCAGGGTAAAGACTATGGAAGAGGAGTTGAGAGAGGGATGAAAAACTGAACAAGAAAGAGCAAGACACAAGAGAAAGGAACAGCTAGAGATGCAAGGACAGAGTAGGACAAAGTGGATGGGAGAGAGAGGTGGAAATCCAGGGAGTGGTAATGGCGACCCAGTTCCATCACTGCTTGTTTGTGCTTGGGGTGGTGCAGCAGTTAAGAGCATTGTGGCAGGGGGGGTTGTTGCAGGGACAGAGGGGTGTGTGTGTGTGTGTGTTTGAAATAAACATGCATTTGTAAGGCCATTACCTCTGTGCACACACACACACACGCAGCCAGGCACAAGGTTTGCATTCGTGCTGAGCCACTTTGGGGAAAGCTCCTTATAGACGTTGCCGATATGATCCTGAACGTACATGCACATGGGATGTCATTATTCTGAGTATTGATGTCTGCCGATATGTTCATAACATCCACAAACACAGAATATGCTCTTATCCACATACATCTGCACATGAATGTTTCATGAACGGACACAATAAAAAAAATAAATTAAATCAATTACATTTAAATGTCAGGATTGGCTGCTCTTGACAATAAATTAAATATTGTTTGTTTTTAGCTGCTGGTTTGATAAAACCCGCTAACTGAAAAGATCAGGCTTAAAGGTGAAAAATTATAATGCTTAATATAAAATTTTTAATTATATTTAATTTTATTTACTTGACAGTCTGTCCATTTAGATTTTTGGGTCTATGTGCGATAGAAAATAGATTTTAAATGGCTCTCTTCTTCTGAATTTGTTAGTAAAAACCAAAAATGATGAGCTTTCAGTTTTAATCTAATTGAGACCAAGGTTGATTACATCCAGTTCCTTTAAAATCTTTCAGGCATGATGCAGTTCCCTGTAGCTCAGGCTGTGATGAATGATGGATCATGATGCTTTAAAGCCCTATTGCACTTAGCTGTGCATTTAGTGTCTTCAGCACGCTTCTCCCTTGGGCCATCTGTGTTCTTCCTCTGATTAACTGGCAGTAAAAACTCAAAACACAGTGGTTACTGACTGACTGTTGGTAAAATGACAGTTTCATGGTGTTTCCTCCAAGTATATGCCTCACATCCCCACAGGGTATGACTGTTTTAATATATCAGATCATTGTTTTATTTCACGCTTCTTTTTGCCTTATGTATAATGTTTGTGTGTGACTGTGTGTGTAAGTATGCTGGTTATGGATGCCTGACCTTGTTTGCTTGCAAGAGTGATTTGTCACACCTTGTGTTGATATGGTGCAGTGAGCTGGCTCTTTGACAGCTGCAATATAAACAGGAGCATCTAATGTGGGGTGCATGTTTCCAGGCGCCCAAGTATGTGCTGTTCCCTCTGTCGGGGTTTGTAAAAATACACTGTGCCTGCTTCTTTAGGGGCTGCAAAATCATTAGGGGAGCAAATGTGGGATAGTTTCCTTAACGTCTGCTCGGGGATGTGTGCTTCGGTTTTGTAAACTTTTGAGAGGATGTGAGGTGGAGGTGTCAGTTTTGGTGTAGTAAGGGTCAGGAGCTGACGGTGGAGGCGGTCATGAGGAGAGTAAATGAAGATGGGTTGCTGACGATTGGCTCAGAAGAAGAAGAAGGAAGAAGCAAAGTTATTTTTTAGTTTTTTAACAGGGGAGGGATGGCGATATAGAGACACTGAGAGCTAATGAGCTGGATTTTCTGGAGACTTGGCATGCTGCTCATGGTGCTTGCTCTATCTCTCTCCTCTGTAGAAGAGCTGGCTAGAGTGAGCTTCCTGTCTGAGCCCTGAAGCAGGAGTAAATGAGGAGGGGGGGGGGGTGAGGGAGGAGGAAGGGGTGGTGGTGGAGGTGGAGGGGTGTTGGAAGCAATAGAACAGAGGAAGGAGGAGAAGGAGGAGGGTGAGGGGCGGGAGGGACCAGTGTTGAAATTGAATGCCAGGGCGCCATGCTCTCACCGCCAGCGTTTCCATGGTTACAGGGTAATTCTGGCGAGTAAGGAAATTTCATTCACTGTGGTATGAAGAAGAAGAAGAAGGGAAAAAAACACACACAGGAGGGAAATATCAACAAAGCAACCATGGAGGAGAAAGAAATACGTAGCCAAAAAGAAAAAAGAAAAAATCAGGGAAGAAAAATAAGAGAAGGAGAAACCTCTTCTGGGGTTTATGCCACCCATCCCCCAGGCAATCTGCCTCTGTCTCATTCTTTTTTTTTTTTTTTTCTTGTGTATTTCTGTGATGCTTGGTTTGTTTGCCACCACCCTATAAGCAAACACAACACCCACCCACAATCCTCCAGTTCTTCCAGCAGCCCTGCAGGTATATGGCAAAGAACAAAGAGAAACACTGTTAACTGGTCGGTGCATGTATGCACGTATGTTTGTTTTTTTTGTTTTGTTTTTGTTTTGGGTTTTTTTTTTTTTTTTTGGGGGGGGGGGTAGAAGAGAAGTGGGGGGTTGGTGACTGGGTGTGGGGTCAGAGGGTTAAAAAAATCAGGAGGGTGCAGAATTGTTTCACAACATGTTTGACTCACACATGAGCTGGCTGCTGACATGTCAGAGGTTTGGGTAAAGTGCGGCCCATTCCTGAGAAGAGCTGTGTTTCGGTACAACTCAGTGTGCATGTAAAACCTGAGCGCATAAGTGTGTGTGTCACACTTTCACTCTCCAGCTAACTGGGCTTGACAAATGCATGAAGTTTGACTGGGCTGTCACTGCAGCCAACCTCACAGCTGTGCTGCCAAGCGTCCTCTGTGTACATGCACATTTACTCGCACAAATGCATACCAGCACGCATGACTTCAAGCGTAATTTTTAGATATGATGTGCAGGTTTTCTCATCAACACATGCAGCATGTTTTGACAGAGTGAACTACAAACACAATGACACTGAATCATGTGCTGCTCATTATCCCCAAGCTGGCTTTAGCAGATGCTTTACTGTCACAGAAAATATTCAAATTTTCATTATTTAGAAAATGAAACATTTTAGATTCATAATTTGATCTTTTTTTTTTTTCTCCTTTCTTTCAGTGGCTGAGGAAGGACTCTGGCAGTGTGGACTGTCCTATGAGTGCAGGACTCTTCTGTTCAAGGCCATACACAATCTCCTGGAGAGGTAAAACCAGCATTATTTTTGCAGAAGCACTTCAGTAGCTGCAGAGTGAGGACTGCAGTCAGGATGTGAATGACATACATACAATATGCAAACGTGTTATATAACAGGCATGGTTACATAGAGATGTAGTATACAATTCAATACACGGTGAAAATAGTTCAGTGGACTGACAATTTTGTCATTTTTGGACTAAGGCAGAGGTGAAACTGAACAAAATTCATTTATTTAAAAACAGAGTTGAAGTTCTCTTAATTTTATGCTACTTTATGATTATTATACTAGACTTCACGTATTAGGATTTTTCATGCAAAACTTTATCATTTTCTAAAATATAAGGAACCTATATGCTAAATTACCCAGCAGTATATGAATGATGTATGAAACATTTAGATTCATGTACCAATAAAGTACCAGCAGATACACTGCAAATACTATTTATTCTGCATTTACAGCATATTTTGCATAAAATAAAGTAGTAATTTAATGTACATCTGAGTGCAGGGCTGTGCTGTGTCTGTGCTGGAGTTGTTTTATAGTGTAGTAACTTCACACATACTAATGTCTACAAAAAAAGTTCAAAAAATAATGCAATTGTAGTTTTAACTTTAAACTATGGCATAATAAGATTAAAAACATTTACCATTTATAAAGTGATATTCAATGAAATGTGTTTTCTCTAGATGAACAATGATACTTTGGATTGTACATTAAAAAAAGTCAGCAGACAAAAGGTCTTAGCTTCTAATTGATGAACAACTTTAGTTTTCTTCCAGAAGCTTCACCTTAATGAAATTATAACCTGAATGCAGAATCACTTGATCAAGTACCCAAAGCTCTACTATCTGAGTCAGAGCCATCTGTTAAATGAAGCAGCACATATTTGCTCTCTATTAAGCTAAGCATCAGTGATCATCATAGGGGGCAAGCTGAATTAACCTTCCTATTACCTTGAAGTAAACTCCATTTATAGCTCACTGTTTCAGCAAAGAAGGGATCACTCACACTTAAACTTCTCTTTCATATCGTACAGGTGAAATTGACTTCTGTCAAAGGATTGTTTTTATAATTGTTGTCATTATTTAGAAAAACCTTGGATTTTTAATTATGGCTGTACTCGACCAGTATATAATGAATAGTTTGGCAAGAAAAATTGGTTGGTTGTAAAGACGCTGAATCTGCAGCATTAGCTTGAGCATTTCACTTACTGTGGTTGCTCCACTGATGTAATGGACTGCTAACGCTCTTATAGTGTGATCTGATATAGCGGATTGGTACGGGGGTCAATACAGACCTCATAATGTGGTTTTGTATTAGCCACGACATGACTGAACCCCATAATACAACTTGTTTGCTAATGTCATTACAACAAAGGGAAGTGGGATCATGTGTGCAGTGACCACACATGGCTAGAAAAGAAAACACTGGCAATAATGCTCCAAAGATGGAAAAGCTGGAGGCTGAACGCTTTAGATAGCTGGCTGTAGTTGAAGAAGAGTCCATGAAATCATTTTGTAATTCCTTGACCCGGTTCAGAGGATCTAGCAGTGAATTCTCTGGCACCTGCACACAGAGAAAAGTCAAACTTCTGGGGTTTGTGAAAGGAAGCTGAAATGGGGTGAAGAAATTCCCAGCTGGTGAAATAACCAAATAGGGAGTGTGATGTCTGAACTGCTTGATGTGATCAGAGTTTGATCTGATGAAAGAACACGTTTTGGAAAGCTATGTCTAACACAGCATGTGACTTTGGGGACAGGCAGATTACAAGATGATTACCTTTACTGCTCGTTTCACAATTTTCTCAAATGCAGCTAAGGGACAGTCCCTGCTGCAGTTTATGTGGAATAAGTAAAATCACTGACAGCCAGAAGTGCCAAAGTTAGAGTAAATATTATTCTGTTTGCATAGCCTGGTGCTCAATTTAGCTGTTGATAGAAACAACACAAAAAAAGTGATTCCATTTTCACAAGGTCAACTAAATATAAAGCACATCAAACTGTCATAGAAGCTTTGAAATTGATATTATATAATGCAAGCTCTGTTGAGAGAGTCTGTAGTGTGATGAAATACAAAGCTGCTACAATTTGAATCAAAAACTCCACAACAATACTGCTTGTTGCATGATTTTTGTTCAGGTTTTTTATTTTTCTTTATCTCATGAATGATTTTTGTTTTCTTTTTCCTTCTTTACTTTACTTTCCTGCTGCAGATGTTTGATGGATAAAGGGTTTGTGCGGATTGGGAAGTGGTTCTTCAAGCCACATGAACTCGAGGAAAAGTCTTTGGGCAACAGGTAAGCCATTCAGCTGTAGATGCACACAAACACACACACACACACACGCCGACATGTTTACTGTCTCAGTGTGTGTGGGGTTTCATGTCTGGTACACAGTGAAGAAACACATTCATCAAACATAGAAAACTAGTTACATGTTTTAACACGTGGCTGATTGGTGTTTACACTACGGTATGACCATGTGTGCGCGTATGTCCAAGTGTGACACAGTTACACAGTGTGAATGGCTTTTGTATGATTCAGTATTTGCAGTGTCGCCTCTCCTTGATGTTCCAGCCGGGTTATGGTGTAAGGCTATTAAAAAATCAGGACGGCGGGTGATGGTGAGAGCTCAGTTCCGTCGAGCTCTCTCTTCCTCTCCGTTTTTTGTGCATGTGTTTGTGTGTGACAGTGCCACACTGTGTAACCATGTAGGCAATGTAAGAGACGGCGAGAGAGAGAGACTGAAACAGAAGAAAAAGAGGGGTGGGGGTGTTGACAGTCGCTCAACTTGTTGCTTCAGCCGTTATAGTTCTCTCTCACAGCTCAGTGTGCCCACTTCAGCTTCTCCTGCTGCTGAGGATGCAGCATTCCTCACATCTCTAACATAGCAAGGCTCAAATGCTAAACACTCTAGTAAATGGTTTAAAGGAAACCACTTAGCTGTCAAATGTCTCCTTTTAGAAATCAGTCTAAATGTTGCGGAGAGGCAACAAACAAAAGTCATCCATGTATTTACATTTGCTTTGTCGTTTGTTTTTGTTTTTTTTTAATTGGAAAGCTGTAAATTGCGTTGTCATTCAAATGTGGTGTAAATTGAATGACACACAGGAAACCCGCACTTTAGAAAGTTGCTGACGCAAGCGCAGTCTACTGTGATGTGCTGCAGGAAATGATTCAGAGCAGGTGGTTCAGAGAAGTCCCTCACTGAGGCACACTACGTGACATCTCTTTCTCTCTCTCTTCCTCTCTCCCTGCTCTGAGAAGCACTGTAAGGAAGACTGAATACTTTTTAGCACCTGAAAGCATTTTAATGTGAAATGCACAATGCATACAAGTAACAGATGAAAGAAAAAGAAAAAAAGGAGAGGGGCAGGCGGGAAGTTTATACCTTCATCGGGATCAGTGTCAAACAACTAAAACCCCAGACTTAAATTTAAATTCATAGCCAATGGTCTGGATCTGCCCTAAAATGTACCGATGCCATCCCTGGCCAGTGACTCATCCCTTTACCAGTTCAATGCTTTGCATAATCCTGTTGACAAACAATTCAACAACCAGAGACAGGTGAAAACATAATGGCTGAAGAAACATAATGCCTGCGGATGCTTTCTTATAGTGTGTGCTGAATGTTTCAGTGCACATCAATGGAAGGATGGGAATAATATGCAATGGCCATAACAGTCTTTAGAGATTGTTGACTGCAGCGTTAGACAGCACCATCATAAAAACATCAAATGAGTGAGAGAAAATAACAAGGAGCACTGAAGCATGTTCCACTTGAGGCGCAAAACCTTCATCAACCACACGGAAAATAAGGTGATAATAGCCTATACATTTTTTTTACAGTAACTAAATATGACTGTATGCATGATTAGAGAGTGTGTGTCCTATAAGTGCCCCCCCCCCCATTCTTTCTCTTTTATTCGAGTGATTGTGGCATCTTTTACATCCTCTTGGTTTCTCTGTGTGCATTTGTTGGTCACACAATCTTGTTTGATGAGGGGAAGTTGCTCATTAATAGTCCATTGAAAAGCCTAGGACTTTTTTTCCATGGCAATAAGGGGGGAAAAAAAACATTTGCAAATATGACAAAATACAGCCAAGATTGCTAAACAGGGGAAGCCAAGGAGAATGATTCAACTATTAAACTGAATAATGTTTGTTTATAGCTGGAATGTGTGAAGACGCTCAGTGTTCCTCAGTGTGTGTGTCTGTGTGTGTGTACATACTGATTGCATATACAAACATGTGTTGAGAACACAGCTCCTGCATCTGTAATTGCACCCAATGTTTAAGCATGTGCAGTAATTTGCATGTGTGTGCCTGTTTCGTACATCGTGTAGTTCCCTATCTCTTCGACTGCGCTGTATGAATATGTTACCAGCTGGTACGCCCCCTGCTGAGCCAATCTTGACTTGTACTATCTGTGAATTATTGAACATCCTGGAAGGAAAGCCAAGAGAAGGAGAAAGAAAAAAGAGGGAGAGAGAGAGAGAAATATTCTTTTACATGCAGATAATAACAAACACAAATCTTGTGTAGATGGCTTCACTGTGTGGAATTTTATTGTGTAACTCTGCAACTGTTGCGTGTGTCACAGCATGTAATGTACTGATGCAAGCTTTTCCTTTCATTTATCTCCACTGCTTGCTTCCAACACACAAGCAAAGACGTACAATCCTAAATACCCACTCACACACACACACACACACACACACCGCCCCTCTTTCCCAGAATAGCAGTGTTGCCCTACAATTGACAGTGTGAGACCTGAGAGCCCCTGTAGATCCATGGACATCAGTGCTTTCATGCCATGAGGGAACATTGCTCAGTTAGGCATACACTGACCTCCTGCCTCCGCTGCAACCAGTTCCTTTGTCTCTTCTTCACTCTCACACTGCGTCTTTCATCTCCAACAGGGGGCGCTTCAGTGCTAATATCAATACCGTGCCCCCTTACTCGTGCCAATTCCTACTCTTTGGCGCTGCTGCCTTTGTCAGGCTTATCTGGTGTTTATCTTGTACGTGCCCCTGGGCATGGCGAGGATTGGCACATTCAGGAGAAGATTCCCAAGCCAATCCAATCAACCCGCCCCCGCCACGCTCCAGCCCCCACACCCCCTGCATCTTCTACCCCCAACACTCCTGCTCTTTGTGTCTGAATGGGAGGAAAGCACTCTGAGTTGGTAACGGATTGCATCAGACGCTGAGGGGAGCATGCGAGGGAGAGAGTAACAGGGATATGGAGAGAGAGTGTGAGAGAAGAGGTATGAGCGAGAGGATGAGCAGGGAGGAGGCTCAGTGTGTGTGGTAGGGAGGTGGGGGGTCATAAATTAATCATTAAGATAGACGGATGAATGGAGGTATTAGAGCTTGTCTATCTCATTAGTTCAGTCAGTTCTATGCATGCCAAGTACAATACACAGTATATTTGTTAATGTAGATGCTCTCATTCACATTCATGGGCATATGCATAAATAATGTTCATATTTCACAGCGTAACAGAGATGTCCTCTGGTGCCTGACTATGAAACAAAAACAAGTTGAACTGGCTTTTTAAACTTCTTCAAAATGACAGAAATCCTTATTCAACCTGACCGAAAAGCTTTTTTTTTTTTTTTTAAAGCTCTCCTCTCCTCATCTCCTCCTCTCCCCCTCTCCTCATCTCTTCTCTTCTCCTCTCCTCTCCTCCTCTCTCCCCCTCTCCTCCTCTCTTCTCCTCTCTCCTCCTCTCTTCTCCTCCTCTCTTCTCCTCTCTCCTCATCTCTTCTCTTCTCCTTTCCTCCTCTCTTCCCCTCTCTCCTCCTTTCTTCTCCTCTCTCCCCCTCTCCTCCTCTCTTCTCGTCTCTCCTTTCCTCCTCTCTTCTCCTCTCTCCCCCTCTCCTCCTCTCTCCTCCTCTCTCCCCCTCTCCTCCTCTCTTCCCCTCTCTCCTCCTTTCTTCTCCTCTCTCCCCCTCTCCTCCTCATTTCTCCTCTTCTCCTCTCTCCTTTCCTCCTCTCTCCTCCTCTCTTCTCCTCTCTCCCCCTCTCCTCCTCTCTTCTCGTCTCTCCTCTCCTCTTCTCCTCTCTCCCCCTCTCCTCCGCTCTTCTCGTCTCTCCTCTCATCTCCTCTCCCCTCCTCTCCTCAGGGACCAGTGACATTGAGATATTAGCCATCTCCTAGGCAACAGACATTTGGTGTTAGGCCACATGAACAAGGTCACAGACTCTCCAGAAAAAAAAAAAAAAAAAACATTCCTGTTTCTATCACCCCTGTTCCTCTTTCCTTGGTATCAGACCTTTATGACATATTTACTGATGCTGAGATTGTTCCTTTTCTCAAAATTAGTTTTGACAACTAAAATATTAAGTGGAATGGATATGTGCACGTGACCTAGAGGGATTTAAGTCTTAAACTGAACCACGTTTTATCTTAAACATTTGATCCAAGATCATTAAAAACTAGAATAAAAAGCAAATACAAAAAAAAAAAAAAAAAAAAAAAAGAATCAAGAAATTGCCCACATATCTGATTCTTCCTTTAGTGTCTTCTTTGGTTGAAGATTTTCCCCATGCTGTTCACAGGGCCTTAAGAAAAAATTCACTCCCAATTGAAATATGTGGAAGAAAATTGATTGTGTTCCTGTGTGTGTGTGTGTGTGTGTGCATGCACATGTGTAAATGGCGGGACTAGAGCGAAGAGTTACTGACTGAATGATCGATGGCCTGGAGCATGACTGAAGTATTTTGTGACTGCTTTTTGATTTTTGAATTATGAAACACACTGTAAAGGCTTTTGATTTATAAAGTTTGTTGTTGTTGTTGTTGTTTTTTTTTTTTATGAGTTTAATGAATTATTTTTAAATGTTTTCTTTTCTTTATTTTTTTTCAGTAGTATTTCTTCAGCTGGTAAGAATTCACTACCATTGAGGTTAAGACATCCCATTGCTTGTTCATCTCACTCTTTATTATTTTGGGAGTCAGTTACTTCTGGATACTTTTCACCTCTGGGATCCAACATCGAAAAATCAAAACTCATCATCAACCACGTACTATCAATGATAAACGTAACATAAAACTTCATCCATTTTATGTCACCCCTCACTAGTCAAGGGTTGTTGAGTCATTGAATAGGGTTTTTGGATTTGTTCCCATTTACTGGCTTTTACTGCTTAATTTCAGATTTCAGTAGTGAAACAGCCTGTATTAATAGGATGCAATAGTTCTGTACACACACTGTGGGCTAGAGAAATATTGAGGTACAGCAAGTGAATGAAATAGAATTCAGGTTTACTGGTTCATTTACATTTTCTCCTTTTAAATGTGTTGTATATGCATTGAGCCTCTCTAGAGACAAGAGGCCCTCCACTTTCTAATATCAGCTGGTAAAATCAGAGAGCGGGAACAGAAAAAATAACACCCAGATCAATAGAGAGGACAATGATACATCACAGCAACAGCCTACCAACAGATCCTTTTCCTTGTTTGCAATTAGGACCACAGATATGAAGGTAAAAGCCTGTGGCAGCAAGCATTGATGCTCTTACTCAGCTTAGTGACTTCTCGGCATGTATGTGGCAACGTTTTCATGGCAAACAATGAATCTAATTTCATCTGTGCTTAATGGAAAGGACCGCGAGTATGCACTTGCACATTTCTTGGAATATCGAACCTTTCCATTGTGAATCCATATAAATAGTTGGAAGATTGTTTGAGCACAAACATTGTGATAGCAACACTGGCTAAACCCAGCCGCTGGGGGCCAATGAATAATACATCAAGATGACTCAATCCGCCTTATGCTCGTGTTAATAGTGGAGTGTGGCTGCTTGCACACAGAAGCATATGCACACACCTGCATAGGCCTGGGTGTTAAACGTGTACGTCAGGATTTCTTTGTACAGAATAAAGTGTTTCTGTACCATTGCAATGGAAAGACTTTTGCAGCATGTGTACACATCCTGCTCACAAGAGCTTACAAGAGAATAAACATCCCCTTGCGTCGGTCCATGTACAGCAGAGCAGTGTCTACATTCTTGTGTTTCCAAGAGACGTGTTCAGATTGTGTAGGAAGAGTTAGGCAGTGAGAAGGATGAAGATAACTCACAATCTCGCTGCTCTAACCGCAGACAAAGAAGTTAAGCAGAAATTAAGCAGATTAATCTCTCAGATCTGACAAGATCTAAGAAAACGCTATCATGCCTGCATATGAAAACGGTTAGTGATTTGTAAACAGTTATCAGGTCATGGGCTGTAAATTTCTATGACAGAGGAAGCAGATCTGTGTGTACTGCACATTTTTTTTAACCGGTTATTCCTCCCCTTCTCCTATAATCTGTCTTTATCTTTTCTCCTCACTCAGTTAGAGATGAGAACGGCCCATCACCTGAGATAACCATTGTTTTTTTTAGTGTGTGTCAAGTCCATGGTGCATGTCAGACATTACCCAGCTTCCCTACTGGCCTGCTGGCAGCATGGTGATGGGCTGAAAAGAGAGCTGCTGTCACAAGGACTCAAAACTCAGTCCCATGTTTCCTTTCTTAAAGCATTCCTAACATGTATACATACATTGCAGTCATACACGTGTGGTGTGTGTGTGTGTGTGTGTGTGTGTGTGTTCTCTTGCTCTACGGTCCCTGATTGATTTCGCCATAAAATAGTGCTCAGTAACCACCCATTAAAACTCTGATCTCATCGATATGTGTGCAGCAATTGCAGTGCGTGGCACTGAATTATTCACTTCCTCCTCTTTCTTCACACTCGTTTGCTCTCACTCCTTTTTTCATACTGTATCTCTCTTTCTTTGTCCTCCTCATTTCCTCTCTATCTTTTCACTTTTCCTTTTCGTCTCACTTGTATCCCAACATTTCCTTCATTTTTCCACCTTAAGTGCTCACTCTGTCTACATTGCTGTCTTTTTTTTCTGGTCTGCTCTTCCTCTTTTTTTTTTTTTTTTTTGCTCCTCTCACTTACTTTTTCTCAACCCCCCCCACTCACCTGTTCTTTCTCTCCCCTCCTCTCCTGTCTCTCAACAGGACTGTCAGCCCTGAGGCGAGTCTCAGCCATCACTCCTCTTCATTTATTAATACCTGTACTCATACAGCCCAGCACACACAGCTGCCTCACATCTCTGTCCGCTCTTCTTACTCGCACACACACACATATAAATACACATAAATACACACACACTTGCCCACCACCAAATGTCCCGGAGGATGGGAGAAGCTCAGTGTATCCACACACTCACACCCGCTTACAGTGCAGGAAAATGCCCTTTGTAAAAGGACAGGGAGCATCAATCTCCCAGCTGCGTCAGCCTACAGTTTGATGCTCCTTTTGTAGTTCTGCTTTTTCCTGACTCACATTTAATTGCACTTTATTGCAGTCATAATAGATATTAGGTCATAATTGTAGCACATTAGTTATTGCTTACGCTGTCTGCTTGTATGGTTTATCAAATGTAATTGTTTACCCAACTAAACCTTCCCTCTTGACACAATGTTTGATGACTTCAATCATTTCCAGCCATCCTTGGGCTCTGCTTTGTACCAAAATGTATCTGTAAGCTGAAATTAATAAGACATACCAACATGAACAATATTTAATCAGCACGCAGTAATTTCATAGAGAAAGAAAAATAAAAATACAAAGAGAGGAGAATGGATGTCTAAATGCCTTTTGGCTAGGGCTGTGGTTTTTATGAGCGGTCTTGAGGGGGTAGTGCCTTTGTCAGACACATCAGTCCCAATCAGTACGCACACATCTCATAAAAAATATATAATAACAATATAAACATGAATTATTGACATGAGAGGGAAATAAATTCTAATGGATGCTTCATTTCATAGCACCATGTAATCTGCATGGGGCTGTTAGGCCTGTAAGTGCAAGCAGAAAACAGTCAAGTCAAAACACAAATAATAATGCTAATAATTCTAATAATAATAATAATAGTGATAATAATAATATAGCTTGTTGAGAGTTGTATCTATAAATGCAGGTTCAAGACTTTAGGGGGGATTTTGCAGTTGAGATTGTAAAGATGTAAATTGTGGTTGAGTGGTCATAATGTGCTCGGCAGTTAGTTGGACTGGTTCTCTTGACTTGCAGCTGTTCCTCTGAGATTCCCTATGCAGCTATATATAGCTCTTCTGATGGTGTAATGAAGCACTGAGGACGAGGATGCAGGGCAGCGACATTGAAAGCATTTTGACTCATGTTGTGTAGAGATACGAATTGGTGAGATGATGGACTATTGCGGCGTGTGAGCGTTCAAATGTTCCTGCCTGTGGGTGTGAAGGCGACATGTGCTCTTGTCCCTGTTTTTGTGCAGGCTTGCGCATGCATATGTATGTGCTTTAGCTCCGCTCTTCCTCCTCTGATTGTGCAGACCCATGTTCAAACCACCTGCTGTTATGAGGGTATGTTTTTCTCTGGGAGCATCAGGAATGTTTATGAAGCAGAGAAATTGGCCTCTTTCGGGTGCATTAAGCGCCACCTGGAGGCGGTCACGGTTAATGCCATGTGATATTAGACTCCCTCATGACTGCATTCAGTTCTGCCCATGAGTGACTGTGGAACTGGCCATTTTATTGAATTTGATGATCCATTACGGCTCAAATGGAGGTCCAGCTCCCTTAGGGCAAAGGGGATATTGCATAGACAGCAGGGTAATCACAAGGCGATTACAGTACCTGCTGATTTTATTGTCAGACTGATGTATATAAACCAAGGTGGTAAGGAGCTTTATAGATTAAAAATATACATCAGTGAAGCCAATGATAGTTAACGATGTCCAGCCCGCCCACCGGTATATAGATTGCAATAAGGCCTAGACTATTACTCCCCCGCCATTAAAAAAAAGAAATGCAAGATGAACTGTGCTGGGCCTTTGTAATAAAGAGAGCACTGCATATGTAAACATGTAGTCACCACAATCAGTCACAAGCAAATGAGGATTTATACCTGCAATAAGGAGCCTATGCGGGAAATGAAGAAGATGATCACTGTCGGTAGAACTCTGCAAGGCTTAAAAAAAAAAAAACAAAAAAAAAAAACACATTCTGCGCGTGCTCGGTAAAATGCTATTTGGAGAAAAGCTTTCTTTATTTGTTACGCTTTTGCCTGAAAGACTGGCATATCTTTCTCATGCATTTGTGTTTCAATACATTTGATTCATGGGTTTATTTGATCTGAAGTTGAACATAATTAAATGTAATCTCACTTCAATTTAAATCTCAGTTTAATTACGTCTGTAGTTGTGTAGGTTAATTCACATGCAATTACAATGGACAAAACGGGTTTGTCTGTTTGACAGTGAAAACTCATAGTCCCATTTAATTTGTTTTTGCCACGCACAAGCTGGAGCTCAGAGAGATCCTCTCACTTCTTTCTCTGCCCAGCTCTGTAAACACAACAGGAGATGAACACCACCACTGCGTCTGTCTTTCTGTGGTCTCATGATTTGAACCTTTGCTTCTGTCTTCTGCCCCCAGCGAACACCTATCATGTTCCTTCTCCTTCTTCCTCCACGGGGACAACAACGTGTGCACGAGCGTGGAGATTGCCCAGCACCAGCCTGCGTACCACATCACAGAAAACCACATCCGTCTCGCACAGACCTCCATCACACCAGTGCAAGGTTTATACCGCAAAACCATTGTTTTGTACACAGAACAAAACAACAATTATGTTCAGTAACAATGCACTGCAGTGAAGTACAACCAGAACTGTATTGCTTTACTGATTAACATGTATAATACAAATGTGTTATACTGAGCAAAACACAGCATACAGGCAGCAGGGGATCATTTACTTACAGCTATTAGTTACAATATAATATAAATATTCTATTTCCTAGAGAGGATTGGAAGTATTATTTATTATTAGTGGTATAACTTCTGTAGAAATAAACTGCTGTGGGTGCTACATTTAATTCCTAAGGAAACTTTTAAGTTGTTTATTCAGTATAGAATGCACCATATTTTATAAATCCGTGCTGTCTGTGCATATATGTTTCTGAAAACGATCTTTGATTTCATTTACATCTGTTAGATAAATATAATAAAGTAAAATGGACATTATTTCCTTACTGTAGAAGTAGTAGAAATAGAAGTGAATGCACTGGTTATATCCCAATAATAAAGGTCAGAACAAAGAATGTATGAGCTTATCTCATATTTGCGTTGGCTGAAACAGAAATACTGCCAGTCAAAAGATGAACCAAAATGACTTTATGATATAATAAAGTTAAGGGAACGTTCTCCAAAATCACTTTATTTACCTCTCAGCTCCTTAGTGTCTATCTTTGCTGGATAATACAATCACACAAAGCAAATTCAATTCAATGATTTGAGGTTACACAATGTTTTACACTTTGTCTCCCTCCAATATTTGAATTGTCTGCAGTGATCCTGAGTCCATATGGTCTGAGCGGTACTCTGACGGGTCAGGCCTACAAAATGAGTGACCCAGCAGTACGGAAGCTGATGGAGGACTGGAGCTACTTCTACCCTATGGTGCTTCAGCAAAAAGAGGGAAGTGGTCAGAAGGAAAAAGAGGAAGCAAGCCAGGCCTATGATCGCAACTGTCATGTAGCAGTGGAGGTCATCGTAGGTAAGGACAAAGTGAACACGCTCGCGGGACAATTTAGAAAGTAAAAAGTTTACTGCTTTTTGGACATTTTCTAGTTTTTAAATATTATATAATCAGACATTAGTACACAATAAAAAAAAAAAACTGCAGATATTTTCATCAAGAGATGAGGAACAAAAACTCACAACGGTGATTCTGTTCTGCTAAAACAAACAGGGATTTTATTCACTACTTGGATCTGCATGCAGACTCAGGCTTTTTAAGCTCAGGACTGATCCTCATGGCCTTTCAGCATGTCTCAAAGTGGAAAAACTGGATGAGAGGAGAGAGTCAGAAAGGAAAGAAGGGAGATCCTGGTAAAAGCAGCAGAGAGCTTTGTCTAATCAGTCTGATCCCACAGCATTAATTTGACCTGATTATGATCAAAACTCTCATGGATACCAGTGGCTTTAACATCTAAAGAGAAAAGCCTGTCTAGTTTCTGTTGCCTGAAATTAAAGTTAAGGCGTGAATGTTAAGGGATTTAAGTTTTATGTAAGCAGTGAGTAAAGGTATATGATTGCATCTGTGCATTGCATATTATACATAGCCACTTTCTCACCACAAATTATTGAGAAGGTCTGGAACGTATATAATTTTAATCAGGAAACTATTAGTTGGTGATGTTTTGTGAGGTTTTAAGCACAATAATTCTTATGTGGGTGTTGAATAAATGACCCCTATACACGACACTCATTTCTGAGAGTTTCGATACACCTCATAGTTAAAAGTGAGCACCAGACACCATGTTGTTTCGTAACCATAAATAATGTCGGTCTTTCTATCTTCCTAGGTGGAGTGAGGATGACCTACCCAGCTGCTTTTGTGCTGATCGCCCAGGGGGACCTCCCAGTGGAGCAGCCTCCACCTGTTCCTCAAGCTCAGGGCCTCAACAGGGAGTCGAACCACTGCAGCGTGCCGCTCACACCGCCAACGTCGCCGGAGCAGCCCTGCTCAGGTAACAAAAAGTGCACGCACAGGAAATCGGATACCACATTATACTGTACATGCATGATATGTCTATGTTTTTGTTCTTTGAATGTTATATTGGCTTCCTCAGGTATCTTGGGCGCTATTTAACATATTTAGTATCATAACATATTTATTGTGTTCACAAGCTAAAGCATTCCAGAAGAAAAAAGCTGAAATGTTTTGATTTGAATTTATCAAGGTTTTACTCAAGGATAATCTCTTTTTGAAATATTAATGACAAATAATTACTATTAAAGCGTCTCTAGTCTTGCGGATATGCTATTTGCTGAATAATGAAAATACATAAAGACGGTCTCAAAAGTAAACTTGAGTGAATGTCCCTTTGCTCAGTTCTGGACAATGAAATCTGCACCGTCTTCCATATTTTCAGCAGACAGTGGCTTTGTGGCGTCTGTCTCCAGTGTTCCCACGCTGGACAACAACATGGGAGTCAGTAGCATCAGCCCAAAGCACTCTGGGAAGAAGCTTACTTGTCAGGTGGTCCATCAAGCCTGGAGGGAGTGCTATCTCAACCAGCCGCAGCGTGTGTAAGTTTAAGCGAGTTTGTTTCCTCTGTTTGCCGACATTATTATTGAAGCGCAGTGATGCAGTTGAGTTGGTGCCCTTGTGGACCCATTTATTCCCCCCAGATTGAATCCACCATCTGATGTGACGCCTAAGAAGGAAGTGCCAAATGGAGTCACCACATGGGACTTCAACGATCTGGGAGCGAGAGCGCCCTGCAGCTGCTCCAGGTACCACAGAGCTCCAGCCAAGCTGTTCAACAACAGAATTACACTCATGTGCTCACGATCTGAGCCTTCTGTCATGCTGAAAGGCTTTTTGCTCACTGGGTACTCCAGTTGAGACTTTGTTCAGGAAAAGTTGTCTCAGCATACTGCACTGTCCAGATTCATAACGTTTGTGACAGCAATATGACTGCAAATGTTTTAATATCCTAATGCTTTTAGGAGCATTTCATTCACATTCCAGAGCAAAAGGTATTCCTAGCTGACTTTGGATAATAAAGATTAACTCAACTCAGTTGTTTGTTTTTTTTTTTACTTTCTTTCTTTACTTGACTATGCTACAGATTGAGGCAGCAGAAGCTGAATCTGACCACCACATCCACTGCCAACTCCCAGTCAAGTGCCAACCCTGCTCAGTCCTCTGGCCCTTCATTTTACCCTCCCTCCCTGCCCAAACACAAGACCAGTGACAAAACAGAAAAGGCTGACAAACAGTCCAAGAGGCCCGCCATGATTCCCTTCCACCACCGTCTATCTGTCACACAGGAAACCCCCCTGGAACAGGACTCACCAGGGCCCCAGCTCGCGGGACTTGTGGCACTGGAGTCACCCTTGGAGCCTCTGTCCACTATGCCAAGTTGCAAATATCCCAAACCTCTCTCGAGAAAAGCTCCAGAGTCCCTATTACATTCACCAATGTCTCCACTTCCACCCACGCTCAGCCCACATCCCCGGGTGCAGGACCCAGAGGTTCTGGAGGGACCTGTGGATATGCCTGTCTGTTCAGATGGAGCTTCAGGGCTGGGGGTGGTTAGCAGCGAGACGGCTGTATATGCAGCTCTGCTGAAGCAGAGGGAGAGTGGGGCTGGATGGTGGCAAGGCTTCAGGACCCCCAGAACTGATAAGACTGACTTCAGACCTCCTGAGCTCCTCATTGATATGGGAGAGGAAGTGAAGACAGAGACAACCAGTGAAGGAGCTCCACTAAAGAGGTAGGAGAGAGACAGAGTTTTTGATACAGGTGGGAGGATATAAAATAATATAAAATAATAGAATAGAATGGAATAAGAAGAATATAGACTGATTCTATGTTTCTGGAAATGCTGGTGGCAGTTTTACTTAAATTAAACTGAATATGTGAAACATTCAAAAACATTCAATAATCTCACATATGAGATTATTGTGAGATATGAGGCCACAAAAGAAAACATCACAGTAAGAATAAACTTTGATTGTATGTGTCTCCTTGTCCTCTCCAGACTTTACACACAGCCTTACAAGAGATTTAAAATCTCCGAAGAGAGGGTGAGGGACCACATCCACACTTTGGGTCTGCTCCAGCAACCAGGTGTGGAGGCACTGCGGGAGCCTGGAGATGATCCTTACGACTTTAGGGAAGGAGACATAGAGTACACTTTCTCCCCTTCCAAGAGATTAAAGGGCCAAGGACGAGAGCCCAGCAAGAAGGCCAAGGTAGGATATTAATGTAATAATATAGTATAAATAGATAACTTTTTGCTATCACATTAGCTATTTCAGCTCTGAAGGAGTCAGTAAGTCAGGGTTGTGTTCACAGCTGCTTCCTGCTGCCCCCATGTGGCCCAAAATATAATATCACATCCCTTTAAATCTATAAAATTTGCAAAATGCATTCATATACAAATTAGTTGTAAATATAGTTGGCAGATGACAATAGCTGCCTAGACACAAAACAATAACCCTTTCTTGCTTGATATTTCAAACTGATATTCACAATTTGGTAATGCGAAATCTACTTATTTGCACAAAAAACTTTCTAAGTAACTTTTTTGTGTTATGTGGTACAAAAAGGGGGATGTGGATGTCTTATTTTGAAAATAAGACTGACACTGAGGAAGTTTTCTCCAAATTTATCCACCAGGGAGAAGAAATCACCAGCAATGCAGCACTGCCTGATGGGAAAGATGCGATGTCCATTTTTAACTCTGCTCCAAAATCCAGTGAGACACTCTTATTGCCTAACTTATTAGCATTGCATACTTATTCAGCAATACAATGAATGAAATCCATATTTTAGCGTCCATGTTTCATTAATATTATTGAGCATATTCAACAAAAGGCTTGTGTTGCTTTAGATGAATCATGTCAGGATGATGGAGCTGCCAAAGCTAATCCTTCCCTGACCAGGGAAAAAGATCTGGTGGTCAACATCTCTGATCTAGACAACATATTTGATGAAGATGAAGATGAGTTGGGGGTGAGACATTGTGTTTTGTTTTTGTGTTTTTCTGATGTATTCTTGTGTGTGTCTCTCATATTCGGTAACTCGTGCATTTTTAGCAAACTAACTGTATTTAGCACACAAGGAAAGATTTTGTAGTGAGACAGCCACTCATAGTAGGTCATGATTTGCTATTTATACTGTGTATTTTTTATGTTTCAGTCTTCTTAAACACAAAATATCATGTTAAACAAACCTGATTATCTAATCTTATGTGTAATAATTTGCAGACTGTTTACCCCAACCAGCAGTCAGCAAAGCTGCCAGTGTCAACAGAAGATCGCCCACTTGGGAAGGAAGGGAGAGTTGCAGTACCCTATCCATCAAGTGAGACACATTGATGCATATTAAATTGTAAAATCATGATGAAACACACTTCGGTGGCATGTGACCGCAGTTTTGGTATAAAGACACTGTATTTGCACTTTGTGTGGAAATATTTTTGGTGGAATCGCAATGATATTTTTTGTCCGCCCGTCTCTTCATCTCTTTCTCCATTTCTGTGTGCTTTCAGCAGTAGCAGACCTCCAGCGGATGTTTCCCACTCCACCGTCTCTAGAGCAGCACCCGGCCTTCTCTCCCATCATGACGTATCGTGACACCCCGAGCCAAGAGCCACCTGCACCCAGCGGAGCGGCTGACCACCTGCCGCCTGTGGCCTCGACGCAGCTTACTGAATACAGGATGGAGATGGATGAGAGCATGGCCAGCCCCAGACAGGAAGATATTAAGGTGAGGCATCAATGCCCATCTCACAACACATCTTTCAGCATAATATTAAGCAAGCGTCAATTGATTTGATTGAACTAGCATTCAATCAAGTGAAAGATGACTTGGCAAATTAATTTGTTCTGAAATTGCTTAGCTCCATATGAAAACTGGTTGTGAAGGGAAAGTCACTGAAAGCACTTGCTGGTTGATGTGCAGCTAGTTACTGAACATCTGGTCATGCTTACACATCACGTTGAAGTCATCTACCTGTAGCTCACTAATTAACTATATCCACGCTGTGAGTCAGACATCTGTACTGACTGCAGGCTCTGTGAGCTGGGAAATGATAATTATACTAGAATGCACTTAGTGGCCACTATTAGGTGCATCTGCTTGTTAACACAACAAAACAACAAGCATTTGGAGTGCAGCCCAATATGTGAAACATATCGAACAAATATGTTTAATCCTCTTGATAATGTATAAAACACATTAGGCTTCTTTGTTTCATCAGTATATCATTTGAACACATTAAAGCACCAAGGCAATTAGCATGAACTGCTTATTGCTCTGTGCCTTGCATCGCCATTGCACTGAGTCAAACTGCTGCACTGGGTGATATGATCCTTCATTACAATGAAGATGGGTATTTATTTTAGCCTATTATAGTACAATTCCACATACAATGCCCTGATGCTGTGAATAATCGCTAGAGCAATGAATGTGCAATAATCTGGTGCTGAAAGTAGTCAAAAAATAAGTTCAAGTCATAAATCTATATTCATTTGTGACTCCTTAGTGGTCTTTTAATGGGATTTGTTGCCAGTTCAAATGGCCTGATTTGGGATGTCCATTTACAGTTTAAGCATTGAAAGGGGCTTGCACGTTGTAGAGGGAGGAGGGGACTGATTATGTGGCTGGTGTACCTTTACTTACTTAACTAAATGCCAACCTTTATTTCCTCCTATTTCAGCCACACATAGGCTCCTCCATGTTTGCTCCACTGTCCTGCCTACCCAGCCAGAGTCTGCCGCCACTCAAGATACCTGAACAATGTTACTACCGCCCATCCTGGGCCCTAATGCCCAAGATGGAGCATTTCCCTGCAGTAATGCATCCCCAGAATGCCACTTTCCTCAAGGATGGATACACGTGAGTAATCATCTATGGCAAGCATGAAAGAAATGTATGAATGTGTTGTTCAAGATGTAAAAAATACTGTGAAAGTTTGTTGTTTCAGAGGGAGGAAGATGTGAAGTTTACTTTTAGCCGCACCACAAACACAACGCTCAGATTTTCTCTTTTTCCGTGTACAGAGCAAAGTCTGGGAGTGATTTTGTTTCTCTGACTATTTGTCTTTGAATGTGTGTTATTTCCAGAAACATCCCCAGTGTCACAGACCAGGACTATGGACAGATGAGTGCCACCACTGCTTCTGTGAGCACGACTGTTGGTATTCTCCCATCTCCTGCCACTCCACGCTTCTCTGTGCCAACTCCACGGACCCCTCGTACACCAAGGGGCATTAACGCTGCCAGCTCTGGGCAGGGTTCAGTGAAGCAGGATGGCACTGAGCTCAGCTCACCAGTTTCTACGCCGTCCACCAGCCTGCCTCTCAGCTCTGTGGAACCCCTGGCTCGGCCAGGACCCTCCCTGCCTGAGGTCCACAGTCTGTATGCTATCCTCCTGCTCTCAGACTCTGTCCTCAACGTATTCAAGGATCGCAACTTTGACAGCTGCTGTATCTGTGCCTGCAATATGAATGTTAAAGGAGCAGATGTGGGTGTGTATATTCCTGATTCCACATGTGAAGATCAGTACCGCTGTATGTGTGGCTTCAGTGCCATTGTGAACAGACGGCTGGCCCATGGCACAGGCCTCTTCCTGGAGGACGAGCTGGATATTTATGGTCGGACTTCCGAGGTAGGCCGGGCAGCTGAGAGGAGGCTGGCTCTATGCCGGCGGGACCCAACTATGGGAGACCCTCGGGCCAAGCGGCCACAGGATGCGGCTCCTGCCTCACCATCGGTCATGATCCTTCTGCAGGAACAATGCGCCCAGCCCATCTCCTCCCTGACATCACTCCACCTCCCCCTCAGCTGTTCCTGCCATGGTCGCAAGGGGGCATTGCTGCAAAGCTGGATATCTGAAAAGCAGTGGGCAGATGGGAGTGATGCTTGTGTGGAGTGTTACAATGCCTTGGAACAGGGGCTGCAGTACGTGGATAACCCCACAGGAGGGAAAGTGGATCCAGCTGTTGTCAGAAGTACAGCTCTTCACTCCTGGCCTCACACTAATGGTAAGAAACAAAATTTAGTTGCAAGAGAAGGGGTTTGAATGATACATGGCGAAGCTCCCATTTATCAGCCCCTACTTTATAAACTGAGAAGACTTTGACGTCATTATTATTATTATTTATTCGTGTATGCCTTGGCTGCCTTTGCTGTCTAAACTGCGTGTTAATGTGTTTTATGTGTTTGTTTCTTCTTGTGCATAGAAACTTTTTAACATTTGCATTCTTTTGTGTGTGTGTGTGTGTGTGTGTGTGTGCGCCAATTTCTGAAGTGGTGGACATGAGCATGCTGTCGTCCCAGGACATGGTTCGTATGCTGCTGTCTCTGCAACCATTCCTGCAGGATGCCATCCAGAAGAAGAGAACAGGACGGACTTGGGAAAATATCCAACATGTTCAGGGTCCACTCACCTGGCAGCAGTTTCATAAGATGTCTGGGAGAGGCTCCTATGGTGAGTCACCAGAATCTTTGCTTTTATGCTGAAAAGAGATACTGAATGTGTTACCTATAATACTTTAAATCTCTACAATACTCGGGGATGCCATCATTAGACTGTAGTGAACAAAAAATGTCACTTTTTATATTTGTTTAAGGTTCGGAGGAATCACCAGAGCCCTTGCCCATACCTACGGTGCTGTTGGGCTATGACCGGGAGAGGGATTTCTTAGCGTTGTCTCCTTTGGCTTTACCTTTCTGGGAGAAGTTGTTACTTGAGCCTTACGGGGGGCAACGGGATGTGGCCTATGTGGTGCTGTGCCCCAACAGCCCTTCTCTGCTGGCTGCAGCCCGAACCTTCTTCCAGGAGCTTAGTGCTGTTTATGAGGTAGGAAATTTGACTAATGGTTGAATTTCACCACACATTTGAGTTAAGATGGTAAATGTGTAATAATAAGTGTTTAGAATAAGAGGCTGAACATTGACTCTGTCTTTTACCAGACGTGTCGCCTCGGGAAGCATCGTCCTTTGGCCAAGGTGTCCAGGGATGGCCTTGTGCATGTGGGTGAAGATGTAGAGGCAGAGAAACTGGAAGAGATGGCTGTGGATCAGTGGATGACGGGGCCCTGGGCTGGACAGCAGCATGCTGACAACCTCAGCAAACTTAAACTTTATGCTTATACCTGCAAGCAGCAGCTAGGTAAGAAAAACTAACATACTCCAATCTAATGTAATCCATTCTAATCTAATGTATATGCCCATTAACAAAAATTCACAACTCTTACAGGTCCCCAGTTGTCTGCCCTGCCTCTAGACAGCAGTCTCTTGCTGCCTCCCAAAGTCCAGGTTCCTGTAAACAACACATCCTCTGCTCAGCCTTCCTCCTCTGGGCAGAGTCAAGCTTGGGCTCCTGATGGAGAACAAGCCCAAGGTACTGGCAGTTCAGCAAACGCCACAACGCCAACTGGAGCAACGTCAGGCCAGACAGGGGAGCCGACTCAAGGAGGAACCAGCGAATCTAAGGCGACTTCCGGTGCCACGCCACCAGCAAATACACCAGCAGAAAACCCTGAACTGTAAGACCTGATTTATTGGTAGAAATGGCGTAATTCCAAGTGTTTTTCCACACATTTCACAGCTTCTTTCTTCTCTTGCTCTCTTTCAGGACTTCTGAGCAGTCTAGAATTGGCATCCCCACTGTTGCTGACTCGACGGACAGCCACGCCAACCCACCAGCTATTGTCATTTACATAGTGGATGCTTTCCTTAGCTCAAACGGAATGAGAAGTGAAGGGGGAGAGGAAGAGGAGGGTGATGAAGTAGAAGCAGGAAGCATTTGGCTCCTTGGACTTCTTCGCTGCTACACTGAGATGCTGCAGACTTTGCCTGAGATGATGAGACCCGCGCTGGTGCTACAGGTACAGATACCTAGAGTCAGACTAGGTAGAATTAGACAGAATTCAATCCTGCTCTCCTGACTTTTTCATTATTCTTTATTTTTGATGTCATCTTCCATAGGTGGTGTCATGCCAGTATCTTCTCCAGCCAGCCAGTGGTGAGAGCCATTTGTACCTTCAGCACCTGCGCTCCATGGCCTTTTCCTGCTACTCCAAGTGCAGACGTCTGCTGCCCCAGCAAACACACATCAAGTCCCTGACTGGCTTTGGACCAGTGTCCACTGTCAATTCTGTCCTAAAGGGTCCAGAGGTGAACATTATAATTCACTAAAATATAACTTTAACTTTTAAATCACTGAAAAATACTTGTGGCATTTACTTAATCTTACTCCTTAATTGTTTTGCTCCAGCATCCAAGCCCGCTGCAGATGTATTGCCCACCATTCATACTTGGTCCAACCCGTCCAAAGCAGCCAGAACCAGGAGAGATATGGGCAGAGCTCCCTCCCAAATACAATGTGCTCTTTGTAGGATACTGCCTATCACATGACCAGCGCTGGATCCTGGTGTCTTGCACCGACCAGCAGGGAGAGCTCCAGGAGACCTGCATTATTAACATTGATGTACCCAACCGGTGAGAAATGGTTGAGAATGACCTGAATTCTGTCCAGAGTAAATTTTCCGCCTCTATTATTTTCTTGACAAAATATATACTGTAAATCGCAGATTTGTTCACATACTTAATTGTGTTTCCTCTTCAGGGCAAGACGTCCCAAGGTTTCAGCGAGGAAGATGGGACTGCAGAAGCTGTGGGAGTGGTGCATTGGCATCATCCAGATGACCTCACTGCCATGGAGGATTGTGATTGGTCGGTTAGGCAGACTCGGGCACGGGGAGCTAAAGGGTGAGTGATTTACTCATTTATTCTGGAGAAACCAGAATTTTCTCGTCTCTTTCAATCTAATGCAGAGAGAGTATTAGGAAACGTTGCTCCTTCAATTTTCATCGAGAAAGCGCTGTAGATACAATATGTAACTATATTCCCATCTCTCTCTCACTGCATTATAAAGTTGTTTAATTATCTATTGACTTGAAATACATAAAGTCCTTTTTTGTCAACAGATAAAATTAACCGAGGAATGACTCACTAAAACACTTTCCATCACTCTTCCCCTCTTCCTCTACATTCTTCTGCTTTCATCTCCCACCCGTGTCTCAACCAGACTGGAGCTCGCTCCTTGGGGAGCATTCCCTCCATTCAATAGGGCGCCAGCTGAGGGAGGCTTGTCGTATGTGCGGTATCTCAGCTGCCGACTCTCCCACGATCCTCAGTGCCTGCCTGGTAGCCATGGAACCACAGGGCTCCTTTGTGATAATGCCTGGTAAGTAGTCTGTCATTTACGATGTCAATGTTTAGCTGTTAATATCATTGCGTTACACATTAAACTACAGCACACCAGCGAGTAACAGTAGTATATAATGGATTCTTCACCTACGCTGTTTGCTTCTGTGCCTGTGTCTCCAGATGCAGTGACCATGGGCTCAGTGTTCGGACGCAGCACTGCTCTGAACCTGCAGACTTCTCAGCTGAACACGCCTCAGGACGCCTCCTGTACACACATTTTAGTCTTCCCCACATCTGCCACCACACAGCTGGCACCCAGCTCCTACCCTACAGAGGACAACAATGGTAATGAATAACACAACAAGAGTCACATTGTAGTTTCTAACTTATTTGAGATGTATTACTTACTACTGGAATGTATTATTTTGTGCCAACAGGGGGCATCTTTGTGCCAAAATATCTCTCCTTACATCATGGTCACAAAGAGGCTCATGCAAAAAAATATGCTCCAGAACTAGGAATGTTAATTGTGGGAATCATCATGTTAATGATTAATATTACACTCAAAAAGTCTCAGTCTTGATAACCAGAGTTTTAACTCTGTGTGACAAAGTGTTCTTTCTGGGTTTTGTCTCTCAGATGACATGTTTGATCTGCCCTTTCCTGATGAACTGGAGAATGACATCGGCCATGATATGATGCTGATCACAGGGACCCTTCACCCTTCCCCTAATACCTCTCCCGTACCCTCACCTGGCTCTCCTTCTGGAATGGGAATGGGAATGGGCTCACATTTCCAGCACACCAGGGTGAGTCAGGATCAGTGAGGAGAAACCGTCCTGTTTCAAAGGAGCATACGTGGGGAAGAAGCATTCTTCCATATTTATACATTACAATTTAATCTTTACTTTCAAAGAAAGAGCGAGGACCGTTCTGCTGCTCTGTTTTAAAAGAAATACATTTTATTCACTGTCCTTTTTTAGATTCATATCCTCACTGAAACTTCACTTCTAACACCTAAATAACGCTGAATAAAAATATATATAGTTTCAGGAAATCATATTAACTATAGACATGTTGCATTTAAATTTGCCTGGTACAGACACATTTTGGTTAGGGTGAAATGCATAACTCTTCAGGTTTAGATTTGAATTTGCACTTTGAAGCTTGTTTGGTTTTAAATTACACACCTGGCACATACCTCACGTTATTAAATACAAACCAGAATTTGTTATTTGACAAGTAAAATAGATTCCAAGGAATTATGCTCGAGGGCAAAGGAGAAACGATATGTTGACAACCTACATTACACCACACTTGGAACGGTCCTGAAAAAGTGTGGGAACAGCAAAGAAAAAGTACATTCACCTGCAGGGAGATGAGATGAAATGTTGCAAGATGATTGCCTAACAATCGCATGGTAATGAATAATCAATAATGTGTTTTTCTCTTTCGAGTCAGATTTTTTTTTGTATATTTTACTATACTGTGATATGTAATGACAATGTACTGTTGATCTCCCAGGATCACATACTGGAATCTATACATGTATGAGTTGATATAAAATAATTCTAGCTTCAAGCTAAACGACAGTGTGCATAAATGAATAAATGATAAAGGCCGTGCTCAAAGATTTTTGAGGGCAGCAACAGTGGTTGTAATTAATTGCTGGCTCTCTTCTCTGCGTATAGAGCCAGGGAGAGCGCTTGCTCTCCAGGGACAATCCACCAGAGGAGTTGAAGCAGCAGCCGCTGGCTCTGGGTTACTATGTCTCCACTGCACAAGCAAACGGACTTCCGCACTGGTTCTGGGCCTCCTGCCCACAGGCTGAGAGCCAGTGTCCACTATTCCTCAAGGTATTCAAATCTGTGTGTGTGCCTGTGTCAATGTGTAGGGGAAGAAAGAGATATTATCAAGATTATTTAATTTGACAGCAAAATGAAAAAAGACCTTTGTTTCTTCACTTCAGGCATCGCTTCACCACCATATTTCCATAGCCCAGTCAGATGAGCTGGTGTCAGACAAGGCGAAAAGGACCCCTCACCCTTTAGATTCAAAGACCACCTCTGATGTGCTCAGGTAAATACTTCACACACACTGTCCTTACAGAGCTCATCTTCTGCATTGCAAGTGAGCACAGATACTGGATTGTTTCTACAAAACTTTAAAAGGTATAAAGATTCAGCATCTTATTCAAGTAGCTTAGATATATTTGTCAAAATGTAAGACATTAGTTCTTAATAAGCATATATTTCACGTCATCTTTATCTGTATATTTTTATGTTTAGCATTCGTCTTGCCTTTGAAATCATTGTGGGTGTATAGAATGTGACAGCAAAATATGACGTGTTCCAAAAGGACAAAAACCACACTGACAGTGATGCCAGTCCCCTCCCTTGGTATGGGCGCGGCCCCAACAGCCACATCTAAGGATAGCCAAGGGAAAAAATAAATAAAACGACGCCCGTTTACCTTCCACTGCTCACCTGCCCTGTTGTTGGATACCTTGACTAGGAGGGGCCTATCATGATGGCTATTGTGCCACTATTATAATTATTATCATTACCATTATTAAAAAAAAAAAAAAAAAAAATTCAATTTGAAGAAATAAAAATATAAATCGAGCGACTGGCAACCTCTGCAAAAAAGAGACTAAAACATATTTTCAAATGCTAATATTTGCTTCAAAATTGTGAGCAATTGCTGAATAATCTTGAAAAAAATTAATTATTCTTCTAAAAAAATGTTATGAATTAAGAATTAATTTAATTCATGAACCTTGTGAATCAAATCTAAATATTCTTCAGAGTTAACACATTGCGCTCATTTTCAAACACAGGTTTGTATTGGAGCAGTATAACACCTTATCCTGGCTGACATGTACCCCCGCCACTCAAGACCGTCAATCCTGCCTGCCTGTCCACCTGGCTGTACTAATCCAAATGTACAATGCCATTTTGAACATGCTTTAGCCATGTGAAACTTCAAGGACAACCCTAGGGGACTGCCGATCACCTCCGTTTCCTCTGTGCCTATGCTTCCTCCTTCTGGGCACCAGAGAGCACCAGAACTCTTCCTTTGTTTTGGGTACACATGGATTTAATGGCCAGACGAAGGACAGGGCAAGTCGAACTCTCCTGGGCCTGGAATGTAATGAGAAGAGAAAAATGCGCTGAACTCTGAATAACCACAATTAACTACAAACACCATGCAAATCCAGTTTGTACCTTCAAAACTGTTATGGTGATTTCCAGAGGAGAAACAGATGGATCTATCCAACTATGCCCATTTTACTGACATATCACAACTATGTCCTGATCAATGCAGCATTATTTCCCACATGGGCCACATCTCTCAGTGGCATTTGAAGCATCAGTGGATGACAGAAGCTCTGTACGAGTCACATCACGGTGACATCCTCACCTGCGAAAAGGGACATTTGTGTCGGGCCACATAACTCCATACTGTACAACCAGCAAAATGGCATGACAAGACACCCATTGCTTTGTTACATCAATTAATGTGTTATTGGTGTTTTTACATTTTTGTACAGAACTGCACTGTTCTTCTTGGGACTTTCAGTCTGTTGATAAAACTTTTACCTTTACTCTGAAAGGGGCAAACGTCCTCATTTACTCCAAAGAGGGAGCATTTGATAATGGCACTTTTTCCTCACCTTCCAAAGTGTTGTAGATAATGACACAATGGGAAATATTTGACCAATTAAGACAGAAGTGTTGTTTATAATGTAAGACATACATTTGCAAAGAATTGAGACTTATTTTTAATATTTAAAACGAAAAAAATGAGAAACTTAAACAAGGCCTTTTTTTCCCAATTGACTGTTAATTGTCTTGGGATCTGAAATAAAATTTGTCATTTTAATGCAATTGTAAAGATGCCATATTTATACAAATTATATCATGTCATAGAATTTGATATATATGTATATACATAAATATATATTACCTCTTCCAAGCAGGCACTTAATGATAAGGGTGATGGATTCAACCATCTCTTGAGAAATGGACACAGTATGAACATTTATCAAAGAAAATGCATTTCAGTTGTTCTTTTTTATTTTATACAGATACTGAACATTTTAGCTTTTTATTTAAATGTTTAAATTAAAACTAATTGTTGCAGGAGATACAGTATACTGTATATTTATAAAGTGTTCCTCTTCTGCTTAAAAACTTGAAATACGCAATAGAAGACCGTGAACATTGCAAGGTAATTGAATATTTAAGAATGATGCTTTATTTCATTGGTTCTCCTAAATGATGTCAAGCAAAGCATTAGAAAGGCCTGTCTCTTAAGCTTCATTCAATCTACTCTTTGTTAGATTCCTAGCATGTTTGTATATACACTTTTCAGCTGTGTTTTTTGACATTTTTCTTAAAGCTGTACATTTCATGCTGGTTGGTTTACTTTCAAGTGATTCATATCAAAATATTTTTTTGCTGTGAGCTTTTTTTGATATATAGTATATGACGCAAAACTCATTTAATTACAGCCAAGAGGTGAAATTGCCTG
The DNA here is from genome assembly GCF_900963305.1 of Echeneis naucrates. Classification (NCBI taxonomy): domain Eukaryota; kingdom Metazoa; phylum Chordata; class Actinopteri; order Carangiformes; family Echeneidae; genus Echeneis; species Echeneis naucrates. The sequence continues at coordinate 12,593,215 of NC_042522.1, read as the reverse complement.
GTAAGTGTACACAAATGTACAGACAAAGGCAAGTTTGCAAAAACAATTGTTACATCTCTCATCACTTTGAATATCAAGCAGATCCACTTTAGTGGCAGAGATCTGTTACTTTTACACTCTTTTTTAGTAAATTATTAAAACTCTTGGAAAATTATGTTGCATTTTGTCTCCTTGATCCAGAAAACTGTGTATGTATGTCAGCGCTGGGGTTCATTCATTCATTCATTCATCTTCTACAGTACTGCTTATCTGTTTCCGGGTCATTGGGGGTTGCTGGAGCTAATCCCAGCTCACACTGGGTGAAGGCGGGGTCACCCTGGACAGGTCGCCAGTCCGTCACATGGCCAACACACAGAGACAGACAGAGACCAACAACCACTCACACTCACACTCAGACCTACAGACAATTTAGGGTCACCAATTAACCCAAACATGTCGTCTTTGGATGGTGGGAGGAAATCAGAGTACCTGGAGGAAACCCACGCAGACACGGGGAGAACATGCGAACTCCGCACAGAAAGCCACAGGCCCAGGAACACAACCTGCAACCTTGTTGTGGAGCAACATCGCTAACCACTATGCCCAGTGTTGGGTTGTAACAAGTCTAACAAATGACATATCATTTTGAAATTCCTGTACTTAAAGCGACTTCACTGTCTATGTTTCAGACACAAATATAGCTTTTACTACACTACACTGAATAACATTTCATCCAAAGCACATAATAAGCTTAAAAAATACGGAATTTGCCCCGTTGTTGACAGCCCTATTCTCTTTACCATTTGAATCGAAATCGGCCATATCAGATTGTGGTGTTCATACTTTTACTTTGGGACATGAGTACATGAATACAGCCACTGCTAAGAATCAACATATATGACGCATATTTTGGCTATAAAATGTGTTAGTGTGAATTAAGCTCTGAACCAGGGTTACATATTCTACATCGTAACACAAAAGCATATCAGATGACAAATATTCATTTGATTATGTGTAAGTTGAGTAATGGATCCTTTGTCCTTTGATGCAATATATCCACTTTTTTTTTGTTTGTTTGTTTGTTTGTTTAGAGAGAGATTCAACACTTGGTGTTATACATACGCAAGCATGAAACGGGAAGAGTGTTGGATGTAATAAACTCAAAGATAATTGATCAGTTCCATATATGCAAAGAGGAAGACAAAACTTTAATTACGCTGCATTATCAAAGTGTGTGAAGAACATCTGCCTTCCAGATTCCACTATTAACAGGCATTACATCTAAAGGCTCACCCTTGTGAACAAGCCTGAATGTGACCATATCCTGAGAGCAACATTTACTGGCTGGTTCACTGAAGCAAACGAAAATAATCATCAACACTCTGAAGTGAATATCGCCCAGCTGTTGTCCTTCGTTGAGATTGTCTAGCTGTGTAACATTTGTTCAGTTCACCAGTGCAAACACATGAGCTGATTCAATCAGTTTGGAAAGATTGGAAACAAAAGCGGGAAAAAAAAAAAAAAGTTTCTTTGCACTAAAATTGTGTCAGCTGGCATGAGTCAGTGGTAAAAAATACAGGCCGGTAAAGGAAATGGCCATAAGCCATGAAAGGAGTGCCACACCAACTGTGATCTTATCAACTCTGTTTCTGTCTTATGTTGGCCTTACACCTAACAAATTTCACAGTCAGACTATAAACTCATAGACAGAATGAAATCATGGGAGTTTTACTGCAGTCGGGGCACGCTCCCACCAGCACATTGTTTAGTGTAAACCGCTAATCTGAGCTGTCTTGGCCTTAAGACTTTCAGGGCCACAAGTCTTTCAATCTTGGCAGTCACGTTATACAACCAACAACCAATAGATGGGCTTCAACAAAACCGAAAGCAGGAAAACTTTGCAGATAAGATAGACGATAGACGAAAGGGAAACACCGGCGGAAATGCCGAGGTTACGAACAGTATGGACCGGACAAGAGGAGGAGCAGCTGGTGAGCTGCCATTTCAGTTGTAGTGACCCTGAGAGATTCCCTGAGACTTTGTAAAGTCATAGTCTGTCTACGAACTATATCCCTGGGCTTTAGGTGTCAGCGGTAGTTGTCTCTAGTCTTTTCCAAATGTTTTCTAAGAAAGACCTTTTGGGGTAATTCATCTAAAGTAAGAGAATGTGGTAAAATTAGGTAATACATTAACGTAAACTTTTCTTTAGCTAGCTCCATCAACACTGATTTGTCGGTTACTAAAGTCAATAGCTCACTAACTAGAACTTGTCAATGTCTTGTCTTGAAGATGTCTCAAAAAACCTGTTGAATGAATGCCATGGACTTGAGTTGACATGAGTTTACTGGGTCCCAAGCTGCTTGGAATTAGGTTTAAAATAAGAAATAGTATCTAATGTGGGCGAGTCACCTACCTGATGGCGTGTTTGCACACATGCAGGTCTGTTGGGCATTCTGAAGGACTAGATATTGAAAACATACATTTGTCAAACTAATGTTAAGGGCTTTTAAATCAATTCTTTGTGTGGATGTAATGACTCAAGGGGATGGCCTCTTGAGGGGAAGTAAGAGGCATGTTGCTTTTGTGGGATTCAGTTGGAGGGAATATATGAGGACGAGAGAGAAAAAGAGGTGGAGGCTCCGCTTGACCATCAGGGTCACATAAAATCCTTGAGTGAAAAATGTCATTTCTATAGAATCCAGAAAGGTCTAGTGGACAACAAAACGAGACAAAAAGTCAGTCTTTGAGGAACTGGGCAGGCCGAGGACACCATGAATAAAAAGGAGTGGGTAGCTGAAGGGTAAAAGCCACTGAAGAGTCACTTGTGTTGGTGGGGCTGTCTAATGGCCATCGCAACTGGAGGAAGTGGAGTCTTAATTGACTGCAATGTCTTTTCCACAGATGGCCTATTAGGCCATGGCCATTCACCTGTTATCTGGCTTGCCAAGTGCATTGCTGCAGCCAAATGGCCTACAGACTGGACAAAAGAAGCCAGGGCTGGCCTGAAATGGCATTAGCGCAAACACAATTAGAAGTCAGTGCCGTTTTATTTCGCTTTTCTGTCTGCAATGCACCACATGAAATGACAAGGTTGTTCAAAAAAGCCCTCTGTAGAGAGCAGAGAGGTCGACTCAACACAAAATATACGGTGGACTGTTGTCATGGCAGAGGATGCAAAAATGCTTCTTTTGACTGTTTGCTGCCGTATAATGGAAATGGTATTTTACACTCAGCAGTTTCTACATGAAGTTCCTAGCATGACGTCCACAACTTCAATTTATAATTTAGATCTATTTTAACAGCACATATAAAAGACACACAACAGGCACAATCAGAATTCAAAGCAACATGCAACGGAAAAAAGTATAAACAGGGTCAAGTTGCTGCTTGACTCATAACTTGCCTTATTGAGAAATACTTCTAATCTATTTCATGTGGTACAATGGGTTCACTTCAAAGATCATTCCTGAAACTATACTTAAGTTATTTCACAAAAGACTGTTGAGTTGTTGGGTGTGATTGAAATGTTGCAGTGAATGTGGTTCTTTCGCACAACTGACCGTAATGTCTCCTGGCCTCAGAGAACAGATTCTGTCACTCCAGATGACCCGTGAGAGGGCTCCACTCGAAGGCGTGACTTTGACACGGCAGAGCCATGTGCTGTTTTGACATGCCCTCTCCCTCTGAAGTGGAGGCAGCTGGGGGCTGTAGCTTCACACTGCTTTGTAGATGGTGGTAACGATGCTGCTTTTAACAGAGAGGGAAAGCGACATTCAGACACACACACACACACTAACACTTCAAAGGACATTTCATAGATTTACACTTCTTTCGTGAATACCTTTTCCACTGCTTGCCTTAAACCTAACCTAACCTTAGGAACACATGGTTTCACCTTAAAAGAGGATTTACAGGAGTCATTTGTAAGTTTGGCTATTGTCATATAGCCAGTGTGATCACGAACAGCTGCTTAGACAATATGCTCTCTTTCATAGGAGCCATTTCAGTAACACTACAGTGACTTGGTATTTGGTTTTGTTTGAAAGATGGTCTTGGCTAGACTTGGACACGTTGGATAGCATCCTAACGTCACCACATGAACAGAAGTTGTAGGAATAGAAGTCAAATAAGAGTCAACATCGGCATTTCTCTCCTTGAGTGTAGGGTTTGGTGTGTTAAGAAATGGAGACGTAGTTCTGATCTTGCAATGTTTCTTCCAGAGTGGCAAGTAGCTAGATGTTACCATCAATGTTGGCACTAGGGGTACTTCTTTTTTTTTTTTCCTAGTGAGGAAGACCGCAAATCCCAGAAATACGAATGATAAATACCTGGACCACATCCTCACAGTCCTTTGACACCTTGCTGTCTCTCTGGTGTCTGTCATGGCAGTCCTCAGCCAGTGGTCATGTGGATTTGGGCAACATGGTAGGTGGTCCTATTGCTGTCTGAACCTTAATATATCAGCCAGGTTAGCAAAGCTTCAGGGCTCTGTGAAAGCTGTAGGTGGTACAGGTCAGGGTCATCACCAGCCAACGTGACGGCACAACCTAGAAATAAGAGACAGGGTGGTTGTATGGTTGATAGTCTTTGATATGAACTTTAAAGTAACTGAATAGCTTTGGCACTGGGCCTGATGAAATGAAAATGCCTACAGAGCATATCATAGTGCAATCTGGAAACCAGTTTGAGCAGTGTGGATTTGGAGCTAAATCAAAGGTTTGAGCGCACCACATTATGAGGGCACATTGAACAAATATTCCTATGTGTTTGCAATTGCCAGTTGGCAAGTGTAATTTTGTGTTTCTTCTCTCATCTGAAAAGCCTCTTCCCTTCTAAAAGCCAATGGAGAATCCCAGGTAGTGGGGTAGTCACTTTGGAGGTGGTCTAAAGAACCACTGACCCACCCTGCCATTACGTGGCTTTTCTGTGTGAAAAGAGCAATGGTACTTTTAGCAATTCCACTATCTGTGTCATAATGTAACATTGTCATTTTGTCTGTTTGCATCTGAAAGTGTGTGTAAAACAGGGCGTGAGCAGATGAATTTCCAGGTCTTTAATACATTGAATCCTCACAGGCACACGCCAGCCAACAAGTTCAACCCCACCGCCTTCATGCTGTTGGGCCATCGCACCACCATGCCATGCGCGATGAAAAATTTTGAAAGATTTATCCAAGCGTTAATGCCCCTATTTTTGAGGATGAAAAAGATCATGATTAACTGGGTGATCTTTCAGTTTCAAAGCATCTTCTCATATCATATTTGGTCTGGCAGGGCTACATTTTGTTGATAAGAAGAAATGTACAATTATCAACATCTCTTCCCCTCACGTTAATAGAGAAGGCCAGTTGCTATTATCAGGCCATTCATTTTCACTCCAATTAGTGCCCTCTCCTTCCTGCTGCTCCTGTGCTAGGCCAGCTTCAGCCATGCTAACCCTCAGCCATCTTCCAGATGGCTCCAAGGAAATGCAGCTCTTCGTGCAGCTTACATTCACTGCAAAGAGCCATTGACAGCTTTTGTCCGTTCTGAAGCGACAGAACATCTGCCAACTCAGCATGGCAGCCTATTTGAAAACATCTGATTTTGTCTCAGAGTGCTTTCTGTCTCCAGCCTTTGCATTTGCATAAATAGTTTTTGTTAGAAGGGGCCCTTGAACGGGGCACACAGTTTGCAATTTCCCTTCCTGTAAATCTCTCATTGCGGGGTATTACATCCTTCAAGCCAAAGGAGAACTCCACTTAACACTTTAGCCAATGTAAATAGAGGAAGATAAAAGCTCTGCTGACTTCAAAGCAGTCCCCGTGTGCCCCTCTCCTGCACACATCAAAACACCACAGAGAAAACAATCTGTCGTTTATGTCGGATATAAAAGTTTGAAGTACATTAATCCCCTTGATGACTGTATGCCACAAGCAATCCAGGAAAGCTGAGTGGGGAACGAAAACCTATTAAAAAAAGAAGAATGAGGAATGGAATTTTGTGCCAGTTTCATGAATCAGGTTCATATTTCTCAGTATGGCTAAATGTGGTTTTTATGAATTTGAATAACTGACATGCAAGCAGTGACCAGAACATGAATGCAGTGTTTGGTAATAACCCTTTAACATTTCATTAAAACCCTTAAATTTCTCAGTAATGTAATCATTTTTCTTGGCTTGTTGTTGAAAGATCATCTGTCACAGATCTCACTTTGCCTTCAGTGATTAATATTCCAGTACAACTGAATAAGTAAAACATGAGGTTTAAATGGCACTTATGGATATTGTCTTGAAACAACAACACCCCAAAAAAAAAAAAAAAACGATCTACTGAAGACATTGCATGTCATTATTGATTGGAGGCATTTTGATGCAAAAAATAAATAAAAAAATAAAAATCAACAATTCTTCCTTTCATGGAAAAACGCATGACTTCGGCTCAGTCACATTTTCCACATGAGTATGTTAAAAAGCTGACAGACAGCTCCCAGCCACAGACACAACAGCTGTTTATCATTGAATTTAACTCTCAAAATCACTACACACTATTACAGATTTAATGATTGCTTGATTGTTGATTCACATGAAATCGTGTTTTGTTTTGTTCTTTTCAGTATTAAAGGACAGAGCGTTTCTGTTGATTCTCAATAAGCCATTGCTTCGCATCGCGATCAGGACTATCAACACCTCTGAGACGTAAAGAATAGCCTCTCCACAATCAGTGTTTCATTACTTGATTCATTATTTGACCTGATTGTTTTGCTTTATTATTGTATCTAACCATTATCTGATAAAAATAAAGTAAAATAAAATGTGCATCGATGTAATTGCACCCAATACTTTATAGCTATTTTCCCACTTTGTCTCAGTACACACAATATCAACACTTTTTGTTAAGATTCAATACTTTTGCTAAAATTTCATGCTCATTTATGAAAAGATGCTAACATTACAGACCACATGTGGCCATCTGAATTGAACTTCACCATAATGGTTTGCTTAAAAACTGAAACAGCAGGCTCAAAGTGTGTGCACTATGAATCTGGGGTTGTGAGTATTACAGACAGAGGGTGATCTTCTAACTTCTCTTACTTGTTCTTCATGCAATGTCCCTCATGCCCACAAGGGAGAGTTGTTAGTCAACAGATGAACTATACATTTGCCTAACAAAAGTTTTTTGAACAGAAGCAACTCAAGTAACTGTAACTTCAATGCAACATTTTTTTTTTTCCTTCATGCAATCAGCGTGTGAAGTAAAGCATTTAGGACACGCACTGACATTTTCAAGCAAATATGGGCCGCAAAATAAATACACATAAAGTTCAATTCTCAATATTAATCTGTCCACGGTATACAGCTCCATAGCAATGAGGTTTTTGGGACAAATATGCAATAGTACATGGCTCAGTACCTTCATTTAAACAAAATGACATACACCGAAATAATATCCAACACACCTATTTCATTTTGTTTATCAATTTAATGCTTGTGGAAGCTTTTTTGTTTTCTTCTCTTTAAAAACTATTTCCAGAAAAGCATCATTAAAATGTCATTACAAACAGAAAAATTCTTGGGCTCGGCCTCATCTGCACTTGCTCAATGTGTGTGCGGTGGTTTGTGATGGTATTTTGGGGAGAAAAAAAAGACATAGTCAGAAATCTTTCATTCATCTTCAAACACTTATCCGTTTCTGAATTGCAGGGGTTGCTGGAGCCAATGCCAGCCCACATTGGGCGAGGGCGGGGTACGTCCTGGACAGGTCACCAGTCCATCACAGGGCTAACACATAGAGACAGACAGAGACCAACAACCACTCACACCTACGGACAGTTTAGAATCAGCAATTAACCCAAACATGATGTCTTTGGACGGAGGGAGGAAACTGGAGTATCTGGAGGAAGTCCACGCAGACACACCAAGAACAAGCAAATTCTACACAGAAAGGTCCCAGGCCCGGGAACCAAACACACAACCTTCTTGTTGTGGGGAAACAACGCTAACCACTATGCCGCCATGCTGCACTAGTCAGAAAGCACTAATATGAAAATGTAAACATTTTAGAGCATCATTTGAAAGATTAGTGCAAACTGCTTTTGCTATTAATATTTGGTTTGATCTGAAAGTCACAGTGAGATCTGTCCCATAAAAAACGATTAATACCAGTTGGAAAAACCCTCTTTCGTTCATTTTGTCTCCCTAACGGAAGAGAGAAAGAATGAGAGAGCGAGACAGAGAGAGAGACAGAGGAAGTCAAGTGCCATATAAATAAAAAGGTCTTGCCTGAGTCACTTACTCTGCAATCTCCTGGAAATTGTGTCTTAGCTCAGCTAGTCCACTCAAGGTACATCGGAGAATGGGCTCCAAATCAAAGCCAGAATTGCAAAGCCCTGCAGTCATTAGGAAGATAGGCAAGTGAAGAACACATAATAATCATCCATTAGCTTTCTCTCCTTGCATATTCTCAAGACCGGCCTCTTGTGGTAAGATAAATCAGCTTACTACCATGACTGAAACCGAGAACATGAGCACTCGTTCCCCTTTCCCTGCTTTCCAGCTTTCTTTTGTTATTCACATGGAGCATTCACAATTGCATGTAAATCAACACTATTGTGGTGGAGAAATTTGATGAAACAATCTGAGACCCGATGTTGTGCCTGTCTACCTTGATGATCATAACCACTGAGTGCTTCCTCGTGCTGTGAGTCCTGTACATGGCGATTATCGTTGCAATAACAATGACAGCATTCATCTTTTTGAAACAAAGGTTTATTGGCTCCATGTAATAAATACTAGAAGAGGTAGCAGAAGTGATCCTCGCTTGGCTGCTCCAGCAGTCTCTCTCTCTCTCTCTCTCTCTCTCTCTCTCTCTCTCTCTCTGCCCTTCTCCTGCTTTGCATTCTCTGGTTCTAATTTAGTGGTCCTAATCATAAAAGCATCAGCGAGCTGCTGTTGCAGAGTAAACCAAGAGGTGAAATGTGCCCCTAAAAATTCCATTTTCACTCAAGTGGACCAACACAACAAGGAACATGCAGCAGACAGAGACAGACTTCTCAGCTGCCAGATCAAATGGCAGCAAGGTTGATTATTAGAGACAGGCAACAAACAACCCTGCTGATAGGTGTTTTGTTGTGGTCGTTCCAGCAAGCAATGCAAGGTGAGGTACACTTTTACTCCAGGTGAAAAAATAGGTTTATCTTTTGAACTGGCATCTTTCACACACACACACACACACACACACACAAAACAAACCCGAGGTGCCAGATTGAGTTTTACCAGACAGAAAGACGAAAGGTTGGATTTTGCATGCTTCGAGCCCATACCTTTTGGGGCATGGGGTCGAGCGGATGCAGTCTAACCATGTTCTCTGCCGTTACATTCCCCATCCAAGCTGGCAGGCTCTCTGACTGCATATAATTTGAGTCATCAGTCTCTATTTCTACACAGCAGATGTTTCCCCATGTCAGCAGCCCCCCTGGCAAAGCAAGATGGAGAACCCTCCTCTTTTAAAGTGTTGCACATGAGCCTCCCTTCTCTCCTTTCCTTCCCTCTGTCCACACCAACCTTTGGGGTCCCAGGGGACACTGTCCTGTGTCCAATCCCAATGGTGGGAAAACTCATTTTAATCGATGCCTCCGTAGTGAACCCCCAATAAGAAAGCATGCCAGAGTGACACACAAGAACAAAAGGCAGTTGGTTATTGTATTTTTATGGCTTGCCCAATGACTCATTTATCCTTAAACAAGGGCCGGGATCCTGGAAGCTTTCTGAAAGAGCAAACAAAAGACACTAATGGAAGGTGATTAATAGGGAACTGTGGTAAATTACTGCTATGCTTTCGGTATCATCACTATCATCTAATGTGATTGATTCTTCTTCTATCATTTTGTGTGAGGGCGAAAAGTCAAAATGTTGCAACAAAGATAGAGCTGGAACTGACACAAATAATATAGTTTGTCTAAAATGAACTGCTGTAAATGTTGCCTAAACATTAATTAGAAACCAGCTGTAATTTAAGCTTCATTTCTGAAAGGATTTCAACGAGAAATAATTGGGATCAATAGGAATATTTATTAAAATTGTGATCATGTTTCACTGTGAAAGAAAGACAAGAAAATAAAGAAAGAAAGAAAGAAAAAATGCTGGTCTGGTTTGCTCATTTTGAAATATATCAAATAATCTAAGTTTCTAAGTGAGACTTCTTCATTTTGTTTTTTAGTCCCGACGTATTTTGTCCCACGCTGCGTGAAATATTTAATGCTGCGTACGTTTAGAAATTCTAAATAAATTCTGATACTGTTTAATATAATTAATTTTAAAAAGCTAATTTTAACATGAATACTTGTATGTCTTAAAGCTTACACTACATAAAAGCTTTTTCAAAGCGTCTGCGAGAAAATCCCAAATAATTAAAATATAATCAATATGTAATATCTGAATTTAATATACATTTTCACATTATATGCACTGTATTTTTGTATTTTTAACAGTGGATACGAAGGATATAGTCCGATGTTATATATATTTTAAAAAACGGATTTAAATTGGATTTATTTAAAATCCACAGCAGTAAAAATCTCCTGGACTGCTGTGTGATGCCTGGAGCGCTAATTGTGTCCGACATGTTTTCAAACTCCCCTCAGGTTTGACCGGAGAAGTGGTTTCAAAGAAAAAACCTCTCCTCAAATGGTCCCATGTAATATTTCCTCCCCTCGTCGGCAAATGAGTCCGGCTGGAGGAAAATTGCAGGGGTCATTAGACCCCCCTAAAAAAAGTGTCACAGTTTTCTTTGGGTCTTCTTTGAACCAAGCCAGGGGATGTTATTGTATCAATTTTACTTGATAGGGCCAATTAGGCAGTTAGGATTTCTTCCCCTAAAACGGATTTTGTGCCAAAACGCTTTTGATATTTGACTCAAAATAAAATTTATTTTCATTCTGACAAACCATTTCCAGACTCCATTAAAGTTAGTAATATGTAATCGCTTATTTAATGCGCAGGGAATATTTTATAATTGTTTAACAATTGAATCAACAACTATGAACCATAAAAAAAAAGCGTGACGTGAAATTGGATGGGTGAGTATTTTCAGTCCTGGATGGGCATTAAGTGGGAAAAAAAGGAGTCTTGTAAAAACGGATCTGACAAAGTGACACACACGGTGAGCATAAATCACTCCTGGTCAGCCTTCAGAACAAAATGAAACAGCGATGACAACATTTTCTTGCCACAGCATGGCGCTAGGGAACTGTAGGACATTTTCAGACAAGATACTGTGTGCAGGAGCACTAATAATAATAATAATAATAATAATAATAATAATAATAATAATAATAATTTGCAACAACATATTTGTAACATTGAGGTTGGGACATATTTAAATAGCAAGCCCAAATATCTATCTATAATGTCTAAGAGATTTTAAACTTAATTTGAAAAAACGCATATATTATATATACTCAGCCCTGAATTTCCTTTAACTACGCACAACATTCGCAATAATATATATATATATATATATGTATTGAAGAGGATTCATTTGTAAGGGATTAAGTTGTCTTCCTTGAAATTTTACATCGGTAATTTGTCTCCATTTTAAACTACTTGTGCACCAGGGCTAAATACAGGGGCATATACGGGATTTAAGAACGCGTTTAAAGTTTAAATTATTGGGGCTGAGGACCCCCCCTAAAATAATTATAATTAAACCTGTTTCAGAGTTATTTACGGCAAATTAAAGCAGATTTATTTCTGAATGTTGGAAGACAGGAGAATTAAATAGGTCAGGCTGTCAGATTAAAAGAATTGGTTAGTAAATGAAGAATACATGCCTGCTGTCCTGTCTTGGTGAAACTTTAGGTGGTGGAGGCTGATCTGTACCAGGCCTCCTGTCTCTGCCTCTGCTCCACCGAAACACGCCGCACACTGCGGGCTGCCTGTCTACCTGGAGCTGCTGCAGCACCATGCTGTACGCTGCATGGCTGGCATGCTCTCTTTCTCTCTCTCTCTCTCTCTCACACACACACACACAGGAAAATATTGCAGCTCTGCACACACAGAGCAACAAATGTACAGCAACATCAACGTGTTGGTATGATGTGAGGCTGAAAGACAAGAGATTCGTCTGAGCAACCTGACGTCCTTTACCGTAAATATTACAGCCCCCCCCACACACACACCACTGCTGCTGCTCTCTCATTCACTCAGCTGAATAATATGTCACACAGACAGCTGGCCCGTTGACATCATCTGAAAGCCTCTCCTCACTTTGACATTGTCACCGTGCGCACGGTGTGTTTGCATTATCGCAGCATTTGGTGGACGGCGGGCTCGAACCCAAACAGAGAAGTAACAACAGAGCAATCACCTCACAGCGGCGTGTTGGCGGAGATTACAGCAGGTTCGACGGCTTCACCTCACCTCCAGTTGGGAGCAACGGCAGATTGCAGAAAAATAAAAAATCAGTGGAGAGTCAGCAGCTGTTTGGCTGTTCTTTAATGTGACAGACATTGCTGAAATGCAAAAACAGTTGTCAAGGACATAATTCATAATTACACTCTCATGTATTTGTGGAAAAAAAAAATATTGTGGACTAAATACTAAGCAGCTGGTTCATGTTTTCAAAGAAAGTAGTTTATGTGTTTTATTTGGGAAAAAAATAAATTATGTGAATGCTCAGATTGATGTGTTGTTTTTTTCACCGGGGGTTTTATTCATCTGATTTCACTGTAGTTGGTTTATGGTTGATGGGGATACTGTGGCTACAAACTAGCTTTTCACTTTGAAAATTCTTGGTAGGAAAAATCTGCTGCATAGACACGTTTAAGTACAACTGTATATTGGAGGTAACCTCCTTTTTAAAATGGAAAAGTGTGCTTCCTATACATTTTTTAAATTACTGATCTCAAAATGTATTTTCCTACAGATACTGCAGGAAAATGTACAAAATTTTACTGGATATTTTTTAAATTCAGGCCTAAATTTCAAAGTGAATTGTACTGAGTATTATGATTACTGTAACAAACTCTCCTGTCTAAACATACTCTGGCTATGATGGATGAATCATGTCCTAAACAATCACATTCTCCGTTCTAAGAGGACTCTCGTGTTTTATTAAGTCTTCTCTGATAAACCCGTTACATTACAAAATGCACGCAAACAGTCAGAGGCCGACCAAGTGATGGCAAGTGTGTGATAAGTCGGGCCTGGCTGTGTGTAAATGTAACAACAGCCGAGGTATCTCATGTTCGGCTTGACAGAGAAGCAGTTATGTTTCTCTTGTTTTCAGTCATCCTTGTCTGCATCTGTGTTAACTGATGTACAAGGAGATGAAATACCTGTGACAGGCATCTCAGACACACACATTTATCACAGCGAACAACCATAAACAGAGAAATACTGCACATACATACATGTTTGCAGACACACACACACACACTAACAAGCACACTACCATGCAATCGCCAAGATTATGCATGTAAATAAAAAGGGAATTAGTGTATAAAAGAAATTATTTAGACATAAATATATATATATATATATATATATACATTCCACTGATCTTGTGTATGAAGCAAAAACAAACGCACAAGCACATGATTAATTCATCTGTCAACTTTGCAATTTCTCTCTTCTTATCTGAACTACTGATCAACCAACGCATCCTCAGAGTTCCACAAAGAAGTTAACTTTTCCTTCTCTTGTGATTTTTGTCCGAGATGCTGGGATCCCGTCTGGGGACAAGACCCTGTGCACCTCCCACCTCCACCCACCCAACCCCCTCCTTACCCCACTCCTCAGCACAGCAGTCTTGTTCAGGGCTTTCTGTCAGTCAGGAAAAAGCACTCCTTGTTCTGTCCATTCAGTTCATATCATCACCCAACATTCCCACTCCCTCCCCTAGAACTTCCATTCCCGTCTCCAAAAAGCGTCTCCAAATCTGATTATTCTTGTGTTTCATCAAGTTGAGAGATTTGGCCGACGGCGTATTGGCATTTGACTTCTGATTTATCCTCTCCCTCTCAGCTGCAAATGGAGCTCTGCAGCTGGCAGGAGTTGTATGCGTGGTAGCTATCCGTTTCATTAAATCCCATGCAGAGTTTATTGAAGTTTTTCCATCTTGCCAATTTGTTTGTGTGCCACCAATGAATTTCACCACTGTTAGGTACTGTTGTCATCCTGTCAGAAATGGGTTCATTGAATTGTTTGTTTTGCAAGAGCCATCCACATCTATCTTTACTATCTTCCATTCTCACTTCAAAACATGATCAAAGAGAAGAGCCACAAACAGAATATATATATATATATATATATATACCATAATCTCAGAATTCTTGAAAAGATTATTCCTTTTAGAGAAGTAAAGGTACCTAATTGCATCCATGTCACTTAAAAATTATGTTCATACACAAATGTTAAGGACTCACAAATGCGTTATAGTGGAAGCACTGCTGAATGAAATTGTTTGACAGTGAAATGGTCAACAAAACTTTGGATTGTAGTTGTTAAACGTGAGATCAAAAATTTTCTTAACCAAATAATTTTCATATTTAAACCTAACCAAACCTGAACCATAGCTTTGGCAAATTAGAGGCCACTGCGCTGGCAAATGAGAATGAGTGCCCATGGAAGCATCAAGGTCAAAGTTATGATGTGACTTTAACACCTCTCCAAACATGCAAATCTCCTCGCACCACCTTCTCTGCAGCATGGGAAGGTTACACTCATAGACTGGAAAATAAAAATTTCAATTTAATGAAAATGGCAATTGTGTTTCAACCAAAGCATATATGCTAGTATGAATAAAACATTTGTTGAACAAAAAGGCTTCTTATTCAGTAGATCACCAGAAATGTGAAGTATTGTGTGTCCTCTCTGCTTATTTGTAAGAAAATAAATGACATTGTGAGTGAGCATCCGCACAGATTCACATTTGCTTATGCTTTGCCTGAAAAGATTCAACAGCCTCTCATTACTTCACACTCCAGTGTATCCTTCTTCCAGTCTGCTTTCCCAACAAAGCAACAGGCTTGTATTGTGACACACTTTCTGCCTTCTCCCCTCATCTTCTAAGAAAACACACTCTGACCCTCAGTGCCCTCCATCAGCAGCCCCACTGATCAAAGACACTGACATAACAACTGAATTTAGAACAAGCACCAGCCGCCACTGTGGCCCAAAGTGTATGCATTATATTTGTGTCTGGATTTATGCATGTGCAAATGTATGTGGGTCTGTTTGCTCCTAATTTGGCTGTGTGTGTCTGCTCTGCATGCTTGTTTGAGTGTATGAGCACTTGCGCTGATTACTTCACATGCACTTGTAGTGCACAGATGCACTATTTATTTATTTATTTTTGTGCGGCCCAAATTGCATCTTGTCATTGTTGCAGCAGCTGAAGCCATGGCACCAGCATCAGGAATGAACCTGTTAACCTGGCTAAAAAATTTTTCCTGTACATTCGATTTTGTATTTGTGGAACTAGGCTTATACTGTCAAGTTGCCTTTCAGAGATTTGTAAATTAGAAAATTATTTTGGAGTGCTTATTGTTATTATTTCCGGGACCACAAAAACGGTGCTTTGTGGAGGTCACACTTAAACTTGTGTACATTTCATGGTTGTTTGTCTATGTAACAATGCTACTGCTCTGTTCTTTGGTTGCCTGGGCAGCCAACTAAAACCATTGCGTGGCTCCCCAACTTTTTTCCCCAGAATGACCATTGTGCAACCACAAAGCGTGCAATCAGTCCAATGTCCTTTCACATTTTAAGGTGAATTAGCTGTATTCCTCATGTCCGTGGGTTTTATTTGGCTGCACCACTTCAGTAGACAGAGTCCACTGCTTTGCTCTTTCGTGATTACTCTAAAGAATCTCCAAACATCTGAGCCCAGAGGGGAACTGAAGACGAGTAGCAAGCAGGTAGGCTGTTTTGTTATTTGGGATTAAAATTAAAAGCTGCAATATAGTTTAGCTAATACTGTTACTGTGTGTGTGTGTGTCATCATAGAAAAATATGGCCCCGGCCCAAGACACCTACATAACAACAAAATTGAGAACAAACACCAGCCACCCCTGTGGCACAAAGTATATGAATTACGCTTGTGTCTTGATGTGGCAAAATATACAGATAGAGCAAAATAGCAACCTGGAGACACAGCTGTGTCCAAAAAAAAAAAAGTGTTTATTTCCCAGGATATTTTTTTTCACAGCTTTTAAAAGTGCATCTACCACAAGGAGATAATTTGTGTCCTGGGGCTGCTGTTTGAGAAAGATACTCAC
This sequence comes from Echeneis naucrates, assembly GCF_900963305.1. Taxonomy (NCBI): domain Eukaryota; kingdom Metazoa; phylum Chordata; class Actinopteri; order Carangiformes; family Echeneidae; genus Echeneis; species Echeneis naucrates. The sequence goes on along the minus strand of NC_042522.1, from coordinate 12,576,979 downwards.
CAACATGAATGCACGCCATTAAGTAGGGTCGTGAAATAAGCTTCCAATATGCTATCAAAAAAAAGTGTATATTTCATTTTTGTTTTCATCACTAAAAAAGCAACCAGTGGAGAGAATTTCCATTGCTACCATTACCATTTCTCTGGTATTGCCATGACGATATCCTGATCTTTTTTGCTCCTCCTACTAAGTGGATGACAAAGTGCCACAGCAGGAAATGAGAGTGAAGAAGAGTAGAATAAAAGTGGGCATACAGGAGGCTAAAAGCATTTTTTCCTTTCTTCTCCCACCTCTTGTCTTCCTACTTTAGGCCTAGTGGAGATAATGAGGGCCTTGGCTTTGTAAACATTATTTCTGGCATATTGCAGCTGCCATCAGCTTTTTTATGGCCTGAATTTTAATAATCTGGGAGCTGATACGCTTCAGAGAAAAGGAAAACACACAGTAAAGGTTGAGTACAGTCAAACATTAGTTTCCTAGCCTTAGCAAGGAGACCATTCAAAAGGAACATCAAACGCTTGCTCTCTCATGCCTGGGCCACGTTAATTGTACTTCTATTGTTCCCACATAGGTCCCTGGGAAACCAAAGAAGGAGATAATGGGCAGAGAAAGGAGAGAGCGAGAGAGAAAGAGAGAGAGAAGGGGAAAGACAGAGAAAGAGAGAGAGCGTGGAATGAGTCTGAAGCTAAATAAAGACTTTTTAAAACAATATTTGATTGACAAAAGTTTTGATACCTTCCCCTGGGCTCTTCATGCTTTACATCACCATCACTCACCTTAATGACACAAGTTGCCTCAGCAGAAACAGGGATGTTCTGCACATATTCATAACACAAAAAGCACAGACCAGACTAGAGAACATGTATCTGACGATGTATTTTGCAAATCGGAGCTGGATTCTCATCAAAACGTAGAAAGGACCTTGGACTCCTTTTGCACAGTGTGTGTAAAGCGAGCCGGAGGAGGAGGATGCTGGAATTTGACATCATGTCTGGCTTTTTTTAATTGTACATTGGTGTGTTGCATCCATATGGAAAGTTCACTGATTATTTTTTCTGGCCTTTTCAAATAAATTGTTTATGTGCATCAATATGATCACACACAGAAATATTTACAATGAAATGTAAAAGATAACTCCAGTGATTTTACACATTCAATTATTATGTTTACACATCTTAGGGCATATGACTACATCAGTGAAAAAAAAATTGTAATCCCTTTTATGGCTCCAAAGGGAGCTGTACAAAATCTTATAAATTGCCTGGAGGGATGTCACTCAAATGAATGCCAGTTGGATCTGATGACTATTAGTCTGAAAATGAAAACAATCTGCAGATGCACAGAAGTAAACTTACCAGACCCTTCCAGACTGCGCTTCATCTTTGCGCTCTATGCTACATTGTACGCCGCTAATATAACTTAAGTGGACACAAGAGGGCAGTAAATTACAAGATGGACGCAAACAGGTGATAAATTATCCTTTATGGGGCAGAACGCTGTTCTGAAATATGAGAAGAAATTCAATATCTTTCTAATATAACTGACCAATTGACTGATTAAACACCTTCCATGTTTGTCCTGTTGGTTCGCTGCTGTGTTAACATAAGTACGTAGCAAAGATTAGAAAAACGTTGAGGCTTGGGGCTAAGATTACTGTCACGTTAAGGTTAGGAGACTGTAATTGTCAAAATAATTATTAATAACTACTTAGTTATTCAATTAGTTTAAGGGACTTGTTTAAAAGATGATACATTAATAAAACCAATCAAACAGTGACTCGCTGTTGCAATATCCTGCAAATTTCAGTTTTGGACATTTGCTGAAAAAATTTGCGTGTAACTTTTTGGGGGAGGTGACTCTTTCGTAGCATTTAGTTATAGCCTCATGAGATTATTGAAATAGCTTACAGTCACTCACCATCCATACATCCAAGATTAACTTTACAAGTCTGCACAGGAATAACATCACCCCTGGAATAAATTCAAAAACATTGAAGGCCAACAGTAGTAATCACATCATAGCCATAGTGAGTTGACGATAAACAAAATAGCATTTCCTTCACGTCCTGTTCCTTTTCCTCCGAAGGTTTATGTAAGAAATGATTTCTTGCAGGAGAAAAGGTCCTGAGTGTTTGCTCACGAGTGCACAAACCCATCAAGAAGCACATACTCAGAAATAAAACGTAATTCACTGCTGAAGAGCACAAAGTGCCAAAAAACATTACCCGGCAAAAAGGACGAGCCAGTAAATATACAGCTGCCTGTCTCTGATTCTGCCACGCAGACTGAGAGCGAACAACCTAACAGGCAGTTGGCAGCAGGGCCAAGGTGACTGCAAGTTTAAAGGGCAGGGTTCAGAAAAGTAACCGACCCAGTCCTGCCTCACACACTCCCTAGCCGTCCATATTTACGAGGTGTAATTTTTATGTGAGCGCCAGGCAACAACAGGTTTAAGAGGGGCAGTGTAACCTTCCTGGGGCCTGGGGTGACCTGCACGCTGGATACAATAGTTTCCCTGGGCCACAATTAGGACCAGGGCTTCACTGAGTCACACTCAGCGTCAGTCGAGCCCCGCCTTTCCCCCCTTCTCTAACCTACTAGCTGGCTTTGTAACAGCCATATCTCTTCCCTCTTACCAGGCTGCTGAGCAGCTTTTACCTAAAATAAACCAACGAGTTTTGGACACCTAGTTGGAAACTTTCAGCATCATAAAATAAGAAGAAGAAAAGAAAAAAGGGGGTCAGGGAAATATAAATTTCGACTTTTGTCGCAGTGAAAACAAAAAAAGCAAGAGCATCTTTACTGAAGCAATTTTCCTTCCCTTCTTTCTCTCACCCATATTTCCTTTTTCCTGGAATGAGCTGTTCTCTGTTTCTATCCCTCTGGTTTGGAGAGCAGTGACAGTTGCTGCGATGCCCTGCGACACAGTGAATATGCAGCAGGGGCTCACTGGGTCTGGCCAAACAGACTTGTCACCAACATTCAGCATCAAACCCCAAAGTACCAATTAACTCCTGAGCCCACCCCCACCTGCCTGAAGGCACAATGACCTTCACCCCCCCAACACTAACCCCCACTGCCTCTCAAGCCTCACTCCATGCTCTCTAAACATGCCCCGTGAGATGCCCTGTGACTTCATGACATACAGATGCTTAGAGATATTCTTCCCCATCTGTGTGTGTCTGTCCGCCTGTCAGACCCCTGAACTTTACAAAAGAGGATAAAATCAGTTTGTCTACGCTTGTTCCTGGCAGACCCCAGTGTTCCTGAAGAAACTTATCATATCAGGGAAACAGAAAAAAGACCTATTGGCTGTGGCAATGGTGCACAAGAAGCTGCATACTCAGTTAAGTGATTTAGCTCACAGCTAAGTTTAGCTCATGTCTTAAAAAAATATCCTAGTGCCACAGTCCTCATTGGGGCTTGGGTTTTCAGCTGCTTAATTCCTGACATTAAACACTACATGAGGCTGAGCTCTTCAGGTTTAGTTCAGTTATTTAAATCACAGAAGCATAAACAAGCAGCCATATTTATTACAATCAATCTTGTTTCGCTTTTTGTTAAGCAGCTATTTGGTTGTGCTGGAATACAGAAAACATTTGAAAGTTACATGATAAACATAGTCCATGTACCTTTGCTACGTTCAGGCGCTGCAAAGTGAAAAGTAAAAAATGTATTCCAGTTTTATTTCAGAGCGTCACCTGTTTGCTCCATGTCCCCTGGCCTTGGCCCTCTGCTTTTTTGATTCTCTTCTTGAGCTTTTCTTTTCTTTTCTCCTCTCCTCTAACCTTTTAATAGCAATTCAGGAAATATCAAGCACCAAATATTTATTATTATTAATTTTATTAGTAATCACATTGATTATGTTTTCAGTGAATTAAAAATTTTAATGCAACATAAATTAAGACGTGAAACCAAATTCCATCATATCGGCTTTTCAGGCTACAAAACAATGCAACTTGCTATTTTGAGTCCTTTGAGTTTCTATTACTACAACTGGTGAAGTAGCAAGGAAAAAAGAATCAAAACAGTTTAATGTTCTTCGTTATATTTCATAATGCAAGTCAATTATTTTGACCGTGTAATACTTATGAAGCCTACTGCAAATGTCCACTGCAGTTTCCATGAACTCATCAGCCTTGACTGCTGGAAGGAGAATGTTTGACCTAAAGTATCATGAGCAAAGAGCTTATTCTGTGCATCTGCAGGGCTCAGCCTCTTATTGGCCCACAGAGGACACGCTGCATTAGCATGGACATGTCACATAGCAGAAGATGACACACTCCCATAGCTGCTGTTCCTAAGTCCCTCCATCCCCCATCATGCAAGAGGTCATCCCCTAAGCAATCAGCAATCCCTTTCACCTTCTGTGTGGCCCTAATTACAGGATCAGCGGGCTCAGAGAAATGCTCCTTCGCTGTGTCATGTTGGAGCCTCTCAGTCCTCCTCATATTCTGATGGTTGTTTATCACAGCATCAGAAACCATGACTGTTTTTGCTGTGTGTTGCGCAGACCACAACTGCAGACATGTGGGTACAAGTACGTTTTTCATGTGTCTGTACTTTCCTTAAGTAGATTTAACTGTTGATACTTTTGTCTTTTTACTTCACTACGATTTACAGCATATATACCTTCTACTCCGCTACAATTGCACATCACGTTGCGGGTTTTATTGTTTGTTTGTGTTATTTTAAGCCATTTTATGGTTCCACGGAACACTGCAGACAATTCCATTGAATTGAATGGGCCATCAGATATATCTTATTATGACAGCTGCAAAAGATGAACGACCGCTGCCACATTAGCAAGGGGTTTTGTGCTTCTGATTCACACCCTTCATATCACTCTGCATTCCTTATTTAGACTTATTTGAGATAACCTGTCCAAAAATGATTCATGGAGATTCTGGTGCTATCTTTGTCTCCCTCAAAAAAACGAGATACTCGCTTACAAAAATTTGCTTGAATGTATTTACTGCAGTCAACATAACAGAACGGTTTTGCATTAGATGGCTGTATCGCAAAATAAAAACTTATGGGTGTCGCAGGGGGTAAACACAATAAGAACAATAACCTTTCAAATAACTGATATGAGGTTTATGCCAGTGTTACCAGTAGCATCGTCTGTATCACTGTTGATTAAAATGGCACAGTCCATACTATTGATGTGTTAAAATGTACATACAGTCAGCGCACTCAATGATATCGTAGGCAATACATTCAGCAAGTACTTACTTACTTTTACTCAAGTAAAAAGGTTAATGTGGTACTTTTAGTTAAGTACAGTGGAGTACTTCTTCCACCACCGCAGACGGCTGTGCACGTTTGCAAAATCTCCAAATTTTAAGTGTGTATATCCACCATTTCTGTTTGTTGGCGGGCAGTTGTTGGTGGATAAAGCCCAATGAAACTAGAGTAAACAGTTATTGATGAGTCCTCAGAAGAGTAGGGGCTCTCTTGATATCGTCCATTAGCTATGCTTACAGTATCCTAACTTGTTTTACTCCCTGATCAGTCAAAACATGCACTTAAAGAAGCACACTATAAATAAATAAATACATATATTTGCTCTGAAGACAAAGAAATTATACAGTTCATCATTATCCCTCATAAAAAGTTAAGGTTTGAGATAGTATTCCCTGCTTTAGTGCAGAAGCGTGTTAACAATGCTGAAGCCAATGGCTCACAGTTAGACACACAGTATAGTGTGTAACTCTGTGTAACTCTGTGTATACACATCTCACTCCTTGTGTTTCCTGTCCTGTCCCGTTATTATTATGGGAATGATTGTGAGTACTATATAAATACGGATAGAGATTAAATTAATATTGTCATCTTATTATTATGCTTTCAAATGTAAGTATTTCTTCAGTTTGACAACTTTCCTCTCTCTGCTTATCTTTTAGCTTGTATCTTTCCCACAGTGTGTCCCCATGATTCATAGAAGGCATGTGTTGGGTCAGTTGTTCACAGCATCATGGTGAGATGAGATATGTTTAGCTTTGTGACATAAAGGTCTTTCCAGTTGTACATGCTGCACGGCTTCCCGTGACACATCAGTTGGATCAGTCAGTAAGTGTTGTTGGTAGTCATCTGTCAATGTGATAGTGTCAGAATATCAGAGCCTGCACTTACCCATTTTACTCTGAAAAGTCTTATTTTAGGAAGACCAAGGTCATGGTAATTTCAGCTGCTCAGCTTTTGCCATTTACCATTTGCCATTTATCTGTGGGAGCTGAGCAAGAGAAAGGTGACAAAGACTTTCTATCAAACTTGGACACCTCTGCTGACAGCACAACAATAGAATCCAGATTTCTGCTCCCTTCCGTGGACACATGATATCAAGAGCGTGAGCTTTCAGTTCACGCATATCCTCTCATCTCCATGTTGCTCCACAAATCACATACCAGCTACCCAGCAATCACCGTGAGGGTCAAAGGGCATCTCCTCAAGCTTGTCACTCACAGCAGTGTCCAATTTGAAGTCCTGGCCTGCCTGAGTACTTTTAACCAGGTTGAGAGAGTGAGAAAAAACAACATACAGTGGCTAAAAGGGGAAACAGGAAGTCAGATACAATAGAGGAGACCTTTGATCCATGATGAGGGGGAAGACTTCCCCTCTGGGTGCAAACTATTAATGTGAAAGTGACTCTGCCCATTGCACATTTGTTACAGCAAATAATGGGCCTAAAATTAGCACACAATGGCAGGCAGACGGGCGACACTTGCACCCAGCCATGTGCAGGAAGGGAGCGGGAGGTAATTGTATAAAAATGAGTGATTTGCTGGGGTTGGGGCTGGCTAAGAGCGCCGGCCGGTCGGCATCAGAGGGTAAAGGAGGAGAGGGAAGAGGTTAAGACTTTGATGATTGGGCTCATCCACCACCGCCTGAATGTTACTGTAACAGTGTAAGACTATTAGGTCTGCAAATTTGTCGCTGCTTAAAATAGATATTTGCGAATCCCTTCCTTGAGGTGTTATTTTCCATGTACTGTAGGTACAGTAGCCAACATCCAGAGAAGCTAAAGAGAAGGTCAGTGGCTTTAGTAAGAATTCACTGTTACTACACATAACATTACAAGAACACTGGATTAGAATAACATGGTGCTTGTCCTGCAGAACACCGGAGTAGATAGATATCTGGTAATGAGTGTATGAGACAACACCCCTATTTTTAGGAAAAATTATACCATCTGGTTGGATAAATAATGAGCAGAAATCAATAACAAAAACATAACAGTGCAGAGCCAGATGAAGTTGACACTATAATCTTACAGGTCACATATTTTTGTAGAATCATCAGGAGAGCTGAAGACCTCCATTGCATCCTGCATGGAGTCTGCTAACACAGTCTGCTTACTGCTAGCGCAAAGAAGCAGATAACATTAACAAAGATCCTGTGTAGTTGAAAGGCAAACTCTAAAAACCCTTAAAGCCACTGATTCCCGAACAAAAACAATTACAAAACCTTGATGGAAAGCGGATTTGATATGCTAAGGTTTTACAAGGCCAAGTGGAGAAAGAGAGGGAGAGAGTGAGAAAGTGGTCTGTTGTGCATTAACTGTTTTGGACAGCAAAAAGATTTTCCCAGGTGCTGAGGGATTCCAGAGATGCTTATGTATTATTCTGTGTTTGTGTTTGTTTTGTCCTAGACTTGTATTATTTTATAATTTAATACAGTCACCTAAAGAACAATGTTCTGTTCATGAACAATTGCATAGTACATGTGCACAATACAAGTACCAACCCCCCAAACCTTGACTTTGATACCACTTGTTCCTCTTTTTACTTTTAAGAGACTATAGCCAGCAGCAGGGATTATAAGATCTAATTTCCAGCACTTTCCGAACACTGGTTACTGGAAATATCTATATAAGGATGCATGCAAGTGTGTCTGCTCACAAAAGCATGCCAACTCCATTGCCAGCCCAAAGAGAGGTGAGGCCGTTAGTTTTTTGTTTATGTTGGTGGATGTAAAACTGTTAAAGGATGAAGTTGCAGTCCACGAAGCCAAGAAGTGGCAGCTCCGATGTAAGTTCCAGTCTCCACCAGCTGAGAAAAGGGCCTGAGGTAGACGGACCCCTACTGAGGACACTTTCCATGACCTCCTGTAATGAGAACGGCAAAGTATGTGGCGCAGCTCGGTTGTGGAGGCAGACAATAGGGTCTGCTGGGGATTATAAAATACCTGTACTGGACTGATTAGGAAGAAAGCAAATATTCATTGTTACACGCTCATGGGTGTATTGCTGTTACTGTAACTGGCAACTATTTACTGGCAATGGTATGACAAGGGGTGTTTTTTTCCCCCAAGTTTCAAGATCAGTTTCAAGATGAGCAGTGATAGATAGATAGCACAGTAATAAAATGTTTAATGTAATGATGGAGTGCGAGAATATATTATCAGAGGCAGGAAATTCTGAATGTTGAGACAGAGAGAGGGAGAGAGAGATGGAGGAAAACATTGTCCCCAGCTGGTTTTGGCTATCTAATAAACATGTAAACACTGCGTTCTCTACCTCATTAGGTGATTGCAGAGGCCGCTTGCTCTCCATAAATCAGGGCCCAGGTTATCAAGGCCTCTGATCTTAACTGTAGTGGGCGCCCAGCTGTCTACAGCCGCACTGACAAGGAACAGCAGGCTTGGAGGAATCCAATTCCCCACCTCTCCCACCTTTCTCATTTTGCAAATAAAAAAGGAGATATGCTTGTAAGTGCATGAGTACACATGTTAACTGGACATCAAGCTCATGGTATGTTGTGGGATACTGACAATATAATGTCTCTTTTACAAATGACAGGTGAGCTTGATTGCAAGACCAGTGCTGCTGTGTTTTTCCAGCACATCCCTGAAGTGTTTCTGCAGCATCAACAAACAATTTTATTCATCCCTGTTGTGCGAAAAGCATAATCTCTAGAGATGAAGCTTGAGTGAAAGATGAAAAAGTTAAAAGAATGAAAAACGGCTGTGTGAGTTTTACTTCAACTACTTCTCATGCCACCATAAAGGTTACTACAGACCAGGTTCAAGCACAGTATCACTCTCTGATTCCCTAATGTAAAACACACTTTGGCTGCGTGCTTGTGAGCCTACTAAATGTGAAAGTGCGAACTTTCCATGGATAGACTTTCTCTGACAGAGCTTCAGTTTCCTCTGCACTATTCACGCAGTTGACTAATTGTTCCTTGTCGTGAATATGCACAGAAAGGTTCTATTTTTAAACAACGCTGACAAGGAACATAGAATTGAATCAGCTCTGTGCTCTCACAGTGATCACCAATGAAGTTAAAGTAATTTAATTGAAATTCTAATCTGATGCAATGCAAATAGTAAAGTGTCTCATTTGGCTTCTAATCTAATGTAATCTAATCTAAACTCGCCAGAACTGAGAGAAATATGCCAAAAGAATAGAGCCCAAAACAATGTAGAAAATCACAACATGCAAAACATATATGATCTGAAACCAATTTAAATGAAAAGATACTGAAGGTCAGAAAGACCCTCATCCTGTTGCCGTTTTTGATATTTCAGTTATCCATAACTTCTCTATTTAACAGGTTGGTTCATTGACGATAATAGAGGCCAATAATAATATAAGGTGAAAATTTCAGAGGTTGAAATGAAAGAGTTGATCCTTTTTGGCCTGCCTTGAGTTGAACACCCTCCCGCCGTGGACTTAAAATTCAGGGCTAAGGTTTCAGGATAAAGGGTGCAGAAGGAACCTTTCCCTAATTTGAGCCCATGAGACCTTACCATTAACTGATTCAGTAACAGGTGGATGTGGATGTTAAGTGCCCGCAATGATGGAAGCATTTCACTAAATGTTTAGTTTGAGGGTACAAGCAATGGTAGTGCACCAAGTGTGTATGGTTATAGCTGCGGTGAGGGGGCAAGCTGCTGTTTATCTGCTTAAATCAGATATTGAGTTGAAATTTGATCGAGAATCACAGCAATAGTTTGAAACAGCAAAGGGAACCAGAAGGAATCGACTCTGTCAACATGATCTAAAAGCGCATTTAGCTTGCAAACTTCAGTCCACCAGATTTTATTAAAACTTGGATGAAGTTTCCTTTTGAAATCAGAGCACAGTAACTGAGCCACTGTCACGTTTAAGGGACATAATCAGAATAAACCCGGATGAAAATAAATGAAAATAAATCACAAAATACAGTCATAATAGAATAAGATATACTCTTTACTGGTGACAAACTTTGCAGCAGATGTGATATCTGTCAGCAAATATAGCCTTTAAAGTTGGTGATTCATCCCAGTTTCATAGTGGCAATCCAGGTGAGTCAATATGACTGCCAGACATCGAAGGAGTTCTGAGCAGATTAATGTTGTCATATCTTTAGAAATGAACTCTGTTAAACGATTCATACTTTAGTTGTAAATAAAGAGAGCCCATACCTGAAGCAACGTTTCCACTACTGGTATTCTCCAAGGCTACGGCCCATATTGTTGCACAGTTTTCTTTATATGGACAAAAGGGACAGGAAACCTGTTTAAAATGAAGGTGGCAGTTAAGGTGTGACGACATAACTGTCAGCTGATCATCAAAAGCAGCAGGTGATGGCGGTGCTGTGACCAACTTGACTTTCATCTTTTAACAGCTTGTAAGCTTTCAGTAACGCACAGAACTGTCTTTTCTATTTGCTGTGAGCTAGGACAAGTCACAAGATAAAATCCTTTTCATTCGTCAGTGTTATTTAATATTGTGCACAGAATACAGCAGCACTCAGCCTATGAGTGCCTCAGGGTTTATTTCTCTAAGGAATAGCATTCACCTCACTTTGTACAACAACAATTTCTGCACACTAACAATCTTGTTTATAACCAATAGTCACCCTTGGTCAATGTGGGACTTTATCGATTTATTTTCTATTGCTGCCTCCACAACATAAAGATAACAGCCAAAGTATTCTTAAAGCAGTAGGATGCAAAATCTGATATGTTAGAAATGTGAATGTAAATGTCTGTGCATATGTCTAAAAGCACACCAGGGACACATTTGTCCAAATAGATGGAAATGATTTTTCATTGAAAGCAGAAAATACACTACGAAATACAAAACGTTTTGGCTTACTCCATGAAGACCTTAAATACAGTAACTTGCTATCTTTTTTCTTAACAATGATATCTTTCGATATTTTAAAAACAGGCTTGTTAAAATGTACTCTCCTTTTAATGCTGCCTCATACTTCATTGTACACACTGTATGTAAAATAAAATACATTTTACATGTAAAAAAGCGTAAAGTTTACTGTCAATTTCAACAGTTGCTATGACAATAACTACCCTCGTGATGGCAATGCAGATTTGGCCTGAATTGTTTCAGTAACATTGCTTCATTGTGGAGTTGATGGCTGAGCACAGATGTTAGTCTGGCAGAAAATGAGGAGTATGATTGTAATCTGGGCGTCTCTCATTACTCACTTAACGCTGCAAAAGTGTTGTGGCAGAGAGGTGAAACAAAGGAGAAGAGAAGAGAATAGAAGAGCCACAGTTCGGTAGAGAACAGGCCAGAAGAGCTACTCTTGGTGTGATTAGTCAGGCTGGTGGAGGTGAAGTTAACAGCTATTGACAGGCCAGGCAGACCACAGCTACTCTTCACCTCTAATCAGCCTCAGCCTTTAATCAAGTCCGAGGCTGGGACACAATCTGCAAACTGCTGATGAACAAGACTATTGGATTACCTCATGACCTGGATATGGGCTAAACTTATGTACAGGAAAATAAAATGCCCATGTACTTGAAATATATTCCATTGGTGGAGCCAGCTACACATGATTTTAACCATCAATGAAATTGCATTTACATGCATCCCTTCCCCGTTTGAGCCAGCTCCTGATGTTTTTTAGTAACAGAGTCTGCTGCCGCGGCTGGCAACATGTAATGTGTGTAATTTGATGGGAAGCTGCAGAACAAGGAAGCAGGGAATATGCTGGCCACATCTTTAACCTATTGAGGCAGGATGATGTCATGATTAGAAGAGGAAATTGGGATCCCTCCAGAACCTAAACACCCCACGGCTGTCGGGCCAGTCATCCAGACGGCTGGAGGGAGGGAGACAGAGCCAGAGAGAGAGAGGAAAAAAAAGAGAGAGATGGGGGCTTGGGTTGACCCACAGTGTCAAGATCAAAGCGTAGCAGCACTTGGCTGACAAGGAGGGGAACACTCCAGGGATAAGTGTGTGTATATGTGTTTGTGCATGTGGGCAATATGTCTGCTATGGATCTCATCCTGCATACCCACCTCTTCACCCAGGCCTCATGTCAAATATGTCGCACGATTAAATATATCTACTCTTATCTCTCTTCTCTTTTCCTCTTTGACTGATTCATTGTTTCCCTTGTGCACACACACACACACACACACACATGCAGACAAAAAAGAAAGAAAGAAAGAAACACAAAAAAACCCCCACACCTCATATACAAACTCAGTACGTTAAGCAGATCAGGCTGCAGTGCTCTTCATGGCTTCCTTCCCTCACAGTGGTGAGACACTGAGAGGTGATGAGGTGAAGAAGACAGAGAGCAGAGTCAGAAGGGAAAAAGAGCAACAGAGAGCATAGTTGTACTTTGCACTGACTCAGAAAAGATTTTCTTGCATGGCCCCAAAACAGTCACACACATCTTCTATAATCACATGTGTGAAGTACCTTAATGAAGTCCCAGTGCTCACAGTTGAGTGCATAAGAGGAAGAACTGATGGGCTGTAATGATCTGGGGTTTTTTGACATTTGTTGGCTTTTAGCAGCACTAAATCTCTCTCATACCGTGATCACTGAAAGAATTATCTCCACTTTGTCCAAGAACTCTGCTGAGTTAAACTGGATCAGGTCCAGGATCAGCAGAAGGGATTCTGCATGACCACACACTACAGTCATTTGTTTGCCCGTTATCAGGTCCCATTTATACATATTTGTTAGTTTGCCTTCTTCTTTTCATTTTATTAGTGCAGCCAACCAGAAACAGTTTTCTGTTTTTTTCTGATTCGTGAAACAGGAAAGTCCCACGTGTGCTTTCCCAAATTCTTTTGAATTTTTCTTCGTATGGTGATAGCGGCGGTTGATCACTCAGAAGGTCACGTCCCTAAAATGAACTTTGTATTCATAGAAAAAGAAAGAGAACTATTGAGGGGCAGATTCTGGCTGGTAAAGAGTATCCTGTTCTTAGCAGATGTGACCTATGATCTAGGTGCTGTACTCACATCCTGACATTATGATCTGATTGGAGCAGGTGACAGTGAATTACTGAAAGAGAGATAGTAACTCCCACCTTAAGTTAGTGACCGCATGCTGCCCGCGACAACCTCTTGCAAATCACTTTTCTGTCGATGTATGGCTTGGGGCCTTGTTCCGTTTGGGTGTGTTGAAACAAGTCTACCCTCGCCCAGAGGCCAAGACAGTGAGAGAATCACTTAGAGAGCTTTAAAAGCTCAAATTTCCCCCCTCTGCCACATAGAATTTGACTTGCCTCCTGACCTCCAACACTGAAATGTGTTCTTGCCTCCAACTAAAGCAAACAAAACATTATTCTTCATCAGCATCTTCCTCAACAAGCTGAATGATGGGGGCAAGAGAAACAGCAAAATGGTTTGCAACAGGAATAACCCGTGTTTGCATTTGACGGCCTGTTGGAAGAGGGTGGGGGTCATTGCAGGTGTTAGCTGTGTGTCAGTCACATGGCAGATTTAAGGCTTGCATGCAGCTTAAAAACATGCTCATTCACTCTTTCTTTAAACATGCCATTTTTCTTTGATGATGAGACAGTATTTGAAGGTGATGATTTAGGGGAAAAAGACACAGCTGGGTCAATTGTGGTGTTGCTAGCAGGCTTTTAGTGAACTGTATGTTTTTGGCCAAGGCTGTAAGAAAGACAGGAATCTTGACACGTTAGACATGGGAAAGCAATGCATTACAAGTCAATCACAACATTGCTGTCAGGGCGTCTCAAAAGCCAGAGCAAGCTCAGCTAGCAACTCAAAAGAAACCCAGCTGTGCGTCTAATGATTAATTACAGTGATCTTAAAATATTGGTTCTAATGGCATTGTTGCAATGTTGACTTCATCACTGCTGGATGGGAAAAATAACCACATTTCAAGTTTTTTTCAGGGATATTAATCACACAATACTGATGTAATATTTCCCCCAGAGTCTGGGTTCCCTGTGTGATTATCTGGGCAATGTGCATGCACTTGCGGAGGATATTCAAAACTTTAACTAGCGCTCATCAGAAGTCACCTGATCCACTGAGGAAGTGCGTTTTGAGACCCACACTCCCTGGCATCCTGAGTTTGTTTAGGCCAGAACTCTGACTTCCTCTTTGTGTGTGTGTGTGTGTGTGTGTAAATCTAAATACATACGCTAGCATTAATGTGTATGGATGGGACTGCACTTATGCTGTCAGAATTTCGGTGAATGGTCGGTTGATTGCTCTGATGTGTGTGTGTGTGTGTGTGTGTGTATATGTGTGCATTTCTAAGCCAGCAGTTGTAAAATGTGTTAGCCCCAGGATGACCCCTGTCCTTCTTTCTCAACTTGACCAATTTCACCTGAGCCTGAGCGGGTTCTGGGTGGGAAATTATAGGCCTGGCACAGCTCTGGAAGCTATTTGCCATCAGCGTGGATTGATTGAAGCTGCAGTCTGGCCCCTGTCAGCCTTGTGTAGGGCTAGTGAAGAGAGGTTGCTGGTGAGGTAGAATTAGTAAAGGGTGGTGTGGGGCATATGGGGCCTCTGGTCGGGTGTCAGGCCTGATTAGGAGGATCTGTGGCCCCTGACATGCTGCAAACAGCATGCAACAAAAATCTTACACGTGTCTAAACACTCATGTGTACACACACACACACGCAGGACATGGTGCCAAGGGCCTGGAAAAACAATCTGTAAAAAACAAATTAGTCTCATCGCTTTCAACAGAGCATCAGCCAATTTACTGGAAAGGATGAGCTCGAAGCCACAGGAGACATAGGAAGATGATGCCAGTGCAGGAATAAGGGAAGCCAATGAAGGAATTCTCACTGATTTAACATTTCACATCAATGAACATCGTCTCTGAGGATTTCCTTGGGTAAAGCCTGCCAGGGCTCCCCTTCCTGGCAGAGACTGAGGAAAAGGAAATGGATGTAAATGTCGCCGGCATCTCGAGAGTGTCTTTTTGTTAGCAAATCAGAGATTTTTTCAAAAAACGCGACATGGCTTCCAAATGTAATATCCCCCCCGACGTGCGAGTGGAGAGCACTTCAAGTTAGGCCATCAAAACCTGCTTGATCTCGCACTTGTCGTGATAACGTGGCACATTAAAGCCATTTCAGTGCCAACACCCTTCCACCGCTCTTCTTTTTTCCCTCCACCATCACAGACCTTTTTCACCTGTAGGAATGTCTCCTTTTAATAATACACAGTTCCAGTTTGCAGTTTTGGTGCAACAAGGAATTGTCATAACTCCAGCTAACACAGCTAGACTAGGTCAACACGAAAACTGCTAAATGGTGCACAATGAAATTAGTTAGACTTAATACAGGCTATGGTGAGATGAAAGAAAAAGGAAGTGTGCATTGATGGCCTGAAGTTCCTTTTCCATCACAATTCAACCCCATTAATTACAGACTAAAACTTCAAAAAACTTCAATCTTCAAACTTCAAACTTCAATCAGTGGCAGCTCAAGGTTCATCTTGAGGTGCAAAGTTTTTTACATTGCTCTCAGGAAATAATTAGATGGTGTGAGGAGATTCAAACAATTATTTGAAAGAGAATAAAAATCCTTTGTTTAAGCTAAAACTGACATCTGAAAACAATATTTTATGTAAATTTCTACATGTATGATATTGCAATAATCGCACTGTTCCGTGATAACCAAATAAATACATTCTACTTAATTCTCAACTTAAGACAAAATATATGGCAAAACCCCTTTTGAGAAACTGAACCATCTTCCTTTTTCTTTGTCTAACAGAAATATTTGGCAGTGGAAATCAAAGAAAGGCTTTGTAGAAAAATGTGACACAGCTGCCAAATTCAATATCACTCCCGACACACTAGTGGAGTGCGCGTCCAACCGTTAGCCCATCAAAAGCCCGCCTGATTACACTCGTCGCGATTATAGCAGACATTACTGCCATTTCTGCTCAGACGGGAATCAAATATGAATGGGTTTCCTCTCTGAAGGCCGCCGAGAGGTAACGGATGTCTCTGGAAGGAATTTGGAGGTGAAAAGTTATTTTGAGTTGATTTTAGTGGAAATGGTTTAACTGAAAGATGAGAGTCGATGGAGAGAAGGAGATGACCCAGTAAGGGCAGCAAGGGGGAAATGAGGAAAAGTGGTGACAAGGTGGAATGGTTGGTGAAACGAGAGGCGGACGCATACTTTACTTCTGACTGCGGCCAATCACGCAGTAATAGGCTACTCAACAGAATATTTTTGACCCTAAATCACAGATACACCTGCTGTAATATTTTATACACCAACTTCACTTTTCAACACAAAAACTGCGGTAAAATTGCAACATGTGGAATAAAGTGAAATGACTCTGCAGCTGTGTACATGGGAGTAGAGTGACTGGTACTGAGAACAGGTAGGTCACAAATCACGCAGACAATTGTCAAATACCTGCACAATATAAATCTGACATCTTATCCTGTATGGTGGTGATGGGTTTTTGGTATATTTCTGGATTTCGTCAATGACTGAAAATTTGATCAGATTTTTCATTCAGTAAAACTTTCCTCGTATGTAATTTTGCATTCATCCCACAAGTCCCCGATAATTAACCCTAACCCCATCTGATTTTGCTCACATAAGCGAAGTGGAGGTTTCTGGAACAGAAATAGATTATTAAACCAATTTCTGCATGTGGCCTTCTGGATCACCCGCAAGCTGAGGTTGTTCTAATTTTTGCTGCCATTTAAAATTCTGAGGCTTAAATTTGTAATTTTGAGTGAAATGTCACCTCAGCCATCTAATGTTTTGGTTTAACCACCGCTAAGCACTTTGCTGACCTCTATCATTTCCATCCAGTTTATGATCACCATGTAAAAAAAAAAACAACAACAACAAAAAAAAACCCTAAAACCTTCTGATCCTGCATTTGCTTTAAATTTGAATTACAATGCTGTTATTGTTTGTTTCAAAGATTCACTGTCTTGTGCACGGTCAGGATCGGCATATGGCAAACTGGATTGGTTTCCATTGTTCTATTCCTCCATGTGAACACTGTGTGGCTGCTCCAGTACATTTCAGGGTGCTGTCAAGGATTGTGGCGCGCCAAGACGACAATGTCATTCAGTCAGACAGGCAGGCAGTCAGTCAGTCAGTTTCAGTCATGAAATATTCAGCAGTATATCTCCTGGCCTCAAAGGCAGAAGCCCACCCCAACACTACCATTTTTGTCTCCGGCGATGATGTTCATCTAATCTTTACATTGTACAGTGTGTCTATATATAAATATTCTGCACCCTTTTTTATTTGCTGTGTGTCTTTAAGTTTGCTGCTGTAACATGAATTTCCCATCTTGTGATCAATAAAGAAAATCTATCTATTTATCCATCCATCCATCGCTTCTTCTCTTCTCCTAATGTCCACGTGTGAGCTACACGGATGAACTCTCACCACATACAGCTGCAAGCCGTGTGTGGATGTTCAGCAATATCAGCAGCAGCCCATTGTGTTGTTGTACCAAAAATAACAGCATCGGGCTGGTAGAAAAAACAAAGCTTGTTGTTAGCTACACACAGAAACCAGAAGAAACTTTTGTTTCTCTTGGCTGTTACAGTATTTCCTCCATAAGTTTTGGATTTTCCTTCCACTTTTACTCTTTTTCTGCCCCCCTCCCTTCAACCGGCACCCTACACCTCACTCTTATCACACCATCCACCTCTGCACACTTCTTCCACTGGCCATATCTTTGACAGACAGGGATTACATGGAGGTGCTAATGTGGGCTACTCTACTCCAGATAAGCCCATTTGTCAACACACTGCAATTTACATACCAGACACTGTCAAATGATCGAAAGAGTAATTTTCGTACAGTAAAATCTAATTAAAGCTTAGTAATAGTAGTTAAGTGAAATTGTAGCCAGTAACCTGGGGTAATTAGATAAAGCTCATATCTTTCATCTACATTTTTCAGCAAACAGGCAGTACATCAGAGGATTATCCATGCATGGTTAATTCTAAAATATTGGCAGGCATCACATGACACATGTAACTTAGCATTTCTATGAAACAGGCTTTCATAGACATTTTTTGTGATTGTATATGGTTTTTAAAAATTACAGTATATGTGTTGCATTGACCTCCTGATGGGCTCTTTTAATGAGGCTATTGAGTTGGTGTGTAGCAAGCACTGAGTCCTCAAATCCAGTAGGGTCTGTGGATGGCGCCACTCGTAGCCAGCCAGTCTCTCCCCCACCTCTGCCCTCCTCTCACCTCCCCAGTGAGGAGCACTCAGAGCCAAGGTCCAGGAATTAGCCCCAGCACCCGGCCAGACAACAGATCAATGGGCCCGCTCCTGTATTGATAGGGCCACTTGGGTTCCCGAAGTGCCTGCTAATCCCTGCAGTTTATCAGCCACACTGACTGCCTGGATCTGTTGTCTGGTACAGTTCTCTGTCAAGCAGACAGGCTTATGCTTGTGGATACACACTCTCACTTGCATGCATCCACTTTCCTGTACACACACATTCTCGCCTCAAACCACCACCCACCCACACACACACACACACACACACACGGGCAGCCCTACCTCTCTCATCATCTTCCCCTTTTACACTCCAATGTGGCGTCAATTGCATTACCTCGGGTGTTAGGGCCGCAGCTATAGAGTTGCCTTGTTTGAGTTAGCCGCGGCTGGGTGGCTGTAACTATATCCAGTGTCCTGCTAAAGGGGCAGGAGGCTGGCTGGCTGGTAGACAGAAAGTCTGACCGGAGTGTGGCCCATTGATTCTAATGGGCTTTTTAGGGGGCCTAATGATGGGAATCTGTTCACGCCTCGCTTGTCACGCCTAATTAAGCCAATGCAAAATGAGTCCATTCACACTGGCTCAAGTTACCTCTCTCACCCCTCCCTTTGGAGCCAGTTTTGTTCAATTTACCCAGGGTGAAGTGACTGGCTCCTGGCTCATGGACATGGCTGGATGGTTTACATTCATTTTGCCAACTGCCAAAAATCAAAAACCTTTTCTTGCCGCACAATGCATTCATGCTGCCTACTTCAAATACATTGTCAAGCTGTAGCATTTTTGTCTGATTCTAATCCATTTGCGGATAATTTTTAAATCAATTAAATTGGTAAGTTATTCACATTTTTTTCAATCCTGTCTTCCTTTAGCCTTTAAGTAGTTTCACTTGGCTTCAGTGTAGCATTTTGGTGAGTCGCCACAAAAAGCTCCTTCAGCTAACAACATTGTTGCTTTCCTGATCACTCACATGGGGATTGCAGTGATTGGACTCAATTGGGATTTGGAGTTCGGGTGAGTCATAGTATGTACCTTGAATCATGCTCCTGCATCATGGACACCAATTTGTCATCATACTCCATTATATAAGGTTGTTGCTTGGGTGGCTGTTGATAGTAATTTAGCTGAAACTAACAGAGACATTCATGCCAGAAAATCAACAGATTTCATCAGTGGAACCTAACTAAGCAATACCAGACACATTAGTCTTCAGCTGTCTGCTTTTATCCATATTTGCCACCTTCACCTGTGTTACTCCTGTCTGCTTTCTGTATGATGACACGTGATGCATTATGTTCATATTAAAACTTTTCTGTACAATCAGGCTGAACAGTTTCCTGTCAAGCTAAGCTGTATATCTGGTATGTGATGGAGACGGCAGATAAACGGCATGCACCA
Organism: Echeneis naucrates; assembly: GCF_900963305.1. Lineage (NCBI taxonomy): Eukaryota > Metazoa > Chordata > Actinopteri > Carangiformes > Echeneidae > Echeneis > Echeneis naucrates. The sequence goes on along the minus strand of NC_042522.1, from coordinate 12,557,117 downwards.
CCTTGCACTCCGAGCTTGTTTGTGTACACATGCTTTTAGCCAGCCACTTAACTGCCAGGATTACTTCTGTGAGGAGATAATTGCTGGGTGAATGTAGACAGTGGTTGCTGTGTGACACAGAAGATCCATAGGCACCTTTTGTCAACCTTTAGCTGCGCTTTTGGCTGAGGTTGGAGAGAAAGGGTGTGTACCTTTGTCATCTGGGAGAGTGTGTAGTGGAGTGTGTGGGCTGGACGTTACCTTAGCAGTGAAGACTGTTTGTTCGCTCTGACATGAATGCTGATGTCTAAAGCAGGGGAGTGTCTGTAAATATTGATCTCCTGTCTGTTACTGCATGAAGCATTCTGCTGCAGACTAATTCAGCCTAAAGCTTTTCTCTGTTCATCTCCCATTTCTATTCTTCAGGTTGTTTGACAAGGATACAACAGTTCAAATATTGCATGATGAGACATATAATATATGGAGCCATTTGCCAAAGGAAGATCTGAAGGTAATTTTTGTGAGGAGAAACTTTCGTTCCCATGCAAACCGTATATATCAACACAAAGGGAAATAACGTGAACACGTGCAGCCAGCACGCATATTCTACAAATCAATGAAGCTATTCAGACAATTTTGTGGATGAACTTTCCAAAGTGGTGTTCGTGTTGAAATTTGGATTCAAGCTGTCAGTGGGGAGATAAATGTGAAATCTGATATGGTGTTGCATATGACAGGATGCTGTAACACTTAAATACAGGTATGTCATGCACTGAGACAGAGTGTGTGTGTCTGTGTGTGTTACACTGCTGGCACTAAGCAGTGTCATGCTTCTGCTGTATATCATCTGACCTTGCCCTAACACTTCTCAAAAGCAGGTCTTGTGATTGGTGCAAAGACAAGAACGTCAAGCCCCATTTGTGGGTCCTGACCGGTACTTCAACCCTTGTCCTTCACAGACAGGATGAGGAAAATTGAGAGGAGATAAATGAATGACTGCAAATAACAGATACTGATGCATAATTCCCTGCGGCTATCATTAAACTTTTAAGCCAACAGCAGGCTGTGATTTAACAAGGGAAGTTTTTTTTTTTTTTTTAATAAACACTAATGCTTAGCATAAAAGGAAGGGGCTGGGAAAAGGTAGGGTTCTGTCAGTGTGGAAATTGTCTGTGTTTGTTCTCTAATCTCAGCATGTATGGTTGTTTGTGCATGTTTGTTTTGTTTTTTTTTTCTTTAGAGTATTTTTCCAGTCAGCATTAATTGTTTGAGGCTTTTGCTGGTACATGCTTAAGAACATGTCTGGAATAGAGCACCCTCCTCACTAAGTTCATGCGGTGCCTAAAACATGGCCTGAAGGTTCTGTGATCAGTCAGGGGCCGTGATGACTTTACTTCTGCTACAGTATGTTCAGAGTGTGTCCAACAGATGGCCCCGATAACGAACACTTGCCTTTGAACAAGTGTTCGAGGCCTGGCGTCGGCACATCACACCTAACTTGGCTTTTTGATACTGTAAATGAGTATCTTCATCCAAAATGGGCACATGAATCATGTAATGCAATTCATCAAAGAGAGAAACAACAACAAACATATCACTGAGACTGTGAAAATGTATTTACCAAAAAAAAACAAAAAAAACACCTGTTGTTGATGACTAAAATTTTTTAACTCAATTAGACAATAACCCTTCAGTCCAACTGAATAGTTGTGCAGTATGAAAGACCCGACAAGAAATAAGTAATTATATGTGTTTTAATTGTAACCTTAGTCATTTAATAATCTTACAAATTTATTTAAAATCCTACAAACTTGACAATTTAATAACTTGTCCTCTTAAGGCCTCCCATCATGTTCAAGATAGGGACTAAATAATAATAACTGAGTTTCTGAGAAATACATAGCACTGGAGCGAAAAATTTATGAATTGCTTGTTGCGCCAACTGTTTTATGGAATGACCCATCTCAGGTCACAATTTTTATACAGTAACAGAGAGCAGTGTTAATATGCTTTCCTCCACCATCTTTGTGTAAAATCATTTACACCAGGACAGGAAGTCCCTGGGGATGTCAGAAACAAAGTCTCTGAATGGTGCCTTTTAGCGGCAACACAGAAAACAAAGGCATCCTTTTCAATCTCTCAGCATCATGAGAATCCTTTATAAGAAACACATTGCACAACCCAGCTGAAGTTCTGCTGTTTCACAATTGTTGTTTTATTCCCAACAGCTTGGCTACATAATGTGCTAAAAACCATGAAGAAGAGTTTACCACCCTATTTTTTTTTTTTTGATAAGGACACTTAGCACCTCAGGCAGAAGTTAGAATAAACTGAGTTCTAAGCTAAACACTCACTTCACCTATGTTATGAACAAACTGATGGCCAGTAATGTGATTTGTCATAACCTAAGGATTTACTATCCATCCAGATAGAACAGTAGGGCACTGTCTTATGGAAAAGTTGCTTAACTGAAAGTTCATAAAATCTGGTTTTCTGTGAGAAAATTTCAGATCAGCTGCTTTTCCTCAAACGGATATTAAACACACAGAGTATGTGCAGACATACATATACAGAGACTCCTAATCTTCGAGATGCAATACACACACACACACACATCAGCACCATGCAGAGACCATATTCACAGCTGTCTCTGCTGAGCAAAATCAAAGATGATGGCGGCTGGTTGACATGGCGAACATGACATCTTGTCCTTGCGTTTTCTTCTTGACAGCCCCTGGTTCTTGTCACCCCAACGCCATCATGCCTGCCTTCATAACCTGTTGGACAGCACTGCGTGTCACAGACTGGGCCTCTTGGCGTGTCACGGGGCTGATCAACCCTGTGTGGCAGCTACCTGACGCCTTGTCTGGCAGCTCACCTCTATCACTGTCACGCTCTCACATTCCAGTTTCTCAAGGCCCCATCACAAGCCTGATTTATAGCTAAGAAAATGGTTGAACGCTGGGGCAGTGCTTCAAAAGTTTATTTCACTTCTTCTTCTTCTTTTTTTTTTTTACCCTCATGCTTCTTTTCTCAGGCAACTTCACACAACACTGATGCATACCAACAATAATGGCTTTCCTGAAATTATCACAATTTTCTTAACTAAATGTGTGTTTGTAATGTGGTGCAAAATCACTCTCTCTGGCTTTTTGGCTACATGATAATTGTTGAAAATGGAGGTCTGGCCATCCAGCCCAGGGGTTAGAAAGCTTCTAAAACATCTTTGTATTTGTTGGGTTTGACAACCAGGGTCATCTTGATGGCTGACCTCTCTGTCGTTCAGGCCATGATTGAACAGCAACTATTTGTATTGAGGTGCAGTTTTCCAAGCCACCCGCAGACACTGAACAGGCTAGTGGTGACAGATAAGTAGCAAGACGAGCCCTGACAGGTCACAGCTTCTAACACGACGTGACACCTAATAAGTGGTGTTTTTCCTTTAGAAAAACATACACACACACACAGCGACTGTGTGGCCTCAAGCTTTCAAAATAATAAAAGTAACAAGAATTTTTGGTGGCAAGAGATAATAAAGAGCGGGAAGGAGGAGTTAGCGAAAGCCCCTCAGAAAGGTTTAGTCCTCCAGACTTCCATATTGTAATGTTTTGGGTGGCATGAAAATAGTTTGGCTCTCCTCATTTTGTTTGCATGATATTTTAAACAGTCAGCAGCACTGACAGATAATTTCTATTTTGCCTGATCCTGGTTTTTGATTTTGTGTTTATGTGTGCTCACTAAGTCTCATAAATGAAAGGAAAGAATTGGGAATATCAACAATTTTGTGAGTATCGTGTTAAAAAGCCCCAGATTATGGTTTTGTTTGTTTATGTGGAGCTTTATTCATTTACATTGTTTTCCTCAGGCACATTTGAGTCTACAGAGATGAGGTTAGGAGCTGGTTATGTCTCTGTAATACTTCACATGATTTAGTCAGTGTGAATGGTGCTGTTTGTTGGAAATGGGCAAGGAATAGGCTCTTTGTCAAATCTGGGGGATTTTTTAAAAGAGGGCACAAACTGTTCCTCCATCATTTTTAGAAGTTTAAAGGGCAGACTTGTGGTAATGGCTGGCAAGGACATTTTCTTAAAAGTGAATTACAAATCATTCAGTAATTCACTCTGATGGTCTTTACAAGGTTACAATTCAGTTTATGATTTTCATGCACAGAAAAAAATTTCCAGAGATAAATTTGTTACTTTCAAATGTATTCCTTTGCTTCTTTGCTTTGCACAATTGTTATCATTGTGCACAGTGACTGATGACAGTTAAAATGTCTATCCTCTGGTTTTTCAAGTCTACATGACTGTTCAGGTGCGAGTAGATTAAAGAATTATATGGTTTGTGCCTTCATTTGAATAATTCAGCATTTTACCATTCACTGCAAATGTTTTTGAAAACCCTTCCACATTCTTTCACTTCCTCTTGTCAGAAACATTTAAAGTCTATGTCTTCAAACAGCACAGTTACAATTCCCCCTGGGAGCCACTGATCAATGATTTCAGTTTTACTCGGTAACCCAAGACTGTTTTGCAGTCAGCAACATTACCTGCTTCCTTGCCAGCCCTTTCAGTCCAGCTGGCACTTAGTCCACCTGACACAAGGGAGATGAATATGAAATGCCTCTTGCTTTGTTTCCCTCCACAGCGATTGTTGCTTCTGTGATTAGATTTTAGATTGAAGTGCCCCGTAAGCTGATCTGTAGGTGCAGTGTAAGGCTGCCACCCTTCAGAAAGTAGCCTGGTTTAACGTGCAGTTGATTGCTGTTGCAGTAGAGTTTACAGCTTCTGGTACATGTTGCCTATGGATCAAGTTGGGGATCACGCTGACTGATCCATTTTAACAAAAAGAGGTTAGTTTTGCAATTTTCTGTGGTTACAATGAGATCATGTTATTTAAAAAATAAAAACATATATATGTTGATAATTGAAACAATGATCATTAATTCTCCAACAAACTTTCATTTTAAATTCCAATAAAATCATAGCATTTCCTAAATGCCTGTATCATTGCCTACATCCTGCCAGGTCAATGACCCTACTGATTTCTAGCTTGCAGCATTCCCCCTTGCTGAGACTATATTGTCCATGAGGTCACAAGTCATTACAGTTATAAGCTCGATCACAGTAGACAAGGTCTGTCCAGCAGCTACAGTTAGCAGCTAGCTCCCCTCGCTCGGCTCTTGCTGCCCCCTAACCTCAGACCACTACAGCCATACCAGCTCTCTTTAGCTTATCAGCCCCCAAAGAGGCAGTTTCGCTGGATGGGAAGTGCATCTGTTAAAGCATGTAGCTGTCAGAGCAACTTAGCCACCAGCCTCTCAGACGTAGCCCAGGGGGAGCTGTCCTCTCTGGGCCACTAAAGCCCGATGTTGTTTTGGGGCCTCAGCTATGGTAGCATGTTTGTAGCTGCATGGCATGACGGGTCGCTTTGGTATAAATAAAAAGGTGGTTTCATCTTCTTTTAACAAAGACTGTGGTGAATTCTAACCTGAGAGTGCCAGCTGTGCTTGAAATCTGATGGTGCCTGGATCTACAGATTAGCTCAGGGGCTGCCACTGTTGGCAGCAGTAATACTGGTGCTGCTGGTGCTGTGTGTATATATCTGTGTGTGTGAAGTAGGAGTGGGGTTTCTGTGGTTTGGGTGTGTTGACCATTTTGTGGTTCCCTAACTCCATGTTTTAAAGACACACAGGGGCCTTGGATTTCCAAGTGTTTTCAGGAGGAAATTTAACACTCCAAGCCCTCCACCTCAGTGGCAGCAATGAACTTTAGCGATTAGATCTTTTACCTCAGCAGAGAGACTTGTGCTTTAAAGGAAAACGACAACATTGTCACTCTAACCTAGATTTCCGTTTCATCTCTGAATGCATAATTTGTGTACAAGCTACTATACCACACACGTTTGAAGTGTGTTTGTTTAAAGCTAGGCTCCTTTCCAGTGTTTTCCAGGATGTGGATTAGAAAGATTTATTTTACAACCAAGAGTGAAAGTGGCAAACTGACGGACAAAAGACTGACAGATGTGTAAACAGACCGACAGACGAAAACACACAAGTACAACTTGGAATGGCAAGAAGGTTTTGCCTTTTGAAAATCTTCAATATGTTCAAAGTCTCCCTGTTTCTCCCCAGCATCTCTTTGCTCTGCGCGCCTTCAGGAACAGGTGTTAGCCAGCAGATACGCCATTTGGATTAGGACAAGTTTGTGAAGGATTGTTGGTGAGTGCTGAGATTTTGAGATTACATATATGGCCAGGAGCAGTAATAACACAGGAAATTCACACTTTAATCTGCATGTTGAGGATCTAAGGGGGGATATAACAGGGGATATATTTATTTTGTGAAGATATTTCTATAGTGCTAGTGTATCAGTGAATAATACCAGCTAAGCTGTCAAATCCAGTGTAAGGTATGCATGACACCAATAACAGACTCGTAGACAAAGAGGACATTGGCATACATGTTGAATAAGTTGTGAAACTATTTCACTTATGACAATATCCATCTGTTTGTTATGGTTTGCACCGTGATCGTATGATATTATGCTCCCACTAATTGCAGCTATATGATTACAGTAGTTAATATAATAATGTCAGTTTAATTTATCCAATTGGCTGGCATGTCTCTGTATTAACTGATGCCTGCAGCTCCAGTCCCCTCTGCACTGTCTTCTAAGAGCCTGCAGTCGAAGAGGGTCAATATCAACATATTACTGAGCTGTGACAGAGCCGCAGACAGTCACAATGAGACAGGATCAGCAAGTCAGCAGCACCTGCCGCTCTCTAACAGACAAGCACAAACACACACACACACACACACACACACACACAATCACGGAGAGCCCAGGATGCACAAGCAATACAGTGACAGACACAAACACAGATGAATAAACACACAAAGACACTTGCACATACACACAAACAGAGCTCAGCCCCAGCTTAATCTAATCAAGTGCGATGGCTAGCTCGATTAATAAAGCCAGCTATTGACTTCTAATTGGCGCCGCTCTGCTCTGCTAATTTCCTGGGACGAAATTACACTAATGCGGTTTGCCTGATGGAGTACTTATAGTTGGCTCCCAAGAGAGACAGGCCTTCGAGACGGATAGATAGCAAGGTTGGAGAGAGAGAGAGAGAGAGAGAGAGAGAGAAAGGGAGAGTGAGAGAGAAAGAAAGCAAGACAGAGGGAGAGGAAAGTGGGATGTTAAAGTTTGATAAAGATCAGAGGCTGTTGTTTCAGTGCAGACCATTGTCTAATCAGTGGCCTGCTGTCTTTGGAAATGTCATCCTGACTGGTGTAGCTTTACTGTTCACACAGAGAGACACAGAGACAGAGACAGACAGACATACAGAGAGAGAAAGACAATGAGAGAGAGAGAAAGAGAGGCGTGCAGGACAACTAGGGTTTCTGACTTTAACTGGCGTAGCGTAACATTAGCCACCTGTCTACACGCTAATGAATTCTCTCCTAACCACTCACTTTTGAGTTTACCACAGTCTCACACACACAGACACACACAACCTCAGTCCAACACAGTCACTCTCACATTAGTCTTGGCAAGAAAGCTGCAGATATCTGGTCGCAGTCAAAAGAATGTGTTAAACAGAGACACATGCATACACACACACACGTAAGTTTGTGTTTGTTTGAAATAAAGGTTGTTTCCCCACCATTAAAGACAAAATACCATGAATGTTGGGGTTGCTTATTCTTATATATAATAATTTAAGCGAAGCATTCAAGTCAAGTGTAGGTTCCTCTGCAATAATCCCAACCTGTCCTCACACAGACACATGCGCACAAACGTCTCAATCGTAATTCTGTTTTCACATAAGGAATATTTTCATCAAGGCATGCTGTCAGATTATCTTGTGAATTTAGCACTATCTGCGTTTTATTCTGCTCCTAATCCATATTTGTAATCTTAGTTCCTGTGACAGTAATTCTTGAGGAACGTTCACAATCCCTCAAAGACACATGGCATAATCTCCGGCTGACACTGATCTCGGAGACCGCAGCACCTGTTCTTTCCCAAGATGGGAGAAAACACATTGCACTGCACTTTCTTTGACGCTTTTGGTGGTGGTTCATCTGAAATAGAAGATTAAAGGTTGATAGTGTAAACACACTGTCAAAAATAAATGGGGATTATATGATTTGTCCAGTGCTTGGGCCCTTTAAATAAGATGAGGAAATTCATCACAATATACATGCAGCTTTTCCATCAGTGGTATTGTAATGGTGTATTATTGTTTTTGGTTTCTACAAATATCAAAACAATAGAACATTAATAGCTGCTGCTTAGCCCTTCAGGGGTTTTTCACTCTAACTCTATCAGATACTAAGTGGAACAATGAACATTTTATCGTGAGTGTTAGTAAAATGAAGCCTGTGTGTGAAAGAAATTAGATTTATATCTTGTATTATATTGAAATATATTATAAAGTCGTGTATTTTACTTTCTTATGATGAGAGTGAGTAAAAAACAGTAGGGGTGGAGGGGGTGAAAGTTGGAAAATCAAGAGTCCTTTCTTAATCTTTCTTATCCGTGCTTGCGACCCGGATTGTGGCAAGTTGTCTTGATCCAGTGTTAAGATCCCAGATTAGGAAAGGGATTGGTATATTTTTGAGGGCCCAGATTACCAGTAATGCCATCTCCTCAGACTACAAAATATTAGAAAAGTGCAAAAGGTGAAGTACTTATTGGGCCAATAGGGATTCACTTCTGTGAATAAAATAAATATTTCTCGCAGAATCTGGTGCAACTTTAATATTATCAATTTGCTGATCTGTATTTGCTTTTTTTCTGCATTGTAAAGTCTAGTGAGCTGAAAACAATTTTGGTTGATACGTCTTTGATATTGGACATCATACATGTGACACTGGCAATCTGTTTATACATGTATCTTTTTTTATTTGTCTAAGGGATAGAAAAAAAGAATAAAAAAAAAAACACCCTTGGATTTAAATATGATCATCGTCATTTGTGTTCATTTAATCTGTGTGAAAAACAGATTGGGTGACAGTGGTGGGACCATAGAAGGAGGTGGAGTAAAATGACTGGAATACTTTGCTCAGTCTGAATCTCAGTGTGTATAGACCCATTTACAATTAATAAAATTATGAGATCTACTGTAAAGGAGAAGCAGCTGGATGCTGGATGTAGATTCACATAGATACATCCTTGGAAATGAATAAAACACACACACACACAACAAAGCAAGCATGTACACACACAGATGCACGCACACACTTAGATTTACACACACACACACACACACACACACACACACACACACACACACACAACTGAGGGCCGCTGGTTCCTCTTGAATCTGGTCCAAACACACACTCTCTCAATTAGCAGGGGCCGCCAAGGCGACGTCAACGCGAACTTCCAAACAATAGGCACAGGGGATTCATAAAGCACAGGGAGGAAACATGAGCTAATACCACTATTCCAATTAAAGAAACATTTGTTGCCTCTGACACCTAAATGTGATTCTCCACAGCTGTGGCGTGCTCCAGTACAATAGTAGCTCTGCAAGGGCAGGGTTTGTTGCATTGTTGGCTCTCGATTGTGTGAAAGGTTGAGTCAGGCCCAGGCCCGGTCTCTTGAGAGGTATGCTTCATCATAGCAGAGGAGACCTTTTGTTTTCCCTTTTCAAAGGATTTCCAGCTCCCCCTGCTCCAATCACAGCCCCTATTCATAAAAAAAAAAAACAAAACAAGAAAGCTCAAGTGGACGGTGATGGAAGATATAAAAGTAGTTCTCTGACTGTGATGTTTACTGATCGTTGCTTGTGGTCAAGGCTGTTTGGGAGACCCACATGTAGCACAGTGTGTTCTCTGAGAAATATTAGCTGATGGTTCAATTTATGGACAGTGTTACATTACATCAACACCACAACTCTCTGTATTAGATAATAATCTGTACTGCTGCTCCCCTTTAATTCAATAAAAGGTATATACCTTGTTTAAAGTATTTCATTGTCTAGTTATTGTATCATCCTCTACATAGTATGTAACCATAGTGTACTTTCTTTAACAGTAGGGGTCACTCTTCTCTCCTCCCTCATGAAGTATTCAGATCAGACTTTTAACACACACACACACATGCAGTGACAAGAGAAGATTCAATACAACATGCATGCATGTCTTTGTAGCATTGCATGCACAAATGCCAACATGCTTGCACACAGCCACCAAGATGAAGTCAAGCACACACTGGCTGTTCTGTCCTGTACCACGGAAAGCAAAGTATGCTTCCTATCACAGTAACATAGACTCCGCCAGCAACAGCGGTGTTGTCTGTCTTGTGGTAGCTGTGGTTAGTGTCATACAAGAGCAGCTACTGAGACGCCAATGGACTCAGAGAAGCTTCCTGCCAGGGGCCTGTCACTGACTAACCCAGGCCTGGCGTGTCAGTTTTCTCTGTGCCCAAGAGGAAGGCCTTTCACTCTGAGGATCCATGGCTCCGGCCCACCACCACACGTCAGCCCTAGCCCAAATCACTAATGTGGCCACAGAAACCACAAAGCCCTGTATCCAGTTTAAATTGACAGGATAAGAAAAAACAGATCATCTAACTCTAAAGAAATATTCAACATCAGAGAAACACTGAACATAAAATACATAAACTGTGCTGTAATGTACATAAACTATATGCATGTGTCGTAGTGTAAATATGCTTTATTATCTGCTAAAGCTGCCATCTGGATGTTTTTCTTATACATTCAATGTCATCAGGAAAAGGATCACATTGAGATTGTTTAAGATTTTGACAAACAAGGGAAAATCAATTCAATGTATTCACAAAGAAATTATGAAGATGATCTTGAATTATATTGTACTGTATAGCGAAAGTATGCAAACTCCACAAGAGGTGAAGGTTGCTTAGGATTTCTCTTGACTTCTGTCATCACTCAAAACTTCTAGTAGCACTGGGGCATTGATGAAATCCAGAGGTAAAATAGCTTTGGTGGGTGTTTTCCTTTTCAAATCTCTCATCTCAACCAGGCTAACCTGATCCCAAGCAGCCAGACTCAGAGCCGGAGATCTCTGCACTTCCTGGTGTCCCAGTAATGATTGTTAATGATGTCATCTGATCGGGAGAAGAGGATGTGTGTGTATGTGTGCGTATGTGTGCATGTGTGTGTGTGTGTGTGTGTGTGTGTGTGTGTGTGCGCATTCAGACAGCAGTCTGTGTGTACATGTGCATATATTCATGGGTGAAGATACCTCATTGAGTAGGGGGTCATTTTATGTTGAAGGGGAAGGAGGGGGACGCAGGAAGCGTGAGGACAATGAACTCCAGTGTCTCTTCATACAAACATAACCGTCTTCATCTTCTGTCTGAGCAAGAGGCCTCCTCTCCTCTGTTCTTAATCCCCACCCCTCACCCATTACTTGTAAACCCCACCTCCCCATCAACCCCATGAGCCAAAGCAGGGGGTCAGCTGGTAATTACTGTTCAGCCTGCTCCTTTTAAACCTATTCAACTCCTTCAGGACACAAACAGGACCTGATTACAGACCACGGATCTCATCCACCAAACATTAAATACAAATAGGCTTTCTGGCTAAAAGTAGTCACTTTAAAACTGACACCAACAAATCTCAGTGTTGAGTCACCTCCTACAGAGCATTCATGGTGTTACTCGGGATCCTGTTCAATAAATATGTCTCACACTGACTAATATGTCTAAAATGTACATTTTAATTACCTGCACCAGAAGCAAAAAGCCAGCACATGGCTGCAGAACTCAGTGATACATATCCAATATATGATTTAATTTGTCCATAATGTAACTCTAGAAACAGGGTAATAATTCAAGCTATGTGTAAAGGCTATAAAGAGTTAACAGCAATTAACAAAATAAACTTATTACCATAGATGATAAGTTATTATTAGATAATATATTACCTGTCCAAAAGGGGAGGCACTGCAATATCTGCATTAATCCTTTAACTCCTTTACTTTCCATCCAAACCTGATGTATGAAAACTAACTTGATGGGGGAGCCTGTATGAGAAGCTGCAGTCACTCGGAGAGATTCATGCAATACGACTTTAGAGTGATCATGCAAATAAAGAAGACATGAGCAAATAGTCAATTTGACTGCAACATCACAATGACATGCGCTGCAACATGAGCCAATGTTATATTATATAAGCAGGAGGATGGAAAGAAAGAATACAAGAACATACTGAAGCTGAACCATTGACTTTTGAAATTCTATTTTATTACAGTTGTATGATTACTGAAGATATCAGCAATGCACACCTGTATTTGTAATGAAGACCAAACCAAAAAAACCAAAGCTTCAACTCATGGCTAAGTAACTCCATGATGTCAGAGAGTGAAAAATCAGTGAAGTGTGTAATTTCAACTGATTTTATTTATATGGTAAACAAGAACTGTGACTGAATCTTGTAACACAAAAATTTACAAAAAAATTTAGATTCAGATTCCAAATAACCCAGTTATGGATCATCTGAGCTGCACATCTTTGGTCTGGGTAATGTTGAGCAAAGTCACGGAGACATACAGAGACAGGAAATTAGCATCACTTCAAAACTTATTTTACTGCTGTTACATGTGAAAATCAAAACAGTTTCCGTATCGCCGCTTACCAGGACCCTAGAGAACAGGGCTGAGCTGTTAGATAGCCTAAAAGCTGCATCTGTATCACACAAACAATGTTTAATGATTTCCTCATACAAACATAAAGATGTAGGCAGACAAGGCATTATAAAAGCCCTGTAGATAGTGCTAATGGAGCCGTGGTTGTTAATGGGCCAGCAGCACTCTCAGTGATAAATGATGCTTATCATATTCAAAGCACCGAGGATTTGTTACACTTCTCCCTCTGCCCACTCTTTGATGCAGCCACTGATAACATCCTAATGATCGGTGGCATGGTTGTGGCTTACCATATACGGCGTAACAACATGGTGTCATATGAGGAAACCGGTTTCCCTATTTTCTTTCATCTCTGAAACTACATTTTTAAATGTGTAAGAATGAAGATTAATTTGTATGGGCAAGCCTTTAAATCGTGGCGTGATAAAACTACGAGACAATAAATTAAACCACGATTTTATAAGAACAAACCCGTATTACTGTCTCCTCAAAATGCATGCTGATCCCGCAGTAGTCTCAGAGGTCCGTGGTTTACAAAGGTAGGTCATGGCCCTTTTTGGGCGGCCTTGTCTTTGGAGACAGGCACAGAAGACCACAGACCACTTGCCAGTCCTGTGACTGGTCCCTACCTAAATGGATGTAATTACATCGTGTTTGGCTCCCCAGTCTTTGGTGGGGTGGAGGTGAAGGGGCATGACCCTGCACTTCCAGAACATGACCTGGGAATGTAGACATGAGGCTTCAGTCTGCTTGTGACAATAGCTAGCATGGTGACCTGACTAACGGGCCACAGCTGATGTCCCCCAGCACCCATCTGTTCCTTTCACTTCTATGAATGGGGAGAAAATGTTTGGATGGGAGAAAACTCAGCCAAGATGTTGGTATTGCATGAGATTTTAAATACTGTATTATTGAGTCACAGTTATAGCCCCGTGACCAAGGTAAATTTTTAAGCTCTCTATCTGGAAGGTGTTTCTACATTTTAAGGTCCAATCACAAAGGAAAGCAAGCATTTGGATGATGTATCACTTACAAAAGGCAAGTGCAATTTCAATTCCTATGCAAACCCAACAAAAGTGACAAACAAACATTTGTCTACAATGACATAAAAATCCATTGCTCATATGCTTTTCTGCAAAATATCATGATCTAACTAAGAGCACAAATGTGCTCATTCATCAGAATGATATTTTACTATATCTACCCTGATACAGAAAACATATATCCTCATTAGCCATGAACTGACCCAGGAAATTTATATCATCCTGGCTAATATAGTTGTCTTTTGATCGTAGTCATTAATGCACCATTAGGACCATATTTTATGTACTGTGTTATGCAGCACTCACTACCTTGGACCTTATTATGAGAAAAATGATCAATATCCAGATATATGTGGTTCTGGAAGGAGAGAGTGTTTTTTAGTTAGAAAGTTAATTGGGCCCAAACTTTTCTGTCAAAGCAGCAAAAGACATCTTGGAAATTTGTGGTAAATCAGAGGCAGATGTGTATGTTTATAAAGATAAATTGAATTAAAGTCTAGTGCGTGCTTTGTAGCCCAGACTCTGGGTCCTCAGTGGCCTTCTAATCATGCTGTCGGTGATTTAACTGGCTTCAACAGGTAATGCTATTTAAGGGGAACTAAGGCAGGCACCAGGAAATGAAACACGGTCGCCTTAACATGGATTGTTGAAGTAGTAGCTTGACTCTCCCCCTCTGTACCCCGTAGCCCCTTCGCCCTCTTTAGGCCTGGTCAGAAACGAGGCTAACTAGAAGAAAAACAATTAAGCCTTGGAGTAAAACGCCCTCTATAATGTATCTGGCTGTATCTGTTACTGTGAGACCTGAACTTTGTGCTCACAGATGACTATATGCGCAGAACAGAGTACCACACTAACATCCACACGGATAACTACCCGTATGCACATGTGCATGTGCATACACACACAGACACACACAGACACACGCACACATACTAATTGGACGGGCTACAGCCCTGTTCACAAGGTCACGTTGCCTCTTCATCACCAAATTTTGCCACATCACTGGAAGACATTTTACTAAAACAGTTTCTTTTCACTGTGCAGTACAGCTATGGTAACTGTTCAATAACTCAGGGCATGCTTTGTATCTTACATTGTAGCAATGATTTGAGCCTATCAGTGCATTTTCAAAATAAGTGCATCTCCCATTTACTGAGATGGTGTGGTCCTTAAAGCCTAAAGACCAAATCTTTTCAAATATGCCAAAAATGGCCAACCTAATTATTAAAATACATTCATTTTGTGAAGACATTTTACTTTTTTGAGAGATATATTGTCCTTGTTTCATGTGTAGTGGCGTGTGCTATATTCAGTGTTAGTTTTGAAGGGTTGTTGGAAAATAACAAATGCTAATAAATGTTTTGACCTTGTTTATCGCAGGAATGTAATGGTTTTCACCACAATGCTTTTATTATGAAGTGAATGAAACAATGGACTAAAGTTTACTACTGATGACTAACTAGTTCTTCAATAAATATGTGAAACAGCAAACTATGCCAGGCATTTTCAGAATTTTTTTTAGGTAGATCAAGAAAAATATTTCTTGTTATATGAATATGTGAATATAACTGATGATTCACACTATATGTAAATGGCTATGCTAATACTAGTGTTAAAATATGAAAACATTTTGGCCCTCATAGGTCAAGAATCATAGGTTCCTCATCAAGAGCCCTATCATCAGCAGCCAGCTAACTTAACTTAGGACACAGCCTGGCTTTGTCCAAAAGGAGCTTGATGATTAATGTAATTGTATAATATTGTTTAAGCCATAAAACGTGAAGGTTAACAACAACACATTCCTCAGTCTAAACTCTGTACATAACCCAGTAAAACACTGATTTGTTATTCGTATCAGTTTTCTCCTCCGCTTCAAGAACGCTGACGGGCGTGTTTTGCCAAATGTCAAAAAATTCCTTCAGGAAAGTGGAAAATAAATGCAACCACGTTTATAAAGTTATACAACTGTCACATAAAACGATCAATTTCAGGTCTAAATTCGCCAGTAATAAATATGTTTTATTGATGAAATTTTGGATTATAAATACCATCATCATCCATGATGGCTAATTTACAGCATCTAAACCAGGTTCTGTGTCGTCTGACATAACTTGTCTAGTCTCAAGGCCCTCAGTCCCTCTAAAGGCCAGACCCAGCCCTCATCTAGGGGAGGGTCCTTCATGATTCCCAGTCAGGTCTGCCATTTTTCACCTTTGTCTAAAAATACAATGGAGGAGGTGGTGTGGGGGGGGGGAGGTCTGAGAGATTGCACAAGAATTGGCGGAACAAAGGGAACGAACTTGGATGGGCTAAAAATACAGCACAGCGTGTGAATACGATAAAGGACTACATGAGAGGACGCTGACAAAGCTTTGCTGACTTTCAAGTGGGAGAACAATGTGGCAGACACTTTCAGGGCGTTTGGCTACACACTGTGGCGGCTGGACAGGCTGTGAAGCAGGATGTCAACATGAGCCCTCATGGAGAGAACTGAGGGCTGCTACAGTGACGCATATAAAGCAAGAGTGAAGGAATGAGAAGTTCTGGTCTTTAAGATGTGTCATATTAAAGCTCGACAAACACTAATATATATGTTATACAAAGATAATGTAGGTTTTTATGGGCCTGTAAAGAAAGAGAAAGGTAGAAAATTGAAAGAGGGACTGAGAAAACATCCAGCGGGAAAGTGCAATGTGAGATGTGAGCCTGCGACCCCTCATTTCATCGATTCAGACAAGGAGGGCTGGACTTAATTACCTTCAATTTCCCCCTAGCCATCACTTTCCTTCTTGATCACTTTTCCCTTCAAGTGAATGTGTATGTGTGAGCACTTGGGTGAATAAGTGTATGTCGGAGACAGAGGAAGAAAGGGAGAAAGGAAGAGGTGTATGTTTTCAAGGCCAAAGCGTTTGTGGTGGATGCAGTGCTCTGGATATTGTGGGCTCCCTCGTATGTAATCTGATTTCTATGGCACTGCCTTGAGAGGTTGAGTCAATCTGATTTTCTGCCTTGACTGAATGACCACGTTGTTATGTGTGTGTGTGTGTGTGTGTGTGTGTGTGTGTGTCTCCACTACAGGAGGTTAAATACTTACAAGGCACCACTCAGTCAGTCAGCCGCTTTCCTAGTGAAGCATCATGGGAGCGTTTGATTGGTTGAGTTACAGGGAGTGGAGTCAATTAGACAACATGGAGTCATATGAGATTATGGGTAAAGAGGAGAGGGAATCAAGAAATCAAAGGCTGGATCAACAGGTGGCTCACTGCTTTCTTCAAAATTATTTTATGTGACACCATTCATAACGACACATACACGGATTGAGCACAGAGTTGGAACTATTTCCGCCCTATTCGTTCAAGTTACCGGTACTTCAGCCCATACATAGCACCCAAATCCAAATACCAATCACCACACTGATGATTAAGTGTTCAGAAGAGGAAGTGTAAAAATAGATGAGAGGCCTCAGTCTAAACCCTAAACATCCCAACCCGAGGCGATCAACATGAACAATTAAACACCCCTGATTGCTGCTTTCGGCTGATGTGTGGACCTCCCTTTTCCGTGAATTAAGCCTTTTCAATTTGACTACTCGCATGCAAACACACATGCAGGCACACGCACTCAGATGTGCTCCTGTTTACTGTAATTAGTATCAGTTCATTTACAGCCCACTGACCCAGAGTGACCTCTTGGATCTGGGTCAACAGGGACAGCCAGCGCCACAGCGACGGCGACGAGTGGGGCGCAAGGTAAAGCAGACTGTCCCTGTGAGGGAGCATTGTCGTTCGTGTCTGCAGAGCATGGATGTCTGAAGAAAAATGCGTAAGTAAATTGTGCAGTGTTTGTCTCTCCCTCTCTCTCATTTGTGTGTGTGCGTGTGTGAGTGCAGATACCATTTGTGTAGTACTGTCTGTCAGCAGATGACAAAAGCTGGTGTGTGTGTGTGTGTGTGCGTCTAGGTGTTTAAGCACACGTGTGCGACTCAGTGACTGTGTATGTGTGTGATCTTATTCCTCATTGTGCTGGACTTCAGAGGCCCAAGCGTCTCCTGCTTCCTCTCAAAGGCAGTGGGTTAAAAATAATGCGGTGTGCAGTGAGCGGCAGGGAGCGAGGCGCAGACAGCTAGGAGCCAGAGCGTCACACAGACACACACACGCACACATACACACACACTCTCTTGGCTACAACTATAAGGATTTTTTTTTTCTTTTATGTATGTTTCCCTTGCTGACCTAATGTGCCCATAAATGTTTGCATACACAAACAGAAAGAGATGGTCTTCAATTTACCCGCACCAACTGCTTTTTCTTTTAAAGATAAGAAAAAAGAAAAAAAAATCTTCTTCTCATTCATTCTCCACCCTAAACTCCCATTTTAACCCTTTCTCCCATCAGAAATATGATTAAAAACCGGGAAGGCCTATGAGATTTATGGACAGGGGTTAGACTGTAAACAAACTTTGAATTTGAAGAATCAGCCAGCTCAATGATTCAAGTACAATAATTAAATTGTTGTAAAGCCGTAGAGCTCATCCTTGTTGGCGTGAGGGTTGAGTTTTGCCTACATTTAATTTCTCTTGGGTCCAAGCTACCCCTCATTTTGCAAATAAAGGAATATCCTGGTAACACAAGGTGGCACTGACATCTCGTAGGTAACCAATTACATCTTTGACGCACACCTGACATGTGCCAGTTGGCCTCAACTCTCTGCGAAGCGTAGGAAGACACGAGTGATGACTCACAGGTAATTGGCCTATTGCAACCTCTCCCCCATCTTCCTCCTCTGGCCCTCCCTCTGTTGCGTGAGGAAACCAGGGCGGCTGCAGTCTTTCTCCTCCCTGAGATAAGCCTGTCTCCAACCGGCCCCGCACACCTCCTGTCATCTGTCTGCTCTCCTTATCAGCTGGTTGGTGCAGCGCTGTGGTGTTGACGCTCTAATTAAAGCCATGCAGTCACACTTGCCCCCACCCTCTTTGATGTATGACAGTGAACGTTATCAAGAGTAAAGTTCTGGATAATCGTGTTTGGCTCTGCCTGGGAATGGCAAAGTGTTTTTCTTTATGCTTTAGGGTAATAGAAAATGTCACTGTATCATTTTGATTGTATACAATTTCATACACTGTAGAAAGTGTCAATAAACCATATATCACTGTGTAAGACAGCGCCTCGAGTAAAACAGACATACTGTATCATGCCACTATTCGATTAAAATACGGCAAGATGAGAAGAGGAAGAAGAGCAAGATAAGGGAACAGTTGTTTTGGGGACTCAAGAAGATGAAAGAAACCGCTAAATCAAGAGTCAGTGGGCTTTCTTACTTATGTGTGCTCTCCAAAGGTCCTGTCTGTTGGCCTGTGTATCCTCAGATAGCCCCTTTACCTCAAGGTGTGACTCTGTTAATACGTTTGTCAGCAGATCTGTAGCTTTCTGATGGATTGATGTCCAGTCTAAAATGTTCGCCTGTCTTCTGTCACTTGTTATTTGAGTCGCCAACTTGCATTGGCTCCTTGCGTCATCAATCACATTTTGAGGTATTGTGTATTCTGGGATTTGAATGGGAGTTTATCTTCTCATCTCAGTGTGTGCGATTTGAATTGAAGATGCGTTTCAATGTGACAATGCAGTAAAATGAAAATGTTTTCACCTTTTACTGGTTAGCCCAGAAGCAAAATGTGCCTCCTGCCTCTTGACCCTGAAAAGTTACTGAGCAAATAAAAATGAATGACTGAATAAAAGTTTGAGACTTGGTTTATTCATCCAAAAAGGAAAGCATTGTAACGAGAAATTGTGTTTCACAGAATGCAAGGAGATTTTAACTAATGATTTGTGAAGTGCTTTTGACAGCTCTGGATAACAGCTGTGATGGTAGTGAGTCCATACTAACATTTTTTCTTTGCCGTTATCTGATTAAAGTGTTTGCAAAGTGGGGGTGGTTTAAAAACACATCTCTTGGATTATTTTATGTTCCTGTTACTCAGAACGTTCAGGATTTCACACCTTTCTGTGTTCTTATCAGTTCCTTCAAACCAAGAACAATTCAATCATCCAGGCAGACAAAATCAGTGCGCGTGGAAGGGACACTGATCATACCAGCAGCTTATAAATAGTCTATTTTGCGTCCATTCATTCTATCTGTGACACCGGGTGCTTGATAAAGTGGCACCGATAGAGTTCAGAAGAGATACTTGAGTAGAGAGTTGCACACAAAAGGCATACTCATAAACGTTTATGGCTCACCATTAAACTTTGCTTAGATGTTGAATGTGTCACTCACTGATAACGGAGCCTGTCAGCTGATTTATGGTCATCCCTGAAATTGCCTTAGTGACGCCTGGGGAGGATGACTAACCAACTCAGGTAGGGTCAACAAGCTCAGACGGTCAGATAAGAGGGAGCGAGGCATATGCAGACACAAAGAGAGAGACAGACAGGGAGAGCCCTTGGGATGGACGAGAAGAATGAGGGTCACTCTACGTAAACATGGCAGACATCTCTTGATCTGCCCCGAAGACACAAGACCAGACGCAAACTATTTTATCTGATTGTTCAGCTGTTTGTGTGAGGATTTCGATCACTGGACATACAAGTTTTTATTTTACATTTTCAAATAAATCCAGCATCTGTTGGTTTCTTTTTTTTTTTTTAAATGGAGCTCTATTACCTTTCTGTCTGAAGTGTGTTTCAGTTGATCCTTGCAGGCAACATGAGCACTAATGTGGCATTTATCCAGCATGATGTCATTACACAGAGTGTGTCCATCTTTTGCGCTCTTTCTCTCTTCCAGTTGAGACATCAGGCCATGACACTATTTGTCTCAATCAGCTGCCACCGTTTCCATTTGGCCTGTGCACCCATTCAATACTGACGCCAGCAGCTCCCAGTTCAGACATTAAAACTTGAACTCGCAGGCACACACTGGGAGCAGCACGCAAGCATGTCTTGCAGCCACATATCCCACAATAATGCCATTTAGAATAATAGCACTGTGACCAAATAGCAGTTAACCGTGTTAACATCTGAATCTCGTCTACCGTGCCTACATGAGCATCTGTCATCTTTATCAATAAGCAGAAGGTCTGACAAGAATCCAATTTACTGCTTGAAATCTCTTGTTCCTATGTCATTTACATTCATACACAAGCACTTGCATTCACTGACAACAATGTCACAGGTGCTTGTGCTGTCCTCTGACCTCAGGAGTGTGTGTATGTGCAGAGAGGGACTTCCTCTTCTCCCGATTAAGGCACGGCGAATCATGTTGGCGTGCCCCCAGCTGAACCCTGACCATAAAAATAACACTAATTTTTTGGGGGTGGGGGTGAGTTCGATTTTTGGGGGTAGGTTGCAGCTTTAGAGGGAGAAGGAACCGGGCCTTCCTCCTGACACTGACCTCCTGACCTCCTTGACATGTGGGGCAGCTTGGACAAAGGAAGCCTTTCCCTTTTAATTCTGCCCAGGGAGCGTTATAAGGGACCTGACCTTGTGCACCTCTTAACCTTTAGGACCTCCGGCCTGATGTCCATGATTTAGGGCAAATTTCATTACATGCATTCTCCGGATGAGACTGTTGGCTAAGAGGATGTGGCACTGCAGCAAATCAGCCTGATTAAAATGTGAAGTAGAGCAGACAGCTGACATGACACGCTCAACTCACTTGAGAGAAAAGCATGCTTTAACCTTGTTGTTATTGTTACAATTGTTGTATTGTAGAGACATGATTGGCAAACTTTATATTATTAACCAAATGAAAGTAGATCCAGATCAGTATATATTGCTCTCAGCTAAAAAAAATTAATAAATAAAAATATTTTATTGTGCAGAACTAAAAAAAAAAAAAAAAAAAAAAAAAAAAAAAAGACCCACAAGCATAACACAACAGGAGATTCAGTTGCATCTGCCAAATACTCATTCATCTTTCGGGGAGTATATGTAATCTGAGCTCTTGCCATTCACACAGCCAGAGTGATAGCCATCGTACTCGCAGTAAACAGCCTGGATTCGGGACATGTGAGGCTGCAACAAGCTGAACAGAATGCCGACACCACAAGGGACAAAAGATGAGTGAGCAGCGTCAGAAACGGAGCACTCTTGAGAACGGCTGCCATGATAGGCGCCTGGGCCTGTGTGCTGTCTACCTGCGTCTCTTCCCAACTGCCATGTTCTTGTCAGTGTTGACACCCTGTCAGCCCCACCTAGCTGGGGCCCTGTGGGTAGCAGGCAGGTTGCTGAGGTGGAGGTACACAAAGCAGGCAGGCTGAATGGGACTGACTGGGCTAGGCTCTGGTGGAGCCAGCCTTCCAGACGCAGACAATAGCAGGGCCAGAGGCCGGGGCCTGAAACCTGAAGCCCTGGCCTGGTATTTTAAGAGGCCTGAGTGGCTCTGGAGCCAGTTGTCAATCAATAGGTGCACACAATCAGGCGAAAACAAGACTTGGAACCGCGGAAAAAAAAAAAAATTAGCCGATGAAAGAGGACAGAAAATATTGACAATCTTTTTTTTTCTTCCCTTTTTGGTGAGAAAATCACCACCTTCGGCTCTTCTCACACACACCAGAAAACTACACACACTGATATGCTGCCACTCTTCAGGCGAAAGTTGTTGCTTACACACGAACACACACATATTTTCTGAAAAGCCTCATGGATAAGTAGATGGATGGAATGAACAAATTGTGATGATTAAATTGTCATAATATTGATGATAATTATTTGAAGACTGCAGTCATTACATACTGTACATTAAGAATTGTGATAAAGCTGGTAGGCTTATTTTCCTTGGGCTCTTGTAATGCCTAACAGTCTTGTCTAACAGTCAGTCAGCAAGAAATTATTAATTAAAAATTTAGCTGACACTAGTTCAGCTTTTTAAAATGTGAGATACAGAAAGCATGTTTCATTTGGTTTTCTCTAGATCCTGTTTGCAGATGGGTTTGGCTTTTTGTGCCACACAAACATAGCTGGGGAGGATGGGGCAGGGGTTGTGTGCGTTTAAAATCCATTCATCAATACACTAACGTGTTCTCCTTCCTAGGTCTTATCGTGTGTTTGTGTGCATACATCAGTTTAAATACTTCAGTTGCAGCAGAGCTATGTTCCCTCTGCCTCTCACAAACACATGCAGCAATTAGTCAGGTAGGGAAAGGCGTGTCTCTTTCTCTCTCTTTTCCTCTCACACCTCAGACATCTGAGGGGACAGCGAAGGGTTTGATGATGTCACTCTTAAAAGCAAGGACCTGTCTGTATGGACTAACAGACTCTAATAACACATCCAGAGGACCAATGGATGAAGTGACTGTGATGGATGAAGTCTTCCTCTGTTGTGCTCTGTACCCCACCCCCACTTTCTGCAGCTCACTGTGTTGTCCTACCTGTCCACCAGATGCCCTCAATGTTTCCCCATCAGCAGTTTGACATAACACCTTCAATCAAACAATGAGTTTTTTTTTTTTTCCTTTGGATTCTGCACAAATCCATGCACTTGCATTTTGTTAACATACTTGTCCTTGTCCAATATATAGTTTTATTTCAAATGATTGCAAATTAAACTTTATAATTATTTTGATAAACACAATCACTGCCTTTGAGGTTGAGTTTAAAATTTGGTAAATGGTCTTTCTTCTCTGAGCTATGGCTCCACACATGATTGGGCTGTTAAGCCGTTAAACTAAAAGCACACTATGTTGAAATTGTATTAAATGAAAAGTGTTCATTGAATCACTGCTTACCACAATAACTTCACCTAAAAGTTACCCTAAGCCTTATTAAGAGAATCAATGGGATTCTTTGCATTGAGTGTGACCTTCCCATTTCCTTACAAGAAAATGTAATAAAATAAATTGGCTTCAGCCCTTAAAATGCAGTCTAGCCTTAACGTTGCTTTTAAGCTTGTCAAGCAAGTACCGAGTTAACAGTGATGCTGTTCCATTAAGCATCGGCTCCAGCAATCCTGGAGTTTGCATTTCACTGTAAAGTTTGTGAGTATTCAGGTATGAAAGACAAAAGTTGCAAATGCACGGATTGGAAAAGAATCCTGCAATGTAATTTTTCAACAAAAGTAAGAGCGCTACGCAACACAGAGTAGCTCTTTAAACTGTCACAAGTATATACAGTGTTGACAACATGTTATTGCGCCATATCACTTTTACTTAATAACTTGTTGAAAAGAGATGTAGCTTTGCCATCATCATAATACCACCCACAAACCATCTGAACCCACCAGTTTATTTGCCACACTAAGAATATAAGACTTTCTTTGGTTTGCAGGGCTGCCTTTGTTCACAAAAGTCATACTGTAGCTGTCCAGTGTTTGTAAAAACAGCTGTCAGAGATGTTTCACTGGGGCTTAGAAGAATTTATACTGTAATGCAGCTTTTGTTGATGAGACTAAAAGGAACCAAATGTAAATGGTTATTTTTACTTTGCAAATTCGCGCTTGTACATTCAGAGGAAAAAGTTTTTAATCACGCTTACATTAAATGTAATAGTGTTGGAGCACCTAAATCGAGGTAGATATGTAAGCTATCAGAAGATTCGTCAAAATATCCAGTCATAAGCAAGAGTCAGTGGAGTTGAATATCTGAGACAACACACACTAGCTCTGACTGGAGTATTGCAGCTCCGTCTCCGGCAAGATCCAGATTAGAAGTGACCAGTGGTACCATCAGAGAGCGGGGCCTGCCTCGTGTTTGTCAGTGAAACATGCATGCAGACACATCTGCAAGCAGTTGACTGGGCCTTTTCCTGCCCCTCTGTTCTTGAGAGGTCTGGAAGGGTGACACGCCAATGCTGACCTCACTGTGCCCTGCCTGTCACTTAACCTTCATGTTAGATGTCAGCTCCCCTGCCGCCACTATTCAATTGCCCCAATCCTGACACCAAGCACGATGTATGCACTGTTTAAAGTTGTGACCTAAAACTTAAGGAAGAGAATGGAAATAACTGTGATGCTGTGATGTAAATATACCCATCTAATGAATTGTAAGCAAGAACTACTGCAAACATTTCAAATCAATCTCCTAACTAATTGCCTGGTTTTAAAGTTACCCTGCAAAACGGCATAGTAGGCAAAAGCAAACCAAAACTTTGCCTATGAAAGTACATTTCAAGCAAGTTGCATTAAGATGATTTTGAAACTTTGAAAACAAACAATTTCTCACCAAGATCGGATATGATCCTCTGTCTTTAAAAATACACTGGTCGCTGTGATAAACCATTTCAAAAAGTTTACGTTTGCTTTGCCTCTAGAGCCCTAGAAACACAAGCTTGTGCTTTATAAATCTGTCAGGGCTACAGAGTTGAGCATATACAGAGTCCTGATTTACACATTCCAGATGGGAGATTACAGGACTGCAGAGAAGCACTGGAGCATCACACACACTCTGCAGCGTCCATCTATTGCCTCGCTCCTCTTTGATGGAGACCCCTCTTGTCTTGGCGGTCAACATTATGAACTCTCTTACAAATAAACAAAAGCACAAAAGAAATGTAAACATTGGCTTTTGGGGAGGCACGTTGCAAACAATGAAACACATTTGTGTTATTTTGGCTATATCTGGTCTGAATAGAAATTTACACGAAAAAATCCCAACATATAAAACTATGAGCATG
The DNA here is from genome assembly GCF_900963305.1 of Echeneis naucrates. Taxonomy (NCBI): domain Eukaryota; kingdom Metazoa; phylum Chordata; class Actinopteri; order Carangiformes; family Echeneidae; genus Echeneis; species Echeneis naucrates. Next base: position 12,531,843 of record NC_042522.1, on the reverse strand, counting down.
TATTAGATTTTTAATATATATCGATCCCCATCGGTTCAGCACAATAAGACATTGTTGATTATGTATTCAGACATTTCTCCACAGCCGTCTCCTGAGTGAACTTGCATAATAACTATTTGCAGAAACAAAGGACTTTCACAGTGGAAAAAAGCACTCATATGGAGGCATTTCTCTTGGTTAGACCAGTATGTGTGTGTGTGTCTGCATGTGCTTATGTGGTGTAGGCAGCACACTTTCCTCCCTAAGGGCTTAGCCAGGGGTGCATAAAGAGTGATCCTATCGTGCTGGGCGGAACAATTCAGTGTCAGGGAAAAGGTCAGCTATCGCTGCCCGGCTCTATCAGGTCAGAGAAAAACACAGAAAGAGAAGAAAAGAGTAGGCTAAAGCGGTAAGAGCCCAAAGAATATGTTTCCAATAGACCCTCGTCAGGCTGTGTTAGCATCTGCGTCCAACACGTGCACCGCAGGGATCATGACCTTCCACTTCCCCTTCCCTTCCTCTCCCCAGTGGGCAAAGCAGCCCTGCAAGGTCACCACGGAGCTGAACAGGGTAGAGGGACGCACAATATAAACTGACCCCCTAGCAACCACCCTCCCCTAAACCCCCCCACTCCCCGGGACGTTTCTAGACATAAGGGGATCAGAGAGGTTCTACCCCATCCCTGCCAGGGTCACTGTCAGCCTGCAAAATCACACCAGCGCCTAAAGCATCCGGTTAGAAGGAGGAGAACAAGCGAGCTCGAGGTGCAGCTTGTGCCTTTGCTCTGTTCATCTGTGAAGCAGGTTGATAGCTACAAGAGAGGGGCTTGTTTGGGTTGAAATTGGGCGAGAACACGCCTCTTACGCAGCCCACTATCACCGGAGGCATCCTGTTGATCACACCGTAGCCAGTGGTACTGTCGGCCATGATCACTGTACACAGAAGCCTAGTACAGCTTCAACACAGACCGACCGCAGAGACCTTTACGCTGTTTTTACTCGCAGTAACACGACTCATGTGTGGCATTATAAGCCATAATGGAAACCGATGGGCTTACATAGAAGATAAAGATCATTGCCAAAATATGATCTTTTTCAAGCTTGTGCAATCAGAGTATTGAACTTTATGTATAATGATGTGAAGCAGTATACTACATATTCACCACTTCAATTAAAAGACAATATTAAGTTGCTGTTTTTGATACAACTAAGTTAACGAATCGATTGAAAATAAAGGAGAATTCATGGAGACTTAAAAGCATAATGTAGGTTAAATGGCTCTGACGCAATTCACACAAAATACTATTACACACCTTTAGGAAATAAATGATAATAATAATAATAAAAAACTATTTAACATGCATTCTTTATTTTACCTCAACAAAGCACATTCACTGAGAAAGAGGAGAAACAGATGTGCTGTAGTTCTATTTTTATATTATAAAGGCTGGGGATGAGACAGAAATGAGCCAGATTTTTTCTAAATGTTTTTAATCAGACTTTTAAAGCACTGCCTGAAAAATGGCGCCAAATCAGTAAAAGACAGAAACCACAATTTAGGTTTAACAATGTTAAGTTGTTAAATATGGGGATAAAAACAAATTCTTCCGCTTGACTGAGGCAAACTAATCATTAATTAGGATGAAGCGCCTCATTTAATTAGTTCTTTTGTCAAGGACGGGGGAGAAACTCTGATCGAGTATACGTTGATGTGTTTTCCAATGCATGACCACGAAAATAATAGGAGGGATTGGGCAGGAGGAGGGGAGGAGGAAAAAAAAATCCCTGGCTAATTTAAATACAGTCTTATTAGTCTAATGACCAGAGTCTGTGATCACTACTCATCACCATTAATGCCACGACTCTCCCCTGCTCTGATTGCCGAAGGCTTAGCTTTTTCCCCTTAGCCCACATTCGGCTGGGGAACCAATGCGTTTTCCCTTCCGCTACACATGAAATGTGACATGGGGACACTAATGTATGTGGAAAAGGGACGGAAAGCAGGGATGTGAGACACTGCACTCCTCCTTTCATGGTTAATGATATGACGTGCTGCACGGAAACCAAAAACTCCTCTCCTTTTAAAAGCCATCAGCTCTGAGGCATGTTTCTATTAAGAACACTCTTAAATGTTATAATAGGTGGCCCTAACGAGCTTTGGCTTCAGTCTCCTATCTGCTTTCTTCAACTACCATATTGGCTGCATGCTGATGCTTATCAAAATGATGAATGCAGCATTAAGTTCAAATGAGTTGGAAGATTGGGAAAGGGGAAAAAGTCATGTTTATCATTGCATGATTTGGCCCTGTTTTCTGCTTCACATTGCACAAAGACTGCTTATTATTTTAACCACATGTTTTCAGATAGCAGCGATCATGTAATAAGATGATAATATACAAAAAAACAGGCCAGTTTTATGTGAACGCTTTGGGAAATTGAGGGAAAAAAAACCTTTTAGTGGTAGAAAGATGCCCAGACAACAGAGAAACAATGGTGATTAACTTGAAAAACGAGCATTCTGCCTTTACACAGACATTATATTTCCAGAGTAAAGGCCTGCCTTAGATACACGCAATTTCTGGAAGACTCTCCTGTCTTTCAGCTTGCACAAACACAGATGCCGTGTGTTTTCCCCGATCATCACAAGTTTTTTTTTTTTTTTTCCCCCCATTAAACTATCACTCAGTAGGACTGTCTAGCCTTTTATTATTGCATTTTCATCGACACAAATTCACTGCTGTAATATTATGGAATGTATTCCCCATGCCATACTTTATTATGGAAGACTGCCTTCCAACAGCTTTATAACCTTTATACAGCCAGAATGAAAGAGGTGTTGTCAAGGGCAAAACCCCAATGAAAGGAAACCTTGGTCCTTATTATGACAGAAAATAAGGTCTGAAGTCATTTTAAGCTTTGAAATAAAAGTGGTGTCTCTTTGATGAATGAAAACCTGTCACACATTCGCATATCAGCACCACATGACAAAATAAACAGGCCACCAGACATTAGGTGAAAACATGAAAGTCACACGTCTAATGCCCTGCATCGTCGGGCGTGATTCCACTCTGCCAGACAAAGTGGCACAGCTGGCAGAGAAAAGAGCAAGCAGAAAGCAGGCAACGTGTTAAATGACCCAGGGATGTGAACAACCTTGGTGACTGGGGAAGGCCAGCACTAATTAACACTGGACAGCCATGTTGGCTGTCAGAGGATCATCACAGCGGCACAGTCCTTGGATTTTCCCCCATGGATGTCCTCGTCACTCCTCTGCTACTGCCCCAACCGAGGGTCCCAGTCACCCTCAAGTGGACTTGTTCACCCCCTCTCACGCCAGCCTCGACCCCATGCATGCTAATGAGGGTGAGGTTTGTGAGAGGAAAAGACTGACCCAAACTGTGTCGTTCAAACGCTAGCCTATAAACACAGTGACATCATTACCGTCACTTGGTGAGTCAGCATTGTACTTTTGGAAATTCACACCTTGAAAACTGAAACTGTGAAGGATTCATTCAGTTTAGTATAAAATATATTTACATAATTATACATTATGACAATTAGCAGGGTGGTCAACATTTTGACATTCTCTTACACATAAAGAGTGGCTGTGCTGCTTTCTCCTCAGCATGGGTGAGAGCAGCACTTACAGCCAAACAGTTCCGTCAATCATGTATTTTGATTTTGACATGATGCCTTGAAAATGTTGAGATACTATTTCAGTATCAACACCGCATCCTTTTGCACATGGTTTAGCATTCTCATAATGCCAAAGCACTAAAGAATTAATATTCATCGCTGGCAATTTATGGATTCATTTATCATCCACATCTTATTTGTTTCTCTTAATCGACCCTGCGGCTCAGACTATGGCCTTGGCTGGCCACCAGTGCTGGAGCTTTATTCCTCTTCACACAGGCCTAGTGTTAACGCCGCTGGCCAAGTTCACAGATTTGACTGACTGTGGACTTAATGCCGCTTGCCTTGTTTTCAGCACTTGTCCCTCCAGATTTGCCACCATGGCTGCACAATTTCCTCCAATTCTAATTATTCATCAGCTCGTTATGCCTGTGCCTGGGCGCCTCCCCTAATTAGAGGCGACGCACGGTTTGGTCCCAGGCTAGCCCCGAGTGAAGGAACCAGTTCAGAACCAGTCCGCGGCGAGCGCTCATGGAGGACTGGGTAACTGCCAGCCTCTCCAAGTGCAGAGGGAAGAGGAAGGGCCTGTCTTGACAGTGTGATGTGACGCCCCTTTACACGGTCTCTCTCTCTCTCTCCCTCACGCTCTTACAAACTAATCATTCTGCTATGTCCCATATCTATTAGCATGACCTCTAGATATTTATAGGAACCCTGGAACAATGGAAATTCTGTTGGTGTTATGTATTGCCAGTTCAATGTGAATTTCTTTTGTTGATTTGTTATTACGCTGTGAAGCTGAGATGGTGAGGAGGCGGGGCTGCTGAGAACAGTGTCAGTGTAGAAGAGCGTGAAATATTAAATCATTGTTCCCTAATTAACATCAGGCTTTAGACACAAAATAGCCTCTAGAGCTGAGAACAATTGAAAATACAAGGGCTTATTAAAATAAATAACTCTGGAAAATAGAAAACAATCACTTCACTTGTTCATTTAAGGGCAACATATACTTTTCAGCAGTCAATCTCCACACCAAAGCATCTCTTAGCAGTCTCTCAAAGTCCACTACTGTCTTACTTTACTGCATTAGATTCAGGCTGACTTTATAGTAACAGGCTAACATTATCCTACAGCTACTGAACTGCAAGACCTTTTCAGCTCCAGCTGTTCAATGCCCGATGGACCTTTTGGAGAGCAGGTTTAACTTTTAGTAAAGAGGCTAGCAACTAAGACAGCTGGCACCTGATTATGCAGTTCATACAACCAACCACTTCTTATTGCTACAACTTAAATTATTAATTCTCCCATTCGGATTGGTTCAGCAGACCAATGACTCAAAGGTTGAGAGCCCCCTTTAAAACCTTTTATCACCACAGCTGAATTGATGCTTCAAATCATATCATAAGCTGATTATGGGTATGTCAAGATATTTGCAAATTCTCAAGAGAGATGAATGATTTTTCTTTTTGAGTCTTTCTGGTGGCCTCAGGTTTCAGTGTGACCCTGCGTAATATGTGTTCACATGTGTGTGTGTGTGCAATTTCTGCACATTAGCAGATCTGCTACCATGGTTAAATGCGATTCCCCATCTTTTTCTCACCTTTCCCTCCTTCCTTTTTTGCCTCCTTCAACTTGTCAGCCACGCTGGCCTGGAGTGAAAGAGGTTGGAGGGTAGTGAACGCTGAAATCTGCACATGATATGGGAACCAGAAGTCGCGATAACGACAGTGTACGTGACACACACCTTCATAGAGTAAAGTGACAGACTTAAGCACATTTATTCCCCCTGTCACGCACAAACGCACTTACACACAAACACAAACTTACACAGTAGTGTTAATTAAAGCCCTCAGTGTGAGCAGAGAAATATGTAATCCTGACATTTAGTCAAGGGAGATTTGGGGAGACGAGGAGAAATTCTAGCGCTCGGCTTGAGCTGGGCCTGGGGCAAGCTGGCAGACAAAAGGACAGCGGCAGGCAGAGAGGCTGGGATAGGGAGCGGCGGAAAGGTCATCTCCGTGAAAAGGCTAACGTGTCAGTGCTTTTGTTCCTGGCCATCAGAACATATGTTTGGCCCTCCTCCATGGCTGCCCATGCTATCAGGATGAAATCTAACCTCCAGCCCCTTAAACGCAAGAGCAGAACACACATGACAGAATCTCTCTCACACGCACACACACACACACACAAACACGCACAGTGGACAGTGCTAATGTTACTATACCACAGTTGTTTAGGATAAATGGATAAAAGTTGGGTGGAAGGTGTTGCCTTACCACTCTCTGTGCTGGAAAGTAACACCAATCAGGAGCACCTGTCTGCTTCTGTGCTCAGAAATCAAGATAAGCAAGAGGCGATAAAAGAGGAGAAAAGAACAAGTGTTCAAGAGAAATCAAATATAGACACACACACAAAGCGATTCATGGCCAAAAAAGTGGTTACAATTTTGTTTGACCGACAGTATGTTGATAGATAGATAGATATAGAAATAAATGGGAAGCACCAGTTGCTTCGACCTCAAAATGTGGTTTGTATCCATCTAAAAGTTTATTCATCTGTATTCAGTATTTGAGAACTAACATAGAGGAGTCCCCTCTGCCTAAAGGTGACAAAGTCTGCCTGCCATCATTCACTCATGCTCCGGCAAAACTATTTCCTAAAAATCCACAAGTAAAACATGAATTTGTGGCTTTAAGAGGGGTTACGTGGGGAATGTGGGGAATTTTTTTTTTGGGGTTGGACACAAGGACAACACTGTGCCTGAGTTTCTGTCTTTGCATTTGCATGCTGTCAGCTGTAACTTCATATTTAGCCAACAGAGATTTCCACTTTCCTCATCTTACTCTCAGCAACAAAGCCAAACAAAGATGCCTCCAAAAATATCAAACTGCATCTTTAAAACATGGGTATATACTGCATTAACCTGCTTATAGTCTGTTTCCAGTAAACTCTAATGGCTTTCCATCTGACATGTAAATGCAGTTCGTCGTCTCCAGGCATTGATTTGTCCTGAACACAAGGTCGCTTCTTCTTCTTCTCATAGTTTACATGTCAGCTGGCATCAGTCGGAAGAAAGACGACAAAAAATGTTATTCTTATAGGAAAATTGAACACAGACATATTTAGTAGCATGCCTAATGTGGCAGCATCTGCTTCCTGTCAGGTAGGACAGCTTAGAAGCCTTTTTATGCATGAGGACATTGACTCATAAAAATTTATGATCAGGCTATTTCATGACATACACTAAAGTATGGGATGAACGTAACCAGTTTCATCAGTTGTTAACATGTGCCTCACATATATAGATAGAAAAATAACGCGAACTACCATAGAATTAGTCACTCCTTCGAGATAAATTCACAGGCTGCTGAGCCACTCCTGTAAACTGTGTTTGACTGTCATAATGGGATCCACAAGTGAGCATGTTGGCACATTTCCATTTATTCTAAAAATACTTTGAGTGAGTAATAATATTGAAACAAGATATTGCAGAGCTTTGTATTAAGTTAAAATTAGAAACAGTACTTTTCTCAATGCTATTTCCAAAAGTTGTGTATTCAAGCAATAATGTAAACACAAAATAAATGTATCAAATGTGGAAAATTCAAGAAATGCGAGAAATATAATTTGCTTAATCTTATACTGCAGATGGTAGTACAAAGGAAGTGGGAACAGTGTATTGTACTGTATTTTTGTTGTATTTGTTTGTGCATAATATTAGTGGAAATTCAATTTAATAATTAATTTCAATTCTTTGTGAGTGTTACATTTCTGCTTGTGGTATTTAAATTTTTTGACAGCATTAATGAAATATCAAGGAAATAGACAGGACCTGTGCTGACATACATGCTGAAATTAGTGGATGTATGAGTAATCCATGTTGCCATAACAACTACCACAGTCCGACTCTGGGCCATTTTGGCAGACTCCTCTCTTTCAGTGGAGGCTTGATGAAGCCTGCAGCGTTAGAAGTCCTGCTATGAAGGTGATGCTGGGAGGGATGAGGGCCTGTCTGGCGGGCAGTCAGTCTAGTAGTTTACATGTCAGCTGTCAACCTGCTGATGCCATCCATTCATCGTGTATCCTTGGGGCCCTCAATGTTGAGTTACTGTTAAGACAACTGGATGTTTTATAGTGATTTAGAAGCAGGCCACACAAACTGTAAATATTGCTCAAGGTGTATTTCAACTAGAAAAAATCCACTTCAGTCGATGTCTGACCTATTACTATTATTAATACTTGATATTACCAAAACTTTATTTTGTGGTCAGTTTAATTAGATGTTTACAAGATAGATGCACGTTTCATTTTGGTTACGATACTGTATATTAATGACGGTGTGATACAGCCATCAGCTGTCTTTGCCTACACCCATAAATTAACCAGACCCTCCACCACCCACACAACACAGCCACTACCACCCCCATCCACTACAAAGCCACCCCATCAAACAAGCTGTCCAGATGCATCAAGGATGATGCCAAAATGGCACATATGTCTGTGTATATGTGCTTGTGTGCCAGGCATAGAGAAAGGAACAAAAGTAAGAGGTCACTCTCATTAGTGAATATGTCACTTCAAGATTGTAAGTAGTCACCAGATTACACGAACAAATCCACCATTCAACTCCTATCTGTAGTTCTGCCTCTATAACATACACACCCCCCCACCACCCCTTCACTGCCTGCTTCTATGTCATCTTGCCCCTTCACACCAATAACATGTATGAGGCATGATGACCTACTTTTGCATAAAGTCTCTGTTGGCAGATTGGATTTGGTCAACAGTTCTGTCCACCTATCCACCTGGTGATCAACCTGTCACCCCTCAGAAAAGCAAACTATAACAAAGATATTAATGGCCAGAGATGTGGTGTGAAAACAGACAAGGCTCCAAGTTGTGCACTTTGTCCGTATGTGTTTTCCTTTTGCGTGTTTTCAACCTCGCCTTTGGTGCCATCTGGGTTCTTTTCCTCACAAATTGGGACAAATCATAGTGCTGAAAAGAAAAACAACATTGAAAGAAGGATAAATAAATAAATGATGGTGCGTGGATAGAGTGCAAATGCGAATGGCAGCCTGAAATGCTAAGGGGAAGAGGAGAGGAGAAAAAGAGAGTGATTAGGCAATATGAGTGCTGGTGATAGGCCCCTCTTCACAGTCTCTGTGGACCCTAGAGATGAGCCTGAGAGGGAGTAGACAGCCGACATGGCAACCTCTCAGCCCGCATCAGGCTGTCGCCGACTGTGATGTCCACCCGAGAGACCACAGTGTGCTCTCTTTCAGAGGAACACACTCATAAAAGCTATTATTGCGCAGCTGGTTTGCGCTCTTTTTTACTCAAAAGAACTCAGCATTCAGTGACAACGATTGGAAAAAAAAAAATAAACAAAAATCTGAAAATGGAAAACGCGCAAGATTATCAGGAGTCACAATGAGAAGCAGAGAAGGTTCAAGCCCTCATCCATTCAAGCTCATCTTGACCTTATCATGTTACACCACTGAGTGACTGTGCGTTTGTGGCTCTGCATCTATATAAAGAGTTGAGTATGGTGTTTAAAGTGGCCCAGTGTGTGCATGTAATCCTTGGCAACTAATTCTGAGGACATGCTGCTGCCTCAGTGATGTAGGCTGACCGAAGGAGCTATCTCACAATCAGGGCGTGAAATGCTAAAGAGCTTCCAGCCAACACGCCTGCATGGTGTTTTCTCCCCACTACTGTTCATTTGACATTTAATAAATCATTACTTCAGCCATGCCCTCAAGGATCACTCACACACTATTAAAAGTTCACCATACATAGACATACACACATACGTATAGCCTTGATGATAACTGTTTATTAACAAGTTAGGTGAATGACCTGATTTCATTCCGTTGCCAAAATTATGAGCACTGTGTGGTTAAAGCCCCCAGAGCAAGCTGCCGCATTACAAATCTGATTAGCAAAAACCATTTGTTAAAAGGAAAAACATGCTCATCAATAATACCTCTAAAAATAAGACTTAAGTCATTGACTTGATTTCTTTTTAACAGCCAGTCACATAACATCCATGCAAGCCCAACCATTTCTATTGAGACCTCAAGTAATCTTTGAACCTCTGTTGGCCTGCGTGTGGTGTCTGGGCCCGTGTGCAGGCAGCCCCTGTCAGGCTTTCACACATCCCAGATGTGTGCTAAGCCTCCTCCTAGCCCTCTAATCGTTGCTGGACAGGGGGATGATGAAAACCAAAGTGATACGATGGCAACACATTTGTCCACTTGTCTCTCATCTCCTCCGATCCACACATTGTCAAGCTGATGGACAGTTGAAGGCTCGAGAACATTTTGAAAGATTGACAGGTGACTGAGAGAATTCAGTCAGGGAATTACCATAGTCATGGGTATCCATCCGGTGTGGATCAAATAAAGACAAACATATCAGTTGAAGCATATTCTTTCAAATATATAATTGGTTACATCAATTCTGAGCTTGTTTTGTTTGCACTGTAAGTCAGTAACGTCCTAAATCTATAAGATTCCTGAGCAGTCATGCCTATGCAATGTTGCTGTCGTATCATCACTTGAAAAAGGCCAATCTCAATTTATCAGCAGCACTTGCTTAATTGCTGCGATATAGATCAGAACCCCCTTAATTAATGCAAATGGAGCAAACAAGCACTGATGCTTGCAAATAACCCTCTCTCTCTTTCATTCCATTGTTTTATAGAAGTGCTTTAGGACCATTGTCTATGTGATTAGCTAATAAAGAGCCTAATGTCTTGTCTTGCACTCATAGCACACATCCTCCTTTTAATCCATAAGCTCTTAAGGCAGCTATAAAGAGTAAAGTGTACAAAAGCAACCTTAACAGTCCATACACATTCACGCACACTTAATATCAAGGAGTGAAGAGCAGAGAATTGAGTGTGTGTGTGGATTAGGGTAATACATACCATCAATTAAAGATGGAGATAGGAAGCAAGACATTTTAATGTTGGCCTTGAGAGGCTTGAGTGGGCAGATACATGGAATCAATAGGATATGAAAAGAAAAGGCTGATATACTCTCCTGTTGTGTATTTATTTTGAAGGACAAAATGCACTTTGAATATATGAAAAGAAGTCAATGCATGATTTTGGCATTATAAATTATACAAATATGAAAGTGGACTTAACTTTCCGCATGCCATTGAGACATGGATCTTCTTCACACACTGGTCTTTTTTGCCCTCCAGCAATTCAGCGCTTTACTTGAATGCCATCTTTGAAGATGTGATTCATTCAAATTCTCATTAATCCTCAGACTACCTTCACGGCAGCCCACGTGTACTGCCCCAACACCTCATCATCACTTTGGCTCAGAGTGAAAGCCTGCGATGATGCCAGCAGTAGGGAGGCATCGTCCGCTCAGTGACAGTGAACATGTTTATTATTTGTGGGTTTCTCTTCACCCTGTCCAGCACATAAGGTTATCTGGACTGCGTGGAAGAGAGCAATGTCCGTGTTCCAGCCCCAGAGGCAGGATGAAGAAACACGCTGAGGTGGGGAGTCGAGAGGGGAGATGCTACGACTCGCACGCGGCGGACCTATTGAGTTCACCCTCAGGGTGTGTATGAGTATGTGTGGTTTGGAAGTGGGAAGGGGGAGTGTTTAGCTGTCTCCTTTGTGGTGGAAGTAACCTGGGCTAGGGGACCGCGTGAATGGACGGAAAGAGGGGAGGGGTCAGGGCCGGAGGAAGCGAGGAAATGCATACGAGAAGGTCATTAAGCTTATTGCACTAGAGAGTGTAGTTGCTCAGGGAGCCGATATTACCAGTGCCTGAAGCCTTGGTTATTCTCTCAAAACAGACAATAAATTAAAGGCAGAGCGTCACACCACAGAAAGGAGACGGTGGCTTATCTGAGGATTTAAGTGCGTATCTCTGACATGTTACATTTTCATACATTTTAGCTTCAGGCCAGGGTGACATCAGCTCCATCCCAAAAGCTTTGTGTCAGTTCAGCCTTTCCTCCTCCACTGAAGAAAACCACTTATTGAGGATTTCACCATGAAGCAATATGAAAAGCACAAATCATTGCTTTTTCAGGTAAAGTCGTTTTAACCAAAGTTTTAACCTTTCACTTAGCTAAATTAAAATTCAGGCATTCATTTACTTATATTTGCAGAGATATTCACGGTTGCTGTTAGTATATTCCACCCATTGCCACTCTCAAATTCCACCTTGTCCACAGGTTTATGACACCGTAGATATAAAGAACGAACAAAGGTAACATGCAATATTAGTTAGTTGTAGAATGTTAGTTAGTTTCTTATTTCATCTGATCAGGAGGTCCCAGTCCATCCATCAATGCCCAGAAGGATTTGATGGCTATTTTTGGGAAGACTGATGAATTGTTGTTTTACAGCTAGCTAACATTCGATCACTCGCTGGCAACTTTCAGTTCATCTTTGTAATTTTCTCCAACTTGACCAAGGTGACCCAACTCAGCCGTTAATGATCTAACACATCAACTTATAATTACAGCAGCCACTCACTCCAAAGGCCACCTGCTCTTAATTTCTCATTTATGATCTCAGTGCCAAAGTGTGAGAAGTGAAATTCATGTAAGGATGTTCTTAAAAATAAATTGCAGCAATTCCTGTCTTTCAAAATCAATGCTAGGAAAAGAATAAATGGTTTTCTGCAAGAATATGTGAACAAACTGCAATATTTCAAGGAGATTAATATTAGAAATTTAAGTAGCAAATGCTCTTTAACATTTAGATTCAGAGAAAAGCTTAATCCCAGTCAATACCGGAAAATTAAGAAAATTGCATAGAGCGTAATTTTCCTGTACAATCATTTTTATAAGATTTTCTTTTATCTTCTCAATATCTACTCAAAATAATCCATCATAATTTAATGTGAACAGGTTGGTTGCAAAATTAAATGAAACGAAGATGGGATATGAAAAGGCTGGGTCTGTCCCAGCTGTTCCTTTTTTCCCTGATCTCCTCAGAAACAATATAGCATGTAAGCTGCTGTTGGCATGCACCTTAAGAAAGAAGGAGAAGAAGAAGAGGAAGAGGAAGAAGAATCAACCATACACTTTAGCAATCAAGCCACCTACAAAAGAGAAAGAAGATGAAAAAAAAAAAAAAAATCAAAACACGATAGCACGGATGGCAGCTTGATGGACGAATGGCAAAATAAGAGAAAAATAGGTCAGAAGCTGACAGGATTAATAACAGAACGGAAACTGGTCAAATATTCTGCTTTTAAAAAGTTGCGATTTTAACGCAAGTTAGTTTGCAGCAGGTTGCCTCCAGTGTTTGGTAGCTAACTGTTTTGTTCAGCAAACTGGCAAGTTCTAGTCACAATCGAACTAAAAGTAGCTAGAGAGCTACTCAAATTACACCACGATTAGCACTTTAGTGTTAGAGCATAGGGTTGTCTCAACTTGTTGTATTTTATTTATAGTGCGTTAAAATGTACCACCAGATTTTGTAATCTATACAAACGTGCTCCCACAGACACCCCCCCCCCACACACACACATAACAAATCTCAATTTAACCACTGCAAAATGGGAACAAATGTTCAAAGACTGACATGAGTTCAATTAAATCTTCCCTGAAATAGAAAAGCAACATGATATCCTGCTGAGTTTATAATGCAAAACATATCACAACATGTTTCACATGCGTAGGCTATGTTTCTGTAAAGGATTTCGATTGTGAGCAGTGTATCCGTTGTTTTTAGCTCTTTGTGTTTTTGTATACATATCACTTTACTTAAAGGTAGTATTTTTTCACTGTTGTTTTGCCAATAGTGGAGTCAATATATGCTCTAACTCTACAATGTAAAGAGCCAAAAGGCAGCAACTGGAAGGAGGATGTTGCAGTAACTTGTCAATAGTGCAGCTGGAAATCAAACATTTGCTTTCCAACCAAAACACAGTGTCTCTGGAGATGGAAACCCCTGTGCATATTTTAAACAATTATTCCTTGTAACTTATGCCAAAGTAACCACACATTCTTAAAGATGTGTGCGCCAAAACATAATTATAGAAAGCAAGACAGTGCACATGCATCTATATGCATAAAAAGGGACACTGAGACTAACACACGAAGAGGCTAAAGAGAGGAAGGCACACTACCCCATTATTAATTTTTCATAACATCATGCTCAATACAAAATGCAATAAGTGTTTCTTGTAAGACGACTCCCGGGCACTTACAGCACTTGAGCATGCGGCAAGGTTCTCCTCAGAGGTCCAGCCTACGTGTTTGTCTGACTTACTTTGTCTCTGGAAGGATGACATCTGATGCTGAATACACCCAGGGGCTGAAGGAGAGGAGAGGAAAAAAGATGCTGTACTCGACATAAACACACGTTAGGACAGAGAAGAGGGCAGTAAAACAGAATCACTGTGAGCTCCCAAATCTTGCATAAACAGATTCGCAGCACTGAGGAAGAACAGCTTTAATGCTTTTGTTGAGTGCCATGATACAAAAATAAATTGAATTCCTACGATTTTCATTATTCCTCCAAATATGGAAGACCTTGTTTTCTCATCACCTGGACAGCTTATTCTGACCAGATTGGTCTTGTGTGTTGGTACACCTATCTTTAATATTCTAGTCAGTCACCCTGGGCTCCATCTCTCTGTTTGCCAACAGTAACCACCCTTACTGCCTCTCACACACACACACACACACACACACACACACACACACACACACACACACACACACACACACACACACACACACACACTTTCCTCTAAACACTCCTACTAATAATTGTATGCACATGATAAATTAATAGCCCTTTTATGACTCTATCTCTGAATATCAAAACTGGAACATTTCATGCGTGGGTTGACAGATTACATAGCAGTACAGGACATGTTGGGATGTAGCTTATAAAGGCATTGTGTGGTATGACCAAATTTTTCATATTGAATACATCAGTTGACAGTGTTTTCAACACTGTATATAAAAAAAGATCTCCCAAGAAACAATTCCTTTGCAATCCTTCCCTTTGCAATTAGCTGTCTGGCTAATTCATAGCAGTGCAACAGAATCACAGCAATCTTGGGATTTGCATGAGTCAGCTTTATATTTGTTAAGGCCTTGAGAAAAAAAGGACACTGACACGCAAGTGATTGTCTTGAACTTTATTGAGCGGGTACATTTAAGTTAATTTGCCATTGGGAGTGGCTAATGGAAGTAGGCTCCTCCAGTAACTCTTAAAGAGTCAATCCACCTGATTTAGAGGAAGCAAGCACATAGATCTCTTGATTGACAGAGCTGTTACTGATTGACAGAGCTGTTACTCTGCATGTGACATAACTGACTGACGGAGAGAGATGAGAAGGAGGTGAGGGAAAGGTTTTGGGAGGTTTTAGTTCCTGCATCATATCAAGATGCCCTAATGTATAGTATGTTCCAGATGTTGGGGTTATCCTTGTGGGATAGGCAGTCAAGTGTTGTGTTAGAGCCTTCAGGGTGAATCATAAATGTTGCACAGGAGACCTCATGAAAGATGCAGCACACATGCCCCCTTAGCTAAAACAGTGCACTGATGGACCTTTGGGAATGGACCATTTCAGCGTAGCATCATGCTGCGATTACAATCATAACAGGGAAGGGACTTTGTGGAGATGGCATTAGAAACACAGGAAGTTAGTTAATCTTGGAAATTAGAGTTCATTACAAAGCATTAACATCTAAAGGCCTTAGTTCTAAATATGAACACCACATCATGGACGTTCACAGATGACCAGATGTGTGAAAATGGGATGCATCTGTGTTTGAGGTCAATGACGGTTAATAATGTTGTGTGAAATAGTGTGTATTGAACCTCTCAGGTGAGCTCTTCCTGACTCTTCAAGTCTATATGTTAGGCATGAGTGTATGTGTGCATGCAAGCATATCCAAGTCTTTTCTTTTTCTTTCTTTTTTTAATAAAATGTGCTCGTCTGACGATGCCTAAGACACTCTTGAATGTGTGTGTGTGTGTGTGTGCATGTTTGCCCTTTTATAGATGTGTGCGAAGGACCCTGCAGAGGAGCTAAAAGTAAAGCGTCAGGCCATAATTGGGTTACACAGACCGGTGATGGATTAAAGCACGGCTTGGGAGACGCTGCAGCAACATTAGGGTGTCTGAGATGTCAGGGGCAGAGCGCTCTCATTAATCGCCTTGGCCCTTACATTACTGCATTAGTTGTATTAGCAGCTAGGAGTCGGCAAGCACTTTGGGATTTCTCGCTGAGGCACGCCACATTCCTCTCTTTCCTTTCTAGTTACTTTGCACAAGTGGGCATGATCTTTCAGTTTTTTTTTTTTGTTTTTTTTTTTTGAGAACAAGAGAAGGAAGGAAGGAACAATCAAAAGAGACTGAGCGGATAATTAATTTTATTTAAAATCTCCATTTTATGTTTTAAACTTGGAATTTGAGTGAGGTGTCTTGAATACAAATTGGATGCAAGGTTACAGAAACCATTTGTCATGCTTTAGTACAAGTTTCAAGTTCCTTTTGAAAGTTGTTGGGTAATTTACAATAAGTTCACGCACATACGTGGACACACATACACACACACACACACACACCCCACAAACCTCAATCAGTCATCCCACTTCTCAATAACCTAATAGTCTTCCTGTGTGAAAATTGATTTCCAGGAGCAAGTTCTTTGACCCAGGTCCCACCACCCCACAACCCAACACACACACACACACACGCACATTTCCTAAGCCCTACAATCTCGGGCCTCTTTTTCTCCATCCAATTCCATCCATCTCCTTTGCAGTACAGATATTTACACTGTAGCTGTTATTAATAAGCAGAAATTGATTTTTCGGTGTAGTAAAAAATATTATGTAAGCAGTGAGGATGGTGTCGCAGACTGAGACATACTGGTTATAGGTTGTGGAAGAAAGGGCGGAGTTTAGTATTTGCCTGATGGAAAGGAACGGGCGCTCCACCCGGCAGATGTCATGGGTGAAACCTATATGAGGATGTATAGACTAACATTAGAGATCATGAATGTTCAACCCTTGTACTCTCCCCTCTTCATGGAGTGGGAGATTCATCATGCATTACCTCGTTCCTTCCTCTTCCCCTTCAGGGCCTTAAGTATGTGACTTAATCACAGCTGAAGTATCCCTGATTGCCTTAGAGCTGCTGGTGGCCTAACCAGAACCCATAGTGTGCATGCAAGCCGACTGTGTGGTTACCCACACCTCAGCTCTGGCAGCTAAACTATTTAAACCATCCACTTTTAAGTGTTGGGTCACCCTAACCAAATGATTTCCTGTAATTTACCTTTAGAGTTATCTAGCTATCAGTGCTTTGCATTAAGGCATTACATTAATGTGATTTTTTGGCAATAAAGTGTAGTGGAGGGAGAGCACATTAACATTTGTAACATATTCTGTCAAAAATAAATACGACATTAACTTAAAATGAAGAGAAACCCAGCCTCGGATGGCTTAAAAACACTATGTAGAGCTATAGAGCCAGCAGTAACAGCAACCCAGGAGACATGTCGCCCATAACCATAAATGTACGTAATTTAATCAGTAGATCAGCGATGCCATCTGCAACACACACACCAGAAATCTAGTGTTGGTCCGTCTGCTCCGTCACGCTTTGATCGCTAATTGTGTGTTTTTAAAACGTACTTTGGGTGTTGCACTCACTCGTGCATGTCTAAGCATAGCACATAACTGCTGTGTTTTTGATTTAACTTCACTGCTTTAGGCAGGTGACAGATCTGTTGCCTTTGTAACAGCGCAGAAAAAAAGGGGTGAAAATTAGGTAGGTGCTGCGTTTACATCGCTGTTGATCAGAGCTGGAGTCAATAAATATGTCCAACAACTGCAAAGTCCTTTGACTCTGGTGTGAATGTTGATTGTACCCCTTTGCATCCTCGACAAAGGTCGCTGTAGATGTTTCATTAGGTTTTTTGACCAGCGTAAAAAGGACCTTATTGGGTTTTTTTCTTCTTCTCAGCTACTAGACATCCATCAATATCTTTGATCTCAGAGCGTGTGAATATTCTGTGTGTAATCGCTGAAGTAAAGCTATGTCTTGATGGGCCCTAAACACCTCTGAAAAGCTCGCTGATTTATTTTCATACTTAAAGACACCTCGGAAAGTGAGGGAAATGAGCTGTGCTGAATAATTAATGTCATGAGAAATAACTGCATGCTTCAGCTTTTGCTTTTTTTGCTCATTTTGAGAAACGTAGTCGGTAAAACCGATGTCAATGGCAAATGTTCACAGAACTGGAAAATTACATTTGAAAATTCATCAACAGCATTTCATTCCAGAAACAAAACTAAGTAGTGACACTGGATAGCCCAAAGACCTCCCAGCAAAAAGTTTTCTCTGCATCTACTTCTTGAGCAATGGTCCTGGTGGAAACTGTTGACCGACCATTTAATCTCTGCCCTCTTAAAAGAAGCAGGAAAGACACATTATATGGGTTTACATAGATCACTTTCTCATGGAGGGATGAATGGCGAGGGGCAGAGGGCAGCGTGTGTGAGGAGGTGGGCAGAGGAAGGATTGTTTTTGGCTCACAGTTACAGCGAGCACAATTTCCCATGAGTGTCCTTGGGTACCTGATCTGTGCAAAGAAATACTGGACCCCTTTCCTATTGTTCCTCACACTTACTTGCTTATGCTCGCACACAAACGCACACACAAACGTACAGGTATCTGTTTGTCTTGCGAGTACCTCTGTTCACATGGAAGGGGTTGTCCTCTCGCTCCAGGACGAGGTATTAGCTTTCCCCTGAGGGAGAGTTCTAATTAGGTAATTGACTGATGTATAAAGCAGGTGCATGTATCTGTTACAGCCGACTCGACCTGTTCATTATTAAACAGTGACCTACTCTGCCACTTGTGCCAAAGCCGTCAGTACAGGGGAGAAAGTGGCCGGGAAGAGCTTTCACAGGAATCAGGCACACTCGTAATTACACTTGCTAGTTACCTGAGACATATTCTCTTTACTGTTGCATGTTGATCAAGCATCCCTGTGCTGCATTAAAAAATTAAATAAAAAAAAAAAAAACCTTGATGAAAAATTCAACAAAAGGCAAAAGGGATTTGCAGGGAAGAAGAAAGTTTGTCTCTTTTTTCTCTTTTTCTAAGTTATTGATTATTTTGTGGAAAATGCACAATCTCTGAATTGTTGAAAATAGCATTACAAATGACAAGCCACAAAACTTTTCATCCTCACACATTTGTACATCGATCAGTAAATGAAACTTGAGCTAGACTTGGCCAGAAAGGAGAGGAGAGATTTGCCAAGGGCCAGCAAGCAGCACTTCATTCTGACACATTGACATTGGTGAAATATATAAAGTATTGGGTTGCTGTTCGGACTATAGCCCAGTTTATTCACATAAGGAGGCCCAACGATCGAGATATGGATTGATAGCGGAGACAGGAATTGATTCGAAGTGTGTGTGTGCATGTGACAGCAGCTTCAGAATGTGAGCTGCTCGTTCCATTTCAATTCAGCAAGTTACACATCTCATTTCCGAGTGTGTAAGTCACAGAAGCCAATGAGACGGGAAACAGCAGCTTTTGAGCCAACTCTCTTTGTACCGAGCCAGGCCTGGACGTTGGCCAGATTATAAAGTGTTACCATGAAAAACCAATAATGACGTCACAATTTTAAATTGGCTGAACAATATATATTTTTTCATTCATTTTTGTTTGTCTTCCTAACAATTTCAACAGTTTCATTTAACATGAATTAATCTTCTGTCCTTGGCCTCTTTTCAAATTTGGGAAAAAATGCTCTCCTTAAATTAAGGCCAAACTCATTTGATTATGGTGGTCAAAGGTCAAAGTAAGGGTGATCTAACAGAACACAGTTTTGACCAGGAGGTCATAAAGGGAATACCTTCAAATTTGTCACACATATTCCCACACACTGATGGACTAACTAATTTTGCTGCTCAAAGGTCTTATAAATATTACAAGTGCACATATAAATGGGGAAAATTACTGTTACTAACTACCGATTGCTCCGAACTGAGTGACAACTGCCAGGGAGGCAAGTTGCTGTTTGAAATCCTATACAACACAAAATGAGTCTTTGCCTTTATGAAGCTCGAAACAAGAAGTTATTCATCTGTCTTTGACCCAAGTGTGGTGATTTTATCAGATACTGTATCATTCTCACTAGTAATGTCTCTGGATTAATATGTTTACTCCACACACACACACATTAGTAACAGAGCTTTGCTGTCTTTTGAAAGGAATCGCACAGCTACTTGGGTAGTCTTGCTCACCATATGAGAGATATGCATTGAAACCTACATGTGCAATCTAATCCAGCATTTGCAAAACCAGGGATATGGAAAAAAGAGTAATGATAGGGCACAGATGATGGCAACTGTGTAATTCCCTCTGTGGAGTCATTTCAACCAAATCTGGCCTCTCCTCTGACCTTCGCCAGCAAGTCTGCCAACAGATTACAGGACTAGAGAGTCCTGCGCAAGGATTAGTTTCATATTGAATGTTTATTCTCAAACAATCCCTAATCTGATGTAGCCTAATCTAATCTGATCTACAGTGATCACTGACAGGGGATCACGCCTTCACACAGCCACCCACGGTGACTCTACCAGCACTCTGCATTTCCTCAGAGAGGTGAGGGAGTTCATTTTTGACATTTTCTGGGATTGCTGCTTAGCCAGGATTCAGCCAAAACAAAAAACAGCTGCAAATAGCTTTTAAATGCAGAGTAGACCATTGACACAAAAATAACCTAAAACCTAAAACCCTATAAATACAGATCCCACAGTTCCCATGTAGCTTCAAGGCAGCATCAATCTTTGCTTTGAAAAAAGCAAATAAACAAACAAACAAACAAAAACTTCCTCAGACAGTCATTGTCATGTAGCAATGGAAAATGATCATTTTCAGTCATGTTTAAAGCAGTAATCCACTTTGTTCCCCATCTTACATAAACCTTCCAGTAGGAGCTGTACTCACTGTGTGGTACAGGAGGTACAGCTGTTGCAGACTAGTGAAGTGCCCACAGTATTTGATTTCAATATCCAATCACAAAGGTTTAGCAGTTATGAGATTCATTACACTGATGCAACCTCCTAACCACAAGGATAATCAACCTGTCTTCCAAAATTTGGGGAGAAAATCGACTCTCAAAAAAAGAAAATTAAAGCAGCGGTATGGCTTGTTCCTTTGATTGGATTGGTCCTGATGACATTTCCAAAACAGTAAATAAAGCCTTTGCTGCTATAGCAATAATACAGAGGCATAGTGACATACCACTGCGGCATAGTGGTTAGTGCTGCTGCCCCACAATAAGAAAGTTGTGAGTTCGATTCCCAGTGGAGTTTGCATGTTGTCAGCGTGGGTTTCCTCCCAATGACATACTGTACATGTTTGGGCTAAGTGGTGACTCTAAATTGTCCACAGGTGTGAGTGGCTGTTTGTCTCTAAAACTTCTGTGTACATTAGAAGTTAAGACTTTGCGAAAGACCCAACTTTAGTTCGAACCCTGTCCTCTCATCCCTAACTTGAGTCCAGCTGTTCCTGTTCCTTGAGCAACTTCTGAATTCACTTTGGTTAAATGCCTACGACCCCTCCTAACACTTCACAGCGTCTAGGTTTCAGACACTAGATAAAAAGAAGTCTTTAAAACCCCAAACAGCTCACTTCCATCCCTTTTGAACCCGACCTCTAGCCTTGTGGAAATTCTGAACTCCCTTGAACTCACTCACATCTCCTTCCTCTTAGCATCAGTGTCATCTCCCCTGAAGAGAGAAAGATGGATCTCCTTTAATTCCTTTCTCCTCCTTTCAAATGCCTGCCTGCACACACAGAGTGGATTGTAAAAGTGAAAAAAAGAGTCCAAATAAAAATCATTTTTATGAGACAGTAGAAAGACGAAAAAGCCTCCTCCCTGTGAGCCTTGTCGTGTTTGGAGTTGACCTTATTCTACCCTCTTTCTCTGAACCACAGTGTGGGATGCGTCTGCAAGGACACAAAACAGCTATTAAAAACTAATGAAGGCAAAGAGACAACCTTGATTTGATGATGTAACTTGGAAACCCACAAAAAGGCTTCAAGAGAACATCATTCTCTCCTTTACTCTCTCATCCTTCTTCCCTCTTTACCTGTTGGACATTGATCATCATAAAGCAATGAATTAGATAACAAGGAGCAGCCACCGAGTTTAACTGGGACAGCTAAGGATTTAATCTCTGTGCCTCAGATCTAAGACGAACTCTAGTCAGGATATTTCAGAGGCCATTAAATCATCAGCACACAGAGAATGAGACACCTCCCTCTATGATTAAAACAATAAATCTGATTAGTCCTCTCCTTTTTCATTTTTTACAAGGAGCCCACAATGCGTGGGTGCTTTCAAACCTAGCTTATTTCATTCCTCTCCACAGGTGTTCTCATGCAACGTGTGAAACCTGAGAGCAGATTAAAGTGCCAACCTCAGGGAGGAAAAAATGCTTTTAGGAACTTTTAAAACTGTTTTTAACAGTGTGTTTTAATGCCCACTAAAAACAAAACATTTAACCACATGGCCAAGATGGAGCAACGCAGCATCTCACAGAGAGAGAAAGATGAAGCAAGAGCGATGGAGAGGATGAGGAGAGATATCTTAGATTAGATTTCCTTCATTGTCCCACAATTGAGAAATTCACATCTTCACGTCATCAGCAAAGCTTTCAGCAAAGCTGTCACAATCTGCTGGCCTTTTTGTGACATCATACATGTTTGTTAACAGAGCTAAACATCTCAACAACTGGCTACCACCTAGATTGAATTTGATATTATTATGCATGTTCCCCAAATTATGATTCATATGATGCCATCCATGTAGAAGCAAACAGCTCTAAACGTCCCCATCGCCAATAATACTAAGTTCACTTTAAAACTAAGCAAGATAAAATGAAACAAATAAAACAACTTTCAGTTCCACATTGCTGAATGACACAATCAGTGTAATCACATCCATAAAGTTTATATTCTTGGATGACAACCAAAGAGGCATTTAAGGGTGTGACTGTTGAATGGCACGATAAACAGGAAGTTATTGATATGAAAATGAAAAGTGATAAACACTGAACATGATTCCTATGTTTATGACTTTTATACACTGGAGACATTTTTGCTGTGAATGGACTGTGGACTTTGTCCTTTATCTGTAGTCACTCTTGCTGTAGTTGAGCTTCCAACAGTCTACACGGGTCACCCTGCAGAATGTGTCGTATCCACATTCTGCGCAACACAGAGAAGCCTGTATATCACAGAGTTACAGAACCATAAGGATGTTCAGATATAATAAAGGAATAGGAGGGTGAAACACTTTTACAACAGGAGGAGGTTGTTTCCACTTCTGGAAACAACTCAAAGCATGAATACTGTAACACTTAACACTTAAACACTTAACTGCTTGGCAGGATTCATTCGGAGAAATTTGATGTCCCGGTCATTCGGCCCGTGAAGCTTGGAACAACAGTGGTTCTCTGCAGCTCAGGAAAAGGTTTCCAATTTAAAACCATTATGTCACATTAATGAAGAAATGTTTTTCTTGCAAATATAACATGCAGAATTGTATTTCACTCTCATCTCCTCTCTGACCAAGCCACTGACAGGAGTGCGCTTGACCTCTTCATACCTGTGCTTGTAAAAGCAGCCACAGGGGGTCCCAACAAGTGAAGAAATGGAAGCCATGTGACACAAGACAGTGCCTATAAATATGGTCGAGATCACAGGGGCACTTAATGCAGGGGTGGGCAGACTGCCTTTTTACCAGCGCGTCTACAACATCTTAAAAAGGTTCTGTCGTGTCATATGAAACCAATAAAACCCAAACACTTCCTCCCCGACAGGGAAAGGCCTCCTAACCTACCACAACTCACCATCTGCCATCCTATCAAGCCGCCCTTTTTGCTTTTAAGAAATGTTCATTCTTACTTTTTTCTTTTTCTTTTAACAACGCTTCTCACCATAGCTGTGATTTATTCCTCTTTCTGACTTTTCCTCTGCCCTTTGACTGCTGTCTTGCACTCTCCTTTCCTGACTGCAAGCCATGGAGCATACTGTAAATTTGTGGCAGGAAATGTGTGCAGATTCATGGTTTGAGAGGACTATATATAGTCCTATATATATATATATATATATATATATATAATACATACAGCTAACAAAGTCTTCGATAATAAAATGAGACAAATATAACATGGCACTAATCCTCTCTACTTCACATGCAAAATCCAGAGATTATTGCGGCCATACTTTATGTGGAAGAATGAAAAGGTCACCTTGATCATCTGGCCTTCTGGCCTCATTTACCCACAAAAAGTTTCCATTAGTTAAAGAAATCTTATGTTAACATAGGACACATACGCATTATTCCAAAGACGCGTCAGTAAGTGCAAAATAGCACAAGGTTGCTCAGCTTCAGTGCATACCTCATATATGCATAGAGGAAATATCCATCTTAGTAGTTACCATCTCATTAATGTTGGATCTAAAGTAAGGGGAGGACTTGCATTTAATCTGGTGACTAATAGTTAACCTGTTGACAGGTACAAGCTACACAGGTCATGATAGCAGGGAATTACAGCTCTTCGAAGGTTCGCACAACAAGTGAGATAATCTTATCTATTTTTAATAATTAACATCAGGAAAAACCAAGATAATAGATAAATAGTTCAAAAATATATTATATATTAATTATTGCTCAATAATCTGTAGATAAACCATCCAAAATGAACGTCAAATGGCACCGAACTGCTCAGAGTCAAACTGTAAAATCTTATCAGGTCAGGCTTAAATTGAATAATTCCTCAGCAAACAGGTGACCTCAAGTTTATTTTATTTTTATCATTATTTAGTTCAAGTAAACAATTTGGATGTGCATTTATACTTTTGTTTTTTTATTAACATGCGTGGTGATCTTCTTATTAACAGTGCACTACTGTGCAACAGCACCATCTGATTGGTTCGGTGATGTGTGCTTGAGGCTATACACACTTGTCCTATGAAATTAAGATTCAGCAACCGAACCTGGGTGCCAGCAAAAACACAAACCGTACCTGATGCATCACTCAGGTCAACAGCAGTGGATTGGGGATTCACTCTTCGTGTTTCTCTTTGATACAGTTCAATTCTTTAATCAGTCCGTGGCCTGCTAATAGAGTTGGGTAGACGACCCAGAGAAGCAAAGAGGAAGGCGATTTCTGGAAATGATTACAGACTCATTTCCTTGTTTATCCTGCCTTTGAAAAGAGAAAGAGACCCCCTGCCCTCTATCCCATAGGTCCTCCACTCATTGTGTCACAACTGCTGACGCCCCTCCCCCCCACCCCAGCACCCATCTAAGGCCCTCACTGGTCCATCCTTAATCACTCCTGCTCCATTCTTTTTCACTTCTGATGCTGTGCTTTGGCAGATTTGTTTCACTCTTCCAATAAACAATTTCCTTCGTTCCTCCTTCCTTTCTTTGAATTTCTCTTGCTGTCTCTCTTTCTTGCACTCTGCTCCATTGTGGAATTGAGGGTCCCACTTGTAAACAATTTCCCCACAAGATCAAGCTGGGTCCCGTCCCTTTTCATTTTGGCATTCTGGCTTACCCCAAGACCTTTTCTGCTTCAAGTGGGTGAGCTGGCAAGGCCTGAAGTTAATGGCTGGAAATCTCGAACTAACCTCTCCAACAGCTGCCTCCTGAGCCCCTTCTTTCTCGTCTCCTCCTTTAACCATGTTTCCCCCTTTGCTTTTTTTTTTTTTTCTTTTCTCTCCCTCTCGTTCTTTTGCTCTCTCCTTCTCTGCCAAAAAAATAGGGGATGAGGGTGCTGGTTGATTGGAGGGGAAAAAAGAAAAACCACTAGGAATTTTTCCAGAAATTTGTCTTTTCCTCCAACAAGTGGCTCAAGGCCGGAAGAAAACCAAGGAGGTAGAGCATGCGGGAAAATGAGGCTCTAAAGCTCATTTTTTCCCCCTTCATTTCTTCCTCTCTCCCCTCCTTTCAGTAAAAAGAATAATAAAGAAAGACCCTCCATTGGACATGTCTTTCTTTTTGAAACACAGGTTCAAAGGCACTGGGAGATTTGGGCCCTTTGTGAGGGTTTGAGAGTAATGATGAGAGGGGAGGAACAGCATCCAATCCCAAACAGCTTCCTGGCCAATTCTACATAGAGTCTCTCCAAGCCCTCGGTTGTAGAGCTGAGGCCTAATCCACACAAATCTACACTAGCTGGGGGGGAAAAAAGCTGTTTCCAGCCCTCAAGTGGGTGAAAGTACTGTTGGAGTGGAGGCTGCTGGCTGACTGCTGAATCCCAGTGGTTGCATGTTTAGCTTTCAAGCAAACACATAAATGGAAGGTCAACAGCTACTCCGGATTTATAAGGTAATGGGTATAATCATTTACACAACAATGCATTATCATTGTTCAGACAATCACCACTCATCTGTGGAGGAGTAAAACATGGATTTATGAATAATTGTTTAAAAAGCCCGGAAAATAACAGTTGTTTCCCCAACATAGTTATTATAAATAACCCTTCCTATATATTGCAAGATATTGAGCATGAGGGAAATGTATTTTCCAGGAAAAGGCAACAATTTAACACTGAAAATCTGCCTTCATCTTTTGCAATCAAGATTCAGTTTCGAGAAGGAATGCAGAAAATGTCTTTATTTGAGCAATAAAACTGCTGTGACTGCAAAATTAGGTAGACTTGAACCAAATACTTTCTATAGTTCTATATTCTGAGTAAGTATAGCAATTCAATAGAAACGGTATGTCTGATTTTATGAATTCCTTCTATTTTAACGGACAGCAGAATCCAACGTTCATGAATCTAGTTATATTTTATCATACGAACTGCGCTGTTTTCAGGGTTTGGTCCATTTACAAGAAAGTTGACTATTTATTAATCAACCAAGTGTGCGATGAGTGTTGACTCTACCATTGCCAGACATGCCCTGAAGAGACAGGTGACAAGCTCCCATCATGCCACATTGCGCCCGCTCTATGCCGGTGACACACTTAATTTGGCCTGGCAAGGAAACATTTAACCCAAGATTACATTAACAAACATTCAAAGCAGGCCAGCTGGCATACAAAGAATAGGAGGCACATTAACTTACATCTGCAAGGAGAAATCCAGAAACAACAACAACAACAACAACAACAACAAAAACTCTGATATGGAACAAAAGGTTGAAGATCAGAGTCTATCACAGATGCCAGTGTAATACTGCATATTGAGCTTTAACGTAAGTAAATTTTTAAGATTGTGAAATTCAATAACACGCTCTGGAACAGAGCCACACACACTCATCAATAAAATGCGTGTTGCGTGTTCTTAACAAATACATGCACACATAACATACAGCACACAGGCATCCAGTATATCACAGGGCTCTCCTATGCTGTAATATGTCACACATACATAGTCACATAAAAATAAAAATAAAAATAAATGTTATATAAATGTATGATTATGTATGGACACACAAGACCACACACACAAATACACACTACCCCTGCGTTGTCATGCTGATGGTGGTCACAGGCCATGAGGAGTGATGAGCAAGATCCTGGCCGACATGCCCTGAAAGAAAGGATTTGCTGTCCTCCTTCTATCACACCTACCTGTTTTTTTCACACTCTGCTTCCTCCTTCTCTTTTCCTCCCTCTCTTCCATTTTTTTTTTTTTTCTCTTGCTGAGCAGATATTTCAGTCCAGCAGGACCCTCAAACCACCCTGTCTCCCTCCCTTTACTCCCTAATCTGGTCAGCAAACAGGGGCACCCGCTCACAGTGCCACCCTCCCTTCCCACCTGCAAAACACAAACAAAACCTCCCTCCCTCATCTGTCCTCACAGTAAAGAGCCCTCCCTCCTCTTCTCTGCTTTCCTGCACTGTCAGTCCTGTCCAGCTTTTCACTTACAATTAGCTTTGGCGGGCTTCGCACTCATCAACTGTCGTGAGTTTAGCACCCAGTCATGAGGGGCCTTGACAGATCAAGCTAAGGCATCCTGACACCAGTGGTGTGAAAGGAGATTCTAATTCTGGATAATTAGCTGACGAGAGCATGTTAGAAGAGGGGGTGGGTGATGGTGGTGGTGGTGGTGGGGGGGTCATTGTGGGGGTG
Source organism: Echeneis naucrates (assembly GCF_900963305.1). Taxonomy (NCBI): domain Eukaryota; kingdom Metazoa; phylum Chordata; class Actinopteri; order Carangiformes; family Echeneidae; genus Echeneis; species Echeneis naucrates. The sequence continues at coordinate 12,504,092 of NC_042522.1, read as the reverse complement.
GGGGGGTGGGATGGCTGAGGTAAAGTGGCAGTGCATTGTAAGCACTTTGTGTTAACTTACTGTTGATCTTTATTCTTTCTTGCTGTCTCTCTCTTTCTCATCCGTTCATCTGTTTTCCTTCTCTCTTTCACACGCCTCTCTGCAGGGACCAGCAATGGCACGTTTCTTCCTGATTTAATGCCAAAGCTTTTGTAATAATTTTTTTAGGCATATGTGATTATTAATATCCAGCCTATAGATATTGAAATCTTAAAATATTTTTAAACTCACCCTAATTAGCGTAGTCTATATCAGCTCTGTGCTCTTGAGATGTTGTATACTGGTTTGTAAAAACAAATATGTTTTGGAAAAAACGTAAAAGCCGTTTTTACGTCGACAAAATGAAAAATAATTTTTCATGAGCCTACATGCAAAATTTTGTATGCTACATGTAATATTTGTCTTCTAAAATAAAAGCTGGTCATAACAAAAGAAATATGTATCAAAGTCTATGTTTTGTTTGCTCATCATCCATCAGCCCTCCTTTGACTTTCCAGGCAGCTAATGAGTTTCCCCTCATAATAATAAAATTCAATAAATAGAACTTCAAGGATAACAGTGCTGATGTGTGCACTTGCACAGTGTGATAATGGAAACTCTGTATGTCCAACAACATTTATCAAGTTGTAAGTGCCCCACTAATTATAAAGTTGGCTAATACAATGAATGACCCTGTTCTTTGCTTGGGGCATATTGTCACCAGGCAATTCTGAAAGCAGACAGTGTCATGTGCTCTTTGGGTGCCCTAGTTCTTTTGGTAGTCTATTGTGGACATTGTAACTGCATTGAGCAGAAGCAGCACGGATCACATTGATGATATTCACATTTAACGATATTCCATCAAGGCCAGTGAAATTCAATGAAATCAATGGCTCCTCAAAGGGTTTAATCCGTATGTTTACTGTATGTGATGCAAAAACACAAACACAAGCATACATGTGTAAAAGTACATGTACAGGTGCATAAAAGCTTTGGTCACATATGTATACTACCTCCTCATTGCTAAGAGATGCCCGTCACACATTAGGGCATAGATACACAATGCAGCACATAAGCACACATTCCCGTTCCAAAATGCAGATGTGCCAAAACGCACACAAACAGCACCAGAGAGCCTAGATATCTTGAAGGGAGACTTGATCTAAGTTGGGCCTAATGCAGAGTGACATTTGTGATGTCAGATTCTTTGCACCACCGGCTGAGTAGTTAATTGCCATTAGAGGCTGAGCAAAGGCTCTGATTGGTGTATGGGGACAACGTGATCCTCTGTGTGTTTGTGTGTGCGCATCAGTGACATCTTCATGTGATGGATAGTTGAAACAGAGACCCAACTGAAGCAGACACACACCATATCAGATGTCATTCAAATTTATCCCAAAATTTCTGACATATTTTCTACACTTGTAAGCCCGCCTCACATGACGTTACTTATGCCTGAGCATATTTCCAACAATTCATTCTCTTCAGCTCTCCAGCCACATCAACACATTTACTGAGTTAACCATCCATGAATGTCTACATATCAGACCGTGACCCAACAGTTAAGCCCGGCGCCAGGACCCCTGTGCGCCGCACGCCGAGTAGGCCCATCCAACCGTGGCCAAGACGGGCCCCAGCCACTGGTTTGAGCCAGACACAATGGGCAGGTCCGATGGTTTTGAAATGATATCTATTACTGCTACTGACAGCAGTCCCAGACCGTGTGCTTTGACGCTCCTACAGTCTGACAAGCTAAGCAGAGTGATGCTGATGGCTGTGGGCACAAATCAGAATCGCTTTACTGCATCTGCAGCACCCCGGCGCCACTACGCTCTCCCTAACCCCAGCCCCAAACCTCTGCCCTGCTCTATCCCCAGAAACTGAGGGTGAGAAGTAGGGAGGAAAGTCAGGGTGGGACAAAAGAGGAAGAAAGAGTGTAAGGAGAGCATGTATCTGTGACTTATCACTAGGCCCTAAAGTTTCCAACGACCTGCCCCCAACACTGTCTACATCATCACCTTCCCTTTCACCTAACTTTGATGAAGATGAGATGAGTGGAAACCAACGATAAAAATTGAGGAGGGATGAGGAATGAATTCAAGCACTAGAGTAAAGAAAAGCAAAGAGTTGTTGGGAAATATCTTAATACTTCCAGTTTGAGCCATGATGCTGGAAAAAAAATTACCCACTGGAGAAAAAAAAAAAAACAAAAAAAAACAAAACAGTTAATCCAGGATGTGTTGACATTTCTTTGACTAACACACTTCCTTTTTTCACTTATACCTGAAAATATCTTGCATTACATACACAACCACGTTTAAATGAGTATTCTTGACAAAACATTCATGTTGTTCCCTCTGCTGTTTTTATTTCTGTGTTATTGGCTTTAGTTTCTGCCAACATAAAGTTCACGTTTTAGCAACACACACACATATACATCATGTCTGTTATGTGTCATGTACAGACTGCCCGCTGGCACTGTTAGGAATCTCATCAGTTAAGTGATACTGTGGTTCCAAGATCTTAGTACTGATCAGAGGTAACACAATAAACAATGAGTACTCACACAAACAAGCACACCACTAAATTTATAAATGCATGTCTGTGATTTAAAGTGCACACGTCAGGCAAGCACACAAACACAGAAACACTGCCACACACAGCCAGAGATAAACATGATGGTGAGCGAATGCTGGCGATGGAGCCACAGTGGTGTCTGACTGTGCGTTTGTTTGCATCTGTGTGTCACATACACTTCGCCGGCGTCGGAGCACCAGCACACAGCTCCTCGGAGGGAGAAAGGAGAGGTAGTGGTGCCCGCTCAGCTGAAAGGCCTCTGGCCACCATGCCAGCACAATCTCTTCAGCACTTCGGGACCCCCATCGCTTTCTGCTTCTCCTCTTGCCTCTCGCCTCTCGCCTCTCGCCTCTCCCCCAACCCACGTTTATTTCTGTCAGCTTCCATATTCTTGTCTTCACAGCGTGTTTGCCCATACTCACAAGACATTTCTAGTCCGTGTACACGAGGCTCTACTGCCAACTGTGGGGACCCCTGGTAAGATGATAAACAGGCACACCAGTTTCGGCTAGCAGGCTCCCCACTTGTGCTCAGGGCCTGGGGACATGTTGAAGACGGACCTTACCCTCATCTTTATTCTCTACAGGGACAATCAGCAGGCCTGTGAAGGCCCTGGTATGACACCGCCTGTCCCGTACAATACACCAACACATGCACTCGTCTCTGACCCTGCGGTTGTACGGCCTCCATATGCACACATCACTACAATGAGAGTCCTTCTGTGAAGGCCCCAGTTTTGCAGATATTCAGGTTATTATCTGGAAAGATTGTTGCCAGTGGACAGCAACAATAGGTCAAAGGAGCATTTGCTGATAGTGGCCATGGTGACCATACTACTGGAAAATAGAAGGACAGCATATGTGGGCTGAGAGCTGAAATGTCATACTAGCATGCAAACACTGAAATTCTAAAAACTAAATCTGTGGCTAAGCATTTTGGCAGTTTTCTCTATTTCCCAATGTTACAGTGGTGAACTGGAAAACAACAATACAACACAATAATAAACTCAGAACAGAGTGTTTAAATAGTTTTTCTTCTTAACTGGGCCCTGAAGAAAACTGAATGGAATATGAAGTGTAATTGTAGTAACACCCTTAGCCATAGCACTTAAAATGTTTCGAACAGAACTCAATGTCAAAAGGAAAACACTTAACTGAAAATAATGCTTTACTGATCTGTGATTTATTAACTTACAAGCATTGCCAAAACAGCATCATAAAAAAAAAGGTTTATTATTTAGTTTAAACTAACAGAGAAAAAAAACAACTTTAAATTAAATCTCCACATCCTTAACAGTATCAAATAGGTTTTCTCGTTAAACTGACTCACCCTTAATTATATTATGAACACAGCCCTAATCATAATCCAGGCCTCAGTATAAAAGAAAAAAACTTAAAGATGGGCTTTCCCTCCCATGTTTAGCTCTCTAACAGAGAGAACAAGTCTCACTGCAATTCAGGGTCATGCAGAAAATCAGCAGCCTCAGCTTGAGGTTGTCATGACCTATAAAGGCTGCTGTTAATTAGGAGAGACCTGAGTTCAATCCTGTAACGAATCACTGAGGTCAAGGCACTAAGCGGCAGTAAGCATAATGAACATATGAATCATATGGGAGTGAAACGGAGGACATTCTGAGAAGTGGTGGGAGAAAGGAAAGTGATAAAAGAAAAAGGTGGCCTTTCCACATAAATGGGTTTGGATTGTGGTTGGGGGGGGGGGGGGATCAAAGCAATTAATGAAATTGCTGTGAAACACATGAAAAACTGGACATGATCAAAAAAGTCACTCCCATAAAATCTACAATTTAAATCTTTTTATCTTATCTCGCTCCCACAGTAGTGTGTGCAGTTCCCCGGACGTGCTGGAGCCAGAAGGTCCATCTATCTTCCCTTTAATGAGACGAGCAGGAGGGACGGCTTCAGGAATTGATACCTGTCATTCTGGTAGGTTCCCTCCTGCTCTTGCCTCTGCACAGCAGACAGAGGAGGTAAAGGCTGTTTAACGTGACCAACCTCAGTGTACTGATTTACAATGCTAACCTTCGACATGTCCCGACTGCAGAGGCAGAGTCTCTGCACAGGAACATACCACAGATCCAACGAGCTGTAGTAGCAATTTCTTTAACTTGGCCTACGAATAAAAAAAGATTCAAATACTGTATCAACAATAATTTTGGAGATACACCATTTATCTTCAGCCAAACATAATCACACCTATCATCAACATCGCCATCAATAAAGGCCTTAAGCACTCGTGGTCTCGGGGTTGATGTTCTGTCCATTAACCACAGTGGCTTGACACCTCTTCAGCACATTGCTCCTCATCTCTCTCCCTCATAATGTCTTTTTGCACATAGAGGCGTAAAAAATACCAACACAAATTAAAATGCTAAAATTTGCTGCAGAAATAAAACAGGCTAAATAAGACAGGCTGCGAGAAAAACACAACACTTCGTTTCGGGCTTTACTGGAAAGTTGTTAGTCCTGAGACAGGACTCAGGGTACAACTTGTGTCCCACCTTCTGAAGGCCTGAATGGGTTTCCATAGCCTCCCCACAGCCAGTGTTTTCTGGCAGGTCATAAAAGATAACTGCGTTGCGTGGTCTTTTTAAGAGTTAGCCAACGACTGCTCCAGGGTGGTCAAAGGGACTCAGTGTGTGTTTACCATGACACAGAGACAGTGAGACTATTCCTCACTGCTCACTAGACCACAGATAAGACATCAATCGACCCTGCCGTCTTAATTTAGGGAAGAGGAGCAGGAGAAATGAAAGAAAAGGAGGGGCTACTTGAGGAGTGAGTGTTGCTCGCACCACTCACCATGCAGTGGTTTGGGACTGCATACGCCATAACAATCCCCTGACCATATGCGTGTCTATGCGCGTATTTGTGTGTATACTTATGTGTGAATGTGTTTCTGTGTGTGTGGGCTACGGCAGGCCCAGACCCAAGCAATCTACAGGGAGTCGTTGCCCCATAGCCCCAGTCCTGCTATAACTTCATTAGGTGTGTGCAGAGGTAATGACACCGTGGTCCAGGAGCTCGTAACTTGGAACCAGAGGCCAATCAGCTGCCCGCCAGCACAGCCCACACAGATACTCCACTGCTGTATAAGCGCCAGTTATATGGGCAGAATGAGTGTTTAGTGAGAAGCCACTGTAAGTTAATATGATACTTTCTTCATAATTTGAGGTGAGTGAAATTTTTGAACAACATGGGGATTAAATACATTAATTCTCACTCAACAAACGCAATTCTGCACGGCACAATGAATAAAAACTTAGGGCAAAAGTAGACAGAACTAAATAATTGATTACAAAGACCAAGACAATCTGTACTTTTCACACCACAGATGTAATAAAGCCGGTCTGAATGCAGTCCAAATTTTGCTGACGGCCAGATAGCAGTTACTACTTTGTTGAGCTAAATGAGAGGCTGAGCAAAAAAAATTGCTGCCTCTTCAAAAATGATATATTAAACTTCTGGATAAAGCAACATAATCTTAAAATGTTGCACCCCAAGGTGTAACAATCGATTTGAAGTGGAAAGCATTAAATTGCGTTATGTCATTATCTGTAGCCTATTGTTTGGTTAGTTGTCACTCACTCTTGGCAATCAGCCAGTTGTACACAAAGTCTGAAAAGAAGAAAGAGTCCATATACACCAGGGATATATGGGAGCTGCAAATTTACAGATACAGTATTGATAACACACATAGATATGTCTATTGTTATTCTTAAAAAAAAAAAAAAAAAAGGTCTTTTTGAACTCTTGGATTTCCAATGTCATAAAAACCTATTATGCCAAAATTTCTTCCAGAACTATTACCATTGAAATTAACACAAAATTTAAAGTGGCTTGTAATATGAAATGTAAAGAATAAAAGGGAGCTTTGCTGCTAATGTAAATAAGCTTTCAGTATAAAGTGAGACGTGATCGGGCTCATTCACCATGAAGCACTCGTCCCTCTTGGTTTCTTCTTCAGAGTAAAAGTACAGCTTATTTGAGTAATCATGCTGGTCAATGAAAGACAGACACACACTCACATACAGTGATTGAGTTGCACACTCCATGTCCAAAGGACGCCTCTGTTTATTTATTTGCTATATGTCTGAACTTGCTCGTCTTGATGTTGTTGTGTTGTAAGTGATTCAGAAAGGGGCCCTTTATTAAATCACTGGGCTCTCTTGCTGGAGTGAGACTATCCTACAGATCTATGGTAATACACAACCTGGGGTGGAGGACAATTCCATTAGTGGAGGACAGGGGCCGGGACTGATAGCGCTAGAGATAGTGCCCCCTCTTTACTACAATACCTCTTGGCTGACTGACCATCAGCCTGTTCAGCCAGTTTTATAGAGCTAATCAGTGCTGTTTGCACAAGTCGGAATAAATCTTCGCCCTGCACCCAAGGGGTCGACATACAACAATGTACTGGTGTCATGGTTCGCTCTGTCTGGCTCCTGAGAAGGTTTGCATTATAGAGCGGAAGCAGCAGCATAAGTGATTGAAAGGGAAATATCAAATTCATACAGCCATGCTTTGGCCCCCCCTCTCTTATTGGTTAATCTCTGGGGAGACTGACTATGTGGTTCAAACACTGTGCTATAGGTGTGTGACAGTTTTATTCTGTGGGGATTACTAATGCCAATTCAGGTGTTCTCGATTTTGGTTTTACCTTTCAATACATTAAGCTAAATTTTAGATTGCTTACAGCAATGCCCCCAGCTGGTAACAGCAACAGGCACAGTGTATACAGTATGTTGCGTTTAGAGCTACTCACAGCAGACAGTAAAGGTCCGTTTACATCTCTAGCTGACCTTTAAAACGTTAGGCCAAATGAATGAGCAGGAATAGGCCAGGCTTTGTCAAAGCCTGTGATGAAAGCCCACCACTCTTGTTTTTATTGTCCACTCTCCACCAGGCGGAGTGTTGTGGGAACTCTAGAGACTTGTTGCTGCTGTTTGATCACACCATGGGAGTCTGACCTGTCACTAAGTGGTGGCAAACATGGCCCACACACGGAGTAGTGAGCAGTTATGCATGTATATGTGTGTATGTGCTTCCCACACACAGCGCCACATACCTCACCAGAGGAGCCAGGTCACAACGTGTCAGAGTGTTGAGGATCCATAATGGCCATTTAGCCTTCAACAGCTAATATCAGGACTGCTGATTTACAAGGAATTGGGCTGTTTGGTCACTGGAATGAGAAGCGGATTGCATCAAGCCTGTTCTACATTAGCTTGTACAAAACAAAACAAAAAAGTATCTATGGTAGGATTACTACCAAACTCTAATATTAATACATGAAGAAGAAAATATAATCTGTTCAAAGTACCGGATTTCATGCCAGCATGTACCATACCCTCTTCCACATTAACTGGCACGGCACTGGCTCTGGTAACCAGCTGTTTGCAGCCAGGCAGAGTGACAAGGGACCGGAGGGAGCCACTGAAATTCCAGGGAGTGTGACAGAAGCGTGGTGACAAGTGACGACAATGCCCTCCCTCATGCATGTGTCCCTACACTACACAGGACAGCACCCTCAGCAACAAGACAAGACGGAGAGATCACGCACCATGCTAGGCTAATAGCCACGATATGCTCTGCTGAAGTCAACTCTGATAGAGGGCCGTTGCTGTGATCACTACTGATAGGGAACAATGCGACTCGTAGATGTCGGGTTGCATATCAGGAAATGGCAACTTCACTTGTCATCTGGACGGTTTCTGTATTCAGAAAAACTCCAGACCAAAATAAACAAGGATCAGTAATTGCTTCAGAGTGGTGATCTGCAGAGTTTGGCCTCTGATTCACCTTCACACAAAGTGATGGGAAGTATCACACTGGTGTTAATAGAGACAGTGTTTGGTGTTTGTTACAGAGGCATGGTGTAAATAGCATGTGCATGAGGGTTCTGACTCAACACACAATTTTGGCTCTTAAAGCTTCAAGTCTTCGCACACAGACATATATACACACACACACACACACACACACACACAAACTATCCGGCCCCTGTGACCAACCGGAGACCAGAGAGACATTGACATGACCCAGATAATAGGCCCAAAGTCTTGCCTCCACAATTTGATCAATTTGCAGTTTCTTCACAATCGCAGCCACCGCGCTGTCCCCCGCAGCTACTGAGTAGCCCCCCCAACGCCCAGCCAAGCAGACGCATCGCTGCTCGCCACGGCAAGATGCTCTGTCTTTCTCCCCTTTTCCCCCCAAATCACCGCTAAGCCTGCCTGATGCCTGCTGCCGGGACACAAACGTGCTCCTGCTCCTGTCATCTCGAAGCAAGCACAGGAGGGAAAAAGGCTGACAGTTTGTCTTGTACCATATGCCACGTGGCAGCAAAGCCTAACTGATATGGCCAGAGTTTGGTCCACAGCCAAGGGCTCTTTTTTTATCCATTTTATGCTCTTCTTCCTTGCATGTGCCTGTGTCTTGGGCAGAAATGTGAAACAAAATCACTGTCTGGCCGTCACCAAGCTGGATTTACTTTCATTGGCCCAGCCAGTGCAGGAAGCTGCTTTGATTGTTATTTGTGCAATATTTTAGAGATTACTCAGGATCGGCCTGTGGAAGCCACTGATAGCAGAAACAACTTCTGTTCAGCACATGCAAGAATTTCTAGGACGAAAGGACCTCAAGAAAATACTTTTAAAGAGGGAAAAAAAAAAAAAAAAATCAACAAACTCTTCCTCCTCTTTGACATTAGCCTAAAGCCTTTCAATCATGCAAGCACCTGTGGGGTCTTTCCATACACATTTCAAGGAGTGGAATTTGAGCAGGTTTGTCAGTGGGTGCGAATTTACTTGTGTGGCAGGCTTAGGAAAGGAAAATTAGTTGCTGGTGATGTTTTTACCCCTTGAGGAGTAACAGTGCTTTGATCATCTTCCTCTGTAGAAAGATGGGTCAGAGACCCTTAGGCTACCAACACCTTTTCGAAAAATTATGTGTATGTTCACAGTTGCAAGGATTTTGAGCAATAGGCTACATGCATGTGAGCATCTTGTGTGTATTGCTTGGCCTCTTTAAATCACATGAAATTACCAAACTGAATATGATGTTTTGCTTCATGGGAAGAAAAATGAATGGACAGAAATATGTTTTCTTAATTTGATGGGATTATGGGGAACGTGTGGGGTGATGAATGGCTCATCATCTTCAACTGTGATGATTTTATTCCATCTGATACAAATTTATGGTGAGAGAAGTGAAAGTTTTATTAGACCTTAGACCGTTTGCTGAACTTAGTTTGCAGGCATGAGGAAAGCTGATTCAGGACTAAATTCACGTTGCTCAAGACGGATGCAGACATTTGATATCACGCTTCCTTTATCTCTTACATATAATTGTGCATAGCAAATCTATAGGTTGTAATTTTTATATTCATGTATAGAGGATCCAAACACACATTGAGAAAACTCCACCTGCTTTAGCTGCTGTCAGTCAACACCAAACTGGTGTGTCACCTCCATATGGTCACCGCTCACAGCATCTCAACATGGAACTGGGACAAATTTGGTCGTCATTTTCGCTCCGATGGTTCCCTTCCTGCCTTCGCCAAAGCCAGCAGAAGAAGGTAGGAGGAAGCCAGAAGTTGATGAAAGAAATGACAGGTGAGTGACACACGCCTTGAGGAAGAAGAGGTGGGAGAGACAGAAAGGGGGGAGTGTGAGGCAAAGGCGCGCTAGCCACCGAGGTGCAGCATAATGCCACGGGTAAAGAGATGCCAAGGTGGAAGATTGACGCACCTTGATGGCACTGGCAGGCAGATGTGGCACAGATGAAGGGCCGGTTTGGGGGAACTTCCAAGCTGCTCACAGCTGCTTCTTTGCCGCTGTCAGACAGACAGACCCGACGCAATCATGTGTGTTCATTTGCGCAATCATGCTCACACTTGTACAGTTGTATGTGGACGGCTTAGAGCAAAAGAACAAGTCTGATTGCAGCTTTCGTGGTTGCTCCTCACTCAGTGAATGTTTTTTTTTGTTGTTGTTGTTGTTGTTGTTGTTGTTGTTGTTGTTTTTAAATACAGCTCTCGGTGAACGCCAAAACATTCATTTAGCCACTTTCCTTGGAACAAAATGTTTTTTTGTTTCTCTGTTTGTTTTCTTTGCCTGGAAGAGCGTTGCTCTGTGTGACCTTTTAGCATACACATTAGACTGATAACCTTAACTAGAGTGATTGGCTATTGACCGCCTTCTGCCACCTCTTTTCTTCCCCTATTCCCTCCTAACTCCCTTCCTTACTGCCAGAACTCCTCCTTAACAGGTGTCTGATGAACCTATTGGCCGGGCCACTCTCTCCTCCTCTTCTAAATGTCTTCTTTCTACACCCATTCTAATTAGATTTTATGTTAATTTAACTCCAGATAACCCTAATATTTGCAGTTGATTCCTTCCTTCTTCTGAATTCAGTAATGTCGAGCCAGCGGTGACATTGGGTGATGCTGTGCAGATAGAATATTTCCTCTACATGATGTTGTCTTTGTTTCTGTTGACTGTTGAAAACATCTGCTAAATGTGAAGAACACTTTCCTTGCACAGTAAGCGTCAATTTACGACACAGTTCCCATTCCAGTGAAAGCTAGTCACATTTCCATTTGTTACAGAAATAGTAGGTTACCACCCAAAAAAGAAAGAAATTCATTAATTGGTTTATGTCAGAAAAAATTTTAAGAACATTGTTGAGCACAAATTATCTTTACTGAAGAAAGAGAACAAGAGATGTTGCCATAAACGTACGTAAAAGTAATTGTGAGGCATCAAGTTAAAGCAGTATTTTGACATTTTGAGAAATCTTAGCATAGAGATGAAAGCTCCTTAATAGCTCCTGTTCAGTGTGTTTTAAAAAAGGTTTTGAAAAATTCAGCTTTCCTCTGTTAGGAAATGAAAACATTTGCATTTATTTATTGTCGTTTTTAATTCCAAAAGTATTAATTGAAGTGCTGTAATTTAACTTTCGACCTCTTATCACGCAATCAATTTATTGATCTAATCTAATTTATTAATTCAAAGTCTACTTAAAGGAAAAAGCAGACAATGACTGAACCCGAATATACAATAGATGGCATCTGAATAGCATCTGGAAACAATAATGCGTTTTCTCAATGCAGATGCAAATATAAATTAATCAGAAGTGTGATATTTTATTTAGGGGGCTTCAGTAGCGAGTGGGGCACCCATCTGTCTCTCATCTCTCTAGTCAGCCATGTCATGAGGGACTGAAGTGAAAGAGAGCCTCTCTGATTGCCTGCCACCCAGCTCTTTGCTGCTGCTCAGTGTCACTGCCACTCAACCGCCGTTCTGATGTGTTCGTTCCTCTCCACCTCCATTAACGTCACTCTTGGCCGACATGCTCGCAAATGGAAGGCTGTACAGGCTTCCAAAATAGGGAAAAGGGAAACACTTCATTTATGTTTTAGGTGTACATGGACACTCAAGGCAGAACAAGAGTGATATATTTTCTTATTTCCTTAAGTAGGCCTGCATTAACAAAAATGTCACTGAATTTCAGCTTTCAAAATGTTATTCTTGCATGTTGAGGAATGAGTCTACAACCAGAATATCCCCCAGTTGTTATGCTAGCAGGTTAGCTTAGGGCCCACTGTCAGTGAATGGAGATGTTTCGAGCAGACTGAGTGACGAGGTGTATAAGGGGTCAGCATTCTAAAGGGGCGACCAATCGGATCATGACCCATGAGGGACAGATATGGGCAAGGGATTTAGCCTCAAAGGTCGCACCGGGGTCAAGGAGTGTCTTACATTCCAGACTCCTAATCCTCTCTCTGCAGTCTGGAACGCCAGCCTCACACACGCACACAAACATGTACAACACACACACAGCCCATGCGCTACGTGCCAATGAGCACAGGTTGTGGTGATAGATTGGATAAAAAGACTTAAAATAAATGCATGCCTCCTGGCTCCAAGTTTTCCTCCACCTCCTCCTCCCCACGTAGAATAAGCATCGGTTTTGGGTGCCCTCTCCACTCAGTTCCCTGACCTTCCACTTATCTACCCACCTCCTACTGGCCATCAAGTTTCCCTCATGCTGAGACACCGGAGTGCCGGGGATGGGGGTAATTTGTCAGGGCGACCCAATCCCCCCACTTCTCATGCTTGTGTGTGTGTGAGTGTGTGAGTAGATGAGCATGTGTATGCACCATGGGCTTTCTCCAGGAATCTCTTGAACTATGTCGCCAGTCCAGGCAGTCTCAGACAAGTCAGTGTCAATGGCTGCATAAGCAGTGCTCATGGTGGTAGCTGCGCATTGGAAGCTGGGGCATCCTGGTCACGGCAATTTGAGCCATCCATCAGCCTGATGTGACGCGCATGCCACCCAACACCGTGCAGCATTTGTGCTTCCCATTCCCTGCACACTTACACAGACACAGTATACAATGAAGACTATAGACCCAAGCTGATTCTGGAAGCTGAACCTGTTGACATTTACCATGCAAATCCCACCACATTTAGAAAATGCTCAGTGACAAAATTTGTCTGACTGCGGCTTGGACTGTTACTGAACGTAACGCAGCAAAGCACACAAAGCATCGGCCTCCTGCTGTTTGTGTTGGAGAGAGCCTCCTGCTGGGCCTTCAGTTGTAGCCCCCCCCCCCCAGCTCACTTCCTATCCCACTACACTATACCAAACACAGCCAAATAAAACACAGACTAACATAATGTAGCAGCATGTCAGTGGTGGGCCCTGGAGCAAGACTGAAACATGAACCACTCTGTACCAGCCATTAGGACAAGAGTAAACGCAGCTACTATTTCTTCTTAGCCATCTAGCCCTTATGTTGTCCAGTGCAAGTCCTGCTTGTGTGTGTTTGCCAGCAGCAGATTGAGTGATGTATCCTGTGTGGCTGTGGTGTGCACAGTGGGCCAGAGAGAAGTCCCAGCAGGGGACTACTTCTCCCTTGGCCCCCAGGCCACTGCACTTCATCAATCTCTCCGCTGGGAAAGGCCTGCCATCGGCTCACAAGCGTTTCGCACACACGATTACATTCACTCAAAGAGAGGAAGCGAATGTAGACAAAACCACGGTTTATGTAATCCGGGGAATACGGTGAAATGTTTAGGAAATTCAACTAAATGAGTATTTTCTTCCTATAAATTATGCAGATTTTTCTCCTGTGCAATCAATCATCTTATTAACATGTGTTCACTTGTTACTAGAGAGGTTTAGGACTTTTGACTTGGTTAACCTTTATTATCTCCTTTTTTTTTTAGATAATTTTGTATACTTTTCTCTTGATAATTGTTTAAAAATTATGGACGAGTTATCTGAAGTTATAACATCGATTCCATAAAAATTTATCTAAATCCAAAATCATGGGTTCTCTTTCAGTCCTCTACTGAAATTTAAACCAAACAACATTAACAAAATTCATCATATGTGCATTAAAGGACCTGTAGACTGAGATGGGGCTAACTCTCCCATGGTTCGATGGAGGGTCCATACTTTGAGAAAGGGTGTGGTTGGAGAATTCTGGCACTGGATCCCATAATTGGCTGGAATGACAATGATGAGGTGTGAGGTGATAGCTGCTGTGTTCAGGCCTAACTCTTCTCACGGTAAAACACACTTTTGTCTTTTCACAGGACTGACAAAAAGCCTGAGTCAAGATTACAGCAGTCATGTGCCACATAATGCTAAAACAATAAATTTAAAAGAATTAAGAGACATTTAAAATGTGGTCTGGTTTTCTTGTCATCACTCCTTTTGCTGTAGCGAAAGGAATTTTGTCTCTCTCAGCGTGGGGACCTCGCTGCCTTTGCCTTGGAGACAGAGTTAAAAGGAAGCATGAACACACACACACACACACACACACACACACACACACACACACACACACACACACACACACACACACACACACATACAGGCACTTCTAAATGCACATGCTTTGGCAAAGTTCCTGACCCCAAATGGGGGCCGGGTATACAGATTCAGTGAAGGTGAGAAATAGCTAGCCGCCCCTTGCGATGATGATAACATGTAGGGAATTTCCCATGCCTCAGCAGGAAACAGGGATCCCCCCTCACAAGTTCACTGAGCTCTTTCCATTCAACAAAGATAATTTTATTCACGTTATGGGAAGTAAAACTATCTGAAACTGTGTAGTATGTACTGCACCTCCAAGAAATGTAAGAGGATATTAAATAAAAAAGTTAAATTAAAGATTGCACTCGTACAAACATTACATGATGCACTATGCAATAGATGGAAGTTATAATGGCAGTGAAATCTATCAAAGGGTTCTTCAGCCATCTACTCTAGCTAAACAAGCTTTTAGGAGTTGAATGATTGCTTCGCCAAGTCAAGAGGAAGCTGTGGAAGGAAAGAAAGAAAGAATGAATGGGCAAAGTGGAACAAGAGCCAGAGCGGGTGAGGAGAGTTAGTTTACAGTGCAATCAGCATTAAGGAAATTGGTTTGCACTAGCGCTGCAAGTGGAGAGAGGTGATTGATGCTAAGCTAGGCTAGCGGGAAGGAAGTGGAGAAATTAGCGACAGACCAGGGCACCGAGAGCTGTCAACTACTTCCTGGTCAATCTGGGGTGTGAAGTATGCAGCTGCTGCCAGCCCTCATGGACCACTTGCACAGGGTGAAGATTTGCACACAAGTATGCACACATTTGAAATTATTACAGATGTATACATAGCATGACTTTTGCATTGAGCATAAATTACAGTGTTACGTGACCGCAAAACCTTAGTGTAACTGACCCATGCGTTCCGATCTGAAACTCGGACTGAATTACTCGATTTAGGAGTGTATTAACTTCAGGAAGTTGTATCATTATTGACAACTGTGTGCGCAAGCATATTGGAAGCACACACACTAGGGCGTACAAACATAGACATAAATTCCTGCACACATGCAGTCACCTAAAACGCCAAGTTTCGACTCTGCACACAAGCCTTCAACAGCACATCATAACAAACACACAGCACAGTCTCCGGGGCACTGTGTCAAAACTTAGCTCGATGCATGCCAACAGTAGAGCCACGTCAAGCCCCTGACAATAGAAGTAGTAGCGTACATGCAGTGTAATTAAGCAAGGCAACAGAGGACAGGCACAGAGGAGGAGAAGACACAAAGATGCCCTTGATACTTGGGTGTCTGCGCTGACAGCATTTCCTCTGACAGCTTCATCTCCTCGGCCACCACAGAAGCCCTTACGTCTCCTGACATGTGCTTTACTCATCCCTGTCTCGCTTCTCTGTCCTCTCAACATGACGGGAACAAGGGATGATCAGAAGGGGGGTGAGCAGGAGATGGATGGTGGGATTTTATGATGGCCAGCGCTCCACGGAGTCCACGGAGACTGTAGTAGTAACGTAATAATATTAAACTGGAGACTTTACTCATTTTTATTTAAGATCTGATAATTTTGAGAAAGTTGGCATGATGCTATGCTTAAATTTTAAATGAAATAAAGCTAATGCTGAATAACACCCTGAAGAATAGATAGTTATGAAGAGTGTACAAACAGACAAAGAAAACCTATCAAATAATCAAATAAAATAAAAGTTTATTGGTTAAAATAAAAGGAGAGATGAGAGAAACTACCACACTAAAAGCAAGATGGCCATTTTACAGAAGCTCATCTTTTACAAAGCACTCCATTCCTCTCAGACAGGATTGAGTTAACGTCTTTTCCCTCCCTCTCACCCTCTCATCCAACCACCCCCTAGCCATCCCTCCCATTCTGCTGTGACTTGCTGGCTTGATTTATCTGATGGAAGGAATTCTGCACAGGGCTCTGGCTCTGGTGGTATCCCTATACTGTAACCTTTTCCCCCCACCAGATGTTCCTCTCTCAAAACACGGTAATGTTCATCCCCAAATCCCCATACAAACATATCAAGTGGTCACTACATGTTTATGTGGGCCATGGCTGACAGAAGTGACAGGGACAGTGACATGGGTGTTGGGACTTAGAGGGAGCGGACATGGCAGACATACAGACAGACAGACAGATATGTCAGACATATGCTCAGGCCAGCTGATGACACCAGGATGACCCAGAGAAGTAAGGGGAGATCAGGGGCAGAGAGGGGTTGATCACTCCCACAAATGCTGTAAAGGATGATACTTGGAGCTCAACAGTTTTCTGGGATCTGAGTGCCTGTGCTGATTTATTATATCCTTTCCTTTTTACACAGAATTCTCCTTTTACGTGCTTGTTTGATTCAGGGCTAAGTGTTTCAACAAGTGTTCAAGAAAACTTTTAGAAAGGCACTATAAAACCATCTTTTAGAAGAAATAACAGCTCGGCATGCTGGACGTACCAATAAGTAAATTAAATATGTAAATGATAATATAATAATCTTCTGTTAGAAATTCTTAAACTGACTTGTTTTATTTAAAACACAGATTAGCGATATGAGCCACAGGATAAGACAGAAAGTCAGCCTGCATGTCTTAAGTGTAGAGTTCTGCTAACTGGTAACCCCATCTTATCCTATATAACTAGAAAATTTCCCTAAGAAGAGTTTTAATTGTTAAAGGTATTGAAACAGTAATAATGCAAAGATATCACTTCAAATGGGTCAGGTTCAAGGCTAAAATTTAGATGCACATGTGCAATTTCAAAGACGCTGGTTCAAGGTGGGTTTAGGTCTCTAGGTCTTTAGGTTCCGGGCTCAGCAGCAGCATACAGTATTTGAGCAAATGTACGTGTTCATGTATCTTTGAGGAAAGCAATACAAACATCACCAGCAAGACAGGGAATGAGTAGGAGAGCAATGATGACAATCCCGATGATGATGGGGGGTAAGCTATGTCAAGACCCTGACAGCTTTGACCGTCTCAACCAATATTTGTCACTTTCAGCGTGCATGAATTCTTGATTTGATGTGCCTTAATTGATTCAGCTCTGCCTGGCACTGTCTGTCTGCCTTCGCCTCCCCAGCCCCCACCGCCAAGCCATCCTCACCAGTTCCCCCTTCTTCTTCCTTCATCTATGTGTCTCTCTATCTCTTTTCCTGTTCCTCTGTCTCACCATCCATCTGATATCACCGGGAACATGGCGTCTAGACAGACTAAGATGGATGGATTGGAGGAGGAAGAGCAACCAGGGATGCTGCCCTCCCTGTGACCTCATCCATGACACAATGAGCTCCAAACGCCAGACATGACGGAGGATCAAGTGCTTCAAAGTAAGACAGGCAGAGATAAAAATCCAACAGGCCCCTCAGATGATGAACGAGGTTTGTAGAAGGGAAAAGCCATCATGTAGCTACCATGATACCTGGGCTTTGGTGCGCAGGCCCAACACATATCACATTGTGTAGCTAAAGAAGAAGAAGAAAAAAAAAAAAGCCTGAGTTGTCCATAACTTTAGCTGGACTGAAGCACTGGTGTATGGTGTGTAGCTTACACCCGCATAGATGGTACAAAATACACCTAGATTGTCAAGATTTAGATTTTTAGCAGCATTTTACATTACTGAGCCATACCTGTATATGAGAACATAATAATTAAAAAATGATGGCTACTTATCGATTTCCTTTCCTTTATTTGAAACCAACCCCTTTTCTTCATGTTTATCTCCCAGATTGGATTTAAAATAGCACTATCAGCTCGATGAGCCCTGTTACCATGGTGTTCAGACCAAGGTTAATCATTCTGTGTAGCTCACAATGCATCTTTTTTTTTCCAGGCCTGAATTGTTACTGTGCACATTTACTATGGTTGATCTCAAATAATCCATGACCACTACAGAGAGAAACACAGCCAAAATTGATTTTGTCTTCCTTTATCACAATGGCATAAGTATGCTAGGTTTGAGTGCTTCCCACTAGAAGTGACGCCCTCCTCCTCTTCTTAGCCTTGAAGCAGATGAATGACAACGAGGAGCCAGGAGGACCAACCAAAACTTGTTTTGTAAACACTGTGGTCCATCTGTGTGCATGTGTGCATGTGTCAGAGGGAATGGTGGTAGTTATAGACCGTTTCAATGAGGAACAGCAACAAAAAAAACATTGTTTTGAAGCATCGCAAAACACACATGCACGCACAAAGACGAGGATTATCAGATGCTCAAGATACTTTAGATGAAAAGTGCTTTGTGAAGAGCTACCTATGTCCATTAAACCATTTTTGAATCTGCTTTGCTTGCTTGAGTGAAAAATGCTCAGCCACGTTTATGGAAAAAAACATTCAGAAATGTGGAGCAACACACGTGCTTTTTACAGAAAACATAATTCCTCTTTCTGTGCTCTTTGATCTATTCAAGTAGCGTGAGATACCTTTAATTTCCAGCTCCCCATTTCATGATGAATTGTGGTTAACACTTAAGCAGGAAAAAAGAGAGAGCAGCACTTTCATTACAATAAAGCACGGAAGGCCTGTGCTCAACCTGTCAGCTTGAAATTTAAATGCATACTTGATCACTTTTAAAGTGGGTGCCACTGATATCCTGCCGTCATGTTAAGGTTTATTTGATGGGTGGTAAAAGCCTGAGATAAAACTTCTTTCAGCCAAAAGATGAGGAGGGTGCAATCGCAAAGGAACAAGTTGTAGATTTATTAAGAAGAGTATCTTGTGCTCTCGTCCCGCTCTGCTCCACAACCCCCGCGCATTATGTCTCTGTGCTGATGTCACATTGATTATGCTGATCATAAACTGCCTTTGTTTGTCCCTCGCTCCCTCCTGTCAGTCATCCATCTGCAGGGATGAGCAGAAGTCACACTAAAAGCCATCTTTTCCATGTTTCCTACATTCTCAGCTCGTGCTGCAGATAGCGCCAGTCCCACTGGAGGCCCTGGGCGACTCCTCATTTCCTTCGCACTCCAGTATATTAATTGCTTTTTAATGTTTCCCTTCTCTCAGGAAAGTTGTTGCATACCAACAAATCAACAACAATAAGGTTCTTGTTGCTGTTGTGGGCCACAACCAGGGCTAAAAGGGTACAGTCACTGAATAATCCATGCAGGGCGCAGTAGAATGAGGGCTTTAAGCTGGTAAAAGAGGAGATGTAACAGGAGGCCATTTAGCTTTCTTTCTGCTTTGTCCCAAGTGTCCTCTGCTCCCAGCTGTGCGCATGCTGCCGAATGGGACTTTGGTGCGACCGAGGATGGGAAGATGTTATAATGATCCAACTATTCCAGCAAACCCAGTTACACATTGTGACATGCCTTCTCCCTCTTGAGCCACAACTTCGGGCAAAATTTGAGGTTTTTAGCATTCATTATTAATCCGCGCAGTTAGGATAATGATAGAATAGGCTCCCTGTTCTGCATAGCCTTTTAGACAAAGTGTATCAATGCATTATGCCTGAATTTCCAGGAAAAAGATCTTACCATAATACGAAAACATTGTATTTTAAAAGAGATGGGAAAATCTTTAGTGCATTATAATAAACACATTACAAAGCAGCATTCAGATAAAAGTTGCACTGAAAAAAAATTGAGTTTTCTGAATAAGAGGAGCAGTAATATATAATTGGATAGAATTGTATTTTATTTGATTTATGATCTTTTTGACAAAAATTGTATTATAGTTTATAATACTAAACTATTTCAATCTGTTATACAGTTTTTGTAAAATGTGCTTGCCTTCAAACTGTACAATTCAAGTAAAAATAGTAGAAACACTGAATTTGTTTCAGGCTTAAGCAGCCCTTTGAAATTTCTCCACAGTGGCCTGCAGCAGAAACGAGAGCTCTCACTGCTTAAGCTGCTAACTTACAACTTGCCACTGCCTGTAATATGAGTCCTGCTCGTGAGGGAAGCGAAGGTAGAGGTAATCAGACGTACTTCACAATTTTTTAAATACAAAAGAGGTCATAACCCAACTACATGATTAGCAGACTTACTGTAACTAATGGCATTACACATTCAGCTATAGCTGTGATTAGTTTATGGTAGGTAGTTTCTATTTTATTTTATTTTATTATTGTGTGTTTTCCACACTGAAATTCAGTGCCCTTGCATATCAATGTCCTTGCAGTGATGGATTACACTTTAGGGTGGTATTTTACTTTTTGTTTTGGCAAAAATCATTTTTAATGATGGAGAAGATTGTTAAGAAATTAGTTTTTAAGTTCTGGTTTTCAACACAGCAGATTCTGTAACACTAAACATTACCTGTATTTGTGTATACAGAGACAGCTATAGTTTAGATACACATATACACATACATTGTATATAAGCATAAATTATTTATATATAACTTATAAATGTTATATATAGTTATTGTATATTTATAAATATAGATATGGATATGTATGCACACATATAT
Source organism: Echeneis naucrates (assembly GCF_900963305.1). Lineage (NCBI taxonomy): Eukaryota > Metazoa > Chordata > Actinopteri > Carangiformes > Echeneidae > Echeneis > Echeneis naucrates. The sequence continues at coordinate 12,483,221 of NC_042522.1, read as the reverse complement.
ATCTTTGATAAATAGAAGTTTGGATGTGCACACCAAAACAGCAACGTTACATTGAGCAAGGAACGCATGGGGTGTAAGGGGGGTCATCAGTGAGTGTTTGGAGCTTGAGTTACAGGGCCAGCATCTGCCATCCGGCCATCAGGCCCTCATATCCATCACTGGCCGATGGCGTGGTGCAGCCCGGCGTTTGTAAAAACACCCAGAGGAAATGGAGTCTCTGGGCCAGACAAGAATAAAATTAGCTTGATGACTAAGTTCCTCCTCGGGTCCCAGCGGGAATAGAACTCTGCCATTTGTTTTCATTACTTCCCTTGGCTGTAGAAGGGAGGACGACGTGTGTGTGACTGTGTTTGTGTGCATGTATGTTTGGAGTAGAGGCAGTATGTGTATGTCTGCGTCAGCCCTCATCTCTACACAAAAAAAAAAAAAAAACCCACACACACACACACACAAAAACAAACACATTTTGTCATTTTCAGGACTCTATGGGTTTAATCAAACATATTCACTCGTAAACACACCATTTTGATTCCAACCCTCTTTTCATGTAGTGTGTTTGTGCTCAATCTGTAGAGGTGACATTTCTGTCTGGACTTGTTCCACCACCTCTCATGGCATATAATATTGGCTTTGGCCGTTTTATTACATTTGCCTCAGAATATCTAATAAACACACAAAGGTTATAAAAATTGATTTGCTCGCAAATGTGTTTTCATTCATTACCAATGCTATGACCTAAGCCAAGTTTCACAGAACTAAATGCGCAACCAGCTTATTTTGGGTAGTTGATATAAAAGGCAAAAAAAAGCAAACACGCAATATAAGTTGTGGTCAGAGAACGACTTATGAAATTGCTTCCTTTCCATACATCTCTATGCACCCTTAAATTATCAGCAGTTGATCATAAGCACATGATGAATTAAATTTGAAAAGATTACTCAGCGTAATAACAAAAATAATAATGAGATAGTTGCTCTCATGCGACTGATAAAGATCACTGGAGAGGCAGAAATACAATATAAGCAAAATTAAGGCTAAAATACGATACAAAGTATGTAAATTTTAAAAATTACATTAGTGTATTTATGCATACTCTCAATAATAGCAAATGTGTTTCTGACAATGTACGGTTAAATGAGGAATTAATTTAATTACCGAATTTGCTCATTTTAATAATAAGCTGTGTAACAGAAACCTGTGCAATGTCCCTGTATGCTCAAAGTATAGAATCACTGGCCTTGTTTGGAGCACAGACGCACAAAATAGAATCACAGAGAAAGCAAGGAAGTGGAAACTCCTCTCTTTTGTAAACACGGAGAGAAACCTTGATACCACAGAAATAACATCAGCTGTATTTGCTGTTGTCAGGCCATGACTGCACACCGTAACTCTGCTGTGAATACCTTTTATTTTGGTGCTCTCTTTTACACACACACGTACACATATACACACACACAGACCTCAGATTAGTTCCAGCTTTTACCCAGGGTGCCTGTTAGAGCTGAAGTGAAGACATCGTGCATGTACCATTAACACCTTTACCCCCTGTGTAAACCCTGAGTACAGATCCACAGCAGAGAGTGAGAATAACACAACTCTCTGGGATGCACCAGTGTGCAACCTGCCTGGCCTGTGTGCAAATGTTACAACACCAAAGAGCAGCATTTTTCAGTCAAAGCTCCAGAGGAAGGAAGGGATCAGGAACAGCGGTACTGGAGGTGAAGGAGAAAATGAAAGTGCATAGATGTGTGCATGTATGTGGGAGAAGGGCTGACTAAACAGATCAGGAGGCAGAGGCCTTGAAGCAGAGGTGTGAACAGAGAGATCCACTAACACACTGGCCACATGGCTACTAATTTTTTATTTTCATTTTTTTTCATGGCCTCAAGCCAACTCTGTCTTCTTCACACACTGGCTGAATTTGTCTAGGCCAATTGGATGATGATTTGGAGATACATGGTTTGGTAGTGCGGATTATTTTGAGTTACAGCGAGAAAAATTCAGGAAATACACTTTAAATCTTAAGCATATCGTTTTAAATGCACATGAGGTTTTTGATTCTAGTCACCTTCCTTTTGGGGTGGGCAGGAGCAAAACTGTGAAAGATAAATATTTCAAAATAAAGCCAAACTATCTCCATACTTTGCTTTGGTAGAAAAACTCAATGCATTTCAATATAAACTAATGTTAATCTACTACTTTTGCTGTAGTAGAAACGAGTAGAAGTAGAAACGAAACACAAAAGTGAATATACAGTACACTATATGTGCTCTATATGTATACATCAGCCATAGAAAAATGCATTTAAAATTTATACAAATACGAGCATCATGCAAGAATTACTCCAATTACAATTACTTCCCAGAGCCATGACCAGCTGAAGGGGGGGAAGTGATTTTCTCTAATGTATCTCTGTGTTTTGTCTTTGTCCTCCCACAACTGGTCTGTAGCCTGCAGTTAGAGGGTCCTGCACAAACATGGGTCAAGGCAAGTGTGTGTGCGCATGTGTGTGTGCGTGTCAGACAACATGAAATAGAGAACACGAGGGGAAAGAGAGTTTGCTAGTGACAAGGAAGTCAAATAAAGGGAAGAAAGGCTCCATTTCCCCAACTAAATGTACCCCTGGGAGGCGTAAGGGAGGACGAGAGAGCAAGAAATAGAGAAAGGTTATGAACCAACAATACTACTGCAAGGCTCCAGATTTACAGCTACCAAGCCCAAAGAGCTCTGCCATGCTTATTTCTACAGCCAGTTAAAACAAATTGCAGCCATGTTTCAATCACCCACATCCTCTTCTTGCTCATCCGCTCCGGCTGGGATTTTGGCTGCTGTGTTATTTCTTTCTCAATTGCTCCTGAATAAATACTTTCCTCTAGTGAGGCAATCTTCATTCACTGGAAAGTCCCCACATGCTGCATGTACACCCACATGCTCCCCAGCCTAAAGTACTCTCTCCGCTCCCTTCTTTTCTTCCTATGTCAACTCAGTCTTTGGCCTCGAGTGATGTAAAGCGGAAATGGAAGCTGTTTTGAGAAGCTGTCGGCACTTTTGATTTTGTTTACTTTCATTTTGTCATCGGTGTGCAACTTTTATTTTGGGAAACTAACAGATTGGCTTGAATTATCTGCGGGCCTTCCTTCAAAGGAAGAAAAAGAGCTGCTGCAAAACATGTAGTTACTTTCATACTGAGTGAGATCTCTGGCCTATGGAGGCATGAATCAGAGCGCGTAAAATGAATAAATGCCCCCCTCTTTTGTATGTCTGATTATAAGTTATGGTAGAAACAGTTTCGTAACCTGATACGCTGTTTGATTTGGGCTCAAATGAGAGAGAGCAATGTTGGGCAGAGGGAGACGGGTGGGGGTAGAGGATGGTTGGGGGCAGGTATGGGGTCACAAGAGTGTCTTTTTCATGTTGCAGATTAGAAGCAGATGTTGGTGGGATTACACCACCAGTGTCATCACTCACCCCACAGCCCCAGCCCCATCTATACATACACATTAGTACACACTCACACGCACGCAGAGGGGGTCAGAAAAGTTTCACAATGCTCACAACAGTCCATACAGTTACACACGAGGAAGCAACATCAATGACCGATGTGATGCCACAGCGAAATGATTCTATTTCAAAGAAAAAAATCATTTTCTAACAGTTTGAAGGGCTGATTCTTGGACAAATGCTTCAATGAAAAATAAGGGAAAAAAGAAGAACCTCACTTGTGATTCCCTAATGGACCGCTGCAGTGGATATCAGCTGCTGGAATGTGTTGGACATGGAAGTGTTTGGCCACTGAATACAGATGTATTATTTCATGAAAGTTAATCTTAATTTAGATTTGAACTTTTTTTTTTCTCTCTTTGCTGGTTGAGCAGTTTGATATATTGCCAGAGTGGAATGGATTTCATTACAGTTTTGACAAAGCATGGAAAGTCAAAGTTTTTCTTTTTTGTTCCTTTGGGAGGAGGGGAATCGAGTTTCTGAATGAAAGCATCCAAATTCTCCAAACCAAATACTTACTATTTTTGAATGTCAGGATCCAACTGAAGAAAATACTTGAATGAATGGCACTGGAGTACTGAATTAATTTATGAATAAGTATATAAATAGGATAACTGGGAGGGGGGGGGGCAAAAAAACCCATATATATTCAGCTAGTTACATGTATTACAATATTTATATATTGTAACATGTAACTAGCTCAATGTCATTTATTTGCAGGTTAACACATAACTCAAACTAATTCATGAATTCTAATGATTTTTTTGTGTTAATGATTGTGTTAAGTCGCCAATTACCTTTTAAGTTATTAGCAATGGCCACATAAACAAGTTTGTTTGTGTGGCCTTCAAATGAAAAAATGAATAAAAAGAAGGAGAAGAGCGATTAAACTTGAAATTTGTTAGACTGTGGAGATTATATATTTCACCTATGACAACTCTGTATGTCTCCGTAAGCACATCTCTCCACATCTTTACCCTCATATCCACAGGCCCACCTTCTCCACTGACCTCAGCACCATGCACTTCCTTGAAGTGGTTTTGCCCTGGAAGATAAATGATGTGACAGACGAGGCTCTACAGAGAGATAATTGAAGAACCTCTGAAGTCTGCTGTTGTGAGCTGATGAGGTCTAATCCTGAGATAGTTGGAGGCCCCAGACATCTGAGTATGTAAGCATTTTACCCAAAAGAATATGCATGTATAAAGGAGGAAATGTGTACATGGGCACCAAGCCTTTCCGTGTGGCAAAAGCTAGAGTAGTCTGCTTGGTCTTATCGGCAAAGTGGTGTTGGTGCAGAGGACCGGAGCCTGGAGGCTCCATAAGAGATATCTGTTAGGGGAAAGAGCTGAAACCCAGAGTACTTACTGTTTCTGACAGGAGTCACACTGGGGCTGTGAGTATGGTCACAACTTGCTGAGAACATCACTACATCACAATATTATTTTGTTATTTTGACCACTGCGACCAGAATGTGAAGCCTGGCAGCCCTTTTCTGGTGGAGATCAGACACTTAGGTCAAAGCCTACTATGGCTCAACTATGACTGGAGGTGTTTAGAAAAGATTCGCTGTCACATTAATGTGGGAACAGTTTAACTGAAATGGTCCATTCTACTCATGCCTGAGCAGCAGGGATCTTAGTTAGAATAAAATCACAACAATATTGGAAAAAAGATAGACGGTGATATAAACTACTGTATGTGTTCAGGACCCCAGATTCACCAGGATCTGCAATGCTTAGTTCATACATACTGATAACTTTTCTAATCAGTAATCCTGACATGATAGTGATTCAGATCTAATCGACAAACTCTTAGTACACTGAATGTCTTTAGAACATTAGTCCAAATTTACGTCCATGGATGTTGTACATGGTGCATTTTAATGCAAATGTAGAGATATCATACATTTCTGCATGACAGACCAATTATGGCCCAAAGAACGTTACAGCTAGACTTGTGTCTTTCTGTGAACAGCTCATCTATTTACTTCATAATGATGATGGCAGCAATGTATTAAATTTCAATATACAGAGATTTTTGTGGACCCAAATACATGACAACACATTTAGGTTCATTCCACAGAACCATCAAATACACAAAAGAAAATCAAAAGAACCGACCAGAGGCTTTATCGGGAAGAGGACCGGAAGTTTATAAAGTGGACTTGATATGTGTGAGAGTCAGTGTGGGGACAGTCAAGGCTAAAGATGGGGTGGGATTTTGAGGTGTTGCTGTCGTAGCACAGACTGGTGGAGATTAAAGAACTTAAGATAGGCAGGCATTCAGAGGCGTTCGAAACTGCAGTAAGAGTTTCTCTGAGGACTTTGCCAACCACAGCAGCATAATCTTGTATCTCAATATGCCATTAAATCTAATGTCAAAAGAATATTTCAAGGTTAAATTTTTTTAGATTGTATTTTTTCATGCTGCTTCAGTTATTATTTTTATTGGTTTAAACATGTTACATTGAAATAATTGAACATTCACTTCAGACAGCAGTAGATAAATTGTATAACCCCTTGAGGGAAATTTGCGATATTGGGCAATATATAAAATTTGACTTGATTTGATTTAAAGCCCATGTCTGCTCGGAAAATGACTGATCAACAACCAAAACAGAGATTTCTACATGATATATCAGATGTTATCTGTTGCTTTAACTGTGTCTTCTGTTATGGGACCTTTGTTGTTGTACCCCTTTAACTTTATCTTGTTTTCAATAGCAGATGTTAAAACACTTGGTCATGTAGTAAATTCCTTACGCAACACTAGAGGTATAATTGACAAAAAAAAAAAAAAAAAGAAAGCAGACATTGGGGCACGAGAGGACCTAAATGTTGCTTGTCATGAGCTAAATTTAGTTTCAAAGGGTAACTCTGTCCCCTCTTATCTCCTCCACTACATGGTGACTGCATGCAGGCCTTGAGTGCTTTCTGAGAACAGCCCTAGAGCCCCAAGAGCCTGCTCTTGAGTGACTATCTTCATGCTCTTGACCCAGTAGTACAGCACATAGATAGCTTTAACTATGGTCACTGATGCACACAGACAAAATTCATCTGTTAAAAAACGCTTGTTGAAACTCTCCACAGAGTGCAGCCAATGCATCTGATTTTCAAGTGGTTTGTTTTGACTTCTACTAATATTTGGAACAATGATTCATTAGGAAAAAGATGGCAATTACAAAAAAAAGTTAAAAAAAAGCACAACATTCACGTCTCAAAAGTATGACAGAACCAAAAAAAAAAGTGCAAAACATTGTGTTATAGTCATTATTAGTATCGGCATCTCTGCGTGATATTAATAATTCCATTGTCATCACTGGGATTCATAAGAGCAGGAAACAAAACTCCCGAATGCAAACATGCCAATCATGTGCATCATGAAAGATTCATTCAACCATCGTGAGCTCAAAGATGATTTCTCTTTCTATGGAAAACCATCCATTGTAATATGCTTCTTTATCGTACAATGTTTTGCACTTGTGTGGTTGATTTACTTATTATCCTTGATATCAGGTCTTTGTTAATCTGCATAAATGGGAAACTCGCTTATGGTGACGCGTGTCACTGTATGCAAGCATCAGCAAAAAGCTAACTCCAACCAAGAGCGTTTTAGTTTGACATGGAGTTGATGATTTGGGAGATAAATAAATCACGTTATAGCAACCTTCTCTGACAGCAGTATCTGTTGCTGCAACAGTTTATGGTCATGTATTCATGTTTAATTTCTCTTCATTGCTTTGCCTTTCACCTGTATCATAGATTTATATCTCAAATCTGCTCCCTTTGACCTGCAATTAACCTTAATGAAATCCGTAACACACAGACTTTGGTGTTTCTACACATCTCCTAAATGTGCATGAGTGTGCACAAGCATGCATGTATGTTTTTCCAGCCCCCTTTTCATTCTTTTCATTTTAAGCTCTTCCATGTTACTTTTCAGCAATTGAAATCAAGGTAATGACTGGGCAAGGAAAAAGAATGTTCTTTCAATAGATAATTAGGGAGATTGGTTTACCAGGACCACTCAAAGCCTATTCAAATGCAGGGCTGAGGCCAGGCCTTGTTGTCTGCTGAGTCCAAAAGGCTCCCAAGAGAGGCATTCGCTTTGGCTTCATTTCTCAGAGCAGGTGCCTGGCAGGTAGTCAATGGACAGGGCCAGTTGAAATATATAAGAGACCCATCCCCCTGGACAAGGGGTCAACATCACAGGTCAGGGGTCATGAGCAGAGGTCACAAGGTCAATGTTTAGCACACAGGACTGGCCATATGACTGGAAATCCATCGTGGACAGCCAGCTATCAGTTCTGTGGCTGGATGCCTGCAGGAAGTAGACGGACTGTTGTTGACTGACGACTCTTTTGGCTTTCATCTTCGTCTAAGAAGCTTATCTGAATTTATTACTCCTGAATGTACTAATTTACTGAACTAAGACACAATCTTAAAAATAAAGCAGTGTTCAAAATTTCATCATCATCATCTAAATTTCATCATCACCTCAAAACCAAATTTTTTTTGGTAAATGCGGGGTCTTCTCTTTTTTTTTTATGAATGGCTGAGTGATCGTAATCTTATTGTTTAAATGTATGTAATTTAGATAGATAGTTTTTATAACATTGATTTGTTCTTGCCATCCTTGTCATTCTAATAGATTTTCTCATTATAAAATCAGCCCTGACAGCTTAATTGAAGCGTTATTATTTTACGTTAGGTAGGGATAGTGGTCCCAGTTCACAAATAAATATGCTTAGAATTCCTCCTCATGACAAGAGCTAAGAAGGATTAGAGGTCAGAGGTGATGTGCACTCTGATTTCTAATTAAATCTCAGTGTAGAAAAGTGATCTGTCATTGCCTATAGGCTACTATTGACAAGAGCTCAGCTACCATGGCTTCACATGTAAAGGGATCAAACCCCCCCCACCCCTACCCTTCAGATTACCAGTCACCTCCCCTGGATTCCAGCCACCTCAGGCTCCTTGGCTGCACCCCAAGGGAAACACTATATAAATGTCAATGTCCTGAGAAGCTGCTACTGAAGGAGTCACAGCCATCATACAGGGGGGAAGAACATTGAGTTCTCCGGCACCTCTCTGTCACTCTAGTGGCGGTTCCTGGAAATGCAGCAGTGATTTAGGGTCAGATCTTCTTACATAGCAGTGGACCTGAGCTTCTGTGATATGTAACTGAAACTCTGTTGGGTTGGCAAAATGTGCACACCCAATCTCTGCTGGGTGTGCACAGCCCCATGCACATGTAAGGGAATGATTACAGGAGTTACTACAGAATATATACCAATCCAAACTCTTAGCCTACTGCCACTGTTCGCATATCTGCAGCCCATTCTTCATTAGCATTTGTGGCAATAAGTAGAGCAAGATATCCGATATGCATGTCAATTTTTCTTTCTCTAATCAAATAGAAAGCCTGTGAAGTAAATATCTATTTTCTTACAGCCTGGCTGTTTACAACATGAGGGAGCAGCTATATAAACAGTGTGTGGCAAATGAGGAATTTCTTTTAACATATCGGCGTGGCCAGCATATGCTAGATATAGGAAACCCATAGCATCAGTGGCTCCATATCGGCTGCAGAGGTCAAAGGCTAAGGAAGGTCAAAGGTGTCATCCTCCTTTCTCATCATGAAGTGCATTAACATCTTCTACCCGTCCCATCTTATCCAGATGGTTTAACAGGCCACAGGACAGATGCCCCATTTTAAAATATCTCAGGGATTCAAAACGCACCATCGAGAATAAATATGGCTCCAACTTTAGGACATCATATTTCAAAGGAATATGGAGATGGATACGGATGGATGTGGAGCCCATAAGCCCAGACTGAGTCAAGCATGCCTTAATTGATTTTGTGCCGGTTGTAACATCTTGCTCTTTTCAGTTTACATTTTAGCTGTTTAACTTTTCATTCATTTACAAACAGCAACAGGAGGTGAAGAGTTAGAATGAGACTTAAGTAGACACACAAATTGAAAAATAAAAATTAATAAGGTAATAACTACATGAACACATGTTGATTTTTCAGCTATGAAGCTGCACCACTGTTGAAATCAGCAGAATAATTAGAGGAGGCTGTTGCTATTGGCACCAGGCCATAGTCCATGTTGAGAAAAAGGCAAAAAGCCCAGCACAGACTTTACTACAAAAGAGACGCCCTTAGTTGTGTGCCTAAGACATTATATCTATGCTGTTCTAATTTGTGTATGAATATATCACAATATCACAGGATATTCAAAATGGCATCATTAATGTATTGAAAAGTTGGCCAAACAGCTGCGTAAAAAACAAGCAAAAAAGAAAAGTATGATTTTTTTTCCTCCAGATTTCTCAAAGTTAGTCATCAACACTCATCCTCAAGTGTTACTTCAGCTCAGCAGCAGAGTTTGTACACAGATTGCCCCACCTCTCAGAAGCCTGTCATTATTTTTACAGTACCAAAGCCCTTCCAGGCACGCTCACAGGCAAATGAATGGAACCTGTCCAAACCAAACAGACCAAGGCACCCTGCCGTGAGCTTTGGGTTGGCCCCCATGCAGCTTCTCAGTCATACACATGCATTTTTTTTTTTTTGTAGAGAGCAGTGGTGACTCATGTACACTTTCTTATACACACACACACACACACATCTAAACACACATAAACATATACGGCACGTTACCCTGCCCAGAGACCTCTGACTTGAACCTGCTGCTCTCACTCAGCAACACATAAATCACCGGGCTCTCAGCAGCACTGTTGGCCCTCAGTGCCATGCTGAACTTGACTCCACGGGAATAAAAGTCCGTAACTGGATACAAAAACTAATCCAGGCCAGAGACAATTGCTGGCACACACAGGCCCTAGAGGTGCTGACACCCCCCCGTAACGATATGCCGTCTCTGTCATGAGACCTTTGACTTCTGCACTAAGGCCACACAGGCCTGCAAGGTGCTATTGGTCAGAGAGCAGAGAGAGACGGGGAGAATAAGTGAGAACGTGGAGGCGAGGGGGTGATGCAGACACAACCTGGCAGGTCGCCTTCACTTTTGGTCTTGCCATCTGTTACTCTAAATACATCAACTCCCCCTGCCATCACTCTGTCAGGTATAATGGAGAGGTTACAAAGCTAGAAGAGTAAAGGGTGCATTTCACTTTTTGTCATTTTATGCCTCAACTCTCTGACTCACGTACGCATGGTGGTTGAAACACAATTACTGCACTTGAGTAAAATGTTAAGATTTTAGCATTGCTTAGTTTATTTTAGGTTGATAAGACTTAAATCTACTTCCCTGTATTTTAAAAGGAGGAGTTTTACTTTGCTTGACTAAATTTGAATAATTTCTTTATTAGTTACTTTAATTTTCAAATATTAAATGATCTTTATGTATTAAAAAAAACATCGGCATCGATTATAAAAATTTAAATATGATATATTGTTGTTGGTTGTTCTTTTTTTTTTAAGGGGCTACTCTGAGTAATGAGAACTTTTATTATGTGAGTAAAGTTTTGCATACAGGATTTGTATCGTATGTTCACCCCCAAGCGAGCACACAATTGAAGGTACAGACATTTATATTTGTTCAGATTTTGAAGATTGCATCGTTTTTGGCACACTGGAATATAGTGTTGAATAACTCACAATGACAAATGAAAGGTAAACTAGCTAAGAAATTAATGATGCAATTCTCATCGTCCTGGAGATTTATGAGGCTATATTGAAACACAAAACTTAATTTTGACTTCTCAATTTCATTCTGCTGCCCCGTTAGTCTAGTTAAGCTATTGACAAGCCAGCACCGCAAAGCCCTGAAAACACCCTGCTGTAAATAATCCAGCAGCCTGTCCTGTAATGTGGCAACGACCCACACCACTCCCTAACTGTCTAAATGCACTCCTGCAGCGCACCCCATTCCAGCCTCTAGTTACAGCTACAGCCCTGACACCAGCTCCAGTAATACAGGAATGCCTCTGTACTCTTCTGTCCTGATAGAGTGGCCAGTGTTTCACTCTGATAACATCAGGCACCAGGGCCTGAACAGCCTCGGGGCTCCGAGACACACTTTTATGACTTAAGTATCTGGGACTGATATCTGCAGCCATCAGCTCAATACGCCCTCATCACATACTTACACAGACACTCAGACACTCTCTCTCCATCGCACACAAACCGAAACACACATGTACACTTTGCCCATGTACACTGTTGGTTCTACCTCCCATGGATTTTCTATTTTGGCAGACCAGCACACTGACCTTCTACATTCTGTGGACAAATTTAATCTTCAGTCTACTTGTACTTCATTAGCCCCAGACTTCTGAATTACACCTAAATTGTACAACTTAAATCTAACCTGGTAACATGTATTTTATCATCAACCTCACTGTGACTCGGATTTCTAACCGTTTAACAAAACCTAATGCTAAATTTAAACCAAATAACCCTGAAATAAGATGTAACGGTCGACGTAATAGAAAAAAAAATATGGTTTTCATTATTTTTATTCGTTATGGTTGTCAGGACATTTGGTCTTCACATAGATAATATATAAGTGAAAATGCACCCACACACAAGACGTCTAGTCTAAATCAAACACAGACAGACAAAGACAACTGGGATTCTGTTCTGATAACACTGACATTACAATGTCTACTTGATTGGGAGCCACACTAAATAAATACAGTCAAATAATTACCTTGTTTTATCTACTGTTATGCTTTCATCTTTAAAAAAAAAAATAAATTTATATATTTGCTTTTTTTCATGCAAAAAAACATCTGGGGATGTATCTATAGTAAAGCATGACTCCTTCATGAAACATGAAGCGCTTCTATCAGTATCAGCCATGGACTTCAGTCAAGACAGAACCTCCTCTCCGCTAATTAAATTTCTACCTGTAGAATTGCCAAACTTCATTTGAGTCTTTATTGTGGGACAAACCTGCTTGACATAGATGACATTTAACAAACCTCCTCCTGACTGATCAGAAGGTCATGAAAGAAACGCATGGCCAGGATGTATGAGCCTTTTCTAGGTGTATATAGTACATGTGATAGGATTTCCAGATGCTGGTTTTCATATAATAGTTACTGTTATGCATCTAAAAGCAGACCAAAGATTAAAGAGAATCAATATATTATATGAAGACTGCACTTGGGGAAAATGGGCTTCATACAACAGCTGCCATAAGAATGTCCATAAAGATAAGTCTGAACATTCAATGTTTTCTTCTTGTACACAATTCTGACAAGTTTACTATATGTGTGTAATTTTAGAAAATGGCCTGGCTTTTAGGGATAGAGACAGTAAAACAACATATGATAAGTTCTTTGTTTAAAATCTTGTTTCGTAAAACTGACACTGCCAGTAAATGAAAAACGTGTCTTTAACCAACAGTTTCACTACTTCAGAACGTAAGGACACCAAGCTTTATTCCTGTTTGACCCAAGAAAAAGACCGCGTGTGCCTTTCGATGAACAACACCACCTCACTCTTTCACGTTGATGGTCAGTCACACAAACAAAAAGAGGGATGAGATGAGTTTCTCAGGGGAGTGAGGATAATAAAATCAGGGTGTCTGTGTGTCCAGAGCCGGTGGCCGTATTTGATGCTCTAACAGAATGAAGGTCTTTGGCGGCGTAGCCTGGCAGTCTTTTAGCTAAAGCAAGCAGATTTCTTTGAAGCCTGGCCACCTTGGCTGAAGAGCCATTACTCCCCGGCTTTTCTATACATTAACCATGCTACAGCAGCACAAGTGCATTACAGGCTGCCGCCCCAACAGGGCCCAATTGTACTCCTCTTGTTAAATATTACCCCAACAGAGCTTTTGATTTTATTTTCATTTTTTCTCCCCATGCCGCTTATCCTGCTCCCCTCCCCCCGATCAGATTAGGATCGATTGCTGCATGGCAGAGCTGGCCCAGACATGAGGACCAGAACAACGCTGCAGCGTGATTGTGCTCCTCAGGCCCCGCCTTGGAGACTATTCAGGCGACTAAATAGAATGATTTGCCCTTAGATGTCAAATTTCCTCCGAGACAAGGATGTCAATACCAATTAGATTGTCTGCAGTTGCCTTAGTTACGCCAGCCTGCCCCACACCACCACCGCTGCCACCCCAACCTCTTTCCCTGTAAAGATACACTTGCTCTCTTTTAACATCTCACTCACATCTCCCTTTTTTAGTAGGCGGAGTGGTGGTCTCGGCACCGAGCCTTTAGCCTCAAATCAGTTTTATGACTGGCGCTGTGCAGACATTAGGCTAACTCCATTAGCCTCTCTGAAGGAGATGGCCCGAGGGGATACAGAGGGGCCAAGACAGGACTGGGTGGCTGGGTGTGTGTGTGTGTCCCTGTGCTTGTGTGTGTGTGTGTGTGTGTGTGTGTGTGTGTGTCTGTCTGTTTGTGTGTGTGTGTGGTGAAAGGGTGAAGGGGTAACATTGTCTTACAGAGTCTTTTGGCATCTCCTTAAAGGTCACTGTCTGCTGGTCAGAGGAGGCAAAAGCCCACTGGAGCAAGAACATAAACAAGAAAGAGAAGTGGGCAGAAAATGGATTAATGAACAAATGTAATTAGGAGAGAGGGAGGATGGAGAGAGTGGGAGAGAGGACTCTGTCTCCACTTAGTATGGTGGCTCCTGCAGGCGCTTAAGTGCTAACATGACAAACAGATGTGGCCATGGCTGGCCAGACACAGCGTTGCATACACACTCAAGCATTACAAATACACCTATATGTACGAATACACACACACACACACACACAAAGTACTTCATGCTCACTGCACCTTCGTAGCCTTGTACAAAATGCAGAAAAAAAAAATTGATAGAAATAATTTTGTGATATGTATCATCTATGGCAAAAAAAATGGTACATCATAACAAAAAGGTAAAAGACCCACCAACAGGTTTTAAAAAGCAAAGAGGAGTTAAAACCAAAGAAGGCTACCACGGTCCCAGACTAAATGCAATATGTGTACGCCAGAAATTCAACAGCATCAGAGCCCCAACTGCTTCAATATGTACAGCTGAAAACACAATTCTTACAGACCATTAGGGATCATTATAGAACATTAAGGACTTAAAGATTTCTCTTATAACTTACCAAGCAGCTTGTTTTCACTTTGGTTAAAAAAAAATAAATATAAATAAATAACAGTATAGCTGTACATGTAAAACAAAGGTCACAATCATCTTAACTTTACTATAAGTAACAGATGTCATCTTTTTGAAAGAGCAGTAAACCTTTCAGAAGCAGCCTATATGCCAGATACTGAAGTCTATGACCTTGCATTTTTTCAGCGTTTGATCAGCCAGGTCTGTTCAGTGATAAGACCTCTGTGTTTTTTACTCACCAGCAACTGTTTAAGTGTCTCTCAAAAGTCACCTTGTCTGGATTTCAGTATAAAACTGCTGCTGATGCCTTATCAGAAGCATTTAATTCCCCGCTGTGTTTAGTTTATATTGTTATTGCTCCAGGAATATGAAACCCTATACTTTCTTTTCCAGGTTTCAATTAGCATCTGCGGACACCATTAACTACTGCAATTCACTAAATCAATAACTTCCCAGAAAGCATCCAAATCAGCTCAAGATAAAGTAATCGGCTCTGTTTGCATTTTTCTACCATTAATTAATTGTATAGAGGAGGAGCCCTATTTTACAATCTCTCAATAATTGACTCATTAACTACCATTATGAGTTTCCAGCAATATTCTTCGACCTGAACCACCAGTGGTTGAAATAGCTGAGATAGACAGTGTAAAATGACCTCCCTATCTGTAATACAACCCTATCTTCTTAACGTTATGCACATTCCTCTCCTCAGTTTGGTGGTAAAAGCCGCACTGTGCACAACCAGTAGAAACTAGTGACCTACATGTAAACCATGAGCTGGATTGCAAATCTCCTTTCAATACCGTTTCCTTTCTCACCTCTCCTTTTCTGAGGACACACAGCACTAAGCAACTGAGGAATGGAAACAGGGCTTGCATTTTTAAGTTGGTTTAACCTTGCAGTGACACCTATTGCAGATGCTTTGAAATGGTTGGGAAGAATAGTTTCCGCATGGTGGGATCTGCAATTAAGCGGCACATCTGCACCAGAAGCAATACCCCCAAATCCACCTCAACCTCCAAATCTGGCGTTCTCCGAGCTTGGCTTTGGTTAGAAGCCAACACAAACAGTTCCCGCTGAATAACTGTGAATAATTTTGTGAGATGGATTTCAACTGGGCAATTAGATGGCTTTCAACTGTGAATATCTCAAAATCGCCACGCATTTCACTCTCCAATCAATAGGGAAAGGAAGAGATCACGGGAGAAAAAGAGACACGCATTCAAAGTCGAAGAACAGGAGGAGCAAAGAAGCATAAACAAGGGGAACGATGAAAGGAGGGGAGGAGAGACAGTGACAGCCATGAGACAGAAATTTACAACCAGATCATCAATTAACCACTCCAATCACAATGGATCAAGCCATTAAATGTGCATTTTCTTCTAAACAACGTCCTGACTGACAACGGCTACAGATCATGAGCTCGTATTGATGGCTGTTAGAACACTGTGCAGTCCTAAAGTCTGAGAAGTTCACTGTTTGTCAGTTGATTCTGCACATGCGGTCAAGAGCAAAACAAATGTCTGCCCTCTCAACTTACGTATGTCTCATTAAATGCAGTCCAGTTATTTCAAGCAACAAGACTAATGTCTTGTGCTCTCAAGCTGGCATGTTTACCTTGGTCTCGTTTTTCTCGTGCTGAATAAGCACAGAATGTGACCATTAAATGTATTGCTGATGGAGAGACAAGGGGAGGGAAACATCAATATTAAAGTGAACTGGAGTTACTGCCAGCTGTACTACCTGATAGGCTATCCCTGGATGACATCATCAGATACAGACACTGAGTGCGCAGAGATTTACACTCATTAAGTTGAAGTTAAGAATATGACTTTATGATATTACTGAGAAAAACAATCCTTACTTATATCAAATTCCTCTAAAGTTCTGGGAAAAATATTCAGATTCCCATTATCATTAATTAGCTTCGATGTAATGGAAAAAACATGTGCAACAAAAAGACTTTGGGAGATGACATACTCCATAAAAACCTACTTTCAGCACCTCTGAAATTAGGTCTTAAGTCCCCCCGAGGGGCTATTAGACAACAAATCCCTGCCATTGACCAGCTTCTGCCCTCTGCTTGCTCATGACTAACGTCCCAATGTCCCAAAGTCCCTCCCCACAGCAACACCAGCTCCACTTCCTCTCTCTTCTAGAAAGACAAAGATCTTGGGTTGTCCCTATCTGGACACCAGAAAAGAGCAGGAAAAGCTTTCAGGGAAGGGGTTCAAAATATACAACATTCAAAATAAGCCAGATGTTTGTATCCCATGCTAACATGTGGAGACACTCGCTCGCCGTGGGCCTGCATTAATGAAAGTACAGATATAGGCAAAAGGATGCTATGCAATAGGCTATGGCAAATACACACACTCACCCGGTCACATGTGCTAGCAATAAGCTCGCCTCCCTGCCACACCGGTCAGACAAACAGATGGTGCTGAGCTGAGGCACTTTGGCTGAGACGGGAAATAGAATGAAGAGAAACTTATTTAAACGAAATCCTGCTATTGGATTATAGTGTGGTACTTCTGCTTCTATCACCACCGCAGTGGATTTCAGTTCATTCCTGGCAAAACCGACATATATTACATTTTAAAACACTGCTCTAAGACCTTAAATATATGTATAGAGAGAACAGTCTCTTGTTATTTTAGTACAGTACAGTAATTAAAGTAAATAAATAAAAACCTTTATGTCATGGTATTATCAATGCATTTTCTCATTCCAGTGGCAAAATTAATCTCAGGTAATGTTCCAACTTCTTTTGACAATTTAAAGTTAGTTTATTTGTCATATGCATAGATTCGTGCACAGACCTGCTGCATCCCCTTCACAGAGATCACTATCGTTTTTGTCTGGTGGAGCACAACAATGACAGGGCAGGTACTTCCAGCTTAATATGTAATTAATTATTTATGTATTTATTTATTTATTTTAAAAAAGAGAATATGAAATCATTATGCTGATTTTTAAGCATTAGCTATGTCAATTCAAAATTTATTATGGTACTTTAATAAGAAAAAAAAGGTATCTACCTTGCTATCTTTGTAAAATGGAGTGTTTTGTTGAAGCCAAAACAAAGATTTAGAGTCTAATCACTCCAGCAGGTTATTGCTATTTGGCAGTTGACCATCAATACCATCCTTCCTCTCTGTGCTATCACACCTTGTTGGTACAGCTGTGTGATGAAATTACAGAACAAATGCCATGCCACAAGCTCCAAGTATTATTGGTAAAATGCACATTTAATTGACTTTCTGCCTCATCGCTGTTAAGTCTATTTATAATACTTCAAAGGGCTTTCTGCAAAGTCAAGGTAATTTCCGAGCCACTCTGGCACTATGTCAACTAGAACTGTGTCTGTGTTAGGCCACATGTTTTGATGTTATCATACCAGACAGCAGGACATTCAGAGACACTTTAGGGTAATTTGAGATCAGTATACAGAAGTTAAAGTATGTACATTGTGGTATGCGTCACATCTGTCATGGCAACATCACTCCTGGGTGCTTACCAAAGCATTCAAGGGAATACAGGAAGCGCTTAGTATTTTGAACAAGAAGGCAAATTATGTCCACAGTGAAGAAACAACTGTTGGTAGAGATTAGCATTTCAATGAGCCAAGACAGAAGGAGTGGAAGAGCGGCAGAGGCCGTACAGAAATGCAAAGATTGCATGGAATGCTCTAGTGTGTACTGTAAATGAACCCCTGAACCTGTAAATCCCAAACTCCATCTGAACAAATCTGTTCTTTGCTCCGACGCACCACCACAAAACGCTCGCAGCCGGCATACAGGAATATCATGTAAATATCACAATTCTACAGGCTTTAAAAATACCCTGCTGAAATATTATACGGTACAATAATTAAAGAGGTTTACTCACTCAATATTTTGTCATCCTGCTTTCAATGATTGTCTTGGGGGAAATAGGGAGTATTTGTAGCTGTGATACCTGAAACACTGACCAAGCCATCAAAGGGGGAGTTGAAACAAAGGGTGTGCTTAAACTGGATGATGACAAAAATATTATTCAAACAAAGCAACACAGAAATGACTCAGTTGGGATATTACTCACAATGACATACTTTTTCATTCTGAGTTTGAACTTAATGCCCCAAGCACAGCCAGAAGAAAGAAAGTCAGACAAGCTCTTGTTTAACACTTGTAAATGCGTAACCATATTATTGGCTGATCTTTTCACAGCCTGCATCGGTGGCACACATTGCATTAAAACAGAGACCAAACTGAGGTAGTGATAACCACAGCAGCATGGTTAGAATGGTATTTGCGCAGCCCAATGCCCCGCTTGTTTTCCTATGTGCTCTCAACTCAGTGAGAGTTTGTTGAGTCCTGCCATTGGTTCATTTTTGGCTGTGTGTGCATGTTCAGAGACACGCCTTTTCTGAAGCTGGGCAGGTCTTTCTCTCTCTCTCTCTCTGTGTTTGTCTCCCTCCTTCATTCAGTCACTCACTTTCCCCTCACTCTCTTTCTTTTCTTTCCCTTTTTACTTCCCCTCTTTATGTCTGCTTGTTTCCTCCTCCTCCTTTCTTCTCCCACTCTCCTCCCACAGGGGCTGTATGCATTCCTGCCAGGAGGGGCGGAGGTGTCTGTGATCTGGGCTCGATAAGGACCAGGCCTCCCCTCCACGCCACCCTCCTTCATGTTCACCCTCACCCCCTCCCTGGGAAAATGGGTGCACCCTCCTCCCTGGCAGGGCACTGGTTCCCCTTCGAGTGTGCTGCCAGCCGTGGCAGCAGAGACTTAACATGATTTGTTTGTCTGCTGCTGCGTGTTTGCACCAAACCCTAGCGCCAACCCCCATTACTACTCCTACTGGAGATCCAGAGGGCTGGTTAGCTGGTACAGATCTGGAGTGAGGCTCCTGGAGGTGGGTGGTGAGGGGTTAAAGGGGTGTTGAAGTGGGTGAGGTAGGGAAGGTGGGGGATGTAGGGAGAGATCAGGGTTGAAATGAGTTTGGAATATGATCCACTGGCTGGAAATATTCAACATTTCTCATAAGTAAATCTGGCTGCTGCTACACGCTGGACTCGGCGTACATGATGAAAAAATGTGCGTGCACACACACCAGAAATACAGAGAAAACTGTTTCACTAATCAGTCCGTTTGTGCTATTAAAGACTGAGGGTTTTCCCATTCTCCCTTTTTTCCTCTGGTGTTTTGTAATTGGCTCGCTTCCTGGTGCAGTGGCGGACAGCAGGCGCAGCAGCGGCTGCCCAGTCGGCCCATTGATCTTTCATCAGCCCATAGAGTTAAAGCTGAAGGCATGAGGGAGAGGCTTGAGAGGCAGCCCCTCTTTTTATGGCAGCCCGCTGGAGCCTGCCTAGGATTGTTCCCTGCTTCCTCAGATTGTTTTTCATTTAGTCAGGGTGCAGCGCTGTGCCGCTCTGAGGAGGTGAGGTGGAGTGTTGCAGACATTTAGGGGAGCACGTAACAGCTACGGCCTGGGTAGGTGGATACAATGGTATATCAGGGTTTGTTTGCTGATAACCTTTTAAGTTTCTGAGTGTGTGCTTGAATTTTTGACTGAATATTACTTTGAGTGTATTGGTTGTGTGTCTTCCTCCATGCTCCAAAGGGACCTATAGGCCAACCATTAGGGAAGTGCTTGTGAGAATTGACCTATAGCCTTATAAGGGAGTACTGTGAGATGTCCAGTCAAGATGGCCGTATAGGATATTCCCATCATGTGCAATCACTAAAGTCAAGGATGGATGTCAAATCAGTTTTTCTTTACCTAAAATAATGGCAATAAACTCAGATGACAAACTGAAGCGCCACTAATTTAGTGGAAGAGATACATTACCCTCTTACACTTGTTATATTTCTCCATGGAATCCCAGACTATTAATCAAAATCATTTTACATCAGGAAAAAGCAGCCAGAGCTCTTAACGCAAATCAAATTTCACTTAAGGGACTAAAATTACCTTTATCAATTTGCATGAAAGCCATAGCAGCGGTCAAGGCATCCATGTGATATCCAATCAGAGAGTCAAATCAGTGTGTGGGCGTGGTCTGTTATATCCCCAGCAGTATTCCATTGATCCGAACTTCAACGCTGAGATGCCCTGAACTTGGTCATCTAACTGATATGTGATATTAGCATCCTTCTTCGAGGCAGCTCCACAGGGATCTTGCCCGAGAGAGAGAAGGAGAGAGAGAGCAAGAAACAGACTTCAGATCAGCAGATCAATTTTCACTGGACCTTGAATATTTCATGCAGGGAGTCTTTCAGCAGACACACAGATGAGATAAGTAACTGACCAACATCCATGTCCAGTCACAAACATTCACCTGATTGTGCATGCTTGTAAATACACACACACACACACACACACACCCTTACACTGTAAGTCTTTACTAATTTGTACAAAAATGATCGTCATGTTTTTCACTTATATTTTCTGCTGGAGTGCACCATGGTGGCTCAACCAAAATCCACATATAAAATGTTACCCCTATATTAAACAGAAGAAAAACGATGAACAGACACGCACACATGCGCTACTTTACCCGAAGGGGTTGGGTTAGTGGAATCATGTCTGGATCATGTTTCTAGTCTTGCTGAACATGCGGTCAATGTAAACTGCGATAGTGAGTCAGCCCTGGACCTAGACGTGGACACAAAGGGCAGTATGTCCAAAAACCCCATGTTTAGTTGCACTAATGTTATGAATTCTATATTGGCATATTTTGTGTAACTTTCAATATGTCCTCTTTAACTCTTCCCGGTGCAAGATCATAACATTTTGGAACATAAATGTCCGATAGATTTGCAGAAAAGCTTAAATTATATCACATTTAAAATGGACTGTAAATCTATGCAGAATACCAGAAGTAACAATGGAAGAGGACAAGCTCGGGCAGCAATAACCCACACCTGACCCCTAAACCTTTACCCACAGAAAGGATGTTGTTCCACCAACTGTCTTCAAATACTTTCCTCTCAGAAAGACATCAGTGAAACCAGAGCTTGTCAGGCTCTGTATTTGTTTATTAAGTATGCTCTTGGACTGGCTTACTCCCAAGATGGCTGTAACTGAGAGATTTGTTCATGTAGGCATTAGGGCTGGCTATCAGTTGTGAATTATTTATTGAAAAAAATCTCTCCCTCCTTGTCGGATGAGAGAATATGTAGGGCTCATGGACTCTGCCACGTATTAGAGGAATGATGAAAATACTGTCAAGCATTGCTCAAGAAAAAAAAAAACAACTTTATAATAATTCATAAAATACTGAGTGTTTTACAAAAAATAAATTAATTGTTACATAAATACAATAAGATGGCCTGGAGAAAAGCTATTTTGAATTCTTCTGTTTGAGCACTTCACTTATTTAGTATTGCAATATTCTGTGAAAATTATCTTATTTTAATACATAATTGATTTTTGCAAAATTGTACGTATAACAGTTTTGTAAAGTATTTCAATTTGCTTCATGTTTCTTCCAAATAGCTCATTGTTTGAAAACTCTTCCCATTGTTATATCAGCCAGTCATTCTCTCTCTGTGGGTTTTTCCTCGACCATCCTCTAGAGTAAATAAGATAAAATTCACGGTATATACTCCCACTGGGAAGAAAACAGCAGTGATTCCACGGTGGCAGAACGTGCCAGTGGGACCTCAGACAGCCATTTTAGACCACAGCAAAATGCAAAAGACAAAGAAAGTAAAAAACTGGAAAATTCAGTTACCATGGATATCTCTCCTGCCATATTTAAATCACAAATGATTTGTTCAAATTAGAATAAATCACATTTGGTAATTTTCTCTGGCGACATTATTATGTTAGTTTTTTTCAGTCTGCAGCAGTGAAAGAAATAGAGACAGGCAGAGGGGCCTGGCTATTGTCATTCAATGGCTAAGCCACTTTGGAAATCACCGCTCTCGATTTGCTCCTGCTGCCTCTCTCTCTGTATTCCCTTATGGCTGCACTAGATGGGAGGCTTCCTTTTGTGATTTCTAAGTTGCACAACCCCCCCCCCCCCACACACACACACACACGCGCGCACATACACACACACACAGAATAACATACACATGTCAAAGGCTAACTTCCATGATTGAACGAGTCAGTGATAGACATAAAAAATGAGAAGAGGCAGACTTTTTGGATTTATCCATTAACTTTCAGTAGACAGCAGGGTGCATTTATATTGATAAAACTATTAAACCCTTATTTAAAATTTCACAACAAAATGCAAGTTAGGATTCCCCTGGATAATTTACAGTTAAAGATGTCCACATATCCGTATTCAAGCTAAAAGCTTCTCCATTAGCAGAGGGGCCTAATAATCATGACCTATGGCTGCTCACTCAGCAAATAATCAATCATGCTTATTCAGTGTGTTTAAACAGGGATTTCGCTTTGGATTAAATGAAAATCAAGGCAAGCCATTGTCTTACATATGGAGCAGCACGTTTTAAGCCTAAATTATGTCATGGACAGGAAACATTAGCTAAAATAAACTGTTTTATGGGCTGTAATGCTAGTCGCTATGGAATATGGAGGCTTTTGTAAGCTTCAGGCCTAATTTGAATAAAATCACTCTGGCCCTGTGACCCAGGCTCATCTACACGCTGTCATACTGTCACACAAAGAGCAACTAAAAGGGGGCCCATGACCCATTTTGTGTCTTGGCCCATATTTCACAAATAAAGTATTAGACAAACATTGCTATCAGTCAGTCAGCAGCATTACTAATAAAAATCTAAATAAAATAACAGAAACCAGAGAAAATGCACACTAATGTTACACAAATTAGCTATACAAAACAACCAGGGAAAGTATATAACTCTGCATAAAATCTGAGATATTCATGAAAGAGCTAAGCATGTGGATGCTGACAGCCTTTAATTTGCAGGAATTAGGCAGAACCGCCACACTGCCAGCCTAACACCGAGCGGGTTTATTCTCATCAATAGGGCATGAAATTCACTGGCTGACCATTGGACACCCTGCCTGTTTTGTGGCCAACAAAATGACCAGTGAAGTGATGAGCCAGTGTCTGTGAGTGTGTGCAAACTGCCTCAGTGTGCGCAGAGAGAGAGAAAGAAACTAGGAGCTGGAAGAGAACAAGACAAATGTGTACGAGGCTTAAAGGCTTCAAAAGTTCTACTTTATATTTGTGTGTATCTTTCCACGCGTGTGAGGACTCGTTTGAGGAGGTTCCATGTTAATTCCATGCGAACTGATGAGAAACAGTCAGTCACCTTACAATTTTTCTGCACAGTTTGTTTCTAGTTTTTCTTAAATCAAAGCTAAGAATCAAGTGTATTTATATTTTTGGAGTTACTTTATTCCCACTAATGGGGATGATTTGAATTATTAGGATATTGTGTTAAAATGAATAAATCCATCATTTGTGAGTCAGTTCTAGGTATTTAACCTAATAGAGGATGCAGTCTGTTGGATGCAAAAAGACATTACTCAAAAAAGATTATCTTGTTAAAATCTCCTCTTCAATAACTGCTGTTTTCTGCGCGTGAGAAGCCACCAGGTGATGATGACGCTCTGACATATCTATGCTATGAAACGTGCCTAAAAAACTTCTGTAGAGAACTCTGGAGGAAACAACTGAGTCTCGAGATCTGCAGGCTGACTGTCATTGAGAAACGACATAAGTTATGGCAGTTTCTACTCCGAGGTGATGAATGCACTTCACCAGGTTGAGAGGCTGTGGAGCAGGAGCTGCGCACACACCTTCACCCCAGGAAAATTAGAGCATTTTAAGGACACTGACATGTTGTAACAGCCAAATGTAGCCAGTGAAGCAGAGTCTCCAATCCTGTTGGTGGACAACCCTTATCAGTTATGAGCAGAAATGCAGCGGCAGGTAAAATATGGGTTGACAGGAGTTGGTCTAGTCCATGCATGTGTACGGCTTATTTTAATGCATGGCATGCAGAGACCTCCCTGTCATTATTCTCAAATTTATGCTGGAGTTACACATGAGATATTGTAATAAATTAACCCTTCTAAATGGTCAGACCTTAAAGCAGATCCCTAAATAAATAAACCTCTTTGGTTTCCTTCCTCACACAGGCTCTCCTGCCACACGTCCAAAGGAAGAGGAGTCACAAACCCCCTCGTTACAAATGTTCCTCTGCAGTTTCCCAAGAATCTCCCGAGCCCGCAGCCAAGAAATCAAACGCTCGTCGAGAAGTGTGTGTGTGTGTGTGTGTGTGTGTTAAAAGGATGACCAAGTGGAGCCGAAACACATGGCTGCTGGACCCCTCTGTGCCCTTTAAGGTGGAGTTTGTGCGTCAGGCGCCGAAGAGAATAATCTGTTTACAGAGTGCGCGTTGATGGTCATTTTTTATGATGTTGTTTAATCCACAGTGGAGGGGGAGTGTGTGTGTGCGTGTGTGTGTGTGTGTGTGTGGGGGGGGGGGGGGGGGGGGGGGGGCTCCGCTGTCTCCCAGAGCACCCAGACAAGCTGGCTCCAGTGGCCATCTCTGTAGGCTGCAGGCTTCTCTGTTTGAGCAGAGAGACAGGTGTAAATCTCTCCTGCGATCTTTACTCTGCACTCTCTGCGACACTCACCTGAAGGTAAATAAATGGTTTATGGCCGAGCAAATGAACCACCGCTCTCATCTCATGGACAGAAAGAAACCAGCCACGGGGACGCTGTCATTGTCATACACCGAGTTGTACAAAGACACAAAAAAAAATAATAATAAAAAATAAATAAATAAATAACACAGCCAATATACGAATGTCTGGAGTTCAAGGAATATTCAGTGCAATTAAATAGGAGAATGGAGTATTAAATTACTGAAATCAAAAAAGTCGAAATCGATTAGTGTAAATATTTAGGAGTAATTTTCTTACGGCAAGTTCATAATGAGAACCTTGAAAATGTCACCCTCTTCTTAATTTTTTTTTTTTAACTGTGGGAAAAGGTTTGGGAGTGAACCATCTGAAGCTGCGAGATGTGACGACAATATGATAGCATGTTAAAAAGCAAAATACAGACTACCGCATGTGGAGGGATTATTAATACCCACAGTTATACTTATCCCACCACGCGGGCCTGTTATTGCGGCGGAGGTGTCTGGTATCTATGTGTGAATACTCGCAGGCGCAATAATTGTAAATATTTTTTTTTGATACCCAAGGGGTGGTCATGTTGCCACATTGTCATGCGGCACCCTACGTCACTTTAAGTGTGTGTTTGTAATGGGAGAGCAGGACCGAGAAAGGAGAGACAGTGTGTGTGTGTGTGTGTGTGTGTGGAGGAGGAGGAGGGGGGGGTTCTACCAAAGTTCTGCAAAGTAGGTCTGTGCCACTCTTGATTAGGGATTGCTCCCAAAAGATGGTTGCAGACATGAGATAATGAGGTCCTGTGATAACGCGGGTCTCCTTTAAGTTTTTCCCATGAATCGAGACTGTCGCCAGTGCACAAAACGACACTGTGCATCGGCACCACGCTACTCACTTCTCATTTGTCGAGCACAAAAGCTGATCCAGCCCAAATCCGCGCTAACAAACCAGGGGCCGGGGAGCAAATCATAAAATGTTCAATCATATTCACTTCCCCACTAATTAACTGGAATCCCACCTTATTCTTAAATACAGTGACCAATTAAACTGCCATGTATGCTAAAGGTCTCCGGGGCCACACTCGGTCGCCAGGAACATTTGTGAAGGTCTGCGGCTTCACTATAGGCAATGGATCTTATTAGGTGGATGACCTCGGCGAGGAAAGGTTTCGGGCTTTTTCGCAGCCCTCGGTTGGAAAACTGAGATGTTTCCTAATCGGATTTTAATTGGTCGGTTGGATGGTTGGTGTTTGTGTCCTCTCGGTGTGTGCAGTCGGGTGAATCTGGTGTTTTAATTTCAGGGCGCATTCGCACACATGAAAAGCATGGGCTGATAGATTATAGCGATACAATCTGCATTTCTGTCACTATAGTCTTAATTTATAAACCCTGTTGTGGGATAGTGGTCGCATCCAGCGTGCGCTTCTTAAAAACAAGTCTTTTCATTTTACCGAATTTTAACTACATCCTCGCAGATCTGCAGCTCTAATGGGGGAATAAGCTGTTTGCTCCGCTCTAAAAGTTATACTGGACTAAAATCAAGTTATGAAGGAGGCCACGACCACAAATGACGGTCAAACTTACACTCACACCCACTGAACAGGGCACAGTCACATCTTTTGTTGTGTTTTTCTTTTTTCTCAGGAAAAAAAAATGCATGGGCTACTTTATGCAACAGTCTCATTCATTCCTACTACAGAATCCTATAAATTAAGCCAACCAGGTTCAGCTTACGTTCAAATGCTCCTCATCATTACACCCCCCGAAAAAGTCCTTATGCAAAACATCTGTAGGGACTTCAACAAATGAAAGCGCAGCTCCTGACCGCATCCTACTCATGTTGATTTTCATGTGGTTTTCGTGTATTGTCTAACTTCGTAAATACGGCCAGTCTCGTATTTCAAATGTCACAAGTCTCTGACGACTTGCAATTTAGACAGAAAAAAGCAGCAAAGGCAGCTGGTTTAAAAACGTGGGGGGGGGGGGGGGGGGGGGGGGAAAGAAAAGCCCCCCCCCCCCAGCTAACTGAACTCACATTTAACTCATAATAGATCTAAATAAACGTTTTGGGGGTTTTTTTATTCCAACTCTGCAGATATAGCTCAATGCAGACTATTAGATGGCAAGTGGTAGTTTAATGTCAAACCTAATAGACGATTCGGCTAAAGTGCAACTAAAGTGGGCTTCATTCAGTTCATATATACTAATACACGCTCATAACAGAGCGCACTGAACCAGATAAACCTGTTGATGCACAACACCTCTAAAACCACAAGGAAAACTTCTCCATACTGAACACGAAGTACGTTAAAAGAATTTTTGACTTTAGTCCAACACAGAAATTTCCAGCCCCGATGCTTCCTGGGATGGAGCAAAACGATTTTAAAAGGAATAAAAAATAATCAATCGATCATATATATATATATATATATAAACAGATTTTGATGACAAAATAGAGATATTGACTCTTGAAAGTGAACATTTCTAAATATTAATATTGGCAGATGACTATAATTAGAAAAAGTTTATTTATGTTGTGATTCAACAAAGACATTAAAGGGGGAAAAAATGCATCTCTCTCCAAACATCTTAATGCAAGGCTCCATACCCAAAGGAGTTTTCCGCCAGCATTTACAAGGCATAATGGCTTCTATCGTTAATAGGAGGATCCATCCACTGCTCAGAGAAGCATGTGGTAGATGTAATTGACCACACTCAACTTTGCCGCCGCTCGACCTTCACTGCATACACTTCAAATTGTTGTTCTCGCTACTGACAAAACCGTTAATTCACCCAGAAAGTAGAGGTCAAGTTTCAGCAGGAGCAGAGGAAAAAAAAGGTGGTGGTGGTGGTAGTGGGTGTGTGTGTGTGTGTGTGTGTGAGGGGGGGGGCAACTTACAGGAACATTTGTGTCAGACCGCAAAGGTTTATGCAAAGAGCTTCCATGTGCCCTGAGGTCTTCTGAAATATTCACTAGCAGAATCATAAACATTTAACACCTGTTGCTTCTATTCCTCAGTGTCCTTTGGGGGGGGGGGGACAGGTAAGAAGGGGCATGGTATTTAGAAAAATGTATGGATCTACTCCAAAAGTGTCAGAAAATGTGTGTGTGTGTGTGGGGGGGGGGGTGGGTTCTCAGTTTACTGTGTATAAATGAAAACTTAATTTTTCATTGAATGTAAGATTTAACTTTTTTTCCCTAATGTACCAACATTTTTGACTGAAATCTTTTACATTTTACCAATGCATTAAAATATGCCAAACAAATTCTTTTTTCCACGTCTGTCCCGCATTCATTCTGAGGCAGTTGCTTCTCTTGAACAGAGTAAAACAAAAAATCCAGTGCAATGAGGTTCAGTGAAATCCACACTTTGAAAAGAGCGGATTATGGGCTCAGGCCTGCATACAGCACCTGTGGGGAGTGGCCTGGAGAATCCCTCTCTCAAAATAACCCAGAGAACCTATCCCAGCAGGTCTCCAACAAGGTTGAACAGGAAAAAAAAAATGGCAGTACCTGAGGCACGAATCCAGAAAGAGCAGGATTCACCTTAAGAGGAACCGACACCTAAGTTAGTTTTTACAAGGTCATTTAAGGATGGGTTGCTCAGCTGTTATGTAGCAAAACTGCTGCAAAAATCCGTAACTGCGTTTAAGGAGCTCGCCCAAGGCTGCAGACCCAGCTCTGATGTGGTGTACGATCTGTGAGTAAAAGCATCATGCCTGAAACCTCTTCATTTCCTCCTGAACATCTATCATGGTACTCAGCAAGGATTTACTTTAAAGATTGGTATTGCACTTGATCCATTTACCTCAATCACCACTCCTGTTAACAAACTGACTGATTGTGGAGTAGGACATAAAAGACATGTATTCAACCGTCTCATCAGTGGAAATCAGTGCTGGTTTCTTTTACCGAGCCTTTCAGACTGCATGGCACTTGCTTTTCCGCCTATGGTTTTCCATTTCAAAGCCCTCTGTCTCCATGTAAATACCAAAACACAGTAATCCAATCTGACCCCATTGCAAATTTTCCAGAAACTATTGGGGGGTAGTGGGGTTGACATGAGCCACACACTTATCCCACTTAACCTCTAGAGAGAAGCCACCCTAACCCCTCAGCCCGAGATTCCCTCGGTAGAGGAATGCACCGCTTTATACCACTCTCCTCTTAAAAGCACCGAGTCCTGATGTCGAGCTCATTGGCAAAATCTTGTAACTTCGTGAGACTGTAAAGTCAAAGCAGCACAAAGCTGATGGCATTTGTAGTGCGGGTAAACAGACAGCAGATACCCACATTAGGGCCTGTCCCTGCCCACTGCATGGTGCAGATCTATATCCTTTTTGATTCGAACCCAGAATAGGTCCTAAATGATGCCTTTCATGAATATACCAGGGAAATATTTACATTCTGCTAACTTGATGACAAATAACCTGAGGATTTTTCTGTTTCTCATTTGCTATTGTTTACTATTTAGCATGCAAAACTGGTTTCAGTAAGGTCCTCAGTGCTCAGAATATAAGGGGAAAGATGCTTATCTCCCATGCTGGGGAGTGCTGGCACGTAAGGCAAGCTAAAGACTTCTGACACATGGTCCACATCTGAGGCATTTACCACGAGCATCTTGATCACACAGTTTGTAGCTGCAGAGAAAGCCTGACGGCTGTTTATGGGGCTGAGCAGACAAATCCCCTGCATTATGCTCTACAGGTGATGCATGCCACTAGACTGATTTGTTCTAATACTGCTCCATACAATCTACCTTTGAAAAGCAGCCGATCGGCCCTTCTATTCTACAGCAACAGGCCATAATGAGCATAGCTTGTTTTAGGTAAGTAGGAACAATAAGCAGGTGTTTCGGGCATCTGGCCTGACAATGCACCGCAAAAGATTTCTTGCAAAAATGCGCCTGCGTAAGAGAAACTTAAATCCATTTCCTTCCAGATATTCATAATGTGGGGACCATAAACAGTCATCCAGTTGCAGTGAAAGTCAGAGTTCACATCTAATTTGCAATCATTTCAAGAATGAATTAGCTTGGTATTTAAATTTTATACAAGTTCACTTCCTGAGGCACCTTTTAGCATTGTCTTATTTAGATAATGGGTCAAAGGGTAACTAAAAACATGCCATTTTTCCCATTTCAATTACCTCCTCTTTGACGATGTGGCACTACGTTAAAGGCCTGAGTTTGTGTCACAACTGATGAACAGGGTCATACATGGCAGCAAACGTCTTCCCAGCCCACTACAATTTTCTTTGTCAATCTGTAGTCAATGGCCTGCCATCAATAAGCACATCCCCTAATTAACTAAAATTGTTTTTCGTCAATACCTATAACTTGCCGGTCCAGGAATTGATGAGAGCAAGGGTTGACTTGAGTAAAAATGCCTGACATGGACAATTTATCAACAGGTAGGTTTTATCATTCCTCCAGCCAATTGACTAAAACATGCGTGTGATTCCGAAAAGTGCATTTTACAATCTGCACCATTTTGGTGCAACGTAGCCTCAGTGGATCAATTTTTAGCCCCACCTAAATCTTTGAGGTAAATGGTTCACATTTGGAAAGTCATTACCCTGTCAATTGGACGTCTCCCCCTGCACTTTATGTTGAGATGCCCATAATGAAGTTTGGAGTCATTATAGTGGTTGAATATACTAATCTTGTGATGTTTCCTTTCCCTATCATGTCGTGTTAGGCCTGATGACTCTCACCAGACAATCTCCTCCATTCAGGAGCGGTGCCACAAAGTCTGTCCTTGCTTATCATTAACAATCTGCAAATAAACAGGACAGCATACATTACATCACTTGCAGCTCCATGATCAATTCCAGGAATGTCTTTGAAGCTTCGCTTAATGAACCTACACAGTATAGCTCTTGTGCGCTGTAAGGCTATTGCAGCTTCATAACCCTTGATGTTAATGCAGTTTTTCGTCATTGATAATATTGGAAGCTAAGTAAAGTGGGTAAAACAATAGTAAGAATACTAATAAAAAGACAGCAGTTGCAGTTGGAATTATTACCGCAGAAGCACGTAAAGTGAGTTTTTGCATTCCCATGCTAATATGGCAAATTTTCTGGGTCTTAGTGGAAATTGCACTGCATGATGATTTAACACATTAGACAGGTTTAAAAGATGAGCTGAAGCTGTTCCCCTGTACTGTCAGAAGACACCCACGTGGAGTGAGAAATTTTAGAGCCTGTCCAGTCAAATATACTGCCCCTTTTGATTTTGATATGCATGATCTCTGTAGATGTATAAAATGGAAGCGCTGACAAAGTTGGCTTCATCAATCAGTACTGTCAGCTCAGACCTTTTTATAGCCTCCTGGAGTCCCTGAGAGTCCTAACCCTGTAAAAGTTTATATAGCGTATTGACCATTCTCTACTTGCTTAGCTAATGAAGCCAGCTTGCCCACATACACTGAAAGACTGCTGGTGTGTCAACACTGCTTCCTATTTGATGACACCTTCCGCTAAATTGAAATGTGCTGCTAATGGGGGCGAGTGTTTAAAGAAGAATAAGCCCCTAATTGACACAGTCCTGACCTCAGTCACACAAAGAGAAGGATGGAAGGCCCCACGGCGGCTGTTGAAAAGAATCACCTTCGGTTTTTGGGGCTTACGCGTGTAAAGCTTTTGCTACTGGCGTTCAGTCACATGCTGCTGCAGTTTATCAACAGCTATCACATTTGTTTTCTCCAGCAAATCAATAACATGCAACACATAAACTGAATATCATCGTGCATCTTCCATAGGGAATATGCTGTATATGCATGCAGCAGACTCCACTTTACACAGACACACACATACACACGTGTTAGAGGGAGCAGATTAATCTGAAATTATAGTAGTTAATTACTGAGCTGCAAAAACCAAACCTTTGGCCAATTATTGCTCAAGATCAGGCTATCTGCAAGTTTCAGGATTGAATTTAACAGTTTCAGAGCCAATATGAGCCCCAAGGCATTAACTGACCAGGCTATTCCAAGTTCAAAACAAGCCTTCCCTACACAGCGTGCAACAAGTGGGCTAACTGAAAACATTTGCTTTCACGTGTCAGAAGAGCAGATTTGAATTTAGCATACATGATGATGCATTTACATTAAACGAACGATGCAGAAATACTGGATGAAGCATGTTAGGCCAGTTGCTTCTTTTCTCAGACCTCGCTCTGCATAGACGACCCTCAAGGACTTTGAGATCTCCCATCGCTCTGGTCCCCCCCTGGACCGAGGGAGACAGACAATTGACTGAGAATTGATGGTCAATGTTTATTCAAAGTGGCTGACTTGCCGGGGCTCTCTAGTTTACTTGTGAATTTGTTTTAGGGTGCACTGGTCTTGCTTTTTATTTTTTGAGGCTTTGCAGTGAATGAAGCAATATTATTTTAACGAGCCACTGCACATTTCTACAGCGTTAAAACAGCGATAAAGCCGATAGACTATTTATATTCACCGCTTTACATTTATAATAAAGATGGAACTGAATGCACCCAGACTCGTAGAAGTTCCGCTGTTACAACAAAAATTGGATTAATTTAGAAAAAGTATGACAACTGCATAGTTTACCTCGCAAAACTCGTTGCTCGATTATATAAATAAAAAATAGCCTTGTTATCAATAACACCTCCTGCGTTTGGCACAGTCTGTGCAAGTATCACTTTATACACAATTGAATTGTTTCCCAGAGGCAGTGATTGTGCCGGGAAAGCATGCTATATATATAACAACAGAAGTGATCGAGGGTGTTCAAAACACAGACTTTCTCAATCATAAATTGATAACAGAAACAAGAGCCCCGGTGAACATAAACCTTTCTGTGTCACCGAGACAGTGCTGTGTGATGATCGGGCTTTAATTCAAGTTTAAGTGAGAATGAAATTATCCTCCAACTGCAGCTGAAGACGGTTTGCAGCCTCACTCGTCCAAAAAGCGCCATCAGCTCTGCATCTCTCATCAGTAATCCTTATCCGCACAGCATTCACAACACACTGACTCACAGGCAAATTTAAGATGGGGAGGAGAAGGAATTAAAAACTAAAAGGCAGTATTGCAAAAAAAAAAAACAAAACAAAACAGAAAAAAAACAATAGACTAGATCTAAAAGTCATCATCATTCTGAAAATGTTAAATAAGCCAATCTAATAATTCATATACCATAAAACTCATTTGGCTTTCCCGTGACATCCTAGAATTGTTAAGATTACATGGATTTTATCATCCAGCGCCTCATCCCGTCATATTTTCTGAGCTGTGATTTCAAAGGACGATGTTACAGGAAATGTTGTCGGCGCTGTTAAAAGCTCTGCAAAAAGGAAAATCAATAGATGGCCAGTTGAGCATTTAATCACAAAATAAACACTGCGAATTAATTTTAAATAGTTTGAGCGATATTCAAAGCGTGACAACGTAAATGTGCAACGGGGACGGGAGGAGGAAGTTAACGAGCCCGGGCGGATCAGTACACCCCCCCCCCTCCCTCCCTCCCCACAGCCAGACAGAGCGAGCCGGTTCCCCGGCTGGGCTCGTCCGCTCTCTCCCCTCCCACCTCCGGAGCTCCACGGGGCGGCCGAGAGCGCAACTTCTCTAACGATGTTGACATATTCACACAACACCGACTCGGGCGATGGGTGGTGTTTTCACGGCAAAGCCCTTTTGAGTTTCCAAACACCTTTTTATAAGTCTGAAGTCTGTCCCCTCCACCCGACCTGTTAAAAACCACGCCCACACAGCCACACAATTGGTCAGAAAGCGTCAAAGAGCCAATCAAACGGAGCGCTGCTACTCGTAACATGCGGCACATCCACACTGTATGAAGCCCTATGGGCCACAGAGGCGCTAGGAAAATCACGGAGCTGGGACCTTACCACCTCTCTCTCTCCCTCTCTCTCTCTCTCTCTCTCTCTCTGGCCGTCAGAGGACTCCTTTCTCTGCACACGTCTTTCTCTGAAATGTGTGTGTGCGCGGAAGAGAGAGGAGGAATAAAGTGTGTGTGTGCGTGTGAGGGTGCATGTCCGGAGCAAGTAAAGGCAGGGGGATTATTCGGCGGTATCGAAATATTTCAACACGTCGCCTTCGCTGCAGCACTGAAGCCAATAAGAAGGAACGCATTTTAACAGGAATGCCGATATTGTAAACAGCGAGCCGAAGAGCAAAGAATGCGCTGCAGTCAATTAAGTGACTCACCCGAGTTGGTTTAATTCGACTAATGTCCGCAAGCCAGAAGAGACGCAGAGAGGTGTCCGATGCGCGTCAACTTCTGAAGAAAATCGGTCCCGCAGCGCTGCCGAAGATTAATGGAGAGTGTTTTCACGTTTCCCTCCGCAGAGTTTCCATCTAAATTCACCAAAGGACTGTAGAGACTTCCCAGCACCCTGTGAAAGAAAGGTGGATGCTTATTTCTACAGAGCTGAAAGAGGAATTTCCCACTAAGCTTTCCCACTTCACATTTATTTTTCCTCCTTTTTTTATTTTGTTTCCAGTTGCTCCTCTTGCGCGCCGGCTTCGCTGTTGTTCTAAATATTGTTTCACATCCAACCAGTCGTCTATTCGTTGCCTGCTCTTGGATGAACTTCCTGATGAGAGATCCAGTCATACAGGGATCAAGTATGGCATATCATCCGTTTATACCTCACCGGGGTCCGGAATTTGCCATGAGTGCAATGCTGGGTCACCAGCCTCCCTTTTTCCCGGCTCTGGCTCTTCCTCCCAGCGGCTCGCTCTCTCTGCCGGGCGCTTTGGGAAAGCCGATCATGGACCAGCTAATGGGAGCCGCGGAGACCGGCCTTCACTTCTCCTCGCTGGGGCATCAAGCAGCGGCCGCCCACCTCAGGCCTCTCAAGACTCTGGAGCCTGAGGAGGAGGTGGAGGACGACCCTAAAGTTCACCTGGAAGCCAAGGAGCTTTGGGAACTCTTCCACAAGAGAGGCACCGAGATGGTGATCACAAAATCCGGAAGGTGAAGTTCTTTTTGCTTGTGTCTGTGTCTATATGTTTGTATGTGTGTGTGCGTGAGTGTGTGTGTGTGTGTGTGTGTGAGAGAGAGAGAGAGAGTGTGTGTGTTGACCCCAAAAAATAGTTTCATTTTCCAGCATGCAAAATGTGTTTTGCAAACTTGTAGGTGGATTTATTAATTTATGTGCACGCACGACACTAGAAGTTGACTACCTTTATTTCTAACTCATCTGAATATCGTCTTTATTTCCTTCAACGCTCTCGAGCCTTCTTCTTAGTTTAATTTCAGTAAATTGAACTCCCACTGCAGCATAGTTGTCTAACAACTGTCATGCATGTGTGATTTTTATTATATGATAATGTGTTTTTGATACATTATAAAAACATAAAAAAAATCGATTTAATATTTTTAGCTGATAGGAAAAAAGTAGTTTGGTCTGTAAGTTGCTGTGCGAGGTCTGCCGGAAAGTGAAAGGGAAATCAGATGATGGAGCTCTCGTTATTTTCTGTAAATAAATTGGAATTGATTTGCAGCTGTTGTATTGTTAAAACGAAGCCTCAAATTATAATAACAGCTTCGTGGATCTATGCAAATGTCCTTATGTGCAAACCTGGCTTGCTGCAGCTTTGTTCATTGTCATGATTAATACATTCGAGTGTTATGAAGTTCTGACTAAATTATTTTCGTCATCACCAGACTGACAGTATACAAAGATGGCTGCTGTGCGTGTGTATGTGTAGGCCTTCAAGGCATTTGATATAAGGACCCCATCCATATAGCCTTAACAGGTGGTATTATATACTAACTGGGGGTGCAGCAGAGGAAGAACACATTTCTACGGAGTTTACAGTTTCTTTGTTTTTTGGTTTTTTTTTGCGGCTGACTTATCCTCAACAGATAAGAGCAGGCCACTGGCTGAATCAGTGAACTTCTCACACTGATACAACGTGCTTTATTATTGCTTCACAAGGCGAAAATATGCATATGTTTGGTCTTTCTAATTAAAAAAAAAATTATTTTTGTTTTTTTAATAGATTATTTTGCTCTGTTGTATTTCCCACCGCACCAGTGCTCATCTTTTGCTTTCCTTGGTCACAGGCGGATGTTTCCTCCGTTCAAAGTGAGGTGCACTGGCCTGGACAAGAAGGCCAAATATATTCTCTTGATGGATATAGTTGCAGCCGACGACTGCAGGTACAAGTTTCATAATTCCCGCTGGATGGTGGCGGGGAAGGCCGACCCCGAAATGCCAAAGAGGATGTACATTCACCCGGACAGTCCGGCTACTGGTGAACAGTGGATGTCAAAAGTCGTCAATTTTCACAAACTCAAACTGACAAACAACATCTCCGACAAGCATGGATTTGTAAGTTCAACTCATGTATGTCAATTTTCCTATTTATCAACTTTTAATACACACGTGTTGATCATTTTGTGTTATGTGCATAATGTATTTTTAGTTCATTGAGACTGAAAAAATATTTCAATTTAGTTAAACGGCCCAAGATAGTAGATTGCACCAATAATCTAAAAATAAACAAATAAATAATCACAATGAATATTCGCCAACCACATTTTGCAAGTCTTTTTAAAAACTGCATATATTTGGCTACATTATTACATACCCCTGAAGGCTTTGCTGGACTAATTGGATATTCATTCCCAGGGCTTTTTATTACCTCTTAAATATACACAATTATTTATTAGATTTACTGCATCCTATGAGTTGGCTTATATTTAATAAATGAAGTGAACATTTTACAGACATGTGTAATGTAATGGTTTTGCTACAACAACGATCACACATGTACGTTCATGATAAATAGCGCGCTAATTTCTCGTCTCCTTTTGTGGTTGTGTGTTGCAGACTATTCTTAACTCGATGCACAAATATCAGCCTCGATTTCACATTGTGAGGGCCAACGACATTCTCAAACTCCCGTACAGTACCTTCAGGACTTATGTTTTTCCAGAAACGGATTTCATTGCCGTGACCGCATATCAAAATGACAAGGTAAGGACAATTCACGGCCTAAATATATAACTGTGAATATTTTCCATTAAAATATAGCTGGTGTGTTGCTAGCCCTGTCAAAGCCTCCCTCTCTCTGTCTTTACTGCTCTGCGCCATTTTGTTGTTATAAAATATGAAAGATGTCATATTGGTTTGAGGCTGTCAAAGCGGAGTGGAGTACTAAAGCGTGTGGTGTGTGTATGTGTTTGGTGTGTGGTGGGTGTGTGGGGGTGTGTGTGTGTGTGTGTGTGTGTGTGTGTGTTGGGGGGGGGGGGGGGGGGGGCGTTTATCTGTGTGTGTGTGTGTGTGTGTGTGTGTGTGTATTCCGAGGAAAGAGTGGTGAGTACCATATTCACCATCTTGCAGTATGAAATTAATGATTTTGAGGAATGTTATACCGGTTATATTTAATCACGTGGAAAGGCTTTGGCACGGATCCAATCTCTTTGTGTGTGTGTGTGTGTAAAGCTAAAAGGGTTAGGGTTGAGAAAAGAGAAAAAGAAGAGGGGCAACATTGTGCGGTTGACTGGAGAAAAAGAGGGGGAAAAAGCGGGTGGGGGTATTTCTGTGTCAGGCTGGGCTGCATGGTAACATTTTATGCTCTGTATGACATAAAAATAATGAAAATCATCTTCTAAGCTCTTTGATATCGTGATGGCAGAACCTCCCCCCTCCCATGTGCAGAGGGAGTGAGGAAGTGGTGTGGGAGTAAAGTTTTGCAAAAGTTTATCCAAAAAAAGAAAGAAAAGGGGGAAAAAACAGTACACTTAACTCCAGGAAAACTGGCTGAAAACGAGGACTTGTGTGCTCTGAGAGTTAAGTGAGGCCTTTTTATGTAAAATCGAGTTACTGCAGCACCGCAATAGCTTCAACCCCTTCAGACAATAATGCTGATATACTGTACACTTTCAGAAACCTGAGCCAGCTCTGGGGCTGTACCTCACACTGTAAAAAGAGACTGAATGAGAACTCTATGGGAAAGGCAAATTTCGGGTTGCTAATATATACAATTGATTTTTTTCCCCCCCAGATAACTCAGTTGAAAATTGACCATAATCCATTTGCCAAAGGATTCCGTGACACAGGCAATGGGAGACGTGAAAAGAGGTAAGACTGAGGGGAAAGTGCTTTGCCAAAAGAAAGCTTTTTTTTTTTTTTTTTTTTTTTTTTTCAGATTTAGATTTAGATTTAGAAATGCAGAGTGAGCCTGATCTAGGTGGATTAACCAGCAGGGAGTGTGGCTCATCAATTTCTTAACCAATACTCTAATAGGCTGGAATTCACTGGAAAAGCACTAGTGGTGTGGAGCAGTGCAGCTTTCATTACTACTTTTACCTTCTCATTAATAAATTCAATTTCACGTTTTAGTACAGCCATTACTTTTTTTATATCACTAAAGTTGGACAACGAATATATGTCAAATATATATATATACACAGCCAAAATGACGGATTCCCTTCCCTCACCTGCCGCATAGGTGAGTCAGTCAGGAGTCAGGGCTCCAATTAGCCAATTACCTTCCGTATCAGTCATCCATGTGGAGATAGTGTGTGTGACCTGAGAGCTGTGACCACCACCCATAATAACCCCAGTACTCCTGCACAGGAAACAGCTGGCTCTGCAATCCATGCGTTCATACGAGGAGCAGCAGAAAAAGGAGAATGGGGCTTCAGACGACTCCTCTGGAGAGCAGCCCTCCTTTAAGTGCTTTGGCCAGGCCTCGTCCCCTGCCGTGTCTACCGTGGGCCCCCCACACCTGAAAGGTAGGCTGACCGGCCCCACAAGCCGTGTGCGAAAAGTCGTAAAATTTCTATTGTGACAAGTATTTTTACGAG
Source organism: Echeneis naucrates (assembly GCF_900963305.1). NCBI lineage: Eukaryota > Metazoa > Chordata > Actinopteri > Carangiformes > Echeneidae > Echeneis > Echeneis naucrates. The sequence continues at coordinate 12,444,234 of NC_042522.1, read as the reverse complement.
GCAACCTATGCGTAATGGGCATAAGCGTAAAGTTCACGGATAGGCCTGTAAGTCACTTAGAGTTTTGAATATTCGCTGATTCAGCCCGCAAACCGAGGAGGAAACTGGTGGAGCGGGGACTGCATTATGGGTATAAAGGAAAGCATGCTCACCAAGTGATGAGGCGATTAACTGTCCAGAGACAGACTGGATTGCTGCAATTTTTTTAAGATGAAAAAAGTGCTGCAAATCCACTTTAACGTCTACTTCGTGTATTAAATCAGATATCAACTATTAAACGATTGGAGATAATGTTAGAAATATGTTTAACCGAGACTCCATTCGTACCGAACACCAATATGGACTCCTGCAGGTAAATTTCTAAATCCACCTGTGGAGCCAGCATCAATATGGCCGATTATGGAGTTATCGTTTTCCTTAATTTGTTATTGGTGCAGGCGGTTTATATTTTCCTCCTCCCTGTGCAGATTTCTGTGACAGCGACGAGGACAGCGACGATGAGAGCAAAGATGGACACATCAAAGATGGTCCTGACTCCAGCAAAATCTCCACGACTACGGAGGATGGGAAGGACCATGAGGCGAGCCCGGCCAAAGGGCATCCCTTCAGTAACAGTGACTCTACCAGCAGGATTCGCGACAGCGGCCCCAGGACTGAGAAAAGCCAAGCGGACTCCCGACAGAGTCCCATCACCGTCATCTCCAGCACCACCCGCTCCGGTGAAGAGCTCAAGAGCCCGAATTTGGATCAGCCCAAAGCGGATGAGTGCAGGTCAATAAGCAAGGACAGCTTCGTGCCTTTGACTGTTCAGACTGACAGCGCGCACATAGGCCACGGCCACTTGCATAATTTCGGATTTCCAACAGGCCTGACGGGACAGCAGTTTTTCAATCATTTGGGGAGCGCACATCCGTTTCTGTTGCACCCCAGCCAGTTCAACATGGGAGGCGCGTTCTCAAACATGGCCGCTGGCATGGGACCCCTATTGGCAGCTGTGTCCACGGGAGGGGTGAGCACCATGGACACACCTAGTATGGCATCGTCACCGCAGAGTTTGACAGGAGCACCAGGGCTGCCCTTTCATCTGCAGCAACATGTCTTGGCATCGCAGGTAAAACTTGTTTTCTTGGGCTTAAGCCTACTGGCTGCTATGTTGGGTTACACACTAAACTACAGAGTCATGGAGGCCTGCATGCCAGATTTAATTAGCGTGTGTCTCTTATAGATGTGTTTCTAACGTTCCCCTCGCCCAATTTATTTGTGCTACAGGAAAGAGAATGTGCGTGTGTATATTTTTATTTCACTGCCAAATTTTCAGAGTCATGCTGGACACAGCATTTTTGACTGACTAGCCTTTTAAAGGCCGCCTTAAATCCCTTCTCTGTTCGACCTTGGCATTGTTGTTACAGACCTTAAAACCACCCATCGTTAAAGAAAACAAACTGAGGAGCAGGGAACACACTGCAGCAACCAGAGGTGTCAGGCAGCCTTTTTGATTTGAGCTCATTAAATGTGTTTTAGAGCCACAACGGCGCGTATTAAATGCATTAAAATGCTTCACTGGCTCAGAGAGGTAAACATAATCTTTTAATAGACAACAAATTTGTCTTTTTTTCCCCCATTTATTAAGAAAACAATCGTTCCAGCTGCAGCCTTTCTTGTTTGATTGCAGCATATTAGGGATTTTTATTTGCATTGCAAATTCTTGAACAAACACCGAAGCTGTTTACATGCAGGGTGGAGGTTTTGCTGTAGAATATTTTGTTAGGGACCAGATTTGTGAAGGAGAGAGGGAAAAAAAAAGAACAAGCATTCCAATTTGAAGACAAGACAAACTGAATCTGTATCGCCCAAAGAGTCTTTATTTGTAACGATGCATTACTAACCTTATTATGTATGACAAAAATCTTTAGTGCGGACTGTGAAAGATCCCCAAAGCACTTAAAAGCTTTCACGCATTTGTTCCACGATGCGGGGGTTTGATCAAACGGATCATCGCCGTGCCTAACCGCTTAATATCACCAGTTTTTGCTGCGTTTTTCTGCAGGACAGTGACGTGCCTGATCTGTGTGATAATATTTCGTGTCTGTAAGGCCGGCTCCGTGGCTCACACCCGCTGTCTCCCTCTTTCCTCAGGGCCTCGCCATGTCTCCGTTTGGCAGTCTCTTCCCTTATCCCTACACGTACATGGCAGCAGCTGCTGCGGCCTCGTCCGCGGCCGCGTCCTCCTCAGTGCACAGACACCCGTTCCTGAACGCAGTGCGCCCCCGACTCAGGTACAGCCCTTACTCCCTCCCCATGACGGTACCGGACAGCACCCTGCTCACCACCGCCATGCCCTCCATGGCCGGCGGCGGTACCGAGCTGAAGGGGGACGGGGTCGTCCCAGCCAGCCCGGTTTCCGCCGTCACCCTGGATTCCACGTCGGAGGTGACCAGCCACTCGTCCACCATCTCCTCCGGATCCGTCTCCATGTCCCCAAAGACTTGCTCGGAGAAAGATGCCGCCAACGAGCTGCAGAGCATCCAGCGTCTCGTTAGTGGACTGGACTCAAATCAGGACAGGCCCCGGAGCGGGTCCCCCTAGGAGCCCCCCCCCCCCACATAGACACACACATACACACGACCCCCGCCTCCTACCCTCTCTTCTTCTTTAAAAAACATAAAAAATATATATTAAAAAAAAAAAAAGTAGAAAAAAATATAAAAAACGGAAAGAAAAAAACACCACCTGCTTCTTGTTCCGTTATCATGAAAATTGTTGAGGAGGACATTCACAGTTAGGAGATGCTCTATTCATGCAGGCTTAAAATGAAAAAAATAAATAAATAAAATAAATGAACTGTTGGACGCTTTAGTTTCTGAAATGCACTTTGGTTAATACACATCTGATATGTCTTTGTTTTTCCTCTTTCTGTTTTTTGTTTGTTTGTTTGTTAAATTAAAACAACACTTTTAACCTGACATTTGAATACCGTACAAGTATTGAAACTGAAAAAGCTGGCATGGGTGTGACTTACAAGATTTAGGAGAAGTTGCTGCTGTGTCCCGTTTCCTAACTTTATTGTACATGAGGGGGAAATGTGTTTTAATATGCACTCTGAATTGGTTTGACTTATTTGAATTCACTACCGTTTAATCTACCTTTTTAAAAAGACTGCTGTATTTTGTTCTACACTATCAATTGATAGCTCGGCCAAATGTTGCATGTCCCCCCCTAAAACTCGGACGAATGAAAAATGAAACGAAGTGGCTGGAAAATAATATTGTTTTGATTCCAATTAACACACTCCACTCAATTAGGTCTTTATAAAAAAAAAAAAAAAAAAAAAAAAACAACAACAACAAACAAAAATAAATTAGTTTTCCTTCATGCCATTAAAACCTGAACGGGGCGGGCGCTCTGGGATAGATCCATGGTGCGCAGTTGAGCCCAAATGTCCAACAGACAAAGGGAAGCAGACATTTTAAGTAAATACTAAAAAAAAAAAAAAAATAAGGTAGTATTGATTATAGGTGTACATAGGGATATACAAAATATTTATGTAATTATTTCATATTGTTATTGCGTGTAAATACACCGGAGTAGTTTGTTTCTAGGGATCTGTTCTTAATTTATTGTCGATATACCTGTGTAAAGATAGTTTTGTGGGCTATTATCCTTTCGTTGCCATCTGCATTTATACGCCCTCTTAAAATATGGACTTTATTCCTCCCCAAATAGCCACTGATAGTTATTCACTCATGTGCCATTGTATTTTCACTTGTCTCCGTGTGTGAAGTGCTACTGTTTAAAACGAATGGAAAAGCGACAACGCACTGCACCGATGGCTTGAAAAAGATATTTTTTCTTTCTTTCTTTCTTTTTTTTTTTTAAGGCAAAAAGAGGTGTCGTTGAAGTGAGACAAAGGTGGACTGTTTTCTGTTATTATTAAAATAGGTCCACGTTCCGAACCTGATCATGAAAGTGCCGCATAATCGAAAATATGAAGGTTTCTTTTGTGTTTCTTAAGTTGTCAGTGGATTATGTTGTATTGGAGTTTTGTCTAGTTTACAACATCAACATCGTGTTCTTGAAAGTTTCAATAAAATATTGAAATGCCCTTTCTTACTGTGTGTCCCTCGTTTTACGCGCATTACAGACATGAACCAACTCTACAGGAATTATTCTGCTGCTGATTTCAGTCTGGAGGCGAATGAGTAAGACAATCAGTGAAGTCTCCCTCCACATCAGTAATTTTATCTGCCCAGCTTGTATTCAGGGGATTTATCTATCTATTTGGGGCTCACCAAGCGTGATGATTCCCCTCCTGTCCTGAAATGCATCACGTTTAGAAGTAACGTTTGCAGCCTGATGGGACTTCATTGTCTTCCGGAGTATTGTTTGTCTCGGCTGCCAGAGAGATATCTGGAAAGGCCGAGTCATCCCTTGATTGCCCCTCTCTATTGCCCCCCCCCCAGTCAGGAGTTTATCAACACCATATCTTTATTTGTATATTGTCTGGTTAATGTGTAGCAGGCCTGGCGCTGGAGAATAGGTGTAAACATGACACACGCTGTCTCAATTGGTCTGTCTTATTGCTCACCTGGCGCCTTCGATGCTTCATATCTTCCATTTTATTGCACGGAAGGCGACAACGCGTCTGTAATCGGACCAGGATACGACGCCCCCAAGCGGCTACACCGCCGCTTTATTAACCGCGCAGGAAAACAAAAAGCAAAAGGATAACATCCCGGGCGAGAAGTCTGACGCGCACAGCCACGGGCCTCCTGTAAACGCTCCTCACGTGCCGTGGCTCAAAGATAATGGATCAACGAGTATGAAGCTGCTCTTGTAGCTTTCAGTAAAAACTACTTTAAACGAGGGCAGCTCCTCTGACCCCCGAGGGGCGATCCACAGGTTTTACTAACAGAAACGAAGAAACATGAAGTAAACAAAGAAGAAACTCAGTGACACCACTCATGCAGGGAAAACACTGAACCCACTGTCATTTTGTTACAGCCTGCCCCAACACGTTGCCTTATATTTCCCATTATGATACAGGCCATAAAAATAAATCAGGAAAACTACGGATGATGCCATGATGGTATAAACACATGCGCGCACCTGCAGGCAGCTCGGAGTTTTAACTTGACCCCCAAGTTGATGCAGATCTCTGATTGTAATGATCAAAGCAGAGCAGTTTAAGAGATCCTATTCAGGGGAGGGGAGGCGGGTACTCTAAATAAAATGTCGCAATTTTGCTTTTTTAATTTTGCTTTCATTTGTGACAAGCTGGTTGTCCGTGGTTTCTGCATCGATCTGCACGGCGTCCCAGGCCGGGTTGGCCTGTGGTCCGTCCGTCTGTGCTCGGACTCCCATTCAGGCCACGGACCATCTGCGCCATCTAGTGGCCAACTCATGAGCCACTAGAGCCCCCCCCGCGTCTCAGAGTTGACGTGAAATTTAATTTTTTAAATTTTCTTACGAGATTCAAACATTAATCCCATGAAAAAACACGAACTCTGATTGTGTGGTCAAGAATACAATTATTTCTTGTAATAACTTCCAAAAGTAACGTGAAAAAATTGAACTTTGAACATTCCACCAAAAATGTTACCTAAATATTTCAAAAAAGGCCAATTGCTTTGTGTCGCAATATATATTTAAAGTTTTATAGTTTTATATACACTGAGTTGAACACAAATATACAAATATAATGGACGTTTAAACAGGGGAAAAATTACACTTTGGTGAAGGGGGGGTAAATGCAGCTTATATATATATATATATATATATATAATGTAATATTAATGTTGCATTGCATTCCAGAAATATCTCTCTACACAAGCTGAGACGTTAACGGCGGGATTAACAATAAGCAATAAACAATCCATTAAATTAAAATGGGGTTGGTAGATGACTCTAAGGGTATGTGAATTATGAAACTGTGCCTTTTATTGTGATGATTAAAATTTTAATTTTTGGACTTGTGGATAATCGTTTTGGATCAATATAAACTGACTGAACAATAACCTTGTGTGGCCTTGTAACAAATGACTAATAGCTCAACTTCCAAACTGTGCTGTCGTTGGATGACAATTAGATCATTACGTTTTTATTTTATGAACACAAATGTAGGTGTGTCAGTCTTCTCTCAAAAGCTCCAGCAGTCTATTGACAACGTATTATTCACAACGTAATGCTACTAAAGTCGTGCTATGGGTTGGTTATTTGTACCTTGTATACACGCAACAAAACAGGGTGTCAGCTTTGATTTATGCATTTGTTGTCCTGCACTTCCTTATGTGCATTTATGTGCATCTGATCATCATGTAGGTAGACCAAAAATGTAAAAAAAAAAAAAAATAATAAATTCAAACTTGTCATTGCTTAAAAATGCCCAAAACAATTTGTGACAATTTGTAATCTGACCCATATTCACAGAATACTTAAAATAGTCCCACAGTTTTTCACCCGCATTCAGTTATTTAAATGACTCTACTATCAACAAGCAGCACAGTTGGCTCCGAGAGAAACTTGAAAAACAGAAATTAAAATACTTTTGGCTTGCATGCTACACTAGACTGAGTTCATTCACTGTAGCTTTAACTTTGTTGTAAATTAATAAATTGCATGTTTTCTGCTTCCATTTCCAGTCACGGTCGTCTGTAGCTGCCAGTAAAGATGCTGTTTTTGTGTTTATGCACTTCAAAAGAGGGCTGGGATAACTGGCTGATCAACCCTACATGCAAGTTTGTACCATGCCAGAGGAAAAAAAAAGAAAGATCTTTCAGATTATACCGACAAAGAAAAGAAGAGATATAGTCAGCCAGATTCCTTCACATAAGGGAAGCTGTACATTTTATGTTTCAGGCTGCTTTGCGTTTTTCTTGAACATTACATGAATATTGACAGCTTGCCCTCCTGTGATGTTGCAGCACACTCTAGTGACTTAAGGACATCACTACAAAAAAATGTCTAATGTCATTTCTGATCTCAACTTTAAAAAAAAAAAAAAAAAAAAGTTACAAAAAGGACAATTGGGGTTCATAACATACGTAGCGCACGAATGTATATAAGTATATAAACTATATTTCCAAGATAGTCTGATTTAACACCAAGGTTTCTTTATGTTCTTTAATATAAAGGCAAATTGAAATCTGCAAAGTTTTACCAGCATAAAATATGTTGTGAAGTTTTCATATATTCAGAAGTTCCTTGGCAGAATTATTGTTGCAATTTTATTATGATTACTTTTGTGACAGTGTTTCTCTGAACTGTGATTTGTAGCCTTTTATATTTGAACTGACTTGCAACTAATTATCGCCTTCAAAGGAACTTATGAAATTCACGAGTGAGCTTCAAGTGAATTTGTAAGGATTTAGCTTTCATTTTTGATGTTCCATTATACTAAACAAAACATGAAAAAGCAGACAATGACATCCAATGGTGGAGAACGATGACTAAGATCCATGAGCTATTCAAGGTGTTCAGAGTGTGGCTATGGGAGGCGTTGCCTGAAGAAAGAACAGAAAGGCCTGTGTGCCAGGACTAAACAAACATCAAACAGAGGGCAATCAGAAGGCCCAATTCCTGCCTGTGAGTGTTAGTTTTAAAGGACAAGCCCAGGAGGAGTAAATCAGACTTTGGTGTTTTGAGAAGCCACAGCTTAAAAATCACAGCCGAGTCTAAAGTGACATTGTTCAGAGACACTTTCAGCTCACCGACATGCCAACATGTCAGTCAATGAAATGTTCTCCATTTCTGCGGCTGTCAGCCAGAGCTCCACTAAGTCAGACTGAGCTGCCCTGCAGCTGTCAAGGTGTGCTATGGCTTGCTGAAGTGCATGATAACACAGGAGTTGTTTGAAATAAGCAGACTGTGTCATATTACAAAATGTAGCACAGACTTATCGCACAGTTGCTAACTAATATAATTTCTTCCCAGATCTGACATTCTTTGCAAAATTATGACCCCATAAGCCTTTTACAGTTGATCAATGTTGATCAGGTCACGTAATGTATTTAAATATTCAAACTAGTCAACTACTCTACCTGATAGTTTAATCTGAAATATTTGAATTGGACTTTTTAATATTGTTAATACAGACCCCAGAACAAACACAATTTGTTTCATGACATGTGTTGAGTGTGAAAGGATTTTTTTTCCTCAGATTGTTTATGACTAGATTTACTGCAAGAAAAATACTCTCTGAAGGATGCCCCCAATTTAAGATATATGCAAAAGTGTTACAGAAAAAAGTAATCAATAGCATTTTAGAAGTGGCCCTCTCTCTTGACTTTTTGTTCTTTATTATGATGATAAAAAGAAAAATTTTTAGACTTGTGGATAATTGTTTTGAATCAATATAAACTGACTGAACAATAAAGCACCGGGGGCCTTGTAACAAATAGCTCAACTTCCAAACTGTGCTGTGGTTGGATGACAATTAAATCATTATTTATTTATTTATTTATTTTACGAACACAAATGTAGGTGTGTCTTCTCTCAAAAGTTCTGGCAGTCTGTTGATAACGTATTAGTCACAACATAATGCTGCAACAAAGTCGTGCTACGGGTTGGTTATTTGTACCTTGTATGCACAACAAAACAGAAAAAAAAGTCATCAATAGCGTTTTAGAAGTGGGCGTCTCTATTGACTCTTTGCTGTTACATAACAGATAAGTTGTTTGTACTGCAGACATGAATACCAATAAACAAGAAAATGAACTTTGTTATACTTCTTTGCAAATTACACTGTCAGCCTCACATAGACCAAGGTGTGCACTAAGATTGCAGGCACACGTTTAAATGACCTCAATGACTTGCATAAGGTCAGGTCTCTAAAAGAGGCTGCTGACCCAAGTCACCCCTGTGGGAGGAGTTTCTGCCGCTGCCCTCTGGGCGCAGATATAACATCCCACTATGTAGAAGCAACAGTTTTACAGTCATTTATTTAATAGTTATAATTTTTTTTAAATAACTATTTAAAGTCATTATTATTATTATTATTATTATTATTCAGGTTATGAGCTCTTGTTTCCGTTCACATTTTTGTAAATTAATGGAAAAAAAATACTACAACAAAAAAAATATTCTGACAAAGCTGTTAACCTGTTTTTCTCCACTTTCAGGGAATGTTACAGAATAATTGGCCTACCGAAGATTAAAAAAAAAAAGACAACCTTCAAACTGAAAGGCAATCCTGCTGAAACATTTATCGTATGAAAAGGATCCCTCCAGAACCTTTACAAAGTAATAAAAGCTATTAACAACCATAACTGAGAGAAATGAAATAATGTACCTGACATTTGCAAACCCTAAAAGTATCCTTCCAGATGTGTAAGAAAACCAGGAAACATGTGTGGCATGTCGCGTGAGGCACATTTCATTGTTTGAACATGCAAACCCACTGCTACACTGTTGTCTTATGCTAAATGGGTTCTTTACATGCTTTTCACTCATTCAAGTTTCTTAAATAGCAGCCCAAGACCAACCACAAAATCCCTCCTAGTAAGAGAAGACGTTTAATCTCAACCATCAGTTCGAAGTTTAAATGAGCTGTGGGGAATGGGAGAAGACAGCCAACTCTCCCTTCACGGGCCTAATAGTCTCCACCATCAGCAGCACTTCATACACAACCGCCGGCTGGCATATTAGAGGGAAGGTTCACCACAGACACACAGGCAGACGCACGCACCAGCAGACTGGCTCTTGGATTCAAACTCATATTTTCATGTTTTGTGCTCTACCGTTTACCCCGTTCTCAGTATTTCACATGCTTGTTCCTGAGCTTTTCTTCGTCCTCTTTTTTGCAAGCTGGGTATGTTTGTATGTCTATATCTGTATTTAAGTTTTTTTTTTTTCCCTACCGAGGCCTGTTGGCCAGGCCATGTTTGCCAATGAGAATTCACTCTCAAACATTTTACCTGGTAAAATAAAATGTAAAAAAAAAAAAAAAAAAGAAAGAAGTAAATGATGGAGCTACCGCGTAAATGTTAATATGTATACAAAAAACATTCACACATGAAAGTCTTTTTAAGGTTAATGCAGCAAGATGCACGCAAACACAAGCACGCTACATTTGTGCTGACTATATTTGGGAGGATGGCAGCAGCTTTGGTCACACCACAGCTCATTCTGTCTTTGTAAAGTGATATCACATTTCCCCTTTCTACTGGTTATCTTATACACTGTCATAAATCATCCATCTACGGAAAAGACATCAGGAAAACACACAGCAGCCACGAAGGAAAGCAGGTGGAGCCCTCTGTTGGCTTCCACCACAGTGCAGTAAATCACAGACAGCCCCTCAGCCCATACACTCACTGATTAAGAGCCCCAAATCGGGGGGAGCCCATGTCAGACAACTGGAAAGGCAGAATGGCCACAAATACAACTATCACAATAAGATGGACCGAACCTGCCAACCAAGCATTACCAGTAACCGTTTTCCAACATCCTACTGAAAAGAAAGAAAAAAAAAAAAAGATGTGTGTGTGTGTGTGTGGGGGGGGGGGGGCAGCAGATCTTTTTTCCCCCAAGCTATAATCAGTGTTTTTAATACTGGATCAAATGACTGCTTGAATGTGCAAGTGGCCACTCAGTTGATAATATTTTCTTTCCAAGCTGATTTACAGGTAGAAGATAAGGATTATTGGCCTGTAGCTCCAGAGAGGGCTCACAATTAATCAGCTTCTCCAGAGCTGGTGGACGCGTGACCAACCAACTGTTTGCTTACAGGTCTGTCAGTGTTTTCTTTTTTCTGCTTCCCAAAGGCGCCCGAAAAAAAGAATTATTTAAGGTTCGAGGTATATGTAGACTGGCACCCACCACGCTGTCTCATGCTTCATGTGACATCAAGAGATAGAAATGCAAACCAGTGCTGTCTGAGAAGAGCGACGGCTGCTGGGCTTACCACTGAAACCCATGTCACAGGGAAGAATTTACTGGTTTGACAGGCACAATACTGGTGGCAAAGGAAGAAAGAAAGAAAACATTTGTGTCTATTTGTGTTGGTTTGATAATTTCCCCCAAATTACAGTGCAATACTGTGATACATCTACAAAAATGTCATCAGTTTTGTTTTATGTTCATTTAATTTGAAATTTTATGTTTTTCTATTTCCTCGACACATTTTCTTGTCTTCATTCTGTGTTTCATGATCATCATCATCTGTCTACACTTTGTTTTGTCTGTTTGTTTTTCTTGTTTTTTTTTTTTCCCTGTTATACAAATTTCAGATTTGCACAATCCCTCGCATTACCACTAGGTGTCCATGTCTCTCTTTACTGGGCACCTCTGTGTGATCCACAGTCCTCTAGGCCTACTTGCCTGCCTTCCCAGTTGTGCGTCATCACCAGTTTATGGTTCAGAATAATACCGTGTTTGTGAAAGTAGGCTGCCATGTTGTCTGTTGCCTTACTGCATTTGGGGTCTTTACATTTCTGTTATCTTGTAATGCTTTTAGTCCTGTTTACTTGCCTGCATTTTGTAATCTTTGGGTTTCTATTGTGTGACGTAACCTGAAAAGAGTTTCTGAACGCAAATAATGCAAATGCAAATAAAGTAAATAAAGTAACTACAGTGAATTTAAATGGCAATTCCACGGCCTATCAAAAACTACATCTTGAGTTAAAAGGGAAATTTAACCCAAGTGTTTCTAATTGCTCAAGTTTATTGATGATACAGCTAAAATTGAAATTGTGACAAAAAAAATGACAAAATTTCATATATTTAGACAACGCTGCAGATTCATGACACAACTGGAGTAACTGGTTGTCAAATGAGCTAATTCTTGCTCAAATAATATAGTTTTTGAGAGTCACTTCATTTGAAAGGACACCACTTCTTTAGTTTGTGAACAATTCATATTATACTGTCGCATTGTAGGTAGTGCTGGAAAAATTATGTGAGAAATGCTGCGGCTTTAAAACAAATTATGCCTTCTAACGGGCCACTCGATCACCCTCAGGTGAACAACATCACCGTTATCACGTTCCTTATAATGAACACCACCTTTCCAACCAGCATAGCTACACTACTCCTGGAATCTAACTTTTGGCTACTGCTCTCTTTGTGCCCAACTTTACTGGCCTAACAGGAAACAGAGCTTTGCAATTTTGCTGGCAGGTCACCTTGATGGACAACTCGAAATGCCTTGCCAGGTCTAGCAAGTCTGAAAATTGTTCTGCCCAACCAGTGTACAGCGGACTCTGTTCCCACTCGCTCCTTTCATCATCTAGCCTCCTTTTTCCAACCACTTCACTACCATTGTGAGCCACATCGTAACTTTTCCATATTTTGGGTTTGCTTCATGCTCATTCTAGCATAGCAACTATAAACTGCTTCGGTAAAATAAGATTTTTATTTTTTTTTTTTGGTACATACAGAAAATACTTACTCTTTCTGCTAAAAATCCAGGTACAATTCCCCAAGTTCTCATCTGAATTCAGGAAACTTCATTCTGCACATTTCTGGAACACAACCATAAACCAATTTATGTCTCTTGCTGCAGCTGCTCTCTGAACTTCCCCCAACTAAGCACTCTGAGCCAAAAGAGGCCATTTTCCCCGATGCCATGTGCTTTCAGTCACCATTTTCTGATATTTCAAATAATACATCTCCTGAATTCTCATCAAAAGGAGGCAGTAAACCGTACACCTGTTGTGTGTACACCTCACCCCACACCTCAATGACCTAATTTTCTCCAACAAAATCAAAGGAGATTGGTGTGCAAAACCATCCATTTCGTTTACAGACAATACACTTTCTGTACTCAGCCGCCAACAGCAACTTTTGTACCAGCATCACTCTCTGCTGTGACTCATTTGTACTGGGCTTCCACACTGTGGCGGTTTACACATCTGAAAATGGGATGAATGGTCTCAAGCCCCTTTAGCTGCTGCATGAGACTGCACTGAGGCACAGTTGTGCTTTAAGCTCACAATGGCATTGGTAAGATCCAGATATGACATCAGTCTGGATGAATCACGCAAGACAATAATTTCTAACTAGTTTTCAGGCAAGAACACTCAAAATAGATTTGCCATCAGCTATCAGCATTAAAGATAAAACTATAAATATGTGCATACAATGAAAAAAAAAAAAAGGGGGCCAATGTACCTGAGCTGGCCTGAGCTACAAATCACACATGAAATGTATTATTATATTATATATAACACACAGTATCACAGCCCTCCTACACATCCCTGCTGTAAATTATTTTGTCCAGCAGATGCCCATTATGAACTGAAGCCTCAACCGTCTTTTTAAATGCACAAACATGGAAACATTCCCCTCATACAAGCTTCTATTAGCCAACAAGAATTATTTCCCAACAGCAGATGGACACATACAGCAACCTGAGATAACGCAAAAGCTGTGTGTATATTCTATGTGTTGTGTGTGAGCAACTTATTGTCCAATGATTTTACCTGCAGCAGGTGTCTGGTGGGCCCGGCAAGGTCTCCTCAGCAGCAGATTTGAAGCTGTGGACTTTGATGAGAAGGGCTTGAAACAACAGGTTTTCGCTGTACGTATCCAGCAGGTGATATTTTCCCTCAGGAGGAAGTCGGCCTGCCTCAGTGTGGTCTGGTAGGCCCAGGATGTAAAACTCAACTTGTTCTCGTGCAGGAGACAGGAAAGGTGGGGCAGTCCAAAGAACTGATCAAATAAAGAAGTTCAAATGTCAAATATGTGGCGTTTTTCTGAATAAAAACAGGCCTCCAGTGTCAACCAGTAAACATTGTGTCAGGCAGTTTTCACCCCACCAGGTTGGATTGCATTTTGTTTGTTCATTTGAATCTGCTCTTCTTCTTTGCAGCTTTAGGATATCTTTATGATATATCTGGCTCTCATAAGCTCTTCACTGCCTCCTCCTGGACCGGAGTCACTCCATGTTTGCTTTTTTTTTTTTTTTTTAAAGAAGACCTTTTCTTCTGCTGCCTCTATATTTCCAGCCTCCAATTCTTACGGCCTGTCCATGGTTCAGATTTTTGACAGTGAAATGTTTTGTGTTTCTTTCCTCTTTTCAGTGGTCTCAGAATAGAAATGCGTTCCCTCTACCTCTTGGTCACACTGTTTAAGGTCCAGTGTTTCCCTCTGTTGTATAATTATATTTTAGAAAAGCTTAAAAGGGAAGGAAGTAATTCAGTCTCATGCTTGTTTGTTGTGACAACACAGTCAAGTTGGCATTCAGTTACAAAATCAATAATCAAATCCACTACAATTTGCAAAATATTGGCATGTTGTGTAATCTTAATCATCATCTCACATATTTTATGTGCAAAATCAGGAAAGAAATTACTATCGCTTGTAAACACAATGTACGCTCTTGTACATAATGTTTCATAAATTACAGGAATCTTTTCTGTGCAGTCAGATTTGGCACCATTGTCCATCCATTTCCACCTTTTAGGTATTTTAAAGAAAGCCCAAAATGATTAAATATGCTGTTATTACCGCTCAAATTCAATTCAGATTTTATTCCATTCGGGATTACCACGACATGGTTTCGATCCACGGTGTGTTTGATCCTTTTATCTGTCTGAATGTAATTCAAAGCCATTCCTGGACATAGCAGCGATGTGAAATGAGGAAAAGGAAATACCTAATTCATAATTTCTGTATCTGACAGAGTCATAAATTGTGTATTTTTTCTGCATGTCAGAGCTGAAGGTGCTTTGACCTCTCTGAAGTGAGACATGATGGCCCACAGACCTCCAGGCCCTGTAAACGTGGCCATAGCTGGAGCAGACCACACCACACGATACCCGTGCTTATTACCTCAGCTTTGTTAGGTGGCTGAGTGTCTGCGCCTGTCGAGTCGTCAGACTCTCTGTTTGAACACATGTGGTTGAGCTCTGGAGGTTCATGATTTTCACATTATGATGATCACACTTCAGCATATGGAATTTACTTAATTATAATAATTTGTAAATGGAAATGGCACATGCACCTACATGCATAAAATGCAAACACATAACTACCAAGTGTACTAATATACTTCTTTTTTTTCAACAATGAACAATAAAGACGTGTATGAATGGTCTTTAAATCTATCAAATCTATCAAAGGTTTTACAGGCACTGCAAGTTGTTAAATATTCCACTAGAGGGCATCAGAGGACATGAGATCAAGTATAAAAACCCCCTCATGTACTTGATATGCCTCACTTAAATGACAAGCCAACATGTCAACATGAACTGGATCCGGATGTGTTGCAATTTGTTGAATCTTCACGTTACCAAAATACAAAACTGTAGTCGAGCACTCCTGATCAGCAGGAGTGTTGATCGGACTTTCTCAATGTTTCTTCCAAAAAAATTTCCTGCAAATATTTCAGAAAAATTCCATATTTCTCAAAACTCTCACCTCTAAAGTTTATACCAAGATCTTTAGTGGGGAGGAGGATGATTGTGGAGGTGGGGAGGTCTGGGGAGGGGAGGGGGGTTTGATCAGGAGGTTGGAATGTGGGTCCCTGTGTGTGATGTGATTGTTAGCAGAAACGTGTCAGCCCCAAGCCCACCGCCGCCACCACCACCATCCATGAGCCCACAGCCCAGCTCAGGTTATAAAAGTGGACCACTGTACGTGAATATGTGTGTGTATCTGCGTACGCACGATATACCTCTTAAGGTCTGCATCGCCATGGAGGCGCAGATACCTTATCATTGCCTTTTCTAGTGGAACAAGGGTAAACTCACTCACAAGGTCGAGGATGAGGGTGGGGAGCCGAATGTGGAGGGGAGGGTGGGTAAAAAGACAGCCAAAGACTGTGAGTGGAGGGCAGACCACACGCCCTTGTGTGGCCATGGAGGGAGAAACCATACTGGATTAGGAGGGAGTTTACAACTCTCCATCTTGATATAGAGAAACTGAAAGATGATGGAGGATGGTTGTGGCAGCTGAGTGGGAGTGTGCAAGCTACTCACCAACAAATGAGGCATCAGCCGGAATACATCACTTTCCAGTCATTGTAATGACCTTACCTGCAGGTTTCTTTCTCATTTCTTATACACGCATTTTCTTCTTTCACTCCATCTTTAAGTTTAAGCCATGTAATGCTGTCACTTACTATAAACTGGGGTTGTAATTTCAGTCACAAAACCAAAACGCAAGATTTGATTTTATGTACTGCTGGCTATTTGGATACAGTTCAGATTGAGGGGTGGGAATTTGAAGGTGCAGGCTGTATATTAGATTTTAGCCTCTACTTCTTTTTCACATAATAACATTTGTCTGACTATTTGACAGTGGAATGTTTGCTGAATATACAAACAGCTGAGTGCAAAACATTCAATAGGACTTTCTCCACACAAGGATGAGTCATAATATTCCTTTGTTTATGTTTTAGAAATTGGTCATAAAATCCATTCCATGCTTGAGCAGCCTGAATAAAAACACGTTAAAAGACGGAAAAAGGTGCATCCTTGTGTGAAATCTCTTCAATGCAAACATGACCCCAAGAAGCATAAGTGGGGGCATTAACATCAGAATCATAACCTTTTGATCAAATCTCAGTATAGCTCTTTCACAGTGCCACCTGGAAAACATTCAACCTAAAAAATTGCAGTCTCTGCAGCTTTTGCTTTCTTTCTCCCCCTCTTTCCTCCTTCCTCCTCTCTGGCTCTGCTCCTCAGAGCCAAACCGTGGATGGATTTTCAGCCACAAACCTCACAGCTGGTCTTTGGTGCAGAGCATCTGGGCAGCCTCCCCTCTCCCCTGACCCGGAGTCCTGGCTGGACTGGTGGTTAGCCACACCAGCGCTTTCACCTGCCTGTCTGCTCAAGTCTCACCAGACTTTAAACAGCTCTAAACAAGCAGTAACAACAGACCACACACTCAATAGTCAGCCAGGACAGCCAGGAGGTAGGGAGCATGTATTTACCTCCGTGTGTGTGGGTGGGTGCATTGGGTGTGTGTGTGTGTGTGTATATATACATATATACATATACACACACACACACACATATATATATATACATATGTGTGTTGTATGCTGGGCTCGCACACTATTCCCCACCAGTTGCCTCCTTAAAGTATTTTTTCTTCATTTCTTTTCGCCGAATGCATCAAGCTGTTGTTTCATTTTATTTTCTGCCACCTTGTTATTTGCACTTGCATGAGTGGGATTTGTAGTTTTCAACCATGCCACACAGTGTGCTTGGTCACTGGCAATGTGATTTTTTTTTTTTTTTTTAGATTTGATGTTAATGGGCTTTGGAGACTTTGTATCCAGTGGCATGATTTTTATGTTGCAGATTCCCAGGCTACAGTGGGAGCAGCGGTCAGACTGTTAGCAGGCCACTGGTCAGTGTCTCTGGCTCCTGCTTACCGACCTCTGTGGTTGATGTATTGTTTGTCCTCCAGGCTGAATTTAAACTTTATATTTGAGAGTAAATACCTGTTAGCTGGCCATGTAAATGTATAGACTATTTTTTCCCCCTTTATTTTTTGTGAAGTGAGAACAGGTTTTATAATCTATACTGGTTGGATTGTTTTAACGGCTTTCTATATTCAGAAAGGGTTTGATTTTAAAAGAAGCTTGTCCACAAACAGAATCAGGCTTCCTTTGTGTTTTATTATGAGCAGTTGTGATGTTTTGCTCTCCATCATGATTCAAACTTTGTCTTTGGTGCAGATTTTTGGTAGAGTTGCTCCTTTTAAGATCTTAATATCACTGCAGAATTTCAGGGGATGTTGTTATGTTGTTTTTGTTGTTTAACTGCTGATTTTTAAAATCTGTCACAGTAAAAAGAAAAAACTTGTGACTACTTATAGGACATAATGCTGTGAACAATATTTTGAAAGTAGCATACACAACTGAATTATGTTGCTATAAACTAATGTCATTTTCTGAATGACACAAGGAAGTCTGTAGCCTAATGAAAATATGTTTTCTTTGATTTTATAGTTTGGTTACAGGCCACATTCAAAAGCAAATCAAATAAATATGTTATTTACATATTGTAATATTACATATTACATATTACATATTCATGTAATATGTATGCACGTGTCATACTAATCTATCTTTAACGAAATGAATTGTTTGTAATGTGCAAATTCTGTAAAATGACCTCTTCTCCTAATAACCGAAATGGTGATGAGAGATTTTAACAAAGTTAAGGAATGGTTGTTTTTTTTTTTTTTTTTTTTTTTTAATCTAATTATAACTCCTTTTACGTCACAAACTGCCATCATGTGATTTCTCACAATGCATTTTTGTGTTTGAAAATAACATCGAATCGTAATAGACATACATTAAACTGCATGATTTGATCTTTAATTAGATTTTTTTGAGCGCAATCTTAAACGTGTATTTTTTAGGCGTTTCTTATTTATTTTGAATCTTGTACGTGTAAGGCAGCGGGCTACACCGAGGAAAAGTCAACAAATTAGTCACATTACAAAAATTATTTATATTTATTATGCTATTGAATGATAAAAGGTGGCATCTTAATGTATAGTAAAAAAAAATCAGCTATCACTGAGGATTTTTTTGAAGGCATTTATTTTCTCTGAGTATTTCAAAACTTGCTGCGTCGTTTATTTGGGTTTCTGAAAACTAGGCTGCATTTATTTTTGCTTTGAAAAGGCGGAACCTTTGTCCCGTATCTCTGTTATCTCCCGTTGGATGCTGCAACTTCATTACAGAAAAACTTGACCCGTTCTTTCTTTTCCCATTAACTTCTTGTTCAGGCCTTCCGTCAGCCTGCAGTCTGGCTCTTTGATGACTGAGGCTCACTGCTGAAGTCTACTAGAGTTTCTTCACGAAACACATCAGCAGGATTCGTTTTCCTACTTTGCACTTTCACACACACACCCATAGATGACTCTTCAGACCAATTAGCTACATGCTGAAAAGGAACAAATAAAACTCAGAGGTTTTTGTAGATTGCAAGATCCTGTCGATGTCCCAGTGGCACAAATTAAATATTGAATTTCATATATTTATATATTTATTGACTTCTCAGCGGGTACTGACCTTTGTGATAAATATTGCCAGACTAAGTTTTCGGTAGATTTCATTTCTACAATTTAATGCCTGATACCTTTTAGATGCATATATGGAAACTCCAGATATGACAGGCTTTTATTTTATGTGATTTATTTATTTTGTGTCTACCTTTGTCTCCTGTTTCCATATTTTCACTGAAATCTCGTTTCTCCTGTGCCCCATCTGCATTTATCCATATTCAGTTTTACTAAACACATCCTTATCACACATGGTTATCTTGGCCGTTGTCATGAAATGACCCCGTAAAGCAAACTGTAGTTCCAGCCAATAATAATCGCAAGTGTTCAAGGATCTTGGACCAATTCGCAGGTCTATATTCTGGTCATATTTGTTCTTTGAAAAAAAAAAAAAACAAATCATAAAAACACACACCAGGTCTGTGGCCTTGTCCAAGTTCTGCGGAGTCTACGGGGCTTGTGTTGATACAGTAATTGAGAAGCATGCCACTGGGAAGTCTTCAGAGCTGTGTGTGTGTGTGTGCGTGTGTGTGTGTGTGTGTGTGTGTGTGTGTGCGAGTGTGTGTGTGTGTGTTTGTGAGCAGAAATAGCGAAATGCTTAAAACTTGAATATGAGACTAATTTCATGGTTTTATTTTCTTTCCGCTTCTCTTTGTATTTCTTTGGTAGTTACATCTACATTTTATTTTACTTTATTTTATTTTTAGATGGAAAACGAACAAAATACAATGTGGAGTAGCTAAAACTTGGCTTGGAAAAGGATTACTTTGAGAGCTGATCCCCCCTTTCTTTACATAAAGTGTATTTTTGACACTGGATAAATAATTCCGGTATTTTCAGTGACTTAAACGGGTAGAAATATGTCATTTAAACTGCTGGCTTGCGTGGAGTCATTGTATTCAACAATATAAGTATTCTTCTTGTCCATCCTTAAAAAACTAAATGGCTTCACAAATGTAAGCTGAAGCGTAGATACACTGACTGCTGTTCCTCCATCATGGAAAGGAGACATTTTGGTGAGCAGGCTGCAAAAAAAATGACAACTTTTGAAAGTGGAGAAACTCCGATCTGTTGCTGTCTTCCGGTGAAATCATACATTCAACTCAGAGCGCTGCTGTTTTGGGTCAATCAACGTTTAGGCGTGTTTCGGGGGGACAACAGGAGCGGAGCGGCTCCTCTCCGTCCACATTACAGCTGGATAAAAGCACTGACTCAGAGGAGGGAAAGGTGGAGCTGATGTGGGACTAATCAGAAGGTGGTTGTGTGTAGCAGAGCCTGAATGAGCGGGCCCTCGTCCTGCCTCTGACAACTCAATGTCAGCTCCGTGTCTGATGGTGCAGTCATTATCTGACCGGTCGCTCTCACTGTAAATGTTGGCTTCTTTAGTTTTGCACCTTCTGCTGGATTGTTATAATCCTTTTAGTGCGACAACCTGAAGCCCAGCGTCCTGAGAAGCAGTCTGCCGTACGTAGACCGGAACCTGTGTGGAGGGCTTCTGGTAACCTGCATATGCACTGTTGGTTTTCTGTTTGGGAGTACTGTATGTCAGATTGTGCAGTTAATCAATCCGTGTGCTATCTAATCATAGGCCTGTCAGTGTCAGACGGGTCATGTGTGGGTGAATTTTGGTCAACATTGGCTGGAGCCTACAAGTTAAAGAGAAAGAGAAGAAGAAGAGGAGTTTGCGCGTTATTACGCAAAATACCAAAATGTGCCCCTTCTACCTGACAGGGATTATGGAAGGCTTTAGAAAGGAAAACCAGAAGACCCGGGGTGGGGACCTAGAAGGAATTATTATTTGGGGTATAACCCAATACTATTCCTGCACTGGCAGCTTCCCCCTCCTTGCCACCCGCCTGCCTCAGTCTACGTTGCGGACTCGGCTTCCGCTTCGCACGGTTGGCCATTTACGCGCACAGAGGGTTGGAAAGAGAGAGAGAGAGAGAGAGAGAGAGAGAGAGAGAGTTGGGGGGATTGTGGGGTGGGGGGGATTGACAAGGCAGAGACTGGGAGAAAGACAGAGGAGGGAAGGAGGAGGTGACGGACCTGCTCCGCTGGGACTCGGACACAGCTCTCTGCTCGGTGCTTTTCGGCTGCGGTCGGCTCTCCCCCAAAAAAAAAAAAAAAAAAAAAAAAAAAGCTTTCTGAAATAAGGCTCAGATAAGGAGCGGCCGGTTGTAGCTGTCATCGAGCTCTCTGTGAGGATCTCCGCGGTTTTCTGCGACGCTTTGTAGGAAACCTGGACTTAAACTGAGAGAGGGGAGGAATGAAGACAGGATTCATGGAGGCTCGGTGCAGCTCCATCGAGCAAACTGCCTGGATTATCTGATCTGCACATTTTAAAGGCGAGACGGGCTGTTTTGCCGCATCCAACCTATTACGAATCGTTTTGTTTTGTCTTTTGGGGTAGCTTTTTTTTTTTTTTTTTTTGGAGGTAAGCTGATCCTGCTCTGATGCAGCGACGTGTATCTACTGTTGTTGTAGTTCAATAGCGGTTTACATAATAGTAGAAGCTGCTCTACGTTGCACGCATTGCTGCGCTGCACTCTGACCCAGTCTGAGAGCAGAGGGTTTGTTCTCGGTGGGATTCAGCGTGTTTCACTTTGTTCTGGACATCAGCGTGTTCCGACAGAACAATACAGTTGCTGTCTTTTGTTGTAGAAAGTATGTTCGTCCTAATGGTTAAAGTCCTGCACGCAACTTTAGTGAGTTAGTTAGTTTGCTATAAGGTTGGGGGTTCAATAGTCAGGGTCAACCCATCTCATTCAAATAATGGGCTCCCCCCGTTTAAATCCCGACATGTGGCACGGCGACAAAACTTTATTCAACAAGTTAATGTAGCTTCAGTTCACTGACTGACTTCACTTTTATTTTTTCCTGTTAAATCCATTAAGATTTCTAATGCTTCCACGTATTTAGCACAATGCACTTCAGAAAACGAGAAAACTCGTGTTTGCTGGTGTTTACACATAAACTCATTCAAAAGATAATAATAATAATAATAATAATTGATCCGGAGACTGAGTCGCACGCACGCACCGACACTGACACGTCTGTTTCTGGTCTTGCAGCTGGGGCTGTAGGTTTTCGGAGCTTCTGCCATGGCGGACCAAGAGGAGACTTTTGGCCTCCAGAACTCTCCTGGTGGCTCGGATACAAGGGAAGTACAAAGCGATAATAAATCAGAGAAACAGAACGGCACCTCAAGCAAATCCCCATCTTCACAGACAACCTACATCCAACAGGTCAGTGTCAGTCAGTGCGCAGAGATCTCTGTCAGTCTGACCGCTGCAGGCTGCACACCGGCCTCAGCAAACATCCACAAAGTCAGAAATGCACATTTAAACACATATACATGTTCTGGTTGTCTTTCGGTAAAGGTATGCCTTAGTGACTGTGGGATTCATTCGCTCCAAGAAACCGGCGTGAAGATTAATTAGAGAATGAAACTATTTAAAATATAAAAATATCGAATACAAAAAAAAATAAATATATATATATATACTAGAATCTGAAGTTTTTGTAAATATTTTACGAGTGAATGTTTCACTGTATTTCTGGCAAGCTTTAAAGGTAAATGAGCTCATTGCCAGACGTTAATTGTGGCTTTAACCATCCTGCAGGCCTTTATTGTTTTAGGTTTAATATGAAGCCCATGTAAGGCCCAACAGATTTAAGGCTGCTGGGTGATTGAGTGCAGCCCGATGTGAAGTTACTAAGTGCTTACATGAAGGGTGCATTGTCGCCATATATCCTACATTATTTATTGTTTTTGTTTGGTCTTGAATGTACAGCAGCTAACTGGTACAACTCCACTTCATACTGTTTTTTTTTATCGTTTACACATTCATCTTTAGCAGCAGAAGACAGACGTTTCTCACAATTTGAACAACTCATCAGGCCTGAAAACACAGATTAGTGTATGAAACAGGAATACAACCGAAGGCAAAAAAAAAAAAACAACCAAAAGAAAAACAACCTTTGAGCGCAGCGGACACTGAGTTCTTTTATTTTGAAGGGAATGGAGGGAATAAAAGTTTACCTGCACGAGAGAGAGCTATGGATGAAGTTTCATGAAGTGGGAACAGAGATGATAATCACCAAAGCTGGAAGGTAAGACTCCAAACTATTAAAATAATAATAACAATTAATTCAGCTTTCATGACTTTGACTGCAGACTTGGCTACTCATCACAGCAGAGGTTTACTGTCTGCACCTCTGCCGGTTCGTAACACACCATCACTTGGCTATGGGTGGATTTTCATACAGGCCTATTTGTGAGTTCAAATGTAAACTTGGGGACCAATTGGATTTTTTTTTTCCTTGCGTGGGGATCTGGAAATATACGCTGTGAGGAGCCATCAGAGAAAACACGGAGCATCTGGTGGACGCTTTAGCGCGCTGCAGCTCCACACAGCTACGTTTTAGTCTGGGTGGCCCTGTTGGGAAATGCAATTCCACCGGCCAATCATCCTGAGAGAGCAAATGGACAAACCCGTCCTCCGCTGTGAGATTCTGCTCTGCTGCTCAAATAAAGTCCTTTTTAGCAGCACACGCTGAGCCATTTGTAATCTTTGTATCTGTTCTGTGACTGTGGGAGATTGTAAACACTTTTGCATGCAACACGTTATGCCTGCAGTTACATGTGTTCCTGTCAGACGCACATTTTGCCCTCTGGCTGCATCCAGTCAAAATAAGGCAAGTCGGCTGAGTGTGTCTGCTAGTGTCAAATGACCGGAGGCTCACCGGTGTGTGTGTGTGTATATTATAAATAACCAACATTTATAATTTAATGTGTCTGCATTTCATTGTGCTCCTCCAGTGCAGTTGTTTTCTCACAGCTGCACAATCTCCCATTATATTCCCGTCAGTCATTCCGCTCGTGTTTTTGGCCTGAAAGATATTGCACAGCAGCCTTCCTCATCCTCAGCCCTTCCCTCAGACTCATGGGACCGGAGGGCTTTACTCATGTTATGTTTTTGTTTTTTTTTCCTCTGCAGAATGACAGATAGCCTACCAAATATCCAAATGATTTACTAAACGGACCCTCCAAAAAATCTGGCTCACGGTGGAAAGACGTTTAATAATGTGCAGGTCTGACACAGACATCAGGCCCTGCCCTGATAGGAGTCTTTACCTTTCCAACCCAAATACACACATTAATCAAATCTGTGTGCATTTAGGTTTAGTGTAGCAATTTAAAATAGATATTCAATGCCACGGGCTTGTTGTGAAAATACACATTTTGTTTTCATTCACAATTTCATTATTTTTGCAATGGACGCTGGCAACATACAAACGATTGAAAATGACCAAAATTAGAAGTGAATTCTTCTAATTTCTTCCCCAAAACAGAACAAAATGAAAACCCTACCAGTCTCCGCTCTCTCTCTCGTGTCTTTATTTCTTTGGCTAGTTTATGTCGTTTCCTTTTCTTGTCTTTCCAAACATTTGACAGAAATACAGAAATACCGAGAAGCGCTAAAAGGCGTCTTTTGTCCTTTTACAGGCGGATGTTCCCCAGCTTCAAAGTGAAGGTGACGGGCCTAAACCCCAAAACTAAATATATCCTCCTGATGGATGTTGTTCCTGCGGATGACCATCGGTACAAATTCGCCGACAATAAATGGTATGTAAATATATAAGACGAAGAAGAGAAAGAGGGAGAGAAAAGGCTGCACACCCCGAAGGACTGTTGTCTCGTTTCACACAGGACTCTCTGTGGAGTTTACTTCAGTAGGAAGTCCTGTTTGTTGTTGTCCTGATGGAGGAGAATCAGAAGTGACCGTATTATGAGCTGTGGTGTGTGTTGTTTTTTTTTTTAACTGTTGCCAAGAAGAAGGAGTCAGAGACTCCTGTCTCCTCCGGGCTAAATGGATGTTTCGTAAAGCTGTGCCAGTCTATATATGTGCTCTTCATCAGGGCTGCCTTTGACTGGGGAGGATAAACATATTTGTTTAGAGTCATGTCGATTTGTCTAACCTTAGTCAGGAATGGCCTATTTGGGTCAGTGCCTTTCAACGAGGAGATAATTTAAAGAGGATAATCACATGCCAGTACTGCCGATAATGACTTGTCTAAAGTCTGTCCTGGAACTAATTCTCCTCTTCAACTAACTATGTTAGTAGTTCTGATCTGACCGAGCTCTTAGAGTATCTTATAAAATACATGTTTGGCATTTTACCTTTCATTTGGATTTAAAGAAGCCCTGATGCATTTCTTTAGAGACAGATGAATATAAATAACCGATTTTAGTCCCATTTAGATGATCTTTTTTTCTTTTGTCCTTTGTGTGTGTGTGTGTGTGTGTGTGTGTGTGTGCTATATGTAGAATAATGCAAAGGTATAAATGTTTATTATATTTCCTCTTTTTTTTTCCAATTGAAATTTTAAATTCCAAATTGCTATAATGGGATAATGGCAGCAGCTAAGTAATGCATGTGCTGTGCTGTGGACCAGGTCTGTGACCGGGAAGGCAGAGCCCGCCATGCCCGGCAGGCTCTACGTCCACCCGGACTCTCCTGCCACGGGGGCGCACTGGATGAGGCAGCTGGTCTCCTTCCAGAAACTGAAACTGACCAACAACCACCTGGACCCGTTCGGACACGTAGGTGCCGAGGCCTCTCCTCTATACTACTGAGAACACAGTGTGTGTGTGTGTGTGTGGGAGGGGGGGTGGTGAACGCAAAAATCACTGCTCTGATCAAAGTCAAACGTTTTCCTTTTTTAAATTAATTAATTAATGAATTCAAATTTATTTCTTTCTTTTTTTTTCATATTTTGCTGCGCACACTTCTCATGGAAGCGTTTTTAGGCCTCTGACACATTGCACAAAAGACCAGCTGGTTTTTACAGCCTATCTTTGACTAATGAGTGTTTTCCTCATTTAATCCCTCAGCATTCAAATAAAAATCATCTAGAAAAGCAAAAGAAAAAAGACACGTTTCTCAGAATAATTATTAAGATGACTTAAGATGTCAATATTAACAATAATAATAATGTCTAGAAAAGAGTTTTTAGAAAAAAAATAATTCCACTTTATAAACCAGTTATTTACATCTACCATTGAATTTATACTCCAGCAATCATTAGTACAACTTCAAATAACTGAAAAATTAAACTGCATCCTGGTTTTTTTTTTCATAATTTTGCACAATTAAGCACCAGTAAGTGTGAATGGCGTCTATTCTTTTATTATTTATTATTATTTTATAAGTGTCATTTGAAAATTGAACAGAGTAATATTTCAGAACTTTTACAGCTCTGAAAAACTCACAAAGCTCATGATGTTTACATTGTTATTGTTGTAGTCATATTCTATTTATTCACTAAAGACTTTCTAAATATATGCAAAGTATATTCATGATATTTTTTTTATCTTTTGTTTCTTAATTGTTTATCTTTCAAACTAAAAACAAAATTTCTTTCTCTTTTATTTCCTGGTACAAGATGACAGAAAAATCCAGTTTGTTGAAACAATGGTTGCTCATGTTGTAAGGCCAGCAATTCAACTACTAGATATATTAAAAAGAGTTTAAAAAAAACTATTTACTTCATTAACTATGAGAAAAAAGGTCAACTTTATTATCTAAGAAAAACTACAGGTTGGCCATTTCTTGCAAAATGGTAATTTATTGTATGTTGTGTTTGATTATTTGGCCATGAAATGTGAAAAAAATGAATTTAAGAAACAGAAAATAAGAATTACTGCAAGACAAATTTCTAATCATTCTTAAAATGAATTATTACTAACTTTACATATTATTTCCGAAAAATGTAATCTAATGAGACGTGTTTAAAAGAAATAGCAAAGTCACAAAAATAAAAAGTAGGAAACACGGTGGAAAGGAATAGAGAGTAAATTACTTTTAAATGTGCACTTGAGATGCTACAATTTACGAAAGGCCTCAAAAATGATCATGAAGTTGTAGACAATAAAAGAAAAGTGTTGTAATGAGTCTGATTCACTTTAAGATGCTGTTTGGAGAAAACCCAATCTTGAATACTAATTAAAAAAACATTATTTCAATTGAGATCAGTTTAATCCTGCCAACGTTAAGTTAAAGTAAAATATGTTTGTGATACAAACAGCATGGAAACTCTTATGTACTTTGTGTTAGTGGGTTCATTATAGCACCCCCTAGATGCATTAAAGTTGCAGACCTCCTGGAAGTCTGCTTTTATAAGTGAAAGGGAGCAGTTGTGGACTTTTTAGCAGGAAGGAAGGAGGCAATTGCACCCCTCCCATCACCTCCCTTATACCCCCCTTACAAGTCAGGGACTGCATGGTACCCATTTCCTAACTTTAACTCCTCATTATTCTCATATCTAGCCCCGGGCTTATGCAATCGCTGTCTTTACCAAAACACAAATATCACTTACTTCATCAACGTATTTTCAGGGTACAAATGAGCCTTTTGGCTTCAGCTTTTCATAAAAAAACTTGAACTGATGGGCACATTGAGGCCTAATTAGATGTCTTGTGGAAATTAAATAGTCAGACAATTAGCTTTCTTACTAATAGGCTCAGTCATTAAAGGAAAAAACAATAATGAGGTTGGTGAAGGAGACACATCAATAGCAGCCTTGCTGTTGGGGCAGATGTTAAATAATAAGGAAAAGCACCAGGAAATGAATTATGTCAAAGGCATTAAAAGTGTTCGGTTAATGTAAATTAGAAATGTAAAACTGTACAGGGATGAGAAAAAAAGGCTGTTTATTTATTTTTTTCTGTAAATATAAGAGGTGGTTTTCTGTCAGTGTTATAATTAAGTATTATCACGCACGGTGAAGGCAGATTAATAGTTATGATAGTTGACAGCTTCAGGTAAATTAACTAAGTTTAAAGTCTTTTACGTCCAATCGTATCGTTGACTTCGGTTTGAATGTAAAGCGAGTCTGAAGAAACGCATACTAGTGTGCATTCATACATGTACACACATGAAAGCCGCTATCGATCCACATGGCACCACTGGTGGTTGTTGCCTTGCCAAAGCCCAGCTGGCGAAATAAAACGCACTCAGTTGGAATGTGAGCATTGTTGTAAATTTTGGGGTAACGTGCGTTTCTTGATTGGTTGCAGTAGTTCCTGGCTCGCACTGTTTTGTGCTGGGAGACCGTACCACGGGAATCATAAATGAAATGCTGGTGGCTGGCCAGAAATCTAATCCATCAGCTTGTTGGTCCAGCTGGTTGAAATAACTCGTAGATGATTTATAATTACTAGCAGTGAGACATGAGACTAAAACATATTGCTGATTTAGATTGGAACAGCTCAGGACAGGCCTGAAGTAGATGTTTTTCTCTAAATGTCTGGTAATGAGCGGGGCCGAGCTCACAGCTCAGGACTGCTGTAAAGGAACCGAAGCCACATGGGGTTCGGAGTGTTTGTGTGCACAGCTCAGCGTACAAACTTTGTTGCTCTTCAAATTAATTATATTTTAGCTGGGTTTAGGGCAAAGCAGTCGCCTTACTTTAACATCTTTGAAACGACTTGTTTATGGAGTAAAATGCTGAGGATTGTGTTTTCTTGAAGTGCGTCTTGTTTGTTTTCATGCCTGGTGGCCTTATGCAAACATTTATTTATTTGTTGATATTGTATCTCTACAGTACAAAACACAAACACAGCACGCATCAGTGACATATGTAGTGACTAGTGGGCAGTTATTTCCAGCCATTGTTAGTTTCTCCACACACACATTATTGATTTCACCGAGAACTACAGTCCAGGTGTGGATAATGTAGTTTGAATATGGTTTCACAATGAAAATCATTTCACTTGCTGTTGTAAAAATATGTATTAGCTAAACCTCAGGGCAGTTGTGAAAAGAAATAGTCTATTTACAGATCGACAGTGCAAATTTTAGCTATTTGTACTCCAGTACTTCCATTTTTTATTCCACTGAATTCCATAAGGACATAATGTACCTTTTTACTTGCTTCATTTCTCTGACAGCTGTAGTGGCTGTCGTGGTTTGGTCCAACTTTGCTGTCTTCAGTTTCCAAGTCTGGTAATAAGTTTAGAAAACACGTGTTAAATTACACAAGAGCTTAAACACATTTCCTCTTAAAATGCTGCTCCCAGTTTAATGCATGGTTAATGGTAATCCAATAGTTAAATGTATCTAATAACACAGCTGTTTGATACTTAACTGCATTTTTCTGTCAAATCTTCTGGACAACATTTGCCTCTAACAAAGTATCTTTTGTCTTAAACAACTACAGTAATACTGGATTGTTATGGAATCGAGCGAGCAAATTGGTGTTGTTTTCTTGAATTCCTAAAAATCATTTGTTTTTGTCTCAGGTTTCATACCAAGCTGTAGTTCCAGCTTTGATCTCCCTCTCCCGCTCAACTACAGGAATATTTCTCAAAGTTATTCACCCCCCTCGCCCCCTCCTTCGCTTTGCTCCTGCACTCCTCTCTCCGTCTTCCCACACATGTTTGGGCCAGGAGGGTGGAGTGTGAGGATCGCACTGTTTATATTTGAATGGCAGTGTGCGATGAGCAATAGATGATGGTGTACAAAGCCTTCTAATCCCGAGGCTCGGGGAAACTCTCTGATGTGGTGAAACTTGAAAGAAAAGGGCAACGGCGTGGGACCCAAAGTGATCCTTCACTATCATTAAATACTATCATCCAAAGGCTGGGAGGGGGGGGGCTGGGTAGAGATACTGGGACCCAGTCAGGGCAGCGGCTGGGCCTGGGAGACGAGGCGTGTGCTGGGGCCCCAGTGGGTGGTCTACAGCTACACCCCTACCCCCACTACCCCCGTCCTAACACACACACTGGACTTTGGGAACCCACAGCCGATGTACCATGTGATTTTTCCAGGGTGAATTGTACACTTTGTACACAATTTTCCATGCAACTTGTAATGTGTCTAAGTGGCATTGGACATTTTTAGCTTCTAAAGCCATGTAGTGTGCTGAATGATGAGATTGTTGTTGTGGTTTGTCCCAAGCTTGGCCATATCTCTGCAGACCTCAAATAAGCAATGAATGCATGCATGGGAAAAAAGTGTTTTGTTTAACCTATGTTTTTCTCTGCACCGTGTTCAGTTGGTTTTGAAAAGAAAAGTAAAGTCTTAGTGAATCCAAACTGAACGGAGGGGCTGCTTGATAGTTGGCGGTCAACAATAATTTTCACTTTCATCATGAATATAACTCTACAACTCTAAAACCAAGATGCTTAAATGTGAGAAAATGTGAGACAAATATAAGAGAACAGAAGTAACATTTCATTTTCCCTGTCTAGCACTCAGAACAAATCCAAAATGGATCCAATTTGTAGCCCCCCAAAACCTTTTGCTACAAATAGTTTTATTCCTGGCAGAATTTACACTTAGCCAGAAAAAAGCCAGAGGTGAGGTGCATGGGAGGCACTTGCAAGACATTTTTACCCAGTTTCTGTTCATTACTAAAATCTATTACACCATGAAATGAGATGAAGTTCAATCATAAATTAATAATGGATGAGTTTTGTGTCATTGGTGTAGGCCTGTATGGTTCACTCAGCTCTAAGACACGGCGTGGAGGGGGTTAGTCTGTTTGATTCTGTATGATGCCCCACAGGTACTGGAGGTCAGGGCAATCCCATGTCTCGTCTCATGTTGGCAGTGAAAGGCAGGTACAAAAACAACCTCTGAGATAGCAGATAAGAGGAATGCCTATGGGACAGAGAAAGGGGGGGTGCTGTGTGTTGGGGGGAAAAAAAAGGGCGGTGGATGGGTGGGGGTTGCCTTTTTTCTATCTTTAAATGTAAGTGGATCTGGGGAAAATATAACCATTATATTTCCTCAAGGCTGATGACCATGAACCCCCCGTTCCGTCAAAGCAATTAGACTTAAGACCCACGCATGAAAGGGCCTGAAAGGAGAAGTTCAAGGCTCAAGTTCAGCTGTGTGGAGCGCGTCTTTATGTCGCCAAGCTAGCCGCTGGTCCAAGTCATTAGTTAGCACAGACTAGGTTAGTCGGATTAGAGGCAACAGAAGAGGATTTGTTGGTCTGTTATTACTCCAGGATTGCTCATCCTTTTGGACCTTTTGGATTGCTTTGATATTTATGAGATGATAAAACTTTCACTACCTTTTGCAATGCAATAATGGTTGCTCTTACTTTGATTAATTGTGGTTCCAGGAGAAAAATTTATTAGAATAATTTAACCCAAGCAGTGGTCAATTTTTTATTGTTTTTTTTTTTATCTAGTGCCAGAGTTTGTCCAAAAATTATTTAATTTAAATTACTCTTTTTTTCCCCTTTTTTTTTTGTTTTGCTTTTTTGTCCAATGAATAGATGACTTGCCACCTGTTATCTTTATTTCATCATTATCCTCACCCATGTCTTATTTCCAATATATTTTAGGTTAGTTATTATCATAAAATTATATAAATTATTTTGTAAAGCAGTGAGAGTGTCTGGACTTCAAATGCTATTAGAGAAAAGTACAGGAATCAAAATGTAACTAAATTGCTCATTGCATGACATACGAGCAGCAAAAAACATCTGAAGCAAATACAGCAACACAAGCAGGCCAAGGTCTGGATGCATGAATGAAGGCGAAAGTTGAACCGCGTTTTGTATTGTTTTGTAACCACCAGCCTGAGACACATTGTCGCTTTATTTTAGTTAGTCATTTTAAAACCAAGCACGACCCAGGAAAAGGTTAGTCATTGCTCCAAGTTTTACTCTTGGAGTAAAAAAGTTTATGGAGTGAATATTGACGCGGGTTTTTATAACACGGACCTTCTATCATTATTTGTTTATTTATTTTTGTATTGTAGATCATCTTAAATTCGATGCACAAGTATCAGCCGAGGATCCACATCGTAAAGGCGGATGAAAACAACGGCTTCGGCTCCAAAAACACAGCCTTCTGCACCCACGTCTTCCCCGAAACCGCCTTCATTGCGGTTACATCTTATCAGAACCACAAGGTAAGTCTTTCCAGCAACGGGGGGCTTCAAATGTGAATGAGGTAAACTGAAAAACGCAACAAGAAATTGGCCACAAGTGTATCGAAAAGGAAATAATAAGGGTCCAATTTCTTAAAGAGGGCGAAATAACGTGCAGCGTCACCAGGCGCGGAAAGACGCGCTTCTCCGTCAGGTAACAGAGCAAAGGCTCGTCACTGTCAGCTGGAAATCTCCGATATCTCATCCAGGCACTGACAGATGAGGGAAAGCTGCTCATTCCCGACCAGACGACGTCTGACCTCAAGAGACTCTTTCCACGTTACAGAGCCGCAGCGCTTTGTGGAGACAGGACGCAGATAAAGGCAGCAGGGCTCTGCTCCTCCAGCGGATACACACATGCTGCTGCTGGTGATGATGACAGCAGCAATGATCACACACAATATTAACTAAATTACAACATTAATAATAATAATAATAATAATAATTGATCATCACGCAGCGTGTAGAATTTGTGCCCATTATTTGACTCAAATGTGTCGATTAAAGTCAGTGTTATTTTAACCAGATAAAATCTGATTGATAAGATAGCGAGATAATTATTGTATCCATTTATCTGTTTGTCTTATTAAAATAGCCTTTTCTGTGTTGGAGACAAATACCTTATAAAGAAAACTGCATCGGAACGAAAAAAAAATAATGAATCAATAGAATTTATGCAAATCAAACGAAGGATGACGATTCGCTAAAAATTACAAGAGTAATGACTTTTAACTACTTTTTTATTCTTGTATTAATTTATTTCTTGGTAAATGCATTGGTTAATGAATCGTATCTAAATCAGATTTATCGGGCTGGTGTGTCTTGGAATGATTATAATTTGTCTCCAGCACCATAATAGCATTAAGATAGTTATATCAATTTCGGATTTTACGATGTTGCGCAACCTCGCCTTATTTATTCCTTAAACTTAAACTCAGTATTTACTCTGTCCAAATTTCACGGGGGTGGGGGGGGGGGGGGGGGTATTTTACAGATATCTGTAAACAGCGTCTGTTTAACATCATTCACTCATGTAGGCCTACATGTTTTTAGTTTGGGGAATATGAGAGAAAAGGGGCGAAAGCTCATAATGTCCCTTCAGCCAATCAGAAGTCTTCGCTCTTCTGGGAACAGGAAGCACAAATGACCAACACTCTGTGGAGACCATTCATTATTTTCAAGCATGTTATTGGGGGGCTGAGATCGTAACCCCAGGCTAATTATTGGGGCTTTCCAGACCTGCCGAAAAACAAGTATTTCTGATTTCCAGGCTCGTTACCACCACTGTCTAATCAAACAGTCTGACATCTGCTAAAGCAATATGTGCAGCAGGCATGTGTCCAATTCACCTGTTAGACTGTCAGCTCATGAAAACGGTCAGAGTCCCTGCTTTCTGGTCTTTTCCATCACAGATGTCATTTTAAAAAATAATTACAAACTGTGTTTTCTGATGTAAACTGAGAGACAAATACACAACGAGCAGCATTATAGTTTATATTCAATAGAAAAAGTTATTGTGAGTGCTTTGCTTCATTAAGTTAAAATATACCATGGCATCTGGAAATATACAAGTCTCCATTATTTTAATGAGCATAGTTTGGACACAGTCTAGAAAACGTTGCAGTCTTTGAAGTTGTGAATGAATTTTGCCCAATTGTCTTGAGTCTACTCCCAAATAATTTTTAATTGTATTCATACTCTGTGCTCTGATTGTTTCCATGCTCTGAGTCCAGTCAGGAGGAGAACTCGCATGTGTTTTGCAAAATATATTATTTTCTTTTTCTGTAAACTGAGCTCAGCCCATCACTTTGGAATGGGCAATTCCAAAGCTGTTTCTCCTTGGATGGCCTGCAGAGGGTAAAGAGAGCGTGCCACGACTGTGAACGTTTTATTCCAAAGGAATGAAACAATATGCGAATGCTCTGCCAGTCTGCATGTATTAACAAGAAGCTAGCAAAGTGTCACACAAGATTTTACAAGGTTCGGTGAAAGTGTCAGCCAGCGTGCAGACAAACCTCCAGTCTTGTCAGAAAGCTGGAAGCACGCAAGCACTGCCAACTAATTACCTGCCAGAAACCACTACTCATGAGAGGGATATCCCTGGATAGCATTTAACCTCTTCGGGATTCACTCACTGTTGCATAACAAATTGCTTTTGTTGTTTGATATTATGCTGCCAATATTTTTTTTTTTTTTTTAAATAAACCATGAAGTCATAATAAACCACACTATTTTCATCTGGCAAGTGTGTGCCAACTATCTGTTGAGCCATAGAGCTTTCAAATGTAACATTATAAATTATGCAATCAAAATTTGTCTTGTTGTGACATGTTATTATTGAATTGTTAAAAACATTGTCGTAGGTCTCTGGAAATACCAGCTATTATTTCAGTCTCTTGGGTGACTTGTAAACAGTTGAATGCATCCAAAAAAAAAAAAAAACTTAAAAACTCAGCTCTACAAAAGTATGTTGTAAAACTGACATGTTGACACATATACATATTCAAATTGAACAAAAATATTGATTTAAATACTGTGTAGCTGAAAATCTTGTTTCGAATAAGCACAACCAGCAAACATTTTTTATGCCAAGAATATGTTGGAAATATCAAGTATGTTCCTCTGTTTCAGATAACCCAGCTAAAGATTGAGAATAACCCCTTTGCAAAAGGCTTTCGCGGAAGTGATGACATGGAACTTCACAGGATGTCAAGGATGCAAAGGTAGCTCGGGACTTCTTTATCATTTTGCATACTTATATTTTATTAATAATGGATTTTCTTGAATTGATCCTGGGCTCTGACCGATGGAAACACTGACACAAAGTCAGTGATGTCCAATGGTAAATAAATGCTACGCACAACTGACATCCCGGACACAGTGTCATTTAACAAGCCTCACTTTAATCCTTCAGCCGCCCCTGTGCGAGCTAGTAATGAGAGTTATTTTCAGTGATGTAAGTGTAGCTCTTGATCATCGGCCAGTTTTCATGCTGAAGACTTTTATGGCTGATCTGGCAAAACCTCTGAAACGCAACTGCAACATCTCCTTTCCTCACTGCTCTTTCTACCGGGATATTCCAACTGCTAATGCGTCTGGTGTGTGTGCGTGTATGCATGCATGTGCACTGAACTAGTGGTATCGCTCGGTCCAGCGGCCAAGGCAGTATACAACCACGTTTCTATCTCTCCTCCTCTCTGTTATTCAGTCCAGATGAGGGATGGAGTCCATACTGTGTGGAAAACACTTTTTCAAAGGACAAAATCTGGTTTTGAAACTCCAAGCCCACCAAGCCACCCCACCCCCGTCTTTGGGCAACCAATACAGACTTTGCGTGCGTGTGTGTGTGTGGAATTGTGGAATTGTAGAAATCCCATATCATACAACACTGGAAAAGCTGCTTGGCAATTCTACTAGGTGCTAAAATCCTGCTTCCTTCCCACAACCTTCATTCTGAGCCGCACTAGAGAGGTTTTTGTAATTAAGGATTTCAGATTAATATCATGAGTTCTGATGCAGACAAAATTCCTGGACAGTGCTGTGATTTCTATACTTTTAAGTAGCTTTTTACTCGAAAATAAATTGCAAACTTCATTGCATCAGATGCATGCAAAGTTACTTGAAGTAGACTTTTTAAGTAAAATGCATTTCACCTACCAAAACTTGCAATTTATATAGGTTGGTGAGAGTCCAAACCACACTATCAATCTTACATGCCACTGTCCGATCCAGCGGAGTACAGTAAGCCATGCACGTCTGCTCTTGGTTACAATTTTGAAGGGAGAGCTTAATGCAAAAGCAGGTCACTGTTTCAACTGAAGTGATCCCGAAAATCAAAGAAGCACAAGTAGCAAAATGATCTATTGATGGATCCCGTGGACCAATAGAAGTGAAATACACGCTTGTCACTGGAAAGGGTTTCCCCCCAGAGGAGAGTCTCTCTGTGTGTCCTGAGTCAGTGTGAGTCAGTCACAATGAATATAGTTGTCTCTGCATACAAATAAAGAAATGCAGCAGATTAAACTACAAATATAATTGTTTTTGTCGCACTACAGTAACTTCAATGCTTTATGTGCACTGCAGTTAAATATAATATTAACTAACAAACGTAACTATGTGTGTGTGTGTGTTTGCACATAGCACTAAGGAGTATCCGGTCGTGCCTCGCAGCACAGTGCGACAGCGGGTGGGCTCCAGTCAGAGTCCGTTCAGCGGGGAGGTCCAGAGCATGGGCACCCCGAGCACCCTGAGCTCCCAGTACACCCAGTGTGAGAACGGGGTCACAAGCACCTCACAGGACATGCTGCCTCAGTCAGGCTCCTACCCCTTACCACATGAGCACGGTCAGGAGTACCACTGCATCAAGAGGAAAGGTAGGGAACTCTGCTGTCAACGGTGTTTGTACTCAACAATAACATTTGAAGGACTTTTTTTTTTTTTTTTTTTAAATTGCAAGACACTGATGTGACAAGAAGACGAGAAGCGGAGTCTTTACAGCAGTCCGTGTCCATATTTATTGCTCTTAACTGGCTCAACATACTTTTTACACCACGTTACATATGTGCACACAAGGGTCAATGACAATCCAGCAAAATATATTCATGTGTGTTTTAAATGCAACGCATATAAATGTACATCAGCATCAGATTCATAGTAGAGTAGTGGAATTCATGTTTTATTGAGGTGATGAAATACCAAATTAAAAGAAAAGTTTAAATAGTGTAAAGATTTTAGTTTTTTTTTTTGTTTTGCATTAAATAACAATTGATTAACTCTGTCTAACTCTCATTCTACCTGTAGTGGAAGATGACTGTCACTCAGGTGAGCACAGCTATAAGAAAGCCTACCTAGAGAGCTCATCCAGTGAGGACGACCATTACTACCGTCCCGTTGCTTACACTCAGAGCCTCGGCCTTGCTGCTGGGCCGTACCGCAGTGAATCCAGCCAGCGGCAGGCGTGCATGTACGCCAGTGCGTCACAGGGCGCTGAGCCAGTTCCCAGTTTGGAGGACATCAGCTGCAACACTTGGGCCAGCGTTTCACCCTATGGGAGTTGTTCCGTCACCACCATGCAGCCCATGGAGCGGCTGCCCTACCAGCACTTCTCTGCTCACTTCACCTCTGGTTCTCTGGTATCCAGACTTGGTGGGGTCAGCGGACACGCCTCACCGCAGCTGGGCGACGGCCACCACCCAGCCATGTACCAGAGCTCCATGACCCACCAGACTCTGGGCCGCCAGTGCAGTCCCGGGGCTGGCATCCAGTCACCGACAGCGGGTTTACAGGGAAACGAGTACCTCTACACACACGGCATCCCACGTACATTATCACCTCACCAGTACCACACTGTACATAGTGTCAGCATCATGCCAGAGTGGAATGAGAACAGCTAAGAGGGATTTTTTATTTCACCTTCGAACGAAAAAAAAACAAAAAAACAAAACAAACAAAAAAAAAAAAAAACTAAAGCTAAAAAACCCCACAAAAGGACCAAAATAAGGCAGGTTTTAGATAAATTTATATTTATATTTTTAGAGGTGCTGTTCATCTTAATAAGATCAGTGTCGGTTCACTGAGACAGCAGTGCTTATTTTTGAGATGGTGTTGACCAGGAAAGCAAGCATCTTAACCTGTCGTGATAGTATCTGCACTTATAAGAAAATTACGTAAATGTGGACAAAGAGGAGCCGGACCAGGACTTAAGCAGAGACTTCTCAAGCGCAGAATAAAAGAACACAGTGGAAGTGCAAACACTTCGCAGAAGAAGGAAAATGCCTCAGATGCTTTGCCTCCTGTCCCATGGTTGATTATGTCCTCGTGCAGTGGTGTTTTTTGGATGTCATTGTTCAAAGACAAGGGAATATGTTTTTAATCATCTTTTCAGTACAGCTGTCTTTTATACTCGTGTCCCAAATTCATGTAAAAAAAAAAAAAAAAAAAAGAGGACAATGTCTTCTGTCACATTAGTTCTCATTTTCTTTTAAAATTAAGTAGCTAAAAACTTTGTAGTGAAATTGCTGTAAGCTAAAAAAAAAAAAAAAAAAAAAAAAAAAAAAGAACTAGCAAATGGGAGCGTTTGTTGTGGTGAATTTGCTTGTGCATACGTTTGTAAAAAGGTTTGTTTGGTTTCCTGCTGCTGGTTACATTTACCAACATCAAAATTTATAAGTTCATTTCACAAAGCAGAAACATGATAGTAGAAGTCACAAGAAGAACAGTAACTTAATTAGGCTATTCATCCATTCATGCAAAAAGCTTCAGCAATCAAACTGGCAGCAGTGCACTTTTAACATGGACCTTTTTTCACTTCTCATTGCCCTCACGTATATTTTAAACTACAATGGTGCAGCCATTGGAACAGCCGGCAGCTCTGCCGGCTGCCATTTTCAAAAGTTTTGAAAAGGTTTTGTGGCCACTCCCCTTATTTTACATATCCAAGATGGCACCCAATGAGGTAGGAAAAGGGTCCAGCATTTCAGATTCAACTGTTATGAGCTCATTGTCCAGGTACTGGCAGTGCACTGACTGTTATCATAATAGCCAGTGAGAAAACGTTGAAAATAGCAGGTGGAAGTACGAAAGAGCGTGAATGGAGACATGCTGACAGTCTCTCGTTTGGACGAACTGACAGGGGAACAGCTGCCAGAAAGGTAAAGTAGAAGTAGTAATCATAACTAATCTCCAATGAACAATCAGAAAACAATCAAAGTTCAGCATTCATTTCCACTAATCAGTAATTCGTGTATCACATTAGTGATGAATGCATGACTTAATCAGACATCAAGTTATAAAGTGGCCAAACACCAAATAAATGTCTGCTGGATGTGTAAATAATGGGTTGCTAAATCAACTTTATAAGGTGATAATATGTCAGGCTGTGGGTTTGTCACCTTGTTGTGGAGTTCCTCTGCTACCAAGTGGCCAAAATAACATTAAAGCGGCTTTAAATGTAATAATCACCCAATCTCAGATATGTAATGATCAGCAGTGAGACAATGTGACTGTCATCATATGTAGCTCGCTGTTTTGAGTTTGAGTTTGCAGACTCAGATGGTGGTGGCTCTGCCGCACGCGCGCAGACGAAAATCTGACGTTAGCGGGAGGCATGAGGATAATAACAATGCCAAGATTTATAAAGGTCCCTCTTGAAGTCAGAAATTTAAATCTGTCCCTTTTTGGTTTATTGATTTATATACGGGTTGGCTCAGCATTTGGTGTACCTGGCTATCTGCCATCAATAAAGAGAGCATGCAAAATAATGATTTGGTACTGCCCTTGTTCTGGTATTATTACACACAAAGGTTGAAACTGGAGTAGGAAGTGAGGTGAGAGGTTGGTACCCTGACTTTGGTTGGGGACTACCAGTTTTGAACCTTCTTGTTGGCTACTCATTTTCTTTAATACGCATTGCCAAAATACCAGCTCAGCTAGACAAACAAGCAGGCCTAGCTTCACTAAGGCTTCCCGCGGATACAGTGCATTTTAATGTCACTCACCTTGTCTCTCTCGGCAGTGGTCGCTCAGACACCCTCCGGACGTTTTGCGGTAGAAAAGTGCGGGTCCAGCGGCACAGTGACTTTAGTGTGTGTTGCAGCACAACAACACAATTTCCCACCACCTCCGTGTGAGACATCAGGAAACTGACTTGCACGGTCCTTAGCTGTAATATTTGCCGGTAAATGTGATTTGTTTGCAGCGCACATGTCTGCATCGCCCGGCTTGTTTACAAGGAAGTGAATCGTGCCACGCTGATGACGCATCCGGCGGGCGGACTAACCTGATTGGTCGAATTCCCCGCAAATTTGCGGCGATTGGATAAAATTGCAAGAGTGCGCAAAAGAAATCACGGGGATTGGCTAAATTTGCTTTGATTGCTGAGATCCCGTAATCCCAAATTTCTGGAAGGACAGTTTTAAGCCTTAATCCTCAAAATGGCACTTTTCTGACAAAGGTTGTACGTCACCAGCTGGACAGCACACTAAATGTTAATTTGGAAACACAAACAAATGTTATCCGTAAAAGGTTGGTTTTACCTCACATGTGTATGTTAGGCGTGTTTTACATGTGGACAAAGACTAATCTTTAAATACTTGTAGTTGGTAGAATGTTATTGTCAATAGTATTTATTTTTCAGTCATGTAAATGAACCTGGTTCAGCATGTATCAAAGATAAGATGTCCATTGGCGTTTTTATAGCTTTTTTTTTTATGAATGTTTATAGGATTTTCTAGTCGTATCGATCATATTTCTAATCAACCAAGACAGGAGATTACTAGACAGCTGTCAAAAAATTATGAAATAATATGGAAACACGTGAATAACTTAATAGACATGTATATAACAGAGCTGCAATAAATTTTAAAAACATAAACACATTGTTCTTCCACTTGTACTTGCTCATTGTTATTTTTACAGATAAAGTGTATCTCTGTTGTAAGAATGGCACTTTAATTATTTTGGCTGACTTGGATCTCTTTCATTGTGTTGCGTCTTCCAGGCTGAGTTTCTCTTACCCTACTGTTAGTTTTGCTTATCTGTCTATATTACTCTTATTGATACATGTAGTCTGGTGACCTCACATCATTTTAAATAGATCTTCAACCTGAGCGGAGGTTTAATCAGAGTAACTGAAATGACAGCAGATTCCTTTAACTAAAGAGTTTGTATTTGGAAACCAAACATTGGTTGCTTGGGAGAGAAGTGAGTCGTAGACAGTTGTTGGCAGTAAGTAGTTCTGACAAAGCATCCCTTTACCATGTAGACAATCCGCAGGATTAAGTGTGTGCAGTCTGGACAACCTCCTTACCTTCTACTCCCGGAGAGCTACTACCCCTAAATCTCTTGTGTGTGTTTGTGTGTCAGCGTATTAAACCCAGAGTCCAGTGTCTTTAACACCTATGCTACAGTTTTAAATGCTGTGAAACTAATTATTGATGCCACTGACTTTGGCAGCAGATGAAAAACACCTGCTGTGACATCATTAACTGTGGCCAGTAAACTTTTAGAAT
The DNA here is from genome assembly GCF_900963305.1 of Echeneis naucrates. Lineage (NCBI taxonomy): Eukaryota > Metazoa > Chordata > Actinopteri > Carangiformes > Echeneidae > Echeneis > Echeneis naucrates. The sequence goes on along the minus strand of NC_042522.1, from coordinate 12,403,310 downwards.
TCAGATCACTAGAGTTGTGGTCAAACTCACTTCATTATTTATGTTAGTCAGTTAATGTGTCAGATTTCTGTCTTTGGTTAACAGCTTTAAGTCAACAGGGAGTCCATCTCCACTGCTAAGAGGCTTGGATTTTATCTGTGGGGATAGTAACTAAATTTTTTTTAAGCAGCAGTATTACAAACACACACAAAAAAAACTTACAAAGAGCATCAGTTGCCTGCCTTTGACGAGACGTGAAATTTACTGTATGGGGAGAAGTGGGACACACAGATAGTGTTGTAAGCATAAAATGCATGAACAATATTACACAATACTAATAAACAATATTATCTTAGTTAACGTTCAGTGACTGATGAGTGAATGACACAATGCTTATTTGTTACCTCAGA